>NC_091770.1:80608182-83546516 GCF_029378745.1 Bos indicus
GAGCAAGTCCTTCCAGATGCTCTAAGAGGCACTGCTTAGTCTTCAGTATTTCATTACAAGGTAGAAGTTATCTCGGGTTTCCAGCAAGTGGACCGGAGGCTTTGCCAAGCTCTGGTTGCTGTCAAGCCAGCATGGGCTGAGCCCACAGGGGTCAAGGCACAGGTCCAGGCTCCTTCCGGCAGCTTGGAGTATACAGGGATCAGATGATGCCTCAGAGAAGTCACATAACATCCTGCTGCTGCTGCTGCTGCTGCGTCGCTTTAGTTGTGTCCGACTCTGCGACCCCATAGATGGCAGCCCACCAGGCTTCCCGTCCCTGGGATTCTCCAGGCAAGAACACTGGAGTGGGTTGCCATTTCCTTCTCCAATGCATGAAAGTGAAAAGTGAAAGTGAAGTCACTCAGTTGTGTCCGACTCTAGTGACCCCATGGACTGCAGCCTACCAGGCTCCTCCATCCATGGGATTTTCTAGGCAAAAGTACTGGAGTGGGCTGCCACTGCCTTCTCTGACATAACATCCTAAGCTACTGTAATTGGAGCTCAGGGCAGTGGTGTGTGTGTGCTAAGTCCTTTGAGTCACTTCCGACTCTTTGCACCCCATGGACTGTAGCCCACCAGGCTTCTCTGTCCATGGGATTCTCCAGGCAAGAATACTGGAGTGGGTAGCCATTTCCTTCTCCAGGGGAGCATCCTGACCCAGTGATAGAACCCGCATCTCTTGTGTCTTCTGCATTGGCAGACGGGTTCTTTACCATGGGTTCTTTACCACCCAGGAAGCCCCAAGGCAGAAGTACCAAAACTTATTTGCATATGCATCTTCTTTTGCTCTGTGTGTGTGTGTGTGTGTTTTAAGACGTCTGAAAGTAAAAGTAATTCTGTCGACCTGTCATTCTGCAGAGGCTCTCACCCACCCCAGCTCTGACCTCTCTCCCAATTAGCTAATGTGGCAGAAACTACAAGAACAAAGAAACCTCAGCCCGGTGTGAATTGTGGAACGTTTTATTGAACACAGATGAACAGCAGAAGTCAGGTTTCTCTGTGGATTAAGGACTCGAGGCGCCAGCAAGGAGGTGAAAGGAATTTCAGAGGAAATGTTTGGGGCGGAGGGAGAAGTTCAAAGGGAAATAATTTAGAGGACAAGATGAATAGCCCCTTCAGAAATGTTGCAGACAGTAAAACAAATGAGGGCCCCAGAGATGGGGAGGTAGAAACTAGGCTAAGAAGCCTGGGAGTGAGCATTTGCCAAGAAAGCTCTCTGCCTGCCCCGCCCAGGGCTCACAGAGCCAGCGGGGTAGGGTCTAAGCCTTGGAGTTAGAGCTGAACTCACTCGCTGACTAGTCAACCACGTGCCACCAGCTGATCGGGTGGCTTTGCACCATGTAGCTTTGTTTCCTCATCCTCAAAATGGGACTAACGATGCCCAACCCCAGAGCTGTTAGGCAGATTACATGGAATTCTGAATGTGAAAACTTAGACCACAATATACTAGACACACACCTTATCCAAGTGCCAGAAATAGCTTATTCCTAATTTTGAGCTACACTATGAGCCAACTGCTTTTAAATGCTCTCTAGAGGAATCAGGGACACAGTCCAGCTATCCTTCACACAAAGGAGACGACTTCACTGGGGATTTTTGCTGGAATCAAATGCTGATGGTCAGCTGCCTGTCCTGATCAGGGCCCACCCGGAGCTGGAGGTGATGTTAGGAACACAAAACCTCTGGGTCCGAGGCCCACTCCCAGGAAGTTATCTTCTCCAGGCTTTCCAGGGAGGACCTTAGGAGTCCTGAGAACAAGCCTACCTAGTAGTTGAATGGCTTTCTAGAATTTTTTGAAAGTCAGGACAGGACCTCCTAACCCATCCACAGTGTTTGGTCCCTAGGGCAACCAAAATTACCCAAGCTATTTATAAAACATACTTAATCCTTGAGTTTGAAAAACCAAAAGCCAAGAGCATTTGGATTCTACCCTCTTTAAAACAGCAAGGAAAATACCAACTGATTCAAAGGCTGAACACTCCCTTTCCTAAAATATTATTTCTCTAATCCTCCTCCTCTGACATAGGAAACACCACACACACACACATACACACATACATACGAACAAATACACGCACACACATACATTCTCACATGAACACCTGTACATGGTAAAGTCCCTTGAAGAAAATCTTAATATTGTTCAGCATTTTCTAGTTGCTTCTTTAAAATGTCATCAGGGAATATATGAGAAGTGGATGAAGATTTGTATACATAGGATGACCTTTTAGCAACTGTGTCCTACCACCATCTACCACCTCCAATGACAAGTTATACTTATTCTGCAGCTACAAAAAGCTGATCAGAAATTAAGTTAGATTCCTTCTTTGCACTATGGGTAAAAATAAATTGTAGATATATTAAAGACCCATATATAAATATTAAAATATTTGAAAATCAAAGCTATTTAGATAGCCTTGGAACTGGGAGAAATTGAGAGGGAAGAAACACATAAGCCAGTTGAAAAAAAAAAAGAGAAAGAGATTTGATCATATAAAAATCAAAGCTTCAAAGAATGTAAGATACAGAATCAAAAGCACAAACAAAGATGATAACAAAGTGATAGATTGGAAGGAAACTTTTCAACACATAGAACATGTGAAGAGCTCTCCCAAATGATTAACAGGAAGATAAATAACCCAGTGGAAAAACGGCAAAGACTATAAACTGGCAAGTTATAGAAGAGGAACCAAAATGAACAATAGTCACATAAAATTTTAAAAAATAAACCATTTCAAAGAGTGCATAGGAAAATTAAAATTAACACAAGAACAGCATGACCATTTTTAATGCATTGAAAACTTCAGAAGACTGATAATATCCAGTGGCAACATGGACCAGATGCTTCTGTCACCTCAAGCTGGTGGAATGTAAATAACTACAAACCTTTGTAAAAGTCACCTAATGGTATTTATTTAAAATTAAAATGTGCATGCACACAACTCAGATTCAGGAATCCCATTTCTGGAAAATTTTCACAAAAACAGTGAATATTTGTCTGTGATGTTTGTTATAGCATTTTTGGTAATAAAAACTGAAAACAACCTAAACTTCATTTGAAAGGTGGTTCACTGGACAAACCATATTTAGCAATAGCATACCTGGCTATGGGACACTGTGGGAACCTCTTCTTTCCACTATATTTTTCACATTTGTGACTTAATCTGCTTCAATTTCCTCATCTATAAAGTCAAGGTAAAAAGGGTACTTGCAACATGGATTTATTTGTGTTAAACTGGAATGGTTTGTACTATATATTGCTAAGAAAAAAAAAGCAATTCGCAGAATTCAAGGTATTCGTTAAAAACTATACACCTATATTTATTGGTATATGTTCGTATTAGCAAAGGAAAAAAAGTGGAGAAGTTATACATTCAATTGTGAACACATCTACTGTCTATGTAATTTGTTATTTAAAACAACAACAACAAAAACATGCAGCTAGTTAATACTGATTGGAAGAGAAAAATTCAGCCCTAAAAAGGCCCACTAGTTTTCAAGAAACTCCTTAATTCAAAGCCCCCATTTCCGTGCCATGTGCCAGCAAATTAGCCAAGCTGAGGGTGTTACAGCCACCCACCCTAGGATGAGACACTATGAAGAGAGTGTGTGTTTGTGGTAGGGGGGGGCATGTGAGGTGATTTGGGGATTGGGTAGGAGGAGTAGATGTGGATAAAGAAATAAATCTCTTTGGAGGGGCGAGATATAGAATTGCATTCTAATCCTCACCCTTGCACTTATCTCTAAAGTCAGACAAATCTCCTTTTTGAGCTAATTTCTTCATTTGAGGGGCTTCCCAGGTGGCGCTCACGGCAAAGAATCCACTTTCCAATGCAAGAGACTCAAGAGATGTGGGTTCGATCCCTGGATTGGGAAGATTCCCTAGAGTAAGAAGTGGCAACCCACTCCAGTATTTTTGTCCAGAAAATTCCATGGACAGAGGAGCTTAGCGGCCTACAGTCCTTGGGGCCAAGAAGAGTCAGATAAGACTGAACACCAGACTTTGTTTGACAAATGAGTAAGTGATGGGATTCATTAAGGTCATATTCAACCAGGCCTGGCACCAAGAGAACCCACCCCTCATTCCATGTCGTCCCCAGCTCTGTTAAGATACCTGGCTATGAGGCTGAGTTTTCCTTCTCTTCCTCTCCCCTCTAAGCCCTTCATTCTCTGGCCCCCAGCCTCCTTTTTCTTCCTTTAAGAGAGAAGGGAAACCTTTAAACTTCCCTTAAGAAAGGAGCCAGCCTTTAAACACTCCACTCTGTCTTAATATAACCTGTCTGCTTGTGAATTTCTATTTACCATGACACTTATTTCTTCTGCATTTAAGTGGTTTTGTTCCCTGCAAAAGCAAAGCCCGATTTTAGTCACACACACACACACACACACACAAGCACACAAACAAAATGAGACAGGAGCACTATAGCCCTTTACTTGATGCTCATCTTTCTAAATAAGAATCCAGGTGTCACCTGGGATCCAGTACAAAATGCAGGTTTAGCTAGCAACAGGAAGAAAGCTCCCCACACCAAAATGCCAGGAGAGGGAGAAGATTAACGGTAACAATTTTACATGCTTGAAAAAAAAAAAACAACAATGCATTTGAAATCACTGACCCTTTAAAATACCTGGAACAGACAGAAAAGGGCAAAGCCATCTGTGTCTTTGCAAAGGGCAAGTCTCTTCAGAAATGGTGGCAAAACCGGAAGCCAAAAGTACCTGCTTGTCTGGCAGTTAAGTGTTCTGGATGTTTCTGAAAAGTCCAATGGGAATTCCCTTAGACTTTTCCAGACAACAAGGTCACGCTCACTCTATGAAAATAACCAGGTGCTGTTGTTCCAAGAGCTGGTCCAGGTGTTTAAAGCTCCTCTGCCCCCTGCCCGGGGGGCTAGGTGGTGAGTCTCCCGAGTCCCCAGGCTGAGCTCAAGCGCTTTGGGGCCGGGGCTCTCGGCCGCTGTTGAGAAGGTCCGTGAGCTCTCCGATATACTTGATGGTGTACTTCAGCGTCTGGATCTTGGTGAGCGGCTGGCCCCTCTGACTGTAGACAGGGGGCAGATAATTCCTGAGGGTGTGCAGGGCATCAGCCAAGGTCCTCATCCGAAGCTTCTCCCTCTCGCTGGCCTTCCGTCTCCGCTGGACGGACATCCTGACCTTGGTGCCCTTCTGGGCCTTGGTGCCACTCGAGCCCTGCAGGTAGGCAGGCGGGAAAGCCAGCATGTCGTAATCCACCTCTATCAGGCCGCTGGTCCCAAGGCCGCTGCAGTCATCGCCGCCCCGACCGTTGGCACCTCCATGCCCACAGGCGAGCCCGGCCACAGCCTGACAGGGAGAGGAAGAATAGGACTCCAGGGATGGAGCTGGGGAGAGGCTCTGGGAGGGAGAGGCCTGAGTCAGCTCAAAGGACCCCGCCCTGTCTTTCCAGTCCCAGGAGGACAGCAGGCCAGGGCTGTCGGAGGAGCCCAAGCCGTCTTCCAGGCTGAGGAAGGTCTCTCGCAGGTTGTCCATGCCTGCAACACAGCTGCAGAGAGGATGAGGCCCTGGCAAGTGAGAAGGCAAGTTGTGCCGCCTGGCCAGGGCAGGGCTCTCTTTTATGATGGCCGGGGAGAAGTGATGAAGTGGGAAAGAGGGTCGGGTAGAGGGAGTTCAAAGGAGAAACCAAGGACCAAGATGGAGAATGAACTCTTCAGGTGTCACTTTCTCCTCATTGATAATTAGCATCTTCCAGCTAAAATGTCTTTAAACAGAAAGGCCTCTGAGAGAAGAAAAAAGGAATTATCTAGTTGTAACTAAACCAATTAAGACTGCATAACTAGACTTAGCATTGTCCTGTGGAACTCATTAATGAGGGAGCCAAGAAAAACAAACCTGGGCAATCTGCAGCAAGGAGGTGCTGGCGAGGGGCCTGCTGGAGAGGAACAGAGCCCCACCCCCCGAGGGGCCACGACCACCTAGCTATTTCAGAGCAGACGGGGTGCTCTGTGGGAGAATCAAGGTGGTTTTGGGACAAGGTAACCCCTCTGAGCTTGGACCCTATTGCTTGTCAAATGCAGACAGTAGTTCTTACTTTGTGTGGCTGCTGGGGGAAGGCACACAGGCACACAGGGAATGCCAGTCTTCTCTCCATCCTTTCCCATGTTTCCTTGGGTTTTGCAGAGTGCAGACAAGCCCCCAGAATGCTTACACTCAGGATGACAAAAGCCAGCAGCTCCAGTAAATCCAGAGCCTCAGCGAGCAGGAAATATCCTCCAAGAAGCTTAAAGCCCTTGCTGTAACTGAGCAGTTTGGGATTCCCCACAGCAAACAGATACCAGGAAGTAGAATGCTCCTTTAAGACAGGACGGCTGCAGAATACCTGGCATGTAGCCTTCTGAGACTCTTTAAAATCCAGTCGCAGAGTCACACCTTGTTTTTTGAAATGTATAGAGGAAGTGTGAAATTAACTAGGGAGCCCGTTTTCCCCACCACAGCTCCAAATGCCGCCAAATGTGTTAAGTTGGATGGTCCTGCTAGGTTGCTTCACTTCCTAATGCTCTGAGAGAGAGACCTGGTGTTTTGGAAAAGGAGTCTCAGATTCCCCATTTGTCCCAGGAACGAAATTTATTCTCCATGCAACTAGTTCTACAAATTAGTATGAACATCAGCCTCACAGTGAGTTACATTTCATATTAATGTGTCCTTTAATATGGTTATTTAAGCCCCTTTGCAATTATTGAAAAGAAATGTCAATGGTATAATTAGAACATTTATGGTATTTTTTAATTAGCTTGGCTCAGGGGGAGAATAAAAGCTCTAGCAGGTAATCTGTGGAAGAATGCTCTTAATTATGCCATTTGCTAAAGGACCCTAAGCCATGTCTTAAAGAAGAATAATATTAATGAAACTAATAAGTGCAATACATGGCTCTTTTTCCCTTCTCCTTTTTCTCTTCCTTCAATTTTTATTGGAAAGTCTAGAATCTGTTGATTCTACCCAAGAAACTTTACCTATTGGTATGAAAGAAACAAGTGAAAGTGTTCATCACTCACTTGTTTCAGACTGTTTGTGAACCCATGGACTGTAGCCTGCCAGGCTCCTCTGTCCACGGAATTCTCCAGGCAAGAATACTAGAATGGGTAGCCATTCCCTTCTCCGGGGGAATCTTCCTGGTTCAAGGATCAAACCTGGGTCTCCCACATTGCAGGCACATTCTTTACCATTGGAGCCACCAGAAAAGTCCAAAAAGTGAAAGTGTTAATCCTAAAACCTGCTAGGCTCCTCTGTCCACAATTTCATTTGATTTCGGTAGAGGGAGGTGACCTAAATGCCATTCAGAGAGAAGGGGATTCTCCACAGACCTGAGGTGGCTGTGCTGGCCCCTGCCACAGTTGGCTTTCAGGCCTCATGTTTTAGACTTTATAATTTTCCATGTAAAACTATTTCTGTTTCCAGACTCCATAAATGTTTTTCCCTCTCTAAAGCTTCTGTCTGGGGTTTCCCTTGTGGCTCAGATGGTAACGAATCTGCCTGCAATGTGGGCAATCCAGGTTTGATCCCTGAGTTGGGAAGATCCCCTGCAGAAGGGCATGGCAACCCATTCCAGTATTCTTACATGGAGAATTCCATGGCCAGAGGAGCCTGGTGGGCTATATAGTCCATGGGAACACAAAGTCAGACACGACTGAGTGACTAACACACAAAGCTTCTTTCTAAAATTGCTGATTTCTTAAACTTCTATTTTCAGAAGTTTCATTTCCTAAGTGAGACAGTATCTGTCAAATCCTTGGTGTCCTGTAAGACCCTTAATAAATGTAGGATTTGTTCTTGCTGTTACTGTCTATTCATGGTCAAACTCATCAGTATCAGAACGTCCTACTGGATTCTGACTCCTCTCCCCTGACCCTGGTCACCCAGCATTGCTGGTCCTGGAAAACTTGCTCTTAAAACAAAGAAAATTGCCTGGTTTCCATATTTGTCGATGTAGACTCTTTCACTCTTGTGAGAAACAAACCAGAACTAGACTTGCACCTACACTTCTGGTCTCCATGAGGCATTCTGTGCTCAGTCAGAGGAAACTGGAGATGCAGGACAGGCTAATGGAGATGAAGGCCTGGGGTTGGGTCCATACTAGTTGGTGTTTTGGGTTTTTTTTAATCTGCCTTGAAGACCAGACCACAGAAACTGGACAAGACTAAACAGGACCCAATAAAGCCTAGTTGACAGTGTGAAATAGCAAGAAGAAGAGCCAGAGTTCACCTCCTTTAGAGCAAATGACTCATCCCCTCAGGACCTTAGTATTTTAATTTGTAAAAGAAGGATAATAATATCTGTTCTGCCTTCTTTGTGAAGAGCATCTGTAAAATGAAGCATGTAGACCAGATCATTAAACCTCCTTCCAGCTCTAAAATGCAACGAAACATGTTACTGTGTGAACATGCCACTTGATCAAAAGACTAGCTGTCAGACCCATGTAAGGACTTACAGACTATTGAGCCCACCATTTTATCTGCATTCTGGAGATGACAATGACTTGCTCAGTATCACACTAAAAGGCTGTGGCAGAGATGTGAACCAAAAAGCCGAAGTTGCCTGACTCTCAGATCTGTCATTTTTGTTCCCTTGAAATTAACATAGATTAAGTGATAAGTAAGCTTTCATATCGGAGAAGGCAATGGCACCCCACTCCAGTACTCTTGCCTGGAAAATCCCATGGACGGAGGAACCTGGTGGGCTGCAGTCCATGGGGTGGCTAAGAGTCGGACACGACTGAGCGACTTCACTTTCACTTTTCACTTTCATGCATTGGAGAAGGAAATGGCAACCCACTCCAGTGTTCTTGCCTGGAGAATCCCAGGGATGGGGGAGCCTGGTGGTCTGCCGTCTATGGGGTCGCACAGAGTTGGACACGACTGAAGTGACTTAGCAGCTTAGCAGTAGCAAGCTTTCATATCAGTCAAGATATATAGTTCCCACAATACTGTTATTGGGATAAATATTTTAATATGAATTGAAATGTCATTCACTCAAAATATTCATGATTATGATTGTAACAAACTAAAAAGAAGTCTCCACACAGAAGTAGAGAACAAATGTATGGATACCAAGGGGCAAGGGGTATATGGATTGGGAGATTGAGGTTGGCATAGATACATTCAGTTCAGTTCAGTTCAGTCATTCAGTTGTGTCTGACTCTTTGTGAACCCGTGAATCGCAGCACGCCAGGCCTCCCTGTCCATCACCAACTCCTGGAGTTCACCCAAACTCATGTCCATTGAGTCAGTGATGCCATCCAGCCATCTCATCCTCTGTCGTCCCCTTCTCCTCCTGCCCTCAATCCCTCCCAGCATCAGGGTCTTTTCCAATGAGTCAACTCTTCGCATGAAGTGGCCAAAGTATTGGAGTTTCAGCCTCAGCATCAGTCCTTCCAATGAACAGCCAGGACTGGTCTCCTTTAGAATGGACTGGTTAGATCTCCTTGCAGTCCAAGAAAATCACAAGAGTCTTCTCCAGCACCACACAGTTCAAAAGCATCAATTCTTCAGCACTCAGCTTTCTTCACCATCCAACTCTCACATCCATACATGACCACTGGAAAAACCATAGCCTTGACTAGATGGACCTTTGTTGGCAAAGTAGTATCTCTGCTTTTTAATATGCTATCTAAGTTGGTCATAACTTTCCTTCCAAAGAGTAAGCGTCTTTTAATTTCATGGCTGCAATCACCATCTGCAGTGATTTCGGAGCCCAAAAAAATAAAGTCTGACACTGTTTCCACTGTTTCCCCATCTATTTCCCATCAAGTGATGGGACCAGATGCCATGATCTTAGTTTTCTGAGTGTTGAGCTTTAAGCCAACTTTTTCACTCTCCTCTTTCACTTTCATCAAGAGGCTTTTTAGTTCCTCTTCACTTTCTGCTATAAGGGTAGTATCATCTGCATATCTGAGGTTATTGATATATATTAAATAAATAACTAATGAGAACTGACTGTATGGCACAGGGAACTCTACTCAGTGCTCTGTGGTGACCTAGATGGGAAGGAAATTCAAACAAAGAGGGGATATATGTATATGTATGGCTGATTCACTTTGCTGTATAGCAGAATCAAATACAACATTGTAAAGCAAATACACTCTGATATTTTTTTTTAAAGTCTGCAACTCCAAGGCATACTACTAAGATGACTTGTAAAACTTCCTGGTCCTAGTTTCCAAAGAATAGCATAAAGATACAGATTGTCTCAGCTTTCAAGTCCCAGGTCATTACAATAACTTTTCACTGTAGAAAAGAACCCAGGATTTTGTTATACAGATTAAAGAGTGGTCTGGTGTCCAGTTTTCAGAACGACAAACAGTTGAGGGAATGACAGTCATGACCCCAATAACAGTCAGGACAGACGCATGGACAGCTGGGCATTTCGCACTAGCCAGAGGTGATTATAAACTCTGCATCTAAGAGCCAGGTAGAGCCACTTCCAGGAAATTGACAAACAGTTCTCAGAGAATCCACTGGAAACAAGAGGAAACAGGCTGCTTCAGTGCTTGAGTCTGAATCCACCAGTGGTCCCTTGTCACCGCTAGCCCATAAGGCACCTCTCTGCAAGTTAGAAAATTGCTGAGCTTGGACCTATGTCCAAGCTGCACTCCTGACCTCTTCCAGTAACCTCTGTATAGCCCCTGCAAATGGTGGTTCTTGTGATGTGTCTCTTTTGCTATATTAGCCTTCTCAGTACTAAATTGTTTGCTGTTCAGACACTGGTGGACAGATGGAATGTGGTAGTAGTATAATAATGCAGCCATTCAGAATTGGACAAATCTTACACTGGCTCCTGAGTCATTATGACCTTGGACATGTTAATGCATCTGTCTTAGCTTCAGCTTTTGTCTGTACAACTGAAATACTAATACTGACCTCATAGAGGGAGGTCTACTTTTTCATCAGGTCTACACATGGTATGGTGTAAGTTTACTGACAAACTGTGCTCAATCACTTCTTGATTCCCTGAGTCAAAAGAAGTTGGAGCCACAATACATGTAGTCCCAAATGCATCTCTTCCATTTTCTTTGACCTCAAGTCACCTCTGCTTAGAAATCAAAATTCCCTCCTTTCAAACGCAACCAGATAGATATTTTCAGTGAAACCAATTTAGACAGAGTTCTTTATCAAAGAGGGCTTCCCAGGGTGTCTCAGTGGGTAAAGAATCCTCCTGCAATACAGGAGACATGGGTCCCATCCCTGGGTTGGGAAGATCACCTGGAGGAGGAAATAGCAAACCACTCTAGTACTCTTGCTGGGAAAATCCCATGGACAGAGGAGCCTATCGGGCTACAGTCCATGGGGTTGCAGAGACACGACTTAACAACTGAGCATGCACACGCTTTACCAAAGAACAGTGGTTACCCAAGGGGAGTAGTTGGAGTTATCTGCCTCCAGTGCAGACAATAAAGGAATGCATTCACTGCCTGCCTGCCAAGTTGCTTCAGTCGTGTCTGACTCTGTGCGACCCCATAGACTGCAGCCTACCAGGCTTCTCCATCCCTGGGATTCTCCAGGCAAGAACACTGGAGTGGGTTGCCATTTCCTTCTCCAATGCATGAAAGTGGAAAGTGAAAGTGAAGTCGCTCAGTCGTGTCCGACTCTTAGCGACCCCATGGACTGCAGCCTACCAGACTCCTCCATCCATGGGATTTTCCGGGCAACAGTACTGGAGTGGGGTGCCATTGCCTTCTCCGGGAATGCATTACCTACAGATAATTTAGAAACAGAGATGAGATAACTTAGAAACAGTTGATCTGTGCTTTACTATTGCTATATAGTGGTGGTTGCAAACAATGACAATAATAAAATGACTACTCCTTGCTGGTGTGGCCCACTTCCACCACCACCCCATCCCTGGTGCCACCACTGCCAAAGAGAACTTTAAACAGCCCAGCAGTTTGGAACCGTGACCCAGGACACCTGAGCCCTAGTCCTCGTTCTGACTGTCTTTGCTGTGGAACGTTGAGTGACTCATTCGTTTATGGACCTTGCCTTTACCATGTGAAGATTTAGACCATCCTATATACATTTTTGAGGGCTTCCCAGGTGGCACTAGTTCCGCTAGCCAAAGCAGGAGAACATAAGATATGTGGGTTGGGAAGATCCTGGATTGGGAAGATCCCCTGTAGAAGGGCACGGCAACCCATTTCAGTATTATGGGCTGGAGACTCCTATAGATAGAGAAGCCTGGCAGGTTATTGTCCATAGGGTCACAAAGAGTCGGACACGACTGAAGCGACTTAGCACAGCACAGCACACATACCTTGTTGCTAGCATGTTAAGAAGACTGAAAACTGAAGATTGCCTTTGGAAAGTATAAAAGGGCTATAGAGATACGATATTTCCAAAAATAACTACTTCAACAATAAAATCAATGTTGCCATGTTCAATTGTTTAGTCGCTAAGTCATGTCTGACTCTTTTGGGACCCATGGACTGTAGCTCACCAGGCTCCTCTATCCACGGGATTTTCCAGGCAAGAATACTGGAGTAGGGTGCCATTTCCTTCTGCAGGGGATCTTTCTGACCCAGGAATCGATCTCACCTCTCCTGCATGACAGGTGGATTCTTCACCGCTGAGCCACCAGGGAAGCCCATGCTCCCTAAGAGCATATAAGTGAGCATGGATGATGGTGCTTTAAAGCCTATCTCCTGAGAAACTGTGCTTTCACCAGACCTTTGAGGGGCATCCTGGATCTCTATACACATGGGGCAGTCTGTGTGGGCCATTTGCTCAAGGCAGAGAGAGGGTCGGATGGATTGTAATCCCTTCAGTATCAGTATCAGTATCAGTTCAGTCTCTCAGTTGTATCTGACTCTTTGCGACCCCATGGACTGCAGCACGCTAGGCTTCCCTGTCCTTCACCAGTTCCTGGAGCCTGCTCAAACTCATGTCATCCAACCGTCTCATCCTCTGTCATCCCTTTTTGCTCCTGCCTTCAATATTTCCCAGCATCAGGGTCTTTTCCAATGACTCAGTTCTTTACATCAGGTGGCCAAAGTATTGGAGTTTTAGCTTCAGCATCAGTCCTTCCAATGAATATTCAGGACTGATCTCCTTTAGGATGGACTGGTTGGATCTCCTTGCAGTCCAATGGACTCTCAAAGTCTTTTCCAACACCACAGTTCAAAAACATCAATTCTTCAGTGCTCACCTTTCTTTATGGTTCAACTCTCACATCCATACACGACTACTGAAAAAACCATAGCTTTGACTAGATGGACCTTTGTTGGCAAGATAATGTCTCTGCTTTTTAATATGCTGTCTAGGTTGGTCATAGCTTTTCTTCCAAGCTATGCAACCCCTTAAGATGCTGCAGAAAAGCCTTTGACAGATAAGAATCTTGTCAGTAACCAAAAAGTCTAAGCTGGAGTCTAATTAACATGAGAGTTACTCTTGAATTCCTGCCGTGTGCAGAGAATCAGACTCATCTATTTTATTTTTGTTTTAAGATTCACTGGTTCATCTTAATTTTCACAGCAATTCTGTAGGGTAGAGGTTATAAACTACACTCTAAAGATGAGGAATCCTGTGTTCAGAAAGCGTGCTAAGTCTCTTTGTAACCCTATGGACTGTAGCCTGCCAGGATCCTCTGTCCATGGGATTCTCCAGGCAAGAATACTGAAGTGGGTTGCCATTTCCTCCTCCAGGGGATTTTCCTGACCCAGGATTTGAAGCTGTGTCTCTTATGTCTTGAGCAATGGCGGGTGGGTTCTTTAACCACTAGCGCCACCTGGTAAGCCCATGTTCAGAAAGGGATTCAGCAAACACAGAGGATAAAAAAGGCAGGATGCAACCTGAGTACATGAATGCCAAGTCCCAGACTCCTTCCTCTACACACACTGCCTCCCAGAAGCAGTCATCTGTGCAGTGTAATCCCTGGGAACACCTACAAGATGCAAGACTTTGCTCGAGTCCCATTCCTGCCCAGAAGCTTCTCCCGTGTGTCTCAGTTATTAGAATGTGTCCCTTCTCTAATTGATAGACAGTACAAAGCTTTGGCCCCAGTTATTTGCTGCTAATACTTAACTGCCTGATGTTCTGGTTATCTAGTCACATGTCTGACTTACTACCCCAATTATGTTTTGATTCCTTAGTAGGTCTCAGCATGGAATAGGAGCTAAGAAGGGATAGCAGATTAGCCTATGGGTTTTTGTTTGATACATACTACAGGCCAAGTACTGTGCTGGGTGCTGAGGACAGAAAATTAAGTTAAAAAGCTTTTGTCTTTGTGTTACTGAGAGCATTGAAGTTGGAGACAGAGAAGTAAAAATACTCATAAAACCATATATAACACCGAGGAAACAAGAATTGAAAGAGACATGTGTACCCCAATGTTCATCACAGCACTGTTTACAATAGCCAGGACATGGAAACAACCTAGATGTCCGTTGGCAGACAAATGGATAAGAAAGTTGTGGTACATATACACAATGGAATATTACTCAGCTATTAAAAAGAATGCATTTGAATCAGTTCTAACGAGGTGGATGAAACTGGAGCCTATTATACAAAGTGAAGTAAATCAGAAATAAAAACACCAATACAGTATATTAATGCATATATATGGAATTTAGAAAGATGGTAACAACTACCCTATATGCAAGACAGTGAAAGAGACATAGATGTAAAGAACAGACTTTTGGACTCTGTGGGAGAAGGCGAGGGTGGGATGATTTGAGAGAATAACATTGAAACATGTATATTACCATATGTGAAATAGATGACCAGTCCCAGTGTGATGCATGAAACAGGACATTCAAAGCTGATGCACTGGAACAATCCAGAGGGATGGAATAGGGAGGGAGGTGGGAGGGATTTCAGGACAGGGGGACACATGTACACCCATGGCCGATTCATGTCAATGTATGGCAAAAACCACCACAATATTGTAAAGTAATTAGCCTCCAACTATAATAACTAAATTAATTTTTTAAAAAAACACCATATGTAATCCATATGATAAATTGAACCATAGGGTACCTACCACCTGCACAACTGTATGAAGCAGCCCTGGGACCTCTGTAATGTGTCCCCATTGCAGTACTAGCACATGTAGGATTTTAGATGGATGGTTAAAATGTGCATTATTGTCAACAGCAGAGGCGTCAGAGCAGACTAAACCTGGGTCAAGTCTTAGAGATAGTTGCACACAGATGAGGGCTACAATAAAGAATCTGGAGGGTTTTCTGTATGATGTGATATTTTAAAGTAACATTCCTGTGGGTTCTTAAAATGATGCTCCTTTAAAAGCAGAGCTTTTGTTTGTTTGTTTTTAACAAGGTGAAAGTTTGGAGGACAGCATTCTAGTCATTGCTTGGAGGTTAGGTAGAACACAAATTGTGCAAGAAACTACCAGTCATTCCGTGTTCCCAGGGCGTCAACCGGAGGCCGAAGCTGGTCAGAAAACCACAAAGCCACACTTGTTGAAAAGGAGAACTTCTATCGCTTTCCAAAGTGCAAGCAAATCCCTCTTTCTTTTTTTCTAAGTTTTTATTGGAGTATAGTTGCTTTACAATGTTGTGTTAGTTTCTACTGTATAGCAAAGTGAATCAGCTGTACATGTACATATATCCTCTCTTTTTTTGATTTCCTTCCCATTTAGGTCACCACAGAGTATTGAGCAGAGTTCCCCATGCTATACAGTAGGTTCTCACTAATTATCTATTTTTCACATAGAATCAATGGTATATATATGTCAATCCCAATCTTCCAATTCATCCTCTACCCCCAAATCCCTCTCCTTTTGAAGCTGGAGAGGAGGACCTTGTCTGTATTGGTAAGGCACTTGGAGTTTATCTTGTAGATGACGAAGGCTTCTAGTCATCATGATGAGATTTAAGCAGAGGCTGGATTTGGCCAGCAGAACCCCGGAGCCATTACTCCAGCTGCTTATAGAGGATGTTTTTGAATGGAACGTGCCTGGAGGCCAAGGCTGCACCAGGTTTTATTCTGGATTCTTAACAGAGGTTAACTCACTTTAATCCTTGAAACAGCCCTGTGAAGTATGTGCCACAATCATCACCAATCCTGTTTTACTAATATTAGAATTTGAGACACAATTTGCAGCAACATTATCATTTGCAGTAGAGATTATCATACTAAGCGAAGTAAGTCAGAAAGAAAAAAAATACCATATGGTATCACTTACATGTGGAATCTAAAATACGACACATATGAACACACATACGAAACAGAAATAGATTCACAGATATAAAGAACAGATTCATGGCTGCCAAGGAGAAGACGGGTGGGGGAAGGAGGGATTGGGAGTTGGGGATTATGAGAAGCAAACTATTTATGTAGAATGGGTAATCAACAAGATCCTACTGTATACCAATAAACTATATTCAATATCCTCTGATAAACCATGATGGAAAAGAATATGAAAAAGAGTATACATATATATATGTATATGTTTAACTGAATCACTTTGCTGTACAGCAGAAATTAAGGCATTGTAAATTTACATAAACATTGTAAATCAACTATACTTCAATTAAATATTTCTTAAAAAGAAATAGAAGTACAGAGCGGTTAAGCAATCTGCCCAAGACTCCACACCTAATGACTGGTAGCCCTAAGATTCGTACCTAGGCAGGCCACCTCAGGTCCAGACTTTTAACCACTGGCCAAATCAGCTGAGAAGGGTTAGAGGCATCAGTGTGATGGTCTTTATAGTGCTCTTGAAGCCAGAACTCAGTCTTGAACTTCAACTCAGTAAATATGAGAAACAAGTTGACTGGTACCTTTCACTCATGTAAGCAGTACATACAGGGCTCCAGAGATTGGCCCAGGGTTCTAGGTGCTTTGGGCTTCCCGGGTGGCTCAGTGGTAAAGAATCCACCTGCCAACGCAGGACATCTTCCTATGTCCTTGAGCTGGTAGAGAGAAATAAAGGTAGCAATTTCCTAGTTGGTCACTGACACAACCTCCTGTGAAGCCCATGAGGGTTCCAGTGATGCCAGGAGTTGTTCTTCCCAGCCTGGCTTCCACGTCACTCCCATCATTCTCTCTACAAACTAGAGAAATAAACAGTAAAACGTTTTGCTTCTCCTGATTTAAGTTTGAGGCTCATTGAAAAGCCAAAAGGTAAAACTTGACACTTTGGTTTTCATTTCCTTATAAGTAAATGGCATAGCACTATGTCGTGTGCACATAAATGGTTTTCACCAGCTGAATATTTAAATTAGGACAAAATAGCAGGAAAAAAAAATGAAATCATTTGGTTTACTTCATAAAAGAGATGAGAGACAGAAGGTAAAGACGCTGAACTGTAGAAATGCTTTAGGACAGAAAGACAAAACCCTTGCAGACTTCTCAAGAAGTTCCTGAACAGGATTTCCTGACCTGAATTTATGTTTACCTCCATCCCCTTGGCTAAGTGACATTGTGGGAAAGAGTAGCACCCTCACTCCCAAACATCTCTAAGACTTCTCTTTCCTCAAGCACTTGGATGACCTGAGCTCAAGGTCTTCATTCATTAACCCATTCCACAGCCAAGTGTTGGGTGACCTTTCTTTGCCGAATGAATGTAGATGGAGGCCAAGGCAGTGTGGCTTTCTCTAATTCTTGAGGCAAGAATACTGTAGGGGGTTGCCATACCCTTCTCCGGGGGATCGTTCGCACTCAGGGATCAAACCAGCATCTCTAACGTCTCCTGCATTGGTAGACGGGTTCTGTACCACCAGTGCCACCTGGGAAGCCCTCTCTAAAAAGAATCCATTCCCAAATAGCCATGTCCCTGTGGGGTCCCTACAGTTTCTGACTATAAGCCACTTTCTCTTTTGAACATATGACTAAATGTGTTCATTTGGAGGGAAAAAAAAAAATCCAGCCACCACATCTGCACAAAATGAGCAGTTCGGTGGAAGACAGGAAGGTGGCAGAGAGGGGAATGCGATGTGTGGGGTGGAGGAACATCAGAGCAGGGGAAGAGGGTCATAAATAGAGGAAGTGAAGCTAATTCTCCCTTGAGAGCAACAGGGCAGAATGTGTCGATTTTTCTTACTGCAAGGGAATATGAGCAGTTCGTCTTGGTTCAAAATCTCATGTCACCCACAACTAACCTGAGGTTTTCCCCAGAAGGTAGGGGAAGCAGCTTTGAGCACCCCACCAATGATTCTTCAGCAACTGTCTAGCAAGATCCAAAAAAAAAGAAAGAAAAAAAAAAAAATCTCATGTGTTACATTTACACCTACTCTCCCTTTTAAGTTGGATTCTTTACTACCACGGGTATTTGGGGTGGCATTTTAATACCCATGTCAAAAAAGTTGAAAGCAATTTGCACTGAGGCTGTTCTCTAAGGATGTCCCTCTGTTTTTATCAGCCTGAACAGCAGAAAAGTGCAACCTTTCTTCTTTAGTCATTGCCGGTACCCATAACTAAAATGCCGAAACTCCTAGGATGAAATGAACGCTCAGTGTGTTTTAGCAGGACATCTATCGAATGAGCCTGCTCATTTCCAGAAACCCTGGCCCCGCCTTTGGACCATTTTTAATTCAGACTTCTATATTCGCGAGTTAATTGATACCTAAAAGGCAGATATGAGGTGAAGAACAAACTTAGGAAAGTATTTCCCACAAATATGGGTCAAAGGGTGTTGCTATGGAGATCACATATAGATAAGAAAAACACAAGCTTGCCACTGGGGAGATGAGCAAGGGCATGAATAAACAGCTCTCAAAAGGAGAAGTACCAGCAGCTAACAAAAGTAGAAGAAAATGTTCACCTCGATAGTAATCAAAGACATGCAAATATAGTGACAAAGGGAGGCCATTTTTCACCTCCCAAATGGGCAAAGTTGGCAAGAGGGTGAGGAAATGGTCTCTCCTACACACTGCTTGTGGGAGGGTAACCTGACTAGACTTTTAAAATATTTTAAAGTCTCTAGAATGCATTGGAGATTTAAGTCTCTTTGGCACATGAACCTCATTCTATAGAACTAAGCAAACCTGCAGTCAAATGTTTATGAGCAAGAACGTTCATCATAGTATTTTTTTTAAGATATTTTTTTTTTGGTGTGGACCATTTTTAAAGTCTTTATTGAATTTGTTACAATATTACTTCTATTTTACACTTTGATTTTTTGGCCATGAGGCATGTGGGGACTTAGCTCCCCAACCAGGGATTGAACTCTTACCCCCTGCATTGAAAGGCAAAGTCTTAACCACTGGATTTCCAGGGAAGTCCCTCTTCGTAGTATTATGAGAAAAAAAAATTAGAAACAACATCAATGTCTAACAACAAAGCAATGATTACATAAATTATGTCCTCTCCTTATGATGGCATTCTGTATAATGGATAAAAGCCATATTTATGGAAAACAAATATTATAGGAAATAGAATTTAATATTAAATTATTATTTTAGGGCAAGATATATGAAATTAATACTTCAATACAATTAAATTTTTTCCTAGAAAAATGACTAAGTGTTTGAGTGGTTATTTTTGGTAGTAGGAATTGAAGGTAAATTTTCTTTATTCATCATCCTTTCTTCTTGAGGGGTGGTCTAGTGTCATAGTTAGAAGTGTAGACTCTGCAGCCAGGCTTCCTAGGTCAAAACTTTGACTTGTCTACTTTGGTAACTCTGTGATCCTAAGCAGGTAACAATCTCTCTGTGTCTCCATTTCTCTATTTGTCATATGAAAATAATAACAGCAAATAACTTCAAAGTGTCACTGTGAAGATTAATACATGTAGAGAAATTTCATTATACCTGGCCTCAAATGCAGTCAGCATTCAATTATTAGTAGCTGCTATTATAAAGTAACTATCTTTTATAGTTGTCAGTCCTAATTTTTAAAAATTTATTTTTAAATTTAAATTTTATGTCCTAAATTTTAAAAAGTTATTAATTTAATGCTTACTTCAGTCGCACATATACTAAAAAGTCGTCAATTTAAAAATCAGGATTTTCACAGCATTGGCTAGGCAAGGCTGGCCTGAGTAGGTCCTTATATAGAAGACCAAGACTTGGGGATCATAGTTGTCCTCAAGTCGAATCAAAGCATCTAGGTAGTTCACTTATTTAAAAATAAAGGGGAAAAAAGGTCAGAAAGTAGGAAGGAAAAAAGGAAGGAAGGGAGGAAGGGAGGGCGGGTTGCTGAGTCCTTCCTGTGCTCTGTGTTCAGCACTCAGGACACATGACTCCCATCCAAACCTCCCACAATTCCATGATGACAAGAGTAACCTGGGGAGAGAAAGAGAATTATTTTTAAAAGGAAGACTCCCAGGCTCCTCTCCTGAAGCTTCTGATTTGATAAGTCTAGGTTGTAGCCAAGTGATCTCTTTTTATTTAAGAAGCAGGGAAGCTGGGAATCACTGACATTTCTAGAGAGAAGACCTCCAGGGCTCCAGGAGCTATTGAGCCTGGCGCCAAGGAAACCAAGAGCACGTCCAGCTCAGACCTTTTGTCTAGACTGTTAAACAGAGAGAAACCCTTGGAGGCAAGGAGGAGGCCTGGGTGACCTCCAGGACTTGACGTTTTCATGCTATGAAAATCTTTCCTGATAACTTTGCTGCCTGTCATTTAAGGCCGTTCATGTTCTGGCCCATCTTGACCCTTCCAACTTTCCATCCCTCTGCTTCTCAGGCACATTCTCTGCCCCACTCCAGGAGGGCCCAACACAGTCCCTAGACCACGTTTTCTTTTCTTGGGCTCTGCCTGGGCTGTGTTCCTCACGTGACTCTCTCTTGCCTTTGACCTCTCAGTTCCTCTAAGCTGGGGCCAAGTGTCTTCTCCAGAAAACTTCTGTGCTTCCTTCACTCCTCAGGGACCATTTATAGGGACAGCCCAATTCAGAAATGTATTGTACTGACCTGTATTGTTTAATAATTTTTCCACTTGCTAAAATCAGAAACAAGGATTTTAGTAATGCCTAAATTTTGCCTTGGACTGCAAGGAGATCCAACCAGTCCATCCTAAAGGAGATCAGTCCTGGGTGCTCATTGGAAGGACTGATGCTAAAGCTGAAACTCCAATACTTTGGCCACCTCATGTGAAGAGTTGACTCATTGGAAAAGACCCTGATGCTGGGAGGGATTGGAGGCAGGAGGAGAAGGGGACGACAGAGGATGAGATGGCTGGGTGGCATCACCGACTCAATGGACATGAGTTTAGGTGAACTCCAGGAGCTGGTGATGGACAGGGAGGCCTGGCATGCTGTGATTTATGGGGTCGCAAAGATTCAGACACGACTGAGCAACTGAACTGAACTGAACTGAAAGTTTGCCTTATAACATGGAAAAGACGTCCATATCTATTATATCTTTGGAATTTCACAAACTGCCTCGTGAGGTGAGTAATGTTATCATCATCAGCAGAGAGCCAAGGAAGCTAAAGTTGAGAGAGGCTTTTCGTGCTTGCCTTCGGCAAGATGGCCAATAAGTGGCAGAATTAAGAAACTAAAATCCCATGGACAGAGGAGCCTGGTGGGCTGCAGTCCATGGGGTTGCAAAGAGTCGGACACGATGGAGCGACTTCACTTGCATTTTCCACTTTCATGCATTGGAGGAGGAAATGGCAACCCACTCCAGAATTCATCCCCCAGGGATGGGGGAGCCTGGTGGGCTGCCGTCTACGGGGTTGCACAGAGTCAGACACGACTGAAGCGACTTAGCAGCAGCAGCAGCAGCGCAAGTGAAAAGGAGAAGGGAGCGCCCACCCTCCCCTCCTCATATGAAAACTTGAAATGTGAAGTGTTAACGAATGGTTCTCTTTGTTGTCTGGACCTGAGGGAGGGCTGAGACATCAGGCTTTAAAAAACAGCTGCACCCCTGGAGCTGAGCTTGTGTCATCTACAGGCTCAACGCTGGGCTCATTACTGCAGCTGTTGCTGGCTTTAGGGAGCCAGACAGCTGTTAACCAGGAGATGGATGCAAAGAGAACAGAGGAAATGGAATCCTGCGAAATAATTGTGCCTGTATGTCTGTCCACCGTGTTCTCCCTTCTCGCAACTCAAAGCATCCTAAAGATATTATCTAATTACTCCCTGTAGGAAGACCAGGTTTGGCAAGTCCAACTGAGACAGCCAGGCAGAGAGAAGATAAGTGTCTCAAACTAGGCTTTCCTGGACATTGCTGAGACGGGAAAGCAGAGTCTTTGAAATCACACGAGCTTTTCAGTCATCAGCCTTTGTGATTGGCTCAGGTAGAATCTGCCTGCCATGCAGGAGACCCGAGTTCAATCCCTGGGTTGGGAAGATCTCCTGGAGAAGGAAATGGTAACTCACTCTAGTTTTCTGGCCTGGAAAATGTCATGGACAGAGGAGCCTAAAGGGCTATACTCCATGGGGTCGTAAGCCACCACCTGCAGAAGAGTGCTGCTGGCAGACCTGGGGAGCCCAGGGCAGGCCTGGGCCGAGGGACAGACCGTGGGGTTGGAGATTAATTTCTCACTCTCCACCTCCCCTCGCCTCCCATCCCTTCCCCACAGTGCAAGCTGTTGCCATCTTACGGATCTTAGCAACTTTCTCTGTTGCTTTGGGGACGATGCCTGCTGAGGAGCTCTTGGTCTGTTTCCTCTTTTGATATTCTTACTACCCAGCTTACTTGTCACTAAGGCTTCCTGTTGCCTCCTCACCACTTTGCTTCCTTCAGTCTGGACTTTCCCTTCTCACTCTCCTCAGAAGACAGACGGCTCACCCCATTGGCTGATGTACAATTTCCTGCTTGGGAGGAATGGTGCCATCTCATTGCCTTTCTAGATCCTAATTGGTTTTTTTTTTTTTTTAATCTGGTCTACTCTGACTGGCCCTCAACCCCACGGTGCTGGTCACCTGTATTGTGTTTATACTGAGTGCTACACAGGCTAACACAAGGCTTTTCTCCTATGGTAGAGTCCACTCAACTAGAATATAAGCTGAGGACTAAGAGGACAGTCTTCCTGTCTTCTAATTTCCCTCAACTGCCCATCATTCATTGTGCGATGATATGTATTCAGTGCCCACTTGCTTGAAGTATTTATTTCTCTTCTCTTTTAAGCTCATTTTTCTACTTTAAACTATCCGGTCTTATGTTGGCTTGAAACTTTTATGGAGCACTTTCCATGCATTTTGACTAGTACTTTATTTCCCGGTTTAATCAAGACACTAAGGGGGTAAGGAGTGTTAGTACTCATACTTCACAGTGGAAAACCTGTGGCTGAAAGAGGTAAAATAACCTGCAGGAGGTCACATGCTAGTGATCCAAGGTCTTAACTATATGTTACAGTGCTTTGCATAAAACGCCAAAAAGTCCTTTCAAAGAAAGAAAAGACAGTGAAGTCACTCAGTTGTGTCTGACTCTTTGCAACCCCATGGACTGTAGCCTACTAGGTTCCTGCATCCATGGGGTTCTCCAGGCAAGCATACTGGAGTGGGTTGCCATTTCCTTCTCCAGGAGATCTTCCCGACCCAGGGGTTGAACCCCGGTCTCCCGCATTGTAGGCAGACACTTTACAGTCTGAGCCACCAGGAAAGCAAAAAAGAAGTGTACAAATGAAGAGTTCTAATATAATAGATGTTCTAAATAAATGGGCAGGCTGGCATTTGGAAAATGGGGTGTTCCTCTACAAAGTCTGGGCTCTTGCTACTATAACCTGAGCCTCATCAAGGAACATTATAATTCAGCCAAGTGTCTGGTCCTCCTCAGATGCCTTCTTGTAACTTTACTACACTGCTAATGACAACCAACTTGCAGGGAGGTGTCCAGACTCCAGTCCCTGTACCTCTCTGTACATCGATTTTTTGACCTCAGAGGACCTAGGGAAAGGAGCTTAAATTTTGATTTCCTCAGGAGATCTCTGTTTCCTGGAAAGCTGCGATCATATATCAATGAGCACTGCCTTGGAGGCAGTTCTTTTTTGACAAAAGTGGTAGCCTGTTCTCCTCACCGAACCAACTTTGGGTAAATTAGGAGGTAAGCCAATGAACTTTCTTGGGAAGCCTGTGGCCAAGGTATAAACAAGTTCAACATGTTTTCAGAAGTGATCTTTACTGAGAACACATTCTCGATGCACCTCTTTGTTAAAGACAACTGATAACATTACACCTTGATCAAATCCTCTGGCATGCAGTACTCTTCAGGCCGTTTGAGGTAGCTTGCAGAAGGAGATCAACTACACAGTTCAGAGGCACCATCATCTAGAACAGAGAAGTTTCCCTAGTATCTACCGCCTGCACTCCACTGCCCTTTTCACTCCCTTTAATGAATGCTCCATGCCCCCATATTTCTTCCAATACTCACTCCTCTTTTATTGCCTTTACCTATTTGGTTGCATTGGATCTTAATTGCTGCACACGAGATCTTCGTTTTGTTATGTTGCTCTCTTGTTGTTGGCTTTCTTGTGGTGCGTGGGCTCCAGAGCACGAGAGATCAGTAGTTAGAGGTGTGCAAGCTAAGTTGCTCAGCATGTGGGATCTTAGTTCCTCAACTAGCACTCCCCGCGTTGCAAGGTGGATTCTTAACCACTGGGTCACTGGGAAAGTTCCCCTTACTACTTAAATGAAACCTACTGTGACTTGCTTTCCCCTTTCTGAAACGGATGTACCCACTATCCACCGTCAGCCACAGAGATGCTGTATCTTAAAACAAATACAAGGCTAAAGGATACTCTTCAGGAGGAATTTGCGTTTATATTAACTCAAAACACTTTCCATGATCCTTTACTGGGTTCAGGAAATGGCTCTGCTTCTGAAGACCCAGAGGCAAGAGTCAGAGCCTTGCCCTCAGAGACCCAGGACTGTGCTCCCCCACAGGGCCTCCACCTGCCATGTGTGGCCACACATAGAACTTGAAATGTAACCAAAGCTGAGATGAACTCTAAGTGTAAACCGCATACCAAATTTCAAATACTCAGTGTGATTAAAAATTTTTGTTGATGATTTTTATATTATCAATGTTGAAGTAACATTGTGGACATATTGAGTTAAATCAAACTTGTTATTAAAATCATTTTATCTATTATTTCTATTAAACAAAATATGACTACTAGAAAGTTAAAGATTATACATGTGACTGGTATTATTACTGCACAGTTCAGTTCAGTTTAGTCGCTCAGTCATGTCTGACTCTTTGCGACCCCATGAATTGCAGCACGCCAGGCCTCCCTGTCCATCACCATCTCCTGGAGTTCACCCAAATCCATGTCCATCGAGTTGGTGATGCCATCCAGCCATCTCATCCTCTGTTGTCCCCTTCTCCTCCTGCCCTCAATCCCGCCCAGCATCAGGATCTTTTCCAATGAGTCAACTCTTCACATGAGGTGGCCAAAGTACTGGAGTTTCAGCTTTAGCATCAGTCCTTCCAATGAACACCCAGGATTGATCTCCTTTAGAATGGACTGGTTGGATCTCCTTGCAGTCCAAGGGACTCTCAAGAGTCTTCTCCAACACTACAGTTCAAAAGCATCAATTCTTCGGCGCTCAGCTTTCTTCACAGTCCAACTCTCACATCCTGGAGGACAAATGTCCTTTGAGGAAAGAGGTGATGCTATGAAGTGTTATAAAGATACTAGAGATGTGCCATGGAGGAGAGAGAAGAGGGAAATAAATATTAGCTGGATGACCAAGAGGGGCTTCCTAAAAAAAGTGACATTAGAACTGGGTCTTGAAATAAGATTATAGGGAAAAGGCCTGAAGGCATCCATACTTGGATCTAGGATGGGAATTTTTGACCTCAGCTGGTTGGAGGACTGAAACAGATTTTGTGGTGCTAGAGTCTTTCTAGGGTTTCCAAATCCATTTGCCCGTTTGATCACTCTGGACAGCGTGTCATGTACTTTCAGAAGCTCTTATAGCTGCAGTAGATTAAAAGAAGGAGGTTGAATGAGATAAGGGCTTCCCAGCTGGCGCTAGTGGTAAAGAACCTGCCTGCCAATGCAGGAGACATGAGATGCAGATTTGATCCCTAGGTCGGGAAGATCTCCTGGAGGAGGGCATGGCAATCCACTCTGGTATTCTTGCCTGGAAAATCCTGTAGGGTTGCAAAGAGCTGGACATGACTGAAGCGACTTAGCAGCAGCAGAGTGAGAATAAGAGAGACAGAGAGAGAGAGACAGAGATTCATTATTCTGACAGTGATATGGTGGCTTGATCTGCACCCCCAAACAATGTAATGGTCCTTTTTTTTCCTTCTTCAGTTCTTACATCCCTCGATGATCTATAGTTGTTTCTCTATGATTCAAAGGCCACCTGACTTGGAATCTATGGCAGTGGGGTCCAGCAATATGTTTGCATAACACTCTTCAGGTAAGTCCTAAGAAAGCTGAATTTGAAAACAACTGGTCTAGAATTTTACACTCTCCAGAGTACTTACTGGTACCTCTGACAGTCCATACCATCCCAAGGTGTTTTCCTGGTCAATGCTGTCAGCCTCGTTTGTCCTGCCCTCTTTCATTTCCACCTGAGTGCAACCCTTCGAGCTGTGCACAGTGTCACGCAAGGTCACTCCTCCTAGGCCAAAAGAGCAATGGCCTCCTTCAAGGGGTATCACCAAGCCAGCATTGCTCTCACATACTCACTTGTAGATCAGTTAATTCATTCAACTTGCAACACACATTTGTATCTTTTATGCACCAGAAACTACACTATTCTCTGGAGACACAAGGAACTGGATGAGGTCCTCGGACCAGGGTGCTTACTCTCTAGAACAGAGGTTAGCAGTGACAGAGGTCAGAAATGAGCTTCAAAAAGTGCCAAATACAGTACACCGTGATAATTGCTATGTTCCCATGTAAACTTTTTTTGTTGCTTTAGTTGTTATGCTGTGCTGTGCTTAGTCGCTCAGTGATGTCCAACTCTTTGGGACCCCATGGACTGTAGCCTGCCAGGGGATTCCCAGGCAAGAATACTGGAGTGGGTTGCCATTTTCTCCTCTAGGGGATCTTCCCAACCCAAGGACTGAACTCGAATCTCCTGCATTGGCAGGCAGATTCTTTACCACTGAGCCAAAAGTTCACTGGTAGGTAAAAGTTTCAAAAAGTTTTCAAGGTTTCGCATAACTGAAAAAGGGCTAAGAGCTACTGGATGGACTGCTAACAGTGTTCACTGTTCTTTCTAAAACGAGAAAGTGTCATCACTGGCAAGCTAGCAAATGTCATCATTGCAAGCTAGCAAATATGACGCCAAGTCAGGATCATCAGTAACAATGCCATGACGGGGTCAAGTCTTTGCTCCAGAATGGGTGACATCAAGATGCGGGAGAGTTTCCTTTTGTATTGACGTCAAAGGTGTCCCTGGAAGCACCACTAAATGCCACCAATGACAGGCTATCCTCCTGATAGTTATGTGTAGATATATTTCATTTCCGAAAAGAATGAAGGTTAGTATGGATAGGTGGCCAAGAAAAATGTTTTGGGAGAACCGGGTTGTGAGCTGTGCCTGAAGAGAAGTTGGGGTTGGGCCAAGGCTTGCTGGGTAAGATTTGAACCTGTTGGATTAGTGTCATCTCCTACCCATGCTGTTCTGAACACTGGGGACCCATAACTGTACAGTTGGCAGGAGTTATTCAGGAAACAGCCTGCTTAGGAACAACCCAATCCACAGCAGGTCTACCCTAGTGCTCAGGAGTGGGGATCTCTGTTTCTGTAGCCAATTCTTCCTGGAGAGGAACCTTCCCAAGAGCCTCTCCTGTGCAGCTGGTATCTGAGGATGCCGCACTCTGGCCCCTAGCTCAGCACAGCCCAGCGGTGCTTACAGGACTGCAGTGGGGGGAAGGGAAGGAGCTGCCTCTTTGGATTGGAGGTGGTTTGGGGAGGGAGGTGGAGAAGCTGCGGCTTGAGCTTTGAACCTGATCTCTCAACCTCAACAGGAAGACTCAGCACCAGCGACGACTTGCTTATGGCTCCCAATTTGGCACTTCTAAGGCTTTCTCTCTGAGAGTTGGGGGGATGGATTTTTCCAAGGAGGAAGGGAACTTGCATAACCTTCTGATTTGTTACAGTCTCGGAAAGTCTGGGGCAAGGCTGCAGGTGGGTGAGTGGTCCTTGTGTCTGAGGGAGGCTTTACTGGTCAAAAGACCACCCAGATGTTTGGTTGGTGAATGGCAGATGACCTTCGATTAGACTTGACCTCTTACAAAATCTATGAAATGACTGCATTCATTTGTTTGTCCTGTTGGCTCTTTGCTTTGAATTAAGCACAGCAGCACGTTTCACAGGCCGGTCACAGCAGCCAGGACACTGTACTCCTCAGCAAGCCGCACCTCCTGCCATGGAAAGGAAAGCTCTGTGTCATTCTAAAATCGCATGGGTTCAGATCTCGAGTCCTCCAATTACTTGCAAGGGAACATTTAGTCAGTTGTTTCTCTGAACCAGGGCTCATCTATAACAGGAGGATAATCATTAATTGTACCTCACTGGACTGTAGTGGAGATTAAATATGAAAAAGCACCCAGAACGTGGAGGTGTCCGTGTGATTTGTCTCTTTCATCTCTCACTTTTAACATACCAAACACTCAGCAGGCATTCTCATAAATCTGATGCCAATTTGCATGAGTCATTCTCGGAACCTCTGTTTCCTCCGTAGCTTCTAGGATTCCTTCCAGCTGTGAAAGCATAAGGCTTCCTGAGATTCTGAGCTCGTTTCCAACAGGGTTTCTTTGGGGGCAGAGAGTGACTCTGTTCAGCAAATCCAGTGGGGGCCACAGAGGGCAATTCCAAACTAAGTCGTGCAGCTGCTGGGCCTCCAGAGGCCTGTGTGAAAGAGGAGTAGAAGAGAAGGAAAAGCTCAGAGCCTGAGAAGAGTTGCAAAGGAAGACAGCTGCAAGTTGGTCCCGAGTAAATCAAATTGTGACGTTTATTGGGCTATTTCCAGAATAACACCAGCAAGAAAACTGGAATGCGGGATCATCTTTTTCTAAGAGGGACCTCAGCTAAGTAGCCTGCAACAACCAGGCTTGGTGACTGGAGTCAGACTGGCTTTGTGAAAAGGTCATAGGTTTGAAGATACACAGACCTGAGTTTTCACTGTGCCCCCATTATGTCTTATCTGTGATTTGGGGCAAGGTTACTTACCCTCCTTGAGCCTCATTTTCCTCCTCCCTTAACAATGACTAAAAAGGTAAATAATGAAACTTGCAGTGAGCCTGTGGGAGTCAGAAATAAAGAAAAGTATTTGCTATAGAGTTGGTATTAATAAATAGGAGCTGTATGACTGTGAGCATAGCACCCAGGGCACATATCCTAGAAAGTTCTGGACCTGGAGCCATCATTTCTCAAGTCTGTACCTGGTACAATGTAGAAATATGGGAGCTGGGGAAGGAGGAGGTAGGCAAGACTGCGGGTGGGTGTGTAGAGTAGGGAAAGAAGATCAAAAGGCCTATAAATATCTGTCAAACTTTAAAATGCAAATTCCTTGTCTGTGGCTCTGTTGGGACCAAATCTTCCATTATCACCTTTCTGGGAAGAGCCTGAGAGGGGAAAAAAAATGGTAAAGCATAGTTTTTCCCTTCATGAAGTGTTTTGCTTTGGTTTGGTGTGATTTTTGTGGCCAAGCCAGGATTTTATTCAACTCTGAGCTTAAAGCACGAGTAGAGTTCAGACAGTAACTCCATATGGTCTTCTCTGTGGATCAACCATGAGTTTCTCAAGGAAACTGTCTAACCCTTACAATAGCCCCTGCAATCGGCACGGTATAGAGGACCTGCTTGTTGAATGAATGAACGGAATGGATGGATGGATGGATGAACAGATGTTAATTCTGAGCATCGTTAAGTCATCTTCACCAGTTGATGACCTGGTCCTCTGGGATCTCCTTATTAACACTGGGTTGGGAGCCATGGTTAGAGGTGTTGAGAGTCCCCTCTGAGGGGCATCTGTGTCCTCCTGAGAAACCCTTGGATGGCTGGTGTGTCTGCCAGTGGCCTGAACTCTGTGCTGCCCCTTCCTGGACAGACGTGATGCTACAGAGCAGCTCTGCCCTCTGTGTGCCCCAAAGAGGTGGCCTCCTCACATGAGTCCCTGTTGGTGATTTATCTGTGAGCAAGCATGGAATTCCAGGGGAATCTTACAGAGGAGACCTTCAGGGGTAAGAGAAGCAATCATACATGACACCATATGCCAGGTCCAGGTTCCCCTTGCCCCTGCCCCTCCCCCCACCACCCTGAGTCAGAAACAGGGTACCCCACTCCCTTTCCTCCTCTCTTCTTCCCTTGCTGGCCTTGTTTTGCTCATGAGATTGTACTTATACATAATGGGTGACTGGGTTTTATTTTTTTTTCCCCAAAAACAAAAGAATCTGATACATGTGTCCAGTGTGGAAAGCCCTAAAACACATGTCATTTATGAGACTCTTCGTGGACAAGCTCACCTGACTTCATCATATCCAAGAACCTGAGAGCCTTTCTTCCCCATCCCTAAACTGCATCTGCCATTCGAGCCTTCTATCAAGTCCCTAAGCACTAGGGAGCCTCTGAGGGTCACCTGGGTCCTCGCTGACCACTCTCTTTAGCCTTTTGATGCCCTCTGGTGCCACTCCCTTCACCCACCATTTATTCATAGTATCCGTTATTTCAAGAGCAGATTAGTCTGGTACTATAGCTAAGTTATAAACATCTGGTATTACAGCTAAGTTATAAACATGAAGAGAAGAAATAGGTATCCTGTGTGCTCTGCACCATGCCTCACCTAGGCTGAATCCACCTCAAGATGAATTCAATTTTTCAATGTAAAATTGCAGCATGTTGATGGTCAAAGCTTGAGCTTTGGCTTCAGGAAAATTTGGGTTCAAAGGTTACCTTCGGCCACACATTCATTCAGCCATGATGTATTAAATGCACGTTAGATGCTGCTGCAAGCTCTGGGAATATAACAAAGAAGCAGAAAAAGTGTCTTCTCTTGTGTTGTTACTGTAATGACATGAGACAAAAACCAATTATTTGTGAAGAAAATAATGGGGGTTAGAGTCGGGAGACAAGGAGGCCACTCAGCTGGCGTGGTCACAGAAGTTCTAGATGAATGGTGTGAAGGAGTTTACTATCTGGAGATCTGCCAGAAGTCCAGGCAGAGGGAACAGCAAGTTTAAGAGCTAGAACGTGGAATGAGTTCTGTGTGTTTAAGGAGGTGAAAGAGAGTCAGTGCCTCCGGAGAAAGGTGAGCAAGGGGGAAGAGGCAGGAGATACAGTTAGGGAGACAAGCAGGGCTCAGCCACAGAGGACCTCACAGGCTCTGTCCAGGACTTTGCAATTTAGACTGAGAGGGATGGGAAGTTTTTTCGAGGGTGCTGTTAGAAAGTGATTTACATTTGATTTATCTGGCTGACGTGTGCACAACGAAGGGCTTGAGAGCTTTGAAACAACGAGATCAGTTAGAAGGCGCTCTTAGGAGTTCTTGCAACAGATGCTTGTCCCTGCCCTTTGGAGGCAGCAATACAGCTGGAAGGAGACGTTCATACTGATGGTGTGACGATGGGAGTGCTGCCTTGCTTCTTAGGGTTGCTTTCAAGATTAATGAACAATGTGCTTGACGAATTCAATTATTATGGGGCCTCTGGCTCATTGTGGGCACTCTGCAAAGGTGATTCAAGTCAGATATGAAAGCTAAAAACGAGACACAATTAATGCTCTACTGAGAAGTTGAGAACAAACTCGTTTTGAGGACATCTGGCCCTTGTGGTTAGCTTTGAAAAAAGGAGATGAAACTTCTGGGATATTTTGTGTCCTGTCTGTCCATCACACCCTTTTCCTTACAAACCAAAATCCCCAACCTCCCCAAGTGTTAACTGAATAATTTTTTAATTCTGAAAATTAAAGTAGCTTTGGTGATCATTTCTTGAATATTCACAATACTGCATTTCTGGGACTCTAAGCTACTCTGACTTAGTGGCCAGTTTCCTGTAAATAAGATTAGTTGAGGTTATTGTATCTCCCTGATGGGTAGTTTCTTTAAAAGTGCCACAAACCCAAGTAAATCTGGAGCATACAGAAGCCTTATATCTTCCAAAGAAGCTCTGAAGTTATACTAGCTCTGAATTCAAATCCTGGTGTTGCTGTTTAATAGATGTTGACCTTGGATAAATTCCTTAGCTCCTCTTAGCCTCATATATAAATGAAGGTAAAAGTGCCTGCCTTTAAGTTTCCATGGAGCATATAGGAGGAATCTGAAGAATCAGTAAAGTGGGCAGACATAACAGTAAATGAACAGTATATGTCATTTCTCTTCTCCCAAGATTCACTAATACTTTGCATCACAGTGTGAACCTACCATACTCTTTAATGCCCAATATGCTTTGTCTCTCTTTCTTCATATGAAAACTAGAGCCAACTGCCTTCTCAAAAAATTATGGAACAAATGAACCTATTTGCAGGGCAGGAATAAAGACGCAGACATAGAGAACAAACAGGCGGACATGAGGACAGGTGGACAGGTGGGATGAACTGGGAGATTGGGATTGATGTATGTGTACTGCCATGTATAAGACGGATAGCCAGTGGGAAGCTGCTGAGTAGTGCAGGGAGCTCAGCTTGGTGCTCTGTGGTGACCAAGAAGGGTGGGATGGGGAGTGGGGTGGGAGGGAGGTCCAAGAGGGAAGAGATATATGTATACATATGGCTGATTCACTTTGTTGTACAGCAGAAACTAACACAACATTGTAAAGCAGCTAAACCCCAATTAAGAAAAAGGATGCCACGTGAAAATAAATTTTTAAAATGTATACAGGTTATGGTGGAACACATTTTAATGACACCCTTTGTGATTCATCAATATAGATTTAGCATTTTACCATTAGTAATTATTTTACCATTATTAATATATGTGTCTCTCAAAAGCTGTTTGTCCTGGGTGTGTCAGCGAGGGCTGAGCAAGGCAGCAACATCATTCCCACTTAGAAGAAGGAGAAGCAAGCTGAAGGCTGAGAAGGTTTGCCCAAGGCAGTCAGTTTCCTTCAGAGCCAGGACGACTACTCCAACCATGACTCAGGTTAAAGAAAGTGTCCTTCGGTCTGTGTCACAGGATGTCCACCTGGTTGTGCCAAGTCCTTTGACACCTCCCATAGAACTATCCCAGCTGTGAAGTCGTGGCACCTTCATGGGGCCCAGACAAGAGAGGGCTGTGTTTGGACACAACCCTATAAAATGAGCCTGACATCTGGCATCCACAGAGGCAGCATTCTCAGTTTAACAAAAATATAAATGATTTTAATCATAAGAATTCCTTTGGAGCAGTTACTGAAACCAGACAAAAAGACGAAGGATTTGTAGTCTACATTCACATTGAATAAATCACTCATTCTCAAAGGACAGCCCTTTTCAGACTCTACTCACAGCTGAAAAGCAGGTATCTGCTGAGTGGGAAATGAAGTTTTTAAGTTATGATGATGCAAACATCAGAGAACTCATTCATTAGGTCTTTGATCAGACAATTCTAAATGTACCGGCATCTTTTGCCATTTGGGAGGTCAATGTCTCCCTTTTCAGATCTTTGCAGAGAATAATGCTGAGGAAGTCCAGACATTTAACCCCTAGTAAAGAAATTCTGCTTTGATGCCTACGAAAATAATTCTTCCAATATTAGCAAAATATTCAGTCATTCTGCCTACAGAAGGGTCAGCCTACTTTGCTGATGACCCTCTTCACCACTGCCAAACAATTTGTTGAATTTATCTGGAACGGGGCTGAATAAGCTATTTATTCTGACAATCATCAGAAAAGGTTCCACATTTTTGGATCACTTCTGGGGCTGACTCTGCAGCATCTCAGTTTAAAGGCAATGTGGCAAGTCCTTGCAAGAGACTAATACGAGCTGTTAGCTGAGCCCGATAAAAGCTTTTCCTGGCTGAGAAGGTGATAAAAGTTGCCATGTTGATCTGCAGATGAAAGGCAGTTGACTTCAGTAATATTATTTAAGCTGTTTTACCCTAAGTGCTACCAGCACAACAGGAACAGTCAGCAGGTGATTGAGCCCCTTCACCTTCAGAAAGCAAGACATCTCGCCATGGCACCTTAAAATGACTAAAGCAGACTAGTGATCAAGGAACCATCCAAACGGATTTGATCTTTCTCCAGAGAGTGGAAGAACTAAGATCCTGAATTCATTACCAGCAATCAGCACCCATTCACGGAATGCTTTCTGTGCCAGCCCCTCTGCTAGGTGCTACAGATTCAGAAATACAAGATGCTTACAGCTTGTGCCTGAGACAAAAATGCAAGTCAATCGACACAAAACTACTTATAGCTAATATCGTAGATGTCTGTAGGGACTAGCAGAGATCCATAAGAAGCCATATAGTTCCTTCTTAGAGAAACTATGTTTACACTGTCTTGATTGGTAGATAATTAGTGAATCAAAGAATCAAACTCTGTGCAACATTCTGGGTGCACAGTATTGCAATACAGTCCTTACAGAGATGTTGACAGGATAAAAACTCTTGTCAAGAACCCTCATTTGCACATGCATAGTAGATACTCAAGAAATGTTAGTTTTCTCCCTTGCCCAGTGGTTTAAAATTCCTTGTTTTCCTTCTTCTCTATGACCAGGTTGGGTGCAACTTTGGTACTTAAATGTGTGAATTTATGCACTTACACATAAACTTTCATATGTGGTTTATATTTTCAGAATCCTTTAGCATCTAGGTCAGTTTCTTTGCTACATTTCTTCTTTCCCTTTGCCCTAAGATATCCTAGTTTGCTTTCTGCTGCAAATTCCTCACTACTTCTCTACAACTGGTGATTCCTTTGTCTGCATAGTGATTTATTCTGTGGAGCCTGGAGTTCCAAAAAAGACTCCAGTGACTGTAGCCTGCCAGGCTTCTCTGTTCATGGGAAGAATACTGAAATGGGTTGTCATTTCCTTCTCCAGGGATCAAACCAGTATCTCCTGCTCGGCAGGTGGATTCCCCCTGCCCACCCCCCCAACATCCATGCCACCTGGGAAGTCCATGTCGAGGTTTCTTGAAGTTATTCACTCATCCACTGAAAGGTCCTCTGCTGGTAATACTGCTCCAGTTTTGTCAATCAAATTGTTGCCTACCCTTTACACAAGACACAAGGGTTAGTCGCTTAGTTGTATCTGACTCTTTGGGACCCCATGGACTGTAGCCCACAAGGGTTTTTCCAGGCAAGAATACTAGGGTGGGTTGCCATTTCCTCCTCCAGGGTATCTTCCCAACTCAGGGACTGAATCCAGGTCTCCTGCACTGCAGGCGGACTCTACCTTCCGAGCCGCCAGGGAAACTACCCTTCAAAGCCCAGTTAGATCTTTACGTTTGCTGAAGGAACCTTCCTTCCTCTGAAAGACTCCTATAGTATTGATTGTCTATCTCATTCATTGAACAATTCTGTGCTTGCCAGTACAATTTATTCTTGGGTGTAAATATGCCAAATTGCCCTCCCTTGCTCTAGATTGTCAATTCCTTGAAAGTAAACAATGGGTTTTACTCCACTTTGTCTCTCCTGGCAGTCCTTGACATTTGATGTGCATAACACTTATTTAATTGACCATGAGTTAATGTTGTCGCTAGATTGAATGAATGAATATTCACTACCCAAATGACTTCATTTGGAACCAGGAATCAGTTACAGCAAAACTTGGAACTACATCCAGGGTTAGATATGTCAGGCACCTTGGAGCCTCAACCCATCTCTATCACTGTACTCATTCCCAGTGATGTCAGAAATTGGTTAAGTAAGCAGATCTACAGGTTAGGAGAGAAGCTTTGGCTAATGATCCATGTCTGAATCATAAACACATAAGCAGCTGAAGTCATGAGGGTAGAAAATATCTAGAGTGAATGAGAGAGAAAACTGAAGGAACACAAGTATTAATATTGAATGAGCATGAATATTTGCGCCTATGAGGAGTTTAAAATGATAGCCAAGGAGGAGGGAGATAAACCAAGAAGCAGTGTTGACATGGAAAACAAGACAATAGAAGATTTCAAGGAAAGTTCAATTGTCCTTGATTCTGCAGAAAGGTAAATTTAAGACTGTAAGTTGTTTATTAGCTTTAGTAATATGGAGGTCAATTGGTGACTTTGACAAGAAAATATAATGAACAAGGATAAACTGCTTGATTTCAAGACTTACTGTAAATCTGTAGTAATCAAGATGGTGGTGTTGGAGTGATGATAGGCAAACAGATTAATGGAAAGAATAGTTTAGCAAAAGACTCACACTTTTCACGGGCCACTGATTTTTCCACAAAGGATTCAAGGTAATTTCAATGAGGGAAAATTTCTTTTCAACAAATTGTGATCATGCAAGTAGACATCTGTATAGGAAAAAAATGTCCCTCAGTTCTTATCTCACATGATACACAAAAATTAGCTTGAAACAAATCAGACCCAAATGTAAGAGGTAAACACCATTTAACTGGTAGGATAAAACAGAAAAAATAGCTGGGACATTAGGTTAGACAAATATATCTTAGATAGGCCAGTGGAAACAAAAATTGATATAAAAATTTTAATTATTTTGCCTTTTTAAAGACTGTTAAAATGACTCAGGGATATAATATTTGCAAAACACATATCTGACAAAGAGCTTGTACCTAGAAAAAAATAACACTTATAATTGAATAACAAGACAACAAACTACCCGATTTAAAATTTGGCATAAAGAACTGAAATTTCACAAGACACACAAATGCCCAATATGCATGATACTTCTTCAATTATCAGGAAAAGACAAAGTAACAATGAGATCCGACAAAGTCACAATGAGATCCACCATGCACCAATTAGAATGACTAAAATGAAAATGACTGACATTAAGTTTTTGTGACAATGGTCGCACATAGTCGGACACAACTGAAGCGACTTAGCAGCAGCAGCAGCATAATTAAAACCCCAATGTATAGTTGTTGGGAACACAATGGTTTTTTGGAAGACTGTGGTAGTACCTTAAAAAATTAAACATATGTTGATCAACTGCTGCTGCTAAGTCACTTCAGTCGTGTCCGAATCAGTGCGACCCCACAGACGGCAGCCTACCTGGCTCCCCCGTCCCTGGGGTTCTCCAGGCAAGAATCCTGGAGTGGGGTGCCATTTCCTTCTCCAATGCATGAAGATGAAAAGTGAAAGTGAAGTCACTCAGTCGTGCCCGACTCTTAGTGACCCCATGGACTGCAGCCTACCAGGCTCCTCCACCCATGGGATTTTCCAGGCAAGAGTTCTGGAGTGGGGTGCCATTGCCTTCTCTGATGCTGATCAAATGAACCAGCAATCTCATTCTTATTTATCTGAAGTGAAAATATATGTCCACCTAAAGACCTCTTTCTGAATATTCATGGCCACACTATCCATAATAGCCAAAATGTGAAAACTCTATTTTCCACCAACTGATGACATAATAAATTATGATGTATTAATATTACGTCATTCAAAAAATGACATGGCATCTGGTCCCATCATTTCATGGCAAATAGATGGGGAAACAGTGGAAACAGTGAGAGACTATTTTCTTGGGCTCCAAAAACACTGCAGATGGTGACTACAGCCACAAAATTAAGACACTTGCTTCTTGGAGCAAAACCAATACAATATTGTAAAGTTAAATAAAATAAAATTTTAAAAATAAATAAATAAAAAAGAAAAGCTATGATAAACTTAAACAGTGTATTAAAAAGCAGAGACATTACTTTGCCAACAAAGGGCCACACAGTTAAAGCTATGGTTTTTCTAGTAGTCATGTATGATGTGAAAGTTGGACTGTGAAGAAGACTGAGCACTGAAGAATTGACGCTTTTGAACTGTGGTGCTGGAGAAGACTCTTCAGGGTCACTTGAACAGCAAGGAGATCCAACCAGTCAATCCTAAAGGAAATCAACCCTGAATATTCACTGAAAGGACTGATGCTGAAGCTGAAACTCCAATACTTTGGCCATCTGATGTGAAGAGCCGACTCATTTGAAAAGACCCTGATGCTGGGAAAGACTGAAGGCAGGAGGAAAAGCGGACGACAAAGGACAAGTTGGTTGGATGGCATCCCCGACTTGACAGACACGAGTTTGGGCAAACTCTGTGAGTTGTTGATGGACAGGGAAGCCTGACGTGCTGTAGTCCATGGGGTCACAAAAAGCTGGACACAACTAAATGACTGAACTGAATACTCTACAATTAAATTATGTCATACTACTCTACACCACAAGATATTAATATATACAACACATATAAGTCTTAAAAATGTACTAAGTAGAAAGTGAAAGACTATATATTGTATGGTCCTGCTTATAGAAATTCTAGAAAAAGCAAACCATAGTGAGAAAAGCGTTATCAGTTGTTGCCTGGGATCAAGGCTTGGGAGAGAGGATTAACTGCAAAGAAGATAAAGAAACTTCGGGGTGATGGAAATTTTCCATATTTTGATTGTGGTTTAAGTTACACAAATGGACACAATTACCAAAATTCATCAAACTTACACTTAAAATGAGTGGATTTTATTGTACGTAAATTATACCACAATAAAAAGAAGTTGGTGAAAAAGGAGTCTTTAGGTATATGTCTGAGAACATAAATCTACTGCGCGTGGGGTCAGGTTAGCAGTTCAAATCCAAATTAATTATCCAAATTAATTACTCCAAAGTAGAACTTCATCCTCATCCCCTTCAAAGCATAGTACTGGGGTTTTGTTCAACTCTAAACTTCAGATCTTAGAGCTGTACACGTATCTATGCAGTAATTAATGCCCAATTTATGCCAAAAGCGTAAGTCCTTGAAAATTTAAGTTATATTACACATGCATTTAAAACTGAGATTACTATAAATATGTGATACTAGTTCAAAACTGGCTAAACTCTAAAATGTGGTAAGTTTACCAAGGAAATAACACTCTTGGTAGCCACCATACTGTCAATTTTTCTAATGTCAGGCCTTCAAAGTAAATTTATTGTTTTCATATGTAAATTCATGTTATTTATAACTAAACTATTTAAAGGCATATGGGAAATTTTTAAAAGAGGAAACTTACAGCAAAGTCAAATGAGTTTTTGTTATTGCTGCTGTTGTTTAGTCGTTAAGTCATGTCTGACTCTTTGTGACCTGAAGGACTGTAGCTTGCCAGGTTCCCCTGTCCATGGGATTCTCCAGGCAAGAATACTGGAGTGGGTTGTCATTTTTTTCTACAGGGATCTTCCCGAACCAGGGATGAAACCCACTTTCTCCTACGTTTCCTTGCTGGCAGATTCTTTACCATTGAGCCACCTGAGAAGCCCAAGGACGTATTTCTGGACCTTCCATTCTATCTCACTGATCTATATGTTTACCTTTCTGGCATTCAACACAATCATTACTGTAGTTTTATGGTAAGTTTTGAAATCAGAATCAGAAGGGCAAGTACTGCCTTGTCATTTCTGTAGATTATTTTGCCTATTCTGTGTCTTTTAAATTTCCATATATATTTCAGAATTAGTTTATCAGTTTCTATACAGAAATCAGCTGGAACTGGTGGGGATTGCACTGAATCTGCAAATTTGTTTGGGAAGTATTCTCATCTCAATATTAGGTCTCCTGATCCATGAACATGGATGTCTTTTCATTTATTTAGATTATCTTGAATTTATTTCAGTGATATTTTATAGTTCCCAGAGTACATATTTTGTTTCTTTTGTTAAATTTATTCCAAAGTATTTTTTTGTTGTTGTAAAAAGAATTTTAGTATTATTTATTGCAGGAGTATGGATATACAACTGATGTTTGTATCTTGACCTTGTATCCTGCAACCTGTTGAACTCATTGATCAGTTCTAATGGTTTTTAGTGAATTTCTCAGAATTTCATAAACATGAGGTCTTACCATTGCAAGTAGCAATAGTTTTACTTTTTCCTTTCCAATCTGGTTCCCTTTAGAATTTTTGAGTGGTAGGTAAAGTAATGAATAACTTAATATTTGGAGGTATTGATGTATTATATGTTGTTGTTTAGTCGCTAAGCCGTGTCTGACTCTTGTGACCCCATGCTCCCAGAGTAGCCCACCAGGCTCCTCTGTCCATGGAATTTCCTAGGCAAGAATACTGGAGTGGGTTGCCGTTTCCTTGGGCTTCCCTGATAGCTCAGTTGGTAAAGAATCCGCCTGCAATGCAGGAAACCCTGGTTTGATTCCTGGGATGGGAAGATCCATTGAAAGGATAGGCTACCTACTCCGGTATTCTTGGGCTTCCCTTGTGGCTCAGCTGGTAAAGAATCCGCCTGCAATGCAGGGGACCTGGGTTCGATCCCATTTCCTTCTCCAGGAGGATCTTCCTGACCCAGAAATCAAATTCGTGTTTCCTGCATTACAGGAGGATTCTTCAGCCCTGAGCCACCTAGGAAGCCACAGATTCTTTTTTTTTTTTTTTTTTACAAAAAGGGAAAGAAAAAAAAGCTATAAAAAAGAAATCTGATTCTCATACCACTAGTAATTAGTTGCATGATCCCGAGCAAGTTTCTAATCCTCTTCTGGTTATACATTCTATGTTTCAAATCTTTGTCCATTTGGCATACCTGTGAACCTCTGGGGATATGTAAGAAGTAGCTTTCCAAATTTAATCAACTACTACAACCATGAGTTTCACTACATATACAATTTTGTGAATTTTATTTCACAAAAGAGAATGAGATTACTGAAACTGGAAGAGCAGTTGAAAGTATCTTCACATTGAAAGTAAATGTAACTCCCAGAAAGGTACAACAGAAGACATGAGAATGCAGGCAATTATAAAGAGTTATCCTCTGGGGAACAAGTTGTAATATCCAAAAATGCTTTAGAGGCTTGTGGAAGAAATGAGTAAAACTGAACAAATGGGCACAGCATTTACTCTGTCTAGTGCTATGCTAACATTTCAAGGATATAACTAAAGCATAATCAATAAAGATATTTTTTAAAATGGAAAAAGTCTGTTATAAAAATATACATTATCTGGAGTTTTCACTACAGAGGATAATGCTTTAAAACCAAAGTTTTAGGGAACATTTTAATTACAGTTTTGATTAAAATGGCAAGGGTCTCATAATATATAGAACTACATAAAATTTTTCTACTACACATTAATCAGATACCTTCCTTCTGCTTCTGCTAATGCCATCAGTACTAGAATACTAAGTTATACCTGAATACTTTAAATTTCAAGTGTTTTGGAACCTTAGTTTTAATCTCTGACTTAAAGGAAGAGGACTATCCAAACAGGTACCAGAGTCATCTTTATCCTTATGGTTACGTAGAAAACTCGGAGGCTCTTTTGCTGCATCTGGGAGACAGGCTTCTTCATTTCTAGCTGTTTTATAAACCTGGACACACTGCTCAATTTCTTTAATATATGCCTTAGGGTTACTCAATTTGTTGGGATCATTTTTCTTGAACTGGGTTGGGCTATGCTTCTGAGAACTCTGCTTCATTTTTTGAGTTGTGGATTTAGCTTTCCCAAACTTTGGGACACTCTCTTCATCAGAGGAAAGTCTGTCAAGGCACACACTCTTCTTCATTACAGTTTTCCGAGCAATTTGAATGCCAGCTTTTCTACTACGATCTAAAGTAGCATTTGGTGGCCCAGTTCTAACATTGGAGGTTTTCGTTCCTGGGTCATTGACAGACAAGGGTACAGATGTATTTGATTTATCATTTTCTTGAAATAGCTGGTCTCCTTTTAGAACTTTACAGCTTCTAGGTTCATTTTGCAAATGAATTCCCAGATCCTTGGAAAGATGTGGTGGACAATGAGAAGTACTATTAGCAACACACTGTTCTTTTACAGTAAGTAAGGACAAAGTTTTTAGGCCAACATCTGGTTCTACAGTATTCTGAGGATATGATTTTATAAGTATTCGTTCCTTTAAGGGTAAATCCTGAAGATGTAAATCACTAATGCCAGAAAGTAGGTGCTCCTCAGGATTAGTCTTCTGAAGATCCCAACAGGACAGTTTATTAACACTGGTGGTGTGTCGTTCTGCTTCACAACACAACTGCTCTGGATTATTTTTAAAACTGTCAGGAATAGCTGTTTCAAGTTCCGATTTTAAACCATGAGTAAATGTGTTCCTGGAGATGGCCGGAGATTTACTAAAAGAAGTACCTTCCCAGTCGATGGTGCTCAAGTGCAGATCAGCAACTGCGGATATATTATGGGATGAGGTACTAGGTTGACTAGATTCTGCAATTAGAGACTTACTGATATCTTTAATTTGCTGCATAGCCAAAGACCTTGGAGAAGATATTAACTGTTCCTGTGCAGTCAAACAGGCAGCATCTTCAGCTAAAAGCAAGACATTCAATGATGTGGAAATAGATTCCTCGGGTGATGCAGAACAAGGGGAAATTTCCAAGCTTAACTTGGAATTCTGATCAGGAAAGATTTCCCATGTGGGTTTTAAAGTCATATGTGACTGAACTTTCATCATCTCATCTGATTCTAGCAAACTGTTTCCTTTAGACTTAATTTTCATGCCTGAAAAGAAACAAATACATAATACAATTAAAATCTATTTTAAATCTATTTTATTTTCTTTAATGTGGGTAAATAAAAAAGAGTTCAGATCAGAAATCTATATGATCAATTTTTTCCTCTTTTGTCTCAATGCATTCCTGAAAACTGTTTTATAAATTATATAAACTAATTAGTGTTTATAAACTAATTATAACAAAAATAATTATTAATAAAATATTATAAAATATTTTCTTTCAGAAATACTGTTATTACTGTCATGTTATAAAATAATGTTAAAATTTCTTCACTGAGTTCTGGGAAATAAAATGTATTTATAATCCTAAATATGTTATACATACTAATTGGTCAATAAATGGTTAGTATAATTACTATTATTAACACTCAGTTAAGTTACCAGACTCAGAGCAGAATGTTTTTTTCCAGGTTTTCATATTTTAAAACAAAGTATGTCAAGACAAAGGAGCAAGAGTATAATCCTTACTCTTGATTTTACAGAATTAGCAAAATTTGGACACGGTAGATTCAAATAAGACAGTTCATTTATGTGTGCAGCATAAATAGTTATCAAATGGGATACTTACTTTTTTGTTTCGTCCCTTTATTTTCTGACTTTTGTTTTTGGTAAATAGCAACAATCTCAGGATAAGCTGCTTCAAACAATGACTCTTCTTCTATTGTTTGTACAGCCAATTCTCCATGTTTATCTTCTATAGTATAATGTTCTAACGGATTAAAAATACAATAAAACAACCTTACTAACAGATCTGAAATACTCCGTTTTCCCAGGTAACGCATTTTACGAGGTCAACTAGGTTATCACAAATGGATAACTCATGTAAATCTTACAACATCTCTATTCTAATAATCTGTTGATACAGAAGTGATCTTTTTCCACCTGGCAAGAGCTGGAATGAAGTTCCATTTAAATTAAAACTTTAAATTTCTCTTGTTTTAAAGATGGTAGGAACAGCTTAGAGAAAGGTTCAGTTCAGTTCAGTTCAGTCGCTTAGTCGTGTCCGACTCTTTGCGACCCCACGAACTGCAGCACACCAGGCCTCCCTGTCTGTCACCAACTCCCAGAGTTCACTCAAACTCACGTCCATCGAGTCAGTAATGCCATCCAGCCATCTCATCCTGTCGTCCCCTTCTCCTCCTGCCTCCAATCCTTCCCAGCATCAGAGTCTTTTCCAATGAGTCAACTCTTCTCATGAGATGGTCAAAGTACTGGAATTTCAGCTTTAGTAGCATCAGCCCTTCCAAAGAACACCCAGGGCTGATCTCCTTCAGAATGGACTGGTTGGATCTTCTTGCAGTCCAAGGGACTCTCAAGAGTCTTCTTCAGCACCACAGCTCAAAAGCATCAATTCTTCGGTACTCAGCTTTCTTTACAGTCCAATTCTCACATCCATACATGACCACTGGAAAAACCATACCCTTGACTAGACAGACCTTTGCTGGCAAAGTAATGTCTCTGCTTTTCAATATGCCATCTAGGTTGGTCATAACTTTTCTTCCAAGGAGTAAGCGTCTTTTAATTTCATGGCTGCACTCACCATCTGCAGTGATTTTGGAGCCCCCAAAAATAAAGTCTGACACTGTTTCCACTGTTTCCCCATCTATTTCCCATGAAGTGATGGGACCAGATGTCATAATCTTCATTTTCTGAATGTTGAGTTTTAAGCCAACTTTTTCACTTTCCTCTTTCACCTTCATCAAGAGGCTTTTTAGTTCCTCTTCACTTTCTGCCATAAGGGTGGTGTCATCTGCATATCTGAGATTATTGATATTTCTCCCGGCAATCTTGATTCCAGCTCGTGCTTCTTCCACTCCAGCGTTTCTTATGATGTACTCTGCATATAAGTTAAATAAGCAGGGTGACAATATACAGCCTTGACGTACTCCTTTTCCTATTTGGAACCAGTCTGTTGTTCCATGTCCAGTTCTAACTGTTGCTTCCTGACCTGCATACAAATTTCTCAAGAGGCAGGTCAGGTGGTCTGGTATTCCCATCTCTTGAAGAATTTTCCACAGTTTATTGTGATCCACACAGTCAAAGGCTTTGGCATAGTCAATAAAGCAGAAATAGATGTTTTTCTGGAACTCTCTTGCTTTTTCTATGATCCAGCAGATGTTGGCAATTTGGTCTCTGGTTCCTCTGCCTTTTCTAAAACTAGCTTGAACATCTGGAAGTTCATGGTTCACGTATTGCTGAAGCCTGGCTTGGAGAATTTTGAGCATTACTTTACTAGAGTGTGAGATGAGTGCAATTGTGTGGTAGTTTGAGCATTTTTTGGCATTGCCTTTCTTTGGGATTGGAATGAAAACTGACCTTTTCCAGTCCTGTGGCCACTGCTGAGTTTTCCAAATTTGCTGGCATATTGAGTGCAGCACTTTCACAGCGTCATCTTTCAGGATTTGAAATAGCTCCACTGGAATTCCATCACCTCCACTAGCTTTGTTCGTAGTGATGCTTTCTAAGGCCCACTTGACTTCACATTCCAGGATATCTGGCTCTAGGTGAGTGATCACACCATCATGATTATCTGGGTCGTGAAGATCTTTTTTGTACAGTTCTTCTGTGTATTCTTGCCACTTCTTCTTAATATCTTCTGCTTCTGTTAGGTCCATACTATTTCTGTCCTTTATCGAGCCCATCTTTGCATGAAATGTTCCCTTGGTATCTCTAATTTTCTTGAAGAGATCTCTAGTCTTTCCCATTCTGTTGTTTTCCTCTATTTCTTTGCATTGATCACTGAGGAAGGCTTTCTTATCTCTTCTTGCTATTGTTTGGAACTCTGCATTCAGATGCTTATATCTTTCCTTTTCTCCTTTGCTTTTCGCTTCTCTTCTTTTCACAGCTATTTATAAGGCCTCCCCAGACAGCCATTTTGTTTTTTTGCATTTCTTTTCATGGGGACGGTCTTGATCCCTGTCTCCTGTACAATGTCATGAACCTCAGTCCATAGTTCATCAGGCACTCTATCAGATCTAGTCCCTTAAATGTAAAGGTTAGTCAGTTTTAATTCAGTATCATAAGTGTAAAATTCCAGATAAAGAATGAAAACAGACAATTTCTAAAACTTTAACATTGGCTTTCTTTAGCAGTAGCTTCTGAAAAGAACAGAATTGAAAGGTCATCAAAACTATTACCATTTTCCAGATTGAGTTTCAAAGATTATCAGTCTCTCAAGGAAATACCCAGGCTTACTTGGACTCACAAGAATAATAATAACTCAAGTCAATAAACAAAAATGAGAATGCTAATGTGTACATTTACAATGAGATACATAAACAGTACACTAGATTCTTATGTTTATCCTATATGAGGGCAAAACTACATAAGAAGCCAAACTATCAAGAAATGTAAGTTAATGTGTCCGAAGTAGAAACAATGGAAACAAGGGAACTTAAGAGTATTTCTTAAAGCAACCTGGGGTACATTTTCTCCTTAAGGGATTAACTCCAACAAGGATAAGTGAAAGTGGGCACCTAACCCTGAGTTCTAGATAGAAGAGATGCATGGCCAAACTGGGTTAATGGCATTGTCTTTGCTGAAAATACACTGTAGTAGGTGAAACTGTTTCTACACGGTTTTCAAAATTCTTTAGCTACTTTTTTATTATTCCCTTGAACAGCTTATGTAATTCTTTATCGTTCATCAACTAGAACTTATTGACAAATCTATTCTCTCACTCAGTCACATGTAGTCATACAATCCAATTTCAAAGCCAAACAGAAATGAATTTGGGATTATTTTCCATTTTAAGTGCTCAGTTCTTCCCCTGCCTTCAGTTTTGGAGCTAATTCAGAGCTCACTGTATTTCTGTCTACAGAAAATATAGAGTCACTTGACACTATAAATTCCCATGAAAACTAAATACAATAAAGAAAGAAAAGGAAGGAAAGGAAGAAAGGAAAAAAGGAAAGGAAGCACCACAGGTGCTATCAGCAACCTTCATTTCTTGAGAACTGACTATACAGTGAAATCCAATGACCAGACTATTTGTAGTAGTATTTTCTTTAGAAATAGACATCAAAACCATTTCCATATTGTTTTTGTAAACATTAACTACAAAAGGAATATCAATTTAAGACATTTAAAATTTATTATGAGTTACATATAGCACAGGTACACTGGTGTATGTGATTCATTTCTTTTTTATATACACGTTTTACATATGATATCTGCTAAACATACATGACTAAATGTTATAAATTTTGCTTACAGTATGTACATACCAGGCTTTTCCCATTCTATTTCAAAACAATGAACTCCATTTCTGATTCGGTTTTTAACGATTCTGAAAAAAAAAAAAACCCACACATCTAATGGGGTCTAATTGCACGAGTTATTTGGAAATCTTCAATTTGTTGACTGAATAACTCAATGCCCACTAATTTTTATTGTTTTAATAATATTCTAAAGATTCTGTGGGGAACTACTGAGTAGTTATTTCTGATTTGCTTATTTAAAAGATAGTGTTTATAATTGTTAGATCTTATCAGATTTTCCTGTCATTATTATTCAGTGTTCCTCTTTTACATATTAACAATTTTTGTTTTAAAGTCTATTTTGCTTCTATTAACTTTGCTACATCACTTTGGTAAATTTTTGCCTTGGTAAATCTTTTTTTTTTTTTTTTTTAATTTTATTTTTAAACTTTACATAATTGTATTAGTTTTGCCAAATATCAAAATGAATCCGCCACAGGTATACATGTGTTCCCCATCCTGAACCCTCCTCCCTCCTCCCTCCCCATACCATCCCTCTGGGTCGTCCCAGTGCACTAGCCCCAAGCATCCAGTATCGTGCATCGAACCTGGACTGGCAACTCGTTTCTTACATGATATTTTACATGTTTCAATGTCATTCTCCCAAATCTTTTAAAACTGTTTTATTTTCAAACTTAATATAGTTTTATTCTGCACGTGCCCTATAAAGCAGAATATTGCTAAATTTTGTTTACTCATCTAATATAATGTCTTAATATATGAGTTTAATCCACTTACATTCATTATGATTACTGACATAGTTGGATTTATTCATACATCTTATTTGCGGTTCTGGTTACTAAGCTCATCTTTGTTATTTTACCTTTCCACCTTCCTATAATTCTTTTGGTTGGAGTTGTACATTCCTATTTTATGTACTGGTTTTAAAGATAGAAGTGGTATTTCTCATGTTTTAGTGATTATCCTTAACTATTTACATGCATACTTTGGGAGTGTCAGTTTATTATAATTTTCATATACTATCAAGCATTATAAAGATATGTATATACATATTTTTTCCATTCAATTTATTAAATTAGCTAAATATATTTTTTCAATTTCTATAGCTGACCACTGTTTGTTATTATCCTCAATTTCCCCCAAGTTCATTTTCCTTCTTGCTGAAGTCAACTTTTAGCAGTGCTTTTAACGAGGGTCTGTGAGTGGCAAACTTTTAATCTTCATATGTCTGCAAGTGTCTTGCCAGCCAGTGAATAATTTTAATGATGTCTTGGTTGCCAATTATTTTTAGTCAAAGCTTTGAAATATTACTCCATTATTCTGACGTCTACTATTGTCATCAAAGATGTATGCTAATGGATTGTGACTCCTTTGGAACTTATCTTTTTTAATACTTTCCCAAAACTTTTTATTTTGAAAATTTTCAAACATTAAGAAAAGTTTCAATAGTAAAATGAATAATCATATACCCTTCACTGAGAGTCACCAATTCTCAGTTTCAGCCCTTCCACTTACATTTCTGTTCCCTTTCTGGTCCACTGACACTGAGATAATTACCTAGTTAAGCCTAGCTACAACTTTTTATAGGGGCCTCCCAGGTGGCAATAGTGGTAAAGAACCCACCTGCCACTGCAGGTTAGACATAAAAGACACAGGTCCCTGGGTCGGGAAGACCCCATGGAGGAGGGCACAGTAACCTATTCCAGTATTCTTGCCCGAAGAATCCCATGGACAGAGGAGCCTGGCGGGCTAAAGTCCGTAGGATCACACAGAGTCAGAGACAACTGAAGCAACTTAGCACAGCACAACTTTTTATATTTCTTTAACAGTCTATTATTACTACATGCTTGAGGCTGAAAAGTATCAAAGCGTTAACTTACTATGTTATCTTGACACTAACCCCTGAACAAGCTTTTAATATTCCAGCAGACCTTTCCTCCATTCTTCTAAAACAAAGAGATATATTGATATATCCTACTATTAAAGACATTAAGAAGAATACTTTAGATCATAAGATGTTCCAATGAAAACATAGGGAGTTGTCCATACAATTCTTTATATTACCGAATCGGCTGCAGTTGATTAGAGTTCCTTCGACCGAGCTTCCTTTCTGTCATGTCATAGTGGGTCAACAGTGTCAACAATTTCTCACATGCATAGTGATTGGGCCACTCCATTTTTTCAAGAGTAAATCTCTGTAAATGTAATAAAAAATATAATAAGACTTCACTATCTCTTGGTGAACAAATAGCACTCTCAGGTGATCTTATCTTTTCCATAAGAGATAACTAATATTAAAGTTGTGTCAACAAGAAGATTCCCATAAGCAGTGAGCCTCCTAAGGAGGCAATATTGCACAATGATTTCACTGTGAGGGTTCTGGGTCTGAATGCCAGCATATTTCCTAGATGTTGGGTAAATTACTTAACGTCTTTCAGCCTCATGTTTTCTCTCTGTAAAATACAATCCAGCACACGGATTATGAAGTTAGCGAAGATTACACGCAATGTGTTAAATATGATATCAAATTTTAAATGTTCAATAAATGTTGGTTGCCATTATTATTACTGTGGTTGGTAGAGCTAAGCAATAAGCAGTTACAGTTTATCGAGTGACTGTTTTTCTACTTACTGTACTAAGGGTTAATACAAATAGTCTCATCAAATCCTCAAAGTGACTTCACAAGATAGGTAATCTTGTTTCTAATTTTGAGGAAAACACATATCCAGGGTTACATGGTAAGTGACAGACTGTCCGAATTTAAATTTAGGTCAATGTGCTTATAAACTGTACTGTTTTCCGTAACAATATGCTTGACCTTTACATTCTCCAGTTATTAGCATCTCTCCCTCAACACAGTCCTGAATACAACATATCTACACAAGGCCTTTAAGGTGTCTTGTAAAGAACAGCATAACTGTGATTTGTCTTACAGTTTGCAATATATAGCTACTGTGTGACAAAGGAATGAAAAGTAGATATAAATGCCTGCAAAATATACATGCATTCAATAGCTATCTACTTCAAACCTCCTCCCAGAGCAATCAAAGTGATTACCTCTTCTTATCTTTCTAGTATCCAACTTTACACTGTAAAGTAAGAGTTTATTTTCAAATACCTGAAACAATAATAAATCAGGTCTTTGGTACCTGACTGCCTTCACCAATTTATCCTTGTTCAGAAGGAATTCTTGAGTAACCTAGCAAGAGAAGAGAAAGTAAGCATGGAACATTCAAACTTTTATAAAAACCTTCTGAGATAAACACATAGTTGAATTATTACTCATTACCTCATGGAATGGGAATCCCTCACAACTGCAAGCTTTTCTGAAAATAAGTTATATACAGGTTATTAATATAATCAGGCAATTTTAGATAGACTTTAAAATCATGTATGGATGTGAAAGTTTGACTATAAAGAAAGCTGAGTGCTGAAAAATTGATGCTTTTGAACTGTGGTGTTGTAGAAGACTCTTGAGAATCCCTTGGACTGCAAGGAGATCCAACCAGTCCATCCTAAAGGAAATCAGTCCTGGGTGTTCATTGGAAGGACTGATGTTGAAGCTGAAACTCCAATACTTTGGCCACCTGATGCAAAGAGCTGACTCATTTGAAAAGACCCTGATGCTGGGAAAGACTGAGAGCAGGAGGAGAAGGGGACGACAGAGGATGAGATGGCTGGATGGCATCACCGACTCAATGGACATGGGCTTGGGTGGACTCTGGGAGTTGGTGATGGACAGGGAGGTCTGGCATGCTGAGGTTCATGGGGTTGCAAAGAGTCGGACACAACTGAGCGACTGAACTGAACTGAAAATTATCACCTCTAATCTCCTTTTCTGAAAAGTGTCCTTGCATAGTATACCAGTTATCAACCTTCTCACTGAAATATTATTAAATTACTATCTCATAAGATGGCCAAACTTTTGAACAGAATCAAGAAAGGGATTTTGTGAAACATTAATCTACACACGAGGGGAAGTTATGTGGAAATAATTCAACCAAAGGTATATAAATAGGTCACACAGCAGAAAACACTGAGTACAAAAATATAACCTTACTTCTTAATATTGTTTTCTACAGCATTCAGTTGCCTCTCATGTTCTGTACGGTGCCATTCACAAGGACAACGGTATTCATAATCATGTGGTTCACAGTATCGATCAGTTTGACATAATTTGCATCCATTACGTTCATGATCCTTAGATGAACCTTTACGGAGACACAAAAAGTATAATTTTCACTGCCTTTTAGAATTATCTTCTATATACATTTTTTCTTTGCCTTACCTAAATTTTCAAAAACAAACACTGCCTAGCATAACACCTAGCATATAGAAGGGTTTCAATACATTTTAATAGAGTAATAAACACAATAGTAATTCTTAGGATAAACTGAGTCCTTAGCTGTTACCATCACTGACACTATTTTTTTGTAAATTACTCTTCTATCTGAAAGTGTTAATTTGTAATATGAAACTGTACATTTGGAGTAATGAATAGAAGACGGTGCAGTGCGTGGTAGTTACACACAAGAAGGATACTGTTGGTAAAAAATTATTTAGTCAATAGAATAATTCTTGGAATTTTAAAAAATAGGAATATGAAAGGAATACAGCAGTTATTACCTCTGCTAGTGGCTAGCTCTCAGTTATCTATATAGCTGTTTTTAAACTAAGCTTGGAACATAAACAAATTCTGGTTGTGGCCTGGATGTTGGGCCCTAGTGGCCATTAAAAGGAAAGCATGACTACCTTCAGTACTGTCTTGAGAATATATGAGAGCTTATATAAGTGATATGACCTAAAACCATCATTCATAAGGCATCAAAAAAAAACAAACAGCCTGTAGAATGGCATCTTATCTATAAACACATTTATTTCTTCCATGCTATCATCTATAATTCTTAAATACCAATGAAAATATATTAAGAAAAATAGATAGAGCAGAATTTCTTTTAAAAGATGAGCTAACATGATCTTCTAATCTCTCCTGAGAGCAAAAGGCTTTTTTGACCCAGTATATGTCAGAAACACCTTTTTTTTTTTTTTTTAAGATAATTCTTACATTGCAAAGAGAGAGATGGGTTTTTTTATCTATTTATTAGTTCCCTGATCAGGGATTGAACCCGGGCCTTTGGCAGTGAAACCGCGGAGTATTAGCAACTGGACTGCCAGGGAATTTCCAGGGAGATCATTTTTTTCAATCAAGACTAATGAAGAGAATCCAGGCTATTTTCAGTAACAGTGAACATGTATTAGAAATTAATGTTAAGTCACTATCTTCACACACAATAAAAATACACCATATAAATATAAACAAATTACTGATATAAAAACAAGGGGTTTCACTTCCATTTTCCCCTAAGATTTATGAGTACAATTTTTTCTTAAAATGGATTTCTACATTGAAAACATAATTTTAACACTGAAATAATTTGATAATGCAGTTTGAAGCTACAGTTATCCTATATCTATCATTGATATGACATTACTTCATTCTGTAAGTATTTACTGAGTGTCTACTGTATCTATGTGACACAACTCCTGACTCTGCGGGTTCCCAATCTGGTAAGGAAGGTAGGTAAGTAAAAAATACCAAAGGAATAGAGATGAAACATAGGTATATACTAAACATAGGTAGCTTGACAGCAGTGTTCTAGAGATATCATTCCTTATGTCCGCTTACCTGGATGGGAACACACAGAGCAATGAGCCAGTTTGTTAACGAGTACTGGTTGTGAATTAGAGTAACAAGATTTTTCACTCCACTGATTAAACCTTCAAAAGAAAATGGTTAAAAAAAAAACAACAAACAAATACTAAGGTCACCAAACTGCCATGTTCTCAAAGGTCAGGCTATTCTGCTCCTTTCCACTTGCCTACTTACTTTCCCTTTGGCAGTAAAGTTGCTGTCCTAGCCTGGGAACATAAAAACATAAAAAAATTTAAAACTCAGGGGAAGGTTAGTCTAAACTAATAAAAATTAGAATGACGGATTATTACAAGAAAATATAATCTCATTATTTTCAACTGTGAAGACAAACATAAAATACTGCCAAAAGTTCGCCTTTGCTGAAACTGTCTCAATAAGAACGATTTATAGTTAGCCAAGAGTCATATTTGTTTGCTTTTCCTTTTTTATTCTTCACAATTCCCAAATCGTTCCTTAACTCATCCCCATGCCAAAGTACACCTTTGCTTTCCTGCTTTGGAAAATAGTAATCGCTGATGTTAATAATGAGTTTATTAAAGTCTTAGATCTATCATTAGCCTTACAGTGGAAAGAGAGGCATCTTAGGAAAGAGCATGAATATCTGAAATCTTACTCATGGTCATTCCAATCTTCATTTCTACCACTTGATGCTTCTTTTCATTTACTCACTATCTCATACCTACTGGAGGCCAAGATTATTTTAACTGTCTCAGTGTCCTGGTTCCTTTCCTTCTATTCATTCTATGCTTTATTATCATCAATATTCATTTTTTATAAAACATTGCCCTCATCAAGGAAATATAATTGATAGATTCGTTTTGAAAGCTCAAAACAAAACAGCACAGTTTGCAAACTTCAGTATATTCTTATCTTAATTTTCCTGAATCCTCAAATGAAGTGAAAGTGTTAGTTGCTCAGTCATGTCCCACTCTTTGCAACCCCATTGACTATAGCCTGCCAGGCTCCTCTGTCCATAGGGTTCTCCAGGCAAGAATACTACAGTGGGTTGCCATTTCCTTCTCCAGGAGAATTTTCCAGACTCAGGGATCAGATCTAGCTCTACTGCATCACAGGTAGATTCTTTACCTTCTGAACTACCAGAGAAGCCTGAATCCTCAAATCATATAGTCTAAATTCATTATAATTTGTGAATACAGAACAAAGGGTAGTGAAGTAAAACTTTTGACCAAGTGTTACTAATTAAATATTTGCAACATGTCAGACATTTCATTTATAGAAAAATACAGTATTGAAGTATTTATATAAAACAATTTTAAATATAAAATTATATTGGTTTATCTTTACTTGTTGATAAAATAGTCTAAGATAGCTTATGGCAAACATCCATGGTTATAAATAAACAAATGTGACATCTTCCTACTTGTGTTTGTAGTGAGCTAATAATATTGACTATACAAAGCATGGCTTAGGACATGTTCTTTTCAACTTTCTTTGGAAAATGCCAGAATAAATAAGTGATTGTCAATGAAAATATAGATCAGCTTAAAAATACAAAACCCTTTTTTGGAAAGCCCAATACTTATTTTACACACTATTAAATTCAACAAGACTAGAAGACTAATGTCATAAGCAAAAATAATTTTTAGTTACCTTTGAAGTAAACTTTGCCCTTTCAAAATTTTTATCAGTTTTAATGCTTGCTCTTTTCCAACTCCAGGGACTCCCTTTCAGAAAGTGGGAAAAGAAATTCAAATGTTAATCACTAGAGAACAGATTGAAAGATGATGACTGTGCAGCTCAGAGAAGAAGGTAACTCTCCGTGTGCAAGACGCATTGTTAGGTGTAAATGAAAACTGCAGAAGAGAATATGGTGTGGCTTAGATTTGTAGGTTAAATAGCAATTACAGTGTTAACTTATGTAACCAAAAAAGTCAGAAGGTTACATACAAAAGCACTTACAGTTTATTTTAGGAGAGGGAGGAACAGCATTTTAGATGAACAGCATTTCATTTTCTATGTTCATTATTTTGATAATATTTTAACTTAACCTAATGATGCAATATTTATAATCAGGAAAAGGCATGTTCTTTGACTATATGAAACATTTAATATTGAAAGACCGAGACATCCAATAGAACAAAGGAGAATTCCAAGTTAATTCCTGAAATTAGTAACTTAAGAAAATTAAAACAAACATTTAATTTCCAATACTATATATATATATACACACATATACACATACATCTCTATATATATATAAATAAAAGTATATTCACATGATAATTTCTGGTTTAGATTGAGTCTTCTAGTTCCTATAAAAGTTTATTAATATGTCTTTGTAAGCAATGCCGCTCTTTAGTCAATATGTATCAGGATACACATATCAGAGTTAAAATACTTCCAAACTGGTTAGTAAACAGTCACTGCCCACATATCCTGAGTGCCTGCTGGCAAAGGAGTCTTCACCCTAATGTGAGTTCCCTTCCCAACCCACCTATACTGAGGATTAGGGTTACACATGGCACAACAGAGGGTGCCAGAAGCTCGTTCCATTTCTATGTCTTTAGTAAACCAGTTACTAGATATTTTGCATATGACCCTTCCTGTATTAGCATTTAGTTACATATTAAATTTTTTTCCAAAATTTTTTCAGCAAATTATGTTATTATAGCAGTGTCTTAAAGATCATTAAGTACAATGATATAAATAGATAGCAGTTTTGGTTGCAAAGATATAAAAAATCAAAATAGGCAAGGCTAGTCTATAATATAATAAATACCACTATTTATTAGTGGTTTTTGTGAGTTCAAGTTTGCAAATTTTTTCTTATATTCAACACTGGGTTGTTTCCAGTGAAACTGAAACTGGTTTTTGTGAGTTCAAGTTTGCAAATTTTTTCTTATATTCAACACTGGGTTGTTTCCAGACTTTAGTTATGATACAATTACATATGAAATAGGAATCTTCTATTTCAGAATGAGAACTATAATAATTATTTTTTTGTGTTATTTAACAGCTTTTTTTCCTCCTGTTTTCTTTTCTTGTTAAAAAAATTATTGATTTCTCTATTTAGTCACTGGTGACACAGATTAGAAATCAGAATTAATAATTTTACTATCCTATTTATTTTTTCCCTCTTCTATGGCCTAGTGAAAAAAAATACATGTCATCTCTCTTTAGACTTCTCTTAGGTATACAGTCTATAGTATAATGAAGGATTTAAAAAGGATACAAAGATGATCAGCAGGGACATAATAATGGGACTTTATAAAAATAGTAGGAGCTACAATATAAATCATTTTGTATTTTTAAATATCATATTTATGAATGGGGTTATCATTTTAATTCTTAATTCATCCCTCACTTATTATACCTGTCACTGAGTATGTATTGTTATCTTAAGATATAAAAAGGCTTTCATGAGCAAAGCTCAATGCAGTGCTAAGAGGCATAGATGGATGAATGACTTAGCCCAATAATCATGTTGCCTAGCAACAGTAACAATAACATGGAGCATGTGTACAGTTAAAAAGTTACTATGGAGATTCAAAACCAGAACACAGACAAACAGTGATAGAAACTAATATTGGCATGAGACAAGAAAAGAGTAGCTCCTATTTCTCTAAAAGGACAGTCAAATGTGCATATGAATCTCTTACAGTAATAGAATACTGAGATTCAAGCTGTAGTACCAGTTATGATTCTATTCTCATTTACAACATTCAGTGTCACAGTGAGCGAGCATTTTAATGTCACTTGAAATGTTGATTATTTTAGTTACTGAATAGTTTATTACACCCACATCTAAATTAGGTCCTTAACTATATAATACCATATTATATTCATATTTATGTACCATGTAAGGTACGAGAAAAAGCCACTATGAATACTAAATAAATACAATCTCAGCATACCTTTGGAAGATAATCACAGCCAAGTAGTATTGCCAGCCCAACCAGAGCATCTCTATTCAAACCCAGTTTACTCTTGATGGATGACATTGTGTAACAGTCAACATGTGGGTCCTAGAAGAAAGTACAGATTTAGTTTCATCTTCAGAAAACTAAACAAAATCAACATTGTAAAACATCATCTGTCAAAGCTGCCGTTAAATATTTATTCCTAGAAGTTTAAAATTATCTTGATCACCAGAATCTTCATATAACCTAACATTTTAACATCTGAAAATAAAATCGTTTCAAAAATAGCTTTAAAAAAACAACTATAGTAGTCATTTTTTTCTTCTTGTTTTTTGGTGTCTACAAAAGTAGATTTTCATCTTACATAATGAAACATAAAATGTATTCTATAGAAAGTAAACATTCCCTGTAAACACATCATCTGAAGTAACTATGATTGACAGCCACGCATATTCCTCTAAGAAACTCTTTTCTTTAACACATATATACAAATGCTTATTTAAAGTAAAAATAGGCTTATATAAAAATACTATTTTGCAATATTTCTTGCCCACTAATACATTTGGATATCTTAGTTGCTTCAGTCATGTTCGACCCTTTGCAACCCTATGGACTGCAGCCCTCCAGGCTCCTCCCTCCATAAGATTCTCCAGGCAAGAATACTGGAGTGTGTTGCCATGCCTTCCTCCCTCTCTATCTTACTGACCCAGGGATTGAACCCGCATCTCTCATGTCTCCTGCATTGGCAGGTAAGTTCTTTACTACTAGAGCCACCTAGGCCTTAATGACTTCTTACTATTATACTAGATGGACTCCCAAGACAGTTTTTCTCAATGGGGACACTGGGAGCATTTTCAGAAAGATAACAGAATTCTCCGGCAAATGGCTTAGTTTTCCTAGCTTCAGTACATCAAATGTCCAGTCTCCCCTGCTCAACCTTGAGCAGTTACAATGAATATGTCCCATGTATAGTACCTGCCTCCATGAAAACCATGGCTGTATTTAGCCATTCCTTATCAATGGACATTTGGGTTGTTTGCCAAGTTTTTGAAAGTATTGACAATGCTGCAACTACTAATAACATCCTTGTATATCTCTCTTTGCATACTTGGAGGTGTTCTGAGGCTTACTAACAGTGAACATTCTGGTTCAAGGCAATACATATCACATGACATTTTATAATACATAATTGAAACTGATTTAGAAGTAAACCATGTGAAACAAATCAAGTTCTTAGAGAAATCCACGTTTAAAAGAGAATGAACCATGCAGTAGTGGTATTTTTAATATGAGTAAGCATTTTATTTAGCAATTGCTGTGTACCAAGCATTATGGTAAAGAATTCCCCCTTGCAATGTAGGAGATGCCGGTCCTATCCCTGGGTTGGGAAGATCTCCTGGAGAAGAAAATGGCAACCGACTCCAGTGTTCTTGCAAGGAGAATCCCATGGACAGAGGAGCCTGGCGGGCTGTAGCCCGTAGGGTTGCAAAGAGTCAGACAAGACTTCGAGATCATGTGCACACACACACAAAAACACAAGCATTATGGTAAGCATTTTATATATTTTAGTTTATCTTCTAATAATCCCCTTAAAAAAATTAGTTTTTAAAACAAATGCTGAAAAAGAGAAAGAAAAAATACCTTGGTGTTCATAGTGAAATTCCTATAAACAGTCTGGGCCCCATAAAGGAAAGCGTCTCCATCATTGGTGAGGCAGCCATCCACATAACCACTGGCGTTGAGGTATGCACACATGGCTTCAGCTTCACCAGCAGCTTGGACCCAGGGAATTCCTAAGCATTCCAGCATATCAAGACACTGAAAAGAAAAAGTAGGTGCAACAAATCTAAGAACATTTGCATTGCTGCTTTTTACGGTGTTTAACTTACTGTTATACTACAAATACTAATAGCTTTTTAGGTGTGTTTTAAATTATGATATTTAAGAAATAATTGGAAATGTGAACACTGAATACTTTACAGCATTAAGGAATGATTGCTGAACTTTTATGTACATTAATAAATACTGTATTGAGTCATGTTTTTATTTTTTAAGAGCCGTATCTTTTAGAGAAAGGTACTGACCTGTTAAGAGAAACAATATTATGTGTGGGATTTGCTTCAAAATATTGTGGAAGTAGGGAAGCGGGTGGGAGTATACGTGAAACAAAATTGCTTGAGTTGATAATTTTTAAAGATTAGTGATGGGTTACTTTTGTATTTATTTAAAATTTTCTGTAATGAAAAGCTAAAAATTTTGATGTCAATTAAAAAATAATCTATATCCAATTAAATATTAATTTAAAATTTATTTTTTTTAAGTAATGACTATTCAATTTTCACTATTCATTGTTATCTCAAGATTTTGGAAGTATCTTTAAATTATAATAATTAATCACATTAACATTTACATTTGTAAAACCATAGCAATCCTTTTCACATGATGACCAACCCAATATGAGCTCTTTCAAAGAAGTTGCAAGTACACAATTTTGGCTTGAGAATGTAAAAGTTTACTTTTTATCACCTCCCCTGTACAATGAAACTCTGTTATTGTGGGAAACCACACAGGGGCCGGTTGTTGGAGTGCTCCAGGGAAGTCACAAGTCTGTGCAGGATGTTTGTTATCAATCTGCTGATGTATAAATAATCTCCTATAGCTTTCTTTGGGTTATAAATTTAACTCTGTTGGGTAGCTTATAGTTCAGCTTTACAGCTTAGTGCATTCTTTTTTGTTATATGTCACACTCTCATTCTATCATTGGGGAATACTGGGTATGGTGAGGGAAAGTGGCTATTTACTTGTTTCTAGAGGGACAGGCAATGGCACCCCACTCCAGTACTCTTGTCTGGAAAATCCCATGGACGGAGGAGCTTGGTGGGCTTCAGTCCATGGGGTCGCTAAGAGTCGGACACGACTGAGCGACTCCACTTTCACTTTTCATTTTCATGCATTGGAGAAGGAAATAGCAACCCATTCCAGTGTTCTTGCCTGGAGAATCCCAGGGACAGGGGAGCCTGGTGGGCTGCCGTCTGTTGGGGCGCACAGAGTTGGACACGACTGAAGCAACTTAGCAGCAGCAGCAGCAGCAGAGGGACAGAATAAGTATCTCTTGTTTTAACTGATTGTTTACATGTTATATTATGTAATAAAAAACCTCTGCCAGATGTTGCCCAAGGTGGACAAGGTTCAGAAAGACAAAGTACCAACTCAAAAAAGGGGTACTTTTCAGGACTCAGGGGCACCTTAGGGAGACAGACTTGTTACAGGTGCTGCTCAACTGAAACATAGCTGTTTCTTCCTCACCCCTAGATAAGAAGTATCCTTTCATAAAAAACAACAAGAGTTTAAGTTATTCCAGATTGTTGTGCATGTCCTCCTAACTCTTTTCAAAAGCTAGCACAGAATTTGTGATGAGGTTGGCTGGAATTTTCCCTGCCCTAAGTCTCCATGATGTGGGGCAGAGGTTGTTTTGGAGGACTAATTTGTGCTTTTCATGCTTGCAACTAAAAATGGCAGTAGATTAGGAGAACGTAAGGCCTAGTAACAGACTGTAGAGAAATATGATAATGATTAATGGGCAGGCAACACTGAACCAACATAAAATGTCTAAGAACATCACAATGGTGAAATAAAGAAATAAGAATAGAAGCATTTTCTCAAAAAGACAAATATCTTTTTGCTTTATACTGGGTGTTTAATGCCTTCGGTATGTGAACCATAGATATTTCTAGGAACTGATTATATAATAATTAGAATACAGTACAGGTATTTTCTTAAATTATTGATAGTCATTAAGATGGAATAATCACTAATTGAAAATTACTTTTTTTAATCACATGAAAATAAAAAATAGAAAAAAAATGGACAAAACTTCTGGAGGAAAAAAGCTTATTAATTTATGCAATGTCTTTTAAAAGAAATTAAACTTTTAACCAACATTTAAGAAGAAAAACAGAGATGTGAACTCAAAACAAATATCATAAAAGGTTTATATCCTTAGCCTATAAAGAAATTGAACAAAACAAAAAGTAAAACCTCAAAAAGGTTAAGCGGAAAAAGGATATGATGGTCATGACTTACAGAAGGACTCAAACTAACTTAATGTTCAACCTCACCATTAAAAGAATATGACATATAACTATGTATTATATGTATTTATATGTACTTTATAAACCAAAAAATGTCTTTGACTTTGCATACTAAATAGTACAAAGATAAAACTCCTAATATCCAAAGATTTTGTGGACGCACTGAAATTGCTTATCTCATATCTGTATTGGTAAGGAAGTAGTTGGCAAGAGTTATAAAATCCTTCCTAAACTTAGGTCTATCAAGCCCACTTTGGGTAATTTTATTTTCAAATCACAAGAAAAAGCTATGTTCACAAAAAAATGTTTCTCACGATTTCATGTATAAAAGAGAAGAATTGAAAGCAAACAATATACAATATACAATCATGGGGAATGATTTCAAGTGCAACCATTACAAGTAATAATTCTGAATAGAATATGGTAATAGGGAAATACGGGTATGCTACGTTAAGTGAAAAGTCCAAGAAAAAAATTACTTGTGTATGATTATGGCAACTTTAAAAATTAAACACATTTAAAAAGATACAAAATAGTTATAGCTTCCTATTGTTTTATTTACACACTTTATCTTATTATAGATTTAAGATATATAATATTTTTAAACAGATAAATATATTAAAATAATAACTTTTTATAATTACAAAGCCCTGAGGGAAGCCAAATCAAATTCTATCAATTATCATTAATCCTGGATGAGTAAAGTATGAATTAATGAGACTGCTATTCTGGGAATTTGTTAAGTGCTGAAGGTTTCATAAAATTTAACATATTAAGTCCCAATTATGTACCAGTTGCTTTAGATATATTTATATTTTCTCTAATTTTCACTATAATCCTATAAAGTACTACTACTCTCATTTTACAGAGTAGGAAATGAGGCAAAGATAGTTTAAAAATCTTGCCCCTAGCGTTTCTAGATGCCAGAATCGGAACTTGAACATGGGTGAGTTTCACTCCAAAGCATAAACTCTCTTCTCTGTTCACATTGGCCTTTTAGTGAAGACAGTAAGTATTAAAGATATTGACCAACAAAGTTTATTACAGTAAAATACACTCTTTAATTCAAATCAGAATTATTGAATCAGGCCCAAATGCTTACCTCCTTTAAGACTGACTTAAAATGTGATCTCCCTGTTTTCTGAGACCATGTTTTTCCAGAAGGTCCATATCGGACCTGATTCCTCTTACTGATGACATCAGCTTTCAGGTGCGGGGGTTCCCCTTCCATAACAAACACCAGCTTTACATCCATTAGCGTTAAATATGAGATACGAAAAAATAGATTTCTGAAATAGAAAAAGTTAACGATACTGTAATCATCATGCATGAATAGCAGAAGTCAACATTGCAGAATGACATAATGGCAAAGACACTAGTATCAAAAATGTTACATGCAATAATGTCTTATTTATTATGATTTTCAGTGGACTGAACTGAGAAACCACTGCTTGTTTTTTAGCAAAGGAGATTTATGATTATTCTAATTGCTATGTGGGAAATGGTTTGGAGGAGGAGGAGGCCAAGATAAGAGGGAGGGAAGCTAGTGAAAACCTCATCTCAACAGGGCATATAAGAGACGTTGCCATACACTGAGGTAGTGCTTCTGGAGCGAAGTTTGTGAATGCAACATATATTCTGAAAGGGGAACTGGCAAGACTTCAGATGGATTGGATATGGGGAGAGGTAAAGCAGGGGAAGAATGGCTCCCAAATTCCTGCCTTTTAGTCACTGAAACATCCTAGGGGGTATGTTAAATAGGCAGTCAGGTATGAGTCTGAAGCTTCAAGGGTATGAGGTACAAATTTGTGAGTCACCAGTACAAGGTGGCTCAGTGGTAAAGAATCTGCCTGTTAATGCAGGAGACATGTGTTCAATCTCTGGGTCAGGAAGATCTCCTGAAGGAGGAAATGGCAATCTACTGCAGTATTCTTGCCAGGAAAATCCCATGGCCAGAGGAGCCTGATGGGCTACAGTCCACAGGGTTGCAAAGAGTTGGACACAACTGACTGACTGAGCATGCACACACACAGTATGGAGATGGCAAATGTGGGCATGTTAATACATTTTAAAATCTCAAAATGCAAAATGGCAACAACAAAACAAATGAAGTGGAAACAAAACCAAGATGTCCACTGCTTATGCCATCACCTATCTATATTTTAAGAATGTTTACTTTACCTGAGGTGGGGCTTCATGACTGTCCCAATCATTTTTTTGACTGTCTGTGCTTCACACACCCAGAGACTCAGATCAACTGCAATGGTTTTCCCACTGAGACTGTGCAAGTGGACGTGTTGTTTAACAGGCTCCAAAATTTGCCACAAGTCATTTACTCCCATCCTGGTGGTTATCTGTTATTTGAAACAAACTTTTCAAAAGATTGTTAAAAGACATAGAAGCTCAGAACAAAAATTTAGACTGTATTTTGAGCTAGTTGGGGGTGATTCATAAATAGTATTCTCATTTCGTTTACTGGTCAGCTCTTCAGGATGAATCAAGAATACCTGAAACATTAAAAATGGTGGTAATACACTTAGTGGCTACAAAAATACTGATGCAGCAACTGAAAAGTTATTAGCAGAATATAGCATGCTGAATTTGTCCTTAAAATCCACTCATATCACCCAATATGTTTCTCTGTATTACTGAAAAATAAAGTTACTTTAAAATTTAAAGTCACCAAATGTCAATGGTTGTCCCTCTTCATTCTTTCTTCTTTTCCACACTGCCTATAGCAGTGGCTGACAATAAAATTTTTCACATAGTCACATTAATACTGCATGAAATCTGGAAAATAAAAGGAAAAATTACCCTCCTCCCAAAGGGTGGTAATTGGCTTTGCTCCAGTGAATAATAAGAGCTAACAAATGCAGAGAAAATCAAAGGATCTGGTAATGTGTATTTGTCTTGTTGAGAATTCACTCCTCAATCTACATACCTAAAGAGAGAATAGGACTAGCCCTCTATCATAATCAGGAAAAAACAAAAAGACAAAAAGAAGAAGAATGCAAACACATGAACAAAAGACAAAAACACAGGATTAATGAAGGAAAACTCTGACGGACAAGTGGAGGGGAGATAGAAAATGAAGAATTGAAGAATAGGTAATTATTTTTTAAAAAAGGAGCATCGACTTTTAAAATTATGTCACACATGTTCATTGTGGGAAAATACAACATCTTTTTACAGAAAAATATTTTAAAATGACCTATAGTCCCATTTGGGCTTTCCTGGTGCCTTAGCAGTAAAGAATCTGTCTGCAATGCAAGAGATGCAGGTTTGATTCCTGAGTCAGGACAATCCCCTAGAGGAGGGCATGGCAACCACTCCAGTATTTTTGCCTGGGAAATCCCATGGACAGAGGAGCCTGTAGGGAGGGCTGCAGTCCACGGGGTTGCAAAGAGTTGGACATGACTAAAGTGACTGAGTACAGCAGCACAGTTTCACTATTCAAAAAAAAACTAATGTTAAACTGTTTTCTATGTACATGATATTAAAAAAAAAAATTGGCTTAAGCTCTGCTACCGTGACCTGCTTTGGTATTTTCTATATGCAAGTTTTCCTTTATTAAACATCTATAGCTGTTTTTCTTTTCCTTTATTATTTGATAAAAACTGTTATGTAGCATTTGAAGATTCAGTCTGACTATATAACAGATCAGTTCAGTTCAGTTCAATCACTCAGTCATGTTCAACTCTTTGCGACCCCATGGACTGAAGCACACCCAGCTTCCCCGTTCATCACCAACTCCCAGAGCTCACTCAAAACTCATGTCCATTGAGTCGGTGATGCCATCCAACCATCTCATCCTCTGTCATCCCCTTCTCCTCCTGCTTTCAATCTATCCTAGCATCATCAGGGTCTTTTCCAATGAGTCAGTTCTTCGCATCAGGTGGCCATAGTATAGGAGTTTCAGCTTCAGCCTCAGTCCTTCCAATGAATATTCAGGACCAATTTCCTTTAGGATTGACTGGTTGGATCTCTTTGCAATCCAAGGGACTCTCAGGAGTCTTCTCCAACACCACAGTTCGAAAGCATCAATTCTTTGGCAATTAGCTTTCTTTATGGTCCAACTCTCACACCCATACATGACTACTGGAAAAACCATAGCTTGGACTAGACAGATATATAACAGATATCCTCTGAGTAATGACCTTATTTCATTCTAAAAACACAAGAAAGGATACAAAAACATATTAAGACAAAAAACTATCATCATAATGTAAAACCATTCTAAATAAAATGTAACTGTATTGTCTGCTCCTTTAACAGAGTCCATAGTAGAAGTAAATGCTCTCAAGTTGTACATGACTGCATAGAAAATAAATGCTGGAAACATGGTTGTCCTTCTCTGAGCTTTTCTGAATCTTAATTTTAAATGTGGCCAGTGTTACCACAAGTAGTATTTTGTACACTCATTTTATGAAGAGCTGCACAAACAAACAAAGAGCTTCTATGTCACTTTAGAAGGAGTATTAATAGATTTAAATAGAGAAGAAAGCATTAGCTAATGGTGGTTCCAGTGCTTGTACTATTTCACAAGGCCCACAGATTGAATTGGGTGACATTGCAGCAGATCCAGAATCAAGGTTGTCTTGCCTAAATATTAAGTAATGAAATATGGATATAGTCATATTTCAATTAAATATGTGGTCAATAAAAAGCAATGTTCTATAACTTTATGAGTGCATGAGTATCAAATATGACTTCAGTATGGCTTTTTTAGGGATGAGTCACACTTTCTGGTTTATTGCAGAACACCTAAGAACAAGTCACCTGGTCTCAGGCAAGGTGCATCTTTTCCCCAGCCCTTCCAGATCTAAAGCTCACTCCTTCCAACCACGGCTCTAACTTTTCACTACATAGGTTGACTGCACTCCAGTATTCTTGCCTGGAGAATCCCAGGGATCGAGGAGCCTGGTGGGCTGCCGTCTACGGGGTCGCAGAGTTGGACACGACTGAAGCAACTTAACAGCAGCAGCAGCAGCACATATATAAATAAATAGTAACGAATGAAGGGTGTTGGGTGTCACATAGTGCAGTGTTGTTTGTCATGTACACACAAACACATTTATGTATAGGACTGAAATGTAAACTGTACTCCTTCTTTGGTTAGGCTGCACAGGGATCTTAGTTCCCCAACACAAGCCCCTTGCAATGGAAGCCCACAGTCCTCACCACTGGACTGTCAAGGAATTCCCTTCTCCAAGTTATTGATAAAGAAAATCTAATCTCCTACTTTATCTTTACATGGATGCACAATATGGACATGAGTCTGAGCAGGCTCTGGGAGTTGGTGATGGACAGGGAAGCCTAGAGTGCTGTAGTCCATGGGGTCAGAGTCGGACACGACTGAGCTACTGAACTGAACTGACAATAGGTATCTAATTCTTGATTCCACCACCTCTCCTCAAAACTGTCTGATGCGTCACTTCAGTCATGTCAGACTCTGTGTGACCCCATAGATGGCAGCCCACCAGGCTCCCCCGTCCCTGGGATTCTCCAGGCAAGAACACTGGAGTGGGTTGCCATTTCCTTCTCCAATGCATGAAAGTGAAAACTGAAAGTGAAGTCGCTCAGTCGTGTCCGACTCATAGCGACCCCATGGACTGCAGCCTACCAGGCTCCTCCGCCCATGGGATTTTCCAGGCAAGAGTACTGGAGTAGGGTGCCATTTGCCTTCTCCCCTTATAGCCCTAGTACGGATTAAATGTAGCAGGAATTCAGAGCTTCAAAATAGAATTGCAATATTGCACTAAGAAACATCACCAGCAGCTACCCTTAGTCATTCCCAAATACTCAGTTGCTTAGGCCAAAAACCGAGCAGTCATTCTTGATTGTTCTCTCTACTAACAGCAACTTGATCAACAAGTCCCTTGTCTCCAAAACACCCTAAACCCGCATTTCTAAAGAAAACTCCCTTAGTTCTTTCTGCAGTCTCCTATCTGGCCTCCCTGCTTCCACTTTTTATTACCTCCTACTCCTACATAATCATTAGAAGCTACACACAGAAGCCATTTCATTCTTCGCCCCTTTCTTGGAACCAGCTCTGCCTTTGAAGTGATACTAAGTAGCTATGGTAAGACTGTAAAGCATTTAAAGTTCCAAAAAGGGACAGAATGTAACAATTGTTAAGATATCCAAGTACAACTACATTTAAAGATAGAACTGATGGTTCTTGCATGAGGTCATGATCAACCATAAAAGGTTACTTGAAAATAAGCTCAGCATTAAGTAAAATTTAAAAACACTGCACATAGCACATAGCAAACTCACCCTAAACTGTGTATAATTTTATGTTCCACTTTTATTTAAATAGGGTGAAATTTGAAATGTTTTGTGGTGTAGGATTTGATGAATCTCTACTCATATTTTATAACATAATGACTTCATTGACATCAATCTGCTCATGCAATCAATGTATTTATATAAAAAGAATCTCCTAAAATACTCTTAATTCTTAAGAATTAATATGATGCAAGAACACTTATGTGAATGTCAGAGAAACCCATAGCAAATAATTTTATAGCCTTACTAGTGGCTTCAATTTATTTGCTTTAGTGAAAAAGCATTGGACTTGGGATAGAAAACATAGAATTTTGATCTTGGATATACATTAACTATATATGTAACCTTGGGAAGACATTTAACCCATCTACAAAATAAGAGGTGTTAAAACAGATGAATTACAAGATTCTGACATTCTTTGAATCTCATCATCAATTTTGATAGCCTGGTATTTAAACTCTATTTCAGATTATTACCACTTGGTGGAAAAAACATGGATTTCTAGCTTAAAGAAGAGCTTAAGAATCCCCTTCAGATTAAAACAAAACCAAATCCTTTGATGTAACCATATGGTGCCCATAAATCAGTTTATGCTCCTAAAACTTCCTTAAAAGCTAATAAGCTTTTATTGGTTAATTATAAAACTGAATGAGGTGAGAAAAGCACAGAACCTTGCTAATTCCACTAATGAATCAAATTTAAAGAACACAAAAAGAGGTCAATGGTTTTATTTATGCAAAAATATACATTTTAATAAACTAACAGTTTTCCAGTTTTATTTCAGGCATGCTGCTAAGTCGTTTCAGTCGTGTCCGACTCTGTGCAACTCCATAGACAGCAGCCCATCAGGCTCCTCTGTCCCTGAGATTCTCCAGGCAAGAATACTGGAGTGGGCTGCCGTTTCCTTCTCCATATTTCAGGCATAAACATTAGAAATCTTTTTTAACGATAAAGAAGGAAATACTTTTAATTTCCCAATTCTCACGTAGACAACTGTATTTTCATATAAAGTTTGGTAAACTGTATAAAATTTATTTCAGTACAGGATTATACTGTATAGGATATACCACATAATTTCACTAATTAATGCTATGTTTATTGTTTTATTTTCATCTGAATTTAGCCTAAACTTTGAAGCAAAGTATAACCCAGGCTTAAAGTATAATATAACCCAGGCTTAACTAGTAAACACTTATTAAATGCTTATAATTTACCAGAACTTATCTTGCTGCTGGAAATACAATAGGGAAAAAGATCAAGCCCTGCATTTAAGGACTGTGGTTAGATGAGCTAAAAAGGGAATTTCAACAATGAGACAAGTATAGGCACTGAAGTAAGGCTAGATAGAGGAAGATGAGCATATAGATCTGAAGAAGGCAGCTTACCTAGTGTAGGGCATCAAGGAAGGCTTCCTAAAGGAAGCGACAGCTAAGCAGAGACCTCCCAACCCTGTTTCCCATCTCTTACCAAGAAGGACCACTTCGGCCAGAGGCTGTTGAGTTTTCATCTATTTTGACTATGTCATATGTGTGTCATGACAAGGGCTAGGATAGGAGCATATATTTGATTATCTTTAGAAGTAAAGGAGTAGGAATTTTTTTATTGGAGACCCTAAGTTTGACATCAGTTTCTTTGGGGGTGTTCTGAGTTAGCGGTAAATATCTTTTTTCCATCTAGAAAGAAAGTGTTGGCGTATAGAAAGTGGATTACATAGCTAGATTAGCATGTCACGCTAAGAGTTGTGTAAAGACAGAAGCGGGAAGTAAAGTACTGAAAGCTAAGCCAAGGAATTTACACTTTCTTTAGTTCCGATGTTTATTGAGAGGGTTTACAATGTAAACCAGGCACGAGCTGGTGGGAGTGGGGGCGAGAAAGAAAGACTGTATATATAAACAACCACAAAGCCTTAAAGTAGTTGCTACGAGGGAAGTTATTTTCAGAGTTAACACCGAAAAGGAGGTACACCCAAGTGTGCCCACAGGGTGATCGAGAAAGGCTCGCCCAGGATGGCCTCACATCTGGCGTGGGACTTTGCCCCACGGGGCCCGGGCAAGACCATTTGGGACCCAGGGCCTCGGCTCTGTGCTTAGCGGCGACGGACATCTCCCCCGCGGGGGCGAGCCGCGGGGCGGGGAGACCCCGGGCTCGGAGAGCCGGGGCCCGGCTGGGAGTTCCGGGCCGCGGTCCTACTGGACCCAGAGAGAACCGCGGGCGGTGTCCTGGGAGGAGGGGCGGGCGAGATAGGAACGCGAACATAGAGCTCGCCTCCAACCAGCTTGCAATCGCCCCTAGATCGCAAAGGAGCGGGTAGAGGGGCCAGGGGCCTGGGCGGGGCCGTCTCTCCACAGATCCGCGCGGGACTTACCCGGACAACCCTGCTTCCTTGGTTTTTGGAAAGACGCCCCTTCTGTCATTTACCAGTTTCGTCTGGATTCTAACTACTGCTGCCTCCAAGTTTCTAAATGTTCCTCTACTCAATAAAAAAAGAAGAAAGAAAACGAAAACTTCCTTTTTCCCTCGCCAAGCAAAGCCTAGAGTTCAGAGGCTTAGCACTCAGGCCCGGAAGGCTCCCTGGAAACCACTTGAATGCGGCGCCTCAGCCACGCGGCTCCGCCTCTTCCGGGAAGTGACTACCGCCTTTCCGCGACCGCGGCTGTACACTTCGCGGCGGCGCCCAGCCGGTCGCTGTACGCATGCGCGGAACTGTAGCCGCCGTTGGGGTTCCAGGGTGGTTTTTTTTTCTCCCCGCTTGCAGTTAGGCAACTCACCCGCCCCGACCCCTCCGCGCGTCCCACAGTCGCAGAGCCCCGGCGCTCCTCCCAACATCCCCACTGCCCGCCCAGAGGGTACTTCCGGCCCCGCCTCCTAGACTCCAGTGGCGCGAAAGCCCCGCAGCGCGCACGCGCGGGCGGAGTCCCGGCGGGCGGAGGGGGGGCGGGGCGCAGGCGCGGAGAGTCCCGAGGTGGGGGCCGGGGTCGGCGGGGCTCCTGCGTTCTCCCGTGGTGGGCGCGCGGTGTCTCGGGGACCAACGGCTGCTGGGCCGACTGCGAGAGTCCACTAACGTGGCTTTAGCGTCCTGTGCTGCGGCGGCAGTCCCGCCGATCGGGGGTTCCTTGGGGGAGACTTCGACTTGTTGGAGGTAGGCTAAGGGCGCGCTCCGTCGTTCTCTCTTGCTTCGGATCCTCCCTTGGCCGGCGCCCTCCCTCAGCCCACCCGCTGGCGGCCGGGTCTTTGGAGCCGCGGCGGTGCCCAGGGCGCGCGGGTCAACGGCCGGCGGTGATCTCCGCACCCTCTCCGCCGGCGGCGCGGGTCCCTTCAGCCGCAGGAAACTTGCCGGTGTCCGCCGGGCCCCTCCCTCGGACGGCTCTGGCGGCGGTGCTTGAAAAATCTCGTCTCCGGCTAGCCTGAGGGAACCCGGCGCCGGGCCCCGAACGGCCGCCGTTAGGCTTTGATGAGTGGTTTGAGGGGGAGAAGGGTCAGGGGGATGAGTGTAGGCTCGGAAATTGGGTTCTTATCACCCCCTCTGATGACCCCTTACAAGTAACAACTTAACTACGTTTAAGAGATATGTGTAAATATCCCTGAAGGTGGCTTTGTTGCTAAATCCCAGTTTCAGGAGAACGCAAAACTGTTACCTAGAAAAATTTAAATTGTGACGTTTGGAAGTTTATGATGGCGTTTCTTTCCCCCTTATTTTCTTGTGGAGATGAATTGGAGAAGAATCAGTACTGGGAATTCCTGAACACTGAGCTCAAGGGTGGAGGAAGGGCTGCAGGACACTTTGGGGCATAAGAGGGTGCTGTGCTAATTCCTACGGGAGCAACTATTTGGTGTTTAAACCCTGAACACGGAACTTATCTGAGTGCTTGCTACTCTGTATATGTCGTGAAATTGAAAGGGAGTGTTCTAAATACAAGCTATTCTGGAATATATTCAAAAGAAGAAAAAGTCCAAATTTCCAGATTTTTAGATGGCTGCTGTTTAGTCTTTTAAAATACTCACTAGCTTATGCACTGGTGTATATGGGTGGTAAGGGAGCATGTTAGAAATACTTAGATTCACTTTATCTCCTTTTACTGTGAGAAATATGCAGAGTAATTATTTCCTGTAGAAATGTGTGTTTACAGTTTTCCGCTTTTTTTCCCCTTGAATGCCAGTAAGTACAAAGAAGTTTGGAGATTACCAGAATATTACTTTTTACATGTTTTTGTATAAGAACCAGTGTTGTGTGACCCTGAACAGGTTGGTACCACCTCTGTAAATTTCAGTTTCTATTCTGTAATTGGGCTTCCCCAGCGCGTCAGATGGTAAAGAATCTGCCTGCAATGCAGGCAACCTGGGTTCAGTCCCCCTGGGTCAGAAAAATCCCCTAGAGAAGGAAATGGCAACCCACTCCAGTATTCTTGCCTGGAGAATCCTATGGACAGAGGAGCCTGGTTTTTTATTTTACTGACTTTATTTTACTGAGTAGATGTAGAATTTTGTATAAAACCTGCCTAAATCTTGATGATCATTTTTAGATCTAAGTTAGGAGAATTAGTCAAAGCCATACTTGGTTTACTTTAAGGAACTGGTGGCTCAGCTGGTAAAGAACCCACCTGCCAATGCAGGAGATTCGAGACCTGGGTTCATTTCCTTCGTCCTAAAGATCCCCTGGAGAAGGAAGTGGCAAGCCACTCCAGTATTCTTGCCTGAAAAATTCCATGGACAAAGGAGCCTGGTGGGCCACAGTCCAGGGGGTCGCAAAGAGTCACACAACTGAGTGCCCACACATGAAGGTATTATGTTTAAAGCATAATTAAACGTCACAGTTATGTATGTATATATACATATGTAAGTCCAGATGACTGAGGGTCAAGTGTAGACACTTAGTATTTTTTATTCACTAGTTAATGAGGTACATCTTACTCACTAGTTTCCCTGGTGAACAAATTCAGAGTAGTCTCTGTGACTTTCTTAGTGCCACTGCCAAATCTACGTCTTTGTTATTGTCTTGATGCTGAGTCTTGTCCTACTCTTTCGTGACTTCATGGACTAGCCCGCCAGACATCTCTGTCCATGGGATTTTCCAGGCAAGAATACGGGAGTGGGTTGCCACTTCCTTCTCCAGGGGATCTTCCCAACCCAGGGATCAAACCTGGGTCGACTGCATTGGCAGGCAGATTCTTTACCGCTGAGCCACCTGGGAAGTCTCTACTAGAATCTAACTCTCTTATTTTGCTGCCTACTGGCCTATCCATCTCAATTTCCTAGAAGCACTTCAAACTCAATGTTTTCAAGAAAAATGAATGAATCATTTCCAAACCTCAGTCTACTGATGATGGCATTTACTATTAAGAGTAAAGATTGTTTCTGAAAATTAAACACAAGATAAAATTTTACACAGCAAGCCCAACATTAGAGGGACATATCACATAGTTTTATACATTACCAAAGGAAGAACAAGATGAACAGACAATTTCACTTCGTATAAATAGTCAAACTTGGTTAAACTCAGTTCATGCCAGGTGGAACGTGGACATTAAAGAAGTTTGATTTGGGTTTTGACAACCTGGGTTTGGATCTAGGCTCTGCTAAGATATACCTACATGAATTTGGGTATCTTTTAAATGAGCCTCAGTATCCTCTTTTGTAAAGTAAGGGATCACTTATAAGGATGTTGAGAATTAAAAGGTTTATACCTCTTAATCCCTTTCACTAATTTCACTCCCCTGCTTCCCCCCTCTCCCTTTCTGGCAATTATCCATTTGTTCTCTGTATCAGTATCTGTTTTCATTTTGTTTGTTTCTTTTGATTTTTAGATTTAACATATAAGTGAGGTCATATGAGTATTTGTCTTCCTCTGTCTGAGTTATTTCATATAATATAATACCCTTTGGGGCTTTGCAGGTGGCTCACTGGTAAAGAATCCACCTGCCAATGCAGGAGATTGGAGTCTGATCCCTGGGGTGGGGAGATCCTGTGGAGATGGAAATGGCTACCCACTCCTGTATTCTTGGCTCAGAAGTCGTATGGTCAGAGGAGCCTGATGGACTACAGTCCATGGGGTCAAAAAATATTCAAACATGACTTAGTGACTAAACAACAGCAATACCTATGTTGTTACAAATGGCAAGGTTTCTTTTTAACAGTTGTATAATATTCCATTGTGTGTATGTGTTTTGTTGTTCAGTCACCAAGTCCTGTCTGACTCTTTGCAGTCCTAATGTCTGCAGCACTCCAGGGGTGCAGGCTTCCCTGTCCTTCACCATCTCCTGGAGTTTGCTCAAACTTATGTCTGTTGAGTCAGTGATGCCATCCAACCATCTCATCCTCTGTTGTCCCCTTCTGCTGTCCTCAGTCTTTCCAAGCATCAGGATCTTTTCCAGTGAGTCAGCTCTTTGCATCAGGTGGCCAAAATACTGGGACTTCAGCTTTAGCATCAGACCTCCCAGTGAATATTCAGAATTGATTTCCTTTAGGATTGACTGATTTGATCTCCTTGCATTCCAAGGGACTCTCAAGAGTCTTTTCTAGTACCACAGTTCGAAAGCATCGGTTCTTCAGTGCTCAGCCTTCTTTACATTACAGCTCTCACATCTGTACATGACTACTGGAAAAACCATAGCTTTGACTATACAGACCTTTGTTAGCAAAGTGATGTCTGTGCATTTTAACACGCTGTCTAGGTTTGTCATAGCTTTCCTTCCAACAAGCAATCGTCTTTTAATTTCATGGCTACAGTCATTATCGGCATTGATTTTGTAGCCCGGGATAATAAAATTTGCCGCTGTTCCACTTTTTCCCCATGTATTTGCCATAAAGTGATGGGAGCAGATGCCATTTTTGAACTTTGAGTTTTAAGCCACCTTTTTCACTGTCCTCTTTCTTCCTCATTGAGAAGCTGTTTATTTCCTCTTTGCTTTCTGCCGTTAGAGTGGTATCATTTGCATATCTGAGATTGTTGATATTTCTCCCAGCAGTCTTGATTCCAGCTTGTAATTCATCAAGTCTGGCATTTCATGTGGTGTACTCTGCATATAGGTTAAATAAGAAGGGTAACAACATACATCCTTGATATTCCTGTCCATTGTTCCATGTCTGGTTCTAACTGTTGCTTCTTGACCTGCATACAGGTTTCTCAGGAGTCCAGGAAGGTGGTCCGGTATTCCATCTTTTTTTTTTTTTTTTCCCCATCTTTTTTAAGAATTTTCCACAGTTTGTTGTGATCCACACAGTCAAAGGCTTTAGCATAGTCAGTGAAGCAAAAGTGGATGTTTTTCTGGAATTCTCCTGCTTTTTCTATGATCTGTGGATGTTGGATGTATATGTGTATCGTGTCTTTATCCATTTATCTGTTGATGGACATTTATATTGCTTCCGTATGTCGGCTGTTGTAATAATGGTGCAGTGAACATTGGTGTGCATGCCACTGCTTTTGTTCAACACTGCTTGTCCTTTAGAGACTGGTCTGTTTAGCCTTTATTCTCACTCTGTTTCATTTGTGCTCTATATTGAGGCCACAGGGATTTTTTAAAAACACAAATCTGAGTGTTCAGATTTTATTACCTGAGTTTTGCTCACCTATAATTGTTTGATGGGTGGACTAATGAATTTTTTCACTTACTTATTTATTATCTGTTGCATCTCATGTATATATTCTAAGCAGCGTGCTTATATTTCAGTACATTAAAAATGAGGTTGTTTAATGCAGAATGAGTTTGTCTTTGGTGTGGTAGGAGCGGAATTGGGAATGAGGTAAATAGTCTATGGCAGATTCAGAAGCAGTAGCAATTTACCTTTTTTTAAACCCTCTGTTTTCTATTGACGTTTCCAATTCTGTTATGACTGTTCTCACTACTGTTAGCCCCTACTTTGATATTAATGGGAAGTATGAATTACTAGGTACTCACATTAAAATGGAAAATTTAGAAATTGATAATCCTGTGTGAAAATGCTTTTGGTCTTTCAAATTTCCTGTGTATATGCTTGCTGTAATTAACCCTTGGTGATTGATTTTTCTTTCTTCTTGAACTTATTTTTTCTTGATAATCATATTTGTTACTATTCCTGCTTTGAAGGAGCTTGCATTCTGCAAGGGAGAAGTAGTATGTTCCTTAATATTGAATTTTTTTAATTGTAAATAAATATTGAATACCATGAAGAGCTTTATGAATGTATTGAAAATCCCAGAGGAGCTTTTTTCCCCCCCATTTTTATGTTTTACAGGATATTAAAAGTATTTTTCTTTACATCTGTTTATATTATCTTTTTAGCATATTAGAAACAGTTCTACTGTTGTAACCTGTATTTAAGTCGCAGGACATTCATGTGTGTTTTTAAAAGTCCATTATTAAATTATAGAATGATTCATGTTTTTAAAGGTTGGATCTTTCAGTGTCTGTTAGATGCATGTTGCCATGGCAACCTAACAGCAAACTGCAAATCCCAGGCTAAGTACAGCAAATAAAAAAACATTGTCGTCATGTAGCGCACTGTATTCTGTCTTGTATAGGATCTCACATTGATTATGAGAAGCTAATCATACATACCTTCGTTCCCCTTCCTTCCCCTGATTTTACTTGAAAAACAACTGTTTTCTAGTGGTAAAATACTAAGATCAATCAGCTGATATCTGAGTGTCAGCTAACTGCAAATTCATGTATTAAGCATTAATAAAAACTGCCTAAAAGGACATTTAATATTGGGAAAATGAAGAAGTAATGCTGCTTCTTTGCTCTTCTGTGATAAATAAATGACTGTAATTGAGTAAGAAACAGGTATGGGTGGGAGGAAAGGCAGTGTTGGGAAAATAATTGCCTGGTAGTATTCTAGGGAATTTAAGTTAGCTGAAATTAATGTATATTAATTCTTGCTATTAAATAATTTGAAAATTATGTTTGATTTTCAAGTTCTGACTTGTGTAAGAGATCAAAATAAACACTAAGTTACTTGTCAAAAAGATGGTGAGTATTAGGTAATTGTGACTATAATGCTAGTACTCTCTCAAAAGGCATTTGTTTAGGTTAAATGTCCTTTGGATGTTAACTAATATTCCCTTTAAATGGTATTTGATTTATCACGATACATTAGGTTCCTTGTTGCCTTCAGGACAGGATAAAGTCCTAAATTTTTAATGTTGTTTATAACAATTCTTCTCAGACTTAATGTACTTGTGAGTCACCCAAGACCTTGTTAAAATGAAGATTCAGATTCACTTGTTTTAAATTGAAGTCTGAGATTCTGGATATCTAGCATGTTCCTAGGAGATGTAGATGCTGCTTGCTGGTCCTTGGACCACACTTTGAATATCAAATCTACCAGTCATTCTATGGCTGGCTTCTCTGCTGCCCTAACTTTATTACTGGTAGCTGTGCCTTGTCATTTATGGCAGTATGTAATGGGCATGCTTATAGTATTCCCTGCAGTAGCAGTTTGCCGAATGTAGTCCAGGGATCCATGAGACTGTTTCAGAGGGGCTACAAGATCAAAATTGTTCTCATAATAATCATAAGATGTTATTTCCCTTTTTTACTTTCATTCACTTGTAACTACACAGAGGAGTTTTCTAGAGGTTATAGACATGTGATAATGTCATTGCTCTGATGGCTGATACAGTGTGTACTTGTGGGTTGTTTTAAATTTTTTTTCAGTTTTAATTTATAATACGGTCAATATTGATAGAAACAAAAGCCCTCTGAGGTCCTTGGTACTTTTTAAGACACTGCAACCTTTGAGAACTGCTGCCCTCTGGTTTTCTTAGGCCATGGACACAGAGACTCACATCTGGAACTTGACCAGAGCTCTTTCCATGGCTTGTGGTGGCTGTTGGGCTGGGGTGTGCTCCTCGCTTCTCTAGGCAGTGGTAAAAGGCCTCTGACGCATCCAGTGGGGAGTGGGAGTAAGTATTATAGCGTCCTGTTACACCCTCTTAGGGGTAGACCTCTAGGTTCTTCATCAGACGCCCCTGTCATGCCTCCCTACTTGGCCTGCACAGCCTTGTCTGACACTGGGCCAGATGGGATGTTGAGATGCCTCCTTTTAGCATCACCAGAAGGAGGTCCACACTACCCACTTGACCTTTGCTGAGGCAGGGGGCGGTGAGGAAGGGACAACAGTTCTTTGAATGGTATTTGACTAGAGTGATTATTGTCTGAAAGTCTTCTTGTTAGACTTCCTTTTTCCTGGCCTTTTGTCTGGAGGGAACAGGCTTTCATTAAGCCTTTTGTTTCCCTCTGCACCTCTTGGTGTTTCCCCTGTTGCTGGCTTCTCCAAGTCCACAGTAGTTGAGGGAAAACAAAAACTCAGTGAACCACCGTGACATCTTTCCTTGGATTGTGAGTTTCCTACCAATCTACCTCCTTTTTCAGAGCTGTGTTATGCTTGTTTTATAGTATATAATTTTCAAGAATGTTTTACTAAGCAAGAGGAATAGGGAAAATACATCTGTTCCACCTTTCTAGAAGTGGAAGTCTCTGATTGCTTTTTTCAACTTGCACTTTGGGTTAAAGAATTCTGAACTCCAACTCCACTGTGTATCTCTTATATTTGATTGTCTAAAAATATATGAGTAAGTATTAAAATATTTTTGTTAAAGAAAAACTTAATTTGGTAAACGTAAATAGCTACTTTGGGGAGAAAAAAGATTAATTAAATAGAATTGACGTGAAAGGAATCACGACCACAGTTGAGGATTGTACAAAACAAGGTAATTTTGTGTAATAAATTTGAAGCTTTAAATTATCAGTGTTCTGGAAAATGAAATTACAGCAGACTTGTTCTAGGAATCTATAGTCAACCTGTAATAACCGGTATACAAAAAAAGAAATTGAAATGATTTCATAAAATTAAAATAGTCTGCACTATCTAATAGCTTTAAGGTTAGTTCTTTTTCACTTTCAAAAAACCTTTCAGTGTCATGCCATAGTGGTGATTGCAGAGCATTAAAAGATAAACTACCCAGTTCACTTAATGAAGCATGCATTGTCATAATAAAACTTGTCAAAGCTAGTTCCCCAAAACAGTTCCAACAAGATATGTATAGATATTTGATATTTCTGCAAAATTGCTTCTGTCAGTATAAGTTTGGAGGGCAGTGGATAAAAATTAAGCACTGTATGTATTTCTCCCCTGCCCTCCTCCTCTCTCTCATTTGTGCTTTAAAGTCCTTATTCTCCCACTTTGATCTATTTCTTGTTGTCTTTGTAACATACTCCACTGGCCTCCCAGCACACACCTACATGTCTGACCGGCTTCCTTGCCATCCATACATCATCAAGGTGAACTATCCTTTTTTCTACTGAGGACTGAGTTGAATCTTTCAGTCCGAATTAATGAGAGGGAAAATGTCATTTAATCTCCTGCTGCCCAGATACCTGGCACAAACCTGCTGTGATATAGTTCTGGGGATACCTAAATGGATTGAACCTCACTCCAGTACTTTTACCTGGAAAATCCCATGGATGGAGGAGCCTGGTAGGCTGCAGTCCATGAGGTCACTAAGAGTCGGACACGACTCAGCAACTTCACTTTCACTTTTCACTTTCATTCATTGGAAAAGGAAATGGCAATCCACTCCAGTGTTCTTGCCTGGAGAATCCCAGGGATAGAGGATCCTGGTAGGAGGCCGTCTATGGGGTTGCACGGAGTCGGACACGACTGAAGCGACTTAGCAGCAGCAGCAGCAAACAGATTGAAAGTAGAACTATTTTTCATATTCTTGTATCTTAGAAATTTTTGTTACCTGTGCTGTGGATGTTTCTCATTACTCAGCAAACAGTTATTAGGTACCTATCACTTTAGGGCTCTAAGAGAATTTTTAAGAGAAAAATGAAAGCAGCAGTTCAAGTAATGATACCATTTCATTTCAACGAAAGACCATCAACTTGGACTTAAGGTGTGGCTTTTATGTTTAGAAAAGCTTGATGATGTTAATTTTCTACAGGCAAATTTTAAGGAATATTGGTAAAAACAAAAAAAAAACTAGATAATTAGCCTGGGTTATTTATTAGAGAACAGTGAAGTGACACTACTCAGTTCAGTCGTATCCAACTCTTTGCTACCCCATGGAATGCAGCACGCCAGGCCTTGCTGTCCATCACCATCTCCTGGAGTTTACTCAGACACGTGTCCATTGAGTCGGTGATGCCATCCAACCATCTCATCCTCTGTTGTCCCCTTCTCCTGCCTTCAGTTATTCCCAGCATCAGGGTCTTTTCCAATGAGTCAGTTCTTCACATCAGGCACCCAAAGTATTGGAGTTTCAGCTTCAGCATCAGTCTTTCCAGTGAATATTCAGGACTGATTTCCTTTAGGATGGACTGGATCTTCTTGCAGTCCATGGGACTCTGAAGAGTCTTCTTCAAAAGCATCAATTCTTCGGTGCTCAGCTTTCTTTATAGTCCAACTCTCACATCCATCCATGACCACTGGAAAAACCAGAGCCTTGACTAGACGGACCTTTGTTGGCAAAGAAATGTCTCTGCTCTTAAATATACTGTCTAGGTTGGTCATAACTTTCCTTCCAAAGAGTAAGCGTCTTTTAATTTCATGGCTGCAGTCACCATCTGCAGTGATTTTTGGAGCCCCCCAAAAATAAAGTCTTTCACTGTTTCCATTGCTTGCCCATCTATTTCCCATGAAGTGATGGGACCAGATGCCATGATCTTAGTTTTCTGCATGTTGAGTTTTAAGCCAACTTTTTCATTCTCCTCTTTCACTTTCATCAACAGGCTCTTTAGTTCTTCTTTGCTTTCTTCCATAAGGGTGGTGTCACTTGCATATCAGAGGTTATTGCTATTTCTCCTGGCAATCTTGATTCCCGCTTGTGCTTCATCCAGCCCAGCATTTTTCATGATGTACTCTGCATATAAGTTAAATAAGCATGGTGACAATATGTAGCCTTGACATACTCCTGTCCCGATTTGGAACCAGTCTGTTGTTCCATGTCTAGTTCTAACTGTTGCTTCCTAACTTGAATACAGATTTCTCAGGAGGCAGATCAGATGGTTTGGTATTCCCATCACTTTAAAAATTTTCCACAGTTTGTTGAGATCCACACAGTCAAAGGCTTTGGCATAGTCAATAAAGCAGAAATAGATGTTTTTCTGGAACTCTTACTTTTTCGATGATCCAGCGGATGTTGGCAATTTGATCTCTGGTTCCTCTGCCTTTTCTAAAACCAGCTTGACCATCTGGAAGTTTACGATTCACATATTGCCAAATCCCGGCTTGGAGAGTTTTGAGCATTACTTTACTAGCATGTGAGATGAGTACAATTGTGTGGTAGTTTGAGCATTCTTTGGCATTGCCTTTCTTTGGGATTGGAATGAAAACTGACCTTTTCCAGTCCTGGGGCCACTGCTGAGATTTCCAAATTCACTAGCATATTGAGTGAAGCACTTCCACAGCATCATCTTTTAGGATTTGAAATAGCTCAACTGGAATTCCATCACCTCCACTAGCTTTGTTCGTAGTGATGTTTCCTAAGGCCCACTTGACGCATTCCAGGATGTCTGGCTCTAGGTCAGTGATCACACCATTGTGATTATCTGGGTCACGAAGATCTTTTTCATGTAGTTCTGTGTATTCTTGCCACCTCTTCTTAATATCTTCTGCTTCTGTTAGGTCCATACCATTTCTGTCCTTTATCGAGCCCATCTTTGCATGAAAAGTTCCCTTGGTATCTCTAATTTTCTTGAAGAGATCTCTAGTCTTTCCCATTCTGTTGTTTTCCTCTATTTCTTTGCATTGATCGCTGAGGAAGGCTTTCTTATCTCTCCTTACTAGTCTTTGGAACTCTGCATTCAAATGGGTATATCTTTCCTTTTCTCCCTTGCCTTTCCCTTCTCTTCTAGTGCTAGGCAAAAGTGAAAGTGAAAGTCACTGTTTCTTGTCAGACTCTTTGAGACTCCATGGACTATACAGGCCACTACAAATATGCTTCTTTGGGGAAATAATATTAATTTTATATGATTCATTATTACTTTATAACTTATAAAAATTGGATGATTGCTCTGGAGTAAGTTCAGAAGGCATTTACCATCTCATCAGTGGATCTACAGTTTCACAAATAAAACCGTTTGCTTTTTGTAAGCTTAGGAGTTAAAATACTTAGATAGGTCCACATCAATAAAAACCTCCATCATGAATCCCCTCTGACGTAAAATCTTCTAGTGTTGCATATGCAGATTTTTTAAAACAAGAATTTATTATCTACTTCTGTAGTGAGAAGTCTGACATGTCTGCCTGGGCTAAAATCAAGAGAGCAGGAAGGATATGTTCCTTTCCAGAGGTTCTTGAGTATCTGTGTCCCTACCTTTCCACCTTCTCGTGACCACTCGCACTGTTTGGCTCATGGCCCCCTCCCTCCACACAGATGATAATTGTACTTTTTCTTAAAGTGAAAATGAATGGATATAGTACTAAAATTTAAGCTTTGTCTGATTTTGTTAAGTTTTTTTAATATATATATATATGAAACAGTTGTATGGGTGCTTTACATGATTTTCTTCATTGTCACTGTAATATTTGTTTAGACCTGATGGCCAAAAGAAAGGAAGAAAATTTTTTCTCTCCTGAGAATGCCAAAAGACCAAGACAAGAAGAATTGGACGATTTTGATAAAGATGAATGTGATGAAGATGAATGTGCAGTTTCTTTCACTAATGGTACCTCTACTTTGGTGAGTGCAAAATTATAAAATTAATAACTTTTGATTGTCCTGTTTCTCCTGTCTGTTTTATATATCGTATTCTTAATTCAGTATCTGAAGCTGGGTCGCTAGCTGCAGAGGAAAAATAACATAAATTTTTAAAAGTGATGTAAAAATCACCTAATTTTGAAGTTCATGTTAATTTTTAGAAAAAATTAGTAGAAAAAACAATAAAACAAAGATGTAGTTCTTTGGAAAGGTCAGTAAAACTTACAAACCTCTACTAAGATTGACGAAAGGGAAAATGAGAGAAAACACAAACTACCAGTGTCAGGAATGAAACAGTGGATTTGACCATAGACTCTGCAAACAGCAAAAGGATAATAAGGAGACTTCCCTGGTGATCCAGTGGTTAAGACTCTGCCTGCCATCGCTGAGGACATGAGTTGGATCCACATGTGGCAGGACAGCTAAGCTTGTGTGCCACAGTTACTGAAACCTGTGCTTTCTGTAGAGCCCGTGCTCCACAACACGAGAAGCCATCTCAGTGAGAAGCCCTCACACCAGAACTAGAGTAGCCCCCCGCTCACTGCAACTAAATAAAAGCCTGGCACAGCAATGAAGACCCAGCGTACCCAAAAGTAAATTTTAAAAGAAAGGACGATAAGGGAATATTGTTAACAACTCTGCACACATAGATTAGCAGTTTAGAGTGGACCAATTCCTATAACAAGGAAATTTAATTCATCCTTTAAAAACTCCTAAAAAAGGTCTCTTCAGTTTCAGTTGGTTTGACTGAAGAATTGTACCAAATGTTTGGGTTTCAGGTTCAGATTAGCATTCAGCAGAGAATTCTTAGACTTGACGCCAAATATACAAACCATAAAATGAAAAACTGATAAATTAGACCTCATCAAAATTAAAAACTTTTCTTCTGCAAAGACCTTGTTATGAGGATGGAAAGTCAAGCTAGCAGAATATTTGCCAATCATGTATCCAACAAAGTACAAATATCTTGTTTGTATAAAGTGAAAGAAAGAAAGTGAAGTCGCTCAGTCGTGTCCGACTCTTTGCAACCCGTGGACTGTAGCCCACCAAGCTCCTCCATCCATGGGATTCTCCAGGCAAGAGTACTGTATAAAGAATTTTATAAAGAATATGTATAAAGAATTCTCAAAATTCGACAATTAAAAGCAAATTTCCAATTTGAAAATGCACAGAAGACATAAAGAGACATTTCACTGACAGGATGTACAGACGGCAGATACACACATGACATCATGTTCAGAATAACCTGTCATGAAAGTTAAGTCGCTCATTCGTGTCCAACTCTTTGTGACCCCGTGGACTGCAGCCCACCAGGCTCCTCTGTCCATGGGATTCTCCAGGCTAGGGTACTGGAGTGGGTTGCCATTTCCTTTTCCAGGGAATCTTCCCGACCCAGGGATCGAACCCAGGTCTCCCGCATTGCAGGCAGACACTTTAACCTCTGAGCCACCAGGGAAGCCCTGTCATGAGGGAAATGCAAACTAAGACCATGATGAAATACCACTGCACACCCATCAGAATGGCTACTTTTTTTTTTTTCTCTTAAATGACAATACCATATGCTGGCAAGGATGCAAAGAAAGTGGATCATTCATATATTGGTGGGAATGTAAAATGGTACAGTCACTCTGGAAAATAGTTTGGCAGTTTCTGTAAGAAATTTAGCATGTAACCATCTATCATATAACCCAGTATCTATCACAGAGAAAGGGTCTTCCCTGGTAGCTCAACTGGTTAAGAATCTGCCTGCAGTGCAGGAGACCCTGGTTCGATTCCTGGGTTGGGAAGATCCCCTGGAGAAGGGATGGGTTACCCACTCCAGTATTCTTGGGCTACCCCGGCGACTCAGATGGTAAAGAATCTGTCCGCAATGTGAGAGACCTGGGTTTGATCCCTGAATTGTGAAGATCCCCTGGAGGAGGGCATGGCAACCCACTCCAATATTCTTGCCTGGAGAATTCCCAGGGACAGAGGAGCCTGGCGGGCTACAGTGCATGGCGTCGCAAAGAGTCAGACACAACAGAGTGACTAAACATAGCACAGCATCACAGAGAAAAGAAGATCTATTTTCCCACAAAAATCTGTACATGAGTGTTCATAGCAGCTTTATTTTGTAATACTCAAAAACTGTATGACAATCCAGATGTCATACAGTGAGTGAGTAGTTAAACCTGCTATAGGATGTCTCTACCCTGAGATACTATTTAGCAGTAGAAAGCAGGGAACTGTGCACATAGACAGCAAAAGACAGTTAAGCTGAGTGAAGGAAAAAGCGCTTTTCCAAAGGTTACATTCTGTCTGATTCCATGTATATAGCATTCTTGAAATAACAGTGTCTCAGAAATGGAGAGCAGACCAGTGGGCCAGGGTAAAGGATGAGTGGGTGGGGAGGAATGAGGATGCGGCTCTAGAAGGACAATGTGACAGTTACTTGAGGATGAGGCTCTAGAAGGACAATGTGACAGTTACTTGTGATGGGAATATTTTGTGCGTCACTATCAAAATGAGCACCCTGGTGTGGTATTGTACCATAGTTTTCAAGATTTTACCTTTGGCAGAACCTGGGTAAAGGAGTCACAGGATTTCTCTGTATTATTTTTTATAACTACTTCTAAGTCTTCAATTAGATCAAAATAAACTGAAGACTTTTAAAAAGTCTTCAACCATGATTTCTACAGAATTCTGCTTGTTTTTGTTGCTATGTCATGTCCTACTCTTTTGTGACCTCATGGCCTGTAGCCTGCCAGGCTCCTCTGTCCATGGGATTTCTCAGGCAAGAACACTGGAGCGGGTTCCCATTTCCTTCTCCAGGAGATCTTCCCGACCCAGGGATCGAATTCGTGTCTCCTGAATTGGGAGACAGGTTCTTTACCATTGAGCCACCTGGGAAGCCACTCATATAAGGATGTAAATGTTCCCTGCTTTTTAATAAGCTGCTGTTTAGTGATAGAGAGCCAGAGATTTTTATAATAAATAACTTAAAAGTTGGAGACATTAAATGTTCTTCAAAAACATTTGGAAGGTTTGGTAAAATATAGTTGATTTATTTTCATATTTTAACTACAAAGTGTAACCACTGTGTATCAAACTCTTGGTTAAAACATATATGAACCATCTCTAATTTAATTATGACGTATTCTCAATATGGAAATTATAATTCTGTGCTCTCTCTGCAGTGGATACATCTAGCAATGTCTGAATATAATGTTTGGTTGTCACATCTGGGGTTGGAGGAGAGAGTGCTGCTGGCATCTGGTGGGTAGTGGCTAGAGATGCTGTTAAATATCCCACAATGCCAAAGATAGCCTCTCTCCAACAAAAACTGATGTGACTCAAGATGTTGGTATTGTCCATATTAAAAAAGAATCCTGTGAAATACTTGTTAGAACCTATAAGGACTTTAAAAATAGCAGTTAATCATATGAATTAATGTCACTTGCTCATTGATTGAAGGCCTCTCTAGTGGCTCAGTGGTAAAGAACCCACCTGCCAATGCAGGAGATGCAGGTTCAATCCCTTGGTCGGGAAGATTCGGTGGAGAAGGAAATGGCAACCTACTCCTGTATTATTGCATGGACAGAGGAGCCTGGCAGGCTACAGTTCATGGGGTCTCAAAGAGTTGGATACAACTTAATGACTGAGCATGCTCTTACTCATTGATTGAAATTAACATTTAAAATTGTACTTTCTATAACTTTTTTCATTGATGGCACTGCTGATCTTTCTCCTGCTAACAAACAGTTGGATGATTGTAGTGATTGAATTAGATTGATTGTTTTCTCTCATTTTTTAAAATTCATAGACAGCAGCAGAAGTTGGAATAATTGAGAGTATTCAGCTCAAAAACTTCATGTGTCATTCGATGCTTGGACCCTTTAAGTTTGGTTCTAATGTCAACTTTGTTGTTGGCAATAATGGAAGTAAGTGCTTTTGCCTTCCTTCTTCTTTGACTTTGAGCAGTACATTGAAGTCAGAATGCTTTAACTTTTTTAAATAGGTGCCTATTAGTGCTGATACAGCTAAGTTTTAGATCTCTGGTTTGTGGTCATGAATTTTTCAGTATTTGCTGCCAGTCTACACTTTAAGAAAATAATGAATTAACTCTGGGTTCATTATGCAAGAGGAATAAACCTTTCTTTCATGTTGTTTTGCCACTTTATTTTTTTAATTAAAGGATAATTGCTTTAAAGAATTTTGTGGTTTTCAATCAAACATGAACAAGAATCAGCCATAGGTACACCCATGTCCCCACCCCTCTCTCCCAAATCTCCCTTCCAACTCCCTCCCAATCCCACTCTTCTAGAATGCGTAGTGATTTGAATCTATGTACCTTGGAATTCATACCATAGAAGAGTGGGCAAGCTATCCTCATTGCCGTTGAGACAGTCCTGTGTCTTGTATCTATTAAATGTTGTAACAGCATGAATGAAGTGCCATGGGAATCCAAACAAGAAAGAAATGAATTCTCACTCATGTGGCCAATGAAAGCTTTAAAAAGAGATGGTGTTTGTGGTGGTACTTGAATAAAAATGAAAGATCTTTTAGATCTTCTGGGGAAGAAGTAGCTGAGACATAGAGGAATACATAGGAGTTGGAAAGACGAGTTAGGCAGCCTTTGTGGTGAACCATGTTGGCTGCTTAACTGAGCCAGTAGAGAGGGAGAGGAGCTTGCCAGGGTCCAGGGATGGTGGTCGTGCTAGAACATGGAACTAGTACAGATAGCCCCGTGGTCTGTTTAGTTGTTCTTTGTTTTCCCTCCTCTGTTAGTTCAAGAGGAAAGTGTTTTCAGAAGGAGAGAATAGACAAAAGGACCAGAGCTATGGGGAGGTCAAACAGGACAAGTAGTAAAGACAGACCGGTAGGTTCTGCAGTTAGAGCTTAACATTCGAAATAGTGAAGGTGTTAATCTAATGCAGGTGGTGGAAACTGTGAATTTGGAAATGAAGAAAAAGGAGAGAGTTAGTATAGGAACTCAAAAGACATCCCAGGAACTAAATTGGGTTAACTCTTGTATACTTGGTTTAATTTAGAGTATGTTGTGAAAGATGATGAGTTAATAAGAGTTGATCTCTTTGGTTGATTGTGGAGTTGAGAAAATGGTTATCATATTCTGGGTAACTGTTACAGATTTTGCTGTTTTAGCTTGCGATATTTTTTGTCTGTTAGGAGTAAAAAAGTATACTCTTTAAAGAGTGAGCAAATGAATAATACTCAAATTAGGAATAATAATTGTCAAAATATCGCAAAATATACAAAATCTGTCTATACGACTGGTAGTTTTTCATATTTAAATTCATTTATTCAGCAAATATGTGAGTGCCTATTATGGGCTTATATTGGAGATAGCCACTGAGTTAAGGTAAGGTCCTGTCCCTGTGGAGCTTGCAATCAGGGTCAAAAATAGTTTTGGGCTTCTGAGAATTTATGGGAAAAGAAAAATCCTAATTTTAATTAAATTAGGATGTAAGAAACATTAGATGAGTTAAATGTATTTGGGTTAATTAGAAAGATAAGTTCATTTAATATCTGACAGGTCAAGATGATACTGTAAATTTTAGGTTGGAAAGTTATCAACCAGTTTTTTCCATTTCTGGCAAAAATTTGATTCCTGAAATATATTGATTTTTTTTTTCTAATAGCAGCAGCTAAATATTTCATGATATATACAACTTTTTGTTTTTGGCACTGGAAGAAAACTATAATTGAAGTGTAACACTTCCTTTCAGGGTTAGACTATTTCACATCTTCTCTGAGAAATATTTTTACATCAAATTGTAGAAATCATAGTTCTCCCTCTCTAATGCATGTGATTTCTTCAACACCTGTTATTTAGGTGGCAAGAGTGCGGTGCTCACAGCTCTCATAGTTGGTCTTGGTGGAAAAGCTATCACTACTAATCGAGGATCTTCTTTAAAAGGTTTTGTGAAGGATGGACAGAAGTAAGTGTTGGCTTTCTACGTGTATCTTTCAGTTCTTTAATAAGAAGCAGCTTTAGATTCCCAATTCATGTAGACATTGTCAGAAATGAATTGGCTTCCTGGAAGTGGAACAGAGGTGTCAGGTGTCATATCTTTTCATTCCTTTCTCTTCCCCACTGTTGCCTCTTTATCTCTCCTGACAGAATGCTTATGTCACTTAATGCCATGCACCTCCCCCAGACACTTGTTTCCTTTACCTTTATGGAAGAATGAGGAGTGATAAATTTGTGTACTTCCATTTAAAGGAATATTTATGAACATGGGACTTTAAATTTTTTTGGCCGCATAGCATGCAGGACCTTACCCCAACCAGGGATCGAGCTGCTGCCCTCTACAGGAAGTGCAGAGCCTTATCCACTGGACCACCAGGACTTCTCTGGCTCTTGTCCCAAATCCAGCTTCAGCAAGTACATGTTGATACCACGTGAGCTAGAGCAGAACTAGTAACGAGTCAAGGTGTCCCTAAACAGAACTCCAACTCTCTTAAGAATTCAAAAAAAAGTATTCCATTCTGTCTCTCATTTTGTATGCTTTACTCAGATGGTTCACCAGTGAATTTGGTGTGAGGGCTATAATCATAAACCTCTTTGTGGTTCATCCTGACCTTTGTGAATGGTTATATAACAACCATGTGTGGCTTTATGTTTGTGTTTCTTTCACTGAATGTTTGTGTTACATTCACCGTCACCTAACTGTATATTAATTGCCTGGTTTGCATCATCGTAGACTCGTGGCCCTTTGTCCATTAGGAGCTCTTGTCAGGCTGATATCCTTATTCTTTTTAGTTCAGCCTCAGAAAACCCTGACGGGATCCTCATTTCTCCTATGAACTGGATGTCCTAGACTCTGTCATCCCAGCTCCCACAGTGAGGCGTCTCCCACTGCTTGTTTCTCCCTCACATACTCGGTGCCCAAGGACTTCTGGAACTTTGATAATTAACAGTGATTGTCTTTTTGTCCCCCTTGTAACTGACTTTCCTTCTGCTCAGTGTTATATCGATTTAACTTCCCCCATTTTCCATTTGATTTCTAAAAAACAGAATGGGGACGTGATGTGAATCAGGATTGCAGGTTTCTTATGTATTTCTCAGAAACCTTAGGAATCTTACCCCTAAAGCTAAGGTTCCAAGTGGACTTAGGAAGAGGAAGGAAAAGATACACAGAAAATTGTTTCCCGTGCTGTATGGCCTTGGAAAGGAACTACTTGAAAACAATTCTCCAGCATGTTTTCTGCCTCTCCTGACTGTATTTGGGCTCCAGTCTGGCAAGGTCTTCTCTCCCACAGTCTCCAAAGAAAATAATGTCTGAAGTCAAAAGTTAGCTATTTGAACACTTCAAAGTTAATGGTCTCAACTGTGTTTCAGTTCAAGTTATCCAAATATTTACCTAGTCTACCTAGCTGGATAACCCATTGATCTTTCACATAGAAACCTCAGGAAGAAATTTTTTATTCTGTACCATTAAATGTTTTATGTCTCCATTAAAGATTAAAAAATTTTTTTCCATATGAGAAGTACCTAGACCCAAGCAGAAGCTTCTTTCTGAGATTTGTCCTTGGAATGCCATTAAAAAAAGAAAGATGGATAAAGGCTAGTTTGTACAAATCACCACCATTGAAGGACACAGCTGCCTGTAGATAGGAACATTAAAATATTTTAAACAGAGGTAATAACAGCTAAAAGCTTTGACCTGAGCTCAGTCTGCTTTGTACTGACCTTGTCTGAAAAAGTAGCTAAAAACAGCTTTTCCAAACCCATTCCTACTCCTCTTGTCCTTGTCTTCCTCATTTAAAACACTCGGTGGCTATAAAATTTCTCTAATTTTATAATCTCTGATTCTGTTACCACTTTTTTTTTTAAACAGAATTAGCTCCCTGAGTATTATCTTTTTGTTTTGTGTCTAAAATCTGTGTGGCTATTCCATCGTTCTGAGGGTGCCTGTCATTCAGGCACAGGTTTAAGGTGGTCCTCAGGACTCCCCCTCCCCCCATCTGAAGCACTCCACTTGTGACACTTGAGCTCCAGGCTGCCTTTGTAGAGGGTTCCAACCTTCCTTAGAGATGCTTACCTAAGATGGTTAGGAGAAGCCAGAGGACTGACTGTGCCTAGAGGCTCTTTACCTGGGGCTCCGCCCTCTGATCATCCAGCGAGGCTTTGCAGTAGTAAAGATATGTCTCCTCCTCTCGGAGAGACCAAAGTCTCAGACCCATAGCCCTTCACATTCTTCAGCAGGTTCAGTTCACTATTCCCTCCCTCAGCCTTCCTAATCCTAGTCCTGGGATCTAGGCACCAGGCCAGTTTTTGACATCAGCTGTAGCATTGGGGGAGTGGGTTATGGAGGGATACTACACATGCCTGATTGATTTAGTCAAGTTTACAGAACGTACTGCAGATTAGCTAGCCACCCAGAGAAGGAACAGGTGTGTCCTTATTCTACATGGCATTTTCCATGTTCCTTGTGCCTCGTTTCCATCAATACACAATGCTGGAGTCACCTCTGTACAGATAAGGGTCTCCTGAAGCCAAGAAAGAAGCCACAGCCCCCTGGAGAAGGAAATGGCAACCCACTCCTGTATTCTTCCCTGGGAAATCCCACAGACAGAGGAACCTGGCAGGCTATAATCCACCGGGTTGCAAAAGACCTGGACATGACTTAGTGACTAAACAACCGCCACCCTACATTCTCTGCACTTCAGTTGCGTTTTCCTTTGGGGACCTCCAACATGCACTTCCCTTTTCCACTGTAAGTAGCATTAGCGGTCCTGTGCTCTTTCTACATCATCTTCCTTCATGGCCCACCTCCCTGGTGATTGTAAGCCACACTTCCCAAGTTTGTAACCTTTATATGTGCAGGTGTATAAAATAAGACATATATGTGGAGAAGCACACAAAAGTAAAAAAAAAAAAAAAACTTCAGGTTTCCCTTCTTACCAGGACCAGAGATATGTGCCATCTGTTGTTCTGGGTTTGAAAATGGTAACCTCTTACATTTTTCCTCTTTCACTGTTGTTCCTTTCTTTTTCTGTTTTAAGCCACTTGGATCTTTTCTTATCATTGGGGATTTTCTGTGACTTATTTATTAATTACTTTCACAGTCCCTCATTGCTACAGCATCAAGAGGTAAATGTCTGATAAAGCTGTATTTTCCTTGTTCTCATATTTTATGGCCACATTGTGTCCCATTCTCTTCTACCCACTTTGACATGGGCCTTCTCTCCTTCATCCCATGTATAGGATTTGCTTAGCTAGTTTTTAATTATTTTTATCCCGAGAAAGTTGTTCGGTGCATAGCTATAGATTCCGTGTGTTGTAGAAGGTCAGTTCTGGATCCTGTAGCCATCTTGAACCAAAACCCCTAGAAATTCTAATTTTGACAGGAACTTCAGTGACTTCTTTGTGGGAGTGACATCTTATATGAGAAAATAGTTTTTGTTAAAAAGAGCTTTATTATAGCATTTTCATAAATTTCACTTGTCAAAAGTGTATAGTTTGAGTTTTAAATATGTAAAAATCTTCATGATGATAAATAAAAAGTAGTTTTTGGATCCCCCCCAAAAAATGAAGCCACAGCCTTAGGGCGGCACTGCGTATGCTTGTGGTGTGTGCGCGCTCGTGTGCTGTCATTCTGGAGGAGCTCTCCCTGATCGTTCCTCTTCTCACTGAAGGGTCTCTCTAGGGACAGACACTGGGCTCTATGGCTCTTGACCCAAATTCCACACCAGCCACGTTAGTAGGTGGGGAGACAGCAGTCAGTCCCAGAGCAGGTATTCTGTTTCCTTATATAGGTTTTCTGAGCAGTCATTATGAAGGGTATTTTTTGTAAGCCTTAAATGTTTTTAAATAACTTGCCTTTCTTATGAATTCATATGGTAGTGGGATATAAGTGTCTACAAAGCTCTCACAATAGTAAAAATAGCTTTCAAATGCAAGGAGTGGCCCAGAAGGAAAATAAAGTTGGTATTTGCAAATCAAGGGAGGTATCACTTTATTTTTAAAAATGTTTTCATGAGTTACAAATATTTTTGGCTTTATGTTGTAGGCCAGATACCTTTCTCCTATCATAGATTTTAGCTGATAGTTTTCAACCTTGACTTTTCATTAGAATTACCGCAGAGTGCTTTAAAAGCTCATTAATTAGAACTTTTCAGGAGCACATCTGTCTTAGTTAGATACTGATTGCTATTTCCGGTTAAAAACGTACACACCCCAAGCCACTCAGGGTATCTTGAGAAGAGATAGATCATAAAGATGTAGGATGTATATCTTGGAAGCTGCAGGGAGGAAGCATAATTGGATCAGGAGTGACTGGAACTGAGAAACTGAGAACCAAAGATCGTCGCTCTCTGGGTCTTTCTGTTCTGTGTCTCTGGCTCTTTGTGTCTGTTTCTGGATCTGTGTCTTCCTTCCTTCGTCAGGCTTATGCTTACAGCTCTTCCTTTCCACTACTTCCCTCCCTCTCCTCAATGGCTGCACTTTTTTAAAAACATTTTATTTTATATTGAAGTATAACTGATTAACAACGTTGTGGTAGTTTCCAGTGCACAGCAGAGGGACTCAGCCATACATATACATGTGTCCATTCTCCCCCAAACTCCTCTGCCATTCAGGCTGCCACATCACATTGAACAGAGTTTCCCATGCTGTACAGCATGCCCTTCTTGGTTATCCATTTTAAATATAGCAGTGTGTACATGTCCCTGACTATCCCTTTCCCCCACCCTTCCCTCCTGGTAACCATCAATTCATTCTCTAAACCTTATTATCTTTTCTTACTGCTATGTGGCAAAAGTTCTGACTTACCCTTTCTGTGAGAGTGTAATCCTTTGTGGGGGGAGGAAGGGGTCCAGACTTCAAACAGATGTTGCATTTTAAATCCAAGCCTCTACAAGCCAGACATTCACCTGTCACCATACTTACACATGTATCCATTCTCCCCCAAACTCCCCTCCCATCCAGGCTGAGCGGCCTTCTCTTCTGTGCTGTACTCTCCCGCCTTCCCTCTTCTTACAGGCATGCAGGTGTGTGACTATTTTTACCTACCCTGGAGCCTGTGTGCTCTTTCTTAGTCTTCTTGCTATTCTGTATCTCCTTGTTCATGTGTGTGGGGCTGCCCTTGAAAGGAAGTGCTCTTGAGTTCTCTATGTCTCTGATTCATGGCCAGTATCCGTGATTCAGTGTCGTTCTCTGTCCAGGTGGTTTCCCAAGAACTTAACTGTTCTATGTTCTGCTTCTCTCTGTAGTCTCTGCAGACTTTGTACTTGTCAGAACATAGCGCCCCAAATTGATCTCTAGTCCCAGAGTCCTCAGAACTTTGTAGCTCCAAGGAATTACCTCCTTAACGCTTGATTGAGTCTGAATTTGAGTTTGTTTTTAAAACTTGTGATTTTAAAATAATTTTAGATTTACACAAGTGCTGCAAAGCTAGTACAGTTTTCCTATAGCCTTTACCCAATTTCCTTTAATGTTGACATCTTAAATACCTGAGGTACTTTTATCAAAGTACTGTGTGGTTAACATTGGTATATTATTATTAACTAGACTACAGACTGTACTTGAGCTTTACTAATTTTTCTTAATTTGAATTTTAAAGAAGAGTATCTGGCTCAGTTACTATCCACTTTCTATATGCTTCCCAAGTGGCACAGTGGTAAAGAATCTGCCTGTCAATGCAAGAGATGCTAGTTCGATTCCTAGGTTGGGAATATCCCCTGAAAGAGGAAATGGCAACCCACTCCAATATTCTTGCCTTGGGAAATCCCATGAACAGAGGAGCCTGGCAGGCTACAGGCCATGGGGTCACAAAGAGTTCGATACAACTGAGCAACTGAACACACACACACATTAACCATGTCTTCTATATTTATCTCAGTCCCTGTGGGAAGGGTTGGGGGCTGCTGAGCCCTCTGTCTATGAGAGCACTTCCCTGCACACATGTACGGGGGGAACAAGAACTGAGCCCCTTCAGGACGTCTACTAAGTTCACAGTGAAATTCATCTTGAGTATTTTTCCCTACATTTCCTGCAAATGGAAGCAGTTTTGGATTATGACTACAAATTGATGAAAACAAGTTTGTTCTGTTTAATATAGCCTTTAATTACCAAAATCAGATTTACATTAAAAGACTTGAGCATTTTTGACAGATACTCATTTTTAACCAGAGAAAATATTGTCTGCTTTTATGTTTGAGGAAATTATATTTATTTATTAATGCTCTTCATTAACTTAAAAAAATTTTTTTCTCCCAGGGCTTATTTTAACAGAATTTAGAGTAGAAAATCAGAGATTGATTCTCTCCTCCCCCATAATATGTTAAAATATACATGGCTATAAATGCTTCAAACTTCTTTTAAACTTTGAAAATAATTCTTTTGTAATACTAATAAAACCTTAGGAAATTTTGAGATTTAGTTTACATTTCTTGATGTCAAATACTTTAGCCTTTTTTGTTGTTGTTGCATAAGTAATAGAAGAATCAAAATTGTTTCCCTTAGTTCTCATCTTCTTAGAAAATATATTATTTCACCTTAATTCTCACTTCATCATTCTTAGACACCTGCTGTCAGGATGATGCTTTATTATGTGATTTAGCATGATATTGATATGCAATATTATTATCCAGGCGGTATAATATTGATTATACATTACAGATAGGAAACTGTGTAACTTACCTACATGACATGAAACAACCAAAACTTAAATGAATTTTGTGAAAATGTATTTCTGTTACGAATAGCATAGTCACTTATTTTGTTATAAAGTTTCTCTTCTCATCTTTGTTGTATGGTATCTTTAATATTATTCTGTAGTAGCCTCTCAGCCATCAACTGCTGATGTAAAGCTACTTTTCCAATGAATTAGCCAAATCACTGAGAGGTTTTGAAAATTACTATAAGTTGGTGTTACAGTTGCCCTGCACATTCCTGTGACTTAGTTTAACCTTATTGCTTTAGTTCAGCAGATATCTCAATAACAATAAGGAACAGAGGGGATGATGCCTACAGAGGAAATGTGTACGGCGACACTATTATTGTACAACAGCACATCAGCATGGATGGAAGTCGATCTTACAAACTGAAGAGTGCAACAGGTTTGTTATGAATTTCTCTTTTATTTTGGAGAACTAATAGTACACATCCAGTTAAAAAGAGGTCATTGATTGTGCTGGTATCACTGGAAGGATACGTCTCATCTCTTGAAACTTCCTTCTTGTAAGAGGATTGGTTGGTTGCATATATGTGCATATACACATGTATGTATACATACATACATATATTACACATTGTTGTATTACCACAAGGGATTCTACAGCAAAAGTTTGAGTAGCAGAATTTGGGTCAGTTTGAAACAGTCTGTGGTATGCCATTTTGATCTTCTTTCACCCCTATAGTTACTATCACATGTGGAAAGAGAAGGTTAGTGAAAGGTGGAAAAGGGCATAAAGGAAGAGGAGGGGAGTATAAAGAGATAGATGAGAAGAAAAAACCAAATGTTTAGCTCTGGAAAGTAGAGAAACGCTGTCACTACATCTTTGTGCTTCTGCCTCCTCTGTACTTGTGTCGTGACTTGTGTTGCCCCAGTTCATTCAGATGTGTGTACCTTCAACGTACCTTTCTTAATGACATCAGGAAAATAGTTAATATTTATATTTATAAATAATTGCTCGTTTTTAAAAATGTATTACTGCCCTAGAAACAGTCTGATCATTTTGTGTTTCTCATAACTAGGTGCTGTGATTTCTACTAAGAAAGAAGAACTGATTGGAATTCTTGATCATTTTAACATTCAGGTAATTTCTAAATCTGTGTTTCAGATTAATAAATACAGCTGGCTACTTTTTTGTGTGATTTCATTTGTGGTATAGAAAGAATTTGAATGGCCTCATATGAGTAAATTGACCACAGGAAGAATATATTTAACTATTGTTAGTAAGCTTCTAATGCATCAGGTACCTTCAAGACATAACATCTTTAATTTGATAGAACATATAAGAATATCTTGTCTATATTAATATATGCTAAAATTTATGTTAAAAAAATGTACGTAATAAAGTTTCTTGGCTTTCTGCTGTCCAAGTCAGAATAGCATCATAGTTTCCTAAACTTGGTTGCTAAGTTTCTTTTGTAGAAAGGACATTTATTCTAGAAAGATAAAGAAAACATTTCTTTATATATTTTGGATTTATTTCATCACCTACAGGTGGATAAGATTTGAGTCCATTCTGCTAAGATACTTTGAGCACTTGGAAACGGGGTTCAGATAGTCCGGTAACATTAGCCCTGGAATTGTCTTGGGGGGAATATCTAATCCGGACCCTTTATTCTGTAGATGAGAAACTCGGAGCCAGCAAGAGTAAATGTGCACTTACAGTTGTCTAGGCGTGGTTACTGACAGAGCCTGTAATGGGCCCCAGATATCTCTGTTCAGTTCTAATGCTCTATCCACTGTATCAACTTGCCTTACTCCAGGACTAAGAACACCAAGATTAAACACTAAGGGGAAAAAGCAATTATGTGTCTGGGTCTCTTTCCCAGTTTGGTTTAGAACAAGTTGTCCAGAAAAACTTCCTGTAACGATAGAATGATAGATATTAGGTATTACTGATGTCCAGTGGGGTGGCCACTAGCCGCGCGAGCATCTGAAATGTGTGACGGCTGAGAAATCAAATATTTTATTGTGTTTTACTTAAGCTGAATGTAGCTAGCTGCTTGCATATTGGGCAGCACAGGTTCAGAAAAATAGTGAAATCTGAGGAAAAGCAGATACAGCGTAGAACACAGGCCAGTTTGTTAACTGAAGTCAGCAAAACCGAAAGTTAGAGTTTATGGAATCACAGGTGTTGGGAGAAACTTGAAGGGCATCCAGTGTCGTAACATACCGCATGCTCACGTTGTGTGCAGTCTCCACCACGTGTTCCTTCAGCAGGTGCCTGAGCGGGCGGTGGTGGGAAAATGATCTCTGCCTGAGGCTGCTGACCCATGTAGCTGACTGTATTTATTAAAAAGTTGTTTATGGGAAAAGCTCAATCTCTTTTCTCCTAAGTGCCCACTTCCTTGGGGAATATAAAAACATGTTTCTTTTCTTCTGAAATATTTGAAGATATCATAACTGCTTTAGTCCTCTTCTTACACAATTCAGTTAACTAAAGATTCAAGTTCATTGATCAAAAGTGCGAAAGGTCTAGAGCCACACTGAATATCCAGTAATCACTAATCACGTGTGGATGCGTATTGTGCACTCAGAATGTGGGTAGTCCAGATGGAGGGGTGCTGTAGTGTGAAATGATACACACTGGGTGCTGAAGACTTAATGCAAAGGAGTAACTCAGTTTTCATACTGACTACATGTTGTGCTCAGTCTCGCTCAGTCATGTCCGACTCTTTGTGGCCCCATAGACTGTAGCCTGCCAGGCTCTTCTCTGTCCATGGCATTTTCCAGGCAAGATTGCATGTTAAAATGATAGTATTTTAGATACACTAGATTTAAAATATATTACAAACATCAGTTTCACCTGTTTCTATATTTTTAATGTAGATACTAGAAAGCTTGATTGTGTGTGTCGTTTGCATTGTATTTCCGTTGGATGGTGTGGCCTAGAATTGTCAGAAGAAAGGAGGGTGTTTAATGTCTTTAAGTACCCAGTTGCATTTGTCCATCAAACCTCTTACTTTTTCTCTGAAGTTTACCTGTTTGTGCTTGCCTTTTGCTTACTCCAGGGTCTTGACATATAAGGGTGCCAGATTTTTAAATAATCTCTAGTATAAAAACTAGGAACTCCATTTCAGAGGATGTGGAAAAAAAGAACATGAACTTTGGCAAAGCTGTTAATCCAGAGTTGGTGATAAAATGGCTGTCATTAAAGCTTAGTTTTAAGAAATTAGTTGCTGTGTGAAATTAAGATACCACATAGGCAATTGTCTTAGTTTTAAGAAATTAGATGCTGTGTGAAATTAAGATACCACACAGGCCTTGTTTGGAAGAAAAAAAAGATGACAATCAGAGCCTTAGCTACCTATATAATGAGAAAAATGTAACAGGGATTTCTTTATAACTGCATAAATCTTTTTTATCATCTTGAAAGGGAAGACCCAAAATCTTGCATGAAAGAAAGATTTTCACCAGGAGTATACTAAATAAAGTACAATCAGTATTCTACAGATGGTAAAATAAAGGAGTTACACATTTTTTCATTTCTGCTGATCCTTCATATTTTGTGCTTTACAAACAAGATTATATTCTGACATTATTTCTGACTTTGTTGGCAACGCACTCCAGTATTCTTGCCAGGGAAATCCCATGGACAGAGGAGCCTGGTGGCTACAGTCCATGGGGTTCACATAAAAGTCAGACACGACTTAGTTACACAAATTAATACCAAAGATATAAGTGGGAAATGACTGTGAATCTTTTTGAAACAAGTAGGAAAAAAAATTCTTAATTCCTCATGAAGAAATAACAGGAAATAAGAAATCTGAAGAAATGCTGTACAAAAAATAAACAATACTTGTCATTTTAATTCTGATGAGAAGTAATGGAGTCGGACTTTTTGTATTTAGTTGGAGGAAGTAATTAACTTGCCTGAGACTACACAGAATGTTCAGACAGCCAAATAAAAGCCCAAGTCAGCTGCTTACACGCTAGAGAACTTCCAACTTTGTAATCTGATGGTTAACCAGTAGCACAGGAGTGGTATCTATAAAACAGGTGGAAGGAATGAAAACTTTCTAATAAAAACACTTGTTTAGAAAGTTCTTATATCCTTATGTAATGGGAGAATATTTAATTTTGGCTGTAGTATTTTTAATTGGAGGATAATTGTTTTACAGTGTTGTGTTGGTTTCTGCCATACATCAACATGAATCAGCCTTAGGTGTAGTATTTGTTTCACTACCATGAAATTTTGAAATATTTTCTTTTCATTAAAAGTTTCTAAGATTTTCTTTTTGTGTATTTAATGCTCTAACCTCCAGCTAGTACCTAGCCTTCCTGATGGAAGCATAGGTCACTTATAATGGATATCTTAGTTCAGTTCTCCTTAAGGCATTAAAATGAAATATTTAAAGATAATCTTTTGTTTGTTTGTTTGTTTCAGGTAGATAATCCGGTTTCTGTTCTAACACAAGAGATGAGCAAGCAGTTCTTGCAGTCTAAAAATGAGGGAGACAAGTACAAAGTAAGAAGCACTGAAATAAACATAAACCTACCTAAAAAAGAAGACATTTATAAATTAAGCATGTATACTGAGCATTAATCTTGGTCATATAGTAAATACCAAGTATTTTTTTAAGCCACTGTATAAGGTAATATTGTATGACTAATTTAGAAAATTAAGGTGGAAGTATAATTTTACTGATAAATCCTTGCTGGGACTTTTTTGGCTTTTAATTCTGAGAGTGAATTCTAAAACTTATATTTGTAGAAATAGAAGGGAATGAGTGACCGTATATACATAATAACTTTTAAACATTAGGTTATTTAGTACTCTTTAAAAAGCCAACAAAATATATGACTACTACTGCAGCTTGCAGTGTGAATTTTGAATGGTTTTGGTGTTTGCTATGCTAAAAAATTATGTGCATTGAGATCAAGGATACGAATGTTTTCTCTGTTTTAACATTCGCTTAAATAATGGAAGAACAGTGAAAATGAGAATTCAGAATGGTATTATCTTCACACCAAATGAGTTTTCTTTCACAAGGCTTTAAGAACTTTTGCAAGTAAACATGTATGTTTGAATGTAGCACTTTAAGTAAATTTGTATACATAAATAAAATGTGTTCTTTTGTGTTTGTGTTTAGTTTTCAGAGACCAGATTCTTTTTTTTTCATAGTCACATGGAAGTTTACAAACTCCTAATTATATTTTTCTTGTTTATTTAGTTCTTTATGAAAGCAACCCAACTTGAACAAATGAAGGAAGACTATTCATACATTATGGAAACAAAAGAAAGAACAAAAGAGCAGATAAATCAAGGAGAAGAGGTTTGTAAGCACTTAATGCAATTGTTTTTTGAAATCAGTCAAATTCTTACACCAGGTAAATGGTATTATAAAATTATATACCGATGTATCTATATATGTGTACCTATATAAAAATAGTAACATTTTTGTGTGTTTTTTACCTTCAGGGTATGTATTAGCCTTTGCTTTTTTTGTTTTATAATAATGGGTATATCCATGTCTTAATCATAGACTGGAGGGCAGGGCAGTATCTAACCTACTTATCCCTTGCTGTATGGCTAGTTGCTTCCATAATAATGTGTCACTAATTCCCACTGGGCAGTAGTTTAAAAACTATATTTCTTTTGATGGGAAAATAAGCAGGAGCCTCAGCTGGTATTTAACATAATATGCATTTATAATTGGAGAAGGCAGTAGCACCCCACTCCAGTACTCTTGCCTGGAAAATCCCATGGGTGGAGGAGCCTGGTAGGCTGCAGTCCATGGGGTCGCTAAGAGTCGGACACGACTGAGCGACTTCCCTTTCACTTTTCACTATCATGCATTGGAGAAGGAAATGGCAACCCACTCCAGTACTCTTGCCTGGAGAATCCCAGGGACGGGGGAGCCTGGTGGGCTGCCGTCTATGGGGTCACACAGAGTTGGACATGACTGAAGTGACTTAGCAGCAGCAGCAGCATTTATAATTATAGATGACTCTTCATTATGTTCATTAAATGTTAACATTCTTTTAGTGCCTTATGTTTCAGCTGTTTATCTAGTACTTTAAGTCCCAGCAGTTTTTCTTTGATTCTGTATCTTGTTCTTTTGTCATTTAATCAGTTTTATGCAATTAATTGCTTTCAGCAACTTCATAGTATGTTCTTTTGAGACACACTTTTATTAATGATTGACCCAAGTTAAATTTATTAGATGTTGCACTGACCTTTTTACTTCAAATTTTTGAGGAATACATATTTAAAATTGGGTTTATAGTTATATGGTTCACCAAGTGAAAACTGAAAAAGTCAGGATGAGTATATTTATTTTTATTCCTACATTATTGCTTTGAACCTGAGGTATGTGATACTGTGTGCAAGGAGGTGCTATAAGCCATAGAATTGATATAGTACATGTTCTTTGAATATCAGTGTTTATTACTGGGGAAAGGAAATACATATTCAGACAAATATGCATAATATATATTAATGTATATTATCTTAAAAACAATGGATCAGGACTTTGAAGAAATTTGTTTGCTTTAAATAGCTTGATGTTTAAATACCCACTTTCTTCACGGTATACTTTGTCATCAGCAATTGAAAGTAATTTGTTTATGAAGTTTAAGAAGTATTTCCCTGTATCATGTAGCTGAGTTTCTTACGTATAATATGCACTTTGTAAGAAGTTTTTTTCTGATTGATTAAATGTACTAGATTCTCAAAATAAACCCTGGATTAGCCTTTAAGAAGTGGAATGTGACCTAATGCAACATTGTAAGTCAACTATACTTCAATAAAAATTTTATTTAAAAAGCAATCAGGAAAGGATTCAGTGGGAGATACAAATAAAAATAAGTCGGAGAAAAGAAATAGAACGTGAAGATTAGAAACTGGAAGTCATTCAGCCATCAAATACTGAGTTCCTATCGCATGCCTTCTAGCATTGTGCTTTGGCCGTGGCCGTATAGCGGTAAATACCTAACAAGATTCTTGGGGTCATGTACCTAACTATGCAGCAGAAAGCACATGGTAAATAATTGAGTATGGTGAGTGCTCCTAGAGGAGTTAAAGATTAGTTTTAATAGGTTACTAGCAACAAGGGGCAAGTCAGGGGCAGTGGGAGGGGTGTAGTTATTAAGTAAGTAATGCCTCAGGTAAGATGTGAAGGGTGAAGAATAACAGACAAAGGATGGTGAGAGTGAGGAAGTGTGTTCCAAGAAATAAGCACAGATGGAGTTTTGGGCAAGAGAGCATTTGGTGTTTTTAAAAAGCTGCAGGAATTCTACATTGTCTAGAGTGAGGAACACAAGAATGAGAGTTAGAAGGCCAGGTTGTGGGGGAGCTTTGAAACTTAAGGGCAGTACAACACATGAAAGTGGATGGCTTGACTGAATGTGTATTTTCAGTAGATCACTCTGCTACAGAAGAGAGTGAACTACTCTAAGGACAGAATATACATAGAGAGATCAATAAAGAAGGTATTGTTGTCCAAACAAATGATGACGATGAGGTAAGTTAGAATAGTGGCCATGGTAAGATGGAAAAGAGCTTTGAAATGGTTTGGGCCAGTGTTACATGGAGCATGGAGGGTAGTGGTGAAAACAAAAGCCAGATTTGTGGGGCTGAAAACCAGGAAGAATGGAGGAGCTAGAGATAATTTTCATGAAACTTAGATGTAAAGGGGAAACCACTTTTAGAGAAAAAGGTGGTGCCTTGGGGTGGAAATTGTTGAGTTTGTTTGTAAATGGAAAAGATAAGTAAAGATTTAAATGTGATCCTGGAAAGGAGTCAATGAAAAGGAATAAGTGGAAAAAAGATGAAAAGATGGGATGAAAAATCAACTAATTTAGACCCCCTCAGAGGGCAGATGAGGAAAACAATGAAAACAGTGAGAGACTTTATTTTTTGAACTCCAAAATCACTGCAGATGGTGATTGCAGCCATGAAATTAAAAGACGCTTACTCCTTGGAAGAAAAGCTGTGACCAACCTAGACAGCATATTAAAAAGCAAAGATATTACTTTACCAACAAAGTTCCCTCTAGTCAAAGCTATAGTTTTTTTAGTAGTCATGTATGGATGTGAAAGTTCGACTATAAAGAAAGCTGAGTGCTGAAGAATTGATGCTTTTGAAGTATGGTGTTGGAGAAGACTTGAGAGTCCCTTGAACTGCAGGGAGATCCAACCAGTCAATCCTAAAGGAAATCAGTCCTGAATATTCATTGGAAGGACTGATGCTGAAGCTGAAACTCCAATCCTTTGGCCCTCTGATGTGAAGAACTGACTCATTTGAAAAGACCCTGATGCTGGGAAAGATTGAAGGCAGGAGGAGAAGGGAACAACAGAGGATGAGCTGGTTGGATGGCATCACTAACACGATGGACATGAGTTTGAATAAACTCCGGGAGTTGGTGATGGACAGGGAGTCCTGGCATGCTGCTGTCCATGGGGTCACAAAGAGTCAGACACAACTGAGCGACTGAACTGAACTGAGAAGGCAGAAGAGGGACTGGGCAGGATCCAAATAAGAGGGGGGACTGGTCTTAAGTATAATGAAGCTACCTCTTCCTTTTTAGCTGGAGGAAAAGACTGCTTTTCAGTTTATATATCAGGTTGTTGAAAGCTGTAAGAGCTTGCTTTCTACAGCTTCTGGATTCTATGAAAATAGGCATTAGGGAGGAGTGAGGGATTAGGGTGGTAGGTATATGAGGTTTGAGGAGAGTGATAATGGATTGAAATAATCCTGAAGAATGGGAAAGTGACTTCGATAGAGAAACACACTAAGATCCACAGCGAAGTCCCTATTTGAACACAGAAACTCTGAATGGAGAGGAGAGGCTCTCCAGTCAGGTGTGCAGCTTTAGAAGCTGTTCGTATATCACTGTAGTTAGTTTTTGCATAATTTTATTGATTAATTATTAAGAGAAAATTTTGATGAGAAAAAATATAACATTTGATTTTTAGAAATAAATTTCTTTTGACCTTTCCAGTATCATTGAAATGGATCTAGTGGTATACTTCACGCAGTCTGTCTCTTAGATAGGGAATTGAGAGAAAATGAGAAAACTGAGTTTTTGTGTGGCCTTGAAACTTTTATTCCTTCATTCTTCCTCATTTGAAGACTAGCCGTTTTTAGAGTGCAGAAATTAACAAAACTATTGCACATAGTAAAAGTATACCAAAGAAACAAAAATATTTTTATTTCTGCTCTAATTAAAGAAATAATTGCCTAGCAGATCTTTTTCAGTACTTGTTTAGGCAATGCGTTCAAAAGAAATATATTGGCAGAAAGTCTGTCTTTTTAGTGTTAGTAAGAAAAATTTTTTTTTTTTTTTAAAGCGACTTAGTGAACTAAAGCGCCAGTGTTTGGAGAAAGAAGAACGTTTTCAAAATATCGCTGGCTTAAGTACAATGAAGACCAACCTGGAATACCTGAAACATGAAATGGCTTGGGCAGTGGTAATTTCACTTAATTAATTATTCACACATATTTGTAATATGCAGAATATACTTGGTTATAGTTGGTCTTATATGTGACTCGCTATATAATTTATTTTTAGGTCAATGAAATTGAAAAGCAATTGAATGCTATCAGAGATAACATCAAAATTGGAGAAGATCGTGCTGCTAGACTTGAGAGGAAAACGGAGGAGCAGCAGGTGATTACACTTTTTTTATACCGAGGTAGAAGTTGGTTGAGTGGTAAATACGGGAATGATTTTCTGTTGAGGGTCCACATGGACCTTTGTACCATGAGCAGACGCACTTATATATTTACCTTTCCATTCTCTCTCTCTCTTTAAAAGTTACGTTTACACAATTCTGGAGTTATTTTCTATTTGTTTATTTATTTATTTGGCTGCATTGGGTCTTAATTGTGGCACCCAGGATCTTCATTGCATCGTGCGGGATCTTTTCCATGTAGCACATGGACTCTCTAGTTGTGGCACCCAGGCTTAGTAGTTGTGGCCCACAGGCTTAACTGTTCATGACATGTGGGATCTTAGTTCCCTGACCAGGGATCACATTTGTGTCCCGTGAATTACAAGGCGTATTCTTTTCTACTGGCCACCAGGGAAGTCCCTTCCCATTCTCTTTTAACAGCTTTACTGAGATACAGTTCATATACTGTACAGTCCACCCATTTAAAATTTACAGTTCAGTGGGTTTTTTTTTTTTTTTTTGTATGTTCACAAGGTTTAATAGCCACCACTGTGGAGTTCTCTGCTGTCTTGCCAGAAATAGATCTAACCTTTCTTTATAGGAGCCCCCATGTACTCAGGGTGACTGACTTGCATATTACTATTTCGTTCTACTTAGCTTATGAGCTTCTGGCTGCCAGGCTTGGTTGTACTACAGCGTGTAATCTTTCCCAGCTTGCTTTTTCCTGTCTACCCCTAAGATAAGCAGATAAGTGTTTTTCCTTTTAAGAGCTATAGCACTAATCCATGAAAGGTAATAGAGGAGTGTGTAAAAGTAACAGAAATGGTGAAAGCAGTACATTGTGATCTCTGGGCTGAATTTCTTATTCAATCTTCAGCTAGTAAATGGAAATTCAACCCCACCCACCTCTCTCACTTTACTTTTTTCCATTTCTGAGAGAATATTCTGAAATTTTCAGTCGATTTTTCTCAGCTTCGTTTCATAGCTTGTCCTTGGGGAAGACCTTGTTGGTTTCCTCTTTAGATATTTTCTCAATCTAAAAGTGAAATCAGTTTTAGTAATAAATGCTCCGTGTTTTTTCAAATGAAGAAAGGAGAATCTTGAGGCTGGATGATACTTAGTTCTGTAGGTATTTGCTCTGCTTGAGTATTTAAGTATTATACTGTGTAGTAAGTGGTAAATTTCATTAGAGTATGGATTGTCTTAATTTATATTTATATTCTTCCCACCATATCTTACATAAAAACCTTTTGTATAGTATATACTTGTTTATAGATTATAGCATAACTATTAAAGAGAAGGCTTCTGAAAAAATAGTATCTAAAGCAGATTTTAAATTTGTACTCACCTAATTTAAAACTGAAAATAGATGAATTTTGTTTAGTTTGTGTAACACCTGAACCAACTTTAATTATTATTAAAAACATACAGATTATACTGCTGATGTCTTCATAATAAAAATACACTATTATTCTATATAATGTTTCCTAAATGTCTTACATAGTTACAATCCCTAATCTGTATCTCCTATTCAGACTTTTATCTTGAGCACTTGATTTAAATATCTGTCTTCCTGTCTTTACCTGGATGTTCCAGACACTTCAAACTTAGCATGTTTAGTTGAATAGCTATGAAAGATACTTTACAGCCCACAAAGCTTGAAGGATACACTATCTGGCTCTTTCTAGAAAAAATTTGCTACTCCCTGATCTGAAACATTTTTTAAGTTTCAGCTTAAATGCTGCTTTGAAAGCATTCCTGACTTTTTCTGACAGACCTGTGAGTTCTTCCTGTGTGCTTTCACTATTAGAAATATACATACCCTACTTAAGCATTATTGCATCCAAACTGTATAATCCACATGCATGGTTGTTTCTCTGCTAAATTGTATCTGTCTCCCTTTACATTTACTAAATGTGAATTTAAGATTAAAATATATTTTAGAATATCAGAGAAATGCAAATCAAAACTATAATGACGTATCACCTCATGCTGGTCAGATTGGCCATCATCAAAAAATCTACAAATAATAAGTGGTGGAAGAAGGTGTGGAGAAAAGGGAACCCTCCTGTTACCACTGTTGACAGGAATCTAGATTCTTTCAGCCACTATGGAAGACAGTGAAGTTCCTTAAAAAACTAAAGATAGAGTTGCCATATGATCTAGGAATCCCACTCCTAGGCATATATCCAGAAAAGACAGATGCACCCCAGTGTTCACAGCACTATTTATTATAGCCAAAATATGCAAGCAACCTAAGTGTTCATCAACAGGTGAATGGATAAAGAAGTGGTATGTATATACAGTGGAATATTACTCAGGCATAAAAAAGAATGAGATGCTGCCATTTGCAGCAACGTGGATGGACCTAGAGATTATCATACTGTAAGTGAACTAAGACAGACAGACGTTATATGTGGAATCTAAGAAAAAAAGAAACAGTACAAATGAACTTATTTACCAAACGGAAACACCTCATAGACATAGAAGACAAAACAAATTTATGATTATCAGAGGGGCAAGGGAGGGGGAAGAGTAAATTATGAGTGTGAGATTAGCATTAACATACTATATACAATAGACAAGAAGGACTTACTATATAGCATGTATGTGTGTGCTTACTCAGTTATGTCCGACGCAAGAATACTGGAGCATTTTCATTGCCATTTCCTACTTCAGAGGATCTTTCCGACACAGGGATCAAACCTGTGTCTGTTATCCCTCCTGCCTTGGCAGGAAGATTCTTTATAGCTGGGCCACCTGGGAAGCCCACTGTATAGCATAAGGAACCTATATTCAATATCTTGTAATAACCTATAATGGAAAAAAAACTTGAGAATGAATATGTATATGTATAATTGAATCACTTTACGGTACACCTAAAACTAATGCAATATTGTAAATCAACTATACTTCAATAAAAAATATATATATTTTAGCATTTTATATAGTTACATTTATCTAATTACTGTCTATAGAGTTTAGTTAAAGCAAAATTAAGTTTATTTGAAATGTGAACCATATATAATTATTTTTTTAACTTTTCTGTTTATTGAAGACCAATAAAATATATTCCAACAATGTTAATTTTCTTAAAGGTCAGACTTAATGAAGCAGAAAAAAAATACAAAGACATTCAAGATAAACTAGAAAAGATTAGTCAAGAGACAAGTGCACGAGCGCCAGAATGTATGGCACTGAAAGCAGATCTTACTTCTAAGAAAAGGGCCTATAATGAAGCTGAGGTGAGAAAAAACTTTCATATCAAATATAAATACTGCTCCTCTGTCCATGGAACTCTCCAGGCAAGAATACTGGAGTAGGTAGCCATTCCCTTTTCCAGGGGATCTTCCTGACCCAGAGATTGAACCTGAGTCTCCTGCATTCCAGGTGGACTCTTTACTGTCTGAGCCACCAGGGAAGCCCATTAAAAACTTCATCATATCAAATATCAATACTGTTTGTTTATTTTTAAAAGTAGAGGTTTTGTAGTTATGTTGATTTTGGGCTTTAAAAAATGTTACGATTTCATGTGGCCATATATGTACTTCGTTTAAGTATATATTTCTGCATATATTCAACCTTTGATTTGACCATTTGGCAGAAGTGAACTTGAATAGAGTATTTGTTTTTTTATTTTACTGAAGTGTGTCTGATTTTTTGTTAGGTTTTGTATAATCGTTCCCTAAATGAGTATAAAGCATTAAAGAAAGATGATGAGCAGCTCTGCAGAAGAATTGAAGAACTGAAAAAAAGGTAAGGTAGTTACTTTGCAATTTTCATTTTTACCTCATTTTGTAATAAAGTAATCCAAGTGAAATGGAGGAAGTATTTTCTTTTCTTTTTTTTTTTTTAATTTTTTGTTTCGTATTGAGGTAGAGTCAATTCGGGCTTTCCTGGTGGCTCAGACAGTAAAGAATGTGCCTGCAGTGCAGGAGACCCAGGTTTGATCCCCTGTTCAGGAAGATCCCTTGGAGAAGGGTTCGGCTACCTACTCCAGTATTCTTGCCTGGAGAACTCTATGGGCCGGGGAGCCTGGCAGGCTATAGTCCATGGGATCACAAAGAGTCGGACACAACTGAGCAACTTAACATGCACACACACATACACACATGGTGGATTAAGTGTTGTGATAGTTTCAGGGGAACAGTAAAGGGACTCAGCCATACATATACATGTGTGGCTTTCTCCCCTAAACTCCCCGCTCATCCAGACTACCACATAACATTGAGCAGAGTTCCCACGTACTGTACAGTAGGTCCTTGCTGGTTATCCATTTTAAATATAACAGTGTATACACGTCCTTCCCAAACTCCCTGTTTCTTCCCCCCCCCCGCAACCATTAAGTTTCTCTACTACTGCAGAGAAATTTTATTACATCGCTTTATGTTTTTTACAGTGTTAGGCTTTTAACTTAACATTTCCGCTTTGGGTTATTTACTCTTAGTGCCGATCAGTCTTTGGAACCTGAACGGTTGGAAAGGCAAAAAAAAATATCTTGGTTAAAAGAGAGAATAAAGGCCTTACAAGATCAAGAAAGTTCAGTCAATCAAGAGATCGAACAATTTCAGCAAGCCATAGAAAAAGACAAAGAAGAACATACCAGGATTAAGTAAGTGTCTACATCCTTATATTTTTTCAGTTATTTGAAAATTATGTAGTTTTCCTCTTTATGAAAATAAAATACTTGGTTTTTATTTTGTTCTTTCTCATAATAATAAAGTATTATTAAAGTATCTTTCAAAATCACTTTCCTAATAAAACTTCTAAACTTGTAGAATTGGACAGTTTCTGGGTTTTCTTGTTTTTGTCACTGTTGCATTATTTTTAGTGGTCTTCTGACTGTTTTTTCCTGGTAACACAATTGTTTTCAAATAAAGAATCTGCCTTTAGTTCTTAGGATAGCTGTGTCATTTATTGGTATGCAGGTGTTAGGGGAAAAGTCTGGATATTTCTGTATAACCTTTTCATGTACCTATTCTGTTTTTCCACTTGTATTTTTTAGGAGAGAAGAGTTAGATGTGAAGACTACACTGAACTTTAACCAGAGGCAACTGAAAGAATTGAAAGATAGTAAAACTGATCGACTCAAAAGATTTGGCCCTCACGTTCCAGCTCTTCTTGAAGCCATAGATGATGCCTACAGACGGGGACACTTTACCTATAAACCTGTAGGCCCATTAGGTATTTGTCACCAGTTAGTCAGGATATCATAAAAATTAGAAATGTATTTTTATTTTCAGGAAGGAGTCTGTTGAATATAATTTTTTTTAAGCTCTGTCATCAAAGAACCATGTAGTTATGTGTAGACTTTGTACACATTCTAAGAAATAATGATAAAATCACTTTAAGCTTTGTAACTTTCCTCTGGTATCTTCTAAGCACAAAAAAATCAAGAGAACTTAGGAAAAGGAAAAGTAGCTATAGAGTTAAATAATCTGGTTCTGATTTTTTTTCCTGAATGAATAAATCAATAAACTAATTTGCATGCAATTGATTAGTAGGAAGTTTCTATTTAGATTGGACCACACTATTTTTGAGTTCTCTTTCAAATATAAATCTGGAATTATTTAACTATCCTCATATGTACATGAGAAAAAAATCAATTGAGGGACTTGCCTGTTGGTCCAGTGGTTAAGACTTTACCTTCCAGTGCAGGTCTGTGGGTTCAATTCCTTCATGGCCGAAAAACCAAAACATAAAATAGAAGTAATGTTGTAATAAACTCAATAAAGACTTTAAAAATAGTCCACATCAAAAAAATAGTTATTAAAAAATACATTGAGTTTTGAGGAGTTATTTTTAATTCTGTACATCATTAGGTGAAAATGATGCTACAGATACATTTTTAGTACAGTATTATATACTGCATTAAGTATTGTAGTAATGTCTCTTCATTTAAATGATATGTGTATACCTCTATACCAGGATCTATTTCAATAGGTGAGGTATTTTTTTCCGTCTCTAAATCTAAAATTTCAATATTAATCAGTTTCGCATTAAACAGTAGAGTCTGTAACCCTTTTGGCTTGATTTTCAAAACCATTCAGAGGCTGAATTAGTTTACACAAAGGAAAAACACTGTTGATTTACATTAGAGCAAGACAGCTTTTCATAGGATTCGGTGTTTTCCCCCCAGTGTATCCAGTGGGATGAGGGTATTTCCCATTTGATTAAAATAAGATCTGTAATATTATTTAAATTGCTTAGTATGAAACTATTTTAAAGTCATTTATGAACTGTTATACAAAGATAATAGTTTCCCTGGTGGCTCAGTTGGTAAAGAGTCCACCTGCAATGTGAGAGACCCAGGTTCAATCCCTGGGTTGGGAAGATCCCCTGGAGAAGGAAATGACAACCCACTGAAGCCTGGCGGGCTACAGTCCATGGGGTCACAAAGAGTCGGACATGACTGAGTGACTATCACTTCATACAAAGATAGTTACATTAATGTTTCAAGTATTTAACGGGCATTTTAATAGCTTTCTCTCATTTTTAGGAGCTTGCATTCATCTTCGGGACCCTGAGCTTGCTTTGGCTATTGAATCTTGCTTAAAAGGACTTCTTCAAGCCTATTGTTGCCATAACCATGCCGATGAAAGAGTGCTTCAGGCATTGATGAAAAAGTTTTATTCACCAGGGACCTCACGGCCACAGATAATAGTTTCTGAGTTTCGGAATGAGATGTATGATGTAAGACACAGGTAAGGCATCAGTAATTATTTAAAAACTGTTCTGGTTTTGTTTAGTCATGTACAAGATCAGAAAGAATTAGAACATTTTTAATGTTAACCATGTCTACACTACTGATCTGTAAAAATTCCATCAGCTACATCTTTAATTTGAATCTAGGCATTGAAGATACATAGATCAATAAATGAGAGATACTCCCTGCCTTTGAGGTCCTTACACGAGATCTGTTGTGGGAGACATACCAGGAAATAGACCTTGTGTGGCTTAGAAATTGTACTGAGGAATAAAATGGTGCATACCTATCCATGTTAAAAAGGAGGGTGTACAGCAGAGCTGTGGCACTTATTGGTCACAGTTCAACTAGAGGTGGTTTACAGAGTCCATAAAGAGCTGTGGTTGTTTTCTTTGATCTTTGTTTGACTGTTTACTTTGACCCTAACAAACCTCAAGGGCACCATACCCAAACTGGCCTCTTTGTTAGCTGCTAGCTAGCTAACAATTTACTCTCTTACACACACACACACACATATATGTATATGTGATATATATGTAAGGTATATCTTCCTACATATATATATATTCCTCTGTATATATATTTTCCTATTACTAGATTACAGTTTAAAATTTTTTTTTCCTCTCCCATTCCCATTTTTTTCTAATGAATACAATTTTTGCTTCTTTCAATTAAGTCTTATATTTGGAGACATGAAAGATGCCCTTTTTTTAAGCATGTTTTTTCCATATTTAATTTGATTGTGGTATTTTTCCTTTTACTTGGCTTTAGAAATCATGTTTTATTAAGATTTCTTCTAAGCTTAATTAGGATCATCAAAGCATTTTGTCCTGTAATTGCTCCTACCACTGAGGCTTGTCATGCTTGCCTGGAGTTTGATGTGCGGTTTTTCCTTTGTCCTCACCCTCTTTAGGCTTCTCCATTTTGTTGTTGCGTGAGCCTGTTTCATACTTGTCCTTTCCTTGTCTCATGATTGACCCCTTATCGCTACTATTCCTTCTTACTTTTAGTTCTCCTGTACTGATTTTACCACATGTCAGCAGGCAACTGATTGTGATATAAATTAAATATGAAGTACATCCCAGGGCAGTAGAGCAGAAGGAAGAGGTGGTTGTGACTGAGAGCTTTAGAGCTGGTAGGAGCAAGCCCATCCAGCCGTGGCACATGCCTACTTGAAAGTACTTGCTCCTCCCCAGCATAGAACCTGTGCTCTCAGTGGACTGGCCAGAGTCTATGTTTTACCACAGTTCCCTTCCACATCCCCTCCCTCTTAGACTCCTGCTTCCCACCCTCTCTCCCCTCCCTCCCTGCATTGTTTCACTGACATTGTTTGACATTTCTACAGCGCCCACCCCATTCTATCCTATCTTTGCTTTTACTTCCGCTTGATCTCTGTCCTAAGGTTACTATCCTGTTTCTCTGCCTCATTTTACAGGAAGGACTGCTTAGAAGAGTCGTCTCTGTCACTCATTTCTGTCTTCTTCCTTGAACCTTACCAGTCAAGCTTGTAGAACTTCATCACATCCCAGAACAGCGCTTGTCTAGGCACCAGCGAGCCTTGCTTGGCTTGGTCCTGGAGTCCTTCCTTGCTACTCACTGACTTGACCTATCAGCAGTATTTGCCGAAGTGTGTTCTCATCCTCTTGAGGCCTCGCTGCGACCTCTCAGGCTTACATGATCTGCCCTCTTGCCTTCTGTCCTGTCCTGTCCTCGTGTCCAGACACACTTGCCACACTGCTTGTCAACTGCATACCAACTTCCTGGCTTCTCCAACAGCCATTTTCAGGGTCTTTGCAAATGCTGCTCCCTTGGCGTGAAATGCTCTTCTTCAGGGTGCTAATGTGACTCCCATTCCCTTAGGTGTCTGCTCATTGTTATCCTAGTAAGGCTTTTCCTGACCTTTTCTGTGTGAAAAAGTACTTTTCCTTGCTTTTCTCTCTCCCTTCAATAGACTGTAAGCTTCATGGGGAGAAGGATATAGTCTGTTCTGTTCCTATCTCCTCATCCTCTGAACAGCATTTGGCACATAGTAGGTGCTCAGAAAGTACATGGTGAATTAATAACTAAGTGAAAAACATACACACACACACACACACACACACACACACACACACACGTATTTTGTTTTGGAATTCTAGAACTAAGCATTATGAATGCCATTGCCATTTCCCCATGTCTTTTAATTAATTGACTTTTATGTATATGTGGTAGCAGTATAGGACTTAAGGAAATTGTAATAATTAGTTACAGGGGGTGACAGAATATAATGATTAAGAATCTGGGTTCTAGAACTGAGCTGCCTGGTTTAAATCCTAGACTGACCTCTAAGTTAGCTTTATGACATCAGGGAACTTGCTAAACTATCTGAAGCTTCTTCACTTGAAAAAAAAGTATAATAATGTTACCTATCTCATATAGTTGTTCTGAGAATTAAATAAGCCAGCACGGTCATTTGTCTTTTGGTATCCACAGGGGATTGATTCCAGGGCCCTCTGTTGGTCAGAATCTGCAGATGCTCCTGTCCCATAGTCGGCCCTCTGTAGCCACAGTTCCTGATTCAGACAAGCATGGATACTGCAGGACCTACTGTATTCACTGAAAAAGAATCCATGTATAAGTGGACATGTGCAGTTCAAACCCGTGTTCAAGGATCAGCTGTACTTAGAACAGTGCCTAGTATGAAATGAATGTTTGCTAATAAGATAAAATTAAGCCTATTACAGGTGTTTTCAAATGTCTTCCATGTCTTGTTATTATCCATCATTTCCTCAACCTATTTAAAATATATATCTAATATATATAATAGAGCTTCCCTGGTGGCTCAGAGGTTAAAGTGTCTGCCTCCAATGCAGGAGACCTGGGTTCGATCCCTGGGTCGGGAAGATCCCCTGGAGAAGGAAATGGTAACCCACTCCAGTATTCTTGCCTGGAGAATCCCATGGACAGAGAAGCCTGGTAGGCTATAGTCCATGGGGTCACAAAGAGTAGGACACGACTGAGTGACTTCACTTTTACTTTCAATATATATAATATTAAAGTTGGGTAAGTTAATCCTTATGTATTTTTGTCTCCTAGAGCTGCATATCATCCAGAGTACCCAACAGTTCTGACAGCGTTAGAAATAGATAATGCAGTTGTTGCAAATAGCCTGATTGACATGCGAAGCATAGAGACAGTGCTGCTAATCAAAGTAAGTCCAGATGCTTCCTGTGTTTTATATTATTTTTAAATTTTCTAAACTTAAATTGGTTATATAAATTCTACTTAAGTACTTTACTTGATCTTTTATGAATTATTTTTCTTAACAAAAACCTTTTAGCTCTGTAAAATAAATCAATGTTTACTCTTTATCAGCATATGTATTTCCGTGTACTTGTTAGATTGTATCGCCAGTATTGTGTTTCATCTATTGGTATAAATTTGCTGAGAAGGGACAAGGAAATTCAAAACAAATCTGTAATTAATACAGTCTATTTTTCTCATTAATAGAATCTGAGAGGCAATGATAGCAGTCATCCAAATGTGTACATGTATATTGCAAGTTCATATTGTAATTATCTGTGGGCTTGGCCCTCTGATATTTTAGACAGATACGTGAAAGAAAATAATGAAGTCCCCTTGTAAAGATCTATTCCAGGAAAGGTTGATAAGGCCTCAGTTCAGTTCAGTTCAGTTGCTTAGTCATATCCAACTCTCTGCAACCCCATGAACCGCAGCACACCAGGCCTCCCTGTCCATCACCAACTCCCAGACTCCACCCAAATCCATGTCCATTGAGTCGGTGATGCCATCCAACCATCTCATACTCTGTCGTCCCCCTTTCCTCCTGCCCTCAATCTTTCCCAGCATCAGGGTCTTTTCAGATGAGTCAGCTCTTCGCATCAGGTGGCCAAAGTATTGGAGTTTCCCCAAAAAAAAAAAAAAAAAAAAACAACAACAAAGTATTGGAGTTTCAGTTTTAACATCAGTCCTTCCAATGAACAACCAGGACTGATCTGCTATAGGATGGACTGGTTGGATCTCCTTGCAGTCCAAGGGACTCTTAAGAGTCTTCTCCAACACCATAGTTCAAAAGCAGCAATTCTTCTGCGCTCAGCTTTCTTTATAGTCCAACTCTCACATCCATACATGACCACTGGAAAAACCATAGCCTTGACTAGACGGACTTTGGTGATAAAGTAATGTCTCTGCTTTTGAATATGCTGTCTAGGTTGGTCATAACTTTCCTTCCAAGGAGTAAGCGTCTTTTAATTTCATGGCTGCAATAAGCCTAATCACCTTACTTCCTCTAGGAAGTAAAATATTAAAGATTTCCAGGTTTTCCCTACATAATTCAGTGTACTAATCTTTTCTTGGAATTTGCTCTTCACTCATCTTTTCTAGGGTGTAAAAGACATTTAGAAAAAAGTAAGATTTCATTTTTCTATGAAAAATAAGATTTCTAAGGTAAATATTATTATATGAAAAGGTACTTAAGATTTTTTATTTTAATGGATAGCAGTATTAGAATTTAAAAATAAAATATGTCAGTTTGTCATAGAACATTGTTTCCTATGTTTTTAAGACTTAGTTTAATTCTTTGAATCTTGAAAACAGTTTTTTAAATTCTTCTACTTATCTTCATGGAATTATTTCATTGGAATGTTTAAACAAAAATAATTGAATCTTAAACTAGTGATAGGTAACATTTTGAAATTATATACAGTGGAAATGCTTTGGCATATTTTAAAAATGTATTTTTCCCTCTATATTTTTTAGAATAATTCTGTAGCTCGTGCAGTGATGCAATCCCAAAAGCCACCCAAGAATTGTAGAGAAGCTTTTACTGCTGATGGTGATCAGGTTTTTGCAGGGCGTTATTATTCATCTGAATATACAAGACCTAAGTTTCTAAGCAGAGATGTGGATTCTGAAATAAGGTTGGTATGCAATGTAGCTTTATTGTATTATTCCCACCCTTTCCTTTTGATTTATTTACTTTTTGGCGGTGCTGGGTCATCTTTGCTACAGGTAGGCTTTCTCTAGTTGTGGAAAGAGAGAGCTACTTTCTAGCTGAGGGTGTATGGGCTTCTCATTGCAGTGGCTTCTCTTGTTGCAGAGCATAGCTCTAGGGCGTATAGGCTTCAGTAGTTGTGGTCTTTGGGCTTAGTTGCTCCACAACAGGTTGGATCTTCCCAGATCGGGGGATCAAATCCATGTCTCCTGCATTGGCAGGTGGACTCTACCACTGAGCCATCAGGGAAGCCCCTGAACTTTGTTGTTTTTTTATTTTTTTAAACTGTTTTTCACATTAATGAACTTTATTGATTGAAAATACAATGTTATTATGATACTTTGTGTCATCTGTTTTGACCTGAACAAGTATAGTAGTTGTCTGATATTTGGAAGTTTAAAAACAATTCACTGGTGTTTTTCAAATACAGAAAAATATAAATTGGAAAACAAAAGTAACTCATAATCTCATTTCCCGACAGTCCCTATTGACATTTTAAAAATAATTAAAAGTAATATATGCACATGGTGAGAAAATTCAAACAGTCCAGAAATGTATGCATTGAAAAGTGAAGCCCTTTGCCCCCATCTCTCTTTCAAAAGTAAGGTAATACTTTAACAGTTTCTTACATATATTTCCGGAATGGTTTATATACTTGTACTTTCTTATATTTATTTCCAGAACAGTTTGAAATTGAGATATAATTCAAGTGTACAATTGAGAGATTTTTGTGCAGCCATAACTATTATCTCAGTCCAAGCATTTTGGTCACACCAGAAGGAAAACTCCTGCCCATGAGCAGTTGTTCCCTCATTCCTCCCCACCCTCAGCCTCTGGCAACCACTACTCTATTTTTGGATTTGTCTTTATGGATTCGTTTACTCTGGATACTTCATATAAATGCAGTTATATAAAATGCATCCATTTGTGTCCAGCTTCTTCCACTTAGCATAATGTTTCAAAGTTCACACATTTGTGCTGTGTATAAGTATGCATATGGTTTCTATGTCTTGCTTTTTGTCTCTCAATATTATATCTTGGGCAGGGCTTCCCTGGTGGCTCAGTGGTAAAGAATCTGCCTGCAATGCAGGAGACACGGGTTCGATCCCTAAGTTAGGAAGATCCCCTGGAGTCGGAAATCGCAACCCACTCCAGTATTCTTTCCTGGGAAATCCCATTGACAGAGGAGCCTGGTGAGCTACAGTCCATGGGGTCGCAAAAGAGTCAAATGTGACTTAGCGACTAAACAGCAACAATTAAATCTTGGAGATTGTTCCATATCAGCACAGGTAAAGCTGCCCTGTAATAGATGCTTGACCAGTTCCTTTTGATGGACAGAGACATTGTCTGCAGTTTTCTCTTACTATAGCAGCGCTGCAGTGAGAACATGTGTGTCTTGGCATACTTTTGAAAGGATGTGCATAGCTTAAATTCTAAATAGTAAAAATGCTGAGTCAAAGGATATGTGGATTTTAAAATAATTTAATAGTCATTGTTAGTGTTTTAGTAACATAAAATTTATGGGCCAATTTAAAATATTTAATAACATTAAATAATTACATTATTTTTAGTACTTAATAATGTTAAATGAGCCTTAGTATTTGTTAAAAGAAATAATTTAATATTTAAAATTTTTTGATTTACATAAATTGATCACTTAATAGCAGTTACCAAATGACTACAGAATAATTGATTTCCCTAATGCCCTCTCATACTATGAAGATATGAAGAATGCTTCTCTGTGCCCCATCAACTCAGTACTAGCAGATTCCCGTTGATGAAAGATTTCCCTGAAAAAGATTTTGTGTCTGGCCCTGTTTTTACCAGAAATATAAAAGTACTCTCCTCTTTCTCTCATTTGCTCTTTTGTTTATCATTCATTCAACATTTACTGATTGTTTTTTTAATTTTGAAAGTTCCGCCAGGTAGCATGGCTATAATAATAGTACATCAGATTTAAAATGCCCTGTTATTCCGTATACAAGTAAAAAATAAAAATATTGCTAGTTGAACCATGGACTGAAAGATGATTTTAGAATTCAGAGATGTTAAACTGTGGGAAAATATGCTTTTAGTGAAATCTGGCATACACTTTTTATCAGAGAAAAGCTCTTCTTAACTGCACAGGTGGTTCTCTTCCACCAGGCACACGATTTTGGAACAGGTACTTGGGTCAGTGAGGCAGGGAAAAAGATCACTTCTGAAGGCAGATGCCTCTGCTGGTGTGGAGACCCTTCTGGCTTCGGTATCTGCTGACCTTATCCTCCACCTCTTTCGTTGTCCTCCTCACTTCCCCTTTCTCTCCCCACACATTCGTAGTGTTTATTCACCACCACAAATGCAGGAGTCTGTTTCTCGCTTCATGTATTTCTTTTTATCTTCTCCTCCAGTTGCTGCAGCTGGGGAAAACTTCAGAGAACACACATCAGTTGTCTCTTCTCCCAGACTTGCTCTTATGTTCCCATAGTGGTGTGGACATGCAGTGCGGTATCCCATTCACATTTCAATATTATTGTTTATTTCCTGACGCTTGGGCTTTTTGTTTAATTTCTTCTTGCCTTAATTCTTTTTCTATCTCTGCTTATCACTGTGCATAGTACCTTTCACAGGTAGATCATAAGTACTTATGAATGAAATAAGTAAAATTTAATTCCAGTTTAAAAGATGTTTTTTGAAATCTCCATGTTTCCATGTTATGAATTACTTGTTAGGAATAGAGAACTGGTTTAACTGCATAAGGTTTGGCAAAACTCTGTTACAAATAAGGCTTTCTTTGTAAAGATCTAAATATTTATAATATTCAGAAGTAGATTTAAAGTATTTTTTTACCCTCTCTTTTCTATTAAGTGACTTGGAGGATGAAGTTGAAAATAAGAAAGCCCAGATATTAAATCTTCAGCAACATCTCTCTACCCTTCAAAAGGATATTAAATGCAATGAAGAACTTCTCAGAAGGTACCAACTGCATTACAAAGAGTTAAAGGTAAGAAAACATCATTTTGTTTTCTCAGCTTAATCATTTGCAAGTTATTTTTAAGGTCTTACCATGCATTGAGTATTGGAGAAGGAAATGGCAATGCACTCCAGTGTTCTTGCCTGGAGAATCCCAGGGATGGCGGAGCCTGGTGGGCTGCCATCTATGGGGTCTCACAGAGTCAGACACGACTGAAGTGACTTAGCAGCATGCATTGAGTTAGATGAGTAGTTCTCAGATTTTTTGGCCTCAAGCCCCTTTACAGTCTTAAAAGAGCCCTCATCTGTGTGGGTTTTATCAGTATTCCTATTATTAAAAATTAATGCAAAATTTAAGAATATTTATTAACTAATTTAAAAATAATAAGTACATTATGTGTTAACATAAATAACGTTTTTATGGCAAATAGCTAGTTTCCAAAGCCAGAAAGATTTAGTAAAAAGATTGACATTTTTTATATTTTTCTATATCTCTGATATCTGGCGTAATAAAATTCACCTAACCTATCATATCAGCTTCTATAATCAGTCTGTTAGTGTATTGCACATTATAGTTATAAACCTCCTGAACACTTAGAAGAACTCGATAGTAAAAGTGATCTAAAAAAAAAATAATGCCTTAATGTTTTTATGAAAACAGTTTTTACCTAATGGACCCTCTGAATGAGTCTCTGAGACTCCCAGGAGATACTGGGATTGGACTTTAAGAACCACTGGGATAATCATTCTAGCACTTTAGACTGGATGTTTCAAGAAAACACTGTCTCTGTGGATGCAACACTGTCATACTGTCTTCATTTTAAATGCTAAATGAAATACTTCTATCTGCTTTGTATGAGAGTTGATTAGCAATAATGGTGATTGATACAGACTTTATATATAATTTTCTTTAGTTCTTTTAGTACTAATGTGTCTTTAACTGTGGAATCCTTCTGTAATATAAACCAGAGTAGAATTTTGTTGATTAATACATCCTTTCCAGGGTTTTTGTTTCTATTTTTCATTTATTTTTATGTTACTAAAATCTAAATACCTTTTTTTTCAAAAGATGAAAATAAGGAAAAGTATTTCTGAAATTCGGGAACTTGAGAATATAGAAGAACACCAGTCTGTAGATATTGCAACCTTGGTAAGATTCTTTTCCTCAACTTAAATGTAATGTAAAAGATAAAACTATTACTTAGGTTAAGAGAATCTAGTCTCAAGATTTTTAAAAATAACCTTTTTGAGGCTACTTTTTATGATTGCTATCTCCATTTACAAATAAGTTAGAAACTTCCTGGTGTATAACCTTCAAGTTCCTTAATATTTTGTACATATAACTTCCATGTATTGTAATTGGTTTTGTCTTCTTCTACATGTAATAAATCTTTGTCAGAGCTTGTTTATCTAAACAGTAACTGTTCAAACTACCTAGCATAGTTATTTTTCATAATTAATCAGTACCAGTATTAGTGATATCATTTAGTCAGTTGTAGTTGGTCTCTTTGAACTGTTTTCCTTTTTCCAAGTTTAATGGTTTTTATTCACCACATATTTGTTCTCTTAGGCATCTTTTTATGACATTCAGCTTAACTCCCCAAGTTGCAATAAGTTGTGAATTAAATAGATTGCAGAGTCTTGTTAAAATGAATCAGTATTCACCTGGTTCATTCAGAGTAAATCAGTATTTACTCTGTACCAGGCATCATGTTAAATGCTGAAGGACACAACAGTAAACAAAACAGATCAAGTCACTGCACTGATGGAGCTTTACTTCAATAAGAACTTGTCTCCAATTTGTATTAGTAATTTGGTTTTCCCCTTAGTGTTTTTCTGCTTTAATTCCTATTGTTGATAGACTCAATTTCTTAAAGTTGTATGTCTTATTTATTTTTGTTCAGTCTGCATCTGATACATTGTCTGGCATAAGGTATATATTTATATATACTATATTTTGAAAGAAAAAGTGAGAATAAAAGTTATCCCCTTTGATTATGACCTCAAGCACAATAAAATAGTTTGTCTTCTAAATGTAATCCTTTTCTATTTTTTAACCTATAGTCTTCTACCTTCTAATTTACCAGTAAGGGTATGAAAATATCGTAATGTTCTTTGTATTTGTCTTTAATCTGATTTGTTTGTAGCCTATAGTTTCTCCTTTTCCAGAATTATATTATTTTCCTGTTGGATAACTTAAGTATTTGAATTAATTCTATATGCTCTGTAAATGTTGCCAGGAAGATGAAGCTCAAGAAAATAAAATCAAGATGAAAATGGTTGAGAAAAATATGGAACAACAAAAAGAAAATATGGAACATCTTAAAAGCCTGAAAGTAGAAGCAGAAAACAAGTATGATGAAATTAAACAGAAAATTAATCAGCTCTCAGAGCTAGCAGATCCACTTAAGGTATATATTGTTATTCTGATATATATATATGTATGTATTTATTGATTTATTTTTCAGTTATATCTGCAGTATACCTGCTAGAAGGGCTTTCCTGGTAACTCAGCTGGTAAAGAATCTGCCGGCAGTGTGGGAGACCTGGGTTCAGTCCCTAGATTGGGAAGATCCCCTGGAGAAGGGAAAGGCTACCTACTCCAGTATTCTGGCCTGGAGAATTCCATTGACTGTATAGTCTGTGGGGTTGCAAGGGGTGGCAAAGAGTTGGACACAACTGAGCGACTTTGACTTTCACACCTGCTAGATAATATTCTAACAGAATTTATGACTAAATGTAAATAAAGCTGTATAAAACTGGGATGTACACCAACTTTTCATCATTAGATCAATCAGAATTAAATAATCTCCTCACACCTTTACAGAAAATAAATTGCCAAATTTCTCCCCCCCACCCCCTGAGAAGGTTACAGCTTTTGTTAGCTTTTTATTTTGTGGGATATTTTCTTCTTTTAGGTCAGAGACAGGGATATTTATCTGTCTGTTCTGTCTCTGTGCTTATCTGTTCTCTTGTCCTACCTCTTCTCAATAACTCTAGGGTTCAGTTCAGTTCAGTTGCTCAGTTGTATCCGACTCTGTGACGCATGTCCATCGAGTCAGTGATGCCATCCAACCATTATCCTCTGTTGTCCCCTTCTCCTCCTGCCTTCAGTCTTTCTCAGAATCTGGGTCTTTTCCAATGAATGAGTTCTTTGTGTCAGGTGGCCAAAGTACTGGAGTTTCAGCTTCAGCATCAGTCCTTCCAATGAATATTCAGGACTGATTTCCTTTAGGGTGGACTGGTTGGATCTCCTTGCAGTCCCAGGGGCTCTCAAGAGTCTTCTCCAACACCACAGTTCAAAGGCATCGATTCTTTGGCACTCATCTTTGTAGTTCAACTCTCACATCCATACATGACTACTGGAAAAGCCATAGTTTTGACTAGATGGACCTTTGTTGGTAAAGTAATGTCTCTGCTTTTTAATATGTTGTCTAGGTTGGTCATAACTTTGCTTCCAAGGAGCAAGTGTCTTTTAATTTCATGGCTGCAGTCGCCATCTGCAGTGATTTTGGAGCCCCCCAAAATAAAGTCCGTCACTGTTTCCATTGTTTCCCCATCTATTGTCTATGAAGTGATGGGGCCGGATGCCATGATCTTAGTTTTCTGAATGTTGGATTTTAAGCCAACTTTTCACTCTCGTCTTTCACTTTCATCAAGAGTCTCTTTAGTTCTTCACTTTCTGCCATAAGGGTGGTATCATCTGCATATCTGAGGTTATTGATATTTCTCCTGGCAATCTTGATTCCAGCTTGTGCTTCATCCAGCCCAGCATTTCTCATGATGTACTCTGCATATAAGTTAAATAAGCAGGGCAACAATATGCAGCCTTGACATACTCCTTTTCCTATTGGAACCAGTCTGTTGTTCCATGTCCAGTTCTAACTGTTGCTTCTTGACCTGCATACAGATTTCTCAGGAGGCAGGTCAGATGGTCTGGTATTCCCATCTCTTAAAGAATTTCCCATAGTTTATTGTGATCCACACAGTCAAAGGCTTTGGCATAGTCATTAAAGCAGAAGTAGATGTAGAATTAGATGTTTTTCTGGAACTGTCTTGCTTTTTCTATGATCCAACAAATGTTGGCAATTTTATCTCTGTCAAAGAGTTTAATCTTTGAACTCTAAGATTAGTTGATATAAAAGCCAGCTTGAAATACCTACTTACTAACATATCTGCATTATATTCCAGCCAGAATTCAATTGGCTTTTTTTGTTTGAAGACACATGCTTTTTGAAACCAAATTAGGGAAATAAAGTTTATTATCAGCAGCTTATTATCATTCTAATTGAACAGCTCAATTATTCTCAAAACTTAAGATTTTATTTATAAGACACAGAAGAATCAGTAGTATGTCTTAAGAGGGAAGAGGTATGTTGATGATATAACCCCTTTTTTGCAGGAAAAGTACTTCTTTGACTCAAAATGTATTTAAATATTTTAAAAGTTTAAAAGAACTTGCACACATATGTACTTTACTATAATTGTCTCCACTGACAGAAAATGTAATTTATTAAAGAGAGTTAGAGGAGAAGCTGAATAGAAACAATTTTTCCCTATTTGTGGTGACCTCTATATTATTGCTTTCCATAGAGTTGTGATTTCTGGCTACCTTGGTAATACATGTTGGTTTTGTATTTTTCTACTTGAGCTAAGAATTTTAAAAAATTTTAATGTTGTGAGAAAGGAAAACATACTAAGGATACTATTGAAAAAGACAAATAAAAAGTAGTTACTACAGGAAATTTGAATCAAAAAGTCCAAGATAAATAAAGAAGACAGAATTAATTTTTAAAAGAAAATAGAATAAGAGGAAATAAAATAAGTATGAAAATTGTCAAGAATGGGAGAGACCAAATTCAAAATTCAGGGATTAGAGAAGTGAAATTAAAACAAAGATGAGATCAAAGAAAATTTTAAATGATGAAGGATTGATTAAAATCAAAATGATAATTTATGCTAAAGTAATATAGAAAAAGAAATAATTAGCACCCGAATTATCCCATGAACTGTAGCCCGCCAGGCTCCTCTGTCCAAAGAATTTTCCAGGCAAGATTACTGGAGTGGGTTGCCATTTCCTTCTCTAGGGGATCATCCCCACCCAGGGATCAAACCCATGTCTCCTATTCTGGCAGGCAGATTCTTTACCACTGCGCCACCTGGGAAGCACTGTATTATCCCAGATAAGTTAAGCTGTGTTCTGTTCTTTTAGGGACCTGTGCTATGCTAAGTCACTTCAGTCGTGTCCGACTCTGTGCGACCCCATAGATGGCAGCCCACCAGGCTCCCCCGTCCCTGGGATTCTCCAGGCAAGAACACTGGAGTGGGCTGCCATTTCCTTCTCCAATGCATGAAAGTGAAAAGTGAAAGTGAAGTCGCTCAGTCGTGTCCAACTCTTAGCAACCCCATGGATTGCAGCCTAACAGACTCCTCTGTCCGTGGGATTTTCCAAGCAAGAGTACTGGAGTGGGGTGCCATTGCCTTCTCCGTTAGGGACCTGTAGGCTAAAGCAACTCCTAGAATTGGAAGTCCAGAGATAAGTTCAGTAGCAAAATATACATGCAGAATGCAGTAAGAATTATTGATCTTAGCTCTTTGCCTTGGTTGCCAATAAGTGAACCCTTCAGTAAACCTGCACACAGTCGTCTAGTAGCCAAGAGGGTTTTTCTTTATAGTGTCGCATCCTACTAGCCATCAATAACAGGACCAAGAAGAGTTGGCTAACAAAGGAGTTAATTCCTCAGAAGCTGTCATGACGTATTAGCAGCTTCTAGATAGAATCTGTTTTCTGTTAGGACATTTGTTCATTTTGTGTCAGAGGAGTGGCAAGAGGTAGAACATGCTGTTCAAGTATGTAGTCATTGAAATCTTGGCATAGGGGGTATTTTTCTCACTTTAAACAGTTTATTTTGATCTGTCAGTTCAGTCGCTCAGTCATGTCTGACTCTGCGACCCCATGAATCGCAGCACGCCAGGCCTCCCTGTCCATCACCAACTCCCGGAGTTCACTCAAACTCATGTCCATCGAGTCGGTGATGCCATCCAGCCATCTCATCCTCTGTTGTCCCCTTCTCCTCCTGCCCCCAATCCCTCCCAGCATCAGAGTCTTTTCCAATGAGTCAACTTTTCGCATGAGGTGGCCAAAGTACTGGAGTTTCAGCTTCAGCATCATTCCTTCCGGAGAACACCCAGGACTGATCTCCTTTAGAATGGACTGATTGGATCTCCTTGCAGTCCAAGGGTCTTCTGCAACACCACAGTTCAAAGGCATCAGTTCTTCGGCACTCAGCTTTCTTCATAGTCCAACTCTCACATCCGTACATGACCACTGGAAAAACCATAGCCTTGACTAGACGGACCTTTGTTGACAAAGTAATGTCTCTGCTTTTCAATATGCTATCTATGTTGGTCATAACTTTCCTTCCCAGGAGTAAGTGTCTTTTAATTTCATGGCTGCAATCACCATCTACAGTGATTTTGGAGCCCAAAAAAATAAAGTCTGACACTGCTTCCACTGTTTCCCCATCTACTTCCCATGAAGTGATGGGACCAGATGCCATGACCTTAGTTTTCTCAGTGTTGAGCTTTAAGCCAACCTTTTCACTCTCCAAACTCCGCCATCCCCCGAGGGGCCGGGGTGGCGCACGGCGTGGCGCGCTATGATCACTGCTGCTGCGGCCGTCGGGAGGGAGCTACCTGGCGGTCGTCGTGTGGGCTGTGGCCGTGTGCGGTGGTTTTTTTGTTTTGTTTTGTTTTTTTATTTATACTGCAAGCTTAATGCTTTAGTTACATATTGAATTTTTTGTACAGGGAGCAGGATCTGCATTAAGAATCATGGTCTGCATTATTAGAGTAGGAGAGGTTCTCTGTTTCTGATAGAGACAATGAGTGTTTATTTCTATTGAGACTGACTGCTTTTGAAAATTTCAAGATCTGATGATTTATAGCTTTCTAAAACTTCATAATTGATGTAATTATAGGAAGCAAGTGGCTATAATACATACTATAGTTATTTATCCAATGTTGTCAGCTAACTAAAATTTGTTATTTAGACGTCAAAGAGAATAAAATTTTTCAATGATTCTGTCCCTTCTAGCATCTCAGCCTACTTTTTTTTTAAAGGCTGATCTTTCTTAAAGGTTAGAAGCTCTACAGACATAGGGCTATATCAGAATTTAGTTCTAGATCTAACCCATCCTAGCCCTCACCCCAAAACAGGGTAAGTGTCACTTAAGTGAATTTAATATCTTTAGGTCTCTGTTTTACCATCACCAAAATGAAATGAAAGGAAATATTCTCTTGGTTCCTTTTTTAAAGTTTTACATTTATTGGTACCCAGGATGTAATTTTATTAAATATTTGAGGACTATAATATATATGAAACAAGTTGCCAGTCCAGGCTTGCCGCACGATACTGGATGCTTGGAGCTAGTGCACTGGGACGACCCAGAGGGATGGTACGGGGAGGGAGGAGGGTTCAGGATGGGGAACGCGTATATACCTGTGTCGGATTCATGTTGATATATGGCAAAACCAATGTAATATTGTAAAGTTAAAAAAAAAGCCACAGTAATAGAAAGAACCTTAAATTCTTTGCATTCTGTTTTATAAGTCAAGTTTTTCCCTTTCTAAAGTTACTCAGAGAAAATTAACCAACACGATCCATCCTAATATAACTGACCCCTTTGGCTCCATAAAGCTGATTTGATCCCCTAAAGCAAACATGGACGTATTTTGAAAGTTTCTACAAAAAATAATTAGAAAATTTAGTGTTGGCAACCGTTCTGTTTCATAAGCCATTCCAATTTCCAGCTGTAGTATCTCCTACTACAAAAATTGTACCCATTTTCTTTTATTTTCTTCAAAATAAAGGAGCAGCTTATCTTTATCCTCCATATAATAATGTTTTTATTTTTAATAGACCTGTGTTATAAAAACTTTATATCATTAAGTGTCTACCTTGGGTGGTAGTTATTTTTAGCAGTGTGAATAACTTGCAGAAAATTGTATTCTTAGGTCAGGAAGTAGCCTGTTTCTGCTCTTTTATATGAGGTGTAAATAACTGGGAATTTTTAGATACATCACGTGTTCTTTTTCTTTTCGGGATATCCGTAAATCTTCTGTCTTCCTTGATGCTGTTGTTTTGGTTTGTGTTTGTTTCTTTTTCTTTATAACTATGATTCCTGAAGGTAAACATCATCATCATAGTATATATGTCCAGTGTTAGTGGCTCAGTTGTGTCCGACTCTTTGTGACCCCATGGAGTATATATAGCCCAACCAGGTTCCTCTGTCCATGGAATTCTCTAGGCAAGAATACTAGACTAGGCTCAAAAAATAGACAAACTCAGCAAAATTTAATTTGGTGGTTCTTAAATCAAGAGCAAAAAAGCCTTTTGATGAAAGTGAAAGTGGAGAGTGAAAAAGTTGGCTTAAAGCTCAACATTCAGAAAACAAAGATCATGGCATCCGGTCCCATCACTTCATGGCAAATAGATGGGGAAACAGTAGAAACAGTGTCAGACTTTATTTTTTGGGGCTCCAGAATCACTGCAGATGGTGACTGCAGCCACGAAATTAAAAGACGCTTACTCCTTGGAATGAAAGTTATGACCAACCGAGATAGCATACTGAAAAGCAGAGACATTACTTTGCCAATAAAGGTCCGTCTAGTCAAGGCTATGGTTTCTCGGGTGGTCATGTATGGATGTGAGAGTTGGACTGTGAAGAAGGCTGAGCGCCAAAGAATTGATGCTTTTGAGCTGTGGTGTTGGAGAAGACTCTTGAGAGTCCCTTGAACTGCAAGGAGATCCAGTCAGTCCATTCTAAAGGAGATCAGTCCTGGGTGTTCTTTGGAAGGAATGATGCTGAAGCTGAAACTCCAGTACTTTGGCCACCTCATGCGAAGAGTTGACTCATTGGAAAAGACTCTGATGCTGGGAGGGATTGGGGGCAAGAGGAGAAGGGGACAACAGAGGATGAGATGGCTGGATGGCATCACTGACTTGATGGACGTGAGTCTGAGTGAACTCCGGGAGTTGGTGATGGACAGGGAGGCCTGGCGTGTTGCGATTCATGAGGTCACAAAGAGTCGGACACGACTGAGCGACTGAACTGAACTGAACTGAAATCAAGAGCCATTTTAAAAATTGAGATGTAGGGATTCTCAGCCTACTAAAATAAAATCTCCAGAGGTGGGGTTTGGAAATCTATGTTTTTTTAAAACATCCAAATTGATGATAAAGAAGGCAGTCTATATATCAGTATTTAAGAAAGCTGCCATAATTTATGGCTTTGTACATATATCATCTCTAAATGCCAGTAAAATCTTTTCACCAGTCTCTACCTCCTTTAAAGAAATTTATATGTTGTATATACTCTTAATAGAAGACAGATTCCTATAACAAGGGAGAATTCCAATAATAGAAGAAAATGTGTTTTGGGCATCATTCATGTATAACATTATCAGGCAAAATAATCAAAATGTGTACTTGACATTCAGTCTATTAATTTAATTATACATGAACACCACAGAATCACATATACGAAGTAATACATTTAACATTTAGAAATACTGCTTTGTTTCCATTTACATTTCATGAATTAGTTTTTTTAACCTTTCTCATGTGTCTTCAGCATTGGCATCTTTATTGTGGTTAGAGCTATGTTTTGAGTAATAAGAATAGTTGAGTGATGCATTTTTCCAATGGTCACAGAAGGATATGAACTCTTAACACTGGCCTCTTCAAGCAGCATAATCCTGTCCACTTTATTACTTGTCAGTTTATACCTAAGCTGATAATTTTTTAAAGCAATCTTTTCCTTATAGATTATTTTGGTTTTATTTAAACAGGATGAATTAAACCTTGCTGATTCTGAAGTGGATAACCAAAAGCGAGGGAAACGGCATTATGAAGACAAGCAGAAAGAACACTTGGATACTTTAAATAAAAAGAAACGAGAACTAGATATGAAAGAAAAAGAGCTAGAGGTTATCCATGATTTTTTAAAACCTTTTATTTACAACCTTAGTCATGATTATTAAAGTGCGTTTTCCTTAATGTCATATTTCCAAACAGAGACAAGTTGTCTGATGGATATCTGTTTTCTTTGGAGTAATAGCTGTTTCATTGAATCAACAGAGGGAAAGACTTAGGGACTCTCAAAATGTGGGGACTTCATAGACCAACACGAAGAGTACTTTAGGCAGGACTGCCATAGCCCCTTATTGTGCCTCCAGGTGATTTGGAAAATGGCACTCCCTGCTCTGAAATAGTTCCTTACATGCCTAACTTGGCAAGTGCATAGCAGCTTTATGTCAGAAAAATACTCCCTGCCTCTGAGTTAACTCAGGAGTGAGTTGGGCTACAGTCCAGCTCCTCCTTACTAATAACCCTGGTTGACAGTGGAAAGCGGAAGCCCTATTTTTAGAGGAAAGTAAGTTGAAGGCAACCATGGTTTAACCTAAAAGAAGTGGATTCCAGCTTTGTTTTTACATGTCTTAGGAAAATGGTTTCAACTCTGAAACCCATTGTCTGATTTGTTTGACTTAATATACGAATGTCATGAATGGAAATGCTATGTGTGCAAGTGCTTTGGGTTTTTAATATTTTACAAACAGAAGGGTCTTTATGTTTTCAGTACCATTTGGTATTTAGAATCCCTCTTAAAAGTCACAGAAAGCTATGTCTGACCTCAGCATCTGGGGTGCCAGACCTTCATAACATCTACTTGAAATTTGTTTTACTAGAAGGTTATGGAGCTCCTCTAAATTGTTAAAGTTGTGTACACTAATGCAATTTTCTTTTGAAAATTTATGATGACTCTGAACTGTATTCTCAGTATAAAGCTTAGAAAAATAACATTGATATTAAGTGTAATTAAAATACATTTCTTAAATATAAGTTCAGAATTTTACTTTGCATATTTTGGTACAAATAGTACAGTGAATTGTTGTTATCAAAGACGTTTTAAAGTTAAATGTCTGTTATCTTAGGAGAAAATGTCACAAGCAAGACAAATCTGTCCAGAGCGGATAGAAGTGAAAAAATCTGCCTCAATTCTAGACAAAGAAATTAATAGATTAAGACAGAAGATACAGGCAGAACATGCTAGTTATGGAGATCGAGAGGAAATAATGAAGTAAGTGCTTGCTTTTCTACTTTACCATATTATCCATATATATTAGTAAGACAAAAGATATTTATATAAAACCTTAAGTTTGGGTAAAGTGTTTCTATGGCACATGGTTACAGCTTAACTAGTCTTTCATACATGTAATATTAACAATAAATAACTTTTTTCTTTGGAATTATTATAGAACTTATTAAGTGTATTTGAGATTTTATGTTTCATTGAATGACATTTATTTGCTTAATATTTTTTTTTTCATAAAATAGGCAATATCAAGAGGCAAGAGAAAGCTATCTTGATTTGGATAGCAAAGTAAAGACTTTAAAAAGGTTTATTAAATTACTGGAAGAAATAATGATCCATAGATATAAAACATATCAACAATTTAGAAGGTAAGTGCATTAAAAAATATTACCACACACTATGCATTCTTTGTTTTCAATTCTCCCTGTAAACAATAAAATGAGAACTTTCATGATTGAATTAGAAAAGATGTAGTAGTGCTTAGGACCCTATAATTTAATGAGAATTCTAGATTTCAAGGGACTTTTATAAATGAGCTTTTTAAACTTAAACTCCATTAGATGTACCTTACTGGATAACTTATAGATGGCTTTCAGTCTCTGCTTAAATGGGTCATTTGGAAGCTTCTTGGCTCTGAAACAGACTATTTCAGTCTTAGACAATGCATGTTCTAATGAGAGATAATTTTTTATGGGCTTTTTATGGGCCCTGTTGAGGCAGGTTCTCAGTTGATCGCCCTAATCTAGAACCATGTAGCTCCTTGGGTACAGAATCTCTGTTTTGTTCATAGATATATCCCCAGTGCCTACTGTGGTGCCTGAAATGTAGTAGAAATGTGATGTATATTGTTTGAATAAATGAGTACAGGGTCAGAGACACTGGATCTCATTAGTATACCCAGAAATGTGCAGATTGTCAGGGATCAATCAACTAAAATCACAAGCAACAGAAATAAACCAGAGGACAGTTGATAGGTAGGCTTGGCTCTTGATATACTTGAATCCTAGGCAGCCCTAGTGTTTCCACCTAAGCTATTTTTCCTATGGCATCCCCTCAGTAGCATGTTTTTTAACTCTGTTTATACCAAGAACTATTGGAGAAGGAAGTAGCAACCCAGTCCTGTACTCTTGCCTGGAAAATTCCATGGACTTGGGATGCTGGTGGGCTGCAGTCCATGGGGTTGTGAAGAGTAGGAAGCAACTGAGCGTGCATCCCCATACCAAGAACTATGGTCTTAAGACTAGAATTTTTTTAATTTTTATAAATTTTAAGTTTCCCTACTATCAGTTCAGTTCAGTCGCTCAGTTGTGTCTGACTCTCTGCGACACCATGAACCACAGCATGCCAGGCCTCCCTGTCCATCACCAACTCCCAGAGTTTACCCAAACTCTTGTCCATTGAGTCGGTGATGCCATCCAATCATCTCATCCTCTGTCATCCCCTTCTCCTCCTGCCCTCAGTCTTTCCCAGCATCAGGGTCTTTTCAGATGAGTCAGTTCTTCGCATCAGGTGGCCAAAGTATTGAAGTTTCAGCTTCCAACATCAGTCCTTCCAATGAAGATCAGATCACCCAGGACTGATCTGCTTTAGGATGGACTGGTTGGATCTCCTTGCAGTCCAAGGGACTCTCAAGAGTCTTCTCCAACACCACAGTTCAAAAGCATCAATTCTTCGGCACTCAGCTTTCTTTATCATCTAACTCTCACATCCATACATGACCACTGGAAAAACCGTAGCCTTGACTAGACGGACCTTTTTTGGCAAAGTAACGTCTCTGCTTTTGAATATGCTGTCTAGGCTGGTCATGACGTTCCTTCCAAGGAGTAAGCGTCTTTTATTTCATGGCTGCAGTCACCATCTGCAGTGAGGGGAAATTCAAATAAAGCCATAATGGGAAATAGGCTTTGCTTGTTTGGCCATATTCCTTAACTAAACAATAGGTGGTTAGTTTTTGAAATGTGTGTTTCAGTTTTATATGCATGTTATTAGAACTTAAAGACTTTCTTATTTTTATTCTTTTGAGGCAGCTTTTAAGTCTTGTTAGGTAGGACCAGAGCAGTCTTCGGTCAAGGACAAATTTTTTTATTACCAGTGAAGCTGTGCTTTTCTGAGTCCTCTGTTGATGCACTGTGAGTTTACTCCACTCATACCTGTGGGAATGTGAACTGTTCCTGGCTCTGAGTGACCTCAGGGGTTGTTTCTGCTGCTTTGGGGTGTTTCTCTTGCCAGCCTCGGGCAGTATTCCCACACTGCCACTGATAAGGTTACTTAACCTGGGGATCTCCCAGCCCCTCTGTGGTTCTCTAGAGCTCTCTCAGTGCAGCTCTCTCTTCCCCACACTCTGCTTGTTGAACCGGAGGGCCTGGGCCCCCCCAGATTCCTAAACGGGGCTTCTGGGTGCCACCTGGGTTTTCACTGCCCTTTTACTCTTGTTATTGTTCAGTCACTATCATGTCGAACTCTTTGCAACCCCATGGACTGCAGCATACCAGACTTCACTGTCCATCACCATCTTCCAGAGCTTGCTCAAACTCATGTCCATCCAGTCGGTGATGCCATCCAGCCCTCTCATCCTCTGTTGTCCCCTTCTCCTCCCACCTTCAATCGTTCCCAGCATCAGGGTCTGTCTTTTCTAATGAATGAGTTCTTCACATCAGGTGCCCAAAGTATTGGAGCTTCAACTTCAGCCTCAGTGCTTCCAATGAATATTCAGGACTGATTTCCTTTAGGATTGATTGGTTTGATCTCCTTGCTGTCAATGAGACTCTCAAGAGTCTTCTCTAACACCACAGTTCAAAAGCATTAGTTCTTTGGCGCTCAGCCTTCATAGTCCAACTCTCACATCCATCCATGACTGCTGGAAAACCATAGCTTTGACTATACGGACTTTTGTCGGCAAAGTGATGTCTCTGCTTTTTGATATGCTGTCTAAGTTTGTCATAGCCTTTTTTCCAAGAAGCAAGCATCTTTTAATCTCATGGCCTTTTACTCTTAATGTGAAAGTAATTTGTGGCATCACTAAAGTATTTTCTGTTAAAGTATTGATCTTATAATTTATTATCTTGATATGTTTCTTCACCCCTGACAAGTTTTACATTGTTTACCTAATCTTGAGAGGACAATAGAGATGGTTAAATTTTTTAAATTGTTTATCTCTTTACACTGGAGAACCTTGTCACTTTCATGAGGACAGTGTTTTAGATATCCCATAAGTGGACACAGTTGAAAAATGCATATCAGTATTTCAGAAGGAAAGTTAACAGAAAATTCTGAATACCAGCTAGCAATAGTTATTGTGGCAACAAAGGAAAAACTGAAACTATCAGTATTTTCAAATGTGGAAATGTAATGCAGTTTAGGAAGGGCTGTGGATGTGACTGGTGATAGAAGCAAGGTCTGATGCTGTAAAGAGCAATATAGCATAGGAACCTGGAATGTCAGGTCCATGAATCAAGGCAAATTGGAAGTGGTCAAACAAGAGATGGCAAGAGTGAATGTAGACATTCTAGGAATCACCAAACTAAAATGGACTGGAATGGGTGAATTTAACTCAGATGACCATTATATCTACTACTGCGGTCAGGAATCCCTCAGAAGAAATGGACTAGCCATCATGGTCAACACAAGAGTCCAAAATACAGTACTTGGATGCAATCTCAAAAACGACAGAATGATCTCTGTTCGTTTCCAAGGCAAACCATTCAATATCGCAGTAATCCAAGTCTGTGCCCCAACCAGTAATGCTGAAGAAGCTGAAGTTGAACGGTTCTATGAAGACCTATAAGACCTTTTAGAACTAACACCCAAAAAAGATGTCCTTTTCATTATAGGGGACTGGAATGTAAAAGTAGGAAGTCAAGAAACACCTGGAGTAACAAGCAAATTTGGCCTTGGAATACGGAATGAAGCAGGGCAAAGACTAATAGAGTTTTGCCAAGAAAATGCACTGGTCATAGCAAACACCCTCTTCCAACAACACAAGAGAAGACTCTATACGTGGACATCACCAGATGGTCAACACCAAAATCAGACTGATTATATTCTTTGCAGCCAAAGATGGAGAAGCTCTATATAGTCAACAAAAACCAGACCGGGAGCTGACTGTGGCTCAGATCATGAACTCCTTATTACCAAATTCAGACTGAAATTGAAGAAAGTAGGGAAAACCACTAGACCATTCAGGTATGACCTAAATCAAATACCTTATGATTATACAGTGGAAGTGAGAAATAGATTTAAGGGCCTAGATCTGATAGATAGAGTGCCTGATGAACTATGGAATGAGATTCGTGACATTGTACAGGAGACAGGGATCAAGACCATCCCCATGGAAAAGAAATGCAAAAAAGCAAAATGGCTGTCTGGGGAGGCCTTACAGATAGCTGTGAAAAGAAGAGAAGCGAAAAGCAAAGGAGAAAAGGAAAGATATAAGCATCTGAGTGCAGAGTTCCAAAGAATAGCAAGAAGAGATAAGAAAGCCTTCCTCAGTGATCAGTGCAAAGAAATAGAGGAAAACAACAGAATGGGAAAGACTAGAGATCTCTTCAAGAAAATTAGAGATACCAAGGGAACATTTCATGCAAAGATGGGCTCGATAAAGGACAGAAATGGTATGGATCTAACAGAAGCAGAAGATATTAAGAGGTGGCAAGAATACACAGAAGAACTGTACAAAAAAGATCTTCATTCCCAGGTAATCACGATGGTGTGATCACTGACCTAGAGCCAGACATCCTGGAATGTGAAGTCAAGTGGGCCTTAGAAAGCATCACTACGAACAAAGCTAGTGGAGGTGATGGAATTCCAGTGGAGCTATTTCAAATCCTGAAAGATAATGCTGTGAAAGTGCTGCACTCAATATGCCAGCAAGTTTGGAAAATTCAGCAGTGGCTACAGGACTGGAAAAGGTCAGTTTCATTCCAGTCCCAAAGAAAGACTATGCCAAAGAATGCTCAAACTACTGCACAATTGCACTCATCTCACACGCGAGTAAAGTAATGCTCAAAATTCTCCAAGCCAGGCTTCAGCAATATGTGAACCGTGAACTTCCTGATGTTCAAGCTGGATTTAGAAAAGGCAGAAGAACTAGAGATCAAATTGCCAACATCTGCTGGATCATGGAAAAAGCAAGAGAGTTCCAGAAAAACATCTATTTCTGCTTTATTGACTATGCCAAAGCCTTTGACTGTGTGGATCACAATAAACTGTGGAAAATTTTGAAAGAGATGGGAATACCAGACCACCTGACCTGCCTCTTGAGAAATCTGTATGCAGGTCAGGAAGCAACAGTTAGAACTGGACATGGAACAACAGACTGGTTCCAAATAGGAAAAGGAGTACGTCAAGGCTATATACTGTCACCCTGCTTATTTAACTTATATGCAGAGTACATCATGAGAAACGAAGTGGAAGAAGCACAAGCTGGAATTAAGATTGCCAGGAGAAATATCAATAACCTCACATATGCAGATGACACCACCCTTATGGCATAAAGTGAAGAGGAACTCAAAAGCCTCTTGATGAAAGTGAAAGTGGAGAGTGAAAAAGTTGGCTTAAAGCTCAACATTCAGAAAACAAAGATCATGGCATCCGGTCCCATCACTTCATGGCAAATAGATGGGGAAACAGTGTCAGACTTTATTTTTTGGGGGCTCCAAAATCACTGCAGATGGTGACTGCAGCCATGAAATTAAAAGACGCTTACTCCTTGGAAGGAAAGTTATGACTAACCTAGATAGCATATTCAAAAGCAGAGACATTACTTTGCCAGCAAAGGTCCGTCTAGTCAAGGCTATGGTTTTTCCTGTGGTCATGTATGGATGTGAGAGTTGGACTGTGAAGAAGGCTGAGCGCCAAAGAATTGATGCTTTTGAACTGTAGTGTTGGAGAAGACTGTTGAGAGTCCCTTGGACTGCAAGGAGATCCAACCAGTCCATTCTGAAGGAGATCAGCCCTGGGATTTCTTTGGAGGGAATGATGCCGAAGCTGAAACTCCAGTACCTTGGCCACCTCATGCGAAGAGTTGACTCATTGGAAAAGACTCTGATGCTGGGAGGGATTGGGGGCAGGAGGAGAAGGGGATGACAGAGGATGAGATGGCTGGATGGCATCACTGTCTCGATGGACATGAGTCTCAGTGAAATCCGGGAGTTGGTGATGGACAGGGAGGCCTGGCGTGCTGCGGTTCATGAAGTTGCAAAGAGTCGGACACAACTGAGCGACTGAACTGAAACTAGGAAGGGAATTGGGAGGGAAAAGAATAAAATACAGTTTTTCTAAAGAAAGGAGTCTTAAGTTCTTTAGGAACAAAGACTTTAGGAAAAATAGCCAGTTGCCTATCACCCAGATTTTATTTTCTAATTAACACTCCCCACCAAAAGGAATCAAGGCTCCATGGAGAAGTGGTTAATAATATGGAGCTGAGCAGGGAAGGTATAGATGCCAGAAATGTAAGGAAGTGCTCCCCAAAATGTAGAGTCATGATGAAAGGACATAGGCATCTTGAAAGAGGCTCCCACTGGCAAACTGTGGGACAATTTGAGGACCACAATAAACAAGAACAGTAATAGATGGTGGGGTTCCTTGGTGGCTGTATGGTAAAGAATCCACCTGCCAGTGCAGGAGACTCAAGTTCGATCCCTGGGTTAGGAAGATCCCCCAGAGAAAGAAATGGCAACCCACTCCAGTATTCTTGCCTGGAAAGTCCCATGAACAGAGGAGCCTGGCAGGCTACAGTCCACGTGGTCACAAAAAGTTGGACACAACTTAGCAACAACAAATGAATGATAACCCAGTGAATAAAATAGCAATCTGACTGCATCCTTATAAAAAGAATGTAAATAAATAAATGAGGAAGAAGGGAAAGGTCTCCCTGACAGCAGGATGCCATCTGATAAATAAATGGAGTTTGTATTGTGTGAGGCAGTGTGTAAGGTACTGCAGATACATGACTGAGAGATTGCCCTCGCCATTTTTGCTACTATAAAGTTAGGAGGAGACAAGCTAATGAATAGGCCATTTACCACTATCTTAACACTGCTAAAGTTTAATCCTCTCAAGGGCATGATTTATGTCTTCTGTGTTAGGGTGATATTTTGTATAAATTAGTTGATTGATACATTCATATGGACTGCCTGTAATACAATGGATTTTATTCTATATGGGACATTTTTATTCATCTTATAGATGTTTTGTTTATTATAAAATGAATTGATAAAAATATGGAGACATAAATATAAAGACAAGGACAAAATCACCTAAAATTTTACCTATTTAAACGGGCACAGTGTTAACACCCTGGCGTATTTTCATCTGGTCTTACATGCTGGTTTAAAGCTCATGCTGAATCTACAGTTCTCTAAAACTTTGTAAACTTTTTAATGTGCCCAATGTCTTTTTTTAAGGTGTTTGACTTTACGATGTAAATTGTACTTTGACAACTTACTATCTCAGCGGGCGTATTGTGGAAAAATGAATTTTGACCACAAGAATGAAACTCTTACTATATCAGTAAGTATCTTAACTCTTTCCATGTTAGTCATTAGGAGGATAACCTGCTTCATTTCTTTTTCTGGGCGGGGGGCTTCATTTCTTTTGATGATAAGTTGATCTGTTGTCATAGGAAACAAAAGAACTTATTTTTAAGTTAAAGATAGTTTTTACCAAAGTGTTGAAAATTAAATTAATTCTACTGACTAAAGCTGCTGTTGTAGCTCTTTCCCTTCCCCCCTGCGGACAACCAGATTATTTTCTTATGGTGATAATTAAGGACTTTTGTTTTCAGTGGTAAATGTTTACCATCTTTTCTCACTCCACTGGCTCCTTTTTAAAATTCATACAGCGTGTTAAATTTTGTGGGAGATTATAGAAAATCTGTAATTATTTTCAAAAGCAGTTTAACCACTAGATGTCACTAGAAATCAAGTAACAAAAGTAAAAACAACTATTTCTTGGCACTTAGAAATATTTGACAAAAAGAAACGACAATCTGGTTAACAGTAGCATCAAAAACAATAAAATACCTAGGAATAAATTAACCAAAGAAGTGAAAGCTCTATACAGTGAAAAGTATAAGACACTGACGAAAGAAATTGGCAGAGACACAAATAAATGGAAAGATAACCTTTATACGTGAATCAGAAGAGTTGATATTGTTAAAATGTCTCTACCATCCAAAGCTGTCTATAGATTCAGTGCGATCCCTATCTAAATTCCAAAGGCAGTGTTCACAAAGAGAAAAAAACAGTCATAAAACTTGAATGGAACCAGATAAGACAGTAGTTAAAGCAATCCGGAGAAGAAAGAACAGTCTGAAAGCATCACATTTCCTGATTTCAGGCTGTGTTGCAAATATGTAGTAACCAAAACAGTAACCAAAATAGACATACAGACCAGTGGAACTGAATTGTATGTTCTTGAATTGTATATTCTTGGCTTCTTTATCAAATATTAGTTTTCTGTATTTGCGTGGGTTTATTTCAGGGCTCTCAAATTCTATTACATTGGTCTATTTGTCTATTTTTATGCCAGTACTTATACTGTATGTATATTTGAAAGTTGCTCAAACAGTAGATCTCAAAAATTCTCACCGCTGAAAGAAAAAAAAAAAAAGGCAACCGTGTGAGTTAATGGACATGTTCACCTTATTGTGGTGATAATCATTTTGCAATGTATATGTTTGTGTCATGTCCTATACCTCAAAGTTATGCAATGTTAAATGTTAGTTTTATCTCAATGAAACTAGGTGGAGGCAATAACGGTTTTCATTTCCCTAATATTAGTACTCTTATTAAGCTTTTACAATTTTGGTATGTTAGACCTGGTTAAGGGGAGAAAATGTTTTCAATTAGATTTCTCACAGTAAAACAGAAGCCGCTGTTATACAGCTTATATTTTTACTTAAAATATTTTAAATGGAATAGATGTCATTTCCAAGTCACTGACTGATTTTGTTGCTTATCTTCATTTTTACTATAAATTCATCCTTTTTAAAATGGTAGCCAACCACTTCTGTAAAGAAGTTAATCTGACTTTTTTCTGCATTTTGTCTTTTGTTACCTCCTTCAAGGTTCAGCCTGGAGAAGGAAACAAAGCCGCTTTCAATGACATGCGGGCCTTATCTGGCGGTGAACGTTCGTTTTCCACGGTTTGCTTCATTCTTTCTCTGTGGTCCATTGCTGAATCTCCTTTCAGATGCCTGGATGAGTTTGATGTCTACATGGTAGTGTTAACTTTTAAATTCTCGAGTTTTTCTCTTTTTTTGGTGGTGGTTTGAAATGTGTATTTTGAAAGGAAACTATTCGTTTGTTAGTTCTTCTCAACAGAAAAGATCCTGCTCTGTCAGTTCTGTCTGTGATGACTGGTAGGGAAGAGCTAAAGAATCCCTGTTCCTTCCCTTACTAACACACCACACTGCCTGGCCCCATCCTGGACTTGTGCTCTTTTCCCTCGTTTATTATGATAAGCAGTTCACCACCCTTGCTGTGACCTTCACACCACTGTTGTCTCCTTTCCTGTTCAGCCACACTTTTCAAAAGAACAACCTCTGTAATGTGAGGAGCAAGAACATTGGACTTTGAAGTTAAAAAACTTAACATTGAGGCCTGCCTCTGTCACCAGTTACCCAGGTGACTGTGGACTCAGTATCTGTCCTCTTCAGGCCTCAGTTTCTTCATCTATAAAATAAGATCCCTAGCCTTTCCTCCCTCACAGGGTTAGAGTGAGGCTCCAGTGAGGTCTGCCTCACTGTGGTTCAGGCACATCGTAAGCCTCTCACTTCAGCTGTTCATCCTTCATTCACTAAACCCACTGCAATCTGAGTTTGGACTGCAGTACTGCAGCGAAACTTGTTTAGCAAGGATCATAAATGAACGTTAATTCTTTGAAGTATTTGTACCACAGACTGAGCCTCCATCTCTTGAGCTGTGTCTTCTTACGGGTTTCCACACTCCTCTTTGTTCTCAACGTGCCAGTCTGTCCCCACCACTCCAGCTCACGTGCCCTTAAATGTTTAAGGTCTTCTTTGTTTTTTACAGTGGTGTGAGTTTCCCTGGATATCATGTTCTGCCTACTCCCCCACCTGTCACACACACACACAGTCCACAGTCTGGTACCTACATTTGCTACTGTTGCTGCTAAGTCGCTTCAGTCGACTCTGTGCAACCCTATGGACAGCAGCCCTCCAGGCTCCTCTGTCCACAGGATTCTCCTACACTGGATTCCTACCAAATCTAAGCATCTCGTCTAACATCTCTCTTGCCCCCTGTGAGACCTCATCTAGTGAACAACCTACATCCCAAACTCAGCATGTCTGAGACTGAATTGGTTTTCCACTCAAAGCTTTTCTTTTCTTGAGTTCCTTTCTTTGATTATTCACAAATTGCCATTACCAACCCAACACCTGACTGCAACACCAGTGATTTATCTGTGATTCTTCTTTCCTTGTTACACATTAAGTCTGACCTCTGTCTCCTCTTCTATGATTTCTCCCTAGCCTCTGCTGCCTCTGTCACCTCTTCTGTCCTCAGCTCTTGCTCATTGTTTTGTTCCTTGTCCAGACTTCCAGACTTTAATCCTGTTCCTTCTCACTTTCTCCTCACCATCTTGCCAGGTTTCTGTTTCTAAAATAAATCTAATTGTGGTCACTCCCTTGTTTAAAAGTCTTTGGTTTAATTCTGTAGGGTGACTTTGAGACCCTTTATGGTACTGTATCCATCTACTTTTTCAGCTGGACTAAGCTGTTTGTGATTTTCCAAACACTGTGCCCTTCTTCCTTGTATGTCACACTCTGACTCATCTTTCAAGACTTGGTTTGGATGTCACCTTTATGTAGCTCCATACCGCCACCCTGCAGACAGGATTAGGGACTTCTCAGTTTCCTCAGCACCACTTTATATCAACTCATGCAATTGTATATTTTTATATTTTATAGTATATAATGTTCACCCACGTGGTGCTAGTGGTAGAGAATCTGCCTGGCAGTGCAGGAGACGCTAGCAACAGAGGTTTGATCTATGGGTTGGGAGCATCCCCTGGAGTAAGAAATGGCACTCCACTACAGTATTCTTGCCTGGAAAATTCCATGGGCAAAAGAGCCTAGTGGACTATAGTCCATGGGATCACCAAAAAAAGAAGAGACAGAACTGAACACTACTACTATATAATATTCAATATATTATACACATTTTATTATTATGTATTATATTTATTTAGCTTTCATTTTGTTGCATTCTCCTATTTTCATGTCTGAATCACTCACCGAATTATTTTTTAAGTTATCAACCATGTCTTAATCATATTTCTACCTCTTAATGCCTAGTACATAATTAGGATTTTAGAAAATGCTTATTTGCAAATCAGAATTCATATTTGCAGACCACTTCAGTGGGTTTTTTCCTGTGCTCTCATTCCTGAAGATTAAGAAATTCCTTTGAGATTTGGATTCAAAGCTGATTCACAAATCATAGATGACGATTGCTCTTTCCATACAGTATTTTTGCCAAAATGCCATTATGCAGTCTTACCACGCATATTATTTTTCATATTTAATTCTGAATATTTCTTTCTCGTTCAGAGACTTAGAGGTTTTTAATCGGAATGACATTTTGCCTTGTTGAAATTATTCAGAAAAATGTACCCAAGTTTGGAGAACCAGTCTAAACGAAATGAATAAATATTTCTTGGTGCATTGGCAGCTTTGTTATTAAACGATAGACTTCCCTCCAGGCATTGTTTTGAAAGGACAGTATTCAGTTTGGGCAAGCCCTGGTTACTTTTGCACCTTAAGTTAGACTACAGATCTGCCAATGGAAGAATTTCTAGAAAAAGAGCCACTGAGCAGTATAGCCAGGATGCTGGGCCGTTGTCTGCCCTCCATAGTCCAGGTTCTAGACCACCATACTGTATGGCCACGTGTGGTTTCATTTGCTTGTGTTTTCATATTTGCGGAGTTTTCATGGAAGGGGAGAGATACTTCCATTTTTATCATTTTTTATTATTTAACTCAGAAGATGTAAATACAAAGTTTAATTCATTTAGTTTCACAACCTATTGTATATAAACAGGCATTTTTTCCCTATACACTGATGTGCTGATTAACTTATTTTAATGATTCAGTTGAGAAGTTAGTCTATAAATTCGAACTTATTACTATTGTACAAATTGTAGAAGGTGATAAGAACAGAGTTTTTAAAACACCTTAATCATTGAGGGAAGATTTAAGAGATTTAATAAGTTTGAATCTGGTCACTTTTGATACCATTCTCCTAACTATTACTGTTGAAATTAGATTCACTTTGCAACAGCTAATTTTGACTATTTTCTGATTATTTTAATTGTTAACTGTATGGGAGGCAAGGAGCTATACTTAAAAATACTTAGACTATAGAAATTCCTGAAAGTTATTTTCCCTAATAATTTAGATACTGGGTTTCACAGTATGTAAGAGTTGCTTGACATTGTAGATAATGGATGATCCTTGGATAAAAATCCAAGGGTGTGTAAAATCCAAGGCTGCTTCCCCAAGAACATAATTGACACAGCAGCAGCTCTAACTTCTGTGTCTGTTCTCCAGGATATGGTTAACCGGAGGATTGCAATGGACATGATACTCAAGATGGCAGATTCCCAGCGCTTCAGACAGTTTATCCTGCTTACCCCTCAAAGCATGAGGTAACTTAAAATTTCTTCTATGAATACGTATATGTATATATATGTCAAGTATATAAAAGGAAGTAAGAAATCCTTTATATTCTTAATTTTTTAATGCAAATGCATAAGTGATCAATAAAAACAAACCCCTAAACTTATTCCAGAGATTGAAGGTAGTTTTTCCGTATTAGATATTTAAAATACTGTTTGTGTTAGCTTCCTTCCATAATAGAGGAGGTTTTATTTGAATGTGAATATTTACTTTTTAGTATTTCTGTCTTGAATCTGCTCTTCTGTGGTAATCAGGAACCAACTAATATAAAGTAATTTTAGTAACTTAGTTAGACGAAAGAAATAATTCATAGTCTCCCTCATCTTGAATCTTATTCTGGTGACTTACAAGTCTTTCTAAATAAAGAATACTACTTTGCTATCAATCAGCATTTATTAGGTACCTGCATGGTGTCAGGCTCTGTGTCACTTAAAGTTGATATTCTTTCTCTAAAATGGTCACTTGATCATTTGGGGGTTTAAGTTTATGACAGGGAATATTCAGGTGACTCCTTCCTGGCTAGATAAGAAGAGTAAGAGAGTTAGATGTTATATAAATCTCCTTCATTTTCTTTTTCCTCCAAAGTGAAAACTCATGCCATTAATCAGGAAGTTAATTTTTGAAAATGAAAATTTATTTCCTTCTTGTAAATTATATTTCTCCTAGAATTTCAGATATCAGACTTATATCCCCTCCCCCATTAGCAGCCATTTGACTTATATTTTCATGAGGTAGTATTAGAATTTTTTTTAATATGAAAAAGTTTACTTGGAAATTGGAGTAATTAATTTTGCTTCTTTTAGTTCACTTCCATCAAGTAAACTGATTAGAATTCTTCGAATGTCTGATCCTGAAAGAGGACAAACTACATTGCCTTTCCGACCTGTATCTCAAGAAGACGACGACGACCGGAGTTGATTTGTGACTTAATACGCCATGTCCTCATGTTGAAAGACATGTAAAGGGGAAAAGCATCCAGGACTATTTAAAGTAAAATGAAACAAGGTATTCTAAAGTAAAAGAAGCTCCTTTATGTATCTGACATTATGTATCACAAAACATGTAAATAAGACCAGCCACAACCAGCGATTTAAAATTAACAGTTATCTTACTTTGAGAAAACCCAATTTCATAGTACTGGTTTTAAATCTTTTTGTTTATTATTTTAACCATCTACTTTTATAGATTCTTTTTCAGAAGTTTCAAATTTTGTACATATGTACATGTACATATCTGTTAAGTTTGGGTTCATTTCTATAGTATTTTGTAAGAATTAAAATAAACATTTGAGCATCTGATTATATTTAGTTTTGCTTTTCCAGGATATTACATTATTCTCATGGCAGGGGGTAGGGCTGTGGGCAGGGACCAGCTTCCAGTAGATTTATTGTCTGTTTTGTGCTTATTAACGAGGAAGGACCTACACAGGACCATAGAAACCTTGGTCACAACCACTGCATCAGTTCAGTTCAGTTCAGTCGCTCAGTCGTGTCCGACTCTTTGCGACCCCATGAATCGCAGCACGCCAGGCCTCCGCATAGGTCATTGTTAATCCTGGAGCTACGATTACAGATCTGGACTATAGTTTTAATTACTGTGTTTCATCACATTTAATATGCTATTAAGGCACTTTCTCAGAGCACTAAAGCACTGCCAACTCTGACACAGTGCCTTTCCCTTAGTCCTTGACCATCAGCTACTCAGCTAAGTGTCCAATCTGTGTCGGAACCGGGTTACAACCCACTTGTGCCCCCTGACTTGCAGTGTGCTTGCTCTCTTTAGAGTCCCTTGGTTTGCAGTCCAAAGTCTCTTGAGCTCTGGCTTTGCTGAGAGGATGCAGGTCAGAGGGACTCTGCAGACCATGCTGAGAAGAAGGGCTGGGGAAACAGCCGCAGGCAGCTCCCCCTGGAGCAGAGAAGCGACCAAAAGTCAAAGGACTGGCTGCTGGGGGCGGGGTGGGGTGGAGCGGGTGTCAGTTGTGAGACACATCCTGATTTAGAGTTGTTAAGAAGTGTGCTGCTTAGAATGATAAAATAACAGCCTGTTGTAAGCAATTGTGTTTATGAACGCTTTTTTTTTTTTTTTAAAGAAAACATGAGTAGAACGCCTGTTTGTATTCTTACGTTTGATACTAGGATTACTGCTAACCTTTTTAAAAAGACGTGCATATCCAACAAGAATTCCCTCTATTGCTAGCAGTAAATATTTATGAAGTTAAAAGGAAGTATTTTAAGAACAAGGCAGTATTTTAAAAGCAGCGACACTTCTGTAGTTACTGAGAAAAATTGGATTTTGTTTTGGGTGAGGGGAGGGAGTCGAATGTAGTCCTAAGCAGAGATCAATTGGTAAATGAGAAGTCCAAAACTGTGCTTTTGTAATCTAAGAATTTGCAGAAAGAGGAAACATGCTGAATGTTTTAAACATCCCCCACTTCCAAGACAAAGTCTGATTTTTTTAAAGTTACATTTATAATTCATTTGTATCAAAACTATTTTAACATACATGTGCTTTTTCAAATAAAAAAAAAAGTAGAATATACCAAATGCATAAACTTTTATCATCTACACAGCTTCAGTGTCTGAGTTTTTGTGGTCATTTTTTAACGTTATGGTTCTTAATACAAAATGGGAAAACTCCTCAGGTATCCAGGCATCTCTTGTTGAGCTGAAGATTTTTCATTGCTTTGGCCTTACAGAGTTTTGGTTTCAACTATCATAAGTGAAAATATTTTATATTTTCAATTAATATTCTAATTAATGATAATATTAATTAGAATAAAAAGAAATTGCTTCTTTAAAATATGTGTAACTTCTAAAATTAAGACTTTATATATATTCAAAGTCATGTTTCTGTGAATTGGGGAAGATACTGTAATTGACAAAATCAAGCCTCTTTGTGAATACTGACTTGAATGCCTCATACAGATGACTCTTCCACTCCTGATTTATCATCAGGGCACCTATGACTGAACCGAGTCATAAAGTCTTGGGAAACAAGGAAGAAATGCTTCCTTGGGCTTTTAAATCCTACCTTCTCAGAATTTTGGGGTGAAAGTTGCTCAGTTGTGTCCAACTCTGTGAGGCCATGGACTGTACAGTCCATGGAATTCTCCAAGCCAGAATACCCGAGTGGGTAGCCTTTCCCTTCTCCAGGGGATCTTCCCAACCCAGGGATCGAACCCAGGTCACCCACATTGCAGTCGGATTCCTTACCAGCTGAGCCACAAGGGAAGCCCAAGAATACTGGAGTAGATAACCTATCCCTTCTCCAGCAGATCTTCCCAACCCAGGAATTGAACTGCAGTCTCCTGCATTGCAGGTGGATTCTTTACCAACTGAGCTATGATTAAAATCATTCTCAAGTAAACCAAGATGTAAGTAATAGTGTTTCTCATACTGATGATCAGTCCTAGAGATTCAGGGATCACATTCTTAAGTATTTTCCCTTCTCCCTTCTTCCCATCACCTGATGCCTTTTTGCATGTCTTCAAAATGTCTAGGCTGTTTTATGTGGAGATCTACATGTTTTATATGGAGATCTAAATTTTTATTTGGAGTTCTGCCTAAGAAAGTATTGCCTGTAACTCAAAACCTGGATCAGAATTGTTGCTGACTGTGATGAACATCAAGTGATCCAGAGTGCCTGATTAGAAAATTTCCTGAATACGAATTACATGTGGTACAAATTATGTCCTGAGTCAATAGTTATCTGGTTAGATTTTTTACTTTATGCATCTACATAGAGGTCTGTACTTTGCATCACTCAGATTTTCAGAATAGGTTTGAAACTTGTAGCTCTAAAAGTTACTGATATTTCATGATTTTGAACTAAGTACCTGTGGGCTTGAAGGTATATCAAAATATTTTTTTGTTATTATCTTTAAGGAGTTTTGTTCTTTAAAGAGTGAATATAAATTAGTTGTTTCTTTGAGTTGGCAAATGAAATTTTCTTAATTTTATATAATATCAATACCATGTGCTAGGGACTATTTTAAGCACTGGTAATCCTACTGTAATACAAAATCTACCTTCATGGAGCTTAAAGTCTAGCTAGAGAAACAGTACCACATGTTATTTCAGGGTATGGTCATTGCTATGAATAATAATAGGGTAAGGAGTTAAGACGGAGAGGAGAGGTGTTTTGGATGGAGTGTTAGGAAAAGACTTGGCAGAAGCTGATATTTAAGCAGAGGTCTGAAGTAAGAGAAGAGCCATGGAAAGATGGATGTAGGGTTGACACTTCGAGGCGAAGATGAGTGCAAAGGCCTTACTTAGTGCGAGAATGAACTTCACGTTTCAAGATCTCAAGGCCAGAACTTGGTGAGTGTAAGGAATGAAGTTCATAGGCAGACAAGTAATATGGTTTGAGGTCCTGGGCAGGTTTTCAGACCTAGTCTGGAGGTCATTTTCAAAGAATCTCTCCACCTATGACAGGAGTTAGAAGGAGTTAGGAGTTTGGGCCAACATGGAAAGAGCAAACAATCTGGAGGCTTCTGCCATGATCCAGGTGAGAGGTCACAGGGGTGACTTGGACCAGATAATGAGGATAGAAGCATTCGGATTTGAAGTTCAGAGGCAGTGGGACTTGCTCATGAGAATACTGTTGACCCTTGAACAATGCGGGAGTTCAGTTCAGTCGCTCAGTCGTGTCCAACTCTCTGTGACCCCATCAATTGCAGCACGCCAGGCCTCTCTGTCCATCACCAACTCCCGGAGTTCACTCAGACTCAACGTCCATCGAGTCAGTGATGCCATCCAGCCATCTCATCCTCTGTCGTCCCCTTCTCCCCCTGCCCCCAATCCCTCCCAGCATCAGAGTCTTTTCCAATGAGTCAACTCTTCGCATGAGGTGGCCAAAGTACTGGAGTTTCAGCTTCAGCATCAGCCCTTCCAAAAAACACCCAGAGCTGATCTTCTTTAGAATGGACTGGTTGGATCTCCTTGCAGTCCAAGGGACTCTCAAGAGTCTTCTCCAACACCACAGTTCAAAAGCATCAATTCTTCAGAGCTCAGCTTTCTTCACAGTCCAACTCTCGCATCCATACATGACCACAGGAAAAACCATAGCCTTGACTGGATGGACCTTGGTTGGTAATGTCTCTGCTTTTGAATATGCCATCTAGGTTCTAGGTCATAACTTTCCTTCCAAGGAGTAAGTGTCTTAATTTCATGGCTGCAGTCACCATCTGCAGTGATTTTGGAGCCCAGAAAAATAAAGTCTGACACTGTTTCCACTGTTTCCCCATCTATTTCCCATCAAGTGATGGGACCAGATGCCATGATCTTCATTTTCTGAATGTTGAGCTTTAAGCCAACTTTTTCACTCTCCTCTTTCATTTTCATCAAGAGGCTCTTTAGTTCCTCTTCACTTTCTGCCATAAGGGTGGTGTCATCTACATATCTGAGGTTATTGATATTTATCCCGGCAATCTTGATTCCAGCTTGTACTTCCTCCAGCCCAGCGTTTCTCATGATGTACTCTGCATAGAAGTTAAATAAGCAGGGTGACAATATACAGCCTTGATGTACTCCTTTTCCTATTTGGAACCAGTCTGTTGTTCCATGTCCAGTTCTAACTGTTGCTTCCTGACCTGCATATAGGTTTCTCAAGAGGCAGGTCAGGTGGTCTGGTATTCCCATCTCTTTCAGAATTTTCCACAGTTTATTGTGATCCACACAGTCAAAGTCTTTGGCATAGTCAATAAAGCAGAAATAGATGTTTTTCTGGAACTCTTGCTTTTTTGATCCAGCGGATGTTGGCAATTTGATCTTTGGTTCCTCTGCCTTTTCTAAAACCAGCTTGAACATCTGGAAGTTCACCGTTCACGTATTGCTGAAGCCTGGCTTGGAGAATTTTGAGCATTACTTTACTAGCGTGTGAGATGAGTGCAATTGTGCAGTAGTTTGAGCATTCTTTGGCATTGCCTTTCTTTGGGATTGGAATGAAAACTGACCTTTTCCAATCCTGGGGCCACTGCTGAGTTTTCCAAATTTGCTGGCATGTTGGGTGCAGCACTTTCACAGCATCATCTTTCAGGATTTGAAATAGCTCAACTGGAATTCCGTCACCTCCACTAGCTTTGTTCATAGTGATGCTTTCTAAGGCCCACTTGACTTCACTTAACACGGCAGTTAAAGGCAGTCAAAAATCGTAGTTTATCATCAGCCCTCCACATACACATTTCTACCCCTGGCATCATGGTTTGGAAAGCACTGTTGTTTAGTCACTGAGTTGTGTACAACTGCATCGTCGTGGACTGTAGCCCACCAGGCTCCTCTGTCCATGGGATTTCCCATGCAAGAACACGAGTGGGCTGCCATTTCCTTTCAGTATTTACTATTGAAAAGATCCACCGATAAGTGGGCCCACACAGTTCAAATCTGTACTGTTCAAGGGTCAGCTGTAGTGTAGAGTTGTGAGAAGAACCAAGGATCATTGGCTGGGAGTCTGGGATCTAAAAACCTGGATGAGTGATGGAGTCATTCATAGAGCTAGGGAAGATGTGGAGTAGGGGGAGAAAAATGGACAGCTGGTGGGGAGATGTAGACTGGCTCTGATTTGAGCAGGCAGTGGCGTTTGAGACAGTCATTTAGTTAATTGGGTATTTGATGGGTTACTGTACGTTGATAAATGTAAGAACTTGGGAAATGATAGCATAAGGTAAGAGTCTAGAGATCTATATTTTGCTGCAAAATGCTGGGAAGAACCCAAATTGCATGCCCAAGATATTTGGGAAACTGAATTGCTTACACAAAAGGCCCTATGGGAACTGTGTCATTTTATTTAGAAGCTAATTGACTATCATTTTCTCACTAAACCCCTACACATCCGGTGAGGTAAGGCTCTCTGAAGACGTCTGCTGAAGCGTGTGTTTTACTTCCTGACATGGTTTCTGACAGTGTAGAGGAAATAATCATCTGGCTTCTTTTTTTTTCTTTTTTTTAATCATCTGGCTTCTTTAAGAAAGTTGTTCATATTATTCATCTAGAGACTGTGATCCTGAAGGAAGGAACTACAGGGAAGATGAAGCCTTAAAACAATATGAGTCCTTTTTAGAAATAGTTTTATAGCTATTCAAGAAAAATGAAGTAATACAAGAGAAAATATGTAAACTTAGTATTTCAAACTAATGAAAGAGTTCAAGTTAGCATAAAAGTAAGACATTTGGAAGCATTTTCTTTTCAGGACAGCAGGAGTTAAAGAGCCAGTTGACGGGGTAATCAAAATAGCTGAGTGTAAGCTGAAACAGAGAACGTAGGCCACTGAATGATGAGAGGATGCCCATAACTTCTCCTTTCTCAAGGGACCACTGAGGCTGGGAGGGGCACAGGTTCCTGAGCATCCTTGTCACTGAGTTCTGTGTGTGTGTGTGTGTGAGCGCACGCACGAACACACACTGGGAGGGACACAGGTTCCTGAGCATCCTTGTCACTGAGGGCTGTGTGTGTGATTGTTCTGTGAGGGACACAGGTTCCTGAGCATCCTTGTCACTGAGTGTGTGTGTGTGTGTGCGCGCGTGCACACACACGTGCTTAAATGGAACTTGATTCCAGAAATTGTCATGGCTCACCTTCAGCTCTGGTCCATGCAATACTTATTTCCTTCTACCTCCTTTCTTCATTCCCTGAGGTAGATTATATTTTTTAAAGATGACCACACAAGAGATCCCTTCCGTCATCTTCCAAAACCTTGCTTTGTAGAGTCTAATTCCCTTCTTACAGATTTGTATGTCACTTATAACCACTAGAATGACAGTATGTAAAAATGTGTTGACTTCGGTGGCTCAGTCAGAAAACGCAATGAAAAGAAAGAGAAGTCCCACCTTGGTCTCTAGAACATTCATGCCAGATCACTGTGCCTCCATGGAAGCAGTCTGACTTCCCTGAGGCTGCCACTCCATGAGGCAGCCTGAACGAGACTAGCCTGTGTTGGAAAACCACTTGGAGAAGCCCTGGAACTACATGAAGAGAAGTGCCCAGCCACCCTCAGCTGCTCCAACGCCACCAAACCCCCCGTCTCTGTCCATCTGCATGAGATCTCCAAGCCAGAACTGCCCAACGGAGTCCTTCCTGACACCCTGGCCAAACAACCATGGGAGATAATACAGTAGTTATTGTTTCAAGCCATTAAGTTTTGGGGGGATTTGTCACATAGTATTAGTAACAAGCAGATTTTGGCATCTGAGAAAAGGAAAAACCAAATAAAAATGAATTTAAACCATATGGCACTGGTTGGAAGGACCTTGAAGTTTAGATTCACAAGCACATAAATTGAAAGGACCTAGAGGAAGATGCTCATGGAAGCTTAAAAGGGCCTTGGGGAGAGTGTTAGAAAATAAAGCATTTCAAGGATGCTCTTGGTGAGAGCTAAAAGAGGGAAATGCCATTGGAAGCAGGAGTGAAAAGGGGACCCTTGTTATGTACTGATGGAAAGTTGGCATAGCTGATGCCGTGGTACTAATAACATGGAAAGTAGGAAATGTACCTAATCCACTGGTGATCTAGCTGAAGAGACGTGTAGGTAGAATGTGAAAAGTTACTTCTGGTTTCTTGCTGCCTATGACAAAACATGAGAGAGGAGAGATGAACTAAAAGGTCAGCAGTTACATATAAGGAGCCAGGACTAGTTTTTATTTCCACCCTCTCCCAGATGACAACTAATTTTTACACTATGGAGAGGCTTCCGTGCAAAATAAAATCCAGGGTAGAACACTGTAAGACCCTTGCTTAGGACCTCAGAAAGACTTAAGGCAGGGCTTTTAGACCTTTTCAGACAGATAAAAGACCCCTTTTTCTGAGGGTTTGACTTTTGGGTGCTCTTCATTAAACCATAGTTAAGAATATCAGGGGTGTTGTTCCCAAGCAATCACACAATGGACCCTTGCTAATAGCATGGGTTTTATAAGTTCAGTTCAGTCACTTAGTCGTGTCCAACTCTACGACCCCATGGACTCCAGCACACCAGGCTTCCATGTCCATCACCAGCTCCCGAAGCCTACTCAAATTCCTGTCCATTGCATCGGTGATGTCATCCTCTGTCATCCCCTTCTCCTCCCACCTTCTATCTTTCCCAGCATCAGGGTCTTTTAAATGAGTTGGTTCTTTGAATCAGATGGCCAAAGTATTGGAGTTTCAGCTTCAGCATCAGTCCTTCCAGTGAATATTCAGGACTGACCTCCTTTAGGATGGACTGGTTGGATCTCCTTGCAGTCCAAGGGGCTCTCAAGAGTCTTCTCCAACACCACAGTTCAAAAGCATCCATTCTTCGGTGCTCAGCTTTCTTTATAGCCCAACTCTGACATCCATACATGACTACTGGAAAAACCATAGCTTTGACTAGACGGACCTTTGTTGGCAAAGTAATGTCTCTGCTTTTTAATATGCTGTCTAGGTTGGTCATAACTTTGCCAAGGAGAAAGTGTCTTTTAATTTCATGGCTGCAGTCTCCATCTGCAGTGATTTTGGAGCCCCCAAAAATAAAGTCACTGTTTCCATTGTTTCCCCATGTATTTGCCATGAAGTGATGGGACTGGATGCCATGATCTTAGTTTTCTGAATGTTGAGTTTTAAGCCAAATTTTTCACTCTCCTCTTTCACTTTCATCAAGAGGCTCTTTAGTTCTTCCTTGCTTTCTGCCATAAGGGTGGTGTCAGCTGCATATCTGAGGTTATTGATATTTCTCCCAGCAATCTTGATTCCAGCTTGTGATTCATCCCACCTGGCATATCACACGATGTACTCTGCATATAAGTTAAATAAGCAGAGTGACAGTATACAGCCTTTTACATACTCTTTTCCCTATTTGGAACCAGTCTTTTGTTCCATGTCTAGTTCTAACTGTTGCTTCTTGACCTGCATACAGATTTCTTAGGAGGCAGGTCAGTCTGGTATTCCCATCTCTTTAAGAATTTTTCAGTTTATTGTGATCCACACAGTCAAATGGAGTAGTCAATAAAGCAAAAGTAGATGTTTTTTCTGGAACTCTCTTTCTTTCCCCATGATCCAGCAATCCAGCAGATGTTGGCAATTTGATCTCTGGTTTTTCTCCCTTTTCTAAATCCAGCTTGAACATCTGGAAATTGATGGTTCATGTACTGTTGAAGCCTGGCTTGGAGAATTTTGAGCATTACTTTGCTAGTGTGTGAGATGAGTACAATTGTGCAGTAGTTTGAACATTCTTTGGCATTGCCTTTCTTTGGGATTGTAATGAAAGCTGACCTTTTCCAGTCCTGTGGCCTCTGCTGAGTTTTCCAGATTTGCTGGTATATTGACTGCAGTACTTTCACAGCATCATCTTTTAGGATTTGAAATAGCTCAACTGGAATTCTATCGCCTTCACTAGCTTTGTTCGTAGTAATGCTTCCTAAGGCCCACTTGACTTCCCATTCCAGGATGTCTGGCTCTAGCTGACTGATCACACCATCGTGGTTATCTGGGTTATGAAGATGTTTTTTGTACAGTTCTTCTGTGTATTCTTGCCACCTCTTCTTAATATCTTCTGCTTCTGTTAGGTCCATACCATTTCTGTCCTTTATTGTGCTCATTTTTGCATGAAATGTTCCCTTGGTATCTCTAATTTTCTTGAAGAGATCTCTAGTCTTTCCCATTCTGTTGTTTTCTTCTATTGCTTTGAACTGATCACTGAGGAAGGCTTTCTTATATCTCCTTACTATTCTTTGGAACTCTGCATTCAAATGGGCATATTTTTCCTTTTCTCCTTTGCCTTTAGCTTCTCTTCTTTTCACAGCTATTTGTAAGGCCTCGTCAGACAACCATTTTGCCTTTTTCCATTTCTTTTTCTTGGGGATGGTCTTGATCACTGCCTCTTGTACAATGTTACAAACCTCTGCCCATAGTTCTTCAGGCACTCTATCAGATCTAGGCCCTTAAATCTATTTCTCACTTCCACTGTATAATCATAAGGGATTTGATTTAGGTCACACTGAATGGTCTAGTGCTTTTCCCTGCTTTCTTCAATTTAAGTCTGAATTTGGCAATAAGGAGTTCATGATCTGAGCCACAGTCAGCTTCCAGTCTTGTTTTTGCTGACTGTATAGACCTTTTCCATCTTTGGCTGAAAAGAATATAATCAATCTGATTTTGGTATTGACCATCAGGTGATGTCCATGTGTAGAGTCTTCTCTTGTGTTGTTGGAAGTGGGTGTTTGCTATGACCAGTGTGTTCTCTTGGCAAAACTGTTAACCTTTGACCTGCTTTGTTTTGTACTCCAAGGCCAAATTTGCCTGTTACTCCAGGTATCTCTTGACTTCCTACTTTTGCATTCCAGTCCCCTCTCATAGGACTTTGTAAACTGATCCATAAAAAAACTATAAGATTTTTCTTTAAAGAATTGTATCAGCTTAGACTGAAAGAGACAGTACAAAAATGAAAACAAGTTTTTGTACTCCTGAAACCTTATGGGCAGGCAGTAAGCAGAGAAACCACTCAGCTATAAACAGGCTACTTTTTTATGAAAAAGGAAGGCTAACTCAGAAGGTAGAAACAAGAACACAAAAGGCAGAGCCAAAAGCCACGGAGAACAACCAGCAGAAAGTAGGACTGAGCCTTAATCAAGGAATTTACAAGATGTCCCTAGCTGGATGTCAGAACTGCTATGGACCAGAGACTACCTCAAGCTTTCCAGTTTCCCCTTTTCTCAAAGTGTGTCTCTACTGTAGTTTTGCTTCAATTCAGTTCAGTTGCTCAGTCGTGTCCGACTCTTTATGACCCCATGGACTACAACACGAAAGGCTTCCCTATCCATCACCAACTCTCAGAGCTTACTCAAACTCATGTCCATTGAGTTGGTGATGCCATCCAACCATCTCATCCTCTGTTGTTCCCTTCTCCTCCTGCCCTCAATCTTTCCCAGCATAAGGGTCTTTTCAAATAAGTCAGTTCTTCCCATCAGGTGGCCAAAGGATTGGAGTTTCAGCTTCAGCATCAGTCCTTCCAAAGAATATTCAGGACTGATTTCCTTTAGGGTGGACTGGTTGGATCTCCTTGCAGTCCAAGGGACTTTCAAGAGTCTTCTCCAACACAACAGTTCAAATGCATCAATTCTTCAGCACTCAGCTTTCTTTAAAGTCCAACTCTCACATGTATACATGACCACTGGAAAAACCATAGCTTTGACTATGCTTCCCCATCCCAACATTCTATGTTGTGTAAGGCAGGTGGGAAAGGGGGCGATAATTACCTATTGGTTGTCCACAGGCCTTTGGATTTAAAAGAATGATCTCAATGTGCTACATCTGATGAACCAACACTGAGGAGCCTTTAGATGATGAGATCTGGGGCTTCAAGCCCAACCCTGAAGTCGTAAGGGGATGAGACTTTTGTCGTTACTTGGGAGCAGGTGAATGCATTTTGAAGGTGGAAGAGATGGATCGTGGCTACAGGGCAGACTGTGGCCAATGGTTTTCCAAAACGGGTGGCAACAACATTGCTCCTGTTCTTCTAGAAACTTTTAAAAACCCATTAAGAAAGACATGGAATCTAATTTCCCTCTTGATTATGGGCTAGGTTTGTGACTTTCCTGTAATCAGTGGAAAGCCATGGAAGTGCTACTTCATGACAATTGAGGCTAGGTCAGAAAAGACTCCAGTGTTCTTGCCTGGAGAATCCCAGGGACAGGGGAGCCTAGTGGGCTGCCGTCTATGGGGTCACACAGAGTCGGACACGACTGAAGCGACTACGCAGCAGCAGAAAAGACTATGAAACTTCCAGTTTCTTTGCAGGAATGCCTGTGGTGGAGATCTGACCCACCAGGTAAGTACTATGGCTGCTGTGAGGTCACCATGCTGTGAGGAAGCACAAACTAGCCTGTGTGGAGATGCTCTGAGGTTGGAGGGGGAGAGATGCCCTCTCCACTCCAGGCTGCTCCAGGGACCTGTTTCAGCTCAAACTATCATGTGACTGCAACTGCATGAGCAACCCCCAACCAGAAACATTCAGGTGAACCTTCTCAAATTCCCGACCCACAGTAGCTGTGAGGAATATTAAGATGATGATTTCTATTTTAAGCCATCACCGCTTGGAGAGGATAAAATGTTGTGGTACACCCCTCAACTCTAATGTGATATTTCCTTTTATTTTATGTGTCTTTAGTGTTCTTTTGTGAGAATGCATGCTTCATTTGTATGTATTATACTGTGCAACAGGTTTCACTGTTGCTCTTTCTCCCTTTCAGCATTGTTAAAACCCATGTGTGGGCGTCGGCTCCCAGCTGAAGGTAAGTAGGCCATAGGGTGAATGCACCACATCTTACTTACCTAGTCTTCTAGTCACGAACCACTAGTCGCCTCCAGTCCCCACACCAGAAACAGAGTTGTCATAGACATGCTGGGAAAAGTCCCCATACAGACCCCTGTGAAAGCATCTTGGGCAACATACCCAGGAGTGGGGATGCTGGGTCAGAGGGCATATGTGCACTTATTCTAACCAATACTGCCAGACTGCTCTCAGCCCTCTGCAACAGTCTACTCTAGTACAGCAGTGAGGACTAAAACAAATAAGATGTTCATTTGCTGGCCCAATTTCTACATTTTATTTATTTCCCAGTGAGTCTGCTGGGAAAATAAGATCATGGCATCTGGTCCCATCATTTCATGGCAAATAGATGGGGAAACAGTGGAAACAGTGGCAGACTTTATTCTTTTGGGCTCCAAAATCACTGCAGATGGTGACTGCAGCCATGAAATTAAAAGACACTTGCTCCTTGGAAGAAAAGTTATGACCAACCTAGACAGCATATTAAAAAGCAGAGACATTACTTTGCCAACAAAGGTCCGTCTAGACAAAGCTATGGTTTTTCCTGTAGTCACATATGGATGTGAGAGTTGGACTTTAAAGAAAGCTGAGTGCTGAAGAATTGATGCTTTTGAACTGTGGTGTTGGAGAAGACTCTTGAGAGTCCCTTGGACTGCAAGAAGATCTAACCAGTCAATCCTTAAGGAAATCAGTCCTGAATATTCATTGGAAGGACTGATGCTAAGGCTGAAACTCCAGTCCTTTGGCCCCCTGATGCGAAGAACTCACTCATTTGAAAAGAACCTGATGGTGGGAAAGATTGAGGGCGGGAGGAGAAGGGGACAACAGAGAATGAGATGGTTGGATGGCATCACTGGCTTGATGGACATGAGTTTGAGTAAAATCCAGGAGTTGGTGATGGACAGGGAGGCCTGGTGTGCTGCAGTCCACGGGGTCGCAAAGAGTCAGACACGACTGAGAGACTGAACCGAACTGAACCGAGTCTGCTGGAGGGTGTGTTTTGTTCTTGTTCTTGTTTGTTTGGCTGCACCAAGGGGCATGGGGGATCTTAGTTCCATGCGGGATCTTAGCTCCCTGAGCAGGGATCAAACCCATGCCCCTATGGTGGAAATGTTGAGTCTTAACTGCTAGACCACCAAGGAAGACCCTGGAGAGTTTGTTTCCCCAAATACCCATGTGGCTCACTTCCGTCGCTTGGGTCTTACATCAGTGTCACCTAACCAGCTTAGAGCAAACACCACTGCTGCATCCCATCGTTTTCCATCTGTCTTCACCTCTTGTGCTTTTCTTCAGAGTTCTTACAATTGGAGTGTATGTGGTTACTGTCTTTCTCTCCCTAGAAGAATGGTGTTGGGGGCGTTATAGGTGATCAGTCAAAATTTGCTAAGAATTCATTAACTCGAGCTTGATTTCACCAAGTGCCTTTCTAAGGTGTCTTCCCAGTTCCTCGACCCTCCACCTCCACACCACCCTCAATCAGAGGAGAGAGTACTGGGGGCTCTGAATGACCCCATCTTCTCCTGCCTCCACTCTGGACTCACCAAGTACAGGGTTAAGGGCACCCGGAAGTCCTATGAGCCCTTGGGACTGTTCTTTCTGGGGGTGGAAGTGTGGTCTGGCAGGGTTTCAGGTACCACCGGTCTCCTGAGAGTTTGTGGGGAGTTTTGCTCACTCCCATCTTCTTGCTGAATAGATGAATGGAATCGTCAGGTCCTGGTCTCAGGTCTCACTTAAGGATCCTCAGACAGACAAGGGACGAATATTTAGGAAAAAAGGCAGTCCATAAAAAGTGAACAGTTTAGCACTGTACTGTCTGATACGATGACAACTTGCTACATGGGGCAAATTAAATGCAAATTAATTAAAATGAAAAATTCAGTTTGCCAGTCATATTAGCTGAACTTGAAGTGCTCCAAAGTCACACACAACCAGTGCAGAAGTTTCCACCATCCCAGCAAGTTCTACTGGATGGTCCTGGAGAAAGAAACCGGTCTCATCCACGCTTGCTCTGAAAATGCAAACCTGCCCCTAGGGCTCTTCATGGAATCTCTGCCTTCCTTCCTCAAGCTCAAAACGGTCAGGATTTTGTTCCATCTTTAAAACCACGAGTACGTTTATGATTTGGCAAGACAGAAGGCCCCTTTTCTGCCAGCAGGACGCTTCTCACTCAGTGTGTTGTGTAAAACATAACACACAGTCACACTGAGATAGCATGTATTGTCATATAGTGAGCAGTTTTTGAGAATGAGCAAGTTTTATGTTTTATTTAAACTTGACATGCCATATTAATTTTCCCTCTTCTGAGGGCCAGGATGAAGTATTGAGAAGTCACTTTTTCCCCGTTGGTTGTCACTACGTCTTTGAATTCCCAAGTTGTGTGTTCAAAGGGAAATTTAGTACGTTTGTTGCTACCGACCCTGGATGATCATGAAACATCTGTTTCCAATTTAAAATTATGAAATAAGAACTGAGGGGAAAAGTCAAATGTTATAAATTTATTTGGGACATCTATTGCCACCTCTTTGGAAGCCTTTGAAAATTCAAGCAGAAATCAATACACATCCATCTTTTTTTTTACTTTCAATAAATAATATCTTTGAGTATATGCATATTATAGATATATTTATGAGTCATTTAGCAGAGTTTGTAAGGTTTATACTGCATTAATTCCAACACAGCTCTTTCCAGGTTGATAGGGTGCAAATGAGGTAAGAATTAAGGCAAACCTAAAAGGCATGCAAATGTCATACATTTATATTCACTGATAATACAAGCTCTTGTGTGTGGACCATACAGAGGAGTCAAGATCTCCTCAGTGTGTCTGTCTAGTACTATTTTACAGGAGAATGGTGACACAGCTTAAAATTCAGTTACATTACCATGGGGGTCTCAGTGCTACTAACATTATGTAATCAAGGAGACACAAGCATTAGCAAAACATGAACAAGAAATCATAGAACTCTTTGCAGCACATTTCTGCCCAGGCTTTGGAGGAGGAAGGTTTTTTATGAAATGATATTACACATATCACATTGTGGCAGGTTGTCTGTTTTAGAATATATGTTTTTTAAAATTCATTAGCAAATGACATTCTCATGCACACAAGTGTTTCAAACACAAGAAGCAAGTCCATTTATAGGTAGTCCAAGCAATATCTGTGTGTGTGTGTGTGTGTGTGTTAATAGCTGCAGACTGAATGGAACATTGATACTCTTGTGCAGTCCATAGCATTGACCTCCGCTCATTTCTGAATGTCGCACTGCAGAAGTAGTACAATGGAAGGGTCGCTCTTGGCAGCTTCTTTGAATTCATCCAGTGTAATCTGGTCATCTTTGTTCTTATCCATCTTGCTGAAAATCTTGTCTACTCGTTGCTCGGGCGTGAGGCCATCCTCATTCATTTTCATCATGATCACTGTGCCCACCATTTTGTAGATAGCCTTGGGAAGACAAGAAATAGATCATAAAGTTCACCTCGGATGGGGTAAAGAATTTAAATTTACTTCAAAGGACTCCTTAAACGCTTTTAAATAAGAGAGTGGTGTAATCAAATCGGTGTGAGTCTCATGACTAACGGGATAGAGAAGAATTTCATGACTCCTAATTTTTCGGGCTGGAGGAAGTGAGTGAAAAGAGTTGTGGTGAGACCAAGAATGACGAAAATGATGAGCTCAGTTTGGAAACTTCTGAGTTTGAGGTCAGATGGTAATCAACAAGCTCTACTCCTTGGAGATCTAGGAAAAGATGAAGTGGTCCCAGATGAAATGGACCGTAATCTGATCCTAACTGATAAGGGACTTACAATCTGTCAAGAAAGCAAGCGAGGGGCACCAGTAAAATTAAGCCCTGAAAGAAGTTAGCTGAGAGGGATCTGCGAGTCAGGGACTATCTTCATGAGTGAAAGAACAGAGTAAGATGATTCCATTTTCCATTAAACTGCACACATGTAATTCTCAAAATGGAAATGAAAGGTAGAAACGAGTTTCATTCTTAGGAAAGTGCCTTAAAATGCTCATCTACACAAAGACTTGTAGGTAAACATATAGCAGCATTTTCAATAATAGCCCTGAAGTGAAACAGCACAAATACTCAACTGGCAAAGAGATAAATAAAATACGATGCATCTGTACAATTGAATATGATTTTAGCAACAGAAAGGAATGAAATACTGACAGATGCTACAACATAGATAAATGTCCAAAAAAGTGCCAGATATAAAAGGCCAAACGTATATTGTAAGATTCCATTTATATAAATGTTCAGTGAGACAAATCCATAAAGAAAGTAGAAGGGTAGTTTTCAAAATCTGGGGATACCCATGGGCATAAGGTATCCTATTGGGAGAATAAAAATGTTCTACAATTGGATTATGATGATGGCGAGATAACCTAGACCTTAAAGGGTAAAGAAGATTTGGATGGGCCCAGAGCCCTGAAGGAAAAGGTGAAAAGCCCAGGTGGAAAGCATGGTAGAGGCCGAAGTGGCCAGTGGTGAGTGTTCAAGGGTGAGCAGCCCTGGATGGACAGTGAGGCTGCAGGGGACATGCAAGCGAATGGATGTCAGCTGGATAGCCGGATCTGTGTGCACAGCTGTGCGTGGCATGGAGGAACCTCTCTATAAAGACTTTTGACCAAATGAATGAGCAGCTCCTGAAGTACAGAGATGCTGTAAAGGCTGTATCAGTTACTGATACCTTGGTTCTGAAAAGGTGACTCAGCAAAAAGGAACCTGGAGGCAGGAAGGGGTGCCAGGGTGCAAGTGCAGAGGGCTAGAAGCTGGAGAAACTACTGGAGAAGGAGATAGGGAGCCACGTGCAGAGGGAGTATGAAGAAGGGGCACGGCTGATTAGAAGGAAAGAAACTGAGAGTCGAGGTGGATATTTCCAAGGGGGACAGAGCCTTGACAGTGAACTGCCATGTACTGAGCATTTCCTACATGACAGGAAGTCTTGTTTAGTCGCTCAGTTGTGTCCAACTCTTTGTGATCCCCTGGACTGTAGCGCACCAGGCTCCTCTGTCCATGGGATTTCCCAGGCAAGAATACTGGAGTGGGTTGCCATTTCCTTCTCCAGCAGATCTTCCCGACCCTGGGACTGAACCTGTGTCTCCTGCCTGGGCGGGCAGATTCTTTACCACCGAGTCACCAGGGAAGCCTGAGAGAAAGTGTGCCAGGTGCTTAATCATTACCACAGTCTTGAAGGGTAGGTTCATTATCATTTTTTCATAAAGACATTGATGGTTTGGTGCTCAATGCCCTATAGCCAACTCCATGCCTGAACCTTACTGGGTCTCCCAGTTTACTTGGGAAGGGAAGTGGGTACTAAAGGTAGAGAAGGGACTAAAGATGCTGGTGCAGGTGGGGTAAGTGGAAGGCAGGGCTCCAGAGGTCAGAGCTGACTGAGCTGGGAAGCGGCCCCAGAGGGAGGAGAGTCAGCATAGCAGAGAGGGCATCTGGGTCACTTGGGTTTTGGCTACTGTTTCTCGCCATCACCCCTTAGCTTTGCTTTGGGGATCTACACCTCTGCTTCCCCCCCACCCCAAATCTCAGCCCTGTGGTCTGGGCATGGCCTTGCCCCAGCTCCAGGATGAGACACTTGGTCCTGCCTTCCCTCTTTGGGTCACCTTGTCAGCGCAGAGGTGGACACACAAGCTAAGACAGTGAGTGAAGAGGCATGACTCATTCATCAGCGGGTGAGTGCTCAGCAGGCTCCCACACTGCTCTAGGCTGGAGGGATACAGCAGTGAGAGAGTATGGCCCTCTCTGTACACGTAGCTTGTGTTCTATTGTATCAGATAATTTAGGGCAGTGATAAAATCTATGACCAAAAAAAAAAAAAAATGTTGGTAAGGGATTAGATGGCCCAGGGGTAGGGGGATGTGAGTTCAGGGAGGAAGGCCTGCCAAGATGTTGAGATGAAGGCGCAACCCTGAGAGGAATGAGGGGACCTGGGGGGCGGTCCTGGGCAGAGGGAGAGGATATCAAGGCCCTGATGTGAGGCTGTGTGTTCCAGGAAAACCAAGGCTCAGGTATCTCACACTCGGTGTGTAAGGAGTGGTGTTGAAGACTGAGGTTGCAGCAGTGGGCAGGGGGTCCTGGGACATTTGCACAGGCAACTGAGGAAGATGCTTGTTTACGTGGAATGATGGGAAACTGGGGACCATGAGCAGCATCTTGTGCCCACCGTGGGGAAGCTGGCTTGAAGAAGACAGTGGCGTCCAGCAGGGCGGAGCTAAGCCAAGGGCTAGAGAAGCTGGGTCCTGATACCATCCTTCTCACCCTCTAGGCTTATGTTGGTGGAAGATCTCACAGTGAGAGCATGGCTGGTTGAAATGTGGTTGACAGTCAGAACCCAGCAGCTTGGAGCTGAGACATTATCCAGCATGGAGGCAGGGGACAGGACAGAGGATTCAAGGCCTGCCAGGGCTCCTGGTGGGGAAGCAGGGGACCTGCCATAGGCCTGTGCCCAGGGAGGCTCTTCCCAAGGTCTGCGTTTCTGCCTGCAGCAGCCCAGGCCCTGAGAACACCCGGGGGCCTCACCTCGATGATCTCTAGCATCTCCACTCGGGTGATCTTGCCGTCCCCGTCCAGGTCGTACATGTTGAAAGCCCAGTTCAGCTTCTGCTCAAAGCTGCCCCTGGAGGTGATGGACAGCGCGCAGATGAACTCTCGGAAATCGATGGTGCCATCCCCGTTCTTGTCGAAGGTGCGGAAGGCGTGCTGGGCAAACTTGGAGGCATCCCCGTATGGGAAGAACTACAGGGCAGAACACACAAGGTCACCTGTCAGGAGGGGAAGAATCGCAGGCCCCAAAGTGAAAGCCCAGTGGCACACGCTGGCCCGGGGCTCTCCCAGCCCTCCCAGGGGGCGAGGGGGTCAGGCTTGCCCGTGTGGACCGGGTTTGGCCCAACACTCAAGGCTAAGGACGGGCACAAGGAAGCGGTCTCCCCATGCGTCCTCACTCCCAGGCTCCTCGCTCTTGCCTGAGGGTGAGGCTGGAGACACTGGGCTTTGAGGTTGGTGGGACCTGGATCAGGGCTGCTAGAATTCCTCCTCTGTGGCCTTTCTTGTCATTCTCCCTCGAGGTCTAGGACGGGGCAGCCAGCTGACTTCTCTCCTGCACAGGGCAGTATGACCTGGACTCCCACATTTCTCCGGGTGTCATCATCCAGGCTCACTGCCCGTGGGGCCTGAGCAAGGTGGCCCTGACCTCCCGCCAGTGGCTCCCGGTCCCTAGCCCACCAAGGTCCCCCTGGGTGTTGGGCCAGCATCCAACTCCTTTTTCTAGAAACTTTTCTTTTGCGGGGCATTTAAGACCCACTAAAAATAGAACATGACTGGGCTTATTTCTGAGAGACATAAAGAGGTGTCTTCTCAGAGCCAGCAGGGTGCTGCAGGAGACAGGAGAGGGACGCAGGAGGAGGAGGGGGTGCAGACCCCAAAGTGGGAAGACCACGGAGACCGTGGCCATGGCCCTGGGCTTGGACACACATCTGGGCCTGCCACACACAGCAGGGAGCTCTGATGCCTGACCCTCTGCCCTAGCAAAGCTAAAGGACATCCTCCATATACGTATGTAAGTATATGTAGGGCTGATTCTCTTTGCTGTACAGTAGAAACTAACACAACATTGTAAAGCAACTATACTCTGATAAAAATATTAAAAAAAAAAAAAAAAAAGGAAAAGACATTCTCTCCAGGTGGAGCACAGGAAACTAGCAAGCAAACCTCGTCCCATCCCTGAACAAAAACAAACCACGTGCTGTTTTAAACCAGAGAAGGTGCATTCGTGTTTCTGGATGAAGAATTCCACTAAATACAAAGTCCAAAGCAGATTCCTAAGGATGCCATGGCATTCATATTCTGGCGTGGGTGCTGCCACTTGCTAAGTGGGTCAGGCTGGCCACACACAGATGGCTGGCATCATGCCCTCTCTGACTGCGTCCTCTTTCTCACTGTACGTCCTGACCTGGGACCCGCTAAGCCCTGCTACCCACTGACCCTTCACTGCACATTGAATGGTAGGAAATCTCCCTCCAGAAACAAAAGACAAGCATTTCATGTAAGGGGCGAATACAGGAGGCCCAGGGATGAGACAAGCATTCCTGGGGGCAGGGGTGGGGAGATCTGGTTTCAACTTGCAGACGCCAGTATCTGATCAGGTGCTTGCTCTTGTTGTGTAAGAAGCTACCCCTAAACCTGGTGGCATGAAACAGTATCAATCATTTTATTAATCTTGGGAAATAAAAACTTGACCATCTCTTCTTTTCTAATCTAACAACTCATTCTGTAACTATGAGCCTCCTATATTCTGAACTGTTCATTATTTGTAACACTTATAACACCACATGGTGGGGGAGGAGTTGGGGGGTTGTTCTATTTTTTTCTCCTCACAACAACCAATTTTCTGTATCCCAGCTGGGTGTCCTACAGGTCAATTCACTTCTGATCCTAATGGCCTGGAGTTACTGGGGTGTCCTGCAATGCAGGAGACCCCAGTTTGATTCCTGGGTCAGGAAGATCTGCTGGAGAAGGGATAGGCTACCCACTCCAGTATTCTTGGGCTTCCTTGATGGCTCAGCTGGTAAAGAATCTGCCTCCAATGAGGGAGACCTGGGTTCGATCCCTGGGTTGGGAAGATCTCCTGGAGAAGGGATAGGCTATCCACTCCAGTATTCTGGTCTGGAGAATCCCATGGACTGCATAGTCCATGGAGTCGCAAAGAGCCAGACACAACTGAGCAACTTCACTTCACCACTTTGTTATAAAGGATACAATCCAACGGAGGAGATGCATAGAGTAATAAAAGGGATGCATGGAGCTCCCAGTACGGGTTGCCCCACTCTCCCAGCCCTTGAATGTTTTCATCAGCCTGGAAGTTCCTGGAACCCCATAGTTAATGGCAGTTTCATTATGCAAGCATGATCGATCAAATCATTGGCCATTGATGATTGAACTCAATCTCCAGACACCCTGTCTCCACTGGAGGTCTGGCTTGGGGCTGGAAGTTCCAGTTCTCTAATCTGCCCCTTGTCTTTCTGGGACCAGCCGCCCCCTCAACAATCCTGCCTCACTCATCTTATTAACATACACTCATCTTATTAACATACACTCATCTTATTAACATACAATAGACACTAAAGAAGGAAATGGCAACCCACTCCAGTATTCTTCCCAGGAAAATCCCATGGACAGAGCAGCCTGGCAGGCTACAGTCCATGGGGCTGCAAAGAGTTGGACATGACTGAACATGCATGCGGACACTGATCACTCCAGAGATTCCAAGAGTCTTAGAAACTTCTGTACCAGGAACCAAGGACTAAGACCAAATATATTTATTTCTTATTCTAAGTATCATATGTGCCCTCTGCCTGGGTGGTCTTCCTCTCTCTCTAAGGGGGTGCTGTTTGCTAATGTGTCGTCTGTGTTCAGGGGTCTTGAGCAGAGCCTGTACCTGAGAAATACAATAACCTAAAAACAGAGCAGACTGAGCCCCTGGTAGATTCCAAGGTCTCCCTGGGGACTTTTATCCATCAGTCTTTCTGCACCCAGTGTCAGGAGTCCACTGGGTATAATTTTTTCCATCCCTGTGGGTTTCTGGTGGTGCAGTGCTTTACCCATTTTACATCTCACAGCATCCTTCTAAGTTAAAGGCCTTCTGATATTTTTATCTGAAAATAGCTGGGCATCTTAGGTCAGTGTATTAAAAATTAATTTAGATCTGGAAGGCCTTCAGAAAAAAAAATCGATGGTAAATTTTGAGCTATAAAAGTTGCATGTGCCTTGCTGAAGGTCTGTTTACTGACTTTTAAAGCCAACATGTTTTCTCTGGAGGAACGGAGTGTGTGATGAAGAGCCCTCAGATATCTGGAGTGGTTGTTTCCTTTAGAAAATTCATCTTATCATTTTCTGAGTACTTCAAGTTTTTTGAATCAGGGGAATGATCCTTCTTTTGATGAAATAATTCAACTCTGGATGGGGCATGACAGAAAAAATGAAGCCATACTCCCTTCAGTTTCTGTAGGAAGAAATCAGGGTCTTGAGCTCATATCTACTTCTCTCGGAGGAAAACACTGCCTGAGAAGTACAAGTATCTGGACAGTATTATTGCTTGAAGGGTATTTTTAAATTCAATGTATTTTGCATCAACTCCTGCATTAAATATTGATGTAGAAATAATTTTTGTGTTATTAATAATCCAAATATTTTAATATAATAAAAAACTTGGAAGTTGAAATTTTATATATATATATATATATATATATATAGTTTTATATATTTCACTTGTGTCTTTGTGTGTGCATACTAAGTCACTTCAGTCATGTCCGACTCTTTGCAGCCCACCAGGCTCCTCTGTCCACAGAATTCTCCAGGCAAGAATACTGGAGTGGGTTGCCAAGCCCTCCTCCAGGGGATCCTCACAACCCACAGCTCAAACCGGAGTTTCTTAAGTCTCCTGTATTGCCAGGCAGCTTCTTTACCACTAGTGCTATCTAGGAAGCCCTTAGGTTGCCATAAAAAACTACCAAGGATTGGGTAGCTAGTAAACAACACACATTTATTTCTCATAGTTCTGAAGGCTAGATGTTCAAGATCAAGATGCCAGCATGGTCAGGTACTGGTAAGGGCCTTCCTCTGGGTTGCATTCTGCTGACTGTTTGCTGTGTCCTCACATTCTGGAAGGTGCCAGGACACTCTATGACGTTTCTTTTATAAGAGCACTAATCCTGTTCATGGGGCTTCCTAGGTAGCTCAAATGGTAAAGAATCTGCCTAAAATGTGGGAGACCTGGGTTTGATCCCTGGGTTGGGAAGATCCCCTGGAGAAAGGAATGGCAATCCACTCCAGTACTCTTGCCTGGAGAATTCCATGGACAGAGGAGCCTGGTGGGCTACAGTCCATGGAGTTGCAAAGAATTGGCCACAATTGAGCAACACTTTCACTTTCTTCAATCCTATTCATGAAGGTTCCACCCTCATGACCTAAGCACTTCCCTCCTAATACCATCATTTTGGGTATGAAGTTTCAACATAGGAATTTGGGACACACAGAGTCAGCCCATAGCAACTTGTTTAAAAGGAAATAAGTTTTGTTGTAAAAATTTTCAAAAACTATATTAGATAATCTAATATAGCTAACCTTCAATTAATTTCCATTGTCTCTTTTATGCCCATGTATACACACACAGCTCTACTTTTGGTCAAAATATTTAAATCTAGTGTATCTTGTATTTCCATTAAAAGGAAAGTAAAAAAAAACAAAAAACAAAAAACACCTCATCTGAGAAACAGATTGTTTAGTTTTGTCTGACTAAACAACATTTAGTCACTGGGTTGTGCCTGACTCTTTGAGACTCCATGGACTGTAGCCCACCAGGCTCCTCTGTCCATGGGATTTCCTAGGGAAGAATACTGGAGTGGGTTGCCATTTCCTCCTCCAGGGGATCTTCCCAAACCAGGGATTGAATCTACATCTGCATCTCCTACATTGGGAGGCAGATTCTTTACCACTGAGCCACCTGGGAAGCCAGGGAAGCAGCTGCAAATGGCCAGTTAATAACGCCTGCTTGATGGGAATCCAGGCTCCCAGCCAGGAATTCTTCTGACCCCAGAAGCCGTGTGGTGTGCTTCCCGGAGGCATCCTTTGGGGTTTGGCATCAGTGGGGCAGCCTGTCCTCCTGAGGATACCCAGGAGAAGGCTCCTTTGTGAAGAGCAGGGTTTGGGGTGGAGCAGGGTCTGCTCCAGGTTCGGGCCAGCAGAGCCCTAGGCTTAATTCTGGGGGCGTCTGAGCTGGCCAGTGCCCCAGGCTCCTTGGGCTGGGGGTGAGGCTGCCCCGGAGGCAGTCTTCTCTACAGCCCTCTTTTGTCCTTGCCCCTGTGGAGCCCACAGCCCTTTGGTTCCAACACCTGGGGACTCAGAGCTAGTAACCGAAGGTGGGACCACCAAGTAGCCCCTCTGTCCCTGGGTTCTCTGGGACCCCCAGCTGTGGAGGGCTGAGTGTACTAGGCCAGTTTATACAAGGAATCTGAGCATCTATGGATTTTGGTATTTGAGCCCTAGAATCAATTCCCATGGATGCTGAGGGACCAACTACTGTATAACAAACAAGGTAGAAGGTTAGGGGAAAAAAATGTATCTGCCTGATCTGCCTGGAACAGTCTGATCATAAACTCTGCATTGTACTCTGAACACTCTGCCATCACAAACTCCTGTGGACAAGCTTGAAATGTCAAGGCCTTGGCTCATGGTGCCTGGCTGGCTATGATAGAGGCAGGATTTGAATGCATATCTGTCGGGTCATTTCTGCTACATCTTTCTGTTTCTCTTAATCAGGTATTGTGTGTGTGTGCTCAGTCTCTCAGTTGTGTTCAGGTCTTTGTGATCTCATGGACAGTAGCCCGCCAGGCTCCTGTGTCCATGGGATTTCCCAGGCAAGAATACTGGAGTGGGTTGCCATTTCCTTCTCCAGGTAATCTTCCCAACCCAGGGATGGACCCCACATCTCTTGCATCTCCTTCATTGGCAGGTGGATTCTTTACCACTGAGCCACCTGGGAAGCCCTAACCAAGTATTAGCTGAAGAAATAAAGTTAAATCCACATCTGATGAAAAAAACGAATTTGTTGCATTATGTAATTCTTAGCTTTCATCCTGCTAATACTGTGTATTTATCGCCATCTCCTGGCAGGAAGTATGTACTACATGAAAATCACTACAATGCTCCTGAGGGACATTTTTTATGATTCATTCATTCTTTAATGCAACAAATATTTACTGAGCAGTTACTACATGTCAAGCACTGTGTTGGGTGGTGGCCAAAGTAGAAAAAATATATATTTATAATCATGGGAGACCTAGACACTAATCATACAACTGCTGCTGCTGCTGCTAAGTTGCTTCAGTCGTGTCCGACTCTGTGCGACCCCAGAGACGGCAGCCCACCAGGCTCTGCCATCCATGGGATTCTCCAGGCAAGAACAATGGAGTGGGTTGTCATTGCCTTCTCCATTGTGTGAAAGTGAAAAGTGAAAGTGAAGTCGCTCAGTCGCGTCCGACTCTTTGCGACTCCCTGGACTGCAGCCTACCGGGCTCCTCCATCCATGGGATTTTCTAGGCAAGAGTACTGGAGTGGCTTGCCATTGCCTTCTCCGAATCATACAACTACATAAGTATAAAATTGCACTATGATATGGTAACTCAGTTGGTAAAGAATCCACCTGCAATGCAGGAGACCCCGGTTCAATTCCTGGGTTGGGAAGATCCCTGGAGAAGGAATAGGCTGTCCACTCCAATATTCTTGGGCTTCCCTACTGGCTCAGCTGGTAAAGAATCCACCTGCAATGAGGGAGACCTGGGTTTGAAAGATCCCCTGGAGAAGGAATAGGCTGTCCACTCCAATATTCTTGGGCTTCCCTAGTGGTTCAGCTGGTAAAGAATCCACCTGCAATGAGGGAGACCTGGGTTTGAAAGATCCCCTAGAGGAGGGCACGGCAACCCACTCCAGTATTCTTGCCTGGAGAATCCCATGGACAGAGGAGCCTGGCGGGCTACAGTCCATGGAGTCACAAAGAGTTGGACACGACTCAGCAACTAAGCACAAGTGCATAGAGCCACAAGCGAAAGTTATGGGAATGATCTTATGAGTTTGAAACTTAATGAAAATTTAGTGTGCAGCTCCCCTCCCCCACCCTAATATGCAGGTGGTGACAACTCACTGCTCTTCATCATAGCTGAAGAAAGGTCTCAGAGTCCAAAACTTTGGGGATTACACAAATCTAGACTGTATCCCACTGTACTCCACATCCTTATTCAGAACTAACCAATGTGCAGAATAGGAACAAAACCAGGAAATGCTCGAGGACTCTGCCTCCCCCAGGGGGACAAAGGGAGACTTGGCACAAATTAATCAGCTTACTCCAAAGCCACAGCAGAGGTTTTTCTTACAGAGAGTGGGCTGATGTCCCATATTTCCATCTTTTCAATAATCTATGCAGTTGTGAATATTAAATGGGCTGTCTCCTTAAAAGACGGTGAGTGAACCCCAGATACCTCATACTGAATATGCCAATGTTCCCCCAACCCCCCACTACCCCCAGTGCAACACAGGTGGCTGCATCAGAAAAAAAAAACCCAAAAAAACAAAAACAAAAACAAATGACATCGAAACACAGTGCTTCCATTCCCCGCTCCAGCCCTGGCTGCTGTCCCTGTGTCTAGCTCATCCTTCTAGAAGTTGTACTGAGTTCCAAGAAAACATCGTAACATTTCCCATGAGAATCCTCCCTTCTCTCTCGGAGTCACTGGGGGCCTGCCTCAATTTGATGGAGGATTCCGGGTCCCCTAGAAGCTCTCCGTCCAACCTTCAGGCGGGGGAGGTTTTCACAAGCAAAGCCTTGACCCACCGTGACAGCTGACCACAGACCTGCTGTATCGGGGGGCGTGGCCACAGGACGCTGAGGAGGGCAGTCTCTCTCCAGCTCTGGGCTGCTGCTGGGCAGCCCTGAGACCTCAGAGTAGATATCTGCCCATTAATCTGCCTGAAATAGCGCTCACAATGGGATCAAAGAACAGAAGAGTATTCTTGGACCACTCTGCAGCTCACTGTCATGGAGAGGCCTGCCATCCAGTCTCTCACCAGACACAGTCCCTTTGGAAAAGTCCTCGCTCAGGTCAGTTCTGTTTTCCTTTGTTCTCAAATGTCAGAAGCCTATATTGTCTGGCTTATGAACCCACCAACAGAATCCCCTCCCCAGGGATGGAGTAGTACTCAGTTCAGTTCAGTTCAGTCGCTCAGTCATGTCCAACTCTTTGTGACCCCATGAATCGCAGAACACCAGGCCTCTCTGTCCATCACCAACTCCCGGAGTTCACTCAGACTCACGTCCATTGAGTCGGTGATGCCATCCAGCCATCTCATCCTCTGTCATCCCCTTCTCCTCCTGCCCCCAATCCCTCCCAGCATCAGAGTCTTTTCCAATGAGTCAACTCTTCGCATGAGGTGGCCAAAGTACTGGAGTTTCAGCTTTAGCATCAGTCCTTCCAAAGAAATCCCAGGGCTGATCTCCTTCAGAATGGACTGGTTGGATCTCCTTGCAGTCCAGGGGACTCTCAAGAGTCTTCTCCAACACCATGGTTCAAAAGCATCAATTCTTTGGCGCTCAGCCTTCTTCACAGTCCAACTCTCACATCCATACATGACCACAGGAAAAACCATAGCCTTGACTATAGACTAAAGTAGTACTAGGGAAGAACAAATCTGACTTCATATTGGATCTATTTTTTTAACTTTAACCTTTATATTCTATTGCTTTTGCTACAAGCTCATCACTAAAGGAATGTTGTTAGTTGCTGAGTCATGTCCCACTCTTTGTGATTCCATGGACTGCAGCCTGCCAGTCTCCTCTGTCTGAGGGATTTCCTAAGCAAGAATACTGGAGTGGATTGCCATTTCCTTCTCCAGGGGATCCTCCCAACCCAAGAATTGAATCTGGATCTGCATCTCCTGCATTGGCAGGCAGATTTTTTTTTTTTAACCATTGAGCCACCTTAAAGTATACATAATGTCCCACCTCCAGGAACCCTGCCTCCCATGCCTGAGAGTTAAGCTAAAACACTTTCCTTTAAGCTACAAGAAACATCCTGACCAGGACCACCTGTGAATGGATGCAGGAAAGAAGAAATTAACACATCCTCCCTGGAGTCTGGCTGGAACCAGGAAATATTTGCAACAACTTATCGCCTTTTTTTACTTTACCTTCTCACCTCCCCCTCTTTGTTCTATAAAATAAGCTAACATCCCAACTGGGCAAGATGGTTCTTAGGGACTCGAGTTCACCATCTTCTGGGTCTGCTGCTCTCCAAATAAAATCACTATTCCTTGTCTCAACAACTTCTCTTGATTTATTGGCCGGTTGTGTGATGAGTGGTATGACAGAGTCTTATCTATTGCACCCCTGAAATATAGCAATTCTGCTTCCAAGGTCATCTCCCCTCACCTCTGCTGGAATTAGCCAGAAGCCTCTCCTGGATGACCTGGCTCAGAAATTAACCTCTCCAGGTCCTGCCAGTAGAGCAGTGGTCTACTGGCCACATGAAAGTCTATCGGGGAGCGAGGTCCTAGGCAGTTCCTTCTCTTGTGCTGCCTCGGCTGGTCTTTCAACACATTTAGGACTAGAAGGTCATCGCTCTGCATTAAGTAACTGGCTCAAGGTTGTATCATTGGAAAAGACCCTGCTGCTGGGAAAGATTGAGGGCAAGAGGAGAAGGGGGTGACAAAGGATGAGATGGTTGGATGGCATCACTGACTCAGTAGACAAGAGTTTGAGCAAACTCAGGGAGATGGGGAAGGACAGGGAAGCCTGGCATGCTGCCGTTCATGGGGTTGCAAAGAGTCAGACGTGACTTAGCAACTGAACAACAACAATAAGGCTGTATCTCTAAGGAGGGTGAGGGCACTGGGATCAAACCCAGCTTGCTCAGTGGACGCTGCCTCTCCTGCGCTTGCTGAGTCTGCCTGGCCTTCTGCACTGAAATGGAGCTGCAACCCGCCTCCTCCACCAGGTTCTGGAAAGGATCTGCCCATCTGGCCCGTGGTTCTGCTTCTTCCTCCCCACGCACTCCTGCCTTGCACTGTGCTCACAGGAGCCTCAATCCTTGTCATCAAGGCTGGTCCAGGCCAGAGCAGGCTCACAGGGAGTGGGTACCCACTGTTAGGGACAAAGGGGGGAAAACACCTGTCCTTCACAGGGGACACCCCCTCCTCTCCAGGCAGTAGGAAGGGCTGGGCCCTGGGCAGGTCGGCGGGGACCATAGCCCCTGGCTCCGGGGCAGGTACTGCTGCAGAGGGAGAGAGGCTAACCAAGGATGGCAGTCAGCCTCCTGGACCTCATTGTGGCCCAGCTCAGAGCAGATACTCCATCTTGCCCCCAGGGCTGCAGTGGGGTGGGGTCCTTGAGACAAAGCAGGACCCACCCCAGGCTCATGAGAAGCAGAGGTGAGATGCGAGCTCAGTTCTATCTTATTCTGTGATGTTGACAAAGTCATCTGAGCCTCAGTTTCCTCTTCCACAAAATAGGGCAATAATAATCAATACCTATGATGTAGAAGTGCTGTGAGACGTACTGGGGACAGAACATGTGTAAACTGTCTGAGACTGTGAGGAGCTGGGCCTGGGCCCTTCCATGTTCCCCTCAAAGCTGCCCCAAAGCATCCATCTCCTGATGTTTGCAGATGGCAGCTGGGCGAGCAGCTGGTTAGCGGTGGGCTCTCTCACACACATGCCCCGGGCTGCTGGCCAAACTGGTGTCCTTGAGGATTCACTTGGTATTTGGTTTTGGCTTTAGGCTCATCACACCCACAAACCATCACACGTCCAGAGGGAACTTTTCACACCCAAGTTTTCTCCTGTTCACTTCCCATAACCATCAATAGCATCTAACTGTTTTCAGGACAAGGAACAAAATTACCCCCAAGCCTCTATGTCGTTTTCGGTCCACTCCTCTGCCCTCTGGGATTCTTTCACTACCTGCTACCTGGGACTTACTGAGCTCTCAGCCACAGCTATGCAGCCTTTGCCGTTTTTCTCTTTGCCTGAAATGCTCCTTTTCTGCTCCAACCCAGGTAATGCCTGTGTTCTTCTTCAGACCTTGAAGTCTTCTCCAAGGCAACGTCAGAAGCTCCCATTATACACACGCACATCACTGAGTCCCACCCTCGGTTACATTTATCATCACAGTGAAGAAATGTTCGTGGCCTTGCTTGATTAAGGCCTGTCTTCCTTAGCATTTGTTGTGGTTGTTTAGCAGCCAAGTCGTGTCCCACTCTCTTGTGACCCCATGCACTGCAGTCCACCAGACTCCTCTGTCCATGGGATTTCCCAGGCAAGAATACTGGAGAGGGTTGCCATTTCCTTCTCCAGGGGATCTTGCTGACCCAGAAACTGAACCTGTGTCTCCTGCACTGACAGGCGGATTCTTTACCCCTGAACCACCAGGGAAGCCCCTCCCCTAGTAGACCATAAGCTAAATGGAGGCAAGGAGTGGCCTGTTTTCGCCCACCACTGTGATCCCTGGCATCTAGTACAGGGCCAGGCACACAGGAGGTGTCAGATGAACATATGACTCAGCACAGCAGGTCTTTTTTGAGCCTGAGGATACAGCAGCAAATCCACCCAATGACCAGGGAAGGCCTGAAATGTGTTCCAAAGGGTGTCTTAAGTCAGCTCTGCTAAAGAAGGCTCCCACCTGGCCTTAAATCGTGTCATCCCCGTTACTGCTTCAGCCGATGATTCATGAGGATTGAATCATCATCAGAGCAGTATGTGCACTTGGTCATGTGCAGGGGAAAAGGAGAGAGATATTTCTCCTTAATCAGAAATGGTGGATCCCCAAACTGTTCTCTGCCAAGATGTTCATTCAACAGATACTCCCAAAAGCCAGGGGTGGTGCCAGGCTTCATGCTGAGATCTGTGTGGGAGGGAAGGAGGGTGAGGGGCAGCGAAGAAGAAAAAGAGTAAAATATAAGACCCGTCCCTGCCCTCAAGCAGACATAACCAATCATATGTAGATGCAGCCCAAAGTGTGAGCTGCCCTCCACATTTGGGCTCTCTGGAAAGAGATTAAAGATACAGCCCCTCTACCCTGCCCCCCATGGGGGGCACCCAGATCCTGAGGTCACTTTTCAGAGCTGCCTCTCCACTTGTCCTCTCGGTGACAATATCCATTTTTTACATTATGGGTCCCTCAGGAGTCCAGGTTTTATTAAGAGACAACCACTATTAGCTCATGGTTCTTGAGCTGCATCTATTTGAGAAGAAAATTAGTCCTGAATTAAATTCCTAGAGAAGGGGTTTTGCCCCTTGGGTCACGGAAGCAATTTTCATTTATGTCCTCGACCAGGTCCCTCCACAGGCATATCACCCCAAGAAGGTCATGAGGCCCAGGGGAAGTTCTCTGACCTTCTTATAGAAAACCAGACACAGGCAGCGGAAATCCTGCCTAATGTTCCGGTCTCCCTCATCTGAGAATTCACACCATGGGTAAAGCCAGAATCGCCTCTTCGTTAAAGGAAATACGATGCTTTGCTCTTAATTGCATCTTCACTGGTTTTAGATTAGGATCTGTTATCCTGCAGATGCTTGATAAATGCTTTATAAATGCTTAGCGTGGATAAAGGAAGCAACTCGCTGCAGAGGAGCCGATGCTGGGTTGTGGCAGGGTATCTAGTTGTAACTGAACTCAAGCCACTTGGGATATAAAATGACAGCATATATCAGGTAAGCTTCAAAATTTCTTTCAGCGATCACATTTTATTTATTTTTTTCTGATTCTAGAAGTGAAATCTTTAAAAAAGGAGAAAAGAAAATGATTTTGGCAAATGGGTGACACTTTCATGAATTTGGATTTGTTACTTTACTGCCCCTTTCTCTGGCTGTTGTCTAGTTGCTAAGTCGTGTCTGACTCTTTGTGACCTCATGGACTGCAGCACGCCAGACCTCCCTGTCCTTCACCATCTCCCAGAGTTGGCTCAAACTCATGTCCACTAAGTCAGTGATGCCAACCAATGATCTCAATCCCTGTCACCCTTTCTCCTCCTGCCATTAGTCTTTCCCAGCATCAGGGTCTTTTCCAGGGAGTGTGGCCCCTTTTGTTGGTATAGCCTAATTACAGGATCAGACTTTGAAGGGTGAACATATCTATTGTTGTTGTTTTATTCACTAAGTCGTGTCTCACTTTTGGTGACCCAATGCACTGTAGCCCTCCACGCTCCTCTGTTCATAGGATTTCCTAGGCAAGAATACTGGAGTGGATTGCCATTTCCTTCTCCAGGAGATCTTCCCAATCCAGGGATCAAACGTGGGTCTCCAGTGTTGGCAGGCAGATTCTCTACCACTGAGCCACCTGAGATGCCCACTCACTGGTTACTCAGACTTTAAACTCTCTCTCTCAAAAAATAAATAAAATAAAATAAAAATAAACTCTCTTTACTTCTGCCCAAATACCCAATTCACATTACAAATTGGTTCAATGACATCTTGATTTGGGACAAGGGGTTTCCTCCAGTACTTCTCTTGTTGACTAATGTTGAACCACCAGGATAAAGCAGTCTACTGTTAGCACTTATTACAAAATAGGGGGTCAACAATAGTAAATTACACAACAGTCAATTGTCATGTTTCCATTTAAGTCAGTCTACTATATTAGAAAGAAGACAATTTTGTCAATTTAAAAAGAAACCCATCTTTGAAACTGAGGAAGGGTTGAGGCTCTTTGAAGATGCTCAGTGAAAAGCTGGTCGTGTGGGGGAAAACTGGAAAAGGATTCCTCATCTCACAGTCTCTTCAATTATTCCAACTGAAGTGGGTAGAGCAGCAGATTTTGCAGTGGGTCTGAAACTGCTTATTTATTTCACCTCCTGAACTCCTCCTAGAATAAAGTAGTCTCTTCAAGATCGATGACCATTTCACCCTAGGCCCAACTCATTTCACAGTGTCATGGTGACCATGACGAGAATGCTCAGCCTGGCTGCATCTCAATTAAAACCTTCTATTAATATAATGTCACAGGCCACCAAGGCTGCAACTCTGAAGAGAGAGCTGTACAGCACAGCTGGTGACAGGGACCGCAATGATTGTCTGAGATGGGGAGTTCTGTCTGTAGCAGTTGAACTCATTTGTAAGAAATGAACATATACAGGGCCACCACCTCAGTAGCTGTGTCCTCCCTTTCCTGGAAAGAGAAGTCTCCCTCCCAACTCTAAAATGTCCCCCTCGATTTTTTACCGTCCATCATTGCTGACATATCCATAACTTTTACCTAAATTGTTCCAGCGAAAGTGAAAGCGTTAGTTGCTCAGTCGTGTCTGACTCTTTTTCGACCCCATGGACTGTAGCCCGCCAGGATTCTCTGTCCATGGGATTCTCCAGGCAAGAATACTGGAGTGCATTGCCATTCCCTTTTCCAGGAGACCTTCCTGACCCAGGGACTGAACCCAGTTTTTCTTGCATTGCAGGCAGGTTCTTTACCATCTGAGCCACCAGGGGAGCCACAAATTGCTCCAGATGTAATGCCATCTCTGCCACCTGAGGTATAAGAAAAAGGTCTGACTGCAGACCAAGAAATGAACAAGAGATACAAATCCCATGGAGGAGGAAGGGTGGTATGCCGTGGTGGTGGGATCAGATGGGTCTGGGACTGAGTATCAGTTCTGCAGTTTCTTAAATGTGGGACCTTTGGCAAAGTGTTTTTAAAGCTTTTTCAAAGTCTTTGTTTATATGAAAACTGGGCAGGGGAAGAATTGGCTGCTGGGCTGGGATCTTTGGGATTTAAGGAGGAGGACACTAGAATCGAAAAAATGGAACGATTAGTCAATAATCGTCTACTAACTGGACATGGAACAACAGACTGGTTCCAAATAGGAAAAGGAGTACATCAAGGCTGTATATTGTCACCCTGCTTATTTAACTTCTATGCAGAGTACATCATGAGAAATGCTGGGCTTGAAGAAGCACAAGCTGGAATCAAGATTGCCAGGAGAAATATCAATAACCTCAGATATGCAGATGACACCACCCTTATGGCAGAAAGTGAAGAGGAACTAAAGAGCCTCTTGAGGAAAGTGAAAGAGAGTGAAAAGGTTGGCTTAAAGCTCAACATTCAGAAAACGAAGATCATGGCATCTGATCCCATCACTTCATGGGAAATAGATGGGGAAACAATGGAAACAGCGTCAGACTTTATTTTTGGGGGCTCCAAAATCACTGCAGATGGTGCCTGCAGCCATGAAATTAAAAGATGCTTACTCCTTGAAAGGAAAGTTATGACCAACCTAGATAGCATATTGAAAAGCAGAGACATTACTTTGCCAACAAAGGTCCATCTAGTCAAGGCTATGGTTTTTCCTGTGGTCATGTATGGATGTGAGAGTTGGACTGTAAAGAAGGCTGAGCGCCGAAGAATTGATGCTTTTGAACTGTGGTGTTGGAGAAGACTCTTGAGAGTCCCTTGGACTGCAAGGAGATCCAACCAGTCCATTCTGAAGGAGATCAGCCCTGGGATTTCTTTGGAAGGAATGATGCTAAAGCTGAAACTCCAGTACTTTGGCCACCTCATGCGAAGAGTTGACTCATTGGAAAAGACTCTGATGCTGGGCGGGATTGGGGGCAGGAGGAGAAGGGGACGACAGAGGATGAGATGGCTGGATGGCATCACTGACTCGATGGACGTGAGTCTGAGTGAACTCCGGGAGTTGGTGATGGACAGGGAGGCCTGGCGTGCTGTGATTCATGGGGTCGCAAAGAGTCGGACACGACTGAGCGACTGAACTGAACTGAAATGAAGTGCACCCATGATGTGCCAGGTGCTAGTCTAACTGCCAAAAGGGATGCAGAAAAGCATAAACTGTGGCCAGATTTTGAGTTGAGGCAAATAATTCTTGCAACAGGAGAAATTCTAAAAAGTGTAGGCTCTCCCTTGCCTCCTAGGGCAGCAATATATCCCACCTTCCCAACCCAGCCCCGGAGCGGAAGAATGAAAAAACCAGAACAGACCATAGCAGTAGATTTCCACTGCTACAGAAAAACCCCAGATCCCTATTTCCAGATCTTGCTGGACTGCTGATTCCAGGAGGGGTTCCTTTTTACCACAACCCAGAGTCCAGAACCTGCTGTGGGAAGAAGGCTTTATTTGAGAAGGGCCAAAACAGGAACTGGGCTTGGTGGCTCAGTTGGTAAAAAATCTGCTTGCAATGCAGGAGATCCAGGTTCGATCCCTGGGTTAGGAAGATCCCCTGGAGAAGGGAATGGCAACCCACTCCAGTATTCTTGCCTGGAGAACTCCATGGACAGAGGAGCCTGGTGGGCTATTGTCCGTGAGATCAAAAAGCGTGGGACACGACTGAGCCACTAACACACACAAAAGAGGCACCAAGAGTCAGGACTCAAGATTACAAAGAGCAGGAACATGAAACCCACACAGAGGAGCAGCCAAGCCAGGGTGTCAGACCCGCACGGCTTCTCATGCTGCTGCAGAGCCAGCTCTTGGACCGAGTTCCCTGGGATGGAACCTGCCTCTGCAGCTTCTCCTCCCAAACCCAGACTCCTTGATCCTCCTCTCCATGGGGAGTAACCCCAGCAAAGGCCATCTGATTCTTAACTCGGTTGTCTAGAAGGATCTATTTAGAGATTAGATCTCAGGGTGCAGGGGAAATCTCTGAAGAGTCTGCCAGTAGGGGGCCATGATAGAATCCTCCCACCCTGATGAGGCCAAAGGGCAGGAGCCACTGGGGTTCTGGGGTGCCAGACAGCAGAGGTTTGACTCTCTAACTATCTCCTGCAGGGTGTGAGCCCATCGCAGACAAGGGACGGAGTCCAAGTTCTGAAGGTGACACTTACTGATGTTGGGGAAGGGTCTGAGCAATTGGGCCTGTTTCCTCTCGTGTAGAATGAGGGGGTTGATTCTCCATCAGCCCGAGAGGGTCTATCAACCCCTGTAATTCTAAATCTGCATAATCGACAACATTATACTTGACAAAAGATGCTGATTTAATTAACAACACTTTTATAGCACTTCCTACGTGCCAGGTGTGTTTCAGCACACTGCCAGTGTTTCCCCATGGAATCCTCTAACAACCCTCTGACAGAGGTACCACTCCCAACCCATTACAGACACGAGTCAGCAGAGGCAAAGGGGGTATTATGTTACTTTGCCCAAGATCACACACCTAGTTATTGGCAGAATTGAACTCGTTTCACTCTAAAGGCTACACTTTTACCAAGCTACTTGCCTCTGATCTAACACGTAGGAACACAGACACCAGAAAGGTCAAAAATCCCAATTCTGCCTCTCACTCTCACCACGTACCAACAGTAGAATCTGAGTCCATTCTAGTCTGATAGAGAAGCAGAGAAGCCTGGCGGGTGAGGTAGCAGACATTCTGAAGCTCCAGATGGGCTCTGTAGCTCAGAGATTGCATAGGATCGTGGGCTTTGGCCAGAGCCAAGGCTTCTTGACTTAACTGCTCAGCATCGCTGGCGGGGGGTTAGGGGGGTGGAGGTGTTGGGGGTACAGCCCGCAGGGGGTATGGGGCGGGGGGGGGGGGGGGCGGGGAGGGTGCAGCAATGGTGATGTGAGATGGCACCGGCACCTGTGAATGAGCTGCTTCAGCTGCATCAGTCTGCCTGGGTGATACTGTCTGGGGGTTGGGGGAAGGCTGGAGGGGGCACTGAGCTGGAGTTAAAGACACTGAGCCATTCAGCCTTAAAGAGCCAGAAGCTACCTCCTCTGGCCCGAGGTGCTTAGGCATTAGATGAGGTGGGGTTCAGACTCCAGACAGGAAAGTTCTTCTCTCACATTTCCATATTTATCTCTCAGCAGGGAAAGCAGAGAGCAGACTTACCAAGGCTCCAGGCTCCTCCCTCTCCCTGCCTACCCCCAGGCTCACGAATAAAGATGCAGAACCTCCCAAGGAGAGCCTTGCAGGCCTTCCCCTAGGGGAGGGGAGGGGAGTCCACACGGGGCAGGAGGCATTGAAAAACATCCACCAGCAGCCTTAGGAGGGGGCATGGGAATGGGGGCCAGGGGCCAGGCGGAGGGTCTACAGATGATCGTGGAGGGCCAGAATCATTTCTGCTCTCAGCACCTCAACTTCTCTGCTTATAAATGGGGTTGTTTAGTTGCTCAGCCCTGTCCACCAGCTCTTTGTAGCTCTGTGCACTGCAGTTCACCAGACTCCTCTATCCATGGAATTCTACAATCTGGAATACTTGAGCTGGTTGCCATTTTCTTCTCTAGGGGAACTTCTTGACTCAGGGATCAAACCCATGTCTCCTGCATTGGCAGGCAGATTTTTTTTACCACTTAGTCACCAGGGAAGACCTAGAATGTGTTTTAATTACCTAGATTCTAGAAATATAGGCTACTGCTTTAAATGAACTTTGTGATGATGTATATGTTATACAGAAGCATCCACTTGGTCAGGGAAGTAGGGGTGTGTGTGTTAACAAGGAAAGTTGTGCTCTCTCAAGCCCAGTCATTGGTTTTCCTTCCCACTCTCGGACACGGCAGGCTTCTCCGCCAGCTGCTCTGGGCCTCTTGCTGATGGGTGGCGCTTTATTCCAGATCCAGTGTCTGATGCCTTCTCACCTTGGTCACATCTCCCATTTCCTCAAAACGCTGGCTGGTATTTCCCCATTCTGGGTGCATGCACAAGGAGTGCCATGGTGCAAAGCCACTGAATTTGTAGAGTGTTTTAAGCTGTCACTCTGGGGAGGCACTGTCTCCAGCAACAAATCCTGACCCTCCGAGAGAGAGACCAGTGTTTGTTTTTCTTCTCAGAGAAGTAACAGGGGAGACAGCACAGCTGTCAGAGTCCCTCAGAGTGACGCTCTGAAGCCACAGTGACCACATCAAACCCCAGCCCACCTCTGAAGTGGCTGTGTGACCTTGAGGAGGGCACTTTGTTCTGAGCCTCAGTTTCAGGTGTGAAGAGAACAATCCCAGGACTGGCTAATGCACTAGCTTATGTAAAGCATTTTGGACCGTGTCAGGTACATGGAAGACACTAAAGAACATAAATAAATAAAGCATAGCTTACACCTCTTCCTCCTGCCCTCAAGATCATGCATGCCTGTGTTTCAGACTCTACATTACAGTTTGTGCCATCTCTAACCACAAACCATTTTTATCCCAGAGAAATGTAGTTGATCACAGGTTGATCCACCTCTGTGAGCTGGACTTCAGGTTAGGTCCTTTTCCCTGTGAAGAGCTGACTCATTGGAAAAGACCCTGATGTTGGGAAAGATTGAGAGCAGGGGTGACCAAAGATGAGATGGTTGGATGGTATCACCGACTCAATGGATGTGAGTGTGAGCAAGCTAGGAGACAGCAAAGGACAGGGAAGCCTGGTGTGCTGCAGTCCATGGGGTCACAAAGAGCCAGACACCACTGAATGACTGGACAATAACCTGCTTTAACTTAATTCTCATAACGGTCCTATGAGGTAGTGCCCACAGATGAGAAATCTGAGGCACAGAGAGGTTAAGTAATTTTCTTAAGATCACACAGGAAATGGCAGAGTGGAGGTATGAACCTGGGAAAGTTACGTGCAGAGCCCGGGGGCCCTTTTCCCCCCACTGCTATACCAGAGGCAGGACTCTCAGGGGAGAGAATTTTGACTTTAAGCCCGAAAGGCAAGAGCTTTCCAGGTGGTGCAATGGTAAAGAACCCATCGGCCAATGCAGGAGATGCAGGTTCAGTCCCTGGGTAGGGAGGATCCTTTGCAGGAAGAAATGGCATCCCACTCCAGTGTTCTTGCTTGGAAAATTCCATGGACCGAGGAGCCATGGAATGGAGTCCATGGGGTCATAAGAGTTGGACATGACCAAGCAGTCACTCAGGCACCAAAGGCAAGAACCACAAACCAGTGTGGAGGACGAATGACCTGAACCCAGGTCATCCTGCCAAGGCAAATCCCATCAGCATAGATTTATGAATTCGTGCATTTTGCCTGCCACCTGTTATCAGCACCCGGGCCGTTTCCCCACTGCCCACGGCTTTCTGTCGGGATTCTGTTTTCTGGACCATCATTCCAGCAGGCCCCTGAGAGCCGCGGCTCAGCACCCATGCCTCAGTTGTCCTGTCTCTGCTGTCCTGCTGGCCTCCTCACAGCCTTGTCCTCAGCTCGAGTCCCTCCCAGGGACCCTCCTTCTCCCATGGGGCACCTGCGGTTACAGCAGCTAGAGAACCATTTAATTCCCAGTTCGGCCCAAGGGTGTGTTGCTAAGCAGCTAGTGCACACTGAGATGTGTGGAAGGAACCCTCATGGTGACAAAAAACAAACCCTGATGTGCCCAGAGCCATAGGCATGAGTGTGTGTGTGTGTGTGTGTTTGTGTTCGTGTGTGTGTGTTTAAAGGAGCTGGGGGTGGGTAGCAGTGAGCTTCCCACGCACTCAGGTCCAGCTGGCAGCCAGCACTGGCTTTGGGACCAGTTCCCTGCAGCAGGACTGCAACAGAGCATGGGTGCGGCAGGAACGCAGGGGGTGGGGGGGGAGGGGGTGGGCAGGAGGGGAGGGGATGGGGGTGGGGCAGGTGCACAAAATGACCTAAAGCAGGGAGGTAACCATTTTCTCTTCTTTGGTAGCTGTGCTCCTCAGGGAGGGAAAAAATAATATACAAAAATACCTGTCTTCCCCCCTCTCTTTCAGCGCCTGCTGTGAACCTCATTCTTGCTGTCAGTTCAGTTCAGTAGCTCAGTTGTGTCCGACTCTTTGTGACTCCATGGACTGCAGCACGCCAGGCCTCCCTGTCCATCACCAACTCCCAGAGTTTACTCAAACTCATGTCCATCAAGTCAGTGATGGAATCCAACCATCTCATCCTCTGTCATCCCCTTCTCCTCCTGTCTTCAATCTTTCCCAGCATCAGGGTCTTTTCAAATGAGTCAGTTCTTCGCATCAGGAGGCCAAAGGATTGGAGTTTCAGCTTCAGCATCAGTCCTTCCAATGAATATTCAGGACTGATTTCCTTTAGGATGGACTGGTTGGATCTCCTTGCAGTCCAAGAGACTCTCAAGAGTCTTCTCCAACACTACAATTCAAAAGCATCAATTCTTCTGTGCTTAGCTTTCTTTATAGTCCGACTCACATCCGTACATGATTACTGGAAAAACCATTGCTTTGACTAGACAGACGTTTGTTGGCAAAGTAATGTTTCTGCTTTTTACTATGCTGTCTAGGTTAGTCATAGCTTTTCTTCCAAAGAGCAAGCATCTTTTAATTTCATGGCTACGGTCACCATCTGCAGAGATATGGGAGCCCATTCTTGCTGGGCTGATCCCAGTTTCCACAGAGAGGAGAAATGAGGATGGCAGGACAGGAGAAGGGGCCACAGCCAGTGAGTCCTGGACTCAGGTTTCTTACTTCTGCATTGCAGGGCATCTTCATGGGTCTGGGTAAGGGCACTCATAGCCCCCTGATTTGTCACTCCTGTCTTGTAAATGTGTTGACAAGACCTTTAAATACAATGGCCGAGAGAGGGAGATACAGAAGCCAGGATGGCCTCCCACTATGATCCACTGAAACACGAAGCCTGCCTCTAGTCTCGGCAGGACCTTATACATACTTTGTGGGACCCAGCAAAGAAATTACCTGCAATACAGGAGACACACAGAAGATGCAGGTTCAATCCCTGGGTCAGGAAGGAGGAAATGGCAACGCACTCCAGTTTTCTTGCCTGGGAAATCCCATGGACAGAGGAGTCTGATGGGCTACAGTCCATGTGGGTCTCAGAGAATCAGATATGACTAAGCAACTGAGCATACACGCATGAGTAAAATGAAAATGGGAGTCCCCTGTTCAACAGTGATTAAGGATTTCAAGATGGCGACAGGAACATTAAAGCAAGTGCAGGCCCTTCTGAACACGCGGTCCTGAGCCGCTGTTCTGGTCTCACATCCATGGGCGGACCCTGGGTCTCGCCTCCACACTGCTGTTGGAATGAACTAGTACATATGCAAATCTAACCCTTTCACATCTCTACTGAAAGCTCTTTGATGTTCTCACACCACAGGATCCCACAGCCCCAGAAACAAAGTCACCCTTTGGGACCTGGGTCCAGCCATCTTTCTGGTCTCATTTCCCAGGCCACCCCCTGGGCACTCCATGCCTGTATGATCCAGTGGAAATCCTCCCAAAGTGTTCTTTCAAACTTCTCTCTCTCTCTCTGCAAGGAATATCCTTTTTCTCTCTCACTCCTGGCTACTTCCCATTAGGCCTATGCCACTCATCTCAAGGGTCGCCTCCTCTGAGCTGTCTTCCCAGATCATCCTTCCCTTTCAAGCCCAGAGCCCACATTCTGCCCTCCTAAGCTTCCCCTCTGAGGAGTGATGGAGCCTGTATCACTGTGTACAGGACACTCACCACTCATCACTGTCCTGACCTGTTATGTGACTGCCTCCAACTCTACTATGAGGTCCTCAAGAGAAGGACTGTGCCTGACTCATTTATGTATCTCTAGTGCCTGGAACACAGTGGATATTCAATCTCTAGTTCTTCATCAATTTAATGGGTGAAGCCCTCCACCAGATCTGTCGTATTCAGTTCTGCTGTAACTTTATATGAAGTGAGCCAAGACAAATTTTTCACATGCTCCATTTCACATTTCTTTTAGAATTCTTCTCCATAGAGTGAGCTGCTCGATGTCTAACTGAAGGAGATTTGTTGTTGATTTTAAAGAAGCATTTCTATTTTCATTTAATGAAAATAGCAATTTTTTTTACTATAAAGATAAAGGCCTGGTGTGCTGCAGTCCATGGGGTTGCAAAGAGTCAGATACGACTGAGCAACTGAACTGAACATAAAGATAAAACACCTTTATAAAGAAAAAAAATAAAACATTGTCATTAAGGACTAACTATGCAAAACTCTGCTGCTTAGAGAGAGCCATTAGGAATAGTTCGCTCATTCACTGATTCAGCAAGTATTTAGTGAACACTATAATGTTTCATATGTTGGAGATATGGAAGTGAATCGGGCACATAGAAAGCCTTTTCTTTATTCTAGCCGTTGCTTGTGTATATGCCTGTGTACAATTTGCACACACAGCACCTACACACACAAGTATATCTGCACTTTCTAACGAGGTTTATCTATTTAGTGATAGGCCATGAAAATCTTTTCATGCCACTGGCTTTAAATGTATGACCCTCTTTTTCATGGTCAATATGTTTTGTAATTTCTTTAATCAAGTCTTCACTCTTGGCATGCTCCGTTGCTAAGTTGTGTCTGATTCTTTGGTGACCCCCATGGATTGACCCCTGTCACGCTCCTCTGTCCATGGGTTTTCCCAGACAAGAATACTGGAGTGGGTTGCCATTTCCTTCCCCGAGGGATCTTCCTGATCTAGGGATCAAACCTGTGTCTCCCGAGGCTCCTGCATTGGCAGGTGGATTCTTTACCACTGAGTCACCAGGAAAGCTCCTTAACTCTTGGGTAATTGTTTAGCACATCAGGGTCATCAAAACCTTAGTCAATTTTTTTTTATTCATAAAATTGATCTATATGCTATGTGTGCGTGCTCAGTTGTGTCCAATTCATTGTGAACCCATGGACTGTAACCCGCCAGGCTCCTCTGTCTGTGGGATTTCCCAGGCAAGAATACTGGAGTGAGTTGCCATTTCCTCCTCCAGGGGATCTTCCCAACCCAGGGATCAAACCCATGTCTCCCGAAGCTCCTGCATTGGCAGGTGCATTCTTTACCATTGAGCCACCTGGGAAGCCCTGGTTGATCTGGTTACTTCCTAAAATAGATGGCTGGTATAAACAGTACATGAATTTTAATTTTGACACATATACCAAATGACACTCCAATAGTTAACCAGCATTAATTTATCCTCCATCTTTGTCAAATTGGGTATGAACATTCTCCTTCATCTCTTCTCTTCTAGTAGAAGAAAAAGGGTATCACTTTATTATCTAAGTGTTTGTGCATTTCTCTGATTCCTGGTCAGCTTAAATATTTCTTGTATTTCCTTTGGGAAATCATAAATAAACTTGATTATAATTTTCTTTTTTTTCTATACAGACATTTAAATTTTTCGGTAGTCAGATCCATCAGCATTCCTCTAATTGTCTTCTGGTTTGGGGGTCATACTTTGAAAGGCCTTTCTCACACTGAGATTCAAAATATTCCTTTATATTTTCTTTTAATTCTCTCTCACACTGTCTCTCATTTACCCTTGAACAGTCACATGTGTTGTGTGAATAGGATGAAGAGACAAACTTTATATGATTTAATGAAGAGTCCATTTATTCCCTGGCTGTTTGAAACGCTACATTTTCCCCATATCCTGGGGCCTATGCTTGCACTTGCTATTCTGTTTCTTTGCCTGTCAGGCAGTCTATTCCTCTGTTAATAGCTTGCTGCTTGAATTACTGCAAGATTATAATACATTTTAATATGCAGAAAGTGAAGAAGAACTAAAGAGCCTCTTGACGAAAGTGAAAGAGGAGAGTGAAAAAGTTGGCTTAAAGCTCAACATTCAGAAAACTAAGATCATGGCATCTGGTCCCATCACTTCATGGCAGATAGATGGGGAAATTATGGAAACAGTGGCTGACTTTATTTTTCTGGGCTCCAAAATCACTGCAGATGGTGATTGCAGCAATGAAATTAAAAGACACTTACTCCTTGGAAGGAAAATTATGAGTAACCTAGATAGCATATTAAAAAGCAGAGACATTACTTTGCCAACAAAGGTCCGTCTAGCCAAGGCTATGGTTTTTCCAGTGGTCATGTATGGATGTGAGAGTTGGACTATAAAGAAAGCTGAGTGCCGAAGAATTGATGCTTTTGAACTGTGGTGTTGGAGAAGACTCTTGAGAGTTCCTTGGACTGCAAGGAGATCCAACCAGTCGGTGTTCATTGGAAGGACTGATGTTGAAGCTGAAACTCCAATACTTTGGCCACCTGATGTAAAGAGCTGACTCATTGGAAAAGACCCTGATGCTGGGAAAGATTGAGGGCAGGAGGAGAAGGAGGTGACAGGGGATGAGATGGTTGGATGGCATCATCAACTCGATGGACATGGGTTTGGGCAGACTCTTGGAATTGGTGATGGACAGAGAGGACCGGAGTGCTGTGGTTCATGGGGTCGCAAAGAGTCGGACACGACTGAGCGACTGAACTGAACTAAATACTCGATAAGCATTCCTTTTATTCTTCTCTTTTGGATTATTTTGAAAATACGTTCATCAAGAGGAACTTCAAAATAATTAGGTCAAGTTCAAAAACAACGAAACAAAGCAAACCTAATGGGATTTTGACAGGTTTCTCTGAGCTGCTACACTCATTTATGGAGAGCTGGCATCTCTGAGTTTTGCTATCCAAGAACTAAGAGCATCCATGTGCTGATTGACGTCTGCCCAAATGATTAGGCTCTTGGAGTGTGAACAGCCAGCTCCCCAGGCCTTGAAGAGTGGAGGGGAGGCACTGAGCTCTTGAAATGAGTCCCCCAGCCCAGAAGGACTCTGGGCTGGCATTCCCAGGGGTAGCTTAAACCCACTGCCAGGTAAGTCAGTTCTGTTGGACTCCGAGGTGCATACACAGGGAAGGAATTTAGAAAATCCTGCCCTGGGAATAAATATATCTTTCTCTGGAGAACTGCCCTAGCCTAGATCTCAGTAGGGGTGGCTCAAAAGGCCTTTTCTGAGCCAAGTGAAGTGGTGCTAATTCTGGCCCACCTCCTAGGGTAGGTGTTTTATGTAAGCATTTCACCGCATTTTCTCACTGACCCTGGAGGTGGATGACACTGCCCCATATAACAGGGATAGAGAGGAGGATTTGGTGACCTGCCCAAGGCCTGGCAGCTGAGGCTCTGGGATTGGATTCTAGATCTGCCTGGCTCTAAGCCTTTCATTAAATCATCGTGATCATCAAGGGGCCTAATAACAGCCTGAAAACCCAGCCTAAGGGAGGTAGGAGACTGAAGGAGGGGGCAGCTCTGGATCCCCAGGCTGGGTGCCTGGGAGAGGGGCCAGGTGGGCGGACATCCAAGAGAAATGCATGATTGGAGGAGGATGGGGCTTTGGCGCTGAGCCCCATGTGGAAGGCAGAGGTTCAGGAGCCGGAAGACCTGAAGTTCAGACAAGAAAGAGCCAACACTCTGTGAGTGTGGGGGAGGCAGAGTCTGAACAAGTGGCACAGACGAGAGAATGAGGATGCAAGTGTGGGGCTGTGTCTTCTAGCGCCTGGGGGGCGGTGGACAGAGCGCTGGCTCCTGAGCCCTGGCCCCTCAAGACACCAATGGGGCCACAGACCAGGCAGGAGGCCGAGCTTCATACCCAGCTCAGGGTCCACCTGCCAGGGTCCAAGGGCCATCCCTGACCTTCCAAACTCAAGGACCTCGGATATTATGGGGCAACCTCCCTCACACCCAGAGGTGGCTAGCCTGTTCCAGGGCTCGAGGACTTTGAGTTTCTCTTTTAAAACTGTGAAGAAAAAATGAACAGAGTGTCACTCATCACCCAGTTTTACAAAGGGTAAAGTCACAACCCAGGGACAGTGTTCCCGAGGGGAATTGAGGATGGAAAAAACAGGACTGGATTCTCTGTCCATTGGGAAAAGGCCCCATAGCTAGTTTGATGTATATCTCAGAAAGAATTTCAATGACCCTAGATTCTTGCATCTTCCTGAATATTCATTGGAAGGACTGATGCTGAAGGTCCAATACTTTGGCCACCTGATGCGAAGAGCTGACTCAGTGGAAAAGACCTTGATGCTGGGACAGATTGAGGGCAGAAGGAGAAGGGGGTGACAGAGGATGAGATGGTTGGATGGCATCACCAACTCAGTGGACATGAGTTTGAGCAAACTCCAGCAGATGATGAAGGACAACATATTCAAAGAGCACTAAAATCATTAACTTGAGATTTGTGATTAGCGGTCATCTTTTATCAAGATGTACATTTGACCATATGGATTTCCTAACCACAATGACTCATACATATACTGGCTCCTCCCCTGTGTCTTTGGAGCAATTTCTCAGAGCCACTGAGAGACTGTCTCCTGAGTTACAGTCCTTGGTAAGACCCTGAGTAAAACATAACTCACATCTCTTACTCTGTGTTTTTTTTTTTTTCAGTTGACAACACCATTTAAAAGATGTTCCAACAAACTGAAACCCACGTTTGAAGACTCAGATGACTGCAGCCCTCACAAATCTCTTTCCTTCGAACAGAACTCCTTTGCCACACCTCTTGCCTTTAATCACTACCCAAGGGCAGTATTTTCAAAGCCATGCATTTCACAGCTTCTCGTATCTCTTGAACATCTTTTCTGCCCTTCTTGCCCAGAGGAAACAGGGCTGACTCCTATGCACGGCATCCTAAAGCCTTTGAAATGGGGTACCAGATCTCTCTTCAGTCTCTTCTCTCTCTGCTGGAACTCAGACATGTTGAATTATTATTATCTTTTTTTTTTTTTTTTCAAATTCTCCATATGCCTCCAATGATAAGTTAACTTAACAAATGTTAGGTATCCAATATGTGTCAGACACAGTGCTAGTCCCAGACAAATACAGAAAGAGAGAGAGAGAGAGACGATGCAAGGCTGTTCTCAGCTCATACGTTTGTGCCTTTGCTGATTCAGATTAGAATCTCTATCCTGGGGGACTTTCCTGATGGTCCAGTGGTTAAGCCTCCACATTCCCAATGCAGGAGGCCCAGGTTCAATCCCTGGTCAGGGAACTAGATCTCACATACCACAGCTAAATGATATCATATGCAGCAACTAAGACCCAGCACAGCCAAATAAATGTTTAAAAACATTAAAAAAAAAAAAAAAAGAATTTCTATCCTGGATGTATTCTTTCCTAACATTTTATTTACACTTTTCTAAGGGTTCCTACCCTATTGTATCTTATTTTACAGGCAGGTTGTCTGTTTCCAGGGGGAAATGGTCATTTCTATCTTTGTGTCCCTCAAGGCACAAAACAGGGAACAAGATAGGTGCCCCATTGAAAGAATGAATAACTGAAGAAGCCCTGGGAGCAATTACAGTTTTGTCTGATGTGTGATATGTATGAGTGTTTTGAGGGGTGCTCCTCTAAGCTCCTCCAGTAACCCCGAGGCAGCCACACAGCAGTGGTGCAGTCAAAGGGAGCCAAGTCTGGAGATGCGCAGCCCTGGGTTTGCATCCTGATCATTGAAGCTGTTTTTAGGCAGTGTTGTCAGAATGAGGGTGGAGCTGCTGGGGTAGGCCAGGAACAGTAGGCTTTGGACAAAATAGCCCTTTACGGCTTTTGCTGCTTGGGTCTCACTCATCCTGAGTCTCTGTGAAGGCATGGGGGACCCAGCAGGTCATGGCAATGGTCAGTTGGAAGTGGGGCTGGCATAGGAGTGCTGGAGTTCTTATCATGTTAATACATTGATGAATCTTTCTGGTACTTCTAAGTCAATGAAGCTTCTAGCCAGTGACAATTTTTTCTGGTGTCCTGAAATTGTGGCCCAAGGCCCAAACTGGGAATTAGAGGCGCTAAACACTTCTCATTCTAGCTTCAGAGAGCTGCTGGCAGTTGGGGTCAGCCATATGCTGAGGGGGGTTTATGAGAAGGTGCTAATCCAAGAATGCATCCTGCATCCAACCATCGTCTCCTGGGTAGCTGAGAGAGCCTGATCCCTTTTCCTGCCATGCCTCCCCTCCTCACCATCAAAGTGGGTGGCTCTATAAAAAAGAATGAAATAATGCCATTTGCAGCCAACATGGATGCAACTGGAAATGATTATATCAAGTGAAGTAAGTCAGAAAGACAAAGACAAATACCACAGGATATCACTTATATGTGGAATCGAAAATATGATTGAACAAATGAACCTATCTATGAAATAGAAACAGAACCACGGACAAGGAGAACAGACTGATGGTTGCCAAGAGGCAGGGGAGCAGGGAAGGGATGCAGTGGGAGGTTGGGGTTAGCAGATGTAAACTTTTATATATGTATAAATATATATATTTATAGAACAGATAAACAACAAGGTCCTACTGTATAGCACAGAGAATGATATCCAATATTCTGTGATAAACCACAATGGAAAAGAACATTTAAATAGAATATATGTAGAAGTATAACCAAATTACTTGGCTGTACAGCAGAAATTAACACAACTTGTACATCAGCCATACTTCAATAAAAAAAATTGATAAAATAAAAAAAAGCAGTTTTTATTTTGAGAAAAAATAAAAATACACAACTTAATTAAAATAGCTCCAGGAGGGTTACTATAAAAGAACGTCAGGCCCTGCATAAAGCAAAGGCTGGCATCTTGTTCCCTGGATGAATGCTGTGTAGGCGGTTCATTAGTGGCCCCCAGGCTTCTGACCAAGAAGCCCTGGAGACTTACGATGTGGTCGACAAAGACTAGGCTGGAGGTTCCTCATTCAGGTCCCCCTTTCCAGTTCTTAGTTCCTAAGGGGGTTAGACAATGGATCTGGCAGGTGCCCACTAGCCTGAGTGTTAGCCTGGGGGTGGCTGATGGGGAACACAACCCAACTCCTCACAAAAAAGTGAAGTCGCTCAGTCCTGTTCAACTCTTTGCGACCCCATGGACTATAGCCTACCAGGCTCCTCCATCCATGGGATTTTCCAGGCAAGAGTACTGGAGTGGGTTGCCATTTCCTCCTCCAGGGGATCTTCTGGAGCCAGGGATCGAACCTGGGTCTCCTGCATTGCAGGTAGACGCTTTACCATCTGAGCCACCAGGAAACCCTGACCTCACAGAAAAGCAGCATGAAATCCAAGGGCTTAGGGGGTACCGCAGAGTCATAAGCTCTGCTCTTGCTGGGGGAGCCTACTGGAGCCTCGGCCATCCTTCAAGGATCCTGAGACAATGGGTTAGATTAGATCAGCCAAGGAGAGGATGTAACCAGAACCAGTTCAGTTAGGAGAGGACTCCCTTTTCTCTACATTCTCCCTGCCCTAATGCACTGAAGGGGGACAGGAGCTATAATGGTAGAGGAAAGACGAGCACTTTGCCAAGAGCTGATCATTGAAACTTCCCACTCCCGTCACGAGAAGCTGAGGCTACAGACAAGTCAGCCTACGCCGTGGAGTGGGGCAGGGGAAAGAGAACCAGACGTGAGATGGAGATGGGATTTTTTTTTAATGAATAGGACTGAGTCCTAAATACCTGAAATGAGTCTATCCTAATAACTGAAAGTGACTGCAAATGTGGGGAATCTTGCCAAGATGCTGTCAAAGCAACTACTACAAAGGGTAGAGTAGCATGGTTGCTGTGTGGGATTGTAAGGGGAAAAAAAAAAAACACTTCACGATTATAAGTCAAGGAGTCAAGACTCCTCAGGAAATCTCATCACTGAGCCTCCTTCTAGCTGCTCTGTTAAGGCAACCAGTGCTTTCAATTGAGCATCTGGATGCCAATCACCATACTAGCATTTCACATAGGTGCTTTCATTGAAAATGTCTTAATCATACATTGAAGTATCATTTGTTGCAGGCTTCCCAGGTGGTGCAAGTGGTAAAGAATCCACCTGCCAATGCAGGAGACATGAGATGTGGGTTCGATCCCTGGGGTGGGAAGACCCCGTGGAGGAAGGCATGGCAACCCACTCCAGTACTCTTGCCTGGAGAATCCCACGGTCAGGGGAGCCTGGGGGCCTACAGTACGTGGGGTCGCAAAGAGTCGGACACCACTGAATCGAATTAGCATGCATATGTTATTTCTTGCATTGGTTTCCTATTGGTGCTATAACAAGCACCTCAAAGTTGTGGGCTAAAAACAAGGCAAATGTGTTATCTTACACTTCTGGAGGTCAGAAGTGTCACATGGGTCTCCCTCAGTTAATAGCCAGGTGTTGGTAGGGCTGCATTCCCATCTGGGGGCCTTGTCATCGTTGCTGTTCAGTTGCTCCATTGTGTCCAACTTTCAGACTCCATGGACTACAGCATGCCAGGCTCCCCTGTCCTGCACTATCTCCTGGAGTTTCCTCAGAGTCATAAACACTGAGTTGGTGATGCTATATTACCATTTCATCCACTGTGGCCCTCTTCTCCCTTTGCCTTCAATCTTTCCCAGCATTTAGGATCTTTTCCAATGAGTCAGCTCTTCACATCAGGTGGCCAAAGGATTGGAGTTTCAGCTTCAGCCTCAGGCCTTCCAATGAATATTCAGGACTGATTTCCTTTAGGATGGACTGGTTTGATTTCCTTGCAGTCCAAGGGACTCTCAAGAGTCTTCACCAACACTACAATTCAAAAGTATCAATTCATTGGCACTCAACTTTCTTTATGGTCGAACTCTCACATCTGTATCTAACTATTAGTAAAACCACAGCTTTGACTATATACACCTTTGTCAGCAAAGTGATGTCTCTGCTTTTCAATATGCTGTCTAGGTCTGTCAGAGTTTCCCTTAGAAGGAGCAAGTGTCTTTTAATTTCATGGCTGCAGTCACCAACCACAGTGATTTTGGTGCCCTGGAAGCCCTAGAGGATAGTCCATTCCCATGTCCTTTTTTCCTTCTTCTATAGGATGTCCTTTTCTAAATCCAGCAGAGGAACCAGAGTTCAAATTGCCAACATCTGTTGGATCACAGAAAAAGCAAGAGAATTCTAGAAAAACATCTACTTCTGCTTTATTGACTAACCCTAACCCTAATTTTGACCCTAGCCTTTGATTGTGTGGATCAAAATAAACTGTGGAAAATTCTTCAAGAGATGGGAATACCAGACCACCTGACCTGCCTCTTAAGAAATCTGTATGCATGTCAAGAAGCAATGGTTAGAACAAGACATGGAACAATGGACTGGTTCCAAATTGGAAAAGGTGTACATCAAGGCTGTATATTGTCACCCTGCTTATTTAACTTATATGCAGAGTACATCACGTGAAATGCCAGGCTGGATGAAGCACAAGCTGGAATCAAGATGGCTGGGAGAAATGTCAATAACTTGAGATATGCAGATGACACCACCCTTATGGCAGAAAGTGAAGAGGAACTAAAGAGCATGTTGATGAAAGTGAAAGGGGAGAGTGAAAAAGCTGGCTTAAAACTCAACATTCAGAAAACTACGATCATGGCATCTAGTCCCATTACTTCATGGCAAATAGATGGGGAAACAATGGAAACAGTGACAAACTTTATTTTTGGGGGCTCCAAAATCACTGCAGATGGTGACTGCAGCCATGATATTAAAAGACGCTTGCTCCTTGGAAGAAAATTTATGAACAACCTAGACAGCATATTAAAAAGCAAAGATGTGAGTTTGCCAACAAAGGTCCATCTAGTCAAAGCTATGGTTTCTCCAGTAGTCATGTATATTTGTGAGAGTTGGACCATAAAGAAAGCTGAACACCGAAGAACTGATGCTTTTGAAATGTGGTGTTGGAGAGGACTCTTGAGAGTCCCTTGGACTGCAAGGAGATTCAACCAGTCCATCCTAAAGGAAATTAGTCTTTAATATTCATTGGAAGGACTGATGCTGAAGCTGAAATTTCAATACTTTGGCCACCTGATGTGAAGAACTGACTCATTGGAAAAGATCCTGATGCTGGGAAAGATTGAAGGTGGGAGGAAAAGGGGACGACAGAGGATGAGATGGTTGGATGGCACCACCAACTTGACGGACATGAGTTTGAACAAGCTGTGGAGTTGGTGATGGGAGGCCTGGCGTGCTGCAGTCCATAGAATTGCAGAGTCGGACATGTCTGAGCAACTGAACTGAACTGAACTGATAGGATGTCCACATTCCTTGGCTTGTGGCCCCTTCCTCCATCTTCAAAGCCAGCAATGGGCAGTGGAATCCTCATATCACACATCTCTGAGCTCCTCTTCAGCTCCCTTCTTCCACTTCTCAGGACCCATTGTGATTACATTGGGCACCTAGATGATCCAAGGTTTTCCCCCTATTTTAAGGTGAGCCTATTAGTAATCTTAGTTCTACCTACTACCTTACTTCTCCTTTCCCACATAATGTAGCATATCCACAGGCTCTAGTGATGGTGCTGTGGACATTTTTGGGGAGCATTATTCTGCATCCCACACCTGTCATTTTCCACAGGAGGCAAAAGGCACAGGGAGGCAGAGGGACGACTCCAAGTTTACCCAGTAGGTAAATGCAGCCCAGTTGATCATCACACACTGCAGGCATCTGTCCACAGCTAGGCTTGGCTTCCCAAAAGCACTGGGTCTGACACGTATCAGTGAAATCAACACTGCTCTCCCAACCTCTGGCAGACTTGAGCACATCCTCTCTCAAAAGTTGCCTTGCAGAAATCGGTATTTTTGATCAACAACTTTAGTCCTTATTGTAACTCAGTGCAAGGTGTTTCTACAGCAGAACTGGTTTTTGGTCTTTAATTTAGCCTGGGGCATTTCTGGATTGACAGTATCTTTAATTTATATGTAGTCAAACTACATGTATATAAACAAATCAAACATATATTTTCCATTACTTTTAGAAATGGCCCTTCATGCAGATAATTAACAGCCCCTTCTTTAGATGGTAAAGAATCTGCCTGCAACGTAGGAGACCTGGGTTCGATCCCTGGGTCGGGGAGATCCCCTGGATAAGGGAACGGCAACCCACTCTAGTATTCTTGCCTGGAGAATCCCATGGACAGAGGAGCCTGGAGGGCTACAGTCCATAGGGTCACAGAGTCAGACATGACTGAGTGACTAACACTTTTCTATTTCCTTATTTTCCTTATTACTTAATTTAAATAATAAATTCTTTCATTTGCCTGAATTTATTTAATGCTGGATGGAAGGAGAGGATCTGAATTTCTTTTCTACTCTCTCCCCACAGAAAACGAAAAACCGACAAATGTCCCAGCAGTCTTTAGTTGGTGATGGCATCTGAACACATGCAACATTTTTATGCAGCGAGGCATTGTTTCTGACCTAACTGCCATTTTTCTGTCTTGGACACTGGTGCCATACTGTTTTAATTACTGAAGTTATGGAACATGTTCACATCTGAGAGAACAAGTATCCCACTTACTTAAGAGTTAGCTGCTCTCAGCTATTTATTCTTCCAAGGTGACCTTAGAATCATTTAAAATTGACATTTAATTACAGGAAAATTGGTATCTTTATAATATGTAATTTTGTTGTCCAGGAAAATTGAGTTTCCCTCCATTTACTTCAGGCTTAAGTCCCTCATCATATAAGTCCCACACTTTTTTTTCCAAAAGGTTGCTTCTAGGTGTTCTATTTTGTTGCTATTATAATTGTTACCTTTCTTCTAATATGTTTCCTGATTAATTATTAATGTATACAGAGAAGGTGATGACTATTATATTTTTAACTTAGGTCATTTAAAATTAATCATTATTAATATAAATTTTTCTGTTGATACTCATGGAGTTGTTTTCGGGGAACATGGTCCCTTAATAATTATATCTCTTAATTTATGATACTAGTGCTGACGGAGAAGGCAATGGCACTCCACTCCAGTACTCTTGCCTGGAAAATCCCATGGATGGAGGAGCCTGGTGAGCTGCAGTCCGTGGGGTCTCTAGAGTCGGACACGACTGAGCGACTTCATTTTCACTTTTCACTTTCATGCATTGGAGAAGGAAATGACAACCCACTCCAGTGTTCTTGCCTGGAGAATCCCAGGGACGGGAAAGCCTGGTGGGCTGCCGTCCATGGGGTTGCACAGAGTCAGACACGACTGAAGCGACTTAGCAGCAGCAGTAGCAGTAGCAGCAGCAGCAGTGCTGATATCCTATCTTACTGAATGGGGGAGGATTTCCATAACAAAAATAAATAACAGCAGCCAAAGATCATGGATGTACCTTCATCAGTCTTGGCTTTAATAAATGTTTATTATTAAAGATGATGATACCAATTAAGGTTTATGATAGTGAACCTTGCTCAAATTTAAGAATTTCCCTCAGTTATTATTTTAGATGATGTTTTAAAAAATTTTTGGTGTAATTATATTATAAAGTATTTATAGTTTTTTCTAATGCTAAACTAGCCTTAAAGTCTTGGGAGAAAACAAAAACTTAGTGGTAGTTTTACTATGCATTAAATATAGATGCCTAGGGGGACTTCCATGGTGGCTCAGTGGCTAAGATTCCACACTCCCAGTGCAAGGAGCCCAGGTTCGATCCCTGGTCAGGGAACTGGATCCCACGTGCCACAACTAAAAGGTCTCACATGCCGCAACTAAGACCTGGAAGAGCCAAATAAATACATAGTTAAAAAAAATATAGATGACCAGGATGCATGGAAGATTTTTCTATGTTTAGAGGTAAGATTGGTGCTGGATTAAGGGATGAGCTAGAAGAGGTTGATGGTTTGGGATGCCTCTGGGTTTGACTTGTGTCATAAGTAGGGGAAAGGGGGAGGTAAGAAAGCATCTCAGAAAAAGTGAGGAGAATGAATGAGGACTTCACCTATTCAGGTTAGCCTCTTGCATTGTGATTTCTCCTGGTCTTCCCAGAAGAATCGAACCTATGAACCAGTAGCCTCCCTGGAAACCACTGATTATTTCAGGGCCATCTGTTCAGCGAGAGATTCTCTATTAAGTGAGAGGCTGGATATTGTTTTAAGAAAACTATCCATCATCAAGTTCATTCCTGTATATGAAAATGACCAGACTGCTCCTGACTCACCATTATATAACACAAGTCTATTATATTTTCATATTAACTTGCCTTATTCTACTCATCAGCATCTGATGACACAAATATTCTCTTACCCTTAGATGTGAGAGGATTATAATTGCATTCCTTAGGAACCATGTAAAATTCAACTAAGCTTTCCTCAGTGAGTTCAAATTGAGACATTTCACTCTACATGTTTCCTGAATTTATCAAGAGTTACTCTCTGAGTTTTGTTTTGTTTTTTTAATCACAAGCAAGGAAACACTGTGTGATCTTGCTATTTTTTTTTTTTTTTTTACTATACACCCTCTTTGATTTCTGAGGCTTGGAATCTATTTTGTAATGCTACCAGAAGAAAGACAATGGTGGGTGAGAAAATCTTTTTCTCAAAAGAGCATATCATGACTAGCACATTACTCACTTACCTCCTACCTGCCCACTTTTCCAGGAAAGCAGAGAAGAATGCACTTTTCCAGTGGCTCCTTGGTTTTAATTAATAGGGTTGATCTGTGGGTGAGGGTGTATGCGTGCTCAGTCGCTTCAGTCATGTCTGACTCTGTGCAACCCTATGGACTATAGTCCACCAGGCTCCTCCATCCATGGGATTCTCCAGGCAAGAATACTGGAGGGGGTTGCCATGCCCTCCTCCAGGGAACGGAGCCCATGCCAAAGCCAGAGACAGTCCTCTATCCTGAAACCTTTCTATACAGGGCAATCCCCTGGGGGTTCAAGGACCTTCCTGAGGGAAGCGACAGTGACCTGACCTCCTCCCAGCTGGGTCACTTGGTCAGTGGCTCCTGACCTTGTTGCCTCCAGCCTGCCCCTCTCATTTCGCCAATCCATTGTCCACACACTCTGCCAGAACCAACTACTTAAAAGGGGCTGTTCATCTCTCTAAGGTTTACACTATTCATACAGCGGTGCCCTACCCGCCTGATCAATACTTTCCACTCTAGTAAAATATACTTTTGTATCAATACTTCTCAACGTACCTCCCAATGTAGTTTCACACCTCCAGGCTTCTCCCACTATATGGAAAGCTTTCACTCTGATGCTTTCTTACCTCCTGGCATTTTCCTACACAACTTCCAGGACTCAGGTCACATAGGGAGCCTGAACTCAAGCCAGGTGGACTGCTCTGCCTCCCCGCCCTCTTAACACCCCCAACAGGACCCTGTGTGGCACCAACCACGTGCCAGAGGAGCCCAGTAACATCCCTGTGTTCCTGAAGAGTTAGGGACGGCATCCAATTTTTAATTTTAAAAAAAAGACTGACATTAGGGACTTCCCTGGTGGTCCAGTGACCAAGACTCCGAGCTCCCAATGCAGGGGGCCCGGGTTGCATCCCTGGTCAGGGAACTAGATCCCACATGCTGCAACTAAGAGTTTGCATGCTGCAACTAAAAAGATTCCACATGCTCCAACAAAGATGGAAGATCCCGTGTGCCACACCTAAGACCTGCAGCCAAACAACTAAATACATATTTTAAAAAGACTGACATTAACTCATCTTTGAATCTCTGGTGTCTAGTACAGTTCCAGGTCATCACAGGTGCCCAGTAAACCTTGACTCAGTGAATGAATGAGTCACTCCTTCTTTTTCAGGTGGGGACATGCAGCTGGTGAAGTAAAAGAAGCAGGAGATGGGAGTCAGGACAGGACAATTCTAATATTGCCGATGACCCACTTACTCTGCCTAGAAGAGGCCTTTTCTAAAAAGGCAAATACGAGACAATCAACCTGGTTGAGCACGTTGGGGGACGAGGCTCAGATCTGCCACCAGTGTACACTTGGAAGTAGAGAGTACCTGTGGCCTTGGTAGGCTCAGGGGCTGCTGTTTGAAGCTTCACATTTTACTTAGCATGTATTTATTTATCTCACATTTTATTTATATGAAATCTGCCTTATGCTCCCTAAAATGTCTTATTTAAAAACTGAAACATGCAACTCAACTCTCCACTGACAGATCAATGGATAAAGAAAAATGAGGTATATAGATGCAATGGAATATTATTGAGCCTTTAACAAAGGTCGAAATCCTTTCATATGCAGCAATGTAGATTGACCTGGAAGACACTGTACTAAGTGAAAGATGTCAGTCATCAAAGGACATGTGTTAAATGATTCTGTGGTTAAGAAGTGTCTAAAGCAGTCAGACTAATAAAAGCAGAAAATAGATGGAGTTTGCCAGATATGGGGGAGGGGACGATGGAAAGCTGCTCCATGGAGATAAAGTCACAGGTACAGAAGATGACTAAGTTCTCGAGATGGGCTTACACTTAGTGCCTGTGGTTAATGACACACTGTCGTGCACTTAAACACTGGTTAAGGTGAGCAGATCTCAAGCTAAGTGTTCTAACCACACATAAACACACACAAATCACAAAGGGACACAAAAAAGTTTTTGGAGGTGACGCATAGGTTCATTACCTGATTGTGGTGATGGTGTAGTGGGTAAATGTCTAGCCCAAACTCATCAAATTGTACACATTTTACACATTAAACATGGGGCTTCCCAGGAGGAGCTAGTGGTAAAAAATATACCTGCCAATGCAGGAGACGCAAGAAATACCAGTTCTATCTCTAGGTTGGAGAGATCCCCTGGAGAAGGAAATGGCACTCCACCCCAGTATGCTTGCCTGGAGAATTCCATGGACAGAGGAGCCTGGCGGGCTGCAATCCATGGGGTTGCAAAGAGTCAGACACGACTGAAGTGACTTAACATGCACTCAATGTAATCACAAGGGTCCTTAAAAAAGTCAGAGGAGATGTGAGAACATAAGCAGAAGCAGAGAATTGAAAATGCCATTCTTCTGTATTTAAAGACAGAGGAGGGACCATCAGTCAAGGAAAGCCAACAGCCCCTAGAAGGTAGAAAAAACAAGGAAGTGGATTCTCTACAAGTCTCCAGGAGAAACACAACCCTGCAGACACTCTGATTTTAGCCTAGTGAAACCCATGTCACACATCTGACCATTGGAACTACAAGAATATAAATCTGTGTTGTTTTAAGTCACTCAGTTGGTAGCAATTTGCTGTAGCAACAGGAGACTGATACACCAGGTGACAACAATCTTGAACACTGACAGTAACAATGACCACCAAACTCTGGTCACTAGGTACAGTGATGACAGCTGGTCCCCCTCACACTTCTCTCATCCCCTCTCCCCACCTCCCCTTCCCAGGTTACTGATGCTGTCTGAGGCTGGGAAGGTCCTTCCATACCTGAAAAGGGCCACTGGGAATCAAATGTGGTGAGTGTGTATGTATGTGTGTGCGTATGTAAATGAAGGCATTTTCAAAACTGAAAAAATATTACATGGTGGGGCAAAAATTCAGCCCTGCTCTACTCCAGAATGCCTAACCTGGCAAACCGAGGATGAAAGGCAGTTGCCACGGAAACAGCACCCCTTGGCTTCTGCTCGCTGCCTCCTTAGAACAGCTCTGCCGCTGTGCAATCCAGTCACCACCCAGGGCTCGGCAGTTTCTGGTCAAGACAGGGTCTGACTTACCATGAGGCTAGAGCACTTCTGCTATGCTCCCTCTTTCTAAATTAACTGCAGGATTCCAGAAGCCAGGAAATTTGATTGAGAACATGGTTCTCAATGGACAGGAGGCTGCAAGGAAGAGTGGGCAGAGCACTGGATTCAAGATCTCTTCACTAAGGCCTTTCCTGCTTAGCCTGTTTCCTCTTTGGTGTGATGAACAAGCGGTTGCCCAGGAGGGCCCCTGACAGCCCCTCTAACAACTCTGAGATAAAGTTCACTGGGAGACAGTAAACTTAAACTCAAGACTGAGCTGGAGCTAAAGAAATCAGGTTGATGGCTATTTTTTAGCGTTCCCCAAAACCAACATTTTCCCTGCGGCAGAGGGGAGAAGAGCCCCAGCGGACAACTGCCAAAAGATGCTACTCTCTGTGTTATTCCAAATTCTCATTTTTCTCCAAGGAGTGCCCCATTCTAAGGTGGATGAGATAGGAGAATAGGTGATGAATCCACCCTCCGGTTGCCATCCATTGGAGGAGCCCCAGAGAGCCTTGCTTCCTGTACTATTTATTCCTCAGAGACCTATTCCTATTCCTCAGGCATAGTTCATAAGCCCCACCTCTGACCAGGATGGACTCCCAGACCCTGTTAATACAAAGCAGGAGAAACTCCTCCAACCAATCTGATCCACCAGGTAACTTCTCTAAGGATGCTCAACTAGCTCCCGACTTCCAGGAGCTGTAGTCAAGCAAGTTGAGACATACACACAAGTAACTGTAATTCAGGGTCGACGTGGAGCTCACCTTGACCAAGGTTGCATTTAGAAAGCAAATTCACTTCGCTCTGTCAGTTCATGCCACCTAAAACTGCACTGCCCATCAGCATGGGGTATTCGGAGTAGTTTATTCTGTCCTTCCTCATCTTCGTGGGGCTTGCTAGAGTGCTGCAGAGAGCATCCAGGGAGCTAGCAGCATTCATGGGACAAGGCTACACTGTGCCATTTCATAACACTTTATAATAAATAAACAGGACTTCATTAATTAACCATGAGAGCCCAACAGGAGCCACACAGCTGGCTGCAGGGCCACCCGGAGTCAAGAATCAGTGTGTGGCAGCTGGGCTTCTCTCTGTGATGATGTTCACAGTATGTGAGTGACTTGTTCCCTTCACCATGTCCTCCCAAGGGAACCTGTCATAGCCAAGAGAACAGTGGAGTACAGGGATGGAGGTGCCACATGGAGGCTTGTTTGATGACAGGAAGCTGTCTGTGTTAGCTGGTGCTTGGACTAACTCCATGAGAAAGAAAAGTCACCAGGCCATCCAGCAGATAGTTTAAGTCACCTCCTACTTGCCCTTCTCCATGCTTGACTGCTAAGTCACTTCAGCGCTTCAGTCGTGTCTGACTCTTTTGCGACCCTATGGACCATGGCCCGCCAGGTTCCTCCTATCCATGAGATTCTCTGGGCAAGAATACTGGAGCAGGTTGCTATGCCTTCCCCCAGGGGATCTTCTTGACCCAGGGATCACACCCGCATCTCCTGCATTGGCAGGCAGGTTCTTTACCACTAGCACCACCTGGGAAACCCAAAGTCCTTGGGTCCGCGTCTCACCAACAAGCAGGTTTGCATTTTTCCATTTTCCTTCATTACTGCCCATGTGTTTCATGCTTCCAGATGCAAATATATCTGGATGGCTTCGATGGGATATAATGCAAAGTGAGCGCCCAGGGAGCTTCCTCGTGGTGGATTCTGCTGAAAAGCAAAATGCTCTGAACCTGATCCTGAGGGTCAATGCTCCCTTGGGTGCTGGCCAAAGCTGAGTAAGTAAGGCAGGCACAAACTGGCATGGGTTTGGAGGGAAAGGACAAGATGAGAAAGCCACAGAAAGTGCTGTGTGGAGCCCATCAGACTGGTTTCCCTTCTGACTGTTAAGCAAAGCTCTTGGGAAAAGTGACAACTGGCAAAACTCATAGTGAGGGATAATTATGTTGTCAGAGGCACTCTTTAGTGCTCAGGGCTGGCAAAATCTGCCAACGGGATTCATCGTGAATATGCAGTTTGCTGAACGTCGTTAAGCCAATGCTTTCCCCAACTGGGAAGTCTGACAACCGGAAGTGCTGTTTCAGTGCCCTCGCTTCTGCTGCCACAAAAGCAAAGGTTGTGGGAGAGGCCTCAGATAGACTGCAGGGGGCTTTGCCCACATAAAAGCAATGCCTGTTGCAATGCCTTCCCCACTACAGTCCTGGGGAATTCTAGGCTGGTTCAGAGCCCAGCTCTAATACGACTTCTTCCATGAGGTCTCTTCTAACGGCCCCTCCTCAGCATGTTTCCCTCCCAGCCTCCTTTCCAAACCTTTCTGACTTCCCTGTTAAAGGCAGCTGAGCACATTTTGCTTTATAGAGTTAACAGTTCATCCCTCACACCTGGACCGGGAGCTCTTCATGGGACGGGATCCTGTCTGGTGGATTTTTCTCTTGATCACCCTAAAAAGAGCTATGTAATTGACACATGCTACTTACGTTTTGGTGGAATAAACGAATGAATAACTGGTGGGAAAGATGTATCCTTTGCTTCTAGGCAATTGTATGAAAAGTGAGGTGAGCCAATGAGCTTTGGGCCAGTAGCTCTGTCCAGCTCAGGGGAAAATGAGCATTCTCCAGCATAGGGCCCCACCTTCTGCCTGGCTGCAGGTGGAGGGCAACCATGAGCAGAGAAGGGAGTTTAACATGAAAGAAACACTGGGGTGACTCTCCCAAGAAGGAGAGTCCTTAGAGGTTATTTAGTCCCGATACCTTTCATGAGGAGGGAATAAACCCAGAGACGAGGTTTGTCTGGTCTGGGATCTCATGGGGGTCAGTTGGAGCCACCCCTGTTCTCCTCGGAATAATCTTCCAAACCTCATCCTAACCTGAAAAAAATCTACCCTTTGGCCCAGGTCAAGCCCCACTTCCTGGGTAAAGCCAACCCCAGAGCAGTCATACATGAGGGTTCCACTGTGTATTTGTCATAGTCATGGTTACCCCTCATTTTGTATCTATACGAGCATGGTATCTCAACATAATGACTGAGATGGACATGAAGCATTGCTGTCACCATCACTGAGATGGAGAAACGGGGGCCCAAAGAGTTTGTGTAATTTGTCCATGGTCATACAGTAAAGATCAGAGCTGGGGATTCCAAAGTTGAAATCTGTGTACAGTTCAAGCGTTCAGCATTTGTGTGACCTTAGACACATTACAGTTCTCTATTTGTGTTCAGTTGCCTCATCTGCAAAATGGAGACAGTAACGGTATCCATTACAAAAGGCTGTTGTATGAATTAGGTGAATTAAGACATAGAACATACATAGTATAATGCCTGGCATATAACACATAAGTGTTTGCTATCATTATTGCTCTTGTCCTTTTTATTGTAACTATTCACTAATTTTCCAAGGGGATCCTATCTCCACGGTTTCTCTCATAGCATCTACTGGACACACAGTAGGAACTTGGTAAATATTAGCTCCCTTTCCCCTGTCTTTTCTCTTTCTGAAAACTACCATCAGGAACAGAAAAGGGACGTAATTGCTTGTTTAATGGAACAAAGATGTTCATGTCCCCCAAGAGAAAAAGCCAACAGAGGCACTACTGGATCAAAGCAAGCAGGGTTCAGGGCTTTGGGCTCTGCCCTTGCTTGGCTAGAGTTCAGAGGAAGATTCCTTGGAAACACACAGTGGAGATGGACAGCCAAGGCCCCATCACCCGGATGTTTCCAGTCCCCTATCACTGACACGTTGCAATCCAACGTCATGTTTTTGGTCCTCGACAGGGCTCTTCTGATAAAAGGCTGACTAATGGGCAGGAAGGGGAACACTCTGCCAGCGTGCTTGTTTCCATTAGATTATGGATGTATTTTTAGTGTGGCTGAGAAATATCTAAGATCTTGCCTTGCAAGATGATTGTGTGCACTAGGACTAGGAAGAAATAAATCTCAGCCAAAAAAGAAAAGGATTGCAAATGCGTACTGCTGTCAACAGCTCCTTCTTTTCATTGCCAACTGGCTCAATGTGTTAAGATGTGGCTCAAGTATTATTTCTTCTGGGAAGCCTCCTCCTTCCACCCCAAGTCTCTTCCCAGAACTACCTGGTTTTCACTGCTTCTAGTTCATTTACCTCATTGCATCATCAACGCCAGCTTCCCAGGTGGCTCAGTGATAAAGAAACTGCCTGCCAATGCAGGAGACATGGGTTCAGTCCCTGGATTGGGAAGATCCTTTGCAGAAGGTAATGGCAACTGACTCCAGTATTCTTGCCTGGAGAAATCCCATGGACAGAGGAGCCTGGCAGGCTACAGTCCACGGGGTCGCAAAGAGTCGGACATGACTTAGCAACTAAGCAACAACAACAATCATCAATGTCAGTTTACTTGACAATCTCTCCCATTGACTGAGCTCAATGAGGACAGGAACTCATGGATCATGGCTACTGATTCATTTCAATATCCTCATGGCTACTGATTCATTTCAATATCCTCAGCTCTTAATTTGGGACTTTCGTAGGGCATTTTAATGAATAAATGGATGGAGGGATAGATGGATGGATGGATAGACAGATGGATGGATAGATAGATGGGTAGATGCATGCATGAATTGGTGAATGGACAGATGGGTGGATAGATGAATGGATGAATGGATACATGGAAGGAATACAAAGAGCAAACAGTCATTCTGCGTCAATAACTCTCACAATGAATGTGATTACAGGCCCTGTGTCTCAATATCTCTCACCCATTGTTAGGTGTTTGTCCCTCATGTGATGGTGCATTTGCCTAATGCCCTTAGAAGCCTGCTGTTCATGTGATGTTCAAGTCACTGAGCAAATAAACACCTCTGCTACCACACTGACACAAGGAGAGAAATGCAAGCACTAAATCGTGGTCCTCTAGTCCAGTGCTGCACCCCGCAGAGGCAGCACTGTAGGGATTAAAGATTCAAAAAGCAGGCACAGGAAAAGGGTAGAAGTGACAGGGGATTCTTGTGTTAGCAAATTATGGACAACAGTTTTTCATGCTTCAAAAATGAACGCCACTGCCTGCAGCATATGGAGTGACCACCATTGGCACATTTATGGCCACATCCATTTGGATGAAGTTTCCATCAAGCCCCATCACATCAGACAGAGCAAAACCTGGGAGAGGTAGTGAGGCCCAGTCCAGGCAGGATGGGTAACTTGACATTGCACACTTTGGTAAAACAAAAGCACACTCAGAGTGAGTCCATTTCTGCTTGACATGCCTCAAATCTCAACCACAGAGATGCTTAAACAATTGAATGTTTCAACTGAAGAGAAGCTGGTGAGAGACTGCTAGGTTTCCCCATTTTTTAGTCTTCTCTCCTTCCAGGGTGAGTGACTTATATAATGGGCATATGGCCATCCAAAATTAAGACTACTTTCCCAGTGTCCTTTGTGGCTACGTATTGCCGTGAGACTAAGCTCTGCACATGTGCAATTTTGGGGTCTTGCCTTTAAAAGGAAGGGTATGTTCCCCCATCTCTTCTGACTTCTCCTTCCACTAGCTAGAATGTGATGCCGTGGCGAGCCACTTGGGGTTGTTTGAATCAGAGCAACACCCCAGGAAGGTGCACCAGGAGAGAAGAGGACTGAGTCCCTGATGACTTGCACAGCAGTGGCCAGGCCAGCTTGGACTTTCCACAAGAGAAAAATAACTTTCAGTCATGTTGAAATGAGATGAACGTCTGTCACACTCAGTTGAATTTTCATCTTAATTAAGGCACCTATATAACCAAATACATTTATATGTGTGTAAACTGGAAATATAGATGTGTATGTGTATGTATAAAATCTCTCTCTCTCACAAGACACCCATATAAACAAATATATTTTTATGTGTGTAAATTGAACATATATGTGTGTGTGTGTGTGGCTCAGACGGTAAACAATCTGCCTGCAATGCAGGAGACCTAGATTCGATTCCTGGGTTGGGAAGATCCCCGGGAGAAAGAAATGGCAACCCACTCCAGTATTCTTGCCTGGAAAATTCCATGGATAGAGGAGCCTGCAGGCTACAGTTCATGGGGTTGCAGAGTCAGACACAACTGAGCAACTAAAACACTGTATCTGGACAGTGTATGTGTGTGTGTATCAAATCTCTTTCTCACACATAACACACACACACACATACACTCAGCAGTATCTTTATGTCTCCTCCATCGACAGTTACAAATTCAACTGAATCTTGGTCCTTCAAGGGAGGATCTTCAAGGGTCCTTCATCCATTTGAACAATAAACACATAAAACACAAAATAAGAGGGCATCTTCTTCAATATCTCTGACATCTTAAAAGAAAATGGTAAGACTGATTCTTGGGGAAATGGTCATCCTTGCTCTTATATGTTATATTAATTCTCTATCAACTGGAATCCTCAGTTACCCAGAGCTTTCTTTCTTCATCAGTCTGTTCCCTAAGATATTCCATTTAGGTGGCCAATCCAGGTGTCTAATGCTGTCCACTTCCAAGTGTCCCCACCTTGATCCATGTCCTCCTCCTGAAGGCAGAAGGAACTCTTTTCATCCCCTGACTCCAGGACTTCCCTTAGCTCTTCCCAGTGGGTCTTGTCTTATGTAATCTCTCCCCAAACCAGCCCCATCCTCATCCAGCGAGTTACCCTGGCAACCCAGCTGCGTCATCTTGAAAGATGTCTCTAAGTCCCTGCTTCTGAGTCTGCAAAAGACTTTACTGGGCTGATCTGTGAATCCACAACATATTAGCTTTAAACAGTGTCATCATTTATCGTGCTCTCAGCAGACACATCACATTTTTTAAAAGAACATGAATAAAAATAAGTCCTACCTTGACTATGCAGAGAGATTTACTTAGAAAGCAGACAGTCATCTATTTTCAGAGACCATCTATGTTTTTAATGGTCTCCTTCGCATCTCTTCTAAAAGAAAATCCTTTCAGTTCTCACAGCTTTTTTTCTTTGACAATCTCATTACAAACTCAAACGTAAGCAGCCTAATTTTCAAGTCATTACATAGCTTTTTCATATGAGACATCTCGACTTTACATTTTACTCTATCATTTCCTCTTTGGGAAAAATAGTACTTAAGGAAGTTCATGATGACTCTCTTTTGCTGGCAAATATTTGTAAGAAAATGAGCCACTTGACTCCGAGAATGGGATGCTATACTATCCTGTTACCTGTTGTTGCACCCTGTTTACTTAAATGTACTATATGCAATGGTTCATTATGAATCTCTGTAGGTTTATTATTCTGGATTACACACTAGAAAATGTTTCATTCATTTATTTTTCAAACACTTCAGGTAACCTGTAAGACAGAGTCCTTTATTCATTAATTAACTTGTTCTATTAACCAATTAGTTTTTGTTACTGGGTGCTGGGGAGACAGTGATGAGTAAGACAGTCCCCGCCCCTGTGGGTAGTTGGGCAGAAAAACTGCTATGATGCCAAGGGACATGTGGTACTGAGACATTCACATCTAGCAGAGATTAGTGACAGCTCCACTTGGCTTCCAGAATCTTGGTGTTGGAGAAGAAATTAAGAGGTCATGTGGTTCTCTCCATCATTTTACAGAGGTGGAAACTGAGGCTGCGCTTATCTCTTCTACCTCCCGTCTTCTGCCTCTGGTCCCTCCATCTCCGGTGCTCAGTCATGGTGAACTCCTTTCTTCTGTTCGTGGAACATGGAGTTTACCCCCATATTTGTCTTTTAAAATTAATTTTACCCATTCCTTTTTTCATTTCATGTATTCATTCATTTTTATCCATACCCTATTTTATTCATTTCGATTGGGTAGACCAAAAAGTTCATTAAAACCCAAATGAACTTTTTGGCCAACCCAATGTATCTTCAGAACAAAGTAGGAGGTGGGGCTAAAAAAGTTTCATGTGGTCTCACAAGTGTTCTGAGAAGGAGGTAAAGCAAGGGTTACTAGCCTCTTTAATAAATTAAGGGACTTCCCTGGTGGTCCAGTGGTTAAGACTAAATGTTTCCATTGCAGGGGGCATGGGTTTGATCCCTGGTCAAGGAACTAAAATCTTGCATGCTGTAAGGTGCGTCTGAAAAGGTAAAAAAAAAAACAAAAAAGTATAATATAAAAGTAAATAATTAAATAAATAAATTGAGACTATGCCTCGGAGACGTTGGTAACTGGCCCAGATTCACACAACTTCTTAGCAGCGGAGTCCTGATCAGAACCAAGGGCTCCTGGCTATCAGTTTCAATCTCTTATGATGCTTTCTTCTGCAAGGAACTGACCAACCAAAGATGGCCCACATCACAGAGGGTTAATTATCCCATACAACGCATGGTCCAGACACTGTTTTAGGATCAAGTCAGCAGCTCAGGGATATCAGCAAGGGCCCAGGCTCCTTCTGTCTTTCCATTTTGCCATGCTCAGCTTGGAATCAGCATCTTCCTTCACCTCTGAGAGTTAGCCATAGCAATTCCAGAAATCACATGCAGGTACTATATAAACATCACTACACTGGTCCTTCTAAAGTGAAGAAATGCTTTTTCAGTACCAGCCCCAGTTTCCAGCACAGCTTTTCTCAGATACGTTTGGACCAGGATTGGGTGACATGCACACATCTCAAATACAAGATGGACCAGGGTTTTTAGCCTCTGCCATGGGAGGTAGGCCACGGGCAGAGAACGAGGACCATGGCCACTGGGTATACAACCCACAATGTCTACCACCTCGCTTCATCAAGCCACCCCGCTGTGTCTCCTCTGGTCAGTGCCAGGCAGTAGGCAGCCTGGTCCCATAATCTGTAACCATTAAGCCTGCTTGAGAATGAAGCTGTAATTCCTCATAGTGAGTAGGCTTCTCCAGCCTCGTATACATAGTCAGCTCTCCTTGGTTTTCCGCTAAGCCAACTCTAACACTGCTGGCAAGGAGCTCTCGCACTGGAAATACAGGCACTGTCAGACCTTTGCCTCGTTGGCCTTCACAAGGACCCTGGCCTTTTCCTTGTCTGGTGAGAAAACGTAGACTCAAGAGTGAAGAACTTGCCTCAGTCCAACAGACTCCTGGACTCCAGGCTCCTCACTCCTTCCACTTGTCTGTACTCTGGAACCACATCAGTTGTTTATTTGGATGTTTTGAATTAAAGACTGTGGGAAGGTAAACTATACAAACTACCCTTTTTAGTAGGGATCAGGTCCTCTGAGATTTCTATTAGGGATACATCTACCCAGTAAAGAGCACCAGCAATGGGGCCCAGCGGCCTGGGTGTAAATGTCACGTGACCCTGGGAAAGTTATCAATCATCTTTTGCCTCAGTTTCCTCATCTGTAAAGTGGGGGAATACCAATGTCTACTTCATACACCGTTCTGAGGACCAAATGAGTTAACATACACAAAATGATATGTTTGGAACAGTACCTGACTCTTGATAAGCATTCAGTTAATGTTGCCTATTGTCACCTATCCATCATTCATCTCCGCACCTAGTCACAGTTTGATTTGTCCTAGAAAGGACCTTGAGGTACTCCCTTCCCAGTTTTGAACCAGTCCATGTCTGATTCTAACTGTTGCCTCTTGCCCTGCACACAGGTTTTGCAGGAGACAAGTCAGGTGGTCTAGTATTCCCATCTCTTTAAGAATTTTTGACAGTTTGCTGTGATCCACACACTCAAAGGCTTTAGCGTAGTCAATGAAGCCAAAGTAGATGTTTTTTGGAATTCTCTTGCTTTTTCTATGATCCAACGGATGTTGGCAATTTGATCTCTGGTTCCTCTGCCTTTTCTAAATCCAGCTTTTACATCTAGAAGTTCTCGAGTCATGTACTGCTGAAGCCTAGCTTGAAGGATTTTGAGCATGAACTTGCTAGCATGTGAAGTGAGTGCTATTGTCCGGTAGTTTGAACATTCTTTGGTACTGCCTTTCTTTGGGATTGGAGGTCAAACCAGTCAATCCAAAAGGAAATCAACCCTGAATATACATTGGATGTATGGATGCTAAAGCTGATGCTCCAATACTTGGGCCACCTGATGCCAAGAGCTGACTTATTGGAAAAAACTCTGATGCTGGGAAAGACTGAGGGCAAGAGAAGAAGAGGGTGGCAGAGGGTAAGATGGTTGGATGGCATCACTGACCCAGTGGACACAAGTCTGAGCAAACTCCGGGAGATAGTGAAGGACAGGGAAGCCTGTTGTGCTACAGTTCATGGGATCACAAAGAGTTGGACATGACTGAGTGACTGAAGAACAAAACAGAAAGGACCTAAAGCATGCGGTTTCTACTGTATTTTTTGTTATAATAACAACCTGCCCCCTCTCTACTCACCTCCAAGGTGTGACAGTGCCCTGGAGCAGACAGCATATTTACAGATTGCACAAGGATAACAGGAACCTTCCCGGCCACCAACCTCCATCCCTAGTGTGAGGATGCTTTGCCTCAAATGGGATCCTGCTCCTCCCGTTCAGCCCTCCAAGGGGCCTGTACACGTGCCCCAAGTGCGCCACCTGGGCTTCCCGTCCAGGGGAAGTCACTTCCTCCCAAAGCTCTTCTCTGGAGTCAGGGTAACGCCTCCGAGGCTGTTACTGTCTGCAGCAGAGACACACAGGGAGAGGGAGAATTTTCTGTCTGCTAGATTCCCTCCCCAGCCGCTGGGAGAATTCGGGCTGGCATCTGTGCCTGGAACAATCTCTTCTCTTCCCCTCTTTCCCCACAGGGGTGGGATGGCTGGTCCCCGGGGAAGCCTGATTCACAGGATGTGAGGCGAGACAGCACTCCCCCTCAAAGAGACGGACAAGGCCCTGGGGCAAAGGGTGACGTGAGGCTGCTAAGAGGCCGGCAGAGCCAGAAGGATCTCCCCCACACTGTGAGGCCAGCCTCCGCACCCCTGCACCCCTGTCATCAGTCCTCAGGGCCAAAGTGACTGGGGCATTAATTGAGCAGCTTTAGCGGAAGCACGTGTAAGGGAGAGATGGAGAAGCAGTTAATGGCGGCAGAAGTGAAGATAAGAGAAGTGAAGGACCATGTCCAAGAACTCGCAGATCTTAGGGGCAGAACCTGGGTTCAAACTGTGGTGTCGGCTCCAGCGTTGTTCTTTACACACAGAAGAGGCTGCCTTTTCAGCTCTTACTTATTTAACACATATTCTGAGCTGCTCTCTGTGTCTCTGATAGAGGGATCCAAGCCCCAAATAATCTTAATAATATCCATTATTTTAGCTCCCATCATTGTGCCCTTTAGCAAAAAATACATACACAAAACAGAGGACTGCATCTGTCTTATACTTTTCCCTGAACCCGTCCTGCACTAAGCTAAGAAAAAAATCCAATTTGTCTTTCTTAAGATTTTTTTTTTTTTTTTGATGTGGACCATTTTTAAAGTATTTTATTGTATATTGTCACCCTATTTATTTAACTTATTTGCAGAGTACATCATGCAAAATGCTGGCCTGGATAAAGCACAAGCTGGAATCAAGATTGCCAGGAGAAATATCAATAACCTCAGATACGCAGATGATATCACCCTTATGGCAGAAAAAGAAAAGGAACCGAAGAGCCTCTTGATGAAAGTGAAAGAGGAGAGTGAAAAAGCTGGCTTGAAACTCAACATTAAAAAAACTAAGATCATGGGATCTGGTCCCATCACTTCATGACACATAGATGGGGAAACAGTGGAAACAGTGACAGATTTTATTTTTTTGGCTCCCAAATCACCACAGATGGTGACTGTAGCCAAGAAATTAAAAGACACTTGCTCCTTGGAAGAAAAGCTATGACAAACCTAGACAGCATATCAAAAAGCAGAGACATTACTTTGCTGACAAAGGTCTGTCTAGTCCAAGCTATGGTTTTTCCAGTAGTCATGTATGGATGTGAGAACTGGACCATAAAGAAAGCTGAGCGCCGAAGAATTGATGCTTTTGAACTGTGTTGTTGGAGAGTCTTCTTGAGAGTCCCTTGGACTACAAGGAGATCCAACCAGTCCATCCTAAAGGAAATCAGTCCTGAATATTCATTGGAAGGATTGATGCTGAAGCTCAAACTCCAATACTTTGGCCACCTTATGCAAAGAACTGACTCATTTGAAAAGAACCTGATGCTGGGAAAGACTGAAGGTAGGAGGAGAAGGGGACAACAAAAGATAAGATGGTTGGATGGCATCACTGACTCAATGGACATGAGTTTGAGCAAACTTTGGGAGTTGGTGATAGACAGGGAAGCCTGGCGTGCTGCAGTCCATGGGGTTGCAAAGAGTTGGACACAACTGAGCGACTGAACTAAACTGAACTGATTTAATTTGTTACAGTATTGCTTCTGTTTTATCTTTTGGTTTTTCAGTCATGAGGCACATGGGATCTTAGCTCCCCAGCCAGAAATCGAACCCTCACTGCCTGCATTGGCAGGTGAAGTCTTAACCACTGGATACCCAGGGAAGTCCTGCTATTTCTTTTTCATTTCAAATCAGAACACACTGAGTTTGCTCCTCGACTTCAGAGAGGTCAGGGGTGTGGGATCTGAAGTCACGGATGCTGCCTCTAACAGCCAGACCCAGAGGGTCTTTCCGGAACACCCAGAGTCACTGTCTTCACCCTGAAAGTTTTGACGAATTCACTTTCTTTCTCAGCAAGCGGAGGGCTCGGAGCAGGCAGCTCAGGCTGGGAACTGGGCCAGGATGACAGGACAGGACTAGTCTTGTGGGGTGGGGTCAGTCTCCACTGCTAAAGGGAGGAGGCAGCAAGTCTGCCTGGGTGAACAGACAATGGGAAGGAACATTCCAAATGCCCCTGAGCATTCCAGAAGGCACCGGCCACTCCAAGAGCAGGGCTTTATCCACCTACAGCTCACCACCTGTGCTGAGGAGGCAATAGCTTCTTCCCCACTCTGTCTCTTGCTTGGGACCCAGCCCCCAGCTCCCACACTGGCCCTGCACCCTCTGCCCAGGAAGCCTTACCAGCCCCTCCCTGGTCCTCTCTTTCCCTTCTTCTCACCTGAGCTCACAAAGCTCTGACGGACCCGTAACTTCACTGAGCTCTTAAATTGTCCCTGCACTTGTCTGCTTGGAAGGCTTCATCTCCCCCAGATGGCCCGGCTCTTCCATGGGAGTCCTACCTCCTGCTCCCCTCAGGGTTTAGTGCGCACAGACAAGGTACAGCTGGTACGTACTTGATGAATAACTCCGTCAAATTTGACGTAAGTCATTTGCTGGAGGGCACGCCGCAAGCTCCTGCAGCCTCACCCATGGAGTCACTGGGGCCATTTACAAAGGAAATGAAAAATAATTCTTCCTTCCCAGTCCCTCATTATGCTGTTTTAAGACGAAGACAACACCAGGTCACCAGTATTTCCACGCTCCTCAAACACATTTCGGCAGGAAGCCGTCTCTTTACCTCGCCACAGCATTCAGGACGTCAGAGCTTTTTCTGGCAGTCTGAGCTCTCTGCGATTGAACCCCACTCACATCTCCAACCTCACTTTTCCCTGATACCTTTTTGGTGAGCCAACATTTTAGCCAACACAGTGGCTTGCCGTTGTTTGCCACACCACCCCCTGCTCCCCTGCACCCCTGCCCTGTACCGCTGCTAATGTCATCATCCTTGCGGCTGCCAATCTGACCTCTATTTCAAGGTACCATGAAATGTTCAGTGAAGATTTTTTTTTTTTTTGCCCACACCATGCAGCAGGTGTGATCTTAGTTCCCCAACCAGGGACTGAACCCACGTCCCCTGCATTGGAAGCATGGAGTCTTAACCACTGGACCGCCAGGCAAGTCCCTTCAGTGAAGAGAATTATCTAGAAATTCACTATGCTAGAACATCTACATGGGTTTTGCACAGATATCACTTTCTCTATGATTTTTGCACTGTCTACATGGATTGTTCTACTAGGCTGCAAGCTCTTTAAAGGACTGAGGGAGTCTGGCTCAAACTGCATCATCCAGGGCTCTTGGTTACAGACTTATACATACAACCCAGTAGTGCTTGGCAAAGGTGGGTGATTGGTAGAAGCTGCTATGGGTGATTATCTACAACAAGATTCCCCTAAGATAGTGAAGGGTGCCTTTGGGCATTTCATAGATGGAGAGGTCTGTTTCATGGCTGAACCTCCCCCCTACCTTTGCTGCATTCTCTCCAGTGATGACAGGAGCACACTGATTGCAGATGTAAGGGGAGAAGCTGTCTTAGAGCTCATCTGCTTATGATACCCAGCAACACAAGCACTGTCACAGGGAGGGGAGCCCAAGTTTCATCACAACCTTGGAAGGACAGATGAGGGTCCAAGAACCATTCCAAGTGGAGACACAGAGGTACATAATCAAAAAAACAGACAGCTTTCTTCTAGCAGGTGCTGAACAGGCCACAGGAGGAGAGGAAATGATTTCTACTAAGATGGGTCAATGATATCAGATCCCAGTCCCTCTCACCCTTCCAAAACGTCAGAAAAATACAGTGATGTAAAACAGCTTTACATTGAGAGATCCAGATATAATTTTTTATATTCAAGTCCAACCCTGTAATAGGAATGGGCTGTTTCTTCCTCTTTGGTTCTGTTTCCAATTAGAAATGTATTGTCCTTTAATACATTTAATACATACTGAGGAACCAGAGATCAAATGGCCAACATCCATTGGATCATCGAAAAAGCTAGAGAGTTCCAGAAAAACATCTACTTCTGCTTTATTGACTATGCCAAAGCTTTTGACTGTGTGGATCACAACAAACTGGAAAATTCTCCAAGACATAGGAATACCAGATCACCTGACCTGCCTCTTGAGAAATCTGTATGCAGGTCAATAAGCAACAGTTAGAACTGGACATGGAACAACAGACTGGTTCCAAATAGGAAAAGGAGTACGTCAAGGCTGTATATTGTCACCCTACTTATCTAACTTATGTGCAGAGTACATCATGAGAAATGCTGGGCTGGAGGAAACACAAGCTGGAATCAAGATTGCCAGGAGAAATATCAATAACCTCAGATATGCAGATGACACCACCCTTATGGCAGAAAGTGAAGGACTAAAGAGCATCTTGATGAAAGTGAAAGAGGAGAGTGAAAATGTTGGCTTAAAGCTCAACATTCAGAAAACAAAGATCATGGCATCCGATCCCATCACTTCATGGCAAATAGATGGGAAACAATGGAAACGGTGACAGACTTTATTTTTGGGGGCTCTAAAATCACTGCAGATGGTGATTACAGCCATGAAATTAAAAGAGGCTTGCTCTTTGGAAGGAAAGTTATGACCAACCTAGGCAGCATATCAAAAAGCAGACACATGACTTTGCCAACAAAGGTCTGTCTAGTCAAAGCTATGGTTTTTCCAGTGGTCATGTATGGATGTGAGAGTTGGACTATAAAGAATGCTGAGCGCCGAAGAATTGATGCTTTTGAACTGTGGTGTTGGAGAAGACTCTTGAGAGTCCCTTGGACTACAAGGAGATCTGACCAGTCCATCCTAAAGGAAATCGGTCATGAATATTCACTGGAAGGACTGATGCTGAAGCTGAAACTCCAATACTTTGGCCATCTGATGTGAAGAACTGACTCATTGGAAAAGACCCTGACGCTGAGCAAGATTGAAGGTGGGAGGAAAAGGGGATGACATAGCATGAGATGATTGGATGGCATCACCAACTCTACGGACATGAGTTTGAGTAAACTCTGGGAGTTGGTGATGGACAGGGAGGCGTGGCGTGCTGCAGTCCATGGGGTACGCAAAGAGTCGGAAACGACTGAGCGACTGAACTGAATTAACTGAAAAGAATAGCTAACAGGAAGAGTAGGTTCTTCTGGCTTTAAACCTTCATACAGAACGTGGAGTTGAGGCACGTCCTTTTAGATGTTAATTGGAGAGATTAGGAAACAGCTCCTTGGAAAGCCCTCCCCTCACCCCCTAGGACATCTGTTTCCTCTTTTGTAAAACGGGATAAGGGTGGACTCTTTGCAACCTTAACCTGAGGCTGCAGAAGTTGAGGTATTCTCTAAGAGCATTCCTTTGGATGGCATGGCTGCAAAGATCATTGTTATCTCTCTAACTGACACCTACCCTATCATGGGAAAGTAAAGTTCCAAGGTGTGGAAGCCATTCAACATAATTTCACACCCTTTGAGACAGAAGAAGGTTATCACTTCCACCCTTCCAGGATAAATGCTCCCTCTAATGCAAGACATGCAGGAAATAGCCAGCTATTCCCTGAGACAGTCTCACCCTGATAAAGTATCTTTGCAGTCTTACATGGGACCTTGTTTTCCCAGAACTGTAACTTTATTGTCATCTCTTCCTTGAGATTTCAGACCCCAGCTCTTGTTTTCCACATTAATTCAAGTTGAAGTGCAGCCTGGATCATGTTGGCAAACATTCCAAGTGGAAATGGATTTCCAGGTTCTCACTAAAAATTACCACGTTCTCACCAGCTCAATCTGGATAACATTTTGTGTCTTATGTAATGTCTATTTCCCAAAGGAATTAAAATGCTTCTGTATATCGCTCTGCCCAACAAATTTATAATAAGGCCTGCTCCTAATTACCTCTTATGAACAAGCAGAATCTGAATCCCCCAAAACTGATTACCCAAAAATCTTTTCTTGAGCCAAGAGTATTATTTTCAAAATGGATTTGAATCAGGTGTTGAGAAGCAATGTTACATTTTATTTTGATAAATATCTGATAGAGGAGCCAGCTTTTGATGCCACAGCCCAAAAGACTGGCTATTGGGTGTCTGGAAGCCTTCCCATGCCCAGGTGCCTAAGATCAAGTCCTGATCAGTCTTACCTGGGCAAGGATAATCACTGTTTATAAAGCACTTTGGTTGGCTCTCTCATGATATAAGCAGGCGTCAGAGTAATTCTCTCCATCCGAAAGATGAGGAGTCTGAGGGTCAGAGTGGTTTGTTGACTTACTTAACAACATTTAAGCATAAGACATTCCCAAGTTCACAAGACCAGCTAACGGAAGAGCCAGGTACACTTCTAGCCTTCTCATCAAACCACATCACATTGAAGTGTATTCTGGCAAAACACTGACAGCAGTATAGGCTCTAGAGAATGAAGAAGGCTTCTATTTAGAGAGACGGTGAAAAAAGCCTACAGAATTTTGTTGCAAAACCATAATGTCTTGAGATGGATGCAGGTGAATCAAAGTCAAAGGAACTCAGTGGAGAAAGAGATTCTTCTGTCTTTGAGGGTAAGGAGATCAAAGGAGGCTCTTCCAGGGCGAGACTGAAGGAGGAAACAGAACAGGCTCTCTCTTGAAAGCAGGACTCCATCTTGGGCCGGACTGTGGACTTTGAGCTATATGCCCAGTATCTATGGAAACGACATACCAACAGAAAACCAGGCCCCCATTGCCTAAAAGAATACCTTAATTATCTGTGTAACCAAATAGAATCATACATTCTATTATGCTTATTGGGGTATGACCACAAGCCTATTGATAATTGTCCACTGTTAACTACCTAGGCTTAAGGCTTATGAATCACGGGTTAACTTTGATTGTATCTTTCTTTTTCTTCTGTTCTGACTAGTTTCAGGGAATTTGGGGGAGGTGGGTTTGGACACGTACACTTAGGGTATATAAGGTTTTCCTAAAAACTGGTCAGGGTCCTTGGCTAAGAGGAGACTCTACCTTGGGCCCGTTGGTGTAATAAACTGCACTCCACTATCTGCATTATTCTTCTGAGTGAGTTTGTTTCCCGGAACACGTGGCTACAACAAGACTTCTGAGCTGGTCCTAGAAGGATGGCTGGATGTGGCACACATGGCTTACAACAAAGTAGACAGAGAAACTCCTGGTGCTTGCTCCTGAATGTGACCCAGAGGACACAGAAAGCACCGCAAGGAGGGGAGAATGCTGCTTGCAAGGTGGCCTACGTGTTTGACTCTGCTGGCCCCTCTGCAGGTCAGGTCTCCTGACTTTCCAACTCTTATGGCTTCAAGTGAGGAAATACTATGTCCAAAGTCTGGCTCCTCAGTCATGGAGAATCAAGTGTGCTACCAGGCAGATGGGAAGCACTTTAGAGTGATCACAAAGGAAGGGAAGAAAGGGAGGGAGGGAGAAAAGGGGGAGACACCAGAGAGGAGGCCTGTGGTGGAGTCCTGGTGGGTATGAGCTTTAGTTTCAACAGGCGGTTTTTCCAAATTATCTCAGCGAGTTTCTGCCGAGAGGTTTTAGTGAGTGAGTTTGTTGTGTTTGTTTCATTGTACTTTTGTTTCAAGCTGATATACTCAATCAGAAGGGCCTCATGCCAGCATTATGCAAAGGAGCTCTCAAACACAATAGTTTTTTTGTTTTTTTTTTTTAGCTTTTGTGATTCTGGTCACTGGGATTTTGGAGTTTCCAGACAGACTGACAGCTCAGGTCCAAATCACTCTTCTTTTGAGACTCAGCTTTAATATCTCCTTTCCCACCAGCCCTCCCTAGGCCTTCATGTCCTTCTTGTCTTTCATGGTCTTGATAACAATAGCCCCTGTACCATAGATGTGTGTATGTGTGTATATAAAAAACACATACTTATATATATATATATCATACACACACACACATATATATATGTATGTATGTATATATACACCTACCCATTTATAGGGGTTTCCCGGGTGGTGCTAATGGCAAAGAATCCGCCTGCCAATGCAGGAGACTCAAGAGATGAGGGTTTGACCCCTGGGTTAGGAGGATTCCCTGAAAAGGAAATGGCAACCACTCTAGTATTCTTGCTTGGGAAATCCATGGAGTTGCAAAGAGTCAGACATGATTGAGCAACTGAACACACACACATACATATCTCATACACTCGACCTATAGACTTCTTGATAGGACCAGATCATAGCCACTTCAGCTCAAGGATCTGTGACGTGTTCTGTAGACTCAGAGCCTACACAGCATCTGGCACATAGGTGCTTAGGAGAATGAATGGCAAGCAGATACATTTCATCCCTGTGGGGCCTTCCCATTTTCATGGGGCTCTGGACAAAATACAGCTTAAATAATGGGCCCTGAATGAATCAGGAAAGCATCCCCAACAAACTGAAAACAATTTCACAGAGTGCAATCTAGAAACTTTTGTTCTTTTATTGCCTGCAAAGTTTATTTGAAAGTCTAGTATAGAAGGGAGATCTTCCCCATTTGTCTCATGTCAGTTGACACCCCACAACTCTACTGTTATGGAAATTAGAATGTTCAGCCCGTCAATGATACAAGTATCTTTGGTGATCCTTAACATTTTCAGATCCTGATAGATAAGACCCTAATGCTGGGAAAGACTGAAGGCAGGAGGAGAAGGGGATGATGAAGGATGAAATGGTTGGATGGCATCACTGACTCAGTGGATATGAGTTTGAGCAAGCTCCAGAAGTTGGTAATGGACAAGGAAGCCTGGCATGCTGCAGTCCATGGGGTTGCAAAGAGTCAGGCATGACTGAGCGACTGAACAACAACAACAACATTTTGAGAGCTTGCAAAGAACCCTTTATAAATCTGAGGAAGGGACTTCTCTGGTGGTCCAGTGATTAAGAATCTACTCACCAATGCAGGGGACATGGGTTCGATCCCTGCTCTGAGAGGGTTCCACATGTCACAGAGCAACCAAGCCTGTGTGCCACCACAACTACTGAGCCTGTGAACCTAGAGTCCAGGAACCATGATGACAGAAGCCACTGAAATGAGAAGCCCATTGACTGCAACTAGGGAGTAGCCCCTGCTGGCTATAACTAAAGCCTGCACATCAATGGGAGATCCAGCACAGCCAAAACTAACTAAATAAAATAAAACAAATCTGAGGAAGTTATCCCTAGAGGGTAGATACAAAATTTTACATTACAGGCCAGTGTCTCTCAAAATATCATTCATGGGTTTTCTCAGGACTATCTTTGAGGTCATATTTCCTTCTAATAGTAGGTTTTTAAACATAAGAGCACAATTTGAGAGTAAACTGCTAAAGCCATAAAGCAAATTAGGTGTAATGTGTAATGTTAGTCGATCAGTTGTGTCTGACTCTTTGCAACTCCATAGACTCTGGCCCGCCAGGCTCCTCTGTGCATGGAATGCTCCAGGCAAGAGTACTGGGGTGGGTTGCGATGCCCTTCTCCAGGAGATCTTCCCAACCCAGAGATCAAACCCAGGTCTCCCACATTGCAGGCAGATTCTTTACCATTTGAGCTACCCAGGGAGCCCTTTAGCGAATTAGGTAATAATGCGCTATTATCTGGAAAATCTCTCTTGTTCTATTAAAATGTCTTTATCATCAAATGTTTAGATGCTCCTGATTCTATGATAGCATTTAAAAAAATTTTTGTTCTAATCCTTGTTTCTGGGTAGTTATATCATCAGAATTTTGGGGTCGAGATTTGTATTTCTTAAGTTTTAGGCCCCGACAATTGCTCACTGAATGGAATTCCAATTATATTTTATTTGTAAAATAAACATAGTTTTGTGAAGTGAAAAGCATTATACAGAAAAAAAAAAAAAGATATTCCAGCTCTACCAGGTTCTGAGATTACCAAGGGCAAGTCCCAAGACAGAGAACATGTTACAGAAAGCATAAAGGAAATGGGCCTTGAATGACTAAATGAATGGATAAACCCAGTCTTTGAAGGATAAGCAGCAAGAGTATTTTCTAAAAACCAAATTACAGGAGCTATTCAGGAAACGACAGCTTGGATGGACACATGGAATCACTAGGCAAGAACTCTTCTGTTATATGTAAATAAGTTTTACTAAAATTCAAACTGTTGGATTAGAGATGGTTCAAAGGCACTCTCGGGCCCTCCCACCTGCCTCGGGCCCTAACACCTGTAAGTGTTGCCTATCACTTAACACTCTTGAGGAGAAAATTTGGTGCAATTGTTTTTGCTTGGTGGAAAAACAGTGGCTCAAGAGAATTGGGCTAGACCTCAGGTGGCACTAGTGGTAAGGAATCTGCCTGCTAATGCAGGACATGCAAGAGATGCAGGTTCAATCCCCGGACCAAGAAGATCAACTGGAGAAGGAATAGCACTTCATTCCAGTATTCTTGCCTGGAAAATCCCATGGACAGAGGACCCTGGCTGGCTACAGTCCATGAGATCACAAAGAGTTGGACACGACTGAGCGAATGAGCACAGAACAGAACCAGAAGAACAATCTTTGGCTATTTAGTTACCTCTGAGAATTTATCTCTTTCTTCATCTGCAAAATAATATGCAGTAGAGACTGAGCAGGTAGAAGCAGGTGGAGGTGTGTGGGGGACAGGACGCCAAGTGGTTGGTGGGACTGAATACAGAAGATCTGGAACACCATGCCTTATTCTGCCTGGTAGCAGGGAGCTGGGAGAGGCCACTGTGCTGGAGAAAGCACAGAACTCAGTGGCTAAGAATCTCAGGGCTGGGGATGTAGCCTCGTGGTGGATCCTGCTACCCTGGAAACATGGTAGACAACACTATTCGATTCAGGCTCATTTTCCTATTGAACCTCCGCAGAACCTCATTTCCTCCTCTATAGACCATTCTATGGTGCCACTGCCTTTGGCACAGGAAATAAAACCTATTTTCCACCTTGGTTCTTTGAGAGTAAATGAGCGGATCATCTATCATGATGGCAAAAACATCTTGTTATAGGTTGCAAGTCATTTTCACTTCCTTTCTTTCCTTTGGGACTCCACCACTGAGGTGACAGGCCAGGGCTTATTATTTCCATCATGTAGATAAGGAAACAGATTCAGAGAGGCAGAGATCTGGCAAATGTAGCACAGCTAGGATTGAATCTCAGGTCTGTCAGATTCTAAATCCCATGATTTTTTTAAACTTACTCTCTTTTAAAAAAAAAATTGGAGTATAGTTGCTTTAGAATGTTGTGTTAGTTTCTGCTGAATAATGAAATGCATCAGTTATATGTATGCATATATCTCTTCCCTCTTGGACCTCCCTCTCAGCCCACGCCCTATCCCATCCATCTATGTCATCACAGAGCACCGAGCTGAGCTCCTTGTGCTATATAGCAGGTTTCCACTATCTGTTTTACACGTGGCAGTGCACATATGTCAAATACTGTGTATTAATGCATGTGAGAGCCAAAGAATTGATGCTTTTGAATTGTGGAGCTGGTGAAGACGCTTGAGAGTCCCCTGAACTGTAAGGAGATCAAACCAGTCAATCCTAAAGGAAATCAACTATGAATATTCATTGCTGATATGACTGATGCTGAAGCTGAAGCTTCAATACTTGGGCCACTGATGGGAAGAGCCAACTCATTGGAAAAGACCCTGATGCTGGGAAAGATTGAGGGCAGGAGGAGAAGGGGATGACAGAGGACGAGATGGTTAGATAGCATCACCAACTCATGAATTTTGAGCAAACTCTGGGAGATATTGGAGGATAGAGGAGCCTGGCATGCTATATAGTTATGGGGTCGTAAAGAGATGACTTAATGACTGAACAAGTGGAATCTAGAAAAATGGTACAGATAAAGCTATTTGCACTGCATTAATTAACTTCTTACTTTAATATGCCATCATGAAATTACATCTACCTTCCGCTTGTGCCCCAACAACATGCATCAGTGTCATTCTGCCTTGGCTTGTGGTTAACTGTGTCTCTACAATTAGCTTCTGAGTTCCTGAAGAGCAGGCAGGACTATCCTTTAGCTGCTTCTCTATGCCTCCACCACAAGGCTTCCCAAAAAGAAGATACACAGCCAGTGTTTATTATTTATAGGTCACTCACCAAACACTGATGCTTGCTCTGTGGCAGGCCCTGTGCTAGCCACCAGGTTTTATGTTAATGGAAGTGAGCTGACTGTCCTCTATAACAGTGGTCCCCAACTTTTTTGGCACCAGTGACAGTTTTTGTGGAAGACAATTTTTCCATGGACTGGGCGGGGTGGGATTATTTTAGGACGATTTAAGTGCATTACATTTATTGTGCACTTTCTTTCTGTTATTAATACTTTCTATTATTATTACGTCAGCTCCACCGCAGATCATCAGGCATTAAATCCTAGAGACTGGGGACTCCTGCTCTACAGGACTGATGAATGAAACCTGCAAAACTGTGCCCCATAGGGTTAACAGAAATCCTTGACTTCCACAGAACAGCAGATAAGGGAACAGATTGTTAAAAAAACAAACAAAAAAACCCTGCTTGTAACCTGCCTTTATTGATTAAGCTTGGTTTAGTTTTTTTTTTTTCTTTAATTGCATTCCCTCCAAGTTTCACATAGCGAGGTAATAATATCACAACACTTCTTAACCACTCCTATAGATAACTCCTCTGACTATGGATCACTATAGGAACAACAGGCACTTAAGCTGTTTTCCAGCTTGGCATCAACTCCTGTCTAGTCAGGCTGACTAAAGCAGGTAGGGACCGCTGACACTAAAACTGGGCCTGCACAGTTGTCTGATGAGTGACTTTTTGATGTCAGAGGGCCAAAACATCCATCCTCAGATCTTGCTAAAGCACCTCCATTTTTGAACATGCATCCCATGAAGAAGCATGTAACCCGGACACATCTGCACTGAATGCTGATAATTCACCTTTTCTCTACTCGCATCACCTTGCCCCAGGCCTCAGACAACCTCGCTTCTTTATATATAAATATGTCATGCCCTTTGCCTTCAAGGCAGTGGATCTGAGACTCCTTCTCCTGGCTGTTTTGTCCATCAGCTCCTTGGCTGGCTGTCTTGAGTCAGCTCTTTCCCTGCCACAAACCTCACCATCTCAGCGTTTGGCTTGCCATGCGTCAGGCAAATGAGCCTGGTTCGGTTACCACCAGCCACAAACCAGGAAGGACCATGCCCAGCCCCGTGTTTTTCAAGGCTCACTCCAGCAGGTTGTACGGTGGAGGGGCTTGGAGGGAGGGTGATGAGAGGCTGCCAAGAGAATCCAGGGGACAGGCAGGGCCGTGTGCTGCTGGGTGGGTCAGGGTACCCCATCTTTAATGTCTGTCCTGATCGCCAGTCTTCTTGTGACACTGGGAAAATAATCTACATTTTCTGAACTTCAGTTGGGTCAGGGTACCCTATCTTTAATGTCTGTCCTGATCGCCAGTCTTCTTGTGACACTGGGAAAATTATCTATGTTTTCTGAACTTCAGTTTTGGACAGTTCTAAAGAGAGACTGGATGGAATTTCTTTATATTTTGCATACAAAGTCTTTTGAAGTTGAGGGTTTGTGGTTCCCGGCCTTGCAGGGGGTGGCGGGGGCGGGGGCCTCTCTGGTTATCCTGCTCCACCCCACGCTCTCCTCACAGCTGATGCTACAGCAGTGAGGTGACTCTCCTGAAGCCTAAACGGGGTCAGGTCAGTAACAGTAAATGTACCAGGCTGACCTCACAGATAGAGGGCAGAGGCCACCGGCCGCTTTGTTCGCTCAGCTGGATTCCAGGATGTCTCACCGTTCAGCCTGAGACAGAAGGGACTACTGAAAAATGCCTATTCACCAAGATGAAGACTGCCTTGGTGAACATTTGTACTTTTAAGCAGCATTAAAGGAAGAGTTTTCTTCCCAGCCCTTCTCCTGGGCCTTCATTACATAAACCACATCTTTCTCTGTTACTCTCCCCTCTAACCTATCAGACCTGTCTTTCTTTCTTTTATTCTTTTTCCCTGTGGAAGGAAGTGGCATACTTCCTCTGTGATTCTTCTTTGTATTTTGTCCTTGGACAACTCTCAAAGGAGAGGAAGACTTTGCCTACTTTCTGACTATTTGATAACCAGAGCAGTGGCTGAGTTTAAATACGGTTGTTAAGAGTCTGCCAAGAATCTAAACTCCATCTACCAGGATAAAACTTCACCTTCTTGGAAAAAAGTCTACTCTGAGGTGGACTGGGGAAGGTAGAAACGGGGGCTGATGTTGGTCATGTACATCAGTTGTACCATAAAACGCTGAGGGATTTTTAATGTTTATACACGCTCCTCCCTTATCTTGAGGTGGATTTTATTTTCCGTGTGGAGTCCCTCCAGCATGTAAATAAAATACTTCATTTCCTGCATTTGAACTATTTCTTCAAAGGCAAAATCGCTCTCACTGTAAACAAATAGTGAGAAACGTGGTACACACAGCTCTCTTAAACACAGAGTGACAGCCTGCATGACCTTTCCTCAGAGGAAAGTGGCTTTGACAAATCTCATTTATTTGTACTTTCCTTGGGGCTGAGGGAAGACAATGTGGAGGCACAGGCTCACTCCTGGGTAATAAAATGATAGAAGATGTGACTTTGAAAGCTATGGAGAGTGGTATAAAAATTTAGGAAAATGACCATCCCACTTCTGTGCAAAAGCAGTTTATGTCTATTTATGTCAATGATAAATGCATTTCTCAGTGCTTCCATATAGAAGATCTCTACACACTAAAACCAATGGCTCAGCTCCTCTTAGAAATGTCACAGTGATCTTATAACATGCACACCTGCCACTTTTTGTCCTTTTTACGCACATGCAAGGAGAGAATTTTATAGATACCTCGAGCTCTCGGGGGTCAGCATTGGATTCATGATAATCATGGATTCTTGACATTTACTAGTGATCCGTGCTTATTGCATGAATAAAATTAGTAATTTAATAAGTACCTGCAAACCCAGCCCCCAAAGCAGTGGCTAAGACTTTGACACAATCTGTATCTAACCACGTGGCTAAACTTCCGTCTCACCCTTTGCCTCTTATGCATGGGAGGCAACCATCGGTTTTAATCCTGTCTTCATCACTCTCTTGCTTTCTTTTTTGTGTGATTTTATTGCTTTTATTTGTGGTTCTATAAAATATATTTTTATCTGATCTGTGTTTAATTTAAAGTATTTTGAGACTGACTTTTAGCACTTAATGTTTCAGTGTTGCTGAAGTTCCACTGTTTGGATGACTGTGTGAGTATACCACAGTTTATTTTCCACTCTCCTTTTGATGGGCATTTGGGTTGTTTCCCAGTTTTGCTATTGTGAACGGTGCAGCTATGAGCATTCTTATATATACCTTTTTTATATGCACAGGATGGTATTGCTGGAGCAAAGGCTATGTGAGATGTTCAACTTCAGGAGAGAATGACAATGTTTAATATTTTATATAATCATCCCAACACACATACATGCACGTGGACGGATCATATTGCTCAAATTGGTATTCCTGCATTTAAATGATAAGAGCACTATTATATATTTGGTATTCTAGTCAGAAAAAATTAAAAGAAAAACAATGCATTTCTTCCACAAGCCACAGATTATCCAAGTATAAAGAAAAAGGAATGTCTTAGATCATGCCAAATCTAGAACCGATACAACTGATAAATTCAGCAAAACTGAAACATCACTGCGGTACAAATACCTTTCATGGAACGGTTTTATCTAATGTCCTTGGCTTCTGTGGTGGCTCAGTGGTGAAGAATCTGCCTGCCAATGCGGGAGACACAAGTTGGATCCCTGAGCTGGGAAAATCCCCTAGAGAAAGAAATGGCAACCCTCTCCAGTATTCTTGCCTGGGAAATCCCAAGGACAGAGGAGACTAGCAGGCAACAGTCCACGGGGTTGCAAAAGAGTTGGACCCGATTTAGTCACTAAACAACAATGGGGGAATTTTAACTTCTAAACAGTAGAAAATGCTGGGAAGAATTCATATTTTAGAACTTGATAAAATGTAGATGACCATCCATGCTGACCTTAATATACATCAGAACTCCCTACTTCCTTTTAAATTCAAAGCTTTGGGGATCTATATATTTTTCTTATCTGCATATAAAGGAACCTTTGTTGCAAAAGCCCTCCCATGCACTTCCTCTTTGACTGAGGTGTGCTATGCAGGGCTTAGTCACTTAGTCATGTCCAACTCTTTGCGACCTCAGGGACTGCAGCCCGCCAAGCTCCTCTGTCCATGGGGATCCTCCAGGCAAGAATACTGGAGTGGGTTGCCATGCCCTCCTCCAGGGGATCTTCTGAACCCAGAAATCAAACCGGGGTCTCCTGCATTGCAAGCAGATTCTTTACCAGCTAAGCTACCAGGGGAGCCGGAGAAACGTGTAGATACCTTTAACAAGCCAAATGATGCAATTAGTTGCTTGTCCATAATCATCAAGAAACACTATTATCTGGAATTTTTACTCTTCTTTACCAGATGCTGTCAAAGTCTGAACTCTGTTTGGTGTTTTGATTGAACAATTACTCTTCTTGTTCAGAAATTTCTTGACTTATCTCTGGAACAAAACACATTCCTTTACATTTAAAAAAAAAATGACCATTTTTCTTTTGGGGTGGAAAACCACTAGAGTTGAAACAAACTGGCTACTTGGAGTTATAATCCCATGTGAAGCTATAGTTGATGAAGACAAGGTTTTCTGGCCTGAAAAATTTTTTAAAAAGGTTGAAAAACAACTTACCTTCACATAGAGCTGCTGAAATTCCTCGAGATTCAGTCTCCCGCTTGGACAGTCCTTGAGAAATCCTTTGTACCACTGCTTGAGTTCATGCTCATTAAACTCTGTGCTCTTCACCAGGTCCTCCATCACTTCAGGGGCCAGTTTGCTATTCTGTTTCCCCATTCTGCCTGAAGAAAAGCAAATTAATGCAATTAGTGCTGTGCCTGTGATCATTTCAAGCTTGATTAGGAGCCAAGCTAGAGTTCTGAGCAGTCCCTTGGTTGGAAGTCCCTCTAGCGTGTCTGATCAGTCTTCCCAAATCTGTTTCCTTCTATTTGATATTCTAGAAAAGAGACGCATGAAAAAGATTTCTCAAAAGGCTACTGACTTTATCTTCCTTCGTCATGTGTCATCTTTTACACACATTGACTCCCACAAGGAAAGCCAATCATCTCCTTTTATGCTATTCAGGTAAAGTATATGGAAACTGTTTATAATCTCATTTTATGAATTATGATTCCTTAGCACTTACTGCCCAGATACCTAATTCTGCATTTAGTTTGCAGGGTTACTAAGTGGGGCTATTGACAAGAACAATAAGAAGGCTTTATCGGCAAATCATCAAAAAATGGCTTTGAAAACATGATCAGCAATGGTGGTTGTTCTAATTCTAAAGTTTCTGCTGTTTTTTCTTTTTCAAATGGAAACAGCTCATTTTTACTGGTCACATTAGCTCTCTATTTCTCTTTTCATCTTCAGAGACTTCCTACAACATTGCCTTCAGTGTTGACAACCTCTGGGTGGCTTTTTTTTTAAGATTGGTTAGTGAATTTCAGTTGATATAATTTCATTATTTTATTATTACTGCTAGTAAGTAAAAATAAGTGCATAAAATAAAATATAAAATATATCAATCATGGGCCAGGTTGTGTGACCAACATCACTCTCAAGTGTAGGTGGGCAGAGCATAGGTTTAGAGTTATCCCTGATTTGGCCAGCCATTTATCTTGTGTGCTGCTTAGAGAAATATTAATTATCTGCTTTATCGTCAATTTCTTTCCCAATAAAGCACACATTAAAAAAAGAAAAACTAAAAAACTCTTTCAGATTTACTGTGATGGCTAATTAAGAAATAAGTAGGTAAACAAAGACCAAAAATTATTCCAAAATTAGTGAAGGAAAATTAAAGATGATTTAAGCTTTTCCCCTTTAATGTTGTTGTTTTGTAACAAAACGGAATGAAAACAAAACAAATTAACCACAGGGTGATTTAAAAATCAAGTTAGACTTGAAAATACGAGGGGTCACCAGAACAAGAAAGGTATCACAAGATCTTTAAAGTACTGTTAGAGGAGATAGGTTTAGAAGAATTTACCCAAGCAGACCTAGCCCTTTTACGTGCTGGAGACAGATTCTCTACCAGGCCTTCAGCAGGCCCACACTTGCAATAGCCCAAGAGGGGTAATCTTACCACATACCTTGTTGTTATTATTTTTTATTACTTTCTTCTAAAACAGATTCCACACCTATTGTCAGTAGCCTGCCCTAACACTGCACAATTCTTTCATTGTAATGAAACCAAACCACTCTTGCTGCTTTCAGGAGATTTCCTCTTGGGAAGAATACACGGTAAAACAGTGCTGTTAAGATGGCCATTTGCTTTCAAATGCTTCTGTTTGAGAAAAGGACCTGAGGATCAGCAACAATGACCTCCGGAGTTTCTCTACTTATTTTCGCTCTTAATTTCAAGTTCCAAGTCTCTTATTAGCAACTGTCTCTTAATTATAAGTTTCTGTGGGATTCCACAGCTGGGTATGGAAATCAAGTGGGTACTCAGGTGTCAGATTTAATTAATCTGGGTAAGAAAACTGTAATTCAGGGTTTTCTTGATAATCAAAAGATGTATTACCCAACCTTTCACTACTTCTCTTTGCTCTTTTCAGTAGAGAAGTACAAATTGTCATTTTTGAACTAGAATCTCACCTAATAATAGCTACTGAACCCTGACAGTGGCTGGGGGGTAGACAGTATGTTGAACACTTCATAAACTTGACCTCTAGCCCCATGACAACTGAGCAAGTGATTAGAGTGGCTTTCTTGTACAAGTCATACAACCAGAGCTAGAATTTGAACCTGGAACTGTAAGGAAGATATCAGTGCACAACTACCCAGAGATAGGTGGTCCGAAGATATTTCAGCAGAAGGAACAGGAGCAGAAGCAGGAAGGTTTGAGAGGCTGAATCAGTCCTTTGGTGCTGAAAGAAGGGATGAGAGAGCAATCACTTTGCCAGGCTCTTGTTTGGAAAAGCCTGTTAGATTTGCCAAAACCACAATCTCAGAAGTGAGTTTATGTGAATGATGGGAAAATGGATTAAGCATTATTAAAAACCTCCTCTCCCAAGGGCCATTAGAAGGTCAACAGTGTGTCAGCTTCTCTCTTGAGCTAGGAAACTTGCATTCTCCAAGGATCACTGTGATGCCTTAAACTGTTCAGTTGACCCAGGAGAGGATGGCCTCTTATACATAAGGGGAACACCATTAGCACCATGAATCACAGTTTTGGAGACTCAAATACATAACCTCATGCAACCTGGTTATGGGTCATCGTCAGTATCATCACTCAGGTGTGCCAGGAAATGAGTGACTCATATAGAAAATCAAGTTCTGGCCTGGATCTGAGCAGCCTGCCACTGCCCTTCTTAGGTTTTGCCTGGATTAGTAATCCTCACTGTGTTCTCTAACTGTAGCCTGGCTTCTGCATGGCTGCTTGATGGCATTTCTGAAGTGCAAACCTCAACATCTGATCTTCTCCCTAAAACCCTCAGCAGCTCTCCATTGTCTACAGGATGTAGCCCCAGCTTGCTGACATGGCACAGTCCTGCCTATTCATAAACTCACTTTCTGCCAACCTGTCTTTTCATTTTGCATGCCAGCAATAATCAACTGTTACAGGTCCCAGAACTTGCATGCTTCCACACATTCATGGTTGGCATGTGCTGTTTCTTTTCCTGGAATTTCATCCTCCTTTGTCTGCTCAGCATACTTCTTTAGGTAGTCTCAGTTTCACATACCTCCTTGTCTGTGAAATCTTTGTGGACTTTCCAAGGCTTTCCATAGGACTTTCTTTTGTCCTAGGCATCTCCCTTCCCTTATAAAAGCTTCCATGATCATTATTTCTCTACTGGATTGTTAGTTGCTTGAGAGGACTGCTTTTTTTTTTTTTTTTTTTTTTTTATCTTTGCAGCCTGGTACCTCATACCAGATGCTCAACAAATATTTTTTGAGGGAATGAATGAAGGATACATGAGCCACTATAAAGGAGCTGGTCACTGGTTTTCATTAAGTTATGGGATTTGGTATGTTTCTTTCTGGGAAAATCAACCTCATAATAATCTATACATGAGGAAAGTTAGTGCAACCATAAGTATAAACATAGGGTGCAGATGGCAGATGGGAGGAATATTTCATTTAACTGTATAGAAAAGAGACTGCCCTTCTAAGAGATTGTTTCCTTGTCTGTCTTCATCATTACATTGTGCATAGCTTGAAGCAGGGCCTGTGCCTTTGTCTTAGCATCCTCGGTATGAGGTACAAATGTGGTGCTAAGTTATACGGTTTTTCCAGTAGTCATGTTTGGATGTGAGAGTTGGACCATGAACAAGGCTGAGCACCAAAGAATTGATGCTTTCGAATTGTGGTGCTGGAGAAGAATCTTGAGTCCTTTGGACTGCAAGGAGATCCAACCCGTCAATCCTAGAGGAAATCAATCCTGAATATTCATTGGAAGGACTGATGCTAAAGCTGAAGCTCCAATACTTTGGCCACATGATACAAAGAGCTGACTCACTGGAAAAGACCCTGATGCTGGGAAAGATTGAGAGCAGAAGAAGAAGGCGACAACAGAGGATGAGATGGTTGGATGGCATCACCAACTCAATGGGCATTAGTTTGAGCAAACTCCAGGAGATAGCCTGGACAGGGAAGCATGGTGAGCTGCAGTTCATAGGGTCTGAAAGAGCTGGACATGACTTAGCCACTGAATAACAACAACCATACTGGAGTTGCAATGATGTGGGCCAAGTAGTCTTCATTATGAGACTGGGATGAAAGGAAGGGTAAAAATGACAGTAAAGCTTAACATGTTCCCTAAAGCTTCCATGACATAATGGGGAGTATTTATCCTCGCCCTGTTTCCAGTTAAATCCTGATCTTGGGCAAGATCTTTTCCTCCTCTGTTGCTCAGCTTCTCCAACTGAAAAATGAGTGAGTTGGACAAGATAATCTTTAAGGTCCTTTTAACCCCACCGTTCACTGATTGCAACATAAGTTTTTGAAGTACGAAAATACGAGTCACGGACTTCCATGTGGCTTGTCTCTAAGGAGTCAGGGCATGTTGGCTCTGTGGATTCTTTCCCTGAAAGCCAGTCGGTATTTGAGAGTCTGTTACCTAAGAAGTGAGGGAACAGAAACAGGAGTGTATTATTTTTAGGCTAGGGCTCCAGGCTATAAGATAAAGGGCAGCCCAGCCCCAAATCAAATCACTCCTTACGGTTTGAGTTATCATAGAGAGAGATTTGGCACTAGGCACAAAATGGGACTGATGGAAGGGTTCTGATGGGCAAGAGAAAACCACCAGGAACAGACCCGTGGGCAAGGCACCAAAGTGCAATTGATAGCCAGAAAAGACCACATATTTATACACTACAGCTTGCAAAAGGCTTTTGTGTAACAATATTTACCCATATAACAATGCTGTTGCTGCTGCTGCTGCTAAGTTGCTTCAGTCGTATCCGACTCTGTGCGACCCCATAGACGGCAGCCCACCAGGCTCCCCCGTCTTTGGGATTCTCCAAGCAAGAACACTGGAGTGGGTTGCCATTTCCTTCTCCAATGCATGAAAGTGAAAAGTGAAAGTGAAGTTGCTCAGTCATGCCCGACCCTCAGCAACCCCATGGACTGTAGCCTTCCAGGCTCCTCCATCCATGGGATTTTCCAGGCAAGAGTACTGGAGTGGGTTGCCATTGCCTTCTCCAAACAATGCTGTTAGGAAGAGATAATTATCATCCCTTTTATTAGTGAGGAGTTTGAAGCTCCTCAGAAAGATGAAGTAATTTACCTTAGCTCCAGAGCTAGTAGAAAGCTTGAAAAGTGAAAGTGGCTCCGTCCTGTCTGACTCTTTGCGACCCCATGGACTATACAGTCCATGGAATTCTCCAGGCCAGAACACTGCCTTTCCCTTCTCCAGGAGATCTTCCCAACCCAGGGATCAAACCCAGGTCTCCCGCATTGCAGGCGGATTCTTTACTAGCTGAGCCACAAGTACAGAGTAAATGGGTTGTCTCAAACCCCACTGATTTCCAGACTGTCATCTCTTACTTGGATACTGCAACCACCTCTTAACTGGTCTTCCTGTCTTGCATTTGGCCACTTCTCATCCATTTCCTACCCTGTCTGGATAACAGGTTTCTAGTACGGAAGAGGCGACACGTGCAAGAATGCTCTAAGGAGAGAACTAGGAAACTTCCTAGAAGGGGAAAGAGACCCCCCAGAAGGCCTGGAAAGCTCCCATGACCCTCTTTCCTCCACAGACCCTTTCGGTCTTGAAGAGGATTCAAATTAAATATATTTTTGTATGGTGTATGTATGTTTGTGTGTGTGTGTATTGCCCTGAACCTATCCCCTGCCTACTCTGACATCTAAGCCCAGCTTCTCAGGTCACACCAAGGCTTGCTGTGTGCATTGAGGCACCCAGAATGGCACGCCTGGCTTCTCCCAGGAGCCTGGGCATCAGCCTGTCTGAGTCTTGGTGAGGCTCATGTAAAGACTGGGGGGCTGAGCTGGGGATGGTGCCACCACACATGCAGGTGGACAGCAGGGTGAGCACCATTGATAGGGAAATAGTCCTGGAAATTGAGTTCAGATTGGAGGACGAAAGCTCTTTAGGGGCTCAGGTGGGAGGCCTAAGGAATACAACAGTGCCCGGTATGGAAGGAGTCTTGAATGGAGTTAAGGTGGTTCTAGTGTCAGGTAACCTGGGCCAGATCTGAATGAGTGAAAAGTGAATGAGTTGCACAAGATAATCTTTAAGGTCCTTCCGACCCCACTGATCCCTGATTTGCAACCTAAGTTTGGTAAGTACGAAAGTACAAGTTAAAGACTTCCAATTGGCTTGCCTCCAAAGGCTACATCTGGCTTTCTTTCTGGGCCATGGGATCCTTACCTGAACGTAGAAATAATTGGAGGAGCCTGGCTTTGCTCACGCTTAAACTTCTGCCTGGATTCCCCTTTCTTGTTCTTACCACCTGCCCAATCTTACTCCTTCTGCAAGGCTCAGTTTTCATGCTGTCTTCTCTGTGGTACGTCTCTACAAATTCTCCTCTCCTCCTTGTCCCTAAAGGCATGGATTTGTATCAATAATGACTAATGGTCTGGTTAACTGAGGCAGATAGAAACTCTCTGGGCAACTCAGTTCAGTGGACGTTATAGGCATCATCTGTGAAAAAGGCCCTGTGCTGGGCACAGTGGAATGTAGAAAAGAAGACATGGTTCCAGCCTTGAAGGGCTCAGAACGGGATGAAATAGACACCTCTTGGAATGTGGGGCTTGGTGAGATGAATGGTCACAGCTGAAAGCCAGGGAGCACAAAGGACACAGAGACAAATTCCCATCAGGCAATTTTACCTGTGACTGGTCCCCAGGTGAAAATTCTTAGGCAATGTGTCCCTAAGTTGCCTATGTACAAGAATCATCCTTGGTTATTTTGTTACAAATACAGCTTCAAGAGACCCTCACTTAGAAGGAAGCTTGTACTTTGAACAAGCAACTCAGGTAAATATGGTTCTCAGTCAATTTGGGAATCACTGATGAAAAATACGAACAAAAATCAAGGTAGAAAATGCCCACAGCAGCACAGACATAACCCTGATGTCTCTAATCCCTCACGCCTTCCATCTGGCATCCTTGATGTGGTTTCAAGGTCCAGGGACTAGCATTAAGGTTTTAAAAATCACACAACCAGAGAAGATCAAAGCTTGTAAAGACCTGCCTCTGGGTTATTCTGTTTTAAGCTCCCTGGTTGTAGGTTGGTGCATTTAAAGTTCCTCCAGGATCACACGGACAACTGATGGCATGACCATGATGAGAACCCCGACTCTCCTTACCTAACTGGGTGCCCCCACCCTCTCAGCCCCGCAGCACGCTGTCCTCATGCCAAACACACACAGTCCATCGGCCAGGAGGCGTGTTTTTCTCCGAGCCAGGATGTTGAAACAATCCCCATTACCACCCCTCTTGGATCCCATAAACAAATGACATTAGGTTGCTAGTTTCCAGAGACTGTTAAAACAGCCCTGAAGAATAAGCCTCAAAGTTTCCCAGTACATTGTGTGGGGTTTTCTTTTCTTACAAAGGCAAATGTGTCCTTCTGGTTCTTTCTGTTCTTCTCATTTTCATCTCCTGAAAGCCAAGTACTTACAAGTCCCCAGCAGCATTTCCCAGGGGGTAAGGAGAGTGCTGATCATAGGCTGGCATTTCATGCCACCTCTGGGGACCAGAGCAGCTTCAGAAAGGAAGAGACAGGCTTTCTTGGGGCATTCTCTGCTGACCTTACTTCTAACTGGGAACCTCCTGGGATGACAGCACAAGTCCTAGCCCACAAGCATGAAACAGGCAGGGGGCAGAGATTACATCCTTGAGGACTCAAAATAAGGCAAGAGTACTTATTTGATTTGTCATAAATGAGGAAAAACATTTCCTCATTTCCATTTCATGGCAGTGGCAGAGGCACTGTTAGGGCAAGTGACAGGAGTTCTATTCCAGAAAGAATAATAAATGCGCACACGAAGGTGAAAGCACAAGAGGGCCCCAGGGATCCACCGTCCGACTCAATCCCTTTGCTTTCTAGAGGCAGCCTGGGAGGTCAGGGGACTTAAACCCGGGGACTACAGCAAGTTAGTAACAGGCTCTAGCGGCGCCCTGGCTACCAAGCCTTGACAATAAGATTTGAGGCTGCTGCAATGTCCAGGCCAGTGATCCTCGGGCGCTAAGATGGGCCAAGGGTCTAGACCCTGCAGGATTTGGAAGAGCATCCCATGACCGAGGTGTGGACAGTGGACTCCTCCCCAGGCCCGTGTCTGCTGCCCCCAGTCAAGTTGCCACCTGAGTTGTCCTTCTACAACTGAGGGTCTGAGAGCTGCAGGGGCCCTGGAGAACCAGCTGGATGGGACAGCCCACCCTGACCCCAGGACAGGAGCTGCCAGTGGACATTAGCCCTTGGATCTGACTAGGTGGTTCCAAACTGAACCCATCTGGTAACTAGGTGGCCAGGTGCTCAGGGACTCTGATCTGCGAGGAATCAAGTGGCCTTATAAGCCCTTAAGGGTCAGATTCAACTGCCATCTTCCCCCTCATGTTCTCTACACAGACAACACTTCCTGAACACCTGGAAATGCCACGTAGACAGAAGCCACATCCCATGACCAGGTGCTGGGCTACGACCTTGGGAAAGTTTCTACTCAGACCCAGTTTCCCCTTCGACCTCATTTTGCGGGTTCCCTACTCTTTCTATCACACCACGTGCCTCTTTTATTTTGCACTTGGACTTAGTTTAGTGGTGGGGGGCGGGGCATGTGTGCTGGAGTCAGACCTGGGATCAAATGAAGCTCCTGCTGCACACAAGGTGTGTGACTTTTGACAAGTTACTTGCCCGCTGGAGCCTCGGTTTCCTCATTTGTCAAATGGACATGATGACATTGGTTCACTGAGCTGTTATGAGAATTAATGAGATAACACGCTGAATTCCTTCCACCAGTGCCTTCCACACAACAGGCGTTCAACAAACAGTAGCTATTATTACCCTCAGCATAGGACCCAGGAAACTGGGCTATTCCAGAAGAGGCAGAGGCCAACATTTCAGGATTCAGGTCTAGACACCAAGGTGTCACTCTAACCTTGACACCTACACCAGGCCTGGTGTGCATAAACAGAAGTACGTGCATGCGTGCGTGCATGCATGTGTGCTAAGTTTCTTCAGTCATGTCTGACTCTTTGCGACCCTATGGACTATAGCCCACAAGGCTCCTCTGTCCAAGGGATTTCCCAGGTAATTATGCTGGAGTGGGTTGCCACTTCCTCCGCTAGAGGGTCTTTCAGACCCAGGGATTGAACCCCCATCTTTTTAAGTCTCCTAAATTGGCAGGTGGGTTTTTGACCACAAGTGCCACCAAACGGAAGACCACACATAGTCACACACGGACAGTTCTACTGTGGTCCTATTTCCTCTGCTTCTTTCCTGTTAGTAAAAGTGCTTCATACCCAACCTGACAGAGGAAAGTCATCTGAGGAGTCCACAGTCCTGATGAAGCCTCAACTGTTGACTGAAGCTTCCATCCAATTCCTTGCTCACCCACTGAACAGAATGTGAGCTGATTAATAGCTAGTAACCTTTCATCTGGGAGTTGTTCAAGCCACTGCCCACTTTTCTGAGTCTTATTTTTCACTTCCCCCTGGGTCTTGCCTCTGACCATGCTATGTGTTTCTGAGCAGCGATTTCTGTGAAAGGAAACGGGCCGCCTCTGGCAGTGTCAGAGCCTCGCTTAGTCCGGTGAGGTCACAGAGGAAATGCGTTCATTAATAATCACCCCCTTCTGTCCAACAGATTGTGTTCCAGGTTGTGCTGCCAAGTCGCAGTGGGGAAGAGCCATGGCCCTTATCTCCGAATGGCAGGGAGCTGTGAGAGAGAAGTACAGGCCGGGGCACCGATGTCACCCGCACATCCTTAGGCACAGGGCTAGGAGCAGCCTGGAGCATCAGTGGTTTGAGCCCCTCCTTGCCTGCAGAGTAAGGAGATACTCCAAGGGGCGACGGATGCATCCAACTGTCTACCAGTCGTGGCAGAGACGTGCAAGTCTTCTGACTCTTCAGTTGGTGGCCTTTCCCCTCTGAGAACCATTTGCTCTTACCATGTTATCTCTACAGTATTTCTAAAACTACTTTAACTCATGTTGGTGGGACTTAAATACAGAGAACTTGGAAATTCTCAGACGAACGTGACTTGATAGAAGTAAAATGCTCTATTTAAAGGATGCGTGCATGCCTGCCAACTCGATCTGGTCATGGCCAACTCTTTGCCACCCTATGGGACTATAGCCCACCAGGCTCCTCTGTCCATGGGATCCTCCAGGCAAGAATACTGGAGTGGGTTGCCATGCCCTTCTCTAGGGGATCTTTCTGACCCAGGGATCAAATCCACATCTCTTATTTTTCCTACATTGGCAGGTGGCTTCTTTGCCACTAATGCCACCTGGAAGTCCATTTGAAGGATGTGCTCAGTCGTGGTTGACTATTTGTGACCCTATAGACTATAGCCCTCCTGGAGAAGGCAATGGCACCCCACTCCAGAACTCTTGCCTAGAAAATCCCATGGACGGAGGAGCCTGCTAGGCTGCAGTCCACAGGGTCGCAAAGAGTCAGACATGACTGAGTGACTTCACTTTCACTTTTCACTTTCATGCATTGGAGAAGGAAATGACAATCCACTCCAGTGTTCTTGCCTGGAGAATCCCAGGGACGGGGGAGCCTGGTGGGCTGCTGTCTATGGGGTAGCACAGAGTCAGACACGACTGAAGCAACTTAACAGCAGCAGCAGCAGCAGCAGCAGCAGCAGACTATAGCCCTTCAGGCTCCTCTGTCCATGGAATTTTCCAGGCAAGAATACTGGAGCGGCTTGCCATTTCTTATTCTACATTTGAAGGATATATGATACTAAAATTTAATTTGTTCATTTATTTAACAAAGTTTTATTCAATATTAACATATATTAGAAAGGTAAACAAGTTCAAGCTGGTTTTAGAAAAAGGCAGAGGAACCAGAGATCAAATTGCTAGCATCCGCTGGATCATCAAAAAAGCAAGAGGGTTTCAGAAAAACATCTATTTCTGCTTTATTGACTATGCCAAAGACTTCGACTGTGTGGATCACAATAGACTGTGGAAAATTCTGAAGGACATGGGAATACCAGACCACCTGACCTGCCTCTTGAGAAACCTGTATGCAGGTCAGGAAGCAACAGTTAGAACTGGACATGGAATGACAGACTGGTTCCAAATAGGAAAAGCAGTACGTCAAGGCTGTATATTGTCACCCTGCTTATTTAACTTCTATGCAGAGTACATCATGAGAAACGCTGGGCTGGAGGAAGCACAAGCTGGAATCAAGATTGCCAGGAGAAATATCAATAACCTCAGATATGCAGATGACACTACCCTTATGGCAGAAAGCGAAGAAGAACTAAAGAGCCTCTTGATTAAAAGAGGAGAGTGAAAAAGTTGGCTTAAAGCTCAACATTCAGAAAACGAAGATCATGGCATCTGGTCCCATCACCTCATGGCAAATAGATGGGGAAACAGTGGAAACAGTGGCTGACTTTATTTTGGGGGGCTGAAATAGCAACCCACTCCAGTGTTCTTGCCTGGAGAATCCCAGGGACGGGGGAGCCTGGTGGGCTGCTATTTATGGGGTCGCACAGAGTCAGACACGACTGAAGCGACTTAGCAGCAGCAGCAGCATAATCACTGCAGATGGTGATTGCAGCCATGAAATAAAAAGACACTTCCTCCTTGGAAGGAAAGTTAGGACAAACCTAGACAGCATATTAAAAAGCAGAGAAATTACTTTGTCAAACAAGGTCCATCTAGTCAAGGCTGTGGTTTTCCCAGTAGTCATGTATGGATATGAGAGTTGAACTAAAAAGAAAGCTGAGCGCTGAAGAATTGATGGTTTTGAACTGTGGTGTTGGAGAAGACTCTTGAGAGTCCCTTGGACTACAAGGAGATCCAAACGGTCCATCCTAAAGCAGATCAGTCCTGGGTGTTCATTGGAAGGACTGATGTTAAAGCTGAAACTCCAATAATTTGGCCACCTGATGCGAAGAGCTGACTCATTTGAAAAGACCCTGGTGCTAGGAAAGATTGAGGGTAGGAGAAGGGGACGACAGAGGATGAGATGGTTGGATGGCATCACTGACTCAATGGACATGGGTTTGGGTAGACTCCGGGAGTTGGTGATGGACAGGGAGGCCTGGCATGCTGTGGTTCATGGGGTTGCAAAGAGTTGGACATGACTGAGCAACTGAACTGGAACTGGAACTGATTCTCAAATCTCATTTTATGGTGAGCCTTTCCCGAACACTGGAGAACATACCCTCTACCTTTGTCCTACAACCATATCAAACTCCACATATCTTCCTGTGCTCCTCACTGTGTAAATGGCCTCACCGCCTACCCAGGGTCTCTTACGTAGCCTGGGGGTTACCCAGGACTCTGTCCTCTTCTTCGTAATGCTATATCTAGTCCATCATCCAGTTAAATAGTGTGTAGACGCTACTTCCTAACTGTCTCTTAAGTTCCATCTGCTTCTCTCTGTTGCTTCTACTTTAGTTCAGGACAGGATCATCTCTCACTTTGATTACTACAACAGCCTCTACTGAAATCCATCTGTGTTGCTCTCCTGAAATCCATCTTCCACACTACAGACAAAGTGACCTTTTCTCTAAAACCTGAAATCCAATCACATCACTGCTCTGCCTTACCCCACAGTGGCCTCCCATTGTCCTTATTCTGACTCAGTCCTCACCTGGACCTACTCTGGCCCCCACCCAGGAACCTTTCTGTCCACCCTCCCACCCTGTGCTCCAACTTCCTTTACCATTTTGAACGTCTCTGGCTGTTCACGAGCTGTTTCTTTTACTTTGAGGGCAGTCCCATCAGGTCCACTTTGGTCTGCCAGTTAATCCAATGTCTACTCCAGACACAGATGGGGATCTTCGTCAGTGACTTTGTTGTCTGGTTTCCTCTTTCTCACCTTGACTCTTGTACACACTGCTGTTACCACACCACCTGCCCATGACGTGGTCACCATAAGGCATGTCTGCTGTCTCATCAGACCTGGGCTTCCTCAAGGGGAAATAGACCGTCATGTTCCCCTTGGCATCCAGTTCAGAGCCTAGCTCTGAACAGGTGCCCAGAAAATGTTGTCAGATCAATTAATTATGACGTGATCTCTGTCGACAAGGAGCTAGAGCTTATTAGCTGAATGAAAAGCAAGAAACAGATCAAAAATAACTGTGCTTAGTGCCATTAGAGAAAGACCAGCAAAGTTTTGGGAGAAAGAGAGAGTGAAAGAGGATTGGGGGGTGGTGGTGGGGAACTTCTAGGAATCAGTAACAAAACTACTTTAGGAGATGAAAAATGAAAAAACTGAATGAAGGATTTTTCACAAAGTGGTCCCACAAAATTATTTCAAGGAAATAATCACAATTCTGCAGAGACATATACAAAAGAATGTTTGCCCCATCATTGTTTAAAATAATTTTAGAAAAACGTTTAAAAAAAATAACCTAAGTATCCATCAAAACAAAAAAACCAACTGGTTAAATAGATTTTGGTAGAACTAGACAATGGAAATGACAAAGCCATTACAAGTGGTAATGTAGATCTATGTTGATTGGGATGAATTAGTATTGCGTCAGTGTCATTTATTTAAATTAAAACACACAAATAAACAAAACAAATGTATATATGCAAGGATAAAAACTCACTGAGAAATGCATTAAATAAAATAGAATGGAGGAGAAGAATGGAAGTGAGTGCAGAAGATAAAAATATGTAATAAAACACCAGAGGGACTTTGTAATATAGACGATGATTGCATGCCATGAACAGAGGAATATGATTATCATAAGTGTGCTCTTGAGATCCAAAAAAGAAAAAAAAGAGAGAAGACATTGCAATAAACTCTTAAGTAGAAAACACAAGTCATAAAACAGTGTATGTCGTATTGTCTTGCTTTTACTCTGTACGTGCTCAAGCTCAAGTTATTGTGCACTGAAAGTTAGGGCAGTACATCATTTATGATGAAGTCTTAACAGTAGTTATTATTACTGCTGGCAGTAGAATGGTAGTATTTCACTGCTCAGAATCGTTCTGGAATTTTTATAATGTGTACATATAACATTTATAATCAGAGAGAAAGTACATAAATAATTTCAACTAACAAATGAAATGTCTTTTGTTAACAAAACAATCAGTCTCAGGAACTGTGGAAAGAGAACTTTTATGGTGCTTTCAGTTAAAGCCACTTTTTCTTCAAACAATTAATTCACAGCAATATTTCAGGGTTCAGTCTGAACTGGAAGCTAAGGAGAACATGATAATCACTTTACCCTTGAGGAAGCCCAGGTGTGGGGAGACAACAAACCTTTAGCTCTGAAGCCAGGGTTAGCTCTGGGTGAAGGGATGAACATGGAAGAGAAGCTCAGAAGAACCCCGAGTCTGTCGCCTCCTCACCCACATTCACCCTGGAGAGGCAGTGATGGGAGACACAGGTTGGGAGGGGAACCCTGTGTGTCAGAGTCTCTGAGGTGAAGAGGAATAGAATTTGTCACTCAAAACATGCCTCTTTGGCATAAAGATTATTTTAGGCTGATTACTTTTAATAAACACCAGACATAGGAGAATCTCTGAAAACCAAATAGAAGTTACTCTTCTGAAACAGACATTTACATCTCTGAGGGATATCTCCATTTGTAAGGTGTCTCCCTCTCTAAGCAGAAGAGGACAATGACTAAATCTCCAGGAACTCAGTGGAGAAGGCAACTGACTTAAATCTGCATCACCATACCCTGTTTACTGAGCTTTGCCCGCCCCTGCCATAGCATCCCACATCTAGCTTTCCTTCCCACCAATATCTTCTTTATCCTTAGCTGGAGATGGTATTTAAGGGGATGGTTTGGACTATTTCAGAGAGTTCCTCAGTTTTTTGAATATTTTGCTTGTATAAGGAGTTATACATGTTATTAAACTTCTGTTTTTCTCCAGTTAATCTATCTTAACCAAGGACCCATAGGGCAGAAAGAGAATTATTTTTCCTCCCTTACAAAGGTTTTGGAAGTAGTGGTATCTCTGGATGTGTCTAGGATGAAGCTTCCCTGCCATCTTCCTAAGAAATAAGGAAATGGTGATTTGCCTGAAGGTGAAGACCACCATGGAGCTTCCCTTGTGGCTCAGGGGTAAAGAACCCACCTGCAAATTCACAAGATGTGGATTCAACCCCTGGGTCAGAAGATCCCCGAGAGAAGGAAACGGCAACTCACTCTAGTACTTTTGTCTGGAGAATTCCATGGACAGAGGAGACAGCCTGGCGGGCTACAGTGTATGGAGTCACAAAAGAGTCAGACAGGACTGAGCGATTAAACACCAACAACAAAAGCCCACTACCCAGGGTTCTCAATCCAGAACTTTTGGCCATGAAACCCATTGACATCCTCAGGAAAAGTACCCAGGGCCTCCCCAAAGACCTGTATGGGTTTTCTGGGCTTTGATAGATTAATGTGACCATGCCTTTTCTTAAAACATGAGAGCTGGGTTTTCAGTCCCAACTCTGCCCATGTTTTCCTGTAAGTTGGCTTCCTCTTTGAACTTCCATTTTCTCATCTCCAAAAGTTCTATGAAAGAATTCACCTAATTCACTGGGACAAACCACAGAGGCAGTTTGCGAAATGGGCAAGTGTTTCTAGCTCTCCATGTAGGCACTTTCCAGGACACCTCAGGAGAGAAAATAAGACCCAGACATATGGAAAGGAGTGGGCTTTATTAGGCAGGAATGAAGAGAGAGTGACTTGCAAGTCCCAGCAAGAAGGAGCAAAGACACCTGGGGATGAGCAGCCATCAGAAGCTTCACAAAGCAGCCAGAGAAGAGGAGGCAACCACACCGCCCACCTTGGGGTTTTGGAAGGGGAATGGAAAGAGCATATTTACCCAAAATTGCCAGCAGAGAGAGCTGACCCTCCCATCGAGGTTCCTATCTCTAATGTATTTCCAGCTCTGAATTACGCTCACCCCGTCCTTGCTGGGTCTTTGTGAAGCACCCAGTAAGGCTGGAACAAAGCACTTTTTCGTGGTGCAGGAAAAATATCTTGGCTAAAAGGGACAATGCCAAGGCTGAGAGGGCTAAAATTAGACCTTCTGGTGCTGTTTGACTTGGCAGTTGCGTGCACAGGCTGCTAACATGGCCCTTTCTCCCCGCCTCCCTCCCGGCCCTGGGCCTTCTGAGTGCACAGGTAACATGTGCTGAAGGAGTGGAAATGCTGCTTCCCCTGGCACCCTGTGGGGATGACAAATGCTTCTGGACCTATGTCACTGCCGCCTGGAGCTGCAGGTAGAGTAATGCTGCTGTTGCTGCTGCTGCTGAGTCGCTTCAGTAAGCGACCCCATAGATGGCAGCCCACCAGGCTCCCCCGTCCCTGGGATTCTCCAGGCAAGAACACTGGAGTGGGTTGCCATTTCCTTCTCCAATGCATGAGAGTGAAAAGTGAAAGTGAAGTTGCTCAGTCGTGTCCGACTCTTTGCGACCCCATGGACTGCAGCCTACCAGGCTCCTCCGTCCATGGGATTTTCCAAGCAAGAGTCCTGGAGTGGGGTGCCATTGCCTTCTTCAAGGTGGAGTAATACTCAGTTTGAAAAGACTAGGTTTCCACATCAGCAAATTTATAGATTAAGATCAAACTGTATATCTGCTTCCTGTTAATCTAATGGCTTTTCATGTTGAAACCAAAAGGAAATCTCAAGATAATCATATATTTGAACCTTATATTTACCTAAGAATTTGCAGCTTCACTTATGTAACCGTCGCCGAACCCAAAGAACCAGTTCTAAGTATCTAACATCATGCCGTGCGGTAGTGTTATCTACGAGAAACAGCCCAGACCTTGGAGTTAGACACATGAGGTAAGATCTCCACCTCCAGCACTTCTATTAGTTGGTGCCTTCAGGAAAGTTATTTAATCTTTCCCATTCATCCAACTTTAAATTATCTCCAAATGCTAAATGGCTCAGTGGTAAAGAATTTGCCTTGCTGATGCAGGAGACATGGGTTCGATCCCTGGGTCAAAGATCCCCTGGAGAAGGAAATGGCCAGCCACTCCAGTATTCTTGCCTGGAAAATTCCATGGACAGAGGAGCCTGGCAGACTACAGTCCATGGGGTCGCAAACACTCAGACATGACTTAGCAACTAAACAACAACAACAAAAACTAAATGAAATAATAAATCTATTTCACTGATATTTTAGCAGTAACAATCCTGGCTTATATTAGCAAGTACTTACCATGTGTTCATTCATGGATTATGCACTTCATCTTTACAATAATTTAAAGTAGATGCCATGTATATCTTCATTTTAGAGTCAAGGAAAATAAGGCTCAGAGAATTTAACAAACTTGTCCAAGGTCACACTACAAGAAAACAGTGGGATTTGAACCCTAGAAGGCTCTTACCCTCTGTTAGCTATTCTGCTTATTAAAGGAGATGAGAAACAAGAAAGATCTTGCCAGGGGAAAAACTATTATTTTAATGTAAGGGTTCATTATTCTCCTTTCTTGCCTGGATGCTGCCCTGATCTATGCACTTGTTTACCTAAATGAGTCAACTTAAAGGTACTGGTCGTCCTAGTCAGCTACCTCCCAGTTGCTGGGCTTTGGCCCTCATGGGGTTGGGGGAGGGCTTGGTTGCTAAATACAAGGGCAGCAATTGAAGGAACTGGGAATGTTTAGGCTGGAGAAGCAAAGGTTCTAGAGAGGAAATTTGAGCTCTCCTCATATAAGTGAAGGATTTACTGGTACAAAAATAGACTTATACATCAGCATAACAGAGCGGGGAGTCTAGAAATAGATCTGGCTATACATAATTACTTAATGTATGATCAAGGAAGCTTTTCAGAGCAAGGGGAAAAGAAAATATAATTTTGTAAGGGATGCTATCACCATCACTTGATAGCCATTTGGTGCAAAAAGGAAGTCAGAACCACACCATGTACATCTTTTAACACATCATTACCATTTAAAATAAACACTTTAATATAAAATTAAATGAAAGAAAACTATTAGAAACTGAAAATATGCCAGACAAAATGCTAATAGCTATTTTATATATATATGGTGCTGGGCTTCCCTCATAGCTCAGTTGGTAAAGAATCTGCCTGCAACGCAGGAGACGCCGGTTCGATTCCTGGGTTGGGAAGATCCACTGGAGAAGGGATAGGCTACCCACTCTGGTATTCTTGGGCTTCCCTGGTGGCTCAGCCAGTAAAGAATCCACCTGCAATGCGGGAGACCTGAGTTGGGAAGATCCCCTGGAGAAAGGAATGGCTTCCCACTCTAGTATTCTGGCCTAGAGAATTCCACGGACTGTATAGTCCATCGGGGTCTCAAAGAGTTGGTCATGACTGAGCTACTTTCACTTTCACCCACCTGTCAATGAAGGAGACATAAGAGACGTGGGTTCAATCCCTGGGTCAGGAAGATACCCTGGAGGAGAGCATGGAAAGACACCCTAGAGGAGGACAGACACCCCAGTATCCTTGCCTGAGAATCCTATGGACAGAGGAGATTTTCGGGCTACAGTCCAGAGGGTCACAGAGTCAGACACAACTGAAGCAACTTATCATGCACGCAGCAATTCCATTTAGACATATAAACCTTAGAGAAACTCACACAAGTACACAAGGGGACTTGTGAAAAAGATGTACACTACAAATCTGTAATACCAAAGTAAAAAAAAAAAAAATGTGACAATAACTTAAATGTTCATCAGATTTGTTGTTGCTTAGTTTCTAAGTTGTGTTTGACTCTTTTGTGACCTCATGGACTGTAGCCCATAGGCTCCTCTGTCCATGGGGATTCTCCAGGCAAGAATACTGGAGAGGGTAACCATTTTCTGCTCCAGGGGATCTTCCTGACCCAAGGATTGAACACATGTCTCCTGCATTGCCAGGAGATTCTTTACCACTGAGCCACCAGGGAAATAGCAAATGATTAATTAATTTGAAGTATAGTCACATGATGAAACACTATAAAGTAGTCAAAAAGAACGAAGATATTATATGAATAAAAATGGTAATCTAAAAATATTTTTGAGAGGAGTTGGAGAATGACACATGCATTATGATGTCATCTACTTAAACATCAAACAGCCAAACTGATACTATAGAGATATACATAACTGGTCAAAAGAATAAAGGTATTCAAGAAGAAAATGCATAGCAAATAATAGAATGATTTTTCTGAGGAAGAAAGGAGGTGAGTGGGATTGAGAAGGAAAATGATGATCATTTCAAAACATGAGATGGCAATAATATTTCTGAATTCTAGGTAGTAGGTCAATGGATATCTGTCATACTACTCGCTAAATTTTTCTGGATGTTTGAAATTTTTCACAACAAAAAAGTAATTTATTTTCCTTTATTCTGTAATTCAGATTTATCTCAAATCCCAACTGACTTTTTCTTAGGTACACTCCATTGCAGAAAATTAACTAATCAAATGGCTTGGGTGCCATTATAATTTTGAATAATGATGTTTTCTTTCAGCTTTTATACAGAGTAATCACATTTATTTCAAAGAAAATATGTGGCAGAATAATGAGGAGAAAATTGTGCCAGACTCTAAGAATTTTAGTGAATACTTTAAAGCATGTCCATTTTAAGTCTAGGGAAAAAAGACATTTCTCTTATTCTCCACTGGTAATTCTCAGGTGGTTTCATTTTTGTGGTATACAAATTGGTAGCACAAAGCAAAATGGAAATCAAGTTAATTTCCATAGTTTCATGACTGTTTTGTTGGTGCTACAATTGCATCTACAGTTAACACTTTCTAGGTAGTTTTTGTGCATTACAATTACTTGTTTCCTCGCCTGACTTGACTAGACTCTTGGAATGCTTTGAAGATGGACACCCAGTTTTGTTCATCAAATATCCTTATCATATGGGCATTCAGTGAGTGCTTTTAAACTGATTTTATAAAATTTCAATTTTCATCTGTGCACGTGTGCTAAGTTGTTTCAGCTGTGTCCGACTCTTTGCAACCCTATGGACTACAGCCCACAGGCTCCTCTGTCCATGGGGTTCTTCAGCAAGAATACTGGAGTGGGTTACCATGCTGTCCTTCAGGGGATCTTCCTGACTGAGGGATCAAACCCACGTGTCTTATGTCTCCTTCATTGGCAGAAGGGTTCTTTACTACTAGCACCACCTGGGAAGCCCAACTTTCATCTGTGAATGGAGATATTAGATACAACAGTTTGATGAAACATTGGCAAGACATTCTGAGAGATTCTGACCTTTTGAGGTGCTGAATCAATAAAGTTGGAATGATGGCAACTCTTTGAGTCCATCTGGTTTCCTGCCATTGTACTAAACACATTAAATGAGTATGTAATTGCTTGTAGTTGCTGTTGTTGTTTTTCCAGAACTGTAAGCATGAGTATTGGGATAATTTTGTAAAGGTCACTCTGAACAGTCTCATGGAATGGTGTAATAAAGTCCACTTAATGATAAATATGTGTTTCATTGCCAAAATGGAACATAATCCTTGGCCAACTATCTAGGCACAGTTTCTTTCAGCTTATTAGCAGCATATTTTGGGTCAGAGGACTCAAGGAAGGTAGAGAGGAGCTTGCCAGGCCACACAGAAAAACTTCCTTGTTTTCCTTTTTTGAAACCTCTCTTTTCTAATTAACTTTTTTTTTACTGTTTTATTTCACTGTATTTGATACATTTCCTAAACCTAACTGAAATCACTTCTGAAGTATGGAAGAAGACTAGATAAAAGAAAACAGAGAAGAGCATGACTCTTGAAAAACACGTGCTATTAGAAGAATTTGTTTTAAAAAGGAATACTTAGAAGAGGGTAAATTTTCTTTATATCACAACAATGTAAAGAAGTAAGCGTATAGAAAAAAGATCAGAAAGAAAATGTCGAATAATCATAATAATTAACTTTGAATATTAAGATGATGATTTAAATTTCTTTCCATGTTAGAATTTTTCAGATTCTTATCATTGTCAAATATTATCTTTATAGTGAAACCGAACATTACTCTTAAAGGACTTACACATTTAGATAGCACACAGGCAATTCTCAAATGTTTAGCAATTATATATTTGCTTAATGTCTTTAGAGTTGTCTTGACTGACCTAAATTTAAACAAGTTGAACTGGTTAACAAGTATTCTCCCCAGAATTAAACATATAATACTGACTGATGCCAGGGACAGCTAAACACTCCAGGTTAGAAGGGGTCTGCAAAAAGTTCAAGTTCGGGAGTCAAAAAGGCCTGGGTCTGCTGGATGACCAAGCACATTGTTCATTCCCTCAAAGCTCCACTGTTCTCTTCAGTTAAATACATAATTTTATAAACCCTCTGGTTTTGTTCTGAAGATAATATGTTCTGTTATGGACGCATGGGAAGTGCCTGAATTATTTTTGTCATGAAATAGTTCCCATCCTTCTCCATCTTCCCCTTCCTGGTTATTCCTCACTAGATATACTGGACATGTTACTATTAATATGTCCCATCTCTTCTTTTAGCTGAGATGGTCTTATCTGATTTCATATTCAGGGAAGTACTGTTAAGGTGTTTTTAGGCAGAGATGACCTAAAAATCCAATCAAAGCTGGCACAGCACAGGTCAATCAATGACGCTGGATGGTGGGAAGGGCTGTGCAAATAGAGATAAAAGTCATCAGACTTACACTTTCAGGGATTTGGAATGGAAAGCAGATGGTACTGGATCCTTCGTCAATAGTGATCACAAAGCTAAATTGCAGAGAGAGTGGCTGAGATGCTATGTATAGACAGAAGAACATCTTGGATTCCACAAGACCAAGAAAAGGAGATAACAGCAAGTCCTCAGAGTTCTGCTGGTTCCTGATGGCTCCTTAGGTCTAGTTCTGACGCTCATTCTTAAAATAAATATTCTTTGTATAAATTCAATGTTCAGAGACAGATAACACTGCTTTAATGCAATGTATGCCCTGACTGGAGAGAGCTTCTAGGTTCTAAATTTATGCCGCAGCTGAGAGAATACCTGCTTATGTAATCTCATGGCCCGGTCTAAATGCCACCGTGAGGGAGCAAAAATTGATTCTTTCATGTTAACAGCAGCATTCTTTTATGTAAAACAAAAACTTTTTTAATCATCTGAAAGATACATTTTGGTCTGTGAACACATGTGAAAACTAAGCCTTGTAAATGGCATAGTGTGTCTTTCATATATCATTGCATTATTTTCAAATATATGTCAATGCTACTGCTATTAATAATACATGAATTTTAAGCATTACTGAATTTTATAGCAGCTATGTACCACTCTGTGTTCTTTCAATTGACTAATAATGAAATCACAATGATTAACTTTGAGACTTGAAAAAGCTCTAGTATTACAAAGAAGTCCTAGGAGTGTAAAGTAGGGCTGGAAAAAATTAGGAATGCCTGACCAACTGTAGACCTGATGAAAACCTTAATAAGTTTGAATTTATCCTCAATAGAAAAGAATATTAATTCTGAAGGGTAGGGGACTGAAGACCCTGCTGGCTTGATTAGAGGGTTTGGTGTTGAGTTACATTTTTTATTCTGATGAGTAATGGCAACCCACTCCAGCATTCCTGTCTGGGAATCCCATGGATAGAGGAGCCTGGCAGGCTACAGTCCATTGGGTCGTCAAGAGTTGAACATAACTTAGCAAAAATAACAACAAACCATCTTTGGGGCTTCCCAGGTGACTCAGTGGTAAAGAATCTGCCTGCCAAGCAGGAGACGTGGGTTCAATCCCTGAGTCTGGAAGATCCCCTGGAGAAGGAAATGGCAACCCACTCCTGTATTCTTGCCTGAAAAACCCCATGGAGAGAGGAGTTTGGCAGGCTACAGTCCATGGGGTTGCAAGGAGTCGGATACGACTTAGTGACTAGACAACAACAAATACCTTTTTAGAACAACATAAAAGGAATGCCATTTTCTCTATTAACTTCCGGGCTGTACAGTTAAGAGTTACAAAAAAGAATAGATATTCAACATTCATTCTCTATCTGATGAATTATCCCATCAACCCAATCTTCCATGAACACAATATCATCCTCTCTCTCTTCACAAATTCAGTCATGCTCCAATGTGATCTACCTCCTAAATATTTCCCAAGTTTGTACAAGTCTCTGAATCTGCACTGCACAATTTCAGCCCAAGCCAATATCACTTCTCACATGGACAATTCTAATTGTCTCCAAACTGGTTTGTTTACGTTTAGCTCCTCCCTAATTCATTCTCCAGAAGGATCTTTTGCAAATGTGAGTCTGATTAAGTCACTTCCTTTCAAATACCTTCCATGGTTTCCGTTTTCTTCTTTGTTGTTGTTCCGTTGCCTAGTCATTTCCATGCCTGACTCTGCAACCCCATGGACTGCAGCACATGAGGATTCCGTTCTTCACTATTCCTCTTAGGACCCAGTTTAAAAAAAAGCAAAAACAAAATAAAACTCTGAACAGTCCTCATAAGATTCATCACAATATGAAATCTGGCTGTTCGTCACTCTTTGGAGTTGCTGTCTCCCACCAGGTTCACTTTCGAATCCAGCTCTTTGCACTTGCTGTTATCTGTGTTGGGAGCGCTCTTTCTGTGCCTCCTTCACCTGGCTGACTCCCACTCTTACTTCATTGCTGTTGTTTAGTTGCCAAGTCATGTTGGAATCTTTGCAACCCCATGGACTGTAGCCTGCCAGGCTCCTTTGTCTAGGGGATTCTCCAGGCAAGAATCCTGGACTGGGTTGCTACTTCCTTCTCCAGAGTATCTTCCCCACCCAGGGATGGAACCTGCATCTCCTGTATTGGTAGGCGGGTTCTTTAACACTGAGCCACCTGGGAAGCCCCTACTCTTACTTTAGATTGCAGCATAAATCTGCCCTAAATTCCTTAGATTAAGTTAATCTCTTTGCTATACATGCCCATAGGAGCATAATCTCTGCTTCTCCCAAACCCACCACCTGATCAGTTCTTAATCATTTGTTTGTTGTATTTTCCTTACTATAAGCTCCATGAAAGACTCTAGGTTGTTGGTTTGTTCTTTTTTCCCACTTCTAAATTTTCCACTACAGGGCTTGGCACGTAAGAAAGTGAAAGTGAAGTCGCTCAGTCGTGTCCGACTCTTTGCAACCCTATGGACTGTAGCCTACCAGGCTCCTCTGTCCATGGATTTTCCAGGCAATAGTACTGGAGTGGATTGCCATTTCCTTCTCCAGGGGATCTTCCCAACCCAGGGATTGAACCAGGGTCTCCCACATTGTAGACAGACGCTTTTCCATCTGAGCCACCAGGAAAGTCCTTAGGACTTTTTTTTGGTGGGGGGCAGTGGGGGGCGGAAAGAATACTGGAGTGGGTTACCATTCCCTTCTTCAGAGATCTCCCCGACCCAGGGATTGAACCTGGGTCTCCCGCATTATAGGCAGACGCTTTAAAGTCTGAACCATCAGGGAAGTTTGGCACATAATAAGCACTCAATTAAAATCTGCTAAGTGGAATTAATCAATTAATGTTTATTGAGTTGGATTAACTGTCACACTCTCACAGAAGAAATTCTGAGGCCTGAAGAGGCAACTTCAAAAATCTACTGATAACAGATTTGTTTCAGATAGTTAACATCCAAAAAGTATTTGCCTTTCTTAAAATTTTTAATCCTAAATATTTGTATTTGTTGTTATTGAACATAGAATATTTTTCCAATTTTCATTTCTGAAAGCTTTTTTGATAGCCTAAAAGAAAAGTCTATTTATTTTTGTAATTTATCTTGCATCCAGCCTCCTAATATTTACTAATTTTTGTCTCTACTTGAAACTTTGGATTTTCTCTAAATAAGCTCAGTAAGGCTTCCATGACAGCTCAGTTGATAAAGCATTCTCCTGCAATGCAGGAGACCCTGGTTCGATTCCTGGGTCGGGAAGATCTGCTGAAGGGAGAGGCTACCCATTCCGGTATTCTTGGGCTTCTCTTGTGGCTCAGCTGGCAAAGAATCCACCTGCAATGTGGGAGACCTGGGTTCGATTGCTGGGTTAGGAAGATCCCCTGGAGAAGAGAAAGGCTACCCACTCCAGTATTCTGGCCTGGAAAATTCCATGGACTGTATAGTTCATGGGGTTGCAGAGCATTGGACACGACTGAGTGACTTTCACTTTCACTTTAAGCTGAGCCCCCCCTCAAAAAAATTGATAACTTAATCTCTTTCTCAGTGTTTATTCTGCTTATTTTGTCATCATATTGCTTTTGCACAAATAAAGAACAATATGAATCTTTAATTTTTTTCTGAGTGAAGACAAGGTATAAATGAAAATGAAAGTGTTAGTCACTCAGTCATGTCAACTCTTTGTGACCCCATGGACTGTAGTCTGCCAGGCTCCACTGTCCATGGAATTCTCCTGGCGAGAATACTGGAATAGATTGCCATTTCCTTCTCTAGGGAATTTTCCCAACCAAGGGATTGAACCTGGGTCTCCTGCACTGCAGGCAGATTCTCTACCATGTAAGCCAGCAGGGAAGCCCCCAAGTATAAATATACAGTAATAAATCTGTGTCTATTTCTGAGAAAAGTGGCTCATTGCAAGATTTTTGCTCTATAACACTTTAATATTCTGGTAAGACCTTGAGATTTACCTATTACATTTGATAACAGTAGGTAGGGATGGAAAGATCTTAGAGATATCCTAGTTTAACCCTACTTATTCTACATATGAACTGAGGCCCAGCAAGAGAAAGTGATTTGACCAAGACAAAGAACTAGGAGTAAAGCCCAGGCAAAAATACCAAAGTTTTATGACCCCTGGAACAATGTTTTTAATAAAAATTTTGTTGATTAGAACTTTAGATGTATTTTTGTGTGTGTGTTGATTTTTTAATATTACACATAAAAATTGATAATCTAAATTAAAATATTTATTCTAAAATTTTATTATTACTAGCACGGCAGAAGTTTCCAGCTTCCTTCAAAATCAATGTCCTTCTTCCTTAATAATAAAACTCCTAATTTATAGCAGGGGTTTTGTTCAATGTGATTGAATTCTGGCCAATGGCATATATGTCAATTTTCAGGTCTGACTTAGGCAAGGGTCCTTAAAAGGAAAGGATGCACCCTTTATCTCCCCCTTCTCCTTCTTGCTAGTAGAAAGCACATGTGAGGCTTGCAGCCATGGCGGATCGAGAGATGGAAGCGACCTGTGAAGGATGGCAGAGGTGAAGGGCAGAAGGAGACTGAGCCCCTGAGAACTTCGTGAAGCTCCCCTATCAACCTTGTACTGCCCACTGCTGGATTTCTTTTATATGATTGAGAAATAAACTCTCCTTTTAACTTATTGTTATCTGGGGTTCTCTGTCATTTTAAGCTGAATCTAATTCTAGCTGGTCTGTTAGTAAATTCTAGGAATGCAAGCTCTTGCTCAAAAAAAAAAAAAAAAGAAAGAAAGAAAGCATAATAGAGTATGAAAGTGTTAAATCACTCAGTTGTGTCTAACTCTGCAATCCCATGGATTATAGCCCGCCAGCCTCCTCTGTTCATGACATTTCCCAGGCAAGAATACTGGAAAGGAAAAAAAAAAGAGAGAGAGAACACTGTGGCAAAAAAAAAAAAAGAATACTGGAATGGGTTGCCATTTCCTTCTCCAGGGGATCTCCCTGACCCAGGGATTTAACCCAAGTCTCCTGAATTGCAGGCAGATTCTTTATCGTCTGAGCCAAGATGTTAAATAGAATTCTGGTTATATTCTCAAGAACTTGAAACTTAAAATAATGATAATAACAGCAGTGTGTTGACTACTGGGGGCAGCCTATGGAGAGCACTCAAGAAATGGCTCTGAAGTCATACTTTCTGGTCTTGCCGCTTATTGGCTGTGTGATGGTGGGCCTGTTGCCTATTGTTTCTAAATTTTCTTTGCAGTCAGAACATTAAAAGTTCTTTAGCATGGGTTGTGAGTGTTAGAAAAATAAACACAATTGATAATGTCAATATAAATTAATCCCATGTAGTATTATTGATCTTATCATTGAAACCATCACTACTACTACCTCTAAAGTCTAGATATCATATATACTTATGTGGTAATATCTGTAATTTAATTATCATGATAATACTGTCCCATAGGTATCATTATCAATATTTCATGATAAAATGACTCACCTAATTTGGAATATTTTGTGACAGAGCCTGATTACAAAACCCACAATTCTTTCCATTACACCATGCTCATCTTATTTAAGATTCTATAAACTTTAACACTTTATGTCAAACACACTTATTTGAAAGTATTTTCTTGCCATCATTGTAACTAACTGTGGTTCCTGCTCCTTCTGTCAATAATAGTGTCCTTACTCCTCTTTCCCACTGTCTTCCTAATTCATAGCCTTGGCGTCCTCAAAGTGATCCCACCTTCAACTCTCATCCTAAAGGGAGGTCTGGGTCCTGTATATTCCAGAAGTCTTCCCATAGCACACTCTGCTTCTCTCACAACTGTTCTTATCAGACTATCAACTATCATCTATCTTCACCACTGGAGTGTCAGTTCTGAGAGGGTATGAACAATGTCTTGTATCCTCAGAGTACACTGTAAGTGCTTAATAAACACTTGTTGAATCAATGAAAACCACTTCTGGAACTTAGTGGAACTATAGAGGCATTTGGGTGTGTTTAAAGGCCCCCATGAAAACAGCCAAGGGTTTGGGAGAAGTACTTGACACACAGGTGCTTGCAAGTTATCTGGACACTGTCACAGTGCATGATGCATCAGAGAGTGTGGTTCTCTTAGAGATGAGCTGGCATCAAAAGCTCTGTTGTCCTTATTACTGGGGGACTTGTGAGTGATGGATAAAGTGGGAGATGCTAAAACCTGGAAGCAAGGCCCATTCCTCTCTTCTCAAAGAGAAATGCAGCACTCATTACCTTCCTAAGACACAGCCACGGTAAACATGTCTCAGTGGCAATCCCAGGAGGGTGAGTTGGAAATCTAGACCTCAGTGGATTTCCCTGGTATCTATTACTTCATGCAGCTCAAAATAGATCTCCATATTACCATTTCTTACAGCACCATGTATTTTTCTTTCATGATACTTAATCTTGTAATTTTAGGCTATTTTGTGATTCTCGTGCTTGCATGCACGTGCTCAGTCTTGTCCAACTCTTCGTGACCCCATGAACTGCAGCCCACCAGGTTCCTCTGTCCATGGCATTTTCTAGGCAAGAATACTGGAGTGAGTTGCCATTTCCTTCTCCAGGGGGAATTTTCTGACCCAAGGATCGAAGCTGCATCTCCTGCATTGGTAGGCAGATTCTTTTATCACTGTGCCACCTGGGAAGCCTAAGGGCAGGGATTGTGTCTGTTTTAGTTTACTCTGTACATTTCAGTTCAGTTCAGTTCAGTTGCTCAGTCATGTCCAACTCTGCGACTCCGTGAATCACAGCACGCCAGGCCTCCCTGTCCATTACCAGCTCCTGGAGTCCACCCAAACTCATGTCCATCGAGTCGGTGATGCCATCCAGCCATCTCATCCTCTGTTGTCCCCTTCTCCTCCTGCCTCCAATCCCTCCCAGCATCAGAGTCTTTTCCAATGAGTCAACTCTTCCCATGAGGTGGCCAAAGTACTGGAGCTTCAGCTTTAGCATCAGTCCTTCCAATGAACACCCAGGACTGATTTCCTTTAGAACGGACTGGTTGGATCTCCTTGCAGTCCAAGGGACTCTCAAGAGTCTTCTCCAACACCACAGTTCAAAAGCATCTATTTTTCGGCACTCAGCTTTCTTCACAGTCCAACTCTCACATCCATACATGACCACAGGAAAAACCATAGCCTTGACTAGATGGACTTTTGTTGGCAAAGTGTCTCCGCTTTTCTAATATGCTGTCTAGGTTGGTCATAACTTTCCTTCCAAGGAGTAAGCATCTTTTAATTTCATGGCTGCAATCACCATCTGCAGTGATTTTAGAGCCCCCAAAAATGAAGTGTGACACTGTTTCCACTGTTTCCCCATCTATTTCCCATAAAGTGATGGGACTGGATGTCATGATCTTAGTTTTCTGAATGTTGAGCTTTAATACAACTTTTTCACTCTCCTCTTTCACTTTCATCAAGAGGCCCTTTAGTTCTTCGCTTTCTGCCATAAGGGTGGTGTCATCTGCATATCTGAGGTTATTGATATTTCTCCCAGCAATCTTGATTCCAGCTTGTGCTTCCTCCAGCCCAGCATTTCTCATGATGTACTCTGCAGAGAAGTTAAATAAGCAGGGTGACAATATACAGCCTTGACGTACTCCTTTTCCTATTTGGAACCAGTCTGTTGTTCCATGTCCAGTTCTAACTGTTGCTTCTTTACCTGCATACAAGTTTCTCAAGAGGCAGGTCAGGTGGTCTGGTATTCCCATCTCCTTCAGAATTTTCCAGAGCTTATTGTGATCCACACAGTCAAAGGCTTTGGCATAGTCAATAAAGCAGAAATAGATGTTTTTCTGGAACTCTCTTGCTTTTTCGATGATCTAGCAGATGCTGGCAATTTGATCTCTGGCTCCCCAGCCTTTTCTAAAACTAGCTTGAACATCTGGAAGTTCACAGTTCATGTATTGCTGAAGCCTGGCTTGGAGAATTTTGAGCATTACTTTACTATAGCGTGTGAGATGAGTGCAATTGTGTGGTAGTTTGAGCATTCTTTGGCATTGCCTTTCTTTGGGATTGGAATGAAAACTGACCTTTTCCAGTCCTGTGGCCACTGCTGAGTTTTCCAAACCTGCTGCCATACTGAGTGCAGCACTTTCACAGCATCATCTTTCAGGATTTGAAATAACTCAACTGGAATTCCATCACCTTCACTAGCTTTGTTCGTATGATGCTTTCTAAGGCCCACTTGACTTCACATTCCAGGATGTCTGGCTCTAGGTCAGTGATCACACCATCATGATTATCTGGGTCATGAAGATCTTTTTTGTATAGTTCTTCTGTGTATTCTTGCCACCTCTTCTTAATATCTTCTGCTTCTGTTAGGTCCATACCATTTCTGTCCTTTATTGAGCCCATCTTTGCATGATATGTTCCCTTGGTATCTTTAATTTTCTTGAAGAGCTCTCTAGTCTTTCCCATTCTGTTGTTTTCCTCTGTTTCTTTACATTGATCGCTGAGGAAGGCTTTCTTATCTCTCCTTGCTATTCTTTGGAACTCTGCATTCAGATGCTTATATCTTTCCTTTTCTCCTTTGCTTTTCCCTTCTCTTCTTTTCACAGCTATCTGTAAGGCCTCCCCAGACAGCCATTTTGCTTTTTTGCATTTCTTTTCCATGGGAATGGTCTTGATCCCTGTCTCCTGTACAATGTCATGAACCTCATTCCATAGTTCATCAGGCACTCTATCTATCAGATCTAGGCCCTTAAATCTATTTCTCACTTCCACTGTATGATCATAAGGGATTTGATTTAGGTCATACCTCAATGGTCTAGTGGTTTTCCCTACTTTCTTCAGTTTATGTCTGAATTTGGCAATAAGGAGTTCATGATCTGAGCCACAGTCAGCTCCTGGTCTTGTTTTTGCTGACTGTATAGAGCTTCTCCAACTTTGGCTGCAAAGAATATAATCAATCTGATTTCGGTGTTGACCTGTACATTTAGTACTAGGCAAATGATAGATGCCTTCAACAGGTATTTGTTGAAAGAATGAATGAACTGATGAAGCACAGGGATGGTACTTCATGTAAAAGTAACATAGTGAAGAGAAAAGCAATGTAGTAAAGTAAGTGGAAAGAGCACAGATCTGTTTGGGTCTAAGAGCCAACACTTACAACTTTATGACTTTATGTTAATTAATCGATCCCTATAAGTACTAATCTCTTCATCTAAAGTACAGATATTTCACTGAATTATTGTGAAAATGCATGAGATAACATGTATGTAAAGTAAAGCATCTACACAGTCCTTGGCACAGAGGGAGCGTAAGTGCCACAAGTGTTTGCAAACACTGCACACCTGAAAAGGCAGCTCTTCCTCTTTTCCCCTTCTTTGCTGAATTAACTGTGGGGAGTTTCAGAACATTTGAACATCATAAGGTGTAAGACTGTGACAAGTGGAAAGAACTCTGATGAGTAAACCCTGGAGAATGTGAGGTTCTTTTGCCCCTGAAATATCTTCCCCATATAACCAGAAATTACCACTTCCCTATTCCATCTCTTAGACCTCTTGGGGTTCTTTGATTCATTTAATCCATATTTATTGAGCATCTATGCTATATATGCTAATCACTGGATTTGGTTTTGAGAATACACTGGTAAATTACATAGAAGTTGAGTCTAAAAGCTTTGTTGTGCAAATAAGTCCTGGAAGAACCTAGGGACCTTAATTATTCACATTATCACTGTAAACATTAATGATAATAATTATCTGATATTGCACATTCCTTCTATCCCCAGCTCTGTCCTACATATGCTTCATACATAAACTGATTTAATCTTTATGAGGACGATACAAGATAGACTTTCCATTTCCAGGCAAGGAAACAGAAGATGCTGCAACTAGCCAGTGGTAATGCTGTGTTTGACTTCAGGTCTATGTAACACTACTGACATGATTTTTCCATCTGCTACCGACATCTGCCTATCACTTTTAATGTTCTAACTGATTTAAGAAGTGATGAACTGGCATTAGTTTATAATTTATTTTATTAGACTAGTCACTTTAATAAATATAGTTCTTATAATAAGTGATATAAAAATATAGGTTCATAAAAGTTGAGTTTTCACACCACTTGCATTTGGTACAGCAATCTTTAAAAAAAAAAAAAAAAAAAAAAGCCTTAAAATGATAGCAAAAGTCAGGATCCAGGAGTTTTTCTTTTACACCAAGTGTGCCAAATTAATGAACCTTGAACCACATGAAACCATGTATGTGCTTATGTTGGCCAGTTTATCCACGCTATGTTTTAAAAGTGGAAGCAGTGACAGATATGATTTTCTTGGGCTTCAAAATCAGTGTGGATGGTGACTGCAGCCAAGAAATTAAAAGATGCTTGTTCCTTGGAAGGAAAGCAACGACAAACCTAGACAGTGTATTAAAAAGCAAAGACATCACTTTGCCAACAAAGGTCTGTACAGTCAAAGCAATGGTTTTTCCAGTAGTCATGTATGGATGTGAGAGTTGGACCATAAAGAAGGCTGAGTGCCAAAGAAATGATGCATTTGAACTGTGGTGATGGAGAAAACTCTTGAAGAGTCCCTTTGACTGCAAGGACATCAAACCAGTCAATCCTAAAGGAAATCAATCCTGAATATTCATTTGAAGGACTGATGTTGAAGCTGAAGCTCCAATCCTTTGGCTACCTTATGCGAACAGTCGACTCGTTGGAAAAGACCCTGATGTTGGGAAAGATTGAAGGCAAAAGGAGAAGAGGGCGGCAGAGGATGGGATGGTTAGATAGCATCACAGACTCAATGGACATGAATCTGAGCAAACTCCAGGAGATAGTGAAGGACAGGGAAACCTGGCGTGCTGCAGTCCATGGGGTCGCAAAGAGTCAGATATGACTTAGCGACTGAACAACAACAACAATGTTTTAAAAGGTAGAGATTCTAGGCAAGTATTCTGTTTGAACAAAATATCATCATTTTAACACTCCTTTAACATATAGCCCACTTCATTTAACTGCTGCTTTAGATCATGAGCTTCTTGAAGACAGAAATTTGTCTTAAAGATCTTTGTACTCCTGGAATCAAACTGGATCCCTGGCATATGATAAAAGCACAAGAGGCATCTGCTGTATGAGTAAGAGAAATTCTGCCTATTAAGAAGTCCTGGGAGTGTCAAAATGGGGCATAGGGCTGGCTTGGAACAGAACAAATTCTGAATGCAGGAAATGTTATTCACCACCTTCCGGGAGCCTAACAGTCTGCTATTTTGTTTCTTCGAACAAAACTTGTTTTCAAGAGAAAAACTCAGAAATTTATTTAAGCTAAAACAAATACGGGTGAATTCTGTTTTAAAGCCCCTAACTATGTCCTCGTAGGTGTACGGCTTTGTGAGAGATCCAAAGATTACTGAGGCCCTGTGTCTGCTTTCTAGGAATTCCCAGATGGGTTAGGAAGGGTACTACTGGAAATGATGATGAAGAGGATGATGATGATAGTGGTAATAGCAGTCATAATGATAATAAAGGCAGAGCATGCTATTAAAAATGGTAATCAAACAATGTTCTGGGATCTTAGCCTAGAAATGGCTTTCTCTCCTATTTCCTGCTTCAAAACAGTGACAGACATAATGACATTTCAGGAACGTTTTGATCAGAAGAGGTTTTTCAGAACTTCTGAAAGGAATACAGCTATCTGCCCATAAAGTAGTCTCCCCAAACTACAAACTAGTCTAGGTGAATTTTCCACAAACTATTTAACATTATGACTCCTCAGGCCTACTGTTTCTCCAGAGTCCCATTCTCTGTCACCAAGCAGAAAAGCCTACATTCAAAGAAATTACTCATTCTGCTAGTGATGCCTGGAAATGTATACCAAGGACATTGTCCAGTCCATTCTTAAAAAGGCAGTGAAGTTTGTGCACAAGATGCTCCCTTCTGCTGCTAAGTCGCTTCAGTCGTGTCCGACTCTGTGCGACCCCATAGACGGCAGCTCACCAAGCTCCCTGGTCCCTGGGATTCTCCAGGCAAGATGCTCCCTTCAGTGGTCTTTAACAAGTTAAAAGTGTAAGAATAAGAGAACACTGAAGCAAATCTTCTCTATGCATATGGTGGAGTGTAATGTCTTAAAATTATATCTGTGGGGCTTCCCTAGTGATCTAGTGGTTAAGAATCTGACTGACAATGCAGGGGACATGGATTTGATCTCTGGTCCAGGAAGATCCCATGTGCTACAGAGCAACTAAGCCCACAAGGGCCTAGAGCCCAGGCTTTGCAACACGAGAAGCCACTGAGATGCGAAGCCTGTGCACCGCCCTAGAGAGTAGCCCCCTCTTGCTGCAACTAGAGAAAGCCTGCAGGTAGCAACAAAGACCCAGCGCAGCCAAAAATAAATAAGTAAATCTTTTTTAAAAATTACATTTGTGAACAGTTTTAATTGCAAAGGTGGTGTTAAGGGGGGAAAAAAGCAGAATATAAATTTTAAAGAGACGAGTAGTCTCAATTAGAAAAAAAGTTTATAAAGGAGGAAACTATAACCTATAAATAATAGACTGTAAGTGATTTTTATTCTTTCCTCTGATTTTTCTTTTCTTTTCTGATTCTGTTTTTTCTGGGTTTTTCTTTCTAAATTTTCTACAGTGAGCAAGTATTATTGTTTTTGCTCAGAAAAAGTACTTTAAAAGAGCAAAGTCCTGGCTTTCAATGAAGCTCATTTAAGAGCTGTCATATGAGTAGCAGCTTGAAGTGTGGTTATTTGTTTGGTGAGTTATCTGGAATGCCGACAGTAACCCTCTTTAGTTCTAGTTTTTGGAGTTTTGTCAAATGAATTTTTAAAATTAGATTTAAAAAGTCTTTTGAAATAAAAAAGCAGTCTCTGTCTCCACTTAATTAAAAAAGAAAAATTCTGCACTCATATCTAATCTAAGACAACCACAAAACTGGAATATTCTCGCTGTTATAATGATGCAAACTCAGTCACCATGATAACAATCAGTGGTGTCCAAATTAGATTCAAATTCAGAGAAATAATGTGATTCTTGGCTACTGACCATAGAAATCAGTAACTACACTTCAGATAAACTAGCTGGAATGCTGTATGAATTTTTAGCCTTCCCTCTATCAGCATTACATCACCTCCTAGTGAGTTTCAATTCACAGATGTATAACCTTATAGACCTATTACAAAAATCTGAATACTCTTCACCAGCAACCTCTGGTTCTCACATGACACAGAAAAAAACTGCTTACTTTATATTTTCTAAATAAGCAGGCATAAGCACTATAAGAACACTATGTTACTGTCACTGGGCTATAAGCTTTTATAAATATAATGTTTTGAATTCAAACATCGTGTTCTAGATAAAGTACCTGTTAACTTCACAAATGGCTTTAGATGTACCCAATTCAGGAGATGGCCTGCCAGCTGTATTCAGTTCTATGCTTCCTGATTATGAATTCATTCAATTTTCTCAATTTAAATGAAAAACTCTTGAGAACAGCAAATACTACTTCATTATTAAAAAACTGAGTGTCAATTAAATGCTTGGTTTCTGCTAGTCATTTAAAATGTATGTATAACCTCTGGTTTTCACAACAATTTTGTGAGCAGCTATAATTTTTATTTAACAACTGAGAAGACTGAGGTTCAGAGAGATTAAATTATTTGCCTAAGGCCACACAGCCATTAAATGGTAAAGTCAGAATTCAGATTTGGTTTTATTGCCCAATATTATTTCCATTTTCCCATATTGCTGATGTCTGATCTTTAGATTATTTTGATTATCTTATTCAGAATTTGTATTTTATACCCTAGGAAACTGGGATCTCGAGGAATGAAGTGACTTGCCCAAGTTCATAAGAACAAAAAGTAAATTCAAACCTGAATCATTTTAATTGCCCCTATTTGTTTTTTTTAATTATGCTACTTATGCAAAGTTAACCTCTGCTAACATGACATCATATTTTAATTTTTTCCTATTACTTTTAACTGACATGATAATAGCTTGTAACATTTCATTTATTTTTGAACTTGAGATCATTTTAAACTCACAAATTTCCTTCCTCTTCATGTGGGAAACCACATGAAACATGCCAGTGAGGAGGATTCAGAGCTGTTAGTCATCAGCCATTATGGGACAACTGTGATCAAATTTATATCCAGAAGCAAAACAAGAGTGATCACAAGGGTCAGTAGCCAAAGCACTCCAAGAAGTTTCCTCAAGTTTCTTGGCCTAGTATACTATGTTTTTCTTTTAAATTTTTTTAAGGAAAAGGAGACTAAAATTCACTAAAATATTTGTACATGCCAGAGATTGTTCTAAGCACTTTTTAAAACATTATACTATTAAACCTTGCAACTAATCTCAGGAACATAATTTTCACGTTTCAAAAGTTAGATAACTTGTTCAGAGCAACTACGCTCAAATTTGAAGCCATGTCTCTTTTATCCATAACATAGTTTCCTCTAGTGAGAAACATGTCTTATATAAATGTTTTATATAAAACAGGCTGCTGTCTACTGGACAAGGAAATGGCAATCCACTCCAGTATTCCTGTCTAGGTAATCCCGTGGACAGAGGAGCCTGGTGGGCTGTTGTCCATAGGGTCGCACAGAGTTGAACACGACTGAAGAGACTGAGCATGCATGCATGCATTGGAGAAGGAAATGGCAACCCACTCCAGTATTCTTGCCTGGAGAATCCCAGAGACAGAGGAGCGTGGTGGGCTGCTGTCTATGGGGTCGCTCAGCATCGGACACGACTGAAGCGACTGAGCAGCAGCAGCAGCTGTCTACTAGCCAACTGGGATGTGTAGACCTTATCTAAATCCTGATTCAGATAAATTATAATAATACTTATGAGCTTTGAACACTGACTAGATATTCGATGACATTAAATAATTTTGGGGGTATATAACAGTACTGTGGACATGTTTCAAAGACTCCTTATAGACACATATTTGAATATTTATAGATGCAATGACATAGTGTCATAATTTGTTCAAACTAAACTATTGGAGGGGGAAGTATGGGTATAGAAGTGAAGCAAAGTGACTCTTGGTGGTTAAAATTGAGTGATGGGTACATAAGAGTCATTATATCATTCTCTTCAAATGTGTATGCTCTCCATAATAAAAAGCTTTAAAAAAAAAAAAAAAAAAAGCCTATATAGATAGGCAGGCTTTCCTGGGGGAAAGAATCCGCCTGCCAAAGAAGGAGACATGGGTTTGATCACTGGGTCAGGAAGATCCCCTGGAGCAGGAAATGGCAAATTCAGTATTCTTGCCTGGGAAATCCCGTGGACAGAGGAACCTGGCAGGCTACAGTCCATGAGGTCACAAAGACTTGGACACAACTTAGCAACTAAACAACTACAAAAAGATAGATAGAGAGAGCCTTTGGTTTAAATAACACCTTTATCACTTAGTAGATGTGTGACCTTGAAAAAATTACTTTCTGAGACAGAGCTTCTTGGTCATAAAATGAAGCTTACCTTGCAGACCTGTAATGTGGATTCAATGAAGTAACGTGTCAATAGCCAAAACAGTGTCATATACACTTTAAATTCTTTACACCATTATTACTTAATGTTATTACCAAGTATAAATGATCTTTGCTTTCATTTCCTTGCTCTCCTGAAATTAGCTTAGAGATAACTTCAATATTCAGATGAATCTGATCTTGGTTATGAGCCAAAGATGAATGATACAAGTGCTCTGTGTACTTGGATATCTACAGAGCGCCTCTTTGGAAGTCATTCTTTTCCCATTTCTCCTGAACCATTGGTGATCTGGATCCAGGCCATTTTCTTCTGTCAGTCGAGTTCATACCAGTTTCTTCTTTCTAACACCTACACCAGCAATTCTGGTCTCTACCTCTTGCGTTATGGATGAATTATATGCCATTTTGTATTGTTTCTTTTATAACCAGTTTGTCGAATGGATTGGTTATATAGCTTTATTTTCTCATCTCTTCCTCTAATATGCTTTAACTGTGCCTCCCTTTCCCATTCCAGGATGATATATTGGGCTGATCTGTATCTTTCCAAGTAACTTTCAGGTATCAGAAAAGTAGGTATTATAGTAGGTATTAAAAAGCTCAGTCTAATTTAACTGCAAATTTCCACTATATATCCAACCTAGTCTCTCCTTTCTCAGCTCAATTTTGAAATAAGCAGAAGAGAGGAGACTGTAATCTGTTCTTTATTCTGCTCGCTTCCCTTTTCACTGTTTGCTCTGCTGCTCCAGGGAGGGGCCAAGAAAAGGAGGTTATATAGGAAACGGGCGGTCTTACTCTTACAGGTACTGTGTAACCTAGCCGCCAACACCCTTTATGAGTCAGATGCCCAAATGCTGCTTCTCATAACCCTAGGTGTTTGCGAACTCTTTAATAGCGCCTGACTGGTGATTGCCACTCTTTACGACTTACTAATGGGGCAACGACACTTGACATGGTACCACCCCTATTCAACTGCCCTCCAGTGGTACACCTCTCTAGAGGGGACCTAAAAATCTATCAGGCAGATTTCCGTTCAAGGAACTTCCAGTTTCCTAGGAGAACTGGCACATACACAAGTAACTATGAGCTCAGATGTGGTAAGAAGCCTGAGAGAAAACTCTTGGCTAAGATGACTAGGGGAGGATTCCGAGGAAAGAATCAGATTTTGATAGTCAGGGTTGTGGAAACTCATGAGAAATGATTTCCATTGTCCCTGGGGGGAAGTCATGGCTCCTGCTGGCCTGCACTGAGAGGCACAGACCTTGTTCAAAATGGATTCTCTTTGGACTCAGACATATACGGGTCTCTTTTGTTTCTTCGGTCATTTTTCCCCATCCTTGCATTGTTCAGTTCTACATGCTGCATTCAAGAATGCAAGGCCCAGTGACTCTCACAGACCTGTTTATTCCATTAGGATAAAAGTCTTATTGCCAAAGCTTGTCTGCTGGAACAAACACTTGGGCATGGCCATGGTTGCCTCTCTTTCCACAAGAGCGTCTCTGAAAATTGGAACATGCTTACTCCACTGAGAAACACTGTGGGCTCAACTACATGAGAAATCCTGAGGGAAAAAACCAGAAGTCGATGTGCCTAAAATTTTAAATAATTTGATTTTCCCCTCCAGATTTATTTTATTTTAAAATCACCTTTTCAATTTTACTGCGTGAAAACCTAGTTATAGTTACCATATGTTTACCATTTTATACTGAGGTAGGGGAGGATAGGGGGCAGGGACTTCTTTTAGTAGATATAATCTCATTGCAATAATTTGCACCAGATCAGTACTCTGATTCTTAATTTATCTTTTTAAAATAAAAGATAAACTAAAATTCTAAAGTTGAATAATAATCATAAGTCTCTTACCCTTACTTGGCACGATCCAGATTATAGCGTATGTTCAAAGTCATTTCAATCTCACAATAAACTACTAATCAGAGAAGGGAAGGCAGAAAATCTCATATTTATTTTTAAATGACAAAACTAGAACTCAGAAAAGTAAAGTAACTCTTGCAAGACTTCACACTTATGATACCTGAAACACAACTTTGATACCTAAAAGACACAATTAATGGCTCCTTGTCCGAAAGTACCTTTCACTACATACTCCAGTTTTTGTCCTTCTTTTCCAATTGGGTTCTTCAGAACCACAATGAGATGGTTAACAAGTGCATTTTAACATAACTTTCCTGGGCAAAAAGGTTTGGAAACATAAGGTTAAGCAAACAAAACATATGCTGGGTCTTCACAGGACCACTCAGACTTACTATTAATATGAAAATATGCACTGAAAATAATTTAAGACTAGGATGTTGGAAACATTATCTACGTCAAAAAGGGTTTCCACAAGACTCTTCGAGGGGAAATAACTATTAGTATTTTGGAAATATTTCTTTAAACAAACAAAGTCTAAAATGTCCTTAACGTGTGAGTGCTTGGTTGTGTCTGACTATTTGATCACATGGACTGTAGCCCTCCAGACTCCTCTGTTCTTGGGACTTCCCAGGAATGGGTTGCCATTTCCCACTCCAGGGGTTCTTCCTGACCCAGGGGCTGAACCGAATCTCCCATCTGTTCTGGCAGACAGCAGATAGCAGAACCGCATCTGCACAGGCAGGCAGTTTCTTTACCACCACACCACCCGGGAAGCCTTAAAACCCCCTTCACTTTCAAATCTGCCACTTCACCTAGAACGAGAAGACTTTCATCAAGGCCTTCCTTTTAATGCCATCTCAAAAGTGCTGATTTATTATGTAGTTATTTGCTCTTCAATCTTTTCCTTAAAATGTAAAACAACCTATGACAACATACTGAGCTTACTGTGTGTCTATCATGCATGTAAGTATGTATGTATTTATGTATCTGTATGTAGGTGCACCTCTCCCTCACCCTCACTTTGAGAGCTCAGCTCCTAGCTAACTTACATCAGATTACACTTCTACAAATGCTCAACAAATGAAGGCTCTGAGAGGCCAACCCTGGCATGAACATGCTCTGCAACAGGTATTATGTACTCCACTGAGGGCTCCCTTTCTACCATTTATTTGATGTTATTTGATGGACATTAGTTGGGCCAAAAATACAGAAGTGATAGTGCTAGACCTGAAGCAAAGAAGTGAAGTAAGGATGTCATTAGAATGTTTAAAACATGCTCAAGGCACCTTGGAGGAAAAGGTAGAGGAGGGAGAGTACGAAGGTTGAAAGATAATTAAAGGTCGGCAGATATCCTCTGACAAGATTTATGAAGAGCATTATAAATCAATGGAAATAGTGACAGACTTTATTTTCTTGGGCTCCAAAATCACTGCAGATGATGACTGCAGCCATGAAATTAAAAGACACTTGCTCCTTGGAAGAAAACCTATGACAAACCTAGATGGCATATTAAAAAGCAGAGACATTACTTTGCCAACAAAGGTCCATCTAGTCAAAGCTATGGTTTTTCCAGTAGTCATGTATGGATATGAGAGCTGGACCATAAAGAAAGCTAAGTGCTGAAGAATTGATGCTTTAGAACTGTGGTGTTGGAGAAGACTCTTGAGAGTCCCTTGGACTGCAAGGAGATCCAACCAGTCCATTCTAAAGGAAATCAGTCCTGAATATTCACTGGAAGGACTGATGCTGAAGCTCCAATACTTTGGCCACCTGATGTGAAGCACTGACTCCTTGGAAAAGACCCTGATGCAGGCAAAGATTGAGGGCAGGAGGAGAAGGAGACGACAGAGGATGAGATGGTTGAATGGAACCAGTGTCAGACTTTATATTTTGGGGCTCCAAAATCACTGCAGATGGTGACTGCAGCCATGAAATTAAAAGACGCTTACTCCTTGGAAGGAGAGTTATGACAATCCTAGATAGCATATTGAAAAGCAGAGATATTACTCTGCCAAAAAAGGTCCATCTAGTCAAGGCTTTGGTTTTTCCAGAGGTCCTGTATGGATGTGAGTGTTGGACTGTGAAGAAAGCTGAGTGCCAAAGAACTGATGCTTTTGAACTGTGGTGTTGGAGAAGACTCTTGAGAGTCCCTTGGACTGCAAGGACATCCAACCAGTCCATCCTAAAGGAGATCAGTCCTGAGTATTCATTGGAAGGACTGATGCTAAAGTTGAAACTCCAATACTTTGGCCACCTCATGCGAAGAGTTGACTCATTGGAGAAGACCCTGATGCTGGGAGGGATTGGGGGCAGGAGGAGACGGGGACGACAGAGCATGAGATGGCTGGGTGGCATCACCGACTAGATGCACATGAGTTTGGGTGAACTCCAGGAGCTGGTGATGGACAGGGAGGCCTGGTGTTCTGCGATTCATGGGGTCGCAAAGAGTCGGACACGACTGAGTGACTGAACTGAACTGAACCTCTTTTAAGTGGTGTGCGTGGGTGCATGCATCAGTCATGTCCAACTCTTTGTGACTCTATGGTCTGTAGTCTCCTGGGCTCCTCTGTCCATGGGATTCTCCAGGCAAGAATACTGGACTGGGTTGCCATGCCCTCCTTCAAGGGATCTTCCCAACCAAGGGACTGAACCCGAATCTCTTATGTCTCCTGCAGTGGCAGGTGTGTTCTTTAAGTGGTATACATATACATGTGAGGTACACACACATACACACCTATTAGTACCAAGGTAGATATATGACCCCATTTCAAAAATGAGAAAAAAAAAAAGCCCCCAAATTAATTAGAATCAAAACTCCTACCTAATTCTGTGAATCATACAATACTCCTCCTATAGAAAAGAGCCTCAGAATTTAGGTGCAACTTTGTTACAGACTTCAAAAGGAGAAAAAGATATCTCTTTAACTCCAGATAAGAAATATACTTGAGTTTTCCTAGTAAGTGGGGCAGGAAATAGAGGGAGAATGGAGGAAAAAGCTGAGGAGAAGTGAAAAAGCTCTTAGAAGAGCTGAAGATAGCTAAGGCCATTTTGGATTTATGTATGTGTATGTGTGGGCTTCCGTGGCAGGCTACAGTCCATGGGGTCACAAAGAGTCGGACATGACTGAGTGACTTTCACACACACACACACACGTATGTGTGGGCCTCCCTGGAGGCTCAGTAGTAAAGAATCCGCCTGCCAGTGTGGCATACACAGATTCGATCTCTGAGTCAGGAAGATCCCCTGGAGGAAGGCACGGTAACCCACTCTAGTATTCTTGCCTGGAGAATCCCCATGGACAGAGGAGCCTGGCGGGCTACAGACTCCATAGTGTTGCAGAGTCAGACATGACTGAAGCAACTTAGCATTTAGCACAGAGAGTATCAGACAGAAAGCTCTTTTTTGGAAGGTATCAAAGGATAGAAGTATCATTGTATAATATTTAAACCAAAGGCAAGGCTCTTTTTTCACTGAGTTTCAATGACCCTCTGGAGGCTTGGGTGGGAGACAAGGGCCACATTATTTAGCTACATTGGAAAATAATTAATAGATGACCTTAAAATGTATTCAATAAGGAAACAAGCTTAAAAATATCTTCTTGGTTCCATATTCTGTTGTGTCCAATTATACGTTGGTATTTTATGGTAGGGAAATAATGGCAAAGAAACAGTATAATGAAAGGAGATGCATTTAAGGAAAGAATGAAAGAAATAAGAATGAGAATAAGGTCTCAGTGTAGGCATTTCTTCTACAAATTATTTCCTTTATGCATCTATACCATATTTTTGTTTCACTTGACTTACTGAACTGCGCTTACCTTCCTCATTAGGCATAAATTCCTTGAAGGCTGAGACTGTAACTTATTTAATATTGATTCCAGTGACTACACAGTGCTTGGCACACTTACTTAATGGATTTTTTTTACAAGGTAGGTTAAGCACTGTTAACTGTGCATTGGTCATAGCTCAATTTCTTATTCAGAGATTCTATTATGAGTGGGATTACTATAACTCAGAGACTAAAGTGGTTTATGAACCATTAATTTCTGATAAAAGAAATGACAGTAATGATAATGACTATCATTAATTGCACATTTTCAATAATGAGGCATTATATTATATTCTTTAATACATAGTCTTCTATTTCTGTTCAAGAATCCAATTTTAAATGGAAACTGAGCTTGACAGGTTAAACAATATATTCAAGGTCATAGAACTAATAAACTGTGGAATTAGGGATTTTTATCTAAGTGTATCTAGCTTGAAAACTCATTTTACACTTTCATAATTTCTTTTGAGTCAATTGAAACCGTGAGAATTGAGGAATTTTTCCATTTACTAATTAAAAATGGCAGAAGATTGCATGGATGGTTTTCATCTCACTCTGAGGAATAAATATCTTTATAAACACTTAAAAGAAAAACTAACAATTTTGTTTAGAATTTAAACTCATTTCACAATTTCTTTTTTATTTTTCATAAAATTTCCCATATGAACAAGAAAGCATATACCACACACCTTACGTATAAATTTCAAAAACACTTGAACTTCTGGAATAAACAAAATTGATAGTCTTTCATTAGCTCATAACATCAAAAGCCAAAAAACTCCAGAACAGAAGTTGCTAATTGAAAATCAAACTTGTACAGCACTATTCCACACATTAAAAATAAGATATTATATTAATAAGCATGTCAACTTTAGTGATAATCCTTAATGGGCCTCCAATGGGAAATTTCACTCATAATTTAAGACTGGGTTTCAATAAGTCAAAAATAAATACACTAATCACAAATTAATAAAACCAAGGCAAAATGTAAAACACAAGACTCTAGCAGCATCAAAATCTACTATTCTGAGAAGCTTTCAACTGCAATAAACATTCTAAACTATGAAACAGCAGAAATATTAGGATCTAGTTGTTTGCACTGGAAAAAATTTACCAAGGCTGCAAAGCACATTGAACATGTTAATAATTTGCAAAAAATCTATTTACTTTCAGCTCTTCAAAAGTTCACAGTCTTTCAGAGCCTGAGAGATAATAAATAAGATCCAAAGAATGGAGAAAAAAATACATTTAAAGGGACATATTTCTTAGAAAAGTCCTTATATGAACAAGAATAAACAAAAGTCATATTCATTCTATAGATATATAAAAATTGCAAGTAAATTTAGCTTATTTGTTAACACGTTGCCTTTTATGAGCAATGTTTCATAAAAATGAACTCTTTTTGAGAGTCTTATTTTCTATAAAAAGTTCTGCAATTATTGCATTAGATATAGTGAGCTTGAAGGTTGCTGGTGAATGAGAATATTCCAAATCTTAAATGTAATTGAGAACAAAAGGAAATATGTTGTTCACCTGAAAATAATCCAACAAATGGTTAGAAATGCAGTGCACTCTTTTTTAAAAAAACGATTGATGGCTACACATCAGGTCATCTGTGTTAGAAATGTAGTTAAGGAAGGCAACGGAGAAATCCAGAGTGAAACAAAAGAATCACCAACAAATTACCCGACTGGCATGCTTTAAGTCAGCTGATAAGGGTATAGAGCATCTTTAATGTATTCATAGAACCTTGTTATTAAGGTGTCAAACCTCTTTGAGGATTCCTCAGTAATTTTCTATTGCATATCTATTTCATTCATTAAGCAGTTTCTAAAGTACCCCTAAGATTCCATTTGTGGAGTTCTCAATGAATGAAGCTGGAAGCAACTCAAATTATTTTGATTCACGTAAGAGAGCATAAGCTATCTTTAGAAACAAACTGTAAATGAGAAATCCAGTGTTATGGTCCCTTCACAGTGTGAACACATTAAAATAATTCCATAGCTCAAGAGAATCATGATTTAAATACGTGGTATACATATCTACTACAGTGTAGGTTTATACTCCCTTTTTGACATATTGATATCAATTCTTGTAAATACATAAAATAATTTACATTTTTACCTATGAAGAGATACAAGGGAATATACTCCGTAAGTACATCAAAAAGCATGCTTAAAGGTATTAGCATAGTGCTTTTATGTCCTTATTGAAAATAAATTATAAAATAACTTTTAGTTTAGATTTTCCTTTTAGTAACATAGATACTTAAAGCAATTCTAATTTTGTGCATGCTTTTAGTGGTGGTGGTGGTTCAGTCACTAAGTTGTGTCCAACTTTTGTAATCCCGTGGACTGTAGCTTGTCAGGCTCCTGTGTCCATGGGATTCTCCAGGCAAGAATACTGGAGTGAGTTGCCATTTCCTTCCCCAGGGGATCTTCCCAACCCAGGAATCAAACCCGGGTCTCCTGCATTGCAGGCAGATGATTTACCAACTGAGCTATGAGGGAAGCCATGCTTTTAGTATTCATGATTTAATTTCTTGACATAATTAACAAGGTTTATGTAACTGAATCTTATTAAAATAGTTAATTGAGAAATATTACAGAGTATCTATTATAAAGGACATTGTATAGATTTTGTGGAAATATGAAAAAGATCATTAAAATCTCTGCTCTTGTGCAATGTGTTTTCACATTGCAGATATGTCTTTAAGATAAAATGTTCCTTGCTCAGTCACTTCAGTTGTGTCTGACTCCTTGTGACCCTATGAACCATAGCCTGCCAGGCTCCTCTGTCCATGGGATTCTCCAGGCAGGAATACTGGAGTGGTTTGCCATGCCCTCCTCAGGAAAATGTTCCTTACTATACTACAATTTTTTATGTATTGAAGGGATGGATTAGGTAATTTATATGGATCCCATCCAGTTCACATACTCTATAAATAATGTGAATTAACCATCAACATAGTAGAAATATCAACCATTTGTTCACTTATCTCTGTGCCATTTGATACTTTAGAAAATTAATATATTTACATCTAATAATGTAACTGAGATGGACTTTGTCAATTTCAGCCTTAGATCAACGGCATGTGATCACGTCTATAAGGAGAGCCTTTCTATCTTCCTAAATAATTGCTAATCGTAGAAACATAAAAATCATTCAACACAAAGAAAAAGACCTTCGGAATGACATTAAACATATTTTGCTCTTGCAAACTAGGAAACCACGCATTTGATATTGATATTATACTGTCAGTCTATAAAATTCCACAGGGAGCTCCTCAGCAAGGTTTGGAATCCATATATACATGCAACCCAAATAGAAAACCTACCCACTCCAGTATTCTTGCCTACAGAATCCCACGGACAGAGGAGCCTGGTGGGCTACAGTCCACCGGGTCACAGAGTCAGACATGACTTAGCAACTAAACACAGTCATCAGGTAATTTAATTTAATTTGTTAGTAACCCGATGTTAGAATGTTTTCCATATTACTCATTTTTCTTTGTCCCAGTTGAGACAGAATCTCATCAAATCCCGACATCTCTCCTCAGGAGAGAATGTCACAAGCCAAGGGGGTGGGCAGGGCTTGAGGAGAGAATGGTTATTACACGAACTGTGTTCATTCTTGTTGCTTTGAAGTTAAGAGGCAAGATGACTGGCAGTGGGATTCCTTCTCAGGATCACATTTGCTGCCACATTAGTTAATATCAGAGCACTTTAATCTGAAGGATGATACTGTAACTTGATTGAACTAATTCGCTTTTAATTATCGATAGCTGTCTTATTTAAAACCCTCCTACATACAGTACTAGGGACCATTGTAAACCTCTCATATGACTCGTACTTTTGTAGTGCTAGGAGATTTATTTACATCCCAATAAAGAGAACTGGATGTTTGCTTGAAAAAAAGAAATAGAAAAATCTATAGCTTGCTCAGGACATTTCTAATCATGCTGTCTTATTACAGAATGAGATTTATACCGCAGCAAAGCAAAGCATCTTTAGTAGCTACAAGTCTCTGACCTCTGTATAAGGTATGTGGTGTATAGAATAGCTTGGACATGGCTGTTTTCAGAACAGAACAGCAAGGCCAGGTGACATTTGACCCAAGAGTATGTGTTAGGGACAGACTCTCTCCAAGACAGAGCTCATCCCAACTCAGTAAAAGTTTACCATGAGGGAAATGGTTAAGTTAAATTGTTAATTGGGAAATGTGTTGAGAAACTCACTACCTTGCTTTCTGAGCTTCAACACTTGTCAAGTGTATTTAGCTTATCTCTCAAATGAGGAAGAGTCTCAGACTTTGTCTTTCTCAAGCCTCCCCCAACTTCTCAGCTTTTTCAGGTAAGAATTCCTGGCATTTCCCCAAAGGGGACATTTGTGATAGTTCCTGAGTGCCTGGGGAGAAGGGACAGGGATGACTGAATTATCTTTAAAAGGCCTAGAGCTTCATGGCACAGATACTCAAGAAATTTTTATGAAAGGGAGAATATGAAGGAGAAATAGAGAAAGCAAATGAGTGGAAAAGAGATTAAAAAAAGAAGGAAAGAAGAGGGCAAATTAGGCAGGTATAATTATTGCCTGCTTTGCAGTCCCTGTCCAGCAAGACTGCGCTTTAAAAGCTCTAAAGGCTTTAAAAAGCTGCTCTCCTCTCCTCTATAGCGCCGACTTCAGGAAGAACAGTCAGGTGTCTTCCTTCAGTCTTCCCGCCCAGCCTTCAGTCCCTCTCTCTGCAGGTGGCTTTGTCTGGTGGATTTCCATGAAGGCTGGAGACAGCTAGGCATCTTGGATTTGGGTTCTGCCTTCTAGGAGCCAGAGGCGAGCTGGCAGCGCCTGCTGTGTGTTGACACTGCAACTTCCTCACTCTGCTAGGTCCCAGTGCCCGCAGCTGCAGCACAGCTGAAGGAGGTGAGACAGGTAGAACAGAAGGGGAGATACCTGCAGTGTCTCAGAAGCCTGGATTCCCTGAAAGGTTCTGGGGAACAGAGCAGAGAGGGGTTGGCGATGGGCCTGGACAGTTTTCAAACGGGAGCTGAAGATTCCAATTGGATTGTCAGTTCTCTCCAAAAACTCGAAGGATTCCAAAGGAACTGACTGAGATGCCAGGAAGGCCAGACTAAACATCTAATGAAGTGGGTATATTAGAAGTGAGGGGCAACAGCAAAAAGAGATGGAGACCTTACCAAAAAAGAGAGGCAAAGAGAGGTGCAGTGGTGTAAAAAACGAACCTTCGGGACTCTCTCGAAAGATGTGCTGGGAGCAGGCAATTATTTGTTGCAAGACCTCAGCGATGTCACTGAGGATGCTATAAGTGCAGAGAGAAGGGAACATTTTCCCTCAACATTACTCTTTAATTCTTTATTCCATAGACTCGAAGTTAATTGACTTTCCCCTAGCTTCACGGCTCTGGGCCTCAATTTTCTCATCTATAAAACAAGGGGTTTGGACTAGATGTTTTCAAAGGTCTCTGCCCGATGCGATTCTCTATAACTCAGCCTTATGAACCAGGGTATCTGGGAGAAAACATCTATGAGCTTTCACACCAGGTTTCCCCCTTCTTTCTCCTCCACCCATTTATCAACGCAGTGCTGCACCTGCACCATTCAGAGAGCTGATCCAACTTTCACTGGTGACAAGGAGTATGGCTCAGTTAGGACAAACGACTGGTCCTTCTGCCCTGGAGTAAAGAAAGGAGGGACCGAGAAGGCAGTATGATTTACACTTTAGGTTTCCAAGGAGAGGATCTTCTAGAATTTTCTACTTCAAATTTCATCCACTTAAATAAATTGTAGATTCCTTTGAAAGGTTCCAAATAGTTGAACTGACTAAAGGGTCAAGAGTCTAAAATAGCTTGTCCTATTTGGAGTAAAACGTATTTCATTTCATCCTCGAAACTGGATCTGCTTTTTCTGTGGAAATTCAGCACACACTGGCCATGCTCTTCTCCTGTCTGCCTGCCTCATGCCATTCTGCCAACCTGCTTCAGTGCAGCATTTTCTGGGGTTAAACACCGAAGCTTAATGAGCGTGTGCTCAAGAGTGGGGTGTTCAATGATGCAAGACCCCTCTACACCACCACCATCCCCCCGCCCCCGCCCCCGGCCGCCTCCACCAAAGACAACAATAGCCAGTTTAAACGGTAGTGAGGAAAAAAATGTGTCTTCCCAAGAGTTTCATTTTTAATTTTTTCAATGTGAAATTCCTTTAAATTGAAAAATTAAATATGTAGAAATACAGCTCCCTGGGTCCTCTTGTCTCCAAGTGAGATGTGACACATAGATAGTATACACTTTTTTTTCTACACCCACTAGCATTTCCACTTCATTTTGATCTCCGAAATATGGACAGGAGGGCAACTCTAGAAAAATGTATTCTCACTCTGGCATCTCCTTGCAGTGCTGAGCACCCACAGAGAGCATCATCATTTCCTGCACCCTCCCCCAGTTCCCCAGACCCCCTGATTTCCACAGGGGGTTTGACCTTGCAAAGACCCTTCTTCAGTATCTGGGCAAGGAACAATCCATTTTAACTCAAAACACAGAATGACCTTTTCTCCTTTAAAGAAACACTACCAAAGGTAAAACATCTGGTTTTATATTTTTTCATCCCTGCATTCTGGAATGCAAATACAGCATGCAAAGGCAGGTAACTAGTTTGGATCTGACAGTCCCCATTCAAGGGCTCTGAGTCTCATACTCTGTTCAAAATAGACCGGGCTGACGGGTTGGTTGAACATCTTTCCTTTTTCTGCCCATTCACCATCGTGATGAAAAATCAAAACCGAAAATTATCTTCTCATTTCTAAACACTAACAGAGAAATGAGCTGATTTTGCGCCTAGCCCTGTGGTTCTAAACATCCCACTTTGGAAACCAATCCTGGTCTCCACACCATCTCGTCCACTCAGTTTTACTTAACAAACACGTTCGCTCCTCTTCCACGGTGAGAAAAATGGTGCACCAGCCCCACGGATGACAGGTTGGTACTTGACTGCAACCGCTCAATAGTTTTATCAGCAACCGGAAAACTTCACAATCGGTCCATTAGCTACTTAAATCTGTGTAAGGAAATCTGCGTATGTATAGACACACTTAAAAAGCACCTCAGTTTCACCTGTCTTAAATCTAGCGTAAGGCAATTCCCCAAACACGCCGCATGTAAACACTCCCCCTTCCCCCACCCCCATTATTCCAAAAGGTCCCCTATGGACTAACAGTATACGTTTAGATCACCAGCATTAAACAAAGCTATTGTCACACCATGCATTTAGACGTATCTATGCAAAGCCAAGTAGGTGACAATAACCCAAGCGTCTCCCAGACAATTGGCTGCACTACACATGCACAAATGCAACGAAGATTGTATTTTCCACTTACAGTTATAGCGCTGCTCACGGTCACTTAACGAAAATGATAAAACTCAACAGTTCTCTATAAATAAATGTATGTATATATATATTTAATTCGGATAAACGGTTAAGCCGTCTCTGGGTATGGTTCTCTCGCGCTCTTTTTTTTTTTTTCCAGTGGAGCTCTGGGCTGCTTAAATCCCTCCTGGATCGCGCCTTGCAAGCCCAGTCGCCGCCGCAACACGCTCCGGTAGGTCTCTGCTGCAGATTGGGAATCCCATAGAAAACCTAGGGTCCCTGGAGCCGGATGCGCAGGCGCGCGAGCCGCCGCCTCTCCAGGCACCCCCTCCCCTTTCCCCTCCTCCCTCCTCCCTCCTCCGGCTCCGCAGCCCAGCTCAAAGGGAGCTGGGGCCGGTGACCAAAAGCAGCCAGGCATTGGCGCATGCTCAGTTGGAGAGGCTCGGAGTTGCCGCGAGTGGATTCCACGTCTCCAGATTTTAGCAGAAACTCGGAAGGAAAGTAGATAGGAAAAGGGAGCCTGGCCACTGGCGCAGCCCTTCACCTGGACTGGCTGAGCGAGTTGGCCTCACCACGCCCCCGCGGTTAACCAGCCAAGTCTGGTGATGAAGGCTGAGGCCAGAAATGGGACACGTGGAGCCTGCTTCCTGCCACCCTCAGGCCTGGAGGGCCCCCGACCCCCTCTTTGTCAGGCTTGTAAGGTGAAGGAGAAAACTGCAGAAATCCCTTGCTCCGAAGGAAACGTGTCCGGCAAGCTGTAAGCTTGTCTCCATGGCTCACTCTGAAGAAAACCCTTATGGTTGGCACTTTGTGTGGGTCATTTCTTCCGAGGGTCTTAAACTGAGAGCACTGGGAGCCAGGCATTCTAAAAGCCTTCTACTCAGGATGATCGTGGTCCCTAACGGCCTTGGAGAAGCTGTGTGTTGAAGGGAGGGGGAGACTGAAGCTCTCGTCCTGGTCCTGAGTGACCTTGGGCCAATCATGCTAATCATCAACCAACATTTACCAATAAGTGCCTTCTTTGTGCACTAAATACATTTTATTGAATATGCTTTGGGTGGGGCTGTGGTGGGCAGAGAAGGGCAGTCAATGAGCCCTCATGGGAATCCAGGGTTGAGGGATTGGACTAAGCCATCTTATAAAGCCCCCTTCTGTGTCTTTGAAGGACACTTACATTTGCCAGCCCTCCCCAGATCATGACTGTCCTAGCCAAAGCCTAGAAGACTTGGCAAGGAGTAGTGCCCAGTAAATGTTTGGTCGCTTCTCTACCAGGAAAGCAAGGTGAAGTCTCAAATGTTCTCAACCCAATTAATTTCCTAAAGTGTGTTGTTTGTACTTTTCTTGCTGCTGCTGCTGCTACTAAGTCTCTTGAGTCGTGTCCGACTCTGTGCCACCCCATAGACGGCAGCCCACCATTCCACCGTCCCAGGGACTCTCCAGGCAATAATACTGGAGTGGATTGCCATTTCCTTCTCCAATGCATGAAAGTGAAAAGTGAAAGTAAAGTTGCTCAGTCGTGTCCAACTCCTAGCCATCCCAGGGACTGCAGCCTACCAGGCTCCTCCGTCCATGGGATTTTCCAGGCAAGACTACTGGAGTGGGGTGCCATTGCCTTCTCTGGTACTTTTGCTTATTTAACAATTATTCATTGACCACCTGCCCACTTACTTGAGGCATTTTTCAATGCCTTGGGGGTAAAGGCAGGGAACAAAATCCCTCTCGAGGTTTTCATTCAGATGGGAGTTTTCAAGAGAGGGAAATTCTGAGGGGCAGTGAAGATGGGGGCTTCCTCAATGGCTCAGTAGTAAAGAACCCACCTGCCACTGCAAGAGACACCGGTTTGATCCCTGGGTGGGGAAGATTCCTGGGAGGAGGAAATGGCAACCCATTGTAGTACTCTTGCTGGCAAGATTCCATGGACAGAGAAGCCTGGCAGGCTACAGTCCATGGGGTAACAAAGATACTCTTTGTTACACAGTGTAGATGGACTTTCTTTTTAAGCAGAGAATTTTACAACTTGCAAAGTGCCTTCAAACACCTTATCACATCCAGGAAGCTGATTCACTTTGCGGTACAGCAACTTTTTTTTTTTTTTTTTAACCTGCAGTTAACCTTTCGGTTCTGAGGACACCAAGAGTATCTCTTTGGGCAAAAGAGCTGGAGATAGACAAATCTCCATTGCTAAGAGGGTGCCTACTCCTGACTGCTAGTAGGGGGCGCCCAGCTTGGAAGACCTTGAGGCTACTTAAGCAAAGATCAAGAGAAACTCCTCAAGTCTCTGGCTTTGGAAGGCCAGTGGTGGGTGAGGGCCCCAGGTGGTGACAACTAAGCCGCTGCCTCAAGCTCAAAGCCAACCTGGCCAGCCCAGAGCTCAGGAACGCGCTCCGCTGGGCCGGAAGGAAGACCTGGATAGAGCAGAGGAGCGCTCCCGGGACTCCCCGAACTAGGCTCGCCGAAGCGCCCTCCCCGCGGGGCTCTTCCGCGCGGCGGCGGAGACCGCGGAAACCCGGAGCGTGGACTGACGCGGAGCAGGGCGCGCCGCCCCGGCGCGCTGCGGCAGCCGAGCAGGTTGTGGATCTGGCGGGCGCCAGCCCTGCGCTCCGGGACGCAATGCGCACTGCGCAGCGGGGCTCGCCCGGTCGGATTCTTTCTGTTTCTCCGGATGGGGTGGGGGCAAAAGTCAGTTCCAGATGAGTCGCTTTGGTTGGCCAGGGACACAACCTCCAAAAGCTTTCAAAGTGATTCCTCGTCTTTTGTCGATTTCTGTTGTCAAGCATTTTACACTGTGCTCTCTGATTTCTCTCTCGAGAACAGTCTCCGCACTGCAATCTGCAGCAACCGAAAGGGTCATGATGCCATTTCTTCGGAGAGATGTACCTATTCATTTCCCCTGGAGGTCTCTTTCGTGGCTGTGTTAGGTTTTAGATGACTTACTGACAACTTGTGTGTAGGGTAAAGTGAACACTGAGACTTTAAACCGTGTTCTCTTGTAGGGGAGATTTGATTTAGAAGCGTGCGCTTTTGTGAAGCTGCTTTGTCTCATTGGGCAAGCAGATTTTGTTAGTTCTGTTTGCACTGAGGCGTTGTTTGGCGATATCTTTTTTAATCCTCAGTTATTGTGCACCTTTATCTTTTTAGTGTTTTTTGTTAAAATGTTTTGTGTGATGCCTTTTATATATGTAACAAAGTCACATGTAGTCACATAGGAAAGATGATTCTAAAAACATCGAAGGAATATTATCATTTAAATTACAGAAAGCAATTCCCTTCTATAGGATGGTAGAGTGAACTCTAAAAAAGGAGTGTGGTAAGAACACTAAACGCGGGAGCCCTGTGTTTCCTTCCTTCTTCGGTCATTTACACTTGTGATCACAAGAGAGCAGAGATGCGCGGCCCTGGGACAGAGGGACCGGGATGCTGGGCCGTGATGAGCGGAGAATGCCATCAGCTGTAGCACTTGCCCTATTACTTGAAGCCAAGTCCCCTACACTGCGGATCGCGGTGTCAGCTTTCACATCCTGGAGGCTTGGGAAGTGCTGCGTGCTAAGTCGCTTCAGTCTTGTCGGACTCTTTGCGACCCCATAGACTGTAGCCCGCCAGACTTCTCTGCCCAGCGGGATTCTCTAGGCAAGAATACTGGAGTGGGTTGCCATGCCCTCCTCCGGGGATCCCCGACCCAGGGATCGAACCGCCATCTCTGAAGTCTCCTGTATTAGCAGGCAGGTTCTTTACCATTAGCGCCACCTGAGAAGCCGGGAGGTTTGGGGAGGGGCTGTGTAAATCGGAGCTGGGGGAAGGGAGGGAGAAAGGTGCTTTAAGGAAGAATTGTTTTTTTGTTTTTTTGTTTTTTTCTGGAGGACCTGGTGGAACCCTCACTTACCTGGAAACCCCTGATAAGCCATTTTTCCCTTCCTCAGTTGCAAATAACATTCTTTTCTGAAGTAGCTCTACTTTAGCCTTTCTCCTTCCGAGATTCAAACAAAATAAACAAAACTAAGAACGATTTTCAGGTGTACACAACTGATTTAATACTTAGTAAATTAATTTAATTTAATATTTCCATCCACTTTATTTGTGACATAGACAAACTGAAAACTGAGAATGGCAGTAAAAGTGCAAATTGCCAGTGATATAACAGATCTCAGCTCATTGTAATATTATTTATCGGACATGCTCTGTATAAAATATATGAGCCAAAAAGGGTGGAACTGAAGGCATGGGCGCATTTAGGATATTGGAAGAAAAAGTGTTCAGAAGATGACATTAGAAAATGAAAAGAGACAGGAATTGGAAAAATGAATTTATAACACTTATATTCATAGAGAATAATGATAGTAATTTTTTTGTATGGTAAAGGGTCTTTATTTAAAAAACCTAAGGGTATTAATCTTTACAGAGGGAAGATATAATGTAAAATAATTATGTTTAGGAAATGGCAATCCACCCCAGTGTTCTTGCTTGGAAAATCCAATGGATTGAGGAGCCTGGCAGGCTACATACAGTCCATGGGGTTGCACAGTTGGACACGACTGAGCAACTGAGCACACAACATCCTAATTTTTTAATGCTATTTAAAAAAATATACGGATAGACTAACAAAATAACTTCCCTAAGAAAAACAGAAAGTTATCACCTACAATAAAACTGTACAGTAGTTTTTCTGATACATAGTGTTTTACCCTTTATGTCTATACTCCTTCTACATGCTTCTTTTCCCCCCTAAAATAAGAGAAGACTCTACACATGGACATCACCAGATGGTGAACACCGAAATCAGATTGATTATATTCTTTGCAGCCAAAGTTGGAGAAGCTCTATACAGTCAACAAAAACAAGACCAGGAGCTGACTGTGGCTCAGATCATGAACTCCTTATTGCCAAATTCAGACTTAAATTGAAGAAAGTAGGGAAAACCACTAGACCATTCAGGTATGACCTAAATCAAATCCCTTATGATTATACAGTAGAAGTGAGAAATAGATTTAAGGGCCTAGATCTGATAGATACAGTGCCTGATGACTACGGACTGAGGTTAGTGACATTGTACAGGAGACAGGGATCAAGACCATCCCCATGGAAAAGAAATGCAAAAAAGCAAAATGGCTGTCTGGGGAGGCCTTACAAATAGCTGTGAAAAGAAGAGAAGTGAAAAGCAAAGGAGAAAAGGAAAGATATAAGCATCTGAATGCAGAGTTCCAAAGAATAGCAAGGAGAGATAAGAAAGCCTTCCTCAGTGATCAATGCAAAGAAACAGAGGATAACAACAGAATGGGAAAGACTAGAGATCTCTTCAAGAAAATTAGAGATACCAAGGGAACGTTTCATGCAAAGACGAGCTCGATAAAGGACAGAAATGGTATGGACCTAACAGAAGCAGAAGATACTAAGAAGAGGTGGCAAGAATACTCAGAAGAACTGTACAAAAAAAATCTTCATGACCCAGATAATCACGATGGTGTGGTCACTCATCTAGAGCCAGACATCCTGGAATGTGAAGTCAAGTGGGCCTTAGGAAGCATTGCTATGAACAAAGCTAGTGGAGGTGATGGAATTCCAGTGGAGCTATTTTAAATCCTGAAAGATGATGCTATGAAAGTGCTTCACTCAATATGCCAGCAAATTTGGAAAACTCAGCAGTGGCCACAGGACTGGAAAAGGTCAGTTTTCATTCCAATCCCAAAGAAAGGCAATGCCAAAGAATGCTCAAATTACTGCACAATTGCACTCATCTCACATGTTAGTAAAGTAATGCCAGGCTTCTCCAAGCCAGGCTTCAGCAATATGTGAACCGTGAACTTCCTGATGTTCAAGCTGGTTTTAGAAAAGGCAGAGGAACCAGATATCAAATAGCCAACATTCGCTGGATCATCAAAAAAGCAAGAGAGTTCTAGAAAAACATCTATTTCTGCTTTATTGACTATGCCAAAGCCTTTGGCTGTGTGAATAACAATAAACTGTGGAAAATTCTGAAAGAGATGGGAATACCAGACCACCTGACCTGCCTCTTGAGAAATCTGTATGCAGGTCAGGAAGCAACAGTTAGAACTGGACATGGAACAACAGACTGGTTCCAAATAGGAAAAGGAGTACGTCAAGGCTGTATATTGTCACCCTGCTTATTTAACTTATATGCAGAGAACATCATGAGAAATGCTGGACTGGAAGAAATGCAAGCTGGAATCCAGATTGCCGGGAGAAATATCAATAGCCTCAGATATGCAGATGACACCACTCTTATGGCAGAAAGTGAAGAGGAACTGAAAAGCCTCTTGATGAAAGTGAAAGAGGAGAGTGAAAAAGTTGGCTTAAAGCTCAACATTCAGAAAACAAAGATCATGGCATCTGGTCCTATCACTTCATGGGAAATAGATGGGGAAACAGTGGAAACAGTGTCAGACTTTATTTTGGGGGGCTCCAAAATCACTACAGATGGTGACTGCAGCCATGAAATTAAAAGACGCTTACTTCTTGGAAGGAAGGTTATGACCAACCTAGATAGCATATTGAAAAGCAGAGACATTACTTTGCCAACAAAGGTCCGTCTAGTCAAGGCTATGGTTTTTCCTGTGGTCATGTATGAATGTGAGAGTTGGACTGTGAAGAAGGCTGAGTGCCAAAGAATTGATGCTTTTGAACTGTGGTGTTGGGGAAGACTGTTGAGAGTCCCTTGGACTGCAAGGAGATCCAACCAGTCCATTCTGAAGGAGATCAGCCCTGGGATTTCTTTGGAAGGAATGATGCTGAAGCTGAAACTCCAGTACTTTGGCCACCTCATGGGAAGTGTTGACTCATTGGAAAAGACTCTGATGCTGGGAGGGATTGGAGGCAGGAGGAGAAGGGGACAACAGAGGATGAGATGGCTGGATGGCATCACTGACTCGATGGACATGAGCCTGAGTGAACTCCGGGAGTTGGTGATGGGCAGGGAGGCCTGGCGTGCTGCCGTTCAATGGGGTCGCAAAGAGTCGGACACGACTGAGCGACTAAACTGAACTGAAAATAAGTGGAAAAATATAAGATTGCTCTCTGAAGGAGTAATACCCATGCAAATAGAGGGAATGTTCTATGCCTTCGTATACAGAAGAGGAATTGAAAGGCCTACTTTTTAAATGACAGTTGGTCATTTCACCCTTCCCACTACTGATTTATCTCTGTAATCCATGATTGAATCTAAATTCAGAGAGATCATTCTCTGCTGTGTCACCAGTTCCCCTTAAAATTTGAACTGCTGCTGTTACTAAGTCGCTTCAGTCGTGTTTGACTCTGTGGGACCCCATAGACGGCAGCCCACCAGGTTCCCCTGTCCCTGGGATTCTCCAGGCAAGAACACTGGAGTGGGGTGCCATTGCCTTCTCCGAAAATTTGAACAATCTGCAATAAAAATTTATATCCCTGCTGAGTGAATTATTGTCAACGTTTTGAGTTTCCAGAAGTTTCTTGGAGTGTTAGAACTAGTTCTAGCAAGTGCAGGTGATCTTCAGCCTTAAGAATGTAAAGTACTTTATTCCATTCTTTTCCATTCATCCCATGTATTCTACAGTTGGGCCTAACCTGTGGATTCATAGCAGTGCACTTGAGCTGGAAAATGTCACTGCTTATAGTGACAACACAAAAGGAACAATGATAGCAGAATTAGACTATCTATGGCTTATATTCCTTTTCTTTAGTGGCTTTTTAGGTAGTCCTGTTTGCCAGGCTGTACACTTTTTTAGTTGTGTGACTAGCCACTACAAATATTATTGTGGATTCATGTTCTGGAACTTTTGTACTTTGGATACCATCTGATCCTGAAAGATCTTCAAAAGCACTTCTTACCTGAAGCAGATCTTAATGATTTGTTTTTCCCTTCAATCTTTATTTTCCTTACTATAGTTCCTTTGAATTTTTTACTTGAACACAACAAAGAAACCTAAGGGAAAAATAAATATAATGAATTCTACATCCCCGCTGAGACAACCACAAGAAGCAAACCCACATTCTGTACCTAAGAATTTTCACAGTGGCGTTTACATTTTTACCTACTGTCTGAAGGAGGAAAGAAACAGTTGGCACTCTCAGTTTTTTGTGTTCTTATCATATTCCGGCTTTAAAGTTCATGTTACCACTCTGAAACGGTTCAGGAAGAGAAAGAGTGACCACTGATGACTGTTGATTTTTTTCAGAATGTAGATTTAGCACTTGTACCATAGTCTCTAGGAGCGTGGATTGTTCTGATTGTTTAGAAGAAAGAAAATGCTTGAGTAACCCATGGTTGTGTTCAGTAATGCATGCAGGCTGAATTTCTTTTGATCTCACTCATCATTCATTTCTCAAACACCTATTGAGCACCTACTTTGTGTCAGGCAGTGTGCTCAGCACTTTATATGCAACACTGTATTTAGTAACAAAGCTATTTACCTGTGAGATAGGTGCTATTAAAACCCATTTTCAAATCCTATTTCAAATCCTAAAAAAGGCTGTGAAAGTGCTGCACTCAATATGCCAGCAAATTTGGAAAACTCAGCAGTGGCCACAGGACTGGAAAAGGTCAGTTTCCATTTCAATCCCAAAGAAAGGCAGTGCCAAATAATGCTCAAATTACCACACAATTGCACTCATCTTACACACTAGCAATGTAATGCTCAAAATTCTCCAAGTCAGGCTTCAACAGTACATAAACCATGAACTTCCAGATGTTCAAGCTGAATTTAGAAAAGGCAGAGGAACCAGAGATCGAATTGCCAACATCTGCTGGATCATTGAAAAAGCGAGAGAGTTCCAGAAAAACATCTATTTCTGCTTTATTGACTATGCCAAAGCCTTTGGCTGTGTGGATCACAATAAACTGTGGAAAATTATTCAAGATGGGAATACCAGACCACCTGACCTGCCTCCTGAGAAATCTGTATGTAAGTCAAGAAGCAGCGGTTAGAACTGGACATGGAACAACAGACTGGTTCCAAATCAGGAAAGGAGTACGTCAAGGATGTATATTGTAACCCTGCTTATATAACTTGTACACAGAGTACATCATGAGAAATGCTGGACTGGATGAAGCACAAGCTGGAATCAAGATTGCTGGGAGAAATATCAATAACCTCAGATATGCAGACGATACCACCCTTATGGCCAAAAATGAAGAAGAACTAAAGAGCCTCTTGAAAGTGAAAGAGAGTGAAAAAGTTGGCTTAAAACTCAATATTCAGAAAACTAATATCATGGCATTTTGGCCCCATCACTTTATGGCAAATATATGGGAAAACAATGAAAACAGTGAGAGACTTTATTTTTGGGGGCTTCAAAAACACTGCAGATGGTGACTGCAGCCATGAAATTAAAAGATGCTTGCTCTTTGGAAGAAAAATTATGACCAACCTAGACAGCATATTAAAAAGCAGAGACATTACTTTACCAACAAAGGTCCATCTAGTCAAGGCTGTGGTTTTTCCAGTGGTCATGTATGGATGTGAGAGTTGGACTGTGAAGAAAACTGAGCACCGAAGAATTGATGCTTTTGAACTGTGGTGTTGGAGAAGACCCTTGGACTGCAAGGAGATCCAACTAGTCCATCCTAAAGGAGATCAGTCCTGGGTGTTCATTGGAAGGACTGATGCTGAAGCTGAAACTCCAATACTTTGGCCACCTGATGCTAAGAACTGACTCACTGGAAAAGATCCTGATGCCAGGAAAGATTGAAGGTGGGAGGAGAAGGGGAAGACAGAGGATGAGATGGTTAGATGGCATCACTGACTCAATGGACATGAGTTTGAGTAAACTCTGGGAGTTGGTGATGGACAGGGAGGCCTGGTGTGCTGCAGTCCATGGGGTCACAAAGAGTTGGACACGACTGAGCAACTGAAGTGAACTGAGCTGAAAACTCATTTTACAGATGAGGAGGAAACTGAGGCAACATTTGTGTTAGTAACGTCTCCAGATACCTTCTTCAGTTGGCCTTCATTCCTCTTTATTCTTTACCCCATTCCAAAGAATATTATGATTCTCCCTCTATAAATTACTACATTTTTATCCACCTAATATTCCTTTGCAAGATAAATATTGTGAATATTGTGATCATCTTATTTCTTTTCAATAATCTCCAGTTTCCTCTGAGAAAATGTCAAACCCTAAGTCATGTATTCAGAATTTTCCACTATGTGGCAACCTTAATCACAGAGCATCTGGGTTTTTTTCAGAGGGGTGAGTAGGAGGCAGGAAGGAAACAGGCTTAGATAAAGACTGCCTTTCCCAGCATTACTACCTTTTGTCTACTGCCTGAGGAAGAGAAACAGAAGACTCCCTCATTTTTTTGCAGTCCTTACTATGTTTCTTCCTTAAGTTCATTTTACCGTACTAAATAGGAAGTGTTCAAAAACAGAAATAAGGACCACTGATGGTCTTAAACCCAGAGAGTACTCTCTAGTTCATTATTTATGATTGCCTATAGAACACCTTCATATAAATTTCTTACAGATACTTCATGTTCAACATGTACAAAACACTTACTTCTCTGGCCCCTTACCACCTCCAGTAACCTCCCTATGCCCCTACCACTTTGAAGGTACCTTCTATCAGCCCAGTCCTATAAATAAGAACCTTGGGTAGCACCTTCAGCTCCCCCATCTTTCTCATTCCCCATCAACTCATCACTTAAGTCCTAAAAGTCCCATGTCTTGAAAGTCTCTCAAACTCATTCCTCACTGACACTGTACTAGTTAATCCTTTCATCATCTCTTTTGGATCCTTTCATCATCAAAGCATCATATATTTCCTTCTCATAACTATTGAAAAAAACTCAGATAAAACCACATCACTCTCTTGAATAAAACTTTTAAGTGGTTTCTCACTTTATATAGTAAAAAGAAAAGGGCACAGCAAGCCCCTTTATTTTCTAGCTCTTGCATACCCCTTCAGCTTCGCCTCCTGCTATGTCTTTCCAGGCTTCTCTGCTCTGTTATACTGTGGAGCAGTACTGTCTGTACTTTTGCATTTACTCCTCTCTTTTAGAGAAACTCTTCTTTCTTTTGCCTGAAAGATTTCTGTTAATCTGTGAAAGAATAAAATTTTGTATCTAAGCCACCCAATCTGTTGTATCTTGTTACAGCAGTCCTAGGAAATTAATATAGAGGATGAAAGTGAAAGTGAAGTCGCTCAGTGGTGTCCAACTCTTTGCGACCCCTATGGAATGTAGCCTACCAGGCTTCTCCGTCCATCAGATTTTCCAGGCAAGACTACTGGAGTGGGTTGCCATTTCCTTCTCCAGGGGATCTTCCTGACCCAGCAATCAAATCAGGGTCTCCTGCATCGTATGTAGACAGATGCTTTACCATCTCAGCCACCAGGAAAGTCTCAATAATAGAGGATAACTACATTCAGCAGATAGGTCTACAGTAAGAATATTCTGGGATTGAGATGATAGAAAGATAACATTTTCTTTTCTACAAATAGACATTTCTCTTTCCCCCTCTTTTTCATGTGGAAATCACTGGATTTTAAATTAAGAGATTTTGATTCAAGAGCCAGCTTTGCTACTTATTAGATATGGTATTGGGAAAATCAGCTAAATTTCCCTCATGACTTGATTTACTCATTTATAAAAGTAGAGCTCTATAGTTCAAAAATTCAAGATATTGGGCATCTACAAAATTTCAGATAGTAAGTTAACAGTGCTAATTTACATCTAAGATAATATTGAGCCAATTTCTTCCAATTGTAAAGCAAATTAAATTCATGGTTTTGAGTTCATTTAAAATAATTTCCTTAGAGACCTTGCATATTGTTGCTTATGAAAATCAGATTAGGGACAGTGATCACAGCACCACTACTAGACTTAATACAAGTGGGTTTAAAATTTCTTGGGCTAATTTAGATGTTCTAATAAAATTAAGTATTAATAACACTGGAGTGTTAAACAACATTTTGAAATTAAACTTACATAAATAACACTTTACCAGTATAATATCTTTAAAAAGACTATTTTTAGAGCAAAATTCATTGACCTTATTGGTTCCGGTAGTATAGATTATAATATAGTTTTGGAGGTTCAAGCCTGTTGATTTTGGATTGAATAAAAAATAAAAATACATAACAGACTAATTATATTGCTTACTTAATATATTGTAGACCTTTGACTTTCCTGAAGGATATGTTCTAAAACTTTCCTGATTCCCTATTATATGAATATCACTCTAGAATAAAATTGCTTTGTTGGTAAAGTAAGCTATATTGCTTACTTACAGAATATTAAGTGAGATAATAAATAAGAACAACACAGCTATATTGAGATGCAGACATTAGGTGGTCATTTGATCAGATTTAATACCAATTTAATTATCAGTTACAACTACCAGCTTCCTAGTTGTTTAAGATTTATATTTGAATTTTAGCAAATGACATATTACTGTCATTATAACCTTCAGGATCATTCATAAATAGATACAGTCTAAAGATTAAATCTATAAAGACCACATTCTATTAAAACCCTGCTACCTGGAAACATTTAAGTGTTCAAACATCATTGTACTATTTGAAAAATAAGTGATTGAGGCTTGAGATCATGGCCATTTTGAAAGTAATTTTAATTCAATGAACGAGGGTCAGGTTTGAAAAAGCTAAAATTTATTCTTCAAATTTTATAAATTCAGCATGCATTTTTACAATAGACCTTCCCAAATACTTCTAAATAGATTGAAGCTCTTTCTCCTTAGGAGTTAATAAATCTATTAATCTAAGAGAATGAACCATTAATGATACTATTTATGCTTTCACTCTTTCTGTCCTTAAAGCTGTGCAAACAATTTGCTACTTAGGCCAGGAGGAAAGAATACAGTACCCAACTCTATTTATGTCTTTGGGAAGCTACCAGTGTCCATCTGAGGAGTCCTGTATCTCTCCAGCAGCCGTTAATATAGCTTGTAGGGTCACCTTGAAACAAATTAAGAAAGCCTTATTCAGGAACATTAAGGCAGTTAAGACAAAATGTCCTTGCTGTTGTCAGGTGAGTATGCTTTCTTCTTATTTCTCTGAATATTTCTTTCCTCCTTCTCCCATAGAAAAGACCACATTCTGCCTTGGTGATGCATTTTATTCAAAAATAGTATGAATGAGTGGAAAGATGCCAAAGATGAATCTCTTCCAATTTATGACAAAGTATTTTTCCTTCAGAGAGAAGAAAATTGTCCTCTTTGGTAGTTATGGTGATCCTCTGCTGTGAAGTGAACCGGAGCTGGGGCAAGTAACAGGTTGTGGTAGTAATTTCTGATCAGATCCTAGATCTGGAATTAGAATAGAATACAGTTTTCCATGGAGTCACAAAAAATCAGACATGACTTAGTGAATGAACAACAACGGTTGTCTTGGTATCCACAGGGGACTAGTTCTAGGATCCCATTGGTAATGAAATTTATGGATGCCCAAGTCTCTTATATAAAATAGCTTATATATAACCTATGCATATCTTCCCATATAGTTTAAATTGTCTCTAGATTATTTTTAATACTGAATGTAATGTAAATACTGTGCAAATACTTGTAAATACAATGTAAATGCTGCGTGAAAATTAAAAGGGTTAGTCACTCAGTCATGTCTGACTGTTTGTGACCCCATGGACTGTAGCTCTCCAGGCTCCTCTGTTCATGGAATTCTCCAGGCAAGAATACTGGAGTGGGTTGCCATTCCCATCTCCAGGGGATCTTCATAAATAGTTGTAAATACAATGTAAGTGCTATGTAAGTAGTTGCCTGTTCAGCTTTTTGGAATTCTCTGGAATTTCTGCTCCAATATTTTCAATCCTTGGTTGGTTGAAGCTATACACATGGAACCAGTAGATACTAAGGACCCACCATAGCATTTTTAAATGAGCCTAAGCAGGGCAGGATCTTCTCAAACAAATATTTCCTGATTCACCAATTTGTACCCCATGTGAGGAATTTTAGAATGGATTGGCAAGTTTCCACCAAAGAATCAGAGTACAGGACATTGCTGAATTTGAATAGCAGTAACATTTTGTACTTTTTCTTCAAGGTTTTGTTCAAGTACTGTGATGACTTCCCTGATTATCTATTCCAAACTGATAGTTCTTTCTTTTCAATTTCTATTGGATGTAAGATGTGTGGAACAATCAATGAAATATCACCAAGACACATAGTTTTCCTTTTAGATTTTAATATCCAACTGTATTTTAAAGCTCCTTAGTGCAGAATCTGTGTCTTATATTTCTACTTTAATTTACTAAAACTGCCAAGTTCATGCTTCATAGTAGAGCTTAGTAATTATTTGGTGGATTAATCTCCTGTCTCTTTAGTGTTTATTTTCAGTGTGTTGTTTTTCTGTGATTTTACTACTTAGAAGATTTAAAATTCAGTTTAGAATTCTGATAATTGGAAAGATTATTTTTACAACTTATTAATGATTCTGTTTCATAATTGGTATTGTAAGTGTGATACATAATTTTCTGTTTATAGAATTCTAAACAATGAAAAGCAGTTTTTTTATACTGATTTTAAAGAGAAAACATCTCCCATCAGGTGATTATATTTATTATTCAATATAGGTTTGTACCATATGTAGTGAAATATATTATAAAAGAGCTTAAACAAGAAGTGATTTAATGCTTAAATTAATTTCCATGATGCCATGTGATCTAATTTATGAAGAAAAGAGGACTTTATATTTGACAAAAGGGAGTTTCTAGATTTATTTGACTGGGCAGCAGTGTTTACAATTGGCATTAGACACTAGAACCAAACCATCTTTTGGCAACCAGTGTAATCATTTGTAAGCCAAGAAAATTTTTATATTCTTCTTTAGGTTGACATCTCTTCCTCTGCTCCCCCTTCCTTTCTCTTCTTCTCCTTGCTGCTGCTGCTGCTAAGTCGCTTCAGTCGTGTCCAACTCTGTGTGACCCCATAGACGGCAGCCCACCAGGCTCCCCCGTCCCTGGGATTCTCCAGGCAAGAACACTGGAGTGGGTTGCCATTTCCTTCTCCAATGCATGAAAGTGAAAAGTGAAAGTGAAGTCACTTCAGTCGTGTCCGACTCTTAGTGACCCCATGGACTGCAGCCCACCAGGCTCCTCCGTCCATGGGATCTTCCAGGCAAGAGTACTGGAGTGGGGTGCCATTGCCTTCTCCGCTTCTTCTCCTTGCTACTGACAAATGAAGGTTGTGCTAGATTATTTTTTTCCCCTAAGTGTTCCTTGGACCTAATCATGGCTTTTCAAGGCCTTTGTAAAAGTTTAAATGGTTTTCCCTTTTAGAGTTTCTGAGGGAAATGTCATACATCTCAACATTTTGTGGGTGATTGTCTATATGTAGGTAACACTTTTTGATCTAAGACAAATAGACTGCCAGTTATTTCTCCAGCAAAGATGGGTTTATTCAGGATCTGCAGAGAATTGCAGTTGAGGTCTGCAGTCATGTCAAGCCACATGCAAGTGCTTGCACAAGCCAGGGAGGGAGAACTTTTTTTATAGAGGGGGAAAGTTGGGAGGACTACAGTAAGCAGCTGCTGCTGCTGCTGCTAAGTCGCTTCAGTCGTGTCTGACTCTGTGCAACCCTATAGACGGCAGCCCACCAGGCTCCTCCATCCATGGTATTTTCCAGGCAAGAGTACCGGAGTGGGGTGCCATTGCCTTCTCCAACAGTAAGCAGAGCCCATGGGTTTTCATTGGCCAGTTTGTTGCCAGGAGAGAAGAGGAGTCTTCCTTCTTCCTGTTGGGCTCTACTATTGTCATATGGTGTGAGGATTCCCGCTTCTGGTCTCTTAACTCTATTTAAATATTTTGAGGTTCCTGACAAAGTTTGACCATGTATCAATGCTTCAAAGATGGATAATTATAGTTTGAGAAAATTAGTTAATAAATAAAATCCAATAGAAAAGGTTTTTTCTTCAGTGGCCTGCATAAGTTAAACTATTGCCTTTTTGAAAAAAATTATTTTATCAGAGAGGAGTTTGGAGAGTAAAAGTGGAAAAGATGATGCAGCTATTACATTACTGTGCAAGCAGAAGGCTGTTCATCAGCAAGACACATATATCAGTCTATACTTTTCAGAAGAGGATGGCATCTAATATGGCATCTGATCTAATATTGAGCACATGCATGCGTGCGTGCTAAGTCGCTTTAGTCGTGTCTGACTCTGTGAGACTCTATGGACTGTAGCCCACCAGGCTCCTCTGTCCATGGGGTTCTCCAGGCAAGAATACTGGAGTGGGTTTCCATGTCCTCCTCCAGGGGTATCTTCCTGACCCAGGGATTGAACCTGTGTCTCTTATGTCTCCTGCATTGGCAGGTGGGTTTTTTACCACTAGCGTCACCTAGGAAGCCCATTGAGTACATATTGTGTACTAAATATTGTTTGAATTGAAATGATGGGTTTTTTTTTTTTTTGGTGTATTTGTTTTCGCCCAGCAGAGATTTTATAAGCAAAAAACAAAGAAAACCTCTATGCCTTTTTATGTAGTATTATTGAAGATTAAATTACTACAAAACATGGATGGTCATACTGCTGCTGCTGCTAAGTTGCTTCAGTCGTGTCCGACTCTGTGCAATCCCATAGATGGCAGCCCACCCAGCTCCCCCGTCCCTGGGATTCTCCAGGCAAGAACACAGGAGTGGGTTTCCATTGCCTTCTCCCATGGATGGTCATAGATCATATTAAAGTAAAATTCTATTTTTAATCCTTTGATTCTTTATATCATTTTTATAATGGAGAACACACATATTTTTCCTTTATATCCTAATTAGGAGAGCTTGGAAATGTATGGTCACAGTGCTTCTGCTTCTCCTTCTCACCTTTTAGTTTTTCTCATATGAGAAAAAGGATCTTCATACAAACCATGATTGTTGTGGTTCTGTCTTTGCTTAGCTACTCATTATATACCAAGCCCAGCCTCTGTCCTGTTTCTCTGTTTTCTGAAAGATGGCATTGTTATATATGTGTGTGTCTATATATATATATATGTTTTTCCAGGTTATTGTTCAAGATCTGAACTAGATAACTTTTAAGAGTCACCTCTAGAGTCCTTCTGAGTGGTCTCCAGATAGCATGGGTTTAGCTTTTGGAAGTTGATGTATAACTGTAGTAAGTGAGTGATTACTACAGTTATATATGGGGGCTTCCCTGGTAGCTCAGTTGGTAAAGAATCCGCCTGCAATGTGGGAGACCCAGGTTTGATCCCTGGGTTGGGAAGATCCCCTGGAGAAGGGAGCAGCTTGCCACTCCAGTATCCTGGACAGGAGAATTCCATGGACTGAGTAGGACACGACGGACCGACTTTCACTTTCACTTTTCAAGTGGGTGATTAGCATGTCTGGCCTCAGGAAAACTGCAAAACAGGTGACACTGCTAACCCTAACCCTAATCTATTCATGATCAAGTACAATGTATAACAAATATTAGGTATATAATGAATATGTGTCAGATAACTTTGTGAAACTGAATATGTATTCTTGTGCTACTTTGTTTCTCATAGGGCATAGCTATCTATGAGAAACTTCTAAAAATTAAGGAATGAGTTGCTGTTTAATAGAATTGTGTGACAGCACACTACAATGGGCAGCTAATTGCGTCTCTGCATGTCCTAAAGTTACATTTCCTTTCCACTTTCTATGATTCTTGGCTGTCTTTTTTCAAGACTCCCTCAAGAACCTCCTCAAGAGAGTCATGGCCTGGGTCACATTTTTCTATCATTAACTCTTCTCTAAAAGATCCACTAATGTATAGAATGTGCGGGGTTCAGTTATGAAGAGTGTGCCCAACTCATTCATTATAATTAGGAATTCTGGGACATATATTATTGATACAATCACAATAGATAGGTTACTATATTATAGTCTCTATGTAGATTTGGTTTTAAAAAATATCACTTTATTTCTTTCAGACCATAGTTATTTTATGTCCTGACTAGGTAGCATTTTCTATAGCCAAACTTCTTGGATTAATGACTTTCCTAATTAGTTCATCCTTATTTCTCTCAGTCCAATGTTAGAGCTATTTCTGCACATCCTTTAATTCTGTGAAAGCAGAGTTCTATTTTTTAGATCTTAGATCCTTTTTGTTTTCTAGTTGAAACTACTCTCCTGAGGCTGTCTAGATCCTGTTTTTCAAGACCCAGTTCAATCTCTCTCCTCTGTAAAGATTTCTCACCTTCCTATCTAAAACTTACTTCATTCTTCACTGAATTCCACAGAGAATGAGATGATTGGATGGAATCACAGACTCAATGGACATGAGTTTGAGCACACTCCAGAAGAAAGAGAAGGACAGGGAAGCCTAGCATGCTGCAGTCCATGGGGTTGTAAAGAGTTAGACATGCCTTAGTGACTAAACAATAACAACAATAAATTTATTGAAATTATTTATTTCAATAAATAGTGCTGCTACTGCTACTGTTAAGTCACTTCAGTCGTGTCCGACTCTGTGCGACCCCATAGACGGCAGCCCACCAGGCTCCCCCGTCCCTGGGATTCTCCAGTCAAGAACACTGGAGTGGGTTGCCATTTCCTTCTCCAGTGCATGAAAGTGAACAGTGAAAGTGAAGTCGCTCAGTCATGACCGACCCTCAGTGACCCCATGGACTTCAGCCCTCCAGGCTCCTCCATCCATGGGATTTTCCAGGCAGGAGTACTGGAGTGGGGTGCCATTGCACTCTTCTTAATAGTGCTAATATTACTCAATTGGTATATAGTCAACCCAACAGTTAAAAATTATTATTATCTATTAGATGGTAATACCCATGTATACACTAGAAATGCAAAGGTAAACAAAGTAACTGTTTTAAGTGTCAAGGAGCTAATAATTTAGTAGAGGAGATAGTATATAACATTATGTAATTTTATAGGTATTACAATAGATGTCTGAAATAATGGGGATATGGATAAAAACTGCTTAGTATGGAGAAGAGAAAAAAAGTTATTTTATAGAAAATTATAGGCTCCTAAGTGGCTGCACAGGCGCAGGAGGGCCTAGAGGAGCTACTCCACATTCAAGGTCAGGAGGGGTGGTGGTGAGGAGATACCCCTCATCCAAGGTAAGGAGAAGCGGCTGCACTTTGCTGGAGCAACCATGAAGAGATACCCCACATCCAAGGTAAGAGAAACCCAAGTAAGACGGTAGGTGTTGCAAGAGGGCATCAGAAGGCAGACACACAAACCATAATCACAGAAAACTAGTCAATCTAACCACACTAGGACCACAGCCTTGTCTAACTCAATGAAACTAAGCCATGCCCTGTGGGGCCACCCAAGATGGGCCAGTCATAGTGGAGAGGTCCTACAGAATGTGGTCCACTGGAGAAGAGAATGGCAAACCACTTCAGTATTCTTGCCTTGAGAACCCCATGAACAGTATGAAAAGGAAAAATGATAGGACACTGAAAGAGGAACTCCCCAGGTCAGTAGGTGCCCAATATGCTACTGGAGATCAGTGGAGAAATGACTCCAGAAAGAATGAAGGGATGGAGCCAAAGCAAAAACAATACCCAGTTGTGCATGTGACTGGTGATAAAAGCAAGGTCCGATGCTATAAAGAGCAATATTGCATAGGAACCTGGAATGTCAGGTCCATGAATCAAAGCAATTGGAAGTGGTCAAACAGGAGATGGCAAGAGTGAACATCGACATTCTAGGAGTCGGCGAACTAAAATCGACTGGAATGGGTGAATTTAACTCAGATGACCATTATATCTACTACTGCGGACAGGAATCCCTTAGAAGAAATGGAGTAGCCATCATGGTCAACAAAAGAGTTCAAAATGCAGTACTTGGATGCAATCTCAAAAACAACAGAATGATCTCTGTTCATTTCCAAGGCAAACCATTCAATATCGCAGTAATCCAAGACTATGTTCCAACCAGTAACGCTGAAGAAGCTGAAGTTGAATGGTTCTATGAAGACCTACAAGACCTTTTAGAACTAATACCCAAAAAAGATGTCCTTTTCATTATAGGGGACTGGAATGCAAAAGTAGGAAGTCAAGAAACACCTGGAGTAACAGGCAAATTTGGCCATGGAATACAGAATGAAGCAGGGCAAAGGCTAATAGAGTTCTGTGAAGAGAATGCACTGGTCATAGCAAACACCCTCTTCCAACAACACAAGAGAAGACTCTACACATGGACATCACCAAATGGTCAACACTGAAATCATATTGATTATATTCTTTGCAGCCAAAGATGGAGAAGCGCTATACAGTCAGCAAAAACAAGACCGGGAGCTGACTGTGGCTCAGATCATGAGCTCCTTATTGCCAAATTCAGACTTAAATTGAAGAAAGTAGGGAAAACCACTAGACCATTCAGGTATGACCTAAATCAAATCCCTTATGATTATACAGTGGAAATGAGAAATAGATTTAAGGGCCTAGATCTGATAGATAGAGTGCCTGATGAACTATGGACGGAGGTTCGTGACATTGTACAGGAGACAGGGATCAAGACCATCCCCATGGAAAAGAAATGCAAAAAAGCAAAATGGCTGGGGAGACCTTACAAATAGCTGTGAAAAGAAGAGAAAGAAAAAGCAAAGGAGAAAAGGAAAGATATAAGCGTCTGAATGCAGAGTTCCAAAGAATAGCAAGAAGAGATAAGAAAGCCTTCCTCAGCGATCAATGCAAAGAAACAGAGGAAAACAACAGAATGGGAAAGACCAGAGATGTCTTCAAGAAAATTAGAGATACCAAGGGAACATTTCATGCAAAGATGGGCTCGATAAAGGACAGAAATGGTATGGGCCTAACAGAAGCAGAAGATATTAAGAAGAGATGGCAAGAATACACAGAAGAACTGTACAAAAAAGATCTTAATGACCCAGATAATCACGATGGTGTGATCACTGACCTAGAGCCAGACATCCTGGAATGTGAAGTCAAGTGGGCCTTAGAAAGCATCACTACGAACAAAGCTAGTGGAGGTGATGGAATTCCAGTTGAGCTATTTCAAATCCTGAAAGAGGATGCTGTGAAAGTGCTGCACTCAATATGCCAGCAAATTTGGAAAACTCAGCAGTGGCCACAGGACTGGAAAAGGTCAGTTTTCATTCCAATCCCCAAAAAAGGCAATGCCAAAGAATGCTCAAACTACCACACAATTGCACTCATCTCACACGCTAGTAAAGTAATGCTCAAAATTCTCCAAGCCAGGTTTCAGGAATACGTGAACCATGAACTTCCAGATGTTCAAGCTGGTTTTAGAAAAGGCAGGGGAACCAGAGATTAAATTGCCAACATCCGCTGGATCATCGAAAAAGCAAGAGAGTTCTAGAAAAACATCTATTTCTGCCTTATTGACTATGCCAAAGCCTTTGGCTGTGTGGATCACAATAAACTGTGGAAAATTCTTCAAGAGATGGGAATACCAGACCATCTGACCTGCCTCTTGAGAAACCTATATGCAGGTCAGGAAGCAACAGTTAGAACTGGACATGGAACAACAGACTGGTTCCAAATGGGAAAAGGAGTACGTCAAGGCTGTATATTATCACCCTGCTTATTTAACTTATATGCAGAGTACATCATGAGAAACACTGGGCTGGAAGAAGCACAAGCTGGAATCCAGATTGCCGGGAGAAATATCAATAACCTCAGACATGCAGATGACACCACCCTTATGACAGAAAGTGAAGAGGAACTAAAAAGTGTCTTGATAAAAGTGAAAGAGGAGAGTGAAAATGTTGGCTTAAAGTTCAACATTCAGAAAACGAAGATCATGGCATTTGGTCCCATCACTTCATGGGAAATAGATGGGGAAACAGTGGAAACAGTGTCAGACTTTATTTTCTGGGCTCCAAAATCACTACAGATGGTGACTGCAGCCATGAAATTAAAAGATGCTTACTCCTTGGAAGGAAAGTTATGACAACCTAGATAGCATATTCAAAAGCAGAGACATTACTTTGCCAACAAAGGTCCGTCTAGTCAAGGCTATGGTTTTTCCAGTGGTCACGTATGGATGTGAGAGTTGGACTGTGAAGAAGGCTGAGCACCAAAGAATCGATGCTTTTGAACTGTGGTGTTGGAGAAGACTGTTGAGAGTCCCTTGGACTGCAAGGAGATCCAACCAGTCCATTCTAAAGGAGATCAGTCCTGGGTGTTCTTTGGAAGGAAGGATGCTAAAGCTGAAACTCCAGTACTTTGGCCACCTGATGCAAAGAGTTGACTCATTGGAAAAGACTCTGATGCTTGGAGGGATTGGGGGCAGGAGGAAAAGGGGACAACAGAGGATGAGATGGCTGGATGGCATCACCGACTCGATGGACATGAGTCTGAGTGAACTCCGGGAGATGGTGATAGACAGGGAGGCCTGGCGTGCTGCGATTCATGGCATCACAGAGAGTGGGACATGACTGAGTGACTAAACTGAACTGAACTGAAGTATGGAATGAATTAATGTATCCTTTAAGAATGAGATTTTGGGCATCATTTGTTCCTAGGTATCTTCCCTAAACTTCCAGACTCGGTTTCGTCTCGTCTCTTCAGTGCTTGGGTATTCCTCTGTTGTAGCACTTATATTATTATATGTCTGTATACTTTATGTGCCTGTTTCTCCTATTATATTGTAAACCCCTTGAAAAAAGGCTGTCTTGATTTTGAATATCTAATACCTAACACAGTTCCTGAAACATGAAAGTGGAAGTGTTAGTCACTCAGTTGTGTCTGACTCTTTGTGACCCCATGGATTGCAGCCCACCAAGCTCTTCTGTCCATGGAATTCTCTGGGCAAGAATACTGGAGTAGGTTACCATTTTCTTCCCCAGGGGATCTTTCACCCAGGGATTAAACCTGGGTCTCCCACATTGCCGGCAGACTCTACCATCTGAGCCATCAGGAAGTCTGGAGCATAATACTCAATAAATGTCTTGAGAATTGAGTAACAACAAGAAAACATGAGTGTTTGGGGAATCGAAAGCAACTTGGTGAGGCAGAGTGTGAGAGGCATGGGAGAAGGGAATGGATTAGTTGGAGATCAGGCTAGAAAACAGTCTAGGACAAAGTTGTGAATGGCCTGATTAACTGGGCTATGTAATGGGCAATGTAGTGTTAGTTTTATATCACCTTTATCCTTTTATATGCATATAACTGTCTGGAATGTATTTGTTAGAGACAAAGATTACATTTTATATGTCATAATATTTACTTCAGTATGAGGCATAGTTTCTTGCAGATAACAGGTATTTCATTCAGCAAATTGAAGGATAGTTAAATCAGATGAGAGCATTCACTTAAATTACTTTGAAAATTATGTTATTTAGTTGCCAGTGATTATTTATTGATAGTAAACAGTGACTACATTCTGCCCTAAATAGTGATAGAAGAAGCATTCTTTTGATCCATTCCTTTCCTCTGAACTGAACCTATGGCCATTCTGAAATTATAGAACCATAGGCAAACTTAAAATATTGAGAGAGTTATAAAGAGGAGAGTGAAAAAGCTGGCTTAAAGCTCAACATTCAGAAACGGAGATCATGGCATCTGGTCCCATCACTTCATGGGAAATAGATGGGAAACAGTGGAAACAGTGTCAGACTTTATTTTTGGGGGCTCCAAAATCACTGCAGATGGGGACTGCAGCCATGAAATTAAAGGACGCTTACTTCTTGGAAGGAAGGTTATGACCAACCTAGATAGCATATTGAAAAGCAGAGACATTACTTTGCCAACAAAGGTCCGTCTAGTCAAGGCTATGGTTTTTCCTGTGGTCATGTATGGGTGTGAGAGTTGGACTGTGAAGAAAGCTGAGCACCAAAGAATTGATGCTTTTGAACTGTGGTGTTGGAGAAGACTGTTGAGAGTCCCTTGGACTGCAAGGAGATCCAACCAGTCCATTCTAAAGGAGATCAGCCCTGGGTGTTCTTTGGAAGGAATGATGCTAAAGCTGAAACTCCAGTACTTTGGCCACCTCATGGGAAGAGTTGACTCATTGGAAAAGACTCTGATGCTGGGAGGGATTGGGGGCAGGAGGAAAAGGGGACGACAGAGGATGAGATGGCTGGATGGCATCACTGACTCGATGGACATGAGTCTGAGTGAACTCCGGGAGTTGGTGATTGACAGGGAGGCCTGGTGTGCTGCAATTCATGGGGTCACAAAGAGTAGGACATTACTGAGCGACTGAACTGAACTGAACTGAACTGATACTTTTTTGTATGTGGCAAATTTAGGATTCTTCACCCATAAAAATTATCAAATGAGATGAAAACAAACTAACAGAGTTTTGTTTTGTTGTGATAAAGTTTTCACAATATGTCCTGGTACCAATATATAATCTGTTGAATTGCCTCTCTGAGTCGGATGTGGCCTAGCAATTGCACACACATGCACGCACGCATGCACTACTTTAGCCAGACAAGACACAAAAACTCCCTGGCTTACCACAGCTACAATTCTGTAGTGAGAATTGATTTACAGAGTAATGTATCTGAAGTATTGTAAAATAGAGTTTGATTCAATACTATGCTGGTAACTGTTTGACACGTGGCTTGTCTAGAACTTAAAAAAAAAAAAAAAAAAAAAACTCCCTAATTTGTAGTGTTTCTGATTTTGGCAATTTAAATAGAAATACTTCCATCAAGGCCTACTCTAAGCTACCCACAGGATATTACTGAAATGGAGGGTTGGATAGAGATGCTGACATTCATCAAACTGTAAGAACTAGTCTAACACCTTGCTGCTGCTGCTAAGTCGCTTCAGTCGTGTCCGACTCTGTGCGACCCCATGGACTGCAGCCTACCAGGCTTCTCCGTCCATGGGATTCTCTAGGCAAGAACACTGGAGCGGATTGCCATTTCCTTCCCCAGTGCATGAAAGTGGAAAGTGAAAGTGAAGTCGCTCAGTCGTGTCTGACTCAAAGCGACCCCATGGACTGCAGCCTACCAGGCTCCTCCATCCATGGGATTTTCTGGGCAACAGTACTGGAGTGGGGTGCCATTGCCTTCTCCCAACACCTTGCTAGTTTGATGTTAATAATAACTATCATAACTTAAGAAATGTTTAATAAATATCTATTTACATGTCCAACTCTGTTCTAAATGCTTTGCATGATGTACTTCATTTAAATCACAATAGCCTAAGAGGTAAATTCTATTACTACTTTACAATTCCCATTTACAGGGATCTGTCTCAGAAAGGTTAAGTAATTGGCTCAGATTACAAAAGTAGGAAAAAGTAGACCATAGATTTAAACACAGACAGTTTAATTCCAGAGCCTACTCACCTCAGTGTTATTCTATATTGCCTTCAGGATAAAAAAAATTACGTTCAGTGTAGTTTTTAATGTTAACTCTATTTTGTATTTAATGTAAATATATATAATTCCTTCAAATTTTAAAGTATATTATAGTTTTATAAATTTGCAATGCCCAGCTAAATATTTATTACGCAACCAACCATAAAAAAATGACTAATCTCAGCAAAAAAATTGTACAAAAGGAGAAGGCAATCTAAGTAATTACAAGTTTGTATGATAAAAATAATTATAGACATTTTGCCATCTCAAAATCTTGAAAAGATTCTTGTAAAAGGCTAATTGAAAAGAATTCACAATTATTTTTTAAAAGAGGTGTTATTTACAATTGTATGAATTTCAAAATAATACAGACTCTTGCTTTTATCTCAGCAACAAAGAATCTTTTAATTGTTGCTGAAATTTATTAGACCATCAAAGAAATGTTGGAAATAGTTGAACATTTCCCCTGGTTTTCCAACAGTCAGGGCTTAGGAAAAAAAAATATCTTTGAATAGCTAACCATGCAAAAATATAATAGTACATTAGTGAAATCATATTTAGAACTAAAGAATGAGGAGCAGATGAAACTGTGGGTGTCTAAACATACAACATAGCTGTAAACTGGAAGGAATTCAGAAGACTTTTAAGTAAAGCCTGACATCATACTTACACAAATGAACCAGCATATGCCCAAGACTTAAAGATGTGAAAGGACTTTATATATTTGAAGAATGGTGAAAAGCTTAGTGATGCAGGAAATCAAGTTGTGTTGTGTAATAAGATAAAAAGCAGCTGAAAAAACAGTTTGGAGAACTACAAAGAACTTTGCATATCAAATTAAAGAGCCTGTATTTTATTCTATGGGCATCAACGAGTCAAGAGAGGTTCTTGGTTAGGAAACAAGCAACAAAGCGATTAATATTTTAGGAAAAAAAATCTCATGATAGTGGTGGGTGGAAGTCAAAGAGAAGACTAGTAAAAAGACCATCTTTTTACTATTCTCAACAGGAGGTGATGAGGGTTTAAAATAAAGCAGATGTGTTAGGGATAAAAAGTAAAGGATTCATTCCTGGGTCATAAGGGATAAAGAGTAGAGGAGTCATTCCTGGGTCATATTTAATATAGAATTAAAAAGATTTGATGAATGTCTACATAGGGATTGGGTGATGGGGAAACACTGTAAGAGAGAAAAAAATTAAGGATAACAAGAAGAGTTTCTAGTTCAGAAGACTGGGTAGATAATGATGTTATTAATAAAATGGGTAATGAGGAGATAGTTTAAAACTCAAAGTATTTGTATATACATTGTCTCATTTAAGACTTTTATAAGTTACTGTTGTTACTCAGCTGAAAGGTTAATTGCATATGTGGATGTACAGAACATCACAGTTTTCTTAAATATTTTCCCAACTAGAGCTTCTTAGTGACTATAAAGAATGCTTTTTGTGTTATTTATAGCCATATTTATTTCAAACATTTTTTGTAAATGGTGGCATTTCTTCTTTAACCCCCGTATTTGTTTCAAATATTTTTGTTAGTTGTTCTTATTAAGTGTTTAAAATATATTTGATTAACTTGTTGGTCTGAAAGTTTTAGGTTGAGTGTATTTATTCATCATTTACGTGCTTTATTAAAAGATATAAAAGAGAAAAACTGCCCTGTCAAATATCTGGTCTTACCATGAAACTTAAATGACATTAAAACCAGTAATATTTAAAGTCAGTTTTTGGCTTTATGCTGATATGAGCTCAATCAACTCTCCATTTTATCGTATAAAATCAAAACCAAAAGCAGAAGCTTAAAATATACTTAACACACCACTAAATGCATTTGGATTAGTAAAAGTGTTGTTGTTGTTATTTAGTTATTTAATCATGTCCAACTCATGTGCGACCCCACTAGGCTCTTCTGTCCATAGGATTTCCCAGGCAAGAATTCTGGAGTGGGTTGCCATTTCCTGCTACAGGGGATCTTCCTGATCCAAGGATTGAACCTGCATCTCCTGCAATGGCAGGTGGATTCTTTACCACTGAGCCCACCAGGGAAGCCCAGGGGTAAAAGTATAGTAACAGTAATATTCCTACATTCTATTTCATTAATTGAAGTTAACTATGGCACTGGGGATGTACCCTACTCCAGTATTCTTGCCTGGAAGCTCCCATGGATGGAGGAGCCTGGTAGGCTGCAGTCCATGGGGTCACTAAGAGTCGGACACAACTGAGTGACTTCACTTTCACTTTTCACTTTCATGCATTGGAGAAGGAAATGGCAACCCACTCCAGTGTTCTTGCCTGGAGAATCCCAGGGACGGCGGAGCCTGGTGGACTGCCGTCTATGGGGTCACACAGAGTCGGACACGACTGAAGCGACTTAGCAGCAGTAGCAGCAGCATGGCACTGGTGATGTAAAAATGAAAAGATCTTTGCCCTAATTGACAAGGCTAGTAGAGGGGATGTAAACAACTTAATACAATGTTTTAAGTGTTATAGTATAGTTGAAAATAAACTTCTATAGGAACAGAGATGAGGATCTAAGTAATATTTCCTAAGATTTGGATAGGGCAAGAATGCGATAAAGATGCTCCCTCAGTGGAGGTAACTTTTGGGTAGAACCCTTTTACACTGAAAATGAATTTGTCAAATGGAGAAAGAGATGGGCATTGAAAACATACATGAAAAGACAAGAAAATAACAGTCTGGTGTAGGCAGCACAGGGCAAATTATAAAACCAGATGAAGCCATAAAAGTTAAGGTAGGATCTAGTTGTGAAGATCTGCCATACTGAGCTAAGGACATTGGTCCTCAGGCATCCTGAGGTACTGGGTGAACTTTTGACTTTAACAGGAACTTGTGTCATATTTTCAGTATGGTATTTATCTCATTCTTTCCTTCAGAGCTGCACTGTAATAGGACACAAAGCTGAAAGGAATGACAGGTGCTGGCCTTAAAGCTCAGTTTATTGTTATTAAAGGAGGTAGGATTTTTCAAAGGAAGGGCAGGTAAAGTGATACAGAAAAATGGGACAATTAAAATGGGCTTTCAAGAGTAGGTAAGATTAGAAGTCTCATGTGTATTTAGATTAAAATGAGTTGAAGATACAATTTTTTTGCACTTATCACTTGTAACTAGTCTATTTTCAAGACAGCATTTTACAACTCAAGGAAAATGCACATAGTAGTTTCAATAGACATTGATTAAAATGACAGTGGTCATTAATGTTGAAACAAGTAAGTTCAAGGAAAGATTTTTTCTGACTTTATTGCTATAAATTTTTTCAAAACAGAAAAAAACATACATTCCTATACACTTAACAGCATCTTAGACATAGTTCTCAAACAAATGTTGAATTAAATGGAAAACTGAGTTTTATTTGAATTCTAGTCCTTAATGCAGTTTTAAAATAATGGTGTGATGGAGATTTTAAAAACTGTGTGTTCTTGGGAAAACTAGCAAGTTGAAGAAAAAAAACACCAAGTTACAGATCTATCTAGAATCACAAAGCTATAACAGTTACTATACTGATAGAAAGCTTATTTCTAATATTATGTCACTATACCAATTACATCTACTGAGAGTTGGACTATAAAGAAAGCTGAGCGCTGAAGAATTAATGCTTTTGAACTATGGTGTTGGAGAAGACTCTTGAGAGTCCCTTGGACTGCAAGGAGATCCAACCAGTCTATCCTAAAGGAGATCAGTCCTGGGTGTTCATTGGAAGGACTGATGCTGAAGCTGAAACTCCAATATTTTGGCCACCTAGTGTGAAGAGTTGACTCATTTGAAAAGACCCCGATGCTGGGAAAGATTGAGGGCAGGAGGAGAGGGGGATACAGAGGATGAGATGGTTGGATGGCATTACCGACTCAATGGACATGGGTTTGGGTGAACTCCAGGAGCTGGTGATGGTAGAGACGCCTGGCGTGCTGTGGTTCATGGGGTCACAAAGAGTCGGACACGACTGAGCAACTGAACTGAACTGGCTATGCAAGTCAGTCTATGGGTTGGTCAAAGCATACAACAGAGTGCATTTGAATGGAGTGTAGAATTATGGAAAATCTGAGATTAAAAAAAAAAAACAATGCAACCAAAGATATATAGGAACAGCACTTTGAGAACTTGCTGATATATAACCTGAACTATTGCCACATTTATATTTATAGTGTTGATGAAGTGCTTATACTGTAAGGCTTTCTATAAATTTAAGTAAACATTTGTCTGGAGGAATTCACAAGCTAAAGTAACGTCTAGAATTGGAATTATAATATATCTAAGAATATTTATGAGACAAGAGGCTGATGAACAGTTTATTAAGTAAAGCAGTATGCCAGTCATAGTTTGCCATTTATACACTTAGAGTTTCTGAGATTTTATATATATATATATATGTATGTATCTATGAATGTACAGCTTATCAACTTTGAAACTAGCATCAAGGGGATAGAAGCTTCTGATTACTGAACAGTAATGATATATTTCATAATGAACATATATATAAGAATAATAATAAGCACTTTGAAAATAGCTTTCTTTAGAATTATGACATTCACAAAAATCAGAATTGACTGAAGAGAATAAATATATTGCTTTCAAACCAGAAGAAAAAGAAAAATAACATTTACAAAATTTATTACGTGAGTCAGAACTGTCTGATTACACTTACAATAAATAGAATACTTGAAACATATAATTTTTAAGTAATTGTATTCACAACAGGGCTTCCCTGGCGGCTCAGAGGTTAAAGCGTCTGCCCGCAATGCGGGAGACCTGGGTTAGATCCCTGGGTCGGAAAGATTCCCCGGAGAAGGAAATGGCAACCTACTCCAGTATTCTTGCCTGGAGAATCCCATGGACGGAGGAGCCTGGTGGGCTACAGTCCACGGGGTTGCAGAGTCGGACACGACTGAGCGACTTAAAAAAAAATCACAACATTGGGGAAGAAAACTCCACAGTGCATTGAAAATCTTCTACAGTCTTAAAGTGTAGATTAATAGTTATCTGGATAATAATTTCCACACGACTTTTTCCCTGAAATATTCAGATTGTTAAGTACCAGTCCTGCCTTCTCTCAAAACACACTTCAAGACTGAAGTGGGAATATGATTGTAAACGCCATTGGCATCATTAAGAGCACTTTAGGAAGTTTTACCACACATAGGGAGATTTGGTCTGGTGTTTACAGAGCTACACGGTTTCAATGGACAAGATAGTCCAGAGAAACTGTGGAGACGTTCTTCTGAGAAAAAACAGAATTTTAGAATTTTAAAAATACAGCCGTGTCCGTTCACAAATTAAAAAAAAAAAGATTCTGACTTTTCTCTTTAATTCTACCAGAGGGAAGAAAAAGTTTAGATCAGCTACAATTGTAACAATAGCAAGGGGCGCTAACAATAGACAAAATAACGGTCACAGGCGGTTGGTGTTTTTTGAGGTAGAGACTATGTGGGCGGGGCTCGCTGCAGCAGGGTGGGTGGGGGCGTGGCCCTGGGGGCGTGTCAGGGGCGTGACCGAGGCGGGGCTGGAGGGGGTGTGTTGCTTAAGAGCCGCCTCGGGCCGGCTCAGAGACCCGAGTCTGCCCGGAACCTGTGACGGAATACCTCAGTTCGCTGTCATGTCACTCACGCAGCGCGCGCCGCAGGTTTCCGAACTCGGGGAGCCTGCCTCCCCTTTACCACCTGCTGACGACCCTGATTCCCTACCACCCCGTAGTAAGAGGCCCCGTCTTGAGGAGACCGGTGGTGTTTCTGAGGTGGAGTGGAGGCTGCCTTTGGTGCCTTGCTTGTCTGAGGTGGAAAAAGTCTGGGAGTTGTCGCTCAGACCCCTCACAGCGCTCATGATTTCAACTGAGGAGATTTTTGGTAACGCCACAGGCTCGTGTGTGAAGAAATCTTTAAGTGGGAAACAGATATATAATCCGGAAGGCCAAAATAGCAAATTTGAGATGAATAGTTGTTTGCGGTCTCTACCCTCACAAAATTTTGTTTCTGGTGTGAAGACTTCTAGAACGTCTTGTGAACCAGGGCTGTATGCCAGAGAGATTTTCAGTGTGCATTGCACTGATAGATTTGAAATAGAGACTGGTCAGCTGTCCCACGCCTCTGTACAGGATGTACATGTAATTAAAAACGAGGATGGACAATATTTAGTTCAGGAGAGAGACAATAGTCAGGAAGACAATAATGACATAAAACTGACAGAAAATCCATTTTTAGATATTACCTTTTACAAGGACACCAAATCAACATGTCATGATATTAAGAACAGATGTAAAGCTGGTAGTGTTATGCCATCAAATAAAAAAGAAAATAGCGTTCCAGCATCTACGCTAAAAATACCAAAATCTCAAAACCAGCGCGGCATGGAAATTGCCAAACCTAGCTATTTTAGAGATAAGAGTACAACAAGTATCCCTGAGTTTCCAACTGATTTAAATAGCAAAATGTCCTCTGTCTATTTAAAGGAAATAGGGAAGAAAAATGACAAAAATGAGGCATATGTTAGGGATTTCACAAACACTCATTGGTCCCAAAATAGACCTGATGTTAAGAAGCAAAAGTTACAGAATGATAAAAAAATTGTGGATGCAGAAAATATTTTTTCTGAGTGTTATGAAAGTAACCACCAGTCACTCAGCAACCAAAGTGTTTGTGTGAGAAAAAAAGACTTGATCAGTTTACACTACTATAATCACAGTAGTATCAAGTTTGATGCAATAGACTCCGCAAAGAATTTCACTATAAAACTAGAAAATGCAAATTGCAAGGAGACAGAAACATGCCTGTACAGCTACATATTTACCAGATTGGAAAAACTGCAAAGCTGGGACTGTAACATTATATATATTTTGAGAAAAAATAGGGAAAATAGTTGGACTATGGATAGTTACAAGGTGAAATATGAAAATATGAAAAAAGCTGGAGAAATACTGAATTTGCAACAATTATTAGAAATAGATCTAAGTAAAGGAAATTATCACAATATGAAAGTCATGAAAACACATGATGAAAAAGCAAAGCCTCTCATGACAGAAACACTGGATAGTCAAAAAGCTTTAAAGCAAATTTTTTGCTTAAAAGATAAAGGAGAAAAAGATAATATGCTATACTTCAGATATTATACCACACAAAAAGATTTTCATTTAAGCAGTTATTTTGAAAGTTTCATTACAGAAATTTTTTATTTCCATGAAAGTATTTCAGGAAATCAAAAAGATAATAATATCTTAACCTGGTATGGAATTTTGAAGTGTAAAAAGCAAATTGATGTTCAAAATCTAATAACTGAGACTATGAATGTCAGTATAAATAATGATATTTCAAGCATATGTTTACAAACCAATGTTTTGGACCCTCTAAATATTATATTGAAAACCAGCATAACTTCTTTGCTCAATGACTTTGTCTCTTTTACAGTAGTTGAAAATGATTCTAAATTAGAAGAGGGATGCATTTTCAAATGGATAATGTATTTGAATTATCCAAAAAACATCACATTGGAAAGTCATACTGTATGTTCAGTCAGGATTTTAACTTTTTCAAGACTTTTAGACAGTAATATGAAACCTAAGTTAAAGAAAAGAAAGCTATTTAAAAGTGAACAAATTTTTGAAGAGCCTAAGAAAAAACTTACCAATTCCTTCAGTATGACAAGTAAAAACATACACTTTCCAATTTTTGAAACATATGAAAAAATTCCTCTTTTAATGGACTTTGATGACATTGATGAAGAAAAGCAAAAGCATAAAAGTTTTAATTTTAACTACATATTTAAAGATTTCTTCAATACTAGGCAACAGGCTATACAGGCAAGCCATGACAAAAAGCATAGTGAACAAACCAATCCCATGACTGTAACTCAGGTGCTAGGTTTTGGGAACTTGATAAATGAAATTGAAGATAAAAAGTACAACTTAACTTTGAAGGAGGAAGGAAAAATCACAACACAAAATTTAACAAACTTTTGCCAAGGTCATGAAGACATTAAGACAGAAAAAGAAGAGAAAAATAGTTTTTATTCAATGGATGACATGTTTATTGTGCAACCAGTTTCATTAATGACTAAATTGGATGTGGAAGAGACTAAATATGTTAATCAAAGTAATGTAGTTGACAGAAATGAATATGAGAGTACTTGTCAAGAAAGTGAGTTAGCTAATTCAAAGCATTTTCATCCAAAGAATGACTCTTCAGAATGTTTTAATCATCAGTTTGAAACTCATTTGAGTGTAGGGAACAATGAATGTTTTCAGGACTTAACTGCCAAGTGTTTATCAACAGACGTTCTGACAATAGCAAACAATTTTGAAATGAAGAGTAAATTTAATTTAGTGCTTGAAGAACTTCGTATGTTTCATGAAATTAGTAAGGAAAATGAAATTCTAAGCACTGTGGAAACCAACAATAGGCAAGAAAATTACTTTGTAGAAAGCAATGCTGTTGAGGAGGTAAAAATGGAGATAAAAAAAGGTTTGAAAATGGGTACAGAAAACAAATTATGTTCATCGTCTTTGCTTGGTGATACGATAGCAAGTCCTAATATGCATAAAAAACACCAAAGTTTATTTAAGTGGAAAACAGTACCCAAAAATGGTGAACAGGAAGTTCCTAATGATTGCTGCCTAAGAACACCAGAGGAAGAATTACTTTATTCTACTTCTAAGGAAGGTATGAAATTGATTTTAAAATGTACTTTCTGAGATAAAATATGGCATTTTTTTTCTGTGTAGGCCAAATATATAATTTTGGCAAAAAAGAAAGTAAGGTGTAAGACAGTATTTATTGATGTTATTATTTTTCTATTATATATAAGGAACGAATGGGAGGGAATATTTCTGAAAAAGTAATTTGTTTATAGTATTGACACTTCATATAAAAAGTTACTTTTTGTTATAACACATTGATCTTTATTTTCAGATTGTGAAAATCCTTCACCTGAAAGACCAACTTCTTTCTCTGATGAATTTAAGGAAGAAAAATTTAATTATCTACTGAAGGCAGGTAGGAGTTTTGGTTATTTTCTTTAATACTTTATAAGATGATTACTGCATTCTTGTATTTTTAGCATAAGGAAAATATGCTAAGTTGTTAAAAAATAAATACAAAAATGTAATACTTTTGTAAACATTAAATTTATTGATACAAATTCCTACAGGTAAAAATTGGCTAAAAATGAAAAAAATCATTTAGAATGTAACTAGAAAATATACTTTATAAAACTTTACATATTTTCAGTGATGTCTTGCAATCGCTATATGATAAGATAGGTATTATATATATCTAGTATGTATATCTAATATATGTAACATTAATTAGCAAAAGCAAAAAAGGCATTTGTCTAAGTTAGATTTACATTGGTGTTACTCCCAATTATAAATTTAGTATCATTGTTTTCTATCCTTTAAATATTATAGGGCTGTTTATATGGACATTTTATATTGTAATTTTGAAAGAAATTAGCACCATTTACATATATTAACATAATTTAGTACTATGGCATTTAAATGTTTGATTATAAAAGAATCAAACTAAAGAAAAGTTAAACAGCTAACCTTATTCTTTGCCTAAGAGGTCTGTAATATCAGAATAAAATACACTAAGTCTACCATCTGTTCTAACTTGTAGTACCAATGAAGATGAGGTAGGGGTTGGATTGAAATTAGGGAATTCTTTTCTTTCTTTCTTTTTTTTTTTAGGGAATTATTTTCTAAATGACTACATTTTCATTTGATCTGAAATTGCTGGTTTTATACAAGACTAGATCTAGAAAGAATAATGATGTAGGTGAAATACATTTATCAAAATATCTTCAGTCTTGCATCACTTCTCAAAGCATTTCTCCTGGCTTCTCATTAGGAGAAAATGCTGTCCCTGACACTTTTATTCAGTCACTTCAAAACTGCATAGTTTCTTTTTTCTTAGCTTTCAATGAAATACTCTTAAAAATTAATCCAGGTCCTTGGAAGATCAAAAGCCTGTGGGTTTTCTCCCCTGAAAAAAGGAAATAATTTAAGGAACAATACTCTATGAGACCGAAAGCTGGGTAGTAGAATTAGCCTGAAAAGGATAGGGGTTGTTTCTTCTAGAACAGGAAGAAAGGAAGAAATTGGGTTTAGGAACATATTCTCTGATAGAGGAAGATTATTAGAGAACACAAACCCATATTGTCCTCTTGATGATAATTGTGTTAATGAAATGGATATTTAAGACAGATTAAAGTATGTGCCTCAATCGGGAAAGAAATGTTACATTTGTTGGAAATATCTGAACCCATAATACTCTATTGTGGCTTCACGAGGAAAGATACCTCCTTGTCAAGAAATATGAAAAATAATGTTAGAGGTCAGCCAAAATTACTTAATACTATGTTAGGATCATTGTGAAGCCTCTTTCAAAGTGCATAAAAATGGAATGATATACCTGGGATTTGTTAAAATCCATAGTGTAAGGGAAAAGTTGGGAGGTACTGGGGAAAATGGACTAATTATGGACTAAAAATGGACTAATTCTGGGTCCCTACTTACGCAGGGTATTTTTAAAGGTATTGAAAGACTTCTGATTGTGCAGAAATGTTTTTGATACCCACCCACTTGTCATCATGATGCCTCCAATTAAAGTTTCTGCTACCAACATTTCTAGCACATCCTATCTCCCTTTCTGTCTCTCTCCTTTCTCTGTGGTATGGAGGAGGCAAATACTTTGAGTGTGTCAAATGGCAGCTAGCCAGTATGCCAGGAGCTTTATATATCATTTAGTACCAATACTTCTCTAATTTTAATGTGTATGTATATGTCAACCAAAGAATATCACGAGTCACCTGATTCTACAAGGAGTGAGTCATTAACCACTGCACTTGCTAATCTCTAGCATAGTCTGAAAGGAGTTTAGGAATTCTGTGCTCTGGAAAAACTGGCAGAACAGGTCTTCAGATAGATATTTTCAAGAGAAAATTGTATGAACCCAATTTCTTGCATCTTCCCATACTTAGAAAAGCACTGAAATAATTGACTAAAATATCTGTTCCTCCTAACTGGCACTAAGCTTCTACCAAGATGTGAGTCTGGTTGCATATACCTCTTCTCCAAAATCACATGTATGCTCACCTCCTCTCTAAACTGTCCACAGCAGTTCTTCAGAGCTATCTGAGAGGCTGTATCCAGAGGGTATACTCCTCAGTAAGTCCCCAAACAAAACTGAAACTCACAGCTCTCCGTTCAGTTCAGTTGCTTAGTTGTGTCCGACTCCCAGAGTTTACTCAAACTCATGTCCATTGAGTCAGTGATGCCATCCAACCATCCCATCCTCTGTCGTCCCCTTTCCATTCCGCCTTCAATCTTCCCTAGCATCAGGGTCTTTTCCAATGAGTTCTTCGCATTAGGTAGCCAGATGTTTTGAACTTTTTACAAAATGTTAGTGTCATGTTAAATAAAACTTCAAAATTAGAGCTCTCCATTGATACATGAAGATGAAATACATTTGTGCTGTATTATCTATAATAATCTCTATTAGAAGCCACATGTACATATTAATGATATAGTCTAATAACTTCTAATGGAAAAATAACATAGTCTTTACAGCCACTACATCATGTTAAGTTTAAACTCTATATAGTTTTGTTGATGTTAAGCCAGATTGCATGACTGGAATGCTGATTTTATTTAATTGCTATGTTATGTTATGTTGGGCAAGTTACTTATCATTTTTGTGCTGAGTTTTCCACATTTAAAAAATGGAGATAAGAGTAAGTAAACTAATGCACTCAAAGCACTTAGCTCAGTGACTCAGTAAATGTTGTTAGTATCGTGATTTTAGAAGTTAGGAATCATTTTTAAGCATAGAAACTATGAGTGATTTTTACTCCCTTATGTACCTTTATTGTCTTATATTTTTAGGTAGCAGTTTTTCATATGGAATTTCAAGAGTACTACCTCTTAAGACATGCGGTCGACCAATCAGGGTTGGATTGTCAAGAAAAGCCAAGCTTAAACAACTTCATCCCTATCTGAAATGAATATGTTTTGAGAACTTAAAAGAAGATTTTGGACTTTAATATTTCAAAACATTTCACATCTATAAATCTTTTGTTTCTTTCTTTGGATAAATGCTTTCTTCCAGCTTAGAAGTTTGTGTATGTGTGTATCTAATGTGTATATCTTGAAGAAGGCAATGGCACCCCACTCCAGTACTTTTGCCTGGAAAACCCCATGGACGGAGGAGCCTGGTAGGCTGCAGTCCATGGGGTCGCTGAGGGTCTGACGCGACTGAGCGACTTCACTTTCACTTTTCGCTTTCATGCATTGGAGAAGGAAAGGGCAACCCACTCCAGTGTTCTTGCCTGGAGAATCCCAGGGACGGGGAAGCCTGGTGGGCTGCCGTCTATAGGGTTGCACAGAGTCGGACACGACTGAAGCAACTTAGCAGCAGCAGCAGCAGCAGCAATGTGTATATCTATCTTTAAATGTTATAAAATACTTCATTAATGTTTTCATAGCATATTAATAAATATATACATGAAGGCTTTTCATAGTCTTATAAAATATGTCAACTTATTTTCATGATATATGTATATAAAGTGTTTGTGGAGAGCATTGGTAGTATTTATTGGTTTCTGAAAAGAATCTATGACTCCTAAAAATGTCACAAACTAACTGTTCTAATCCACTCTCCCTATTTTTAAAGTGAAAAAAACAGAGGTACAAAGAGGATGGGTAAATTTTTCAAGACCACTTAGTCAGGATTGAAGGGCTTCCCTGGTAGCTCAGTTGATAAAGAATCCACCTGCAATGCGGCTCGACTTCTGGATCAGGAAGATCTTCGGAGAAGGGACAGGCTACCCAATCCAGTATTCTTGGGCTTCTTGATGGCTCAGCTGGAAAGAATCCACCTGCAATGTGGGAGACTTGGGTTTGATCCATGTGTTGGGAAGATCCCCTGGTAGAAGGGAACAGCTACCCACTCAAGTATTAGTCCATGGGGTCTCAAAGAGTCAGACATGACTGAGTGACTTTCACTTTTTATTTTAGTCAGGATTGAAATAAAAGCACTCTCCTCTGTAGCAATTTTTTCACCTTTCTCTGAATTCACTTTCTAGTTTTTGTTTTCCCCTCCAGAGTCTTATCTTTGGCTAGAGCAGAATTATGATCATGTAGTTATCAATTAATTAATTTATAAAACAAACATATTTTGATACTCCTGCTATTGTATTAGGCTCAGTAATAGAATGTATAAAAAGACATGTATAAGACCTGCCTTAATGAGCTTACTTTTTATACACAGATAAAATATATGATTTGTATAATTTAAAGATATAATTTAAAGGTCACCATTAGTAGAGCAATAGTTTTCAAAACATTTAGCAGAGAAATAGCAATAAAGTGGGCTACTTAGCAAAAAGTAAGGAAAAAAGGAAGTGTCAAGAAAGGATAAAATCAGAAAAAGGAAGACTGATGTATCAGTTCACAAATAAATGTGACTGGATTAAATTATCCTACTACAAGCCAAGGTTCTCAGACACACTAAATACCATTTCAAATTCAGCTCTATTCATTAATTTTCATTCCCCACCATGTACTTGGTAACTTCAACATCCTGCTCTAATTTCTTATTTTTCCCCACAGAACTCACCACATAATTTATATCTTGCTAGAATGCAAGACCCTTGAAGGCAGGTTTCTTAAGAGTACCTGCCCCTTGTAAGTACCCATAAAATATTTGCGTGTACAAGTGAATAAATTTCTACACCAGGTCATAATAGCTATGTCTTTTGAATGCTTAATAGCTTTATGACCTTGGGAAAGTCTAAAAAGGGGATAATAATATCTCATGGGATCATTGTGATGTTAAATGAGCTAATGCATGTGATAGATTCATAATAGCTTTGATATTAGTAGAAACTTCTCAGTAATGAAAAATAATGTACTGATACACAGTAAATACTCAATAGCTAGTCACTAGAATGTTTTGACTTTTTCTTTTTTTCTGTATCTTGAATTAGATTATCTTTGGGATTATGCCTACTCCTTTGAGTCTGTTGAAGATATTCCTTTAACTTTTTTTTCTACACAGGTCCTTATCTTCCTTCTCCTTCTTTTTATTATTTTTATAAGTTCCATGTTGGATTTTTATTTCATTTTATACATGGCAGATCTCATCACAATCAAAGTTTGTCTTCACAGACCTTGGTCCTTTTCCCTATTCTTTGTTGCTGTGTGTGAATACTGAATTCCATTCTCATATCAATTTCTCTAGGACAAATTTTTATGCTCCCAGTCTTATTCTTAATTTTAGGAAGCTTTTATATATGCTTTCATTTTTTTCTAGTAAATGGTGCATAAACTTACAACCACTACAGTTCTTTCACACTCTGAACTACATAATAAGTATAAACTCCTAGCACATACCATTTCTATGCTGCTACACCATTACTGGGCTTCCCTAGTGGCTCAGACAGTAAAGAATCCACTTACTATGCAGGAGACCTGGTTCAATCCATGGGTCAGGAAGATCCCTTGGAGAAAGGAATGGCTACCCACTCCAGTATTCTTGCCTAGGGAATTCCATAGACAGAGAGCCTGGTGGGCTGCAGTCCATGGGGTTGCAAAGAGTCAGACACGACTGAGGGACTAACACTTCTTCACTTCACACCATTACTATTAATAGCTTGATCTATAGAGCTTTTCTTATTAAAATTTTGAGAAAGATTACACCTCCTCAAATTGAAATTTGCTCATACTAGCATCATTATTCAAGTACTCCTTCCCTCAGTACTTCCTTCCCAAATACACATATGCACACAAAAACAGACACCACCTTCCTCCTTAGGCCTAGTTTTATGAGTTCTTGTTTCTGGAATTAGAAAGTTGGAGGATAGGAGGGAGATAATGTTTTGGCTCTTTTGCTTTTGTCTTCATGGCCAGGTTTGGAGAGTCTGCATTGAGAGCTATGGTTGAAGACATTTAAAATTGAAATCCATCCTCCCTCCACCTTGTTCTTAAAATGTAAAAGTTGAATGCTTTCAGATTAGAAGAAAAATATTCAAAGGATGAAAAGCCACTTCAAAAAATACTTGCTCTTCTTCAACTTTAGAATAAATCTCTGTGTTATTTCAGTTTAAAGCAACAAGCTTTTGGATGCATTAACAGTGAGCATGAGAAAAGAAGCAGAACCTTCCATTAAATCAACTTGAAAAAGTTATGTTGATAGTGCCTTAAACTTCTGAGTTAATGTTATCTATTTAACATTATTTAGTTAATCAAAATAGAAAATAAAATATTTAGTAAGTTGATCTTTAGTTCCATCTCAATGGCCACATGAAAGAATTTATAGAGTCAGCCATCAGTTTGGGAAATTTTTCTAATAACACAAATATTACACATATTTACATAGACATATAGTACTTTGCGACAGAATTTATACTACTAAAAATTATTTTTGGGGACAACTTCCCAGGCGATCCAGTGGTTAAAACTCCATGCTCCCTATGCAGGGGGGCATGGGTTTGATCCCTGGTCAGGAAACTAGATCCTGCATGCCTCAGTTATGACCTGGCACAGCTAGATAAATGAAATTATCTTTTAGGCTAAAGAGATTAGGATATAAAGATATCAGAAAGGTTCCAAATTATATTTTTTCTACATAGCCGTAAAATATACCACTGTTTGAAGCTATCCCTCAGATATTCCCACTTTATGTTTTTGTTGCTGCTGTTTTTGCTCTTTTTTTTTTTAAAGCATAGGCACATGTTATAACAGCAAATTGAGAAGAAATAGTCATTAAACTATTTCATTTATCCAGGATATGGGCAAAATAATAAACTCATGATATAAAAGTCTCTATAATTATAATGTTTCTGTAGTTTAACAATTTTTATAATTTGGACCATGTGTAATTAAAAAAAGAAGAAAAAAAAGAAGTCTTGAGGACCTCTTCACAGAAATTGACTCATAACTGTTTACTCAGCATCTCTACTATAATGTCTAATAAATATCTCAAACCTGACATGTCCTGAACTGAGTTCCTGATATTTCCCCTCAAATCCCTCCTCCTGTAGGATTTCTCATTTCAGTGAATGGTAATGTCATTCTCTCAGTTAATCAGGTTAGAGATCTTAGAGTCATTTTTGTCACTATCTTCTCATGACCCACAGCTGGCCCAGTGTCAGATCTGTTGGCTTTGTTTTTCTTGCCAGGACTACTGCTGTAGAGTCCAAACTGGTCTTCCTACTTTATAGTACTTGCTCCCCTTTAATCTATTTTGGACACATTAGCCAGAATGGTTCTTTAAAATATGTCATAGCACATCACAACTCTGCTCAAAACTTTCCAAAGGCTTTCCATCTCACTTAGAGAAAAAGCCGTAATTCTTACTTTCATGTACAAGGATATATGATGACTTGATCCTCTTAATTCCCTAAACTCCTCTCTAGTATTTTCCTCTTTTTCATTCTACTGAAACCACGCTGGCCTTGTTCCTTGGATTCCTTAGGAATGTCCCTGCCTCAGGGCTTCTTCACTTGCTTTCTTTTCCTGGACTGCTCATTCCTAAAATATCTGTATAGCTTGCCCTGAACTGCCTTCCTTAGAGCTTTACTTAAATGTCACTTTCTCAATGTGGCTTTTTCTTTCTGCTAACATTCACATATCTTTTCCGCGCTTTTATTTTTTCCTCTTTAATACTTTGCTATCAACATACTGTGTATTTTACTTATTTATCTTGTTTATTGTCTGGCTTTTCTATTATATTTGAAAATCAATAAGGGCAAAAGTTTTTCTTATTATATTTATTACTGTGTTTCCAATGCCTAGAAATGGTGTTTCATACAATAACTATTCAATACATGTTAGCTGAATGCAAGAATCAACAATGTGAACAAGAGTAGTTATGTGTTAAAATGTATCATGCTGATTAAATTTTATTCTTCAGGCACATAGTGCTGTGTACTGGCCTTTAAAGTTCTCTCCCCTCTTCTTTGATATTCTTTGTTGCATTTTCTCCTGGAGCCAAAGATGTCAAAACAAAGCTTGAATCTAGATGGCTTACTGTGTATCTTTCTTCAGGAATTCAGGGGCTGTCAGAATTTTAAAAGTCTTTCTCTTTTTTTATGAAGAGAAAAATAAGGTAGAACAAATAAAAGCATACATGATTTTTAAATAATTTTGAAAACTAAATTATAAAAATACTTCTCAAAATTCCATGCTATCTTACCCCATTTAAAAATCTTCGTAAAGTCTGTTCAATACACTAAAATTTTCTGGTTATGTATTCTCTTTGCATTAGTAAAAAAATAGCTATTAGATTATGTTTTTATTTATTTTTCCCTTTATGTTTCCCCTTAAGTAATCTTTTGAATTTTGTTTGTTTTTTGAAAAGTTAATATGTAGATATGGTACAAAATGCAAAGGATAAAGAAAAAAATAAACAGTGACTATAAGGCCCTCTCTTTCTTTTCGGCACTCAGCTATTCAATTTTTCTTGATGGAAGAAATAACCGTTAACAGTTCCTTACCTCTACATATTTTTATGAAATAATGAACTTTTATTATAAATAGGCACATGGATTATTTTTAGTTGTTGCCTTTTCTATTACTATAATTTTAAAATATAATATTTAATAAATTCAGTAATCTATGTATTTCAACATGTTAAAAGTTTGAAATTAAGAGGAGAAAAAATTAACAGTAAAGAAACTGAAACATAAGTCAAATGGGTTTAGTGAATCTGACATTTTGATTAAAATAACAATTTTTAAGACAACTTTAGGAATTCTGATATAACTTTTAAAAATAGTCTTAATACCATTTTAACATAATATTCATATTTCAATAAGTAGAATTTTATTGACATACTAATTATATAATCCATATGTCTCCTTCTTCTTAAAAAATCTTTGTGATTGATTTTCTGTTGCCTGGTTAATTGCTGTTTCAGTTTCTTTCCTTTATGTCATTGCTCTGCATTCAGTAGCTCTAATTCCTACTCATTAATTTTGTAATCTTCCATCTTTATATACACATATCCCTTCTCTTCTCAGAGTCTTTTATTTCTTTTTGCCCTGTCCTGCTTCCTTTCACTAGAAAGAACACTCAAGAGTCATTGACCCTTTGGCTATTTTTCAGTTTGACTTTTCTCTTATTTCTTTGCATTGCTAGCTGCCTTGCATCTTTGAAACATTCACCTTGTAATAATATACTACCTCTTATTTTCCTGACCACACTATTTTTTTTTAACTTTCTGATTTTTAGATATAAGTAAACTCTAAAGTTTAGCCCATGGACTTATGCTTTTGACTTCCGTATTGCTGGGCTTCCCTGGTAGCTCAGATGGTAAAGAACCCACCTGCAATGTGGGAGATCTGGGTTAGATTCCTGGGTTAGGAAGATCTTCTGGAGAAGGGAATGGCTACCCACTCCAGTATTCTGGCCTGGAGAATTCTGTGGACATATAGTCCATGGGGTCACAAAGAATCAGACACAAATGAGTGACTTTTGTTTTCTGTATTTTATTCCTTAGAAATCTTATCAATCTGGTGGTACCATTTACTATACCAAATCTATGGTTTTGGCACCAAATTATATCTTTCTCAAATTCTGATTTCAATTGTATAACAATAATAGAGAAACCTAATATTCATTAGATGCATGCTAGGAGTCAGGAGCTAGTCTAAATTCTTTACATATATTAAATCATTTAATCCTTAAATAATGTCATAGTAAGATTTCCAGGTCTGTTTTACATTGTGAAATTTAAATATCTTGCCAAAGGTCATAAAGTATTAATTGGCAAAATTAGAATTCGATCCCAGGCAGCCTGCTTCAGGGCCAAAGTGCCTAACTGTTACTGTATACTGCTTTAATTTCCATATCACTACAGGTCAAGAATTCAACTCATATCTAAAATTCTACAGTTATCATTCACTTTTCTACCTGATATTTATTTCATGCTATCATATCCTGTTGCTTCCTTTTTCTGAGGAATTCTCTGACTTATTCATCCTTTTCTATTCTTCCAATACCGTGACTTTGCTTAACTTTCTAGGTGACCACCCCATGACTTCCCTACAACTAAACTAGCTTGTTAACACTTCACTTTCTCCAACTATTATAATATTTTCCCATTTTATTCATAGTCTTTCCTCTCTTAAAATACTCTCCTACCTATTTAAATCTTACCTATCCTCACATTATAATCTCTATAATGCTTTCTCCAACTATTTGAGTGTGTTATGTTTACTGTGTCCCATAAATAGCATTAGTAGTTTCTTTAAAAATTCACTCAAAAAATGTTTATGACACCTGTTTCAGTACTATTTATCTCTTCACCTATCTAAGCTTGTGCACAGGCATCATTTTAGAAATATTTTGGAATCTCTAATGCACTTTATCAATGTCTTATATTTAACAATATTTATGGTTATATGTTGAACATTAATATGGCATTTATTTCATGATTTTTATACATGGCTTTGCATTTTTATTGATAAATCTACCATATTTACAGCCTTTTTGGTTTGTGGAAGAGAATAAACCTAAGTCCAATGGGACTCGGTGACACTTTTGTTTTTGCCTCTTATTTGTTTACTCTCAGTATTTAGGCCAGCTTCAAGGCAGAACCCAGGGTTTTCTCATATAAATTCCTTTTAAAATGATTAACATCTACTTAAATTGATTTACACACTCATTTTTTATTTTTGATGACATTTATTTTCAACAAAAACTTCTTGAAATTTTTATGTACTTTCACATATACGCAAAAATGAATGTTGTAAGACTATTCTTTTGTGTCTTTTAAAGTTTGTTTCACAGAATAATACCTTGCAAATTTACTACTATTCTGACTGCTACACTTGGAATGATCATCCTCATCATTACTGTCATTTTCATTACTAGCCATCAAGTGCCTTTATGAGTAGGACATATGAATAACCAAAATTTATAGGCAACTTATTGCAATGTAGCAGAACAAAAAGTTGTTTCATAGCTTGCTGGATGGATCAGAATCTTCCGGCTGCTACTTCATTTTCTAATCAGTAGCATTTTGCTCAAACATTTTATATATTTTTACAAAATTTCTCTACACATGTAAGTCTCCGTTTTTGGGCATGAAAAACTACAAACATATTGATAGAAAATTTTAATTTGCATGTTGCAGAGTATTATAGAAATTAGCTCAATATATAAGTTTGTGTACATACCAATTTATTTCTCTAAAAACAGACCTGATCCACATATATTTTTAATGGTTTAAATTTTTTTTGACATGAAAGAGATTTCTTGAAATATTTTGATTAGAATGCCACAAGTTGGACTTGGATCTAGGAATATTTTTGAAGGTGCTGAATACAAAGAAAAATAAATTTGAAGGTGATCTCAGCTGGTAAAGAATCTGCCTGCAATGCAGGAGACCCCGGTTCTATTCCTGGGTCAGAAAATTCCCCTGCAGAAAGGATAGGCTCCCCACTCCAGTATTCATGGGCTTCCCTGGTGGTTCAGACAGTAAAGAGTCCACCTGCAATTCAGGAGATCTGGATTGGATCCATGGGTTGGAAAGATCCTTTGGAGGAGGGCATGGCAACCCACTCCAGGATTCTTGCCTGGAGAATCCCCATGGACAGAGGAGCCTGGGGGTCTACAGTCCATGGGGTTGCAAAGAGTCAGACACAACTGAGCGACTAAGCACAAGGAAGTGTAATAGCACCAACAATTTATAAATATATAATGTTATAGAAATATATAGAGCTTAGCATGTGTTTGTCTAAAGAGATATAACACTCTCATGTTAGACTAAAACTCTCATTAAGAGAGAGCATAGTTTTGTAATCATTAATGTTTTTATAATACTAACTTTAGAAAATAAATAGACTATTTCTCAAAGTAGTTTCAGATTTACAAAAAAATTAAATAGAAAATACAGAGTTCTTGTATACTACTACTCTTCTCCAGTTCCCCTGTAAAATCTTGTGTTACTATGGCACATATGGTAGAGCTGTTGAGCCAAAATTGATACATTATTTTTAACTAAAGTTTATAGTTTACAGTAGAGTTCATTAGAGTTCATTCTTTGTGTCAAATGCATAATGCCATGTATTCACTGTTATACCATATAGAATAGTCGCACTGCCCTAAAAATCCTCTCTGCTCTACTTATTCATCCCTCTTCACTCCCCCATGCCCACGACTTCTGACAGCTACTCATCTTTTTATAAGTTTGCCTGTTTCACAATATTGGATAGTTGAAGTCATGTATGATGTATTTGCATACTGCCTTCTTTCAACTTGGCGATATTTATTTAAGCTTCCTATAGTCTTAATTTTTCTAGCGAGGCACCTTTTAGGAGAAGATCTAAGTCTCAAGTGCTTTAGGCCTTTACCTTCTATTGTTACATTTTCTTTTAGGGAAAAAAGAAAAGGTAATTATGGTTCATTTCAAATTGTGGTTGTGTTTACCTATCAACTTCTGAAAGTCTTTCTTATAGACTTTCTTATGCGGATACTTTACAGAAACTATACTGTCAACATTGGCAAAAGCTTCTTTTTTTTGTTTTTGAACTGAGACACTTCAAAGCATTTTAAGCCATGATAAAATGGCTCCAAAGGAAGTTTTATCTTCTTGTTAGCAAGATCTGCACTTAGGAACCAAAATGCACAGAGACTAAATGGTCAACATTAAGATGGAGCTGTAAAAGTCGATGCTGGGCCTGAAAAGCCGCTGCTGCTGCTGCTGCTACGTCGCTTCAGTCGTGTCCGACTCTGAGCGACCCCACGGACTGCAGCCCACCAGGCTCCTCCATCTATGAGATTTTCCAGGCAAGAGTACTGGAGTGGGGTGCCATTGCCTTCTCTGTGAAAAGCCTCTACTAAATGGGAAATCAAGAACACTAACCAATATAAAGAACATTTTAATGTGTTACTTTTGTGATATTTTGTATATTGAATGCCCTATAGTATAGTGCATGGACAATCAAACACTCAGTAATTCCCAATTCTGGGACCATATGAATACTAACAACCGTCGAGTATGTATTTAGACATAGGAAATGTCCAGCAGTTTGTCAACTACTGCATGGATTATTCATATATATACTATATATATATACACATACACATATATATACACAGATATATCTATATATCTATATATCTATATATATCTCCAGATTAAGAGAGTATACAAATTCAGCTGATAAAACCTAAGAGGCGTTATTTTGTAATGACTTTAAATAGAGTATAACCTATAAAAATACTGAATCACTGTTATATACCTGAAACTATAATATTGTAAATCAACTATACTTCAATTAAAAAAGGCAAAACCTGCCCAAAAATCTAAGAGGCAAAACCCATTAAACAAGTAAAAGAATAGTTAGGAGATTTGAGATTTCAGTCTGATTCTCTCTGCATGACTTTGAATATGTTATGTAGCCTCATTTAGCTTCAAATGTTTCTTCATTTGTAATAACTAAAATAACTTCTGATAGTCTGTTTTTCTGCAAATAAAATTCCCTGTGTGTAAGTTGCTCAATCGTGTCTGACTCTTTGTGACCCCATGGACTGTAGCTGCCCCTGTCCATGGATTTCTCCAGGCAAGAATACTGAAGTGGGTAGCCATTCTCTTCTCCGGGGAATCTTCCCAATCCTGGGATGGAAGCCCGGTCTCCTGCATTGCAGGTAGATTCTTTACCATCTGAGCCACCAGGGAAGCCCCATGGAATAGCTTATGGGTTACTAATTGGAAATAAAAGGAGAAATGCCAAGAGGGAAAAAAATTATTAAATGTAGACAGTAAAGAACATGTAATATTTTTAGGTACTTTAGAAACCTTTATTTACTATTAAAGGATGATGAAAAGAAAAAGAACAATTAGGTTAATGATTATCATTATCTCTCAGTATCTCAAATAGGAAGTATAGGATCTGATTCCTAACTCATTCATTTATGCTCTCAACAAACATTTATTGAGGGCATATCATGAGTCTGGAACAGAATAAATGATCTCATTTCTATAAATGCTCACATTTATAAAACTCAGATATGTTACTTACCTTTCTTTCTCTACAGGAACCATTTATTTTTTTTTTTAAGGTAAACTATCCTTGGAATGGTTGGGCCTGTCTGATTTGTAAGGTACTCTTTTAAGTTCATTCCTATTCTATATCACAAGGATGATTATTTGGATTTTTTGAAGTCCTTTATGAAGGCAATATTAGGGAAGTGACCTGTTTTTCATACCTGAAAAGCTATATATCAGTAGCTCTAATGTTTGTGATTATGGGAAGTAGGGGGGTGAAGTAGGGGTTATTTGATTAATTTTCATGTACATTAGATGTACATTAGAATAATATACATAATAAAATGTCTACCTGGTACATAATAAGCATATAATTATGAATAACTTATTAATATATTAGAAAGGAATTTTTTCATCCATTATAGATTGCTAAGGAAAAAATTACCAATAGGTTCTTCTGCCTTAAGGGATCCTACCTATGAAGCATCGTGTTGTGCTGTGTGCTTAGTCTCTCAGTCGTGTCCGACTCTGAGACCCCATGGACTGTAGCCCCCAGGCTTCTCTGTCCATGGGGATTCTCCAGGCAAGAATACTATAGTGGGTTGCCACGCCCTCGTCCAGGGGATCTTCCCAACCCAGGGATTGAACCCAGGTCTCCCTCATTGCAGGCAAATTCTTTAACCATCTGAGCCACCAGGGAAGCCCATGAATACTGGAGTGAGTAGCCTACTTTTTCTCCAGGGGATCTTCCTGACCCAGGAATTAAACCAGGGTCTCTTACATTGCAGGCAGATTCTTTACCAGGTGAGCTACCAGGGAAGCTGAGCTACCATGAAGCATAGGCTGAGGAATATTTACCTTTATGCTTTGAAGTCTGTTATATATTTTGAATATTTACTTTTCAGGACACTTTCTTTATTAAGGCACATTTAAACCGTTATACATGTTTGGCCAATTTACTTTAACATGTGTAAATTCTGTGCCAGGTCCAGTGGAAGTCCTTTTATTATAATAAAACAAAATTTAAAAGGAAACAGCAATTTCTTAATTACAGTAAAATTCTCTTAATACAAATTTATCACTTTAATCATTTTTAGCTAATGTAGTCATTACCTAAAATCACTTAAGTAATATAATTTAATCCTTTTACATTTCAGTGGCATTAAGTACATTCAGTGTTGAACTTCACTTTATTTAAAAAATATAGTTTGCCTAGTTTTCCTTTCTTATCACAAGAGTGACATCATAATTTCATAACAACAGAACGAAAAAAGTCTCACTTTTGCAACTCTTTCTAGTTTTTGACTTAAACTGATTTTATGGTAGAATTCTTAGCTATGGCTAACACATTTTTTGTGTTTTTGAAAACTGCTTGGGAATTTGTTAGAACTTGGATGTAAAGTTCCTTTGCTTAACAGCTTTTTCTTATAAAGACAGTACATCAAGGAGATAAATTTTAAATTGAGATAAAAATTTGAAAGTAATTGGGATTATCCTTGAAATTAAATTTACAAAATACTGAGTAATCTTCAGGCACAGAAAAAGACTGCATATTGGTAAACTTGAAATAAAGCATGAAATATTGTTATATTAAAATAGATAAAACTCATTTAGTTGAAAAAACATTTCTTGAGGATTTGATATATACAAAGCACTGGGCAGGGAGGTCTGGCATGCTGCAGTCCATGGGGTCACAAAGAGTCAGACATGACTGAGCGACTGAACTGAACTGAACTCGTAAGTACTGTAGTAATTATAATGATAGACAAAGTGTGGAATTTTAATCTAACTGAAGGGAAAAGCATATTGACAGATAATACAGAACAAAATGAACAATCTTTGTACTGTAGAGGTGCAGAAATTTGAAAGACTGAACCTGGCTGGGGAGTGAGAATTTATAGAAACCAGGTAGAATTTAAACTAAACCTTAAGATTTTTAATAATTATAGATTAAGGCAGAACAGAGAAGATTCTGATCAGAATAGCATGAAGATGAGCAATTAGTTTAGTTGGAGATTTATAAATTTGTTTATGATGTAATTTTCATTTTATTATTTTTATATAAAATCATGGGGATTATAGATTAAAAAGAAAATATTTTGAAGGACTTAATCCTCTTCTTACAGTGATAAATTGTTCCTTATTTTATGCTTCAAAATTCCTTTTAATTTTAAGAAATTGATTTGTGCTCAATAAATCAGAAGATTAAAATAGGTTTTCTGGAATAGGAAGCATGTACTGAAATTCCAAGATTTAGAACAAGTTAATTTTTAGTACTTCACACTTTATACCCTAAATAAGGAATAATGAATGTTCTCATTTTTTAGTGATTTGTATGCCTTTGAAGAATTCTTTCTGTAAACCAGAACTGCAGAATTGTAGCTAGTTTATCATTATCATCGTTACTTGTATTTGTATAGTTTTTTAAAAGATTACAGTGCGTTTTATATTTTGCATTATTAAATCTTATCCAGCTATTTTCATCTCCATTACAGATAATGAAACTAATATTTAAAATGACTTTTCCAAGTAAGCCTGTTATAAGACTTTAGATCCAAACACAGTACCTGTCATATACTAAATTCTGTTGAACCTATTTGAATGCAGAGTTTCAAAGAATAGCAAGGAGAGATAAGAAAGCCTTCCTCAGCCATCAATGCAAAGAAATAGAGGAAAACAATAGAATGGGAAAGTCTAGACCTCTCTTCAAGAAAATTAGAGATACCAAAGGAATATTTCATGCAAAGATGGGCACAATAAAGGACAGAAATAGTATAGACCTAACAGAAGCAGACGATATTAAGAAGAGGTGGCAAGAATACACAGAAGAGCTATACAGAAAAGATCTTCACGACCCAGATAATCATGATGGTGCAATCACTAACCGAGAGCCAGACATCCTGGAATTCGAAGTCAAGTGGGCCTTAGGAAGCATCACTACGAACAAAGCTAGTGGAGGTGATGAAATTACAGCTGAGTTATTTCAAATCCTAAAAGATGATGCTGTGAAAATGTTGCACTCTATATGTCAGCAAATTTGGAAAACTCAGCAGTGGCCCCAGGACTGGAAAAGGTCAGTTTTCATTCCAATCCTAAAGAAAGGTAATGTCAAAGAATGTTCAAACTACCACACAATTGCACTCATCTCACATGCTAGTAAAATAATGCTCAAAATTCTCCAAGCCAGGCTTCAACAATACGTGAACTGTGCTGTAGTCCATGGGGTCACAGAGTCAGACACGACTGAGCAACTGAACGGACCTGAGCTGATTGAACTGAAATGAAGGCTTTTTCCATTAACTTCATAGCCGCATCTTCTTCATAACTGAACTTCATAACTTCATCTTCTTTAATGTTATTTTTCTTCTTTCTTTCCTTTCATTCTCCTTTCTTTTTTTACTGAGTGCTACTGTATGCAGAGGAGAAGGTGATGGCACCCCACTCCAGTACTTTTGCCTGGAAAACCCCATGGATGGAGGAGCCTGGTAGGCTGCAGTCCATGGGGTCACGAAGAGTCGGACACAACTGAGCGACTTCACTTTCACTTCCCACTTTCATGCACTGGAGAAGGAAATGGCAACCCACTCCAGTGTTCTTGCCTGGAGAATCCCAGGGGCGGGGGAGCCTGGTGGGCTGTCGTCTATGGGGTCGCACAGAGTCGGACACGACTGAAGCGACTTAGCAGCAGCAGCAGCAACTGTATGCAAGACATCAAGTCTAACTTGTGGATGTACAATGAATATCAAACTTGGTTACTCTCATGAGGCTGACAACCTGTCTGAGAAGATACAGGAGTCATACATTTAAAAGTTAAATAAAAATAAATTCTCATTTTTCTTAAATTCCACAGACTAAGTAGAAAGAAAGAAATCCAAAAAAGTAGCATTGTATATCTAATCATAGGGCATGGTATCTTAATCTTTAAATATTAAAACATTTCTTCATGTTTACAATTCTATTTAAAAGACTATATTTTGAATATTCATAATTTAAGGCATTGTGTGCATGTGTGCTCAGTCAGGCCTGACTCTTTGCAACCCCATGGGCTGTAGCTCACCAGGCTCTTCTGTCCTCAGAACTTTCAGGCAAGAATACGAGAGTGGGTTGCCCTTTCCTCCTCCAGGGAATCTTCCTGACCCAGGGATTGAACTCGAATCGCCTGTGTCTCCTGCATTTTAGGAAGATTCTTTACCACTGAGTCACCTGGGAAACCCTAATTTAGGACATTGGCTTACATTTAAAATTTTTAATGGAAATGTTGAATTTAATTTCCTTGATTAAAAATATATTTTTATATTAAACATTAAAGGCATGGCATGACATTAAGTGATGTTACGGTTTGTGGGCTCTTAATGAACTCTGAAATTTGTGTCTCCATTACTCATTAGTTAAATGTTAGCACCTTGCCATTGCTGTGTTTTCAAAATATGATTGCAAATAAATGAGACATTAATAAATCTGTCAGTACATGAATATTTTAACTCAAGCATAAAAGATTATGTAAAAAAAAAAGATTATGTAATAGCTTAAATATTGCACAAAGTAATCCATTTATGTGTTCATGTCCACATTTTTATCACTTTAAATATATATGTATATATTTTAACCATAGCTTCACTTATGCTGAAGCCTAGCTTGCCAAATTGATGGAAAAACTAAATTCATTGCAATGAACATATAATTAAAAAATTAAAACATGACCTTATCAAAAATTCTTTCAAGTTGTCGCTGGACAAACAGAATAATGTCATATTTGACAATGTTCATATAAGTGAAAAAAGATTTTGTTTAATATTAGTTAATCTCTAAAAATGAGTTTATGAGGAAATTATTACCTCATTCCATTCCTAATTGCAGACTGATAAGAGGTAAAATTTATTTAGTGATAGAAGTTAAAAAATCATTTAAAAATAATGCTTGGACAGATAGATTCGATATTCTTCAAGTTTTTGAATTTTTAACATTCCCAGACCGTCAACCATGAAAATCTTTTAAGTTTTGGAAATTAAAGGATTTGAGAAAATATACCTGACTTAACTTTCTATTCTGAAGCAAAATAGAGAAAAATCTTTCTCCAGATAAGCATGTGCTAATTTTCAGCTTCACTGATGAATAAGAGTCTGTGTTGAAAGTTCTTTCTGATCTAATATTTAGTTCTTTAAACATTTCCCTCTGATTTGAGTACTATGGGGATGTGGACTAGCACCTCTTTCTCTGACATATGGAGACTTAATCAGCAGACTGGGTTGTGGTTTGTGGTAGAAAAGGAGTCGGGCAAGAGATGAAAATAAATGCATCGTTATGACTTTTGGTTACATCATACCCTGCATTTCCAAAAAGGGTGTGAAACAAATAAACTGAAAGCAGGAATAGCATATTGTAAAAGAAAGATCAGGGGGTTTTCAAGAAAGAGGGGTCTGTGTCCAACCCATTATAACTTCTTAGATTCTCTGTTTCTTCATCTCCAAATTATTGATAGTAAGGCCTAACTTTCAAGATTTTTATCAGAATTATAAAGTTCGTAAACCATCAGACAGAGTGTATGGTACATGATTTCTGTTCAGTCGCTAAGTCGTGTCTGACTGTGACCCCATGAACTGCAGCACCCCAGTCTTCCCTGTCCTTCACTATCTCCTGGAGTTTGCTCAAACTCATGCCATTGAGTCAGTGATGACCTCCAATCATTTCACCTTCTGTCGCTCCCTTCTCCTCTTGCCCTCAATCTTTCCCAGCATCAGGGTCTTTTCCAATGGTACGTGGTGAGCATTTAATAAATGATAGCAATTAATATTGACTTAAGCACTGTCATGAACAGTTGCTCAACTACTTATTATTATTCATTAATATAAGAATAGAATTTACTTATTAATGTATTCAAAAATATTTATTGGGCACTTGCTATGTATAAGACACTGTTCTAGGAACTCCCACCTTCTATGGCAATAAAATGATTTTTTTTAGCAAATTACTCCTCTAGCACTAGCCACTTGATGTGACACTTGTGGGGCTCCAAATCACTATAATGTGCCTGTGATCACAGACATGAGTCTTTGATTTGTGTGTGGCCAATCATAGTACAAGATCACCTGGAGCACAAAGATTTTTTTTTAAAAGACATGTCTCAAGTCTGATCAGTCTTTCAAAGGATTTTTATATACTGGTGCAATTTATTGTTTAATGAATGAGATGATATAATATCTGAGTAGCTTTAGCCATGCTTTTTTTCCACAAAGTGGAGAAGTGATGTATTCAGTAGGAGAGAGAATGACACCACAAGACAGAGGGAGAAAAAGAGAAAGATTGAGAAGGAGAGAGGGAGAGGGGGTTAATGACAATATTTGAAATTCTGAGCACAGTCATGTCTTCATGACTTTTTCTTCCCAGTTGTTTGAGCCAATAGAGTCCCTCTTCTAAAGGATTTTTTGAATTAGATTTAAACTTATTTGAATTAGATTTATTTCATTTGCACCTGAAGTAATCCTAACCATTGCAGGTAGAAAACTTTAGTAGTTCTTGCATGTTGAAAAACATCTTTATTTTGTCCAGATACTTAAATGATAGTTCATCTGAGCAAATAATTTTACCTTTTTCTTTAGCCCCCTGTAGACATTTCTCCATTCCTCTCTAGTTTTATTCTTCTTCAAAGGCTTGTGAAAGTCTCTCAGTCATGTCTGACTCTTTGTGACCCCATGGATGAATTCTCCAGGCAGAATACTGGAGTGGGTAGCTGTTCCCTTCTCCAGGGGATCTTCCCAACTCAGGGATCAAACCCAGGTCTCCCACATTGTAGGCAGATTCTTCACCAGCTGAGCAACCAGGTCCAAAAGCTTATTGCTATCTTAAAGATTATTGCATTTACTTACTTATGTTTGTTGTGTAACTCTCCTCAGTAGAATGTGAGTCCCATGAAGGTAGGGGTTTTGTCTATTTGTTGACTGCTATATACTCATCATATAAAATAATAATTGATACCTAACTGCATACAAATTGTTGAATGAATGCATTGGAAATTCACTTTAGACTGTACTTGTAGAACTTAAATAGTTTAATGTATATCAATATGCCCATATTTACTGAAAAAGAAGTGATTTTTACTCTATTATGTGGATTTATTCTCAACCCTCTATTTCTGCTATTGTGAAGATCTGGGTTAAAAAACCCTTCTATACATTATTATTTTTTTATTTATTCATTTTTAATTGGAGGAGAATTGCCTTACAATATTGTGTTGATTTCTGCCATATATCAACATGAATCAGTCATTGGTATATGTAGGTCCCCTCCCTCATGAACCTCCCTCCTACCTCCACCCTATCCCACCCCTCTAGGTTGTCATAGAACACTGAATTTGAGCTTCCTGAGTCATAGAAAATTTTCACTGGCTATGAATTTTAAGCTAAATAATAAAGTCAAGATTCTAATGCCTAGAGAGAACAAACCAAATAAATTGTCACCCTTTATAGATTTTTACTTTAATAAAACATATCTACCTGGCTATATATGAAATAGTTTCACTTATTTATGTTTCACCAGCTAAGGTGATTTAAAATAGATATTTCCAAGCCTATACTAAGATTTTAGCCCTGAATTCTTTGTAAATATGTCACATTATTTCTTTGGGTTTTAAGACTTCAGACTTATATTCAGTGTTTGAGAACCCTCTTGATACTGAATATAATAGGAAGATTAGTTTGTAATTCTTAAATCCTATATTTATAAATATTGGTTGTGCTTGCTTTAAAAAACAACCGATAATTTATTGATTCTTCTTCAGTTTTTTGTCTTTTGTGATTTCTTGGTATTGTTCCATTATTCTCACACAGAGCCTGTTGTTTTCTATGCACTAATCCACAACAAAAAATTGACACGATGGTTTTTGCTCTTCCAATATTAGCTAAACATTTCATAAGCCTGGGAAACTATAACTCATTGATATAGAAAGTTTTGATCTACCTCCTGGTACTTTGATGAAAATTCCAAGAAAAGAAAGTATAGTGGGTCCTCTTTTGATTTAGGTAATAGTATAATGTAATAGTGAAAGTGAAAATTTTAGTCACTTTAGTCGTGTCCAACTCTTTGCAACCCTATGGACTGTAGCCCGCCAGGCTCCTCTGTCCATGGAATTCTCCAGGCAAGAATACTGGAGTGCATAACCATTTACTTCTCTGGGGGATCTTCCCAACCCAGGGATTGAATCAGAGCCTCCTGCATTGCAAGCAGATTTTTTACCATCTGAACCACCAGGGAAGCTCCTAATAAATGCAGTAAGGAAAAATGATAGTTTAAATGAAGCTATATCTTATTCCATTTAGCTTTTTGTAGCAAATAATTGAATTCATTTGTAGGAGATTCCAGATCCAAAGTGTTTCATGCAATTGATGAAATATGCTATTAGACTTGGGGCTTTGGGAAGGATATCGTGAATGGTGGGACCAGGGCTTACGGATCTTAATTGCTTTTTTCTAATTATTAAGAAAGAGAACTTTGAATTGGCAGAGCAGGTCAATGTTACTTGAATACTCACTAGCTGTAAACAGTCATGGACTTTTTTTTTTAGCAGCAGGCTTCATGGTAGTCACAGGCCAGACCAGTGATATTGGCACATGAGTACATGAAAGAATCATGTAAACTTGTTGAAAATGGATAATTCTGAAACTTAACTTCAGAGATACTTACTCATTAGGTTTGGTGTGTGTGTGTATTTATGTATTTTTGACAAATATCTTAAGCAGTCTGATACTAGTTTTAAAAACACCAGTTTGAAACCTGGCTAGATGTTAGCACTAGGTAGATTTTCCCACATACTCCAAAATCTGCCTGCCTGTAATAACGAGCTTCAAGGGGCAACTCTGACTCCATTGGCTTTCACATTGTTTTATGAACTTTAATTCTTACCTCTGACACACCTAGACTTAGTGTCTACTTGTGCTTTTTCCAGAATTTGGATTTTTGCCTCTTTTCTAGTGGCTGTGGCTGGCAATCTCAGTGTCTTCTGTTCCCTCAAGTACTTGTACTTCACAGAACCAATGACCACTGGCCACTGGGCTGGGCTGATAATGTCTTTATAAATTCTGGTGAGATTATGAACAATTGTTATCTACCTTTTCACACTTGTACTTTCTTAACAAATGTGTGCTACTTCTATGAGAATTCTAAAATAACCAGGAGGCACTAGTGGTAAAGGACCCACCTCCTGTCAATGCAGGAGACGCAAGAGACTTGGGTTTGTTCCCTGGGTCCTGAAGATCCCTTGAAGAAGGAAATGGCAACCTGTTCCAGTATTCTTGTCTGGAAAATTCCATGAACAAAGCAGCCTGGAGAATTACAGTCCATGGGGCTGCAAAGAGTTGGACACAACTGAGCAACTGAACACACACAGAACAACAAAAAAGGGAGAATAATATTCCCATTCTAAAATATCACAGGTAATTCTAAACATAAGAGGACTGTGTGAGACTTGTAACAGTTGTGGTACAATTGGTTAGGTCATTTTTTCAATGTAGCTTCTATTTTCTCAGCATTTTCAATCTTGCAGTGCCATATAAGATTTCACAGGGCACATCATGGACTCATTATAGTAGTTTATTGCTCCTTGTTTAATTTCTTATGACCTTTAAAATGAGTCTCTTTCTCTCACTTATAAGTTCTCCCCTTGCATCCTAAGACCATAGCATTGGCCTTTATATCTTATGCTGTATTTTCTGAGATGCCAATTTGATTATGTCACTTTTCATCCTCACTCCCTCTTCCCATCCTCAAACTGCTTCAATGGCATCTCATTTTTCTTAGAGACTCAAGTCTTTAACCCGGTCTTAAATGTGTATTCTCATCTTTATTTACTTTTCTAGCCTTAGTTTTCGGAGAAGGCAATGGCACCCCACTCCAGTACTCTTGCCTGGAAAATCCCATGGACGGAGGAGCCTGGTAGGCTGCAGTCCATGGGGTCGATAAGAGTCGGACACAACTGAGTGACTTCACTTTCACTTTTCACTTTCATGCATTGGAGAAGGAAATGGCAACCCACTCCAGTGTTCTTGCCTGGAGAATCCCAGGGACGGGGGAGCCTGGTGGAGCCGTCTATGGGGTCGCACAGAGTTGGCCACAACTGAAGTGACAGCAGCAGCAGCAGCCTTAGTTTTGCACTCGCACCATGTTCTTCTCTCTCAGCAGAGATTGCACAGGCTCCTTCTTTTGCTTGAAACTTGGCCCCCTTCTCCTCCCTTCTTCACTTATTGCATTCCTATTTATCTCTTCAGTTCTCATCACATCTCGGGCAAGTATTCCCTGACTTCTAAACAAGTGAAATCTTCCTATTTTATTTCTTATGTTAAGCTATATGCCTCTTTGCTGAAAGTATAGTTTTATATTTACTTGTGTGATTATTTTACTGTTGTCCACCAGTCTACTAGAAGTTTGAGATCCATGATTGTCTGCTTTTTTCAGTATTGAATCCCAGCTTCTAAGATCATGCTTGGTACACAGAAGGTACTCTTTTGTATTTGTTGAATGAATGATTATACTTTCTGAATTAAAGAATTAAATTAAATTAAAGAATATACACACCAATTATGAAAAACACATTAGCATGACTAGAGTAACATTAATAAAAGGGGCTGCTTACCTGACTCTGCTCCATAGGTCCCTGTAGGTACCAGAACTTGCTTGCTATGATTAGATAGACCAGATATTTAACAATAACTAAAAAAATCTTTTAAACTCAGACTTTATGAAGATGACCAGTTGATTTATTTAGAATGTCAACCTGGAATTAACACTACTTACAGTTTACATATATGTAGTTAAGTAGGAATATTTGTCCACTAATTCTAGAATATGAAAATTATCACATCAATTTTTTTTTTTTTTTAATCAAGCTAAGGCTTCCTCACTGCTGCCCACCTTGGCTTGCAGGATGCCCAAATTTCAGTCCAGTTTAGACTTCATGCTCTTCCAGAGACCCTTGCCCTTGCTCTCAAGCTCCCCTGTGTCTCTTTGTGATCTCCCCATTCCCAGTGTCTATTCTAAGCAGGCAAGTCTGGCTTGCATTTGGGAAAATAAGATATTCCCATTTATCTCCTTAATCTCCTCCATTTGGCTTCTTCCTCCTCCAGAAGCCTCTTTCTACCTTTATTCTGGCATCACTTTGCTCACTTCTCTAAACAGACTATTGAAACATAAAACTCTGCTTTCTGCTGGAGGTGGGGCTTTCTCGATGGCTCAGACCTTAAGAATCTGCCTGCAATGCAGGAGACCATCTGCAATGCAGGAGACAAAAGTTTGATCCTGAGTCGGGAAGATCCCCTGGAGAAGGGAATGGCCACCCACTCCAGTTTTCTTGCCTGGAGAATTCCACAGACAGAGGAGCCTGGTGGGATACAGTCCATGGGGTTGCAAAGAATCAGAGACGACTGAGCGACTAACACTTTCCGCTGGAGGTGAGGAGGTAAGGATTGCTTAGGATTTTATAAACACAATCCTAAGCTGCTTTTTCCTTGCATATGAAGGAGAAAGCAGATATTAATACCACTTGCTTATTTTAGTAATAACTCATTTTGTACATGGGCCTCCCACGCAACACAGTGGTAAAGAATCCACCTGCCAATGCAGGAGATACAAAAGACGCAGGTTCCATCTCTGGATTGGGAAAATCCCCTGGAGGAGGAAACAGCAACCCACTCCAGTATTCTTGCCTGGAAAATCCCATGGACAAAGGAGCCTGGCAGGCTACAGTCCATGGGGTTGTAAAGAGTTGGACGAGACTGAGCAATTGAGCAAACACAACACTCATTTTGTACATATGTGGATATATATGTTTCTCATCTCTAACAAAGTTTCTGATCTCAATTCCTTTTTTTTTTTTTGGATCACTAAGGTGATATGAAACAATTACTGTGGGTTCCTAGGGAGTAATTCTGATCTAATCTGAACCCTCCACCTATTTCCTGTATTGTCATTTCCTGAATTGTGCTGGGATGTCTGTGTCTTGCTTCAGGCTTCTTATTACTAACTCTGTGTTCCTACCTTTGCATTTACTCAAACTTAATCTTAAGAACAGATTTGTTTTTAGCTGTCTGATTTCTATAGTGCTTTGATTCCCTTAAGACAGATTGCTGGGTTAATTCTGAGATAGTTAAAGGGACACTTCTGGGCTTCAGATGGATTTTTTAGTCAGTCCTTTTTGGATTCAAAGTGTACTTATGTTGTGTATTGCAATTGTGACTTTTGGATAGTGGTTCTTAAATAGGGGCGAGTTTTGCCTGTGAGGGGACATCCAGCAGGCATTCTGATTCTCACGACTCCAGGGGTGCTACTGGCATCTAGTGGGTAGACACCAAAGATGCTGTGAGACATCCTGCAGTGCTCAGGATGGCCCCTCCCCACATGTCCAACAACGACAAAAAATCCCTACCCAGAGCGTCAAAAGTATGAAGGCTGAGGAATCCTGTCTTATGGAGTTTGCTTAACCTTTCTAGACTTAGTTTCCTCTTCTGTGAAACAGAGATAACAATATCTCCTTACAGGTTTGCTGTGCAGCAAAACTTAGATAACACTATAAACAGAGTGAAACTAAATAGATGGAAGGTATAAATAGTGCTGTAGAATAATATTAGAGCTGGATGGATTTTGCAAGCCTGTTGACCAGTGTTTCCAATGCACTTGGCTTTGTTTTTACACTGGTCACTGCTCAGGTGACCACTTCTGGGCAGGATTTGAACTGCTTCCCTTCAGTGTAACCTGAGAGCACTTTATTTCAGACTTCACTTCACACCTGGTCTCTGGTGTCCTGAACAGGGCTTCTCTGACAGCTCTGAGGGAGCATGTGGGACCCTGTTCTGCACTCTTGGATTTGTAAGCCTGAAATGTGGGGCCTTTAGTACCCTTAGGGCCACCCTAGATTGATGAGACACTGAGCTGATGAATAAATGTATCTTTCCCCTTTCAGTCCTCTTGATGGACTACTCTGAGATGGCTCATTTCCAGAAATTCCCGAAAGGTTCTGAGCACCAGTCACGCAAAGCTGTGGCCAATTTGACACCATACAGGTCCTTCTATTGGCTTTTCTCCTTTTCTGTTTCACTCCTCTTGCTCTCTAAGATCATTTCCTAAATAAACTGCTTGCATGTAGGCTTTGTTTTTTTCCTAGACTCTGTTTTCAGGAAACTCTATCGGTGACACTTCTCATACATGAGGTAGGGAAATGGAGGTTCAAAAGGTGAGGTAACTTATCAAAGGTGGTACAGTTAGTCCTAAAGTCAATATTAGAAACAACACACCCTGATACTTTCATAGTGCTCTTGCCACCACATTATAATTTCTCTCTACATTATACTTTGGCTCAGCTTATCAATGCTATTTATATGCTAACTGTTTTGGTTATTATTAGGGACTGTTAAAATATGACAGGGAGGCATATGCTAATAAAATGTGTGGGTTTCTAGAATGCCAGCAAAAACTGTTTATTCCATGGTTTAGAAAATTATTTAAAGATTTTTAGGTGTTCAACCATCTGGAATGCCTACAAAAATATAAAAATATATCTCAAGGTTACGTGACACTTCAATATACTTATACATATACATGTATAAAGATTTTATGTGAATAAAAACTTCTATAAGATTTGCACAACAAGAGGAATTGTTAAAAACTTTCACCAAATATCTATGTTACTCAACCTTCCACAAAAGCTCCAGGTCATTTTAGGACATGAAAAAGGCATCAACTTTGGAAAAAACAGAATCAGGCTGAACAGTGCTCGAAATTGTTAATCAACTGTGTTATTAAAAAAAAGAATCTAAAGGTAGTTCTTAAAACATCTATAATAAATCTGACAAGTTAAGAGAAGGCAAACATATATCATTACTTTGTGTGATATTTACCTTGGCTTGTCTATAGCATTACATTTCCCAGAAGTTGTTAAGAGCGTGGTGTTCTTCTGCATAGACAGATCTTCTGTCACAATCTAATTCGCAGTTGCTTTTCACGAACTGTAAATTCATGCCAAGTGGGAGTTGATGCATTAATCCATTTTAGCATTTGTGAAAATGCATGTGAACACAGTGAGTGAGTCATCCTAGAATCTGGATTACCGTGCTCAAGAACAAAAATTATCAGCAGGGTTTCTGCATGTGTGAGCTCAGAAAAGCATGAAGCCTCAGCTTACCTACCTCAGGAAGTGCTGAATTTATACCAGTTACTCAGGATCAGGGCTGATCTTTCATCAAACTGGTGGTTCTACTCTAAGGAGAGAAGAGAAATAGAGCTGGTTTTGGAGACAGACAGTAGCATGGCTCGTTCTGAGGTATAGGAACCGGACTGCTGTGTAATAGAAAGCATTCACATTTTCTACCCAAATTGCCAAGCAGGACCAATTAATTGTATATTTTTGTTGCTTTTGTTTTGTTTATGGACTTGGATAGTTAAGAGATGCTTGCTTGAAAAGTTGCCTCAGAACAGAGATTTTCTTGGTGGTGCTGGCCCTTCCATCATCTCCAGGCTAGTTTCCTGGTCCTAAAGGCCTACTTGGGTTTCCCAGGTGGCACTAATGGTCAAGAATCTGCCTGCCAACCCATGCAAGAGATGTGGGCTGCATCCCTGAGTTGGGAAGATCCCCTGGAGTAGGAAGTGGCAACCCACTCCAGTATTCTTGCTTGGAAAGTTCCACGGACAGAGGGGCCTATTGGGCTATAGTCCATGGGGCCACAAAGAGTCTGATACAACTGAGTGACAGAGCACACAAAGACCCAGTTAGCCCGCGACAAGAGCTTGTGTGTCATCCTAAGTAACCTGAAGTCTAGCCCAAGAATACTGGCTAGACAATGGGAGTCTTAAAGCAGGGGAATGGCTTCAGATATTTATATTACCAGTGACCAGGAGTTGACGAAACTCGTGCTGGAAAGACAGTTTTGATGTTATTGCTATAATATAACTAAGAGATGAAGAAAGATTTCACTTAGAAAGTGTAAGTGGGAGTGGTGAGCACTCTTTCGAGAGTAAGAAACAATTATTTACTTCACTTGTTGATTGCATACTTTCACATGCATATTTTATGTATTCTTTCCATCACTGTTGGCTTTTCCTCAGATAGTTATTACACTTTTAACATTTATTGCCATTCATTCATTCACTTACCCAGCTATTTATGGGACATGAAGCATATGCTAGATTCTTCACACTGCAGGAGGAAAGGAAAGGAAAGTTTACGTGAAAATTGACCTGAGCATAGTGACAGATCCAGAGCTTGATTCCTGGTTAAAGGAAGCTATAATCTACTGGAGATATTCTAATCTTTCTTTTAAAAATGGTTATAGTTATTGCTTCATAGAGGAAAATCAGCATTTAATAAAGAGCCAACAGAAGTGAATTCTATTTTGCCACTAAATTTCTTAGTCATCTAAATAAATCATTTCTCTAGTTGTGAGTCCACTAATTTATAAAATAAAGAGCTTGCGATTTCAAAATGCTAAGAGCTGTTCAACATCATTAGTTATTAGAGAAATGAATGTAAATCCAAGCCGCAAAGAGATACCACTTTACACCCACTAGAATGACTATCATAAATAAAACAAGCAATAACAAATGTTAGTGAAGATGTGGAAAATGTGACTCCTTATACACTGCTGTGGGAATATGAAATGATGCAGTCACTTGGAAAATAATTTGGCAGCTTCTAGAAAAGTTAAAGATAGAACTACCATATGATCCAGCAATCCCACTCGAGGTATTTACCTAAGAGAAGCAAAAACATATGTGCATACAAAGACTTGTGAGTGAATATTTGTAGCAACATTGTTTTTATAGCCAAAAACTAAGAATAATCTTAATGTTCATCAAGTCAATGTGTAGACAAAATGTGGTAGATCCATATCATGGAATACTATTCAGCAATAAGAAGGAATGAACTACTGACATATGCTTCATGAATGAACTTCAAAAACCATTCAAAGTAAAAGCATCCAGACATGATACTACATATTGTATGATTCTATTTATATAGCACATCCAGAAAAGGCAAATTTATAGACAGAAGGTAGATTATTGGTTACTTGACCCTATGGGTAGGATAAGAGTTTAAATGAGCATGAAGGATCTTGTGTGGGGGATGAAATGCTCTAAAACTGACTTAAGATCATGGTTGTACCACTCAGCAAAGTTATTAAGAATCACTGAATTATAAACTCCAAAAGGATGAATTTTGTGATTTGTAAAATACATCCCAGTAAAGTTGTGTGAAATATGCTAAAAGCAATGCAGATGGCCTCTGATTCCACTATCCTTTAAGAGATTTGCAGACAAGAGACCCAGTAGGGCCAGAGTCAGCACATTTTCTGAATGTGATTTCTGTATTCTTGCATAGAACTATTTACTTTTTCTTCATGTCATTTCATAATGTGATCTGATTTGTTTTGCCTCAGACTTTATTTGGAGAAGGCAATGGCACCCCACTCCAGTACTCTTGCCTGGAAAATCCCATGGACAGAGGAGCCTCTTAGGCTGCAGTCCACCGGATCACTAAGAGTCAGACATGACTGAGTGACTTCACTTTCACTTTTCATTTTTATGTATTGGAGAAGGAAATGGCAACCCACTCCAGTGTTCTTGCCTGGAGAATCCCAGGGATGGGGGAGCCTGGTGGGCTACTGTCTCTGGGGTCGCATAGAATCGGATACGACTGAAGCGACTTAGCAGCAGCAGCAGCAGCAGCAGCAGCAGACTTTACTATTTCGTACCGACCAAGCATTTGCCCAAGGGCACCACGTCTTCTTTTGTTTTTTTTTTTTAGAAAGGATAAAGGCCATCTGGGGATATAAGAGTTGATCTGGAGTACATTATAGGGCTAACTCTATCTGGAACAAGAGCTTCACACCATTTAACAAAAGTTGACTGCTTAAATAGCTAAGGAAATTGCAAACAAAAAGAACTAGCACCTTCAGAGCCACCCAGGAATTTTATGCAGATTGTCTTTAGATGCTATCCTCTGTAAACTGATTAGTAAATTTCACTGATGTTTTCATCTTAATTTTGCTTCGCAGTCACTTTTTCTTTTAAAGTTTTTTTTTTTTTTAAGCTCTCTTCATTTACTAACTAAATTACACGCTAACTCTTTAGGTGTTTTATTTTTGTCCATTTTATCTATTCTCTTTTGATTTTTTTTTTCCTTTTTGAAATTCTTGATTCCTTTTCTTGACAGTAGTATTTAACTATGAAGATGGTTTCAAAATATAAAATGCACTAGGGGAAAGTATTGGGTTGGTCAAAACGTTCATTCGGGTGTTTCCATAAGATGGGACAGAAAAATACGAACGAACTTTTTGGTCACCATCTGTTTAATCAAATATGTTTACCATAAAAATTTTGATATCAAATATTTAGAAAATTTACCTTGCATGCATTTTTATTAGGAAGCTATTGAGGTATAGATACTAAAAGAAGGATTATGGGATAGAGAAAATCATGGATCTATAATGCAATTTTAAAGAAGTGATCAGGCTGAAGTGAAAAGGGAGACCTAAAGAACAGTGGAAACAGTGTCAGACTTTATTTTTGGGGGCTCCAAAATCACTGCAGATGGTGACTGCAGCCATGAAATTAAATTAAATTCCACGCTTACTCCTTGGAAGGAAAGTTATGACCAACTTAGACAGCATATTAAAAAGCAGAGACATTACTTTGCCAACAAAGGACCATCTAGTCAAGGCTATGGTTTTTCCAGTGGTCACGTATGGATGTGAGAGTTGGACTGTGAAGAAAGCTGTGCACCGAAGAATTAATGCTTTTGAACTGTGGTGTTGGAGAAGACTCTTGAAAGTCCCTTGGACTGCAAGGAGATCCAACCAGTCCATTCTGAAGGAGATCAGCCCTGGGATTTCTTTGGAAGGAATGATGCTAAAGCTGAAACTCCAGTACTTTGGCCACCTCATGGGAAGAGTTGTCTCATTGGAAAAGACTCTGATGCTGGGAGGGATTGGGGGCAGGAGGAAAAGGGGATGACAGAGGATGAGATGGCTGGATGGCATCACCGACTTGATGGATGTGAGTTTGAGTGAACTCTGGGAGTTGGTGATAGACAGGGAGGCCTGGCGTGCTGCAATTCATGGGGTCTCAAAGAGTCGGACACGACTGAGCGACTGAACTGAACTGAACTGAAGGAACAGCTCTGTTCCAGGCTTAGAGAGCAACTAATCCAGAGCAGAGCAGGTGGGTTCTGGAGAGAAATTGTTGGGAAAAAAGGAATTGGTATGTTGTGAAATCCTTGAACATTTGAAAATTGTATAGTAAGTATATGGTATATTTAGTGAGACATTTAGGTATAATAGGGCTTCCCAGGTGGCATTAGTGGTAAATAACCCACCTGTCAATGCAGGAGACTGAGAGACAGGGGTTCAATCCCTGAGTAGGGAAGATCCCCTAGAGGAGGGGATAGCAACCCATGCCAGTATTCTTGCCTGGAGAATCTTATGGACAGAGGAGCCTGGCAGGTTACAGCCCATGAAGTTGCAAAAGAATTGGACACAGCTGAAGCAAGTTAGCAGCATTAGATAAAATAAAGGAAAGTAATCAGAAAAGTAAGCAAGAGAGTAACTGACAGTTATTAAATCTACTTGGAAAAGGACCCATACACAAATAAAGGGATAAAATATTGGTACAGTGGTTAGTTTCATAACTAATAAGCACAAAGAAAGAATGAAAGTGTTAGTCACTGAGTCATGTCTGACTCTTTGTGACCCCAAGGACTGTAGCCCACCAGGCTCCTCTGTCCATGGAATTCTCAAAGCAATACTGGAGCTGGTTGCCATTCCCTCCTCCAGGGGATCTTCTTGACCCAAGGATTGATCCTGGGTCTCCCACATTGCAGGCAGATTCTTAACCATCTGAGCCACCAGGGAAGTCAAATAAGTATGAAGTAATAGTAATTTAAGGGCTGACTACTAAATTAGCCAAAATTAAGATACAATTTTAAGATGGGAAGAAGGGAAGGAAGCAGGTTTAGGGGCAGCATTTTTAAGTATGTGAACTACTGATCTATCATACCTGAAAGTAAATAATTAATTTCTAAACTGGCAGATCAAGAAATAGCAGTATAAGCATTTTATTCGGAAATGTGGATGAAAATATAACCAAAAAGAGATGAAATAATTGGGAGAGTTTGCTGCTGGAACTAGGGAGTAGGGAAAGGAACTTGTCTTAGTCTGCTGTAAAGAATTCCATAGACACGGTGGTTACTGCTCTTGCTCGTGTCTATCAAGGCATTTTTTTTTTTATTTTTTCCTTCAGTAGTCCTCATTTGACTATTCACCTGACTTTTTCCTGTAAGAGGAAGTGATTCTCAGCATGTGGAAACGCATGTGTAATTGCTTGCCTTGGCAGTGGTGTAGTTCTGAACTAGAGCATTTAAATTAGTTCCCGTGATGGATAACAGCATCTATCTTTGAGATTTTGTTTTGTTACTCATTATTCCATAAAGATTTTAGCTTCAAGATGAATATCCTTTATGGTTTGAGAATTTTGTCCTTTTTCTTCAATCATCTTAGCTAAGTGTGCAGTCTTTGAAGATTATTTGCTAAAGCCGTCTCAGCGAGACTAGACTTAAGTATTCAAAGGCCAGGCTAGTGTTTAATTTCATAAGATCTACAAATTGAAAACTTTGCATGAGAAAATCCAAGGCAGGATTATCTAGATTGTATATCTGATGGTCAGTGTAAACACCTGCACATTTATTTCTCAGGTATTAAGAGTCTCTGATCATCTTTTGAAATACTTTCAATTCCAGATGAAAAAGCACATTAATACCTGCTCCATAATAACTACCTTGTTTCGAGTGTGCTTGGAAAATGTCTTTTGCAAAAAGTGTTTTTTTGTGTGTGTGTGTGAAACTGTGAGAAAGAAAGTTTGATAGAAGTATTTGGGATTGTCACAGGTTCAGTTCAGTTCAGTTCAGTCGCTCAGTTGTGTCTGACTCTTTGAGACCCCATGAATTGCAGCACGCCAGGCCTCCCTGTCCATCACCAACTCTCGGAGTTCACTCAGACTCACATCCATTGAATCACTCACATGCCATCCAGCCATCTCATCCTCTGTCGTCACCTTCTCCTCCTGCCCCCAATCCCTCCCAGCATCAGTCTTTTCCAATAAGTCAACTCTTTGCATGAGACGGCCAAAGTACTGGAGCTTCAGCTTTAGCATCATTCCTTCCAAAGAAATCCCAGGGCTGATCTCCTTCAGAATGGACTGGTTGGATCTCCTTGCAGTCCAAGGGACTCTCAACAGTCTTCTCCAATACCACAGTTCAAAAGCATCAATTCTTCAGTGCTCAGCTTTCTTCACAGTCCAACTCTCACATCCATACATGACCATAGGTTAGATAATCCAATTATTTTGGTTTGTAAATTTAGGTCATGGGGCAGGCATTAGGGAGGAGATAAGCTTGGTCAGATAGATTGATATCATTAAGCTGGATATTGAATACAGGCTGAGGAAAATCATCCTGGACATGAGATCTGACTTCTTTAATACTTAAAATTAAAAATTTAGTAACTGTTGGTTAAAATGTGCTAAACTAAGCATTTGTGTGAACTGATGAAAAATGCAGGATTCATATATTTATTTTCACAAAGAATTTATTTTACAAGGAACCAGAGGTACTAGTTTCTTATTTCTGGTTTTCCTTTAATGGTCAGGAGGGTAAACCAAATCTGTTGTGAATACTTCTTCATGGGCTTCCCTGGTGGTTCAGTGGTAAAGAATCCACCTGCCAAAGCAGGAGTCTTAGATCCAATCCCTGTGTTGGGAAGATCTCCTGGAGAAGAAAATGACCACCCACTCCAGTAAGCTTGCCTGAGAAATCCCATGGGCAGAGGAGCCTGTCAATGGGGCTACAGTCAATGGGGTCACAAAAGAGTTGGTTATGACCTAGTGACCAAACAACACCCCTTGGTACTTAGTACTTTTCTATGCTTAACTGCAGATAAAATTAAAATTCTTCCCTTTTTTCCTCATCTGGGAAGATAAAACATGTAAATGTGGAAATATAGTAGTAATACAAAATGGAAAACGGTAAGTGCTGATTAACTGATAGAAATGAAAAGCATACCAAAAGAAAGGTCAGAAATTATCATAGAACTACAAAACTGCAGAGACTATGGATAAGATTAAAAATTCTTATATTCTAACTGGAGAGACATACACATGTATATACTCAGATCAGTAATATAAACTAGAGTGTGAAAAGTGACTTGATCAGAGTAATATGAATTTAGAGTTGGAGCAGTTCAGATTAGTATGAGTATGTGGAAGGGTGGTATTGACGTTAAAATAGTTTTTTAAGCCAGATATTTGGTTTACATATATATTTTTTGTACCCGTGTGTATCGCTATATAATAAAAAGATAATTAAAAGTGATTGGAAGAACAAATACAATGCTATAGCGGTTGGAATGAAGAAGAGAGAACTTCCCACTCTGGTGGGTGGAAAGGTCTCCTGAAGGGGTGATCTTTGAGCTGTGATTTGCTTTGTACAATGAATAGGTTTCCTACAAGGTGAGACGTGAGTAGGTTTCTGGGTAGGGAGAAAGGAGTAAATAAAACCGCAGACTGGGGAAACTGTAGTGTATTTAGAAAATGGTGGTAGTCCAAATATGATTTCTTGCAATTGCCGTTCTTGGAGCGGATGGTGCAGTGAAACGCACAAGCTGGGAAGATAGATTCAGAGGATGGGGAACACGTGTGCTTAGTTGCTCAGTCGTGTCTGACTCTTTGAGACCCCCATGGACTGTAGCCCATCAGGCTCCTCTGTCCATGGGATCCTCCAGGCAAGAACACTGGTGTGGGTTGCCATGCCCTTTTCCAGGGGAACTTCCCGACCCAGGGATCAAATCCAGGTCTCCTGCATTGCTGGTGGATTCTTTACCATCGGAGCCACCAGGGAAGCCCATGGGGAACATCAGTAACAACTCGTGGTATGTACTATATGTCCCCAACTCACACTAGTCAAATCTGGTAAATACTTTTTGAATAAATACTCTCTCAATTAAGTGGTATACAATTGATTTAGTGCCTAGATTGATCTGAATTTTCCCCTTTAGCAAAGAATGCTGTCAAACATTTCAGCCCACCACTGATGCATAAACAAGCGCCTGCAGAAAAGAGAAAGGACAAAACTTAAAATCTATCAGCGCCTGTTTATGCAAAAGACAATAACGACTGAGGAGCCTTCAAAATGGTACAGGTTAACTCCTTTGGTAAACTTTTTCTTAAAATTTGAAATGTTTATATATTACATCAAAAGTCACGAAATGAGATGACTTGGAAATGGAGAAGAAAATCAGAGTATTGAAATTAGAAACACTTGGGTAAATAGAAAAAGTGAAATTGGAATTAGTAAGTGATTGGCTGGGCAGGAAAGTACATGTCACCTATATGGAAAATGAAAATATTTTTGAGTTAGACAGATTTTGGATTTTGGATCTTGGTCATCCAATGATTTGGATGAGACAGTTAACCTTACTGAACTTCAGTTATATTTGGGGCATAAAGCTGTTGGATATAAAGAGACATTGGATGTAAAATATCTGGAAGTGTGTGCCTGTTATGTTGTAAGTTCTCAATAAGTAATGGTAACCTTTCACCATTCTTTCACTTTCTCTGCCCCCTCCCCATAATTACTTAGCATATTTACTTAGCTTCTATGCTAATGTTTAGTTAATAAAATGCAGAAAATTTCTATTCACTAAGTCAGATAGAATTTACATGCTAGGTATCTACCCTGGTGCCTGGGTGTCTTTTTATATTTGATCTGAGTAGAGACCAAATTCCATCTGGAGTTTATAAAACATCTTTTCACTTATAATTTTCAAACAGATTTTTTTCCTGCATGTGTCTGCTGGATGGTTTGAAAGCTGAAAGGGGGAATAAAATGGTGTGAAAGAATTCTAGGGTGGTATGTAGATTTCCCCTTTGTAACTTTTTTTGTTATTAAGATCACCAAAGTTTATACTTAAAATTACCAAATGGGCTTTCCTTAAAGAAGTGAAAATGAAAGTCACTCTGTCTGACTCTCACGATCCCATGGACTGTAGCCCACCAGGCTCTTCTGTCCATGGAATTCTCCAGGCAAGAATGCTGGAGTGGGTTGCCATTTCCTACTTCAGGTCCTTAAAGAAGGAACAGTATAATTTTTACTAATACTCAGTTTTCTTACTGTTGTTGTTGTTAATTTGCTAAGTCACATCTGACTCTTTCGTGACTCCATGGACAGTAGCTGGCCAGGATCCTCTGTCCATGGGATTTTCCAGGCAAGAATACTGGAGTGTGTTGTCATTCTTGCCTCCAGGGGATGTGCCTTACCCAGGGATCAAACCTCCATCTCTGGCATTGCAGGCGGATCCTTCACCACTGAGTCACATGGAAAGTTCCTCCTTACTGTTACTATTAATAGCCGAATAAACCCAAAGGTCTTAATTTGACAATTATGTCCCTCCATTGCTGATTGAGACTTTTACTTTAGTCTTATCATATATAATTTTCCAACTGTATTATTTACAAACTGCTTTTTGTCTTCTCATCTAAATCTAATAACTGGCCACTACCCAACTATTAAGTAGTATGGGTAGTGATTCAAACATGGTTTCTGTATGTCTCTTGTAATCTTTACTAAATGTACTTTTTTCTGGTATATACTCTGTACCTTCCCATATCTATGCTTTCGTTCATAATATTCCCTCTGCCCAGAGGGTGATTTTACTTGTTTGTTGTTCTATTTAAATTTCATGGCTCAGATGACACCTTTCAGATGAAGCCTTTTCTGATGTTTGCAGTTGGAATTTTAGCTCCTTTTCCTGAGCTGCCAAAGTATTATGGACCTTTATTATAACACAGTACCTCAGTTTGTTCTATCAGAGTTCATTATTATGACAGATAGTAATTCATTCCTATGAATATGCATTTTCTTTAATAATAAGTAGAACTTCCAGTTTTTAGCTGGAAGTACATAACTGTGTGACTTAAAGCAATACTCTCAGTCCCTCTTGTAGATAGGGATGCTCATATGACTAAACTGTGGTTATCAGGATACAGATGGGAGTGTCATGTATGTCCATTCAAGGGGTCCTTAATGAGATGTGTTTGCCCTTTTTCACCCTTACTTCTGGCTGGAAATGTGCTTTTCCCCTCTGGAACTTAGCCACAGTGGGCCATGAATCAGGAACTGTATGCTGAGAAAGGAGGAGGAACAAGAGAGAAGCTCAGGTCCATGATACCTTGAGACTATCTTGCCAGTTCTCGTCTACTGCCACATTTCTTTTACAAGTGAAAAAACTTCTATTTTTTTAATCAACTGTTACTTTAGGATTTCTATTATTTGAAACTGAATATGATTCTACATATAATTGTTACTATTCCTAGACAATGTCTTATCTCTAACCCAACCTGTCTTCTCCTCCTATCATGTTCAAGAACTGCTTGAGTTTAGGAGTTACGTTGCATTCGTGTTTCACATTTGAATAAACATATGTTAGAGGGTTAGGTATTCTTTCAGTTATTCAACAAATACATGACTATATGTCAGGTACTTTGTTTAGTAGGAGCAGTTCAAATATAGCTCCTGTCCTGACAGAGCTCAAAATCTAATGGGGAAGACAGACTCTTGAATAGTAATGTTACCAGTTAATCTTACCATTTGCTTTACATTATATTTACCTGGGAGATTTTAAAAATCACTGAGAACCATATCTCTTCTCCACCCCCTACCTATTAAACCAGAATCTTGGGATTTGGGTCTGGTCATGCATGTTTTAGGAACTTCCCAGTGATTTAAAAAGCAGAGCCATTACTTTGCTGACAAAGGTCCGTCTAGTCGAAGCTATAGTTTTTCCAGTAGTCATATACAGGTGTAACAGTTGAGTCATAAAGAAGGCTGAGCGCTGGAGAATTGATGCTTTTGAATTGTGGTGTTGGAGAAGACAATTGAGAGTCACTTGGATTGCAAGGAGATCAAACCAGTCAATCCTAAAGGAAATCAACCCTGAATATTCATTGGAAGGACTGATGCTAAAACTGAAGCTCCAATATTTTGGCCACCTGATGTGAAGAACTGACTCTTTGGGAAAAACCCTGATGCTGGGAAAGATTAAAGGCAGGAGGAAAAGGGGATGACAGAGAATGAGATGGTTGGATGGCATCATTGACTCCATGGACATGAGTTTGGGCAAGCTCTGGGAAATGGTGAAGGACAGGGAAACCTGGCAAGCTGCAGTCTATGGGGTCTCAAAGAGTTGGACATGTCTGAGCAAATGAACAGCAACAGGTGATATAAATATGCAATGAAGATGGAGAGCCATGGAATTAAACCAACAGGAAGACGTATCAATGACTCTAACTTAAATATGATTAAGTATCATGTGAAAACTATAATAGTTTCCCATCACTACCATAATAAATTACCACAACAGCGTGGCTTGAAACAGAAAAAAATCATTTGTAGTTCTGGAGGCCAGACTTATGAAATGAACGTATAGGAATCCCTCTGTTGGCTCTAGGGTAAAATCCTTCTTGACTTCTTCTAGCTTCTGATGGCCTAAGGAATTCTTTGGTGTCCTTAGCTGTGGCCACAATGCTCCAATCTCTGACTCCATCTTCATATCTGTTCTTCTCTAAGGATACCTACCATTGCATTTAGGGGCCACCTAGACAATCTAGGATAAAATCTTCACCTCGAGATTCTTAACATAAATCTGCAAAGACCTTTTTTTCCAAATAAGATAACATTCACAGGAATTAGGGCATGGACATGTCTTTTTAGGGGCCACAGTTCAACCCACTGCAAGAACATATTGTGTATCAGATACCAAAATAGCTTTATTTATTATTCTTATTTAATCCTGCTGCTGGATCCATGAGATAACAATATCCAAATTTTACAGATGTCAAAATGCAGACAACTTTGTCCTTTTGATAGAAGACAACCACTTTGATATTGTTCTTGGGTCCAATTTTTGGCTTTAAAGTTTCATCAACTATTAAAAAATCAATAGTGTTATTCATGAAACTGTAGTATAGCATATGGAGCAAAGACTAGACTAAAAAATGATTTTTTTTCTGGCATAGTGATACGAACAGACAAAGTGGGAAGTCTTGATATATTCTTGGGGGGAGGGGCATGGGGGTCATTGATAATGTTTGAGATGGTTATGTAATTAATTTGTCTCTACTTATTGACACATCTTCAGTATTCCTCTTTTGATTAAATGTATAGAAATATGTTCCTTTTTAGTTCATGACTATTTTCACCTCTGAAAAAGCAGATGAAAAGATCACTGCTTAATGTTTCTCTTATAGCTCGAGAGAGTGAATGTTCCTATAGTTTCACAGTGCCTAGTCCCTTCAATATTTAAGACAGGTTGAAAAACATCTGTTTTCATGGTTTAATTAGTCTCATTAGGATTTCTTACCAGTAACAAAACTGTTTATTTCATATTACTGTGCCCAAATGTGTAGGAACTTGTAGATATGTTGTATTTTCATTTTACTTTCTAAATTTTAATTTCTAATGATGCTAGTTGATTTTTCAGAAAGAACATGATATTTTTGAATCAAATAAGTCTTATGTATATTTTAATTTCAGTCCAAGCACTTCCTCAAGAGGAGAAAATAACACCTACCTTGTAGGAACACCCTGAGAAATAAGTGGGACAACATGCTCTAAACAAATTCTCCTGGTTATTATTTTTAAAAAAAATTCCTAAACATTCATAATAATGGTGAAGATCTATGAAACTTTAACCCAAGCATTTATCCACAGGTAAAATAGCTAGAAAAATGAATGATATTTTACTATGTTCACAAATTCAATTTCTTAGAAAATCTTTCTCTCTGAGAAAATTGTGCATATTTATCTGTATACAATGGATGATGTGGGCTTATTATTTCAGAGAAAGATCAGAATGGGTGGAAACTAATTAAGAGTCAGGTCTTTAACATCATAAACACCCTCACATATCCAATAGCATACAAAAGAATGAAAACAAAATCTCAGTACCTAATTAAAACTCATACTATCTAATTATGCTTTAAACAGAGCATAATTAAAACATGCATACATTTAGCAAGCTACTTTCTTAAAGTGCAATGTGTTTCAAATAGGAAGTAAACAAAAGCTTGGGCTGTTTTACAAAAGAGACTGCACCAAGTCTAAAACTTTTTAGTAATTAGAGGTCAGTTCAATTTGACTTTAAAACTACATATCAGAAAATATATAAGATGTATATATTTAAAATTTGTTATATATTTAATTATTATATTTATATAATGAATTGTATAATTTTATAAAAATATATAATATTATTTATATACAAATATCATTTTCTCTTATTTTCTTTTTGAGTATCATGCTATTCTCATGGATTTTTATTTATCCAATGTATTGCAGTCAATTACAAAATTTGATACCCAAGTTATCCTAAATGTGACCAATGGAAACATATTTACACTGGCTCTTACCTCTATCTATTTGCTACATTTCTTTTTGTCTCTGGGTACTTTGCTTTCTGACACTGGGTGACCCATGTTCTACTTGTACTTTCCCTGGCGCAGACTTGGAATCAGCCAATTCTCCAAGAACTGATCCCCTCCCTGTTTTTAACAACTGTACGTGGATGGTATTAACTAGTTGTATTCTTATGTATCTAGACAAGTACAAGGTCTGTGGGTGTGGTCAGTGCAGTACTTTGGGGCCCCTGTTCAGAAGAGCCCTGTGCTTGGAGTTGCCTCTATGACTGCTATCTTCAAATTCTTAACAAGTCTATCTTTGAATTTATGTTTTGTAAGAAGTCTGATGGAACAACTGAATATACACTGAGGTTTGCAGCCCTGCTTCATGCTGAGTCCTGCTTTCTGCTGCCACTCTCAAATGAGATCTTAACTGCATACTCCAGGGACCCTGTTGTCCTGGCCACAGAAGCCCCCTCTCAGTGTCCTTTTCTGGGACCCACAGTGTCCTCTGCTCATGGAAGGAGGGAGGGCTTGGTGTGGACACACGCTGGTAGGGCCAGGTGAGCTTGCTCTGCCGCCTGGTGTTCCTCCTGCCCTGGCTGGGAGCACCATAATGCATCTGTTAGGCTGCCTGCTTGAAGCTTCATCTTTGTGGGGACAAGATCTTTCAGGAGAACTATCCACAAATAGGATAGACTGTAAGAAAATGGCAAAATTTTTAAACAGGGAGAAAAGTAGTTTCAGCAATCCAGTGGTGGTAAACATGAATGAATCATACTTTCATCTTGAAAGTGTTTAATATTGCCATCATTTTCCTTTAGCCCCTCAATATTAGAAGTGTGGTATGTAGACAAGCAGGATTGGCACCACCTAGAAACTTGTTGGAAATGCAAGTGTCACCCCCACAGTCCTACTGATTCAGAATCTGCATTTTTACAAGATGCCCAGGTGATTCCTATGCACATCAAAGGCTACTAAGCACTGATCTGGGCTGCTGCTGCTGCTAAGTCACTTCAGTCGTTTCCGACTCTGTGTGACCCCACAGACGGCAGCCTACCAGGCTCCCCTGTTCCTGGGATTCTCCAGGCAAGAACACTGGAGTGGGTTGCCATTGCCTTCTCCAATGCATGAGAGTGAAAAGTGAAGTGAAGTCGCTCAGTTGTGTCCGACTCTCAGTGACCCCATGGACTGCAGCCTACGAGGCTCCTCTGTCCATGGGATTTTCCAGGCAAGAGTACTGGAGTGGGGTGATCTGGGCAGTCTAGTGCATTAATTTCTTTTCCGAATTTACAGATTGACTAGTTACTGGGAATGATTATGTGGCAATATAAACTCCAAATGATGTGGAAGCTTTGAAGGGATAGATTTTCCTAGAGAGAATTACAGGCTTTTTATATAAAACATTTGGATCCATAGAATATTAGTGATAGAGTTTGAACTTAAATTTCTTTAAAATCCACACCTTACTAAGAGGCTAGAGAGAGAGAGAGAGAGAGAGAGAAATTCATTGCATGAAATATTTGCAGCCAGTAGAGTTTGGGATATGCCTGAAAAAGTTTATTCATCACTGAATTTTGTTTTGATATGATGCTTTTGCCAGAAAATCAACAATATAAATTACAGCTCATTACACATTACATGTATAATAGTTCTAGGAAGCACACACATGAAGGATGTTTATGGTGAAACTGTGTGTGAGGGAAGAATATTTCACATAAAAACTACAATGTTTTAATTTCAAAAGATATTCAGATAACATCTAGTTTAAATCCTTCATTTTAAAAATGAGGAAACCACACAGACAGGTTATATGATGTACCAAGTAAAAGAGCTAGAACTAGACTCCCAGACTCCTCTCCCAATCTTGTTGTCTCTAGTTTACTTCCCATGTCAATATAAGATAGTATTTAAGAAAAATCACTTGGGTGATGCAGATTATCAAGTAGTGTTATACAGAGGTTCATAGGATGAAACAGTCACTATAAGTTGCAGAAGCTGTGAAGAACTTTACTGTAAGCCAATGGCTTGATTGACTGATCAATTGCACCCCTCTTTCTTCCCATGCACTCCTGGGAGCACTTATTCTGAACAAGTTCCATAATCTTTGGCTTCTGAAATATAATTTACATATTTATTAAATTTATGCTTTAATGCCTGTCTCTTCCTGACCTCACAAAAATATAAACTCCACTAGAGAAGGAATCTTTGATGTCATTTCATTGATGTATGTGCCTAAAACTGTGCCCAAACATAGTGAGGGCTTAATGAATATTTACTGAATGAATAAACCAATGAAGGAGCAAGTGAGATAAATAGTTTCCTAGATTTAAAATTTTATTTATAAATTTGAGAGACAAGAGAGGCAGAAGAGACAGAAGTTGGAATTAGGAAAAGCTTATATATCCTGTAAGCAGTGGATGCTATGAAGACTAAATTTTGTCATTGGCTCCATGAACACACATATGCTCACATTTATCAAATAATTATCTGCTTGTCTTATTATGGGCTTCACTGGTGGCTCAGACAGTAAAGAATCTGCCTCCATTGCAGAAGACCTGGGTTCGATCCCTGGGTCAGGAAGATCCTCTGGAAACGGAAATGGCTACCCACTCCATTATTTTTGCCTGAAGAATTCCATGGACAGAGGAGCCTGGTGGCCTACAGTCCATGAGGTCACAAAGAATCAGACAGGACTGAGAGACTAACACTAACTTATTAAAATGAATACTTTCCTCTGAGGTTCCAGGTGATGTTGATATTTGTTTCAATCATAAGATATACTGGAGATACTAGTTTGCAATATTGGACTGTTGGAATAGTAGAAAAATCTCTGGAAAAGAAGTTTGGTTTTGATTTTGTAGATGTATATGCACCCATTTATAAGTAGATATTATGCATTTTGATTTAAAAAATATTTAAAGTCAAAACACTGAGTTCTGTCTTTATCTAGAATATATTCTGCTCTCAGCAAATGTTTTATTGCCCCAATAGGTCTTAGGCAACTCTAATTTGACAATCAGAAATTGCAAAAATGTTTGAATAAGACTGTTGTTGTTGTGTTAGTCCCTCAGTTGTGTCTGCCTCTTTGTGACCCCATGGTCACACCAGGCTCTTTGTGACCCCATAACACACCAGGATCCTTTGTCCATGAAATTCTCTAGGCAAGAATATTGAAGTGGGTTGCCATTCTCTTCTTCAGGGGATCTTCCTGACCCAGGGATCGAACCTGGGTTTTGTGCATTGTAGGTGGATTCATCTGAGCCACCAGGGAAGCCCCATGGGATTTTCCAGGCAAGAGTACTGGAGTGGGTTGCCATTGCCTTCTCCCAATAAGACTTTAGCACACAGCAATTCATCTTAAAAATTTTTTTCTCAGTAAAGATTGTTTTCTGTTGCATTTGGATGCAGAAAGTTGTTAGTTTTATTGTGTGATAAAAGCAGTCAACAAGCAAATGCAAATACATGGGAACATTTGGAGAATTATAATTGTCTTTGAACCCACAGTCTCTTTTTTCCTCCATCTGGGAAACTGTTAATAGCCCTCTTTTAATTTAACCAGATCTAGAGGATCTTCCACAATAGTAAATTATAAAAGATTTTTGGCTGATCTTACATAGAACACAGATGCCAGAGTAGTATACATTTTGAAACAACCAATTCTGATATTTTCTGAGATTTCTAAAACAATTATAACCAGTATGAAGAAGGAAGAAAGATGCATTTAAAAGACCAGTGGATAATTTATACTTCAAGTTCAGGATGGCCAACTGAACACGTTTTCTTCCTCTAAGGTCTTGTTTTGTGAAAGGAAAGTGAAAGTCAAGTCGCTCAGTCGTGTCCGACTCTGCAACCCCGTGGACTGCAGTTCACCAGGCTCCTCCATCCATCGGATTCTCCAGGCAAGAATACTGGAGTGGGTTGCCATTTCCTTCTCCAGGGGATCTTCCCTACCCAGGGATCGAACCCAGGTCTCCTGCATTGCAGGCAGACGCTTTAACCTCTGAGCCACTAGGGAAGCCCCTATACAGTCTCATAAAAAGCAAAACCAGCATAATATGAATGGTGTCTCCTAGACTTAGCCAAGATGTTGATCCTATTCAGGTCCCTCCGAAGATCCAGCTCCCTCCTCAGATCTTCTGGTTCTGTTGAACTTGTGTGCACGTGGGTATGTGTGCTCTAAAACAGTGTTGAAAAGCAAGACGGTATTCCATATATGGCAACCTGGCAATGCAGCCATCTAAAGATTCAATGAGGCTAGTTCTCCCAAGACATTGTCTTCACTCACATGTCTATGACCTCAACTGGGATGTTGGGAACTTGGGCATGGCTGGGCGTCTCACTCCCAAAATCTAACTGTGGGCTACTGCACGTGGATGGCTCAGGCTTCCTCACAGCATGACAGGGTGGTTGGACTTCTCACATGGCAGCTGGCTTCCCCCTGAGGGAGCATACCATGAAGGAGGATGAAGAAGGTGCCATTTCTCTTAAAGGCTAGATCCAGAACTGATATAATATGGTGTCTGTCATATTCTATTGGTCAAAATAATCAGATTTGACTCAGCCCAGATTTACGGGAGTAGATAAATAGACCCTACCTCTTGGTAGGTGACTGACAATGAATTTATGAAATCTTTAACCCACTACTGATGAATAGAAAGATTGACATAGCATTTGAGTTAACTCTGGAATGAGAGATTGATAATCATGACAGACAAAAGTAGAAAGGACATTTTAGGCAGAAGAAATAGTAAAATTATATACAGGACAGTTGACCTCCAGAATATTCTAGCTTTCTGAAGTAGAAAGTGACTTGTTGAAACTTAAAATCAGAAAGGTAGGTTAAAGCCAGATAACAGAGATTTTGAAAAGGAGTTTCCACTTGAGTCAGCAGGCAGTAACTATAAAAGAATGTACAGTTTAACTATCCAACTTTGTTAAATCTTGATGAAGGAAGAGCTTACTACTTAGGCTACAACATATAGTTTTATAAGTAATTTTTCTATTAACCTATTCACACAGCAAGGGATCATTTGGATGGTGTGGTAGAAAACACATTATCACCTTGAAGTCTTTTTTCACCCTTGCCTCTTACCCCCAAACAAAATAATGCCTTCCCCCTCTATGTTCCTGCAGAATTTTCTTCAATTATACCACTACATCCAGTCACACTAGGTTGACATCATGATTATTTCTGTCTGTGTCTGTTGTTTCAGCTCCTAGACACACTCCACAGTCTTTCCTAATTTGTGTCTCATTCTAGTGAATGGATGATTTGACTCAATAAGGTCAAATTAACATCTGAAAACACAATTGCTTTTCTTATTAATTGGCCAGACAATTGATTCCCTCATTCTGCTCCTTAATTATTTGAAATATGGATTTGCCTCAGGGGCTTCCTTGGTGGCTCAGGCAGTAAAGAATCTGCTGCAATGCAGGAGACCCAGGTTTGATCCCTGGGTTGGGAAGACCCCCTGGAGAAGGAAATGGCAGCCCACTCCAGTATTCTTGCCTGGCAAAACCCATGGACAGAGGAGCCTGGTGGGGTACAGCCCATTGGGTCAACAAAGAGTCGGACACAACTGAGCGACTAACACTTTCACTTTAGCTAATCGTATCTTTCCCTTCCTTACTGTAGTTAATAGAAAGAAGAAATTAAAGTAACCCTTAATTACTTAATTAAAAAAATATTTTTTCTTCTAGTTGGGACTCAAGTGCTTTTCATATGCTGCCTCCTTGAGTGCATGCTCAGTCACTTCAAACTCTTTGCAACTCTATGGACTATAGCTAGCCAGGCTCCTCTCTGTCCATGGGATTCTCCAGACAAGAATACTGGAGTGGGTTGCCATGTACTCCCCAATGGGATCTTCCCTACCCAAGGGTCAAACCCCGGTTTCTTACATCTCCTGCACTGGCAGGCAGGTTCTTTACCACTAGCGGCACCTGGGAAGTCCTCTGCCTCCTTATATATCTGTATTTTCTTATAAATGTCATTTCATGAAAGCATCAAGAATGCTACATGGATAACAGAGTCTACTTTAAGGCAATTTGCTTACAGAAATGTTATGCTTAGTTAAAATCAAGATATTCTATAAGGGGAAGAGAATGAATAATAATTTTGAGTATCAGTTCAGTTCAGTTCAGTTCAGTCACTCAGTTGTGTCTAACTCTTTGCAACCCCATGTACTGCAGCATGCCAGGCTTCCCTGTCCATCACCAACTCCTGGAGCCTACTCAAACTCATGTCCATCGCATTGGTGATGCCATCCATCTCATCCTCTGTCGTCCCCTTCTCCTCCTGTCTTCAGTCTTCAGCATCAGGGTCTTTTCCAATGAGTCGGTTCTTTGCATTAGGTGGCCAAAGTATTGGAGTTTCAGCTTCAGCATCAGTCCTTTCAATGAATATTCAGGACTGATTTCCTTTAGGCTTGACTGGATGGATCTCCTCTATATAGTACAATATAAAATTAGATGACAGGAAGAGAAGATAAACATGAAGGAAACTATTACTTTTTCTTCTCTTTAGCATGAACCCATAAACATCTACTCAAATATTTTTCCTTTATACTGTTTGAAATAAGAAAAGCAAAGTAAAATGATAGCTCTGACGAGTGATCTAGAAAAAGACTCTTTATGAGTAATACAGGAAAGGATTTCTCTTCCATTTAACTGAGTCTATTTCTGTAACATTTCAGAAGTTTTTCCCCCTAGCACTAGAATTGAGGCTAGAATTTATTTAATTACTAGATAAAATCTCACATGGAATTAATTTTATACCCTCAGAAGCAGCTGCTGGTCCACACACTCAGAAATTAGTGCTTAACATTTTAATATGTTACTCTTTTTCTCCTTAGTGTGTGATTCTGATATTCTTACTTAACCCAGTTGCTCTCTAATTTGTTCATCTGTAAATCAGGAGATTCCAATGAAGGACTTGCATGCTATATTTGAACACAGTTTTGCAAATAGATGCTGGAAATTCAAGTTAAAAGTAAAAGAGAAGTTCAAGATATATTCTATTTTTCAAACTCCAGGCTTCAAGGAAGATGCTAAGTATGTCTTCCCTAAATATGCTATTAGCTAAAAATGATTTTCTTCCCTCTCCTTTAAAAGAAACCTATGTGGTCTCAAGGTTCTTATCTCTGTTACTGTGATTCAGAATGCCCCAGGATTTACTGGATTTAATTGAAATGAGACAAAGAGTTTTGAATCCTTTGGATGAAGAATTCAGCATTTTCATGGAGTTACTGGGATATTTATGTATAAAGGAAGAAGAAAGAGAATTCCAAAAGTGCTCTTCTCAGTTCAGTTCAGTTCAGTTGCTCAGTCATGTTCGACTCTTTGTTACTCCATTTACTGCAGCAAGCCAGGCCTCTCTGTCCATCACCAACTCCCAGAGTTTACTCAAACTCATGTCCATTGAGTTGGTGATGCCATCCAACCATCTCATCCTCTGCTGTCCCCTTCTCCTCCTGCCTTCAATTTTTTCCAGCATCAGGGTCTTTTCTAATGAGTCAGCTCTTCGCATCAGGTGGCCAAAGTATTGAAGTTTCAGCTTCAACATCAGTCCTTCCAATGAACACCCAGGACTGATCTCCTTTAGGACGGACTAGTTAGATCTCCTTGCAGTCCAAGGGATTCTCAAGAGTCTTCTCCAACACCACAGTTCAAAAGCATCAATTCTTCTACCCTTAGCTTTCTTTATAGTCCAACTCTCACATCCATATATGACCACTGGAAAAACCATAGCCTTTACTAGACAGACCTTTGTTGACAAAGTAATGTCTCTGCTTTTTAACATGCTGTCTAGGTTGGTCATAACTTTCCTTCCAAGGAGTAAGTGTCTTTTAATTTCATGGCTGCAGTCACCATCTGCAGTGATTTTGGAGACCAAAAAATAAAGTCTGTCATGGTTTCCACTGTTTCCCTATCTATGTGCCATGAAGTGATGAGACCAGATGCCATGATCTTAGTTTTCTGAGTGTTGAGTTTTAAGCCAACTTTTTCACTCTCCTCTTTCACTTTCATCAAGAGGCTCTTTAAGTCTTCTTTGCTTTCTGCCATAAGGCTGGTGTCATCTTCTGATCTGAGGTTATTGATATTTCTCCCAGCAATCTTTATTCCAGCTTGTGCTTCATCCAGCCCAGCGTTTCTCATGATGTACTCTGCATATAAGTTACATTAGCAGGGTGAAAATATATGGCCTTGACATACTCCTTTCCTGATTTGGAACCAGTCTGTTGTTGTTCCATGTCCAGTTTTTACTGTTGTTTCCTGACCTGCATACAGATTTCTCAAGAGACAGGTCAGATGGTCTGGTATTCCCATCTCTTAAAGAATTTTCCACGGTTTATTGTGATTCACACAGTCAAAGGCTTTGGCATATTCAAGAAAGCAGAAATAGATGTTTTTCTGGAACTCTATGGCTTTTTTGATGATACAATGGATGTTGGCAATTGATTCTGGTTCCTCTGCCTTTTCTAAATCCAACTTGAACATCTGGAAGTCCAAGGTTCATGTACTGTTGAAGCCTGGCTTGGAGAATTTTGAGCATTACTTTACTAGCGTGTGAGATGAGTGCAATTGTGCAGTAGTTTGAATATTCTTTGGCACTGCCTTTCTTTGTGATAGGGATGAAAACTCACATTTTCTAGTCCTGTGGCCACTGCTGAGTTTTCCAAATTTGCTGGTATATTGAGTGTAGCACTTTCACAGCATAATCTTTCAGGATTTGAAATGGCTCAACTGGAATTCCATCACCTCCACTAGCTTTGTTCGTAGTGATGCTTCCTAAGGCCTACTTGACTTTGCATGCAGGATGTCTGGCTCTAGGTTGGTGATCACATCATTGTCGTTATCTGGGTCATGAAGATCTTTTTTGTATAGTTCTTCTGTGTATTCTGTGTACCTCTTCTTGAGATACCAAAGGAACATTTCATGCAAAGATGAGCTCGATAAAGGACAGAAATGGTATGGACCTAACAGAAGCAGAAGATATTAAGAAGAGGTGGCAAGAATACACAGAAGAACTGTACAAAAAAGATCTTTAAGGCTCAGATAATCACGATGGTGTGATCATTGACCTAGAGCCAGACATCCTGGAATGTGAGGTCAAGTGGGACTCAGGAAGCATCACTACGAACAAAGCTAGTGGAGGTGATGGGATTCCAGTTGAGCCATTTCAAATCCTGAAAGATTATGCTGTGAAAGTGCTGCACTCAATATGCCAGCAAATTTGGAAAACTCAGCAGTGGCCACAGGACTGGAAAAGGTCAGTTTTCATTCCAATCCCAAAAAACGGCAATGCCAAAGAATGCTCAAACTACTGCACAATTGCACTCATCTCACACACTAGTAAAGTAATGCTCAAAATTCTCTAAGCCAGGATTCAGCAATATGTGAACCGTGAACTTCCTGATGTTCAAGCTGGTTTTAGAAAAGGCAGGGGAACCAGAGATCAAATTGCCAACATCCGCTGGATCATCGAAAAAACAAGAGAGTTCTAGAAAAACATCTATTTCTGCTTTATTGACTATGCCAAATCCTTTGACTGTGTGGATCACAATAAACTGTGGAAAATTCTGAAAGAGATGGGAATGCCAGACCACCTGATCTACCTCTTGAGAAATTTGTATGCAGGTCAGGAAGCAACAGTTAGAACTGTTAGAACAACAGACTGGTTCCAAATAGGAAAAGGAGTTCGTCAAGGCTTTATATTGTCACCCTGTTTATTTAACTTATATGCAGAGTACATCATGAGAAACGCTGGACTGGAAGAAACACAAGCTGGAATCAAGATTGCTGGGAGAAATATCAATAACCCCAGATATGCAGATGACACCACCACTATGGCAGAAAGTGAAGAGGAACTCAAAAGCCTCTTGATGAAAGTGAAAGTAGAGAGTGAAAAAGTTGGCTTAAAGCTCAACATTCAGAAAACAAAGATCATGGCATCCGGTCCCTCCACTTCATGGGAAGTAGATGGGAAAAACAGTGTAAACAGTGTCAGACTTTATTTTTCTGGGCTCCAAAATCACTGCAGATGGTGACTGCAGCCATGAAATTAAAAGATGCTTACTTCTTGGAAGGAAAGTTATGACCAACCTAGATAGCATATTCAAAAGCAGAGACATTACTTTGGCAACAAAGGTCCGTCTAGTCAAGGCTATGGTTTTTCCTGTGGTCATGTGTGGATGTGAGAGTTGAACTGTGAAAAAGGCTGAGCACTGAAGAATTAATGCTTTTGAACTGTGGTGTTGGAGAAGACTCTTGAGAGTCCCTTGGACTGCAAGGAGATCCAACCAATCCATTCTGAAGGAGATCAGCCCTGGGATTTCTTTGGAAGGAATGATGCTAAAGCTGAAACTCCAGTACTTTGGCCACCTCATGCGAAGAGTTGACTCATTGGAAAAGACTCTGATGCTGGGCGGGATTGGGGGCAGGAGGAGAAGGGGACGACAGAGGATGAGATGGCTGGATGGCACCACTGACTCGATGGACGTGAGTCTGAGTGAACTCTGGGAGTTGGTGATAGACAGGGAGGCCTGGCGTGCTGCGATTCATGGGGTCGCAAAGAGTTGGACACGACTGAACGACTGATCTGATCTTAATATCTTCTGTTTCTGTTAGGTCCATTCCATTTCTGTCCTTTATTTTGCCCATCTTTGCATGAAATGTTCCCTTGGTATTTCTAATTTTCATGAAGACATCCATCTCTAGACTTTCCCTTTCTATTGTTTTCTTCTATTTCTTTACACTGATCACTGAGGAAAGCTTTCTTATCTCTCCGTGCTATTCTTTGGAACTCTGCATTCAAATGGATATATCTTTCCTTTTCTCTTTTTCCTTTTGCTTCTCTTGTATTCACGGCTATTTGTAAGGCCTCCTCAGACAGTCATTTTGCCTTTTTGCATATGTTTTCCTTGGGGATGGTCTTGCTGTCTGCTGTACAATGTCACGAACCTCTGTCCATAGTTCACCAGGCACTCTGTCTATCAGATCTAATCTCTTGAATCTATTTGTCACTTCCACTGTATAATTGTAAGGGATTTGATTTAGGTTATACCTGAATGGTCTACTGGTTTTCCCTACTTTCTTCAATTTAAGTGTGAATTTCGCAATAAGGAGTTCATGGTCTGAGCCATAGTCAGCTGCCAGTCTTGTTTTTGCTAACTTTATAGAACTTATATGCAGAGTGCATCATGAGAAACACTGGACTGAAAGAAGCACAAACTGGAATCAAGATTGCTGGGAGAAATATCAATAACCTCAGATATGCAGATGACACCACCCTTATGGCAGAAAGTGAAGAGGAACTAAAAAGCTTCTTGATGAAAGTGAAAGAGGAGAGTGAAAAAGTTGGCTTAAAGCTCAACATTCAGAAAACGAAGATCATGGCATCCGGTCCCATCACTTCATGGGAAATAGATGGGGAAACAGTGGAAACAGTGTCAGGCTTTATTTTTCTGGGCTTCAAAATCACTGCAGATGGTGACTGCAGCCATGAAATTAAAAGATGCTTACTCCTTGGAAGAAAAGTTATGACCAACCTAGATAGCATATTGAAAAGCAGAGACATTACTTTGCCAATAAAGGTCTGTCTAGTCAAGGCTATGGTTTTTCCTGTGGTCATGTATGGGTGCGAGAGTTGGACTCTGAAGAAAGCTGAGCTCCAAAGAATTGATGCTTTTGAACTGTGGTGTTGGAGAACACTCTTGAGAGTCCCTTGGACTGCAAGGAAATCCAACCAGCCCATTCTAAAGGAGATCAGCCCTGGGTGTTCTTTGGAAGGAATGATGCTAAAGCTGAAACTCCAGTACTTTGGCCACCTCATGCGAAGAGTTGTCTCATTGGAAAAGACTCTGATGCTTGGAGGGATTGGGGGCAGGAAGAAAAGGAGACGACAGGGGATGAGATGGTTGGATGGCATCACCGACTCGATGGATGTGAGTTTGAATGAACTCTGGAAGATGGTGATGGACAGGAGACCTGGAATGCTGCAATTCATGGGGTTGCAAAGAGTCAGACACGACTGAACTGAACTGATAGAGCTTCTACATCTTTGGCTGCAAATAATATAATCAATCTGATTTTGGAATTGACCATCTGGTGATATCCATGTGTAGAGTCTTCTCTTGTGTTGTTGGGAGAGGGTATTTTTTATGACCAGTGCATTCTCTTGGCAAAACTCTATTAGCTTTTGCCTTGCTTCATTCTGTACTCCATGGCCAAATTTGCCTGTTACTCCAGGTATTTCTTGACTTCCTATTTTTGCATTCCAGTCCCCTATAATGAAAAGGATATCTTTTTTGGGTGTCAGTTCTAGAAGGTCTTCTAGGTCTTCATAGAACTGTTCAATTTCAGCTTCTTCAGTATTACTGGTTGGGGCATAGACTTGGATTACCATGATGTTGAATGGTTTGCCCTGGAAACGAACAGATGTCATTCTGCCATTTTTGAGATTGCATCCAAGTACTGCATTTTGGACTCTTTTGTTGACTATGATGGCTACTCCATTTCTTCTAAGGGATTCTTGCCCACAGTAGTAGATATAATGGTCATCTGAGTTAAATCCACCCATTCCAGTCCATTTTATTTTGCTGATTACTAAATGTCCATGTTCACTCTTGCCATCTCTTGTTTGAGCACTTTGAATTTGCCTTGATTCATGGGCCTAACATTCCAGGTTCCTATGCAATATTGCTCTTTACAGCATTGGACCTTGCTTCCAGCACGAATCACATCCACAAGTGAGTGTTGTTTTTGCTTTGGCTCCATCTCTGCATTCTTTCTGGAGTTATTTCTCCACTGCTTTCCAGTCGCATACTGGGCACCTACTGACCTGGGGAGTTCATCTTTCAGTATCCTATCATTTTGCCTTTTCATACTGTTCATGGGGTTCTCAAGGCAAGAATACTGGTTTGCCATTCTGTTCCCCAATGGACCACATTTTGTCAGAATTCTCCACCATGACCCGTCCGTCTTGGGTGTCCCTACATGGCATGGCTCATAGTTTCATTGAGTTAGACAAGGCTGTGGTCCATGTGATCAGATTGGTTAGTTTCCTGTGATTGTGGTTTTTAGTTTGTCTTCCCTCTGATGGAGAAGGGTAAGAGATTTATGGAAGTTTCCTTCTGGGAGAGACTGACTGAGGGGAAAATTGGGCCTTGTTCTGATGGGTGGGGCCATGTTCAGTAAATCTTTAATCCGATTTTCTGTTGATAGGTTGAAATATGTTCCCTCCCCAGTTATTTACCTGGGGACTTCCCCCGTGGCTCAGACGGTAAAGCATCTGCCTACAACGTGGGAGACCTGGGTTTGATCCCTGGATTGGGAAGATCTTCTGGAGAAGGAAATGGCAACCCACTCCAGTATTCTTGCCTGGAAAATCCCATGGACGGAGGAACCTGGTAGGCTTCAGTCCATGGGGTCGCAAAGAGTCAGACACGACTGAGGGACATTTACTTTACTAAAGTATGGTGGAGGTAATGAAGATAACGGCAGCCTCCTTCAAAAGGTCTCGTGCATGTGCCCCCAACCCTGCAGCAGGCCATTGCCAGCCCACGCCTCCACTGGAGACTCCTGGACACTCCCGGACAAGTCTGGGTCAGTCTCTTGTGGGGTCACTACTCCTTTTCTTGGGTCCTGGTGCACACAAGGTTCTGTTTGTATGAACCAAGAGTTTGTTTCCCAATCCTGTATAGTTCTGGTGGCTCTATGGTGGGGTTAATGGTGACCTCCTCCAAGAGGACTTATGCCATATGCAGTTCTGCTGCACCCAGAGCCCCTGCCCCTGTGGCAGTCCACTGCTGACCCGTACCTCCACAGGAGACATCCAAACACAGTTCTTTCTCAGTCTCTGTGGGTCTCTGGGTCCTGGTGTGTACAAGGTTTGTTTGAGCCCTCTGAGCGTCTCTGGCAGAAATGGGGTTTGATTTTAAATGTGATTTCTTCCCTGCTACCATCTTACTGGGGCTTCTCTGCCCTTGGATGTGGGGTATCTCCTCACAGTTGCTCCTGTGCCATGCAGCCTCACAATGATTTATACTTTCAGGGAACAAGATGCCATTTTTTTTTCCTGTTTTTTTTTTTTTTTTTTTGTGGTATGTGGGGTCTTGGTTTCTGGACCAGGAATGGAATCCATGCCCCCTGCAGTGGAAGTGTGGAATCTTAATCACTGGACCACCAGGGAAGTCCCAGGGATGCCAGTTTGAACATTATTACCAGGGCAAATAATCACTGAAATACTGACAATCAGAATCACAAACCTGGAAGTTTAACAGGTTAAATTTCTCAGGGCAGAGCAATAACCTTTGAAGTCCAGGTGCCCCAGAAAACTTCTTTGTACAAATAACACTTCTAAGGACAGACAGTCTCAATAACCTAACATACAATAGCTTATACTTATTCACATATTTGATAGATGTACAAATATTCACATATTTGATAGATGTACAAGATTGATACTTTTGTAGATGTTCTCCATTTACCATTTTATCAGAACTAACTGTATGAGGCAGAAAAATGTTTTTTCTGCTCTTGTACAGAGAAACATGTTCTCTTTCTTCTATTTTTGAGATTTCTAGAACCAGTATTTAGGAGCACATGCAATTTCAAATCTTAGTACTGCAATATCATGGTGATATCATTACTAAGCCCCAAGAGGGGAAAGAAAGAGGTGGCCTAACAAAATTGCAACGTAAAATGTGAAAGAGGCACAGAGAGTATTTACAAAGAGAATCCTGAGTCATTGAACATTTTACATTTATAATTTTTGTCAACTGCAGTCAACACTCCGTTTTGGCTGTGGGTCTGTGTTGTCTCCCTTAAACTTCTCACTGCAGTACCATGCTTAGCATCCCAGTGGGAAAGTTATGATGCCTCTTTTCAAGGCTACACATTGCTTAGCATTTCATAAACATTGCTTTTACATGTAAATCAGCGTGGTCCTGTTTATTTTATTATGTATTTCCTAAATTCCTGCAAGGCTATTAGCTGATATAAATAGGTTCTTATCCTCAATATTATGTGACTTTCCAAATTCCCTTCATATGGGGCTTGGTAAATCACAGATACACTTTAAATGGACAGGAATACAGTTGGAGGGATTCCTTCAAGGAACGAACATACACCCTTTTGATGCTTAAGGTGAAATTCCAAGTCACTCTCTCAGTGGAGGGGCTTCCCAGCTGGCACTAAAGGTTAAGAACCCACCAGCCAATGCAGAAGACATAAGACACATGAGTTTGATCCCTGGGTTGGAAAGATCCTCTGGAGGAGGGCATAGAAACCAACCCCAGTATTTTTTCCTGGAGAATTCCATGGACAGAGGGGGCTGGTGGGCGACAGTCCATGGGGTTGCAAAGAGTTAGACACAACTGAGCTGACCTAGCATGCACATGCATCCTCTCAGTGGAGACCACGTTTAAAGAAGCAGTCCTGGCATTACTCCTTTGTTTTAAAAGGTTGGTTGGGTGCTTGAGCAGCTAATCCCATAGGCTGGATATGCTATACTCTGAAATCGTTTCACCTCAGCCACTTCACATGGAGGGTGGGAACTTTCCCTTGTGGATCCTTGGTAGCTAACGCATTGCAAAGTCTTTAAAACTTCAAATTTTATAGAGAAACAGAGTTGTGATCCACTTTCCAGGGTCACATTTTTAGTGCAATGTTGGATATGGTTACTAATAACTTCTTTTCTAAGACAATTTTATCACTCTTATGATAAAAAAATTTCAGGGATAACAATCACTAAATATAGGTTAGGTACTCCCTTATTTCTCTGGGGCTAAGCGAGAAACTATGAATTTTACAAATATTAATTCTCACCAGTATCATACCCAGAATATTTAGGGAAGGAAATATTCCCCTGCAGGTGTTAGACTATCACCTCAGGAGAAAGATGCTTATCACAGCGATTTCTCTTTCAGTGCTATGTGCCATGGAGAGCAGGCCTAACATTTAGAAATATTTAAGGAATGTGTTGTCGCTGTCTCTTTGCCTTAGAAAAGATTATAGTAGCAGTAACTAACTGCAGGTATACAATTCTTGTGTGGTTTAGTTTCTATGCAGTCCTTAAGAATAAATTCTTTCCTTTTATACTTGACGCTCTATGACCAAACCAGGGCAGCAGTTAGAGTACTCACTGAAACACACTAATACTTTCGGTTTGGGGGCATTTGTAGATCCAGTCTTTTACAGTGATGGAAAAGAGTGGAATGACAATTCTGTGCATTTGTGTGACAATTCTCAAGTGAGGATGTATTTTTCAATGAGAAAGTAGTCAGATCAGTTCCTGAAAGAAAAGGGTTATCAGAAGAGTTGTTGGAATTTAAACATTTCTTCTTCTTCTTCTTCTTTTTTTAAGCTTCTAGACAACAGAGAATGCCAGGGCAATATATGAAGGCAGAAGCGGGACTAGCTTTATGGAGCCCAGATAGAATCTAATCAGAAAAAACTGTAAAGTTAGAAGCACGGTCTTCCTGCTGACAGACATGTAGGTTGTTGAATGTTCTCTCTGTGGAAAGTGTTGGTCTCACATGTGGACCAGCTCTGGAAGTTTGGGACAGCTTTTACACAGGATTGACTTTTTATTGTTAAGATTAGTTTAGGGTTGCCACATGTCTAAAGAGTCTCATACCTTTATAAGTAGCTTTCTATTGGTTGTCAGCACGGGTCTGGACTCAAGAGAATAAAGTGGATCACAGATCCCTGTGTCTAGGGAGAAAATACAAATTAAAAACAAGAAACCTATTATTATAGAAAGACTGAACTTAAGACAGTAGATCTTGACACTTTACTATGTACTCGTTAAAGCCAGCAGGGTAAAATGAAGATCTTTCATTGCGATATTTTCCTCTGCTAAACCTCCAAGTGAGCTCCATTATGTCTTAATATCTTAGCATTGTTTGTCCAGGGCTACAATGCCCAGAGCTCCTTTTACTTGTGAAAGGAATATGATCATGCAATTTGTTAGTGTTTTGCAATAACAAAGCACAACATTGTTTAGTACGGAAATGTTTTTCCAGTGAGTGTTCACTGGGGAAGTAGTCAGTAACATCATAAACTGTTCATTAGCCATTGACGTGGGAAGTTCCTGCTCTTCTGTTTACTATAGATCTCATATTTTTAAGAACTTGGAGAAGTGCATCTGATCACTTCAGTTCTGTTCCTACATATACTTTGGTCATTTTATGTTTTCAGGATTCATTTTAATACGCCATTACTCACCGATGTGGGGAATGGGAATAATTGATGAATTTATAGGGCTTTACATACAGCTTTTACAGTTCAGTTCAGTTAGTCACTCAGTCATGTCTGACTCTTTGCAAACCCATGGACTGCAGCACACCAGGCTTCCCTGTCCAACACCAACTCCCAGAGTTTACTCAAACTCATGTTCATTGAGTCGGTGATGCTTTCCAACCATCTCATCTTCTGTTGTCTCCTTTTCCTCCTGCCTTCAATCCTTTCCAGCATCAGGGTCTTTTCAAATGAGTCAGTTCTTCACATCAGGTGGCCAAAGTATTGGAGTTTCAGCTTCAACATCAGTCCTTCCAATGAATATTCAGGACTGATTTCCTTTAGGATGGACTGGTTGGATCTCCCTGCAGTCCAAGGGATTCTCAAGAGCCTTCTCCAACACTACAGTTCAAAAGCATCAATTCTTTGGCGCTCAGCTTTGTTTATAGTCAAACTCTCACATCCATACATGACTACTGGAAAAACCATAGCTTTGACTAGATGGACCTTTGTTGGCAAAGTAATGTCTCTGCTTTTTAATATGCTGTCTAGGTTGGTCATAACTTTCCTTCCAAGGAGTGTGTCTTTTAATTTCATGGCTGCAGTCACCATCTGCAGTTATTTTAGAGCCCCCCAAAATAAAGTTTGTCACTGTTTCCCCATCTATTTGCCATGAAGTGATGGGACCAGATACCATGATCTTTGTTTTCTGAATGCTGAGTTTTAAGCCAACTTTTTCACTCTCCTCTTTCATTTTCATCAAGAGAATCTTTAGTTCTTCTTTACTTTCTGCCATAAGGGTGGTGTCATCTGCATATCTGAGGTTATTGATATTTCTCCTGCCAATCCTGATTTCAGCTTGTGCTTCATCCAGCCTGGCATTTCACATGATGTACTCTGCATATAAGTTAAATAAGCAGGGTGATAAAACACATCCTTGACATACTCCTTAACCGATTTGGAACCAGTCTGTTGTTCCATGTCCAGTTCTAACTGTTGCTTCTTGACCTATATACAGATTTCTCAAGAGGCAGGTCAGGTGGTCTGGTATTCCCATCTCTTTCAGAATTTTCCACAGTTTATTGTGATCCACACAGTCAAAGGCTTTGGCATATTTAATAAAGTGGAAGTAGATGTTTTTCTGGAATTCTCTTGCTTTTTTGATGATCCAACAGATGTTGGCAATTTGATCTCTGGCTCCTCAGCCCTTTCTAAAACAAGCTTGAACATCTGGAAGTTCACGGTTCACATATTGTTGAAGACTGGCTTAGAGAATTTTGAGCATTACTTTACTAGCATGTGAGATGAGTGCAATTGTTCAGTAGTTTGAACATTCTTTGGCATTGCCTTTCTTTGGGATTGGAATGAAAATTGACCTTTTCCAGTCCTGTGACCACTGCTGAGTTTTCTGAATTTGTTGGCATATTGAGTACAACACTTTAACAGCATCATCTGTTAGGATTTGAAATAGCTCAACTGAAGTTCCGTCACCTCCACTAGCTTTGTTCATAGTGATACTTCCTGAGTCCCACTTGACCTCACATTCCAGGATGTCTGGCTCTAGGTGAGTGACCACACCATCATGGTTATCTGGGTCATGAAAATCCTTTTTGTATAGTTCTTCTGTGTATTCTTGCCACCTCTTCTTAATATCTTCTGCTTCTGTTAGGTCCATACCATTTCTGTACTTTATTGTATGTATCCCAATAATTTTTAATCACAAGTATTCCAACCATGAGAAAAAATTATTTGGGAGTGTTTTGCTGACAGTCAGTATGTCAGCTCCTGAAAATGTTCATATAATTACTAATTTTTATTCATGTGAACATTTAAAATGTGGATAAAATCAGTGGCCACAAGGGAATAGATAAGGCTGACTTTTTGTTTTTAGAGCTTTCTTAGATTGAAGACCTGAAATATAGGACAGATTTTATAATACCACTTAGCAATGCTGAAAAAATTTGGAGCATAATATCCATGCCAAATATTCTCAACATTCTTCTTTGTTTTTGTGTCTGTACCATGAATTATAAGAAAGATGAGGGAGTTAATTTTTGGTATTACTAAGTGTCTATATGAGAAGTGCAATGATAATCTAAATATGTGTAAAAGACACCATGAGTGCATAGACTCTGAAAATCAGTGCTCTAAAGATTATATATATATAGTACATATGATCATACATATGTAAAACTATTAATGTAGATAATCTATATAAAGATAAAACATATCTTAATTCTGTCTCTATGTCTTTCTCTCTCTATATATATATAAAACATGTATATTCAAAGTAAGGGCCTGATTTTGAAGGACAGCAACCAAATGAGTTGACACAGTTGTTAGTTGTTAAAGTTGAAAGTTCCTGAAAATAAAAAATAGCCAGAGCTCTAGTTGCATACTTAGTCAGAGGAGACATTTTATAACAGCCAATCAGAAGTGGATTTCTCTCTGAAGCTAATGAAGTTTAAGCATTAGGATCTCTCAACTTCACCCTGTATGGAACATAAGTACCTTAAAACATTTCAGTTGCTCTAGAAGCAAGCAGTCCTCATTGTTTTTACAATAGCTTATAGTTATGGGAGACCACCAATGCACAGTGAGGGTCAGCGTGAATGTTAAAAGAGCTTTGAGAGGTAAAAGACACAATCTGGTGAGGGTAAATGACTCTGCCAACTAGGCAGAAGGGAGAGGAAATTTTACTAGCATTTACTAACTCAGAGCCTGAGATCAATTTTATTTTCCTAGAGCTACTGGTTTTCTTTCTTATTACATAAAATATTTAAAAATAACTTTAGTGCATCTATATATACACACACACACAATATTCCATGCTGTATTTAAATGATATTGTTTAATCTTTAACAAAATTGCTCTATCAAGTACCTTATAAGAAAACATTTATCATGCCTTGATTTTGCTACCTTAACTTGAATGTTATGAAGTTTGAACTTCTTTGTCCATTGAGAAGAATACACATAGGGATTGTGTGGTGATTCTTTGTACTTTTTTTTTCTCATGTTTACTTTTTAGTTCCTTTGCCCTTGTATTCTTTTACTTTGTTATTACTCTTTTCATTTTCTTTCTGATACCCATTTTTCTTTTAAATTATTTCATACAGATACAGAAATGACATTGCAAGCACTAATTACAAAATTACTGAAATTAATCAAATAAAACATGGTATGATTCTTGCTGAAAATTTGGATTGTTTTACCTTATTTTTTAACTGTCGATGTATTTGACACACGTTAACTTATGTGTGTGTTAGCATCATAGTTCCTTTTCTGTCATAATGAATTTTGGGATTAAGTGTTGTTTTTCTTATTTATTATATTTACATCTGCTTACATCAAATTAGATACTAGATTTTAGAATTCTCATAAAATAAAAGCTATATGATTATTAAAACTGCATGCTCTAATTTATTAATCTTAAAGTAAAATTAAATTCTCCAAATGGTTAACAGTAAATTATGAAGGTGGAAATATTTTTCCTTCTTTCCTTCTATATTCTTTTCCTGATCTAACAATTAAATTGACACAGGACAGATTAGGCTTCCCAGGTGGCGCTAGTAATGAAGAACCCACCTGCCAATGCAGGAGACATAAAAGATGCTGGTTCGATCTCTGGCTGGGAAAGATCCCCTGGAGGAGGGCATGGCAACTCACTCCAGTGTTCTTGTCTGGCAAATCCTCAAAACAGAGGAGCCTGGAGGGCTACAGTCCATGGGGTTGCAAAGAGTCGGACATAACTGAAGTGACTTAGCATGTGCACATAAGAACTATTCATAATTTACAGATACTGAAAACTCTCAAAACTTCTCTAGTATTTTATGCTTTCTCTTCTCTCCTGGAGACTTATTCTTTCTGAGTAAAAGGTTAAAGTGTAGGTTAATGAATTCAGACCCAGGGATTTGGATTTAGTAAGCTTGGGCTGGGGCCAGGGAACCACTTTTTTTTATTCTTTCAGTAAGGTCCTTTGATTCTGATACAGTTGTTCTGAGGATCACACTTTGTGAGACCCTGCACTTTTTGTAATTTTTTTAAAAATTATATAGGCAATATGGGACTGGCAAATTTTATCAGTCAGGGATGCAAACTCATAAATTTTAAGATAACTCTGGTAGACAGAGAGAATGAACTAAAGTGGTTGAAAGAGTTGGTTAGAAGACTGGCAAGGAAGCTATTGATATAATCTTAATGGAAGATGAGAAAGAGAGTGTGTGATCACTGGATGTTTCTCAGGTAAAATCATCAAGATCCAGAGATGGAGTGATATTGGAGATGAAGGAGAAGAAAGAGGAGTCAGTGATGACTCTGAGAGTTAGTCTTTTCGCATTTTAAAAAGTTTTTGACTTCAGAGGGATGATTCTGTTCAGGGCTCAACTTTTCTATATATAAAATTTTACATTTTCTTGGGCAATATTTCTTGAATGTGCAATTAAAATCACTCCATGACATTTTATAAAATAATATAAAACACACATACGTAATAGGAAGACGCTTTATGCCCTATTGCCCTATGTATATGCTAAGCTTGATATTTAGAAGGTAAATGTTATGCAACATCACTATAAATGTTTTTCCTCCTTTTGGCATTTGGAAGAATCACAACAGACCTTTTTTTTAAAGGCAGAATTAGAAAAAGTAACATAAAACCAAATGTCATAGGGGATCAAGAGCTTCTCAGAAATTCTATGACTCTGGTTAATAAGGTAAAGTTATGATAATTCTCTGACAATTTCCAAGATAGCTTAATGAAAGTTCCAAATACACACAAGCAATAAGCAGCAGAACACAGGACAGTGGGTTGCTACACTTTTTGATCTAAACTTTACTCAGCTGCTGCTGCTGCTGCTAAGTCGTTTCAGTCATGTCCGACTCTGTGCGACCTCACAGACGGCAGCCCACCAGGCTCCCCCGTCCCTGGGATTCTCCAGGCAAGAACACTGGAGTGGGTTGCCATTTCCTTCTCCAATGCGTGAAAGTGAAAAGTGAAAGTGAAGTCGCTCTGTCCTATCCGATTCTTCGCTACCCCATGGACTGCAGCCCACCAGGCTCCTCTGTCCATGGGATTTTCCAAACAAGAGTACTGGAGTGGGGTGCCATCGCCTTCTCTGAAACTTTACTCAGAGGGATGTTCAAAACCAATTGTACTTACCTAGACTATTATCGAGAGAAGGCAATGGCAACCCACTCCAGTACTCTTGCTAGGAGTCGGACACGACTGAGCGACTTCATTTTCACTTCTCAATTTCATGCATTGGAGAAGGAAATGGCAACCCACTCCAGTGTTCTTGCCTAGAGAATCCCAGGGACGGGGGAGCCTGGTGGGCTGCCGTCTCTGGGGTCGCACAGAGTTGGACATGACTGAAGCGACTTAGCAGCAGCAGCAGCAGACTATCATCTGGTTACCTTGGTGTAGGTAAGTCTTCAAATGCAATGATAAAGTATGAGAGATATGAACAATTCAAGCGAGTTGTCACATCACACCCATGGTCTTCCTGGCTCTGAAAACCCACTGCAAGCATAACTGTAGATGTTGTAATCTCTTCTGGAATTTACACTGCACAGAAACTTGATGTGTTGTTCTCTTCTTCACCTTCTATTCCTTGGGGTGTAACCTTTCTATGAGGCTTTCCACAGCCACTCTGCTGCTGCTGCTGCTGCTGCTAAGTCGCTTCAGTCGTGTCCGACTCTATGTGACCCCATAGACGGTAGCCCACCAGGCTCCCCCGTCCCTGGGATTCTCCAGGCAAGAACACTGGAGAGGGTTGCCATTTCCTTCTCCAATGCATGAAAGTGAGAAGTGAAAGTGAAGTCGCTCAGTCGTGTCCGACTCTTAGGGACCCCATGGACTGCAGCCCACCAGGCTCCTCCATCCATGGGATTTTCCAGGCAAGAATACTGGAGTGGGGTGCCATTGCCTTCTCTACATTACATTAACTCACAAGTCCTAGGAGAGATAAGTCGTTTATGAGGGAGTTTTAAATGTCACCACGTTATGGAACATGTAATTCTCTAATTTTCATAGGAATTCATATTAAGTGAGTTTTGGGAACTTTAACAGAGAAGGAGAAAGCACAAAATTTTCAGTCTAACTTTTAAAGGTAAAATAATTTTAGATGCTCAACAAGTAAATGTCAGCCTTAAAATTTCGACATAGTTTCCTTTTTGGAAAATTAGAAATAAAAATGATCTTAAAGTTTTCCATACGTATTTAGCAAGTCTATTTATAGACTTCATTCTTTGAAAGACCCATAATTCTCTCTGATATACTTTCTTTCACTTTGCTAACTCAGAAGACTCCTTGAATACTGAAGATCTAATGAGATTCTTCAACAATGACAATATGAAGAACAATGTTCATGAAAGACTAAGTTGTTCTAAGAAGAGGACCTCACTTGGCAGTGATTTTATTCTGGATGTAGATTTCTAACAAGTTAAAGTCCAGGACTGCATGCTGTTGAGTGGGGCTTTGGAGAGAGGCTTTGGTGTTACTAATTGTAGGACCATATAACCTCTCTATGTCTCAGCTTGATCATCTTTAAAACGGAGAGTAAAATACAGCATGAATTTCTCTGGAAAATTAAAGGAGGTGGTAGAAGCAAAGTTCTTGGTGAACACTGACTTTCAGTAATATATAACTGCCATACATCAATGGCACCCCACTCCGGTACTCTTGCCTGGAATATCCCATGGATGGAGGAGCCTGGTAGGCTGCAGTCCATGGGGTCTCTAAGAGTCAGATACGACTGAGTGACTTCACTTTCACTTTTCATGTTCATGCATTGGAGAAGGAAATGGAAACCCACTCCAGTGTTCTTGTCTGGAGAATCTCAGGGATGGGGGAGCCTGGTGGGCTGCCATCTATGGGGTCGCACAGAGTCGGACACGACTGAAGCAACTTAGCAGCGTACATCAAGTACTTTTCACAGTGCAATTGCAAAGCTTGTCAGAGACCAGCTTACTCTGGTCTCTATGAAGTCTCTGATTAATGAGTAATCTCTCTATGAATGATCTCTGGTTATTATGAGGTAATCCTGTTCAAAGTCAATATTGCATGGTTTTTAAAATCAAGATACTACTCACCCCATTGTTGTTCACTGTTCATTATTCCCTTCTGCAGAACCAGTGGATTTAGAGTCAGTGGTCCCTTTCCAGAGTGACTCATGGTTGCTGGTTTCCATTAGATGCTTTTAATCATGGAATCTCAGAGAAGTAAGGGATTTAAGGATCATAGTTCTATTTACTACTTTTTTGAGTGTGTGTGATTTTTCACATGAGAATCCTCAAATACATATCGAGAAGAAAGCAAAAAAGACTTGAGAGTCACATTTGAATTTGATTTCCAAGACTGTCATTAAGTCTTTTTCCCTTCTGGTTAAGTGCATCACTGGGTAAGTCACTTTATTTCTCTATCTAAAAAATAGGCAAATAGTTGTAAAGATTAAATCAGATGTCAAATATAAGAAGCCCAGCAGAGTGTCTGATGGTTTTGGGTTTATTTTCAGTCTCAAGAAACTTACCCGAGGTCACATGCTGGTAATATTAGAAAACTTTTGCCATAACCCAGATATCCCAATCCCAAGTCTAGCCCTGTTTCTATAGTCTTAAAGGAGGAACACTGTGGGCAAGGAGGTTAGTTCTGTAAAAAGGTATAGAAAGAGTTGTTAGATCACAGAGCAATGAATGTCTGCTTCTACCATAAACAAACATAAAGGGCAAATAACAGACAAGAAGAGGATATTTTCAATCCCTATAATCAATAAAAGATTAGTATTCCTTCAAAAATGATCTCTAATAATTTAATGACTTCCCAGGTGGTGCAGTGGTAAAGAATCTACCTGCAATGGAGGAGACACTGGAGGTGCAGTTTTGATTCCTGGATTGGAAAGGTCTCTTGGAGGAGGAAATGGCAACCCACTCTGTATTCTTGCCTGGAAAATCCCATGGACAGAGGAGCCTGGTGGGCTGCAGCCCATGGGGTCACAAAGAGTAGGCCCGACTTGGGCACTGAGCACATGCAATAATTCAATAAGAAAAGGACAACTTGTTAAATAAATTAATGAAGGCTATGATTAGAACATTTGCAAAGAAGGAAGCTTGGTAAAGTGAGATTTTCCAAAAGGGCTTTTGGAGTCAAAGTATTACTGAATTTAGTGAGACAGCTCTTGTTTTCATTATCTGTTATAGCCTCAAACACTTCTGTTTGTCTCATTGCCAGTCAACAGAAGGATCTTGCACAATGTCTGGCAAGCAGTAACTCCTCAATAAATATTTGTTGAGTAAATGAATGAATGTTTTCCCAACCTTTACTGCCTGATGCCACTCTAGTGGGAATTCTGCCTCTAGTACATCCTTGTTGCCCAGAGAGAGAGGTGGTTCTGCCAGTCCTGCCAGTTGCAGTTCCCTGAGAATGTGTTGGGGCTGGGCTTGTGAAAACTTCACTTCTGCTCCTACCCGTTCTGTGCTCATTCCCAACTCCCTGTCCCTTTCCCATGCTTTTTGCAAAATAAGGGAGTGCTCCTTCCTTCTGTATTATTTTTTTACTGCCTAGTTGGGGTGGTGGAGTGAGTAGAATTCCCAAGCAGGATTGCCTGGTTCCCAAATTCTTCAGCTCTTTCATTGAACGTCTACAGTTCTGTTACTCTCCAGGAAGCACGTTCCCAGCCTGTCTCTAAAACCACTGGCCTGGATAACAGTTAAGATGCTCTGCCTTGGTCTCCCTCTTCCTTCTGATCCTTATTCACTGTTTATGAGCCGGGTTTACTGTGACATATTCATTTTTTTCTTCTGGTGAATTTTCTTTCAGAGGTTTTCTAATTTCCTCTGCAAATTTGTTCTGGCAACATTGGCCTCTGTCTGTTGGACACACCTGATATGTGTCCACACTAGTCAGGTTCAAGACTTTTCCCCTGAAGTCTCCTCATCTTCTCTGTGAGTGAGCATAGCCAAATGGGCACACAGGTAAAGCTCCAGCCTCACTCCATTCACTGAATATTTCTGAGTCTCCGCTCTAGATGCAATAAAGTTACTACTGGCAGAGTTGTGAGGATTAATGAGATAACATAACACCAGACATATGGTAGGTAGGCTTCTCAGTAAATGGAAACTGTATTATTATCAGGGATTGTGAGCAGATTTTCTAGAGCTAAATAGGGAATTCAGTGTTAGAAAAAAAATAGGATAATGGCAGACTATCAAGGCAAGGACCCAGGCACAGAGGAAAAAAATACTGAGTTACAAAGAAAGAGTGGAATAGTATTGACAAACAAAAGTAAAGCTGCTGGAATTTGGCTGCAAGATCAGTATAGGAGTTCTTAGACTAATTCAGTGCTGAGTCTACTGAATACTGAGCTCGGGGTCTTTATCATCTTGTACCAGAGACAGTGTGTCCCACTTGAAAGCCAGGACATTGTCTTGTTTTCCCACTTGATGGGAGGGGAGCTGACCCTGAATCCCCGTCATACCACTTGTTTTCTTGAACCACTTCAAGGACCACTTTTGTTAATCTGGGATATCCGAGAAGCAAACTCCAAAACAGGATTAGACATGCAAATGATTTATTAGGGGAAGTGTCTGTGAGGAAAAATGAGAAGCTGGTGCAGGCTAGTAGAACCGTTAGCCCATAATGAAATTCTGACCCTTGTAAGGGAAAGAAGTGTTAGATGAAAAAAATCTTCAGTTATATGCAGTTAAAAAATAAGCTTGAAAAGGTCAATGCTGACTCCTTGAGCCAACTAGCAAAGTTATTTTTTACAAGCGTCCTACATCATCCAAGAATAGACCCACCTGCCTTGGTATCCTTATCTCATGTGATCACAACCTCTGTGCATATGCGGTAATGGATTTTTGAGTATGGAAGCTGGGACCTCCAGGCCATTAAGCTCCTCATACTCAGTGGTCTGGGACGTACACTTCTATAGCCATCACAATCAGGTATCAAACTGGCTCACATCCTTGTTTTATTGTTGTTGTTTAGTCGCTAAGTTGTGTCTGACTCTTTTTGACCTCATGGACTGTAGTCCTCCTGGTTCCTTTGTCCATGGGATTATCCAGGCAAGAGTACTGGACTTGGTAGCCATTTCCTTCTCTAGTGTATCTTCCTGACCCAGGGATTGAACCTGCGTCTTCGGCATTAGCAGGCAGCACTGAACCACCAGGGAAGCCCATTTGTTTAATTTAGAGCCGAGTAAAGATATTTATTAACATTTGTCTTCATTGTGTGTACATGTTAATACATGTTAAAATGTTTTAGAATGACTGTTAACACAAAAAGGGGAAATAAAACCTGGAGAGATAACACAAAATATGGTAGCATTTTATCTTCAAATAAAAATGTATCCAAAGGCATCAGTAATTCAAATCAATGAAAATGGTCTAATTTCTCCATTTGAGAGACAAAATCTGTCAGATTGGTAAACTAACAAATAGTGAAGCTATGTTTCTACAAGTGTCGTATCTAAAATGTTGTTATTTAGTCGCCAAGTCGTGTCTGACGCTTTTGTGACCCCGTGAATTGTAACCCGTCAGACTCCTCTGTCCATGAGATTATCCAGGTGAGAATACTGGAGTGGGTTGCCATTTCCTTCTCCAGGGGATCTTCCCTACCCACGGATTGAACCCGTGTCTCATGCTTGGTAGGTGGATTCTTTACCACTGAGCTATTGGGGAAGCTCACCTAAAACATTAAGACACAGAGAAAAATAAACAATAAAAGAATGGAAAAGATATAAAGACAAAAACACACCCAAAAGACACTGAGTTAGCTATATTAACATCAGAAAACTTCGAGGCAAAAAATATCACTAGCTATAAATGGTTCAACTCCTCAGAAAGGTATAATTCTATACTTGTTTCCTTTAAGAAGATATAAACAAAAATTGATAGAATTCAAGGGAGAAATTGATTTTATTTATCATGATAGAGGGAGGTTATAACATGTCTTTCAGTATATGACTTCAGACAAAAATATATCAGTAAGTATACATAAAATTTGAATATTACAAATAATAATCATGTCCTAATGAATATGTATGGAATGTTGCACCTAATAATTGGGAACTTCTTCAAGTACATCTGGGATGTTTAGAAAAACTGACCACATACTAGGCCATAAGGCATGATTTAATAAATTTCAAATAAATCATACTATGTTTGAAACCAGTAACTAAAAACATTACATTAGGAAAAAAAATATCAGGAAAAATGCACCCAGAAAAGAAAAAAAATGGACTCTAAAGTGGCTAAAGAACTAAACATTATGAGCTAAGCATTCAACTTCAAAAGTTGAGAAAACAGAATAAATCCAAAGAAAGCAGAATAAAGGAACTGGTAATAATGAGGTAAAATTAATAAAAACTGAAGCTGACAATACAGTAGAGAATATCAATAAAGACAAAAATCAGTTTTTTGACTAAATTAAAATTGACCCCAAAAAAAGACAAGTGAAAGAAAGAGAGTGAAGGTACAGATAAATATCATTAGAGGTAAAACATGGGCATAATTATATGCTGTAGAAAATAAACAAATAATATAATGATATAATATTGTATTATGATATAATAATATATTATAATATAATTATATATAATAATATAATATAATTATAAATAATATATAATATACAATATAATTATTATATATAATATTATAATAATATAATATAATATTATAATTATATTATAATAATATAATGAACAATTACATGTCAATATATTTTAAGCTTGGATAGAATTTAAAAAATCCTAGACAAATTTAAATTACCTACGAAGAAATTGAAAACCTGAATAGAATTGAAAAGAATAACAATAAAAAAACACCTGGCCAGGGTCTCCCCTGGAGGTCCAGTGGTTAAGACTCTGCTTCCGCAGCAGGGGGCACGGGTTCCATCCCTGGTCAAGGAACTAAGATCCCACATGCTTGTCATGCTATGAGGCCAAAAAATGAAAAATACCAGGTCAAAATGTTTATGTCAAGGAAATTCTGCCAATCACTGAAAGAAGAAATAATTCCAAAATTTCACAAACAATTCGTCAAAATAGAAAACACAAAATAATAGCAATAAAGGAATAGTTTGAAATCATTTTACGAAGTAAAAAGGATCTGATAACAGACATGAAATCAAGAAGCAAGAAAAGCAACTAGTAATACTCCCATGAGAGACACATGCAGGACATGGGTAAGATCAAACAAGTAAAGACCATGTATTCATATTTTTGTCATTGTTGCTGTTAAGGAGAATATCATTGCATTTGTTTTTGTTTTTGTTTCCCAATGTCTAATTCTAAACCCTCCAAAGTTAACTGTAAGAGCAATGCAATTCTCCTCAAGGCAGGTGTTTCATCTTTCCTACAGTATTCCGATTCTTAGGTCTCTTTGTGAATGTCTACTTTTTAAATTAATAAAATAATTAATTTTTAATATTTCCAATAGTTAATGAATTAAATTTCAACTTAATTCCTTTGATGGAAATGTAGTCTCATTGTCCTTTGTAAATAATTAGCTTTTTCCAAGTGGACTCCCTAGTGGCTCTCCTGGCAGTGCAGAAGGCCTGGGTCAGGAAGATCTCCTGGAGAAGGGAATGGCAACCCGCTCCAGTATTCTTGCCTGGAGAATTCCATGGGCAGAGAAGCCTGGCAGGCTACAGTCCATGGGATTGCAAAGAGTAAAACACAACTGAGCAACTAACACATAGTTATCCTCCATTCACTTAGGTTCTTCTCCTCTTTCAAAGCTCAGAGTGTGGCCTGAATCTCCAGAATGGTCTCTCCAACTAACCTTATTTATGTGAATCTTGTCTTCCTTAAAATCACTGTTGCTTTTATTGTTTCTATCAAAGAGATAAGAATAATAATCTGCAATCCAATTTACTGCAGTTAATTCACCAGATAATCATATTGCTCATATTTGCTAGAGTCTTTTCGCCACAGAATTCTACTTGGCCGAATATCAATGTTTCATGGGATTCATACTGGAGAATGCAAAGGTATCTCAGAATTCTAGTGTGCTTTTCCTTGAATACTGTTCTCAGTTTTTCAGACTTCAATTCTGAACTTGCTTCTCAAAGTGAAATGGTTGTGAAAAACCAGTTTAAGTTGCTTGGCAGTTTTTGATGAATTGGTCATTTAGCAAACTATATTTGGAAAATTGATGTTTTGGCAAATTCACTTAGAGCCCCGATTTTTTTATGTTCCAGAGCACTTATCAGGAGAATAAACAGAAATGGTTTCTGTCTTTTGAGGAAAGACTTTTTCAGGGTTGCCTTCCCAGCACTTAACATACTATTTAGTATGTTGTTTGCAGGAAATAAATGTTTGTTGAATAAATGAATGAATGAATGAGTGAAGGAAAAAAATTGGTGAAGTATGCATGCCATAAATAATTAAAATGTAAGGTGGTATTTACAACAATAGATGTATGTTTAAGGCCACTGCAGATACACAAAGGCTGGTTGGAAGCAAGAATTGGAGGAACTTAAGAGAAGATGTTTAAATGGTCTTACGGGATGCTATATGTATTTTCAAAAATGCATAAGAAGTAAATAAGGGAATCATTCCAAACAGAAAAATCCATTTGAACACAAGATGGGGACCAGGAAGTGTGCTCACAAGCATATCGTTTTCTGTTACTGCCTAGGAGACAACTACTAACTTGGCATCTTAATACAACATGCTTTTATCATCTTACAATTTCCATGGATCGGAATTGTGGGCATGGCTAACCTGAGTCCTTTGCTCAGTATCTCAGAGCTGTAATCAAGGTGTCAGTTGGGCTACACTTCTTTCTGGAGCTCAGGATCCCCTTCCAAGTTTTCTTTATGGTCATAGGGTCAAAGGTCATAGGGACAAAAGATCACGACCCTGAGAACCTAGAGGCCCTGCCATGTGGCCTTTTCTAGTCATATCATAACAACTTTGGAGAAGGTAATGGCAACCCACTCCAGTACTCTTGCCTGGAAAATCCCATAGACAGAGGAGCCCGGTAGGCCGCAGTCCATGGCGTCGCTATGAGTTGGACACGACTGAGCGACTTCACTTTCAATTTTCACTTTCATGCATTGGAGAAGGAAATGGCAACCCACTCCAGTGTCCTTGCCAGGAGAATCACAGGGACGGGGGAGCTTGGTGGGCTGCCGTCTATGGGGTCACACAGAGTCAGACACAACTGAAGTAACTTAGCAGCAGCGGCAGCAGCATAACAACTTGCTTTTCCAGGCCTGCAAGAAAGACTTTCTAGTGTATGCTAGCAAGACAGTGTGTGTGTGCATGTGCTGTGCTCAGTCGTGTCCAACTGTTTGTGACCCTCTGGACTGTTGCTGTCCATGCTCCTCTGTCCATGGGATTTCTTAGACAAGGATACTGGAGTGAGTTGTTATTTCCTTCTCCAGGGCATGTTCCCAACCCAGGGATCGAACCCAAGTCTCCTGTAGCTCCTGTACTACCGGCAGATTCTTTACCTGTGAGCTACATGGGAAGCCCAACAAGACAGGTCATATACATTTCATAACCTAATCCTGGGAGTAACAAATCTCTGCTTTGTAATACAATGTAACCTAGTCACAGGAATGACATCTAATTACTTCTGCAGCATTGTGTTGGATAGAAGCAAGTCACAGGTCCTGTTCACATGAAGGGGATCCACAATAGCTTGAACATCAGGAGGTAGAAATCCTTGAGAGCCACTTTTGGGTTTAGAGCCACCACAGTGAAGGGTCATGTCATAGAGGGAAAGTAGAAGAGGAAGCTACTATTTCTAAGGATGGCAGGAATTGAATCTTGAAAACACTTGGAAGCCATGTATGAAATCTAAAAGAAATAGAATTAAAAATACACTAAGGCATAAACTCAAATTTATGCTTACATCCTTGGAAGGAAGCTTTCTTAAGAAAATTAATAGCGTAAACAAGTTTGCACAGAGAATATGTTAATGTGCCTTGGATTATGAAGAGTATTTGAAAGCATATAACTGTTTCTTTTAGATAGAGAAAAAGTAATATATCATTTTAACTTTCTGCTCAGGTAGTTTAAATTGGTTCACTTCTAAAGTTTTATTAAAAAAATGTATAAACTTTGTGTAACCTTTCCTGTCTTTGAGTTATACAACATCAATTTATTTGGGGAAAGTTTTTCTAGTCGATCTGTTGGAGCATTAGAGAATCACAAAGATCTGACCTGCATGTTGACTTTTTTCTTTCATTTCTCTCTTTAAAAAAAATAGCTGTAAGACAAGGGTGTCTGCCACCCACTCGTTCTAGAGATACCTTTGCTTTGGGCTTCAAAAAGTCAGGTTGAAAGAAATTGCAGTTATATTGGTCTCCTATGTGTACCACAGAAAAATGCAAGACAAGAATGAGTGTTTTATTTTTTTGTAATTTGATGAATTTCTTCTTCCCCAGTGAGAGACTGTCAATGACCCTCCAATGATTAGAGTCTAAATATACTTTCCCCATTTATTTTTAAATGATGAGAAATGTTACACATATATACAAAAGGATAAAGAATAGTTTAACGAATGTCCATGTACCCAACGCCCACCTTTCATAACTATTGACATAGTCAACATTGTTCATCTATGCTCATATCTCTTTTTTTCTCATAGCCACTCTTTAGATTATCTTAAAGCAAATTCCAGACTAACTGAATTTCATCTGTAATACACTCTCATATATGTCTTTTAAAAAAGTACTTAAAAGAATACCATAATTCCATTAACATACCAAAAATTAGTAATAATTCTTTATCATCATCAAATATTCAGTTTTAAAATTTTCTTAATTTCTTTTGATAGTTGGATTATTTGAATCAGAATCTAAATAGTCAGAATCCTAGTAAGATTCACACTTGTGTTTCATCAATAAATCTCAATTCTTTTCAGTCTATAAGTACTCTCACCCTGCTTTAAAATTTCCTTACTAATTTGCTGTTGTTTTATTGTTGAGGAAATGGAGTGATTTTCACTATCTAGATTTTGCCAGTTGCCTCACTATTAACATTCTTGGGCTTCCCTTGTGGCTCAGCTGGTAAAGAATCTCCTGCAATGCGGGAGACCTGGGTTTGATCCCTGGGTTGGGACTATCCCTTGGAGAAGGGAAAGGCTATTCACTCCAGTATTCTGGTCTGGAGAATTCCATGGACTATTAAGTCCCTGGGGTCGCAAAAAGTCAGACATGACTGAGTGACTCACTTTCACTAATAACATTCTTCTCTGTTCTTTCTATTCATTTGAACCAGGTGAAATTGTATTTTTGTAGTTCAAAATGGTCAAGTATTGGCCATTTTATATGGTTCAACTTAATAATTAAATCTGGAGGTATAATCAGATTTAGCTTCAAATTTTTGACACGGGTACTTTGTAGCAGTGAGAACTTCGTGTTTCATTACTTCAGGTGGAATGTAATGGTTGATTTCTTTCTTTTTGTGATGTTAAGATTAATCAGTGGGCCCAGGTTCAACTTGACCCAGTCATAACGTTTCCTATCAGATTTCCACCCAGTGGCTTCAGAACCATTGATGATCATTACTTTTACCCATTGTTTCATTACAAGTTACAAAGTGGTGGGTTCTTAAATAACTAATTCTTTAAAGAGAAACTTCCCATTATCAACTAATAGATTAGCCTGAGGTATAGGTCAAAGAGGAAAGGCAGGGCAAACACTCTGAATTTAGTTAACGTTTTTCAGAATTATGTGTTGAATCTTCTAACATCCTCCAGTGATAACAAATAAGCTAGTATTTAATTTTTAGAATTATTTAGAAAACATATATAATGATTTTAAAGCTCATGAATATATTAAGTATACTGCTCAAATTATCCTGTCTTTAGTTAGCTGAAGTTCCCTGAAGTTGGCTGTTGAGTTCTCTTGATACAAATACAGCAGACTTTGAAAACTTCCTAGATTTTTCAAATTAAAAAATGTTGTACATTTATTGCTCCAGATGTAGAATCAGCAAGGTTGCTTAATTCTGTTATCTAGTGATTGTACCATTTGGCATTCACATTAGCAATGTGTGACACTCTTTCTCTAAATCCTTACCAAGAAGAATATATTGCTATACTTTTGAATTTTTGATAGCCTGAGAGGTGAGAATGGTGTCTTTGTAGTTTTGATCTGCAGCTCTCTTATTCTGAATGATGTTGAGCTTATGTTCATATTAAAGGGCCATTTGCATTTCTTTTTCTGTTAAATCTGTATTATTACCTCTTGCTCATTTTTCAATAGGGTTATCATAGTTTTTCTTCTGTATATTAGATGATTATCTACTTATCGTCTTTCTATTTTAGGATTGTCAATCCTTATCTGGTAGCTCAGATGGTCAAGAATTCACCTGCAATGCAGGAGACTCTGGTTTGATTCCTGGGTTGGGAAGATCTGCTGGAGAAGGGATAGGCTACCCACTCCAATATTCTTGGGCTACCCTGGTGGTAGCCTGCAATGCGGTAAAGAATCTGGATGGTTAAGATGGTAAAGAATCTGCCTGCAATGCGGGACACCTGCATTCGATCCCTGGGCTGGCAAGATTCCCCAGAGAAGGAGCGGCTACCCACTCCAGGATTCTCGCCTGCAGAATTCCATGGATAGAGGAGCCTGGCAGGCTACAGCCCACGGGGTCACAAAGAGTCGGACATGACTGAGCAACTTTCACTTCACTTCATCTGTCATGCATGTTGCAAATATTTATCTGTGTATTGTCTTTTCCACTTTGCTTATGCTTTCTGTCATAATTAAAAAATATTTATGAAATTGATTAATCTTTTCTTTTTGCTTCTTAAATTTGTCTTTTTCCAGGTTATAGAGAATTTACCAGTGCTTTTTTCCTTAATATCTATACGTTTTCAATTTTTACATTTAAATGCCTTATCCCCTGTTAATTGTCCTGGTCTGTAGCATGAGAAACAATCTGTTTAATCTTTTTTTTTTAGTGATATGAATAGTCAGTTACCCCAATATGACATATTAAACATTTTTCTTTCTTTCACTGATTTGCATATTAAATATACTAAAATATTAAATATTCACACAAAACAGGTCCTGTTTCTAGGTACTTAATTCTGCTTTATTGATAAGTCTTTCAATCCATATATAGCAATAGCATATTGTTTTACTCTTAGAGGGTTTATGCTTTACTATATGGTAGATCTAACCACCTCTTATCTCATCCTATTGCTCTTCCTTTTCAGAGATATTCTACTAATATGGCATATTATGATTTTTTAACCATACACTTTCTAATCAACTTGTCTAGCTTTAGAAACGATGGTAAATTTTACTGGGATCACATTGTATTTATAATGTAACTTAGAATGCTTTTTGCATTGTCTTGCAAATCAAGAGCCTGATATGTATGTCCATTTGTATAAATCTACTTTTAAGTCCTTCAAGAGTTTTATAGTTTCATTGTTTTGTTCAGTAGATTTTGAACATTTATTGATAAGTGTTTGCCTCAGTTACTTATTTATTTATATTGTAGATGGGAAGTTTTCCCTTCTGTTATTTCTTATTGAGGTTTTTTTTTTTTTTTTCCTGTGTGTGTGTGTGTGTGTGTATGTATGTATGTATGTGTGTTTGTGCAGTAGAGCCTGAATCATAGTTTGATTTTATTATTCATATTTTATTTATTACACTTGTGCAAACAATTTTCCTCTCTAGGAAAATGGTTTACATTTGCCCCCAGGGAACCTTATATTTTCCCCAGTACCACAGCATTGCTTAAGTATCCCTTCTACCTTGGGTTTTCTGTTTTCCTGCACTTTCATCTGTGTTTGCATAAACCCTTCAATGCCTTCTCTTCCACATATATTTCCTGTAGCATTTGAAACTCTATTTATTTACATGCTATACAGCATAAGTTGCTATTCAGTTCCTTTCTAAGGGGTGTTTGTTTATTATCTAAGGCAAGCTTATGAAATATAGAAAAATAGGACCTGTGTTTCACACTTTTATTTTCTTCTTAGTACTCACTGCTTTGTAAATGTATACTATATGGTTAATAAAGTTTATTCATCAATCTTCATTAAATATTTTAAATTGTTTCTGGTGACCATTACTTTTCTTGAAAGAGTTTGCTTTCTTTCTTTCTTTTTTCCTTCCTTTTCTTTCTTCGAGTGTTTGTGTTGACCTGATGGTGGATGAGGTTAGGGGCTAGCAGGCCCCAGAACAGGTGCTGACTTGCTAGTGGTTGGACTGTGTCCGCAGGCTGTGGGGCTGTCATTGTCCTGGGGCCGTGTTCACCCACTGGTGGGTGAGGCTGGTCTTGAGACTAAGGTAGGCTGATGGGTGGGGCCAAGGTTCAGCAGGTCCCAGGGCTGGTACTGGCCTGCATGTAGGTGGGGTAGGTCTGCAGGCTTGGGGGCTGAGGGTATCCTGGGGTTGTTGTCCACCCACTGGTGGGTAAGACTGGTCCCAGTGTTATAGTGGGCTTGCTGGTGAGTGAGACCAGGGTCCAGGGGATTCTGGAGCTGGTTCTTGCCCACTGGTAGATGGAGCTGTGTCCCCAGTTTTCTGAATGCAGGACTCTGGGGTCCTGAACAGATCTAGAGCTTACACACTAGGTGTGTATGTGGGGCTGGGTCTTGGGCTCTCTGGTGGCTGTGTCTAGGGATGGCTGTGGGCTCAGGGACTCTTAAGGCAGTCTGTCTGTTAGTGGGTGGGGCTGTGTACACACCCAGTTAGTTGCTTGGTCTGAAGTATTCTAGTACTGGTGCCTACAGGTTTGGTGGGTGTGGGACTTGGTCCTGTGGCTAATAAACTAGAGGGAGAATCCCCAAATTACCCTTGTCAGCACAGTGTCCATGTGGTAGAACAAGCTCACCCAAATGGCCGACTCCAGTGTCTGAATCTCCAAGGTGAGCTTTAGTTGCCTCTTCTCCAGGAGAGTCTCCAAGGTTAGCAGGTGGGTCTAATCCAGGCTCCTTTCAAATTACTGCTTCTGTCCTGAGTCATGGAGCATGTGAGATTTTGTTTGTGCCTTTAGGTGTGGAGTCTCTATTTCCCACAGTCCTCTGGGTCTCCTGAAAATAAGTCCTGCTGATCTTCATAGCCAAATGTTCCGGGAGCTCCTCTTGATGCAAAAGCCTTGGATGGGGAACCCAATGTAGGACTCAGACACCTCACTCCTTAGGCAGAACCTTTGTAATTGTAATCTTTTTCTATCTGTGGATTGTGCATGGTGGTATGGGACTTGACACTACCATGACTCTGCTCATCCTGCTGGTCTCATTTTGGTTTCTTCTTTATATCTTTAGATGTAGAAGATCTTTTTTGATAGGTTCTGGTCTTTTCCATCAGCTGGCTTCCTGACCCAGGGATTGAACCCAGGTCTCCTGCATTGCAGGCAGATTCTTAACCACCCGAGCCACCAGGGAAGCCTCTATTTTCAATGTAAATAGTTGTAATTGTGGTGTGCCTGTGAGAAGAAGTGAGCTCAAGGTTTTCCATTTTGGCTAATCCGATTCTACTTGATTCTTTTTTAATAAATAAGTTTCCTAATTTGCTCGGAACAGAATTTTCATTCTACTTCCAGGAGACAGAACACTGGAAGATTAAAGAACCTGTGCCATGAAAAGCTAGGCCTGAGGCTTGAAGTCAGCTCATTTAAGAGTTTAGAACTTTTTCCTACTGAATTCTTCAGCCTCTCGCTGCTAAAAGGACTGAGTCAGAAGTTGTCCTACATAGCTCCCTAGAGCCTCTTCTCCTTCTTGGAGAATAAGCTGATGTGGTTTGAGAAAGAAGAGATTGGAGTCATTGTGGTTTCACTGGACCTACCACAACAGAGGTCTTTAACTTTTTGCCCAGTTTAAACATATAAAATTAGTTTCTCTTCCTGACTATTGCTGATCTTGAAACAAGAGTGACAGAACTTCCTGCTTAGAAATAAATCACAACCCCTCAAACTAGTAACAACTCTTCAAGCCTTTTTCAGGATTCTTGATCAATAGTAGTCCTAGAACAATAGTGGGCCTGTGCATGCACATACTAAGTCATTTCAGTCATGTCTGATTCTGTGCGACTCTATGGACTGCAGCCTGCCAGGCTCGTCTGTCCATAGGATTCTCCAGGCAAGAACACTGGAGAGGTTTGCTGTGCCCTCCTCCAGGGGATCTTCCCAACCTAGGGATTGAACCCACATCTCTTAGGTCTAACCTGCATTGGCAGGTGAGTTCTTTACCACTACCACCACCTGGGAAGCCCCAGTAGCCCCACCTGACCTGATCAATAGGTCTGTTTCAAAGTTACAAATAGATTCTGAGAGCCCAAAGAAAAGAGAAATATTTATTGTAAGAGGTAATTGAGAGGATGTGACCTCTCATTGACCTGGGAGCTGGACCTGGGTGATTGCAGGTTTCTCATCCCCTACCCCATATTTGGAATGTACATTTCATTCAGTTTCCAGAGCCATTTCAAGGATACTGCCTTAAGAGAGCAATGTGTTGTTGGAGATCATTTAGATGGTATATGTGACTGAACTTAGGTAAGTCCTGTATGTAAACTTGAGGTTCTGGTGTATGGATGTGTGTGCCCAAGACAAGCATTGAATGTCCATTTCCTTGCTTATTAAACCTGCCCTACCAGCCTGGGTGCTGAAGAATTGATGCTTTTGAACTGTGGCATTGGAGAAGACTCTTGAGAGTCTCTTGGACTACAAGGAGATAAATAAGTCCTGAGTATTCATTGGAAGGACTGATGTTGAAGTTGCAACTCGAATACTTTGGCCACTTGATGCAAAAAACTGACTCATTTAAAAAGACCCTGATGCTGGGAAAGATTGAGGGCAGGAGGAGAAGGGGACGACAGAGGATGAGATGGTTGGATGGCATCACCGACTCAATGGACATGAGTTTGAGTAAACTCTGGGAATTGGTGATGGATGGGGAGGCCTGGTGTGCTGCAGTTCATGGGGTTGCAAAGAGTCGGACACGATTGAGTGACTGAACTGACCAGCCTGGAGAGGCTTCTTTCTTGAGCCTCTCTGTGCCTTTTGGGCATGGGGGCCAGTTTGTGAACCAGCAGTACTGTAGTTCTTCCCATGCGTGCTATGGGATTCTACACATTGCTTTCATGTCACTTCCTTTTCAAGGAGGCATTCTGGCTCCGTGAATAGAGGCACCAGCTTAAACCTAGAGAAACTTGATTTCTGTTTTTTCTTTCATTACTGTTCACTGGGCATGCAGCTTAATCTTTCTGGCTTCTTAAATCTTTCATCCTGCTGGGAAGGATGGTGAGGGAAATTTTACAGAGCCTTTTGTAAGCTGGAGATGAAATGTGCTATGTACAACCGCTACCAAATTGTCATTAATCATAACCAGGACTTAAGGCAGCTGTCAGTGTTGCAAGAAGGAGCAAGTCCACAGGGTTAAATGACAATCCCTTTCATGAGTTTTAACATGCACTGCTCTTGCTGACACTAATACTTCAGCTAACCAAAGAGTGGAAAATCAAGGTAATAATTGCAAAGCAATAGGAGGATGTCTGGAGAAGGTAATGGCACCCCACTCCAGTACTCATGCCTGGAAAATCCCGTGGATGGAGGAGCCTGGTTGGCTGCAGTCCATGGGGTCTCGAAGAGTCGGACACGACTGAGTGACTTCACTGTCACTTTTCACTTTCATGCATTGGAGAAGGAAATGGCAACCCACTCCAATGTTCTTGCCTGGAGAATCCTGGGGATGGGGGAGCCTGGTGGGCTGCTGTCTCTGGGGTCGCACACAGTTGGACATGACTGAAGTGACTTAGCAGCAGCAGGAGGATGTTTGCAGGCTTGGTATCAGGGAACAAACTCTTCATTCAGGAAAGACTAATCTGAAAGAATCTAAATAACTGGAAGCTGTTGTGATGGTGGAATCCTTCCTTTCTGGTCTCGTGAGAACCTGAACAACATTCACGTGTATGGACATGTGATAGGAGAAAACAGTTACTGCAGAGTCTCTGGAAGGAGCTTCATATGTCTTGACTCTGCTCACTCAGAAGCAAATTCTATCCTGTTTCCTTAAAGAGTTTTGTGCCTGGAGCACCATAAGCACTCAGTAAATGTTACCAATTATTGTTTTATATGGAAGTGGAAAAATGCTGTTCACATTGGTCTCCACGGGCTTAATGATGAAGCACACAGCGTTACTTCCACAAATAGGGGCTAAATGCAACACTGTGCGTATCTGTCTTTACCTGTGCTGATGAACAATACCTCCAACTCTATTTCCCCCCTGCCCCCTGAAAAGCACTTGGAGGCTTTTGGAGTGCACCCAATTTTATCCCTGGAAATAGACTTGATTCTAGGGTAGACTTTGTTTCCCAACCATTGCTTCCAGACTAAAAATCATTACACAGCCTCTGTAGAACATTCATTCCCTGAATCTTTTTATAGAATCCACCAGGGCAAAGGTTTTCTCTGTCAAACCAGGTGATTAGAATGAGCACAGTGAAGGTTGGAAACTTCTCCAGACTGTGGCTCTATACACACATCGGATTTTTGCAGTATGTATTATTCTTTGACTTTCCCTGACTTCCTCTCCCACCAGCTGTCTAGCTTGTTATTTAGACAGCTGAGCTTCAGCAACTCAGACTTCCTCCTTCTTGCTCCTTAGTGTAGCTCCATTTCTTTTTGTTTTGTGGGACTGACCTCCAGCTAGAAAATAATGCTTTAGATCTCCCTAGGAAACAAGTAGGGGTGAGGGCATGCTAATCACCATCATGATAACTTAGTTCTTCTTATCACCTTGAGCCTCTTCCTTATTCCCCGTTTGAACTGAACTATTTTAGGGCATCTCTGGGGGCATCTTTGCCAGCAGAGTGACCACAAAGGATACGAACAACAGGTGTTGTTTTTGGAAGTTTGGTTGCTGTCTGGTACCATGGCAGGCATTTAGCATACACTATTGCCAACATCTGCTGGATCATGGAAAAAGCAAGAGAGTTCCAGAAAAACATCTATTTCTGTTTTATTGACTATGTCAAAGACTTTGACTGTGTGGATCACAATAAACTGGGGAAAATTCTTCAAGAGATGGGAATACCAGACCACCTGACCTGCCTCTTGAGAAACCTATATGTAGGTCAGGAAGCAACAGTTAGAACTGGACATGGAACAACACTCTGGTTCCAAATAGGAAAAGGAGTATGTTAAAGCTGTACATTGTCACCCTGCTTATTTAACTTGGAGAAGGCAGTGGCACCCCACTCCAGCACTCTTGACTGGAAAATCCCATGGATGGAGGAGCCTGGTGGGCTGCAGTCCATGGGGTCGCTGGGAGTCGGACACGACTGAGTGACTTCACTTTGACTTTTCACTTTCATGCATTGGAGAAGGAAATGGCAACCCACTCCTGTGTTCTTGCCTGGAGAATCCCGGGGATGGGGGAGCCTGGTGGGCTGCCGTCTATGGGGTCGAACAGAGTTGGACATGACTGAAGCGACTTAGCAGGAGCAGCAGCAGAGTACGTCATGAGAAACGCTGGGCTGGAAGAAGCACAAGCTAGAATCAAGATTGCCAGGAGAAATATCAATAACCTCAGATATGCAGATGACACCATCCTTATGGCAGAAAGTGAAGAGAAACTAAAAAGCCTCTTGATGAAAGTGAAAGAGGAGAGTGAAAAAGTTGGCTTAAAGCTCAACATTCAGAAAATGAAGATCATGGCATCTGGTTCCATCACTTCATGGGAAATAGATGGGGAAACAGTGGAAACAGTGTCAGACTTTATTTTTCTGGGCTCCAAAATCACTGCAGATGGTGATTTCAGCCATAGAATTAAAAGACACTTACTCCTTAGAAGGAAAGTTATGACCAACCTAGAAAGCATATTGAAAAGCAGAGACATTACTTTGCCAACAAAGGTCCGTCTAGTCAAGGCTATGGTTTTTCCAGTGGTCATGTATGGATGTGAGAGTTGGACTGTGAAGAAAGCTGAGCACCGAAGAATTGATACTTCTGAACTGTGGTGTTGGAGAAGACTGTTGAGAGTCCCTTGGACTGCAAAGAGATCCAACTGGTCCATTATGAAGGAGATCAGTCCTGAATATTCATTGGGAGGACTGATGCTGAAGCTGAAACTCCAGTACTTTGGCTACCTCATGCGTAGAGTTGACTCATTGGCAAAGACTCTGATGCTGGGCGGGATTGGGGGCAGGAGGAGAAGGGGCCGACAGAGGATGAGATGGCTGGATGGCATCACCGAGTCGATGGATATGAGTTTGAGTGAACTCCAGGAGTTGGTGATGGACAGGGAGGCCTGGCGTGCTGTGATTCATGGGGTCGCAAAGAGTCAGACACGACTGAGCAACTGAACTGACTGAACTGAACTGATATAGTTTAAAGGACTCCCCTGGTGGCTCACTGGTAAAGAATCTTCACGGATGAGGAAGGCTCATGTTCTCACGTTTGTGAGTTCAGACTTCCTCCAAGGTCAGTTGTAAGTTGAGAACTATTTCTCAAAATAGGGGATTCTAATTTGATCCCTGTGTCAGGTAGATCCCTTGGAGAAGGAAATGGCAACCCACTCCAGTGTTCTTGCCTGGGAAATCCCATGGACAGAAGAGCCTGGTGCGCTACAGTCCATGGGGTTGCAAAGGAGTCGAATAAGAGTTAGTGACTAAGCAACACCACCACCACCACCAAATCTCATTTAAAACATAAGCCAATCCTGGAGTTCACAGATAGTGAGTAATTTTCTCAGTGTTACAGAGTCAGGATGTCACTAGGATTTGTACCAAGAATAGTACTTTCTGTAATTTTCTTAATTATGCTATGTGCTATTAGTAATGTCAATTATAACACCACTAGGGATCCTCAAGCTATATGTGTGTGTGTGCTTAGTCATTCAGATATGTCTGACTCTTTGTGACTCCATGGACTGCAGGCTACCAGGCTCCTCTGTCCATGGGATTTTCCAGGACTGGAAAATGGAGTGGACTGCCATATTCTTATCTAGGGGATCTTCCTAACCCAGAGATTGAACCTACATCTCCTGCACTGCAGGTGTCTTTATGTCAATTATTATACCACCAGGGATCCTCAGGCTATGAAGTTGGTCAGATTTTCCCCTTTATCTTAGGCAGTGTATATAATTAAACATTCAAGACTTTGAAACAAACCAACAAACAAATGGTTAAAATCCAGATTATTGAGATGGCTGTGGATGCTGCATTTGCCACTTAACAATATTATTTTAACTATATTACTTAGCTGCAATTGCTGGCAGGTTGAAATATGCCTGCTTGCTGGGGATATAATTTCTGGAGGGTATTCTTTGAAATGAAATTGAACTTGATGCCATTAAAGGGCAATTATCATTAGCTCCTGCTTCTGCAGCATCATATTTAATAGGACTTCACAGGAATTGTCATAATGATATGAAATGGGGTTTTGATTTTAGTTTAACTCTAAAAAGAAAGTGTGTGCTTTTAAAAATACACCAGAGTATTTAATAACAGTGATCTCATATCCAGTGAGCAAACAATGTTGATTTTATGGAGATAATGCAGCTGCAGAGAGCACACAATTGCAGGACAGGAGGCTCAGGTTGGAGAGGAGGAGAGCTATGGCCTTGTGCAGCTGATGGTAGGTACCCTGTAGTTTAAAAGATGCTTACTCCTTGGAAGGAAAGTTATGACCAACCTAGATAGCATATTTAAAAACAGAGACATTAGTTTGCCAACAAAGGTCCGTCTAGTCAAGGCTATGGTTTTTCCAGTGGTCATGTATGGATGTGAGAGTTGGACTGTGAAGAAAGCTGAGTGCCGAAGAATTGATGCTTCTGAACTGTGGTGTTGGAGAAGACTCTTGAGAGCCCCTTGGATTGCAAAGAGATCCAAACAGTCCATCCTGAAGGAGATCAGTCCTGGGTGTTCATTGGAAGGACTGATGTTGAAGCTGAAACTCCAATATTTTGGCCACCTCATGCGAAGAGTTGACTCATTGGAAAAGACCTTGATGATGGGAGGGATTGGGGGCAGGAGGAGAAGGGGACGACAGAGGATGAGATGGCTGGATGGCATCACCAACTCCATGGACATGAGTTTGGGTAAACTCCGGGAGTTGGTGATGGACAGAGGGGCCTGGCGTGCTGCAGTTTATGGGGTTGCAAAGAGTTGGACACAACTGAGGGACTGAACTGAATCCTGTAGGTTCCATAGAAGCTGAACAGTAAGTTTAATGCTTTCTTATCTAAGCAACAGACCAGGACTTAACACTCAGTCCTAGACAATGAACAGGTATCTGGTTTTTCTATGTAATTCAGGTGAGAACAGGTAGTCCTCCATGATTGTGGTAGTCCTCTACAGATTCGGACTTCAGGTACTAAAACTGTGCTGAGCTGTAAGAGCATATATTGGAGACACCTGATCTGAAGTCAGGACCAGTCTGAGTATTTTCTGTGGCCCTAGGCCCCATCTAGAGTGGTAAATTACTAGGTGAAATGATCCAAGTAGAACACCAAGTGATGTAACTTGCTCTTTAACCCAACAGTGTTCACCAAACATTGCACTGTTTTCTTGACCAACTTGCCACTTTGTTCCATCAATATAATGTCTTTCTTCCTTTAAATTAGAAAAAAAAAATTATTGAAGTATAGTTGATGTACAATGTTATGTAAGTTATAGGTGCTCAACATATTGACTCACAATTTTACAGGTTATACTCTATAGTTATTATAAAATATTGGCTGTATCACCCATATTATATGATATATCCTTGTAGCTTGTTTTATACCTAGTAGTTTATACCTCTTAACCCTCCACATACTACCTTGCTCCTCCTTTCCCCTTCTTTCTCTCCACTGGTAACCGCTAGTTTGTTCTCTATATCTGTGAGACTTCTTTTTTTTGCATTCACTACTTTGTTGTGTTTTTTAGGTTCCACATACAAGCGATACCATATAGCATTTGTCTTTCTCTTTCTGACATTTTACTGAGCATAATACCCTCCAGGTCTATCCATATTATTGCAAATGGAAACATTTCCTTCTTTTTATGGCTATTATTCCACTGTATTTTTACACCACATCTTTTTTATCCATTCATCTATTGTTGGACACAGGTTGCTTTCATATCTTGACTATTTTAAGTAATGCTGCTGTGAACATTGGGGTACATGGGTCTTTTCAAATTAGTTTTTCTTTTTCTTTTTTTTGTTTTCTTTGGCTATATCCCCAGGAGTGGAATTTCTGGGTCATATGATAGTTGTATTTTTAGTTTTTTGAGGAACCTCCCTACTGTTTTCCACGGTGGCTGCATTAATTTACATTTCTGCCAAAAGTGTACAAGGGTCCCTTTTCTTCACATCCTCACCAGCATTTGTTATTTGTGTTCTTTTTGATGATGGCCATTCTGACAGGTGAGAGGTGATACCTTGTTGTGGTTTTGATTTGTATTTATCTGATGATTGGTGATGTTGAGCATCTTTTAATATGCCTATCTGTCATCTGCACTTTCTGTTTAAAAAATGAGCAGAAGAACTCAATGGACATTTTTCCAAAGAGACAATATAATATCTTTAATGAACTGAACTGGCATGATATCCTCCAGGACTGTGAGAGATTCTGGGAAACTAAGTTTTGGCACAGAACTTGGAAGTTGACAACTCAGGCTTGTCATTCCTAGGACACTAAAGCTATACTTTTGTATGACCAAGTTAAAGCAGACTACTTTTAGTGTTTTTTGTTTATGAGAATGGATAAGAATGCATTTGTTCTATCAATAACTGCAGACTAGGAGCAGATAACTCCAATAAGGAAACCAGTATGGCAAATGCCTGCAATACGCATTATCACCAATTTTCTAATCTCATCAATATTTTGCACTGGCCAAACTAAAGTTGAATGCTAAGAAGCATACCATATGCATCTTTTGGGTATTTTATGGTGGCATTCCTATGGTTCCTCAAGGGATAAAATCTTTCTTTTGAAGTATAGTTTGGTAGGGATGAGGGTAATTCAATGCTCTCATTTTGTCCTTCAAATCATTGTGTAGTTCTTTCTCCATGGGCTTCACTGGTGGCTCAGATGGTAAAGAATCTACCTGCAATGCAGGAGAACTGAATTCGATCCCTGGGTTGGGAAGATCCCATGGAAAAAGGAATGGCTACCCACTCCGGTATTCTTGTCTGGAGAATTGCATGAACAGAGTGGCCTGGCAGGCTGTACAGTCCATGGGGTTGCAGAGAGCTAGAGATGACTGAGAAGCTAACACTTCTCCATGGGTCAAGATTCACATGAGGATTTGGCAGATTGGAATTACATTGGAATTCTACAAATCATTGAAACTATTTATTCCAAATATACAATTAAGAACTGAGGTATTAACTATGAAGTAGCATCAGTAAAAGTCTATTTGGATAAGGATAAAGAGAAAATATAGTTATCACCATTATACCATAAGATATTAATATTGTATTATCTTATTGAATCATTATGATGATTAAAGATAATGGATGAGAAAGAGCTTTTTAAATATCACTTTTCTCTCCTGCCACAATGTTATAAATCTCTTGAAGACGGAAATCAGGCCTCATCTATCCCTGAGCTGCCAAATGTGTCTGGCATACAGTTTGGCTCATAGAATAGGAAATCAGTAAATGTATGTTAAATGGAATTGGATAGAATGAACTGTACGTTGGATATCCAGATTCATCCTAGCATTGGAGAGTGGGGATCATGGTATAAATGTGGTACTAGAACAAAAGGAACAAGATAAGCTTAGAAATATTTCTGTCAAAATTTGATGTGTCCTCCAATATTATATATAGAAAGAAGTTAGTGGAAAAATCATAGACAATGGGGACTGGAGAGAGCTCAGAATTTAATTGTTATAGTGGTTGTTATTTTAATAGACACCAGGCAATGTCCAATTTTGCACACCTAAGACAGTGAGGATAGTCCAGAATACGTAAGGCTGTCAGAGCTGTAAGGGGTTTTGAGATCTCTGAGCCCAGTAGCCTCCTTCTCTAGTGAGGAAAGTTGCAGTCATGACTCCATAGTTACTTAATTGGGAGAGTTTAAGCCCAATCTGCCCAAGATCATAGAGCTAGTAATGGGCTGAGATTACTAGCTCTGTGACTTTGAAACATCAATAAATCCATTCAAATCTGTTTCTTTGTTTGCTGGATTGTTGTAATGAGGTAGTAACCATAAGTACTCAGTGCCTAATAATGCACCTGGCATAATAGATAACAAATTAGATAACAAATAGATAACAGATAAATGGTGTTATTTTGGTAAACTGCTCTAGGAGAGACCACTTCTGCATTTACTGGAATTATCAGGATTTGAGATTTTTCTGCCTCCACAAATTTGGCCAAATACTCACAGATTGCTCTCCAGAGTCTGTTAGGCCTCTATGCAGATCTCCTTTCTTCTATTGATGTTCTTTCTTCTAGTAGACAGTACCATTGAAAGATTATAGCTGTCTCTTTTATTCATTTTTCACTGCCTTGATCATATCACCTTGGTCTACCTCATAGATCTTCTGTGGGAAACTTTTCTCCTGCATTTCTTCATCTGAGGGTAATCTCTGGGACTATGGTAGGCCTTCACTAGAACTGTGACTCAGTTCTCTCATCTGAGAATTAGATGAGGACTGGCTCAGATGGTAAAGCGTCTGCCTACAATGTGGGAGACCTGGGTTCAATCCCTGGGTTGGGACGATCTCCTGGAGAAGGAAATGGCAACCCACTCCAGTATTCTTGTCTGGAAAATCCCATGGATGAAGGAGCCTGGTAGGCTACAGTTCATGGTGTTGCAAAGAGTTGGACACGACTGAGCGACTTCACTCACTCACTCAAATACATTAATGTTATTCAAAACTCTCAAAGGAGTGCCAGGCTTTGCTATCATTCCATCTACAGTTATTAAAGAATCAGTAACTGGCAAGGTCAAAATCTTGCAACACAAATGCAAAAGTAGAAGATTTTATATAGTCCACTTAAGAAACGTACCTTCAGATACTGGATACTTGGGGCTGGTGCACTGGGACGACCCAGAGGGATGGTATGGGGAGGGAGGAGGGAGGAGGGTTCAGGATGGGGAACACATGTATACCTGTGGCGGATTCATTTCGATATTTGGCAAAACTAATACAATATTGTAAAGTTTATAAAAAAAAAAAAAAAAGAAATGTACCTTCTATAGAGTCCTGGACCACCTTTGCTGTGTTTGATGAGTGGCTCAAGTGAGAGACTACTTATTGGTTTAAAGCTGGGGTGGGTTTGTGTGTCAGGCTTCTCTGTTAGCATGCAGAGAGCCCGTTGCATTATAAGCACTGGCCTGACAAAGTGCTGGGCTCTTTTTAAGTGATTCAGCCAACCCATTCCCCCACCGCTGACAAAGCATCAATGCCCAGTCACTTCCCAACAGTGCTGCCATTATCTCCCACTTCAGGAAGATGGAGAGCTTAGAGGGAGCAGTGTACAATTATTTTCAGAAATGAGATGGCTGTATTTGAGTCTGAGAGCTCAAAGTCATGGATAATACATGTCTCTCTCCTATCTCTGTCTCTCTCTTGCATATAAAGTATTATGGTTATGAATTGAAACATGACTTACCAATGTAAAATTTATGAAGAGAATTTAGTAAATATGTGGATATTTCAAGAATCATGTATTGATGAAAACACAGAGCTGAATTGATTGAAACTATTTTGCACAGTTTGTTATTTGACAGTGGGAAATTAACAGTGAAAATATGGAATGTTCTTAGTGTAAATATATTTTCAGTCTTATTTTTTGGTTTACATCATGCTAATACAGCCATAAACTTACAGTTTGTCATCACAAAATATTGAAAATATCCAGAAAGTTGCATTTGGAGGGTGATAGACTTTTCTATGGATCATTGCAAAGGATTTCATTATGGTAGAGATAGAATTTGTTCTGTTTTTATGAACTCATTACATATTTGTTTAAGGATTTGGAATTTTTTGTTTAGAGTCATTTTTTGGTTAAATTTATTTTATGGAGCATTTCTTCATTTACTGTTATGGTGAAATTCTTTTGTTTTAAGCTCAATAGCTGTTATTTCTAGTCCTTGCAAAATATTAGACCTTAGAGTCTTTTAGAGTTTCTTTTACTGCAACCATCTACTATTAATAGACTGATTGTTGGCCTCATAGGATAGAACATCCAGCTTTGTTATGTGCTATAGTTTAATATCCATCTCATAGAAACTGCTGAAAATCAATCTTCAACTTGCAGATACTTTGGATTTGAGGCATTGATTTGTGAGAAATCTGTATCACTTTTTGTGGTTCTCTTTCATACAATAATGGTAAATCAATATCAGTTGTTGTGTTATTTTTTATTTCTTTAGAAATATTGGAGTAAAACATTGGTTGTCCAGTGTTGTGAGGTTTAGTCCTGATTGCTTTTAGCTTACTGTAGTAACTTAACCTCCATGTGCTGTGGTGTCTCCATCTATAAAATGAAGAAGAGGAAGGCATCAGACTAGAGCATCTTAAAAATTCCTCTTCTCTTTTGCTCTCTGATCTTACACGTGGTATATTTTGGACTACGTTGGGCAGACTCAGGCTGTTATGACGATGATAGTTTGCCTGAGGTTAGGAAAGAGGATGAATTAGAGGAAATGCCTCAGATCAGATGGGGCCAGGAGAATTACACTGTTAATAAAAGAAAGTCCCAGTAGAGACAACTCAGAGGGTTTACACATGGGCCAGAATGGCTTGGCAAAATTAGATGAACTCCAGTGATATGTCACTAACAGGACTTGAGTGGTGGGAAAGTGGGAACAAATTCCCAGAAGGGGCAATGCAGAGAAAAATCACCAGGTAATACGCAGGGCCAGGTGATACAGAAATATGCCTCTGGATAAATGGACACAGAAAGTGGAAAATTCAGTCACAGCGTGATAAGTTGGAGCTTTGTGAGGTAGAAGATAAGATAGGAAACACGCAACTGGAAATCTCTAGGATTATCACAAGCTCATCCCTGTCATACTGACATAGAGTCTGCTGGCAGAAAAATAATAACTCTAAGCTCTACCAACTTTTGGTGTCATTGTGTCTAAAAGCAAGTGTATCTTCTTAGGGGTTATAAATGAAAAGGAGGGAAAGAGTAATCAGAACTACATGCCTTAGCTGGCTCTCCTTCTGCAAGACCTTATTAGTGCTTAAAAATTTTGTTTCTTATTTCTACAGGCAGGGAGAGTCAGAGAAACGATGGAGGAGGAGGAGAAGTTCTTATGGAAGGAGATTTTTTTAAAACTGAAAGAACCTGTTTTAGCTGGAATGGAAAATATGTTTCCTTGGTTACAGATCTTTATATGTGGCAGAATTATGGTGAAAACACTGTAAGGAAAATTACTTGATTGCTGGGAGGTATCAGAGTTTTTCAACAAATATTTCACTGAATTGAAACGGATTGAGCACCTCCTATGTACAAGGGTTGGAACTGAGTGCTCTGGGGGATAGAAAAAATATACTCCATTGTTCTTTCCTTGAAGGGGTTCATACTAGCAATGAGAGCCAGAGCACACAGAATAGTGATTAAAGGAGAAAGTGAGATTTAAATATCTGTATAGAATGCTGATGTGTCCAAAGGGATTCCCTCCCTTCCCCTTCTAGTTCTGGAGCAGTCAAGAAACACACCAAATATAATGCATATCAGGCAATAAAGTACATTTATTTAGATTAGATAAAGGCTAGACTGAGGTGCACACAGCTTAGCATAGATCCCAGCAGGTGATCTGATACTGAAGTCTAAACTTAGAGATACTTACACTCTTACCGTGCAGTGCGTCTCTCCCCAGGGAACACAGAGGAACCACTCTTTGTAGAAGAACTTATTTCCAAGAAGAAAAGAGAGGAAGTGAGTCTATAATTATGAATTTATCCTTTGCTACTTTTCCCTGAGAAGAAGTGAATAAGGGTAGAGAGATGTTAATAATTATGCTCTTTTTGGAGGGGAAAGGCTTACCTTGGGTGGGGAAGAAGCATTTCCCTTAACAAAGGATAACAGTATAAGAAATAAAGTACATGCAAACGTGTCAAAGAAGGGTCTTAGACTTAAGGTGTTAGAGATAGAAAGGAATCTTGGGCCAGCTGTACTAGGAGGGTTTTCTGGAATTTCGGAATAGATTTGGGCTAGCTTTTCAGTGATTATAACTTTAATTTTGCATGGAGAAGAGCCTGTTGGTGGGAGTGGTGGGGAAGCCATGGGCAGAGCATTAAGAATACAGCGAAGGATGTGAACGCCGAAGTGGGAACTGAGAAAAAGTGGGGAGGTAGGAAACGTTAATAAGGAGATGCCATTGAAGGGAGAAAATACAGGGGAGGAGAAAAGAAGGAGTGTGAACTTAAGGCCAGGGATCTCTGTTCTTATTCTCCTTTGGTGACTTCTCTAGGTCTGTCTCAGTTTCCTCATCTGCAGAATGGTGGGGGCGGGCTGGGTATTGGATACCTAGACTTCTCTGGACTTCGGTTAATTATCTTGGCCTGCCTTGCTGGGAGGGGCTATTAAGACTGTCAAGAAGAACCAGAAAAGACCAGAACTGATGTGCGGTATTATCCCCACACCCCTGAGAGGTACAGAGATAGAGAAAGTTTTCAGTAGTCAGCAGAGCTCTCTGAGAATGAGGCTGTGTTGTTTCACTGGGAGTTGGTGACTTTCTATCATGGGGTGGTGATGGTGGTTTAGTCGCTAAGTCATGTCTGACTCTTGGGATCCTGTGGACTGTAGCTTGTCAGGCTCCTCTGTCCATGGAATTCTTCAGGCAAGAATACTGGAGTGGGTTGCCATTTCCTTCTCCAGGGGATCTTCCAGACACAGGAATCGAACCCAGGTCTCCTGCATTGCAGGCAGATGATTTACCAACTGAGCTATCTATTGTGGGGAATGGCCTTTAAAGTACACTAAGCCGATTGATTGCAGAGAGCAAGGAAATAGTTCAAGGCCCAGATCCAGGTAAGAAGCACCCAGTGTCGAGCCTGGCTCATCTCTGAAAAGACATGGCTGAGAGCTAGGAGGGAGACCACAGGAAATCAGCCTCTCTCCAGTCCAGCCCACTCTAATGCAAATGTGTTTTGGGTGAAGGAGAGAATTTTCATTTGTTCATTGTCAAATACTTAGTGAGTCCCATTAGGTACCAAAGCCAGTGTTAGGTGCTGAGGATTCATTGGTGAGCAAAACCATTGGAATTTTTGTCTTTCTGGAGTAGGTTTAGGATAGAGTAGAAACTGGGGGAGAGACATATGAGCAAATCTTACAAATATATACAAATACAAACCACGAGACTTGCTATAAAGGAAAAGTGCAGATGCTTCAGTGATTTTTAACCAACCCAACAACTGAGCTAGGGAACGTTTGAGCTAGGGACCTCCCTGTAGCTCAAATGGTAAAAACCTGCTTCTGATGCAGGAGACCAGGGTTCAATCCCTGGGTTGGGAAGTTCCTCTGGAGAAGGGAATGACAATTCACTCCAGTGTTCTTGCATGGTGAACCCCATGGACAGAGAAGCCTGGTGGACTATAGTCTGTGGGGTTGCAAAGAATCAGACACGACTGAGTGACTAACATACACACAACAATTGATTTCCCAGGCCAGGGAATGTAGATACCTGTGCACTCTGGGTTCCAACCTCCACTGTGTCAGAGGACAGTTCAACCCTTGATCCCTCTTCTAGAACTTCTTGCCTTCCCTCTCTCTCTACTTCCTGATGAACCACCTGTTGTTCCTGTAGTTCCAGCTAAAATGTCAGTGTCTTGTTAGGTGGTAAGTCAGGGCCAGATTGAGCCCCATGCTTTATTTCCAACTATGTGTTACTTTAGTTTGGGCTACCCCGGTGGCTCAGTCAGTAAAGAATCTGCCTGCAATATAGGAGACCGCCTGTAATGCAGGAGACCTGGGTTTGATCCCTGGGTCAGGAAGATCCCCTGGAGAAGGAAATGACAACCCACTGTAGTATTCTTGTCTGGAAAATTCCATGGACAGAGGAGCATGGCTGGCTACAGTCCGTGGGATCACAAAGAGTTGGACACTACTGAACGACTAAAACTTGACTCTGTGCTGACCTCTCCCTCTGCTCCCCTTCACACAGGCATCTTTGTGGGCCAGAGCCAGTTTATCTAAAAGCTGCATTAGATTATTTAAGTATAAATTAAAAATGAGGGATGCGACTGCCTCAAGCCACTTACGTGTGGAATTAATTGCCTCAGAGTCCTACTTCTTGGCACTCAGTTCTGAGTGAGTTTTCTGTTGCAGTGAGCTTTCACCAAAGACTGAGGGTTGGGGTCTGACTTCCTGTGCTTGAGAACTTCTTCTGCACACCCCAAATTGTCATTTAAATCTGGTTTACAATGAACTCTTATTTTGACCTCCCTGTATTGAAACTGAGTTTATAGTTATAATATGTGCCCAATAAGTACCTACAAAACTAGAAGAAAAAAATTTAAATGGCTAATAAATGATTCAGGGGGAGAAGAAATTACATTCCAAGAAAAGCTAATAAATGGCCATGAGCTGTGTTGTCCTCAGGAGCAGGGCCTCCAGTGCCCCATCACCAGGTAACAAGACCACAGGACCAGCACCCAAAGCATTGGAAGGGATTCCCAAGTAAGGACAGACTCTAGCTTGCAGACCAAGTCCTGAGTTCCTTTCTCTTAGGCTAGAGACTAATGTCCTCTGCTAAAGGATCAGGCTTGATACAATTAACTTTCTTAGGGCGTAGGGTGGGGATAGGGACAGGGAAGTATGGGTTCTCAGCACCTTGCCTGACAAATGTGGGTAGTATTCTGTAAAGACCGGTTTTATTCTGGGGGAGGAGACGGGCACTAAGGTATCCTAAAGTGGGAAATGACTTGGGATGTGGAGTGGAGAAAGGGGAGGGATAGGTTGATAGAGGTGGTTTATAAACTGGCACCCAGCAGCTAAGCTCCAGCTTTTCTGGGTTCTGTTTTTCTTAGGATTTCAGATACAGCTCAGCTACACGGATATGTGGTTTCAGTTTTCCCTGTGAGTGAGTGACCGAAATAACAAGGTTCCTCCAGACAACTGACTTGGAAACTTGTAGAAGTCTTGGAAACTTCTCAGCAAACCTTATGGCTTATGGTAAAGAACCTGCCTGCAATGCAGGATGCCGGGGTTTGATCCCTGGGTTGGGAGGATCTCCTGGAGAAGACAGTGGCAACCCACTCCAGTATTCTTGCCTGGAGAATTCCATGGATACAGTCCATGGGGTCACAAAGAATCAGACATGACTGAATGACTAACACAGCAAACCTTGCCCCTCTGTCTTTTGCTAAGCCTCTGCTTCCCTCTCTCTCTCCATGACCATTTTGCCTCTGTGTCTCTGTCTGTCTCTGATTACCATTGTCAGAGCAGCATCTTTAAACGCCCAGGCCGTGAGCATCACGACTCATCACGAGAGAGCCACAGCACTCTCGGCCCTCATTCTTTCCTCAGGCTCTCAGCACTTCCTTGCACACCACTGAGATCTGAGCCATCCTTTCCTAGAGAGCGAGCAGGCTGAGTGCTGCATTGCAGTGGAACCATTTAAAGAAACTGCAAGAACCATAAGTTTATGTCACTCCCTAGCCATTCACGTGGATGTGCTATTCAGGGGCTATTTGGATATCAGGGAGCTCCTTGTGCCAATATGGAGGAACTGGGGTTTCGCTTTTTATGTGTGCAGAACCAAACTATAGCTGTCTGCAGTTTGAAGACTACACAGGGAGGCAGATAAGGTGCTTAATTGTTCATAGCCCACAGATACGAAGGAGCTCAGAGATGGAGCCTTGACCTTTTGTGTTTGGTCATGTATTTAGCCAAGTAGAGGGCATATTCTGGTCTACTCAGGTAAGTGGTGGGATTAGGTTAGAAGTAGAATCACTTCAACATCTGGCCAAGATTGAACTCAGAAGCTAATGTGCCTGTGTTTATTAGTCAGTGTTTATTAGGAACCCACTATGCATGAGATACTACCCTGGACAATGCTGGGATGAGGCAGAGAAATTAAAATTGGTCTCTGTGTCTGTCCATTTGAGGAGGAATGTGGAGTAGGTTTTAATTAAAGCTGTGAGTGTGCATTATTCAGCATGGGGCACATGAATCTGAAAGGATTCAGGAAGAAGAATGTGATAGAGAGGGCTTCCTGGAGCAGATGAGCCTTGAATCAAACCTTGAATCAAACCTAAGAGGCCGAGAAGACTCAGGGGTCCCTCAGACCCAGAGAAGAGAAGGCGTCTTCCTTGCAGAGGTTGGCCCAGCAGGAAGAGCTTCATTAATCAGCCCCTTTAATTCAGAAATTTTATTAAAATAAGGCAATACTAACCCAAAGGATGGCCATTGGGCTTTTGGTACAATATAAGCCAGTTATTCATTGAAATTACATTTAGTGCAAAGGACATTTATTGAGCACAACCTCTGTGCAGAGTTGTGGAGAAGAAAGGGATGAATACTAGCTACTCAGCCCCTGTTCTCAAGAAAGTCTTAGCAGAGAAGCTTATGCGAAGGGATGGAGAGGATGGGATCAACACTTGGGGCTGTTTACTGAAAAGACGAGGGTCTGGGGATCCTGGTGGCTCAGATGGTAAAGTATCTGCCTGCAATGCAGGAGGCTCAGGTTTAATCCCTGGGGGAAGATCCCCCAGAGAAGTGAATGGTTACATACTCTAGTATTCTTGCCTGGAGAATGCATGGACAGAGGAGCCTGGTGGGCTACAGTCCATGGGGTTGCAAACAGTTGGACATGACTGAGCAACTAAACACACATGGAGGAAGCATTCTTAGCTTCTGGTCCTGCCTTCTCTCTCGATTGTTTGGTCTTTGGTAAATCATTTAACCTTATGGACCTTCAGTTTCTTTGTGTGTAAAATGAGATTAGTGATGTCTTCCTCTCTCTTGATATGATAGTTGGAGAATCCAAAGGGATAATGGGTCTAAAAGTGTTTTGTCAACTGTAAACTGATGCGTGGATGTGCATCATTACTATGCATGTGAGTGGTGATAGTCTTAGTAGTGAAGACCGAGCATTACAGTACCATGGCTCATGACTAAAATGTTGTCATCTCTAATGCGTGTGTCTGTGCTCAGTCGATTCAGTCGTGTCCAACTCTTTGTGACCCTATGGATGCCCACCATGTTCCTCTGTCCATAGGATTCTCCAGGCACGTTTACTGGGGTGGGTTGCCATAACCTCCTCCAGGAGATCTTCCTGGCCCAGAGATCAAACCCGACTGTCCTGCACAGCAGGCAGATTCTTTACTACTGAGCCACTGTGGAAGCCCCTGGTTTTCTCTAAAACCTAACTTCAAAGCACATATCTCTTAGGGAGCATTTTAGTAGCCTGCTTTGAATTACCTATGTCTAAGCAGAACAAAATTGAATTACTTTAAAAAGATTCTACTATATCTTTCAGTCATTTAAGATAATTTTTGCACATAATTAGTTTCAATTTATGTTGTGTTGTATTTTGTATATGCTAGAAAAAATAAACTTTTGTGTGCAACCATTTGATAGGTATTGGAGATGGGAAGAAGAGATGAAAGGCAGGGATGATTTAAAAAAAGACAAAAAAAAAAAAACAAAACAAAACTATGGATCCATGAAGAAAATTATAAATCTATAAGCGATAGCAGAGAAACCTAGTCTGTTTCAAGCTCTTGTTATTTCATCTCTTACTTTTCCTGGAACTTTTTTTTTTTTTGGTCTAAGATAACAAATGATAGGAGTAAAGATTTAACAATTGAATTCATAATTCAAAACTTAAAGGGAAAGATAATTTCAAACTTTAATGACAAAATTGTAATGTTTAATGTGGAACGTAGGCTGTTGAAGTCAGAGGCTTTGAATTTCAGTTCAAGTTCCTGCAGTATCTTGGGTAAGTTTCCATTAGTCATCAACATTCTGAGCAGTCCTCCATTCAGAATGGATGTAATCATGACTTACTGAGTATGTCCCAGAAGAGCCTTGAGTTAATGCGTTTGAGACAGCCTGAGCTGCTCAGATGAAAGGTGGCCCAAATGAATACATGGTTAGATGAGCCTGTTACAAAGCTGCTGGGTTTCAAATGTTATTTGAAAAAGTCAGGCTAGCAGACAGGGTGCCAGCACCAAATAGACTATGAAAGAGAAGATGTAAATGTGGACAGGAAAGGGAAAGGATAAGGAAGTAACAATATTGAAAAAAATCATGAATTATCTTGGTGTTTCATAAACAAAATAATGAGAATATGTTGCAGTCAAATCAACATGTGATACTGTTGGCATTCTTGGCTAAGACTATTTAAAATTTCTAAATGATAGAAATTTATAAAGCATCTAGTATTTTCATTGCTGAATAAATTTTGCTGCCTGACATCCCTTTTGTAAAAGTCTGGCTATTCTATTCTGTAAAAACTATGCTTCTACTTTAATAGATTCATAGTCTACTGGCCAAAGCAAAATGGTTCAAGCAAAGATAGATGGAGATAAGAGATGTTTATGATGTCTTCCTGTCTTTGTGGGTTATGAGTACTGTTTTTCTCTTATTAATTCAGAACCAAGTTTCAAAGATCCAGAAGAGAAAATATGGCTCCCTCCAACACCACTCTGTATAAGCAACAGTTTTAACAATCAAAAGCTAAGTGGTAAAATGCATAACTTACATAAGCCCAACTCTCTGGCCATGAAACAAAACTAAAATAATAACAGAAGTTAATCAAAAATTCCAGTCCCCAATGATGATAAACTACACTGAAACAAAGCCAACTTTCCCAAATAACACTTGGCTAGAGAACGCATCAAAACTGAAACTATGTACTGCTCAGAAATTAACAGTAATGCAAATGCAACATTTACAAACATAGAATAAGGCCAGGGTTATACACAGAGAAAACAAATTGTATTAACTAAATTTATTGGACTTCTCTGGTAGCTCAGATGGTAAAGAACCTGCCTGCAATGCATGAAATCTGGTTTCAATCCCTAGGTCAGGAAGATCCCCTGGAGAAGGGAACGACTACCTTCTCCAGTATTCTTGCCTGGGAAATCCCATGGACAGAGGAGCCTGGCAGGCTATTGTCCATGGGTTGCAAAGAGTCAGACATAACTGAGTGACTAAGCATGGACCAATGACTACATTTATTAGGAAAGAAAAATAAAACCACCTAGAAAGTACTCATCAACTTCCTACTGACCAAAGATTGCAAAAGACTCATTGTAAGAAAATTACAAGTGATAAACACTTGTATGCCAAAATTAAGAAGCTGTTAAGTGGTAAATCTAAACTGTAGATCTTTATCTCTAGACACCATGTTTCTGCCAATACATCTCTCTGTGTCTCTTTAGGAATGGTTGAATATTCATCTAAACACTTTCATCCAGTTGCACTAAGTAGAGGAGAATATCTTTGTTTTCCATCTTTATATAGAGTTGTGTTGTTCAAGCTGTACCTCTGATATAATTGAGAGGAGATATTTATGGAAAGCTAGAAGTTGTGAGAAGGCAATGGCAACCCACTCCAGTACTCTTGCCTGGAAAATCCCATGGGCGGAGGAGCCTGGTAGGCTGTAGTCCATGGGGTCGCTAAGAGTTGGACATGACTGAGTGACTTCCCTTTCACTCTTCACTTTCATGCATTGGAGAAGGAAATGGCAACCCACTCCAGTGTTCTTGCCTGGAGAATCCCAGGGAAAGGGGAGCCTAGTGGGCTGCCGTCTATGGGGTCGCCCAGAGTTGGACATGACTGAAGTGACTTAGCAGCAGCAGCAGAAGCTGTGATTGGTGGGATGACCATTTGTTACCATGTCTGCCTTATAATGGCTTCCCTGGTGGCTCACACAGTAAAGAATCCACCTGAAATGCAGGAGACCTGGGTTTGACCCCTGGGTTGGAAAGATTCTCTGGAGAAGGGAATGGCTGTCTTATAAACATTTCTACAACTCCTGGGAGAGTGGCCACCTTGGCCTTGAGTTAGAGGAGTATTTTCTCCTTTATTAATTTTCTTCATAAGCATTATTTACCTAAGAAATTGATATTCAGAACACTGCTCCAGGCTAAGACATCACGTGCCGGTTGGGAAGAGAGTTCCTACTCTTAGCCAGGCCCAGTTCTCTAGGGAGCACCAGGGCAAAGAGATAAAATGAAAGTGTTCTCTGTCCTAAGAAACTCACAGTCCAGAAGGGAGCAAGATACAAACAGAAGACCATACTTTGGGGCAGGAAGTCATGAGTACTGAATAGATGTTCATCAGGGTTTTGGGAGGTGAAAGCAATCACGCCTGACAGTGAAATAAGAAAAGACTCACAAGGCAGTTGGCATCTTGAGTGGATCTTTACACCTAAGAAAGATTGGGTTAAGCAGATAAGCAAACCTGTGCAAAGGCTATGGATGTGAACATAGAGGGCACGCTATATGAAAGGCAAGCTCATTGGTATTTCTGTCTCTTAAGGGTCAGGGTGACAAATGGAGAGGGATTTGAGGTTCAGAGTTCACTTTCCAGCACTAACTTTCAGCCTCTCCTGAGTGAGGTCCCTGAGAAGTAGATTCTATGTTTGCTATAATTAGCTTACATAGCCACGTCAACAGCACCCTTGCTGGTCATTTGGGACCTCCCTGCTTTTCATTTAAGTTGCACTGCGGAAAAATTACACTGCTCTAGGTTACACTGCTGAAGGGCTGTAAGTTATACTGCTGAAAAATTCCATCCCAATGATCTCCACTTGTTAGTTCCTTGGGACCAGGTAGATGAACATTATCTAGGTTATCAAAGTGGAAGTTGCTACTGCTAAGTCACTTCAGTCGTGTCTGACTCTGTGCAACCCCATAGACAGCAGCCCACCAGGCTCCCCCGTCCCTGGGATTCTCCAGGCAAGAACACTGGAGTGGGTTGCCATTTCCTTCTCCAATGCATGAAAGTGAAAAGTGAAAGTGAAGTGGCTCAGTCGTGTCCGACTCTTAGCGACCCCATGGACTGCAGCCTACCAGGCTCCTCCACCCATGGGATTTTCCAGGCAAGAGTACTGGAGTGGGGTGCCATTGCCTTCTCTGGAAAGTTGCTAAGTAATGTCCAACTCTTTGCAACCCCATGGACTATACAGTCCATGGAATTCTCCAGGCCAGAATACTGGAGTGGGTAGCCTATCCCTTCTCCAGTGGATCTTCTTGACCTAAGAATCAAACCAGGGTCCCCTGCATACAGGTGGATTCTTTACCAACTGAGCTATGAGGGAAGCCCAACTAGGTTATGAAAATTTAACCCACCCTGTGCTTCAAGACAACACAATGATAAGATATGTGTGGAGAAGGCTAGGGTGGGGGGTGGGTGAGAAAATTCTCTTCTCATCAGAGATTTTTAGATATTCTTCTGCTGAAACTCCCATAGGGCACTTAGTCCAACATGGATTGTCTGGATGCCTACCAGGCTCTGTGTAAGCCAGTGGTTGCTCACAAGTGATTCAAGTGCATTTCTGTGAAATGGGCAGTGTGATTTCCTGAAGTATGATGGCCCTGTTTCATCCGCATGTTTAAAGGCCACACCTTGTGTGCCAGACAACTTATTTGGGTCTTTGTTGGTGGACAACCATTGTGTCACTCTGGCTTATCTCTGGTCGAAATCCCATAAGGGAAGACCCCATTGGTTGATCTGAATATTCAGACAATCTATGTGAAGGAAAGGAGTTTGGCTCTGATGGAAACATCTGCTTATCCAGGCTACCTGGTTCAGGAAAGATATCCTGGACTCCAACTATGGAGAACCTTGAATATTACAATAGTCAAAGGAATTCAGCTGTTCATTATATCATAGGCCCTGGAGAATTTATAGGTATGTTATATCATCAGGTTTAACACTAGGAATATTCTTTCATTCAGGACATTCAATGAGTTGCTACTATATGCCATGTCCTGCCATAAGCATGGGGGAAAGCCCCAAGGAAAAGAAGACAGTTCCTGCCCTTGAGTTGTTTTCACTCGAATTAGGAAGGCAGAAAAGTGAATCAGGGTTTGCAGGATAGTGTGTTAGGTGTAGTTATAGATATGACTAAACCCAGGGACTGTCTGAGCACAGAGGAGGGGCTTCTAAGACAGACTAAGGGATCAGGGAAATCTTCCTGGTTGAGATAACAACTGACCTGGTCTTTGAAAGATAACTGGGAGTTAGCTTTGCGGAGTTCAAAAGGAACAATGAGCAATGAGTAAGTCACTGGAGCACAAAGGGTCTGAGAGCCCTTTGACATCAGTGTGAGGCTAGAGCTGGAGGCAAAGGTACTGCCTGGGAGGCGGCACTGAATCAGTCCAGATGCGGAGGGTCAGCACTAGAGCAGGTGCTGTGGAGCGGCCAGGAGAGGCCAGGAGAGGCATGGTCAGCACCTTTCTCTTAATGTGTTCATCTCTATTTGATCTTACATTTTCTCTTTGCTCTTTTTTTTTGTTGTTGTTCTATTGTCCTACCTCTCACTTTGGCTAGCAAATGGATAATGTCCCCTGAAACTGTTCTAGAACTTTCCTGAACTACGCAATTTGCAAAATTTTATAAATTCCTATAGTATTTGTAAAAACTATTTCTTCACCTAAAACTGTTCCAAACCTCTTTGGCTGTTTTTCTATGGGTGGGATTTACATGTACACAGAGAGTTCTCTCCTCCAGCCTCAGTTTTGGGGGAGGGGAAGCCATTTTCCCGTGTTTGCCCACTTTTTTCCCCTGAACTTCTTATGTTCCTGATGATATTCACCTCGGCTCCTCAGTCTTGAAGGGTCCTCATGCTCCATTCTCTGCCTGTTTTCTATCTAATCTCTAGTGAGGATCTAAAATATATGCACTCATACATGAACAGTACCAGCAGTGTTCCCTTTCTGTCTTACTCAGAAATTTGATGGGGGCTTTTCAGGCATCAGATTGTGGATGGGAGATGAATCAGCCCTTCATGCAGATGGTTTCCCGATCTCCCTATGGATTTATTGACCAGGTCAACATCGCTGAAGGAAACATGGACCTTTGAGGCCCTGAGATACACTCTATCACTAAACCATGGTGTCACTGGAGGACTGCGTCTTCCCCATTCTGGAATTTGATTTTCTTATCTTTAAAATAAGAGGGCTGTGCAAATTTAGCTCACATCTTTGTGACATTCTGTAATTTACCTTGATTTCTTTTTAGCACAGCTTATGTCTAGAACAGGATGTCCTGGCAAGTAACTTCTATCTTTCTTTTCACATACATGATTTTATTTGACAAGTGATGTACAGACATGAAAATGGTGTATTAGTTACATCAGGCTTATTCCAAACTTGTGCCTCAATGGAGTGAGCACAGGCTAGGTACGGCTTCCCCAATACTTCCTTGTGTGTTGATGAGTGAAAATGTTTTAAAAAGGAATAGAACTTCCACTTCATAGAGAGACTGGTAAATAGCTGAGGAGAGGAGAAAGTCTTCAGTGTCTGCTCATAAAGTAACTCATATGTACTTAGGAAGGGAAGGCTACCTGGGCAGTTCTAGAGCACCAGTATGTAAGAGACAGGCTTCTTGGGTGGCTCAGTGGTGAAGAATCTGCCTGCAATGCAGGAGATGCAGGTTCAATCCCTGGGTCAGGAAGATGCCCTGAAGGATGGCACGGCAACACACCCTAGTACTCTTGTCTTGAGAATCCCATGGACATAGGAGCCTACTACTACTACTACTAAGTCGCTCCAGTCGTGTCCGGCTCTGTGAGACCCCATAGATAGCAGCCCAGCAGGCTGCCCCATTCCTGGGATTCTCTAGGCAAGAACACTGGAGTGGGTTGACATTTCTTTCTCCAATGCATGTAAGTGAAAAGTGAAAGTGAAATCGCTCAGTCGTGTCCGACTCTTCGAAACCCCGTGGACTGCAGCCTACCAGGCTCCTCTGTCCATGGGATTTATGGGGTTGCAAAGAGTTGGACACAACTTAGCGACTAAATAACAGCAATAAATATGAGACAGGGCGCTAAACATCACCGGTGCTAAATGGATTCCCACTCCCACTGACACTGAAAATACTGTCCAGTGGAAATTTATACCACTTTTTAAGTGGGAGAAGGAATAATAGCTCCGTTGATCACTGGTTGTTCTGCACCATGATACATGCATTCATATTTGGCATTCAGAATCAGCTGAAATTTTGAGGCCAAAAACATAGGGTGTGCTTCTCTTTACTGGGAATGAATGATTTATTATGTTATCTAAATACCAAATCTTGAATATGCTTCTCAGGTTGTATCTGGCTTGGAAAAATTATTGGACATATAACAACATAAATATAAGGACAATACAAGGACATAGACTATAGGAAAATGAGGAATTATTTTGGGCATTCTGTTTTTCAGACGTTGACTCTCCTTCAGACATTGGAAGTGGATTAGTAATTAAATCTGTTTATGTATATAGTTCTTATAAGTAAAAGGTTGCTTGATATCTTACTCCCGCCAGAAAAAACAGTGACAAAATCTTTAAGCAATATGGATTTGGAGGGGCTCCAGGGTCCCTACATTTCTCCATTTGCTTCTAACTTTTTGTATCCAGAGAGTGGCTGACAGTAACAGAGACATCTTGACTTATAATCCTCCCCAGCTGAAATGCCCAGGTAGCTAGTCTCCCTAGTTCCCACTTAGCCTCCTTGTCTTAGCTGCTACCCCTCAGGTCAATATTTCATCTGACATCATTCCAAGACTCAAGGAGAATTCTTGCCTGTCAGACTAATTTGTCTTTAAAGACTTACTATGTACTATGTACTTTCACTAAGCAGATGCGTTCCATGGCCAACTCAGCATAAGGACCATGGGGAAACAATCAATAATACCAAATCATATTCACCCTAGGGATACCTATATTTCTTTCCTAAAATGATAATGTAAAAGGGTTACCTTAGATTTGCATGTTTCCATCTGGCCATGAGAGTGTGTTTCTGTAGCAATATCCGTTTTTGATATTGAATTTAAATGGAAGATTCTTAGGGTCAGATCCTGTGCCAGGTGCTTGAGGAGCTTTTAGGGGGGAAATGAAGTGCTGGTTTGTTCTCAATAAAAATGTAATTCCTTCTTAAAGCAATTCCAGGCATAATGGAGAGGGAGAATTAGGCAAGGGGATGTATTTTGCAGTGTGGGAGGTTCTATGAGTCTGCATACAAAGGGGCAGTGAAAACAACACAGAATCCAAAGAAGGAATGCCATAGGCATTCAGAGTAGGAGAGATCAGGTTTCTGTGCAGAAAAATATAGCCTCCACCAGGGAGGCTTCATCAAGCAAATGTCACCAGAGCCACACTGGCCATTTATACAAATTGGCTGGCATTTTGGCTAGTGGAGATGAGAGGGAAGTCACAGCAGGCAGAGGGAGAGAAATGAGGCAGGAAGACTCAGAGACTGTAGGGGAATGTTGAACAACCATGTTTGGCCAAAGCACAGGGTCAGAGTAAGGGTATGGTTGGAGGTAAGGATAAAATTGTGGGTTTTAGCCACATTGTACTGTGCTTTGGCTCTGAGGAATGGGAAATTAATTAGGCAGTTAATGAGAGTCATTAACGGCTTGTGTGCATAGAAGTGATAGGATTAGAATTGCACATTGAGATTAATCCTGAAAGACTCTATAAGATATATTGATAGTGTAGAGAGAGAAGGAAGAAGGAGATTAGCTAAGAGGTTATTGCAGTTGTTCATTTCTCGTCAGAGGTAATGGATGAGGCAATAGGAGTGCAACTGCAAAGGAGATGGTGAATTTAGGGACCATTTCCAAGAATGGAATATTTGGGAGTTTTCAGCTGATGATATGAGATGAGGCTGGGAATAAAATGTAATTCCTTGTAATGCAAGCCTGGATAATTAGGGACTGAAGGTCAGTGTGTCATTTATGTAGTGTCACTTTCTGCCTGGCTACTTTCTTTCCCATCCTCCTCTGCTCATTAACTGAAAAGATTTTTCTCTCCTCAGCATTTTCATATATCTTCTTTATTATTCTATTTTAGCATTTTAACACTCCCCCCACCCACATTACATTTTATTTAGTGGCAATTTTAATTGTAAATCTCCATGATGGCATCCCCCAGATTTCCAACAAAGTACTTTACATGTAGTAGGTCAGCATTTACTTTTGCCAGAAGATTATTTTAAGATGGTGGAAAGGTTGAGGTGAGAGTTCAGTTCCATATTATGTTTACTGAGTATCAGTTATTGTGTTAGATATAGACTCAGATATGGAATACAACATAGCCACTCCCTCAAGGAGCAATGGGGATAGCAGACATATAAGCAATTGCAATACACTGGAAAGGTATTGAAGAAGAGACTAGTATGAGGTTCTGTGGGAACACAGAAATGTGAAACACAACTCCTGGAGAGAAGGGAGACAATTCAAGGACGGCTTCCTGGAGGAGTCAGTAACACTGGGTGTGGATTAGCATTAAGGGAAGCTTTATGGTGAAGGAGGGATAAAGAATTTAAGTAATATTTTTATTGTTCTTCGTGAGAACCATCCAGAGTAAAAAAAGAAACTGAAAATGAGAGAGGGAGGGAGGCAAGGTCACAAGGCATCATGATATTTTAGAACTGACTAACTTTAATATTCTTTCCCTGAATATATTTCTGGGTGCCTCTCTACATTCAATCAGATGTATGAATGACCATCATTCTTACCCATTTATCCATACCCAGAATGATGGATTTTAATAGTGGATTTGTGGGAACTCATGTATGGATGAAAGATGTATTAGTCCCTGAATTTTAGAGACAAACAGCTTCCTGGTCAGCTTATGATTTTCTTGAGTTTGGAGAAGCTTAGAAGGAGAATTATGTGGTTTATTCTTGCAGTCTTTAGAATAATGAGGTAATTGTGAACTTTAGAAATAATCAAGACATCTTATAGAGATACATGAGTCAAAAGGAAAACTGATCTTCACTTCAAGATGGTGCTCCTAAGAAGCAAATAGGAATGATTCAGCAGAATGAAACAGAAAATAGGAGATATGCTTTGACTTTGGCTAAAGAGGTAGATATTTTGGAAAGCCTTTTACCTCTCATGGACTAAAGTGATGATTCTGTGTTAAGTAGGAAAGGATTCTTGTCTATTTCTGGGAAAGAATAAAGAAAGATGTTCTGGATCACAAAATGCTGGTTGCTTTTCACTTGCTGAAAACACTAAGTTCCAGAAATGATTTTTCCACTAGCAATTTGGCAGTTAGAGCCTACCCAACATAGAAAATAGACTGATTCTGTGCTGTAAAGCATATTTAATTATAATCAATTAGACGTTTATTTATCTTAAAAGCAGGAATAAAAAAGATTGTTTAAAAAATCTGTTTCCATTGAGTTGGCAGTGAGATGAAATTGTTATTAATTTATGAAAGCTTTCATTGATTTTTTAAAATTGATAACCTAAAAATGTAACTCATCAACAGAATAATGTATTTTAAAAATTCTTTACTTTAACAAATATATTTTCAAGTATCTGGAGATAAAGGTTCTTTTAATTAAGAAGATTGTTGGAAGTTACGTCTCAGCATCTATATGAAGCTTTTCCTGCCTCGTTTTTTTAATGCTGTCTACTCTTTGGATACATTTTTCTCTTCTTTTGTTATTAAATATAACATTTGTAAAGAAATATCATTAAATATATCTGTACAATTTAATAAATAATTACAAAGCCAATACTGGAATAATGACCACCTAAGTCAAGAAATGGTGCATTGCCAGCACCCAGAAGACCTCCATGTGGCCCTTCTCAACCATAAACCCATATTCTACCCTCGAGGGAATAAGTATTCAACTCATGGGATAACCCATTTACTTGCTTTTGTACATTTATTGTCTGTGTTTGCAACTGTAAATGATACAGTACTTTCATTTTTCCTATTTTGGGACATTATACTCATGAAAGCATACCAAATAAATTGATATTATTTTTCTGAGCATCATTCATATATTTGAAGGAAGCTGCAGCTTATTTTATTGCTATATGGTAATCCGTGGTCCGGAGAAGGCAATGGCACTCCGCTCCAGTACTCTTGCCTGGAAAATCCCATGGATGGAGGAGCCAGGTAGGCTGCAGTCCATGGGGTCGCGAAGAGTCGGACACGACTGAGCAACTTCCCTTTCACTTTTCACTTTCATGCATTGGAGAAGGAAATGGCAACCCACTCCAGTGTTCTTGCCTGGAGAATCCCAGGGACGGAGGAGCCTGGTGGGCTGCCGTCTATGGGTCACACAGAGTCGGACATGACTGAAGTGACTTAGTAGTAGTAGTAGTAGTAGTAGTAATCCGTGGTCCTACTCCAGTACTCTTGGGCTTCCCATGTGGCTCAGCTGGTAAAGAATCCTCTTGCAATGCAGGAGACCTGGGTTGGGAAGATCCCCTGGAGAAGGGAAAGGCTACCCACTCCAGTATTCTGTCCTGGAGAATTCCATGGACTCTATAGTCCATGAGGTCGTGAACAGTCAGACTCAACTAAATGATTTTCACTTTCAATCTGTGGTCCCATTTCATCACAACTTAAGAGTTCTTTTATTGATAATGATTGGGTTGTTTCCAGTTAGGTGCATTTTGAAAAATGCAGGTATTAATATCCTATGAGTATGAGTATATGTCCTGGTGCACATGTGCAAGATGACTCTAATGCAGGGTGTTTCAAAGTGAAGTGTTTTCATCAGCAATATCATTATCTGGGAATTCATTAGAAATGCAATTTCCCTGGTCACATCCCAGACCCTACTTAGTTGGAAACTCTGGAAGAGAGGCCTGGCAATGGGATTTAACTAGTCTTATGACACACACTGAAGATTGAGAACCATCTTGAGTAACTACCCTGATATGGACATGGGTGATGTGTACCTTCTACTTGAGGAAGTCCAACTATTCTATCTAGTAAAACCAATGTCCAGCATGATCAGCATCATAGTTTATTAAAGCCATGATCTGATGGCGTGAAAACATGGGTGCCCGCATGCATGTTCAGTTGTGTCTGACTCTGTGATCCCATGGACTGTAGCCCACCAGACTCTGTCTGTGGAATTTTCTAGGCAAGAATATTGGAGTGAGCTTCCATTTCCTTCTCCAGGGGATGTTCCTGACCCAGGGATCAAACCAACAGCTCCTGCCGCAGCTCCTGCTGCATCTCTACAGTACAGGCAGATTCTTTACCACAAAAACATAGGACCTTGTTATAAAATGCAAAATGTTGAATTTCAAGCATCCTTATAAAAATTTCGATGCATTATTATTTACTCATGGGTATTAATGCATTCTTGTCACACTAGTGGTAAAGAACCCACCTCCTAATGCAGGAGACACAAGAGATGCAGGTTCAATCCCTGGGTCAGGAAGAAATCCTGGAGGAGGGCATGGTAACCCACTCTAGTATTCTTGCCTGGAGAATCCCATGGACAAGGATCCTGGCAGGCTACAGTCCATGGGGTTGCAAAGAGTTGGACATGACTGAAGCTACTTAGCATGCATGTACTAATGCATTCTTATTTTTTTGACTGTGAATAAGCAGATCAAATTGTCAACATCTGCTGGATCATGGAAAAAGGAAGAGAGTTCCAGAAAAACATCTATTTCTGCTTTATTGACTATGTCAAAGCCTTTGACTGTGTGGATCACAATAAACTGTGGAAAATTCTGAAAGAGATGGGAATACCAGACCACCTGACCTGCCTCCTGAGAAATCTGTATATAGGTCAAGAAGCAACAGTTAGAACTGGACATGGAACAACAGACTGGTTACAAATAGGAAAAGGAGTACGTCAAGGCTGTATACTGTCACCCTGCTTATTTAACTTTTATGCAGAATACATCATGAGAAATGCTGGGCTGGAAGAAGCACAAGCTGGAATCAAGATTGCCAGGAGAAATATCAATAACCTCAGATATGCAGATGACACCACTCTTATGGCAGAAAGTGAAGAGGAACTAAAAAGCCTCTTGATGAAAGTGAAAGAGGAGAGTGAAAAAGTTGGCTTAAAGCTCAACATTCAGAAAACGAAGCTCATGGCATCTGGTCCCATCACTTCATGGGAAATAGATGGGGAAACAGTGGAAACAGTGTCAGACTTTATTTTTCTGGGCTCCAAAATCACTGCAGATGGTGACTGCAGCCATGAAATTAAAAGATGCTTACTCCTTGGAAGAAAAGTTATGACCAACCTAGATAGCATATTGAAAAGCAGAGACATTACTTTGCCAACGAAGATCTGTCTAGTCAAGGCTATGGTTTTTCCTGTGGTCATGTATGGATGTGAGAGTTGGACTGTGAAGAAAGCTGAGCTCCGAAGAATTGATGCTTTTGAACTGTGGTGTTGGAGAAGACTCTTGAGAGTCCCTTGGACTGCAAGGAGATCCAACCAGTCCATTCTAAAGGAGATCAGTCCCGAGTGTTCATTTGAAGGAATGATGCTAAAGCTGAAACTCCAATACTTCGGCCACCTCATGTGAAGAGCTGTGAGTGAGTGAGTGAGTGAAGTCGCTCAGTCATGTCCGACTCTTTGCGACCCTATAGACTGTAGCCTACCAGGCTCCTCTGTCCAAGGGATTTTCCAGGCAATAGTACTGGAGAGGATTGCCATTTCCTTCTCCAGGGGATCTTCCCAACCCAGGGCTCGAACCCCAGTCTCCCGCATTGTAGACAGATGCTTTACCATCTGAGGCACCAGGGAAGTCCATGTGAAGAACTGACTCTTTGGAAAAGATCCTGATGCTAGGAGGGATTGGGGACAGGAGGAGAAGGGGACGACAGAGGTTGAGATGGCTGGATGGCATCACCAGCTCAATGGACATGAGTTTGGGTGAACTCCAGGAGTTGGTGATGAACAGGGAGGCCTGGCGTGCTACGATTCATGGGGTCGCAAAGAGTCGAACATGACTGAGCGACTGAACTGAACTGAAATGAAGCAGATATCAGACAGTTATTGCTTTTTACCCTGGACAAGGATTAGTTTCTTGAATCATTTTTAGATTTTTAGTTGATTAATTAATCAACTAGTTTTAGTTTATTAATTAATTTGTGAATTGGTGATGCATGTAAAGTGTGCACATTTCAAAATTGAAGAATACATGTATACTATGAAAGTAAGTCTATCTAGTTCTATTTTTCAGTAGATAGCTCTCCTAAGTCATCCACTGTGAGCAGTTTCCCAGTAAGGATTCAGAAATAGTTTCTCTGTGCTTGTTCTTTGTATCATTTAGGATTAGGGAGTCTCTCTCCTATCCTCCCATAGCTCTGTGACTTGCCTTCATCATGGTGTTTACAGCACTGAATGGTTAATTGTTTACATTTCTGTCTCCCACTTTAAACTGGGATTTCTTTGGCTATGGAGATTGAGTTTTATTATACCCAGATCCAGTACAGGCAGTGCCTGGTGGAAAAGGCAATTAATAAAAATGTGACACCTAAATGAATTAAACCACTATTTCTTTTTCCTTTTAGCTCTGCTGCTTTCTCAAGCTTGAATGTCTAGCTTTTTTTGGCTGGCTTTTCTTTCCCAGCTTGTCTCCATTTGGGTGATGTTTGTAGAACGGCATCTTGCCTTGAATGTGGCTCTGTGGAGGTAGATAAATAACTAATAAACTTTGTTGGCCTTTAGAGCCTAGGGGCAAGAAGATGGGCATCTCTGTCTTGTCTCTGCCCTCCTCTGTGAGGCTACAAAGGACAGTGCTGCTTTCCTGCGTTGAGAAGGCTTATGAATACTCTAGTTTACAGAATCCATTCATTATCGCTGATTAGGGAGCAATAGGACACCCATTTGATTAGGAGAAATGATTTCTTAGGGTTTTGTACTTCTAGAAAAGCCAATGTTTGCTGAATAGGATTTCTAATCTTTCTACCTAAATGAGGTTTCTTTTCTAGCAAATCTACTGAGCTGCATGTTTCTGAGCACTCTGGGATTTTGTCTGCTTTTGTTTTTCTCATTGTACCTGGAACTCCACCACTTTAAGGCCCTGATTGAGTTTGGGGAAAGAATGTTCTGTCACCTCTGGTTGCACTTGAATGTTGAGAAACTGTTTTAAAGTCTGTATCTGTCAAACTAACAGCTCAGAATTTTAACTAGCAGATTTGTTCTATCTCTAGTGTGAAGAAGCCTTAATTTTTTCCTCTTGCTCTTTTTATTTTGAACTTGAGGATAGTTATCTTGAGCTGCAAGGTCTGAGGAAAAGGTACCTGAAGCTTGTGTTGCATTGGCACAGCCAGAAAACAAGTTGTGTCTTTTGATTTTTGCTGTGAGTGTGAAAGAGGATATTGCCCGGCTTTATCCTATTTCATGTGCGCTACCTCGTAAACAACATGAATGAAAAATTTCCTTTGAAAAGGACTGGTCTCTGGGATGGTGAGATACTGATAAGTAGTATTGTTTAAGTTAATTCTGTTGAAATTGATATTATGAACTTTTCTCAATTCAATTGTTAAATTTCTTAAGGAAGAGAGTCACTGGCAAGGTGCAAAGGATGGTGGTTACCAAGAGACAGGAAAAATGAATCTTGTTTTGGATTCTATGGAAATGAGCTGTTATTAAATAGAATGAGATAGAGCTACATGTGCTGTTCTGGAAAGTTCTCCAAAAAGTACCTTGCTACTGATACAAGTATGGTGCAAAATATTATTCATTAACTAATCCAATTTATGTATTAAAAATGGCTAATATATACATTGATGTTAGGTGTCTACTTTTCCACAAGCATTAGGCAAGGATGGTTACCTCCAGACAGTGGGGTCAAAGTTTGGGAAAGATGGAGCAATACTTAAATTTTTTGTATTTATCTTGGTGTTTGAGTATTTTACCATGAGATAGTATTACTTTTATGAAGAATAAAAGAAAAAATTAAATAAATATATGAAAACATCAACTGTGACACTTTCTGTGTGGCACTTGATGGCTTGAACTTCAGTTTCTTTACCTGAAACAATCAGTGATAATTGCTTTAGTAATTAGTCTGGAATATCCCTACTTCTTGGGTGTTGCATCATAAACAACATGAATGAAAAACCTTCCTTTGAAAAGGAATGGCCTGTGGCATAACCAGATACTGATAAAATATTGTTTTTCATGTTAAGTCCTGTTGACATTGATATTATTACCTCTTTTCACTTCAGTTTTATGAAGCTACTAATGGGGAGAGTTACTTCTTGCTCATGAAGCTTTTTGAAGATGAAATGGAGAAGTTATTTTAGTAAAAGTTTTTAGAAAAGATTCATTGCTTTAATTTGGTGAAAAATCCAAAGAAGCCTGCTCCTTTAAAGAATACTGTCTGGTAAGAAAGCAAAAAATTCAAAAACAAGGACTTTAAAAAGAACTCTTCTCCATTTCATCTCTTCCCCTAGAGCTGAGCATATACAAATATTATTTCATATCCTTAAATTCTAAGCAACCATTTTCTTTATGTATTCAATAGAGTTAATAAAGGCTGCATGCTTACCTCTGTTGCTTTGTCCAAGAAGGAAATGACCAGAGAAATAGGAAAGCTCTTCATATTAAGACTGTTACACAGAAGGAGGGAAATCATGGCTTTTAAGAAAGAAATTAGATATTATCGACAGGCAGTTGTTGCATTCTGAAGCCTTGTAAGCTGTCTGATTAATCTTTATAGCCCAGTGAAAAAGAAGAAAAGTGAAAGTGTTATATTTCAGTCATGTCTGACTCTTTGAATGAACTGGGAAGAGACACAAACATGAAGAAAATCAAACATCTAATTTTCAAGAAAATCAGAGATACCAAGGGAACATTTCATTCAAAGATGGGTACAATAAAGGACAGAAATGGTATGGACTTAACAGAAGCATAAAATATTAAGAAGTGGTGGCAGGAATACACAGAAGAACTGTACAAAAAAGATCTGCATGACCCAGATAATCATGATGGTGTGATCACTGACCTAGAGACAGACATCCTGGAATGCAAAGTCAAGTGGGCCTTAGGAAGCATCACTACAAACAAAGCTATTGGAGGTGATGGAATTCCAGTTGAGCTATTTCAAATCTTGAAAGATGATGCTGTGAAAGTGCTGCACTCAATATGCCAGCAAATTTGGAAAACTCAGCAGTGGCCACAGGACTGGAAAAGGTGGGTTTTTATCCCTATCCCAAAGAAAGGCAATGCCAAAGAATGTTCAAGCTACTGCACAATTGTACTCATCTCACACGCTTACAAAGTAACGCTCAAAATTTTACAAGCCAGGCTTCGACAGTACGTGAATCGTGAACTTCCAGAGGTTCAAGCTTGATTTAGAAATGACAGAGGAACCAGAGATCAAATTGCCAACATCCGCTGGATCATGGAAAAAGCAAGAGAGTTCCAGAAAAACATCTACTTCTGATTTATTGACTACCCCAAAGACTTTGACTGCGTGGATCCCAACAAACAGTGGAAAATTCTTCAAGAGATGGGAATACCAGGCCACCTGACCTGCCTCCTGAGAAATCTGTATGCAGGTCAGGAAGCAACAGTTAGAACTGGACATGGAACAACAGACTGGTTCCAAATAGGAAAAGGCATCCGTCAAGGCTGTATATTGTCACCCTGCTTATTTAACTTACATGCACAGTACATCATGAGAAATGCTAGACTGGATGAAGCAGAAGCTGGAATAAAGAGATTCCAGGAGATGCCAGGAGAAATATCAATCACCTCAGATACGCAGATGACACCACTCTTATGGCAGAAAGTGAAGAACTAAAGAGCCTCTTGATGAAAGGGAAAGAGAAGAGTGAAAATGTTGGCTTAGAGCTCAACATTTAGAAAACAAAGATCATGGCATCCAGTCCCATCACTTCATGGCAAATAGATGGGGAAACAGTGTCAGACTTTATTTTGGAGGGTTCCAAAATCACTGCAGATGGTGACTGTAGCCATGAAATTAAAAGATGCTTGCTCCTTGGAAGAAAAGCTATGACCAACCTAGACAGCATATTAAAAAGCAGAGACATTACTTCGGCAACAAAGGTCCATCTAGTCAAGGCTATGGTTTTTCCAGTGGTCATGTATGGATGTGAGAGTTTGACTATAAAGAAAGCTGAGCACAGAAGAATTGATGCTTTTGAACTGTGGTGTTGGAGAAGACTCTTTAGAGTTCCTTGGACTGCAAGGAGATCTAACTAGTCCATCCTAAAGGAAATCAGTCCTGAATATTCTTTGGAAGGACTGATGCTGAAGCTGAAACTCCAATACTTTGGCCACCTGTTGTGAAGAACTGACTCATTGGAAAAAAACCCTGATGCTGGGAAAGATTGAAGGCAGGAGGAGAAGGGGACAAGAGAGGATGAGATGGTTGTATGGCATCACCAACCCGATGGATGTGAGTTTGACTAAGCTCTGGGAGTTGGTGAAGGACAGGGAAGCCTGGGGTCAGAAAGAGTCAGACATGATTGAGTGACTGAACTGAACTGAACTTGGTATTGTACTTTCCAGCCTACATAATTATAAGAAATACATTATTGTTGTTTAAGCCACTGGTCTATTGTATATTATAGCAATTCAAGCTGACTAATGTGGATGGATATGGAGTATATTAGTTTAATATCTAAGTGACAGCAAAGTTCTTTTCATAGATTATTTCATTTAAATCTCATATCTAGTGTGAATATAAAATTAAATCTATTTATTCTACTTTATCTAAGAGGAAACTGAGACAAAGTGAGAAATTGTGTAGTTGGTCAGTCATCGGTAGAGCCAGGATTTCAGTCAGAATCTGTCTGACTTGAAAAACCAGTTCTTACCAGTGCCCCACACTGCTAGAGAAAGTTGATTATTTCTCCCTAAGGTCTAGATGCTTCTACTTTTATTGTATTTTTGATCTTCATGTTTCAGTTAGATCCCTATGACATTAAAAACTACAGTATTCACAGGACTATTATCACTGGATTTGCATTTTTTAACCAGAGGCATTGTCTTTGGAATCCTGGGCTATGGTTTTTAATCCAAATCAAATTTGTTTTTGAGGGTAAAGTCAGAAGAGGGGATATAACTCTATTTTTCTAACTGGTTAGCTGAGTCCCACAGTACTTATTGAATAAATCATCCTTTTCCATCTTATTTGAAATATAATCTTTACCATATGACTTATTCTTTTATATACATTAAATATTTATACTTCAGGGATGTTATTTGCTCCTCTGATATGTCATATATTTGAATGTCAGTGTCTGTTTTAAAATTTATGATTATCTGACCAATTTTAATACTTAATTCATAATTACACTCAATTGTTATGATTTTAGAAAAGTCTTTAATTTTTACGCAGCAACTCTTTAAATTGCTTTTAAATTTACAGAAATAAACAGGTGTATTTTAATAAAATTACCTTCACATATAAATTCATTTATAGATAATCAACTCAAAATATTCTGATCTAGGAAAAATAGTATTTACTCTATATTTCTTTTATTAACCTCCAGGAAGTCTATGGTTTCCTTTATAGAAGCTATTATACATTTCCTATTGAATTAATCTAGAGTATTTCTTAGGTTCTTTATTGGTGTATTTTCTCTTTATTATTATTAATATCAATAGATAGGGAAATACCAAATCCTGAACATTTTTCCATAACTCTCTATGTTAGCTTCTTTAAAATTCTATGGTCCTTTCAGTTCAGTTCAGGTGCTCAGTCATGTCCCACTCTTTGCAACTCCATAAACCACAGCACACCAGGCCTCCCCATACATCACCAACTCTTGGAGTCCACCAAAACTCATGTTCATTGAGTCAGTGATGCCATCCAACCATCTCATCCTCTGTTGTCCCCTTCTCCGCCTGCCCTCAATCTTTCCCAGCATCAGGTCTTTTCAAATGAGTCAGCTGTTTGCATCAGGTGGCCAAAGTATTGGAGTTTCAACTTCAGCATCAGTCCTTCCAATGAATACCTAGAATTGATCTCCTTTAGGATGGACTGGTTGGATCTCCTTGCAGTCCAAAGGACTCTCAAGAGTCTTCTCCAACACCATAGTTCAAAGCATCAATTCTTCGGTGCTCAGCCTTCTTTATAGTCCAACTCTCACATCCATACATGCTTACTGGAAAAACCATAGCCTTGACTAGACAGACCTTTGTTGTAAAAAGCAGTAATGTCTCTGCTTTTTAATATGCTGTCTAGGTTGGTCATAGCTTTTCTTCCAAGGAGCAAGCATCTTTTAATTTCATGGCTAGAGTCACCATCTGCAGTGATTTTGGAGCCCAAAAAAATAAAGTCTGACACCATTTCCACTGTTTCCCTATTTGCCTTGAAGTGATGGGACCGGATGCCATGATCTTTGTTTTCTGAATGTTGAGTTTTAAGCCAACTTTTTCACTCTTCTCGTTCCCTTTCATCAAGAGGCTCTTTAGTTCTTCACTTTCTGTCATAAGGGGTGGTGACATCTGCATATATCAGGTGAATATTTGATATTGATATTTCTTCCGGCAAAATTGATTCTGGCTTGTGCTTCTTCCAGCCCAGTGTTTCCCATGATGTACTCTGTGTATAAGTTAATAAGCAAGATGGCAATATACAGCCTGACATACTCCTTTTCCTATTTGGAACCAGTCTGTTGTTCCATGTCCAGTTCTAACTGTTGCTTCCTGACCTATATACACATTTCTCAAGAGGCAGGTCAGGTGGTCTGGTATTCCCATCTCTTGAAGAATTTTCCACAGTTTATTTTGATCCATGCAGTTAAAGGCTTTGGCATAGTCAATAAAGCAGAAGTAGATATTTTCCTGGAACTCTCTTGCTTTTTTGATGATCCAGAGGATGTTAGCAATTTGATCTCTGGTTACTCTGCCTTTTCTAAAACCAGCTTGAACATCTGGAAGTTCACGGTTCATGTATTGCTGAAGCCTGGCTTGGAGATCTTTGAACATTACTTTACTAGCATGTGAAATGAGTGCAATTGTGCAGTAGTTTGAGCATTCTTTGGCGTTTCCTTACCTGTTGAGCCACCAGGAAAGCCCAAAAATACAGGTAAAGAATCTTCCTGCAATGCCGGAGACCTGGGTTCGATTCCTGAGTTGGGAAGATCCCCTGGAGAAGGGAATGGCTACCCACTCCAGTATTCTGTCCTGGAGAATTCCAGGGGAGAGTTCCATGGACTATACAGTCCATGGGGTCACAATGAGTCGGACACAACTGAGTGACTTTCACTCTCACTTACTCCCTTTTATGTGGTTAAACTCCCAAGTTCAGAGATATGCTTTCTTATCTTTAAATGTCCTCCCTTCATTTCCGGCGCTCACTTCATTTCCTGAATACAACAAACATATTATATATGCTTGATATCTTATTGATTGAATGAATGAATACAACAAATAAAATAGAGAGTCATTTTCAGATGAGACTGTGCAGATGACTGCTTATTTTGTTTGACATTCACAGCAAAAGTTCATAGGAATATATACAAGCAATATCTCCAGCATTCTTTTGCCTACTATTGAAGGAAAAATAGTTAAAATTTATTTAACTGCATTTTGGGGGATTTTTTGAAAGGCCATTTCTATTTGTTTCAGGAAGAATGGATTATTGACAGTGATTTGCAATCTCCCTTCTCCCTGTGTATGGCAAACGGTGTAACTTCTTCACTATAATCTGGTTTCAAAGTTAATGGCACTGCTGTTTCTAGAGGCTTGACTTTGCTGATGAGCCTCTGATCAGCATTTTTAGTTGAGACTTAGATGAGGCTGTGTAAGAGATAGATAGGCTCATCAACCTTGCTGCTGCTGCTGCTAAGTCACTTCAGTCGTGTCCAACTCTGTGTGACCTCATAGACGGCAGCCGACTAGGCTTCCCCATCCCTGGGATTCTCCAGGCAAGAACACTAGAGTGGGTTGCCATTTCCTTCTCCAATGCATGAAAGTAAAAAGTGAAAGTGAAGTCGCTCAGTCGTGTCCAACTCTTCTTGACACCATGGACTGCAGCCTACCAGGCTCCTTCATCTATGGGATTTTCCAGGCAAGAGTACTGGAGTGGGGTGCCATTGCCTTCTCTGCATCAACCTTGCAGATTACACAAATCTTCATATTGGAATGAAAGAGGAACATAAGAGACCAGGATGATGGTTTGAAACCAGCAAGTTTGACCTTTAAAGGTGGAGTGTGAAGTACTGCTTTTAGATTTAAATAGTCAACTGAACAAGCCAGAGTCACAGCTTGGTAGCACTTCTGGCAAAAAGACCTTGCTTTTAATTGACCAAAAGATCAATTTAGCCCTAAGTAGCCCAAGACTGTTTATATACATGAACCCAAACTTAGCTTTATTAACTGGCCCATGATGGGAGTGATACTTTTTTCTGCTAGGGTGAGATCAAACCTGAATGCAACAAGCACATTATATATGCTTGATGTCTTATTGATTGAATGAATGAATAAAATATTAGGTTCAGTTCTTGATAAAAAATATTAAGAAGAGCCTTAACCAACTGTATCTGTAGAGAAAAAAATCCCATGATTTTGAAGGATGCTGGTACTATGTTTTCTTATTTTACAAGCTGTGGTTAAATAACTGAGCATATCTCAGAAAAGGGAATTTTTAGAAGTTCAGTGTAGCTGTGGTATAACTGACAGAATGTTGTGTGAAACTGGGACAGTTTTCACTCAATTCTGTTTGTCTCTAGAAGACAAGATAAAAAGAACAGAAATAAGTTACAAGAAGCAACTCTTGGCTACGAGTAGAAGATCGATAAAGATGAGAAACTATAAAACTTTATACAGTGTTATGTGGGTAGTGTCATCATGGCCATTTCACATGGAAAGACTCCAAGATCCAGAGGAGAAATACTTATGGCTAGTAGAGTTCGAGTCCAAGTCTTCTAACTGCAATTTCCGTGTGCTTGTCATCTGTCATTCTTCAGATATGGGACTAGATGTCCTCTCAGGTAAAGTTTTTCTACATGACCAAGCTGATACTGAACTGAAAATCCTTTAGTCGGAAATGTTAAAGAGGGTATATATATATATATATATATATTTTTTTTTTAATTGAATGGTTTATAGGAAGGAGTTCCCTGGTGGCTCAGACGGTAAAGCGTCTGCTTACAATGCAGGAGACAATTCCTGGGTTGGGAAGATCCCCTGGAGAAGGAAATGGCAACCCACTCCTGTATTCTTGCCTGGAAAATCCCATGGATGGAGGAGCCTGGTAGGCTACAGTCCATGGGGTCGCTAAGAGTCGTACATGACTGAGCGACTCCACTTTCACTTTTCACTTTATAGGACCAGATAGTTTGGTAAGAAAACACTTGAAGGAAGTACTTTTTAGACCAATGTTATATAGATCTTATTTTGCATTACCTTAAAGAAGCGCTTCATGAAAATAGGGTGATTTCATTGACGAAGCTTGGGAAATGCTGAGTTAAACCAAGATTAGTAGGCTTTTTTTTCACTGTAGAATTTTTAAAGCCCTTAATATCCATATGCATATTGTGATCTCACAAACTTTTTTGACAAAGAGAATGCTTTTTTCTTGTAGTCCCCACTAATATTTCAGAACTACTTCGTTGTGGAACACAGCTCATAAAACACTGCTTTAATGTTTCTGTCCTTGTTAAGAGGCTATGATAACAGAGAAAACAATCCAGACTGATTTAACAATAGCCACTGTTCTTAAAGATTGCTAACAGTGTGAACCAGCCAGTCTGTAAACACAGACTCTGTTAAATCGTGATCAACTTACTCCCCTTGCATTGTTCTCACTGTTGTTGTTGTTCAGGCGCTAAGTCATGTCCGACTCTTTGAGACCCCATGGGCTGCAGCATGCCAGGCTTCCCTGTCCTTCACTGTCTTCCAGAGTTTGTTCAAAGCCATGTCCATTGAGCCAGTGATGCCATCCAACCATCTCATCCTCTGTTGTCCCCTTCTCCTCCTGCCTTCGAGCTTTCTCAGCATCAGGGTCTTTTCCAATGAGTCAGTCAGGTGGCCAAAGGTAATGGATATCTGGTAGCACATCTCATTGTACTTTGTAAGATACCTGGCTCTGGTTCTCTGTTTTCTTTTTTGAACCTCAATTGTCAGGAAACATCTTAGCAAGATTCAGACAGATAAAATTATACAAGAAGCTTTCCCAAAGTATGAAAGAGGTTACAGATTTCACAAATGAATCAAGTCTATCAATGTTTACTGTTCATGTTTACATAAACATTAAAAATGTTTACTTTTCTCCTTCTACTGTGCTTGCTCTGTCCTACTCCAAGCCTCAGCTCCTTCCTGTTCTTCATCCTTTGGCCAACATTCCCAATCTGCTAGCCCTTCTTTTCAGCTTGGACAGCATCCACAGACACAGCAGAAGTGCTCTGTGAGAAGGGACCGTAGACTCCTCTGCCTCATGTCTTAGCTCACTCACCCACCCTCCTCCTCTGAAGAGATTCAGAGCAGAGAGCCAAATTTTCATGATACTCTTTCTCTAGGGATCTCCTCCCATATTTGTTAGCATCCTTTAACTCAGTTGGCTGGGGAGTCTTGCTGAAAATAGGTATTCCTTTTTCAATTAGATCAGATTTAAATTAAAATTTTCCATATCAATAACACTTATTCTTCTAGCAGGAAGGAGTGGTAATGGAAGCAATAGGAATTCTCAATGAGAGGATAAGGCAGTGCATACTGGCCTCTTTCCTAGGAGGGGGCGTCTCACCATACCTGCCAGCAGAACACTGGGCTGTAGGCTTCTTAGCAACCCCCCTCCCTTCCTTCCACTTGATAAGGAGAAAACAGGAGGAACAAATAATTCTTTGCTAATGATAAAAATGTTGCTTTAAAGTTTGTCTTCTAATTGTAGAGACCATTTTAATAATTATCATTTATTAGTGCCTACTGTGTGCCTGAAACTGTCTCTTAATTCTTATTTAATCATCACAATAAAACTATCTAAAACTAAGATCATAGCATACAGTCCCATCACTTCATGGGAAATAGATGGGGAAACAGTGTCAGACTTTATTTTTTTGGGCTCCAAAATCACTGCAGATGGTGACTGCAGCCATGAAATTCAAAGACACTTACTCCTTGGAAGAAAAACTATGACCAACCTAGATAGCATATTGAAAAGCAGAGACATTACTTTGCCAACAAAGGTCCGTCTAGTCAAGACTATGGTTTTTCTAGTAGTCATGTATGGATGTGAAAGTTGGACTGTAAAGAAGGCTGAGTGCCGAAGAATTGATGCTTCTGAACTGTGGTGTTGGAGAAGACTCTTGAGAGTCCCTTGGACTGCAAGGAGATCCAATCAGTCCATTCTAAAGGAGATCAGCCCTGGGATTTCTTTGGAAGGAATGATGCTAAAGCCTAAACTCCAGTACTTTGGCCACCTCATGCGAAGAGTTGACACATTGGAAAAAACTCTGATGTTGCGAGGGATTGGGGGCAGGAGGAGAAGGGGACGACAGGGGATGAGATGGCTGGATGGCATCACTGGCTCGATGGACGTGAGTCTGAGTGAACTCCAGGAGTTGGTGATGGACAGGGAGGCCTGGTGTGCTGCAATTCATGGAGTTGCAAAGAGTCGGACACGACTGAGCGACTGATCTGGTCTGATCTGATCACCTGTACTGGCAGTGCCTTCAATGACAAACCCTCTCAAGGTTAGCTGGCCAGCCAGAGGAGTTCAGCCTCTGGGTCAGGACCCAATACTGCTTCAGTGAGTCACTAGTTCTGCATAAGACCTGGCCTAACACTTGTTCTGTGAGCCAAGGGTTGTGGCCTGAAAAGTTCTAGTTAGAGGTACATTGGTCATGATAGATCCTGCTCTGCTTAGGGCCTTTAAACTGTCTTATGTGAGTCACCAAGGAGGAGGGATATCAGCAGAGTTTGAGCCATGCTTAAAGCAAAATAATTTTCACTGTTACAGTGGATACATTGCTATCCTCAATAGAAAACATGTCTATGTCAAGTATCAGATAGAAACATGACTGATGCAGTCTTTCTCAGATCAGTCTTGGATTTATAACATTTATGTCTGGGCTAAATTCCCATGAAGTTGACTGTGAATCATGGAAGGCAGATTCTTTGGGAACTGTCTGGCATCATTAGTTCTAAGACAAAACCACAAATCAGTTATTGATCAAAATCAAATAAAGCCCAATTAGATTTTGTACAAACACAGGTAAACCTATACAGAAGACTAAGTGGCCAAACTGAAATACAGATTGTTGTTGGTCCCATATTGTACAGATGAACAGATGGCAGAGTTCCCTCCTTGGAGCCCAGTAGGTAGGAGTTTCCAGTTGAGCTATTTCAAATCCTAAAAGATGATGCTGTGAAAGTACTGCAGTCAATATGCCAGTAAATCTGGAACACTCAGCAGTGGCCACAGGATTGGAAAAGGTCACTTTTCATTCCAATCCCAAAGAAAGGCTATGCCAAAGTGTGTTCAACTGCACATTTGCACTCACCTCACACGCTAACAAAGTAATGCTCAAAATTCTCCAAGCCAGGCTTCAACAGTATGTGAACCATGAACTTCCAGGTGTTCTAGCTGGACTTAGAAAAGGCAGAGGAACCAGAGATCAAATTGCCAACATCCGCTGGATCATCAAAAAAGCAAGTTTCAGAAAAACATCTACTTCTACTTTATTGACTACGCCAAAGCCTTTGACTGTATGGATCACAACAAACTGTGGAAAATCCCTAAAGAGATGGAAATACCAGACCACCTGACCTACCTCCTGAGAAATCTGTATGCAAGTCAAGAAGCAACAGTTAAAACTGAACATGGAACCACAGACTAGTTCCAAATCAGGAAAGGAGTACATCAAGGCTGTATATTGTCACCTTGCTTATTTAACTTATATGCAGAGTACATCATACAAAATGTCAGGCTGTATGAAGCACAAGCTGGAATCAAGATTGCTGGGAGAAACATCAATACCCTCAGATATACAGATGACACCACCCTTATGGCAGAAAGTGAAGAGGAACTCAAGATCCTCTTGATGAAAGTGAAAGAGGAGAGCAAAAAAGTTGGCTTAAAACTCAACATTCAGAAAACTAAGATCATGGCATCTGGTCTCATTGCTTTATGGCAAATAGACAAGGAAACAGTGGAAATAGTATGAGACTTTATTTTTTGGGGGCTCCAAAATCACTGCAGATGGTGACTTTAAATTAAATTCAAATTAAAAGATGCTTGCTCCTTGGAAGAAAAGCTATGACCAACATAGACAGCATATCAAAAAGCGGAGACATTACTTTGCCAACAAAGGTCTGTCTAGTCAAGGCTATGGTTTTTCCAGTAGTCATGTATGGATGTGAGAGTTGGACCATAAAGAAAGCTGAACACCAAAGAATTGATGCTTTTGAGCTGTTGTGTTGGAGAAGACTCTTGAGAGTCCCTTGGACTGCAAGGAGATCCAACCAATCCATCCTAAAGAAAATCAGTCCTGAATATTCATTGGAAGGACTGATGCTGAAACTGAAACTCCAATACTTTGGCCACCTGATGCACAGAACCAACTCATTTGAAAAGACCCTCCTGCTGGGAAAGATTGAAGGCAGGAGGAGAAGGGGACGACAGAGGATGAGATGATTGATGGCATCACTGACTCGATGGACATGAGTTTGAGTAAACTCTGGGAGTTGGTGACAGACAGGGAGGCCTGGCATGCTTCAGTCCATGGGGTTGCAAAGAATCGGACATGACTGAGCAACTGAGCTGAACTGAACTGAAGGTAGGAGTTTGCAGGTGGCAGCAGCCCATCAGAAGGTTTTGAAGAAGTTTGAGGCTTGGAGCTTGAATTTCTAGGCCACTTGGATTCATGAGCACCCTATCTCTTTCTGCTCAGCTTCTGGAGGTCTCTAGGCAGTAGTTGTGAAGCTTTACAAGGGCAATTAATGGACTTGCATTTGTTCTAGGAGAAAGATCATTTTTGAAATGTATGTTCATGGGCAGAAAACAAAATTTCAGCCCTGACATTGTGTCTCTTTTCTCTTGAATTTAGTAAAAGAAAAAACAATGAATTCTTAACATTGCTTCCTTTTCCACCCTATGGTCCTGAAATCCCAATGCTCACCATCCCCCAGCTTCTCTAATACCCATTCAGGCTTTCTCCACCAAAAGAAATATCCTCTTGAAATCACAGAATTAACTACTTACTAATTTCAAATGGTTATAATATAAAGGAAATATACAAATCAGATAAAGGATTAAGAATTAAAATAATTTAGGTGACATTTAATGTTTTTGTTTGGTTTTGTTTTGACTTTTACTAAATTACAACTTTTAATTCTATCAAAGGCACACATGCATTTTTATGCTGCTTTGGGACCTGATAGCAACTTTCTCATCAACAGCTCCTAACTGAAACAAAGAGACTTTAAATTGCCTTCTATGCACTTCTAAATAACACTGAAGTGGCCTTTTGTTGTTGTTGTTGCTTTCAACTGTGTCATCATTATTCCTTTTTAATGTGTGTAGCTTGCATTCAGCTTGGATAGGGAGAGATTTCTGCCACACTCATATGCCATCTGCATCCCCTATGATGGTGTTTCTCCAACAGGATGATCTTAATTCCCTCTGATTCCTCTTTTGCCTCTCTTAGCCAGAGGCCAGTGGTTCTCAATCCTGGCTACATATTAGAATCTCTGGGGAGCATCTAAAGATACCAATACCTAGTTTCTTCCTGACAGGTTTGGATTTAATAGTATGTTGCTGCTGCTGCTGCTGCTGCTGCGTCGCTTCAGTCGTGTCCGATTCTGTGCGACCCCATAGACGGCAGCCCACCAGGCTCCCCCATCCCTGGGGTTCTCCAGGCAAGAACACTGGAGTGGGTTGCCATTTCCTTCTCCAATGCGTGAAAGTGAAAAGGGAAAGTGAAGTCACTCAGTTGTGTCCGACTCTTAGCGACCCCATGGACTGCAGCCTACCAGGCTCCTCCACCCATGGGATTTTCCAGGCAAGAGTACTGGAGTGGGGTGGGATTGCCTTATGAGGTGGGGTTAAAGTATGAGTATTCTAAAAAAGCATCCCAGGGAGTTTGCATGTGGGCTAGATGGTCTTTGCGGTCTCCTTCAAGGCTATGAATCTATAGGTCTAGAAGATCCTGAGTTCATAGCCCACCCACAACACAAGGAAGATGTAGCAATTATTTTTTTGCATTCAGAAAGTGAAAGTCGCTTAGTCATGTCCAACTCTTTGTGACCCCATGGACCCTAGACTGCCATGCTCCTCTGTCCATGGGATTTTCCATGTGAGGACACTGGAGTACGTTGCCATTCCCTTCTCCAGGAGATCTTCCTGACCCAGGGATCAAACCTGGGTCTCCCTCATTGCAGGCAGATTCTTTACCATCTGAGCCACCAAGGAAACCCCTTGCATTCAGAGGGCTCCTGCTATTTTATCACTCTTGCTCTTCTGCCAAATAATTGTTTTTAACTTTCAAAGAGGACAGGATCTTTCTCACAAGAACCTTATAAATGCATGTAAACATGGAGATGGAGAATGCTTTCTGAAAAGTGTTGTAACTGCAGAGAAGTAGACAGTGTTTTTCTGGATATCTGCCATCTTACCAGGGGATTTCCATTCCAAAGCTTGCTCATTTATATCCTATTTTACAAGTGGACAACACTTACAAAGCATATGAGATGGATTTATCTGAGTTAAAGAAACAACAATGTGATTAATCATGCTGTTCCATGCTGCCAACTTTCTCTCCTCAACAACACGGGGATAGATCTGCTGGAGGGGATAACATTAGCTGTTTGGCCCCAAATCTTCCTCTGCTCAAACAGAAGCTTTGCACATCTGATGGGAGAATTAACTCCACAGACGGAGAGAGACGTGTATTTGAGATTCAGTGAACTATTGAATGATGCTGTCCTCGTATGCATTTAAACTCTACTTAGAGAATACTGAATAACAATTTTACTTTGATATTCTGTTTTATTAAAACAGTGACAGATAAGGAGAGAACATTATTCTAATTAAGTAATTGAATAAAATGGCGAACAGATGCACTCTGGCTGCTATAGACAGCATCCTCATTTACAATGGCGAGCATAACAAAAGCCATCTGGACCTTTTTATTTTTTTATTTTTTCATCCAAATTGGTTTTTGTTTTGGAGATGTCATCCAAGAATTTCTATACCATTAAAGCTTCTATTCCAGTAGGACAAGGATAGAATAGAGAATATTGTTCACAATGTGATCAATGAAGTCCTCTTCCTAGACATTTTCTTCTGTTACCAGGTCATTACCTGACCAACACACTGGCTTGATACTAAGATATCTTTTTATATATATCATTCAACAAGATTCATTGTCAAAATCTAAACATCTTCTATGTCTGATTGCCCAAAAGAAGAAATGGAATAGATATTTATGTGATGAACTAGCCAGCATGAATTCTCTTATTGTTGAGGACGGCTCTGATATCGAGTGTGGTACCATCTGCTACAGTAACAGGATCAACCTCCTTTTTGAAGGAGCAAGTGTAGTGTTTACTCATTTGACTTTAAACTCTTAGGGACTATGGGAGGTAGACTGCATCTAAGGCCTAATCGTTGGTCTGATGGATTGTGGCTTTGTTTATTTGTTTTTCCAAGTATGAAGTAAATCAAGGAATTTTAAAGTCTTTTGCCGGAAGGCACACCATATCTGTAAGATGCTTCCTTTTCCTTGGGCCAGGTTTTCTTTTGTGTGTGTGGGTGTGTGTATGTGTGTAACATATTTCTCTTTCCCCTAGAATTTCTTTTGTATAATACATTGTGCAATGAGAAGCTGTTTGAGTACTCCATTGATTCAAAGAAGAGCTACAGTGTGTTTTGATTTTGTGGACTGCCAGGAAACCTGACACCAGGAACAGAATGTCTTATCCTAGACCAACCAGAGCTACACTGAATTGTGTTAGGTCTCCGAATTTGGACTCAAGGTTATACACATAAATATTTACTTCAGTTGTATATCTGAGTGATGAAACCCAAGTATACTATGTGCAATGCATGAGTGTGTGTGAGTGTGTGTGTGTGTGTGTATGGGGGATGGTGGCTGGAAGGATATTCTTTTTATTGTTTCTCTAAACCTCCAAGAAAGCAGAAGAATCTATAATACTCAAAATAAGATACCTTAGAAAACAAATTTTACTCCAGGAAGTAGAAGACAATTTAAGAAACCCTTACTTAGATGCATTTAATGAAATGTAAGATGGCCTTTTCTCACTCTAAGGACAGGGAAGTCATAAGGAGAGACCAAATTGAAATGAAGGCAGAGATAAAAATGGAACTGGTTGAAATAAAAGAATTGGAGAAAATAAAAACGCAATATTGAAATAAAAATCTGCAATCAAAGGAAACAGAAGTGAAAATTATAAAAAATGAAATCAAAGATAAATTTGAAAAAAATTTCTTCAAATGTAGAGAAAAGGACAAAATAAAGACATGAATAAAGAGATATAAAATATGTGGATCAGAAAGTATTCAACCCAAGGAAAACAGTAATTCTGAAGAAAAAATGAACAGAGCAATAGATTGTAGACAACAATTAACTATGTATCAGATACATAATTTTGTGGAGCTGAAATGAACATTTGTTTGCAAGTTGAAAAGGCTCACCATGTCTAGGTAACATTTAAAATAATAATTTATAACTTTGTGACCTTGAGCAAGTTTCTTCACTTCTCTGTGCCTGTTTCCTAACTAATAAAATAGAGATAATACTAGTATCTGTCTTGAAGAGTTGTTACAGCTTTAAATAAATGTTTGTGAGGATTTTAAATGGTAATTGAAGCATAGAAAGTCGTATGAGGATTCTAAATAAAATAAGTGAAAAGCATAGATATTTATAGACATACTTTGTTAAATCAGTAGCTCAACATCAAGTGACTCTCAGTCCCTAGGTTATTCTATTAAAAACTTGTACCTTCAGTCTGGTAACTGGGTTCCTTCTCTTCTGTAACTCCACTTGCCTCATCCTCTACGCTTTTTTTCTCTGGTTGGTACTTCTGTCCTTCTGCTCCCCCTTTGGCTTGTTTCCCACTCATAATTCCTTCCATGGCCGTTGTATCCCAGGGCCCATTATTGAGGTGCAGTCATCTGCTGCTAGCCCTACTTAAAGTTCCCCCTTGATTAGACTCTTCATAACACCTGGGTGAGTATCCATTACACTTCATAGTGGTCATGTCACCTGTGTCCTGTCCCACAGCCCACCTCGCTCTAGCAGCTTCATCTGGATCCTGGTTTAATCCCACCATCCCAAGGCAGCCCAGGTTAGACCAATGAGGACCCTGCATATGAGTCCCTTTAGACCCATTATCCATGAGAAGGGCATTCAGTTCAGTTCAGTCAATCAGTCGTGTCTGACTCTTTGCGACGCCACTGAGTGCAGCATGCCAGGCTTCTCTGTCCGTCACCCACTCCCAGAACCTACTCAAACTCATGTCCATGGAGTCAATGATGTCATCCAACCATCTCATCCTCTGTCATCCCCCTTCTCCTCCTGCCTTCAATCTTTCCCAGCATCAGAGTCTTTCCCAATGAGTCAGCTCTTCACATCAGGTGGCCAAAGTATTGGAGTTTCAGCTTTAGCTTCAGGTTTAGTCCTTCCAAAGAATATTCAGGACTGATTTTCTTTAGGATGGACTGGTTTGATCTTGCAGTCCAAGGGACTCTCAAGAGTCTTCTCCAACAACACAGTTCAAAAGCATCCATTCTTCGGTGCTCAGATTTCTTTGTAGTCCAACTCTCACTATCGTCCAAATCTCATCCATACATGACTACTGGAAAAACCACAGCTTTGACTAGATGGACCTTTGTTGGTAAATTAATGTCTCTGCTTTTTAATATGCTGTCTAGAGCATTAGGACCAAGTAGAAGGTCCCAAGGCAGTCTTGCCAGGGAGAATCACATAATAAGCTTCAGAGCTCTCCATTCAATAACTGCTTTTGTGCAGCGCTGTGCCCAGGGACAGGTCAGGAAGTGCTGCACATCTCTGGGAGCACTCTGGAGTCAAGGCAGGGCTGCAGTGAATATTTACATGTTTCAAAAGTTTGTTTAACTCCAGCTAATTCCTTCATGCATAAAGTGATCAATATAAGTGAGAGGCCAAAACCAAGGACTAAATGTCATATAAAGTTTGACTTGTGCAATATTGCATTGCTTTCAGCTCTTTAATTAGCTGGCTTTAAAATCCAAAAGAAAATCATTAGCAACATGGGGATTGTAAGACATCCTATTCATGGTTAACATCTAATTATGCCTACCCTTAAAAGGAAATGGCAACCCACTCCAGTATTCTTGCCTGGAAAATCCCATGGAGAGGAGCCTGGCAGGCTATAGTTCATGGGGTCGCAAAGAGCTGGACACAACTGAGCGACTGAGCAACCATAAAGCGGATGCTTCTGCTGCATGTTTTTTTTTACCCAGAAAGGTAAGACCAGTTCAGGGATAGCATTGAGTTTAAAAAAAAAAAAAAAAAAAGATTTGGAGGAATCATGAGAAACACTGCTGGATAAATCATGTTTTACCTGTTGTAGAGTTCATCAGTGATGTAACTGTGGAAAGCTTTAGCCCAGAGGAAGTTGATGGAAATGTTTTTTAGACATAGAGAGTTTGAGGTATGTAGGTCTTTAATACAATATATATTTTGGGCAGCAGTTATATACAGTTAAGCTTAATGACATTTGGATTTTAATAAAATAAAACACAGAATATTATACCAATGTAGTTCTGGGCTTTCCTGGTGGCTCAGATGGTAAAAAAAAAAAAAAAAAAAAAAAAAATCTGCCTGTAATGCAGGAGACTTGGGTTTAATACCTGGGTCTCGAAGATACCCTGGAGAAGAGAATGGCTACCCATTCCAGTATTGCCTGGAGAATTCCATGGACAGAGGAGTCTGGTGGGCTATAATCCATGGGATCGCAAAGAGGTGGACATGATGTTCCTGATGTTGTAGAGGGAACACATGTTTTGAAATTAAAAAAAAAATTATGTTTAAAGCTAGATATGCCTCTAAACTGCTATATGACCTTGGGCAAGCTGCTTAGCTAGGTTTTCCCAGAGATTCTTCCATTATAAAATGAGCATGTCTCACAGGGTTTTGGGAGAACTCACTGTAAACATGTGGTTATATGCTAAATGTGTTGCCTGGACTAGATGGATACTCAAGAAATGCTAGCTCTTTTCCTCTTTGGGGAGTGCGACTGTAGGGGGTATAGATTAAGACAGTGGCCCCCATGGAAATCCCATGCCCTAAGGCCAGCAATCCTAAAGGACCATCCCACTGCAATCCATGGCATTTAAACAGGGACTTTGTGGAAATCGGCTGAGCCACACCAGGGAAGCCCAAGAATACTGGAGTGGGTAGCCTATCCCTTTTCCAGCATATCGTCCCAACCCAGGAATTGAACCGGGGTTTCCTGCGTTGGAGGCTCATTCTTTACCAGTTTTTAGCTACCAGGGAATCCTTGCAGAAGTCTACCTACTTTAATATTCTGGCCTGGAGAATTCCATGGACTGTATAGTCCATGGGGTCTCAAAGAGTCAGATGCATTTGAGAGACTTTCACTTAGTGGAAATCAGGCTGCATGCTTTGAACATCAGAATATGCAAGCATTAAAAAATAGCATGGAAAAATTCTGAGATAAGCTCCCATCTCTGAAGTATTCCGCCCTTCGTCCAGGGTGATTTCACTACCCACCCCAGCACTGGACTCTTTTCTTCCCTCAGAAACTATAGCTCTTGGGGTCACTCTATGTAGCCCTTGGAAAGCTTTAACACTGCTTTTAAAGTATATATGTCCAAGAGGGAGGGGATATATGTATGCATATAGCTGATTGACTTCATTATACCACAGAAAGCAACACAACATTGTAAAGCAACTGTGTGTGTGTGTGTTAGTCGTTTAGTCATGTCTGACTCTCTGCAACCTCAGGGACTGTAGCCTGCCAGGCTTCTCTGTCCATGGAATTCTCCAGCAAGAATACTGGAGTGGGTAGCCATTCCCTTCTCCAGGGGATCTTCCTGACCCAGGGATCAAATCCAGGTCTCCCAAATTGCAGGCAGATTCTTTACCATCTGAACCACTAGGGAAGCCCCTGAAAAGCAAGTATACCCAAATAAGAAAAAGTATATGTGTATGACTCAGCCACTCACCTCACCTGGAAGCTCCTGAGTACCTGGGACCACGTGCTTCGTTCTTCATTCTCTCTCTAGTATTTAGTGGGAGAGGAGCTAAGGAGAGAGGGAGAGAGCAAAAGCCAGTTGCCAGGCTGTCTGAGACAGGATGGAGGTCTGCTCTCCTTTGGTCTGTTTCCCAGGACTAGCATCCCTTGCTCTAATAATTTGCATTACGCATCTTAGGTGAATGGTCACATAGTGAACCTCAGTATTTCCCTCCCCCCAACAAAGCTTTTTGTTTGTTTATTTTTAAACATCAAATGCTTTCCAGTTCTATGGGGAAAGCTCCGATTCCATGAAAAGCTGACTTCTTATTTGTACATATTTTTGCATACCAGTCAATTTTACCAAAACCGACAAGTCATTATTACTGCAATGCATCAGCTTTGTGCCCCACCTGCTCCTTATCGGATGAGGGGCTTGAACAATTCTTTTTTAACAAGTGTGTGATGTAATGGGAGAGGCATTGGCATAGAAGGTGGAGAAACACTGAAGGGTGAATTCTTGGCACATCGTAAACACAAAATACCTTCCTGAAGTTAAGTGCTCACCAGGTGGCTCGGAGCTGAGCATCCTGTGTGGAGGTTTGATAGGAGAGGACATTCATGGAAAGAACATCATGAAGTGTGAATGCCAGGGTTATGCAAGACATCACATGCACTTCCTTATGGCTAGAGTGGAATGGCATGAGACCCAAGAACTGCAACATGAAAGATGAGGCTGGAAGAGCAGAGAGGGACCAGGTCACAGATGGTGCTGAATATCATGCTGGAGAGTTTGGCCTATATCCTGAAAGTGCTAGAAGGCCCTAGAACAATACTATTTTGGGCACTAATGTGGCCACTCTTGGCCCTCTGTGGTCTCTGTAGCATGGCTTTCTCTCCTCACTGCTGCCCTTCTGTGAAAGGATTAGGCTTTTGACTTATTGTCTCAAATATTCCCATGTTTTCATACCTCATGCATTTGAGTTCGTCTCTACAGATTTACAGAAAGCTTTACTGTAAGTTATAATATTGAATTTGCTTGTACTTTAAAGCTGATCTGTGAAAAGACATTTTGTGAGAGGGGGAAGTTGGGTTCCGCCCCAGAGTTATGAAGAGTATGTGTGCATTCTGTTTCACTGTCTGGTGCTCTGCTGGAAGAGTTAGAGAAACACTCCTATAGGCCCCAGGGAACCACTCAAGATCATTGAGCAGGGGATGGCAGTACATGAGACATCTGAGCTCTGGACAAGTACCCATCTTCTCTGGAATAAAAGTATTATGAAAGAAGGATTCTACACAATGGTTAATTTCATGCTATGATAGATGGTGCAGAAATAAACGCTATCAGGACTCTAAAGAGAGAGAAGTCTCTGTGATGTGGAAGGATTGGAGAGGGTTGCCTGCAGAAGCTGGATATGAGCTTGAAAGGACAGAAGGATTTGGGATGGCAAAGAGGAAGGAAAAGAGAGCAAATAGATAATATGCAAAGAATGTGGTGCCATGTTCATGCAAATGTGTATTTTGTATGCAAGAGTGTGTGTGTAAGTATGGAAAGAAGATAGGAATCAACTTGACTTCAAAAGCTGACTTAGGAAGAGCATCCTTTTCCATTACAGTATCATGTATTTAAAGGGAGGATGAGGAGAAAGAGACAAGGGAGTTGGAGATAAGAGGACAAAAATGGGAGGAAAAAGAAGGAAAGGAAGACAGACAGAGAGAGAGATTGAAAGAGAAGCACTGAGAAAGACAGAGGGAAGGAGACGGAAGAGAAGGGGAGAACCAAAGTTGGAGGAAATAGCCTTTTTCCTCTTTAATTCTTCATGTCTGGGTTTTACCAGTGAGAGCTCTTGTCTACAATGGGATGAGAAATGAAGCTTTATATTGAGAGGTAGGAGCATCTGGGGTAAATGACAACATCCAGCAAAACCACATAAAATGGAAGATTTTCAGCCAAACCTATGAACTAGTTCAGTGAAGTGTGAAGTGTGCTTTGAGAGAAAGATAAAAATGAAGTATGAAACTTCCCATCAATGTTTGAGGTATTTTCATTTGGGTTTTATTTTCAAAGCACACAGAATTCAGCTTTCTCAATTTATCATCCTACTCAGGCTTCTCATGTGTGCATTATATTTTGACAAAGTACTAGAAACTCCAGTGACAGGTTTAATAGAAAGAAAGAGGCAGTCATACCTTTCTGCAGGTTTAGCACAGAGGCTCCAGAAATGATTGACAGGGAGGCCAAAGGTGGAGGGTCTCCCTACCAGGAGGACAGCTTCAGTCCCCTCTGGCTGGCTGACTTCTGAGCGCAGTCAGCAGCTATTCTAGAACTCATTTCCAGATGTCCTCAAGTCGGGCAGAGTGCAACTTCTCCTGAGGGGGTTTGCACAGCCCTCCTAACACTAGGGGCACTTCCCTGGTGGTTCAGTGGTAAAGAATCTGCCTGCAAGGCAGGAGGCACAAGTTCAATCCCTGGGTCGGGAAGGTCCCCTGGAGAAGGGAATGGCAACTCACTCCAGTATTCTTGCCTGGAGAATCCCATGGATAGAGAAACCTGGCAGGCTACAGTCCATGGGATAGCAAAGAGTCGGACAAGACTGAGAGAGAACACTTTCCTAATCTTCGTGAATTTCCCTTTGTGTGAATGCTTTCTGTACGGGATGATGAGTTCTTTGGGGCGGGGTAGCTCTTATTCATCTTTGGAGCCCTGACACAGAGGATGCTTAATGCGTACACGTGGAAAGGAATTTCCTTAGAGGGAGTTCAGAGAGTTACAAGTGGTTTTTTACATGAGGCCCAAATTTTCTCTCCTTTCTTAAGTGGTCTCCAGGAAGTGATCTGGTCTGTACCCACAGGCTGCTGCTAGCTCTGTTACTGCCTCTAACTGTGGAGTCTACCTCGAGGGAGCACTTGGCGTAATACCTAGCTCCTAGCTTGTGAGATGTACTTTCCACCCTGTAAGTAGCAGCATGCTCATTCTAGGTCTGACTGGCAGCCCATTCGTCTCTCTCTGACTTGGTTTCCTGAGTTAGGAAATTAGCAGTGTTCAGTTTAGTTGCTCAGTCATGTCTGATTCTGCGACCCCATGGACTGTAGCATGCCAGGCGTCTCTGTCCATCACCGACTCCTGGAGCTTACTCAGACTCAGACAAGTTTATCATGGGCTTTGAATGGGAGAATGCACGCAACCACACTTGGAAATATAAAGTGCTCCACACACATTTTCCTTCTATCGTGCTCCTTCCAATTATTCCTGCTGCAGCAGTCTAGATCTCATTTCCTGCTATTGGAATTGACAGAGTCTCAGTTAGGAAAAATAAGGATACCATTGCCCTTGTCAGGTAGTTAAACTTTCATCTCCGTTTCTTCTTATGTCAGCAACCAAAACGTTCATCTTTTGGCCTATTGAGATTTTCCACGTTATGGTCTCAGTGCTCACATACCCTGGTAAATACAATGCAAAGAGACCACGTGAGGCTCTTTGGAATAACAGGTATGGAGAATGTGGATGGTCAACAAGATTCTATTCCCAGTAAGTGTTGGAGGTCTCAACTCAGCTTTCAGTGGGGTGAATGTTCGTGAGCACACTACTTGTGAGCATGTTATAAACAGTGAGCTCACATGAAATGTGGAAATCCACAATGGAAAAGGGTGATGGAATAAATGAGGTAGTTTTCTCTAGGACCTCTTAAGAGACTGGCCACAAATTGGGGCATGAAATGGTTATTAATTTACATGAATCAAGGAAAATCAGAGGACAGGGAGTGGGAATGATAGCATAGAGTAGGAGGAGAACAGGAAGAACTATATATTAAAGGGGTAGTGAGGAATGGCCATCCACTGCACTTGGCTAGAGACATAGATAGCTAGAGACTTTATGATAGCACATCCCATTGTTCTGTTCTAACTATTGGTGCTAAGAAGTATTTGTCAGCTCTTAACTTTTGGAGATGAACCTTATGTGTCAGTTTCATCAGGTTATCATCTTATCTACACTAATTGAATTTCTATTAGAACACTGTGAGCCTTGGCTCTCCATAAAGCTTTTCCTGTCTGTGTCATCTCTTGTTGATTCACAGGCTTACATTGCCATGACCTTCAACCAAGTATTTCTCTTTTGCCTACTTCCTCTGCTCTCTACCCGTGCTCAGGGAGCACATGCAAACACACGTACGCACTCACCTATAAATACTCTCTTCTTCCCAGCACAGGCCTAAAATCCAGAGGAAGCACTTAATAAACGCTGAGTGAAAGAACTGGGTTCCTACATATTCAAGTCTTTACTGCAGGAGGAATCCATAGCCATTACTATTTCATTTACAACGCCAATCTAAGTTTCCCCAGGTGTTGTCACCAGGGATGTCTTGCCCTGGTTGCTACCAGCTCTATTGGTGGTTGTGGCTTCTCTTAGATGAACATTTCCCAAAGTGGTTTCTTCAAAATATAGCTTTGAGATAGCATACATGCTGTACTCACCATCGGGAGGTCTACAGCTCATGTTAGCATATTAATTGCTCTGAGAAGACCTGCAGTAAAGAAAGCCATTTGGCCGTTTGTTAACAATATTTCCCAAATCTATTTGACTATAGAGCATTCTTTGAGGATAGCCACACTTATTTTTTCCAGGGCAATGTTGTTTCCGGAATATGTGTGTGTGTGTGCACTCAGTGGCTAACTGTGTCTGACTCTTGGTGATCCCATGGACTGTAACCTGTCAGGCTCCTCTGTCCATGGAATTTTTCTAGGCAAGAATACTGGAATGGGGTGCCATTTCCTCCTCCAGGGGATCTTCCCATCCCTGGGCCTGAACTCATATCTCCTGCATCTCTTGCATTGGCAGACTGATTCTTTGCCACTGAACCATCTGGGAAGCCCATTTCCTAGGATATGTTTTGGCAAACTACGTCCTGCATATCCAGCTTCTATTCTCTGCCTTCCTAAGTCTTGAGCTTTCATTGTACTAGCTGCCTCCCCTTGCCTCAGACCCAGGGCTTAAGTTCTTGCTTATGAGTAGGCAGAAACTTTGGAAGCCCACAGAAAGATGACTCTGTGGGCTAACTCAACATAGTTTGGGACTGGAAGGGACACTGAAAATTCATTCCCAAACCCTCATTACAGAATTGAGGAGAGACTTTCCTGGCAGTCCAGTGGTTAAGACTATGCCTTCCAATGCAGGGAACATGGGTCGATCCCTGGTCAGGGAATTAAGATTCCTACATGCTTCACGGTCTTTTCCAAGAAAAAACCCTAATTCTGGAAAAGATTGAAAGCAGGAGAAGAGGGCAACAGAGGATGAGATGGTTGGATGGCATCATCAATTCAATGGACACAAACTTGGGCAAACTCCTGGGAGATGGTGAAGGACAGGGAGGCCTGACATGTTGCAGTCCTTGGGGATGCTAAGAGTCAGAGACGACTTGTCGACTGAACAACAAATGCTGCGTGGTGTGGCCATAAAAAGGAACTGAAGAAATAGGTTCATGTGAATAAAAGTCCACTGAACAATTAATGTCAAAACTGACCCTAACATCCAGGTATCTGAATTCCAAGGCAAGGCTATTTCTCCCTTCTATTTTCCCTCTATTCACATAGCAAAACTTTCATGGAGAGTCAGCATTTGGGGCATGCTGACTTCATTGAAAATAGCCAGGCCCAGAGCCAGTAGGAAGGATTATAATTCCACAGGATTTAACTAGTGATTTTGAGGAGTTCAATGTGTGCCCTGGAAATGGAGCAGATTGGCAATTGAAGCCCATACTTTTGGCAAAGGATAAATGCTGCCTCTAAAACTTGGAAGAATATAGTCTATTAATTGCCCTACCTCTCACCTGAAAATAAAAATCTTCTGGCTCCCATGGGCTGAGCAGAGCAGGGAGGGAACAACTTGATTTTCAAATAAAGACCTTCTTTGAAAACCTTCCCAGGAGATTTGATTTGTGGGAGCATAACCCAGTGGTAAATGACAGTGTGGGGAGTAGATAAATGTGGCCTTCTTTGATCATGGCCCCAAAGGCCTAGATCGAGTTCCCGAGAGATGTAGAAATCTCAGAGGGATGAGCTATGGAAAACAGCTTTTACTTCATGAGGTCAGGCTCCCTGATTCCTTTGGAAAGGCCCATTGTAGGCGGGTTGATTCTAATAAATTTGTTTGCTTGAAGCTCCATGGTAAAGATGAGGCTAGAGGTGGAAAGTGAGGTAGTAGAGGTAATTGACAGCCATCTGGTAGTTATTGGATAAAACTCAGGTCTTTCCAAAGCATGGAAATCTAGTCAGAACATTAAGCCCAGGAAGAATCCTTTAGAAAAAAAATATAGAGAAAATTTAAAGTTGGCAATAACGACAGTGGAAAGAAGGACTTTGGGATATTCTTCTTACTTCCTATTAAATAGTTACTTGTATGAGGCCTTGCAAGTCCTCAAGGCCTCAAGGTTGTTAATGACTACCGAGAGACAGTTCTGTGCTAACTGTATGTGTATCAGAAGTTATTTCTGTCCTAAGAAGATGAAGACAATGAATAAATTGTGTTCAAGGGTCTTGTGGCCCACTGTGCACTTTAGTATGGGAGTGGAAAATGGTTCTGAATTCACAACCTTTCCGTATTTGCACCAGTCCCCTAGGTCATTAGAGGCCAGTCATTGTTGGCCTCTGGGATGGGCTTGTCCAGAGTTTCACCGCCGGGAAAGGAACTTTGTGCCTTTTAACATGGGGCATTCTCTGGTGGATTATCTTATGACTACAATACAGGTTTCCTGACTCTGGGAATGTACAATAATACTTGGGGGCCAAATGGTCTGGCCGCATTCTCCTCTTCTCTGGTCAGTAGACCTCCACCTGCACATGCATCTTCAAAGTGGGGAAGAGCGTTCAAAGTCCCTCAGCCTTGGATCTCACCCCTCACTCCCTCTTAGGCCCTCAGGGTTAGGGGTCCTTGACTCAGAGTGAAAGAATCCACTCGTGTGTGTGTGAAAGTCACTTAGTCATGTCTGACTCTTTGTAGCCCCATGGACAGTCCATGGACTTCTCCAGGCCAGAATATTGGAGTGGGTAGCCTTTCTCTTCTCCAGGGGATCTTCCCAACCCAGGGATTGAACCCAGGTCTCCCACATTGCAGGCAGACTCTTTCCCAGCTGAGCCACAAGGGAAGCTCCTAGCAGAATACTAATCAGCCAGACCTTCTATGGGGGGAAACAGAGTTGAGAGAAGGAGGGAGCTGTGTTCCCTGTGCCCGCCTTCAAGGAGGCTTCACTATCATGTGGACAGGTTGGGCTGTGGGACATGAGATGCTCTGGCATATCCGTTTTCAGGTGCAAGGCTGTGTGGAGTTTTGGGCCTCTATGTAGGCAGAGAATGGAGAGTACCTATTCTGAAGTGGCACGGCCTTGACTGAGGCCTCAGGATTGTTCTATACCTGGAACGTTTAATAGAAATGCAGTCCCCTCTCAGCTCACTCCAAACTGCAGGGAACCCAAAAAGCCCAGCGGAACAGTTTTAAATAGGTGCTAAAAAGTGTCACAATTGCTGAGGCATCCTTGGTAAACAGATTTGCAGAGCATAGGCCTGGGCATGGTAAGGAGAATTATGTGCTAATGGTGCTCAGTGGTGAGAAGCCAGGTATTTCTGATTTTCAAGGACTGTGGGTTTAGTTCCTTGTCCAGGCAGAGAAGTCCTTAGTAGTTGAAAATGTGGGCCCACCTTCTCTACTGATGTCTCCCCTGCTTCTTTTGGTTCTGCTCTCTCACTGCTGCCTTTTCAAGGCTGATACACAAATCCAGATTCACACAGGGCTAAATTCCAGCCACACAGCTCTTCACTGAAAGTCAAGGTCCTAGGCTGGATGTTTTTCCATCCATGCAGTCATCCATTCATACATTAAAGGCAGAATGACCCTATACTACCTGGTGAAAAGACACAATGGGGGGACCCATCTTTCAGGCTGTCATTTCCAGGAAACACTTCTTTCATGCACTTTTGCTATGACAAGACCAGTAACTAGCATGGCCCCGTGGGCTTGTCTGGAACCTCAGAGCTGGAAGGCACTTCAGGAAACACTTGACAGGAGGTTGAAAAGAAGAGAGGAGGTTGGGAGAAGGCAAGTAAAATGTGTTGAGTGGTTACTTAACAAGTGCAAGTATTAGTGTCCCGCATGGCTGTTATTACTATGTGCCCTGCACCATTTTAAGCAAGTCACTTACCAGATGATAACAACCCTGTTTGGAGAGCTGGGCCTGCAAGAGATAAAGTAACTTTCCCAAGGCCAGGCAGAGGGAGATGACAGAGCCAGGATTCAAACCCAGATCTGCCTGGCACTCAAGTCTGCATTCTTATGACCCCACTGCATAATCTCTGACAGCAATGAAAATTTCCCTCTTGGATTTTCTTTTGCTGTGTTAAGCTGATATTTTGATGCTACCTCTTCCTGATTTATTGGACCACTTGATTTAGCAGAGACAGTAGTGTCCTGGAGGCTGGAAATTTCCCTGCCCTTCACAATGAGCCGCAGCAGCTCTGTAAATGTCCTCTTGATCACCTACAGGAGGCGGCCAAGCAGGCTATGGGTAAATATCACCTATTCCTTGAACAGAGAGGGAAATATTTACAGTTCGCTTTATAAAATATTTACCAGGCTCTTATGTAATTTGTTGATAACAAACAGATTTCAGCTAACTTTGAGGTGATGAGCAATTCTGTTAAACAGATGGGACCAAAAACAGGATCCTGATTAGACAAATGTTTTCTATAGAACAGTGCTCATGCCACATTAGGTTTGCCACTGGGAGAACATTTCCAAACAGAGAACTGGACCCAAGGTGAAAACATCTATGGGTCTTTTACCATTTTTTTTTCTTTCTTTTTCCTGCAGGAGACTTCTCTTAAACTCCCCATCAAGGACTTGCAATAACTGTAAGCCCCACTGTCCAATTACTGGAGACTGTGTGTGGGGCTGAAGGCTGCCCTGTTCCACTTGCTTTTCCCCATATATCCAGCCCAAATGCACACTGCATTTTATTATCTAATCCTCTGCAGCAAACTGAGTTTCCCTTGGCTGATCTCCAGTTCGCTTTCTGAAATCTTGATATTGCTTTCTCCTCTGCAGTGAGCAGCGTGGTGATTTTTGAAAAAGATAACCATTCGCAGGCAGCAGCAGCCTCCTCCTGCCAGTCCGCGCCTGCCGCACACCCGGCACGCCTCCCGCAGGCCGGTGTTATGTAACCTCTGCATTGGAGGCTGGCGGCGCCTGGGGCTCTGTGAGCCGGTCGGGGTTGCTGTCATCTCCTGCAGAAATGATTTCCTTCACGGTTCTCCACTTTCTCTTCCACTCTCTTATTTGAAAAGAGCAGGGTCCATAGCAATGGCAGACTTCAGTTTGAATCAAGGGTCTGTCTGGTACCAGCTCATGACCTTGAGGACATAACTGATGCTAGGGGCAAAGTTCTTGTCTGTAAAAGCAGGGCTGCCGTGAGTGGGTGAAGGGAGTGGGTCAGGAAAGACATCCAGCCCAATGCCTGGAAGCTGGCAGACGCCCAACACACGGAGCGGTCAGAGTTATTATTGTCCAGCAGGATGGACGGGACTGTGTAAGACTTTAGACTAAGATGGTTTCCTTTTAGCTTTGCTGCTTAAGGCAGTCTTTATCCTTAGGGCCTGGCCCTCTGTGAAGAAGGAAGAGGCAGAAAGAGCCCCAAGTAGGGTCATCTTGGGTTCTTGTCCTCTTGATATTGTTGGGAAGAGGAAAATTTCCCTCTTTTCTTCTTAGTTCTTTTGGCTGGTTGAATAATCTAAATGACATGAGATAAATTAACAGGAGGAAAATACCCTAAATGAAGAAAATGGCAACCCATTCCAGTATTCTTGCCTGGGAAATCCCATGGATAGAAGAGCCTGGCAGGCTATAGCCCAGGGGATCACAAGAGCTGGACATGTCTTAGTGACTAAACCACCATCACTACCACCAGATAAATCTTTACAGGGCCATCCAGAAACATTGGGACATAGAGAGGTCTTTGGTCAAATAGGTTCTGCTAGGTTCCACTGTCACACCTAATTCATATTATACACCTGACCCTCAGTATACACAGGCATTGATTGTTTCTAGGAACCCCCCATAGACACCAAAATCTACAAATGCTCAAGTCCTTTATATAAATAGATGTAGAAATTCGGTCTGGGCAGGTTGAATCTGAGGATGCTGGTTGACTGTACAATAGTTATCCATGGTAAGTATTCCCTTCCTGGAACATGTTCTCTTTTGGAATTCTTTAAGGCATTAGGAGGAAGGTCAGAGGTTCTTCCTGAGTTGTTTTGGCCGTGATTGTTTTCAGCACATACGAATTTGTATGCCAGAGTTCTCCATCTTGGAGTAACTTGTTCTGAACTTCTACATGATTCCAAAGCTATCAGTGTGATGCTGGGCAGGGCTGATTTTCATCTGCTACATGAAACCATCATTTGAAATGACTCTCATGATCCCCTTCTGGCCCTGTATTCTTTAGTGAAGAGGCTTAAAAATAACTACAGTGTGAATTACAAACTATATAATGATAGTTTAAGGCAATTCTCCCACCCTCATCTTACCTTTTTTTTTTCCATTGGGTGCCCCCAAACACTCTTTAAGACAGGGTCTTTCCTTCATTCACTAGATAAAACCTCTCTGTTGAAATATCTTTCCCGTGTTCACCAGGGAGGTAACGGCAGAGCTGGCATTCAAGTAGGTCAACTTTAAAGAGGACTCTCTTTCTGCTCCTCTTTGCTGCCTTTCCTAGAGGCTTGTCCTTGAATTCAATTCCCTTGTCAACATTTGGGATCCAAGCCTTTCAAGGATGATTTAGTCACTCAGCAGTATTTTAATATTAATGATATTTAAAGTGGACTCTCTGCCGTGCCCTAACATGGGGCAATTTTGGAGAAAGTTGTCGTGGAGAGGCACAAGGCCTAATTGAAACACTTGTTGCCAGTGCTTCTCTTGGTGCTCCTGGGGATTTCATAGTTCATATTTCCAGGTAGTAGTGGGTGTTTGAATAAAACAGTAGCTCTAGAATTATCCTGAGCTAAGGAGAGGAGAAATACTGTATACACAGATTCAGTACCCACTGATTTGAAATCTGTAGTCACTCTTGCACAATTTATAAGGAACCAATTTGCTTACCAAATTAATAGCATTCCAAATAGTCAGGGTCTTTTTATCCACTCAAGGAAACTGACTTTTCAAACTTAGATATTCTTTGTTGTAGTTCATTGAAGCAGAGCCCCTAAGCAGCTTCATTTGTGCAATTCTCTTAAGTTTTTGAAATTTAGCATAGTTGAGGTTTTCTACATTTAGGCTCTGTTTCTCCCTAATTAGCTTATGTTATTGAGGGTTAGAAATACATTTCAATGCATTTTAAAATCTATATGACTGCAAGAGAGGCTGTTTCATCTCGTCTTCTTAGTTCCCACTGCAGCCTCTCCAGTTCTCTTCCAGGCCCTCCCGGAAGCACTGATAACCTGAGTGCTCACTTCCCATCTCAACATCTCCTCTTTGTTACAAGAAAAGGATCGAAAGGCAGGAGTACCAAGCAGCACTGTGTCTCCGTCTGACCATGTGACAGGATGGGAAGCAAAGCCAAGTCCCCTTCTTGAGCTTTTCCATCTCTCTTTTTGCAAACACCACTAAGCACATTGTCATTGTTTTGGTGTTCGTCAGAGGATCCTGAGAGGTGAAAGTGAAAGTTGCTCAGTTGTGTCCGACTCTTTGCAACCTCATGGACTGTATAGTCCATGGAATTCTCCAGGCCAGAATACTGGAGTGGATAGCCTTTCCCTTCTCCAGGGGATCTTCCCAACCCAGGGATCGAACCCAGGTCTCCCACATTGCAGGCAGATTCTTTACCAGCTGAGCCTGAGAGGTAAACTTCTAATTAAGGTATGTATGAGACCTCGTGTAATCTCTGAATCTAAGCCTTCTGCTCTGACCTTGCTCTTTTAGCATGTGCGAGGGACAGAAAGCAAGCCAGGGTGGCTGGAGCCCAGTGAGTGAGGAGGAGAGTCCAGGGAGGGGAGGTGACGGTGGACTTGGACCAGATCTTGGGGCCCTACTAGGCACAACCGACTACATGATTTGTGGGGCCCGGTGCAAAATAAAAATGTGCGAACCTTTTATAAGAAATTATTAAGGATTCCAAGACAAAGACACCAAAGCATTAAACTAAGGGCTGCTGCCGCCGCCAAGTCGCTTCAGTCATGTCCGACTCTGCGCGACCCCATAGACGGCCGCCCACCGGGCTCCCCCGTCCCTGGGATTCTCCAGGCAAGAACAGTGGAGTGGGTTGCCATTTCCTTCTCCAAAACTAAGGGCAGGTCCTATTAACTGTGGGCCCTATATGACTATGTGAGCCATGTGCCCATGAAGCACTCCCTGCCATGATGAAGAGGCTGGATTTTGTGCTAATTGGTATTGGAAACAATTCCAATAAAAGCAGGAGGACCTAGAGATCATGTAACTCAGTTAATTTGATGGAAATTTATGTGATGTGGCACAGAGAAGATGGTGACTAAATATCTTTGATATTGTTATTGTTCAGTCACTCAATCATGTCCAGCCCTTTGAGACCACATAGACTACACAAGGCTTCCCTGTCCTTCACTATCCCCTGGAGCTTGCTCAAACTCATGTCCTTTGAGTCAGGGATGCCAGCCAACCATCTCGTCCTCTGTTGTCCCCTTCTCCTCCTGCCTCCAATCTTTCCCAGCGTCAGGGTCTTTTCTAATGAGTTGGCTCTTCACATCAGGTGGCCAAAGCAGTGGAGCGTCAGCTTCAGCATTCATCCTTTCAATGAATATTTAGGACTGATTTCTTTTAGGATTGACTGATTGGATGTCCTTGCAGTCCAAGGGACTCTCAAGAGTCTTCTCCAACATCATAGTTCAAAAGCATCAATTCTTCAGCTCTCAGCCTTCTTTATGGTCCAAATCTCACATCCATACATGACGACTGGAAAAATCATAGCTTTGACTATACAGACCAAATATCTTTGGTATTAAGAGACTTGAGTTCTTTTAGTCTACCTCTTGCTTACCATGTGGTTTTGAACATGACAGAGTCTCATATGCTCCTCCGACCCCCATCTCCCCCAACTCTGGTGCCCTGAGAAAGCTTGATTCTGGAGCAGGGCCCTGGAATCTGCATTTTTAATGTTCTCTGAGTGATTCTACTATAGGGTCAGATTTAAGAATGATAACCTGCCGGGAGCCGGCATATTGCATATTGAGTGCATATTGCATATTGAGTGCAGCACTTTTCAGTATCTGATATAGCTCAACTGGAATTCTATAACTACTGGGAGCATGAGGAACTCCGCCCATGACAAAGGTCATGAGGAAGGAGGCTCGGCATACCCAAAGGCGGGATCGAGCTTCAGGAGTCCCCCTGGAAATTCTCGAGCATATACCCTCAAAACCAGAGTCTGCCTACTTTCTGCTTTGTGCTTTCACCTACACCTCTGACTTTACGGGGGGCTGTCCCCCACTACCTCTCTGAAAAAAGAGTTAGCTTACAGCTCCAGTTAATAATTCCTGGGTGTGACAGTGTTTAACCTACAAACTCCTTTGGAAATCCTCTAGCCTGCCTGAATAGGTTTTTCCGGCCACATGTGATTGTTCAGAGCCTCCCAACTGTGAGAGGCAGGAGATGTTCTAAACTGTCTAAATACAGATTCCTTTGAGCAGTTAAAAGATTGATTAGAAATTGTATTGGTGAAGGGATTTTCACTTCTTGGGCCAATGTTTGCTGCTAAGTTTCCATATCCCTTACCTGCTGTGTCCCTGGCAGTGTATTGATTAATATAATTGGTATAAGTAGTAGCTTTAATGTTTGTAACCTGGGACCCTTGAGTTAATTCTTTTTCTTGTTATAGCCCACCACACCTTTGCTCTGTAGGAATGCAGCTTTATCTACTGCTTTTGGAGGGTGGCTCCTGACCAATCACCTTTAGAGAAAAATAAGTTTTCTGAAGAAAAGGTCTTAAAATGTTAACAGGCCTCCGGGCCAGAAGATGATGCAAATCACCTAAGCTTTGCATATGATAAGTTTGCAGGAAGAAAGCCTGGCTTGCTGCAAGACTCTACCCCTTCCCCCATTATCCTCTATGCATAACTTAAGGTATAAAAACTACTTTGGAAAATAAAGTGCGGGCCTTGTTCACCGAAACTTGGTCTCACCATGTTGTTCTTTCTCTTACCTTCTGGCTGAATTATTCAGCCTCATTTCTCCACTGAATTTCCTCACTGAGCTATCCTTATTTCAGCCTCTTTTCTCCACTGAATTTCTTCACTGAGCTATCCTCATTCTATTACTCTTTATATCCTTAATTAACGTTTAATTAAGCAATTGTTTCCTGATCTTCGCCTACGCCGTCTCTCCTTCGAATACCCTGGATCAGCCGGGGCTGGTCCCCGGCAATAACCCTGAAGCATCTATGACAAAACACACTTGCGTATGTGACAATCTTCTGTTTATCTGTTGGCCCAAGTTAGTCTTTGACACATAGCCTGGAATTGTTAAGGGTGTGCTTTGCCAAATTCAGAAAGAAAATACTTTATACTGAAGCTAAGTTGACAATGTGGTGACAGCCTGGTAGGAGTGGTGTTCACTGTGTAGACAATGTATGTGCTGTGTAGACAGTGCTAAGAAACAAGTTAAGGGCAGAATGATCTCAGGATCCTTCTCTGGACATGGTGCTCCTGCATCTTAAAAGGTCAACTCATTTACTGTGACAATTTATTTGACTCTTTGTATGATGAAATATTTGCTTCCCAGGTGGCTCTAGTGGTAAAGAACCCTACAAATCTACCTGCCAATGCAGTGCGTTCTATCCTTGGGTCGGCAAGATCCCCTGGAGGAGGGCATGGCAACCCACCCCAGTATTCTTGCCTGGAGAATCCCCAGGGACAGAGGAGCCTGGTGGGGTATGGTCCATAGAGTCACAAAGAGTTGGATATGACTGAAGCAACTTAGCGTGCACGCATGCATAGTGAAATATTTATAATTTTGCTTTGCCATATTTTTTCCCACTGAGTTTAGCTCTTGTTTTAAGAATAGGCAAAACGATAATTTCTTTTACCGTGTTTCAGGTTTATTGACGTCTTCCCTTAGCTATGTCCCTACACAGGGTTGATGATGCTGAGGACAAGATAGCAACATGCTTAGCATTTTCTAATCTACTCTGATCATCTAAGGTTTCAATTGCATGGAATATTGACAATCAAAAATTAGAAAAATAGTGAATTTGTATGCAAAAACTCTAAATATTTGTCAAATGTTAAAGGACCATTTTCAGACATTAATATGACCTTTGAAGTATCTTATCTCAGTATTTAAAAAAGCTTCATACTGCATGTTTTATTTGAATTACTGTGTGGGAGGAGAATCAAAGAAAATCATTGTGTGTTTGGAAAAGAAAGAAAAGTGAACTAACTCTACAGTGCGGAAATGGTTCCTTTGAAAGGTGTCCTTCACATGCCTTTGTTTGAGGTTAATTATATACTTTTAAAAGTACTTCCCCCAGGAATGAATTTTGACTCATGAGTTATTTTTGTATGTATATGTTACCCCACCAATTTGCCACATTGCTAAGAAAATAGTAGTTGAAAGCAACATTTCTTGACTAGTAGCTGAAGGTCTTTTTTATTTTTTATTACAAGAACGAACAATGTAACAGTAAGGCAGCTTTGCAAAAGAGAGAAATAACGTCTTCAGTCCTATGTACATATTTTTGAAATTTCTTATTTTGTATGGGGGTATAGATGATTAACAAACAATGTAATAGTTTCAGGTAAACAGCAAAGGGACTCAGCCACACATACACATGTATCCATTCTCCCCCAAACCCTGCTCCCATCCAAACTGCAACATAACATTGAGCAGAGTTCCATGTGCTACATAAATTTTTATCTGTACTTTCCCTTTATTTAAGGTAATTTAGAATGATAGTCTCACATGATTGTATAGGGGATGTGACAGAAAAGTTTTGTCAGAATATAGAATTAAATCTTGGGGCATCCTTTTTTCTTTTCCTTTCCGTAAGCACATTTGTCTTCCTTTTCAGGGTAACAAAGTAGATGATGGCAATACTAGTTTTATTCTAGAACTCGGGGATTATTTTCTTATAGAAACTAAATGCTCATATCCTTATACTCTGCAATATGTCTCTTTCCCTCGTTCATCTTTTCCCTCACTCAGAATCACTGCCTCTTTTTCTTTCTATCTGCTATCTCTGGCCTGTGCATGTCACACAGGATTCCAGATGATAATCAGGGACAAAAAAGAATAGATGCCTCTCGACATTTATTGAAATATCATATGATTCACTCATTTCAGTGAGGACAGAGGGCTATTACTTTATCTGAGTAAATATCGAGTCAACTTCGATCTGCAGCAGGATTTAGCTGCCAGCCTGCCTTCCAGATTGTGTTAGTGATGCAATAGCATTGTCAGAGTTGGTATTACCTACTTCAACAAAACGATTCCCAAAAGACCAGAAAAAAAGGTGTTTGCTGCAGCTTCCTGGCAATAAGGGAAGTGTAAATCACACATAAAGGAACTGCTAAGCACATTAAGAACTTGAACAATTGTCTGTGAGTGTTGTTTCTGATACGACTTTCCATGCAGAACCATTAAGTCGGTATGGCGGTAACTACATATACAAGATTGCATTTTCTGTCACTACTCAAAGTCTCAGTTTTGACAGTAAAAATGCTTCATAGCTTATGTTTTGCAATGAATCTTTAACCTTTGCTTTGTTTCAGATTTTTGTTTACGCTTTTATGTCCAGGGTAAAAATGTAAGAGTCAACATAGGATTTTGAGAGCATAGTCAAGATTAATAAGATTAAAGATTGAATCCATTTAAACTTTCTTTCTTCAAAAGATGCTGTTGACAGTTTGTACTTGATTATTCCAATTTTGGGGCTTCCCTGATGGCTCAGCGGTAAAGAATCCACCTGCAAAGCAGGAGCCACAGGAGACACAGGTTCAATCTCTGGGTCAGGAAGACCCCATGGAAGTGGGCATGGAAACCTACTTTAGTATTCTTGCTGGAGAATCCCTTGGACAGAGAAGCCTGGAGGACTACAGTCCATGGAGTCACAGAGTTGGACATGACGGAAGTGACAGAGCAGACCTGAAAGCGTGCAAATTCCAATTGTTGTTTATTTCCCCATCTTTTGCTTTCCCTCTTATATATTCATTCCTTCCGATAGTCCTCAAACATAACTAAACAGTATTATGATCTTACTTTAATTTTGGGCAGTTTTACTTGCCATATCTGTAACAGAACATGTACAGGCAGGAAGCCCAAATCACCTTGTCTGTAATCATTCAGAATCTCAACCAGAAGTGATACTCTAACTGGTCTATTCTCAGTGATGCTTCAGTTTTCTTTCAGATTGTCGTAGGCCAGCCTTTCCAGTAATTACTGTTTCATAGAACTTAAAGGGTAAAGCAAATGAATAAAAGTCCAAAATGTAAGCTAATGTTAATGAAAACTGATAGAAAAACACTGTAAGAGGTATTTTCAGTGGTGGAAAGAAGGTACAACTAACCTAGAATCATAGACTCTGAACTAGAAGGATGCTCTCCCCAAATACCCACCCTCAGCAGTCTTCAAAGTCACAGTCTCAGCTTGAATACCTCTAGTGATACTTTCTGTTGTAGATTTGGTACTGATACTGAACCATATCTGTCTTACTCAGTTCAGGCTACTGTAAGTAACTGCCACAGACTGGGTGGCTTAAACAACAAATATTTATTTTGCATAGTTATGGAGTCGGGATCAAGATCAAGGTACTGACAGATTTGGTGTCTGATGAGGACCTCCATCCTGGTTCGTAGATTATTGTCTTTCTGCTATGCACTCACATAGCAGAAGGGGCAGAGGAGCTTTCTGCGGTCTCTTATAAGGCCACTAATCCCTTTTAGGAGGGTTCCACCTTCATAACCTAATCATTTCCTAAAGCTTCCACCTCCTAATAGCTTCATTTAGGGGATTAGGTTTCAACATATGAACTTTAGGGGACTAATTCAGTCCAAAGGAATGCTGGTCTTTAGGATGACAGCCCTTAACTGAGTCAAAATCAGCCTCCTTGAAGCTTTGGTTCACTACAATTTAATATAGCAATTACTGAGTACTTATGAGCAATTACACCACCTTTATGGCAGAAAGTGAAGAAGAACTAAAGAGCCTCTTGATGAAAATGAAAGAGGAGAGTGAAAAAGTTGGCTTAAAGCTCAACATTCAGAAAATTAAGATCATGGCATCCAGTCCCATCACTTCATGGCAAATAGATGGGTAAACAGTGGCAGACTTTATTTTTCTGGGCTCCAAAATCACTGCAGATGGTGACTGCAGCCATGAAATTAAAAGACGCTTACTCCTTGGAGGGAAAGTTATGACCAATGTAGACAGCATATTAAAAAGTAGAGACATTACTTTGTCAACAAAAGTACGTCTAGTCAAGGCTATGGTTTTTCCAGTGGTCATGTATGGATGTGAGAGTTGGACTATAAAGAAAGCTGAGCACCGAAGAATTGCTGCTTTTGAACTGTGGTGTTGGAGAAGACTCTTGAGAGTCCCTTGGACTGCAAGGAGATCCAACCAGTCCATCCTAAAGGATATCAGTCTGGGTGTTCATTGGAAGGACTGATGTTGAAGCTGAAACTCCAATACTTTGGCCACCTGATGCAAAGAGCTGACTCATTGGAAAATACCCTGATGCTGGGAAAGATTGAGGGCAGGAGGAGAAGGGGACGACAGAGGGTGAGATGGTTGGATGGCATCACAGACTCAATGGACATGAGTTTGGGTAAGCTCCGGGAGTTGGTGATGGACAAGGAGGCCTGGCGTGCTGCGGTTCATGGGGTCGCAGAGTCAGACACGACTGAGCAACTGAACTGAACTGAACTTACTGAGTACTTACTATATCTTAAGGGCTCTGCTTGGCACTGGGTTATAAAAATGAGTAAGGAAGACGCAGTTCATACTTAGTGATTACTGAGAGGGATGGTTAGGATTTTTTAGCATAAATAATAGAAACCCCTTCAAAGTACCTTAAACAAAAAAAAATAACTTATGGAAAAGATCCAGCAGTTGGTCTAACATCATGTAAGGCGGATACTGGTATTCAAACCATGTAACAGAAATTCACCTCTTTAAATCTCTGAGCTCTTCTTTTTTCTCTGTTGTGCTCTGTCAAAGGGATGGAAAACATGATCCTTGTTTGCTTCTGTCTTATGTGTTCCTTGGTGGGATTCTCAGGGAAATGAAAGTGCCCTTTGCCTGATGACACTAGCAAAAATCCAGTGGAAGCTCTGATCAGGTTAGGGTCATGTGACACCCCAAATAGGAGCTGGATATTGCTTGGAGCGGGGGAAGCTTACTCTTTAGCCCTGCCTGCCTGACATGGAAAAGATTTCCCACAGGAAAAAGGCTTTCATTACTAGAAGACACAATGAAAGGAGAGTGTGCTTGTAGTGAAAACTGTGTCTGTCTATTAATACCACAGTCCACTACAGTGAAGGCTATGACCCAACTTCGGTGTTTGATAAAAGCTACCCTGCTTCTTAATTCCTATCACAAATATGCTCACATGTCTGCACACACATACACAGCACACACTTTGCCTCTTTCCTAGTTTTCTTGTTTCTAACCCAACAAACATGGCCTTGGGTATTCCTGGGGCAAGATATCTAGACCCTTGGTCACCAACCTGTGGCCACTCTCTAGTTTGTCAACATAAATCTCTATCCATTTTCACAATTACCCATATATGGTCCAACTAGGATAGATGTCCACGGTACTTTTTCATTTATCGGAATTCTTCTGTGATTTTTCACTTACAATTAAATGGTGATTTAAATCACTGAGTAAATATTGTTGATTGAGACTGTGTATTACAAACTAGTTGTTGGTGAATTATATCTTTCAATAGGCATTTTTGTTTATGCCAAATATTAAAATAGTTTGCTTTGCAATATTTTAATGTGGATAATTCCAAATAAAATTCTGCATTTCCACAGGACATTTACTCTATGAGAGAAGAGTCCTTATTCGTCAGTCTATCTTTAGTGCTTGAAACATAAAGGCAACTCAGTAACTTTTAAATTGAGCTTCATGAGATTATTCGGAAGATGTAGTCTATGTATCACATGAGCTGTTTAGCCTAATGCTGTATCATTAGAAAATACGATATGTCTTTTATCTTCATTCATGTCAGTTATAAAAATGTTGAGTGGGATGGGATTGTTGATGGAGCCTTGGAGCAACCTTCAAGATTCATTAGCATAAATTCTATGGTTTGATTACTCATCCGTGCTGTGGAGCCTCTTGTCTGATATTTATTTCACTTAATAGTTACATCCTTTTCACAAGATTATTAGGAAATATTTGGCAAGTGTTTTATGGCAATTCTATTTAATATGGTTTCTAATAATCAGACTAATGATACCATTACAAAAAAGAATGATGTTAATATAGCAGGAGATATTTTCTTTGTGAAGTGATGGGACCAAATGCCATCATCTTAGTTTTTTGAATGTTGAGTTTTAAGCCAGCTTTTCACTCTCCTCTTTCACCTTCATCAAGAGGCTCTTTATTTCAACAAAAAACCTTAAGTTCAACAACAGCAATATCTTTTCTAGTGAGTCCATTTTGACTCTTGGTTCTCATTTCCTAGGCTCCTCTGTCCATGGAATTCTCTGGGCAAGAATACTGGAGTGGGTGGTGGTGGTGGTTTAGTCGCTAAGTCGTGTCCAACTCTTGGGACCCCATGGACTGCAGCCTGTCAGGCTCCTCTGTCCATGGGATTCTCCAGGCAGGAATACTGGAGTGGGTTTCCATTTCCTTCTCCAGGGGATCTTCCTGACTCAGGAATCGAACCCAGGTCTCCTGCATTGCAGGCAGATTCTTTACCGACTGAGCTACGAGGGAGGTCCACTGGAGTGGGGAGTCACTCCCTTCTTCAGGCCTTCTTTCCTATATGACTCTAAATGACCTACTTTGTTGTTGTTGTTTGTTGTTCAGTCACTAAGTTGTGTCTGACTCTTTGCAACCCCATGGACTGCAGCATGCCAGGCTTCCATGTCCTTCACAGTCTCCTGGAATTTACTCAAACTCATGTCCATTGAGTTGGTGATGCTATCTAACCATCTCATTCTCTGCTGCCCTCTTTTCCCTGTGCCTTCAATCTTTCCCAGCATTAGTATCTTTTCCAATGAGTTGACTCTTTGCATCAGATAGCCAAAATACAGGAGCTTCAGCTTTAGCATTAGCCCTTCCAATGAATATTCAAGGTGTATTTCCTTTAGGAGTGACTGGTTGGGTCTCCTTGCGGCCCAAGGGACTCTCAAGAGTCTTCTCCAACACCATAATTTTAAAGCATCAATTCTTCAGCACTCAGCCTTGTTTATGGTCTAACTCTCACATCCATACATGACTACTGGAAAAACCATAGCTTTGACTATATGGATCTTTGTTTGCAAAGTAATATCTCTGCTTTTTAATACACAGTCTACATTTGTCATAGTTTTCCTTCCAAAGAGCAAGTGTATTTTATTTTCATGGTTGCTGTCATTGTCCACAGTGATTTTGGACCCCAAGAAGATAAAGTCTGTCACTGTTTCCATTGTTTCCCCATCTATTTGCCATGAAGTAATGGGACCTGATGCCGTGATATTAGTTTTCTGAATGTTGAGTTTTAAGCCAGCTTATTCATTCACCTCTTTCACCCTCATCAAGAGGTTCTTTAGCTTCTCTTCACTAAAGAGGTTCTTCAGTTCCATCTGTATATCTGAGATTGTCGATGTTTCTCCCAGCAATCTTGATTCCAGCTCATGATTCATCAAGACTGGCATTTCAGATGATATACTCTGTGCATAAGTTTGGGCTTCCCTGGTGGCTCAGAGGTTAAAGCGTCTGCCTGCAATGCGGGAGACCTGGGTTCAATCCCTGGGTTGGGAAGATCCCCTGGAGAAGGAAATGGCAACCCACTCCAGTATTCTTGCCTGGAGAATCCCATGTATGGAGGAGCCTGGTGGGCTGCTATAGTCCACGGGGTTGCAAAGAGTTAAATAAACAGGGTGACAATATATAGCCTTGTCGTACCCCTTTCCCAATTTTGAACCAATTATTCCACCTAAGGTTCTAATTGTTGCTTTTTGACTTGGATACAGTTTTCTCAGGAAATAGGTAAGGTGATCTGGTATTCCTATCTCTTTAAGAACGTTCCACAGTTTGTTGTGATCCACACAGTCAAAGGCTTTAGTATAGTCAATGAAACAGAATTAGATGTTTTTCTGGAATTCCCTTGCTTTCTCTATGATTCAGCAAATGCTGGCAATTTGATATCTGATTCCTCTGCCTTTTCTAAACCTACCTTGTGCATCTGGAAGGTCTCAGTTCATGTACTATTGAAGCCTAGTGTGGAGGATTTTGAGCATAACCTGACTAGCATGTGAAATGAGCACAATTGTACAGTAGTTTGAACACTCTTTGACCTTATTTGGGATTGGAATGAAAAGTAACCTTTTCCAATACTGTGGCCACTGCTGAATTTTCCTAGTTTGCTGACATATTGAGTGCAGGACTTTAACAGAATTGTCTCTTAGGATTTGAAGTAGCTCATCTGAAATTCCATCACTTCCACTAGCTTTCTTTGTGGTAATGCTTCCTAAGGCCTACTTGACTTCATACTCCAGAATGTCTGGCCCTAGATGAGTGACCACACCATCGTGGTTATCCTTGTCCTTAATACTTTTTTGTGTAGCTCTTCTGTGTAGTCTTGGCACCTCTTCTTAATCTCTTCTGCTTCTGTTAGATCTTTGCCATTTCTGTGCTTTATCATGCCCATTCTTGCATGAAATAATCCATTGATATCTCCAATTTTCTTGAAGAGATCTCTAGTCTTTCCCATTTTATTGTTTTCCTCTACTTTGCATTGTTCATTTAGGAAGGCCTTCTTATCTCTCCCTACTATTCTCTGGAATTCTGCATTCAGTTCAAAATTTTTAAGCAGAAATGACCTGTTTATCAACAACAAATTCTAGAGGCCCATCAGCAGTAAGGACCTCTCCTATGGTCTGACATTCCTAGGACCTGAAAGGTCAATTGCAGTGACTGTCTGTGGTCAGCAGAGGGCAGCGTGGAGAGGAGTGGACCACAGAGGTCTTCAAAATGGTGAAGCTGTGTCTACAGCTCCCATCTGACAATCATCTTCTAAGCTGTAATGGTGGCAGAGAGATGCTCTAACTGCTACAAAAAACTATGTCTGTGAGACTCTCCTAGTCAGAGATCGAGGAACTACCCCAGACAGAAGTTGGTAAGGGAAGTATGCTTGTACTTGAGGGTAAAGGGATAACAGTAATAATAATGAATAATATTTATCTACCTGGGTGTTCTTTGGAAGGAATGATGCTAAAGCTGAAACTCCAACACTTTGGCCACCTCATGCGAAGAGCTGACTCATTGAAAAAGACTCTGATGCTGAGAGGGATTGGGGGCAGGAGGAAAAGGGGACGACAGAGGATGAGATGGCTGGATGGCATCACTGACTTGATGGACGTGAGTCTGAGTGAACTCCGGGAGTTGGTGATGGACATGGAGGCCTGGCATGCTGCAATTCATGGGGTCACAAAGAATTGGACACGACTGAGTGACTCAACTGAGCTGAATTGATTAGCTACCCACTGGCTCAGACAGTAAAGTATCCACCTGCAATGCAGAAGACTCAGGTTTGATCCCTGGATAGGGAAGATCCCCCAGAGAAGAGAATGGCTACCTACTGCAGTATTCTTGCCTGGAGTATTCCATGAACAGAGGAGCCTGGTGAGCTACAGTCCATGGGGTCACAGAGAGTCAGACACAACTGAGCACTCCACTCCACTCCATTATTTGCCAAACACTGAACTAAATACCAAATTTATTTTCTCAGTAAATCTTTACAACAAACGTGAGGGCAGAACTTGTATTCTCACTTTATAGATGAAGAAACTGAGTTTTAGGAAGGTATAAAAATGTAGCCAAGATCATACAGATACCGTCTGAAGGTGGGCGATTGGTCTCACGGCTGAGCTTGTGTTTGTGTCTTGTCACTTCACAAGAGCGAGCAAAAATTCTTTTTCCAGTACTCTATATGAAATATCAAGTAACAACAGAGATTCAGAATGCTACCAAGATGTAGCCTCTGGCCCTTTTAGCTTGGCTGTCCCTGCCAGTTGACCAGTCTGAAGATATCAAGCTGTGGGTCTTCTGTTGATGGGGTCTATAATGTTTTCTTTTTGGGACTGCATTTGCTCAATTCCAGTCTTTGGCATCTCTCTCATCACCTTCTGTGCCTCAGAGACATGAAGGGTCTGTGCTGTGTGTCTCAGTGTAGGGAGGGGATTTCAGCTGGGCGTAATAGCACCCATAGGCTCGCATGCCACTTCACTCTGTCTGGAGCCTTGTCTTCACTTGACTTTAGTATCCTGTCTTAGACTGTGATCCCTTTGAAGTATAGAGATTGTGTGTGTTTCTGTGAATATCTAATATAGTAGCTTGTACAGACACATGATTAATTAATGTTTATTGAATGAGCAAGCTGTGACTATTCTTCATGAAGAACAGGAAGGCAAGTTAGGTTTGAGTATTATGCTTAATTCTACCCCCTCAGAATTACTCAACCTGAGTACTGGATCAAGCCATTTCTTGACCATTGAACTCTTCAATACTCCCCTCAATTGTCTCTAGAAATTTTAGCAGTTTTTGGATTCCAGCCTTCCTTGGTAACATAAAAAGCATTCAGTATGAGTCATTCGGTTAGTGAGATGATTAAAAGAAACATTTTTAACTCAACATATACAAAGTAGGGGAATCTAAAGAGGGATTGCAGGAGCATCTCACCTACAAAATGGACCATTTTGAATGCTTTTTATGTTTTTTCCTTATGACCAATTTCCCCTTGCAAACAAGTCAACTATTAATGGACTCTAGCCCTAAAGGGTGATTCATTTCATGAAACAAGAAAACAGGCCTGTTACTCTTTCTGGAACACTTCAGAGTACCCTTGGGGAGTTTAATTTAGTCCATGTTGTAGGTGGGGATCCTTCTGCTTCTTCGGATTGTAATTTGGTCAACAATCGATTTGTGTTTTCTTCAAGTGAAAGTTGCTCAGACATGTCTGACCCCATGGACAATACAGTCCATAGAATTCTCCAGGCCAGAATACTGGAGTGGGTAGCCTTTCCCTTTTCCAGGGGATCTTCTCAACTCAGGGATTGAACCCAGGTCTCCCACATTGCAGGCGGATTCTTAACCAGCTGAGCCACAAGGGAAGCCCAAGAATACTGGAGTGAGTAGCCTATCCCTTCTGCAGTGGATCTTCCCGACCCAGGAATCACACTGGGGTTTCCTGCACTGCAGGTAGATTACCAACTGAGCTATCAGGGAAGCCCTGTTTTCTTATAAAGTTTCCCTGTCTCTGTGTCCATCTCTAGCACAATTGTGAACTTGGTCCAGTTGTTCAAGGGAATACTTGACATCAGAAATGACTTTGCCTCCACTTTTGTTAAGAACCAGTTTTGGGTGGCTTCAACATCCCATCTCACAGAAGCAATGAAAACTGAGATGCCTAGTGACATGTTGGCACCATTTTTTCTGGATGGTAAAGATTGTCAACCTCTTACCAGAGAAGTCTTTCCTTGGGTGATTTCCAAAATCACAGTGTGATTATTACTTTTTCTGATGGCCACAGTGTGGCCCTGGACAGGGGAAGTGTCTAAGACCCAAAGTACCCAGACAAGGAAATGTCACTGGGCATTTGCTTACTTTGTACCATATCTTTTATTATTGTACCCGTTCTGGTGAAATTTTAATAAATTCCTATTTTTTTCTGAGGCAGCATGGAGGCTGGATTGTTATTTTTAATTTAATTTTTATTTTTTGGCACTTAGGGTAGGTTCAGAATAAGAAATCAATAAATCAAATTTTACCTTATCAGTGGTTCTCAGTTCTGGTTGCTCTTCAAAATCACCTTGGGAGCTTTTAACAAGTACTGATGCCCAGACCAATTGCATCCAAGTCTTGGAGATGGGGCCTGGGAACCTGTGTTTTCTGTATCACTCCAGATGATTCTAAAGCAAAGGTAGGTTGAGAAGCACTGTGGTAAAATCAGAATTTAAAAATTTAATTTTCTGTCACCTGGAAGATGGCAGGGAAGTAAAGCACGGAGAATTAGATGCCAGTCTCGTCTCCTAGACTTGGAGCATTAATATTTAACCAGGTTACTACATGTTCTTAAAAGTTTCTGCTCTTAGCATCAGAAGAGTCTTAAAAATGGATTCTAATGGCATTCCTGGGAAGGACCACAACCTGTTCACTTTTACCTGTGCTTGTCCTGGCTTCTTTAGGGTCCACTGATGTAAATGCACATGAGGATATTTCATCATAAATAATTTTTCCAAGTAAAACAGGCCACCCTTTTAAAAAATGTATCACACAATGGAATATTATTACTCAGCTAGAAAAAAGAAATATATTTGAGTCCGTTCTAATGAGGTGGATGAAACTGGAACCTATTAAACAGAGTTAAGTAAGTCAGAAAGAAGAACACAAATACAGTATATTAATGCATATATATGGAATTCAGAAAGACAGTAACGATGATCCTATACGCAAGGCAACAAGAGACGGATGTAAAGAACAGATTTTTGGACTATGTGGGAAAAGGTGAGGGTGGAATGATTTGAGAGAATAGCATTGAAACCTGTTCATTACCATATGTAAAATAGATGACCAGTGCAAGTTCGATGCATGAAGCAGGGCCATCAGAGCTGGTGCTCTGGGACAAACCGGAGGGATGGGGTGGGGAGGGAGGTGGGAGGGGGGTTCACATGTACACCTGTGGCTGATTCATGTTGATGTATGGCAAAAACCACCACAACATTATAAAGTAATTATCCTTCAATTAAAATAAATAAATTAGTTAATTTAAAAAAAAAAGAAAACCATAAATGAACTTTTTGGCCAACCCGCCCTCCCCCCAAACCCCCCCCCAACCAAAAAACATTATTGGCAATAACTATAGATATTCTTCTGCTCTGTGTTCTCAAGGAAATTAGACATATTTAAGCTCTACACCCTATATATGCATAAGTGAAATGCAAAAAACACAATACGTGAAATATATGTCAGTGATGCATACTTACCGAGTGACTACAATGTCTTGGTCTATGGTTTAAAGACATAAAATATTTTATTTTGAAATAGTACTCAGTTTAGAGGGAAGATGTGAAATGTAAATAAGTAGCATTAGCAAATTAAAGTGCAGACTGTTGAACAAAGTAAACATCTGGAAAGAAGGGAGGCGGGGAGTTGGTCAGAGAAGTCTTCATGGAAGAAGAGTATGAAGCTGAGCCTTGGAGAAAGATGAGATTTGGGTATATGCTATTAGGGTAGGGTTTTTCCAGGTGGATAACAAGTCCCATGAAAATGAGAAATTAGTACTATTGTCATTATTATTAGTATTTTGTTGAAGGTTAGGAAGCAAGAGAAGAAAGATCTGAAAAGTCCTTGCTTTCAGTAAGAGAAGTAGTTTATTTTTCATTTTCACTATTTACAATCTAAAAATGTATGTTCTGTTCTATTTTCTCTTTAAGATAACCATCCTGCTGACAGTTAAGCTTTGTTTCCTTTTTTTTTTTTTAATAAATAAAACCATCTTTCCCTGATGAATCATAGCTCAGCACAATATTAAGTATTCAAGGTTAGGTATAGGAAGCGCCACAGTGTGGAAAATGTAAATACAATTTCCCATCTTTTCTTGCTTAATTGCTTAGATAACAGGTCGCAGGCATTACTCAGAACCACAGCGGACATGGGGAATCCTAAAATAGATTCTTTTGTCAGGTCACAGTTTGCAGTGGCGAAGGGCATGGCCGGTCAGCCTGGCGGATCACAAACTTGTCTTGATCGTGTCCAGTAACTTCAGGTAAAAATGACACCAAGCACTATTCAGTCCTGGGTCAAGGAGGGGAGTGAATTCAACAGACAGGAAGCATTTAGTTGAGCTTTGGCTATGCTAATGAGGAGGCACCCACATTTAAGGCACTTTTCCTTCTCTCAGGGTATTAAGCTGTATGTGAAGAGAGGGAGCTTAGTACAAAGGAGAAATTTTAAGGAGGAATATATGAACCTAGGACCTACATCAGATGTGCCTATCTCAAATCTGCATTTTCTGCAAGCTTAAAAACCTAAGAAAATTACTGATATTCTCAGCCCCAGCTTCATCTGCTCATCTGAAATATGGGGTTAAAATCAAGCTTGTTACAAAGATCAAAAGAAATAGTCTATGAAGATCCCTTAGTACAAGAGACATTAAGAATTTGTTTTCCTTCCCCCGTCAGTCTTTTTCTTTCTTCTTCTTTTCTTTTTCTGTTATTTTCAAAGTATGTACAGCATGAAACAGGGCACTCAAAGCTGGTGCACTGGGACAGCCCAGAGGAATGGGGTGGGGAGCGGGGTGGGAGGTAGGTCCGGGACGGGGGACACATGTACACCCGTGGCTGATTCATGTCGATGTATGGCAAAATCCACAATATTGTAAATTAAGTAAGCTACAATTAAAATAAATTAATTAATTAAAAAAATAAAATCACTACAATAACAAAGCAAAAAAGAAAAAAGTAAAAAAAAAAAAAAAGAAAAAAGTATACACAGCAAAATTTACCATCTCAGCAATTTTTTTGATTGTTTTTAAAAATTTATTTATTTATTTTAATTGGATGATAATTACTTTACAATATTGTAGTGGTTTTTGCCATACATTGACATGAATCAGCCACGGGTGCACATGTGTGCCCCCATTCTGACCCCCACCCCCTACCTCCCTCCCCAGCCCATCCCTCTGGGTCATCCCAGAGCACCGACTTTGAGTGCCCTGCTTCAGGCACTGAACTTGCTTTGGTCATCTATTTTCCACCTTAATAATTTGTAAGTGTAGATTTCAGTGGCATTAACTACATTCACATGTAACTCACATATGGTAATTTTATTACTATGTGTTAATATAATAATAAGTTAATATACATCATATGGTAATTTTATTTTTAACTTTTTGAGGAATTGATACACTGTTTTCCACAGTGGCTGTGCAATTTTACATTCCCACCCAAAACGCACAAGAATTTCAATTTCTCCACATGGCTATCAAGACATTGTTTTCTGTTTATGAAAAGCTAGCAACAAAAGCAATCAGAAATGGGACCAGCTCTAAGATGGGCCCAAGGACAGTTTAGGGTCTATATCTGAGAACCCTGTGTATCCCCTGAGTGCCCTTTTATGCTGGTCCTGGTGCCTCTTAGGGAGAAGGCAATGGCACCCCACTCTAGTACTCTTGCCTGGAAAATCCCATGGATGGAGGAGCCTGGTGGGCTGCAGTCCATGGGGTCACTAAGAGTCGGACATGACTGAGTGACTTTACTTTCACTTTTCACTTTCCTGAATTGGAGAAGGAAATGGCAACCCACTCCAGTGTTCTTGCCTGGAGAATCCCAGGGACGGGGGAGCCTGGTGGGCTGCTGTCTATGGGGTCACACAGAGCTGGACACGACTGAATCGACTTAGCAGCAGCAGCAGGTGCCTCTTACCAAGAAGGGGGTGAATTTCTAAAGAAAGCAGACTAGGCTTGGGACTCATTGTCCTCAGTAGAGTGAACAGCAGTGCCTCACATTTGTGTGGCAAGAATCTCTGGGAGATGGAGATGCACTTGGGGAAACTCAAGTCAGACATGTATATGGTGATGACTGGGCATGCTTCACACAGACAGTTCCCCTGTTAAGACTCCAATTCCTAGTATCTCTGAGTCATGTCCCACTCTTCAAGAAGCTTTCCTGTGAGAAAGAGATCACTGTTTCCCTGGCAACCATGGAGCCTCAGAAATTCAGCAGTATACTTTTGTGGTGTCTTCATAAACATCTTTATTATGTATATATATAGTTTCTAAGTATGTATGAGCAGTAGGAATGGCACGGGCACTAAAGCTGGTTTGATTGGGTGTAATTCTTGTCTTGCCTCATCTTCCCTTCCCTCCCAAACAATGCTTCTTGTCCTTTCTGGATGCTAGTAATTCTGACCCACAGAACTACTGAATCATGAAATTGAGGAGCTGGAGAAACAAGATTTGTTTGTGAATTAAGGTGATATTTCTGTGCCAGACTGCTCTGGTACAGTGATCATAGATTTGGGGTTATATAGACTGGGTTCCAATCTTGGGTCTTTCATAAACTTCCATATAACAATGTGCTGTGCTAAGTTGCTTCAGTCATGTCTGGCTTTGCAACTTATGGTCTGTAGCCCGCTAGGTTTCTCTGCCCGTGGGATTCTGCAGGCAAGAATACTGGAGTGGGTAGCCATTCCCTTTTCCAGGGGATCTTCCTGACTCAGGGATCAAATTAGCATCTCTGATGTCTCCTGCATTGGCAGGTGGATTCTTTACCACTAGTGCCACCTGGGAAATCCAAACAGTATGACTTTGGGTAAATTACCTAGTTTTCCAGAGTTTCTCCTTTCCCATCTGAAATTGAAGATGCTGTGCCAATTTCACAGGCTCCTGTGAGTAACCTGTCATACTGTCATCAAGGCCCTCACAAGTCAAGGAAACCGTCCTCCCGGACGTGGAACAAGGTGAGTTCTCTTTCAGTACCCAGCAGGTGCTAGGTTGTACTACACCCTGAAGTGAAACCGTGTCCATCAGTCCTATCAAAGGAGTCCCTCATTGCTAGTAGACTTCAAGAGTAGTTAAGCACTCTCAAAGACGGAAAACTGAGGAGCGTGACATGGTGATTCAGAGGGTGCGTGGACACTGGATCCCATTCCTTTTGTCTCCTGGCCTGGGACTCTTTCCACTAGGCCACAGGAATGGCACCTTGACCAAGGGAACTGATCTTAGCTAGGAATAAACTGCCATCAAATATTAAGTACCTGCTTTCTATTCTGTGGTGGTTAAGAACAATGGCTTGTGAGCCAGACTATTTGAGTTCAAATCTGTAGCTCTAACATTTGTTAGATGTATGACTTTAGGCAAGTTACTTATGCCCTCTTAGCCTCAGTTTTCTCATCTGCACAATGGAATCATAATAGTACTTGTTTATGGAGATGAAAGCTTAAAGCTTTAAAGGCTTAAAGCTTAAAGCTTTTAAAGCTTTAAACGCTTAAAGCTTTTAAGGCTTAAAGCTCAACATTCAGAAAAGAAGATCATGGCATCCAATCCCATCCCTTCATGGGAAATAGATGGGGAAACAGTGGAAACAGTGTCAGACTTTATTTTTCTGGGCTCCAAAATCACAGCAGATGGTGACTGCAGCCATGAAATTAAAAGGCGCTTACTCCTTGGAAGGAAAGTTATGACCAACCTAGATAGCATATTCAAAGGCAGAGACATTACTTTGCCAACAAAGGTCCGTCTAGTCAAGGCTATGGTTTTTCCTGTGGTCATGTATGGATGTGAGAGTTGGACTGTGAAGAAGGCTGAGTGCCGAAGAATTGATGCTTTTGAACTGTGGTGTTGGAGAAGACTCTTGAGAGTCCCTTGGACTGCAAGGAGATCCAACCAGTCCATTCTGAAGGAGATCAGCCCTGGGATTTCTTTGGAAGGAATGATGCTAAAGCTGAAACTCTAGTACTTTGGCCACCTGATGCAAAGAGTTGACTCATTGGAAAAGACTCTCATGCTGGGAGGGATTGGGGGCAAGAGGAGAAGGGGACGACAGAGGATGAGATGGCTGGATGGCATCACTGACTCGATGGATGTGAGTCTGGGTGAACTCCGGGAGTTGATGATGGACAGGGAGGACTAGCATGCTGAGATTCATGGGGCCTCAAAGAGTCAGACACGACTGAGTGACTGATCTGATCTGATGGAGATTAAACAAGTTGTTTAATATGTATATTTATATCTATAAATATATCATAGATAATATTTATAACCTCACAACAGTACTTGGCACATTGTATGCACTGTATATAAACATGTACAGCCATTACTACCATTGGTAAAGGGAGTGAAGAATAATTGAGTGAAGTGAAGTCACTCAGTCATGTCCGACTCTTTGTGATCCCATAGACTGTAGCTTACCAGGCTCCTCCATCCACGGGATTTTCCAGGCAAGAGTACTGGAGTGGGTTGCCGTTTCCTTCTCCAGAGGATCTTCCCGACCCAGGGATCGAACCTGGGTCTCCCACATTGTAGGCAGACGCTTTACCGTCTGAGCCACCAGGAAAGTCCTGAAGAAGAATAATTAGGTGATGCTATATTCTAGTTTATTCCTATTGTCCTAGAATAATTTTAAGAATAATTTTAAATATTACTCTCTTTGACTCTTAAAAATGTCAAAGTTTGGGCAACAAATTGAATGGTCATCCTAAATATAACATGAAAAAAATCCACTGGTCAGTGAATCAAGAGACCTAGCTCTGCCAGGAAATTTCCATGAGAATTTTTGCATTTAATCTTTTTGCATCCTAGTTTCTTCATTTTTCAAATGAATATTTAGTCTAAATCCAATTTATATTTGTGTCAACATCCAGTTTTAAAAGTCTACTATGTACACCGTACTATTTAAAACATCTAACGGTATACAAAGATCAGACATTCAAGGAGATGTTTGTCCTCAACCAAAATTTTTATTTTAATGGGATTAAAAAAAATAGTAGACGAGAGGTAAGAAATACTATAAATATAAGAGTACATTCTTTCTCCAAGACTTTTGTGACTGAGTGGAAGATGCCACCCCCAGGTGAAGTGTGCTGAGTAGTCAGTGAAAGAAGACAGAATTACGAGGTCATTCAGAGTTGCATGCCCAAGGGAGACTTCTGGAAGGAGGAGGGTTTTGAGCTGGTCCTGAGAGAAGAAGCATAATGTGAAGAGAATGGATTTTAGTTAAACAGAATTTACATCCTGGTTCTATCACTAGCTGTAGATTTTGAATACACTGCTTAACTTTCTGATTCCTAGTGATTTAAGTGTGACTAGATGCACCCTATTAGAAATGGAAGCCATTATGTTTATGGTTGGGGAGGAGTTGAAAAGGCATTCTAAGTCTCAGTGAGTTTAACCACAGCACAGAGGGTGCTAGAAGCAGGTGAATAACACTGTCTCCTGGAGTTGAGGATTTGTGTTGGAGGCAGTGAGAAACTGAGTGGGTTCAGACTCACCATTTGACCTATATGCATTTGTCCTCACCAAGGAATTCCTGACATTTTCATAGGCCTGTTGACTTCATCAATTCTTACAAGTGAGATCTGACTATCCTCAGAATCCTAAGAGCTTAGTTGCTCAGTCGTGTCTGACTCTTTGCAACACTTTGGACTGTAATCCACCAAGCTCCTCTGTCCATGGAATTCTGTAGGCAAGAATACTGTAGTGGGTTGACATTTCCTCCTTCAGGGGATCTTCCCAACCCAGAGATCAAACCCGTGTCTCTTGCATTGCAGGTGGATTCTTTACCCACTGAGCCATCAAGGAAGCCCAAGGAAGTTAATAATCCTAGGAAGTTAATACAATTTTGTCCAGAACTAGAAAAACCATCTGGCACTTGCCTACACCATCATAAGGTAGCATATTCTTAATCCAGAGGGCATAGTGGTTACTAGATAGCAAATGGGTGTGACGTTTGGTCTGGCAGTTAGAAAGCTCACTGAAGAACCATCTAAAGCTTCCCTTTTTTAATATAGCAGGCAGCTTACATATATATGAATAATTACCAAAAGACATCTTTAAAGTGGTAGTGAAGAGCCAAGTTAAACACCAGTGATGCAGTTCAAATCCTGAATTGTAGGGCAGAGAAACCAGTCAGCTGGACACTGGAGGTGTCATTCCTAAATGATTGATGAGGGCTGCTTCGGGAGAGCAGACAGCTGACCTAAACTCCTAGGCTCAGGAAGAAAGCAAGGGGCAGAATTTAGGGAAGTTATCTCTTGTCAAATCTCTCTGCTTTTGGGGGAAGATTTCTCATTTCTTCCTCAAAATTTTAATACTTTCACATTGGACTCAGTCGGTGTTTTATCTTCTTTGCACTTTTAAACAAAAAGAATAAATAGGACTCAATAAATATTAATACCATTCTAGGAATATGATTTAATTCTATTATTAAATTAATGTATTAAATTTTATTAATGCACATTAATATTAATACACATTTTAATAAATGTGACTTGATTGGGAAGTCAGATTAATAATAACTATTGTAATTTTACATCAAAATTCAAGAATTCAGAAGACCTGCCTGCAGGCCTGCAGCTATAAATAGTTGAAGTCCAAAGTGAATGGTCAGTTATTGACCTTGCTCAAAGGGTGATCCAGTGGGTAAAGCGCTACACAGGAAGACAGGAAATCTGAGTACTATTTCTAACATTACATTAATTAATGTTACTAAAGACAAGTTTTGTGTCTGGACAAAATATAGAATCTCTTCTATAAAAGGCCTATAACATTTCATTTTTTTTTTAACCCTTGTAAGAATCTTGGAAAGATTATGCTAGAAAATGGATGTGGAAATATTTCATAAGCTAAGAAGTATTATGCAAATACATGCAAATATGCTATGTTAAGTCATTTCAGTCGTGTCCGACTCTGTGCGACCCCATAGACGGCAGCCCACCAGGCTCCCCCGTCCCTGGGATTCTCCAGGCAAGAACACTGGAGTGGGCTGCCATTTCCTTCTCCAATGCATGAAAGTGAAAAGTGAAAGTGAAGTCGCTCAGTCGTGTCCGACTCTTAGCGACCCCATGGACTGCAGCCTAACAGGCTCCTCCGTCCATGGGATTTTCCAAGCAAGAGTATTGGAGTGGGGTGCCATTGAAAATATAGACAATGTTAATTACTAAACTATTCACAGATTCTTATTTCATTAATACCCCTACTGCTTTCTACAGCTCTTTTGGGAATTTTACTGCAAGTTAGTGATGGCCAGGGCAACTGGGTGAGTTGCATCTGTCATTTATTCCACTGTGAAACTTGTCCTGTGTCCTAGACCTCAAACTCAACGCCAAGAATGCAAAGGTGAATAATATGTGACCCTTGCCTTTTGGGGCCTTACAGTCTGGTTGAGGGAGATAATGCTTAGACTAAGATATATGTGATGCAACTTCTAATTAAGACGTTTAAGTGACATTTAATGAATAGTGATTAAGAGCTAAGCACTATGCTCTTTTCTAGAGATATAAAAATTAATAAGACATAGTCTTTGTACTCGATGATCTAATAGTCTAATGGGAGACTCAGGGATAAAAGCATGCAGGGGGCAAAGTGGAGATGCACCAAACAAAGACTTCAAGTAGAATATAAGTTCTAGATAATATGAATCAATTTTTCTATTTGAAAAATAGGGCTAAAATACGTTCTTAGCATGGTTGGCAATCTCTGCAGCTTTGAAATTAAAAAAATAGGTTGCTGTTAGAAATTAAATAAGCTATCTACTGAGGCTTTCAACACACAATAAGGACTAAAAAACAGTGATATATTTCAGATAGTGACACATTTGAAAGTGGCAGTTTGTCTGAGGGACCCCGGGCACCAGAGTGCACGTTTGGCTTATTGGTGGTTGATGGCGTTTCCTGACACCCCTCCACAGCACTGATGTGTCAGCCCAGTGCAGTGTTAGGTTCCCAGTGGGCTGAACTCCCAGGCGTGTATTCAGATCAGAGAATAGGAGGTTTTATTAATGGGGCTTCCCTGGTGGCTCAGTGGGTAAAGAACCTGCCTGCAATACAGGAGACGCCAGAGATATGAGTTCAATTTCTGGGTTGCAAAGATCCCCTGGAGAAGAGCACGGCAAACCACTCCAGTAATCCTGCCTGGAGAATCCCATGGACAGGGGAGCCTGGTGGCTACAGTTCACAGGTCTCAAAGAGTAGGGAGTAACTGAGCACAGGATTTTGTATATGGTCTTTCTGAATTTTAGATAAAACGCTGGGATCTCCTTTGATCTTGGAAGGAAGAAAGATTGCAGATCTCCCCATCTTTATCCTTGGAGAATCTTTGGGCAGCGAAATGGGGACAGACTATTGTTGCTCCAGAAGCTGGCTTTAGAAAGAACAATCTATTAACTGCAAAGGTCCCCAGAGAACACGATTGACTCACCTACTGGGAACAAGGCTCCTAGAAGCTGCATTTTTAAAACAATTGCCGGATGCCTACAGACAGAAAAAGCTGCAATGTTTCATGCTTCTTCAGTTTCTCAGCAGTATTCTGGAGGCTTCATTAAGTTCATTCTTACGTAATATTGTTTCGTTTCTTTTTTGCTATTGTGAATCTTTTTTATTTCAGTTGTCAATCACTGGATTATAAGTTACCTTGATATTTATTGGCTCAACACAACAATTTTGTTTAATTTTGTCTTGCATTTCTGTGGATAGACTTGGTTCAGCTGGGTAATTCTTCCTTGGAGTTGCTCATGAGGTTGCAGCCAAATAATGGCCAAGACTGGAATTATTTGAAGGTTCACCTGGGCTAGATGAATCACTCACATGGCTGGCAGTTGATACTAATAGCTCAGCTAGGACTGTGTTCACATGTGACTTTTTTCATCCTCCAGTACAATCTAGAATAAATATGATGAGAATAGACATCATTGCCTTCTTTGTGATCTTGGGAGGGAAAGCATTCATTATTTTGGTCATTAGTAATGATAACAGGTTTAAGATTTGTGTAGGTGTTTTTCATTAGATTGAGGAAGTCTTCCTCTTAGCTGTGAGCTTTTCTTATGAATGGATGTTGAACTTTGTCAAAGCATTTTATTTGCATTGATCACAATTGCTATGTGTTTTTTTTCTCCTTTAGTCTGATAATTGTAAATTACATTGATTTTTGAATGTTAAGCCAGCATTGCATTCCTGGGATAAAATCCCTTTGGTCATTATGTATTGAAACAATTTGCTAACATTTTGCTAAGGATTTTTTTATCTATGTTCATGAGAAATATTGAGATGGATTTAGTTTTTTTATTCCTATTGTCTTTGCTTTTGTTCTCAATCAGAATAATACTCATAGAGTAAGTTGAGAAGTATTCCTTTCTCTTCTATTTTTAAAAAATATTTTGCATAAAATTGATATTATATTTTCCTTAAAGCTTAGCAAAATTCACAGGTGAAATCTGGAACTGATTTTCCTTTTCTTCTTTTTTTTTTTGTGAAAGGGTTTATAAGTATAAATTAATTTTAAAATGATATGGAACTACCATCATCTATTTCTTCTTGGACGAGCTTTAATAATCTGTGCTTTTCACAGATTTGTCCATATGATTTAGGTTATGGAATTTACTGACATGAACTTGTTCAAAATATTCTCTTAATTTATTCTAATTTTATAGGATCTATTGTAATATCACACTTCTCATTTCTAGTATTGATAATTTTTCAATTATCCTAAAAAAATAGCACTTTAATGGCATCATTCAGATGTTATGTCAAAGTTTTAGGGGGTGTTTCAGAGGGGAATACTTCTGAAGTCATTTCAAGAACTAACTCTGTGTAGGAGTCTCTCTCTGGTTGTGACAGATATGTAGATGTTCCTCTCAGAGTCCCCTTTAAAAAAAGACTCTTCACTCAGCTGATAGCTTCTGACTATAGGATCAACTGCAAGGAGATCAAACCAGTCAGTCCTAAAGGAAATCCACCCTGAATATTCATTGGAAGGACTGATGTTGAAGCTGAAGCTCCAATACTTTGGCCAGCTGATTCGAAGAGCCTACTCATTGGAAAAGACCCTGATGATGGGAAAGATTACTGGCAACAGGAGAAGAGGGTGGCAGAGGATGAGATGGTTAGATAGCATCACCGACTCAATGTACATGAATCTGAGCAAACTCTGGGTGATAGAGAAGGACAGGGAAGCCTGGTGTGCTGCAGTCCATGAGGTCACAAAGAGTCAGACACGACTTAGCCACTGAACAACAACAATATTAGCATTGTCAGGGTATGCCTCGTTTCTAGCTATGGCCATGCTGTTCTCAGGCTGGATTCTGGCCAGTGCAGTGGTTGCAATACAGTGGTACAAGGACCTGGCCATTTCTGTCCATTTCGAGATTTCTCTGATGGGCAGTTTTTGCTCTGGAGCCCCCTGTTGGGCTGGCAAAGCATCATTAGATTGGCATCTCCTTGGCAGCAGTCTCCTCTGTCTGATCCTGTTTCCTCCCTTTTCCTTTCAGATGTTGTTTGTCAAAAACTGTTTGCACTCTTAGCTCTGTATAAGGATCTACTGCCTTGAGAACACTCAGTCGATGACACTGGCTATATAGAGTGTCAGTAATCCCAGTGCACGGAGCAGGTATTAGGGTGCTGACAATCAGAAATGAAGTGTAGGGTCTCTGCTGGTGAGAGGAACAGCACACACAGACTTAAGGCTGTCACTGGTCTGACTGTACTCCAGGCTGAGTTGGGTTTCATACAACCCTGGAGCAGTTGTAGAGAAAGTTGAGCCTAGAAAGGCAGTTTGAGGTCAGCCTTGAGTATTATACTGAATAGTGTGCATTTTATTTTGTAAGCAGTTATTGGATAGAAAGAAGGTTATGCTTAATGGACTTTGTGGGATTATCTGGTTTGGGCCCACACTGGGATTTATGCAGTAAATCTATCTAAACAGAAAGCTAATTAATAAGCAGGTCTTTTGTATTTGAGTTTACCTTGGAAATTTGATTTTTGAATATAGGATTAAGTGGGAAGAGGAAGTGCTTTTCGGGCTTTGAGGTCAGCTGAGCTAATACCCTTTGGTCCTCCTACACCTGGTCAGCTTCCTCCCCTGCACAAAACTCTTAGGTTCTTTATGGATGACACACGGAGAACACTGTCACGAGATACGTACTACATTCTAGGTGAGGCTCTCTCCTGAGTCCCCGCTGCTTCTTGACCTAAGGAAGGTAGCTGAATAAATATCCAAAATAAAACCTGAAATTACAATCACCAGGTTTAACAACAGCAACACACATTTCATACAGAATATTTATAAACACACATATATACTATATATACAGTAAAATATATTCATTGTTTATCTGAAACTCAAATTGAACTAGATATTTGACATTTTACCTGGCAATCCTGCTTGAGCCCTCTCCTCTCAGCTTTCACCTTAGGGGCCTGTGCTGTGCTGTGCTCAGTCGCTTCAGTTGTGTTTGACTCTTTGGGACTCTTTGGACTGTAGCCCACCAGGTTCCTCTGTCCAGGGGATTCTCCAGTCAAGAATACTGGAGTAGGTTGCCATGCCCTCCTCCAGGGGATCTTCCCAACCCAAGGACCGAACCCATGTCTCTTACATCTCCTGCATTGGCAGGCGGGGTAGAGGCCTAGGTCTAGTTTTAAAGAAAACCAGGTCTTAAAGCCTAACTTTTGGACTTCCTTCTGTTCCTAACTTATTCTCAGAGTTAGCGCTGCTTCCCCATACCACTCAGCCCCCAGTCCCAAAGGGCTCCACTGAAAGGTCTTCAGAAACCACGCCCCCAACTCCAACTCTATACCACCGCTGCTCCCGCACTTCCCTCAGAGCAGAATGATAGCAGAGTGATTCAGAGCAGTGGGGCTGAGCTTCACAGACCTGTACTTGTACCGAGTTCTCTCACTTCCTCTCTAAAGATCCTGGATCATCAGTAAGTGAAGCAAACTCTCTGACCTTGCATTTACTCACCTGTGCATTAGTTTCAGTGTAATATCTGCCCAGATGTCCCCAAAGGGGTTAAATGTAATAGTACAACCTCTTGTACAGCCCTGGTGTCAATAGTACTTAAGTCATGTGAGCTGCTTCTCCAATTATCCTACTTGTTTGTCAGCCTCAGAACGTGGCCTCACATATGGCACAAGCCTGATGCCTCTTTATTGAATGAGTTAGTGAATGTATGTCTCTGGGGGCTTGCTAGGCCTTATTGAGGCAAATGGGTGAGGTCAGGAGGGCTTGGGGGTCCAATAGGCTCAGAACATCCTGGCTCAAGGGGTAGGCATGAGCACAGGGGCTGGAAAGGTCGGGAGAAATTAGGACAAAGAAAGTGAAAAGTGAAGTCACTCAGTTGTGTCTGACTCTGCGACCCCATGGACTGTAGCCCACCAGGTTCTTCCATCCATGGGATTTTCCAGGCAAGAATATTGGAGTGGGTTGCCATTTCCTTCTCCAGGAGATCTTCCTGACCCAGGGATTGAACCCACATCTCCTATGTCTCCTCCATTGTAGGCAGATGCTTTACTGTCTGAGCCACCAGGGCAGTCAAGAAGAGAAGGACAAGAAGAGAAGTGGTACACCTATGAAGTCTACCACGTGGCTAGGAGAGCCTGGGTAGAAGAACTACTAGTAAGGATGAAAGTGCTGGAACTAGCTGTGGTGATGGTCAAAGAGAAGCCAAGGCAGCTGTGGCCTCTACAAGTACCCAAAAGGATCCGCCATAATTCAAACATTGAATCATTTTGTATGTTTGAAACTAATGTAATATTATATGTCAATTATATCTCAATAAAAATGAGTTATTAAAGAAGATCTGCCATAGTCTCTTAAGTCAGTATGAGTTGTACAGACAAAGTGAACCTGACTACTCACAGGTTTTTAAAGGGCCATCTCTGGCCCCATTGCCTTCTCCAGGGTAAACTGCATAGGTCAACCACATAATTTGTTATCTAAACAGGACACTTAAGAGAGTGAAAGGGGCACTGCTAATAGTGATGCTGAGATATTAGACTTAGACTGGTACTCTCGTGGGCCACCTGGAAAGTATGGTCACCCTGTCTCTGGTAGGGTTATCTCTTTTTTTCTCTTTTTTTTGCAGAGGAGAGAGGCTTTATTGTCCTTTTCAAAGAATAATCAAGACTTGAATGTTAATTTCTCAGACCCTCCCTTATGTAGTCAAGTACAGAGATTTCCAGAAGCAGGTAAGAACTGTGGTGGACTGCCAAGACATATGGCTGGAAGAGGCTACTGGCTAGAGAACATAGGTCTCTAATGATGTTTGCTATCATCCTCCTCAAGCATTTAGCAGGTATTGACAGATTTCCCTGTGTATTGCAATTTCAAGAAATTATGAAATGCAGTTGTGTGTGAAATAAGAGAAGATAGCATTTACCAGATCTTTTAGCTCTAGTTAGTCAGTTTCATTATCTGTAAGTCAGAGGCTTATACCATTTTTCATATCTGTATCCTCAACGCCTAGCACAGAACCAGAAACACATCAGAAGCTCATTAACTACTTCTTAACTGGATGAGTAAATTAAGAAATATAAAAGTTATCGTGTGAAAAATAAGGAAATAATAAAGTACTCTCTGGATAGTTTATTCATTCAACCAGTATTTTTGGCATACCTCTCTGTTGTTACACTTTCTTTTAGGCTCTGATGATACTGTCCTCGTGGCTCTCAGTAGACTTGAAATTGTCTGGGATTTTAAAAATAATTCCATTTCTAGTGTAGTAACACCAGGTAAATGTTATGAATAGGAAAAGACAAGCCTGGGCTGGACTAAAGCAGACTTTTGTGATACTCCTGACTTGGGTTTTATGAATGACAAAGGAGGAAAAAGCAATGAAGAATTGAATATTAATTTCTCAGACCCTCCCTTATATGGTGAGGTACAGATCCAAGGTAATCTGAGATGAAAGGTAGTATAAGGTATCTCAGAGGTGTGTAGGACACTAAAGTGAGATCTGAGCGTGCAGATTAGTAAGTTGAGAATTTGGATTAGAAAAGTTGGCTGGGGCAAGACTTTTAATGCCAGAAAGATCTGTGCTAGTTTGTTAGGATTGCAGTAACAAAATACCACAGACTAGGTGGCTTAAACAAGAGGAATTTAATTTCCCAGTTCTGAAGCCCGAAAGTTTAAGATCAAGGTGTCAGTGGGTTGATGCCTTCTGAGGCTTCTCTCGTGACTTGCAGATGGCCTCTCTCCTGCTGCGTCTTCACGTGCTCCTGCACCCCTGTGTGTCCAAATCTCCTCTTCTTATAAGGACAGTCAGGTTGTATTAGGGCCCACCCTAATTACCTCATTTTAATTTAATCACCTCTTTAAAGGCCTTATCTCCAAATATAGTCATATTTTGAGGCACATCTCGAAGTTATGGCTTCAACATATGAATTTTGGGAACATATAACTGAGATCAAAGCAACATGGTAAGTCAGAGAAATCTATCAGGAATTCTTGAGCGGGGAATGAGAATATAAAAGTGAAATAAGTGTGATTACATCTATAAGTCCTGTTAGTAGGAAGAGGGGGGACTATATTAAATTAAAATTTCTAAGTTAGTAAAAATTTGACTGCTGAATGGCAACGTGGGCTATCATTATCTGCACAGTTATTAAAAAATAAAAAATTGCCCTCTTTGATGTACTGCTAATCATTGCAAACTCTGACCATTGCAAACTCTGACCATACTTCAGTCATGGTTTAAACTGCCTTTGTTTTTTTTTTTTTTTAATTTTTATTTATTTATTTTTTTTTAAACTGCCTTTGAAAATCAATGATTTTTGTCTTTTAGCCAGCCATAGCTTAAATGAATATCCTCACCAAAGTCTCGGCTAATATTTGTTCTTGCAAATTTCAGCAAGGAAGCCTCATGATTAGACAGAAACCAAAGGAAACTACAAATCTGAGAACACACCTGGCATCGCTTGGTGTCTTGGTGGCACCGTGGCATGTGCTACTGCCATTCGGTCGTTTGCTTTGTCTGATGATGACTGTTTGACTACATTCCATCAGCCAATTTCAAATATGGAATTAATTAGGCATTTCTGCAAATGACTGACTTTTATTAGGTTTATTTCCTGTTTATTGGCATGGAGACTTACTTTTCATTCTAATTGAATGAAAACCCATATTGCCAAATGGTACAAATAAAACAACCATATATTCTGTTCATTAAAATAAATGTATGTTTCAAGAACTTGTTTTAGGTACTGTGACTGATGCTAAAGATGTAAAGATGACTAAGAAATGCCACCCCTTTCAGAAATTCCTGGTATGGTTTGCTACTGAAGCCTGGAATTATTATGCCCTCAGTATCCAGCTCTGTTCCAGTCTTCCCAAAGATCTTTGATAATGACTTCAATGTGCTACATTCTACAAATTTTTTATTCTTTATTTTAAAGTCTATTTTATTTTTGTATAAAAGTAGAAAATGACACTCCCTCCTTTTAAATGCCAATCATTAATCTTTTGAAATTTCAGAACAAATTTTGAGAATTAACATGTTCTCACCTTCATGTGACTTCACTTTCACTTTTCACTTTCATGCATTGGAGAAGGAAATGGCAACCCACTCCAGTGTTCTTACCTGGAGAATCCCAGGGACGGGGGAGCCTGATGGGCTACCCTCTATGGGATCGCACAGAGTCGGACACGACTGAAGGGACTTAGCAGCAGCAGCACCTTCACTAGTGACTCAGATGGTAAGGAATCTGCCTGCAATGTGGGAGACCCAGGTTTGATCCCTGGGTCAGGAAGATCCCCTGGAGATGGGAATGGCACCCCACTCCAGTATTCTGGCCTGGAGAATCCCATGGACAGAGGAGCCTGGTGGGCTACAGTCCATGGCGTCACAAAGAGGTAGACATGACTGAGCAACTAACACTTTCACTTTTCACCATCACTGCTGCTGCTGCTGCTAAGTCGCTTCAGTCGTGTCCGACTCTGTGCGACCCCAGAGAAGGCAGCACAGCAGGCTCCCCCGTCCCTGGGATTCTCCAGGCAAGAACACTGGAGTGGGTTGCCATTTCCTTCTCCAATGCATGAAAGTGAAAAGTGAAAGTGAAGTCGCTCAGTCGTGTCCGACTCCCAGCGACCCCATGGACTGCAGCCCACCAGGCTCCCCATCACTACTATTTGTTTATTTAATCTGTGCTATGACTGCATAATTATTTTCAACAGTTTAACTTTCTATTATTTATTTACAACTTGGTTTTAAATTACTGAATTTAAAATAAGTTTTATACCATTGTCTTAGATGCTTTTCCTTATAGACATTCCAAGAATTCCAATTTATGAAACCTTTCCCCCATTTCCAAGGCACTGCTTTCTTGAATTTTTGATGTATCTATTGCTAAAGCTAATGTGTAAAGAATGAGGAGAGAAAATTAGTATTTTGGTTAAACTGAATTTTGGAAATTTAGAGGTCAGACAGAATAATGTTTGGTGCAGTTGGATATGGGTTTTTCTGGATAGTTTAAAAGGAATCAAGTTTGAAGACTGATCTGAAAAGAAGAAGAATCAGTACATTTATTGATTAACACTTACCCACTTAACCAGCTGTGCTCATTTGATTTATTTGAACTTCAGCCTTTTTCTTTAGTCTTCTTGACAGTTATTTGTGTCCCAAGTAAAGGCGTAGAGAACTTACCTGATGCCCATCAGGGAGGTGGGAATGACTGTTTCCACATATCTTGTACCTGATTAAGGCATGAAGTCTTAATAACAAACGATTACCATTCACAGTAGGACTACAAAAGAACCTCGTTAATATATGTGCTAATTATTTTCCTTTGATGTGGTTATAGTCATTAACCAGGCCACAGTAAATATATGTCAACCCTACTGGGTCTCCCGTGATCTCTCTCCACAGCAGCCTTGGCAGAATTGAAAAGCAACTTGCGATATTCCGTGCACTTCTGGCCAGACTTCTTTTTTCTTCTCACTCCCATCCCAGCACTCACAGTCTTATCACCATCAAGATTGCTCTCAGTATTGGTCTACCTACTGGCTACTCTCTAACTGAACTCCCCAAATTGCTGAGTTTGAACAGGACAGTGTTTATTTCTCTCCCACATAGCAGTTAAATGCAGGTGGTTTCCTGAGTGGTGATTATGGAGTCCAGGCTACTGCCGTCTGTGGTGTCCTCCTCCAGCGGGGACTTGGGGTCCTCTACTGGATGTTCTGGGCCTGTACTCTGGATAGGGGAGGACAGAGAATGAAGACTGGGAAGTTCATTTGGCTTCCTGGATGGAGTGCATGTTCATTTCCCACTGTTGCTGTAAAAATAACCACAAACTTAGTGACTTAAGACAAATTTCTTCATTTGTAATTCTGGAAGTCAGAAGTCCTAAAATGGAAGTGTCAGAAGGAGAAAAATTCCAAGCCATGCTGTCTGAACTCACTTTAATGACCTCCAATGGGTTTAATGCTATGCCCAGTAATTCTACTGCATTTTCCTAGCCCAATAATTCTCAACCATTAGGAAGCATCAGAATCAGGTAGAGGGCTTTACACAACATACCCTGCTAAGTTTCTGATTCAGTTAGTCTGGGTGGAGCTGGAGAATCTTCATTTCTAACAAGTTTCTTAGATGATGCTGATGCTGTCCATCTAATGACCACACATCAAGATCCACTACCGTAGTCCATTCCTTCTTGCATTTTTCTAATGATTTCACATCTCCTCTAGCCTCATATTTGGCTTCCTGGTGGCTCAGACAGTAAAGACTCTGCCTGCAATGCAGGAGACCTGGGTTCAATCCCGGGGTTGGGAAGATCCCCTGGAGAAGGCAGTGGCTACCCACGCCAGTATTCTTGCCCAAGAATTCCATGGACAGAGGAGCCTGGTGGGCTACAGTTCACGGGGTTGCAAAGAGTTGGGCATTACTGAGCAGCTAACACTTTCACTTTCACTAGCCTCATATTACCAAACCTCTCTTCCTTTAGCCACACTTTCAGCTGCTGGTGACCTTGAATTCTGCATCAGTGCTTCTCAAACTGAATGGCAAAGGATTTTTCTTTTTTAATTTCTAGTCTGTTTTTTTTTAGTTTCTAAAGTTTAAAAATTTTTGATCTGTTAACTTGTGAAATACTGTAAGCATTTATTCTGATGTGCCAGAAAAAAAAAAAAAAAAGAAGAGAAGAAAACAAGGGCAGATCAAAAAAAAGAAACAAATTTTTAATATTAGATTTGATAGACATAAAAACACTGACAAACTGCCAAAATACTTTCTAAACACATACTCTCAATTATGTCCAGTAGTCTACTGGCACTGCACTGCTCTATATCTCTGAAAATAGTGCAGTCAGAAGAGAAATTTCTCATACCCATCACCACATATTTACCCATGCACCCTTCCCAAACATTCCGCCTGGCTACATATAAACTACCAATGCTTTTATAAAGGATTAAACATTCTTGTCTGTCTCATGCAATTGTTCTAGCAATTATTTTTCCTTTTTCTCAAATTCTTTTTGTTTTCTTTACTATTAATACATTCCCACCAGAAAAACAACAATGAAGAATCAGCGATACTTTTTTTGCTGTTAAAAACATAGACCTTCTAGACGTCATTTCACTCCAGATAGTTTTTTTGCAACAAAACTCTTCAGAATAGCACTTAGTCATAAAACCCCCAATGCTGGATGCTGTTGTGAGAACTGCAGATCTTTCCATTTACCTGGAATGCTTGTCCAGAAATAAATGACCTTGTGTTGCTAGTGCTCTCCTGTGGGTAGACAGGTGCTGAGGGAAGAGACAATCTGTCTTCAGGAATATGCCTTTCCCTAACTCCCTCACCCGATTCCCTCACCCTCCCACCACCAGTTGAGTAAGATTGAGGGGTATAGATCAGTCACTGTGGCTGCCTTCACCACACCATTATTGGAGATACAAACTAAGATGGTCCCAGCACCCAGACTTAATATCATCTAACTGCTCATCTCCCAAGAGACTCAGTTAATTGCCATTTCCAACTAATTTTTTTTTTCAATTTCTGCCTTAATTTGAGACAGTTTCTATTAGTATTTCAAGGGTGATTTCATTAGACAATGTCAAGCACCTAATACAAATCCAGATCTATTGCAATTACCATTTTCTACTCTTCTGTTTTGTAATTCCCATATTAAAAGTAGTGATTTGTGTGGGATGCTTTGTCTTTGCTACTCTTGATCCTCATTATCTTCCAAACGTTTGTCTTCATGCATGCATATTTTTCTTATTTTAAGTATAATTTGGCTAAGGTGGTTGTTGCCTTTGTCTTGTGAAAATTTACAGAATTGTCATCTCCTAACCTGACATTTTCCTTCATTCTTATCCAGTTTCCCCCATTTTCTCAAGATGCTGTATTTTCTTTGAAGTACTTTAATTCAATTTACTCTAGCTTCTTCACATTATCTATTTGTTTGATAAAGGAATCACCTATCTGCTGCTTTCTCTGCCTCACCAAGAAATACTTTATTTTTGCCTTCCCAGGATCCACTTCCATTTCTGAGTCTATACAACCTAACTCTGTGAGGATAGGTGTGCGTGTGTGATTTTCACATACCATTCCCTCCAACTTTGCCTTCTGTAGAAATGGCAGTGGGAGGAGGTTGCAAAAAGTACTTCATAGACTGGAAGTCTCTATCATAATCTTGTTCTTTTTTTTCCTGAAAATTTGTCAGCACACATACAAGACGGGCCTAGTGCTCTGCTCTCCCTGACAGAGAGTAAGGAGAGCAAAAACTCCCAGTCATGCTGGACAGGGAGGAATTTGCTTTTCTGAATATTTGCCTTGAACCTAACACCTCAAGGATAAGTCTGAGATAACAGGGACAAGAGCTATTCATCAGCTTGCCTAAGTTGGGTACTCAACTTATTCTGATTTGCCTGGGCCTTATCTGATTTTAACTCTGAAAGTCTTTTCTCTTGGGAGACCCCTCAGTCCCAGGTAAACCTGGACATCTGGTTACCATACATCATTTAGAATCTTCTTGTTCCCTGTCGAATATGTATGATCAATGATCTCTCCTGGCTTTGTGCTTTCAGGAATGTGTTTCTTCTTTGTCTAACTCACGCTATACAGCGGTCCTTTTTGTTTGTGTATACCTGGAGGTAATGGGTGTGGAATAGTGAGAGAGAGTATCAGAGGTTGGGAAGCAAGGGCAGACAAATATCTTCACAATATGAATCGTATAAGGGTATGGGGACTTCTCTGTTTCCACCATCATTACAAATTTTGCATCAGTTCAGTTCAGTTCAATTCAGTCGCTCAGTCATGTCCGACTCTTTGCGACCCCATGAATCGCAGCACGCCAGGCCTCCCTGTCCATCACCAACTCCCAGAGCTCACTCAAATTCACGTCCTTCAAGTCGGTCACGCCATCCAGCCATCTCATCCTCTGTTGTCCCCTTCTTGTCCTGCCCCCAATCCTTCCCAGCATCAGAGTCTTTTCCAATGAGTCAATTCTTCGCATGAGGTGGCCAAAGTATTGGAGTTTCAGCTTTAGCATCATTCCTTCCAAAGAAATCCCAGGGCTGATCTTTAGAATGGACTGGTTGGATCTCCTTGCAGTCCAAGGGACTCTCAAGAGTCTTCTCCAACACCACAGTTCAAAAGCATCAATTCTTCCGCACTCAGCTTTTTTCACAGTCCACCTCTCACATCCATACATGACTACTGGAAAAACCATAGCCTTGACTAGACGGACCTTTGTTGGCAAAGTAATATCTCTGCTTTTCAATATGCTATCTAGGTTGGTCATAACTTTCCTTCCAAGGAGTAAGCATCTTTTAATTTCATGGCTGCAATCACCATCTGCAGTGATTTTGGAGCCCCCAAAAATAAAGTCTGACACTGTTTCCCCTGTTTCCCCATCTATTTCCCATGAAGTGATGGGACCGGATGCCATGATCTTCGTTTTCTGAGTGTTGAGCTTTAAACCAACTTTTTCACTCTGCTTTTTCACTTTCATCAAGAGGCTTAAGCCAACTTTTTCACTCTCCTCTTTCACTTTCATCAATAGGCTTTTTAGTTCCTCTTCACTTTCTGCCATAAGGGTGGTGTCATCTGCGTATCTGAGGTGATTGATATTTCTCCTGGCAATCTTGATTCCAGCTTGTGCTTCTTCCAGCCCAGAGTTTCTCATGATGTATTCTGCAGAGAAGTTAAATAAGCAGGGTGACAGTATACAGCCTTGATGTACTCCTTTTCCTATTTGGAACCAGTCTGTTGTTCCATGTCCAGTTCTAACTGTTGCATCAGGTCATTGCAAATCTTGCATGAGGAATTTGCTGTGTAATAAATCTGCGGCAAGCCTCACTTATCCTTTGCTATCAATGTTTATATGTGAAATCGCAAAATTCTTTTGGCCTGGGTGAAACAGGGATGGATGGGAATCACTTCTTCTCTCCCCATGTTCATCCAACTCAGAGAAGTTCTAGGAAGGCAACCTCTCCTTTCTCTACTATTTAGTAGCTCTTCCCCAAGGGAGAGCTAGTGGCTACTCTGGTTGTTGAGAAGATAATGTTTATCAGGCCATATGAGGCCTGGCCTGCTGAGATTCATGGGGTTGCAAAGAGTCAGACACGACTGAGCGAGTGAACTGAACTGAACTGAAGATGTCGATGGTCTCCATCATATTTCTCTCTTTCACTGCCCTCCTCCTGAATTTTTAAGGAGGCCAAGGACTATCTTCAATGTCTCTCTGCAGGGAGGAAGCTTCTCTGCTTGCAAGTAGATAAGCAAATGGACAAGAAATCTACTCTTAGAGAAATTCTCCTCTTGGGTGGATTCTAAGCTCTATATACAATGGTACAGTAATTGTAGCATTAAGTTCACATTATGTTTTCTAGTCCAGTTTTTGACCAGAGAGTACACATGTTGAGGGGTTTCTCAGGTGGCATGGGGTAAAGAATCCACCTGCCAATGCAGGAGGTGCAAGAGATGTGGATTCAAGCCCTGGGTTGGGAAGATCTCCTGGAGTAAGAAATGGCAACGCACTCCAGGATTCTTGCCTGGAAAATTCCATGGACAGAGGAGCCTGGTGGGCTACAGTCCACGGGGTCACAAAGAGTCAGACACTACTGAGCAACTGAGCACACATGCGTGCACACACACATGGACACACACATTGAGGTTATAGAATGTAGAGGTCACTAATAGAATTGATCCTAGTTAAGCAGCAGTAGCAAAGGGGCAGGTACCCTTAGCTAGGAGAAAAGGACAGATCCTTGGATAAAGGTTTCTCCTGTCAAATCGGCTTCTTTCTCTTAGCAATAAACTCTTAAGATTCATCTAAGTTTTTTCACGACTTCAAAGATCCTTTATTTTTATCATTGAATAATATTTTTTATATGAATGTACCATATTTAGTTTTTCCATTTACCTATTGAAGGACACCTCAGTCGCTTTTAGTTTCTGATTATCATGAATAAAACTACTATAAATATCTGTATACGGATTTTTGTGTGGACATAGATTTTTGAATCAGTTGTGTAAATGCACAGCAGCAGGATTACTTGACAGTAAGACTGTTTAGTTTTACAAGAAACTGCAAAATTGTCTTTCAATAGAGTTGTTTCATCTTGCAGTAAACGACAGTTTCTGTTGCTTTGCATCCTGGTCCAGGAGTTGATATTGCCAGCTATTTGGGTTTTGACCATTCAAATAAGCATATGATACAATTCTTACGAAAGAAAAATGCGTGTACAGCTGTAAGTTCCCCAATGAAGCTTTGTCCTATATGCTTTTTAAAATAAACACTTAAAACTCTGTATCAGTCTGTCTAGCCATGAATACAAGCCAGGTTTGAGGAAGTCATTTCTAGGTCTGGGCCAGGATCTCAATATAAACTGGAAAAATTCACCTTAGTTTATCCAGACTGAAGGTTAAAAACTCAAATGCATATTGAAACCAAGAAGATATACTGTTCAATAAAGTAGGCCCTGTAGAAGACAATAATGGTGAATAGTGTGGCAAACTGGAAGAGCCATGTCTTGTTCAAATCTGGAGTAACTAATCTGTTCCGACTTGTTGTTGCCACAGGAAATCAGTCAGAGTGTGATCAAATCTTCTAATTTTCCACAATACTTGGGAATCTGAATTTTATATAAAATCTCCTGATTTTTAAATGGGAGGCTCTAATTAAAATCTTTTTGAAATACTCCTCAGGGGCAACAAACAGAGGTTCAAGCCTCTAGGCTGCCACCACAGACTGAAATATTTACAAATAAAGAATAGCTGATCCTAGAAAACATTTTAAAAGGGTTTCCAATCTTTGAAGTTTCATGATCTGAATTATGTATTAAAAAAGTACTCTTGAAAATGTCTTGGAGAAATGCAATGGAAATCAGATAGAAAAAAAACATTTACTACTATAGGTAAGAGATTGTGTTGCTTAAGCTAGAGTTTTAGCAGTACAACTTGGAATTCGACAATTTGTGGGAAATTTGACAAGTAGATGCATTTGGTGATGGATTGGATAGAGATAGGTTAAAGGAGGAATATGGATCAAAATTCATTGTACATGAGGAGCAAGAGAAACTTTTATTAAAGTGGAGGAAAGAACAGGTATGTGGTATTATAATCTCCATTTTACAGGTAAGGAAACAGATTTTGAGAGATTAGGGAACTTGCCAAAAATCACACAGGAAAAAAAAAAGTCAGACCAGGGCTTCCAATTCTTAATTCAGGATTACTATCTCTACCTCATGATCCCTAATGTGTTTTCATTGTTTTGACTTGAAGTGAATGATAGAAGGAGTTGCTGAATGCTTTTGTTTAGGTGTAGCCCTTGGTACAAAAGGTAGTGCCCCAGTGATCTCTGATGGTTTCTAAACTTTCTGGAAATGGAATGAAGAATCACAAATACTTACCCACAGCCAAGGTTACAAAATAAAATTATATTGATGGAGTGAAGAATTGCAAACCTACTCTTATGCTGTGAAAGGAGAGGTAGTGAAAAAAGTAGTAAGAAAATAATTACACGCGGTACAGATGGTGACTGCAGCCATGAAATTAAAAGACGCTTACTCCTTGGAAGGAAAGTTATGACCAACCTAGATAGCATATTCAAAAGCAGAGACATTACTTTGCCAACAAAGATTCGTCTAGTCAAGGCTATGATTTTTCCTGTGGTCATGTATGGATGTGAGAGTTGGACTGTGAAGAAGGCTGAGCGCCGAAGAATTGATGCTTTTGAACTGTGGTGTTGGAGAAGACTCTTGAGAGTCCCTTGGACTGCAAGGAGATCCAACCAGTCCATTCTGAAGGAGATCAGCCCTGGGATTTCTTTGGAAGGAATGATGCTAAAGCTGAAACTCCAGTACTTTGGCCACCTCATGCGAAGAGTGGACTCGTTGGAAAATACCCTGATGCTGGGAGGGATTGGGGGCAGGAGGAGAAGGGGATGACAGAGGATGAGATGGCTGGATGGCATCACTGACTCGATGGACGTGAGTCTGGGTGAACTCCGGGAGTTGGTGATGGACAGGGAGGCCTGGCGTGCTGAGGTTCATGGGGTCGCAGAGTCGGACACGACTGAGCGACTGATCTGATCTGATCTGATCTGATCTGATTAAACTGCTAGAGCATGGCAACCGCAAGTCATGTTTTTATTTATCCATTCTAATTAACGTCTAAGAAGTTTGAGTGATTAACACTAAGTTTCTTCTTTGCTGTCTGGCTTCTACATTTCTAAGCTATAACCAGTTAATTACTCCCATGGGCTTCCCTGGTGGCTCCATGGTAAAGAATCCGCCCACCAATGCAAGAAACAATCCCGGGTTCTGAAAGATCCCCTGGAGAAGGAAAAGGCAACTCACTCCAGGGTTCTTGCCTGAAAAATTCCATGGACAGAAGAGTTAAGATGATTCCAAGTTAAGCATCTTGGAAACCATAGTCTTTGTATCCTTACTTTCTTTGCATTTATTGTTGCCTGGGAGGGCTTACGAGTTCTACAGCAAATGTGCTTGCTATTGATCAAACTACTGGGCAAGAATGTTCAGGTGAATGGACCCATACTGAGAGGCAGAACATTAGCAAATCTAATTTGGCAGAGGCCATATGTAATGTGAAAGAGTGGATTTCTCATTTACTGAAGAGAAGGCTTGTAAACTGTGCATAGATACTGTACTATGCAAATGCTGCAATATTGCAGGATCTGTGAGGTGGGGAAGGAAAACCAACAGACACAAAACCCATGAAACTGTATACACAATCCATCTGCAACCTCGAAATGCCAAATAGATCTCTCAGTGACTTTGGGCTACTTACTTATACTTGCATATTACTTGAAATCAGTAATATGGATAGACTCTACATAGACTCCATGGAAACAAATTTTATCAGAAGGATGGTTATGTCAGCCTGTTTTTGAAACATAAACCAACACACTGAAGACCTCTGAATGTGTTTTAAAAGTAGATAGGGAAGGATGAGACTATACAAGCAGGCTGGAACACTGAGCCATCTATTTCCCTGGTTGTGATCAAGCTCATTGCTAGAGCTTCCCATTTCTTTTCTGGAGGTAAAGACTCTGAGAGAGTAAGCAGAAACCCTCTATAGTAACATTTCTTCTTAGAGTTTGGGGGTCAGAATTTTAAGAAAAAAATCCTGACTTCAAGGATAAAGAGGAATGTTGAGAGATAAATCTGGGCTTCAACCTACTGTCCTGGACAAATGGAAAGATAAGAAACTTTCTCTGGGTATGAAGAGACCCAGTACGAAAATTATCACAGTAGAGTGGAGGGCGGGAAGACATGTCTCCAGCATCCACTAAGAAAATGAGGATGGAAGTTTTCTAATTGGTCAAAGGTGGACAGGTAATCATCTGGGTGGAAAAATTCCCATAATTCCTGACATTATTTCATGTGAGAATGTTTGAAGAGAAGATTGGTCCAAAGAAGCCTATACATGCTCAGGGGGAACCCAAACTTCCTGGAGATATTGCAAAAATATAGAGTGACAATCACATGGAGAAGGTTGTTTGAGCCAGTTTCATTAGAAATGGAAAAAGACAGGATATCTTAGTTGATATCTGTATTATGCAACTGTGGACTGTCCACTTGGTTATGTTTTAGCTTGTAAGTGGCTTGAATGGGGCCTTTCCAAGTGATGCTAGTGGTAAAGAACCTTCCTACCAATGCAGGAGACATAAGAGACATGGGTTCGATCCCTGAGTCAGGAAGATCCCTTGGAGGAGGACATGGCAACTCACTCCAGTATTCTTGCCTGGAGAATCACATGGACAGAGGAGCCTGCCAGGCTACAGTCCATAGGTCCCAAAGAATCATACAGGACTGAAGTGACTGAGCACACACACAGCTTGAAGGGAGGCCAGGCACGAAAACCCAAGAATAGAGAGAATAACCCAGGATACTACAGTGTGCCACCATCAGGGTCTTAAGAATCCAGTTTGGGAAACAGGACACCTTAATCTCTCTTTTTGAGAAGCTGTGTGCTGCTGTGGAGGCAGCTCAGTGTTGCAGGGTCAGACAGACTTGGGTTAGAATCCTGTTCCTGCCAGGCTAGTTATGTGACCTAGTCTAGTATTTTGAGTCCTATCATGGCAAGTAATTCATTATTGCTGATTATTATCATCTCACTTTGCCTTGGAGGGTGCTCTGCACATAAGGAGTTCAGTGTGATTTTATATTAACCAGTCCATTCTGAAGGAGATCAGCCCTGGGATTTCTTTGGAAGGAATGATGCTAAAGCTGAAACTCCAGTACTTTGGCCACCTCATGTGAAGAGTTGACTCATTGGAAAAGACTCTGATGCTGGGAGGGATTGGGGGCAGGAGGAGAAGGGGATGACAGAGGATGAGATGGCTGGATGGCATCGCTGACTCAATGGATGTGAGTCTGGGTGAACTCCGGGAGTTGGTGATGGACAGGGAGGCCTGGTGTGCTGCGATTCCTGTGGTCGCAAAGAGTTGGACATGACTGAGCGACTGATCTGATCTGATCTGATAGCCTTGAATGAGATACGTTTATCTTTGAGTGTGCACTTGCTTTGGCTTTTCTCTGAAGTCTAATCAAAGCATCATTATCCTCAGGGGTCCTGCCGTTTCTTAACTCTCCTCTTAGGGCAGTAAAGGGTAGTGGGTGAGAGTATAGCCTTAGGTAGTAGCCTACTTGATTTTGGTTCCTACGTCTTGTTTATAATTTGTCTGGTTTGGACAAGTATCTTAGCCTCTCTGTTTCATTTTCTTTATCTATAAAATGCAGAATATAACAATCCTGAGCAATCTGAAAGGATCAAATAGATTTATGTGAAATGTTTAGAAGGGTAGTAAATGATCAGTAAATTTTACCTGTTATTGCTATAGGTTTTCTTCATACACTATTATCTAAGAGATGTACTTCCCTTGACATTAAAACAGAGAAGGGCCAGGGAGGGGATAGATAAACAGATGTATTCCTCTGACCCTGAAAAGCTACTGGACTGGACTTCTCTGGTGGTCCAGTGGTTAAGAATATGCCTGCCAAAGTAGGGAATGTGGGTTGGATTCATGGTCTGGGAAAATCCCACATGCCACGGAGCAACTAAGCCCGATGCACCACAAGTACTGAGCCAGTGCTCTAGAGCCCACGAGCTGCAACTACAGGGCCTGTGAGCTGCAGCCACTGAAGCCTGTGTGTCTAGAGCCTATGCTCTACAAGCAAAGAGAAGCCACTGCAATGAGAAGCCCATGCACCACAACGAAAAGCAGCCCCTGCTTGCTGCAACTAGAGAAACCCTGAGCACGGCAATGAAGACCCAGCACAGCCAAAATAAATAAATAAAATTTTAAAAATACTTTAAAAAATCTACTGAGTGTATCTGAACCTGCCTCCCACTGACAGAGCTATAGAATACACTGAGTGTGAGATCCGCTCAAGGTCTGATGGAAGCCAAACCAAAATGGGTCATGGAAAGGCACTGTGCTCCTATTATTGTTCTTGTACTAAGAATTTCCCATTGGTGAGGGTCAAGCTTAAGTGTGTTGTCATTCTCCAGCATGCAGCACAGTTCATAGAATGATCATTCATTTACTCATTCATTCATTCATTGAACATTTATTGAAAACACAGCCCTTACCAGGCAGCACATATGTAGTGGATGAGCTTGAGAAGCCATACTAGAGGATGGTAGGGGTCAAGTGGGAAGGAACAGAGACTCACTGGTGTCCTTGTTCACACAGTGACAGTGAAGAGAGTGGAGGTAGTTATAGGAAACACAGCGTCCTGGACAAACCCCTGCAGACTCACAGGAGAATTATGGGCAGCTGAGTTTCTGCCTGGCTGGGGGTCAGGGGTGGGTCATTGATGATATCTCTTGAGGCTTATCTGCTTCTCACACAGACCACTTTGTCTTCTGTTTTATGTAAGATTGGATATATGCCAAGAGGGGAAGCGAGGTTTAAGTAAAGCTCAGAATAGAAAGTGAGATCTATACTTGGCTGAAGGCCACTCTTGCTGCTCTTCCTCTGGGCTCTGCTCTCATTGGCTGGGCTTCCTGCCTGCCAGGGTGGTTTCAAGGTTACAGCCCTCAGTTGCAGCACTTGCTTACTCTCTGAATGTTCAGTAGAGGAATTGAGTGTGTGTTCTCCTTCCATCCCACTGCTGCACACTTTGGTGTCCTCTAAGTTAATGATTTTCATGTTCTCCTTTTTTTTTTTTTTTTTTTTACTATTTTTAAAAGTAGATTCTCTAAGGAAAAAAAAATGAAACAAAGAAACCAGTAATCCTATACCTGTATGTAGATTTTGCCAACTTTGTGATGAAGCACTCTCACACTCAATATTTTATTTATCCACACAATATCACTGTAAGTCAGGTAGGGAATTTGCATCCATCCCATGGATCACTGCCATGTTCAAGCACTGTGCCTTACGGAAACATTCTTGTACACCTCTGATTGCATTATATTCAGAGGTGAAATCCAATAAATGGTGAAGTCATAACTGGAAATCATATTTCATGCTTTCTACCCAGTTTTCTGACTACTACTCCAAGTGTTTACTAGAATTTCGTTAAAAGGAAGAGAGATGGATGCACACCCTCACTGGACCCATTGATTTGACAAGTGGTGGCTCAGACAGTAAAGAATCTGCCTGCGATGTGGGAGATTCAGTTTTGATCCATGGGTTTGGAAAGTCCCCTGGAGAAGGAAATGGCTACCCATTTTAGCATTCTTATCTGGAAAACCCCATGGACAGAAGTGCCTGGCAGGCTAAAGTCCATGGGGTCAAAAAGAGTCAGACACGACTGAACGACTAACGTGCTTTAACAAGCTTTAAGAAAATAGCCCCCTGAGGAGGTGTAGTCGGTCTTAGAAAATGTTTCTGTCACCTCCCAACTTACGTACATCCCTTTCAAATTCTCTACTTATGTTACAGTACAAATGGCGGAACTTTTGCTTCTCCTGCCTGAGGATAATCCATCCTAACATGTTTCTCAGCTTATTTTTCTCTGAACTCCTCATTGTCTCTTTATATTGGTTCTTCTATATATAGAAGGAGATATTGATTATCTCCTCTCTCCCTCCTCTATATACAATAATATCCTCTCTGTGCAACTAATATCATCTGCACTTTTAATTGAAGTAGAGTTGGTCTACAATTTTGTTTGTTTGTGCTGTACAGCAAAGTGAATCAGTTATATATATATATTCTTTGTCAGATTCTTTTCCATTATAAATTATTATAAGATACTGAACGCATTTCCCTGTGCTGTACAGTAGGACCTTATTGTTTATCTATTTTATACACAGTAATGTGTATCTGTTGATCCCAAACTCTGAGTTTATCCTTTCTCCCTTCCCCTTTGGTAACCATAAGTTTATTTTCTGTGTCTGTGAGCCTGTTTCTGTTTTGTAAATAAGTATAAGTGATATATGACATTTGTCTTTTTCCGTTTGACTTGCTTCACTTGGTATAATACTCACAAAGTTCATCCATGTTACAGCAAATGGCATTATTTCAATCTTTTTATGACCAAGTAATAGTCCATTTGGGCTTCCCCAGTGGCTCAGTGGTAAAGAATCTACCTGTAATGCAGGAGACCTGTGTTCAACCCCTGGATCGGGAAGATCCCCTGAGGAAGACATAGCAACCCACTCCAGTACTCTTTCCTGGAGAATTCCATGGACTGAGGAGCCTTGTGGGCTATAGTCCACAGGGTCACAAAGAGTCAGACATGACTGAAGTGACAGCCTGCAATATTCCATATATCACATCCCTACAGATCATTTGTCTTCACATCTCCATTCAATGCTTCATGTATGCTTATTAAATTAATATATCAGATCAGATCAGTCGCTCAGTTGTGTCCAACTCTTTGCGACCCCATGAATCGCAGCATGCCAGGCCTCCCTGTCCATCACCAACTCCCGGAGTTCACCCAGACTCACGTCCATCGAGTCAGTGATACCATCCAGCCATCTCATCCTCTGTCGTCCCCTTCTCCTCCTGCTCCCAATCCCTCCCAGCATCAGAGTCTTTTCCAATGAGTCAACTCTTCGCATGAGGTGGCCAAAGTACTGGAGTTTCAGCTTTAGCATCATTCCTTCCAAAGAAATCCCAGGGCCGATCTCCTTCAGAATAGACTGGTTGGATCTCCTTGCAGTCCAAGGGACTCTCAAGAGTCTTCTCCAACACCACAGTTCAAAAGCATCAGTTCTTCGGCGCTCAACCTTCTTCACAGTCCAACTCTAGTTAGTAGTAAGTGGCAGCTATGTGCCTGGTTCTATTTTTATAACCATGCATTCAGCCATATTTCAATACCTTGAATCTTTAACAACAGGGTGAGCATGTATTAGGGTACTCATGAAAGTTCAAAAAGAAATATCAGCTGGATGATATAATAAAGCCAACATTTTTGTGACTGTTTTTGTTCATAGAAGCTGAAAATTTATGTGTTGGCAGTGAGAAACTTTCATGGCCTTTGTTATGAGAATAACATAGCGTCTAGTTAATCACCAAACGGAAGGTTCCTAATTTCACACCCTTTGCACTGCTTTCCAAATTTTTAGTTTGAATATTTATAAGCCCCTTAAGATGAATTATGTTGAAATAAGAACTGTCACTATGTGACTCAGGATTATCAGAACATTTAGACCAGAAAATAACTTGAAAATTTTGGGTAAATTTTGGGTATCACACTCTCCCATTATTTGGGAGAAAATAAGAGATCTGAGGAAATTGCCTATTTATAAAGAACCATGTAGTTGTGAACTCCTTGTACTGTAAATTCAAAGAGCAGTTCATAAAACCTGCACCCCACTGAGAATTGAAGAATGCTAGATAACGGATTTTAGATGGTCTCTCATTCATTTTTATCAACTCAGAAATAGGAAAACTGAAGCATAGATTTATGAAGTATTTGCCAGACAGAGCACAGGTGATGGAATTGATCCTCAGTGTTCAGCGTTACTCCGTGAAGAGAAACTGAGCCTTCAGACTAGACGCTCACACTCTGTCCTTCCGTGGCAAGGGTCACACCGAATTCTAATGACTCATTTGCTTTCTAGTCTTCTCTTTAATAAGTGGCCTCTGAAAGTAGACCTGTGTGTGATTTTTATCTGTACCCCAGGCATCTAGCACAATAAAGAGATCATTGTTGAGCACATGTACATGGCATGATAGGTACTATGTGGGATGCTTAGTGTACAAGGATGTAAAAATGATTTAGGTACTAAAATAGACCCTTACACTCACAATATGTCATTTAATTAATTCCAAGTATATTTCTGAACACTTAGCATAGAAAAGCATTAAGGAGCTGGATGTTCAGTGGTGAACAAACCAGAAATGGTTTCTACCTACAGGGAACTTAAGATGTGGTAAGAGAGAGACAGTAAATAAACACTAATAAAAAGAGAATTCTAACTAATAATACCTTTTAAGAAAGGAAAATGAAAATCACTCAGTCCTGTCCAACTCTTTGCAACCCCATAGGCTATACAGTCCATGGAATTCTTCAGGCCAAAATACTGGAGTGGGTAGCCTCTCCCTTCTCCAGGGGATCTTCCCAACCCAGGGATGGAACCCAGGTCTCCCACATTGCAGGAGGATTCTTTACCAGCTGAGCCACCAGGGAAGCCCAAAAATACTAGAGTGGGTAGCCTCTCCCTTCTCCAGTGGACCTTCCCAACTCAGGAATTGAACCGGGGTCTCCTGCATTGCAGGTGGATTCTTTATCAGCTGAGCTACCAGGGAAGCCCTCTAAGAAAGGGAAGAGTATATAAAGTTATGAGAGAGAAGACAGCAGCGTGGAGCGCATGTGATGTGCTTTAGGGGTTCAGGACAGGCTTCTTTGTGAGGAAAGGATGCCTGAGCCAAGACCTGAGTGATGAGGAAGACATGATCAGGTGTCATGAGAGGAACATCTCAGGAGGCTGTAACAATATGTGTGGTGGCCCTGAAACAGGAATGTGATGTGAAGGAGTGATCTGGCTCAAACTCTTTGAATGCAAATGAGGGGGTGGGGGAAAGGTGAGCAGGGGCCAGATTTGATGGGAATGATAGGGATTTTATTTTAATTGTAATCCAATTTTTAGAAGAAATAGTCTTATTTGAGAGCAGCTTTGATTTTGAGAATTATTGAGATGATAGTATGGTGTTTCCATTTATATATCACTTCCAGCTTCCTTATTATTAACATCTTACATTTCTATAGTACATTTGTCACAACTTTAAAGAATCAATATGGAGACTTTTTTATTAACTGAAGTTCATACTTTATTGATTTACCCAGTTCTCCTCTAATGCTCTTTTTTGGTTTCATTATCCCATTCAGGATAGCACATTAGGTTGAGTCTCCTTAGGCTCCTCTAGGTTGTGACAGTTTATCGGACCTGTGTCAGATTTATATTTCTATCCAATTATCTAGCACAGGATGCTAGGGCTCCTTAGGTTTGTCAAGTATAGGAACACAGGCACTAATGTCTCTCTCATCTCTGTCTTTACCTTTATAATCTCCATCTTACATATATATACAACATTAAAATTGTCCTGCATATCTGTTCTTCATTAAATTGAGGCACTCTTAAGGGTAATCCTAGACATAGACACACAGCCACTTCTCTGTAGAGCTTATTTTTACCAGCTGGAATGGCTGCCTTTAGGAGTCTCTCTTTGGAAATTTTCACTTATGTAAGTTTCATAAGACACATAAATAATAGTTTTTAAATTTTAGAAGAGCTCTATTTGGTTTCTGCCTGAGTTCCAGGAGTACTTTGGGTTCCATGACAAACATCATTTTAATCCCTTGGCATCTTGCTTTGGGTGGTATCTTTGTTTCTACATGCCTACCGTTTCCTATTCACTCCCTGTCTTCTGTTTATTAGCAAGAACAGAGGACAGGTGGAGCCAACACCTCCTTTAACTCTGAACTATGATGAGTGACTCCTTTTCAAATGTCTGGTTCTAGAAAACTAAGAAAGTGAAAGTGAAAGTCGCTTAGTCATGTCCGATTCTTTGTGACCCCATGGACGCAACCCATGGAATTCTCCAGGCAAGAATCCTGGAGTGGGTAGCCGTTCCCTTCTCCAGGGGATCTTCCCAACCCAGGAATTGAAGCCAGGTCTCCTGCGTTGCAGGCAGATTCTCTACCAGCTGAGGCACGAGGGAAGCCCAGAAAACTAAGAACTTTCTACTATTTTCCTGTTATGAAGGAGATAGTGACCCTCGAGCAACATTGCCCCTTCCTCCCACATGACTTGCCCTAGCTTCTCAGCCATGTTGGCCTGAGAAGACAGTGCAGATAGATCACTTCTTGCTTTTGTTTTTCAAGTTCCACTTTACTTCCCACACCAAAAGGCTTAGGTTTTCCGAGCAATACATTTTCCTTCAAAGTAGTCAATCCTGTTTGCCTAAATATATTTTTTGCTCACTCAAATTTTGATTATAAACATAGCCCCCTTTCATTTCTTTCACCTCCAACTTCCTTAGAAAGGCTTTCTTCATAGCACAAAGAATAAATGATTGCGAGCTTTGCGAGGGCAAGGCAGGATGGGGCTTTTAAATCATCCTTGCACTTGTTGAATTGCTAGAAACTGTAATCTGGGATTTGGTTTCCTAAAGCAAAATGGAAACAGAAAGTAGAAGGAAATGTGCATTGTACAGCAGCAGGCACATTGACAGCAACAGAGTGACAACTGATAATTCTATTTTTTAATATGTCTTCTGACACAAATTAGCAGAGTAAACACAAGTATGCATAGGACCAGTTAGTTCAGGGCCGATCTTATCACATGCTTTGGAGACTTCAGGGCAGATAGAACCATATTATATTCCTAATAAAAATCCTTAGTTGGTAGGAGAAAGCTAAATCATAAATAAGGAAAGGAGATGGAACAATGGATATATAAGGGAAGATGACTCTATCTCAGAGGGGGCAGTCAGTTCAAGGGCCCTTGGGGAACAACAAGAAGGCTAGATTGATTGGGACAGAGCAGATGAAATGAAGACAGAGATAAGAGAAGCAGTCCTGGTGTTACCTAGAATGCTTACTCAATTAGGGACTTAAATGCGTTGGGAGGATTTTAAATAAATAAATAAATATTTTTAAAAAAATATTGAGCAGGGAATTCAGATGATCTCACCTAAAAGTATCACCCTTGCTGCTGTGTGTGGAGTTTGGACTGTCAGAGGACAGTGGGGAAGGGCAGAGACAGGTAAACTATTATACCAATCCAGGCAACTGGTGATGTTAGTTTGATTTGGATGACAAAAGTGGTTCATTTGTGGATATTATCTAAAGGTATAGTAATCAAATATTGAATTATTTCAGGAGCATGAAAGGAAGCTATGATGTAAGGGTGACTTCACTGGTTTCGGTCGTAGAGACCTACAGTGTATAATTGCCATTTATAAAAATAGGGACTCCTGGAGACTCCCAGGTTGGAGTAGATAACATGCAAGCTATGGGCTTGGATATTTTGAGATATATATTAGATGTTCAGATAGAGAGACTGTACTAATTTGCTAGGGCTGCTGTAGCAAAGTACCCCAAAGTGTGTGGTTTAATTGACAGAAATGTAATGTCTCATAGTTGCAAAGGCTAGATGTCCATGACTTCAGGGTCAGCTGGTTTACTGGCTGTGAAGGAAGGATCTGTTCCAGGTCTTTCTCCCTGGCTTACAGATGGCTGTCTTCTCCCCATGTCTCTTTACATTTTTTTCCTCAACACACATTTGCATTCAAACTTCCTTTTCTTATAATCACACTGGATTAGGAGCCTCCCTACTAACTTCTTTTTAACTTGATGACCTCTATGAAGACCTTAATCTCCAAATAAGGTCACATTCTGAGGTAATGGCTGTTAAGGACTTTGAGACATGGATGTTGGGATGGATGCACACAGTCTATAACAGATATTAAGCCCAGGGAAAAGTTTGGAGATGAAATGTGTATTTGCTGTTTAATGCACATCTGTTGTTATTCGGTTGCCAAGTTGTGTCTAACTCTTTGTGACCCCATGGATTGCAGCATACCAGGCCTCCCTGGAGTTTGCCCAAGTTCATGTCCATTGAATTGGTGATGCCACATAATGCACATAAATAATATATAAAGCCATGGGACTACATGAGAACACTGTCATAAGTGGAGACAGAGATGTTTTCAGATGTTTTAACTATTAGAGGTGAGTTCCAGAAAAACATCTACTTCTTCTTTATTGACTATGCCAAAGTCTTTGACTGTGTGGATCACAACAAACTCTGGAAGATTCTTAGAGATGGGAATACCAGACCACCTGACCTGCCTCCTGAGAAATCTGTATGCAGGTCAGGAAGCAACAGTTAGAACTAGACATGGAACAATAGACTGGTTCCAAATCAGGAAAAGAGTATACCAAGGCTGTATATTGTCACCCTGCTTATTTAACTTACATGCACAGTATATCATGAGAAATGCTGGACTGGATGAAGCACAAGCTAGAATCAAGACTGCTGGGAGAAATATCAATAATCTCAGATATGCAGATGACACCACACTTATGGCAGAAAGTGAAGAAGAACTAAAGAGCCTCTTGATAAAAGGCAAAGAGGAGAGTGAAAAAACAGGCTTAAAACTCAACATTCAGAAAACTAAGATCATGGCATCTGGTCCCACCACTTCATGGCAAATAGATGGGGAAACAGTGGAAATAGTGACAGACTTTACTTTTTTGGGCCCCAAAATCACTGCAGATGGTGACTGCAGCCATGAAATTAAAAGACACTTGCTCCTTGGAAGATAAGTTATAATCAAACTAGAAGCATATTAAAAAGCAGAGGCATTACTTTGCCAACAAAGGTCTGTCTAGTCAAAGCTATGGCTTTTCCAGCAGTCATGTATGGATGTGATAGTTGTACTATAAAGAAAACTGAGCACCAAAGAATTGATGCTTTTGAACTGTGGTGTTGGAGAAGACTTGAGGCCCTTGGGCATCAAGGTGATCCAACCAGTGCATCCTAAAGGAAATCAGTCCTGAATATTCACTGGAAGGACTGATGTTGAAGCTGAAACTCCAATACTTTGGCCACCTGATGCGAAGAGCTGACTTGTTAGAAAAGACACTGATACTGGGAAAGATTGAAGGCAGGAGAAGGGGATGACAGAGGATGAGATGGTTAGATGGCGTCATTGACTCAATGGTCATGAGTTTGAGCAGGCTCCAGGAGTTGGTGATGGACAGGAAGCCTGGCGTGCTGCAGTCCATGGGGTTGCAAAGAGTCGGACACAATTGAACAACTGAACTGAACTGAACTGACCTGATACTCAGACTCATTCTGAGTCTTCAGTTACATATATTTTCAAAATTATAGTTCTGCCTAAATTCTGAGTTTGTGACTTTCTGGGACATTCAGGGTTCAATTCAATGGGCCTTGCTTTCAAAGAAGAAGGGCACATTGTAGGATAGTTTAGATCAAAGCAGAAACTTTGTATAGAGAGGGTGAAGGTTCTGATGGACTCTGAAGCCAGTAGCTGTTGTTTTCTTTAAAATGTTCACTTCTGGAAAGTATTTAACATTGTCCTGGAGGAACTTTAAGTATATTAAGGAACTTCATCTTGACTGAATGAGAGTTTGATAAAAATGGAAATAGGAGACCTATTTCAGGTGAGTCGCTCCCACAGTGTCCTGGACATGAACTAACAATCATAGGCATTTTCCTTCAGTCTTTTGTTAGTGATATACAACAGATCATTTTGAGCTTTCAGAGTGACTACAAATCATGGTTTGGCCATGTCCCTGGGAAGGTAGTCTCCATTAATCTGGTTGTTGAACATTTGCTGAGTACTCTTAGCAAATCGTGACTCTGGGTAGGGCACCACCCTGGCCTAAGGGGGAGAATGTGATGATTCTCCACACAGCCAATTATAGAAGGAAAACCATGATGCGGAGGTGTGAATTCTCTTCCCAGCTCTGACTCTAATCTAGTGCTTGTCCAGAGACTAGTCACTTATTCCTAGACTTTACCCAACAGAGCAGGTGTGGACTTGGTGACTTTTGAGATTTTTCCCAGATATAATGTTCTATAATCTTATGACTTGAAATAATCTTTAATTTTTAAATGCTATCACTGTTTCCAAGGGGCATAGACAGGCATACTTGGCCTAGTTTTGTGACTTGACATCAGCCATGGTATGACATTCTGGATTGGAAGAGTAAGAGTGTTCCCGTTAATGAAATAGCAAGAATGTTTCAAAAGCAAGTCCCCCACACCCCGAACCTTGCCTCCGGTGTAAATTTTTGCCTTTGCTCTCCTACACCCACCTTTTGTCTGTGACTCATGTTCCATTAAAATGTGTTTAGTGATATTTGTGAGTGTTAGACTTCAAAGTGTTCAACTTTCCTGAGAAATGTATTTTAAAATGTTATCTTTTGATCCCACTTACAGATTGTTACTTAGGGCTGTTTTTGTCTTATTTGGGTCCAGTTAAGGGGACTTCTTGTCACTTTGTGCCCCCAGATCAACACTAAAAAGTGTGATTGTGTGCATAAGAGGCTTTGGTGAATACTTGTCCACTTTGTAACTATAAGGCCTAGGAATCTCACCTTCAGCTAAGATGACACCTTACAATAGGTGCTCAGAATCTAAAGTTCTCCTTAAGTTTTGGCTACCCACCCACAATACTGGGCACATTTCCTGTCCGATATTATTCTGAATTATCCACAAAGGAAACACAGGATTATGTCCCTTCAGTGGCGCAGAAATTACCCAGCTGATAGCAAACACAGAGGTTGCCTCTTTCTCCAAATACTAAATTCCATTTTCTTCACCCGGAGTCTTCATTGGCAGACTCTCTTCTCATGAGACTCTAACTTGTCATTTGCTCTTGAATTAATTAAATTAAAAATCTTAAAAGGCTAAAGCTAGACTTAAACTTGAAGATAATTAGACTCATGAGAAAACATGGTTAATGGTAAAGCAAGTTGTTCGAGGTCACACTGAGAGAGGAGTTCCAGGACTAGAACACATCTGGAATTCTGATGGAGCCCTAGGCATGAGGATGAGGTGCAGCCTGGGCTATATCCACACATCCTACGTTGCCTCCCAGGGAGTCCAGGTTTTTTTCCCCTAAATGAGACTCTTTATTTTTGATGAAATACAAAGTTCCATTTACTTAGAGGGGTGGGATGGGGGGCAGTGGGAGGGAGGTTCAAGAGGAAGGGGATATATGAATTGTTATTGTTCAGTTGCTAAATCATGTCCGACTCTTTGTGATCCCATGAACTGCAGCACACCAGGCTTCCCTGTCCTTCACCATCTCCCTGAGTTTGCTCAAACTCATGTCCATTGAGTTGATGATGCTATCCAACCATCTCATCCTCTGCCACCCGGTTCTCCTCCTGCCCTCAATATTTCCCAGCATCAGGCTCTTTTCCAATGAGTCAGCTCTTCACGTCAGGTGGCCAGAGTGTATACTTTTGGCTGATTCATGTTGTTGTATGGGAGAAACCACCAGAACATTGTAAAACAATTATCCTTCAGTTAAAAATACTGGGAGTTGGTGATGGACAGGGAGGCCTGGCATGCTGCGGTTCATGGGGTGGCAAAGAGTCGGACACGACTAAGTGACTGAACTGAAATGAAATTAAAAATAATTCAAACAATTAAAACAAAATCTGGACTTTTGATGTACATTTATAAACTTTGAGAACTAACTGCTACTTTAATGGGACTGGCACATTATGAATTTGGGGATGAAGGGTTTTGTGTGGAAGTGGAGATTCTTTTGTGCTCCTTTATTGTTTTGGAGGGATAAGGACCAGGCGTCTATAGATTATATGAAAGTGAAAGAATGAAAGTGAAAGTTGCTTAGTCGTCTCCGACTCTTTGTGACCCCATGGACTATAGAGCTCATGGAATTCTCTAGGTCAGAATACTGGAGTGGGTAGCATTTCCCTTCTGCAGGTGATCTTCCCAACCGAGGGATTGAACCCAGGTCTCCTGCATTGCAGGCAGATTCTTTACTAGCTAAGCCACAAGGGAAGCCCAAGAATACTGGAGTGGGTAGCCTATCCCTTCTCCAGTGGAACTTCCCAACCCAGGAATCAAACCGGGGTCTCCTGCATTGCAGGCAGATTCTTTACCAACTGAGTTATCAGGGAAGCCCATAGATTATGTAAGTTAGGTTATTTTTCTAAAGGTAAGTGAAATCTACTCAGAAACGGTGGGGGTGTAGATCTGCTTCATCCTCAAAACTCTGTGCCCATAGATCCTTCTCTATAGGTGCCCACATAACCATGGATGTATTTCAAGAGGACAAACCATAAAGGAGACCAACTTGAGCAAAAGTCCTTTCCTTTTTTAAGAATTCAGCTCAGAAGTCCATAAGAACCCTCCTCCCTTCTCTTCCACATTTCTAGATCATGAGACTCCACATCTTTCTGTGATTCCCTCCATTAAAGCACTTATCATGTGCTACAAATGTCTATTTATTTGCTTCCTCCCACCCAGTTTTTTGAAGTCAGGGACTAAGTCTCCTTTTTGTGCCCATACAGTATTTAGCAGAGTGCTTGAGACATTGTACATGGTTAATAAATGTTTCAATAAGTGAATAAATGAGCAAATATGCAGTTGTATATAGAAAATATTGGGCTGGTCAATAAGTCTGTTTGGATTTTTCCAGAAGATCTTATGGGAAAACCCAAATGAATTTTCTGGACAATCCAATGTTATCCTGGGTCTTTTGAAAAGCAGCTGTCAAGACAGGATTAAGGGTGGAAATGCTTAATTATGGAAAACACCGGTGAGAGGAAATGGAGAGGGAGCTGGGAAAAGTTGGAGGTGCATCAGACTGCTGGACATCTGACCTAGAGTGAAGGAGAAGAAAGAAATGGGGTGGGCTTGGTAGAAGCGTCATAGTGTGCGGAGCAGCCTAAGGAAAGTGGGGGGTAAGGAAATGGGAGAGTCCTCAAGCCAATCCTAGCCATCCAAGGAGTACTAAGTCTCCTTGGGATAGGCCTGTCTTAGCTGTCTACATAGCCTTGTGGGAAGTCAGGCAAAGACTTCAGAGCATAGCAGCTAGGGAACCTCAGCCATTTATAATCCCTTTAACTGGAGGTCTGTGAGGGACATCCTAATAGTTGAGGCACATATGGAGGATTTTTGCCTTGTTTCTGAGAGCTGCTTGGGGGACAGAGGTTTTATGGGTTGCTGGAGAGCTTGACAGAGGCAAAGAAATGACTGAGCTCCCTGGGCACTGATTCTGCTTGCTTTTCACTAGCTGAGGATGTGGCCTTATTGGTGCTATTTGTAAATATAAACGTAAATGTGAAAGAGCACTGAATACTGTTGTAAGCTGCTCAGGAACAGAGATGTTTGCTTGTGTGTAAAAGGGCAGGAAGTGGCACGCTTGTCTTGTTCTTGATCTGGGAGGAAAGGCTTTCAGCTTTTATACCTCAACTTAATCAATAAATAAAATGAAAGGGCAAAGATGCAGCAAGACTTTGGCTTCTTTCTCAGTCCTGGGGGTACCTCATCTGCCACTAGGGGCAGGAGATCTGTTTAGACACCAGGTCAAGGAACGTGAAAGTGAAAGTCGCTCAGTCGTGTCCGATTCTTTGTGACCCCATGGACTATACCGTTCGTGGAATTCTCTAGGCCAGAATACTGGAGTGGGTAGCCTTTCCCTTCTCCAGGGAATCTTCCCAACCCAGTGATCGAACCCAGGTCTCCCTCATTGCAGGCGGATTCTTTACCAGCTGAGCCACAAGAGAGGCCTAAGAACACTAGAGTGGGGAGCCTATCCATCCTCCAGTGGATCTTCCTGACCCAGGAATCAAACTGGGGTCTCCTGCATTGCAAGCAGACTCTTTACCAACTGAGCCATCAGGGAAGCAGGTCAAAGAAAGGCTGCAGACAAGCAAACATCTGCTCTGTATAGTGCTATGGTGACCTTGCTTTGGTTAGTCCACACGGAGTTCCTGGCTAAGTAATGCGTGTGAGTAGTGTGTATGAGTAATGTGTGTGAGTGTGCTTAGTTGCTCAGTCGTGTCCCACTCTTTGTGACTCCATGGACTGTAACCCGTCAGGCTCCTCTGCCCATGGATAAGTAAACTGGGTAATAAAGCACATGTGTGTTAGGAGGGCTCTTCCATCCACCCTTCCCACCTGAACGGTTGCCCTTTCTTTGGTATAATCTCTACTTTTTATGTTCATAGCATTCTGCTCACTCTTTCTGGTCCTTGTTTTCTTATTTTGTCTGACTTCTGCACATTTGATATGTAGGTCTGGTTTTATAGTTTAATCTCACGTGAGCTCAGTGCCTGGCACATAAAAGATACCCCTCAGTGATAAAAACCACTTGATCATTTGTGAACTCACTGTTTCCTTAACTTACATTTCTGCATTCTTTGTTTTACTCCAAATATTCATACATATAGGCATAGTTAATAGTGGTTCAGTCGCTAAGTCGTCTCTGACTCTGGAGACCCCATGGACTGTAGCCTGCCAGACTCCTCTGTCCATGATATTTCATTATAGGCATAACTGTAATGTTTTCCCTTCCCAGCAGTTCAGTGGATACTGTGAGCTCTCTTTATTATTTCAGGCTTTAGTTTCAGTCAGGTGCATTGAGTGCTCTAGCTTCTGAGAGACAGGGGAGGAACAATCAGGACTTGCTTGATGAATTGGCAGCATTTGAACTGGTCTTTCATGGGAAAGTATGACCTGGATGGGGCTTCCCAGGTGGTTCAGTGGTAAAGAATCTATGCGCCAATGCAGGAGACATGGGTTTGATCCCTGAGCTCTCACTCATGCTCTGCATGCAAGATGTTTGTCACGTGACTCAGAAGTGGTGAAGCTTGGATTTTAATGCAGACCATTGAATTCCATGGTCTCTCAAGTACTGAAGTTTCTTCTCTTCTTCAACCCATTCATAGATTTGCTCCTGAGGTTCAAGGCTGGCTTTTAACAGAAAATTTCTTTTCAGGGCCAGCTTCTTGGAACAAGTGATATTTAACTGGCTTGTTGCCTCAGTGTAGCATTTAGCAGTTCACTTAAAGTACCTGAAGGCAAGTAATAACAACCAAAAGCAACTCCCTGTGAACAGTCTCAATTTCTTTGGGATCCTGAATTCTGGATTTTCTTCTCTTCAGTGAGGGAAGTTTATCGCCCCTTTATTCCTTGTCTTCCTGAGTGTTTGTGCTGTCAGAATCTCTGCAGACCAGGACACTTCTCTAGAATGATCTTGTTTTATTTAACCTAAAAATGTGGTGGTGGTGGTTTAGTCGCTAAGTCATGTCCAACTCTTTGTGACCTCATGAACTATAGTCAGGCTCCTCTGTCCATGGGATTCCCCAGGCAAGAATACTAGAGTGGGTTGTCATTTCCTTCTCCCGGGGATCTTCCCGACCCAGGGATCAAACCTGCATCTCCTGGGTTGGCAGGCGGATTCTTTACTATTTGAGTCACCAGGAATGCTCCTTAACCCAGAGTGTATTATCCTGGAAACCCTAGGAGGTTCAGAATTACTTAAGTCATTTCCCTTTCCTCGAGGAGCCTATTTAGTTATAGGAACCAGAAGCATACATGTTATACTCAACATGTTATGTGACAGGAGCTCTTCTAACCAGTGCAGGTAAGAGTGCCTCTAATTTCAGAAGGACCTACTAGCTGATATTCTTACTATCTCAGTTTTAGACTGAGAATCTGAGGTACAGAGATATTAAGGAACTTATCCAAGATCATGTGGGTAGTAGAATAATAAAGCAGAATTTAAATCCAAGAAGATTGATCTGAGAGCCCACACTCTTAACCCTGTCCATGGCTCTGCTGCCTCTCTTTAAGCGAGGCCACCCTGCATTCCAAAGTGAGAGCATAATAATTACAGTCTAATTAATGGTGTTGAAAATCTGATTTAGATGAGTTCAGAAGGTGGAGAGCTAAAAAAAAATAATAATCCTTCTCACCTACAGAGGTTGACATGATATATAGGATTTCCATTTATTATCTTTTCATTAATCTATTCCCAGATGAGAGCTATTTGAGAATTCCACAAGTATACTTCAAACTTCCCACCTGGCTTTCTGAGAAAATATGTAGCGATTCAGTGGTCTGTCATGGGAAGAACCAGGAGTCCAGGCAACTTTAGTTGAGTTTGAAGCACATTCAATTGCTTGAGTGTATGGCTTCACTGTGCTCCCCTAGTGGCTCAGATGGTAAAGCGTCTGTCTGCAATGCAGGAGACCCGGGTTTGATCCCTGGGTTGGGAAGATCCCCTGGAGAAGGAAATGGCAGCCTACTCCAGTATTCTTGCCTGGAAAATCCCATGGACTGTGGAGCCTGGTAGGCTACCGTCCATGGGGTCGCAAAGAGTTGGACATGACTGAGCAACTTGACTTTCCTATGGCTTCACTGTGCCTTGAGTTCCTTCTTGGTAAAATAGACACAATACTGGGATACAGAGAAAGTAATTGGATCTATACAGAAAGAAACATTAATATTCTCTAATAGAAAATCTTAGAGATATATAAAATATGTTACCAATACCCACACTTTCAATAGTTTGCCCTCTTTAAATCTGGTGTATGAATAGCTTTAAAAGCCTATTCAATTTCTGAGCTCAATTTGTGAATTTTAAAAATTCTACCTCCAAAATACATCTACTCTGCTGACCCATCCTTCCTTTCCTATTGATACCTTATGTTAAGTATAGCTACGCTAGTTTCTCTTTATTCTTAACAGAAGTTTATTTCAAGCCAACCTAAATGTATAGATCAAAATTCATCTTCTCTGAGTCCCCGTGTATATCAAGTATGTCATTCTTCATATAAAACATTTCAAAGAATTTAGACCAAACTCTATGGCTCATAAGACCTTGTGTTTTATGGTCTCCTGCATAAGAAGTCCCCTTCAGCTCTATTGAACTGTTTCCCCGTCTGAAAACAGATCCCACGTGTTTCATTACATTTCCAGTCCATGAAATTATATTACTCCATCTAGGCCCATTTAAAACTGTAACTTTCTTCAGAAGATTTTTATCATCCCTCCAAATTGGCATGATCTTTCCCTCCTTTAAGCATGCATGCCACATTTCATGTTTTACTGTTTGCCGCTTTTTAATTTTCCTTGTGTTAGAGTAGTTTGTAATGATCTCATCATCTAGATACTGCACTCCTGACCTCTTGTTCCTTTCTACTTTTTCCCACAGTACTTATCACAAATGAGCTGTCACCAGATTTCTGGTGAGATGCTCTCAATTTTCTTTTCTGAACTCTTTATGTTAACTTCTATTTGTGGGACAGTTTTAAGCATTAAGATTGCCAGGATTTTTGCATCAAACAAGGGTTTAGATAGGAAACGCAAATTCCTCATTTACTGTTGTAACCCAATAGAAAAAAATAATCTACGAAACTAATAAAGTTCCATGGGATGTGAAAGACAAGAAAGACATTGCAAGAAGGCTTGGAGTAATAAAAAAAAAAAAAAAAGTGAGGACTTTAAGCCTAGAACTTGAAGGGTAAGGTCCTAACATTAATGTTGGGTGACTATCGCCTCTGAAGAAAGAATACCTGCTTTGGCTGCAGATGGTGTGGTGTGAATAGTACATAGCAAAATGTTTGTGGATGAGTAACATAATAGAAATGGACACTATTAATATAATAATACACCCCTAAAGTCTATTAGGTAAACTCAGTGCTTTCTTTATGGAGCAAAATTCTATCTTTATTTTAAAAAAATCAGCCATTTGAAGCCTGTACTCTTTTACTGATTTTGCTCAAGAAGAGAACTTTAAAATAGCCTTCCTCTTAGACTCATTGCATGGCAGCTGTGCAGTTCCTTGGTCCATTTCTGGATTAAGCTGTAGATCATGTGGAAGTATTTTCTGAAAATGAGCTTGGGGGCAGCAATAAACTACATCTCATCGTGCAGGCTTATAACTGTGATTTCTTTTTTTTTTTTTTGCCTATGCTGATCTGAATTGCTTTTGTTTTCCCAATTCTGTGGCAGTGTGAAGAATTGGAGCACAAAGGAATGCTTGAAATGCAGTTTGTTATTTGGGAAATAGAGTTGAACCTGACAAAGATTCTAGAAACAGGTAAATAAAACTATAATCAACATGTGATCTTGTAAAAAAGACTTGCTATCTTATGAAGTTTCAGTTTTCACACTTTTTAGATGGGGATGTTAATAAAAATACCCCCTCCATAGCATGGCTGTGAGGGCTAAATGAGATATGAAATAAAGGTTAGGAATATTTTAACTGCAATATTAAGCAAATTATGGTAAATTTAGGGCTTTCCTGATAGCTCAGTTGGTAAAGAATCCGCCTGCAACGTGGGAGACCTGAGTTTGATCCTTGAGTTGGGAAGATCCCCTGGAGAAGGGAAATGCTACCCACTCCAGTATTCTGACTGAGAGAATTCCACGAAATGTATAGTCCATGGGGTTGCAAAGAGTCAGACATGACTGAGCGACTTTCACTTTCATGGTAAATTTATATAGTTGTATGCCATGCAGCATTTAAATAATACTATAGAATAATGACATAAAAAGCTATCAGTGAAAAAAGAAGTGATGGCATTAACCCCAAACTCATCATTTGTGCTTGTGTGACTGGATTTGTAGAAACCTTCATTTATTTTGATTTTTCAGGAAGCATCAACTCTCTACCCATAAACAAGAGATAGGGGAACTCGAAGACATATTCTGAACTTGCATGACTCCAGCTTCAGTGACAGGTGTTTACACTCAGTACTGTTTCTTGCAATGTACAGGACTGTGGTTAAGATGGAAAGTTGTCCACCAAATACTTCTGCCCCTTCCTGGATGTTGTAGAACTGGGTGCCTGTCAGTTTTACAGCTCTGCAAACCGACTGCCACCTCCTTGTGCAGACAAGTAACTGGCAAATAGGAGCAAAAATAATATGCCATTTCCAGACTTGACCCCTAAATACTCTTGCTCCTTCGTGGTTTTTCCCCACTTCTGGCTGTCCCCAGTGGATGAGGTGATCTTGAAAACCACATGTCCCAGATAATAAGGTTTCTGACAGCCTAGGTCTTTGAAGGAGTGCCTGGAGAGGAGCCATTCCACCGACCTTTACACTAGTCTAAGACCGGAAGAGGATCTATTGTGCTTGACGTGGTATTTACTTTAGGGCTTAGCTGTTATAGCAGTCTGCCTACCATAACTAATACACTGGAATTTGATAGTTTACCTTTTTGGTATTTTCCAAGCCCTGAGCACAATGTTATATTTTATTTCTTGCTATGAAAGAAAGAAAAAAAAACAACAATCCAATCTCATACTATTACTGAGACAATTTTCTAGCTATATTTGGTTATCTCTGACTCTTACTGGCTGCTCCCACAGAGGCTACTCAAGCAATTTTCTGGACTTGTTTTCATTTTATAAGATCTTCTAATCAAAGTTCTTAAATATATATTTAAAGTGCTTTCATGATAGATACCAATATAAATCTTTTCTAAGTAATTTTCCATCTCTCTCATTAAAAAAATTATATCAGGATGTGGGAAAGAGAGCACATAATCAAAAGGATAAAGTAAGAAATGACCTTGAATACAAAGTTTATGTCTTTCATCAACCTTCTCCCTGAGCTTTAGTGAGATATTTAATTTTACAAGGAACTGTTCTGTGCACTAAAGTGAAATGCATAATTTAAGTTCCCTAAGAAATTCTTTCAGCATTTTTGTTTTGTTTTGTTTTAGTTCTTGGCAGACAGCCAAAACTTGAAGTAAGAATTATAGATTCTGAAGAGTATTAAGGGGGGAATTTAGGAATGTGCTATATTCTTACATTTTAGATTTCAATTTTTTAAAATGAAGTAAGGAAATGAGAATACCTCACCTTTTTCACTGGAAAGAAATGGGCATTGTGATCCTTTGAAGATGAGACATGAATCATTTATGGGGTCCTTGGAGATACTGGGTTATTTGCCAAGCTATTTCCTGGGCTTAATACTCTATTCTAACTTTAACCATTATAACATTTCAGTTTTTTGAAATCTTCCAAATGTATTTGTCTTTCAAAAAATGTCTATTTCCCCCCTTTTCCTGCTGGAATAAAGTTGTTATGTTTGGTTGCTTTTGCCAAATGACCCCTCCTCATAAACCTGATGACTTTTTCTCAAGACTTTCTTTTTGGCCACTTAGAAGCATTCAACACTTTTTGGTTGTCTTTTTCTTTCCTTGAATTTTCTGACACTATTTAAATCTTGTTCTTTCATCGGGACCCCAGGTATTCAGAAGCCCTTCTATATTCTAGAGCTTAAAATAAGCCAAGAACTGAGTGAGTGTGAGCTCTGGGGACAAATCAAGAAAGGAAATTTCCTCTAGTCCCTCCATCGCTGACTAAAAATCAGAAACTAACATTATTGAGTGACTAGTTTCTCATGAAAGAATCCATTTATATGGGAGCATCTTAGTACATTTTATTTTTTTCTTAGTACATTTTAATATTGGTTTTATTTATTTTGGAATTTATATAAAATTCCATTTATACTGCATATGTCTACCACAGGAGTGAAAAGACATCTCTCAGGCAAAAATTCCTTTCTTAAAGAGGTATTGTTTATGGAACCCCTCCTTTGTTGCAGGCCCTGGGGTCAGTGTTGCCGTTAGCGATGGACAGATGAATGTGAGGAGACAGAGGGAGTAATGTTAATGAAGTTTTCTGAGTTTTCAGAAAGCATACTATCTGTTAAAGATAGAATGATAATTACAATTACCCAGACCCAAAGTAGGATTTTCATAAATGACATAACAGAGTATCTAAGCTGTTGTTTCTAAAGGGAGAAAAAGTTTATACCCAACTGAGATGGAAGTTTTCAGAAGGTAGTAGCATCTGAGAGTAGCCTTGTAGGGTGCAGGCACTAAAAGCAAAGCAAGGTGATTACTTTTGATTCTGATTTGAAATTAGATGAGAAAAAACAACCCAGGGACATCTGTGATTATTCTGACTGACCATAATTAAAGTGAGGGAGAGGGATCTAATTAATTAAAATGGGTCCTAGGGATTTCCACTTTGCAAAGCTTTCAAAATCCAGTTTAGGCGTTGTTACTTCTCAGTCACCCTCCTTGTTATTCTTTTCCCATCTTTAGTATCACGTGTTACTCTGTATCACTTCTGTTGGTACATTTGCCATTCCATTTTTTTTTTTGTATTTAAAAAGCATTTATTCTTTTTATATTCTTCTTTTTTAGCTTTATTTTTAATTGGAGAATAATTGCTTTACAATAGTGTGTTGGCTTCTGCCATCTAACAACATGAATCAGCCATAAATACACATATGTCCCCTCTGTCCCCTCCCTCTTCATTGCCACTACCAAGGCAATGGCACCCCACTCCAGTACTCTTGCCTGGAAAATCCCATGGGTGGAGGAGCCTGGTAGGCTGCAGTCCATGGGGTCGCTAAGAGTCGGACTCGACTGAGCGACTTCACTTTCACTTTTCATTTTCATGCATTGGAGAAGGAAATGGCAACCCACTCCAGTGTTCTTGCCTGGAGAATCCCAGGGACGGGGGAACCTGGTGGGCTGCCGTCTATGGGGTCGCGCAGAGTCGGACTCGACTGAAGTGACTTAGCAGTAGCCATAGCCCATCCCTCTTAAACCTTCTCTCCACTTTTTACCCCATCCCACCCCTCTAGGCTATCACAGAGTACTGTGTTGAGCTTCCTGTGTTATATAGCAACTTCCTTTTAGCTATCTATTTTTACATATGGTAATGTATATGTTTCAATGGTACTCTCTCAATTTGTCCTACCCTTTCCTTCCCACACTGTGTCCAAAGTCTGTTCTCCATGTCTGTGTCTCTATTCTTGCCCTGCAAATAGGTTTATCAGTACCATTTTTCTAGATTCAACTACCCAGCAATCCCACTACTGGGAATACCCTGAGAAAACCATAATTGAAAAAGACACATGTACCCCTATCTTCATTGTAGCTCTATTTACAATAGCTAGGACATGGAAGCATCCCAAGATGTCCATTGACAGATGAATGGATAAAGAAGTTGTGGTACATATATGCAATGGAGTATTACTCAGCCATATAAAGGAACATATTTAAGTCAGTTCTAGTGAGGTGAATGAACCTAGAGTCTGTTATACAGAGTGAAGTAATTCAGAAAGGGAAAAACAAATATTATGTATTAATGCATTTGAGCATATATTTGCTGACATTCTCTCAAGTAGACAGAAAGTTCATTGAGACAGAAACAATATCTTATCTCTCTGTTTCTGGAAACAGGGTGAGTGCTTACTCTATAGGAAGGCAGTAAATCTTTGTGGAAGTCAATTAAATTTAATCAAGAGATCTTTTGTCTAAATTTAGTCTTTTCCCAGGGTACTGTTGTGTTAAATGTGGTTAGATGCCTCATGAAGTTATTGAAAACCCCAATAAAACTTTAAAATACATCTTCAGTTTTGATGTGAACTTTAACTGTAGGCTTGATTCATAAATAAATCAACTGTATTTAGTAAAAAAAAAAAATGTTTAATAATGGGCTATGATTTTACCAAGGACATAAGTGGGTAGCTGGAAGCCATTTCATAGCAGATTACCAGAAATATGGAATCTTCCCAAAGTCTAAAAGTTGCAGAATGATTCACCTAGAAACTATATAATTATTTCAGCTATTAAAATTTTTATCTAAAGCAATTTCTATTTACAGAGCCATGTATAGCAGAGAATTTGTGTGTCTGAGTGAAATGGATGCATAGTTCCTCTAATTTAAATCACTTTAGACCATATCATTTAAGTCTATTTAGCTCAGAACAGAAAGGGTTGTATAATAAAAAAAAAAAAAATTGAAGGTTAAAAGAATTAATCACTTTTAAAACCTCAATTTTGTATTTGATGACTCATAAAGCTTCTTAAAGTAAATTTTAGGATAAATTATAAGAAATTGAACTTTGCAGTTAGACAGACCATGGTTTTCTTCCCTGTCTTGTACCTTGCTAGCTGTTTGGCCCTATATGAATTACTGAACCATACTGAATGTCAGTAACACATCTATGAAATAGCTGCAATATATATCTGGCAGGATTGTTTTTGGAATTAAACAAGATTATGACTTTCCTGGTGGCTAAGACAGTGAAAAGTCTGCCAGCAATGCTGGAGACTTGGGTTCAATCCCTGGGTCAAGTAGATCTCCTGGAGAAGAAACGGCAATCCACTCCCGTACTCTTGCCTGGAGAATTTCATGGACAGAGGAGTCTGGTGGGCTACAGTCCATGGGGGTTACAAAGAGTCAGACACGACTGAGTGACTAACACTTTCACTTTCTTTCATGTGTGTGAAATGCCTAGATCCCTGGTCATCTGTTACCTGTGCTCAGAAAATATTGCCCTCATTACAAAGCACGCTTAGAGAGGGATGATTCTGGACAATTCTCAGGACAGATAACACTGACAAGAAGTGGGGTATATTTTTATCCAAACTTAAGGCAGAAAAACTGTGATAATGTGAGAGATATGTGGGATTCCTCTAGTTGCTGAGTGTTGACAATCTGATGTATGTCTCTGTTCTGTTTTAATTTGTTCCTTGACATCTCAGTTCTTCTCCATGATGTGTGAAGGGGTTATTCTAACTTCAGATACGAAATCCAGAGGCAGACGCTGTTACCTCTAAGCTCAGCTTTTCAAGGCAACAGTTTCGTTGGAGACAGCTCTGTAAACTGACACAAGAGTGAGCAAATGGTTTTAAGTTGCAGGATGACAAACTGTTCTGGCTTGGCCAATACCGAGGGGATTTCAGATGTTACAATCAGAAAAATCCCTGTGCAGGGCAAGGCACAGGGACAAACCTGGTCATCCACTGGGGATTTATAAAGCCCCCAGAACTTGGAGGCAGTGGGGGTGTGCATGCGGTGGGCTGTGTGGAGGGGGAATTCTGGCCCTTTGAACAGTATTCTGTAAGGTGGGTTGCAAGGGCTGTTTACCAAGTTTCTTACCCTTTGGTAATCAGCATCTCTAAATGTGTGAATTCCTCTTTATTTCAATCTGCAATTACGTGTTAAGTTCCAAGATTATTTTCCTTCTGTTTGAACATTTCTCTTTAGAAGATTTATTTTAGTTCAGGTTTGTTGGTGGAAGACTCTCTTTTTCTATAAGCATGATTACTTCATCTTCATTTTTTGATGGCATTTTCACTGAGTTACAGAATTTCATTTGACATTTCTTTCTCTTTCATAATTTTAAATATGTCTTTTCATTTTTGTTTCCATTATTTCTATCAAGAAGTCAGCAGTTTTATATCCTCCTTTGTAGGTAATACACCCGTATTTCTCCAGCTAGTTTTAAATGTTTCTCTTTTCCTGTGTTTCCCACCAGTGTGTCTATCATGTACTCTGCTTCCGTTTTCTTTGCATACATTCTTTTCTAAAATCTTCAGAGATACTTGAATCTGTGAAATAGTATCTTTCATCAATGTGGAAAAAAAAATTCAGTCACTCTGTCTTCGTCTCCATCCTTTTATCCTCTGAATAATAACCCTTCTGGGCCTTTGAATGAATGAATGAATGTATTAGTCACTCAGTCCTGTCCGACTCTTTGCAACCCCATGGACTGTAGCCCACCAGGCTCCTCTGTCCACAGAATTCTCCAGGCAAATATACTGGAGTGGGTTGCCATTTCTTATTCCCAGGGGATGGATCTTCCTGACCCAGGGACTGAACCTGGGTCTCCCGCATTGCGGGCAGATTCTTTACCATCTAGCCTATCCTTCTGAGCCTCTAGTTTACAATATTCACCTAACCTAATTTCAGATTTGGAAGTTGTTAGTGCAAGACTTCCATTTTTTCCCTGTATAATATAATACTCTAGTAAATTCTCAACAATCATATCTATTTTCTCCTATTTTGAAATAGCTATCTTTATCAACCATGTATCTATTTCTAATGATTTTTTCCCTCATGGATTCCAGTCATATACTTTTTTCCTCTTGGCGTATCTATTAATTCTTGATTGAATGACAAAGGTTGTATAAGGAAACTATTTAGAGGTTATTTTTCCTCTAAATGAGCTCATTCTTTTTTTTAGTTAGTGATAGATTATTATGTTCATTCAATCAAAAACTGTCCCAGTGTGAGTCCTAGAAAGGTTGGGCATACCATTAAACCACTCCTGACCTTTCAGAGTTTTTAACTGAGAACATAGAAAAATCTATGTAGGGAGCTTGAGGGGTTTGGGGAGAAATTAAAAGGTATGGCCACAGTATCCTTGATTCAGTGGCACTTGGACAGGATGGCGTGAAATGAGGAGCTCCTCACTGTATGAGACCTTCCAGACACTTATGGCATGGAGGCCACTGTTCAGAAGGGGAGGTGGTTACAGGAACTCCTAGGAGAAGAAGAATCAGAGAGGAGGCTTAGAAGCAGGGTGGGAATTATCAAGGTCATTGTGCTCCAAAGGAGAACAGTGGTTTGGTGCCTTATGACTAGTAACTGTCCAGGGAGGTTTTATAGGATATACAAAGCGGGCAGGCTCTAAATGGCTAAAAATCTGCATGTTTGAGCTATTTTTTAAATATCAATAATTGGATCTGTAAAAATGTGAGTTTGGAGCAGTCAGGCTTTTGAGCTAAGGGTCCCAGTCTGTGGTGAAGAAATAAACAAAATAGGGGCCAACACACAGAAACCATCTTTGGCTCATTGATATAATAGTCTACAAGTTCCTTTTTTGGAAGAGGAAGAGAGGAAGTTGATGGAGGCAAATGAGCCAGAGTCTATATGAAGAACAGTGATACCTGTGGCTGGTCAGAATGTGGAATACGTGAAATGGAATAATCGGGACATAGTTGTTGTTGCTTAGTTGCTAAATCATGTCCCACTCTTTGAGACCCCATGGACTATAACCCACCAGGCTCCTCTGTCCATGGAATTTCCCAGGCAAGAATACTGGAGTGGGTTGCCATTTCCTCCTCCAGGGGATATACCCGACACAGGGATTGAACGGGGGTCTCCAGCTTGACAGGCAGATTCTTTACTACTGAGTCACCAGCGAAGCCCAGTGAGGACATAGTAGGGATCAACTGACGCTTGAATTTAGAACATCACTGCTCATTGTGCATGCATAACAGATTTATCATATGGACCCAACACTGTTGTGATAACAGGCTTTCACAGACTCTGATTTATTCCTTTTCCCAATTTTATGTCCTCCTTCTACTCCATTTCCCTGAAGTTTATTTACACATTTCATAAGAAAACAGATGCTCCAACTAAATAAAATCATTCTGGCGAAAAATATTTCCCTTCTATTACTTGTGCCTTTAAAGAATAATGAGGTATTATTCTTTTCTCTTCCAAATTCTTAGTGGATTATTTATGTTTTCTTTTGAAAATTCTCACTCTTAATTGGTTCCCAAGATACTTCCAGAAGTTCATTTTGTCTCATTAAGCCTCCTGTCCTGGATGAGGAACTTGGAAATAGTTTGTTTCAAAGTGAAGTATGTTTGCTATTTAAGTTTACATGGGGAGCAGAGCCAATGATACGACCATAGGGAATACTTGAGAACTTGGAATAACCTTGAGGACACCAAAAGATCATTCCCTAGGATAAAAAGTAGCATTCTGGCAACTGTAGTGTATTGTGGAGAGGCAGCAAGAAACAAGAGAGAAAAGAAAAAGAAAAACAAAACCCTACTCTATTTAAGAATCAAAATCTGTATGCTGAAACTGGCTGAGTCTTTGATTAGCCGTGTAATGACATGACGGGGGCTTCCCAGGTGGCACTAGTGGTAAAGAACACTCCTGCCAAAGCAGGAGACACAGGAGATGTGGATTCGATCCCCGGGGTGGGACGGTCCCCTGGAGGAGGGCGTGGAAACCCACTCTAGTATTCTTGCCTGGAGAATCCCATGGACAGAGGAGCCTACAATCCATAGGGCAAACAGTTGGACCCAACTGAAATGACTTGCCATGAATGCAGGATGTGGCAATTCCCCTCCAGCAAAATGTATCATTACAGTGTGGGTACATCTTTTTCTTCAAAGTAGGAGGATCTATATTGTATTGTTTTATATTCTATTAGAAAAATTCTGTTTTCATTTGAAGGGTGACTTTTGAGACTGTGAAGTGGAATCTATCATATTCTGGGATCATTGCTGGGTCACAGGACAAGCCTTAGATAAGGCTGCTAACGATGTTCTGTTCTTTCTGGTCATCTAAATCTGGAGATATGACTTCGGAGCTGTGTTCTGACTATCGTGACATACAGCTCTATTCCTGGTGGTGGATAAGAGTATGTAGACAGAGAGGGGGATTTGGGAGGTGTGACTTTCAGAGCTCATGCTCCAAGAGCATCCATGGACTATATGTTCCTCTTTACATCAACACATACATCAATTATTGTAGTTTTAAATCTCAATATCCATTAGAGTAAAATCTCATGCATTGTTCTTCAAGTTGTCTTAGCTATTCTCAACTGTTTGACTTTTTGTGTAAATCTCAAAATCAACCCATAAATTTCTACAAAGAAACTTCTCTTTGATTTCAATCCTAATTCTTGTAATTTAATTTTCATTATGGAGGTGCAAGTGCTATTTAGTCTTAATATAAAACACAGGTAACATCTCTTAAAGGAGAAAAGAACATTTTATTCTCCCCAGAAGACTGTTAGAGCAAGGAAAGGAATAGTATTAGGTAAATACAAATCTTTGAGGTTTTGAAACCATGTTTGATTCATTATTTTCATGACATTAGTATAATATTTTATGTTACCTTTCTTAACAGTTGACTTTAATGTGGAAGTCTTTTTTAAAAGTTATTATTTATCAGCTCACTCATGTCAGTCCAACTCTTTGAAGCCTATTTTGTTAGTTAATGTATCTAAATTAGCAACATGCCTTATCAGGTACCTTTAAAACTCAGCCCCAAAATTCAACCAAAACAATGCTTGAAGGTCCATGTTTTTTTTAACAAGACATCTATTCTAATTTCTGTTTTAAAAATGATCCAATTAAGGTAAAGGAAAATCAAATAACTTGTCTAAGATTGCATACCTAATAAATAAGTGGGAGCTAAAATGGAACTCTAGACTCCTTATCTCTGCAATCTGATGCTTTTTAATATCACATTTTGCTTCTTCCAAGCCTTTAAGACTATCACCTTGGCCTTGTCATTCCTTCCAAAATGAATAGACTCCCCTCCTCCATCTTCATCTAGTGAGATTCTGTTTACTTATGAACTTACAGCACCTGGACTGTCTTGCCTCAGAAACTGCTACAGATAACCTGAGTCAATAGTGGTCTTTCCTCATCACATTCTCAGAACTCTTTGTAGCAAGACTGTGAACATCAGAATGACAGGGACTGATTATTATATATTCAGTATTCACACTGCAGAGGAAAAGTGCTCAGTGCTTGTTTAATGAATGAATGAACTAATGAATTCAGTGACTAGAGCAATTGTCTTTATATATACATGTATAAAATATGTCTTTATATATATAAAATATATATGTATATGTAATATATATATTATATATATAAAAATATATATATGTGTCGTATAAATATATATTGGGATTATGGAGGCGATGGACAGAGAATGTTAATTAGGAAAAAAAATCCAAGTAGTTGGTCCTCTTAAATGAGAAGAAAATTTATATCGTTCACAAGGAAATACTGTGCGTTGGTTGCTGATACATTTGCTGTTTTCCATCTAGTGACAACTCTCTCCCAGTGTGCTCTGCTGGGGCTGGAATGGCTGTTTCCAAGCTCTGGGGACAGTGTGTTCTTTCTGGTGTTACAAACAGCAACATGGGCTGCTCTAAGTCCTATCAGATTTTGAATCAATGCTTTTAACTTCTTCTTAAGATAAACCAGAAGTTCATTCTTTGAAGAAAAATGAGAATGTGCCTTGTTTGTTGTAAGGACATAGGTTATCCAAAAAGGCAAACAGTTTTCAAATTAAAGATAGTATCTTGTGTATTGGAGAAAACAGGAATGTGAAGGCTGCCCAGAGCTGCAGAAAGAACACGCCTCTCTCTGGTCGGGAGTTACTGCTGCCTCGTCTTGGGAACTAGGACAAGTCACTTAATGCTTTAGCCCCTCAGTCTTTCAGCATCCAAGTGAGAGAGAATTATCTTGTGTCATGGTAAGGATTATACAAGAGATAACATATGTGGACGTGCTCTGTGAACTCGACAGCACTGGATAACGGTGAGGACACGTTCATATTGGAAACAACCACTGATGTGGTCGACTAATGACTGAATTGCAGAGCTGAAGTCCTGAAGCTGAGATCTGAAAAGTTAAAAGTTGATTTTCTCTGGAGCCAAGCAGTGGAAGGGGGCTGTGGCTCCTTTCGTTTGACCTCTCTCCACCCGAGTCTCCATAGAACAGAGTTTGTAAGTCACCCTCTTATCTCATTCGAGCCTCACTACTCACTTATGTTTATTATTAATCCTGCTTTAGAGATCACAAACCTGAAACTTGTATGTCTTGCCCCAGGTCACATAATCAATAAGTAGGTCAGCTGAAACCTCTACACAGGTCATCTGATTTCAAATTACATGTTTCTAGGAGAGCACGATGACTTTATTCACTGTGTGAGAACAGCAGCCAGGGAATAATAAACCCATGCATTTATAAAAACTGACTCTAGGCTTTCAAAATGGAGACGTTAGTGTGATTATGAAAGTGTAAACCCTTTTGTGTTTGTAAACTTGTAAACACCAAGAAAGGAGGATGAATTATTTAACAACTTGTCATCTATCTTTGCAGAGTGAGGAAGACAGTGTTTGCTGGTAGAATTTATAACTTTGACATCTTATTCTAGACTGTCCTTTTGACAGATCCAGGTGTGCTGAATGTATAAGATCTGCAGCCACACAGTTCCATGAATGTGAACAAAATCTGTTCTAGAGGGAAAATCCCATTTTTACAGCCACCTATAGTAAATCTCTTATTTACTTAATAATGAGAAATATTCTTATATTTCTCATTACAATTTTACTTTGGAAGAAATCTTGAAAACTTTTTAGTTCAATACCTGTCTGACACTTAAACCCTCTCTTTGAAATCACTGGACTGTGTTTACTCAATCTCTGTTTACACCCCTCCATAGTAAAAGGGCTGCAAATGTGGGCCAGAGGCACAGTGCAATAAGGCCATAGGGACTAGAATCAGAGACATGAGCTGAAATTCCACTTCTGTCCCTTATGTTGTAATTGAGCTTGGAAAAAATTTTTATTGATGCATAATCCTATTAACAGACATAAGAGACACAAATTCCATCCCTGGGTTGAGAAGATCCCCTGGAGGAGGGCAGGGCAACCCACTCCAGTATTCTTGCCTGGAGAATCCCATGGACAGAGGAAACTTGTTGGGTTACAGTCCATGGGGTCACGAGTCAAACACAACTGAAGAGACTTGGCACATAAAGAATATTAATAGAGTAAATAATACGGCTGCAGGGTTTACTTAGCTTCCTTAGAAGCAAAAGCCCCTTTAGATACTTAACTTGTCACTTAACAGCTATGTTTATGCTTTCATTTATTCGTTCATTATTTACCCACAGATAACTGATTGAGCACCCACTATATGTCAGGCCTTGTCCTAAGGACTGCAGACTCCATATTAGATGAATCATGGCACTTGCCTTCACAGAGACTGAGGGAAAATAGGGATAATATGAGAAGATAATGGATTTAAAAGTGTTTTTGCAATGTAGAAGTCTGATAGGATTTTAGGTATTATCTGTCAAGGTAGAACATTAGTTGTGATAGCAATAAAATATAATTTCATAGCAAATGAAATTTTGGTTTAAATAAATGATGGGAATAGGTTTGGGGGAAACAGACTGCCCTGCAGGGGTGTGCAAAGACAGAGGCACAATAGGAGTGTGTCCCTGACCTGTCCTCCCAGGGGAGCATCGTGCCATGTGGAGAGAGTCCTGAACTATAGTGAGTTTAGAAGGTTGTGAAATATGAAGAACCACGACAGCATAAACAGAGGACTATACGCTGTGAGACGTCATCCAGTCTCTTAACCATCCAAATTTTCCTGATGTTACCAACCTCATAAATTCCTAAGAATGATGAGATTTCTTACAGAGAACTATAGAGGGCTATGCTTTGAGTGTTGGTTTTATGTGGGACAGAATTCAGGCAATGCTTGTTGAAGTGAATCAGAAAAGAATATGAAAGAGGAAGTAAGACATGAAAACTTGGAGAGGATTTTGAATTGCCCTAGCCCTGGAACTAGTATTGGGACCTTATTTAACCAGATTCAGGGGCTTCCCTGGTGGCTCAGATGGGAAAGAAGCAGACTGCAATGCAGGAGACTTAGGTTTGATCCCTGGGTCGGGAAGATCTCCTGGAGAAGGCAATGGCCTCCCACTCCAGTATTCTTGCCTGGAGAATCCCACAGACAGAGGAGCCTGGCAGGCTACATTCTGTGGGGTCACAAAGAATCAGACATGATTGACTGACTAACTCACACACACACACACACACACACACACTGTATCAATCTACTTTTGCTGAATAGTTTGCAAAGGCAGTCTAGCCTGTGTTTCATACTGGGTGTGGGTCCACTTTAATTCTGTACAACAGGATTTCATTCTGTTATCTAAGCTGAGGAAGCAGCCCTTAAGTGGGACATGCTGTTCTCATGGCAAAAGAAAAAGAATTATGTCATGGCTCTTAAAGCTTCTGCAAGGAAATGTTACATCTGCTCACGTTTCATTGGTCAAACAAGTCACACAGCCAGGCCTGAACTCAGTGTAGCCGAAACATTTGATCTTTTTTACAGAAAGGAGAAATGAATAATTTAGAACTATAATGAAGCTTCCAAAATATCTAAGGGCAGGGAGACACCAGCCAATACCAAGATCACATGAATGCATAAACAGAGCAGTCCACAGTAAGCTATGATTTATCCAGCCCTCAAACTGGAAAAGACGATGGAGTGGTGGGGTGATGGAGAATGGAGTAACAATAAAGGAGGCAGATGAAAAAAAAAAAAGATTGGACAGGTTCTTTATGTTTTGAGTACCATGGGAAGAAGTATACATTTTATTTTTAGAAGATGAGTAGTTATTTATTTTTATGTGGATCACTAATAATGTTAACACTGTTTTCTGGTGGCAGCGTGAAGGCTGAATTGCAGAGATGAGAAATGTAGATAAAAAAATCAGTGGGATATAAGTAAAAAAAGTCCAGGAGAGTAATGACAGTGGCAAGTCAAAGCAAATGAAAGAATAAGGAATAATCAAAAGTTTCAGAGATGTATTTGGTAGGACATGGCTGCAGATTTGTTGTCATTGAACTGGGAAAAATTTTACTGTTGCAAAATCCTATTAAGATAAAATAAAAAAAAATTTTCAAAGGATATTAATCGAGTAAATAATATGATAGCAGGGCTTACTTAGCTTTCTTAGAAGCCAAAGCCCTCTTAAAAGCATATTAACAATCTCATTCAGTAATGGTGACCTTGAAGAGCAAATTAAACTCACAGACAGGGGAAAAACTCTTGCCCAAACACAGAGTGGTTCTGGTCAAGTGTTCTTTCTCTTCCTGATCTAGCACAAATATCTCTCATTTTCCTTAGTACCAAGTCACTTCCCTGGTGGCTCAGATGGTAAATCTGCCTGCAATCAGGGAGACATGAGTTTGATGCCTGGGTCGGGAAGATCCCCTGGAGAAGGGAATGGCAGCCCACTCCAGTATTCTTGCCTGGAGAATCCCATGGACAGAGAAGCCTAGTGGGCTACAGTGCATGGGGTCGCAAAGAGTCAGACATGACTGAGCAATTAACACTTTCACTTTCAACTCTCTTCCACATTCATTGGGCTAAGATCTGACCTTCCATTTGCCAAGAATCCATGGATTTTACACAACATCATAAAGACTGCTCATAAACTTTGTTTATATCCAAGCACCTGGGTTAAAAAAAATATATTTCTCTGTAATTTCCCAGAGTGAGAGGAACTTCTTTCCCATTGAGATTAGATTCATCTTGTCCTTATCTTGCAGAGTTCTTCTCTGCACACACAGTCCTCTAACCTCATTCTTTTCTATATTACACACTGAATTACAGTCTTGTTGCATGAATTACATGCAAATAATATTTTAATCACATAGCACTTTTATCCACCAATTAAATAATACCCCCTAAGTATTCTTATTACCCAGTAGTTTTTTATTCTAACTTAAGTTGAGTCTCATCATCTCCCTCTGGAATATCTCTGCAGGTATCTTGTTCCCTGTCCATTTCTTATATGTTGATATTTCTCAGAACACTTACTTTCCCCAGTTCCTTCTATTTGATCTAAGTTCATCAACTCATTATATGTGTTGAGAAAAACAGGACTTATCTTTCAAATTCTCATTAGAACACATGTAGATTGGCTCTTTCATTTTGTTGATGAGCAAAGAAACTAGTTTTAGTTTCCAGCATCTAGGGAAATTGAAAGACTTTTATTTAAGATAAAGAAACAACTGCTTCTCATCATGAATTTTCTGCTTGATGTAAAATTTCTTCTCCCTGTCATTTCCAAGTTTAGTTGGAAGTTTTCATGCACAGTTATGACATAGTCACTGAGGCCTGATATTGTGTGTGCTGTTTTACTTATATTCTTTGCTTTTTGGTGCTGCTTGTGGGTCGCCTAGCAGCAATAGCACCACCTAAACTCCACTGACTAGTATCTGCATGAGTGATCCCAGTTCCATAGCACAACAGCCCCCCAGTTCAGCAGGTACAAATAACTGAGTCTTGTAGAAGACTTCTTTGACTATTTCTAGTTGGAAAACAGAATTATATGTTACCTGGCTTACAAAGAGTCAGCGCTGATTCTTTCCAGGGACTTTATTCCAGAAGTGTTACCAGATGTAACTAAAAAGGAATCTCAGTCATTTACGGCTGATCTAATAATTAGAGATCATTTGGGGATGTCTTTTCTAAAGCAATATTTGAATATTGTAGTATGTGTCAAATATTGTGTGTGTGTATATATATGTATAATAGTTATATGCTTAACAGTCTATGTGCTGTTAAATATAACACATCTTTCTTTAAGGTTAGAATTTGGAGAGGTCACAAAGGATTGCTAACTCATATAATCTGAAAGGAAAGCAAATATTAATACTTTAGAATTAATCTCAGTTCCTACCAACTGTAAGTTCTTCGTCTCCAGCATTTACAGTCTACTGGACTCTATATATATTATCAGATCACTGCTGGACATTTTCTTTGAATGCTTTCTAGAACATTCTAACTCATGACATGACATCTAAATTAAGCCATCATATTTTCTTCCAATTTTCATTCTGTGTTGCACGTCTTAGTGAATATCGTCACCATTCACTAAGTCTGTGAAGTCAGGAACAAGGGTGTAATCGTTAATACCGTCTTCTTTCTCACTTCTTAATTTCCAAACTCAGTCCATATTTTATTCAAACTTTTGAATTCATGTTCTTTTCACCTAAAGGTGCATTACAGGGAAGTTCATCTGAGTTTTCCCAAATTACTCTAATAGTTGACAGTCAGTCTATTTTTAACTTTCAATCATGTTCCACTTTGTAATGATCTACATTGCATACACAGATCCTTTCTCTCCAAACCGATAGAGCATTTTCCAAAGGTGAATATTATATTCCATATCCTCTGGTAGTCCCTTCTTGTTACTTTGGTGCTAGGGCTACATATAGATAGACTAGAAACTGAAATTCCTTGTAAGGAGTTCATAGCATTTTTCTTCTTCATACAAGACCTCATGCCCCAACTGTCAGGCTGAAATTGGGCCCCTTGGTTAATTGAACTTATCAACCCGAAACCAGTCTCTTGTAGTGCTGCCGTGCTTTCAGGGCTGGGAAATTTTCAAATGAGATCACAAGCAGCCAAGCTTCACTTGCTCTGAGTCTGCTGCCACTCCTGTGGGTATAATGTCTCTCTGTTCATCAAAAGACAGTTTTTTTTTTTTTTTTTTCCCCTACTTAATGTACTTACCATGTGGTTTTATTAGAATGAATAGCTCTCTCCTTGTAAATGGATTTGGTTGGAAATCCAATTTCTTTCAGGGCCAGTGGGAGAGGTCTAAGGGCTATAAATATTCCTCCTCTAAACTGTTTATAAGTAAAATGGCATTGCTGCAAAAGCCAGACAAATGTTGCTCTATATCCTAAATTATGTGCAAATCCCTGGCAATCTTCTCTTTCTTTCTCTGATGATAACAGATTGCATCGTTGTCTCTCAGTCATGAGTTATGCTAATGAATGCCTTAATGAATAACAATGTCAATGAGAATGAGAGTGGATCACCAGGGAATCAACCCCAACTCCTAACCTTTCTTTCTCCTAAAGTTGGGAAGTAGAACTTCTCACCATGCTTCCCGCATTATTCTGTCTAGCGCTGGAATAAGAAGAAATCTGCCTTGATTTGTATGACTTTCAGTAAGGTTGGTAACCACCACTTTAATATTATTTTTCTTGCATTAAATGAAACTATTATCGTCTATGAATTCTTCATGTGATTGACATAGATGCAGATTTTACCCCATTTTCAAAATTAGCACTTAATCTGTTGCATTAGATAATTAGTTTCAGGAAATTTCTGGATGGCATACGTGCATAGCACACAAAGAGGTTTTATAATGTTCTTGCATATGTATTCTACTATGTAATTTTTCTCCTCAGAATGACTGGAGAAAAATAAGCCAAGTCTTGATATAATTTTCTTCATTTGAAAAGAGATTCAATAGGGATGACATGATAACTGCAATGGATAGAGTATGTACTATATGCCAGCCATTATGCTGGGTGCTAAATACGTAGATTGAATAGTCACAAACTGATTTCATTTACATTTACTCTTGGTTGGGTTGACTTCTACTCTAGGGTGGCTTTCTCCTCCTGTTTCTATCATCCCCAGAGGTGTCTAAGACACCTTTTATGGAGGCTTAAATTGGTCCTGTGTCATTGGACGGTAGATCGGCCTTACATAAGAACTGATTGGAATGTGAGTGGCAGCAACTCTGAAAAGTATATTTTCATCCCCAAAACTCTTGCAACTCAGAGATTGGTGGTGTTCTCAAGCTGGCAGCAAGAGGGAGAACTAAGTGCTACGTGAATATAAATTAGGATGGCAATAAGGGAGTTCTTTCTATTTCATTTTGGGCTAAGGATTACAAAGACTGAGAGTAATCAAAGCAAAGACGATATAGATTCCCTTGGCTAATGAAATTCCTCACATGTGAATCTTCAATTCTGTGGTCTTAATATCTATATAAAGGTAAATTCAAATATTAAAGTCTACCTCTTGAGAATGGGGAGGTTGAATAAGCTCTCTTTGGATAAGAAAGCCTTTTTAGAAATTATTTTGAGAAAGTTGTTGATGTACTGTATACGCCTGCCATCCACTCTCTTACCCATACAGGTGGGAAGACCTTGTAAGGAACTTCAGAGAAATATTCAGACTTGTGACCTGTTAGAGTTTTGAGGTAAAGGTACCAAAGCAAAGTTGATGCTCCAAAATTTGTCTCTAGAGGAGAGCCTGGCAGAAACAACCAATCCACGTCAGGAGTTGCAATGCTGAAAGCCAAACAGGGTGTGAACTGTGTGTTTACTCAGAAGGGAGCCAGTTGGGGCCATCTTAGATCCTTCTGAGATAACTGCCCAATGAAGCAAATAATCCCCAAAGAGGGGCAAGACTAACAGCTGTCCAGGGCAGTGAGGAAGGAATTGGAAGTAACCAGCCAGACTGGAGATACTGAATGCATGGGGGGAGTTGCAGTTGGAGGTCTCCTGTAGATGCAATTATGAGAAACTCGCAAGAGCTCTCCACACATCCTCAAGAGAAAGAACTAGCTTTAAATACACTGCTGCCCAAGGAGGCTATACCCTTCCTGCTGACATCATTTTCCCTGTTCCTTACCCTGGAGGGTCTGAAACCACTGGCAGTCAGAATGGGGGGGCACTGGGGAGTTGGCAAGCAAGCACATACAGACCCTTTTCTCTCTACTGTAGGGTGAAGTGAAGAGGTGAAGAGAAGTTGTTCAGTTGTGTCCTACTCTTTGCGACCCCATGGACTGTAGCCCACCAGGCTCCTCGGTCCATGGGATTTTCCAGGCATAAATACTTGAGTGGATTGCCATTTCCTTCTCCAGGGGATCTTCCCGACCCAGGGATTGAACCCAGGTCTCCTGCATTATAGGCAGATGCTTTACCGTCCAAGCTACCAGGGAAGCCCACTACTGTTAATTGTCTGAGAGTGATCAGACAAAAAATACGAGACTTCCTCAAAATGTCAGGAGTCAGAGAAAGCACCAGAATATGTGCCCAGGCTGGGTTGTAATAAGCAAACAGGGAGAAAAGATACTTATTTTCTGCAGGGTTCCTTTTTTCCAAAAAGGATCTAGTTGAATTCTACATCTTTGGTTCCTGTCATTCTTTTCTTTCTACTCCTTTCTCTGTAGATTAGAATAATTTACTAAACTCTGAAAATATTTGCACTGCAAGCACTGTGTATGAGAAAATATAAGGTGATCCTCACTTCATTGGTTTTTCCTGTGATGACTAAAACCATTTATATGGTTTTCACATTTTTATTTCCCAAAAGAGGTACCAGGGTACAGGGACTTCTCCTAGTGATGAAAACAATAAATTACTTCATCTACCTGTGTGGATCTTATACAGTCCAAGGTCAATGGCAATTTATCCCACTGTCAAGACAAATGCATTGCTTTTCCAAATAAATCCAACAGGGAGTGAACTGTGTGTTTCCCCAGGAGGGAGCTGGTTGGGGCTATGTTAGATCTTCTGAGAGAACTGCCCAATGAGACAAATAACCCCCAAAGAAGGGCAGGACTAACATCTGCCTGTGTTAGAGAGGAATTTGAAGGTCTCTATTGGTTTCACTTTATAAAATCAACTTTACTGAAAATAATTTTTTCAGTTTTATTGAAATATAATTGCCATACAATATTGCAGTAGTTTTAGTTTCACGACATAATGATTTGATTATGTATCTATTGAGAAATGACTACTGCAGTAAGTTTAGTCACCTTCAGTATAGTTCAATTCAGTCACTCAGTTGTATTCGACTCTTTGAGACCCCATGGACTGCAGCATGCCAGGCTTCCCTGAGCATTGCCAACTCCCTGAGTTTACTCGAACTCACGTCCATCAAGTCGGTGATGCCAACCAACTATCTCATCTCTCGCCCCCTTCTCCTCCTGCCTTCAATCTTTCCCAGCATCAGGATCTTTTCAAATGAATCAGTTCTACAGGTGGCATCAGGTGGCCAAAGTATTGGAGTTTCAGCTTTAGCATCAGTCCTTCCAATGAATAATCAGGACGGATTTCCTTTAGGATTGACTGGTTTGATCTCTTAAGAGTCTTCTCCAGCACCGTAGTTCAAAAGCATCAATACTTTGATGCTCAGCTTTCTTTATGGTCCAACTCTCACATCAATATATGACTATTGGAAAAAGCATAACTTTGACTAGACGGACCTTTGTCAGCAAAGTGATATCTCTGCTTTTTAATATGCTGTCTTGGTTTGTCATACCTTTTCTTCCAAGGATCAAGCATCTTTTAATTTAAAACACCTTGCTGCTGCTGCTGCTAAGTCGCTTCAGTCGTGTCCGACTCTGTGTGACCCCATAGATGGCAGCCCACCAGGCCCCGTCGTCCCTGGGATTCTCCAGGCAAGAACACTGGAGTGGGTTGCCATTTCCTTCTCCAATGTATGAAAGTGAAAAGTGAAAGTGAAGTCACTCAGTCGTGTCTGACCCTCAGCGACCCCATAGACTGCACAGCCTTCCAGGCTCCTCCATACATGGGATTTTCCAGGCAATAGTACCTTACACAGTTACAAATTTCTTTTTCTTGTGTCGAAAAATTTTAAGATCTATACTCTTAGCAGCTTTCTATATATATAATTGCCACACAATAAGAGTGAATGTCGACATTCTAGGAATCAGTGAACTGAAATGGACTGGAACGGGTGAATTTAACTCAGATGACCATTATATCTACTACTGTGGGCAGGAATCCCTCAGAAGAAATGGAGTAGCCATCATGGTCAACAAGAGTCTGAAATGCAGTACTTGGATGCAATCTCAAAAATGACAGAATGATCTCTGTTCGTTTCCAAGGCAAACCATTCAATATCACAGTAATCCAAGTCTATGCCCCAACCAGTAACGCTGAAGAAGCTGAAGTTGAATGGTTCTATAAAGACCTACAAGACCTTTTAGAACTAACACCCAAAAAAGATGTCCTTTTCATTATAGGGGACTGGAACACAAAAGTAGGAAGTCAAGAAACACCTGGGGTAACAGGCAAATTTGGCCTTGGAATACAGAATGAAGCAGGGCAAAGACTAATAGAGTTTTGCCAAGAAAATGCACTGGTCATAGCAAACACCCTCTTCCAACAACACAAGAGAAGACTCTATACATGGACATCACCAGATGGTCAACACCAAAATCAGATTGATTATATTCTTTGCAGCCAAAGATGGAGAAGCTCTATACAATCAGCAAAAACAAGACCAGGAGCTGATTGTGGCTCAGACCATGAACTCCTTATTGCCAAATTCAGACTGAAATTGAAGAAAGTAGGGAAAACCACTAGACCATTCAGGTATGACTTAAATCAAATCCCTTATGATTATACAGTGGAAGTGAGAAATAGATTTAAGGGCCTAGATCTGATAGATAGAGTGCCTGATGAGCTATGGAACGAGGTTCGTGACATTGTACAGGAGACAGGGATCAAGACCATCCCCATGGAAAAGAAATGCAAAAAAGCAAAATGGCTGTCTGGGGAGGCCTTACAAATAGCTGTGAAAAGAAGAGAAGCAAAAAGCAAAGGAGAAAAGGAAAGATATAAGCATCTGAATGCAGAGTTCCAAAGAATAGCAAGAAGAGATAAGAAAACCTTAACGCATATATATGGAATTTAGAAAGATGGTAACAATAACCCTGTGTATGAGTCAGCAAAAGAGACACTGATGTATAGATCAGTCTTATGGACTCTGTGGGAGAGGGAGAGGGTGGGGAGATTTGGGAGAATGGCACTGAAACATGTATAATATCATGTATGAAACGAGTCGCCAGTCCAGGTTCGATGCACGATACTGGATGCTTGGGGCTGGTGCACTGGGACGACCCAGAGGAAGGGTATGGGGAGGAGGAGGTAGGAGGGTTCAGGATGGGGAACACAGGTATACCTGTGGCGGATTCATTTCGATATTTGGCAAAACTAATATAATATTGTAAAGTTTAAAAATAAAATTAAAAAAAGAAAAAAGAAATAGAGGAAAACGACAGAATGGGAAAGACTAGAGATCTCTTCAAGAAAATCAGAGATACCAAAGGAACATTTCATGCAAAGATAGGCTCGATAAAGGACAGAAATGGTATGGACCTAACAGAAGCAGAAGATATTAAGAAGAGATGGGAAGAATACACAGAACTGTACAAAAAAGATCTTCACGACCCAGATAATCACGATGGTGTGATCACTCACCTAGAGCCAGACATCCTGGAATGTGAAGTCAAGTGGGCCTTAGAAAGCATCACTACGAACAAAGCTAGTGGAGGTGATGGAATTCCAGTTGAGCTATTCCAAATCCTGAAAGATGATGCTGTGAAAGTGCTGCACTCAATATGCCATCAAATTTGGAAAACTCAGCAGTGGCCACAGGAGTGGAAAAGGTCAGTTTTCACTCCAATCCCAAAGAAAGGCAATGCCAAAGAATGCTCAAACTACCACACAATTGCACTCATTTCACATGCTAGTAAAGTAATGCTTAAAATTCTCCAAGCCAGGCTTCAGCAATATGTGAACCGTGAACTTCTTGATGTTCAAGCTGGTTTTAGAAAAGGCAGAGGAACCAGAGATCAAATTGCCAACATCCGCAGGATCATGGAAAAAGCAAGAGAGTTCCAGAAAAACATCTATTTCTGCTTTATTGACTATGCCAAAGCCTTTGACTGTGTGGATCACAATAAACTGTGGGAAATTCTTTAAGAGATGGGAATACCAGACCACCTGATCTGCCTCTTGAGAAATTTGTATGCAGGTCAGGAAGCAACAGTTAGAACTGGACATGGAACAACAGACTGGTTCCAAATAGGAAAAGGAGTACGTCAAGTCTGTATACTGTCACCCTGTTTATTTAACTTATATGCAGAGTATGTCATGAGAAACGCTGGACTGGAAGAAACACAAGCTGGAATCAAGATTGCTGGGAGAAATATCAATAACCTCAGATATGCAGATGACACCACCCTTATGGCAGAAAGTGAAGAGGAACTAAAAAGCCTCTTGATGAAGGTGAAAGTGGAGAGTTAAAACAGTTGGCTTAAAGCTCAACATTCAGAAAACGAAGATCATGGCATCCGGTCCCATCACTTCATGGGAAACAGATGGGGAAACAGTGGAAACAGTGTCAGACTTTATTTTTCTGGGCTCCAAAATCACTGCAGATGGTGACTGCAGCCATGAAATTAAAAGACACTTACTCCTTGGAAGGAAAGTTATGACCAACCTAGATAGCATATTCAAAAGCAGAGACATTACTTTGCCAACAAAGGTTTGTCTAGTAAAGGCTATGGTTTTTCCTGTGGTCATGTATGGATGTGAGAGTTGGACTGTGAAGAAGGCTGAGTGCCGAAGAATTGATGCTTTTGAACTGTGGTGTTGGAGAAGACTCTTGAGAGTCCCTTGGACTGCAAGGAGATCCAACCAGTCCATTCTGAAGGAGATCAGCCCTGGGATTTCTTTGGAAGGAATGATGCTAAAGCTGAAACTCCAGTACTTTGGCCACCTCATATGAAGCGTTGACTCATTGGGAAAGACTCTGATGCTGGGAGGGATTGGGGGCAAGAGGAGAAGGGGACGACAGAGGATGAGATGGCTGGAACGCATCACTGACTCGATGGACGTGAGTCTCAGTGAACTCCGGGAGTTGGTGATGGACAGGGAGGCCTGGTGTGCTGTGATTCATGGGGTCGCAAAGAGCTGGACACGACTGAGTGAGTGATCTGATCTGATCTGATCTGATTGGCATGCAATGCAACATTGTCAACTTTATCACCAGGCTGTACATTGCATCTCCAGAACTTATTTTTCTTATAACCAGAGATTTGTGCCTTTTGACCATCTTCACCTGTTTTACCCACCCTGTACTCCCCACCAGTCTGTTCGCTGTATCTATGGATACAGAGAACCACCAGTCTGTTCTGTCTCTCTGAGTACAACATGTTGTTGTGTTTTGTTTACAATTTCACATATAAGTGAAATCATAAAATATTTGTGTTCTCTGTCTGCTCTCACTTTGAGTAAGGGTCCTCTTTACAGCATTTTTGAGAGCAGTCATTTAACTCACGCTTGATCTTTTACACTGAGGAGGTCTCACTGCCTCCCTTGAGGCTTTTCCTTAAAAAGATACACGCAGTTTTTATCTGAGAACAGAAACACCGTATATAATTTTTCCAACCCATGTGTAGTTGATTCAGTTTCAACTTGCAGTAAATGAGACTATTCATTTTTATAATAATTATAACTTTAACACAGATTCCAATCCATCCTAGGGAATTAAGAGAGCATACCATTGTATATTTTGCTGTTATTGCTGTTCTTTTTAAAATTTTCTTCATTGCTGTTAATTCAAGAAAAAAATGGTTGCATAAAATTCAGTGTGTTCTAGAAACAGCCTTTCCAGCACGAAACATTTCGAATATCGAAGTATATAGTAAACATACAAATGAGGAGAAGATAAGCTTCCTAGATACAATACCGTAGACTGTGTGGCTTATATCAACAGAAATTTATTTCTCCCTGTGATGGAAGCTGGGAAGTCCATACGTCTCTGGCAGATTTAGTGGCTGGTGTATCAGCTTGTATGTAAACCGAATCATATATAGCTGTTTCCCCATTGTGTTCTCACATGGTAAAAATAAGAAGAAAGCTTCTTAGGATTTTACCTGGAGGCTGTCTTTTCTTCCCAATTTGATCTCACCCTTCCTCAGAAGTGACTTGCTGGCCTCAGGCATAAGACACTCAATTAAATTGCATTAAGTCATAAAGAATTCCAAAGAAAGATAATCAGTTAAATTGTAACATGTAAATTGTAAATTTAGCGAGGCCTCATTCTACCTGACTTTAAATGTGCAAAGTGTGTAAGACAGTACAAGAATACCAGCACACCTTTCTATAATAGAAATCAGAATTTTGATGCTGCTAATTGTGGAACCAAATGTGTAGAATAAAGTAATTTATGGAAGAAAAATCTTCAAAGTGTGGGAATATTCTAGTAGTCAATTTTTTTTATACTGGGTTAATTATGTTACATTTTCTCTGTTAAATTTAGAGATGTGGCTTTTAACTCCTGAATATACATATATATGAGACACACACACACACACAGAGACAGAGAGACAGAGATAGAGAGAAATAGAGATGAGAGAAAATCACTGAGTACCTGGTAACATCCTTGTCTGTTCAATCACTTTAGAGACCGCGGCATGGTTATTTTTAGAGGTGAAGCTTCTTTATTTTGCATTTGAATAAAGGACCTTAGGCTCATATTAAAATATTAGTATTTGATAATTACTTCCCATTGTATATCCAGTTTTCTTTTATAAATGAAAAGGCAAATATATATATATATATATATATATATATATATATATATATATATATATATATAATGGCTTCCAAATCCTGAAGTTCAGAAGGATTCATATCATTAAGAAAATCTAAGTTGGAATCAAGGCTTCATAGTGTAAGCCAATAGCTTATTACTCCATCATCTAATAGAGGGATCACATTTCAGCTAAATTACACTAGAATAAGGTTATAAAGATAACCATAAATCACTATTAAATAACATTTACTTCACGAGCTTGCTTGAAATGTCCCAACTGCTTAATCTGGCATTCAAATGAATGACTGGATTTACCTTTTCCCACTTTTCTAAGTCCTTTTATTACGATTCTTTTCTCTTTTAGTCCAAAACGAAATGTGGCTACCTGCCTCCCCATCTGTCCTCACCTCAAAACATTCTTTACACTGTGCAAGCTTTGAGTTCCATGAAATCTGGAAATATCCTGCGGAGACTCTATAATGGTAGAACGTGAATTTCACAGTTTCCTAGTCTATGAAGAGGAGAACCACTTGTTAAAATGGGGAAAACATTTGGGAAATGGTATAAAATACTGTATATCAAACAATCACATTACAAAGTAAATCTCAATTGGCTCAGCTTTAGGATGTCCCTCTTGCTCAATGTGGTCCTGTCTTGGAAATATCCAGGACTCCCTGGAGATAAATGTGTGGCATATCTCAGAGTTTAGCCATTGACTCAAAGACACCCTGATACCATGCCTATCTTCTTTGCCTTTTTGATATCTTTGTCTAAGGTTAGACCTACCTTTGCTGAAAAAAAATTCGTAATGTTCTAGTGATGTCACTGTCTTATTGGTTAATTTATTTATAAGTTGTCTGTTTCTTTATTTTTACTTGGTAGCCTGTTTACCAAGGTTAGTTTGAGCTCTCCCTTAGGATGGTGGGTGGAATGCATTATTGAGGAAAGCACAGTATTTGTCCCCAGATTCTCCACCATCATCATAATGGTGGATTGGCTAAGAGACATAATTATGTCCAGTGTTATTTGGACTGAGAATGGAGATACAGAAAATGGACTTTCCAAAGAATCCAGTTGACATCTGCCTTCTACTCAGCTTTCTAACCACAATGCAAAAACATTGGTAGATAACCCTTCCTATTACTGGAATCAGTTAAATCATTTATATGTAAAAACATTTACTGAGTATCCATAGGGTTACAGGTCTTCTAAACAATAGAATACAATCACTACGGGTAAATTTTGAATCAGTCAGAGGACCATGTGAATTTGTCACATCATTTTTTTGTGCCTTAAATTAATAGGTGGCACCTCCAAAGAGTTTTTATTTTTATTGATATATATTTGATTTAGAAAATTATATTAGTTTCAAATGTATAACATAATGATTCAAAATTTTTAAAGATTATACTCCATTTAAAGTTATAAATTATTTGCTATATTCCCTGGACTGTTTTGGAGAAGGGAAAGGCTACCCACTCCAGTATTCTGGCCTGGAGACTTCCATGGATCATATCGTCCATGGGGTCGCAAAGAGTCGAACACAACTGAACGCCTTTCACTTTCACTAAGCTGTATAATATATCCTTGTAGCTTATTTATTTTACACATAATAGTTTGTGTCTCTTCATCCCCTACTCCTATCTTCAGCTGCTATGAACATTAGTGTACATATTTTTTTTTAATTAATGCTTTTATTTTTTCTCAGATACAAGTGGAATTGCTGGATTGGTTCTATTTTTCTATTTTAATTTTTAAAGGAAATTCCATACTGTTTTTTTGTAGTGGCTGCACAAATTTTACATTCCCACCAACAGTATTCCCTTTTCTCCACATCTTCACCAATATGTGTTATTTGTGGTCTTTTTGACGATAGCCATTCTGACAGGCATGAGATAATATCATGGTTTTGATTCACATTTCTCTGATGAGTAACAAGGTTAAGTGTCTTTTCATGCACCTATCGGTCATCTCTATGTGTTCTATGGAAAAATTTCTATTCAGGTAGTCTGTCCATTTTTATAATCAGGTTGTTCTTTTGATATAGAATTGTATGAGGTGTTCATATATTTTGGATATTAACTGTTTATTGGCTATGTCATTTGAAAATATTTTCTCCCTATTTTGTTTCATTAATCTGTGTCTTTTTGTGCCAGTATCATATTGATTTGAACATGATAGCTTTGTAATATAGTTTGAAGTCAGGGAGCTTTATACCTCCAGCTCTGTTCTTTCTCAGGATTGCTTTGTCTATTCAGGGTCTTTTGTGTTTCCATACAAATTTTGTGATTTTTTGTTCTAATTCTATCAAAAATAATATTATTTTGATAGGATTGCATTGAATCTGTAGATTATCTTAGGAAATATGGTCATTTTAACAGTACAGTTCTTCCAATCCATAAACATGGTATCTATTTCTACCTGTATCATCTTCAACTTCTTTCATCAGGACCTTACAATTTTTTGAATCCAGGCCTTTAACCTCCTTAGTTAGATTTATTTCTAGGTATTTTACTTTTTTAATGTGATTGTTTTCTGAATTTCTCTTTCTGATAGTTTGTTGTTAGAGTATAGCAATGCAACATATTTCTGTATGTTAATTTTGTACCCTGCAACTTGACTGAGTTTGTTGAAGAGCTCTAGTAGTTTTTTGTGATGTCTTTAGGATTTTCTATGCATAGTGTTATATCATCTACAAACAGTGGCATCACATGCTTTTACAAATGACTCCCTTCCTCTTTATGGTTAGAGGAAAATCATACTTATCTCTCCACTTTTCTTGCCAGTCTTTTTCCTTTGTACTATTTAAAATCAGAGAAGTGTTTATATTTTCTTAGAATCACCATGTTCTCTCACACTTTTCCTTGTTCAACATCAGCTACTTGGATTGCTCTTGTCTGTCCTCTTGCCTGACCAACTGCGAGTTAATATCAATGTAAACTGAGATTGAATTTTCCCTAAAATGTGTCCTGATTATACAGATTGTGGTTCTGCTCCTGTGCTTGACACTATCATAAAACCTATTTTTCATAATGAAATTATTGCCTGTACTTCCCCCTTTGGGCTTAGGTTCAGGGAACATAAGTGTGTGTGTGTGTGTGTGTGTGTGTGTGTTCTGTCATGTGGACTGTGACCCGCCAGGCTCTTCTGTCCATGGAGTTTTCTAGGCAAGGATAGTGGAATGGGTTACCATTTCCTACTCTGGGGGATCTTCCTGACCCAGGGATCGAACGTGTTATCTCTTGCAACCTCTGCATTGGCAGGTGGATCTTTCACCACTGTGCCACCTGGGAATCCCCCAGAACATAAAGAACATGATTTATTTTGAGTTTGGAATGACTAACAGAATATGGAAGTGGGCTTCTGAGGTGGCGCTAGTGGTAAAGAACCCGCTTGTCAGTGCAGGAGACATAAAAGACACAGGTTCATTCCCTGGGTCAGGATGATACCCTGGGGGAGGAAATGGCAATCCACTCCAGTATTCTTGCCTGGAAAATCCCATGGACAGAGGAGCCCAGTGGGCTAGTCCACAGGGTTGCAAGAAGTTGGAAACGACTGAAGTGACTTAGCACGCAAAGCACAATATGGAAACAGACCACAAACTATTAAAAGTTTTGGCCTGCCTAAACTTCATAAGACAGTTTCCTTTCTTGCTCAGAGGGGGGAAAAAAAAGTCTTCCACTTTTTTTCCAAACACCTGGAGCTACACTCAGATTTCACTACTCTCTGCTCAGATATCAGTTCAATCTCACCCAGCGAAAAATGCCTTATAGCCTTTGAACTCCAGAGTAGAAAGAAACCTCAGGGTGAAAGTTCAATACCTTCCATTATTTGGATTTTAAAGCCATCTTGACACAGCATATAGGATCCTGATTTGTGAGAGAGTTTTGGGGTTCAAGATCTATAATTCTCAGGGTTTATCAGGTACGGTGTCTGGCCCACAGAAAGTACTTTTTTAAATACTTGTTTTATTGAGGAGAATAGAAGTATCATATTTGGCAAATCATTTACCTACTCTGAGTTTTTTTCGCATTGTCATAAAACCCAAATTATATCATAAAGTCAAAATAAGCTTGCCAAACCTCAGACTCATTAAACCGTCTCCCCATGATTTCTGAGAGTTCCCCATGGTGTGTTCTGAACAACTGGAGATTTTTCCCCCTCCTTCAGCTCCCTCTGTAAGCTGCCATGTAGTTGCCTTTGCAAACTGCTGTGTTAACTGCAGTCCTGCGAGAGGAAACCTTGCTTTCCCATCTGGTAGTTTATCACTTTTTCTCCCTGTTGGTCAGCAAAGACCAGGCTGTATCCTTTAATGAGATTTTATTGGATAAGAAAGCTGTGGTACATATACACAATGGAGTATCACTCAGCCATTAAAAAGAATACATTTGAATCGTTCTAATGAGGTGGATGAACCTGGATCCTATTATACAGAGTGAAGTAAGCCAGAAAGAAAAACACCAATACAGTATACTAACACATATATATGGAATTTAGAAAGATGGTAACGATGACCCTTTATGCGAGACAGCAAAAGAGACACAGATGTATAGAACAGTCTTTTGGACTCTGTGGGAGAGTGGAGGGGGGGGGTATGATTTGGGAGAATGGCATCAAAACATGTATAATATCATATAAGAAATGAATCGCCAGTCCAGGTTCGATGCAGGATACAGGAAGCTTGGGGCTGGTGCACTGGGATGACCGAGAGGGATGGTGTGGTGAGGGAGGTGGGAGGGGGGTTCAGGATGGGGAACACGTGTACACCCGTGGCAGATGCATGTTGATGTATGGCAAAACCAATACAATATTGTATAGTAAAAAAATAAAATAAAATAAAATATACAATTGAGGAAAAAAAAAAAAAACCTCTCAGATAGTGGAAGAGAAATGACACAAAGAGCCATTTGCACTCCTGCAGGTTTCTCTAGCCTGTGGCAGAGTCGATATGCAAACACAAAGTATTACTGATGTGGTCAGTAACGCAAATGCGCTGAAGCAGAAATGCAGGTGTTCTAGTCCAGACCACATCTCCTCTCGGTGCATTGGCACTTGAGTCCAGACCACATTTCTGTCCTTTATCATCCATTGTTAGTACCCACGTAAGACATTCTTTACAGGCCTCATCCCAGTGATTTTGGAATGTAGCTTCTGTCATTCTCAATCTTTCTGACATCTTTTCAAAGTTAAGTTAATGACCTCCTTCCAGGTATGGTTGTAAATAAATATCTTGCCGTTATGAGACATACCTAACTGCTAGTGCCTTAATTCTCATGCTCAAATACCTTCTTTTGTATAATGCTACAGTGGCTACAGTGGCTGATTTATTTCTGTGTGTGTAGTACCCAATACAAGGCATAATGTTATTAATAGATAAAGTGTGAGTGACTTTCTGGAAACTGATAAGTGGGACATACATAGGAAAACACCTAATATTCTTTAATTAAGGGTTCATATGTTAAAGGAGGGGCTTCCCAGGTGGCACTAGTGGTAAAGAACCCATCTGCCAATGTAGGAGACATAAGAGATGTGGGTTCGACCCCTGTGTCAAGAAGATCCCCTGGAGGAGGGCATGTCAACCTACTCCAGTATTCTTGCCTGGAAAATTCCATGGACAGAGGAGACTGGCAGGCTACATGCCATAGGGTCGCAAAGAGTCAGACATGACTGAGCAATGGAGAACACACACACATGTTAGAGGACAGAGAAAGGGAATTAATTTGGATGGGTGCTATGGGGTCGGTAGCGCTTGAGTGAGGTCCTAAAGGAAGTGCTGGGAGAAGGAAAGACTTGAGCGAACCCCAACGGCTGAAGAGTCAAGAGCATCTTGATGTCAGGAGAATGTCAGGTAGACTGAGAGGGATGAATTGATAGATGGGAAATGAGGGAGAAGAGAGTGTGATAAAAACGAAGCTAGAAGTTCATTTGGGGCCACCCTAAATGTGGAGAGCTCTGAATTTTCAGGATTTGGAGTAAAAGCCCATTCAGGTACTCTAAATAAGAACGAGTTATGTGCCAGGGACAGCAGTGACACCTTAGCAACGGTTGGCAGTTATCAGAAAGCTTTTGTGTGATTTTTTTCCCCTCTCGCAGCCCTTGCAGATTTAGAGCACAATAATGATCCTTGGGTAAATTTCAAAGAAGCGATGACTCTGTGCCTGACACCTTAAAGCCACAGGGATGATAAGAGTGAGGTGAACCAAACCCCAAAGCCAGGGAAGATCAATGGCTCTAAGTGACTATGGCCCCGAGCTGAAGATCGCTCTAGTCGCTGATGCGTTGATTTCAGCTGCAGCTTAATTGCTATAGCCCGCAAAACGAATGCTTCCCTCTTGAGTGTTTAGGGCTATAGATTTTCCTGGAGCATGAGCTAGAGCTCTTTTTGCTTCCAGTGCTTCTGTGTATTGCTCATTTGAGAATTTCATTAAGTCATAACCTGTTTGAAATGTCTCTGTTTCATGGTTTTGTCTTATCTTCCAGGACACAATGTGGTTTTCAAGGACAGAGGCCATGGCTTAGATATTTTGGTCTGGTGTACAGGATTAATCATATCTTTAGTTGAATAATCCTTGATAAACTGAATTAAATGCCAACTTATGTTGTGGTCATTATTAAAGCATTATTGCTATGATAGCAAAAGATATTCTTAATCAGAAAAAATAGCTTGTAATTTCACTTTTACAGCATAATGACTGCTTCACTTTTCCAAGTTCTTTTCTAGTCTTTCTCATTTCCATACCCATCTTGACATGGTTGCAATAGATTAATTAATTTATCTAACACATTTTCATTCACTGAGGACTTATTAAACTAAGCACTGGTGATCAGATTCACATAAGATGCAATAGGTACGAATCTGTAGTGTTGAGGGTTTTATCCTCTTGGTGTTATATCAAAAGCTGTTGCCTATTTCATAATTTTCATAATAACTAATCAGGCTAGCAAACCTGGTAGCTTCCTTTGCTGACAAGCAGAAGTGATGTTTGGAGAGCTGGAGAAAAGTGCACACACATCATGCTATAATAAAGTGTGAATTCACAATCACCCTGATCAGCTCAAAGAGGTCAGGCAGCCAGGCCTGTTGTGGGTGCTGATGATGTCTGACACTCATGTAATCTGCCATGCTTGACAGAGGAGACATTTCTTATCATGAGAAAATGTTCACTAAGTTTAATGTTCATAAATGTTTAATGTTCACTAAAAGCTAAGGTCAGACTTTAATGCTTAGTGCCCACATCTTGGAATTATCAGAATCTGACAACATGGTCATGGAGTGTTTTAACTAATGTGAACATAAGAGGTAAGTAAATCTCTTGTCCTTTCTACCCCTTACCCTAAACAGTCACTCTAATTGAATAAAGATGTTTCTGCTTAAGCAGGTCCCCTTCTTCCTGCGTTGGAGTATATAAGTTTTACCCCAAACCAGCTGAGCAGAATGAAACCAGAGAAGGCTATCTGTAATATTCCCTGCTGCCCGTTGAATATGGGCGACCAAGTTGAGGAACTGAGGAGGAAACATCCGAGTCTAGTTGCCTGAAGTTCAGTTTTCTCTTGTTTGCAAAAGTGCTATTCTTTCTCCCTGGCTAATACATGGCGCACATGGATTGGACAGGCACCATTAAGCAGCCATGCCCTGGGCAGTCGTATTCCTAGTAATTGTCGTGTCACTGTCCACAGCAAGGTTCACTTTCCTCTGGATCCTGACAGAGATTGGCTCTCATAACAAAAAGGGGAGTTAAGCCTTTTTAACCCTGCATCTCAAAAGAGCAGAGTCTGATCACAATATAGAGAATACAGCTGACAAGAGGAGGCACAGCACTGGGGATGGAACATGCAGCATCACTCAGCCATCTCTGCACTTAACACTGAAAAGCAGCCAGGCAGTTTTACAGATGACATATATGGAGAAAAATATCGCCTTTCATAGTAAAACTTCAACATGCTAAGTAATTTTGCTTAGCTTTATTTTTCACAGATTGTATACAAAAGATTAGGAATTTGTTTCAAAGTATAAAATCAGAATATTGAATAAATTTTTGTAAAACACCCCTGGAGTTGCTCAAGTATTTTTATATGAGCCCCTAAAAGGCATATGTCCCTGTGCTTAACTTTAAGCGTGCTTATTAGCTTCTTAGTGATGATGAATTTGAGAATAAACCTATAAAATGTGCACTTTTGGTGCACTGTGCTGATATAGTCTCATTTCAGAGGGTGTATATATAGTTTCATTTTCACTATTTTTATTTATTGCATACTTTTCCAGGTTAAGGGATTTCTTCCAGTTATCATTATAGCTAAGTTGCTGGCTAAGTAGACTTAGATGTAGGTAAATTAACAGACACTTAAGAGTAAATTAACCTGATCTGAGCCTTACACTCTGGATTCTTATACTAAAAATTAGTCACAGAAAGTGAGAAGGTCCCACTACAGAAGACATCTTAAATAACCTTGTTTTTTGCCCATATGTTCAGAGTATTAAAAATAATTTATCTAAGACCTCTGATTGAACATTTTATTTCTTCTCATAATACAGCATAAACTCTTGTGTTTTCAAAGACATTGAAAGGAGTTTGAGATAAAAATATCCCAGGGTCTTTTTACCCTTTGATCATACATGTGTGTGCTCAGTCACCCAGTCAAATCTGACTCTTTGTGACCTCACGGACTGTAGCCCTCCAAGCTCCTCTGTCCACGGGATTTTCTCAGGCAAAAATACTGGAGTATGTTGCCATTTCCTTCTCCAGGGTATCTTCCTGACCCAGGGAATCAAACCCAGGTCTCCCGCATCTCCTGCATTGGCAGGCAGATTCTTTACTTCTGAGTAACCTGGGAAGCTCTTTGATCATTCATCCATTGTCACCATTTGAGCTAAACTCCTATAGTGCTTTTTAGTATAGCTTTATAGCTTAGAACTATTTTTCACCATCCATAATGAGGGCCTGCAGAAGATTTTACTGGTTTATGAAATTGTCCCTTTGTCTGGAATATATTGAATAAAAGAGACTACCCAAATGCATCTAAGCCAACTGGAATAGGGACTCAAAGATCCTAGTTGGTCACCTGGAATGAGCCTTTAAACTTCTGTAGCTGCAAGGCATTCATCTTCCTCCCTGCAGATTAAGTAGCATGGAAAGCTACAGAAAGAGATAGCATGAAGTAGTTCCTTTTTGAGCCTTACCTGCACACCTGCTCTTGGGTCAGTGAGGCATGCCAGTATCCTGAGAGCTGTAAGTAAAACATTCCTTTAATGTCAGCTTAGGAGCTAGATCCTTACAAGAAGCAGATCTCTGTAGGCTTGGGAGATGATGTGGGAAGCTAGTATATGTTGCTATTTGTAATATAAACTCATGCAGTTTTAAAACTGGACTGATCTTCAGAGAGCTTCTAGTTCAGCCCTATTTTGTGGCTGAGGACATTGAAGCCCAGGGAGAAAAAACATATTTTGACCAAGCTTGGCAACCCACTCCAGTACTTTGCCTGGAAAATTCCATGGACAGAGGAGCCTGGTAAGCAAAGAGTTGGATATGACTGAGCAACTTTATTTACTTACTTAGGCCATTAGCAAGTTGTTAGTGACAGAGTCAGAATTAGAATCTTAGTTCTATAAATTCCCACATATATGTCATATGAATAAAATAATCTGAAAATGATACTGCAATGCCTGCACCTCTTCAAGCAGTTTCATGGCAAGTATTGTACATCGATTACATACATTCATGTACTATGCCTTATGCAAAAACATATTAGCGTTCTCTCTCTTTTCTTGGTGAAACATCTATTAACTAAAAGCACTATTTCCATTTGCATGAGTTGTTTGTATCACTTTGTCTCCCTTCAACTTATTCTGTGGATGAGAGATTCATTATCTTTTTCACTTCGTTGTACAAGCTGCGTAATCAGTTGTTTTGCTCTGGGCTCAGCGGGGCTTGCACAGTTGCTCAGTAATCTTTCTCTTATCTCTGTGGAAAATTTTTATTCTTCCTCAAGGTCCTACATACCTCTTTCTCATTGTTTACAAACAAACCTCTTCTTTTTTCTAGCATAAACAGTCTGAAACTGATAAGGGATGAATTCCATCTACCTCCCCCACACATTAAGTAGTAAACATGTCTTCCATTTTCTCTTTTTAAAAAATATTTATTCATTTTAGTTGGAGGATAATTATTTTGCAATATTGTGATGGTTTTTGCCATATATCCATATGAGTCAGCCATAAGTATGTATGCATCCCCCCAACCCTGAACCCCCCATCCGCCTCCCTCCCCACCCTATCCCTCTAGGTTGTCACAGAGCATCTGAGTCTCTCTTTTCCAAGGCTAAACTGGACCACTGTGGTTTTTTCACCATATGTTCCTGCATTCTCCTTGGTCAAAATACATTGATTGCCCCCTTCAAAATATCGTCCCCCTTTCTCCAATTAATGGTAACAGGCTCCAACATAGAAAAGTAGCTAAGACTTCCCCATTTGGTGAAAATTTGCCTTAAACTTTCTTTCCGTTAAGTTGTAGGGTTAAATTGGCATTCTTTCTCCATTTAAACTTCTACACTGACTCCTCTTATTTCTTCCCCTTGCATTCATTTCTTAAATGTTCTGTTTGATGTCTGCCCTTCCTAATCGTCTCAATTGTCTTTTGATGCTTCCAGGATTTTCTGATTGTAGAATCCAGCAGTCTTTTCTTATATTACATTTCTTTTTTCCTTTTGCAAATTTGACCACCTCTTTCCTCCAATAGCTCAGCACCCCTCTGTCCCCAGCACTCTGACCTGTTGTTAATCCGATGATGCCTTCCAAGAGCACTTAACTAGTGCTCTGGTTTCTACTCTGATTAAATGTAGGCATTCCCTAAGGTTACAGTCTTGACCTTTTCTTCTTCACTATCTGAGTGAAGCTAGTGTAAAAGTTGAGCAGACTTGGGAGTACTACACTTACCACTTATTTAACAGTGTGCTTTTTACCAGTTATTTAACCTCTCTATGACTTAACTTCCATTATCTGTAAAATGAAGTAAAAATAATTGCTCATGTTCACTGAATACTTGCTATGTACCCGGAGTTGTTATAAATCCTTCATATGCATTATGTCCCTTTGTATCATAGATTTAGGGACTATTATCCCCATTTCACAGATAACACTGAGGCACAAAGCAGTAAATAGTTTGCCCCAAATGACAGAGATAGTTAACAGCAGAGCCAGGATTTAAATATAGACAGTTCATTTCCGGATGTTAATTGCTACATTATTCTGGTCTGCAGTAGTGATATTTTTTATTCATAGGATTCATATGCAGTTAAATAATATTATGCATATAAAACTCTTAGCACAGCTGCTGGCTTAAGTTAAATGCCTAGCTCAGCAGGTAAAGAATCTGCTTGCAATGCAGGAGACACAGGCGATGCAGGTTTGATCCCTGGGTCAGGAAGATACTCCAGTATTCTTGCCTGAAAAATTCCATGGACAGAGGAGCCTGGCGGGCTACAGTCCAAAAGGTCATAAAGAGTCAGACATGATTGAGCCACTGAACACTCACACACAATGTTAACTGTTAATATTCCTCTTATTGTTAATAATTTTTCCTAGGGGGAATCATATTTGGGCCTTGTGTTCACTCTTTTCAGTTGAACAGTTATCTCTAACCCAGGCTGTCTCCTAAAACACCTAACTGTATATCTTTGTCCAGTTACAAGTTATGAATCTAAAATCATTGTATAGAAAGTTGGGTAGGTCACATTGCTTATCTTCCCTTCAACCTATGAACCTTATCCCAGTGAATAATATCACCATATTTCTAGGTCCTTGAGCTTAAACCTTGGACTCAACATTGTATGTCTACTTTGTACCTCATTATCTATATTCAATATGCAGACAGTTCCTGCTTGTTACAGTTCAGAATATTTTTTTAATTTTCCCATTTTCTACTGGTATTGATTTCTCCAATTAATTGTTTATCATATTGTAGCTAAATTGTTACATTATCTTCCTAAAATATCATTGCCTTTCCAGTTATCTTTCCAAATTTTTGGGTAGTAGATATTTTTGAAAATGGTGGATCTCTTTGTTCAAATCAAACCCTAAGTGGAAGCCTTGTATGAAATAAGATACAAAGTAGAGCCACTCAGATTAAATTGGGGATATGAAATTTGAAAGCCAGTGCTCCTGTATTTTCTTCTGTCTGTATTTACTCTATATTGTCTCATGAGAGATCGTTATATGGTTTGAAAATTTTGCTTTTAAATGGACTTGATCATAGTATTCTTTTGCATGAGTCTTTTGTTAATACGACATTCAAGATCCTTCATACTTTTGCCCAAAGTACATTTTCAGTCTCATCCACTGCTACTCACCCCTCATAGTCACATTTGCTATTCAATATTCTTTGCTCATCCCATTCGTCCTCACATATTCATTCCTTTGATTATTGGTTTGGACTTCCTGAAAGTCTCTCTTCATTCTCTTTCTCATTTAGTGTAATTTATTTTTAAAGACTTGGCTTAAATGTCATCTCCTGTATATAACATTTATAGAAAGTGAAGTCGCTCAGTCGTGTCTGACTCTTTGCGACCCCATGGACTGTAGCCTACCAGGCTCCTCCGTCCATGGGATTTTCCAAGTAAGAATACTGGAGTGGATTGCCATTTCCTTCTCCAGGAGATCTTCCCGACCCAGGGATCGAACCCGGGTCTCCTGGTGGCTCAGAGGGTAAAGCGTCTGCCTGCAGTGCGGGAGACCCGGATTTGATCCCTGGGTTGGGAAGATCCCCTGGAGAAGGAAATGGCAACCCACTCCAGTACTCTTTCCTGGAAAATTCCACGGACTGAGGAGCCTGGTAGGCTACAGTCCATGGGGTCGCAGAGTCCGACACGACTGAACGACTTCACTTTCACTTTCTCCTGCATTGTAGGCAGACGTTTTACCCTCTGAGCCACCAGGGAAATCCATGGTCAAAATTTAACTCATTCCTTCATACTCGATAGATTTTGAGTTTGATTTATATTTAAGATTGAATCATTCCCTTATTTTATTAGAGTTACTTGTGCTTGTACTTGGTGTCTCAATTGTGTCTGCCTCTTTGCAACCCCATGGACTGTAGTCCGCCAGGCTCCTCGGTCCATAGGATTTTTCAGGCAAGAATGCTGGAGTAGGTTGCTATTTCCTATTCTGGGTGATCTTCCTGACCCAAGGATCAAAACTGTGTCTCTTGCATCTCCTGCATTGGCAAGTGGATTCTTTACCACTATGCCACATGGGAAGCCCCGGAGTTACTTATGTATGTATATGGACTTCAAAGATGGCTCAGTGGTAAAGAATCTGCCTGCCAATGCAGAAGATGCAAAAGACACATGTTTGATCCCTGGATTGGGACGATCCCTGGGAAAAGGAAACAACAACCCACCCCAGTATTCTTGCCTGAAAAACCCTATGGAGAGAAGAGCCTGGTGAACTACAATCCATGGCATTGCAAAGAGCTGGAGCCGAATGAGAACTCGCACAAACGTGTGTGTGTGTGTGTGTGTGTGTGTATACCTCCTCTTCTTTTCTCTTCTCCATATCAGTATTTCCCCAGCTCCTTGGTTCAGGACTGTGTCTTTTTAAAGTGTTAACATCTACCTAACCTCCAAGCCTTGGACTAGTGTTTACTTGATTATAATAGTTTGATCCATTTTCTGTAAGCACTTGGGATTTTAGAGACAGGCAATGTTCTTTCTTTCCTTCCCTTTTAACCTTTTGTCTGTGGTCTGACAGCTCTTGCTTCAGATTCCTTGTTATCTGGTGTCATTAGTGGTATTCCTACCCCAGATATTCCAATACATGATCATTTCTTTATCTAAGCCAGTTTTATTATCATTAATGGTTTTTACTGTTTTATTTATTCATCCCAGCATCCGCCCATCTTTCCATCCTCAGTTTACTTATTCTTAGAAGACCCACACCATCCATTTTCTTTAAATGATTTTCCCTAACCACACCCTTTTGAAAATACCTATAGTGCCATAGTCTCTGCTTCTCTTTTAAATCTCTTAAAATTTTTATGTTTCTTTTTATTACATATATTTGCATTATTTTCTCTATCTAGAATCTAAATCCTATCAGAATTAAAACCATACATTTGAGATATCTTTTGTATCTCTCATAGAGCACAGTTCACATACAAGGTGTGACCCTCTTTTCTTGCTTTGTATTCCCTTTCCTCAGATGAGGTTCTAGCGTGGAATGAGCTTATATTACAGTCCATGCCTCTCCAACCTCACATGATTTCCTGCTATTAAAAATAGTTTTCCTCTCCGTTGGGAAGAATTTTATTTTAGATCAACATACTCTGAGCTATCCTCCCCCACACAACATCCCCCCACTCCATTTGATGTTTTTTGTCAAAGGATTTTGCTGTATCTTCTGCTGACTTCCTAACAGTAAATTCAGCACCTTTGCATCAGGACAGCTCAAAGCAGGGTTCTGACTATGCTATCTAACTGCAAATTCTATTTAAGTCTCTCTAAAGAAACTCTCAAATACTGCTTTAGAGGAGCATCCCCAAATTACATGTCATAGATATTATGCTAAAAGGTTTTCACAGTCAAATAGATTTTGCAAGCCCTATCCTAAACAAAGATAAAAATATTACTTCACTGTAGCACATTTTAGAGTCCGCATTATGCTAATACACACTGAATATACCAATGGAGGAGAGAAAAAAAAAAAAACATGCAACATTTTCTAAAATTATTTGACCATGGAATGCTATTTTTCAGAATTTCCCTCATGGATTAGAGTTGAGAAAAACAGTTTGGGAAACACTGCACCAAGAATTCAAAAGTACCACATCAAAAATCTTAACAACTAATTTATTTTGTAAAGGAGGGTATGGAGGTCCAGAGAAAATATGCTTTTTAAGGATCATGTGTCTGGCTATCAGCATAATTTTGATTAGAATACCTGCTTATTTTGTTGCTCATATCACTATGGTACCTCACCCTTAATAGGTCTCCTCTTCCTGAGTCTCTATCGAGTTCTTCTGCTTCCCTAAGGCAGATTTAGTTGTGAAGGTCTCTCCTTACTCAAGGTAAACTTATGTGAATTTTTTATGATTCTCTTGCTTGAGATTATAGATTGTTTCTCCTTGACAAGTTTCAAATGTAACAAAATATGCTCCTTTCCACAGTACAAAAATGTATCTATACAAATGAAGTTTCCAGGATAGTATCATTCCCAGAAGCAAACTATAGTGATCCCTTGGTATTCAGGAGGGACTGGTTTTAGGACACACTGCAGATACCCAAACTCATGGATGCTCAAGTCTTTTATAGAAAACAGTATAGTATTTGCATATAACCTACATATCTTCCTGTATACTATAAACCATCTTTAGATTAATTATAAAGCATAATTAAATGAAATTCTATAGAAATAGTTGCCAATGCATGGCACATTTGAGTTTTGTTTTATTGGAACTTTTTGGATTTTTTTCTTCTAGATATTTTTGATCAGCATTTGGTTCACTTTGTGGGTGTGGAATCTACAGATAAGGGGGACCAACTGTAAGCCTTAGTTGTAACCTTAGATTATGTATTTATTATAGAATAATTGTTTTATATTATGGCTAATTGATTTTTAAATTATCTCTCAATAATAATTTATTAATGGTATCTATATTTTGGAGATTGTTGTCAAATACGGAAAGGTCTCTATCATATATCTTTCATGTATGCTGCTAAGTCGCTTCAGTCGTGTCCAACTCTGTGTGACCCCATAGACGGCAGCCCACCAGGCTCCTCCGTCCCTGGGATTCTCCAGGCAAGAACACTGGAGTGGGTTGCCATTTCCTTCTCCAATGCATGAAACTGAAAAGTGAAAGTGAAGTCGCTCAGTCGTTTCCGACTCTTCACGACCCCATGGACTACAGCCTACCAGAATCCGTCCATGGGATTTTCCAGGCAAAAGTACTGGAGTGGGGTGCCATTGCAGTGTATAAGTTACAGGATTTGAAAGAATTCTGCAGACTGGCTTTCAGTTCTATGCATTCCAAACCTCATCCCTCCTCCATTATCCACCTAATTCCAACACCAGGTGCTATAGAACATATTTATACCAGCATACAGCCTCTGTTCTATACTTTCATGGAGTCAGTTGGCATAGCTGGTGATAGTGGTGTCTGTGGGGGACATTTCTGTATATAACAGCTGTCAATGACTTAGGGCTTACCAGATGGCGCTAGTGGTAAAGAATCTTCCTGCCAACACTGGAGACGCAAGAGATGTGGGTTTAATCCCTGGGTTGGGAAGATCTCCTGGGGTAAGAAATGGTACCCACTCCAGTATTCTTGTCTGGAAAATACCATAGGCAGAGGAGCCTAGAGGGCTATTGTCTATGGGGCCACAGAGAGTTGGACATGACTGAGTGACTGAGCACACATCAGTGACTTACTTATGCATGGAGGTGATTGTATACCACATAAGTAATTTTCTCTAAAACCAACTAAATGTATTCCAAATTCAACTACCCTTTGACTAGACACCAAAAATACCTGCAGATACCTGAGAGAAGGGAAAGTATGACAGAAGTAAAGTGCAAAGTCAATGGTCTTAACTCTCTGCTGGTAAAGCACATTTATTCGGCAATTTTTATAAAACCACATAACTGACTGAACACACTGTTGGCCTCTTCCAGATCCTTGAAGCTGCTGCTACTGCTGCTAAGTCGCTTCAGTCGTGTCTGACTCTGTGCGACCCCATAGACAGCAGCCCACCAGACTCCCCTGTCCCTGGGATTCTCCAGGCAAGAACACTGGAGTGGGTTGCCATTTCCTTCTCCAATGCATCAAAGTGAAATGCAAAAGTGAAGTCATTCAGTCGTATCCGACTCTGAGCGACCGCATGGACTGTAGCCTACCAGGCTCCTCCGTCTATGGAATTTTCCAGGCAAGAGTACTGGAGTGGGGTGCCATTGCCTTCTCCGTCAGATCCTTGAAGGGATCTGTGCAAATGAGAACCTTGAAGATTAAACTTCATGACAAATCTGCTTCTGAAGAGAAAGTCTTGTCATTGCAGAAAACAAAAACCTTTGAGGGCATGATCTGTAACTATAGCAATGAGTCAGGTTTTTAACTGAAGAAGAGTTATGTGTCTATTTTTAAATCAGAAATGCTCTCTAATGATCTTTCCCCATAGAAAGTCAATTTAAGATGGGAATTCTTTCCTGGAGCTTTAAGTGCTTAGAATAAGAGTAATCACTATTTACTGACTACTTATATGTATGGAGGACTTCCCTTGTGACTCATGTGGTAGAGAATCCACCTGCATTACAGGAGACCTGAGTTCAACCTCTGGATAGGGAATGTCCTCTGGAGAAGTGAAAGGCAACCCACTCCAGTATTCTGGCCTGAAGAATTCCATGGATTGTATAGTCCTTGGGGTGGAAAAGAGTCGGACATGACTGAGCAGCTTTCACACACTCTATGTGTAGACACTTATCATATGTGATTTCTAATCTCACAAAACCCTATAAAATTGGGAGAGCAAAAACAGCAGCAGGCCTCACCAGTGTTATCTTTGCTTTCTAGGCTCCTGAGAGAAAGTAAAGACTCATAGAATGAAGCTCATGCATTTATACAGACTTGTTTCATTTGAATTTCAAAGGTAAGTTGGGTTCTGAAAACTAGGTAGACCAATCAATTTCTAGACATTAAACTGTGATTCAGAATAAGGAAAGCTCTCAAATGTGTAAAAATTTAGCTGGTAGTAGAGTTGAGGTATTGGAGTGGATAGCCATTCCTTTCTCCAGGGGATCTTCCCAACCCAGGGACAGAACCCAGGTCTCCTGCGTTGCAGGCAGATTCTTTACTATCTGAGTCACCAGGGAAGCCCAGAGTTGAGATGCATTTCTATTTTTCTTTGAGAGTTAGCCAGATATTAACTGTGATGGATTTGTTGTATGTGATTAATATTGCAATACTGTGCTTTTGTGCATCTTTATAGAAATGTTTAAGGACAATCAAAACCTTCTATTAGCCTAACTCCTTACAAGAACAGACTTCTTCCAATATTTCAGGTATAGTTTCATCTGTTTTGTAATCCTACTTAATGCTTTCACTTGATTTTCAATTTGAAGCCTGCTAGAAAAATGTTTCTGTTCTTTTATATCTAAATAAAATATGTATTTCAACTATTTGCACAGTCTTCTAAATTAACTTAATGACCTTGTTCATCGTGCAGAAGAATCATAGGATAAGAAAGTGAAAGTCTGCATCACTAATCATCAAATAAGCTAAAATGTACTGATATCTCTGTTTTCCAGTCAGGCCTCTCAGAAATAGATTATTCCATATGAATTAAAAAATGAGTAGACAGCCATAAAAAAAGAGCAAAATATGCCATTTGCAGCAACATGGATGCAACTATAGATTATCGCGCAAAATGAACTAAGAAAGAGAAATGCCATTTGATATCACTTATATGTGGAATCTAAAATGTGGCACAAGTGAACCTTTTTAAAAAATATAGAAACATACTCACAGACAGAGATTAGATTTGTGGTTGCCAAGGGGAAGGAAAGGAATGGACTGGGAATTTGGAGTTGGTATTAATGGATGCAGACTATGACATTTAGAATGGATAAGCAACAAAGTCCTACTATATAGCACAGGAAACTGTATCTGATCACCTGGGATAAACCATAATGTGAAAGAATATAAAAAAAGACAAAAACCAAGTCACTTTGCTGTACAGCAGAGAATGTCACAACATTGTAAATCAGCTATACCTCAATAAAAAAATGATAAAAAATATAAAACCCCCACAAAGTTTAATATTGATTGAATATTAAAACAGTAACATTTTGAATATACTGGGTTAAATAAAATACATTACCTTAAAAAATGAGTAGAAACTAACACTTTGAGGAAGTAAGACTTTTTTTTTATGTTTAAGTGATTTTTGCATTTAACTTTTTTTAGAGAAGCTAAAGGCAAAGAAGAAAAGGAAAGATTTGAATGTAGAGTTCCAAAGAACAGCAAAGAGAGATAAGAAAGCCTTCCTCAGAGATCAGTGCAAAGAAATAGAGGAAAACAACAGAATGGGAAAGACTAGAGATCTCTTCAAGACAATTAGAGATACCAAGGAACGTTTCATGCAAAGATGGGGTCAATAAAGGACAGAAACAGTATCAACCTAACAGAAGCAGAAGATATTAAGAAGAAGTGGCAAGAATATACAGAAGAACTGTACAAAGAAGATCTTCATGACCCAGATAACCACGATGGTGTGATCACTCACCTAGAACCAGACATCCTGGAATGGAAACTGAGCCTTAGGAAGCATCACTATGAACAAAGCTAGTGGAGGTGATAGAATTCCAGTTGAGCTATTTTAAATCCTGAAAGATGATGCTGTGAAAGTGCTGCACTCAATATGCCAGCAAATTTGGAAAACTCAGCAGTGGCCACAGGACTGGAAAAGGTCAGTTTTCATTCAAATTCCAAAGAAGGGCAATGCTCAGAAATGCTCAAATTACCACACAATTGTACCCATTTCACCGGCTAGCAAAGCAATGCTCAAAATTCTCCAAGCCAGGCTTCAACAGTATGTGAACCGTGAACTTCCAAATGTTCAAGCTGGGTTTAGAAAAGAGCAGAGGAACTGCAGAGGAACCAGAGATCAAATTGCCAACATCTGCTGGATCATAGAAAAAGCAAGAGAATTCCAGAAAAACATCTATTTCTGCTTTACTGATTAAATAGCCAGGACATGGAAACAGCCTAAATGTACTCTGGTAGCTAGACATGATTTTATTTGGGGGACAGAGAGCTAGTACAGTGATTACTAGATTTATGCACTTTTCTGATTATTTTTCTTATTCTCAGTTAATATTTCTCCTTGGTTAGGTTCTCAAAAGACAATTGAAAACTGAGTTTGTTAATAAACTTGATGTCACAGGAAGATTTACCCTGCCAGATGTGAAGATGGCGTCAGTATTTCACAAAGAAACTAAGAACATGGGCTTTGTCATAATTCACTCTGGTACAGAGGAGCACTTTGTAGATTTGTGGCCCTATTCTGGATAACTGGGGCTTCCCTGGTGCCTCAGATGGTAAAGAATCTTCCTGCAATGCAGGAGACCTGGGTTCAATCCCTGGGTTGAGAAAATCTTCTGGAGAAGAGAATGGCTACCCACTCCAGTATTCTTGTCTAGAGAATTCCACAGGCAGAGGAGCCTGGTGGTCTATAGTCCATGGGGTCACGAAGAGTTGGACACTGCTGAACAACTTGCACTTTTTCTGGATGATAATGATTGCTAGACATTGGAGGCATTACTGGTTAGCACTTGAGGAATGTTGGAACTGCTCATCTGAGTGAGAAATAGCCTTTGCAGTCCCCTAACTTGCTCTTTCATGACTGTATTTTCCACATAATCCTCCTTTCACTGGGAATGCTCTTGATTTTCAAATATATTGGAGCCAAGCCGACTTATCCATTAGGACTTAGTTTTAATGTCTCCTCCATCTACGTAGCCTTACCTGGCACTGCCCTATTTTCCCAGAAATGTTTTTTTTCTTGTATTATATTGAGCTTGTTCATTTTAAAACTTACCACAATGTATACCTTCCTTCTTCACCAAAGAGTGAGATCTTTGAGGGCAGAAACGATATTTTATTCATTTTTTATATCTCTGCCTCTTGGTGTAATGCCTATCACAGAAAAGCCCTCAGTTAATGCCCATTAAATGAACTGTTCATTCATTGATTTGTTCATGCAACAAATACAACTTAAGAAATTGTTACCTGAAACAAATAACTACATTGGCACTCTCCTCAAACAATAAGTATTGGATCCAGGGTCTATTATTACTTATTAATCATGCTGAGCTCTGATTTCATCACAGGTCTTCTTTAGCTGCTTACCTTAAAAACTAGCTTCATATCCACATAGCTGCCTGTGTCCATGGCAACTGAGATGCATGGATACAGGTTCTGAAACATACTCTTTCTAGAAAGTCAGGGCCTCAATTAAACCTGTAGTTTACATCTGTATCCTTCCTAGGCAGGTATTATTTCAGGCCTGCACAGGTGGCAATTTCAGCTAAGCAGTGATGACTTTGTATAACATTGTGTCTACCGAGTTTTTTTCCCTTGCAGCACAGTGAGCTGTTGATAGATCTAGTGTGATGAGATCACAGAATCACATTAGTTCCTGAGAGCACTGTCTGCAGGGAAGGTGTAGTCGACAGCATTTTATTTATGTGTTAGGTGACATCACCATCTCCTTGCCTCAGCTTAACAGCCCCATCCGTTGCTTTGCATAGATGTCTAGAGGCAGAGGAAGCACTGCATGGCCCATGTCTCTCTTTCTCTTTTTTATTGAAGGATAATTGCTGTACAGAATTTTGCTGTTTTCTGTCAAACCTCAACATGAATCAACCATAGGTATACATCTATCCCCTCCCTTTAGAGATTGTGTGAGAATGGTCCCTGTGAGGCCTGCAGAAACAGATAGAAAAAGCCACTTGACAAGAGAAAGCATTGAATGCAGAGAAGTTAGGATTATGTTGTTAGGACTTTAGATGAGTTTAACCCACCCTCTGGAGGAAGGCATAGCAACCCACTCCAGTATTCTTGCCTGGAAAATCCCATGGACAGAGGAGCCTGGTGGGCTACAGTCCACGGGGTCACAAAGAGTCAGACAAGACTGAAACAACAGAGCACAACCCACCCTCAGCCAGAGGGTCTCTTTTTAGATAGAAACCAGGAGCTGCAGAGAATTGTGTAGATTTTGGAATATTTCTTATATCTCCATGATGGTTAATATGTAAGCATTGTTCTTTCTCTGCAGAGAGCTTATAGGTAATACCCTTACAATGTGAAGAGGATTTGGTACAGTCTTAAGGTACAGTGAGGGAGTGGCAAGCAGAGAGAGCAGGTATGTTCTTTTATTTATTTTTAAAATTCTTTACAGAAGCATACAGGAGTATAAGCGCTTTACAGTGCTGTGTTTCTGCTGTACAATGAAGTGAATCAGCTGAATGCACACCATCCTACCCATCTAGGTCATCCCAGAGCACTGAGCTGAGCTTCCTGTGCAATACAGCAGGTTCCCACTAGCTATTCATGTGTAAAATGTGTGTGTGTGTGTGTGTGTGTAGTGGCTCAGTCGTGTCCAACTCTTTGCGACCCCATGGACTGTAGCCTGCCAGGCTCCTCCGTCCATGGAATTTTCCAGGCAAGAGTACTGGAGCCACCAGGGAAGTCAAAATACGTATGTCAATCTTAATCTCCCAATTTGTCTCATTCTCCCCTCCCCCATGTCTGTTTTCTGTGTCTGTGTCTGTCTTCCTGCCCTAGAAATAGGTTCATCTGTACCATTTTTCTAGATTCCACATATATGGGTTAATATACAATATTTGTTTTTCCCTTTCTGACATCACTCTCTACGACAGACTTTAGGTTTATCCACATCTCTGTAAATGACCCAATTTTGCTCCTTTTATGGCTAATATTCCTTTATATATAGGTACCACATCTCATTTATCCATTCATCTGTCATTGGACATTTAGGCTGTTTCCATGTCCTGGCCATTGTAAATGTTCTTTAGCCTTTGTGGAAAGAGTCATTTGGCCTGAGTAGGTTGTTGCAGCTCTAAAGATGTAGTTTGTTGAGTCCATGAGGACTTAAACCTTCAGTTTTTCCATCATGGAGAAAGTCTTTAGGTTCCATGAAGTGGGTTAGAGTAGATAGGGAAGCCAGGAGTGCCTAAGACTCAGATCAGTGATGTGATGTTTATGCACCAAACTGGAAGAAAATTACCTCCGTATTTTGACAACCAGTCAGCTATACCAGTACGTATTGTCTATCAGCCTGTACTGATCTGCTAGGGTGGCCATAACAAGGTAGGGGAACTGGGTGGCTTAGAACAGCAGTACTAGGTCATCTCACTGTGCTAAAAGCCAGAAGTTCGAATCACAGTGTCGGTAGGGCCATGCTCCCTCTGAGGCACTAAGGAAGGATCTATGCCAGGGCTCTCTCTGAACTTCTGGTAACTGCTTGGCTTGTAGCATAATAATGTCAGTCTTTGCAGAGTATTATCTCTGTGTGCATATCTGTCTCTTCACATGGCATTCTTTTTATAAGGATACCAGGCATATTGGTCTAGGGGTCTACCCTAGTCCAGTATGACCTCATCTTAACTAATAACATTTGCAACAACCTTATTTCAAAATGAGGTCACATTCTTTGGTACTGGGGGGCTAGCATTTCAACATATTAATTGTGAGAGGGGACAATTCAGCAGTAGCTATGAACTTTCTTAGGTTAATTCCTGGTGTATATGTTCAAGATCTTCTCTCCAGTAGACACTTAAGTGTGAATTGATGAATCAGTCATTTAATTCCAAAGAACTTGGGAAACCCAGTTGCAGTGATGGTGAGAGGTCTGTGGGTTCATCTCCTGATACCAAGCAGCTACTTCCCCTGGAGAAAAGAGTGAGAAGCCCACATCTAAAGGTGAATCCCATATAGTATTGAAGCTGAATAACTTAAAAGGTAGTTGGTAACTTATCAGTCACCAAAGGGTGGATGGGTCTTCAGCAAGGGTTGGCTTAGGATGGTTCTGCTTCAGAAAACAGAACCAAGGAACACATGCTCTGGATTCATGTTTCCACTTCCATTTTACCTCCTTCTAATTGATTTCTTAATGGCTTTATGTTCTGAGGTGTCCTCAATTATTGCAATTCATTTCAGAAAATTATTTTTAAAAATGCAGAATGCACTTATTTTTAAGGGAAAGAGGAAGCAAAACAAACGCTTACTAAGTGATTCCTCTAAGTGAGGTGTATCCTAGGCTTTTCCTCACAGCATTTCTTAAGAGAAGGTGATTTTATTCTCCTTTTTACAAGCAAGAAAATTAAAACTAATAGAGATCATATAACTCCCCCCAAAAGCAAGCAGTAAGTAACTAAGATTTTAATTGTATTTTTTTTCCATTCCAAACTGTAACAATTTCATCATTGACTCTTAAAATATTTATGCTCTGCAGGTTGGTTTGTTAAGGGGAAGGTAGTAGTGTTGTGACTAGTATAAGTCCTGGTAAAATATCCTAAGAAGAAAATACACACACACACAAAAAAAAAGAAAATACACAAAAGAGTATCAATCCTTTATCAAGTACCTGTATAATACATGCTTTTAATCTGTAATTTCTTTGGGTGTTTCTAAAAATTCTGTTCTTCAGATTGTTAATCCAATCTTATGATGAAAAAATTAAGACTTAGAGAAATACAGTGACTTGCTCAATATCATAAAATGGTAGAGACGTGGCTTGAACCATAACTTTTTTATGTAAAGTGCTGTAATCATCCCTTTGCTCCATTTTTCTCCTGCTTATAATTTATTAGAACATAAATTTAATGAAGCTGAGACTATGTATTAATTTTATATCCTGTGAAATAAAAATCTATTGCATGTTTGAATGAACAAGTTCACGTGTTTTATTATCAGAGCAGTTTAAGATAAGAATGGATGATTTCAGGGTTTCAGAAGGCATCTTAGCTGCGGTTTGCAATTTATGGTGACATTAAATTTATGTTACCCATAATCAATTGTGGATCCTATTTCAGAAAAATATCCCCAGCTCTCCAAAGTCAGATCCTTTGATCTCAAGGTGAAAAGCATATCATTTTGTAGCAATTTCCCGTATCTCTTCATAGAGAGATGCCTATCACACAGTGGAGACACGAGGGACCACCGAGTTCAAGTAGAAGAGAGCTCAGTGTGGGAAGCTTGACCCACTATCTTAACCTGGGCCAAAGCTTAATTCTGTTCTTTGCGAATTTTATGTTTCATAAACTCTGCTCTCAAATAAGAACTTTATGTATGACTACCCTACAGATTTTTTAAAAAGAACTCCCTTTATTTGCTGTTCCCTTGCTTAATTTAGCTTTGCTCAATGCTTTCTGAAGAAAATCTGGCCTCTGAGTTGGGGTAGGGAAGTGGAAGGAAGCTTCTAGGCTGTTTATGGTGTGCCTGCCCCTTCATTCCTTATTTGTAGTAAACTAGTAGCTCAGACACCTATCTTTTGATTTTACTTCCGTTTTTCCACCTAAGTTCTATTTTAAATAGCTAAGCCATACAAGAAAAGAATATCCAGTGAGAAATCAATATCTTTATTTATTTTGTTCAGACATCCAATCCCTCTCACCAAAGAAAACATGCTAAAAGTTTTTGGTAACCAGTTACCAGAGATGCTCTGTGGGAATAAGGCAGGTTTTTATGATTGTCTTCACAGTCCTGAGAAATGAGCAGGTCCCCATTAAACAAACAAGAGAGGGAGGTAGCATTCTAGGCAGTATAACATTGAAAATGAAGTAATACAGTTATTCAGTATTCAATTTAATGCTTCACTATCCCTTGCTCTGAGCACATCTTTTCCTTGCTCTCTCTAGTTAGAGGGCAGCCTGCCTATTTGTATTGCCAATAACTAGATAATTTCAGTACCTGTAAGAATCTTATTCCAGTGATCCTAGAAACTGATACTTCCATCAAATTCATGGACAAAAGGCTGCCTTTTACATAGTTCTGCTTAAATTGAAGAGCAGTGGTAGTGCATAGGACCTCAGCACCTGCGCCATCTTCTTCCATGGGAAGAAGTTTCCCGAAGTCTTTGTGGACCATCTGGCTATTGGGAACTATACCTCTCCAGTCTCAGTGAAAACCTTGGTTGGAGATTGTGTACTACTGAATGAGATCCATGTCCAGATTACTCTTCTGTTTTTAGACTTACATATTCTCCCAAATACTTTCTGCAGAGCATTTGTGCTGAGAGTGGCAAAGAGAAAATGTGGCTGTATTTTTGGGTTGGGTCCTGCAGCTTAAGCCTCTGATGGTGGTGACAGAGGAAGCTATCCCAGGGCCTGACACTGAGAAAGATGAGTCTGCAGAGACCTCTGATCAAAGCATTTCCTGTGTTGTGTCCTCTGAGCCAAAGCCAGCAGCCTTTTTAATATACCCAACTATTCTCCAAAATGCTTCTCACCCTCCTGGACAAATCAGATTCCCTTCTCACTTTCTATAATGGCAGATGCGTGAATAAAAGCAGGCTCAGCTAGCTTTCCAGCATGATAAAATATCTGGAGACACAAGCACCAAGGAGTTTATGCAGATGAAACCCCAAAAATACTGACTTACAAAATGAGCTTCTGTGTTATAAGAACTTAAAAGATCAGCTAGGATGGTTCAAGGATGGATTGCAGAATTTAATTTCAGTATCTACAGAAGTCAAACCCAAAAAATATTGACTCAGTGTTCAGTCCTGTTGGAACATGTTAGCAGGGAGGTGGGGTATGAATGAGAAGGTGAGTGAGATATAGACCCTGCCCTCAGGAAACTCACAGTCTAAGGTCTAGAGTGTGGGGAAGACAGAATATGATAAAATACAGGGACAGAAAACCATCATGGTGAAAGCCCAGGTGCTGGGGTCAGACTGCCTGGGTTTGAATCTTGGTTTTATCACTTAGAGCTGAGTGACATTGGGTGGAGTGAGTCTCTAAGCTTCAGTGTCATCATTGGTAAACCTGAGTTTCTTGCTCTATGTCAGAGTGTTATTTTGAAAATTAAATCCCATAACCTGTCTACAGCACTTATTTTAGCAGTAATCACAAGCATCTGATAGACGGAAGCTAGGAGAAGGCAATGGCACCCCACTCCAGTACTCTTGCCTGGAAAATCCCATGGACGGAGGAGCCTGATAGGCTGCAGTCCATGGGGTCGCTAAGAGTCAGACACGACTGAGCGACTTCACTTTCACTTTTCACTTTCATACATTGGAGAAGGAAATGGCAACCCACTCCAGTGTTCTTACCTGGAGAATCCCAGGGATGGGGGAGCCTGGTGGGCTGCCATCTATGGGGTCGCACAGAGTTGAACACGACTGATGTGACTTAGCAGCAGCATGGAATGTCAAAAGGGAATCACAAAGCAAGTAGGGAAGGGTTGATCCATGGGAGAGATGAGAAAAGACTTCAATGAGTAAGCAACATTTGGAAAAGAGAGACAAGTTATCAACTGATGGAAATTGGGGAGCAAGGCATTTAGCATATGAGCTTCCCTGGTGGCTCAAGTGTTAAAGAATCTGCGTGCAATGCAGGAGACCTGGGTTCAATCGGGAAGATTTCCCTGGAGAAGGAAATGGCTACCCATTTCAGTATTCTTCCATGGAGAATTCCATGGACAGAGGAGCCTGCCAGGTTACAGTCCATGGGGTTGAAAAGAGTCAGACATAACCAAGGGACTAGCATTTTCACGTTCATTGTAGCTGCCTGTTAGGCTATATAGTCTCTGAGGTGAGCGTTCATGCCTATCACTTTTATCAACATATCCCCAGGTCCCAGCACTTAGAAAGGAATTCATTTATGAATGAAGAATGAATGAATTCATGAATGGGTAAATAAAAGGGATACCATGAGGTGGGAAGGCAAGTGAGCTAGGAAGGCTAGGGTACCATGTATAAGTAATTCTGCTGGTGAACCCCTAGCAGGTGAGGCTGGATATCAAGTTGGAGCCAGACCATGAAGAGCTTTGAGTACAGGGCAAAGAGTCCCGTCTACAGGCAGTGAAATCATTGTGCTTGCATTTCTTTTCCTTTAAATTTTGAAGAAAATTTAAAGCTGAGCTGTACTGCAGAGTCAGCTGAAATGTTATGGACTCATCGTTCATTTTCCTCCCATCAGTTATGTGCAAATTAGATATTCCCTTCTGCCTATAAATTGCTTAATCTAAGTTTGTGCCGCAAAGGACACCAGTAGCTTTTGAAGTTGCACTTAAAGCTAACAGCTTGGTTGATAGATTCTGTGAGGGCTATTTTCCAGAGCAAGCAGAGTCTGCTGTAGCTAAACCTGAAATGGTTGTTAGATAAAAACACTGCAGGGTTTCATTGGTCCCAGAGACTCAAGTGTCAGGATTCTTTATAACCCCTAGTTCTTTGAGTTCAAACATGTCATGGGCTTCTTGTGGGGTAGGTCAGTGGTAGGAAGTATTATGGTCATTTCCCAGCCTTTGTTTTGTCAGCCTTCAACTTTTCATATTAATGAAGGCTTTTACAAGCATTTTCCAAGTACAACATATCATTTAGTTCTCAGGATGAAATTGTTTTGGGGGTTTTATCATCATGACAGAGAAGGATTCATTCAGAGCTCACTCAGGTCATCTGTCCCCAGTCTCAGGCTCTTATTTCTCAGCCATATGGCTTCTGTGGACTGTCAGTGTTTTCACCTAAACTCTTCAGAATTCTTCTGGCAGGTACTGCTTATGTGTGTGATGCTTCATCTTTAAGCTACAAAACAGGTTTTCTGCTTTTATGGCATCTCCCTGATAGAGGCTTTATATGACTAGTCTTATTTTAATCTCTTTCTAGTTTGAAATTTAGTTTTTATTTAACTTAATCAGAAAAGTACCAGAGAAAATAATTCAGTAATAAATTTGATTCCCATTTGTAATGCCTTTTGATCTGATAATAGTGGCAGGCCCAGCCAAAATTTACAAGATTCTAATAGAGACCTCAAAAGATATTTATCTAGATTTGTGGAAAGTTTAGGAGAAAGAAAGTAAATGTATGCCCAATACCTCATTAACAAGCGTGTTCCCACTTGAAGCTGAAAGAGGGACTGTAAGGTAAAAAATACACATGCTTGGGAGTCAAACGTACTTGGGGGCATGGGTTCAGGCAGTCTCAAGCTCTCAAAGCTGGATCTTGACCTTGAGCTCAGATGCTGAACCTTGGTTTTCTCATTTGTAAAATGGGTTTAATAATAGTTATATGGGTTTCCCAGGTGGTTCTAGTGGTAAAGAACCCTCCTGCCAATACAGGAGACTTAAGAGACACATGAGTTCGATCCCTAGGTCAGGAAGATTCCCTGGAGGAGGGCATGGCCACCCATTCCAGTATCCTTGCCTGGAGAATTCTGTGGATAGAGGAGCCTGCTGGGCTACAGTCCAAAGGGCTGCAGAGTTGGATATGCCTGAAGTGACCTAGCACACATATGATATTCACTTATTTTAACTCATTCATAAATCCATAGATATTTATTGATTACTTATTATGAGACAGGCATTGTGCTAGCTGCTGGGGATAGGTCCATGGATAAAAATAAAATAAGAAACGATCACTATTTTTATGGACTTAGAGTCCACTGGAGAAGACAGAAATTGCACAGATAATTGTGCAATCATGTAATTAAAATTGTGATAAAGTTTATGGAGAAATGATGCAAGATATTTTGAGAGTATTCTAGTACTGATTGGGGGATCCAAAAGCCCTAAAGTTGAGACAAAAATGATGATTAGGATGAATTGCCTTATAGTATTGTTGTGTGAACCATGGATTATGTTTATTGAAGTGTCCAGCAGAGCACCTGGGACATAATAGTCGTCAGTTGTCATAATGAGAATGATAAGATTGGCCTGGGTGACTGCTCACTTCTGGTATTTTGAGACACCAAGGAAAGGTTCCTCACCATCCTTCTTTTTCCTTCTCCTGCTCTCTTTTCTAGGGCACACAACCTTGTTTCCCAGGATTTAGTGGCAACTCCTCAGAGATTTATTCTAAATTACCCTGTTATTTTATGTTACTAATTGATGTAAAATCAGTCCTGAGAGTTACACAGAGGCATGAGCTGTTACAGTCCATGCTAGGTTACTAATAACTGATATACCATCCCATTCCAAAAGCAGCTTTTATTAAGTGGAGAAAACTTAAGAATGCTGTCTGAGAATGGAGGAGAGTCCTCGGAGTGTGAGTGTGTGGGGAGAGAGAATGTCAAACAGAGAGGCTGGGGGCTCATATACTCAAGTTAATAGAGAAAGGTCAGGAGGTTTGAAGACAGGCTGGCTTCCTGAGGAACTCTATCCCGGAAGCCTGCAGAATGTCTGTTTCCCAAAAGCAAATGCGTTTCCTGTCTCATTCACAGCCTACAAAACCTTTAAATGAATTATAATGATGGTGAGTCCTCATGTTTCCTGGGGGTTTCTGACTGACCATGCTCTTCCACCATCCCGATCTTTCATCATCTCCCCAGGCCTGGGGAGGGTTGACTGTGCTGACTGCGCCAGTAAGCAGGGGTTGTTTCTGGACTGCTGGGGACTTCTACGGCCTTCAAGAGACTGAGGCAAAAGTATTAATACCCATCTTTACATCTCTTATCTATGTAGACTTTTTTTGAGCACCTGTTAATTTTTGGCCCAGAGTTAGAAATTGTGGACAAAGAATAAATCAAAAATAGTTTCTATCCTCAAGGAGCATTTTTGATGAAACAAAGTAACAGGAGCTGTGAGAGCACAGATACGGGAATGATTGGCACGGGTGTAAAGGAATGAAAGGCCTCAGATCCGGGGACATATTTGGAAAGCGATGAAATGACATCTGCCTACTGGAGATGGGCGTGATGGGCATTCTAGGCAGTGAACTGCCTGTGAATACACAGAGCAGAATGAAAAAGCATAGCATGCTTACCAGATGATGTGGTCCGAATATATTTAAGAACCAGTGGTTTAAATAAACAGGTTCTATTTTGAGGTTTTTTGAGCGATGCAGATGGTGGGGTGAGGGAGGGAGGCAGAAGACGAGGCCAGGAGGAAAAGAAGCAGAAAGGCAGGAAGGTGAGGAAGAGGGCAGGAAGTTGCTGAGTCATAATCATTCTCTCTGGTATTAAGTAGATGAGGGCGACACTATATTAGTACCTTTGACTCATGAGTTCACAGGGTAGAGCAAAAGATACTTGAATTCTTGTTAGCTTCATGCATTTGACCCAATTGTCAACCTCATTTCCCTTGTCACCATGGATGAGCTGGCCTGGCATCATGTTTGTATTGCCTAGGATTCTTTCCCTGCCCTCCTAATTCTAAAAAGCAATGACTTTAGAACTTGATAAGCTAAGATTTTTAACCCCAGTCCTTCCATTTGTTTTCTGCATGATCTTGAACAAGTCTCAGCTTCTTATGTAACATAGAGAGACATGGTGCCTCTCTTGTATTATTGTTGAAGGATCAGGTATAATTTCATATAAATATCTGATATGGTCTTGGATTTATAGGCAGTGCTCAGTGAATTGATGTTGTTGTTATTATTATTTCTGTAATTTTTATTTTCAATAGCAATGCTTTTCTTATTATTTCACTTTTATGTTTCTTTACTAGATTGTAAAATCTGTGGAGAAACATGTCGGACCTCATTCTTCCCTAGGCACCTGCGTGATCCTGGTGCTTAAAAAATGGTTGGTAACTGACTGATAGAAAATTCTGTGATGATTAAAATTGTGGCATTGGGAGACTAAATTCCTATTCATGTATCTAGTGTTAATTTTATCTAATGTTTATGTGCTGTATAGAACTTACTGTAACTTCACAAAATGGAAAGATAGAGTTCAGTAATACAAGGGACAGGTAATCCCTGGATGTTTCAGAAAGGGTCCTTAATCCTATAAATATTGCCAGAAAATGGAGAGTGGGTTACATGTATAGGGAGGGATAGGATATGGGGAAATCCTCTGGGTTATTCTGTTTAGTGTCTCTTGCATATAATTATTTGTCTTGACAAAGACCTCCTTCTCGTTAATACAGCTTTGCATTAATGTTGTCTGGATAGTAGACACTCGGAAAGACTCTCAAAAGTGAGTGAATAGAAATCATGTGGAGAACCTAGCAGACTGCAGAGTTCCAACTTCAGGGATCCTGATTCAGAACTCCAATCCTGTTTTGTTCAGAATTGAATCCAGATACTGAGGTCCTACCTAGGCCACCACGCCATCCTGGGCTCTGCCCTGCCCAAGGCTGAGACATGGAAGTGCCAGTGCTCAGACAAGAGTCATTTCAGCTAATATTGTCACCTAATGATGCGGCCTTCTGAGCTAACAGATAATGGTCCTTTAATCAGCCCTGCAAACAGAGCCATGGTTCAGGAATTTGCTGATTACTGTTCCCTGGTGACTAATTATCCACATCTATAGTATATAGATGGTTTAAAGACCCCTGGGTGGGGGTCGCCCGCCCGCCCTGGGGTCGGGGCGGTCGGGCCCACGGGGAGTTGGGAGGTGCCTCCCATCTCCCCCAGACTCTGCCGTCCCACGAGAGTCGGGGTGGCGCGTGGCGTGGCGTGCCACGGTCATTGCCTCCATGGCCGTCGGGAGGGGCTACCCGGAGAGCTCCCTGGTGGCTCAGACAGTAAGGCATCTGCCTACAATGCGGGAGACCTGGGTTCAATCCCTGGGTCGGGAAGACCTCCTGGAGAAGGAAATGGCAACCCACTCCAGTATTCTTGCTTGGAAAATCCCATGGACGGAGGAGCCTGGTAGGCTACAGTTCATGGGGTCGCAAAGAATCGGACTCAACTGAGTGACTTCACTTTCACTTTCATAGTATATATGGTCTTGCCTGGGGCTCAGTCAGTAAAGAATCTACCTGCAATGCAGGAGACCTGGATTCAATCCCTGGGTTGGGATGATTCCCTGGAGAAGGGAATGGCAAACCCACTCCAGTATTCTTGCCGGGAGAATTCCATGGACAGAGGAACCTGGTGGGTTATAGCCCATGGCATAGCAAAGAATGGGACACGACTGAGAAACTAACACTTTCATTTTCTCACATTGTATATATATTCTCGGACACAGAGTTTTCAAGTCAAGTTAAATCCCAGGCCCACAGCCATTTGTCTGAGTGGCTGCACGAGAAATGCTTATGTGCTACTACCACCTACCACTGCCTGTACCACTGAAGGTTGCCACCACTAGTAATAACAGTTGAAGAAGCTGCTCTTGTCTGCTGATGTCTCCCAGGTCCCCAGAGCCTTTTGGAGGCTGTTAAGCATTCCTTGGAGGTGTATTAGTCCCTTATTGTGATGCAGAATCCTTGGCTCAGAGCGATTAAGTATTAGGCTCAAGGTCACAGTGTTGGCAAGCAGGAGAGCTGTGATCTAAGTCCAAACATGTCTGATTCCAAACCCCCTGCTTCTTCCCCTAAAATTAAGGGAAGGAAATCAGGTCTTTTCATTACTTGTGCCAGATCAGTATTAAATGTAACATTTTAAATCTCTGGATGAGAGAAAAACCACTTTACTAAGTTAAGAATTTAGACTAAATTTTCAAATTGATTATCTTAGATTCTTCTTGTCCTTTCAGTGCAGAGATTTGACGTGAAATGGGATGAATCAAGGGTGGGCTGTGCTGTGCAAGGGGACATAAACATCCTCAGGCATAGCCTTGGCTAAGGTCTCCAGATGCAGATGTTTGAATACAAGAGATGAAATACAACCTTCTGAAGCCCTTGTCTCTCTGTTAATTGATAAACTGAAGAAGTACTATTTGCTGCACTTATTTCTAGAGGCCTTAGAAGTGGAATAGCATCACCAGCAACTTCTCTGCAGAAGATCGTTTCGGAGTCCAGGGAGAACCGGAGGCCAGAAGCTGCTCAATCACAGGAACCATTTCTACTGCATTGCAGAGTCCCAGGAACCAGCGTGTGGAAAACAGCAGGCAGAGTGTGAGCTAGGGCTCTGCTCGCAGAGCAGTGAAGTGCAGCTGCAGGTTCAGACACACAGAGATAGCGTAAGCACAGAAATAATGTGGAGAGAACATTTGCATTTTTCTTAAAAGATGAGCAGAAAACAACCCTCATCAGAAAGGGGTTGAGATGAAAGCTTCCTGATAGTGGAAAACAAGCTGACAAGCATAATTTCCTGCATTGAGGAAACCAGGACCTGAATGTGCACAGAGGATTGACCTTCTCAAGAAAATAGATCTAGAAGTCACTCAGCAATGGGTGCTGGATAAAATAAGATGCAAGGGAGGTGGGCACATGTGCAGTGAGATTTAGGACGCTGAGGGCCAGGCTTCTGGAACTACTCACTGTCAGGGTTATTTCTCAAGTTGCAGATTTAGTGTTTACAGGCTATTCCTATTTGGTTTAGTTGCTAAGTCGTTGTGACCCCATGGACTGTAGCCTAACAGGCTTCTCTATCTATGGGATTTCCCAGGCAAGAATACTGGAATGGGTTGCCATTTCCTTCTCCAGGGGATCATCCCAACCCAGGGATCGAACCCACATCTCCTGCACTGCAGACAGCCTCCTTCATTGCAGGTGATTCTTCACCAACTGAGCCACCAGGGAAGCCCAGAAAAAATTCCTATTATTGGGAGGCTATTCCAGTTAGGAGACCAGTCCAGTGAAGGGGTTATTCCAGTTAAGAGCCTATTTGAGAGACTCTTCCAGTTGGGAAGATATTCCATTTGGGAAGATATTCCAGTTGAGGGGCTACCCTAGTATTCAAGGTGAGAAATGATGGTGGTTTTATGAGAAGAGTCATGACAGAAGTAAATGCATCGGGTATATAGATCCAGAGTAGGCCTGGTAAGACTGACTAATGAATTAGATGTGGGACCAGGGCCAGGGGAGGGGGGCAGATTTGGGGCTTGGAGAGGAATAAAAGGAAAACTGAAGGATTCTTCCCTGCCCAAACTTTTATGTGATATAGGAATATGTGTAACTTTATAAGTCAAATTTTCTATTTTTGGACAGCTAATTTGTAGGCATAATCTCCATATATTTAGCTTAAACCTGTTTCCCTGGAACTTCTCCACTGATCAGAGACCTAGCTTTTGGCGCAGAGTCCAAGTCTACTGCCTTTTCCTTCCAACAACCCCAAGTATTTAAAGGCGGAGATTATAACCCCCCTTTCCCTGCACACTTACCGGGAGAGCACTCCCCTCCAAGAGAAACATGCTCTGTGTTCATGTGATCATTTTATACTTGGCATGGCTTGACTTTGCTTCTAAAACAAACTTGCAATGTGAATTGAAATTTCTCTGTGGTTCATACTTCCCACCGTCTGGATGAAACTAGATGTGGGATTAGTGAGGTCTGGAGTCCTTACTCACTGTTTTACGAATGTGCTGCACATTGGAATCACTGAATAAATTTTAAAAGTGCCACCCCTGGAGAATCTGATTTAGTTGGTGTGGGTCCAGTCCAGATACCCAGAGTTTCAGAAACTCCCCAGTTGATTCAAATGTGCAGTATAATTTGAGAACTGCTCCTATTTTGAACTTTATTGTTCTAAGTGAGGTCCTTAGACTGATAGCACTGGCATCTCCTGGGGCTTGTTCAAAATGTAAGATCTTGGCCCTCACCCATCTCCATCCTACCGAATCAAAATTTTCATTTTAGCATCATCCTCAGGTGATGTCTTTGTGCACTAAAGTTTGGGAGCATTTGTTTAAGTCAATGGGCCTAAAACTTGGGTGTGCTTTGGAATCATATTGGGAACTTAAAAAATACTGCTTCCCAGTTCTGTACTGAGAGATCTGGAGGTAATTGCTCTGGAGTAGGTGCCTGAGTATTAGGATTTAAGAAAACCCTAGAGATTATTTAAATGTTCAGTCCAGTGAGAATCATTGCTTTAGATCTTACTGTGACAGTAATTTAGCTAGTGGCCTTGAGCAAGTTGGGTTTCCCTGGTGGCTCAGACGGTTAAGAATCTACCTGCATTGCTGCAGACCTGGGTTTGATCTCTGGGTCAAGAAGTTCCCCTGGAGAATGAAATGGCAACCCATTCCAGTATTCTTGCCTGGGAAATCCCATGGTCAGAGGAGCCTTGAGGGCTACAGTTCATGTGGTTGCAAGAGTCAGACACAACCGAACGACTAACACTTTCTTTCTATTGAGCATTTAGAGAATACTGTCCAGTAAGGGCAGTTTTACACCTAAATAATTAGGAGTTTATCCAGGAGAGATTCCAGCATTGAAAAGTAGGCTGATGAGGAAAGATGAAATCTGAGAAAGATCAGAAAAGTGAAGATTGGAGATTGGTTATAGAGTTTCATTTCCCAGCAAGGTAATGAAGTAGAAAACGTTGAACAGCTCTTCTCCTTTGCCACAAGAGGCACAGCCAAGACTGCAGTATGAGCCTTGCAGTCATGGTGCCCGGGATTATTTCCTGATCATTACTGAGCCAGGCACTCATGTGCTGCCATCCTTAAAGTGGCTTATGTCAGGCACGGCAGGGGTGAGAAGACCCTTTGTAAAACAATGAGGTTCTCCAAGGAAGATAGGCTTGGTGGATCAGATCCTGGAAACGATGGTAGCTCAAGGCTTTGGCAGAGGTTAGTTAATATTTGTAAAGAAATGTAATCTTAGGAATGTTGAATCTGTCCTCTGAGGGTCTTGTGAAAAATCACCTATTATTTGACATCTATATGGTCAGAGCAGGCTTCCCCTGTGGCTCAGCTGGTAAAGAATCCGCCTGCAATGCTGGAGACCTGGGTTTGATCCCTGGGTTGGGAAGATCCCCTGGAGAAGGGAAAGGCTACCCACTCCAGTATTCTGGCCTGGAGAAGTCCATGGACTGCATAGTCCATGGGGTCGCAAAGAGTCGGACATGACTGAGTGACTTTCACTTCACTCATGGTCAGGACACAGTAGATTTTCTTGGACTCACTTGAAGATCTGGGCAAAGAATAGGCTGTCCCTACTGAGTTATAAAAGAACAATTTACATCTGTATAGACCTTTACTTACAAAGTCCAATTGTTCATTTCCTCTGCTTATATATGCTGTGAAGGTTGTATTATTCTCTTTCATGTACAAGAAAATCAAGACAGGAGGTGACGTGCTATGAAGAGTACTAAGTGTTGGTTCTGAAACTGGAACCCCAGTCTCCCAACACTGATTCCAAGATACTTCTGAATACAAAGAAAATGACCTTATTTTATCCCTGAAATACTTTATGTGTCAGCATCTTAGGACTTTTAAAAAGAAGTGACCTGGAGCAGAAGGATGTGGCCCCAAAATTCATTCAAAATGATCCTGGTTCTGCCCTGCTTGCTGATAAATCTGTAGGATTGCAGAGTGGTGAGACTAGGTCCTGAGCGACCACAGGTATGATGAAAAAATGACTTAAAATCACACAGCAATGGTTAGAAATTTTAGCCCAGGCAATTACTAGGAGATGACCTCAGGCAGATTGTTTAATTTTTCTAAGACAATATTTTTAGTTCTAAAAGGCAGAGGGTAATTCTTATCTTACAGGATTATTGTGATGATGAAATGGAATCATATAAAAAATGTCTTTTATAGAATTTGGCACCAAGATGATGTTTAATAGACGGTAGATATTGGTGGTGTTTTTGTTATTGCCACTGTTGCATTATCAGGAGAGTTCCAAGAAAATGCAAGATCCATGACTAATTTAATCAGAATTTCTTTTTCACAAGCACATCCTAGCAGAGACATGATTTCCTGACTGGAAAGGGCCCAAATTACAATTGTCGGAGTCATTCATTACACAAAGGTCATCCCACACCCAGTTGTGAAATTCCCTTGAATCATCAAGTTTCAAACTGGCTCTGCCATCTAAAGAAATGCCTTTAACAGGATTATCGGGTGAGTTCCAAACATCATTCTATTTAGCCACGTGCTTTGAGAATCATCTGCCTACAATGAGGGAAGCCCGGCTTCGATCCCTGGGTCGGGAAGATCCCCTGGAGAAGGAAATGGCAACCCACTCCAGTACTCTTGCCTAGAAAATCCCATGGATGGAGAAGCCTGGTGGGCTACAATCCATGGGATCACCAAGAGTCGCACACGACTGAGTGACTTCACTTTTGAGAATGAATATTTAATAATAAAATTCTGTCCTTAAATCAGTTTTTCCTTTATGCCAAGCAAGTGGTAGTTTGCTCGCATGGCAGTGGTTAGCTTTTACCTGTGAGTGTTGCCTTTCTTCCTAAATTTAGGAGTGTACACTCAGCAGTTATGTTATATGTGCCTGCCTGCTTAGTTGCTTCAGTCATGTCTGACTCTTTGAAACCCTGTAGACTTTAGCTCACCAGGCCCCAATGTTCATGGGATTCTTCAGGCAAGAATATTGGATTCAGTCATGTCTGACTCTTTGAAACCCTGTGGACTGTAGCTCACTAGGCTCCAATGTTCACGGGATTCTTCAGGCAAGAATACTGGAGTGGGTTGACATTTCCTTCTCAGGGGGATCTTCCTGATTCAGGGAACAAATCCACGGTTCTTAAGTCTCCTGCATTAACAGGTGGGTTCTTTACAACGAGTGCGAACTGAGAGGCCCTATATTTGCCTAATCCTTGCCTTTTGTTAGAGAAAAATGGAGTAAATATACATCTATATTAAGGATATTTACTTAAAGATCCATCTTCGCTCTTTTTTACAGATGGAGAAACAGCTAGGTACGCTGTCTGAGATCATGTAGCAGGAGTCAAGCCCAGACTTGATTGATTCCAAGGCCCATTGTATTCCTCCTCTACTGCCTTAGAGACAGAAATAAGGCTTAGAGACAAGAAAACAGACTTCTAGTCAGGGAAGGTTTAATGAAATAAGTTCTGCCAAAGAATCACTTATAAATAGCTCAGATAGGGAGTAATTATGCCCAGTGAGAATGGAGAAGTGCACACAGGGGAAATATATTTCTATATTACACCTATAAGTCTAACTCTTTCTCTTAAGTTCATCATTAATTCATTTATTTATTCATGCTGTCATCTGTATAGTTATTGAATACCTACTTTGTGCTGGACACTGTGTTCTGTGCTCAGGGAGAAGCCAGCGATTCATAAGACAGATATGTAAATGCAATTGTACTCAGTTTGTGAAGCCTTCCTTGATTCCTAAGATGGAAATAATTTCTTCATCCTCTGAAGCATCACACCACTTTTACCCAACTTCTGTGGTACTGAGTGCTCTTGGCAATGGCATACTAGAAAGAACAGAGCCTCTGACCACATCTCTATGTCTTCTGCCTCCAGAATGTCTTTCTTGATAACGTCCCCCACTGCAGCCCATGTTTACTTCACTCTGCCCTGAAGTCCTTCAGTACTGATATGTGACCCTTTCCTAAAACTCAGACTTAGAGGATATGGGCTGTCTTAGAGGGGAATGAGGAAAGGATAGAAAAAGACAGACCAGGATGGGACCTTCTACATCAGTACAGTGGGAAGAGCCCTCTGAAAAACTCACTCATATATCACAAAAGAAAGGAACCAAAGCTCATGGATGGCCATAGAGATAGCAAAAGTAGTGCCAAGCAAAAAAGAATGGACTGTAATCTGTCCAGTCAAGTAAGAGAAATATGCCTGCTTGCATCCTGTCCTTCCTCACCACGTGCAACATCTGAGAAACCATCATCTAGAAGAAGGAGTGAAAGGAAGTTTGTAAGCTAGGTGGACCCCCTACTCCACCCCCTCCATCTACCATGCTTGGCCCTTGTTCTATCCTGTGCTGAGGAAGGAGAAAGGAAGAGCTTTGGTCAGGATTGGGATTATCATTTAAAAGGAATTTTGTACCAGAATAAGACTCCTCTAATGGTTTTTCCAGTGGTCATGTATGGCTGTGAGTGTTGGACTGTGAAGAAATCTGAGCACTGAAGAATTGATGCTTTTGAACTGTGGTGTTGGAAAAGACTCTTGAGAGTCCCTTGGACTGCAAGGAGATTCAACCAGTCCATTCTAAAGGAGATCAGTCCTGGGTGTTCTTTGGAGGGAATGATGCTAAAGCTGAAACTCCAATACTTTGGCCACCTCATGGGAAGAGTTGACTCATTGGAAAAGACTCTGATGCTGGGAGGGATTGGGGGCAGAAGGAGAAGGGGATGACAGAGGATGAGATGACTGGATGGCATCACCGACTCGATGGAAGTGAGTTTGAGTGAACTCTGGGAGTTGGTGATGGACAGGGAAGCCTGGCGTGCTGTGATTCATGGGGTCGCGAAGAGTCGGGTACGACTGAGCAACTGAACTGAACTGAACTGAACTGAATAATATCAAAAGACTTAGAAGTCAAGATATCAGACCAAGATCTCATTAAGGGAGACATTCCCCATCAGGAATTCCCACAGCACAGCTAGAAAGTAGTTTTGGGGGGAAAAATCATGTTTGTAATCAATGGAGCCTCCTAAGTGGTGCTAGTGATAAAGAACCTGCCTGCCAATGCAGGAGAAGCCTGAGACAAGGGTTCAGTTCCTGTGTCGGAAAGTTCCCCTAGAGGAGGGCATGGCAATCAATCCACTCTAGTATTCTTGCTTGGAGAATCCCATGGACAGAGGAGCCTGGCGGGCTACAGTCCGCAGGGTTGAAGAGTCACACACAACCAAAGTGACTTAGCACACAGGTATAACCAATGAGACACATCAGTAAATATCAACATTACTTTTCAAAAGTATCATAAAAGTTAAATTGAAACTTTGAGAAAAGTGACACTGAATGATGATTCACTTAGCTTGGATTCTCAGCAAATTTTATAGGGGACAAGTTTGGTTAAGAGGAGTTGTCTTGTTTCTAACACCTGAAGTATTAAAATAGCAAATAAACAACGGAAGAGGAAATTTGAGCTGAGAAGGTTCTGGGGACATAGATGAATGGCTCATTACATCTACCATTTCAAAAAAAAATCACAATTTGCAGTCAATTTACCACCACAGAGAAAAACATTAGAGAAACGCTTAATGTTTCAGGCTTAACTGGAGCCAAAATTCAATTTCCCATTAATAATAATTTTACTCTCTGCCGTCAGCTTGAAGCAATTTGTTTGCACTCTTTCTCAGTCTCTCTTTGCAGATTCTGCTGAGTCTGGCTAGACTTGTTAAGAGATTGAGATTCTTAATTAAAAGTACCAGGAACCATAATATCTTCAGGGCCGATAGTGAATATGCATTGTTCAAAATGGATAAGGCAAGGTTTGACTTCTAGAGAAGCAGGGAATTTGTTTTTAAAACCCACAGGCAGGGTCAAGAGGATGTGTTATGGTCAGTAAATCCAGGTATTCTAGCCTGCTCACCTCAAACTTCTTCAGGATTTGCAGAGGAGGGTGGGGCAGATCTGCTTCCTACAGGAATATTCTGCAACTCCTCTAGGTGACGGGAGGACTGGAAGGAGGAATAGAGGGCAAAGGGAACGACCAAAGCCCCTATTCTAGGAGATGAATGTCCTGGATCCTCAAAGCACAGAGGAGGCAGAGGAAGTCATTAAACAGGGTATAAAGCAAGGCATTGCAAGCTTAAGTAGGAGGCAAATAGGTGTGTGTCTGAGGTGTTCTTGTTATTGCAGCTGACTGCTCTAATGGCAACCCACGATGCTTATTTCAGGCTTACACGCACAGACACACAGAGACACAATTATATACGCAGTTGTGCACCTAGTGCACACACACACACACACACACAGATGCGAAGCTGTCATAAACAACAGGCATACATCCTCTTTTTTTGTTGTTTTAGTAAGAGATGGCCTTTTAGTCAGGAAAATAGTCCAAATAATCATGCAAAAAAACCAAGTAGGTAAGAGAACTAGAGACGTATGATCCTTTGTGATTTTTACTATTTGGTGATTATTTATATTAGTTGGTGATTCTTTGTTTTTAACTCTCTTTTCTCTCTCATGTCTGCTGTGATGCCAAATAATGTTGCGAGGTTAAGGGTCAGTAGCAACCTTTGTTTGCATTAATAGCTGATTTCTCTAGATCTTCCTCAATTTTAGTGACTGGATGAGTAATTGCTATCACATGCCTGGGCAGACTGCTAAGTGAGGCAGCCTTACAAGTCTATGGAACCTATAAAAATAGAGTGGCCAAGCCTGGAAGTGTAGATTTCTCTGTCGTCTGACACCATAGCTCTTTTCTCTGAGTTTTCTCTCCTGGCTGCCCAATGGAGACCAGGAACTAGATCTTTGATGATTACCAAGCAAGTCAAGAAGAGAGGAGTATCAGCCCAAACCCTGACCTTCTTCTAAGGTTTCCAGCTTTATGTTCACTGATGTGCACAGTAGACCTTTAGTAAAATGTGCCTTTTGGGTAAATATTATATTCCTCCTCTTCTTTAAAAGAGAGACCTTTAGATTTCAGTTGTACTTTAGGAAAACTCATAAATAGGAAAGACGGGCTTACAAAGGAAGAAACAATTACATTTAAATGTGAAGAAAAAAGTAACAAGTCCAGTAAGATTTAGGTAGATGATGGAAAAGGAGGTCCATGGTGTAGAGACAAATCTAGGGGTCCAGGATGGTACAGGCATTTGGACACATTGTACCTGCATGCTAAGTCACTTCAGTCATGTCCAACTCTTTGTGACCCCCATGGACTGGAGCCCACCACACTCCTCTATCCATGGAGTTTTCCAGGCAAGAATACTGGAGTGGGTTGCCATTTCCTTCTTCAGGGGATCTTCCTGACCCAGGGATTGAACCTGAGTCTCTTATGTTTCCTGGATCAGCAAGTGGGTTCTTTACCACTAGCGCCACCTGGTTGAACATATCAGTCTGGGTTAAATTGTCAAGGACAGAATAGATGGCACCTTGTTGAGCTGTGAGGGCCTCAAGAGACAGAAATACAAACAATAGGCTTAGTGCCCAGCATACAGTCAACCTTCAAAGCCAGTAGCAGTCTCCGCGACATGTAGCAGGGTTCTGGACCCTTCTTTCTGAGTTCTCCTGGCTTTCTGTCCATAGCTTTATGCCTGTCACCCTTGCCTTCTGGCCTTTTACTCCTGTAGGAATACCCTGATCTCAGGTTGATCCAGCACCCCTCTTGCTCTTACAACTCAGTTCCCCATGGTCCTGCATTCCTCCCTTCCACTTAGGAAAATATAGTTCAAGGAAAAGAATATTACCAGTCTGGGAATTTCCAGGCTTGCCCAAGACTTATCTAATGAAGTCCCACCAGGAGATGATGTCCACGTTTGGCTCGTTTCCCTGAGCTATTTATATTTCCTGGGAAATTTGGACTGCTACATAGTTGGGTTAACTCACTTTACTATGAGGTCTCTTGTACAGAAGAATCTCCTCTTCAATAGGTCAGTTATAAAAAGCCACGGCCACCCTGGGGTGAGATCAAACATGTTACATTTCAGATCCTAAAATCTGAATAAGAGAGTTGATCTCAACACTCTTTGAAGAGAGCAGGTATCTGGCAAGCTTTGAAGTTCTTGCTATTCCTAAAAGAATTCTAAAACTGTCTACTTTATCTCCTCTGAAAATCTCATTTTCTTTTTCTTTTTTTTTTGCAGATTGATTCCATTTAATTAAACTTATTGGAGATAGCTAGTTTTATGTCCATTTTAATGAGGCCAGTGTTAATCTAGGAACTGAAGACTGGTTTGGATTTGTGGTTGTTTAGGTGCAGAGTTTTCTAAGTAAAAATTAAGAAAAAAATTCTAGAGTTTAGTCACATGAAAATAGTTTCTCTTAGAGAGTTTTCGGACTTATATTAAAAAGCAGAGACATTACTTTGCCAACAAAGGTCCATCTAGTCAAAGCTATGGTTCCTCCAGTAGTCATGTATGGATGTAAGAATTGGACTATAAGGAAAGCTAAATGCTGAAGAATTGATGCTTTTGAACTGTGGTGTTGGAGAAGACTCTTGAGAGCCCCTTGGACTGCAAGGAGGTCCAACCAATCCTTCCTAAAGGAAATCAGTCCTGAATATTCATTGGATGGACTGATGCTGAAGCTCCAATACTTTGGCCACCTGATGCAAAGAACTGACTCATTTGAAAAGACCCTGATGCTGGGAAAGATTGAAGGCAGGAGGAGAAGGGGATGACAGAGGATGAGATGGTTGGATGGCATCACCAACTCAATGGACATGAGTTTGAAAAAGCTCTGGGAGTTGGTGATGGACAGGGAAGCCCCCATAGGGTTGCAAAGAGTCAGACACGATTAAGTGACTGAACTGGACTGATTTCTGGAAAATCCCAATTCCTCAGTTAATTTAGATAACTAGAGTATTCCAAGTAGGTGGTCACATTTTTACTGTAGAGTGGCAGATTTTACTTTCTCAATCTCATTGTTGAACCTTCATCCTTAAACGGACATTCTTGAAATGTCATGCTCTTGGATCCTGTTTCCCCTCTCCAGTGCTTTTGTGTTTTACTATAAAAAGTTCTGGTACTGTAAGGGTGTGGCAGAAAGAGCATTGGACTTGAACCCAGGATAACTGAGTTTCTGTACTACTCTGCCAGCTACTAACATTCCACTAGGTAAAGGTTTCACCTCCAGATGTCATATTGAAAAGTAACAATGGTAGAAAAATCAGAAAACTGATCAGATTATTTGAGGTCTGCAGGTAGAATGTATTTATCCCAGCTTTCCTCTTCCTTGAGTATTTGGAATGTCTATGTAAATTCTTTCAATGTGAAGAGAGATCATTTTTCTTGAATGATCATGTCCCTAATCATGAGTTTAGTTATATTTTGCATGTTCTGATAGATGTAAAAAAAGTATCAAAGGAAAGTATCAGTTTTCATTTATTTACCCTCAGTGGCCTTCCCTGGTGGTTCAGGTGGTGAAGAATCCGCATGCAATGCAGGATATCCAGGTTCGATCCCTGGGTTGAGAAGATCTCCTGGGCAAGAGAGTGGCTACACACTCTAGTATTTTTGCCTGGGGAGTCTCATGGGCAGAGGAGCCTGGCTGGCTACAGTCCATGGGGTGGAAAGACTCAGACACATCTGAGCGACTAACATTTTCTTATGAGTCATGTGATCTGCAAATCATTCCACTCTTTTGGGCTTCAGTTTCTTTACCTGCAAATTGCAAGACATAACTTACTGAATTCTCAATTTCATTTTGCCCAGCTGTATTATCCTGTGATTCTTGATTCTTTGAAAGCTCCTGTGACTCTCCACTGGTATCTTTGTTCTCATCCAATTGTCTGTTTATTCAGCAAATACCACTGAACACCTGTGATGTACAAGAGCTGCACTAGATTCTAGGAAATGGCTGTGAAAAAGCAACAAGCTTCCTACCCATCAGTGCAGTTCAGTCACTCAGTCGTGTTTGACTCTTTGTGACCCCATGAACTGCAGCATGCCAGGCCTCCCTGTCCATCACCAACTCCCGGTGTCCACCCAAACCTATGTCCATTGAGTCGGTGATGCCATCTAACTATCTTATCCTCTGTCGTCCCCTTCTCCTCCTGCTCTCAATCTTTCCCAGCATCAGGGTCTTTTCAAATGAGTCAGATCTTCACATCAGGTGGCCAAAGTGTTGGAGTTTCAGCTTCAGCATCAGTTTCAGTCCTTCCAATGAACACTCAAGATTGATGTCCTTTAGGATAGACTGGTTGGATCTCCTTGCAGTCCAAGGGACTCTCAAGAGTCTTCTCCAACACAGTTCAAAAGCATCAATTCTTCAGCGCTCAGCTTTCTTTATAGTCCAACTCTCACATCCATACATGACCACTGGAAAAACCACAGCCTTGACTAGACAGACCTTTGCTGGCAAAGTAATGTCTCTGCTTTTTAATATGCTGTCTAGGTTGGTCATAACTTTCCTTCCAAGGAGTAAGTGTCTTTTAATTTCATGGCTGCAGTCACCATCTGCAGTGATTTTGGAGCCCAGAAAAATAAAGTCAGCCACTGTTTCCACTGTTTCCCCATCTATTTCCCATGAAGTGATGGGACCAGATGCCATGATCTTCGTTTTCTGAATGTTGAGTTTTAAGCCAACTTTTTCACTCTCCTCTTTCACTTTCTTTAAGAGGCTTTTTAGTTCCTCTTAACTTTCTGCCATAAGGGTGGTGTCATCTGCATATCTGAGGTTATTGATATTTCTCCCGGCAATCTTGATTCCAGCTTGTGCTTCTTCCAGCCCAGCGTTTCTCATGATGTACTCTGAATATAAATTAAATAAGCAGGGTGACAATATACAGCCTTGACATACTCCTTTTCCTATTTGGAACCAGTCTGTTGTTCCATGTCCAGTTCTAACTGTTGCTTCCTGACCTGCATACAGATTCCTCAAGTGGCAGGTCAGGTGGTCTGGTATTCCCATCTCTTTCAGAATTTTCCACAGTTTATTGTGATACACACAGTCAAAGGCTTTGGCATAGCTAATAAAGCAGAAATAGATGTTTTTCTGGAATTCTCTTGCTTTTATGATGATCCAGTGAATGTTCACAATTTGATCTCTGGATCCTCTGCCTTTTCTAAAACCAGCTTGAACATCTAGAAGTTCATGGTTCATGTATTGCTGAAGCCTGGCTTGGAGAATTTTGAGCATCACTTTACTAGCATGTGAGATGAGTGCAGTTGTGCAGTAGTTTGAGCATTCTTTGGCATTGCCTTTCTTTGGGATTGGAATGAAAACTGACATTTTCCAGTCTTGTGGCCACTGCTGAGTTTTCCAAATTTGCTGGTATATTGGGTGCAGCACTTCCACAGCATCATCTTTCAGGATTTGAAATAGTTCAACTGGAATTCCATCACCTCCGCTAGCTTTGTTCATAGTGATGCTTTCTAAGGCCCACTTGACTTCACATTCCAGGATGTGATTCCTACCCATAAAGGTTATCATTTAATTTTTTTCCCTTTTCCTGTTTTCCCCTGAGAACCTCCAGTATTCATTAAAAGATATACAGATGAATATAAATAAAAAGCACAAGGAACAAATAAAAATATTTTGAATAAGTGATCACAATCCTGCAAAAGATGGGTTGAGAAGCAGAGGTCAGCAAAGAGTTCAAATTGTAAGTCAAATGTATAAATTATTTAGTTTCAAGAACAGGGTGTGGAGAAAAGGGAATGCTCTTGCACTGTTGGTGAGAATATAAATTGTTACAGTCACTATGGAATACAGTATGCTGCTGCTGCTGCTAAGTTGCTTCAGTCGTGCCTGACTCTGTGCGACTCCATAGATGGCAGCCCACCAGGCTCCCCCATGCCTGGGATGCTCCAGGCAAGAACACTGGAGTGGGTTGCCATTTCCTTCTCCAATGCATGAAACTGAAAAGTGAAAGTGAAGTTGCTCAGTCGTATCCAACTCTTAGCGACCCCATGGACTACAGCCTTCCAGGCTCCTCTGGCCATGAGATTTTCAGGCAAGAGTACTGGAGTGGAATACAGTATGGAGAATCCTTAAAAAACTAGGAATAAAACCACCATATGACCCAGAAATCCCACTCCTAGATATATACCCTGAGGAAACCAAAATTGAAAGAGACACTTGTATCCCATTGTTCATTGCAGCACCGTTCACAGTAGCTAGAACATGGAAGCAACCTAGATGTCAGTAAATGATATCACATGAAGCTAAATAAATTTAAATCCCAATTGTTATTCATCCAGCTATAGTAATTTAGAAAAACTTTCATTTCTTAATGAATTGTGCCATAATTCTGTAGGAAATTTTAATGGAACAAATAATCTACTGCTAATATATTTATCCTCTCCATCAAGATCTACTGATTAGTCTATAATGCAATCATTTCCACTTTATACTATATTTTAATATATTTTAAGATGATTTCTTTCTCATTTTCTTCAAAATACATATTTTAAATGAATTTTACAACTTCCAGTTATACTTTATACTTTTCCTTATTTAGGTCATACTTTATTCCATTAGGTTTAGTCATGAATGATCTCTTTTTGTTCTGCAAAAGGGTAGTAGAAAGCAAAAACAGCTTGACAAGAAACACAGTTTCATAAATGTTTCAATTCTTTTCTCAGGGAACAAATTGAATGTTTTCATCATATTGGCCTGACTTGTTTAGTCCTAAATCATCCATTTAACATCTTGGCAGGTCTACCTTTTAAATTTATTTTATATATATATATATATATGGCAAGAAAATAAATCGCTTGACATTTCAGGATTTATTAGTAAACAATATTGTAGAAATGAGGCCTGTTCTGGTGGTCTTTGCCTTCTCATGTGTGCGTGTGCGTGCTAAGTTGCTTCAGTCATGTCCAACTCTTTGCAACACAGTGGATGATAACCTGCCAGTCTCCGCTTTGCATGGAATTTTCCAGGCAAGAATACTGAAGTGGGTTGCCGTGCCCTCCTCCAAGGGATCTTACCGACCCAGGGATTGAACTCTCATCTCTTTACATCTCCTGCATTGGCAAGTGGGTTCTTTACCACCAGTGCGATCTGGGGAACCCCCTACCTTCTCACACTGGAAAGCAATTGCTTTTACTATGCCTCAGCTGATATTAATGAAACAGCCTCAATGTGAGGAGACCAAATGCAAAGGTGTTTTAAATGGATAATAATAATGATATTTGCTAGTCACAAGACATTTAATACATACTGGGACAGGCATTTCGCATACATTAAGTATTTTAATTCTCACAATACCCTAATAAAATAAATGGTAAGGCCTCATTTTACAGATGAGCATCGTATCCAGATCATCTAGCCCCAAACCTGTCTTGTCCATCTCCAAGCCCATGCTTGTATTCACTGTAAATACTGCCTCCTTTTAAATAGAAAACTATTAACAAGTAGCCTAAATAGAAAAGACTGAAGCAGCTGCAAGGCATTAGAAGATGCTGCTAGAATTTGATCTCAGCACAGGGAAGGAGCTCTCAGCTCTTTCTAGACAAGAGATATCATGGCAATCAATAGCTTCCTCATCTAATTTATACCATATTTGCAAAATAATTTAAAAATTATCAAAAATGAAAATCTCCTTCTTCCCACAGCTCTCATCACAGATCCACACACACACATCTACACGTCACACACACATATCACACACACACCATACACACACACACAAACACACACACATCACATTGTATGACAACTTTTAAAAAGGATGTTATGCCCTTCCAAAGTGAGAACAAAATCTTTTTATTTGCATTATTTTATTTTTGAAATCAACAGATTGTGTTGATTTATTAAAGAATTCTCTTCAAAAAGCATTTTTGTCTTTTGTTAAAAAAATTCCCAAGAAGTAATAAGAATTCAAAGCCCTTTAAAGAGAGTATGAGTGTAACCCACATAAGTATTCTAGTAAGGTACACCAAAGGGTGCTTTGTTGAGAAAAATAATTGCTGTTATCCTCTTCAGTCAATGTGAGAGTATTATATTCTTACAAAAAAAAAATGGAAGTGCATTTGTGTATTTTTTTGCCATGGTAAAATAAAGATATTGGACCTGGTAATAGCTAAATATTTCCTTCCAGCCTTCTCTACTCAACTTATATTTCAGAAAGACATTTTTGAGATCATAATACTTCTATCATTAAACTTATTTCATAGTATTATAATTACCTGTCCACTGTTCACAATATTGAAGACACAAGGGTATGAGGCCCCATATCTATTGCTTGGGTCCAGAAGAGGTTCTGGTTCCTAATACAGATAAATGTTTTTCATGTGATAAAATTGTCATTCAGTTAAAAAGACCACTTAATCTATGTTTAGTAATATTTGTCTGGAATATAGTACTCACTCGGAAATGAGTAAATTCAAGTACTAGAACTGCCAGGATTTTAAACAGATTATAGGGAGTTGACTAAATTAGTCAATCATTTTCAACTCAAATAATTTGATCAACAGATGTATCCCATGCAGTGAACTGATTTGAGTTTTTCCCTATATGAAACATTGACAGGTCTCCTTTTTTTTGCTTTATACTTTTTTAATGAAACACAATTAAAATGATAATATAGAAAATTTCCTTGGAAGATATAAATAGCTATGTTTTAAATATGAATTCAATAGCAGTTACTCTTCTGTATGTTGTGTTTATCATTTTATTTACTTTTTAATTAGAGGACAATTGTTTTATAATGTTGTGTTTGTTTCTGCTGCAGAATAGAGAGGTCTCCTTTTGAAGGAAAAGAGGATTTGCTCTAAGGAATGTTTTATTTGTTTTTTTTTAATTGTAGTTGATTTCCAATATTATATTAGTTCAGGGATGTGAGATTTGGACTATAAAGAAAGCTGAGCACCAAAGAATTGATGCTTTTGAACTGTGGTGTTGGAGAAGACTCTTGAGAGTCCCTTGGAATGCAAGGAGATCCAACCAGTTCATTCTAAAGGAAACCGGTCCTGATTATTCATTGGAAGGATTGATGCTGAAGCTGAAACTCCAATATTTTGGCCACCTGATGAAAAGAACTGACTCACTTGAAAAGACCCTGATACTGAGAAAGATTGAAGGTGGGAGGAGAAGGGGACAACAGAGGATGAGATGGTTGGATGTCATCACTGACTCAATGGACATGAGTTTGAGTAAACTCTGGGACTTGGTGATGGACAGGGAAGCCTGGCGTGCTGTAGTCCATGGGGTCTCAAAGAGTCGGACACGACTGAGTGAGAGAACTGAACTGACTGAGAGTCCATTTAAAGTTATTATAAAAGTATTCTCTGCGCTGTGCATTACATCCTGTATCCTATGTATTTTGTGCCTGGTTGTTTGTATCTCTTAATCCCCTTTGCCTAGATTGCCTTTTCCCGCATGTATTTTCACTTATATGTGGGATACAGAAAGAAAACAAATGAATGAATGTATTAAAAACAAGAAATAGTTTTGTTCTTTGACAACAATAAAGCAAGCAAATAAAACAACTTAAATATGTGAGCCCCGTTTTAGCGGAAAATATGTATTTGAGATATTAAATACACATATGTGTAAGCATGCACACACACAGACACCAACTTCATCTTTAAGATGGGTACTATTTCGAATTAGTAGATTGCTTTGCTAGATGGAATTGCTAGGCTAAGAATATCAACTTCAAATCAGATTGGATTTTGCCTCATGCTATATTTTCTTTCTCTAAGACTCAAAATATCAAAGCAGAAAAACATAAGACCTTTCCTTTTGACACTTTGCATTTCTCTTATAATAAAGACACATATTTTATAAACTAATACTCAAAGTATTCACATAAGGTTACTAACCAATGACTATAATAGAATAAAAAATACATAAATTGAATCAGTTGGTACAAATGAATCAGCAAACTCGTAACTTCCTATCTGCCGGCCTTTGTTTTTAGAGTTATAAATATTTCTGTGTCACTAGCTGTGGACACACTGCCTTCTTTTTCTTCTTGCTGCATTTGAATCTATTAACATGGACTGATTTCCTAGAACGCCAAAGAAACGCTATTTTCTGAAAACAAACAGTGTTAAAGATTGTGGCTGAGACTAATACTTGCATTCTCAATAGGCAGTCATCCTTCCTGTTTTTCTTATCTACAGAGCCCAATGAAGGAGGAGCAACAATACAGTCAGTAAAATACACACACACACACACACATAATATTTTAAATATATACACATATATGTGTGTGTGTATATATCCATATACTTCCCTTCATACAAGCAGAAGTTATTGGGTTGGCCTTTCAGGAAGGCTCCTTGAAAGAAAGGCAGCCTGAGATGGTGCATGTCCCTTTTTCTCTTCTTACTACCTAGGAGAAATCTCAGCTCGGCTCTCCTAATACAGCAGCAGCCATGGAACAACAGCAGCTCTCAACGCAGGCTAAAAGAATAGATGGTACTACTGGTAAAGAATCTGCCTGCCAGTGCAGGAGACATAAGAGAGACTGGTTTGATCCTTGGGTCTGGAAGATCCCTTGGAGGAGGAAATGGCAACCCACTCCAGTATTCTTGGGCTTCCCTGGTGGCTCCATTTCAGTAAAGAATCTACCCACTATTCAGAAGACCCAGGTTCGATGCCCTGGCTTAGGAAGGTCCCCTGGAGAAGGAAGTGACAACCCACTCCAGTATTCTTGCCTGGGAAATCCCATGGACAGAGGAACCTGGTGGGCTACAATCCATGGTCTCATAAGAGTCAGACACAACTTAGTGACTAAACCAATATTCTTGCCAGAAGAATCCCACGGACAGAGGAGCCTGGAGTGTTATAATCCATGTGGAAGCAGAGTCAGGTGTGACTGAGCTGAGCATTTGAGCACATACATACACAAAAAGATAAAACAAACAGAGTCACAGAGACCTTGTTGAGGCTCTGAACCATATATTTCAACAGACTTTATTTTGTGAGGAAAAAATGAGAACAAAACTACTTCTATTGCCATGATTTCTGTTGCCCTCTAAGCACAACTCCCAATGTATCTTCACATAAAAATGCCTTCAGAAATCTGGAAAGACTGATGTCTAGAAACCAACAATGAACAAACCAATATATGTTATTCTTATAGTCACAGTTAGTATGAACACATTTTTATTATACATTTTGGAAAGAAAGTCTTCAATTTTTATTTATTTTTTCCTTTGGTCCTGGATTGATTCATGGCTGAAAAACTTAATTAGCTTCAACATCCTGAGTCTGTCTATTTGGGATATGCTAAAGTCGTAACACCTCCGCCAAAACAAAACGTAACCTTGAAGGTAGTGAATGTAAGACAGAAAGTGGTCCATGGTATCCATCCAGCATGCTGTGTGGACCTGATCATCTTTGCAGCTCTCCTTTTGCCCCCTTCCTTGGAGTTTTCATAAAGCTATCTTTGCCCTTGGTATGCTGCCTTGTAATTTATCCTTATGGTTTCACCCTCGCTGGTCTGTGAACAAATTGAGGGCAGGAAAATTCTTTGATCATTTCAGTCAGTTCAGTTGCTCAGTGGTGTCCGACACTTTGCGACCCCATGGACTGCAGCATCCCAGGCTTCCCTGTCTATCACCAACTCCCAGAGCTTGCTCAAACTCATGTCCATTGAGTCAGTGATGCCATCCAACCATCTCATCCTCTGTTGCCCCTTCTCCTCCTGCCTTCAATCTTTCCCAGCACCAGGGTCTTTTCTAGTGAGTCAGTTCCTTACACCCAAATTATGTTTGTTGTTGTAGCTCAGTCACTAACTTATGTCAAACTCTTAATGACCCCATGGACTGCAGCACACCAGGCCTCCCTGTCCTTCACTATCTCCCAGAGTTAGCTCAAATTCATGTTGATTTAGTTGGTGATGCCATCCAACCATCTCATCCTCTACTGCCCTTTTCTCCTTTTGCCTTCAATCTTTTCCAGCATCAGGGTCTTTTCCAATGAGTTGGCTCTTCACATCAAGTGGCCAAAGTATTGGAGCTTCGGCATCAGTATCACTCTTTCCAATGAATATTCAGGGTTGAATTTCCTTTAGGATTGACTCATTTGATCTCCTTGCAGTCCAAGGGACTCTCAAGAGTCTTCTCCAACACCACAGTTCAGAAGCATCGATTCTTCAGTGCTCAGCCTCCTTCATGGTTCAAAATATATTATTTGAAGTTTAACCCTTTATGAGTCTCTATTTTCTCTCATCTATGTGGGGATTTTGTCTCCCACAGAGGGCAGAGGTAATTACTAGAAGAAATAATCTGTTTAAAGTTCATGCCTACTTCCATAGAAGCCACTCAGTAAGGGAATTATAACACTTTACTAGATCATAGGTCGTGTTGGTGTTTGATGAAACTCAGCATTTTTCAGGAGTGTTTCTGTGATGCATGATGAGGAAAGAGTATTCCTTAGACTAAAATACCTCTGGAACATGACTTCATTTATCTTAGAAATTGTCATATTAATGTGTATCAATATGACATTAATATAGTAATATTAATATTACTAGTAATATTAATTAATAAATATGTCATTAATATTAATACTGAGTGACTGAAAAAAATATATTGATAGGTCATGTTAATACACCAAGTAACTTCCCAGTCTCAGGGATATCTTTACTACTCAAACCAGTAACTACTTCTCCCAGTGGGCCGGGACTGATAGCAAGCAGTTTGACTCAGAATCTAACATCAACTAGCCCCAACCTAAGACCTTGTACACCAAGGAGAGATGAAAGAGAAACCAGGCACTATTGTTTCCACAAACTCTTCCTTGATGATGCCCTTTCTCTTGCCTCTCATGCTGTTTTAAAACAAGTGAATACAATTATTTCAGCAAGAATAGGCTTTCATTCTGACATTTCAAGAAGATGGATGCTCATATTAATTATGGACCAACTTTGTCTCTCTCCACCAGCAACTCTTTCATTTATTTATTTTTTTACTGCTGCAAACATCTTTATTCATTTAAAGTCACCTCCTCATCCAGTTTCTAGTCCTAGGAGGTTTCTGTAGACTGAGAGCAAATTTGGGGAACTGTAATGACTACTGTTTAAAGTTTTCTGTAACTTTTCCCATTCAGATATAATGACTGTGCCATGGCACTCCCCTGTTGTCATATAACTTTCTGCTTAAATCCACAAACACAGGATGTTTGCAAATATGTAGTTGCTTTTCTGTTTATCTCTTGGGAAATAAATGCATCTTCCCAAGTTCCTTGTAATAACATGTGAATATAAATTTCTTCAGTCTTCTCTCTATTCCCCTTCTCCTTTTTGATTCTGTGCTCTAGTCAGTAACACTCACAGTTCTGAAACTGGCCGTGTCTTCCTGGGTGACCAGATGTTCTGTCTACCTGTAGCAACCTCATTGCATCATTGCTCTTCCTTTCTTTGTTCCTAGTCATCCTGCCATACTCAACTCTTCCCATTCCCACCCAAGCCATTGTTATGAGTTATTTCCATGCTCACTCTAATGGCTGCTCCAAACCTTGACCTATTGGTTCTGTTTGTTCTTTATCTGTACCCCACTTCAGTCATGCCTTCCTGGAATTCGCCACTCTTGGGAACTACTCAGCTTCTAAGATCCTATCTTTAAACCTGCTACTCTCTAACCTGAATCTCTTCTCTTTCCTAGTGCCTCATCAAAAATTCTCACTGAGTAGCTGAGTCTATGACCTTGGCAGGTCTGTAGTCTGCAGATTCCCACCTTTGTTCCCTATCTCTCAGCCTTCTCCAGGTTTTGATTCTGTCTGTACTGAGCTTCTGTGTCATGGTCTTTTACTTCAGTTAGCCTTGCTGATAGTTGCAAGGTTTTTTCTGCAGCTTTTCTCCTTATTCTTGTCACATTCACTTGAAAAACCATTTACATGAATCAAAGGTCCAACTTCTTTTGTTTTTTAGCTATGTTCATGAACACTGTGGAACCAATATATCAATACATAGCCATGTAGCTTAATGCAACATATATGCAAGGTCACAGATATGAACTACGGCCTCAAAGACTCCCAGCAAACATACGGTTTTAGTTAGCTATTCCATTTTTATTTTGTACAGCTAAGTTCAAATTTTCCAACTTTTGATGCACATTTCTCTTTCAAGATTATTATTAGACAGCCTCATTTCTTATCATACATACACACACACACACACACACACACACACACAAAACACATGGAATGTGGCAGAAACTCCTTCAATTGGTGGCCTCCATACCTATTAATACAAGTGTGATTTCTGAAAAAAGTGGAAAATGTCCCTTCTTCAAGGTCTGTTTAGTCAAAGCTATGTTTTTTTTTTTTTTTCCCAGTAGTCATATATGGATGTGAGACTTGGACCATAAAGAAGGCTGAGTGCCCCAAAATTGTTGCTTTTGAACTGTGGTGCTGGAGAAGAGGGAGAGATGGTTGGATGGCAACACATGAGTTTGAGCAAACTCTGGGAACTGGTAAAGGACAGGGAAGCATGCTGTGCTCCACAGGTTCATGAAGAGTTGGACACAATTTAGTGACTGAACAACAACAGCAACAAAGGCTAACAGCCCCTTTACCTGTAATATGGATTTCATCCTCCTCTTGTATTTCCCTCTCCCCTCTCTCCTGCACACACATGCACATACACACTCACTAAGAAGTCTCTCTGTTGATTCTTCCTTTCCTCTTTGTAACAGTAATCTCTTCCTTTCTTCTGGCTTTCTTAGAAAATATTTAAGCATACCAAAATCTTTTTCAGCTTAAAGAAACAAAAACCAAAAAACCTCTGTCCTTGACCTTTTGCTTTCCCCAATTACAGCCCTTTTCCTTCTATTCACAGTTTACATGAAAACATGTATTCAAATTTAATATGACTTGTTCTCCTCCTATTCATTCTTCTACCTGCTGAAATTCATCTTCTGCGCCATCACTTGCTCCCAATGCTGGAACAAGGGTTGTCTCATTATTTCACCATAGACTGCCTTCTTGCTCAAACTCATGTGCACTTTTAATTACTTGTCTTATTTGACCATCTTGTAGAATAGGACAGGGTGGGGGCAGTTTCTTCAACTTGAAATACACAGATTGATAGAAGACTCTCTAACTCTTCACCACTCCCACCCTCCACATCTAGAAATCAAGCTCTATCAAATCTCTCTCAAACCTTTTCTACTCATTTCTCTCTAGACCACCTGCTGCTGTTCATTCAGATTGTGGTTGATTATCTACCATCTTCACCGTTGGGTTTTCTTGCAGGTTTCTTCAAGTCCGGTTTGGATTCACCACAACCATGCCAACACGTAATCTGTTCAGCACATGTGCTAGAGAAGTTCTAGTGCATCCAGGTGTGCATGTGTTCTAAGTCACTCTAGTTGTGTCTGACTGTTACTCCATGGACTGTAGCACACCAGCTCTTCTGCCCATGGTATTCTCCAGGCAAGAATACTGGAGTGAGTTGCCATGCCCACCACCAGGGAATCTTCCTGACCCAGGTACTGAATCCATGGTTTTTACATCTCCTGCATTGGCAGGCAAGTTCTTTACCACTGAGCTACATGGGAAGCCTCTAGTACATCTAGTCACTTCCTGATAAAAGCAAACCAAGTCCTTCACCATCTTCCTATTGTCCTCAGAATAAAAGCTAATTCCCCAAACATAATTTTTAAAAATGAAATCCCTGTTTTTTTTATCCAGTTTTATCTCTGATCTCTCTTTTCACCTACTACCACATCATTCTTACAATCTGCCCACAGTCATCCTGAAGGTCATTTCATCTCTACAATATATTCCATGTTTTTCTCTCCCAGGAATTTTGCCTGTGTTGTCTTTTTCTACCTGAAATATCTCTTCTGCACTTCAATCTCCCCCCGCCTTCATTTCCCAAACATCATTTCTATTTCTTCACCTGGTTAATTTCTCCTTAGTTCTAGGACTCCATTTGGCTATCAATCCCTGAGTTAAGACAGACTTATATAACCTTCAATTAATGACCATAATATCCTCTATTTACCCCCTGCCAAGGACAACCTTTCTTACATTCAACTGTTGATGTAAATTACTAGATAGAAAATATTTTGAGGTCAGAAATCTGCTTAATTCTTTATTCACAGATCCTAGCTTAGTGATATAGTAGGTACGAATAAATGTTTATTGATTAAACAACTATAAACTCAAGTATGTAAATAGAGTGTTCATTTTAGAGTTTATATCCTTTAAACTATTTCCATATCTATTCTAGTATTTGATTGTCATAACAATCTTGTATTGTATGGAGAAATTTCAATTTTTAATGATATCTAGTTTACTATTACTTAATTTTCCACTTAGAGCTTTTTGTATACTGTCTAATAAATCTTCACCTAATCCAAGCTGGGAAAACATTTCCTACATTTTCTTCTAGAAGTATTACAGTATTAATTTGTACTTTTTACATTTAGATATATGCATCTCAAAGTAATTGCTGTGCACAATGTTAGGGAGAAGTTGAAGTATTTTTTCCCATGCATTTATCAAGTTGTTCCAGTAGAAGCTGTTGAGAAAGCATTCATTTTCCAATGGAATTACCCAAGCACTTTCATCTAAAATCATTTAGTCACTTAGCTATGGGCCCTTTTGTGGACTCAAATTTGTTCCATTGATCTATTTCTCTACTCTTTTACCCATCTCACTTTGTCTTGATAATATAACCTTATAACACATTTTAAAATCAGAGAGTGAGTCCTTTAAATTCGTTCTTCTTTTCAAATATTGTTTCATCTGGTGTCAATGCTTTGCATTTCCATAGAATTTTTAGAATAGTCAATTTGTGCCAAAAAGTCACTTGAGATCTTGATTAGTATTTGTTGAATGTACAGACACATTAACAGTATGTAATTTTCTAATTCGTAAAATAGCCTATTCCTCAACTTACTCAGATCGCCTTTGGTTTCTTTTAGCAATGTTTTATAGTTTTCATTAGAGCTTTTGCTCATTTTTCCTTAAATTTATTCTAAAGAACTTACGTATTTTTGATGCTCCTGTAAATTTTTAATAATTCATTCTCCCATTGATTCTTGAATGGAAAAATGCATTATTTAATTTTTTTATTTCCTTTGACCTTGCTAAATTTGCTCATCAGACTAAAAGTTTTTGTGTGTGTGTATGTATGTGTGTGTGTGTATTTCTTTTGAGTATTTTCTTCCTTAAGTATTTGAGATTATGTCTTCCTTAAGTACTTGATAGAGTTTAAACAGTAAGACATCAGGGTCTTAATCTAATACATAATGACCTAATGGATGAAGACAGTCTTAATAGCTAAAAATCTGAAGGTTGTATTTTAAACTTTGTAATAATAATTAAATTAAATCTTAATAATAATGATTTAAATTAATTACATAAATAAGATTGACGAGAAGAGGAATAATATTAAACTAATTTTTTCATTTTTTATGTAGGGAGCCAATGTTTAAACAAAATGTATAACTACAAAAGTGGATCTCTGAGTATATACTTTAGAATTGCAAGAACTACCAACTTTATTAAAACAAACCAACAGTTAAAATAGAATTTAAATGAAGAGTGAAACTGTGAGTGTAAGGAAGGAGGTGAAATATTTAAAATGCTCTTTAACCCTTCAGTATATTTTAACCTTGTGAACATACTGATTTTATTATGCTGCTGCTAAGTAGCTTCAGTCGTGTCCAACTCTGTGTGACCCCATAGACGGCAGCCCACCAGGGTCCCTCGTCCCTGGGATTCTCCAGTCAAGAACACTGGAGTGTGTTGCCATTTCCTTCTCTAATGCATGAAACTGAAAAGTGAAAGTGAAGTCGCTCAGTCGTGTCCGACTCTTAGCGACCCCATGGACTGCAGCTTACCAGGCTCCTCTGTCCACGGCATTTTCCAGGCAAGAGTATTTATTATGCTAAAATATATAAAAACATTTTCCAAGATACATCTTCATCATATCATTTTTTATCTCAGTTTTGCCAGTTTTTTCATTTTGGTTATAATAAATTTTTCTTAAAAATAATTTTGAACATCTGCAAGTTAATCTCTGCAAACACAAAGCCCCTACCAGATGTTTCTGCCTGGCTCTGGGCCCAGAAATATTAATGGAATTATAATGGAGAAGGTCTTGAGCAAACGTATTTGTCAATCTGCTTGTGCTCTCAGTCTTAAATTGTACTAAAATGGATGATAGGATGGCATTAAATAAAACTGCTGTGGGGTCTCAGCAGTTTATCTGAACATGTGGTTGATTCTATTCGCCTCTGTTTTCTACTTCAAAAGCCAAGTTTGTCCTTATATCATTTTTTATAACTTGAGATTGAGATTGGTTTTGCAGAGAATTTGAAAACTCTTTATTTCCATATGTACTTGAATGTGAACTACCCTTGGACTCTTTCAATCTCACACAATTTACTCATTTCTATCTACTCACACCTCATTTTTAATACATTTTCCTCACCTTTGCATGGTCAAAGAAAAGTAGCAATTAATTGCTGAAAATAGGCTTAAATACCATCAAAGAAGACCAAAGAGAATCAAGCAGTATCATTTTTCAAAATCTTTTTGGAGCCAGATTTAATTATAAATTTCTTAATTTGCTTTGCAACATTTTGTATGGTCAGTTTTTAGAGTGATTTATTAAGACAGGACACCTGTAGTCAGCTGGTTCTGTGTTCCTTGCATGTATGTTCAGTCACCTCAGTCATGTCTGATTCTCTGCCACCCTATGGACTGTAGCCCACCAGGCTCCTCTGGTCCATGGGATTCTCTAGGCAAGGATACTGGAATCGGTTGCCATGCCCTCCTCCAGGGGATCTTCCTGACCCATGGACTGAACCCTTGTCTCAGGCATCTCCTGTACTGGCAGGTGGATTCTTTACCACGAGCACCATGTTTTTTGCCATGCCTGAGTACTTAGTCATGTCTGACTCTTTGCAACCCTTTGGACTATAGCCTGCCAGGCTCCTCTGTCCATGGGGTTTTCCAGGCAAGAATACTGGAGCGGGTTGCCATTTCCTTCTCCAAGGGATCTTCCCAAACCAGGAATCGAACCCTATGTCTCCTATGTCGCCTGCATTGCAGGCAGATTCTTTACCCGCTGAGCCATCAGGGCAGCTTGTTCTTTAAAGCCATGTTCTTTAGGAACTCCTTCATGCCTCTCAGAGATGGCTGGCTGAGTTTCCATGAGGTCAGGATCCAAGCCACAGTCTTTTATAGCAGACAACTTACTTTATTATCATTGTTTAAAGGTGATAGAGGGGATAGCAGAAGGAATTCGACACTCACTTTTGTACTTTCTCCTTATCATTCTAATTTCTCCCAGTAGGTTATAAGCTTTTCAATAGCAAAACGGATTTTTGATTCTTCCATGCATTTTTTAAATTGCCATAAACACATTGCTATTTCTGTTTAAGAAACAATTTGTTACAACTAAAGTTCTTGTTGATTTCTCTAGATTGGTTTGACTAGTACATATACAAATATACATTGTTTTCATTGTGTTAAGAAATTAGTGAACTTCTGACTTCCAACTAGGATATGAAATGTTAGAAAGATTATTGACCCCACCATAACAATAAGAAATAGCCAGGTCATATAAAAGATCATTCTGACTCTTTGCGACCCCGTGGACTGTAGCCTAAGAGGCTTCTCTGTCCATGGGATTTCCCAGGCAAGAATACTGAAGTGGGTTGCTATTTCCTTCTCCAGGAGATCTTCCCTACCCAGGGATTGAACCCGGGTCTCCTGCATTGTAGGCAGACGCTTTACTGTCTAAGCCATCAGGGAAGTCCATAAAAGATCATAGTTGTTATCAATTCAAAAAGGTGAGGGTGCAGAGCAAGCAACTAAGCTGAAATCTAAGGAAAGACAGGCATATCCAAAGAGAGATGGAGCACAAGAAACGACTAACCAGTGCAAATTAAGAGAGGAAACCAGATCCCCCATTTAAGTGGGAAAAAATTTCAGCTAAGACGTTTTAATGAATTGTTAAAGTTTGAGTGTGGGATAGTGTGAGGCTTCTGAGACCTCAGACACAAAAGCAGTTTGCAACTGATCATGGGTTCTTCTCCATGGATCTCTAACAGGCAATCAGGAAATATTGATGGCATGGCAGGAGACACAGAAACATACCTTGCAGTTCAGACTTAGAAGATATAAACTCCATACTAAATAGTTAAGCAGAACAAGAAGAACAAAGATAAAAATATAACCTCATCAGAAACTATGCGAGTCAGAAGACAGTGGATGGCTTCAGAGCACTGAGAGAAGAAAAAGATTGACATGCAATTTTACATCCCCTGAAAATAAATTTCAGCAGTGAAGCAGAAACAAAGACTTTCAAAAAAAGATATAATTCTGCATTAACAGACCTACAGTAGAAAAAATATTAACAGAAATTCTTCAAGCAGAAGAACGTGATAATACACAGGAACCTGGATGTAGAAAAAGAAACAAAAGTCTCCAGAAATGATCAAAATGAAAAGAAATATTAAATACCAAGATAAAGCAAAAATATTACTGGCTTCATTCCCATTTCCCTGTATACTTTCTCTACAAACTACTTACTGGAATGTGGAATGGTGGACTAAGGTAGCTTTAGGTATAGCTGTAACTAGACTCAGAGCTAGATATACAAGAAATATGGAAGATGGGTGTGTTTTTTTTCCATTATGGTTCATCACAGGATATTGAACTTAGCTCCCTGTGCTATACAGTAGGGCGTTGTTGTTTATCCATTCTGTATATAATAGTTTGCATCTGCTAGTCCCAAACTGCCAATCCATCCCTCCCTCCTTCCCCCCACCCCTCACAACCACAGGTCAGTTCTCCATGTGTGAGTCTGTTTGTTTTGTAGATAAGTTTATTCATGTCATATTTTAGAAGCTTCATATAAGTGATAAGAAGATAGACAATTTGTGTTTAAATGGCAGTCAGAACCCTAGATAGCAGGACTATAGCCTTGGCTCAATTGGTTGGATAGGTTTTGGCTTGTGCAAACCAGTCATAGTCATCTGAAGAAAGGAGAAGGACTAGGTTTGATGTGCAAGCTGATAAGTTTAGTCATGGATATGATAAACATAGAATGTCCAATCAGCTCTTGAATGAATGAAGCTTGATCTCAGCAGAGTAACCTGGGTTGGAGACACAGTTTGGGGAGTCATCACCATATAGATAGCATCTGCTATATTAGAAGGTGGTAATAACTTGCTTTTGAAAGGAAGTTTAAAAATTGCTGTGAGTCTTATGAGCTCACTTCATCTTCACTTGTTGTAATAAAGGTCTTTTTTTTTTTTTTTTTTGCCAGATCTTGTTTATATGATAAGTTTCTAAGGAAATTTTCTCTTTGCCTAGCAAGGTTAGTTATAAAGAATTTTAGGGTTTATATTTGTCATATCAAAATGGCATTTCTTTCAAGCACGTAAATGGTCTTTACTGACAGGAAGCCATGCAAATGTTCCCCTTTTACAATTTACTGAAATTGCTGGTTATTTTTAGAGGGAGTCAGGCATTAGCAAACCCAGTGCTGAAAACAAGTCTTTGATAAACTGACAGTTTAAAATTCAATGTAAATTGCACCATTTCCAATACCAATAATTCCAGAAGACTTTTTTACATTGTGCATTATAATTTTCAATAACGTTTAAAAAGTATCAAGAATCCTGAGGGTTACCAGGGCAACCATCATCCTGGTTTTGAAGATGAGTAAACTGAGATGCCAGAGAGTGAAACTGACTTGCTTCAGGCTCTAGAGAAATGAACAAAGAGGCCAACTCACTGGACTCTTATCAGCAACTTTCATTTCATCATTTTCAGTCCCCTTAACAATGATGAGAAAACTTTATTATTGTATTCAGTGAGTAAATCAAGACATGACTGTAGTTTAATTTTAATAATTTATGATTCTTCATAAAGTTGCAAGCCTGTGCTTTAGAGAATATTATTTATAGATAAACTGCAAGTTTAGGTGATAGAGTTCTGTGCTAATAAGCTGATGAGAAATCAGGGTGCAGTGGGGTGAATTAGAGGTAGAGAATTAGTCATCTCCTATTGATAATGTAATCTGGGACTCAGTAAATAATAGCAGTGAATTTTATTTTTCTAGTGGCTTTTGAGTGATGATACAAATTACCAATACTTGTTGACTAAAATTAATTCATACATTTGCTTGAACTTCCTGTTGAGAAATTGACAGTCAAAAATTATCAGGCATAGCTACAGTCATAGATTACCAATGTTGTTTTAATAAAACAACCAGAGTTATTTTCAGTTCAGTTCAGTTGCTCAGTCATGTCCGACTCTTGGCGACCCCATGAACTGCAGCACCGCAGGCCTCCCTGTCCATGACTAACTCCCAGAGTCCACCCAAACCCATGTCCATTGAGTCAGTGATGCCATCCAACCATCTCATCCTCTGTCGTCCCCTTCTCCTCCTGCCCTCAATCTTTCCCAGCATCGGGGTCTTTTCAAATGGCTATCTCTTCGCATCAGGTGGCCAAAGTATTGGTGTTTTAGCTTCAACGTCAGTCCTTCCAATGAACACCCAGGACTGATCTCCTTCAGGATGGGCTGGTTGGATGTCCTTGCAGTTCAGGGGACTCTCAAGAGTCTTCTCCAACACCACTGTTCAAAAGCATCAATTCTTCGGCGCTCAGCTTTCTTTATAGTCCAACTCTCACATCCATACATGACCACTGGAAAAGCCATAGCCTTGACTAGACAGACCTTTGTTGACAAAGTAATGTCTCTGCTTTTTAATATGCTGTCTAGGTTGGTCATAACTTTCCTTCCAAGGAGTAAGCATCTTTTAATTTCATGGCTGAAATCACCATCTGCAGTGATTTTGGAGCCCCTCAAAATAAAGTCTGACACTGTTTCCACTGTTTCCCCATCTATTTGCCATGAAGTGATGGAACCGGATGCCATGATCTTAGTTTTCTGAATGTTGAGCTTTAAGCCAACTTTTTCACTCTCCTCTTTCACTTTCATCAAGAGACTCTTTAGTTCTTCACTTTCTGCCATAAGGGTGGTGTCATCTGCATATATGAGGTTATTGATATTTCTCCCTGCAATCTTGATTCCAGCTTGTGCTTCTTCCAGCTCAGTGTTTCTCATGATGTACTCTGCATATAAGTTAAATAAGCAGGGTGACAATATGCAGCCTTGACGTACTCCTTTCCCAATTTGGAACCAGTCTGTTGTTCCATGTCCAGTTCTATGTTGCTTCCTGACCTGCATACAGATTTAAAAGAGGCGGGTCAGGTGGTTTGGTATGCCTAACTCTTTGAGAATTTTCCACAGTTTGTTGTGATCCACACAGTCAAAAGCTTTGGCATAGTCAATAAAGCAGAAATAGATGTTTTTATGAAACTCTCTTGCTTTTTTGATGATCCAGCAGATGTTGGCAATTTGATCTCTGGTTCCTCTGAGTTATTTTCAAGTCTATACTATATTGTTGGTCTTTTGAAGCCACATTAAAATGAGCCCTATGCTTATTAGAAGAACACTTCCACTGAAAGCAACCACAACCACATATTTCTCTCCTCAAGACACAGAACAGTGATGCGAAAAGGCCTCTCAAAGGGCAATTGAGGGAGCCAGGACGAGTTTTGCTGGTCTCCTTTGTGTTCAAGGATTGGATGCCTCAGTCCCTTCTGCACTTTCGAATACTGCTGAGAGCTGGGGTAAACTTATCAAGCAAGGTACATACCTCTGGTCTTAGAGCTGGTTGCGGGTAGAGCTGAGAATGAATGAACAGAATTAATGTGTGTGGACTGGCTATGGTGTATCTATTATTGTGCTATATGCTTGATGTAGTCTATCTTGCTTCATCTTCACAGCAGCCTTGTGACATAGGTACCACAATCCCCACATTACAGATGAAGAAGGTGAAGCTAAGGCTATTTAAATAGTATATTCAGGATTATATAGTTACTGAATGATAGATTGGAATTCAATCTCTGGTATTAGGTCTGCAAAGCCCAGTTTTGTTTCCTTGCCTTCTTTTCCTGAGCATATTATTTTCCAAACTTGGTTTTTGATATATGTGCCTCTCCTTTACCCCTTAACCCCTCCCAGGTTTTTTTTTTTCAAGAAAGAGAATTCTTTCTGTGGGTAATGAAGGCAGTACTTCTCACTGGCTCTGGTGTTTCTTTTCAAAGTCACTTCTCAGCAGCTTCTTTTACCCCTTAAGGGTACTTCAGATAAACCTCTTGTCTTTCCTAGTCTATAATGAACCTGGCTTTGTGAATCCTTAGGAAAATTCCATACAAACCCTTCTTGGCCAATGGACCAAGGAGTCAGTATTTTGGTACATGAGAAAAATTCTTATTTAGACTGTGCCTCAGGTGTCCATCCAGCATAATAAGCTCTAGGATCTATAAGTTGTACTCCACCTTCTCTTTCCTCAGTTCAGTTCAGTCGCTCAGTCAAGTCTGACTCTTTGCGATCCCATGGACTGCAGCACGTCAGGTTTCCCTGTCCATCACCAACTCCCAGAGCTTGTTCAAACTCATCTCCATTGGGTCAGTGATGCCCTCCAACCATCTGATCCTCTGTCGTCCCCTTCTCCTGCCCTCAATCCTGGGCTCTCTTTCCTCAGAGCTCTGTGAACCATGTATGCTCCTGTATTGAACATTTGATACCTCTTTTGGAGATTTTCTTCCTTTGGGGATTTTCTTGAGTAGAAAATCTCACCTGTGTCTTGCAGATTTCCTGCTGTCCTATTTCAAGGTTGTATTCTAAAGACTTATCTCTCTCCAGATGAATAACCTTCAACATCGTGTCTAATCTCTCAACGTGCCATTTAATGTTATTTGCAAACTGGATTCATCTTTTTCCAAACTGAATCTTAACACTGTTATTCTCTTCTGCTCTTTGGTAGACTTCAAATATATCAAAATACTCATCTCATGCTTTAAAAAAAAACTTTCTGATCTCAGAAACTCCCTCTTTAGACTGCTCCTCTACCATTCTCCACTTGCAAAACTCTCACTTATCTTTAAAGCATCAACTCAAATATAATTTCCTCTCTGTGTCTTTTTAAACTTCCCGATACAGATTTAGTGAGTTTCCCCTTGGAATTTCACAGCAATGATATTTGCTTTGTCGCTGAAATCAACACATTCCCTCACACTCAGTTGCATTTTCTCTAGACAGTGAAATTTTAGAGGGCAGATATTCTGACTTATTTCTCTAGTCCTCCCTGCCTATGACACAGCCTCATTACTCCTTTCTAGTTGCTAAATTTAGACTTTTAGACCTGGGTTGACAGGTTTCAATCTTTTGTGCTTACATGTCTACCTTAACATTTAAAAAATTACTTTAAAAAGTGTTAGCATGCACTGAACTCTTAGTACACAAGACCTTTTCAGGCTTTTGACATGCATTATCTTATCTGATTCTTAAATCATCCTACAAAGTACAAATGGTTATCATCCTTATTTAGAAAAGTTATTTGCAGCTCAGAGAATGAGTATTTTATCCAAAATCACATAGATATAAATCTTCAAGGGACAGACTGTTTCCTGCGGCCCAGATTAGTGACCCTGAGCAAAGAAAATGACTATCTAGGACAGTTACTTGAATTGTTCACATATAAGCGTCCATATTTTCTAGGTATTAAAGATTTGGAAAGCAAAGGATCAACCACAGTAGTATGGACATTCCTGAAGTCAGTTTAGCCTTTCCCTTCCAGGTCGTAGTTTCACATGTTTGTAGTCTGTCTCTGTAAATTGCAGCCTAATTGGTAACAGCTTCTGTGTGTTTTCTACTTGCATTACTTCTTTTTGAAGTGTTACCAAATAAACAGAAAAGATTTCTTCTAGGAGGTTGATTTTCCTCCTCTGAGATGGATCCTGTGTGTTTTACTACTGCTCCTCAGCCATTTCCAATTTCCCTCTTTCAGTCATTTCTCCCTAGTTTATAATGCCATCCAATTTAGAAGAGCAAACTTAATTAATATGATTTATATTCCTTAAGATAAACAAAAAGAGAAGACCAAAGGCAATGTTTAGCTTTCTGGAAGTTCATCCTAACTTAAAGTATTGATCAATTCACTTTGTGTTATTTTATTTTTCATAAGAGATTCTTTTGGAGGCAAATAGCATTCTGATTAACTTTATTGATTATTATGGAGATAATATATTGTTTGTAGGGTAAGGGGTTCAGTTTATCAGGATGTAGGGTCAGTCCAGATACAGTTGAACCCTACTAGCAGCAAAAAGCATAATCTAGAGTTGAGGCCTGGAGAAGGCAATGGCACCCCACTCCAGTACTCTTGCCTGGCAAATCCCATGGACGGAGGAGCCTGGTAGGCTGCAGTCCATGGGGTCGCTAAGAGTCGGACACGACTGAGCGACTTCACTTTCGCTTTTCACTTTCATGCATTGGAGAAGGCAATGGCAACCCACTCCAGTGTTCTTGCCTGGAGAATCTCAGGGACAGGGGAGCCTGGTGGGCTGCCGTCCATGGGGTCACACAGAGTTGGACATGACTGAAGTGACTTAGCAGTAGCAGCAGCAGCAGCAGAGTTGAGGCCAAGTTACCAGGTTTACAGTTCAATATAAAAGCAGTGAGGAGATAGAGGGTAAGGATGACAGTTCAGAAATATAACCTCATTTCATATGTAGAGACTTGATTCTGGCCAACTTCATCACTCTTCCTTCTCCTGATTTTAATATGTGCCAGGATCAGGACTTGGAGAAGGAAATGGCAATCCATTCTTGCCTGGAACATCTCATGGACAGAAGAGCCTGGCAGGCTACAGTCCATGAGGTTGCAAAGAGTCAGACATGGCTTACTGACCGAGTGTGCACATGTAGCACACATCTAGCATGCACAGGATGGGGACTAGCCAATGGCCATCATTTTCTCCCTTGAGCATCCCTGCAATTATAGAGATCTAGTGTGCTTCTGTTGCTCTTTGGTATGATGTCAACCCATGAAACATAGCAATCAATTAAACTACTAATCAGTCTACAAAAAAAACATGGCTTTGAGCCTTCAGATATCATAAGACTTTGACAATGATGGCAGGACAAAGAGTTGAATATGAACTGCTAAAAAAGATCAAACTTCCCTCCAGTATTCAGAAATCTCCAGGATGCCAATATCAGACTATGCAACTAACATTCTAATGAGTTTAGATTTTCCTTTAGAGTCACATAATGTAAACTCAGTTTGTAAGATCCTTTATGTAAATGATTTTGATACTCAGAGGCATACATGTATGTATGCCTTAACATGTTATGGGAGTGCAAGATAGACCTGCAAACCCAATGCTAGAATGCAATTGGGTTTAAGGACAATTTGTCTATAGCCTATAAAATAATCATTTAGAAGGCAAAGGGCATGTTTAAATAACCCGTATTCATTCAGATTTCTTACATTGAACGCATCCAAATATTTCCTCTTAAGAAAACTTAGATTAGAGGAAAAGCAAAGAATTTAAGTCAAAAAGAGTAGATTAGTTTTTCCTGTTGTTCATGTTCACGTGATCTTTTACAATTCACTGCATGTACCTTCAGTTCAGTTCAGTCACTCAGTCGTGTTCAACTGTTTGCAACCCCATGGACTGCAGCACCCCAGGCTTCCCTGTCCATCACCAACTCCCAGAGCTTACTCAAACTCACGTCCATCGAGTTGGTGATGCCATCCAACCATCTCATCCTCTGTCGTCTCCTTCACCTACTGCCTTCAATCTTTCCCAGCATCAGGGTCTTTTCAATGAGTTAGTTCTTTACATCAGATGGCCAAAGTATTGGAGTCTCACCTTCAGCATCAGTCCTTCCAAGGAATATTCAGGACTGATTTCCTTTAGGAGATCTCCTTGCAGTCCAAAAGACTCTCAAGAGTCTGCTCCAACACCACAGTTCAAAAGCATCAATTCTGTGGTGCTCAGCTTTCTTTATATTCCAACTCTCACATCCATTTCACGACTTCTGAAAAAACCATAGGCTTTGACTAGTCGCACCTTTGTTGGTAATGTCTCTGCTTTTTAATAATCTGTCTAGGCTGGTCATAGCTTTTCTTCCAAAGAGCAAGTGTTTTTTAATTTCATGGCTGCAGTCATCATCTGCAGTGGTTTTGGAGCCCCCAAAAATAAAACCTCTCAGTGTTTCCATTGTTTCCCTACCAATTTGCCATGAAGTGATGGAACCGGATGCCATGATCTTAGTTTTCTGAATGTTGAGTTTTAAGCCAACTTTTTCATTCTCCTCTTTCACTTTCATCAAGAGGCTATCTAGTTCTTCTTCACTTTCTGCCATAAGCTTGGTGTCATCTGCATATCTGAGGTTATTGGTATTTCTCCTCCAATCTTGATTCCAGCTTATGCTTCCTCCAGCCAGCGTTTCTCATGATGTACTCTGCATATAAGTTAAATAAGCAGGGTGACAATATACAGCCTTGACAAACTCCTTTTCCTATTTGGAACCAGTCTCTTGTTCCATGTCAAGAGCTAACTGTTGCTTCCTGACCTGCATATAGGTTTCTCAAGAGGCAGGTCAGGTGGTCTGGTATTCCCATCTCTTTCAGAATTTTCCACAGTTTGTTGTGATCCACACAGTCAAAGGCTTTGGCATAGTCAATAAAGCAGAAATAGATGTTCTTCTGGAATTCTCTTGCTTTTTCCATGATCCAGTGGATGTTGGCAATTTGATCTCTGGTTCCTCTGCCTTCTCTAAATACAGCTTGAACATCTGGAAGTTCTTGATTCACATACTGTTGAAGCCTGGCTTGGAGAATTTTGAGCATTTCTTTACTAGTGTGTGAGATGAGTGCAATTGTGCAGTAGTCTAAACATTCTTTGGCATTGCTGTTCTTAGGGATTGGAATGAAAACTGACATTTTCCATTCCTGTGGCCACTGCTGAGTTTTCCAAATTTGCTGGTGTATTGAGTGCAGAACTTTTACAGCATCATCTTTTAGGATTTGAAATAGCTGACCTGGAATTTCATCATCTCCATTAGCTTCGTTCACACGATGCATCCTAAGGCCCACTTGACTTCGCATTCCAGGATGTCTGGCTCTAGATGAGTGATCACACCATCGTGGTTATCTGGGTCATGAAGATCTTTTTTGTATACTTCTTCTGTGTAGTCTTGCCACCTCTTCTTAATATCTTCTGCTAGATCCATACCATTTCAGTGTTTTATTGTACCCATTTTTGCATGAAACGTTCCCTTGGTATCTCTAATTTTCTTGAAGAGATCTCTAGTCTTTCCCTATTGTTTTCCTCTATTTCTTTGCACTGATCACTGAGGAAAGCTTTCTTATCTCTCCTCGCTATTCTTTGGAACCCTGCATTCAAGTAGGTATATCTTTTCCTTTTCTCCTTTGCTTGTAGCTTCTCTTCTTTTTTCTATTTGTAAGGCCTCCTCAGACAGCTATTTTGCCTTTTTGCATTTTTTTTGGGGGGGTAGTCTTGATCACTGCCTCTTGTACAATATCATGAACCTCTGTCCACAGTTCTTCAGGCACTCTATCAGATCTAATTCCCTGCATATATTTGTCACTTCCATTGTATAAGCATGTACCTTGGTATTCCACATTTGGGAAATTTTGCTTAAAATATTTACTTTAAAACAACTCCAATTATTCAGATCAATGAATGGGATTTTATTTTATTGTCTACTGGTGCGCGTGAGGCTTAACTGGAAGTTTAATCACCTCCTTCAGGTTGTATCAGTATTTTGACTTTCTAAGATAGTGTGCTGCTGTACTGAAGGTGGCATGGGGAAGGGTTTGGGGGAGTTCACATGAGAAATACGATTGACTCATTGCTGCCAGTCTCTGATACTTAGAGACAAAAATCTGCAGCTATTTATCTCCATGATATGATTCAAGTAATAGACAAGCTGAATTTATTATCCTATCATGACTAGAATGATTCTATTTTTGGCATGGGTATTCAAAATGTACTAAGTACAAGATTCTTAAGTTGGGAAAAGAGACCTGAGACTTCAACCACTACTCATTTAAATTCTCATTTCTGGAGGTATTTTTAGAGAATTAGAAAGCAGAAGACACATCCAATAAATTTCTCTTATTTTGAATGCTAAATGCAGGATAAAAGACATTTGGTAGTATGTATTTCTCATCAAGATTGCCGGGAGAAATATCAATAACCTCAGATATGCAGATGACACCACACTTATGGCAGAAAGTGAAGAGGAACTAAAAACCCTCTTGATGAAAGTGAAAGTGGAGAGTGAAAAAGTTGGCTTAAAGCTCAACATTCAGAAAATGAAGATCATGGCATCCGATCCCATCACTTCATGGGAAATAGATGGGGAAACAGTAGAAACAGTGTCAGACTTGGTTTTTCTGGGCTCCAAAATCACTGCAGACGGTGAGTGCAACCATGAAGTTGAAAGACGCTTACTCCTTGGAAGGAAAGTTATGACCAACCTAGATAGCATATTCAAAAGCAGAGACATTACTTTGCCAACAAAGGTTCATCTAGTCAAGGCTATGGTTTTTCCTGTGGTCATGTATGGGTGTGAGAGTTGGACTGTGAAGAAGGCTGAGCACCAAAGAATTGATGCTTTTGAACTGTGGTGTTGGAGAAGACTCTTGAGAGTCCCTTGGACTGCAAGGAGATCCAACCAGTCCATTTTAAAGGAGATCAGCCCTGGGATTTCTTTAGAAGGAATGATGCTAAAGCTGAAACTCCAGTACTTTCGCCACCTCATGCGAAGAGTTGACTCATTGGAAAAGACTCTGATGCTGGGAGGGATTGGGGGCAAGAGGAGAAGGGGATGACAGAGGATGAGATGGCTGGATGGCATCACTGACTCTATGGACATGAGTCTGAGTGAACTCCAGGAGTTGGTGATGGACAGGGAGGCCTGGCATGCTGTGATTCATGGGGTCGCAAAGAGTCGGACACAACTGAGCGACTGATCTGATCTGATTTCTCATTTTGTGGAATACTGAACTTCAGGAAACAATAGCAAATGTATTGGTGAGAATCTATAAAAATATTTGATTATCCATCTTTTGGGTATATGTTTGGGAAAATGACTGAATCTACACTAAAAACTTTTTGTTGGTGACCTATTTTGATTCATTAAATTATTTATGAAACCACAAACTTAAGGCTATTGTGAAAATTATTCAATAAATTATATTAAAATAATTGAATTTGGGGGAAAATTCTATACAACCTGTCAAACTTAATAACTCACCAAAAATAAATTTTAGATGTATAAAGTGTTTAAGGAAAGTGAAATTATAAGCTATAAATTATATACTGTATATATAGCTAATTAATCTTGCAGAGCATGAACTTTTAAAGATACAAATAATAAGAGCAAAGGCTGATTTATTTGATTACATTAAATATAAAACTTTCATACATTAATAATATTTGTATCACATATGAGTTGATGTGTTTTCTCTGTGAAACATTAACCAATAAGGAAAGCACTAAAACTAAAAAAAAAAGTATGTAGAGAAAAATTTCTAAAAGGTGAAATACAAGTTGATAGTAAGCACAAATAAAACAAAATTATTAGTCATTACAGTTTATTTATTTAAAGCAAATTTAAATGAAATACTATTTTAAATCATTAAATGAAAGAAAAAGAGGTCAATGATTTAAAAAGTATAACAGAGGAGACAATGTATTTAATTGTTGTAGCTATAAATAGTGTAAACTTTTAATAATAGTATATAATAATGTGAATTGTCCTAAAATATTCATATTCAAAACAAATATTCATATTTGTTTTGTCTATAATCTTCACCTTAGGTATCATATTCAGAGTATTAATCAGGGATCCATAGAAAAATTAACCTATGTGGAAATTTTAAAAGCTATTCTAAACATTGCAGCAATTCTTCAATAAGTATGTAATAATATAATGGAATATTATGCAGACATCACAAATATGTTTTCAAATAATGTTTACCACTAAAGAAATATTTTAATAATTTTTAAAAACTGAAGAGTAAGTAAGTACAAAGTAATGTAGTAGACAAGTAGAATGTACAGTAAGTAGAAATAAATTAGATTGTAGAGTAGAAATTATATTTTTATAGTACAAACCTGAGAGAGAGATTAAAGAGAATCAAAATACAGTAGAACTTCAGGACTGCATGCCTCTCTGTTATACAGGAAGGAGTTATGATGTGAATGAAAAATTTAATGAGCTCAGTTTAGCTGTGCAAGTTCTGTAACTTTGAGCATGAGACAGTATGTATGGAAACAACCTCTGGCAGACCTTGAGGTTTCTCTCTTTAGTTAAACATTGTGATAACTTTGAAATCAGTGTTTTGCATGTTTTTGCATTTTAAACACTCATGTTTTCTGTGCTTAAATTGCAAAGCTATAGCTAAGTACAATTAGAGTGAAGACAGGAGTAGTGTAGGAAATTTTAGAACCTGGTCGAGGATCTAATGTCAAGATGTCATGGGCAGGAAGCTGAAGAAGAAGCCTCAGTTCAAGGACTCCACCCAGGCTATATGCTACTCAAATAGAAGCTACAAGTCTGCGTAGGAAATGTGGGGAAAGTTAGTTTGGTGTCAAATCTGAGATGTAAGCCTGAAGCATTGAAGTATGGTGTCAAATGTAAGGTCTAGGATAACTAGTAATACGAGATCCCTACGAGTAATGACCTATTATTATAATAGCCCTTATTTTTTTTTTATATCAATGTCTATACCTGATGCACAGTAGAAATGCAGATTATTGGAAATAACTACTGAACTGAGCATTCAGAAAATGAACAGATTTGTTTATGTTGTCATTTAAATTATCAGCCTAATGCTTTGTTAAATGTTTTTATTAAGGTTTCTTAACAAGTAGAATTCATTTAAAGAATTCAAGCTGTGATAAACGCAGTACTCAGAAGAATGCACTAAAATGCATTCATCCAGTTCACAGAAATATTCAAAACATTCAAACAGAGAAGGGAAAGGAAAATAACAACAAACCATCACAGTATAAGGAAGAAATTAATAAGAATAAAAGAAAAATACCATTAACAATAGCATAAAAATTATGAACTACTTAGATCTAAATTGAATTATGGATTCATCTACTTAAGCCATTCAAAAAGATAGGACACTGAAAGATGAACTCCCCAGGTTGGTAGGTGTCCAATATGCTACTGGAGATCAGTGGAGAAATAACTCCAGAAAGAATGAAGAGACGAAGCCAAAGCAAAAACAGCACCCAGGTGTGGATGTAACAGGTGATGGAAGTAAAGTCCGATGCTGTAAAGAGCAATATTGCATAGGAACCTGGAATGTTAGCTCCATGAATCAAGGCAAATTGGAAGTGGTCAAACAGGAGATGGCAAGAGTGAACGTTGACATTTTAGGAATCAGTGAACTAAAATGGACTGGACTAGGTGAATTTAACTCAGATGACCATTTTATCTACTACTGTGGGCAAGAATCCCTTAGAAGAAATGTAGTAGCCACCACAGTCAACAAGAGTCCAAAATGCAGTACTTGGATGCAATCTAAAAAATGACAGAATGATCTCTGTTCATTTCCAAGGCAAAGCATTCAATATCACAGTAATCCAAGCCTATGCCCCAACCAATAACGCTGAAGAAGCTGAAGTTGAACGGTTCTATGACAACTTACAAGAGCTTTTAGAACTAACACCCAAAAAAGATGTCCTTTTCATTATAAGGGACTGGAATGCAAAAGTAGGAAGTCAAGAAACACCTGGGGTAACAGGCAAATTTGGCCTTGGAATACGGAATGAAGCAGGGCAAAGGCTAATAGAGTTTTGCCAAGAGAACACACTGGTCATAGCAAACACCCTCTTCCAACAACACAAGAGAAGACTCTACACATGGACATCACAAGATGGTCAACACTGAAATCAGATTGATTATATTCTTTGCAGCCAAAGATGGAGAAGCTCTATACAGTCAGCAAAAACAAGACTGGGAGCTGACTATGGCTCAGATCATGAACTCCTTATTGCCAAATTCAGACTTAAGTTGAAGAAAGTAGAGAAAACCACTAGACCATTCGGATATGACCTAAATCAAACCCCTTATGATTATACAGTGGAAGTGAGAAATAGATTCAAGGGATTAGATTTGATAGACAGAGTGCCTGATGAACTATGGATGGAGGTTCATACAGGAGACAGGGATCAAGACCATCCCCAAGATAAAGAAATGCCAAAAGACAAAATGGTTGTTTGAGGAGGCCCTACAAACAGCTGTGAAAAGAAGAGAAGTGAAAAGCAAAGGAGAAAAGGAAAGATATACCCATTTGAATGCAGAGTTCCAAAGAATAGCAAGGAGAGATAAGAAAGCCTTTCTCAGTGATCAGTGCAAAGAAATAGAGGAAAACAGTAGAATGGGAAAGACTAGAGATATTTTCAAGAAAATTAGAGATACCAAGGGAACATTTCATGCAAAGATGGGCTCAATAAAGGGCAGAAATACATATGGACCTAACAGAAACAGAAGATATTAAGAAGAGGTGGCAAGAATACACAGAAGAACTGTACAAAAAAGATCTTCATGACCCAGATAATTACGATGGTGTGATCACTCACCTAGAGCCAGACATCCTGAAATGTGAAGTCAAGTGGGCCATAGGAATCATCACTATGAACAAAGCTAGAGGGTGTGATGGCATTCCAGTTAAGCTATTTAAAATCCTAAAAGATGATGTTGTGAAAGTGCTACACTCAATATGCTAGCAAATTTGGAAAACTCAGCAGTGGCCACAGGAGTGGAAAAGGTCAGTTTTCACTCCAATCCCAAAGAAAGGCAATGCCAAAGAATGCTCAAACTACCACACACTTGCACTCTAGCTCAAAATTGGAGAATGCTCAAAATCTTCCAAGCCAGGCTTCAACAGTATGTGAACCGTGAGCTTCCAGATGTTCAAGCTGGTTTTAGAAAAGGCAGAGGAACCATAAATCAAATTGCCAACATCTGTTGGATTATCGAAAAAGCAAGAGTTTCCAGAAAAACATCTATTTCTGCTTTATTGATTGTGCCAATGCATTTGACTCTTTGGATCACAATAAACTGGAAAATTCTGAAAGAGATGAGCATACCAGACCACTGGACCTGCCACTTGAGAAATCTGTATGCAGGTCAGGAAGCAACAGTTAGAACTGGACATAGAACAACAGACTGATTCCAAATAGGTAAAGGAACACGTCAAGGCTGTATACTGTCACCCTGCTTATTTAACTCATATGCAGAGTACATCCTGGGAAACTCTGGGGTGGAGGAAGCACAGGCTGTAATCAAGATTTCCGGAAGAAATATCAATAAGCTCAGATATGCAGATGACACCACCCTTATGGCAGAAAGTGAAGAAGAACTAAAGAGCCTCTTGATGAAAGTGAAAGAAGAGAGTGAAAAAGTTGGTTAAAACTCAATATTCAGAAAACTAAGATCATGGCATCCAGTCCCATCAGTTCGCAGCAAATAGATGGGGAAACAATGGAAACAGTGACAGACTTTATTTTCTTGGGCTCCAAAATCACTGCAGATGGTGATTGCAGCCATGTAATTAAAAGACGCTTGCTCTGTGAAAGAAAAGTTATGACCAACCTAGATAGCATATTAAAAAGCAGAGACATACTTTTTTTTTTAAATTTTATTTTATTTTTAAACTATACAATATTGTATTAGTTTTGCCAAACATCAAAATGAATCCGCCACAGGTATACCCGTGCTCCCCATCCTGAACCCTCCTCCCTCCTCCCTCCCCATACCCTCCCTCTGGGTTGTCCCAGCGCACCAGCCCCAAGCATCCAGTATCGTGCATCGAACCTGGACTGGCCACTCGTTTCATACATGATATTATACATGTTTCAATGCCATTCTCCCAAATCTCCCCACCCTCAGAGACACACTTTGCCAACAAAGTTCCGTCTAGTCAAAGCTGTGGTTTTTCCAGTAGTCATGTATGGATGTGAGAGTTGGAATATTAAGAAAGCTGAGTGCTGAAGAATTGATGCTTTTGAACTGTGGTGTTGGAGAAGACTCGAGAGTCCCTTGGACTGCAAGGAGAGCCAACCAGTCCAACCAATATTTAGGAAATCAACCCTAAATATTCACTGGAAGGACTGATGTTGAAGCTGAAACTCCAATACTTTGAGTACCTGATGCAAAGAACTGACTCATTTGAAAAGACCCTGATGCTGGGAAAGATAGAAGGTGAGAGGAGAAAGGGATGATAGAGGATGAGATGATTGGATGACATCACCGACTCAATGGACATGAGTTTGAGTAAACTCTGGAAGTTGGTGATGGTCAGCGAGGCCTGGCATGCTGTAGTCCATGGGATAACAAAGAGTTGGACACAACTGAGTGACTGAATTGAACTGAACTGACTTAAGCCATTAAAACTTTTATAGAATGAAGCAATTTAATGCACGATCAACCTAAAAATATCAATAGCTGTCTTACATATCAGAGCTGTGAATAATCAATTTATAAACCATAATGAGAAAATAAGAGATCTTGATTGTAACAGAAGCAAAAGTCTCAAAAACATTTAAGAATAAGGATAATTAGGAAAGTTTAGATCCTATAAGGAGAAAAATACAAAATGTCATTGAAGTAAACAAAATAAGATTTAAATAAATTAATTTGGCTCCGATTTCCATTTTCTTCATTGGAAAATATTGTAAAGATGTCATTTCTTTCTAAATGAAACTCTAAATTCAATGTCCTCTCAAAGAGATACTTTTGGAAATTAATTATTTGACTTTGAAGTTTACATGTAAAAGAAGTCCAAGAATAGCCAAGAAATTTTGAACATAAAGAACAACAGGTCATCTACCTTACTAGATAGTACAGTCCTATGTAAATTTATGCTAATAATAATATTTTGATATAGTTCAGAGACAGAAACATGTAAATATGACATGGTAGTACTTTACAGGAAAAATTCACATTTAAAATTAGTGGAAGAAATGTTATGTATTACATAAATGCTGTTCAAAAATTAAGTATGTAGACCAAAAAGTAGTAGTTTAGAGGTAATGTATATATATTATTTTGTAATTTTCTAGTTGGTTTATTCATCCTCTGTTATTAAACTTTCACTTGGCATAAACCTATTAGAAGGCAATTTTATGCTAACTAATGATTTAAATGCTTATATTTTACCCTGTCATTTTTATTTTTAGAAATTTACTTTAAAAATGCTCAAAAAATCCCCTTGCATTAGGCACTGTTCTAAGAGTTGGTTGTAAAATAGTGAACAAAGCAATAATTCCTTGTCTAATCAATGCTGCTTTCATTGGGCAGACTGATAATTGAATAAGAAGCCAGCCAGCCAGAGTATATAATTACAAACCATGATAGAATCTGATGAAAGAGCATAATAAAGGAATCACACATGCATATACATGCATTAACACAGCACATACACAGACAAAATGCAAACAATTCCAACTGCGAGATGTTTGTCAACATTATGCTCATATATAATAAGATAGACTTAGGTTAGTAACATGAACATTTCTCTGAATAATAATATCAGTGAAAAAAGTTTCCAAATAGTGTATATAGTCTGTTCCTAATTGTTTATGTCATATGATTCTTAGCTCTTTCTGGAGCATACAATCATTTCAGTATCTTCTCTAAAGATTCTTAACTTATCCTTTAAGCAAGTGTTTCAAACTGGGACCAGAGACTTCACATATCATGATTAGTTTTTTGAACAGACTGCCCCACAATATTTATCACTGTGCTTTGAAACCAAATGAGCAATCAGTGATCCGATGAGAAAAATACAGTGGTAGACAGTGAGTAGCACATAGCTAGGGGCTATGTATAGCAGTTATTTATACGGGAGGGATGACGAGATATAAAGGGTGAAGGGAAGAGTTCTTGTGCTGTCAGTACCTCCTTGTTGTTGTCGTTCAGTCGCTCAGTCGTGTTCGACTATTTGCGACCCCATGGGCTGCAGGACGTCTGACTTCCCTGTCCTTCAATATCTTCTGGAGTTTGAGTAAACTCATGTCCATTGAGTTGATGATGCCATCCAACCATCTAATCCTCTCAATTCTCCTCCTCCCCTCAATCTTTCCCAGCATCAGGATCTTTCCCAATGGGTTGGCTCTTTGCATCAGGTGCCCAAAGTATTGGAGCTTCAGCTTCAGCATCAGTCCTTCCAATGAGTATTCAGGATTGATTTCCTTTAGGATTGACTGACTTGATCTCTTTACTGTCCAAGGGACTCTCAAGAGTTTTCTTCAGCACCATGGTTCAAAGAATCAATTCTTCGGTGCTCAGCCTTCTTTATGGTCCAACTCTCACATCTGTACATGACTACTGAAAAAACCATGGTTTTGACTGTATGTACCTTTGTTGACAAAGTGATGTCTCTACTTTTCAATATGCTGTCTAGGTTTGTCATAGCTTGGAAGAAATTCCAAGGATCAAACGTCTTTTAATTTCATGGCTACAGTCGCTCTCTGCAGTGATGTTGGAACCCAAAAAGATAAAGCCTGTCACTGTTTCCATTTTTTTCCCCATCTATTTGCCATGAAGTGATGGGACCAGATGCCATGATTTTAGTTTTCTGAATGTTGAGTTTTAAGCCAGCTTTTACACTCTTCTCTTTCACTTTCATCAAGAGGCTCTTTAGTTCCTCTTTGCTGTCTCCCATCACCATGGAATCCCAGTTTGTAACTGGAAATTAGGATTAACATGTATATACCTTGGATGGGTGAGTGGAGGAGCATTTTCAATATACTTCTTAGCCTCCTAAATTAATGGTGGAGTATCTTGATGCTGTTTGCATTTTCGTTCTGTGACAGAAATTGTATAAGATGTCTACTTCTGTAGTATTTAATAGAATTTATCATAAAGGTATCTATACCAATTTGCCTTTATTTTTAGAGAACTGTTTGAAATTATATAGTAAATTAATTTCTTTATTATTTATAGATCCATCTATTTTTCTGTATTTATTTTTGTGAATATTTTGAGGTGTTGCTTTTTCCACATGAGTCTATGCAGTTCAATTTCATTTTCAAATTTTTGACTGCAAAATTGTTTAGAGTATCCCATTTTAAAAATCTATTTCTGAACCTTAATTTTGTCTCTTTTTTTATAAAACTATCTCTTATACTGAAAATTTTATTCTTAGTAGCATTACAACATTGTGTAATTTTCTGTATCTTGCAATATATATTGTTATTTCCTGGACAACTTTTATCTACATGACATAAAATAGTTTTAATATTAAAAAAATCTGATTTTTACTAACAGAAATACATTGTTGTTCAGTTGCTCAGTTGTGTCTGACTCTTTTTGACCCCATGGAGTGCAGAATGCCAGGCTTCCCTGTCCTTCACCATCTTTCTGAGCTTGCCCAAACCGTGTCCATTGAGTCAGTAAAGCCATCTTTCAAAAGTGAAGAGAAACTAAAGAGCCTCTTGATGAAGATGAAAGAGGAAAGTGAAAAAGCTGGCTTAAAACTCAATGTTTAAAAAACTAAGATCATGACATCTGGTCCCATCATTTCATGGCAAATAGATGGGGAAACAATGGAAACAGAAATATAATTGCTGATTATTATTTAAGATTTTTAAGTTATCTTGCTCTGAAAATAATCCTACTGAGAATATAGAGTTTAGATTTTTTTTCCAAAATTTCCCAAAATGCTTATTTGTGAGTTTTGTTAGTAGTTTATATATGATTATATGTTTAATTACATATTCCTTTCCATTTATTTTCATTTTTATGGCTTGCATTTTCTTATTTTTGACTAAATTTTATTTTCTGTAATATATAAAACATTGATATGGTTGAAAAAGCAAACTTTTCCTAGTATCTAGAAATGCCAGTCTATGGAATTCCATTAATTCCCAGAATGAAAGGTGATATAATGTGTGCTTACTCTTTTGCTATCAGTGTTATAACTTCTTGACAAGAGTAGATTTTTTTTCCTTTTCTTATAGCCTCATTCTTTCTTTCATGAGAATATTTTTAATAGTACATTAGAAGTTTTATAGTTGTATTACAAGAGGCTTTCAGGATTTCTAAGCCATCAGGTTGCTAGAATAGGATCTCTCAGGACTGTGTCTATCTCTAGTCTCAGAATTTAGGACAAGCTTTCTGCTTCTTAGTTTCTTAATAAATGGCTATTGAATGAAGACATAAACGATCCATTTCTAAGCTATATATTTCTTATCACTAAAGAACAGGGTTTCTTCACAGTGATGTTACTGACATTTTGATTGGAATGATTCTTTGGTGTAAGTGCTGTCTTTTGCATTATATGATATTTGGCAGCATATCTGACCTCTGACTACTAGATGCCAATAGTCTCAGTCATGGCATTCAAATAATTCTCCAGATATTGTTAAATATCCCTTGAAGGAGAAATTATTCCCAGAAAAATTGATACTAGACTATGTAAGAATATGTTTTGTTATGTTGATAATGACAATATTTTTATACTTTGGTCAGCATGGTTGATGTTTGTGATGAGAAAGAAATTACATGCAGTTAATTCTTGACTTGATCAAATCTCTCCATGACACTTCATTGAGGAGTATCTACGCCAGAGAAAGGTATCCCTCTAAAGCCCTTATAAGTGATAAAAACAGGCCGATGGGCTTCAGGAAACACACTTTCTGCCACATGACTGTGATCAAAACCACTTAATTTAGAGAGCTTTCCTGCCCAGCATCTTGTTGCACTCTTTTTTCTCTTCTGAGACAGTCAGCATCGCACTTGCGCCTCCCAGCACAAGTCAACCACGGCACCGACTTCCGTAAGACACTTCGTGTCAGTCTTAAATAAGCAGTTGGACACAGCTATATGACAAGGATTTATCGGTTCTCGTGACAAAAGACATGAAAACTCCCGCTGCAAAAAGTCTGATAAGCCCCATTAGTGAGGTTTGTACAGTCATTAATGCAGCTTTCACGTTTTGGCCAAAATATTCACTGTTTTCCTCCATCAGTGTATCACTGTTTTCTACTGACTGATATTTTTAAACCCATCAATTATTTAAGAGGAAGAGAAGCATTATTAATGTGTCAGAAATAAACTCTTTTGGAGAAAGTATTCCTCTCAGAGAAAAGCTGGGGGCAAATACACACAGAGAGTCAGGAACCCCTGACTCTTACTAAATTCCTTAGCAAAGCATAGTTTTTGTTTTAGCCAGCCAGCATCAGTTGAGTGTAAATTTTGCACTTTGACATACCAATGAGACACAGGGCATGTCTCACTAGTAGCTTGTCATTAGAATGGCAAAAGTAGGGCATTTTTGAGTGTGAAAGGAACACTAGTAATAAATGCACTGGATAACGGGCACAACCAAGAAGGTCCGAGGAAACCAAGATGAACTGGCTCCAGATTTTATAATAAAATGGGGGATATAAACCATCCAATTGACCAGATTTTTCTGGCCTTGCACTTAGAGGTAGAACAGACAAAATGTTTTGACTTATTTGGGGCAGGCAGAAGAATGCTAACTTCCTGTGTGCTGGAGACAGGGCGGGAGGAGAGACCATTGGTGGGAGATCTCAGAGTAACAACTGGCCATTGTCTGAGGACTAGCTGTCTGTTATCCACGTGAAATGGAGCATGGCCCCATACTGTGTCCATAGAGTTCTCATAACCTTCTAAGTGAAACAATGCTTTACAAACCAAATGCTGTAACATGCTGTAACTTAGTGATGCATTGCTGATATTGTCATTAAGGCTAGAGGAGTTCAGTTCAAAGTTACTTATTGAGCATGTCACATGTGTCAGGTGCCTTTCATCAGGACTCAAAGATAAACAGACTGCTTCTCTTTGTGAAGCAGACAATCTGTGGAAGGAGACTGCAACATAGGGAGTTTTCACTTTAGGGGAGCTGGGCTTCCTTGATGGCTCAGATGGTAAAGAATCTGCCTGCAATGAAGGAGATCTGGGTTTGATCCCTGGGTCAGGAAGATCCCCCAGAGAAGGAAATGGCTACCCACTCCAGTATTCTTGCCTGGAGAATTGCATGGGCAGAGAAGCTTGATGGGCTACAGTCCATGGGGTCGTAAAGTGTCAGACATGACTGAGCAGCTAACAACCCATACCATCATATCACGTGCATACATGAGTTCATGAGTTCATAAGTTCACTGTATGAATTACATCATCATTTTCTATTTTCTCCTTCTGTATTTTATGGATAATAAAAATAATAATTGTTTCAAAGACCTGTATCTACTTTCATCATTGCTTCTTCCCAATCTACCCTTCTACTCCTGCTTCTATTACATAAATTGCCATACAGGTAGTACCCATTCCAGGGTACTACCCTGGAAGAGTCCTCAGAGAACATCTAGCTTAACTCTTATTTCTTAGAGAGACACTGTGTTTCCGGATGATGGTAGCAGGGGCAGATGTGGGGGGGGTTTGTAGGAGAGCAACTGAGGTCACCTGCCTGCTTATTACATAGCTGTTATTGACTTTCACCACAATACTCTTCCCCCGCCATGCCCACCCCCCCCCCACCATGTTTTTCCACATCTTGAGTTTTAGTCATCCCCTTTGTTCTGGAATGTTAGTGATTATGGTTACTGTCCTTAAAAAATCTGTGGTCCAGGATACTATGAATATAGTCACTTATAGGAGAAATGGGTGCTTGTCCATTTCCCTGGGCATGCACTGAGGAATTGATGCTTTTGAACTGTGGTGCTGGAGAAGACTCATGAGAGTCTCTTAGACAGCAGGGAGGTCAAACCAGTCAATCCTAAAGGAAATCAACACTTAATATTCATTGGAAGGACTGATGCTGAAGTTCCAATATTTTGGCCACCTGATGCAAAGAGCCGACTCATTGGAAAAGACCCTGATGTTGGGAAAAATTAAGGGCAGGAAGAAATAGGGACAACAGAGGATAAGATGGTTGGAGGTTGGATGGCATCACTGATTCAGTGGACACGAGTTTGAGCAAACTTCGAGAAGTGAAGGACAGGAAGTCTGCTGTGCTGCAGTCCATGGGGTCTCAAAGTGCTGGATGTGATTTAGCAACTGAACAACAACAATTCCCTCAGAATCCTTTTTGCTTAGATGGTAAATGTGGGCCCTTTGCAGCCTCTGGCCTTGACCATCTCTTTTTATTAACTAGGTTAGGTTTTTACATTTCCAAGAAAAGTTGAGCTATCAATATTTATTAATTATTGTAGATTAATTATTAATTCTCATGGAGCAATTGTGATTCATTTTGATGAAAATCTAAGCTCTAAAGAAAAACTGGATGCTGTTAATATTCTCATTGCTGAGCAATAGGCTATTTTCTTTTGAATCTCTGACTGAAAAATAAAATGACATTTGGAACAGTTTTTTTTTTTTTTCTTAGCGCTGATTAATGTCATGGCCAAGATTTATTTCTTGGCTGAAGCTTCAGGGCAGATGGATCAGGCAAAGACACAGGGAATATTAAGTTACTTGGCATCCTTTTATCAAACTCGTTGACATATTTTTTGACTCAGGGAATATCCTCTTAAGTTCACACTTGGGTATGACAGGTTGGAGTTGACTAAAATATAAATTCGCAAGCTCTCCTGGTATAGCAGATGAGTCTACAGACTAGCTATTAGTAGGTACAAACTAAAGCAAGTGTTTCATCAAGGTGGAGAGCATGTGCTCTGGCCAAATTGAGTGTGTGCTAAGTCGCTTCAGTCATGTCTGACTCTTTGTGACCCTATGGACTATAGCCCCCCAGACTCCTCTGTCCATGGGATTCTCCAGGCAAGAATATAGAAGAGGGTTGCTATGCCCACCTCCAGAGGATCCTCCCAGCCCAGGGACTGAACCCGCGTCTCTTATGTCTCCTGCATCGGCAGACGGGTTCTTTAGCACTAGCTGTCTGTGCTTAATTCCTGATCCAGTGTTCCAGTTACATAACCATAAAAAAAGTTAATTTTGTTGCCTCCCCTGTAAAAGGGAGTTGATAGCATTTATTGAACAGGGCTTTATCAGGCTGTTCTGGGAGTTAAATTAGTGACTGCATAGGAAGCCCTTAACATGGTGCCCAGTACACAATAAACACTCAAACAGGGTTCAGATCAGATCAGATCAGTCACTCAGTCATGTCCAACTCTTCGCGACCCCATGAATCACAGCACGCCAGGCCTCCCTGTCCATCACCAACTCCCGGAGTTCACTCAGACTCACATCCATCGAGTCAGTGATGCCATCCAGCCATCTCATCCTCTGTCATCCCCTTCTCCTTCTGCCCCCAATCCCTCCGCATCAGAGTCTTTTCCAATGAGTCAACTCTTCGCATGAGGTGGCCAAAGTACTGGAGTTTCAGCTTTAGCATCAGGGTTAGTTGTTATTAAATACCTAGTCTTGTCAAAGTTGTTCCAAATCATCCTTTGCCACAGGCCTCTTTTAATTACTTTCTTTCATATCCTTCACTTTTCTCTGGTGCCATGGAAAGATTAGATGTTTAGAAGCTGACAACCCTGGCTCCAAATCCTGACAGTTACACTTGCTAACAAAGTGACTGGGGCAAGATACATAACTGCTTAAAACGTTGTTCCATGTCTATAAAATTTAGACAGAGTAAACCAATCTTTGCCTTAGAGCAGAAGTTCTTAAGCTGGATGGACCCTCAGCTCAGGCCACAACCCCTCTCATTGTTATGACGGACTGCTTCTCAGCTTTCAGACTTATGTAGCTCTTCCTTGGAGAAGTTTTCTCTGCCCCTCTGCCTATTTCTTATCACTGCATTGGTTTTATTACCATCAGAACACGCATTACAACCTGTAATTGTAGCCTTGTTTGTTCCTTATACTCCGTATCCTATCAGAATATAAGGGCTCTGAGTGAAGAAATATTGTGCAGGATCTAGCATGTTATCTGGCACACAGTAGGTACAATAAGTAAATGTTAGTTGCATGAATGACTTTTGCTTTTTTTGCCTTTTAAAAAAGTTTTTGATTGGAAGATAATTGCTTTACAATATTGTGTTGGTTTCTGCCATATATCAACATGAATCAGCCATAAGTGTACATATGTCTCCTCCCTCGTGAATCTCCCTTCCACCACCCCCACCACCCCATGCCACCATTCTAGGTTTTCACAGAGCACCTGATTTGAGCTACTTGCTTCATACAGCCATCTATTTACTTATGGTAATTTATGCATTTCCATGCTGCCCTCTCAACTTGTCCCACCCTCTCAGTCCCCTACTGGGTCCACAAGTCTGTTCTCTCTGTCTGCATCTCCATTGCTGCCCTGCAAATAGGCTCATCAGGACCATTATGCTAGATCCAATTATATGCATTAATATATGATTTTTTTCTCTTTATGACTTACTTCACTCTGTATAATCAGGTTCTAGGTTCATCCACTTCATTAGGACTGACTCAAATATGTTCTTTTATGGCTGAGTGATATTCCATTTTATATATGCACCACAACATTTTATCCAGTTAATGACTTTTTCTTAAGTGTCAATGAAAAAATAAATAACTGAGGAAAATACCAACCCCCTTAACAATAATAAGACTTAACTTATGTGGCAGCCATACAGGAATGGAGCAAATTCACAGGTACCTTGCCAGGCTTCCTCTCCTCCTTGTAGGGTCCTTGCCAGCTTACAAACAGCTGGGATCCCCTTGCTTCCTGCTTCTGGATATCATGGACTTTTCCCTTAGCCAGGGTAAAAGGCTCAGGTTAAAATCTTCTGATTTCTCTGTCTCCTTACTCTGCATTGGTTTCTGAACATCATACACATTTGTATGAACATTGTTGATCAACAAAGAATAGAACCTCCCATTTTCCAGAGCATCTTATTTTCCCTTCAGTGCTGGATATTCTTATTTTTCAAGACTCTACTCCTTCATCATATCAAACATGTTACAGTGAATTAAGATCCTGCATTTACTTACTGTAAGATATATTAGAAGAAGTTTTTATAATTTGCTCTTGGAATGTTTGGCTCTGACTAACATTTCATTTTGATTAGCTTCTACAAGAAAGAGAGACATGAGATCTATCAATATAGACAGACAGCTTTACAGTTATGAAGGAGGCAGAGTGAATAAATAATTACCCAAGTACTCATTAAATCAGTGCCTTTAGAGTTACTGTTTTTGGATTTTACTTCAGAAATAATTTTGGTAGGACATTTACCTTTGATTCTTAAAAGCCTATGGTTTTATTGTTTAGAGTTTCTAGATTTATTAAATGGTGTTGTTGAGTCACTGAGTTGTGTCTGACTCTTTGCATCTCCATGAACTGCAGCATGCCAGATGTCCATGTGTTTGGAAGGCCGTGTATTGTGTCACTTAAAGAAATGAACTGCTTTATGAAGTAACAAGCTAGGCATTGCTAGGATTTGTGCTGGCTTTATGGAATGTTATTACCTCCTTGGATTTTGTGAACCACACAGTACACTGTCAGCTTTAACAATCCTGACCTTGAAAATATACCCAAATACTGATTTTCCAAGCTAAGAAAATATATACATTTGGTATGTTGAGCTATGATGATAGTTTGACATGATTTTGACAGCTGAGTCTGTTGATCTTTCTGGCTCACACTGCAAAGGTCCACTTCAGCTAAGCAAGGGCCCTAATGTCTGTGCAGGAATTGCAAGTGGTTTTGCATGTGAAAACACACACACACAACTGAAACTCTGCAGAAGAGGTTTGGGCCCAAATTGAATTCTGCCCACAAATCTGATGCAATTTCATGGTCAAAATACATTCTGTCAAAACTGTTAAGGATTCATTTTCTCCTCAAAATGAAACTGTTGGGGGATAATCAAGTCCTTTTTGCTTAATATTGTATCTATTGAGAGGGAATGAGTTTAAAGAAATTTCTGATGATTCTAAGGGAAACATGTTCTAGTCATTGGGAAACACACTGTAGGTGGCTGAGTAGAGTTAGATGCACTAGCCCTGTTTTTTCTGGAGTTCTGTGATTGCCAGTAAAGTGTTGGTCACTCAGTCGTGTCTGACTCTTTGTGACCCCATGGACTGTAGCCTGCCTGGCTTCTCTGTCCACGGAATTCTCCAGGCAAGAATACTGAAGCGGGTAGCCTCCCTTCTCCAAGAGATCTTCCTAGCTCAGGGATCGAACCCAGGTCTTCTGCACTCCAGGCAGATTCTTTACCATCTGAGCCACTAGGGATTGTTGGTTAAAAACCTGCTAAATGAAAAAGGAGACATGGTCCTCTGGAACTAGGGAATGGAGTAAATGAAAGCTGAGGAGCACTCTCCCTCTCTCTCATGCCTGCACCTCGTTTCTCTCCCTGCTGACTGGCTTTCCCTGTGACTCAGAAGAGCTGGCAGGAGGTGTCCGCCCCACACCTTTGAGGTTTACAGCTTCTCTATTCCAGATACCAGACCGCACTGGGATTGAAATCTCTAGTCACAACTTCAAATTCCTAAAAAACGGACTGGGATCTACCCAGGCTGTGTTAGATGTCTACCCTCAGCCCAGGACAAGGAGCTTCCATGTAACCTGACTGCAAGCAGCCCACTTACATGACTTGGGTAGACAGTTCCAAGGAAATACTGTGCCTTTGGCTTACAGCCTTTAAGGAGAACTCCTTAAAAGATGCCCACTACTCTATCCATTTTAAATTGCTATAAAAATAATTGAGATAGGAAATTCACATTCTAAAAAAGAAATTTCATTATGTACTAATCTTGTGCAGAAACACAGGTAATGAAAGCAAAAGATAATGAAAACTCTCTGCATTTTGCCTCAACAGAAAATACAATTAAGCTACTTCCCAAAATAATAATAAACATAGTCTGTCTTTATCTAATGCCTACCATTTGCATGCCTTCAAGCATTCTCGCGATTAACTCAAAGTCAACCTGTGTTGACTTACTAATATTTTGCCACAAATAAGACTGTGAAGCTGGAATGATCCCCTGGAGAGATTTTCAGACAGAGGTGGCTATACCACTGCCCTAAACAATCACCTCTGATACATGGGACACACTTAGAACTCCCAAAGAAAAAGGATGCAAACACATAAGTGCTGACCAAATTAATATTGGATGAAGTTGCTTCTTAGTCTTTGGAGTTTAGATGAGGGGAAAGAATCTCCCTAAACCTGTCCCAATGTACTAAGTTCTGTAGCCACTTGTTAACTCTCTCCACTCCCCTGTTTGCTCCCTGAGGCCTTGCCAGGTGGCCAGGTGGCACTACTGGTAAAGAACCCACCTGCCAATGCAGGAGACTAAGAGACTTGGGTTAGATCCCTGGGTTGGGAAGACCTCCTGGAGGAGGGCATGGCAACCCACTCCAGTATTCTTGCCTGGAGAATCCCAAGGACAGAGGAGCCTAGTGGGTGATGGTTCATAGGGATGAAAAGAGTTGGACACAACTGAAGTGATTTAACATGCAAGCTTCAAATATTTCTAAAATCCTTGGCTGCTTCTTCATCTAAATAGACCTTATCATATCTTGGCAGATTTACTGAAAAACTAGTTTTTATAAATTATTCATTCTTTAATGAGCAAACATTCATAAAGTCCATTCGGTTTTGGTTGCCCCTGGGAATGAGGAAATAGAGAAGACACACTTCCTGCTCAGGAGAGGATCTACTGGACTATTTTCTGATTTAATTTGAACAAATTCTTATCATTATGATTGTCACTAATTTCTTGCTAAGGAAAGAGTTTTCAAGAGAGCTATAGGCTAAGGCTCAGCCGGACTGGAAGCTGCTTTGGTTCAGTTCAGTCGCTCAGTCATGTCCAACTCTTTGTGACCCCATGGATTGCAGCACACCAGGCCTCCCTGTCCATCACCAACTCCTGGAGTTTACTCAAACTCATGTCCATTGAGTTGATGATGCCATCCAACCATCTCATTCTCTGTCGTCCCCTTCTCCTCCTGCCTTCAAACTTTCCAAGCATGAGGGTCTTTTCAAATGAGTCAGTTCTTCGTATCAGGTGGCCAAGATATTGGAGTTTCAGCTTCAGCATCAGCCCTTCCAATGAATATTCAGGACTGATTTGGATCACAGCCTTACAATAGCTTTGATTAGTCAGATTCGTTTTTGTTAAAGGTCAGTAGTTCTTATCATTTAATTATGAGTCTTGTTTCTGCCAGTTTCTTGTGTGTGTGTGTGTGTGTGTGTGTGTGCATGTACACGCACATGGTTGCTTTGGGTTGACATTAGGGCATAAAGTTTTTACTTCTCCCAAGTATCTGAAATGATTGTTTTACTTACTCTCACCAACCTACTCTCCTTGATCAGGGCTCCTCAGGTACAATCAGATAAAAATATAATTGCAAGAGCTTTTGTGATATTTTGTGATACTTTAAAAGATCAGTCTTCCCAGGTGGCACTAGTGGTAAAGAATCTGTCTGCCAATGTAGAAGACCTAAGAGATGTGGGTTCGATCCCTGGGTCAGGATACATCCCTGGAGTAGGAAATGGCAACCCACTTGAGTATTCTTGCCTGGAAAATTCCATGGACAGAGGATCCAGTGGGGTACCGTCCATGTGGCTGCAAAGAGTCAGATATGAACGAGTGACTGAGCGCGCACACACATACACACACACACACACGCACACTTTAAAAGATCAGGATACAATGGAAGACTTTTATTTGAAGGTCAGCTTGTGACTGATTTGGAAAATAGAAGAAATCGGGCTGAACATCCCTCCGCCTTATGTCTCCCAGGCTGTTACACTCACCTACAAGTGCACACAGTCATCCTGCTCTTCCTTCTCGCCCACGTGATAAGAAGCCCCCCTGCTCGTGTCCTGGACATGCTCCTGTTGGGCTTGGCTCTGTCTAAAACCTCACCTAATAAAACACACAAATAGGACAATATACACATTTGATAATAGACACAAGTCTCTTTCATTTTAAAATTTAAAAAAAGGTTCACCTGTCTCTTCCGCAGTTCACTATCTGCACCAGCCACAGCAGTGTCTTTTCTCTTCCCCCTGGATGTCTGCTCCCTTCCTGTTCAAGCCTCGGTCAACTCTAAGGCACTTCTCATATCATCACCTGATTGAAACTGTCCTATTGCCTCAGAGTTGCCATGAGAGATGCTTCCATGTCTAACCTTCTTGTCCTTGATTCTGTTCTTGATACTTTTGACCACTGTCACAATTCTAAACCTAACTCCTCCTGATTTTGGGGGCACCATCCACTTTGGGTTCCGCCCTGTTGTTTTTCCAACAGTGAGGTCCTGCGTGTGACTTCCTCCTTACCCAGCTTTCTCACTATGCCATCATTCTAAGTCTCCCTAATGTCTGTCTTCTGTCCACATTTCTCTTCTGGTGCACCAGCCACACGTGTGCAACTCTGGATATTTGTGCTTCCCCACCTGGATACCCCATGAGTCTCAAATCAACATGTCCACTTGGTCTCTCTACTCACACACCATTCTGCCCACATGGGCTCATCTTCCTATGTTCCCTACTGCAGTGAAAAAAACTACTTTAAATTTTCTCAGTCCAGAAGCTTTAGAGTCACCCACTTCTTTCTTCATATTCATCCCAAACATTGGGTCAGTTCAGTCCAGTTGCTCAGTCGTGTCCAACTCTTTGCAACCCTATGGACTGCAACACGCCAGGCCTCCCTGTCCATCACCAACTCCTGGAGTTTACTCAAATTCATGTCCATTGAGTCAGTGATGCCATCCAACCATCCCATCCTCTGCCGTCCTCTTTTCCTTCTGCCTTCAATCTATCCCAGCATCAGAGTCTTTTCCAATGAGTCAGTTCTTCTCATCAGGTGGCCAAAGTATTGGAGTTTCAGCTTCAACATCAGTCCTTCTAATGAACACCCAGGACTGCTCTGCTCTAGGATGGACTGGTTGGATGTCCTTGCAGTCCAAGGGACTCTCAAGAGTCTTCTCCAACACCACAGTTCAAAAACATCAATTCTTTGGCACTCAGCTTTGTTTATAGTCCAACTCTCAATCCATACATGACTACTGGAAAAACCATATCTTTGACTAGACGGACCTTTATTGGCAAAGTAATGTCTCTGCTTTTTAACATTGGGTCAGACAACGGAATTTACCCTTCAGAGACCCTGTGACTTATTTAGCTCTCAATTGTACCTTGGCTGGATTATAAAAGCCACTGTAAGCAGTCTCATTTAATTGATTCCAGTCTTTACCCTTATATCCATCCAATTTCAGTGAAGCCCAGGTAATCTTCCAGAAATGCAAATGTGGTGATGTCAATTCTCTACTTAAAATTCTTTGAAAGTCCTCAATCCTGCAGAGTGAAGCCCATGTTCTTTAGCATTGTTCACACAGAGTTAATCTTTTGCTTATGACTCCCACTTCACTTCCTATCAGCTCCTCACTCTTAGCTTCTCAGCTGCATGCTCTGTGGCTTGAGAAAAGCCAACATTTTTTTAAAACTTATCTTCATCATTTCAATCCATAAGAACTTCATTTCCTCTTACAGATTTGCAAAAAGCAAAATAGCAAGTCTGATCCCCAGTAATATAATCAGCCAATCATTTACCTCGGTATGAAAATGTCTCAGTTTCTGATGTCGCTGGTTATTTCAGCTTCTCTATTCTTGCCCCCATTGCCCGGAAGAGTCATTCAGAGACTGGAGAACTGACAGTGATGAAACAAGTAGGTTCTAGACCTGGAACCTAGCAGACCCACTCATTCATTCTTTTGTCTGATCCTTTTGTGTTGTTCTGTGGAACTTGAAGATTGGTTTCCTGGCTACTTGGTAGTCGATCAGTCCAAGCTCATGGTGGTTACTCATTGATTAGCACAAGTATGTGTTAAGGTTTCAGACCAACATTATTTTGCATATGCTAATCCCATGCATAGGATTTTCTCCAACTCCATGTTCTGTTTCCCTGGTTCAGCACCTGGTGAACTCACTTGCTTCCAGACGCAGCTCACATGCCTCCTCCTTGGTTCCCCCTCCCTCACACTCCCTCTTCTCAATGACAGTTAATTACTTGCTCAAAGCTCACACAGTACCATGCACATCCCTCTTGCATTGCAGTTAACACAGTGTGTGCTGAAGACGACACTGGGTTTCTGTTTCTCTCTCTGTACTTGAATGAATTCTTCATCATCAGTCTCTGAGTTTCCATCATCACTGTCTTCAGTGTCTAGTGTAGTGCCTGCCGTGGAGTTGTTGCTCAGTAAATGTCTATTAGAAGAAATTAAGGGGACTTATGAAGGCAATGACACCCCACTCCAGTACTCTTGCCAGGAAAATCCCATGGACGGAGGAGCCTGGTAGGCTGCAGACCATGGGGTCGCGAAGAGTCGGACACGACTGAGTGACTTCACTTTCACTTTTCCCTTTCATGCATTGGAGAAGGAAATGGCAACCCACTCCAGTGTTCTTGCCTGGAGAATCCCAGGGAAGAGGGAGCCTGGTGGGCCACCGTCTCTGGGGTCGCACAGAGTCGGACATGACTGAAGCGACTTAGCAGCAGCAGCATGTATCCTATTGTCTAACTTAATTTACAGAGACATTTCAAATAGAATCACAAGGCATTGGAATGGACCAGAACCTTTGAAATCACTCGAGAGTGGTGTTAAATGTTTCTTAATGAAAACCTTTAAACAAAGGTACGGGATGAATGAAGGAATATCTGGAAGATTCCACTGGAGCTCTTTTGGTTTCCCAGTGTTGGCTGACCCCTGCAATGCAATTGTAAATTTGATAATGAGCCCTGAGTTGTACAGATTTGCTCTTTCTTTAAGCCCTTTGTACTAGGCTGCCTTGGCCTCTTTAAGGAGAACTCTTAGGCTTGAGTGACAAGTATTTCCCCAGGCCATGGCAATGTGGGACATTATTCAGTTGGTCTCCTCCCCCTCATGCTCCCAGGTGATTGATTTGCTGGCACTATGGTTCTGATAAAATCTCTCCCATAGATTCAGATGCAAGATGGTCTTAGGCATGGCACTACCCACTCTCTCCGAGTGGCAGAAGTCTCCCTGCACTGCTCCCAGGTCCCAGGCCAAGGAGGTGATGGCCGACGACTCCGAGCAGAGCAGTGCCTGGCACCATGCGACTACAGGACATGCCCCTCTCTGTAGTCCCCAGGATTTAGTTTCTGGCAGTCGACCTTGGGGTTGGCTCTCACTTGTGTCAGTAGTTAGGGGGCCGAACTCAGAGTTAGGGCTACTGAGAATTCTTGTCTCTTTTCTTTCGCACCTGGACAGCTTTTTTCCTACTTTTTATTGAAGATGAGATGTTTGGAGGGCATCATCGACTCAATGGACATGAGTTTGAGTAAACTCTGGGAGTTGGTGATGGACAGGGAGGCCTGGTGTGCTGCAGTCCATGGGTCGAAAAGAGTCAGACACAACTGAGTGTCTGAACTGAACTGATAAACATTTCACTAGATTTTTATATTCAAGAGTCAAACAAGGTGTGTTTGTGTTTAAGCATCAGTATCCAGAGCAGAGACTTGCGTTCCCTTCTTCCCCTTCACTCAAGGCAGTGGCAGACCTTCCCACAAAATTCCCCAGCCAGCCCCCTCCCTTCCTCCCTCTCAAAACTCTGTTTCTAATTCCCTCTTCAGGTTCAACCAGTGAATGATCTCAAAGTTTTGTGCTTCACTTTGGGATCCACAAAATGCTGGAATGTTTCAAAGGGGCTTTAAAAAAAATTAATTTATTTATTTTAATTGGAGGCTAATTACTTTTCAATATTGTAGTGGTTTTTGCCATAAATTGACATGAATCAGCCATGGGTGTACATGTGTCCCCCATCCTGGGGCCTCAGAAGCCTCCCCACCCTGACCTAGTCCAGGCCCCAACACGCTTTGTTACCTCATTTGCACTCCTGTCTGGAACACGACACAGAACTGCCTTCATCCTACAGAGAGTGTGCATATTTTGAGAAAATTACTCAGCACTTAAATGTCAAGATAATCGAGCCCACAATCCCACAAATAATTACATAAAGGACAGAAATGAGGCATCACCATTGCCCATGCTGCACGGGACCTTCGGGTCCAGCCCACACCTTTCCCAGGTGGAGAGAGGAGAGGACGAGAGCTGGATCACATGACTCCACATGGCAGCTCCTGCTGACCTCTCCCGAAGTCATATCAAAGGCCAGTAAGCCCTTGTACATCGCACCCTTTTGAAACCCTCAATTTCAACTTTTTTTATTTCCAAAATTATCTTATATCTCCCTCATGCTGAGATAAAAGCAGAAAGGAAATGGATGGTGAGTCTTGAGGAAATATTGTAATGCTCTTTGAGTCCTGACAAGGCAGACATCCTGATTCACTGGTAGGAAAGTCTTGAGGCAATATTGTAATGCTCTTTGAGTCCTGACAAGGCAGATATCCTGATTCACTGGTGGGAAGTAACAAAAGACAGCACAGTTGTGTGTTTGCTTGTTGATTTTTTTTAAAGCTTTTTTTTTTAATAATTAAATTTCCTTATTTTTGATTGAAGGATAATTGTTTTACAATATTGTCTTGGTTTCTGCCAAACAACAACATAAATCAGCCATAGGTATACCTACGTCCCCTCCTTCTTGTACCTCTCTCCCATCTCCCTCCTCATCCCCTCATGTTGTTACAGAGCCCCAATTTGAGTTCCCCGAGTCATACAGCAAATTTCCATTGATTGTCTATTTTACATATGGTGATATATATGTTTCCATGTTATACACAGTTATTTAGAACCCATCTTGGAGGTAGATCCTGGAGACCAGCAGCCTTGGGCACTGTCTCCTCCGAAAACACCTTCACTGTGTTTCTGAGGAGCTGGGGCACCTGACTCAAATAGTGAAACATTTTCCTGATTTGTCTTTTAATACAGCAGCAGCAGCAACTAGAGATTTTTAAGGGGTGAGGCAACAGTGAGACGAGACCATAGTATTTACCCAGTGGCTGGGGGAAGAGTTCAACAGGAAGGGACAGAGCACTGGGATTAAGATAACTTAATACTCTGGGGTCATTTTAAATCCCAGAGGGATTCTCCCAATTAATTTGTTTTCAAATAAGCAGTTACCTTGTTCTTCAGCAGTAAAACCAAAACAACAATCATATGATTTTATTGTTATGGAAGGCAATATAAATGAGATATATGCTAGGTGCCAAGCTCCATGATGGACTCAATGGGAAGACTAAACTCCCACAGGCCCTGATTAAGAATATCAGCAAAACAGGGCACACAGAGTCTGTAACACTTAGCATCAAGGACCCAGACTGCTTCAGACAGTAAGAGAGTGAGGTCTGTGCCTGGTGATTAGCATAATCTTGGACTTATGACTTGAGTAGGTCTTCTATGTTGAGGGACTTTACAACCTTGTATAAGATGTTGCCTCCTCCTGGGGAGATTTTCATAGGTTCATATAACTCTTACTACTACTACTACTACTGCTAAGTTGCTTCAGTCATGTCCGACTCTGTGCAACCCCACAGACGGCAGCCCACCAGGCTCTGCTGTCCCAGGGAGTCTCTAGGCAAGAACACTGGAGTGGGTTGCTATTTCCTTCTCCAATGCATGAAAGTGAAAAGTCAAAGTGAAGTCACTCAGTCGTGTCCGACTCTTTGAGACCTCATGGACTGCAGCCTACCAGGCTCCTCTGTCCATGGGATTTTCCAGGCAAGGGTACTGGAGTGGGTTGCCATTGCCTTCTCCACATATAACTCTTAGAACTCATAAATTACTCCTCTGGAAGAATGAAGTTTGGAACTGATCTGCTTGGTGGTAACCTTCTCTGAGCTTCCTAATCATCCTGTACATCTCCCCATTAGGTCATTAGTGACGAAGCTGCAAATTCTATAGATCATTTCTTGTAAGGCCTTATCCTACTTTATTTATTAGCAGTATTAGACCTAGGGGACTACTTGCCTTCCAGGATACCATAATCTCTTGGTTTGACTCATTCTATTTATCCTTCTGTTTCAGAGTTCTCAGCCACCAGAACTCCAAAAGTTGTAATCTCCCAGTGTTCTTAGAAAGAATTGACACCAGGGGGTGCATTCACAGTGCTCTCTATTAATACATACTTGGTATTCCTGGAATTGTGCAGTGAGTGCCCTGCTATTCTGTATCGTGATCATAATGTGGACAGTGCTGGTCTACCAACAGTTACTAGTTCACAAAGAAATAAGAACAGACATTAAGAGATCACACCTAAAAACCTGTAGAGCATTGTGACAGTGTTACTGCATCTATATCTGCAGTTGTTGGGCTCTTCTCATTGTTCATAGTCTAAGCAGGTACAGTTTGGGCATCTTTAACTGGTGATGAGCCACACCTATAGGAGCTGGATACCGGGCATATATAACCAGACCATGTTACCAAGTGTGGTATTTTAAGTGTAAATTAGTCAACTGAAAAGTACATAACATTTGAATCCATTCTTTTCATTGAAAGATAGTTTAAATCAACTATAACATTATCAGATAAATTGTTGAAACTAAATACTTTTGAAGGATTGAAGATGAATGTTGGAAAGAAATATGACTTCCTTTGTTTCATTTTGGATAAAAGTAAAAAATGAATATTCTGAGCCTGCGGAAATTGCTTTAAAATTTCTTCTTCTGTTCTCGTTAGCCTGCCTCTTCAGTCATGAGTGATATTGAAACAAAATGTAGCCACATTTCAGATGTACATTGCCCTCAATGACTACTGCTGTCGTCAATCCAACCTACAGTAGATATATTAACAGCAAGAAGCAAGCTCATTTATCACTTGAAAAAATTATATATAGATATCCAGAGTGTATATGCAAAATGTATGTAGAGATTTTGAAAATGAAGAATCACAATTTCATTAATGTTTTGTTTTGATTAAAATTATAAAACAACAAAAAGTTACAAGTGCAGTGTTCTTATTAATCACCAATATGCATAATTTCAATGTGATGCATCATTTTGGTTGTCTTTTCTCTGTTGTATTTTTTTCTGATTAGATTATTGAAATGGAGTCTTATATTTGCTGAATCTAATAAAAATGTGGTTTGATTTTGTCTGTCTTTACTTTTAATTACCTTTTCTCCTTCCAATAATTTACTTTTGTTTTCTTTCACAAAAGTATCAGTTTGCAAGAGATTGAAGACATATGAGGCGCAGTAAATGTCCAGAGTTAATGCAGCCCCTGGAGTTGGACAACTCTTTCTCTGTTCTGTGTATACCCACTCCTGTGCTAATATCATCAAGGCTCATTCCTTAAATTCCACTCAAATGCCAACCACTTCTAAACATATCTCTTCAGCACAGACCTCTCCCCTGAACTCAGTCTTACTTGTCCAGTTGCCTACCTGACATTTCCACTAAGATGAGTGAAAATTCCAAAATGGAGCTACTGAACTTTACCCATCCCCACACAAAATGCTGTGTTTGCAAATTTCCTCATCAGTAAACAGAGATATCTTTCTACTAGCTCAGGCCACACAGTCATCCTTCACTCTTCTCTTCATCTCACGTTCCACACCCACCTATATCATGTTGAAATCATGTTGATTCCACCTGTGAAATACATCCAGAATTTAACCATTTTTTACTACCTCCATTTCTATCAGTCAAATGCCAGCATTTACCCATCCGTACCTGGATGACTGCAATAATCTCCTAAACAATCTCTCCTTTTTCTCTTGCCTTATAGTCTCTACTCAGCTCCTCTGCTGAATGAGCCTTTCAAAAAATAAGAACAAAACTTGCTACTCTTCTCTTCTGAAAGAGTGTCTGTTAGTTGCTTAGTCATGTCTGACTCTTTGAAACCCCAGGGACTGTCAGGTTTCTATGTCCATGGAATTCTCCAGGCAAGAATAGTGGAGTAGGTAACCATTCCCTTCTCCAGGGGATCTTCTTGACCTCCCGGGGATCGAACCAGGGATTGAACCAGGGATCATACCAGGTCTCCTGCATTGCAGGCAAATTCTTTATCACCTGAACCACCAGGGAAGCTCAATGAAGCCCCATTGGGATTTAGTCTGGAGTCACTTATAAGGTCATTTATAAAGTCTAAAGTCACTTATAAAGACTGAAAGCTACACATGATCTGTTCTCTTCCTTTGCTCACTCTGATCCAACTGCAACTTCCTTGTTACTCATCAAATGCACTAACCATGCTTCTGTCTCAGAGCATTTACACTCATTGTTTTCTCTTCCCAGAGCCCTTTTCTCCTGCAGATCCCCTTAGCTTGTGCTCCCTTTAGATATTTGCGCTAATGTCATCAGCTCAATGAGATTCTTCCTAGGCCTTATTTAAGTTTGTGCTCCTCTGATTTCTCCTATTCCTCTTCCTAATCCCCTCCCCCCCATAGAATATAATACTTTTAAATGGACTGTATAATTTGTATTGTAAAGCTTTTCACTGGAATATAAACTCCAGGCAGGACAGTAGGGATTTCATCTCTTAGGTTCACAATCAACTTCCTAGCACCTAGCGCAGAACTTGATACTTCCTATGTGCTTACCTTCTTTATCATAAGATCTATTATTTGGCTGTGAGCCCCTGGTAAAGAGAGAGGGTACCTTATATTTTTGATTATTTGTGCTTACCCTAGTACCTAGCAAAGGACAATGGTCAATGTATATTCACTAACAAATGAATGAAAAGCTGTCTGCTGCTGCTAAGTCGCTTCAGTCGTGTCCAACTCTGTGCTACCCCATAGACGGCAGCCCACCAGGCTCCCCTGTCCCTGGGATTCTCAAGGCAAGAACACTGGAGTGGATTGCCATTTCCTTCTCCAATGCATGAAAGTGAAAAGTCAAAGTGAAGTTTCTCAGTTGTGTCCGACTCTTAGTGACCCCATGGATTGCAGCCCACCAGGCTCCTTGGTCCATGGGATTTTCCAGGCAAGAGTACTGGAGTGGGGTGCCATTGCCTTCTCCAGAAAAGCTGTCTGGAGACCTGCAAATGATGAAGGTATACCACCAGACCTTGGGTTTTAGTACCTTAGCATGAAGGTGAGACAGCTACAGAGGAAAAACTTTTAGATGAGAGAGACAAATAACAATTCAAACATAGTTCTGGAAAAGAATATATTATTGAGGTTTGGGGTAGAGCAGGTGTGTTTTGAGTTCTGAGCCTTGGAAAGAAAGAGAGAAGCAAGGTTATCTTCAGGTAAGATAAGAACAGATTTTAGGTATGTTTAGTGAGTGTTTAAGCAAATCACCTAGGCTGAATGCACCTCCAATTCTGAGGATTCATCCCGTCAGTAAGAAATCTCTATTCTGTCTTTAGTTCTTCAAATAGTGACATCTAGAAGTAAAAACTCTCACATAGTAAGGAGAGAACCATATCTTCAAAGTATTTGCCTTAAGACAACTAAGTGTTAGACTTGAGTTTCAGGAAACAGAATTCAGCCATTGTATACATGGAAAAGATATATTCTTCTAGCTGTAAAAAAAAAAGTATAGGCTTTTTCTTTAAGAACAAACAGGGGGGAATGATAGCTATATTTGAGGAGGGGCAGTGGTAGATGGGTTATGGAAGCTCATAAAGGCTGCTTCCCTTTCCCTAGATCATAAAGAAATGTTATGACCAGTGTAGTCATTCACACTTTAGTATGAATAAACTTATTTCTGTTTTTATTTTCTTTTCCTCAGGGAGATTGCACTGTAGACCTCCTCTCTTACAGTATGGATAGCTTTAGGTGTCAACAATCAAGTAAGAACAAGGATACTTCTATTCAGTAAGTGAAAGTACTTTAATATTCCCCTTCAGATTTCCAAATTCCTGGTCATATTGAATGGTTCACTTTAATCCTGGGGATCAATAAACACAAAAGTTATTGTCAACAGAGGCCTCTAACACTTGAGTATTTGATTTGCACTCTTATTGAATATCTTTAAACACAAATCACTAAGAATAACTCATGAAAAAAAGCTTTAATAATTTGTTGGTGTGTTGTACAACTCTGCTTTTGCTGGGCAGGGCCAGAGTCCAGTGTATATGATATTCTACAATATAAGCTGGGGCCTTACAGGATTAGAGTGTTGTCCTTCTTGGGATTCAGAAGTGCAGATCTATTATTCATCTTGCCTGACATCTATTATCCAGACAGCTGTGAAAATACCAAAACATTGCTTGTATTTCACCACTGTCTTATTTGATATTCTTTTTGTTTCCATTCAGTTCAGTTCAGTCTCTCAGTAGTGTCCCACTCTTTGTGACCCCATGAACCACAGCACACCAGGCCTCCCTGTCCATCACCAACTCCTGGAGTCCACCCAAACCCATGTCCATTGAGTCGGTGATGCCATCCAGCCAGCTCATCCTCTGTAGTCCCCTTCTCCTCCTGCCCTCAATCTATCCCAGCATCAGGGTCTTTTCAAATGATCCAGCTCTTCGCATCAGGTGGCCAAAGTATTGGAGTTTCAGCTTCAACATCAGTCCTTCCAATGAACACCCAGGACTGGTCTGCTCTAGGATGGAGTGGTTGGATCTCCTTGCAGTCCAAGGGATTCTCAAGAGTCTTCTCCAATACCACAGTTCAAAGCATCAATTCTTTGCACTCAGCTTTCTTTATAGTCCAACTTTCACATCCATACATGACCACTGGAAAAACCATAGCCTTGACTTTGTTGACAAAGTAATGTCTCTGCTTTTTAATATGCTGTCTAGGTTGGTCATCACTTTCCTTCCAAGAAGTAAGCGTCTTTTAATTTCATGGCTGCAATCACCATCTGCAGTGATTTTAGAGCCCAGAAAAATAAAGTCAGGCACTGTTTCCCCATCTATTTGCCATGAAGTGATGGGACTGGATGCCATGATCTTAGTTTTCTGAATGTTGAGCTTTAAGCCAACTTTTTCACTCTCCTCTTTCACTTTCATCAAGAGGCTCTTTAGTTCTTCTTCACTTTCTGCCATAAGGGTGGTGTCATCTGCATATCTGAGGTTATTGATATTTCTCCCAGCAACCATTAATGATTTATCAAAGGACATTTGCTGTATGAAATATTTGAATCCAATAAGTTTTGCCTTGTGAAAGGAAAAGAGTCCACCTATGGGCATATCACGTTTGGGAGTCTCATTTTTTTCTCATCTGTATAAAAAGATTTTAGTCAGAGAAACACACTGTCAAAGCCAAGAAATGAAGCATGGATTTTGAAGCATGATGCTTATCTTGGATGGAGAAACAATCTTGGAAATACACTATGGATTTTGAAATATTGACTGTGAGGAACAAGTTGGTGGTTTATAAGTACAGAAAACATAGTGACATAGTATTTGAAACTAAGTCTATTTTTATAAGCCTAGGAGAGATAGTTATAACAATGAAAACCCCACTAGATATAAGGATTTCTGACTGTAAACAACACACATAAACCTCCTAGGGATGTGTATAAGACAGACATGGGTATATTGTAGTATTTAAATTTGTTTTGTTCAAACAGTATATATTCCTTTGTGGCCAAGCTATGTCTTTGAACTTCTGGTTTACTTTTTTGGCTGAAAGAGAAAGAGGGGAGCAGGGTGGGGGTGGGGATAGAGAGAGGAAGGAAGGAAGAAAGAAAGAAAGGGAAAAAAATTGTATTTTTCTGCAATATGAAATGCTTACATACAGTAGGTCATTTCTGGATCCTTTGATTTTTCATAAAGGCTAACACTTACAAAATGCTTGTCATGTGCCAGAAGTTTTCAGATCATTTCATGCATACAAACTATACTAACATATTTGATCATTACAACAATCTTATGGGATAGGTATTATTATTGCCTGAATGCTTGATGGATAAGAAAACTGAAGCATAATTTTCCCAAGCTTAAACTGCTAATAGGGCTTCCCTCACAGCTCAGTTGGTAAAGAATCTGCCAGCAATGCAGGAGACCTGGGTTCGATTCTTGGGTTGGGAAGATCCCCTGGAGAAGGAAATGACAACCCGCTCCAGTATTCTTGCCTGGAGAATCCCATGGAAAGAGGACTCTGGCTGGCTATAGTCCATGGGGTGGCAAGAGTTGGACATGACTTCGTGACTAAACCACCACCAAACTGCTAATAAGAGGCAGGAGCAGGAAACAGATACAGGCAGCCTGGTGCCAGAATCCATTGTGTGTACCATTATACCCAGCTGTCTCTTATTGGTAAGATCAAGGCTCCTTGAAAAGGTGTTTTTATTTTTTGCTGCCAATAATAGTTTAATTTTAGGTAAATCAAGTCTATGAGACTCTGTTTAATGGAAATTCTACTTATTCTTTTATCTCCCTCCCATAGTTCAGTATTTTTTCCCATTTATCAACACTTTAAATTGGATATTTGAGAAAATCGATAAAGTTAATAAGCCTGTAGAGCTTGATAAGGAAAGGAAGATAGAAGACACAATTTACCAAAATTATGAATCAGAGAGATTAAATATATAGACTTTATATTCTGCCTTTTAAGATATTAAGAGAGTGAGAGAGTTAGTCACTCAGTCATGTCCAACTCTGTGACCTCATGGACTGTAGCCCACCAGGTTCCTCTGTCCATGGAATTCTCTATGCAAGAATACTGGAGTGGGTTGTCATGCCCTTCTCCAGGAGATCTTCCCAACCCAGGGATCAATCCTGGGTCTCCCACATTGCAGGCAGAATCTTTACCATCTGAGCCACGAGGTGAAGCTGTATAGATATTAAAAGGAATGTTATTAAAGACAGCATATCTATATGTTGAAAGCCAACACGAAATGGACAAATTCGTTGTAGAATCAAACTACAAAACTCACCAAAGAAAAAATAGATAACCTGAATTTATTTGAGAAATTGAAATTTTAGTTAAAAACTTCATAAAGGAAATTTTTATGATGGTTTCACTAGTGAATTCTGCCACCTATAAAGAAGTAATTATATAAATTCTACACAAATAATTTCAGAAAAATGAAAAAGAAGAAATGCTTCCTAATTTATTTTATGAGGCAAGCCATGCAAAAATACTTGAGGAAATGTCTGAATAAAGACCAATATCTGTAGTGAACATAGAGTCAAATTCTCTAAATGAGATTTTAGCAATTTAAATCTAAAAAAGTATAAAACATATAATACATCATGATCCAGTGAGATTTACCTAAAAAATGCAGGGCCGACTTAACCTTCAAAGAATGTAATTTATCAGATTAACAAAAGCAGGAAAATACTTGACAAAATCCAAAATCTATTCTGGTTAGCTGCTCTCAGTAAACTAAGAATATCAGGCAATATCCTCAGCCTAATAGAGGGCATCTATGAGAAGCCTAGAGAATTCCATGGACTGTAGAGTCCCATGGGGTTGCAAAGAGTCGGACACAACTGAGTCACTTTCACTTCATGAGAAACCTATGGTGGATATCATACTTAAGGGTAAAAGAGCAAGTACTTTCCCCCCAAATTCAGGAATAAGATAAGTTTGTCAACTTTTCATGATTTCTATTTAACATTACACTAGACACACTAAGAGTATAATCAGACCCTCAATATTAAAAGAAAGAAAACAAACTGTCTTCATTTTCAAACTCCATCATCATCTATATGGGAAATCTGATTGAATTAAAAAAAAAAAAAAAACACTAGAAAATTATTCAACTGAAATTTCAAAATGCAATTTACCATAGCATCAAACTGAGTGAAATAATTACAGATACATCTGACAAAAGATATGAGAGATCTATGCATTTGAAAATATTAAATATTAAGAGAAAATAAAGACTAGAATACTCAGGATTGTTAAGATATCAACTATTTCCAAATTTATCCATAGATTCAAAATAATTGCAACTCTGGCAAGCTTTTTGTGGAAATTGACATGTGAAAGTTAATTGCAATAAAAATTCTGGCATGCTTTTTGTGGAATCTGACAAGCTGGCTGTAAAATTCATATTGAAGTACAAAGACTAGCCAAGACATCTTTGGAAATGTAAAAGAAAATCAGAGAGTTAATGCTACTGGACTTCAAGTCATATTAAAGAAGCAGTCACCAGACAGTGTGATACTGGCATCAAGATAGACAAGCTAATCAATGTAACAGAATAAAGAGCCCAGCAGTGGTCTCATACATACATGGATGAATGATTTTGACAAAGCTCCAAAGACAATTCAGGGAGAACTGGTTATCTTTTCAATAAATGGTATTGGATGTTAAAATGAAAACAAAACTTCAATCCATTCCTCTAACCATATATTAAAACTAGCTCAAAAATGAATCATGGACCCATGGACCTAAGTGTAAAATCTAAAACTATAAAACTTCTGAAAAAAAAAAGAAAGAAAATATTTGTAAACTTGAGTCAGACTAAGATTTTCCTCAAAAGTATGATCCATGAGAGAGAAAGTTGACAAATTAGACTTCATTAAAATATCTTCATTAAAACATCTTCTTTTCAAAGGAAACTATTAAAAGAATGAAAAAACAGTACATACTTTGTGAGCAAACCTATTTGAAAATTGTACATCTGATAAAGGACAGACACTTCACTAAAGAAGAAATAAGAATAGAAAATAAGCACATGATAAATCGACATGAGTTTGAGCAAACTCTGGGAGATAGTGAAGGACAGGGAAGCCTGGCATACTGCAGTCCATGGGGTCACAAACAATCAGACACGACTTAGCAACTGAACAACTAAAAACTCTCTGACAGCATTAGTCATTAGGGAATGTAGATTAAAAGCACAGGCTTCCCTGGTGGCTCAGACGGTAAAGCATCTGCCTACAATGTGGGAGACCTGGGTTCAGTCCCTGGGTCAGGAAGATCCTCTGCAGGAGGGCATGGCAGCCCACCCCAGTATTCTTGCTTGGAGAATCCCCATGGACAGAGGAGCCTGGCGGGCTGCAGCCTATAGCGTCACACAGTCACACATGACTGAAACAGCTAAGTAGCAGCAGCAGATTAAAAGCACAGGATATGACTGCCCTTCTAATAGAAGAGCTAAAAGTTAAGATAGACCATACCAAGTGTGATCAGGATGCGGAATAACAGGAATTCTCATATCCTGCTGGTGGAAATCTAAAATGGTACAGCTTCTTCGGTAAACATTCTGGCAGCTTATTTAAAGAAAAGTTACACGTTTTCCTAACATATGATCCAGCCACTCCTATTTTCCATAATTACCCAAGAGAAAAGTAAGTGCATATCTATATAAAAACTTATGCACAGATATTCATATCAGCTTTATTCGTAAAAGGCAAGAACTGGATACATGCATGTATATGGCTGAGTACCTTTGCTGTACACCTGAAACCATCACAACATTGCTAATTGGCTATACTCCAATATAAAATATAAAGTTAAAAACTATTGTGTGTGAACTTTACCATTTATATTTTTGTAACTATCTCATATTATGTAAACGTCTCTAATATTAAGGATGTTGTTATGAATTTCACTGCTAAAGAAACAAGGCATGTATACCTGTGGCGGATCATTTTGATATTTGGCAAAACTAATACAATTATGTAAAGTTTAAAAATAAAATTAAAAAACAAAAAAACTGGAAATAACTCAAATGTCGTCAGCACACGAATAGACTCTAAACAAATCCTGGCATATCCATATAAGGAAACACTCTTCAGAAATAATAAATAAACCAGATATTCGTGAGACAACATTAATGTTGCAATTCATCTGAGACACGATTATGCAAAGTGAAAGAATTCAGACAAAATAATACATATTATTTGATTCCATTTATAGAAAACTTTAGAAAAATTAGAACTACTCCATCTGACAGAAATCAAGTCAGTGACTCACCATGAAGAGAGGGGCAAAGAGGAGAGTGATTATAAAAGATCTTGAGGAAACTTTGAGAGATGATGGATGTGTTTATCATTTTGATTGTGATGATGGTTTCATGGATGTATGTTTATGTCAAAATGTATCAAACTGAACACTTTAAGTATATGCATTTTGTTGTAAATTATTTTCAGTGAAGGAGTAAATTAGATGAACAGAACAGAGCTCCTTATAATAAAAGCTACAAAATCAATTACTTTAAGCAGTGCCTTCATTTGAACTTATGTTTGATATGGTGAAATTCTGATAGAAGCAAAATATTTAGTCAGTCTGTGGGTTTGTTCTGGAAGCAGATTAACATGTATTTGGGGGACAAGTTGGCTTCTTGCTCAGCTGATTTAAATTCTGTACTGCAGAGGTGAAGTCATTTGTATGCAGCCTGTGTTCTTCACCAGCAAACACAGACTCTGTAAGTCTAAGAGTAAATCTGAGCAAGCATTCTGCTTGTGCTGTGAGCAATTCGAGTTTTGAATGACCTTGAGAATGAGCATATCTAACCTGCAGAGAAAATTGCATCATTTTTTTTATATTTAGGTTAAAAAATGGATTCCTTTTCATCATACATAAGAAATATGTTAATAGTACATTAAAAATTTTTTAACAGTATCAATTAATCCAGCAAATAAAAAATTCCCCTATCCTTGGGAAGGATGGGACAATTTTCAGAGTTGATGTTAATTTTTTAACATATGTTTAAATCCAGCCTAGGGGGTTAAACAAGAGTGACAAATTCTTACCATTCTTTTTCACATTACTTTTAAAGCCTCAAAATTGGGTAAAACTAGTGTATGTCTAGGCTGCAGTCCATGAGGTCGCTAAGAGTCAGACACGACTGAGCGACTTCACTTTGACTTTTCACTTTCATGCATTGGAGAAGGAAATGGCAACCCACTCCAGTATTCTTGCCTGGAGAGTCCCAGGGACAGGGGAGCCTGGTGAGCTGAAGTCTATGGGGTCGCACAGAGTCAGACACAACTGAAGCGACTTAGCAGCAGTAGCAGCAGCAGTATATGTCTATACGTGTATGTGCTTTATGCACGATTTCCTAATTCTTCTGAGTGTTCTATAGTGGGGTGGATTAGGCACTGCACTAAGACTAACAGTGCCTGGCTTTGATGTCCCAGCTTTGGTACGTTTTAGCTCTAAATTCAGGCAAGTCACTTTCCATAGCTGAGGCACAGATTACTTATGTGTAGCATGAGAAACAAACACATGAGTTGCTAGACTCATCTAGTATGTGTGCCAAAAGTCTAATGTAAGCTGACCAGGGTCAGGCACATTAAAGTATGCAATATCACTAGTAGCTGGACTGCAGAAGTCTTGGGTTGCAAATTAAGCAGCACAAATGCAGTGCAGGAGCGAGGGTAGGAGTCAGATTCCTGGAGAAAAATTGATGGGTTCAAATCCCAGCTGCAACCCTCCCAGCTGTGTGACCTTGGATAAGTCAGCTGTGTGTTCAGTTCGGTTCAGTCACTCAGTCGTGTCCGACTCTTTGCAACCCCATGAATCGCAGCACACCAGGCCTCCCTGTCCATCACCAGCTCCCAGAGTTCACTCACACTCACGTCCATCGAGTCAGTGATGTCATCTAGCCATCTCATCCTCTGTTGTCCCCTTCTCCTCCTGCCCACAATCCCTCCCAGCATGAGTCTTTTCCAGTGAGTCAACTCTTCGCATGAGGTAACAAAGTACTGGAGTTTCAGCTTTAGCATCATTCCTTCCAAAGAAATCCCAGGGCTGATCTCCTTCAGAATGGACTGGTTGGATCTCCTTGCAGTCCAAGGGACTCTCAAGAGTCTTCTCCAACACCACAGTTCAAAAGCATCATTTCTTTGGCACTCAGCTTTCTTCACAGTCCAACTCTCACATCCATACATGACTACTGGAAAAACCATAGCCTTGACTAGATGGACCTTTGTTGGCAAAGTAATGTCTCTGCCTTTGAATATGCTATCTAGGTTGGTCATAACTTTCCTTCCAAGGAGTAAGTGTCTTTTAATTTCATGGCTGCAGTCACCATCTGTGTGTATAAGCTGCCAATTTTTTATTTGTAAGTTAAGGATGTACATTGCTCAGTCACGTCTGACTCTTTCCATGGACTGTAGCCCACCTGGCTCCTCTGTCCATGGGATTTTCCAGGTAAGAATATAGGAGTGGGTTTCCATTTCCTCTTCCAGGAGATCTTCCTGACTCAGGGATTGAATCCTAGTCTCCTGCATTTTTTGCATTGGCAGGTAAGTCTTTCCCCACTGGGAAGCCCAAATAGTAAGGATAACCTACCTTAATACATTGCTATAAGGATTAAATAAAGAAAAATTTGAGAATATTAAAGATTTCTCAATAGAAGTTAGCAATTATTATTATGACAAACTATCAATCAAATGAAATTTTTATGTTCAGAAAAAATGCACTTTTGAAAGAAATGATTAAATTTCAGTTGGGTATAAACACTGCTGTCTGGATGGCCAAACTGTTGAACATTTAGAGGTAGATTGTGAAGCTTAAATGCATTCCTTTTAAATGAGAATTTTTGTTCCCTCATTATGTAATAAATCATTTTATTTCTGAGAAAAGATTGATATGCCATATACCAGTTTTAATGAATAAATTTGATATAATTGAGACAGTATACGCTTTAGTCAAATGAATGTTAATCCATCATTTCAGGGTAAACATTATGTATTTAAAAATTGCATTGGGTAGTTTTACTGATACCATGAAAGTTGGAGAAATGAGAAATGATAAAATCCTTAAGTTAATGTCAATTTTTTCCAGTACTTTGCCTGAGAAGATGTGGAATGTTTTCTCAAGTGATAGATCATTACTAAAGATATAAAACAACAGCTATTATAGAACCAGCCCTAGCAAGTTTACGGAGTTAAGAAAGGCAATGTTCTTTGGTTCAGAGTGCAGGAATGGAGGGCTTACCAGGTGGCAACTACTAGTAAAGAACCCACTTGCCAATGTAGGAAATGTAAGAGACATGGATTCGATCCCTGGGTCAGGAAGGTCCCCTGGAGGAGGGCTTGGCAACCCACTCCACCAGTATTCTTGCCTGGAGAATCTCATAGACAGAGGAGGCTGGTGGGCTACAGTCCATGGGTTCACAAACAGCTGGACACAGGCTGAAGCGACTTAGCATGCATGCATGCAGGAATGGTAAGAAGACACACAGGACAGTAAGCAATTAAAATAGGATGAAATGAGCACAGAGTGAAGACAGGTGAGGGAACAGAGGTGGCCTAGAACAAGGGAGTCTACTCTGTTTATGAAGTTCAAAGACAATTTCAGTGGGGAAATAACTTTCAAGGGTGTGTCTCAAAGACTGAGTCAATGTTTTCCAGAGAAGCAATAAGGAAAAGGAACAAAGGGCGTCTGGTGGGGAGACTGTAATAGTAAAGATCAAAGAGGGGTGCAAGTGTGGAGCAGTGGGGTAAAGGGATACCTGAGGACCAAACAGAGATGAGCCTTTTACATAAAATATGAAGAATGTTCACTGCTTCAGGCTAAATGGTAATACCTGCTGGTGTCTGGTTCCCTAACTATTTTGGCATCTAGGAGTCCTTCCTGTGGGTCAAGGTGTTAGTTACTTCAGGGAAATGCTAGATGGGTTTCTCTCCAGATGAAATGAAAAAAAATTCTTATTTCTCTACATGCAGAGAAAATCTTGATACCAAACAGCTGGTACGCTTCTTTTGTAGTCCCGAATGTTCCCAGATGTGTGGGGAGTTGTGTATCTGCTTGGAACAGAGCATTGTAAATGGCACATAACCGTAACCAAGGAGCTATGTGGGCAAGGCACCAATGGAGGAAACTCCTGGATCCCAGGCATCTTCTTTGCTAGATCTCACAGATACAGAACTTCATAAGAATGTTCTAGCCCTCAGCTATTCTAGAAGCACAAAAACTGCCATGATGGACTGCCATCTGCATTATTGATGGGATAAAGGAAGCATCGAGGTCACTTGCATCTGACTGTCTCATTGCAGATTTTCAGAGAACCTCTGCTGAGGAATTCCACTCAGGCAGTGTTTGTCATCTTCTCTGAAAGGCAGCATAACACAAATCCAGAAGGAGGTGGCTCTGAACAGAGCTCCCTGTAGATCAGAAAGTTTAACCAATCAGCATGGTTGAACACTTTATTCATTTCCTCTTTTAGGGTATCTGAGCCCTCCTTGATGTGCAGGACTGTAGGCAATGCCAAAACTTGACCCCATCCTACTTCCTGGAGTGACCATATGACTGAGGAGGAAGCTTCACGTGTAGGCAATTGAACATTAACCAGAGATGATCGCTTTGCTGGATGTCCAAGGGGAGGGGCAGAGAATCTCCAGGCTGGTAGAACTCAGAAGGGGGAGAGGAAGAGCTCTGAGATATGCTGTGATTAGGGACAGTTTCTTAGAGGAGGTGGCCATAATCTGGACTTTGAAGCTCAGATAGTGCTTAAGTGGATTGAGAAGAGAGTGGGTTGAGAAGAGAGTGGATTCAAGTAAGAGAAAAGATGTGAGCAAGGCCCAGAGGCACTGGCAGAGTCTCTGCCCACCCAGCCGCACCTCTCTCCTATCTGCCCACTTCTCTCGGATCATCTGGTTCAAATATTCTTGAGTTCCTTGCCCTCTGTTTCTCTGCTTGTCTCAGTATTCTCATTTGAACTATTCTCAGTTTGGGGCAGTTTCATCCCTAATGCCCACACTCCCATCAGTGGGTATTTTTGATTGTTGTCACTAGGGGAAAGTTACTGACATCTAGTGGGTTTTGGTCATACTGTAGTGCAAAGAATTGGAAATATTTTTTTTGCAAAAAATGCAAAGAATTATCCAGTCCAAATGTCAATGTATCATCAAGGTTGAGAAAGCCTGAAAATATGTTAGTAGCTCAGTTGTGTCTGACTCTTTGTGACCACATGGGCTCCTCTGTCCATGGAATTCTCTAGGCAAGAATAATGGAGTAGATAGCCATTTTCTTCTCCAGGGAATCTTCTCAGCCCAGGCATCGAACCCCAGTCTCTTGCTTTGCAGGCAGATTCTTTACTGGCTGAGCCACCAGGGAAACCCTGAGAAAGTCTGGTTTATTCTATTTGATTCTGTTCTCCCACTGTCACTGAAAAAGATGATTTTTCTTTCTTCAAACTCTGAAGTCACCTTCAGACATACCTGTAACATTTATTCTGGGACCTGAGCACTAGGGCACCATCTCTCAGAGGAACCTGGTGGGCTACATACAGTCCATGGGGTCATAAAGAATTGGACACGACCTAGCGACTGAGCACAATATCGGATTTGGGTCCACACTGATGAGCTCATCTTAATGAATTACATATGCAGCCATCTTATTTCTAAATAAGGTCACATTTTGAGGTACTGGGGGTTAGCACTTCAGCATGTAAATTTTGGGGGGACACGATTCAGCCTATCACAATATGCTAATCATCTTCTGTTCCTGTAGGTTTTCAGAGCATTTACTCTCTACTTTAGAATTATCATGGAGTCCATGTTATCTGCCTTCACACAGGAATTTATATCCTGAGATAATTCTTCTGTGGAGCTGTGAGCTTCCTATGGGGAGAGGCTGAGGCAAATAAACATAGAGAGAGATTTTATGAAACTGAGCATAAAACAAATAGTTGAGTGCTTTGAAAATTTCAATTGTTGCAGTAATAAATGCTATTTTTTAAATTCTAAAATTTGTATGCTCACATATTAAAAAATCAATCACATCACTTTGTTGAGAGGTCCTGCCAAGATCCTCATATTTCTTCTTTCTTTGAGGGAAAACAAAGCTGATACTTGAATTTGAAGTAATTGAATTACCCCTGTGGCCTGCATTTCACTTTTCCCTCTTTTATTTTACTTTGTTTTATTCCATTTAATATTCATCTACTGAGAGAGTAGCAGTCTGCAGGAAGGAAATCCTTTTATGTAGATAAAAATCTGTGACTGATGGAATTTCTGGAGTGAGGACAAAGGGAAATGTAGATGCACCAATAAACAGCAAACATCTTTTGAAATAATTTATCTAATCATTGTAAGATCTTAGTGACAGTTTTTAGACATATAACTTCATTCATTAGCTTCTTGATATTTCTCTGAGATACTTTGATCTGTCAATTCATTTCATTTCAGCTCCTTGCCTCTGATCTGTCTCACACAAGCTACTTTGCAGCTACCAGAAGCTACAAACTCCCAGCATTTACTGTTTTTTCTTAATTTATTTATTTTAATTGAAGGCTAATTACTTTATAACAGGAGATAGCAAGAGTGAACGTTGACATTTTAGGAATCAGAGAACTAAAATGGACTGGAATGGATAAATTTAACTCAGATGACCATTATATCTACTACTGTGGGCAAGAATCTCTTAGAAGAAATGGAGTAGCCATTATAGTCAACAAAATAGTCTGAAATGCAGTACTTGGATGCAATCTCAAAAATGACAGAATGACCTTTGTTCATTTCCAAAGCAAACCATTCAATATTACAGTAATCCAAGTCTATGCCCCAACCAGTAATGCTGAAGAAGCTGAAGTTGAATGGTTCCATGAAGACCTACAAGACCTTTTAGAACTAACACCCAAAAAAGATGTCCTTTTCATCCTTCAAAAAGGAGGAAGTCAAGAAACACCTGGAGTAACAGGCAAATTTGGTCTTGGAGTACAGAACACAGCAGGGCAAAGGCTAATAGAGTTTTGCCAAGAGAATGCACTGGTCATAGCAAATACCCTCTTCCAACAATACAAGAGAAGACTCTACACATGGACATCACCATATGGTCAACACTGAAATCAGATTGACTATATTCTTTGCAGCCAAAGATGGAGACTCTATACAGTCAGCAAAAACAAGACTGGGAGCTGACTGTGGCTCAGATCATGAAAGCCTTATTGCCAAATTCAGACTTAAACTGAAGAAAGTAGGGAAAACCACTAGACTATTCAGGTATGACCTATATCAAATCCTTTATGATTATACAGTGGAGGTGAGAAATAGATTTAAGGGACTAGATCTGATAGATAGAGTGCCTGATGAACTATGGACAGAGGTTCATGACATTGTACAAGGGACAGGGATCAAGACCATCCCCAAGAAAAAGAAATGCAAAAAAGCAAAATGGCTGTCTGAGGAAGCCTTGCAAATAACTGTGAAAAGAAGAGAAGCAAAAAGCAAAGGAGAAAAGGAAAGATATACCCATTTGAATGCAGGGTTCCAAAGAATAGCAAGGAGAGATAAGAAAGCCTTCCTCAGTGATCAGTGCAAAGAAATATAGAAAAACAACAGAATGGGAAACATGAGAGATCTCTTCAAGAAAATTAGAGATACCAAGGGAATATTTCATGCAAAGATGGACTCAATAAAGGGCAGAAATGGTATGGACCTAACAGAAGCAGAAGATATTAAGAAGAGGTAGCAAGAATACACAGATGAATTGTACAAAAAAGATCTTCAGGACCCAGATAATCATGATGGTGTGATCACTCACCTAGAGCCAGACACCCTGGAATGTGAAGTCAAGTGGGCCATAGGAAGCATCACTACGAACACAGCTAGTGGAGGTGATGGAATTCCAGCTGAGCTCTTTCAAATTCTGAAAGATGATGCTGTGAAAGTGCTGCACTCAATATGCCAGCAAATTTGGAAAACTCAGCAGTGGCCACAAGAGTGGAAAAGGTCAGTTTTCATTCCAATCCCAAAGAAAGGCAATGCCAAAGAATGATCCAACTAGCACACAATTGCACTCATCTCACACGCTAGCAAAGTAATGTTCAAAATTCTCCAAACCAGGCTTCAACAATATGTGAACCGTGAATTTCCAGATGTTCAAGCTGGTTTTAGCAAAGGCAGAGGAGCCAGAGATCAAATTGCCAACATCTGCTGGATCATCGAAAAAGCAAGAGAGTTCCAGAAAAACATCTATTTCTGCTTTATTGACTATGCCAAAGCCTTTGACTGTGGAGATTTCTTAAAAAGATGGGAATATCAGACCATCTGACCTGCCTCTTGAGAAATCTGTATACAGGTCAGGAAGCAATAGTTAGAACTTGACATGGAACAACAGACTGGTTCCAAATAGGAAAAGGAATACATAAAGGCTTTATATTGTCACCCTGCTTATTTAATTCATTTGCAGAGTGCTGCTGCTGCTGCTAAGTCGCTTCAGTCGTGTCGGACTCTGTGCGACCCCATAGATGGCAGCCCACCAGGCTCCCCCGTCCCCGGGATTCTCCAGGCAAGAACACTGGAGTGGGTTGCCATTTCCTTCTCCAATGCATGAAACTGAAAAGTGAAAGTGAAGTCGCTCAGTCGTGTCCGACTCCTAGCGACCCCATGGACTGCAGCCCACCAGGCCCCTCCATCCATGGGATTTTCCAGGCAAGAGTACTGGAGTGGGTTGCCATTGCCTTCTCCAGTCATATGCAGAATACATCATGAGAAATGCTCTGGAAGAAGCACAAGCCGGAATCAAGATTGCTGGGAGAAATATCAATAACCTCAGATATGCAGATGACACCACCCTTATGACAGAAAGTGAAGAAGAACTAAAGAGCCTCTTGATGAAAGTGAAAGAAGAGAGTGAAAAAGTTGGCTTAAAATAAACATTCAGAAAACTAAGATCATGGCATTCGTTCCCATCACTTCATGGCAAATAGATGGGGAAACAGTGGAAACAGTGATGGAATTTATTTTTGGAGCCTCCAAAATCACCACAGGTGGTGACCGCAGCCATGAAATTAAAAGATGCTTACTCCTTGGAAAGAAAGTTATGACCAACCTAGACAGTGTAATTAAAAGCAGAGACATTACTTTGCCAACAAAGGTCCATCTAGTCAAGGCTACGGTTTTTTTCCAGTAGTCATGTATGGATGTGAGAGTTGGACTATAAAGAAAGAGTGAGTGAAGTCGCTCAGTCGTTTCCGACTCTTTGCGACCCCATAGACTATAGCCTACCAGGCTCCTCCGTCCATGGGATTTTCCAGGCAAGAGTACTGGAGTGAGTGGGTTGCCATTTCCTTCTCCCGAGGATCTTCCCGACCCAGGGTCGAAGCCGGGTCTCCTGCATTGTAGGCAGACGCTTTACCATCTGAGCCACCAGGGAAGCCCAACTATAAAGAAAACTGAATGCCAAAGAATTGATGCTTTTCAACTGTGGTGTTGGAGAAGACTCTTGAGAGTCCCTTGGAGATCTGACAAGTCCATCCTAAAGGAGATCAATCCTGAGTGTTCATTGGAAGGACTGATGTTGAAGCTGAAATTCCAATACTTTGGCCACCTGATGTAATGAACTGATTCATTGGAAAAGACGGTGATGCTAGGAAAGATTGAGAGCAGGAGGAGAAGGGAACGACAGAGTATAAGATGGTTGGATGGCATCACCAACTCAATGGACATGAGTTTGAGTAAATTCTGGGAGTTGGTGATTAACCGGGAGGCTTGGCGTGCTGCAGTCTGTGGGGTCGCAAAGAGTCAGACACAACTGAGCTATTGAACTGAACTGAACTGAATTACTTTACAATATTGTAGCTGTTTTTGCCATACATTGACATGAATCAGCATCAGTTTTTACATTCAGCCTATACTTTGCATGTGATACTTAATAGTTGCTGAACAGGTGACACTTGAACTCTTGATGAAATAGATACAGTCTATGATTTCTAGCCTAATAGAATTTGTGATTAATATAGATGATAATGATCATTTACATCCAACCCCAGACTCCAACTCATTAACCGTTTCCACTTAAAACTTCCTTTCTTCTTAATCAAACTTTTCCGCTCTAACTATAGTCTAAGAGCCTTTTCCATGTGTGCCTCTGGCCAACAGCTGCCTGACTGCATGGTCCAGGCTAAGCTTTCTCTCAGATGAAAGTGGGTGATGAGTAAGGAGGTTGAGCAAGAGGAAGAGAATTGTTTTGTCCCATAGTTTGTTCCCTCTAGCATATTGGATTTGGTGAAAGGATAACAGAAAAGGGAAATAATAAGGCTGAAATAAGATGAAAACAGGAAATAGCTATAACATCCAGAAAAGTTTTGTTCTGTTCCAATACGAGCTGGAGAAATAGCAGCAGTTACTCATATTGCTCTAATTATGAGCTTTTTTTATACCTCTGAACCATGATACTCTCTAGCTCCATTTGATAGTCTGGTCAATGGCTAAAAAGAGTAAGGTAAAGACAAATATTTTTTACCAGGAACCTTCTGGAAACGTCTGTATCCTCTTCTTTCTACTGTTATTCAAACATAAGAGAACCCAGTGAGAAATTTTGTGTGTAAAAAAAAAACCTCATGGTTTAATGGAGAAGTATATGGGTGATGGAATCCACAGATATGAAATTTTTTCTTTCATCCATTTATGTATAAATGACAAACCTCCTCTGATCTAGGTTCTACACTAGGTACTAAGGTGCCTTATGTATCTGTACCAAAATACAAAAGACAGGATCTCTGCTATCAAATAATTTTTCAGTACAATAAGGCAGCAGTCCCAATCTTTTTGGCACCAAGGACCAGTTTTGTGGAAGACAGTCTTTCCAAGGACAGGGGTGGGATGGTTTCGAGGTGATTCAAGCTTATTGCCTCTATTGTGATTTGTTATATCAACTCTATTTCAGATCATTGGACATTAGATCCCACAGGCTGGGGACCTCTGCACTGGGAGAAACTGAAAACAAAAACATATATTTATGGTGCAGTATGATAATTTAATAATATTTCTATCAGCACACTGGAAATGAGAACTCAAATCTGCTAGGGGCATCAATGAAGATATGAGGAAAGAGATGTATTTAAGCTGAAATTTGAAGGTTATATAGATATTTTCCAGTAAACAAGCCTGGAGAAGCATTTCCAGCTCAAGAATTCAGTGAACTATAAGGAGTTAAGTTCACTTCAAATGCAAACTATAAATATAGGAAAAAAAAAAAAAAAGCTGGATATGAGTCTGAACACCCAGGCAAAAGTCAGATTCTAAAGGATCTTCTTTGCCAAGCCAGTCATTTTTAGATTTTTATTTTGTAGGAGATAGGAGGTTATAGGTGAATAAAACATAGAGAAATAGCATGATAATGTTGGCATATTCAAATTATTTCTGTATCAGTGATGTAAGGTCTAATTGGAAGATGAATTTTAAAGACTGCTGATAATCTATAACATCAATAGGCTGAAAAATCTTATAATCATATTATTAATGCAGTAAAAGCAATTGAAAAAATCTAGTGCACATTAATAACAAAAACCTCAGTAAACTAGAAATAGAGGGGAACTTCCTCAACTTGATAAAGAATATTTACAAAAACCCTACACCAAAAATCAAACTTGAAACTTTCCTACTGAGCTCAAATAAAGGAAATGAAATCTCTTCTTACCATCCCTTTTCAACCTCATTCTGGAAGTTTATCTAATACAATGAAACAAGAAAAGAAACAAAAACTATACAGTTTAGGAAGGACGAAATAAAATTGTTTTTTATTTTTTTGCAGATGGCATGATCATCTGTGTAGAATCTTTGAAAGAACTGACAAAAAAACTATAGGAACTAACTATCCATTATATCAAGTTTGTAGAATAAAAAGTTAATATAAAAAGTCAAACACTCTCCTACTTACTGGCAATTAACAAGTGGAATTTGACATTTAAAACACAATATCAAACGAGTTGCCAGTCCAGGTTCGATGCAGGATACTGGATGCTTTGGGCTAGTGCACTGGGACAACCCAGAGGGATGGTATGGGGAGGGAGGAGGGAGCAGGGTTCAGGATGGGGAACACATGTATACCTGTGGCGGATTAATTTTGATATTTGGCAAAACTAATACAATTATGTAAAGTTTAAAAATAAAATAAAATTAAAAAAAAACACACAATATCATAAACATTCTGAAGGAGATCAGCCTTGGGATTTCTTTGGAAGGAATGATGCTGAGGCTGCAACTCCAGTACTTTGGCCACCTCATTCGAAGAGTTGACTCATTGGAAAAGTCTCTGATGCTGGGAGGGATTGGGGGCAGGAGGAGAAGGGGACGACAGAGGATGAGATGGCTGAATGGCATCACCGACTCGATGGACATGAGTCTGAGTGAACTCCGGGAGTTTGTGATGGACAGGGAGGCCTGGCGTGCTTCGATTCATGGGGTTGCAGAATCGGACACGACTGAGCGACTGAACTGAACTGAGTACAGAAAAATATGAAATACTTTTTTATAATTCTAACAAAAATATGTACAAGAGCTACAAGAGGGGGAAAATGCTAATGAATAAAATCAAAGAAGAACTAAATAAATGGAGAAACATTCCATGTTAATGAATGAGAAGGCTCAATATCATCAACATGCCAGTTCTTTCCAACATAATCTACAGATACAATATGGTTCCAATCAAAATTCCAGAAAGATACATTCTGTGTGTCAACAAAAATTACTGTAAATCTATAGAGAAAAGCAAAAGACCCAGAATAAGATACACAATGCTGAAAGAGAAGAACAAATTTGAAGGATTGACACTAACTGACTTCAAGACTTCCTATAAAGCCACAGTAATCAAGATAGTGTGGTGTTAGCAAAAGAAATAGATAGATTAATGGAACAGAATAGAGAGCCCAGAAATATAGATCCTTATAAATATATAGTCAACAAATCTGTGGTAAAGGAACACAGGCAATTCAATGGAACAAATATAGTGTTCTCAACAAATGGTGCTTGAACGATTGAATTCCACATGCCAGGAAAAAGAGAAAGAAAAATAGAATCTACACGCAGACCTTATGTCCTTCACAAAAATCACATAAATGTATCATAGACCTAAAATTAAAATATAAAACAATAAAAATCCCAAAAGACAGCACAGAAAAGATCCTAGATGACCTTGGGCTTGGGCTTGGCAGTAATATTTTAGATATAACTACAAAGGTATGAACCATGAAAGAAATGATGAATAATCTAGATTTTATTAAAATTTAAAAAATCCTTCTACTCAACAAAAAGCAATGTCAAGAGAATGAGGACAAGCCACACACAGGGAGAAATAATATGCAAAAGATACACCTCAAAAAGGACTGTCACTCAAAATACGTGAAGAATTTTTAAAACTCAATAATAAAATGGACAACCTGATTTAAGAAAAACGGTCAAAGACATAAACAGATACAGCATAAAAAATATACAGCTGGCAAATAATATATGAAAAGATGCTTCACATCAGTGCCACTGGGGAAATGCAAATTGAAATAGCAATGAAATATCACTACACAACTATTGAAGTGAATTGAAGTGAAAGTTGCTCTGTTGCTTCTGACTGTTTGCGATCCCATGGACTGTAAACTGCCAGGCTTCTCTGTTCATGGAATTCTCCAGGCAAGATCACTGGAGTGGACTGCCATTTCCTTCTCCAGGGAAACTTCCTGACCCAGGGATCGAACATGGGTCTCCTACATTGCGGGCAGAACCTTGACCATCTGAGCCACCCAAATTCAAAACACTGACATCAAATTCTGGCAAGAATGTAGAGCAACAGAAACTCTCGTCCATTACCAGTTGGAATGCAAAATGGTATAGTTACTTTGGAAGAAAGTTTAGCAGTTTCTTACAAAATTAAGCATACTTTTATCAGTAATTGCAGTGCTTGGTATTAAATATTTACATAAAGGAATTGAAAACTTACATACATACAAAAAACCTGCCCATGGATGTTTATGGCAGCCTTATTCATAATTGCCAAAATTTGGAAGCAACCAAGATTTACTTTGGTAGGTGACTGGTTAAATAAACCGTGGTGCATCCAGACAATGGTATATTATTCAGTGCTAAAAGGAGTGAGTTATCAAGTCATGAGAGTCTTGAAGGAATTTCAAATGCATAGTACTAAATGAGAGAATGATTCCAACCACATGGTATTCTGGAAAAGGAAGATTATGGAGACAGTAAAAGTTATCAAGAGTTGGGCAAGGAGAGATAAATAAGCAAAGCATAGAAGATTTTCTATGGCATTGAAAGTACTTTGCATGGTACCATAATGATGAATATGATATATGTCATTACACATTTGTCTAAACCCATCAAATATACAATACCAAAAGTGAATTGCAATGTAAATCATGGACTTTAGGTGATTACAATGTGTCAGTGTGGGTTCATCAGTTTTAACAAATGTCCTTCTCTGGTGGGTTAGTTTGATAGTGTGGAATGTTATTTGTGTGTGAGGGAAGAGGTATATGGGACATCTCTGTACTTTCCTGTCAATTTTGCTGTGAACCTAAACTGTGTCTAAATATATAAAGTTTTAATAAAATCAATCAATCAAGTCTTATTTTTTTTAATTATTTGATGAATGAATAGAATGTCTAGTATGGTTAGTGAGCAAAGCTCTCATCTAGTGACTCCAGTAACATGGGAAGGAAAAGAAAAAAATCATGCTTGGAGGGACTGTCCTCTATGTGGTTAGACAACCTTGGCATTGAAAGCCATGGCCAAGTCTACTGGAAACTATGTAATTGATTCCCCCATCTGCTGTTCTTTTAAATTTCCTATATGAAGAGATCAGAAATATAATTCTCTGGGCATCATAGCTAGCTCCTAGAGAAAGATTCCTTTCTGCAGGAAACCAGTTTAGCCACTAGCCTCTTCTGTCTTATCCTCCTATGACTTTTTAGCTCTCTAATCACAGTCTGTTTTCCAATAAATTAGTGTTGAGACAACTCAGCCCTGAATGTCAACTTGAAAATGTTAGTGTCATGGGGAGAGAGCACTTAATCAGATGACTTGTGATTATTCAACAAAGAGATTTTCTCTGATTAAGACTGCCACCCTTTCTAAGGCACTTGGTCTTCTCTCTTAAAATCTTTGCTTGAGTAGGCTCTGCTGTGGCGAGTTAGCAGCTAGCACAGATGGTTTCCTGAAGGGAACAGAGAGACTTGGCAACACGATGAAGAGAACTTTCATTGTCCTTTCATTGAAAAGGGTATTTTTAAGCAGTTCCCTACTGGCTATTAAAAGTCATTCTCTTGCATGGATGGACCCAGTGGCTGTCGTACAGAGTGAGTTTAGTTCAGTTCAGTTGCTCAGTCGTGTCCGACTCTGCAACCCCATGAACCGCAGCACACCAGGCCTGTGAAGTAAGTCCCAAAGAGAAAAGCAAATATCCTATATTAATGCATATATGTAGAATCTAGAAAAATAGTATAGATAATCTTATTTGCAAAACACAAATAGAGGCACAGACATAAAGAACAAAATGTATGCACACCAAGGAGGGGAGGGGAGTAGGATAAATTGGGAGATTGGGATTGACACATATGTATTATTGACACTATGTATAAATAGATAACTAATGAGAACTGACTGTATAGCACAGGGAACTCCACTCAGTGCTCTGTGGTGACCTAAATGGGAAGGGAATCCAAAAAAAGAGGGGCTATATGTATATATATACCTGATTCATTTTGCTGTACAGGAATAACTAATACAACATTGTAATGCCAACAAAGGTCTGTCTAGTCAAGGCTACGGTTTTTCCTGTGGTCATGTATGGATGTGAGAGTTGGACTGTGAAGAAGGCTGAGCACCAAAGAATTGATGCTTTTGAACTGTGGTGTTGGAGAAGACTCTTGAGAGTCCCTTGGACTGCAAGGAGATCCAACCAGTCCGTTCTGAAGGACATCAGCCCTGGGATTTCTTTGGAAGGAATGATGCTAAGGCTGAAACTCCAGTACTTTGGCCACCTGATGTGAAGAGTTGACTCATTGGAAAAGACTCTGATGCTGGGAGGGATTGGGGGCAAGCGGAGAAAGGGACGACAGAGGATGAGATGGCTGGATGGCATCGCTGACTCGATGGACATGAGTCGCAGTGAACTCCGGGAGCTGGTGATGGACAGGGAGGCCTGGCGTGCTGTGATTCATGGGGTCGCAAAGAGACATGACTGAGCGACTGATCTGATCTGATCTGAATGCAACTATACTCCAATAAAAATTAAACAAAAGTCAGTCTCTTACCATAGGATTGGTTAAATAATTTATTCAGCTATGTGAAATGGATTGTCTTGTCCTCATAAATTCTTCTGTCTGTAAAGATTGTGCCAGACTTAATTGTGTTAAAGATGTTTGTTTTTATGTTTCCTTGATTTTGAAAATATCATATCAAAAAGAACATGATTTTGATGCACAGCATTGATAGTGAGTGAACTTTTAACCTCATCTCTCCTAGACATTACACAGGAGGCAGTTTAGGAGAAGTGGACCATGCTCTAGATCCTTGAGACAGGCTGACTTCAGTAACAACTGCATTCTGGGCTCATGGTGTGATTTCAAGAAAGGTACTGAGCCCATCCTTTTATTGAGGAGGTTAATCATACCCAATAAAGGTCTTATGATGATAATATGAAACAAGGTACCTAAAATACTTCTTGAAACATCTGTTAAGATAGGAAGCATTAGTTAATCACAGCTGAATTGTAGCTTAAATAGAAGCCAGAGAGGTTTGTCTAAACCTCCCATAACCTCCCTTAAGTATTTCCTTTCTCACAAGATTCTTTCCTACTAGGTTTCATGGACCAGGGAAAATGACAACAATAAGTTCTCTTAAAATCAGTTCAGTTCAGTTCAGTTGCTCAGTCATGTCCGACTCTTTGTGACCCCATGGACTGCAGCACACCAGGCCTCCCTGTCTATCACCAACTCCTGGGGCTTACTCAAAGTCATGTCCATCAAGTCAGTGATGACATCCAACCAACTTGTCCTCTGTCATCCCCTTCTCTTTTTGCCTTAAATCTTTTCCAGCATCAGGGTGTTTTCAAATGAGTCAGTTCTTTGCATCCGGTGGCTAAAATACTGGAGTTTCAGATTTAACATCAGTCCTTCCAATGAATATTCAGGACTGATTTCCTTTAGGATGGACCAATTGGATCTCCTTGCAGTCTGAGGGACTCTCAAGAGTCTTCTCCAACATCACAGTTCAAAAGGATCAGTTCTTCGGCATCAGTTCTCAGCTTTATTTATAGTCCAACTCTCACATCCATACATGACTATTGGAAAAACCATAGTTTTGACTAGACAGACCTTCGTTGGCAATGTAATATCTCTGCTTTTTAATATACTGTCTAGTTTGGTCATAACTTTTCTTCCAAGGAGCAAGCATCTTTTAATTTCATGGCTTCAGTCACCATCTGCAGTGATTTTGGAGCAGAAAAAGTAAAGTCTGTCACTATTTCCATTGTTTCCTACTGGGGTCCAGCCCCAGTGGAGTCAGGGGTTTCGAAGGGGAGATGGCTTTGGCGATCAGGATACGATAGAATTAAAGATATAAAGAGTGAAAAGGATAGATCAGTGAGAAAATTCAGTGGAGAAAAGGGGCTGAATAACTTGGTTTACGTGGAAAGCTAATAAAATTCCAAGGCAAGGAATTTATGTCACCTACGTAGGCCACAGGTGTCCTCCCATTCTCCCGAAGGAGAGGAGACACTAAGGCCTCCCTGGTCAGATCTTAGAAGCCCAAGCATAATTAGTAGGCTTGATGAGCCTCCATGCTCCAGATGGAAATTCAGCCAGAAGGTGAGAGAAAGAATGACATGGGGAGACCAAGCTTCGGTGAACAAGGCCCGCACTTTATTTTCCAAAGTAGTTTTTATACCTTAAGTTATGCATAGAGGATAATGGGGGAAGGGGTAGAGTCAGCAGTAAGTCAGGCTTTCTTCCTGCAAACTTATCATATGCAAAAGTTAGGTGAATTACATCATCTTCTGGCCAAGAGGCCTGTTAACATTTTATGATCCTTTCTTCAGAAAACTTATTTTTCTCTAAAGGTGATTATTCTAAAGTCAGGCGCCACCCTCCAAAAGCTTTAGATAAAGTTGCATTCCTATAGGGCAAAGGTGTGGTGGGCTATAACAAGAAAAGAATTAACTCAAGGGTCCAAGGTTACAAACATTAAAGCTACTACTTACATTCCTATACACCAATTATATTAATCAATACACTGCCAGGGACACAGTAGGTAAGGGATATGGAAACTTAGCAGCAAACATTGGCCCAACAAGTGAAAAACCCTTCACCGATACAATTTCTAATCAATCTTTTAACTGCTCAAAGGAATCTGTATTTAGACAGTTTAGAACATCTCATGCCTCTCACAGTTGGGAGGCTGTGAACAATCACATGTGGCCAGAAGAATCTATTCAGGCAGGCTAGAGAACTTCCAAAGGAGTTTGTAGGTTTAAACGCTCCTGTCACACCCAGGAACTTTATCAACTGGAGCTGTAAGTTAACTCTTTTTCGGAGAGAGGTGGTGGGGGACAGCCCCCCGTAAAGTCAGAGGTGTAGGTGCGAGCACAAAGCAGTAAAGTAGGCAGACTCTGGTTTTGGGGGTAGATGCTCGAGAATTTCCAGGGGGACTCCTGAGGCTCGATCCCGCCTTTACGTATGCTAAGCCTCTTTCCTCATGACCTTTGCCACGGGCAGAGTTCCTCACGCTGGCTCCCGGCAGTTTCCCCATCTATTTGCAATGAAGTGGTGGGACAGAATGTCATGATCTTAGTTTTCTGAATGTTGAGCTTTAAGCCAACTTTTTCACTCTCCTCTTTCACTTTCATCAAGATGCTCTTTAGTTCTTCTTCCCTCTCTGCCATAAAGGTGGTATCATCTGCATATCTGAAGTTATTGATATTTCTCCCGGCAATCTTGATTCCAGCCTGTGCTTGATCCAGCTCAGCATTTCTTATGATGTACTCTGCATATAAGTTAAATAAGCAGGGTGACAATATGCAGCCTTGATATACTCCTTTCCCAATTTGGAACAAGTTTGTTGTTTCATGTTCAGTTCTAACTGCTGCTTCCTGACCTGCATACATGTTTCTCAAGAGACAGGTCAGGTGGTCTGGTATTCCCATCTCTTTCAGAATTTTCCACAGTTTATTGTGATCCACACAGTCAAAGGATTTGGCATAGTCAATAAAGCAGAAATAGATGTTTTTTTGGAACTCTCTTGCTTTTTCCATGATGCAGAGGATGTTGGCAATTTGATCTCTGGTTCCTCTGCCTTTTCTAAAACCAGCTTGAACATTTGGAAGTTCATGGTTCATGTATTGTTGAAGTCTGGCTTGGAGAATGTTGAGCATTACTTTACTAATGTGTGAGATGAGTGCAATTGTGCAGTAGTTTGAGCATTGTTTGGCATTACCTTTCTTTGGGATTGGAATGAAAACTGACCTTTTCCATTCTGTGGCCACTGCTGAGTTTTCCAAACTTGTGCCATATTGAGTGCAGCACTTTCACAGCATCATCTTTTAAGATTTGAAATAACTCAGCTGGAATTCCATCACCTCCTCTAGCTTTGTTTGTAGTGATGCTTCCTATGGCCCACTTGACTTCACATTCCAGGATATCTGGCTCTAGGTGAGTGATCACACCATTGTGATTATCTGGGTCATGAAGATCTTTTTTGTATAGTTCTTCTGTGTATTCTTGCCACATCTGCTTAATATCTTCTGCTTCTGTTAGGTTCATACCATTTCTATCCTTTATTTTACCTATCTTTGCATGAAATGTTCCCTTTGTATCTCTAATTTTCTTGAAGAGATCTCTAGTCTTTCCCATTCTATTGTTTTCCTCCATTTCTTTGCACTGATCACTGAGGAAGGCTTTCTTATCTCTCCTTGCTATTCTTTGGAACTCTGCCTTCAAATGGATATATCTTCCCTTTACTCCTTTGCTTTTCACTTCTCTTCACAGCTATTTGCAAGGCCTCCTCTGACAGCCATTTTGCTTTTTTGCATTTCTTTTTCTTGGGGATGGTCTTGATCCCTGTCTCCTGTGCAATGTCACGAACCTCCATCCATAGATCATCAGGCACTCTGTCTATCAGATCTAGTCCCTTAAATCTATTTCTCACCTCCACTGTATAATCATAAAGGATTTGATTTAGGTCTAGTGGTTTTCCCTACTTTCTTCAATTTAAGTCTGAATTTGGCAATGAGGAGTTTATGATCTGAGCCATAGTCAGCTCCTGGTCTTGTTTTTGCTGACTGTATAGAGCTTCTCCATCTTTGGCTTGGAATATAATCTTGGCAAAGAATACAATCAATTTGATTTTTGTATTGATCATGTGGTGATGTTCATGTGTAGAGTCTTCTCTTGTGTTGTTGGAAGAGGGTGTTTGCTATGACCAATGTGTTCTCTTGGAAAAACTCTATTAGCTTTTGTCCTGCTTCATTCTGTACTCCAAAGCCAAATCTGCCTGTTTCTTGACTTCTTTTAAAATAAAATATATTTTTCATGCAGTGATTGTTCCTTACGACATTGCTCTGGCCCTAAAAGTGGTAGCTTGACTCACAGTTCAGATGGTGCTTTTTTTCTTCTCCCCAGGGACTCTGCAGGGAACTCATGCAGAGAATGGAGTGTTGTCCAGCTCTCCAATGCTGATGGGTACTTGTTGAAACAGATTATCTTTATCCATCAGGCATTGCCAGCCCTGTAGCTTATTAATATTTCCATTCCTATTTGTTATTTCCAGATAATTAAAACTGAAATTGACTCCTTTAAAGCAAGTTCAAGCACATTACTTGCATTTGGTAAAATATTGTTTATCTCTTCTCCCATATGGCTGCAATCCCAGTCCATCAGAATGGGATGGAGATAATAGAGAAGGATTATATCTTTCTCTATATACTCATATGCTGAGGGCACTGAAATTAAAGGGCTATTTTTAAGTCATCTAAGATTACCATGGACATATTGAGAAATAAAAGTAATGAGATACAATGATAAGATTGGGGTTTCTGGAGCCAGGAAGATGCAATTTGCATTCCAGTTCTCATCCTTACTAGCTCAGTGACCTTAGACCATAAACTGACTCACAGTTTAAGTTTTATCATAAACAAAATAGGGACAATAGCTGTGATCTGTAAAATTGATTGGAGGAAAAGAGATAATACGCAAAGTGGGCAGCAAAGAACTTAACCCATTGTGGGTTAACCCATTGTGGGTATGTTAAAATGAATGCTCTTATCTCTATACGTCACTGATTGAATAAGCAAGTGAATGGCTCTGTCACCCTAGACATCATGCCCACTCTTCCAGCACATTCTCAATGTACCATCTGGACTTTAACAAAATCCCCAGGAGATTCATATGCACATTGAAGTTTGAGATGTGCTGATGATGCCTACATGATGGGGTCACTGTGAGGATCAAGTGAAGTGATACAAGTAATGCAGTTGGAATCTGAAATAAAAACTAAATGATGAGTAGATATTAGCTATTATTTGCTTTCTTTTACATCAAGATATGTCTAAAAGACAACTTTCTTTTCAAGCTTTCTGTAATCTTTCCATTATCCTCTTCTTATTTAATTGTTTCATTTGCTTGTGCTCCACAAAAATCTTCATAACTACTTTTGATAATTTTTTTTGACTCTTCTCTGTCAGACTCTTTAAGGACAGAAGAGTGTCTTTTATCTCCCTATTCTCTGGGGCCAGGACAGTACAAGAATAGACCTTCAATAAATGTGAGCTGGATAAATGATATGCAAATGCATACACCTAACAACAACAGCACATTGTGACAGTTCCAAGTGGATGAGATGAAGAATACCTACCAGAAAGACTCATGGAATGTGAACATGCTTTAAGAAAAGTCCTTAGTAAGGTGAGATTTAGTCTCTTGAACAACATAGATATTTGAACAATATAGATGTTCAAGAGTTTAAGAGGAAGAAATGATGTAAATTCTATGTGCAGGTAGTGATGTGAGTGAAACTTGAAAATGGATTACGAGTAACAGGTTCACAGGAGCAAGAATCAATATGTATTTCTGGAACAGAAAGTTCTTTGTGAGTTGTGAATTCACATACAGAAGAACCTTAGTTAAAAAAAAATTGAAAATAGAGAACTTCATAAAGTTGTTGAGTTGGAAAGTAATGTGCTTAACACATCTTTTTAGAAAGAGATTAAATAAAAAGTGTGTAAACTGCATCTGCTTTTTTAAGTATCTCTTGAGAGTAGGACTAATGGCCACCCAGATTTACGTGAACATTCTGTAAGAGGATGCATATGGCGGGGGGATAGGACATCAGTGACAGAGCCATGTGCACTAGCAAAGCAGAGAGTCACTTCACTGCTGTTATGCTGTCATTTGAGTTTTCGCCAAATCTTCAAGACAAACAAACAACTGTCAAATCCCTGTGTTCACTCATGAATTGTTTCAAAGTTTTTAAGTCTTAAAGTTTTTACTTGTCACAGGTGGCATTGTTTTCTGATTTACAAATGCCCTGAAAGGTTATGTTAATAATAATTTCCTGTACAAAGCTAGAGTGAAGTATGACTGAGCAATTCAAGGACCATCTTTGGCTGATGTAAATGGTGTGTGGTCAGCTGGTCTTACTGGCTTATCTGGTGATTCTCTTCCAGATTTATTTCAGTTTGGTACTTTGGTAAATTTTCTAGCTTCTCCAGGCCATTGGTCAGCAGAGCATGCCAAAGAGTTTGTGAATATGCTAAGGTATTTTTTTCTGGATTTTTCAGGACGAAGTGAGGGCTTTACAATTTTTCCATTGGAGCTGACTTTGCTAAGAAAGAAATTCTAAGAACAACTGATTTGTCCTTAATATCCCATGTTTCCTTTGTGCTATAGATGAAATAGGAAGAGTCAAAGGATCAGAACTAAGTCAAATCTCTTTTGAGTTATTCACCTAAACTGCTTACATCTTTATCCTGTTGACTGACTGATTCTTTTCTGGATTATATTCCTGGCATTCATATGTATGACCTCCCAGCTTCCCCCTACCCCTTATTGTCCAAAAGATGTGCAGACTAGACCTGAATATACACAAGGAGTTCAATAATAACTTACTAAATAGTTGATGTTCAAAAATGTTGTTAGTAAGCATCCATTTTCTGGGGGTACTGATAGTGCTCCTGGTTTTTATGAAAATGAAGCAACTGAGTAGCCTGTTTTCCATCTTAGACTTTGAGTCCTTGAGGCTATAAATTTCCCTCCCAGATGCTCAGTTTTACTTATGGAGAGACAGTCTACAATTACAAGTTTCCTGGGAATAAACAGAGTGACTGAACCACAGTGATGTGTCGAGGAGCCATGCTAGAGAGTGGTGGTGAGGGATTCTGGGGTATAAAGAATAATAACACACATTATTTTTTATCTATAATGCAACTGAATGTATTAAAATTAAGAGCTATATCTATTGTGTACACATTGCACACCAGCCATTGTGTGGTAGTTCACTGGCATTTTCTCATTTATTATTGACAAAAATTTGGTAAGTAGGTATTAATATCTTTATCAATTTAATGTAGAAAGACCCTGAAGTCAGAAGTTATGCAATTCACTTGGATTCAAAGAGCTTAATAAAAATGAATTCTTATTTTAATTTGGATGATTTCTAGTGAATTTTCACAGGCATTCCCATGTACTTCTTAGATAATGATGAGTGACTTTTTTTTCTTTTTTCCTCATGAGTGACTTCTAAGATGCTTCCACATATAACATTTTATAATTAATAAAACATTTGCCCATAGGCTTTTCTGGATATTGATTTTTGGGAATGATAGTTCATTTGATAAGTCAAAATTGAACTGCAAAGTTCAAGCTGCTTTATCTACTACAGTTAAAGGCCAAAGATAGAAGCCTTTGTCAGAGACAGATCATATATGTACCTGACTTTTATATATATATATATATATATATATATATATAATTCCAGGGAGAAGAGCTAATGGAGAAAAGAAGTAGGAATTTGTGTCAGTAGGGAGAAGTGGGTGTTTTAAAACCAAGAAGCAAATTCACTTTATTGCCCTATCCTTTCAATCCATACCCATGGATAGTCTATACAGAGGGTAAGAATGTGGTGAGGAGGGAGACTTTGGCATATACTGTGAACTACATGACTGAGAAGAGAAACTATGGAAGTGATTGTCAGAAATTTCAGGATTTATTCTGCTTTTTACAATCTTAAGAGCTTCAGATAAACCATTTAAATATCCTGCGGCATAGGTTTTGTCCTAGCAAATATGCCTTAAAACTATGAGTTATGACTGGCCTTGGTTTAAAAGGAGTATTATAATCAGCCCTCAAGTTAAAGTAGAGAGGCAATGCATGATCTAATGGTGCTGTTTTTCAGTTAATCTTTATTGAGTTCCCACAGGATGCATAGATTTTTAATCTATAATTTACGTAGGTGAACAGTGTCAATTTATTAAGTTCATTTACAAAGCAAATGATAACAGCATCCATATGTTTCAAGCGAAGCATTTAAAGTCAGTGTAGATCAGCTAGATGCCACCAAAATAGAATAGGAAACAGAGAATAGAAAATTTTTCCTTCTTTTGAAAAAGGTTTAATACCAGAATAATCTAGCTTGTTTTTCTAAGCATGGCAGATCAAAAAGACTAGAGAATCTGTTAGAAGCAGATGTGCTTAGAAATAATGATAGATGAAGACTTGTTTCCTTGAGCGAAGCAAAATGTTGAACAAAGCAATGCATTCAAAACTCATATAGGGAAATAACCTACAAAAATCATATTTGAAAATAATATGATGAAAGATGTACAGACCCTCTATACCATTGCTATTCAAAGTATGGTTCATGGAGCAGAGCCATTATTTAAATAATGAGCAGAGTTCATTATTTCCTCTTTTACTCCTTAGCAATGGATTCGATTTGTTTAAAAGTATGTAAACCAGTTTGTTTATTGCTGAACATAATTCGTAAGTCACATCTGGTGCAAACTATGACCTAGTCATGAATAGTAGTTATGCATATTTTAACCTGAAATCATTACAAAAAAAAACTGGTTCTGCATCACAGACACAAAACCTACAGAACTTTACTGAATAAATTAAGAAAACATAAATAAGATCAGGGATAAATTATGCTCATGGATTGAAAGATTCAGTATTTTGAAGATATTAATTTCTCTCAGATTGTATATAAAATTAATTAAATTTCAAGTGGAAAAAATCTTAGCAGATTTTTTTTGTGTGTGGAAGTGGGAAGGGAGAGAAAGTGACAAACTGAATCTTAATTTATATGGGCTAAAAATAATGAATGCAATAAGAAGAAAAAGAAAACTGGAAGATTAAAAACTACCAGTTATCAGTATCTAGTATAAAATATAGCAATTAATATAGTGTGATACTTAGACCAAAAAAAAAAAAGACAATCTAATAATGGGACAGAATAAATACTCCAGAAACAGATTCCATACACACTGTGGTGCAGTGGGAAAAGAGTAATCTTTTCAATAAATGGTGCTAAATCAATTGCTTTCAAAGGAAAAAATTAAATTACCTTGACCCTTACTTCAAACCACACAAAAAGTTAGTCCTAGATCTATAATAAATGTAAAAGTTACAACAGATGAAAACATAGGTGAATATCTTTATAAACTTGAAGTGAACAAATATTTCTTAAACAGAACTCAAAAAGTATTAATTACAAAAGAAAAACTTAAAGTTATCTATATTAAAATTGATGTAGACAGTTTTAGTTCTTCAAAACACACCATTAAGAGAGTGTAAAAGCAACTTATTCAGAACAGGATAAAACATTTACAGGACATATGTTTAACAAATAATTCATCTCCAGGATACATTTTTTGAAGTCCTAGATATCAATAAGAAAGTGACTGACAATCTAATTGAAAATGTGCAGATGATTAAAACGAATTTTCTGTAAACAATGATACCTAAACGGCCAATAAACTAATGGAAAAGTTCTTAACTTCATTAGTCAAAATGAAAATGCAAATTAAAGGTGTAAAACGCCAAGTGTTGGCAAACACTTGGGTAACCTGGAACTTACATGTAATTGCCAGTGAGAGGATGATGCTAGCAAAACTGTTTGGCTGTATTTGTGTATCTAATCATATGCATAACCTGCGAACAAGGAAATTATTTATTCCAACAAACTAGGCAATAGTAATCTAGGCTATTCAAAGCCCCAGTAGTGGTTGCTTTCAGTTCAGTTCAGTTCAGTCAGTCAGTCGTGTCCGACTCTTTGCGACCCCACGGACTGCAGCATGCCAGGCCTCTCTGTCCATCACCAACTCCTGGAGTTTACTCAAACTCATGTCCATGGAGTCAGTGATGCCATCCAACCGTCTTATCCTCTGTCGTCCCCTTCTCTTCCTGCCTTCAATCTTTCCCACCATCAGGGTCTTTTCAAATGAATCAGCTCTTCACATCAGGTGGCCAAAGTGGTTACTTTGGGGAGAAATAATGACATAAAAGGAGTACCAGGGAAACTTTTTAAAATTTTTATCTTTTATATTTTTCAAAATTTTTGGTTATCCTGGGTCTTTGTTTCTGCTCATGGGCTTTCTCTAGCAGCAGTGAGTGGAGGCTACTCTCTAGTTGCGACGCGTGTGCTTCTCACTGTGGTGACTTCTCATGTTGCAGAACACACACTCTGGGGTACTCAGGCTCGGTTGCTGCAGTGTGGAGACTCAACATTTGTGACACATGGGCTTAGTTGCCCCTCAGCATGTGGAATCTTTCCAGACCAAGGATTTGAATCTGTGTCCCCTGCTTTGGCAGGCTGAGTGCCAACTGCTAGACCACCAGGGAAGTCCCCAGGGAAACTTAAGTGTTGGTAACTATCTCGGGGCTTCCCTGGTAACTCAGCTGGCAAAGAATCTGCCTGCAATGCAGGATTCTGGGTTCGATTCCTAGGTTGGGAAGATCCCCTGGAGAGAAGTGATAGGCTATCCATTCCAGTATTCTTGTGTTTCCCTGGTAACTCAGATGGTAAAGAATTGGCCTGTAATGGAGGAGATCTGGGTTCAATCCCTGGGTTGGGAAGATCCTCGGGAGGAGGGCATGGCAACCCACTCCATATTCTTACCTGGAGAATCCCCATGGCCAGAGGAGCCTGGTGGGCTATAGTCCACAGGGCTGCAAAGAGTCAGACAAGATTGAGCAACTAAGCACACTACAACTATGCATCTGGTTTTACAAGTTTGTTTTGAGAACATTCACCCATCTGTGCTGTCTTATCTTTGTATGTTTTAGAAGTCAGTCAATCTATTGATCAAACTCTGTATAAACATACATACAAGCAGAGAGATACTGAGTTTTCAAATGAAGAAATAGTTGCAGCTTGGAGGAAAAAGTTGAGAAGGTAATAAGTTAGATTTCCAGTTCTGAGGTTTCCTTGAAGTTGTGCTAACTCTCTGAGTTCACTGAATGTGTTGTAAGGGTCATACCCCTTTTAAAAAGAGAGGTTTGAGCTGATAGATTCTCCAGTGTACCAACTGCATTTTCAAATATAAATTTGGTACATGTACCTAGCAATACAGAAGAAAAGGCAGCGGGGACTCGCTGTTAAATATATGAAACATAAAATGGTTCAGCAATTCTAGAATTCCCAGCTTGAATCTTTTTCATCCAAGAAAGTACACTGTGTTTCAAGCCAAGGAAGCACTCCAGTTACCATTGTTGCTGGTTTATTACAAGCTGGGGGCAATAGACTCTAACAGGATCATTGAAAGCCTAAATTGAGGCTCCACTTGTGAAGCAAAATGCTCTAAAGCATGAGTTATTTTTGGTCTTGGTTTAAAATGAATATAATGCTTAGCTTTCCAGCTGCATTAAATGGAAGGTGCAGAATAATGCTGTTACCTTAAAGTAATAAGCATGTCAATTTAGTTTAGAATAGGTACTGGGATTATACTTCATCGTGTCTAAAAATAAAAACCTTTAGAACTCTGTATAGAAAAATCCATGCATGGGCCAGGCTGATGGACACAGTCCTGTGGCTTCATAAATTGTAGAAGATGAAAGGGTGCCTTGCTCAGAGTTAGGACGTGGGTGGAGGTAGTCTGCTGGAAGGTTTCTGCTTCTACTTCATACCTTCTGGAGTACTTCTCTTGATTAATCAAATTTAAGATGCTCTTGTTAGATATCAGCTTTCCCTGGGATAATGCTGTATATAATCTATGCGTACATGCGTGTTCAGTCATTTCAGTCGTGTCCGACTCTCTGTGACCCCGTGGACCATGGCCCGGCAGGGTCCTCTGTCCACGTGATTCTCCAGGCAAGAATACTGGAGTGTGTTGCCATTTCTTTCTCCAGTGATAAAGTATAAAGTGAAGTGAGTGAAGTGAAGTTGCTCAGTCGTGTCCGACTCTTTGCAACCCCTTGGACTGTAGCCTACCAGGCTCCTCCGTCCATGGGATTTTCCAGGCAAGAGTACTGGTGTGGGTTGCCGTTTCCTTCTCCAACTACAAGCTATTCACTAACTTATTTTTGATGGATATGCATATCATCTTTTACAGGAATTTTTCAATCATTAATTCAGTTATTTATTATTTTGATAATTTATTAATCAGTCACTGATGTTTACTAATTGCAGTGTATTAGGGACTATGGAGATCCACAGACGTCTACAAAATAGGCTTTGCCTTCAAGGAGAATGAATACTAATAAAATTTTCATAAATATAAAAAGGCAATAGAATGCAGTAAGAAGAATTAAGACTGGTAAAGGAGACAGGAAAAGACCCTAATGTTGGGAAAAATTGAGGGCAGAAGGAGAAGGGAGGGTACAGAGGATGAGATGGTTGGATGGCATCACCAACTCAAAAGATAGGAGGTTGGACAAACCCTGGGAGACAGTGAAGTACAGAGAAGTCTGGCGTGCTACAGCTCATGGGTTTGCAAAGAGTTGGACACGATTTAGTGACTGAACAACAACAAAAGGAGACAAAAGCTTCCATACAGAGAAATTAAGCAAGGATTTGCAGAAGTCTTTTGCAGAAGTTGATCTCCCTGGTAGCTTAGACAGTAAAGCGTCTGCCTACAATGCGGGAGACCTAGGTTCAGTCCCTGGGTTGGGAAGATCTTCTGGAGAAGGAAATGGCAACCCACTGCAGTATTCTTGCCTGGAAAGTCCCATGGATGGAGGAGCCTGGTAAGCTACAGCCCATGGGGTCGCAAAGAGTCAGACACAACTAAGCGACTTCACTTTCACTTTGCAGAAGTTATGGTTCATGGCCACAAAAAGGAAGAAGTTTTGGACAAGCTAGTTGAAAAGAAGTAAGTCCTAATCAGAGGAAAAAAGAGAAAGAGAAAAAAAAAGTAGGAGATGAAGAGAATTCACCAGAAAATATATTGTCACATAGTTGGTGAAAAATGTAACCTATATATTCAGCATGGATTTTTTAAAATAGAGGAAACAGGCTATAAGTACTAACTTTCTGTATATGTACCATGATACTTCTTCCCTTTAGAAGACAGAATTTATGAATCTATACCAGAGTAATAAGAGGAGAATTACATGTCTCTAGGGACACAAGCAGAGAAGGCAATGGCACCCCACTCCAGTATTCTTGCCTGGAAAATCCCATGGATGGAGGAGCCTGGTGGGCTGCCGTCTATGGGGTCGCACAGAGTTGGACACGACTGAAGTGACTTAGCAGCAGCTTAGCAGGGACACAAGAGTTGTGGGTTCAATCCCTGGGTCATGAAGACCCCCTGGAAAAGGAAATGGCAACCCACTCCAGTATTCTTGCCTGGAAAATCCCATGGACAGAGCAGCCTGGTGGGCTACAGTCAATGGGGTTGCAAAGAGTTGCACACGACTGAGTGACTGAGCACCAAAAATACAATGGAATATTACTAGATACAGAATTGTATACAGGAAGTTAGTGGATTAATCTATTTATTCAGAGACATCAGGCTGAGATAATAACTGCAGTTATGTATGGCAAAAGGCAGGAAGTTATTTTAAGGACTGAAGAGAGAGGGAGGCTGGTGGGAACATTTATAACTAGTCTCTTTCTCACCTAAGTCCAAAGTCTTCAGGCTCCCCAGTCCTGCAGTCTCAATTGTCACCTTCTGTAAGGAATCTATACATTCCACTACCATCTTCTCCTTTGTTTCCAATTCATAACTCCCTTTATCACAGCCTGAATTCTAGGCAAACTGGAGAACTGTTGCTCTCAATGTATACCCACACTCGCCCATTTCCATACATTTTCTCATCCTGTTTCCTACTCCTGCTTCTAATCAGTTGTTAAAGCTTGAGCAAATCTCAGTCTTTAATAATTACTTTTAATTCAGTATCTATTGCCTGCCTACTCACAAGGCACTATGGCAGCTGCTGATACAAGAATGCCTGCCCTCCAGTATATCCCCTGGGGAAATGGTAGAATTAATATGCACGCGCTTGAATTGTTGAAATGGCACTCTCTCATTTCTGCCTTCCACCTTCTCACTAGTCAGGCCAGAGCTTGCATCTCAGTGTCGTGATATTGTCTCATCCCCAGCCTCATTTTCAGATGACATTCTGGCTGCAGAGCCTGCCCAGTTGGAGACATCATCGGCAGACAGGTGAAATGTCAGGCTGACACCATTATAGACAGGAAAGTTCACAGTTGCTTCTGTATGTTTTGGTGCCCTGGGAAATTGAATTCATTATCAAAAATAACTTTGTTTCTTTCAAAATACCCTATATCACCATCTTATTTGAGGACTCAGGGTTTCCTGAACACACAGCATGGTGATTCAGAAAGTTCCTTTCTGCCTGCCTTCCTGCCCACCGACTTCATTCTTCCCTTTCCTTCTACACACTGTGTTGTTCAGATATTTGGAAATGACAATAACATGATGATTCTAAGCAACACAATTTAAAATGTACCCAGTTTCAGCAAGAGTCATCTTTGATTAGCAAGATTATATAGTTCACAGATACTCAAAGTCACCTATGAGGGACACTCAGTTGTGACTCATTACAGAAAAAAAAAAAGTGTCTAAATGTGTCTCTCTATGTTTTAATATCTTGGGGAAAAAATGAAAGTGTTAGTTGCTCAGTCATGTCCGATTCCTTTTGACCCCATGGACTGTAGCCTGCCAGGCTTCTCTGTCCATGGGATTCTCCAGGCAAGAATACCAGAATGGGTTGCCATGCCCTCCTCCAGGGATCTTCCCAACCCAGGGAATGAGTCTAGATGTTTAAGTGATTCTGTCAGTGAACTAAGTAGAGCTACATGGAAGGTAGAAGTACAATCATGAATAGATCTTTCACACTTGGCTGTACCCAGCATATAGAGTTTGACAAAATAAGGTGAAAGTATAGGAAGAAAAAAATCCAGGATATAAATTCTTAATTAACTTCCTCTGCCTTCCTTTCTTCCCTCCTGTCTCTTCCCCAACGTCTGCTCTCAGCTTTGTCTCCAGTATTGGCCCCATCCTCACTCATTATTTTCCTTTTCACGGTTTTTCATGCTTATCATGAAAGAGGCTTGAAAAATGCCTTTTGTTACTGCCAGTGCTTAGCAGAGTCCCGCTGAGCAAGCCAGCTCCCAGGGGCCTGTCAACACTTTCTGTCAGCAGCCAGCTTCCTTGCACATTGGCAGTCAGACACATCCTCATGAAATGCAAGTCTTCCTTGGCTGAATCAGGACATAGAAATGAGGGAGCTGGACAGTGGGGCAGGATCCCTTGCAGGATTCTTGGTTAATAAGATGGGCCTCTACAATTTGGATGGCTCTATATCAGAGTGGAGCCTGTGAACAGTGGTGGATGAAGTACTGATTAACTCCTTTGGACTGGTTGTTTAATTGGCAAAAAACCAAGACTGTGGGGGAAAAAAGTAAGAAATATGGTTTAAAGATATTTTTGGAAAACTAAACTATTCTCAATTTCGGAAAATACAGCTATAATTATAGTGCAATAGAACGGGAAATAATTTCAGAAATTAGCTTTTCCAGCTATTTTACAGATGGATATACTGAGGAACGCTGGAGGAGGGCATGGCAACCCACTCCAGTATTCTTATATGGAGAAGCCCCAGGACAGAGGAACCTGGCTTACGAGTATGGTCCATAGAGTCACAAAGAGTCAGACACGACTGAAACGATTTAAAATGCACAAATACTGAAGAAGAAAAAGAAGGGGCTTTCCCAACACTATGCATTTTGTGGCTGAGATCCTTAACCTGAAATGGTATAATACAGAGGTTTTCAGCCTCAGCACTTGATAATTCTTTGTCTTGGAAGGCTGTCCTGTGTACAGTAGGATATCCAGCAGCATTCATGTCTTCAGAGTAATGCTGTCCAAAATCATGTTAACCAAAAATGTCTCTGTGCTACTGTGTGCTTAGTCGCTCAGTTGAGTTTGACTCTGAGACACTAAAGACTGTAGCCTGCCAGGCTCCTCTTTCCATGGGATTCTCCAGGCAAGAATACAGGAGTGGATTGCCATGTCCTATTCCAGCAGAACTTCCAGACCCACAGATTGAACCTGTGTCTCCTGGGTCTCCTGCATTGCAAGTGGATTCTTAACCAGCTAAGTCACCAGGGAAGCCCCCCAAATGTCTCTGGGTATTGCGAAAGGTTTTGGAGGAGAATAATCACCCTCAGTTGAGAACCACTGGTCTATAATAGGCTGATACTGAACCCGTGCTTGAGTAAAGAGTTGATGCAGGGCTTCTGTACTTGGTACTGGTTAGGATGTGTCTAAACTTCTCAAAGAGTCTTTCAACTAGGAGGACCCCAAAGACAGATTATGATGGTGGTTGAGAATGTCTGTCAAGTCACAACTGTTCATTTCACTTCTCTCTAAGGGCCAGGCTCTTCCCCCAAGACAAAGCATGAGTGTGATGCCCTATGTAGAATCTGTCCTGTCTCTGCCAGTAACTTATGGACAGGCTGGCCTCAGAAATATTATGGGTTCAGGTTCCAGACTATCTCAATAAAATGAATATCACAATAAAGTGAGGTAAACAGATTTTTTTATTTCTTAGTGCACATAAAAGCTATTCTTACATTACACTGTAGTATATTAAGTATGAAACAGCATACTGTCTAAAAAAGAATATACACAGGCCTTAATTTTTAAAACTGTATTACTAATAAATACTAACCATCATCTGAATCTTAAGCAAATCAAAATCTTTTTGCAATAGTAACATCAAAGATCAGTGACTATAGATTACCATAAGAGAAGGATCATGAGACCACCCTGGTGGCTCAGACGGTAAAGCATCTACCCACAATTTGGGAGACCCAGGTTCGATCCCTGGGTTGGGAAGATCCTCTGGAAGAGGAAACGGCACCCACTCCAGTACTCTTGCCTGGAAAATCCCATGGACAGAGGAGCGTGGTAGGCTACAGTCCACAAGATCACAAAGTCAGTTGGACATGACTGAGTGACTTTACTTTCACTTTTAAGGATCATGAAACAATTTGAAATATCGTATTACCAAAATGTGAGACAGAGACACAAAGTAAACAAACGCTGCTAGAAACATAGCACTGATAATGCTGGGTTGCCACAGATCTTTAATTTGTAAAACATGAAATATCTCTGAAGCACAATAAAGCAAAGCACAATAATATGAGGCATGCCTGCAATTGCCGAAAGCCAGTCCTCACCACTCTGGGTACCAGTTTTTCTCTTGCTAAGTGAGAGTAACTGGGGAAGCTTCGCACAACTCATCTAGCTTTGATTATGTCACCCATTCATCTTCCAAAAGTGAGAAGTCTGCAGTGGCTTCCAAATCAAGAGTGAACCTGTTCTCCATGCCCTTCTACATGTCAAGTCCTGAGAACTTTCCATCTCTGAATTGAGCATACTTTACTAAGCAAGTTTTAGATTTGGTTTCTGTCTATAAGGGTCAGCTGAGCTGGAAAGAGAGCTGAGAGCTATTGGGTGTCCAAATAGTTCATTAAAGCAGCAAGCCAAAAATAAAAGTACAAATCAAGTCTTTAATCACTTACTGTTTTCATTTTATTTTATACTGATTATTTAGCTTAATTTTCCTCGCAGGCTCTATTAGCTAGAAATATCAAAGCTGTGGACTGTAAGTGGTAATGTAGGAGATCCCTATCTTATTTCTGCTTTTAATGAATGTAGCTTATTGCACTATTTATGCAAATATTCATTGCTAATGCTTGCAAATTGTCAGCCTGTGAGCTAACTTACTTAACATTTTTATTAGAAAAGGTTGCTGGATTATTTCAAGTCACTTTTCAGTATCTATTAATATAATTTTATGGTTGTTCAATTTTATGTAAGGCATTATAGCTTTTTCTGATGGTAAACCATGATTGCGTTCTTGGAATAAACCCTCTTAGTTTGATATGCTATGCTTTAATATGCTGTTGGATTTCATTTGAAAATATTTTGTTTAGAATTGTTGCCCCTATACTAGTAAGTTAAACTGAATTGTAGTTTTTCTTCTTTGCACTATCTCTATTATGTTTTCATTATAAAGTTACACTATCATCACAAAATGAATTTGGGAGTTCATCAGTTTTTCTGTGGTCTGGAATAGAATAATACTGAAGTTATTTATTCTTTATGATTTAAAAAGAGGTCAATGTACAGTTTTATGTAATCTCTGTGTTTACTGTCCAAAGATATACCATGGAGTTTTTATAAAGGTGTTATTGATTGTAAGAAGCCCCATTACTTCATATACTACTAAGAAAAGAAAAAAAAATCCCATTATGTTAAGCTTTATTATCATATATGGTTTTCAGTTTACAATTATTGAAATTTTTTAGCGATACAGGAAAAAATTTTATCATATATGCATTGTATGCATAAGTGAAAAGAAATTGAATATAAATAATTTGCTAGAATGTATCCTAATCACCCTTCACATTCAGAGCTGACTGTTCTGAATCTTTATTTTTTGTCTTGTATCATTAATCTCTGTGTTGACTTATTAGAAGAGTTTCTTATATCCTTTCTCATTTCATTTCTATGTATATTTTTCCATTTTTAATTTGCTTGTTCTGTGTAATATTTGGGGCTTTCCAGGTGGCTCATTAGTAAATAAACTGCCTGACAATGTAGGAGACCCAAGAGATGAGGGTTTGATCCCTGGGTCAGGAAGATCCCCTGAAGTAGGAAACGACAACCAACTCCAGTATTCTTGCCTGGGAAATCCCATGGACAGAGGAGCCTAGTGGGTCACAGTCCATGAGGGTGCAAAGAATCAGACACAACTGAGCACACCCACACACACGTGCATATAATAGAATGCATAGTAAAAGGGCATACTATGCTTGCTTCTTCTAAACTACAAACTTCATCACCATTAATATTTCCTATTACACCAAAATTAAAAGATGCTTACTCCTTGGAAGGAAAGTTATGACCAACCTAGATATCATACTAAAAAGCAGAAACATTACTTTGCCAAAAAAGGTCTGTCTAGTCAAGGCTATGATTTTTCCAGTGGTCATGGATGTGAGAGTTGGACTATGAAGAAAGCTGAGCACCGAAGAATTAATGCTTTTGAACTGTCGTGCTGAAGAAGACTCTTGCGAGTCCCTTGGACTGCAAGGAGATCCAAACAGTCCATCCTAAAGGAGACCAGTCCTGGGTGTTCATTGGAAGGACTGATGCTGAGGCTGAAACTCCAATACTTTGGTCACCTCATGTAAAGAGTTGACTCATTGGAAAAGACTCGGATGCTGGGAGGGATTGGGGGCAGGGGGAGAAGGGGATGACAGAGGATGAAATGGCTGGATGGCATCACCGACTCGATGCACATGAGTTTGAGTGACCTCCAGGAGTTGGTGATGGACAGGGAGGCCTGGCGTGTTGCAATTCATGGGCTCACAAAGAGTTGGACACGACTGAGCCACTGAACTGAACTGAACCTGCACTCAGAAACTAATCTCTGATCAGTCATTTTTATTTCTCTATGATATTTGCATAATAGTCTCTTCCTTGGAATTTGCCTTCAAGCTTAGATTCTCATGAAGACTTTATCCCTTAATAAGAGGATTTCCGGCTTTAGTCAAGAAGACTTTATTTGGGTGTTATCATCCAAAATCAAATAAATGGAACCCATTTATACTTCTCCTTTTCACCCATGATGATAGCCAGCATATCCTTCTTTTTGGTCTTTCATAGATTCAGGTTCTCACCAAATAAAAATGAGCTGTCATATTGTCTGAAAAAGAAATCAAGGTTTCCATGAGTGAGGAGTGAATGAAGGCAGAATATTCCATCTCCAGAGACTCGGTGGATTCTGAGATGCATGATGGATTTTTCCAATCCAGGCTAAATCTTCTATCTTCATGAAAGGAGAAGCTGGGGACACTGTTCTGGAATCCATTTTCTTTCCTACCATCATAATTTGCTGTCTTTTGCCAGCTATCCAGAGTGTGGAGATCCTGCCCATATCATCATGCCATAAAATAGAGTTCCTTTTCTATTTGCCATCCTCCTTAAATTGTGCTGATATCTGGAGATTATAAATTCAACAGTGGCAAGAAATAAATGGGCTTACCTGGTGGCTCAGCAGTGAAGAATCCACCAGCAGTGCAGGAGTTGCAGGAGACTTGAGTTCGATCACTGGGTTGGGAAAATCCCCTGGAGAAGGACATGGCAACCCACTCCAGTTTGCTTGCCTGGAGAATCCCACAGACAGAGGAGCTTGGTGGTCTACTGTCCATAAGGTCACAAAATGTTGGACATGACTGAAACGACTTAGCACGCATGCACTCATAAGAAATAAGTAAGTCTAAGGTGACTATCATCAGAGCTCCTTCTACTCAGAAAAGAAATCTTTGGAGCCGTCACTATTTGGGGGAATTGCAACATGTAGGGTGTGAGGATATTCGGAGACTGCCCCACCCTACTCTCAGGATCAGTTTCCTATTTCCAGCAACCCCAAACTGGGGTTACCATGTTCACATACCTCGGAGGGAAAACGGCAGGAGCACTGCTTAACTTTCCTCACACTCAACTTCCTGAGAAAAGGAGGAAGGAAGAGTAATGGCCTGGGGAGGTCAGCAGAGGATGGTATTGGCTTATTCCTCAGGAATGTTTTCATGCTCAGCAGTGAGGGACCCATCTTTAAGCATCCAAACACGTCTGAAGTACATTTACCTCTCAGGACATATGGTGTCCTCTTGGCAAGTGACTGCGAATCCTCTTTCCTCTTCTTATCCTAAAGTGCTTTACGTTTCCACGCCTCAGCTTCCTCCTGCAAACCAGGTCCATGTCTGTCAAATGAAACAACAGAGATCTCTTAAGAAAACAGACCTCACAGAGAAAGGAGTGAAGAAATTCACCAAAGAACAAGAAAGTCTAAGCCCATGCGAACTGTGATTTCACACTAGTGCTTTGAATACAAACCCAACACTATGAGCTTACTTCTAACTTTCACCCTTTCCATCCATTTGTCACTAAAAGTGAAAGTCGTTCAGTCATGTCCAATTCTTTGTGAACCCATGGACTATTCAGTCCATGGAATTCCCCAGGCTAGAATACTGAAGTGGGTAGCCTTTCCTCGCTCCAGGGAATCTTCCTGACCCAGGGATCAAATCAGGGTCTCCTACTTTGCAGGCGGATTTTTTTTACCAACTGAGCTATCAGGGAAGCTCCATCTGTCATTATTCTCAACCTATTCACTTACTTGCTTTTTCTCTCTAAATGTAATCAGTCTTCTGAGTCCACTGGGTTTCTGCCTCAATGGTTGCCTCCATACTTGGTCCAAGCCCCATCTCCCCACTGTCTTGCCTGGTCATTTTCCCTTGAGGCCCTAAATTTCTTCTACTTGATTGTCTGCTGGACAAGTCCTGGCCTCTGCTGGGACAAAGCATTGCTTCTTGCTCAGCCTAAAAGAACTTTTATCACCCCAAAGTCTATGACACCAGAGACCCAAGAAAGGGACCAGCTCCTCTAAATGTTGGTTTGAGATGAAATAATATGATATTTTAAAAGATTTATTCTTAAGATTTTATCTGTTGCTTCAGAGATACGAAGTTGTGATCTACTCTCCAATTTAATGCATATTCTATTTTATTACTACCATTTCTATAATGTGATTTTATGTACACAAATATACATGTATATTTAAGACTTTAGCTAAAATTTATTTGGTTGTGCCAAGCTGGGAATTAGAACTTTTTCTAAATTTTTTATTTAAATATCACTTAGTAGATCACCTTTCCTATCTTGTTTCAGTAAGATATTTAGCTTTTAGAAAGTTATTCTATTGGATAGATTCTATTTATGGATTTTCTCTTCTGTTGCACCTGTCTATATTTCTATTTTTATGCCCTTACCACATCTTGATTTGTGGTCTTTATCATACCTTTTAGCTCTTTGACATTTCTTTTTCTAAATGTACTTTTATAATTATTTGTTAAGTATAAAAATTCCTACTCTGATACTAATATAAAACTGGTGTACTACTAAAAAATATGCAGTAAAATAAATATATAATAATCATTTTCCTTATTCAGCAACAGGGTTCTCTTTCCTTTTGTTCAGATGGTCTTATAAATAGTATAACTCAAGACTATAGTTTTCCTTCTAAAGTTTACAGGTCTCTTTTTTTGAGTTTATTCCTAAGTATTTTAGATTTTATTTCTTTGTTATTTTTTATTGAAAATGGAATCTCTTTTCCATTATTCCTTCCCATTTAAGTTCTAGCATTATTTAAGTTCATATTTAATTTTAATTTAAGTTCTAACTTTATTGACAAGGAGTTAATTTCCTAAAGAAAAATCAGCTTCTGGGCAAAAGCCCCAAATAGTGCCTGTCACATAAATAGCAAGGCTAAGGAGAGAACCCAGAGAGCTTACTACAGCTTTGAACTGAATCTTTGCACCTTAGTATCAGGATTTTAAGGTCTGTCAAAGCAATGGTTTTTCCACTAGTCATGTATGGATATGAGAGTTTGACCACAAGAAGACTGAGTGCCGAAGAATTGATGCTTTCGAATTGTGGTGCTGGAGAAGACTCTAGAGAGTCTCTTGGACAGCAAGGAGATCAAACCAGCCAATCTTGAAGGAAATCAACCCTGAATATTCATTAGAAGGACTGATGGTGGAGGTGAAGAATCAATGCTTTGGCCGCTGATGCGAAGAACCAACTCATTGAAAAAGACTCTGATGCTGGGAAAGATTGACCGAAGGAGGAGAAGGGAAAAACAGAGAATGAGATGGTTGGATGGCATCACTGGCTCAATGGACATGAGTTTGAGCAAATTCCAGGAAATAGTGAAGGACAGGGAAGCCTGGTGTGCTGCAGTCCATGGGGTCACAAAAACTCACATAGGACTGAGCAACTGAACAACAACAATCAGAATTCTAACCACCAAGTTCAGGTTTTACTTTTTATTATTTGTAAGTGGTTTGCCACTAACATGCAGCAACTTCTCTCATGAACAATGCCAAGGACTGGGCACTGCCCAGTCCTCTCAGCATGCTCATAGCTGAGTGGCACCAGTGACTCTTGAAGGTCCCACCCTCATGACCTCCTTTAACCTTATTTACCTTGCAAAGGTCCCATCTCCAAACACCCTCACATTGGAAGAGAAGGCTTTGGAGAAGGTCCCCCTTTGGGGGACAGAAACATTCTGTTCGAAACACCAGGCATACAGGCTAGCAACAACCTCTCTCCACCATCCTCTGAAATTTTTTTTTTTTTATGTTCATGACTTTCCCAAACCAGTCCATCACCCTGAGAGCACAACAATTCACTCTGCATAGTAATGACAAGTCCATGAAATAGTTAAGATTGGAAAGACAGCGAACGTGCAGAAGCCATCAAGTAAGGGCTTTGCAGAGGCACTTGCAAACAGAGACCAGTTTGAGCCTGTAAAGTTGTCTTTTCACTTCCCTCATGCTGCTTAGGACACAGTCTCAGATGCAGAAAAAGAGCTTGTTCTTCCCTCGAGCTGTGATAATTAATGTCCTGTGTGCTAATTACAGAATGAAGGCTTGGCTGGCCTCCCGCTCAGGAAAATTACCTGGCCATCTTCCAAGACTCTTCTAGCATCACCAAACTGAGGTCCACATGGTCCTGTAACTGAGGGCAAACCATGCAAAGCAGGTTTGTACCTGATGGCTATTTGCAGGATGCCCACTCTTGGATTACTAACTCCTTCACTGAAAGGGCCATGTCTTTCTCTTTAATATCAAGTTACAGTGAAACAAGCCCAGACTTTGATCTCAAACAGTTTAAACCCCCAAGTCCAGCAATCAAAAGCTGGGCAATACTAGTCAATTTGATTTATTTCTCTACATCCCAGTACTACATTCTGTAAAGTAGGAAAATTATATCTAACAAATGAAATGATTTATTTTAAGCGCTTGGTACATAGCAGGAAAACCACAGCATGGAAAAAATGGTTGGAAGCTTCTTAATCCCTTTCTTTTCATCATTCTCATGCTATCTTGTGCATGCTCAGTTGTGTCCAACTCTGCGACCCCATGGACTGTAGCCTGCTAGGCTACTCTGCTCGTGAAATTTTCTAGACAAGAACACAGAGTGGGTTGTCATTTCCTACTCCAGGAGATCTTCACCATCCAGGGATTGAACCCAAATTGTTTGAGTTTCCTGCATTGGCAGGTGATTTCTTTCCTGGGAAGAAAAAAGGTATATAGCAAATATTTGTTACTATATTTATATAGTAGGAACCATCACTGTGAACAAAGCTGGTAGAGGTGATGAAATTCCAGCTGAGCTGTTTCACATCCTAAAAGGTGATGCTGTTGAAGTACTCTACTCAATATGCCAGCAAATTTGGAAAATTCAGCAGTGGCCACAGGACTGGAAAAGGTCAGTTTTCATTCCAGTCCTCAAGAAAGGCAAGCAATACCAAAGAATGTTCAAACTACTGCATAGTTGCTCTCATTTCACATGCTAGCAAAGTAATGCCAAAATTCTCCAAGCTAGGCTTCAACAGTATGTGAGCCGAGAACTTACAGATGTGTACAGCTGGATTTATAAAAGTCAGAGGAACCAGAGATCATATTGCCAACATCCGTTGGATCATAGAATAAGAGAATTTCAGAAAAACAACTACTTCTGCTTCATTGACTATGCTAAAGCCTTTGACAGTGTGGATCACAACAAACTGTGGAAAATTCTTAAAGAGATGGGAATACCAGACCACCTGACCTGCCTCCTGAGAAACCTGTATGAAGGTCAAGAAGAAACAGAACTGGACATGGAACAGAGTCAGACACAACTGAGCGACTCAACAACAAAATATTTATTGAATGATGAGAACAGAGTCGGGACAGGAGGTAGGAATATAACAAAAACTTAATAGAAACTCCAAATTCTCAGTTGTTAAAAACTGTCTTTACTTTTTTCCTATCCACATACTTCGGATACAAGTTAGTTCCCTTTTGGCTAGAAAGCAACCTCTAAGAGGCTGTGCATCCCTTCTCTTCATTTTAAAAGAAGAGATCTTTGGAAAGGATTTGAGATAATTCTGTTCCCTCTCTCACCTTCACAGTTTCAAAGACACCAAAGGAACTAGTCAGAGAGACCTTGTAACAGTACTGGACATGTTTCATGTTTCAGAGATGAAGGGATGCTGAAAGAAATGCAAACTATATTTGTGGAGGACATATTATCATGTTGCTCTCTCTGTTCTAGGCATGGGGAATTAAAGATAAATAAGGCTTGGCTCCTGCTCTATAGAATCTCACAGTTTGCAGGGAGACAGTTAAAAATATAAAATAAATGCAAAATAAAATGTGCAATGTGCTGTGACAGAGATACATATAAAGTTCAGGGGCAGCAGAGAGAAGAGAATTATAACAGCCTGGGGCGAGGAGGATCCATAGAGGATGCCGCTCAGAAGAGACTGCCTTTGAGATAAGCCTGGCAGGATGAAGAGGAACTTATCAGAGAGAGGCAAGTGTATACTTGGACAAAGGTTCCTTTCATTTAAGAGGGTTTAGGGAATGAGGAAAGGAGGGAGTTTTTTGTTTTTTTCTTTTAGAGTAATGTTAACCCGACCAGCTGATTGACCAGAGTTCTATAGTCATTACAAAGGTGATACTTAGAGTAGGTTTCAGACACTATGCATGTTTTTAGTTTTCTTGATCTTCATGTAGCTCTTTGGCTTCAGAAGCTCTTTGGAACAAGTGGAGATGATTTCATCTCATGAGCTCTTTAAAATGGACCTTTCTACAAGTGATTATATGAACATCAAATCCATGACAAATATCAGTGATTCTACCAAGAAACAAACTGTGAGGCCTTGAACTAGCTTCTTTGTTCTTTCGGACCACAGGAGAAACTTAGTAAGACTTGTTAAGTCCTTTCCAAATCTAAGATTCCATATGAATACATTTAGAATGTGTATAAGCATAAGGGAGCTTCAGGAATTTGGACTCATTGAAGACAGAACATTTTTGAATTAGTGAAAGCAACATGGAAAACACTTTTAATAAAGTTTTATTGCTTTCAAGTACTCCAAGGAATTTCAAGAAGGCTAACTGTGTAAGCAAGTGCTTTCATCCGGAGAATAAGCCTGATTTTGAAGCTCAGTTATTTATATTAATATGCTAAAAAATTGTCTGAATCTGCTTGGGATGTGTCAGATCCCTCAAGTAAATTAAATCTCTAACAACAACAACAAATTCATCAACTGAGCTAACTCCATTTTTATAAAAGATCCAAAAAAAATTTTTTTTCTTTAAATATTATGGATTTTAAATTAACAGGCTAGTTTTGGATAGTTGTAGACAATTTTAGAAAGTCTCACCCAAGACGTACAGAAAAACTGGTAGACTTAGTATCTTGTGAAGAATGTATTCTTGAAAACTCATGCCCCCATCCTAAGGCAGAGCTAGGATTCTGGCTACTCTAAACACTCGGAATTAGCAGTGCAAGTGATGACCATGCCTCCGGAACCATTGGTGAGTCCTGTCAATTAAAAAGAATAGAGCAATGGTTGCATGCTGAATAGCATACCAGAAAGGAACAAGAGACTATTTGAGAGAAACGTACAAGGATGGGCATCAAATTACAACCACCAGTTGTGGGTTCTGGTCCTGATTCTACCACACATTCACTGCAAGCCCTTGACAATTTTTCTCCTTCATTGGGTCTTAGTCTTCTCAGATACATGATGAAAGAAGGGGACTCCCACCTCTGCATTGATTCCCATAGCTTGTGGTCAGGAGACTCAAGCAAAATTGCACTGGATTCATTCTTGCCATTAAATTCCCAGGGGTAAATCAGAAAATAGATGGGGAAACAGTGGAAATAGTGTCAGACTTTATTTTTGGGGGCTCCAAAATCACTGCAGATGGTGACTGCAGCCATGAAATTAAAAGATGCTTACTCCTTGGAAGGAAAGTTATGACCAACCTAGATAGCATATTCAAAAGCAGAGACATTACTTTGCCAACAAAGGTCCGTCTAGTCAAGGCTATGGTTTTTCCTGTGGTCATCTATGGATGTGAGAGTTGGACTGTGAAGAAGGCTGAGCGCTGAAGAATTGATGCTTATGAACTGTGGTGTTGGAGAACTCTCTTGAGAGTCCCTTGGACTGCAAGGAGATCCAACCAGTCCATTCTGAAGGAGATCAGCCCTGGGATTTCTTTGGAAGGAATGATGCTAAAGCTGAAACTCCAGTACTTTGGCCACCTCATGTGAAGAGTTGACTCATTGGAAAAGACTCTGATGCTGGGAGGGATTGGGGGCAGGAGGAGAAGGGGACGACAGAGGATGAGATGGCTGGATGGCATCACTGACTCAATGGACATGAGTCTGAGTGGGAGTTGGTGATGGACAGGGAGGCCTGGTGTGCTGCAATTCATGGGGTCACAAAGAGTTGGACATGACTGAGCAACTGAACTAACTAACTAACTAATGAGGAAATAATATAGAATAATTCATCCATATCCCTGAAGTCAATATTTCTGATAATAGAGATTTTATTATCATGATCTGTCCAATGTCACACAACAGGTTGAGGCTAGAGCAGAAATCCTGTTTCATTGCTCATTCACCTACCAGGTGGCCTGCTCAGGAATGTCAAGCTGATTGACTGGATCCCACAGAAACCACAGTAGATGAGGCAAAGCTTGCACAAAGTAGATAGATGAACAAATGATTGTTTCTTCAACTGGTTCTGTTTCTTCAACTCTTAACTTTTTCTTCTTTTAGTTTTGTTCTGTACGTTTGATCTCTCTTGTCTCAAGAAACCTAGCTGCAATGTGGACTCAGTTGTAGAAGTTTTCCAGAAATAACAATGATGGCTTCTTGATGTGACTGTCCACAGCTCCAGTGACCAAATATCTGCTTCCTTAGTCTTATCCAGGAAGCTGATGGCGGAAATATATACTATCCCTGATGGGTCAAGAACAGAGAGCTCTCATCTCATGAATTTGTGGGAGTTGTGAGCTTTTGAGGGCCATATGTTTTTCATGTTGTAGATTTGATTTTTCCCTCAAAAATGGAACATCAGCAGGAATAAGGGAAAAACAGGCTATATACTGCTATCAACAAAGAACACAGAGAAAACACAAAAACCCTAGTTTAAAAAATACAACACTATAGAACTAAGTCAGTTTCAAAGTTCTGGAGGTGCATTTATGTTGGATAAAAATAATGCAATAACCACTCCTGCCCCAACTCAAACAGCAAGTCAAAAATATAGAACAGGGATTGGCTATAACAGTGAAAAGAGAGAAATGTATAGGGAGAGACTGACATGAAAGAATTGATGGAACTTGGAACTAAATGAGGATGGCATGTGTGGGCATCTATGAAGATAATAATCAACTCCTTCACAATTCATAAAGCAAACTTATCCATTTAGTCATTCTTTAGCTATGCATTTACTACATGCCCACTATGAGCCGAGTGCTCTTTTTTTCCTAGCTCTGTGTACAAATGTATCAGTTCACAAAATAGACAAAATCTGTGCTTTTGACCTAATGGTGGGTTGAAGACAGCTGTTAAGACTGCTATCAAATCCATGAACAAATAGATCAACAAGGTAATTTCTCTTAGTGAAAAATGCAATGGCACAGCTAAACTCAGAACACTGACACCACCAAATGCTGGCAAAGATATGGAGCATCAGAAATCCTCATCATTGCTAATGGAAATATTCAAAATGGTTCAGCCAATGTGGAAGACAGTTCGACAGTTTCTTAGAAAGCTAAACATAGTCTTACCATATGACCCAGCAGTCACACTACTTGGTGTTACTCAAATGAGTTGAAAACATATGTCCACATAAAAACCTGAACACAGTGTTTGTAGTAGTTTTATTCGTATCTGCTAAAAACTGGAAGCAACAAAGTGCCCTTCAATAGGTTAATGGATAAACAAACTCTGTTGCATTTGTACCAGTACTCTTGCCTGGAAAATCCCATGGACGGAAGAGCCTGGTAGGCTGCAGTCCACGGGGTCGCTAAGAGTCGGACACGACTGAGCAACTTCACTTTCACTTTTCACTTTCATGCACTGGAGAAGGAAATGGCAACCCACTCCAGTGTTCTTGCCTGGAGAACCCCAGGGACGGTGGAGCCTGATGGGCTGCTGTCTGTGGGATCCCACAGAGTCGGACACGACTGAAGCGACTTAGCAGCAGCAACTCAGAAATTTAAGGAAATAAACTACCAAGCTATGAAAAGATATAGAGTAGCCTTAAATGCATATTACAAAGAAAAAAAAGCCAATCTGCAAAGGCTGCATATCATATGACTTCAACTTTATGATTTCTGAAAACGTGAAACTATAGAAATAATAAAAAGATCAGGGGTTACCAGGGGTTTCAGTGGATGGAGAGGTGAACAGGGGGGACACAAAGAATTTTAAGGGCAGTGAAACCATTCTACATGATACGGTAATGAAGGATATACAGCATTATGCATTGGGCAACATGTACCGAACCGATATTCTTTCATCAGTTGTCACAATGTCTGGACTCATTTAGCAATGCTTATTAGTGAATAATGTGTGGTGTAGATATTGATAACGATGACTCTTTAAACCTTAATAAAAATTTCTGAAAGCACCCTAGAGTTTTGCTACTACCTGTGATTTTTATAGGGAAAGCAAGCCGGTGTGCATTAGAGGAGGAAATATTTAGCTAGGAATCAGGAGACAAAAATTCTTGTCTTGATTCTGACCCTGATTTGATGATTTTGAATAAGTCATTTTCCCATCTTCAATCCCAGTTCCTGAATCAATAAAACAATGGATTGGATCAGGTCATTTCAATGGTATTTTGGAGCTTTATCACTGAATATAAATCATCTATTTCACCACTGCTGAATGAAAATGAAGAGGTGATCAATAGACTCATGAATTTATTACACAGTGGAAATCAGCACACCCAAATGTTGTGACCTGTTCAAGGTTATGCAGTGACTTAGTGGCTGAATAGAGACAGGGCCGAGGTTTCCTCAATCCTAGTGTTGTGTCACTCTCCACGTCACACTCTTGGAAGATAGTCATTTAATATTCATCTAAGTAAAAAGTGGTGGTGGTTTAGCCGCTAAGTGGTATCCGACTCCTGTGACCCATTGGAATATAGCACACCAAGCTCCTTTGTCCTCTGTCCATGGAATTACCCAGGCAAGAATACTGGAATAGATCATCATTTCCTTCTCCAGGGGAACCTTCCCAACTCAGGGGTTGAACCTAGATTTCCTGCATTGCAGGCAGATTCTTTTCTGGCTGAGCCAACAGGGAAGCCCAAGTAAGAAATGAAATCATCAAAATGTACTAGCTTCTGATGGATAATCTTCAGATTGGGGCATTTTGTAACTGCAGAAACACTTGGATTTCCACAAAAGAATATTACATAGAAAGTTCTAGTAAAGAGTAAAATTTAAATGAATAACATGTATTTGATTCTCTCAGCCAGGCATAACGGGAAATAAGGGGACAGAACGGACGAGCACTGACTCTGGTGACAGTGTCACTTTCCCCCTCTGTGCTCCAGGTTTTCCACCCGACTAATGGAAATAATGATAATGTGTTTGGTGTCAGGTTATGGGAAGGAAGGACTAGAACGTGGAAGGCACTTAGCACAGCAGCCCGGCAAGATAATGCTTAGTAAGTATTAGCTATTACTAACCCAAGTTTACACATGAGAAAATTGAGCCTCGCAGCGGGGCCGTGAGTCGAGGAACTCTCAGTGAAGTAAATAGGAATTCTTCCTCTCCAGAACCTTCTACCCCATCACAGAAGAACGAGGGTGCATGAAGAAAGCATACAGTTTGGATCCAGAAGACCCAGCATGAATCCCTTTTCTGCTCTGTCCTCAACTTGTAACATTGAACACATTACTTCAGTGCTCTGATCCTTGTTTGATTCATCTATAAAAAGAGTTGATGGTGATATCTGTGCTGCAAGTTGGCTATGAGGATCAAACTGTAAGGTTTCTATTACAGTGTCAGTTACTGTTGTCATCACTATTAACAGTCTAACTGGCTTATGGAGTCAGACTTGGTGAAGTGAGGGTGTCCCCTGACCTGGTGGCCATGGAGATGACTCACGAATAGCCATGCCAGTGCCGCTGGGTACAGAGGGTCCACAGTCACCCAGCACAGTCCCTAGTGTGAAAGCGCTCTTCAAAGCACAGGGGAAGGACAGCTCTGTTAGGCAGGGAGAGGGACTCACACAGACAGATAAGTTATAAGAGATCTTTCAGTAGCTTTAAAGTAGCTCAAACCACCCAGCCTTGATGAAAGACATCTGAGGCTTGTGCGATGGGACTGCTGCATTCCTGGGGTAGGTCCTTAAAGATCTGTAGACAGTAGCAGGGTCTCCAGTTAGTTCTCTAAGATACAGAATGATTTTTATGTAAATTTGCCCAAACACCCCTTCAAAGAACTCTTCAATGGCATGTAGGTGCTCAAGGGATAAAGACAAAGCTCTTTCACAAGGAGTACACAATTGACTTTTCCAGCATGTTCAAAACCCTGCCTGCCTCTCCACTTGATCTGGCATCTCCCTTCCCTTACCCTCTCCAGACAGTCTGTCTTAGCACTTCCTCCATCACATCCCTTTCATGTTCTGCTTTCTCTGAAATGCATCTCTCCTCTCCTGCCCCCTTCCTGGTTCACTCCTGCGTAACCCTGACAACTCAGGTGGATCATTACTTTGTCACTAAATGTTCATTTTTTTCTGAGTTATAGAATTGTGGATGATTTGTGGCTTTCTTATTTTTACATTAATGTATTTATTTTTAAAAATAAATGATACAGTCATTTATTTATTCAATTTTATACAGTAAATATTCATTGTACACCTTCTATGGGATAGCATTATTCTAAAGAGTAAGTATAGAAAGGGACAAAACAAATATTTGCTTTTATGACACTTATATCCTAGTAGAAGAAACAGACAGCAAACAGTTAAAGGAACTAAAATATCAGGCAGTGGGAATCAGGAATTTAAATACTAATTTATTACTGAAACCAGAAGAGAAAGGCCACTGAGCAAATAACACATTTCGGCTTCCCTGATAGCTCAGTTAGTAAAGAATCCACCTGCAGTGCAGGAGATCCCGGCTCGATTCCTGAGTCGGGAAGATCCCCCGGAGAAGGCATAGGGTACACTCCAGTATTCTTGGGCTTCCCTGGTGGCTCAGATAATAAAGAGTCTGCCTGCAATGGAGGAGATCCAGATTTGATCCCTGGGTTGGGAAGATGCCCTGGAAATGGAAAGGCTACCCAGTCCAGTATTTTTGCCTGGAGAATTTCATGGACAGAGGAGACTGGTGGGCTACAGTCCATGGGGTTGCAAAGAGTCAGACATGACTGAAAGACTTTCACTTTCAAAACACATTTAAAAGATGGTCGTACAAGACAGTTTACTTGAATTAAGAGTTTTTACGAAGCAGTTCAAAGATCTGAGAAGGTTTGTCTTGCCAAAGAAGAAATATGTTGTTGTTTACTTCCTCAGTCACGTTCAACTCTCTGCAGTCCCATGAACTGTAGCCTGCCAGGTTCTTCTGTCCATAGAATTCTCCAGGCAAGAATACAGGAGTGGGTTGCTATTTCCTTCTGCAGGGGATCTTCCTGACCCAATACTAACTGAAGAGTCATCATTTGAAGAAGTAGAAGCCAATCTTCGCAAATCCAAAGAGCAGATTTGAAACCATGGGTTCCAAGTTGCAGGGAGACAATATTTGCTTCACAGTTTAGAATAGCACAGTGATTACAGCTGTTGGAATATATAACATCCTGCCTTAGTCATGGGGGAGCTTAGTCATAAATGGAACCAACACTGGGGGCAAGGTGATGCAGGAGCTCGCATGTCTTTTGGACACTCACCTGGATAATACACCACATTTATTTTCATAAGAATCTACCCTTCCAGCAAATAAATCCACATCCTGTCACATAAGAATTCATGGACATGATGAGAAGAGAAAGATATTGATTAGCTATCCATAATGTATCTATGCAAGTATTATTCTACAAGTGTTGCACATATACCTAGGATTTATGTGTATTTCTTTTAGAATTAACAGCAACATATAGGTATTTTTCTGTTTCAAATTGAATTAGAGTAAAAATCCAGCCCACAGCTGAATTGCTTTTTGTTTTCCTATTAATTAAGGCGGTATAAGGAAACCAGAATTGAAAGAGACACGTGTACCCCAATGTTCATCGCTGCACTGTTTATAATAGCCAGGACAGGGAAGCAACCTAGATGTCCATCAACAGATGAATGGATAAGAAGGCGGTGGTACATATACACAATGGAGTATTACTCAGCCATTAAAAAGAATACATTTAAACCAGTTCTAATGAGGTGGATGAAACTGGAGCCTATTATATAGAGTGAAGTAAGCCAGAAAGAAAAACACTAAGACAGTATACTAATGCATATTTATGGAATTTAGAAAGATGGTAATGATAACCCTGTATGCAAGACAGCAAAAGAGACACAGATGTATAGAACAGTCTTTTGGACTCTGGGAGAGGGCGAGGGTGGGATGCTTTGAGAGAATGGCATTCAAACATGTATATTATCATATGTGAAATGAATCACCAGTCCAGGTTCATTGTATGACACAGGGTGCTCGGGGCTCAAGCACTGGGATGACCCAGAGGGATGGGATGGGGAGGGAGGTGGGAAGGGTGTTCAGGATGGGGAACACATGTACACCCATGGCAGATTCATGTCAATGTATGGCAAAACCAATACAATATTGTAAAGTAATTAGCCTCCAATTAAAATAAATAAATTTATATTAAAAAGGGGAGGTGTAGAACTACTTTGCTTTTCACCAATAATTTAAATGATTTAGGGTTTGCTAAGAAATTTTTTTCTTTTTTATTTCTAACTGTAGATTTCAAGGGAAAGGTTGTTTTTAATAATGAAAGTAGCTTAATTATTAAAACAATCTGCTCTTTGCCACAAGTAGAACTTCAGCCTTGGGAATAATTGCCTTTATTCTTTTTAGTCCTCCCAAAACAAACTCAGAGAAATGCCCTACAGATTATAGAGAATTCATATTGTTGTATTCAGATCCAGTATGCTTTTTTTAAAACTGAATTTATTTATTTTTCATTGGAGGATAACTTCTATACAATGTTGTGTTGGTTTCTGCCATACATCAACATGAATCAGCATGGGTGTATATATGTTCCCTCCCTCGGGAACGTCCCTCCCACCTCCCATCCCATCCCACCCCTCCACCTTGTCACAGAGCTCCAGGTTGAGCTCCTGGTATTACACAGCAACTTCCCAGTAGCTATCTATTTCACATTTGGTAATGTGTATATTTCAGTGCTACTCTCTCAATTTGTCCATAATCATGTTCTCCTTCCCCTGCTGTGTCCGAAGTCCGTTCTCTATGCCCCAGTCTCTATTTTTCCCCTGCAGATAGGTTCATAAGTACCATTTTTATAGATTCCACATATATATTTTAATATGCAGTATTTGTTTTTCTCTTTCTGACTTACTTCATTCTGTGTATCTGGCTCTGTCGACAGACATAGACTTAGTCATTCATGAAATAGGAGAAAAATAACTGATAGCATTCCATCCTGTCCATCTTCTCACATATACGAAGTGGTGGGCTTAAGAGTTGGAGTCTTACTGCCTGGCTTCCTGGCCAGGATGTTGCCCAATTTACTTGGCTAAGAATCTTAAGGTGGCTAAAGTTGAGTTTAGAGTGCATGAGAGGAAGCTTTGGGGTTTTCTCATGATCAGTGCTTGGCGGGTCAGCCTATAGCTCATCTTTTCTCTCCTCCAAGGTGATAACAGAGGGAGGGTACAATCAAGGAAAACTAGTAGGTATCAGAAACCATCTATATGATGGTTGGTAATGGTCAAAAAAAGAGTCCAAAATGCAGTACTTGGATGCAATCTCAAAAATGACAGAATGATCTCTGTTTGTTTCCAAGGCAAACTATTCAATATCTCAGTAATCCAAGTCTATGCCCCAACCAGTAATGCTGAAGAAGCTGAAGTTGAACAGTTCTATGAAGACCTACAAGACCTTTTACAACTAACACCCAAAAAAGATGTCGTTTTCATTAGAGGGGACTAGAATGCAAAAGTAGGAAGTCAAGAAACACCTGGAGTAACAGGCAAATTTGGCCTTGGATATGGAATGAAGCAGGGCAAAGGCTAATAGAGTTTTGCCAAGAGAATGCACTGGTCGTAGCAAACACCCTCTTCCAACAACACAAGAGAAGACTCTACACATGGACATCACCAGATGGTCAACACCGAAATCAGATTGATTTTATTCTTTGCAGCCAAAGATGGAGAAGCTCTATACAGTCAGCAAAAACAAGACTGGGAGCTGACTGTGGCTCAGATCATGAACTCCTTATTGCCAAATTCAGACTGAAATTGAAGAAAGTAGGGAAAACCACTAGACCATTCATGTATGACCTAAATCAAATCTCTTATGAGTATACAGTGGAAATGAGAAATAGATTTAAGGGACTAGATCTGATAGACAGAGTGCCTGATGAACTATGGAATGAGGTTCGTGACATTGTATGGGAGACAGAGATCAAGACCATCCCCATGGAAAAGAAATGCAAAAAAGCAAAATGGCTGTCTGGGGAGGCCTTACAAATAGCTGTGAAGAGAAGAGAAGTGAAAAGCAAAGGAGAAAAGGAAAGATATAAGCATCTGAATGCAGAGTTCCAAAGAATAGCAAGAAGAGATAAGAAAGCCTTCCTCAGCGATCAATGCAAAGAAATAGAGGAAAACAACAGAATGGGAAAGACTAGAGATCTCTTAGAGAAAATTAGAGATACCAAGGGAACATTTCATGCAAAAATGGGCACAATAAAGGACAGAAATGATATGGACCTAACAGAAGCAGAAGATATTAAGAAGAGGTGGCAAGAATACACAGAAGAACTGTACAAAAAAAGATCTGCATGACCAAGATAATCACGATGGTGTGATCACTCACCTAGAGCCAGACATCCTGGAATGTGAAGTCAAGTGGGCCTTAGAAAGCATCACTACGAACACAGCTAGTGGAGGTGATGGAATTCCAGTTGAGCTATTTCAAATCTTGAAAGATGATGCTGTGAAAGTGCTGCACTCAATATGCCAACAAATTTGGACAATTCAGCAGTGGCCACAGGGCTGGAAAATGTCAGTTTTCATTCCAATCCCAAAGAAAGGCAATGCCAAAGAATGCTCAAACTACTGCACAATTGCACTCATCTCACACACTAGTAAAATAATGCTCAAAATTCTCCAAGCCAGGCTTCAGCAATACATGAACTGTGAACTTCCAGATGTTCAAGCTGGTTTTAGAAAGGCCAAGGAACCAGAGATCAAATTGCCAACATCCGCTGGATCATGGAAAAAGCAAGAGAGTTCCAGAAAAACATCTATTTCTGCTTTATTGACTATGCCAAAGCCTTTGACTGTGTGGATCACAATAAACTGGGGAAAATTCTTCAAGAGATGGGAATACCAGACCACCTGATCTGCCTCTTGAGAAATCTGTATGCAGGTCAGGAAGCAACAGTTAGCTCTTGACATGGAACAAGAGACTGGTTCCAAATAGGAAAAGGAGTACGTCAAGGCTGTATATTGTCACCCTGCTTATTTAACTTATATGCAGAGTACATCATGAGAAACGCTGGGCTGTAAGAAGCACAAGCTGGAATCAAGATTGCCGAGAGAAATATCAATAGCCTCAGATATGCAGATGACACCACCCTTATGGCAGAAAGTGAAGAGGAACTCAAAAGCCTCTTGATGAAAGTGAAAGAGGAGAGTGAAAAAGTTGGCTTAAAGCTCAACATTCAGAAAACGAAGATCATGGCATCTGGTCCCATCCGTTCATGGGAAATAGATGGGGCAACAGTGGAAACAATGTCAGACTTTATTTTTGGGGGCTCCAAAATCACTGTAGATGGTGACTGCAGCCATGAAATTAAAAGACACTACTCCTTGGAAGAAAAGTTATGACCAACCTAGATAGCATTTTGAAAAGCAGAGACATTACTTTGCCAACAAAGGTCCGTCTAGACAAGGCTATGGTTTTTCCAGTAGTCATGTATGGATGTGAGAGTTGGACTGTGAAGAAAGCTGGGTGCCGAAGAATGATGCTTTTGAACTGTGGTGTTGGAGAAGACTCTTGAGAGTCCCTTGGACTGCAAGGAGATCCAACCAGTCCATTCTAAAGGAGATCAGCCCTAGGTGTTCTTTGGAAGGAATGATGCTAAATCTGAAACTCCAGTACTTTGGCCACCTCATGCAAAGAGTTGACTCATTTGAAAATACTCTGATGCTAGGAGGGATTGGGGGCAGGAGGAGAAGGGGACGACAGAGGATGAGATGGCTGGATGGCATCACTGACTTGGTGGACGTGAGTCTGAGTGAACTCCGGGAGATGGTGATGGACAGGGAGGCCTGGCATGCTACCATTCATGGGGTTGCAAAGACTCGGACATGACTGAGCGAATGAACTGAACTGAATACAAGATAGCCCATAAATGTTTGGCTCTCTGGAAAAAGCTGAAGTGGAAAACAGGAGTTTTCCTGGGATTGATGTGGACTCCCCTTCTGTACATTGGAACATGCAGTCCTTCATACAAGGGTAATGAGAGGTCCATCTGGGTCCAGAGCCCAAATGCAGTTCCCATATTGCTGCATGGACTAAGACAGAAGTCGACTTCACACCAGTCATTGTCAGGGCAGAGGCAGGAGGAATGGTAACCTCATTCCAAAAAGAGCAACTGCCTGAGCTGTGGGCAAATGTGGTCAATGTCAGTGAGCCTCCCCACCTTGAAAGGAGACTGTGAAAGGGAGGAAAACTTGAGTGTGGTATGGGAAATGAAATATTGTCTGCTCTACACTCTGCCCGTAAACAAGTCTATTCCAAATGCAAATTTCTGAGCCCAGGTGAAACAAAGCCAGCTATCTGGAAGCCATCAGCTACTTCCTCCCCTTAAGTGCCAAGGAGCTGGGGGGATATGAGAAGCTGCCATTCACCACATCTGTCATCTCTTATGGTGAATGAGAAATTAGTATGTAAACAATAAAGAAAGCAGGATTGGCCCCAGATAGCTAGATGCATATGAAAGGAAAAATTTCAGCAAGCCTAGAGGCTTGCATCTTCCCATATATAGAAGATCATTAAGTCTCTTCATGTAAGAGATTTAGTTTTCTCTTAATTAGCAGTAATCTTTTCATATTCAGATTACCTGACCCTTGCTGCAAATTTGTATATAGCCTGGCTCCTTCCCTGTCTCCTAGGAGTTTTCTTGGGGTCACCTGAGATACTGTCTTCTGACCTCCAGTCCTAACATTCCCACTGAATAAAAACTAAGCCTCAACTTTTAGGCTGCACGTATTTTTCAGTGGTCAGGTAAGAGCAAACCCAGAGAGGGAAGGACTGAGCCTTTCCTTACATCGCTGTTCTATCACTGAATGGATTATTGGTCTGAGAAATTATCTTCTGGAAAAAAAAAAAAAAGACATGCTAACTTTTCAGTAACAGACCTTTGAATCCCACCAAAGTGAAAAATTTCCATCTGAATAGATGCATTTTTAAAAAATGTTTTGTTCTGGCTGGAAAGAAAAGCTTATACATCGCAAAAAGGTATACAAAGGAGCTTTAAAGGAAAGGAGCTTTAAAAATATTTATTTGAATTTGCCTTTTTTGTCCCCTTGGCATTTCAAAAATGAGGAAACTTGTCTAGAAGGAAAGCAACCTGCCCAGTGTAACCAGTCAATTAACATCAGAGCTGGATCTAGACCTGGGTTCTTTCTAGACAAAATTCGTAAGCTCTGGATGAAATCTTTTCATTAGAGAATACCTAAATCCACATTGATCCTGATGACACTGACCTCCACTTGTCATTTTAAACCATGCTATTTTTATTCCACTACAAAATTTCTCATTTCCAAAAGAAATAATTTATTAACTGAGCAGAGCCAAAGCAAAATCTTCCCTGATTTAAATGCTGGCATGACAGTGAACATTGAAGGATTGGGTTTCTTTTTCCAACTATAAATTCCCCTTTTTCCCAAGACTATTGCATTGCTCAGTCCAGAAGTTCAGATGACAGAGTTTATAAGAAATATGGCTCTGGGGTGTAATCTAAGGAAGCTTTTTTTCTCAAGGAGAACTGAAATCTGTTATTAAGCTGTGAGAAGACTTATGTTGAAAGGATTTACTTTTTCCCCTAATGAGATCAGGAGCTTCTGTTAGGGGCCTGAGTTTCCCCTAACATAAAACTTCAAAGGGATCAATTACTGACACTCAGAGCTTCTGTCTCTTTTTGTAGTTTTAGACTGAGTATTTTTAGCTTTTGGATGCCCTTTTCCTTTTCTTTTCCCTCTTCAAGCTATCAGAGAGTAGGGAATGGGAAGCCCCACAGTAACCACTGTAGACACATCAATCAAGAGAGAGCTGCATGGACTCTTTTCTACCATCAAACCATTTTTTCTCCCAGGTTACTTATGCCCCGGTTGTCAGTCTTTATGCAATGAAATTCAGCATTGCATGTTGAAAGTAAAAGAGATTGTCTGTATTTTCCCACTTATTTTTGAATCCCAAGTATCTTTACTACATTTATAATAATGAAAATGTTCAGAATTACAAAGAAAATGGCAACACAATGAACATTTCCATACTTTTTATGTATTTGGGGACCAGGAAAAGGCTTTTATTCATTCATTTCATAGATGTGTGCTGAGGACTGGATGTGTGCCAGGCAGGGTCTAGGACTGAAAGTAAAGCAGCAAATAAAATGAAAAGACCCTTCCTTTTTTTGTGGCACTTACATTCCAGTGAAATCTGTTACATGTATGACCTTGTTTATTTGGATGAATATACTCATTTAGGTAAAGAATCTTCCTACAATGCGGGAGACCCAGGTTCCACCCCTGAGTCAGAAAGACGCCCGAGAGAAGAGAATGGCTACCCACTCCAGTATTCTTGCCTGGAGAATTCCATGGACAGAGGAGCCTGGTGGGCTTCAGTCTATGGGGTCACATAGAGTCGGACACGACTGAACAACTAACATTTTCACTCTTTTTTCACTCATCTAGTCCCTACTAGAAAGTTCAGGTGCAGGTATGACTATTTCTCCAGTTTTATAGAAGAGGAAACTTAGACTCAAAGAAGTTAAATACTGTGTCCAAGATTCCAAAGTTAAAATGAGATCAAGCTGAGATTTGAACCCAGAAATAGGATTTTACAGCCTATGCTCTGAACCACATTATCTCCGTGAATCCTCAGTATCATCTTCCCTGTGATTGCCCAATCACTACATTTTACATATGACAAAATGAGAGGTTACCATCCCAAAATGCCACATCTGGGATTTGACTACTATAGATTTGTAGTACAGTCTAAAGTCAGGAAGTGTGATACCTCTAACATTGTTCTTTTTTCTCAAGATTGCTTTGGCTATTCGAGGCCTTTTATGGTTCCATGTAAACTGCCAGATAGTTTGTTCTCATTCTGTGAAAAATGTCATGAGTATTTTGTTAGGGATTGCATTAAATCTGTGGATTGCTTTGTGTAGTATGGATATTTTAGCAATATTAATTCTCCCAATCTATGAACACAAGGTATCTTTCTATTTCTTCATATTATCTTCACTTTCTTTTATCAATATTTTATAGTTTTCAAAGTATAGATCTTTAATCTCCTTAGTTAAGTTTATTCTTAAGTATTTATTCTTTTTGATATAATTTTGAAGGGGACTTGTTTTTGTTCTTTTCTCTTTCCAGTAGTTCATCATTAGTGGGGATTTGAATTTAGGACTTCTGTGGTTTAATCGACTCATTATTCCATCAGATATATAGGAGCACACATACACACGGGCACACACACACACGGGCACACACACACACAACAGCTTCTACCTCTAGTATGCTTTTAGCATATGAATGGTAGGGATCAGGAGGGACATGAATTATTTGTGAAAATGGCTGGGGCTGTCATTTACAAATGAAGAAAACAATCTCCCTCTCCCATTTTTCGTACCAGAGATGTCATTTCTGTGTGTTATATTATTTATTTGAAATACAATAGGATTCATTTGCTTATGTTCACATTTATTGATTTTTTTCTTTCATTTCCACCTTGTTGATTTCACTGTATATGTTTTAATCTATACAGCATTAACATGTTCTAAAAGTAAAAACTATGCAAAAAAATATATTCAGATAAACTCTTCCACTTAATTTTTCTTTCATCTCCTGCAGATAACCAATTTGCTTTTTGGGTTTTTGTTTATTTGTTTGTTTATTCTTCCTATATTTCATCTTGCAACAGCAAGCAGATACGTGATCTTATTTTATTTTACCATCTTTTTTACCCCAAAGTTATCACATTATACATATGTTGTGCTTTTTCACTTAAGAATATATCCCAGAAGTCACTCCATATCAGTTCATAGATTCCTTCCTTACTCATCTTTACAGCTGTGTAGACTTCCGTCCTGTAAATGGAGCAGTGTATTTAATCAGTATTCTATACATGAGCATTTAGGTTAATTCTAACATCTTGCAGTTACCAATGGTATGGCGAATAATAGCTGTGTGTGTGTGCTCAGTCTCTCAGTTATGTCTGACTTTTTGCAACCCCATGGACTGTAGCCCACCAGTTTTCTCTGTCTATGGGATTTTCCAGGTAAGAATACTGGAGTGGGTTGCCATTTCCTCTCCAGGAGATCTTCCTGACCCAGAGATCAAATCTGTGACTCCTACTTGGCAAATGGATTCTTTTCCCCTGAGCCACCAGGGAAGCCAAAATAATAGCCATATGCAAATTTATTTTCATAGTGTTGGACATTTATCAACATTTAAATCCTTAGAAGATTTTTAGGTTAAGATGAAAATTCTTAGTGGATCTTGTGATAAGGAAGTAAATGAATATGTAGTTGTGTTAGATATTGCTAAATTTCTCTCCACTGTTACATCAATTTTTATTTTCATCAACATTGTATTGTCAACTCTTTTTCTACAGTTTTTGAGAGTGGATTTTTATCAAGCTTTTTAATGTCTTGCCAATCTAATTGGTTAGAAATGATATTTTCATGTAGATTTTCATTGCATTTCTTATACTATGAAAGATATTGAATACCTTTCCATATGTTTCAGTTCAGTTCAGTTGCTCAGTCGTGTTTGACTCTGCAACCCCATGGACTGCAGCACGCCAGGCTTCCCTGTCCATCACCACTCCCGGAGCTTGCTCAAACTCAGGTCCATTGAGTCAGTAATGCCTTTCAACCATCTCATCCTCTGTTGTCCCTTTCTCCTCTTGCCTTCACTCTTTCCCAGCATCAGGCTCTTTTCTAAGGAGTCAGTTCTTCACACCAGGTGGCCAAAGGATTGGAGCTTCAGCTTCAGCATAGTCCTTCCAATGAATATTCAGGGTTGACTTCCTTTAGGATTGACTGGTTTGATCTTCTTGCAGTCCAAGGGACTCTCAAGAGTCTTCTCCAGCATCACAGTTCAAAAGAATCAATTCTGTGGTGCTCAGCCTTCTTTATGGCCCAACTCTTTTATGGAAAAACCATAGTCTTGACTATACGGACCTTTGTTGGCAAATTAACATTTCTGATTTTTAATATGCTGTCTATGTTTGTCACAGCTTTTATTCCAAGGAGCAAGCATCTTTTAAAAGCCATTTAGTATATTTTTGGGCTTTTTTCATGTATCTTGCAATTTTGGGTTTTTCGCCTCACAAGTAATTAGCCTCCAATTAAAATAAATAAATTTATATTAAAAAATTTAAAAAATAAAGTCTTTATATGTAATGATTACATTAAAAAAGAAACAAAGTCTTTGTGTTTCAGTGTTACTAGTCATCTAGAATACACACTACAATTTTTTTCTCCCAATCCATTTGTTTTCTTGTGACTTTATTTTATTTACCATGATTTTTCACATTTAAAAAATTTTAATGGCAAATTTATCTTTAAAAAAATAGTGATGATTTATTGTCATGGACAGCCTTTCCTTATACTCAGGTTATAAAAGAATTTTCTTCTAATACTTGGATAGTCGTATATTTGGTACATTTGTTTGTTCTAATAGGAATTTACTCTTAAATATGATGTGAGAAAATGATATAATTTATACCTTTCAAAAGGATATTCAGTTATTTTGATACAATCTATTAAAAACTTCTTTCCCCATTAATATGAGATACTGCCTTTTTATATACTAAGTTTTCATATATAATTCAATGTGTTTCTAGACTTGTTTCATTCCATTGGCATTCTGTCTATTCATACATTAGTATTGTTAGTAGGCATGGCTGCATGTTTCAGTTGTCCCACAACTTCTTTATCCATTCATCTGTCAATGGACATCGAGGTTGCTTCCATGTCCTAGCTATTGTAAACAGTGCTGCTATGAACATTGTCGGTACATACATCTTTTTCAGTTATGGTTTTCTCAGCATATAAGCCCAGTAGTGGGGTCATATGGTGGTTTTATTCCTAGTTCTTTAAGGAGTCTCCATACTTTTCTCCATAGAGGCTGTATCAATTTACAGTACATGTGAATGATGGAATATTACTCAGACACAAAAAGGAACGCATTTGAGTCTGTTCTAGTGAGGTGGATGAACCTAGAGCCAGTTATACAGAGTGAAGAGTCAGAAAAAGAAAAACAAATATCATATATTAACACACACATATATGTGTGTGTGTATATATATACATATATATATATATGGAATCTAGAAAAAATGGTGCTAATGAACCTATTTACAAGACAGAAATGGAGAGGCAGATATAGAGAGCAAATTTTCAACACAGTAGGGGAAAGAGAGGGTGGAATAAATTTAAAGAGTAGCGTCGACACATATACATTATCATACATACAATATATAGCTAATGGGGATTGCTATCTATAATGGGAATTATAGGGAAGTTGCCCTATAATATAGGGAGCTCAACCTGGTGTTCTGTTACAATCTAGAGGGGTAAGATTGGGTGGATAGTGGGGGAGAGGTTCAAGAAGGAGTAGACATATGTATACTTATGGCTGATTCACATTGTTGTATGGCAGAAGCCAACACAATATTGTAAGGCAATTATCCTCCAATTAAAAATAAAGTTAAAAAAGAAACTAAAAAAAAAAACTTAGAAAAAAAACTAGTTCTCCCTCCCCATGGTCTTTCTTTTACAATATTGTTATAACTATTACTATATGTTTACTTTCTCCATATGGATTTTAGTATCAACTTGTCCAATTATAGTAAAAGAAAAGAAAAAAGAAAAAAATGTATAGTTGCTAGTAATGTCTGATTCTGCGATTCCATGGACTGTAGCCCACCAGGCTCCTCTGGGTTTCCATTCCCTTCTCCAGGGAATCCTCCCAACCCAGGGATCAAACTCAGGTCTTCTGCATTGCAGGTGGATTCTTTATCATCTGAGCCACCAGGAAAACCCATAGTAAAAGAGTTTGTATCTTTAGTGGAATAAATTAAAATTTATCCCAGTCAATCTTTAGTTTCTTAGAGCCCATCCTTTAATATATTCCTCAGAAAGAGCTCAAGAATATGATATTCCTTGAGTTCTTATTAATACTTGTTCAAAACCAGCCTTGTTACTTGAATAACGGCTTGTCCTATGTCCTTGAGTTACTTATAAAACTCCCACTGAAGCATTGCTTTATATTTGTTCTTAAGAAGTCTGAGGAATAGATATCGTAGACTTGTCCAAACTCACAGATTGTACAAACCAAGAGTGAAGTATAATGTAAAGTGTGGGCTTTGGGTGATTATTTGTGTCAAAAAGGTTCATTAATTGTAATAAATATACCACTCTGGTGAAAATGTTAGTGTTAGTCATTCATTTGTGTCTGACTGTTTGTAACCCAGTGAACTGTAGCCCACCAGTCTTCTGTCCATGGAATTTTCCAGGCCAGAATACTGGAGTGGGTAACCATTCCCTTCTCCAGTGGGTCTTCCCGACCCAGGGATCGAACCCAGATCTCCCACATTGCAGGCAGATTCTTTACCATCTGAGCCACAGGTGGGGGATGTTAATTATGGGAAAGGCTAGGCATGCATGGTGGAGAAGGCAATGGCACTCCACTCCAGTACTCTTGCCTGAAAAATCCCATGGATGGAGGAGCCTGGTAGGCGGCAGTCCATGGGGTCGCTGAGTCGCACACGACTGAACGATTTCACTTTGACTTTTCACTTTCATGCATTGGAGAAGGAAATGGCAACCCACTCCAGTGGTCTTGCCTGGAGAATCCCACGGACGGGGGAGCCTGGTGGGCTACCGTCTCTGGGGTTGCGCAGAGTTGGACACGACCGAAGCGACTTAGCAGTAGCAGCAGGCATGCATGGAGGTGGTGGTATATGGGAAATTTGTATAACCTTTTTTTTTTAATTTTATTTTTAAACTTTACAATATTGTATTGGTTTTGCCAAATATCGAAATGAATCCGCCACAGGTATACATGTGTTCCCCATCCTGAACCCTCCTCCCTCCTCCCTCCTCCCTCCCCATACCATCCCTCTGGGTCGTCCCAGTGCACCAGCCCCAAGCATCCAGTATTGTGCATCGAACCTGGACTGGCGACTCGTTCCATATATATTATACGTATTTCAATGCCATTCTCCCAAATCATCCCACCCTCTTCCTCTCCCACAGAGTCCAAAAGACTGTTCTATACATCAGTGTCTCTTTTGCTGTCTCATATACAGGGTTATTGTTACCATCTTTCTAAATTCCATATAGATGCGTTAGTATACTGTATTGGTGTTTTTCTTTCTGGCTTACTTCACTCTGTATAATAGGCTCCAGTTTCATCCACCTCATTAGAACTGATTCAAATGTATTCTTTTTATCGGCTGAGTAATACTCCGTTGTGTATATGTACCACAGCTTTCTTATCCATTCATCTGTTGATGGACATCTAGGTTGCTTCCATATCCTGGCTATTATAAACAGTGCTGCGATGAACATTGGGGCCCTAACCCTAACCTCTTTTAAATGTTGCTATGAACCTAAAACTGCCCTAAACAAACAAAGTGTTAATCTAAAAAATCACTCTGGTTACTAGAATTAGGGTGCAGGCAGATATTCCAGAGAGGATGCTGTTACTGTAGTAACCCAAGAGATGATGGAGGTTTAGACAAGTATGTAGTTAAGAAAACAGTGAGAGGAATATTTTCAGATGCTTGATTTAGAAATCTGGCACACACTATGCATCAAGCTTTTGAAACAACCATAAAATAAGTTAGTGTTAGTCATCTGTCTCAGGGGAGTACCTGTACTTTCATCTTATATTTAATTTTCAAGTAATATTTTTGTATGAATTACATATCAGAGCTGGAGAGACTCTTAGTGGTTCAGACTTTATAACTGGAATCAGTCATCTTTAGTAGAACTTGTAGAGGAGAGGGACCTGGTAAAACTCATCATGAATCTGAACAGTTCAGTCATAAGCTAATTATCAGGTTACACAGAGCTTCTCGAAGAAGCAGCCTGACAGTTTCAGAACAAATTGTGCCTGTCTTGAAATTCTAATAGGGCTCTTACTTCCTCCTTCATTCTAGATAAATGCCGGAACTCGCACTATGGAATATAGAATAATGCTCCATAAAATTTTGTCAAATCCTTACTTGGAGCTAGAGGGCTGGAATAACTAAGTTTGAAACTGTGTACAGTCTGTTCAGGCATGTCTTGGTGGAAAGAATTGAAAAATAAGATGTACTTTGTGAGATTTTTTTCTTCTCCTTATTTTTAACTGGAGACTTAAATCATTCTCTAGAGTAATCACTTGTAGTTTAGTGTTCACCAGCAACTTTTGATTCTGCCCTGTTATTTGTAGGCATGTTTGATAAACAGACACAGTAAAGTATTTTAATACTTAGAGATGTATAACGATGAGTAAGGAATACAAAAAGAAACTGAAAATATAATGTACAATATAAGCAAAGATATAATAAAGCCGGAATATTCATGTATGTCCTGCCCATGGTGTTGGACACTGGCAATTCATTCTAAAAGTCATGAAAATTGATCCATATCCAGATGTACGCAGTAAATTTGTTTCTGGGACTTTATCCTAAAGAAATAACTTAAAACTAGAAAATAGAGGGAAAATAGTACTATAAGCCTGGGCATATTTAATTATAAGCTTTTATGAAGGAAGCAGCCCAAGCTCCATATTGTCCCAGTCAGACATGGATGTGTAGGTGAAGACATGGTGAAGGAAGGAAGCCGTTCCTAGCCCTTCATTTTCGTCTAATCATCAGGGACTCCTACTTGGTGTTTTTTCTTGTTTAATTTTTCTTGGCTTGTCCCACTATGTAGATTTCATGTGTGCCACATTATGTTTAGAATTCTGTAGGGCTGCAGTCCATAGGATCACAAAGAGTCTAACATGACAAAAGTGAATTGCTTAGCAAGCACGCACAATACTCTATAGCATGCTCACCTGCAGTAGTTTAGTTTCCACCTGTCACCATACTGTCCACCTCTTTTCCCTATTCACCCCACTCCCCTTCCCTTCTGGTCACCACTACTTTCTTCTCTTTTTCTCTTCATTTGTTTTTATTTGGTTTGGTTTGTTAATATATGATGTTTCTTTTATTTTCTATATTCCACATGTGAGTGAAATCATATGGCATTTGTCTCTCTCCGTCTGACTTATTTCACTTAGCGTAATACCCTCAAAGTGCATCTATGTTGTAACAAGTGGCAAGGTTTCATCTTTTATTAGGCTGAGTAGAAAAGGAAACGGCAGCCCACTCCAGTGTTCTTGCTTGGAGAATCCCAGGGACAGCAGAGCCTGGTGGGCTGCTGTCTATGGGGTCACGCAGAGTCGGACACAACTGAAGCGACTTAGCAGCAGCAGCAGCAGTATTCAGATACATATACACACACATATGTTTATCCATTCAGACATTGAGGGGCACTTAAGTTGTTCCCATATCTTGGTTAATGTAAATAATGTTGTAGTAAACATAAGGGTGCGTGTATATGTATACATATATGTTTTATTTTAAACTTTTTATTTTATATTGGAGTATAGCTGATTAACAATGTTCTGACGGTTTCAGGTGGACAGCAAAGGGACTCAGCCATACATACATGTATCTGCATGCGTGTGTGCTCAGTCATGTCTGATTCTTTGCAACCCTATGGACTGTAGCCCACCAGGCTCTTCTGTCCATGGGGATTCTCCAGGCAAGAATACTAGAATGGACAGCAAGAATACTGGAATGGACATCCTCCAGGGGATCCTCCTAACCCAGGGATCTTCCTGACCCAGGAATCGAACCTGCGTCTCCTACGTCACCTGCATTGGCAGGTGGGTTCTTTACCGCTAGCTCCACTTGGGAAACCCTTACATGTATCAATTCTCCCCCAAACCCTGCTCGCATTCAGTCCACCATGTTACACTGCAGAGTTTCATGTGCTATAGAGTAGGTGTTTGTTGGTGACCCATTTTAAATATAACAGTGTGTAATTTGATCCCACACTCCCCAACTAACCCTTTGCATCGTCTTTCCACCCCAGGAACCATAAGTTTGTTCTCTAAGTCTGTGAGTCTGTTTTGGTTTTATAAATAAGTTCATTTGTATCACTTCATTTTAGATTCCATATATAAGCACGTCATGATATTTCTCCTTCTCTGCCTGATGTCACTTTAGGCCCATCCTTGGATGACAGTCTCTAGGCCCATCCATGTTGCTGCAAATGGCATTATTTTATTCTTTTTAATTGCTGTGTAATATTCCATTTTATATATGTGTTACATCTTTTTTACCCATTCCTCTGTTGATGGACATTTAGGCTGCTTCCATATCTTGGCTATTGTGAACAGTGCTACCATGAACAGTGGGGTGCATGTGTCCTTTGGACCATGTTTTCTTCTCACGAGTGGGAATGCAGGCTCATATGGTAGCTTTATTTTTAATTTTTTAGGAACCTCCATACTGTTCTCCATAGTGCCTGTACCAATTTACATTTCCACCAACAATGTAGGAGGGTTCCCTTCTCTCTATATCCTCTCCAGCATTTTATATTTTTGAATTAGTGTTTTCATATTCTTTGGATAAATACCCAGAAATGGAATAGCTTGGATCGTATAGTAGTTCTATTCTTGATTTTTTGAAAAATCTCTACTGTTTTCCATATGATACAGTGGCTTTCTGTATGTGAAGTAGCTGCACAAATTTACATTCCCATCAACAGTGTATGAGAGTTCCCTTTTCTCCAGATACTCTCTGCCATTTGTTATTTCTTGCCTTTTTGATAACATTCTAACAGGTGTGAGGTAATATTCCATTGCAGTTTTGATTTGCATTTCCCTAATTATTAGTTATATTGGATATCTCTTCATATGCCTTTGGCCATCTGTACATCATCTTTGGAAAAATAAATGTCTAACAGATCCTCTTTCCATCTTTTAATCAGGTTGTTTGTATGTTTGATGCTGATTTGTATGAGTGCTTTATACATTTTGGATATGAATCCCTTATTAGATATGTGATTTGTAGATATCTTCTCCCATTTAGCAGGTTGCCTTTTCATTTTGTTGATGGTTTTCTTTGCTGTGCAGAAGCTTTTTAGTTTGACGTAGTCTCATTTGATTATTTTTACTTTTGTTGCCCTTGCCTGAGGAGATGTATCCAGAAAGATATTGGTAAGACTCAAGTCAAAGAGCACATACCTAAGTTTTCTTCTAGGGGTCTTAGGGTTTTAGATCTTACTTTCAAGTCTTCAATCAATTTTGAGTTGATTTTTGTGCATGGTGTGAGATAGTGGTCCAGTTTTATTTCTTACATGTGGCTGTCCAGTTTTCCCAACACCATTTATTAACAAGACTATCCTCTCTCTGTGGTATGTTCTTTGCTCCTTTGTTGTAAATTAATTGTCTACATATGTGTAGGTTTATTTCTGAGCTCTCAATTGTGTTTCGTAGATCTATGTTTTTCTGCCAATGTGATACTGTTTTGATTATCATAGTTTTGTATGATAATTAGAAATCAGTGAGTGTTATATCTCCTGCTTTGTTCTTTTTTTCTCAGAATTGCTTTGGCTATTTGGGGGTTTTTCAGTTCCATGTAAATTTTAAGGTTTTTCTAGTGTATTTGCTCACAGAGTCAGATACGACTTAGTAACTGAACAACAGCATCAACGACACTTGCTCTAGGGTGGGTATTTGACAAAAGACCAGTGAGTTCATGGTTGAAGGTCAGTCTTTATGCAATGGCCTCATTCACATACATGAGCTAGATAAATTTCATGTTTCATGAAACTGAACTTAGAACTTTAAGAGAATTAGGCAGCTGATCCAGGAGGAAGTGAGGCCAGAGACACCATGATGGGTGCAGTAAAACAAGGACTCTGTGAGCCAAAACCATAAGGACCCTGGGAACTTGTGTTTTTCTTTTTCTTTTATATGTTTAGATATAGGAATGGAAAGGAATTATCTTGCTCATTGTGCCTTCATGTAATCTTCAACTCTGGGAAGCAGACATGAGGAATGTAATGAGGGAACTGAAGTTCAGTGGTTTTAATTTCTTCAAAGCTGTACAAGCAGAGTGGAAACTTGAGCCTAGCTTGTTTGGTTGAAGTAGCTTGGATCCAGCAGTGCCCATACACTTCCAGGTGAAATAACAGAATTACAAGAAAATGAGAGTGAAATGATATCTAGAGAGCAGTAAACTTTTCAAGTTAACAGAAACGCTATTTTATTCTTTTGAAAAAACCTTAGGTTTCAGTAAGTTATTATTCTTTATTAACTCACACTAATTGGAAGAAAAGCTGATTTATGATTCATGGAAACAGAAGTTTGTCTCATTTTTATAGAAATGAGATTTTGTTAAATGTAGCACTTGAGGTAGCCGCAAATCGTGTATGTGTCCTTAGGCAGTGTCTTTAGTGATTCAGTAGGAATAGTGTGTGAGTGCATTTAAACCTGATCTAGGATGCCTAGAACATTTGTTTGATGAACTTATAAATCATAATTGATTTACATATTAAAGCCATCTTGGTGTTGTTTGGATTTCAGAGTGTACATGTAATGGCAGTTTCCTGGCTTAAAATAAAAAACCTAATATTTTGGGGGATTTACTATATGCCAGAAACTGTGCCAAGAATTTTATACATTTTTATGTTGCCCCTCATTTAATACTTACAACAACTTCATGTGAAAACTGTTGCTGTCTTCCCCCTTCTTAAGGAAATTTAGGGTCAGAGAAATTAAGCAACATTTTCTTAATCACAGAGTTCCTAGAGCTTGGATTTAAACACAAGTTTTCCTGACTCCAGAAGCTTTATTTGCTTTGATTAATCACCTGTTGATATCTCGGAGTAGTAAGATTTTTTTTTCCCCTAATTTTACTGTTATCAGATAGCAACATTTTCTCACAAGTCACTGGAACTGTTTTCCCAACAGAGTGCATTTACTGAGTTTAGGATGCTGAGTCATTGTGTCTTTTTTCCCTAGCCAAACTGTTAGTGTTCTAGTTCATTTCTTTCTTTGAGAAAAGCAGCAGCCTCTTAACTGGTCTCTTTGTCCTCCGTATCAAACTCTGCAATCTATTCTCCTTATACTATCCAGAATTATCTTCAACTACCCAGCCTCTCTCTCTCTCTCTCTCTTTTTTTTTCTTTTCAGGATAATTATCTAAGTATTCTTGTGTACAAGAGCCTTCATTCCCAGGCCTTGCTGATTTAGCTGAGAGCATGCAGCCCATCTCCTTGTTCTATGCTTGACATTTTCACAAGGCAGAACTTATGTTTAGGAACATCTTTCCAATACTTTGGCCACACAATGTGAAAAACTGATTCATTGGAAAAGACCCTGATGCTGGGAAAGATTGAAGGCAGAAGAAGAAGGGGGTGGCAGATGAGATGGTTAGATAGCATCACTAACTCAATGGACATGAGTTTGAGCAAACTTCCAGAGATGGTGGAAGACAGAGAAGCCTGGTGTGCTGCAGTCCATGGGGTTGCAAAGGGTCGGACATGACTTAGTGACTGAACAACAATAAACATCTTTCAGCACTTATTTTACTCAATCTATTCCTTCTACCTAGCATTTCATCTCTTTACAGTCCCAAATTCTTGGAAATTTTAAAGACTTGGCTCAGGTGTCAACTTTCTCTAACCCAAAGGCTGTCTTAAATATGCCTATTTGCTCACTTATGAACCTGTGCTACACATTAATTTAGTTGCACTTTCATGTCTGACTCTTTGCAATCCCATGAAGTGTAGCCTGCCCCGCTCCTCTGTCCATGGAATTCTCCAAGCAAGAGTCCTGGAGTGGGTTGCCATTTCCTTCTCTAGGGGATCTTCCCAACACAGAGATCAAATCCGGGTCTCCTGCAATGTAGACAGATTCTTTACCAACTGAGCCACTAGGGAAGGGCTACACATTATCCAGGCCTCATTTCCAGTGGGATAATTTTGTCTGTGCTAATTTGTTTTCCATCTCTTTATCTACCATGTTTAACTTAATGTCTGACACAGAGTAAACTCTCAGTTAAGTTTTGCTCGACTGGCTCTGATATGAACCTAAGATCAAAGTCTTTAACCTGGCCCCAGCGATTCAGTTTTCAGTACACAGTTTGTTGAGAGGCAATTCCTCCTGGCATTTCTACACATCTGCTATCAGCTTTTGTTCTGGAAGTTTCTTTCAAGGATGTCTATGCAGCAAACAACTTTGAAAGAGAGTGGTAGTGTCTCCTTCTAAGATTAAAAAAAAAAAAAAAGGCAGATTTGTTTCCTGACTGAGTAGTCTTTCTCCCTCTGGGGAAAATGTGGGGAGACTTGCTAAATAGGCTTGTAAGCAGCCTCTTACAACACTAGGGGCTTCCTAAGCTTGAGTTCTCAGCAGTGACCCAAACCCAGTCTATGCAGCACCCACTGGGGGCCCTTCACATCACCTTTGTAGGACTTGGGGAGCAAGAGGGACTGATATAACTGTGAAACTCCTGAGCCTGTTGTGCTGTGAACAATAAAGCCCTTTGTCTCTGACCCAGGAATCACATGATTTCTGCCAAGAGGTATGGAACAGTGGGAGGCTCATTTGTTGGCTTTCGAGTGGGATGAAATTTCAGATGCTCCACAGTTCTGTACAAGGTTGGTCTCTAATGTGTCAAATGGAAAACTACCTCCCATCCAGAGCCACAGACATCTTAGATCTGCCAAGATATTATTCCAACTCCTTCAATTTTATGGAGATCCAAAGAGGTGAAATGATTTTTCCAAGGTTACACAGCTTATTAACTGTTATGTGCAACCTGAACAGTGTCTTGCAAAGAAGATGGACTCTGGGATCATTTCAGATTACAGTAATGTCACTTATTAGCTTCAGGTATTTATTTAACCTCTCTGAGCTGTGGCTTACTCATCTGTAAAATGGAGTTAATAGATCTCTATCAGAGGGTTGTTGAGAGCAAAGATTCAAATGTGATGAACTATGAAGCTGCCTAATGAGACAATCTAGGGTCTTAAGTCTTCTTTTCTTTCTTGGCAGGTGTAAAAATAAAACTCAGCTCTAATGAGGTCATCTGAAATTTCTGGGTCCTGCTTTTCTGTTGAAACTGAAACAAAGTCTTCATTCTCATTGATTCTAGTTCTATTCTACAGGCTCCCAATCATTCCTCAGAAGGAACAGAAGGAATGCTGACCAGAACATAGTAAATGAAGTCCGAAATGGATTCTATGGGAGTAAGCCCTGTGTTTAATCCTGCAAAGAATCTCAGGTAAGGCTGACTTCTGGCCAAGTCTGTTTCTCTCAGATTCTATGACTCTGAGCTGTTTAATTCCTCTGTCTTCAGTATAAATGGGATTGAAAGGACTAATTTGCCTAATAGAAGTGTTAAATGCATTAATTAAGAGCTTTGATAATTCACAGGATTTCACTAGAGTTGGTTAAAATTCCAGTATGTGTGGGGCTCACATTGAGTTCCAGGTGTGCCTTTTTCCTACACTTTTCTCTTTTCCTGTTCTGAACGGTGAGGCAATTCTTGTCAGCTTTGAGGCATATCCTGCCATTTTCACCTACTGAGAAACTCAGTCTTAATAAATTTTGAAAGCAGATTAATTCTCTCTCATGGTGGATTTCATTGTCAGTTTTCAAGTTTGGAACAAGGTGGAACATACTCCACTGTGATTTTCTTACATTTCACAGCATTAAGAAAAGCCATGCCTCCCTCAAACCCCCAGACTTTCAAATCTGTAACCATTTCCTGTAGAATTTACTCCCTAAAAGCTGCAACTTTTGTTGGAATTTCCCCTAAAATTCTGAACACAGCCAGCCAGACTAAATAATAGATCTTTCCATGAAGGAGAATGAACTTTCTTCTTCCTACCTTAGGAGGAATAATGTCCAAAGTATGAAGTTTGACCTGGGGAAGGAAATGGCAACCCATTCTAGTATTCTTGGCTGGAGAATCCCATGGACAGAGAAGCCCGGCAGGCTACAGTCCATGGGGTCACAAAGAGTCAGACACGATTGAGTGACTAACAACAACAACAAATGAAGCTCGACCAATCATCCATTTGTGCCCTTTTCTGAGCAAACCCCAATGGCAAATGTCCCTCACAAACCAAAGTTTTAGGCTGGTCCTTGAACCAACATGGAGTAATTGAGAAAATCCTGAAGGGCCAACCCATCCTGGGTCCTTGAAGTGAAAAAGAGAAGCTTTAAACTCAGTTCTCCTGCATAAGCTTGCAGTCAAGGTTGCAGAAATATAAAATGGACATAATAAATTGCAATACTCTACTGCTGCTGCTGCTAAGTCACTTCAGTCATGTCCGACTCTGTGAGACCCAATAGACAGCAGCCCACCAGGCTCCTCTGTCCACGAAATTCTCTAGGCAAGAATACTGGAGTTGGTTGCCAATTCCTTCTTTGACAATACTTTATGGAAGGCTGCTGATTGCCAGTGATTCTCTGAGACCCTCTTCCATAGTGGGCCCAAAGATGAGGGAGTGATCCCAGGTGACATGGAAGAAAAGAGGAAGAAAATGTATTCCTCTCATTATAGGCAAAACCAATGCATCATTTAATTCAAAAGATTTTTATAGCAACAATCACCATGTACAGTCTTTAGAAAGGCACCGGAGAATGTTTTCTTATTTAAATTGAATGGAACTAAACTGAGTAAAGTAATGCTCAAAATTCTCCAAGCCAGGCTTCAGCAATACAGGAACTGTGAACTTCCAGATGTTCAAGCTGGTTTTAGAAAAGGCAGAGGAACCAGAGATCAAATTGCCAATATCTGCTGGATCATGGAGAGTTCCAGAAAAACATTTATTTCTGCTTTATTGACTATGCCAAAGTCTTTGACTGTGTGGATCATAATAAACTGTGGAAAATTCTGAAAGAGATGGGAATACCAGACCACCTGACCTGCCTCTTGAGAAACCTGTGTGCAGATCAGGAAGCAACAGTTAGAACTGGACATGGAACAACAGACTGGTTCCAAATAGGAAAAGGAGTACGTCAAGGCTGTATATTGTCACCCTGCTTGTTTAACTTCTGTGCAGAGTACATCATGAGAAATACTGGGATGGAAGAAGCACAAGCTGGAATCAAGATTGCCGGGAGAAATATCAATAACCTCAGATATGCAGATGACACCACCCTTATGACAGAAAGTGAAGAGGAACTAAAGAGCCTCTTGAAGAAAGTGAAAGAAGAGAGTGAAAAAGTTGGCTTAAAGCTCAACATTCAGAAAATGAAGATCATGGCATCTGGTCCCATCACTTCATGGCAAATAGATGGGGAAACAGTGAAAACAGTGTCAGACTTTATTTCTGGGGGCTCCAAAATCACTGCAGATGGTGACTGCAGCCATGAAATTAAAAGACGCTTACTCCTTAGAAGGAAAGTTATGACCAACCTACATAGCATATTCAAAAGCAGAGACATTACTTTGCCAAAAAGGTCCATCTAGTCAAGGCTATGGTTTTTCCAGTGGTCATGTATGGATGTGAAAGCTGGACTATGAAGAAAGCTGAGTGCCAAAGAATTGATGCTTTTGAACTGTGGTGTTGGAGAAGACTCTTGAGAGTCCCTTGGACTGCAAGGAGGTCCAACCAGTCCATTCTAAAGGAGATCAGTCCTGAGAGTTCATTGGAAGGACTGATGGTAAAGCTGAAACTCCAATACTTTGGCCACCTCATGCGAAGAGCTGACTCATTGGAAAAGACTCTGATGCTGGGAGGGATTGGGGGCAGGAGGAGAAGGGGACGACAGAGGATGAGATGGCTGGATGGCATCACCGACTCGATGGACGTGAGTCTGGGTGAACTCCGGGAGTTGGTGATGGACAGGGAGGCCTGGCATGTTGTGATTCATGGGGTCACAAAGAGTCGAACATGACTGAGCAACTGAACCAAACTGAACTGAACTGAAACAATGATGCTACTGTAGGTTATCTAAATGGAAGTGGAGATGTATATTCACTGCTTTACATAAATATAATTTTAAACATTTCTCAAGATAAATTCCTAGTGTGTTTCTGGTCCCAGAATGAGGGAGCGGAAGGCAAGTGTGAGGTTGAATTATATGGGTTTTCAGGACTCCGCAAACTATAGGTGAGGAATTTGAATTTCTGTGCAGGTTGCCTCTACCTATTAAAGTCTCTGGCTATTTTTTGTTGTTGCTGTTGTTTGGTCGCTACGTCGTGTCCAACTTTTTTGTGACCCCACAGATTTAGCCCTCCAGGCTCCTCTGTCCGTGGGATTTCCCAGGCAAGAATACTGGTGTGGGTTGTCATTTCCATCTCCAGGGGATATTCCTAGACCAGGGATTGAACCTGGGTCTCCTGCTTGGCAGGCAGATTCTTTATCACTGAGCCACCTTAGAGGATCTTAGCTATTTTTACCTTCCTTTTCTCTGTGATTTTTGCTTTCATGGACCACAGAAACCAGTATGCTTCAGGAAGACAAAATGTCTCTCTCCTTTTGAAAGTTTGTGGCTTCAGACCATACACTGGGCCAACTCCAAATGCATAGTCAAGCCATACTTATGGGTAAAAGTTTAAAACTGGTGAAGTTTCTTTGAGTTGCCTAAGGATTTCACTGCCCTCTTCATCATCAGCCATGATACTCAATTAAGTTCCTTTAGACTGTTTTTTTTCTTGATCATGAAATCATCCTATAGTAAAAGTTGCAAAATGATAACCCACAAAGTACAACTGCTCTGCAAATGTGTTGTGTTTGGTCTTCATACATGTTTTTTAATGGATTTATTTAAGATTATTTATAAATCTAGAGATAATTAGATATTTAGGTATTTAGAAGGAGAAGAAGGTATCAGAGGATAAGATGGCTGAATGGCATCACTGAGGCAATGGACAGGAATTTGGGAAAATTTGGGGAGATGGTGAGGGACAGGAAGGCCTAGAGTGCTGCAGTCCATGGGGTCACAGAGTCTGACACAACTGGGCAACTGATATCACTTAAGAATGTGAGCCTGGGACTTCTTAGAATATTAAAATATCACATCACACTAGACTTATCTTCCTTCAGGTAACTGTTGGCTGGTGCTAAGCAGAGGCATCTCCTTTGCATGAGATCTTTACTGTCCTAATCTCCAGAAATCCTTCCAATTCTTAATGTCCCCTTAGCAGGGTTGGGTATTGATTTTAATTTGTTGTAATGATGGGTTGTTTTCTTCATGTAGTAGAGTTCAGGGGAAAGCAAAATAATTCTTTTATCTGTACTTCTACCGCAAGTGAGAAAAGAGAAGCTACGCCATGAACATATGTAACTAGTACTTCCAAAGTATTAGTGATTAATCTAAGTACATGGTGGCTAGCAGGGAATGAAAGAAAAATATGCTCATGGAACTGACATTCAAGTGGGGATTTAGACAACAGACAAGTAAACTGGTAATTAAGATAATTTGAGGGAACAGAAGAGTGCTATAAAGAAAATAAAATAGAATAACATAGAATGAAAAAAAATGGGAAAAGTAGAGGTGTTGATATCAGAAAAGGAAGTGGAAGAAGACAGAAAGGTCAAGAAGCAACTTGCCAGGAAAGAGTTCGAATTATATTCAAAGTGTAGTGAGCAACTATTGTAAAATTTTAAAAAGCAGAAGCAACTGGACCTGATTTGTTCTTTGAAACATCACTGTGCTTGATTTGATAAAAGGGACTCTCAAAGGAAACAGAAGAGCTGATAGTCCAGAGAGATAAGGTGGGGTTTGTGCTAGTCTTGTAGATGGTGAGAAATGGTCAGATCAGAGGTATGTTCTGGAGATATTACCAATAAAGCTTACTGTTGGACTGAACTCAGTGTATAAAAGAAAGAGAAAGATTAAGTAGTGACGCTTTGGGCTTGAGCACCTGGATGGGCAAGATGGAAAATGCTAAAATGGGAGTGGCAGTGAGGCTGGATGGGACAGAAGGAGATTTGAGGAACAGTGGAAACACTGACACCCTTGCAGCCATATAGGCCAGAGATGGTTATTATACATCAAAGTGTGGATGTTGAGTGCACAGTAGGGTATCAGAATGTGAAACTCAAGAAGAGGTTTGGGCTGAAGGAATTTAGGGTTTGGGGTTGAATGAGATTACTTGGGAAAGGGTGTAAACGAAAAAGAAAAAAAATGTGGGTAGAGAAATATTCTTGGGTCCTCCCAACGTTTAAAGTGGAAGATGAGGCTCGGAAGATTCACTGGGATAGGACAACCAATTGAGGACAGCACTGGGGAGGAAGAGATTTTCTACCCTTCCAAGTTCTTCTGGCTGGTCTGGGAATTAGATGGCCATGAGATAGTGAGAGAGAGTTACAGGAGAAAATCAAACAAAAGGATAATAACATGCATATTTGGGAGAAACTAGGAAAACTGAGTAACTTGCCAAAATGGCCTAAATCCCCACTTTAAATACCATCTTCAGCTAAAGACAGAAGAGGATATTGTGGGATGTTGGGACTTTAAAGGGGAGTAAGGCAATTCACAAGGAGATGGAAAAGGTTTGGTAAACAAGCTTTTACTGGGCTATTCAGAGACAATGGGACACAGATAACTCTAGAATAGCCATCATACATCTGGAGAGGAAAGACAGAGACTTTCAGAAACATTCAGTTTTATTGTTGAGTCAACCAACCCCAAAATAGCTTACCTCCGTGTTTCATTATGTGAGATAATGTTCCTAGACTTTACACAAACTGGGTTTTCGATACGTATGATTCGTAGCTGATATACTTTCCATGACCACCCTAGATACATTAGCCAAGTACCTGCCCCCACAACCCCAGGTTAATTTTTTCTTCTTTGCTTGTAATGATCTGATATTCCTAGAGAAGAGAATAGCTATACACTCCAGTATTCCTGCCTGGAAAATCCCATGGACAGAGAAGCCTGGCAGGCTATAGTCTGTGAGGTCACAAAAGTTGGGTATTTTCTGATATTACCATGTTTAAGTAGTTTTGGTCCTGCTTCCTCTTATTGAAATTAAACTCCAAGAAGTGGATATCAGCCTGCTTTCTATATTCCTGAGACCTCCGGGCCTAGTACCTGCCAAGTATATGGATGTGTGCAGAGGTAAAAAGGAACTGAGAATCAGAAGTTGAGACACATTCCCAGTCATGTACATGCTGCCCAGTACCAGCATGACACTGGGAAAGTCTCTGAACCTCTCAGAACTTAACTACCTCGTCCACACAGAACTATAATGAGGGTCAGATGAAAGATCTCAGGAGAGGGCTTTATAAATGGAACAGCAAAGTTCAAATGCAGAAGAGTATTATTTTCCCTTTATGACTAACACATGGTTTTCATCTCAAATAACTCAGTGCTATTATTGTTTAAGGTCATAAAAGAATGTCCCTTAGGAAAAATATTCAAATTGAACTTTCCAAATACATAATTGACATGAATCAGAAATGCCATACCATTCTACTGCTGTAGAAAAGTTTGCTTTTCTGGAGTATTAAATGTAGATTTTTTCACTTTTCTGGACACTATAATGAGCTTTTTCTCCTAAGGTATTCTGTAAGAAGTTTTCAAATTCCTGACAAAAAGGTCAGACTTGCCAAGGGCAGCAATAGATCTGAAGGGGGAAAGAAGGTTTCGTCATTCCTACTCTATTGGTAACAGAAATCTATTGTTCTTAAAAAAAAATCACATCTCGATGTCTTTCCTGTGATTTCTATTTTTAAAAATTCAAACCCAGTCCTCATTAGGGTAATGGGGCAGGGAGAACAGAACATTTCTCTTAACATTTGCTTTTATTCACCAATTCACAGATCAGACTAACCCACACAAAGCCAAGTGGATATTTATTTTTACCAGTGGCCCAGAGGGTGATAGTATTCCTGATCTAATAATTGCCATGTAATCCCTCAACAAGGTAGATTAAAGAGGGAGAAAATAGTATCTTATGTATAGCTAATATAGGAATCAACTAAATCTACTTAGGAACAAGCCCTATTGTAGTTTGGGGTTCTAGCTGTTTTCATTGGTGTGATCTCCTAGGTAGGCAACCCTTTATAAGGCTATCATTTGTATCAGACTATTGCAAGTGACATGTTTATGAAGAAATTATTTTTATTTTTAATGCTAATATGCTTGTTAAAATTTAGCTAGATATTTCTCAGATACCAGATGGCAAGTTAAAAATATAACAATACATTTTTTTTATCCAGGTGTTTAATCTGGAGCATAGCTGTGATCTGTGAAGTCTACACAGAAGCACATGCACTTCGTTTATAGGAAAGATCATCAGAAACTTATTCTGGATTCATTCATTTGTACTCTAGAAGTAGTTATAATAAGAAGCAGCTTTGTCCCTATGTGGAAAAATATCAGCAACTTCAGAATCTCTGCATTTAACTCTCTCTTTTATACTGAAGGAGAGTAAGATAAATGTGTTCAGATGTATTTGTGACATTTGATGGAAATGAGACCAAAATTTAGGGCAAATGCAGCCCTACAGCTCTTCTCTTGAGATTCCAGATTGATCTCTATGAAAACAGCAGAAAATAAAATGAAAGAAAATATATAATAGTAATCCTGCCTCCTTATTAAGCTGTGTTGGTACTCACATGGTCTTTCTGAGACAGGGCACTGTTTTCCACCTTCCACCAGGGCTTGAGTCCAAGTGTTACCATTCTCTTCCTTCCTCACAGAATAAGGAAAATGGAGAGAGAAGGAGCTGATCATGCTGCAAGGGGGCCCTCAAGTCTGTATGTGCCACTACTTAATGCACGTTGGCTCTCTTGACTAATAAAAGTGAAGTCGCTTAGTCGTGTACGATTCTTTGCAACCCCGTGGACTGTAGCCTACCAGGCTCCTCCATCCATGGGATTCTCTAGGCAAGAATACCGGAATGGTTGCCATTTCCTTCTCGAGTGGATCTTCCTGACCCAGGGATCGAACCCAGGTCTCCCACATTGCGGGCAAACGCTTTTCCCTCTGAGCCACCAGGGAAGCCCTCTCAACTAATAATTGGGGCAGAATTAATACTCCAGCCTTTTTGCCATTTGATGGGATGCTCTCCTCTCATTATAGGTGGAGGAACCTGGGGTTGTGTGGGCAGACAGGAGGATAAAGGAAGTATGCTCTCTCCCTTCTACGGATGCCCCTGCTTTCATTGTGAAGATGAGAAAACAGAACCTCAGAGGGGGCACAGATTTTTTCTCTAAGATTCACAGCAGGTAAGAGTTTGAAGTCAGGTCTGCATGATTCTAATTGACTACAAAAGGCCCTACTTGTCTTCCTCCCCTGCCCTGTGCTGTTTCCCCACATTACCCTTTATTTGGCTTCCTAATGTGCAGTGACTGAGGGACAAAAAATGACAGGTGGTGAAGGAATTGCTGCAGGCACGCACAGACAACTGCCCAGAGGGGCAGAAATGTCACACCAGATCCCTGTGAATGACTCACAGCTACCCATGGGGTTTTATTTTTATAAACATACAAAAGAACTACCCCCACCACCACCCACACATGTCACTACTTGGCATTTACTGTAGGAAGAAATGATTCCATATTCTTTCACAACATCTAAGGTCATCCATCATGTTACAACTCAAAATAATATTGATAACCAAACATACACTGGCTACCAAGAGAAATATTCAGCAGAGTTTATTTTAAAAGGCAAGAAAGGTTATAACAAAGAGATTCTATAAGCATATTTCATGACATACAAGTAATTCAAAATTGAATTTCTGAACAGAAGAGGGTTTACTGGCCAGATAAGGTTTTGAACTACTGCATTTTATGTAACCTTTTAGGTGAGTCATACTGCCTATTAGCATATGAAATCATAAATACGATAATAAATAAGCTCTTTTTATTTTTGCATTGCCCAAATTTGTTTGACCTTAAAAACCTTTCCTCACTCTCATAATACAAGTCACGGAACTAGATTTCAAGAGAATACACTATGGAAAATGAAGCATAATAAATTACAGAAATATTTAACTCAGAATATGTAAATCTAAATTTTCTCCTTTAAAATATTTTTAGAAAGGAAAGTTCTGGTACTTAACAGGGTAAACTCCAGGAGCATTCCCTAGATGGCATGTCTGTCTCACCTCAAGGAACTTTCTCATTCTTTTCCAAATAAAATAGTTACAGAGACTTAACATATTTACTCTGGAGGGTATTTCTCTCATTTAAAAAATACATATGTTTAGCCTCAGTGCTCAGACCTGTCCCTCAGTCCATAAAAGGACTGACTGGCCTGACATGGTAATTATTGTACCAGAAAGAAAAGAAAGAAAGAACATTGCATTTAAACTGTAGTGAACATTAAGAAGAAAATAAATAAACACTATTTTCTGCATTTTAAGCAAATGCCACATCAAGGAATCTCATAGACCATCACAAAACCAGTAATCAAAGGCCAGGCACCTTTCCTTGGCTGTATTCAGTGCTTTCTGTTGTGAATAAATGCAATGAAGCATTTGAAGCTGCCAAGTGAACAACCCAGAAAATACATGAAATCTTTTTTTATCTCTCTCTACAGCAAATCAGTGACTCTGTGTTCCTCTCCTACACTTTGTCTGACAAGCAGCATTTTTTATATAAAAGACAGATGAACGAGTTAATGAATGTTGTACAGATGCAGTGTAGATAGTTACCTGCCAGCTGTGTGAAACTGGGGAGAAGATGAAAGCTTCGCATCTGAGTAACCCTTATCACTCAAACCAGAGGGTTTTGAAATATAGTGAGTTTTCATGTCTGATGGCAGAAGGTCCCAGTGATTCTTTATTGTTACCAGGGAGCAATAACCCCTTGAATCCACCAGTGAAACAACTCTCAAGCTCCTTGTCCCTGGAATATTTTATCTACAGGGCACACCAGCTTGCTAAGAAGTTCTATTTATGTCAGAGAAGTAGATGTCATTGTGGAGAGACCAGAGTTAGTGCCCATCAGAAACTTGCCAGGGTGTTTGATGCTGCCATGAATGATCCCAGAACTGAATTCTCTTATTTTTCCATGCCCTATTTTAGACAAAATTTCTAGGACATCCTGGCTCTCTCTCTCTCTCTCTCTCGACACCCCCACCATCCTGAACTTCTAAAATTGTCACTGGTCTGTTACCTGGGAAGGCTTTGATTCTCCATACCTGGTCCAAGGCTGGAAAGGATCTGACATATTGGATGGTTAGATTTGCTGTCCGTCCCTGGGGACTGCAGTTCTGTGCCTTTAGGAAGTGTCACTGACTTCCTGTTGAACTCCTCCTTCTCCCAGCATGCCGCTGAATTGGTGCTGCACTTCCTGTGGAAAGCTAGTGCAGAGAGCAGCGGAGGGCGACAGAGAGAACAAGGCTGGGCACAGATCATGGTACAGAAAACACTTCAGATACCATGCTCACAAGGAGGCATCAGAGATTGTAAAATCCTGGCATCTGGAACTGAGATAAGGCCCAAACCAACTGATGTAGGTAGGCTGTGAATAGACTAATGGCATTTTGGTGACTGTATAGAACAGCCCCATAGTGCCTTTTACTGGGCAGTTAAAGTCACACTTGGGTGATACACTAGCTTAAAGACACAATGCCCAGAATAAACATACAAAATAAATTCCTAAGAGGGATTGGAAGTCTGTGAATCTTTCTGTTTTGTAAGTTGATTTATATCATTTCTTAGAAAATGAAATTATGATTGTTGGAGGGAAGGAATTGGGGATGGACACGTGCACACTGCTATATTTAAAATGGATAACCAATAAGGATCTAGTGTATAGCATGTGGAACTCTGCTCAATGTTATGTGGCAGTCTTGCTGGGAGAGGGCCTTGGGGAGAATGGAAACATGTATATATATGGCTGAGTCCCTTCGCTGTTAAACTGAAACTATCACAACATTGTGAATTGGCTACACAACATAAAAAGTTCAAAAGAAAAAAAAAAAAAAAAAAACGATGAGGACAGAATTCTGGGAAAGCAGTCTTTGAGTGAAAGGATGATAGAGCAAAGAAAGTTAGTATAGGCAGACCTCGTTTTGTTGAACTTCACTTTATTGCTCTTTGCAAATATTGCATTTTTCTTTTTAAAAAAATTGATGATTTGTAGCAAACCTTCATTGAGCAAATCTATTGAAATCATTTTTTTCCAACAGCATTTTCTGATTTTGTGTCTCAGCATCACAGTCATTCTCAGAATATTTCAGATTTTTTAATGATCAGTTTGTTTCAGTGATCAGTGATCTTTGACACTATGTATAATTGTTTTGGGGCACCACAAACCTTGCCCATATGATAGTGAGACAAATGGGTATGTGTTCCAACTGCTCCACCCACTAGACATTCCTTGTCTCTCCCCCTCTTCTAGGGCCTCCTTATCTCCTGAGACATAATTATATTGAAATTAGGCCAGCTAATAACAATGGTTTCTAAGTCTACAAGTGAAAAGAAGAGTCACATGTCTTGATTTAAATCAAAAGCTGGAAATGATAAGCTTAGTGAGGAAGACATGTCAAAAGGACAAAGCTGTTTAAGATGGTTGTAGCCACTTGGCTATTTCAGAAGCTCTCTTATTCTCTTCATCTGGTTTATTCCTCAGGCAAATTGGAAATAACCCACTGACCCAAGGTAATCAAAATAAATTTTTAAGTAGATCCCTGGATTCCTTGTGCCCATGAATTAACTTTCCAGGTGTGCAAACTGTATATTAAGAATGTGAGGGAAAGGAGAAACTTACCCTGTGTGGAAGTCCTTCTTAATAACTTTGTCGAAAGGAGGTGTGGAAACCTTAATTCAGATGAAATTGCCAGGCAGAATGTGCAGAGCATACCTGAGTCTTAAGATTTCCATTTCCAGGTTAGAAAACAATTCAAGTTAGCTGTTAGGTCTATCAATATAAAATAGATTGCAGAGACCTGATTTGATTTTAAAATATCAGACTCCAGAAACCAATTTATGGAGGGGAATTAGTGTGAATAAGCTCTAATCTTATAAGCTTGTGGATGAGGAATTCTTTCATCCAGTTCTCAGTGTTTTATATTAAAGCCTGTTACAAAATACTTGCTATGTATTCATGTAGACAGATTTTACCTTGCTTTGGTAAGAATTATTTTGTATCTTATACAGATCTCTTCTTTATGAGAACTGCATCTTCTTAGGCACTAACATCGGAGAAGGCAATGGCACCCCACTCCAGTACTCTTGCCTAGAAAATCCCATGGACGGAGGAGCCTGGTAGGCTGCAGTCCATGGGGTCGCTAAGGGTCGGACACGACTGAGCAACTTCACTTTCACTTTTCACTTTCATGCATTGGAGAAGGAAATGGCAACCCACTCCAGTGTTCTTGCCTGGAGAATCCCAGGGACGGGGCAGCCTGGTGGGCTGCTGTCTATGGGGTCGCACAGAGTCGGACACGACTGAAGCGACTTAGCAGCAGCAGCAGCAGCAGCAGGCACTAACATGATAGTCTGGGACACCCTAAGGTGGTGTGGAAAGGGGCAACATATGAACAGAGCAATGTTAATGAGTCTCTGGCTTCCTCACGTAGAAACATGTGGAAGAACTGAGGCCACAGTTTTGCAGGCACTTTTAGGTATCATTGGTCTTTTTTTTTTTTTTTTTTAAACTTTTATTGTTTTTGTATTGGATTATAGCCAATTAGCAATGTGATATTTTACTTTATCAAAACAGCAAAAGGATTCAGCCATACATATACATAGGACAGTGAAGATGTATCAGGGCCCTGTGGTTTCAGAAAATACCCTGGATATTTTGTGTATCGTATGCAAGTGCTGCAAATTCTCTACCGCTGCTGTTCCACAGCAATGGGACCACCTTTCAGTGGGTCAGCAGTGGTTGCAAAAACATCTCTCTTCCTTCCTGCAGCTTTAGCTTCTGAACTTCTTCCTAACCCTCTGCTCTCATCCTCCCCAATTTCCAGTCACAAAGACTGTCACCTGGTCCTCAAAGCAGCTGCAACATCTCTGCCTCTCTGGTTTTTCCACAACTTTGCTGCCATCTCCATGATAGTTTTGAGTGTTTTCTTTCCAGGAATAGTATTTATAGTCTGTGTTTCAACACTGCTAATGCTTTCCCACTCCTAGAGCCTCTCTGTCTGTGTAGTGTGAATGAACTGTCTTTTTCACTTTATGGATATTTCCTTTGATTCTGAGTATGTGTTTGTAGTGCTAAAACCTCTTAATTCTAACCTACTGGGCTAGGCCCCTCCTTTCTCTACCATTGCTGTAGTTGTTCAGTTGCTAAGGCATGTCCGACTCTTTGCGACCCCATGGGTTGCAGCACTCCAGGCTTCTCTGTCTTTCAGTGTCACCTGGAGTTTGATCAGACTCATGTCCATTGAGTCGATGATGCCATCCAATCATCTCATCCTCTGTCTCTCCCTTTTTCTTCTGCCCTCAATCTTCCCCAGCAACAGGGTCTTTTCCAATAAGTCAGCTTTTCACATCAGGTGGCCAAAGTATTGGAGCTTCAGCATCAGTCCTTCCAAGGAATATTCAGGATTGATTTTCTTTAGAATTGACTGGTTTGATCTCATTACTGTCCAAGGGACTCTTAAGAGTCTTCTCCAACACCACTGTTCAAAAGCATCAGTTCTTTGGCCCTCAGCCTTCTTTATGGTCCAACGCTCACATTCATCTGTGACTACTGGAAAAACCACAGCTTTGACTAAATAGACGTTTGTTGGCAAAGTGATGTCTCTGCCTTTTGATACACTGTCTAGGTTTATTATAGCTTTTGTTCCAAGCAGCAAGTGTCTTTTAATTTCATGGTCACAGTTACCATCTGCAGTGATTTTGGAGCACTGCCAAAATAAAATCTGTCTCTGTTTCCACTTTTTTCCCATCTATTTGCAATGAAGTGATAAGACTGGATGCCAAGATCTTAGTTTTTTGAGTGTTGAATTTTAAGCCAGGTTTTTCACTCTCCTCTTTCACTTTCATCAAGAGGATCTTTAGTTCCTCTTCACTTTCTGTCATTAAAATGGTATCATCTGCATATCTGAGGTTGTGATAGATTGCCAGCATTCAATTTTCCTTCCATATGGGAGTTGTGGTGAAACTAATGGAGTTGATTAATGAAAAAGGAATTGATGTGTTGATTTTCCATGCATCACTGGTGTATTTCTGAAGCAGTTCTATTACCTGATTGTACCTTGCTTAGGCTAGCACTGAAATTTATGTTACATAATTAGGAAAGGCATGGTTGCCAATAAACTGGATAAGATATGAAGACAAACTTCCTTGTGCTGAGGTTAGAATAGACAGGAGTGAAGATGATGGAGAAGAATCTTTACTTGTTCTGTTATAGTGATATGGAGATTAGGTTTTCATTTCACTGATTCAATATTGGTTCTTATGTGGCAGGGACACTATACTTTAGAGCCAAGACCAATCTCTACATCATGCATACCTGTGAGTCTCTGAATTAATTCATATTTTACTCAAGTGGTAGTTATACAGCATGATAAGTGAAAAGCTTGGAAGAGATTTTGTGATACGGAGTTCTTAGCCCAATAGCAGCCTCTCTCTGTTGGAAGAAATGCATCTTAAGGATTGAACTCTCATCATGTAGCCTCCACATCTGTCAGGCATGGTGCCGAAGACATTCACACACATTTTATCATGGAAAACTCAAAAGTTCTTCAGAAGAGGTATTAGTGTTCCAAGTTTACAGAGAAGGAAACTGAAGATCAGAGAATAGTACTTATATGAATCACACTGCTGGTTGATAGGTAAAGTCAGGATCCAAATCCAGGACTTTCTGTCAAAGTCTGCACTCTTTTCTCTGCAAAAAGCTCCATGGAAATCTTGAGTATGTTAAGTCCTGCCTGACTTGTACAAGTGCTGTGTGAGTGCAAGGAAGTAAAACACCACTGGAGGATTCATGCACGAGAGAGCATGATTGTGATAGCAATATGAAGGGAAAGAGAGGGAGGACACTAGAGGAAAAGGCACAGACATCGAGAGAGCCATCTGATGAGTGACTTTTCAATACAATGTGACCAAAGGAACTAGTCCTCTCTTCCCTCTCAGGACTCTTCTTGGAACTCAAGGCGAGTGTGGTCTAGCAGCAGCTGTCTCAGTCCTTTGATGCACCTCACTGGTCAAGTTGAGTTTCTTGATGTACTTTTCATTTGCCTTGTGGATAAATGGCATCTCATGACTGCTGGTCTGTTTCACTATAGTATTTCTTTCTTCATCTCATCCAGCCTTGGACACCAACCAGGAACTTGTGGGCACTGCATCTCTCAGCTCTGTGGATAGGCAGAGAATAAGATGCAGTCACATTCCCTCCTCTCTCAATCCTTAATTAAGCTACTGAAGCCCCTGTGTTTTCTTTAGCAGTTCAGGCCAATGAAGAAGCATCTGTTCTCTAGAGAAGTACTGACTACTAGAACTTTCTGTGAGGATAGAAATATCTTATATAGGTGTTGTCCAATTAGATAGCCACCAGCCACATGTGGCGACTGAGTACTTAAACTCTTATGGATAATTTTAATAATATTTCATTTTAATTAGCCTGAGTTAAATTTAAATAGCTATATGTGGTTAGTGGCTGCCATATTTGTCAGTGCAGTTTAAGGGATCCTGATTATTGATATAGTCTGTCTTCTTCAGGTATCTGGAGAGTGATATTTACCCCAACATTGTTGACATTCTTTTTGTAAATAGTTCACTGTTTCCCTATGCCTGGAAAGGTCTGAAGACACATGCTAATTTCAAATTCTACACTGTCACTCGTTTGCTGCTCCAAAGACAATGACCTTGACGTTACCACATCCTATGCTCTCTACTTTACGCTTAACTTACTCAAACTCTCAGAAACATTTATGTCCAACTCTTTGTGACCCCATGGACTGTAGCCTGCCAAGTTCCTCTGTCCATGGGATTTCCCAGACAAGAATACCGCAGTGGATGCCATTCCCTTCTCCAGGGATCTTCTCTACTCAGAGTTTGAACTCGGGTCTCCAGCGTTGGCAGGCGGGTTCTTTACCATGGAGCCATCAGGGGAGTCCATTACATTGACTATTCTCTCATATTGAAATCCATCATTCCCTCAACTTTGGGGACACTATACTCTTCTTATTCTCCCCCTATTTCCCTGACTCTTCTTTCTTGGTCTTCCCTAATTTTTTTCCTATTCTCAATTTTAACCCAACTGTAACAGCCAAAATATTAATCTTTCTTAACACTCCAACTCACTTAGCATTGAATAATATCTATTTGTTGATGATCTAATACTTATTCCCAGCTCCATCCTCTTCCAGGAGGCAGACTCAGAGTAGTATATGTGAGGCCTTCTTGACATATCCATTTAAATGTCAAATATGCATCTAAAAATGAATATTTGAAACAGAACTCTTGGTTCTTCCCCAAATGCTACTTCTACACATTCTAAAACAGTACTTCCATCCATTCTGTTCTCTCCTATCTTAGTTAATGGTTTCACCATCCTTCCAGTTTCTTAAGTCAAAACGTTGGTGTTATCCTTGATTACTCATTTTACACACTTCTGCATGAGCAATGCAACATCAAGTCCTCCTGACTTTACATCCAAAACATTTTGCTAATAGAGCCTCTTCTCTTCATTTCTAATGCTATGACTGAAATTTAAGCCACCGCCATTTCTCTTCTCACTTCACCATTTCTTACTTGGACTATTGAAATAATTTCCTGAGTGTTCAGCTGCTCCATGGCTTATATTTATCTCTTAAAAAAAAAATTCAATATCTTTCTCTGGGGCAGGAAGTCCTTCACAATCCAGTTTGCAGTTTCCTCTCTCCAACCTCATCTCCTGCCAGGTCTGTACTCTCTCATACAACTCTAGTCACATTCATTTGCTTTCCATTCTTTGATTACATGAAATTCAAACTCACCATGAGCCTTAAACCCGCTGTTTCTCTGGCTGCAATGCTTTATACCCTCATCTTTATGTGGCTGATTCCATTTTATAATTAGGATCTTGGAAGAAAAACAAAGTCCTTGTCATGGACACTGATGACCACAGAGTCTAGGGAGCACCTTGGTTTCTCTCAATCACCTCACCTCAACAGTACTTGTCACCTGAACTATTTTGATTGTGTTCATCTTATGTCTTCCTCCTCCCACCAGAACATAAGCTTAAGACAAGTAAGAATCTTGTCTTGGTCACAAGCTGTATCCTCAAAGACTAAGATAGTGCCTAACAAAGTGGCACTAAATATTAAATATAAATAAACTAATGAATCTTGAATGCAGAAAGAATTTAATAAAATTTATAAAAATCCTCTGAACTCTTGCATCATTTAATCTGCAAAAACATCTTGTAAGTCAGCAGACTATTATGCATATGTTGAGCTCAGAGAAGCCTTGTGGAGAATCTTGATGTGTGAGGGACATGGTCATAGTTTTTCTCCATTTAATATTAATTTCAAATACTATTTAGCTTAAAAAACAACACATAGTATACACCTAAAATATGTACACTGAATGGAGTAATTATATCATAGTGAAAAAGCTGGGCCATGCCTTCTTATTTTCCTAATTCATACCACAGTGTGATTAGTAGATAGTCATCTACATTTAATGTAACATTGACTAAAAAAGTGAACCAATGAATATGTTACTTAGTTTTATTCCATCTGTAATATTTAATCTTTCTACATCATGCTTTAAAATGGTTATTAGTTACAATTTGTTATCTGATTGAATTACTACTGGCAACATTTTTAAACAGACTATCATGATACCTTTTGAGACATGTGAAGTATCAAGATTACAGATTTGGTATTCACTGATCCAATATATGTAGAACTTCAGCAACAATGCCTGGATATGAATTAAAAGTTAGACTAATTGGAGAGAATCCTGGGAATGTGGCTATAGCAAAGACACATTTTTTTCTTAAATTTTAATCTAGTACCCACATGAAAACCAATAGAAATATTAGATAACAAAACCAAAGCGTGAACATCACTCAGTCATGTCTGATTCTTTGAAACTGCATGTACTGTACCCTGCCAGCTCCTCTGTCCATGGAATTCTCCAGGCCAGAATACTGGAGTGGGTAGTCATTCCCTTCTCCAGGGGATCTTCCAAACCCAGGGATCTAATCCCAGTCTCCCTCATTGCAGGCAGATTCTTTACCATCTGAGGTACCAGGGAAGTCCAAGAATACTGGAGTGGGTAGCCTATCCCTTCTCCAGTGGATCTTCCCAACCTAGGAATCAAACTGGGTTCTCCTGCATTGCAGGTGGATTCTTGACCAGCTGAGCTACCAGGGAAGCCCCTATGGATAAAATTTATAACAAAACTGAGTAAGAGATATTCCCTCAATTCCCAGAATCTAACCCTGCAAGGACAATTCATCAACAGCTATGGACCAGAGTAGCATCAACATCTATGCTGACATCAATAGGCAGAGGCACAGACAACAGCAGAGAGAAGCAGCAAGGCTTCTGAAGCACCTGAGACTAGAGTCTCAAACTAGCCAAAAGGTGGCTGTGCTTAAAATGCTGTGAACCAACTTGAGAACAGCAGCTGAGGCTGACATGGTACCACCCACTGTAGTAGCAGAATCTGTAGTAATGCCTAAAGGAACTGTCCCGTTTTGACTGCCATGAAAATTTAAAACCAAGCCACCACAGCACCCTTCCAGGATAAAGCACCATGCCACTGAGCTGATTCAGTGTGGAGCGGGTTAGAAATAAGAGGGGAATGTGTAAAAATTCTGAATAAAGTGCTAGGGAAAAATACCAAGAGGTCTCAGAAAGAAGACTGCCATATCTTTGAGCACTCCATGAAAACATGAGAGGAGGGAGCTGTGAGTAATATTCTGAATGCCATCTCTTTCTAATATTTGAAGGAAAGGATCAAGTATTTATTCTAACTATATATGTATATATATGTATATATGAGGAATGAGGATCAAGTATCATTTCCTTCTCCAGGGGATCTTCCCGACCCAGGAATCGAACCCAGGTCTCCCACATTGCAGGCAGACACTTTACCGTCTGAGCCACCAGGAAGATCCTAAGGATTGATATTCTATTTCTTTCATTTTCTTTTCATTTATTAGTTGGAATATTTTTTTGAAGAGAAAATGTCTCATAAACTTTCTGTAAACTTAGTGTTATAGTTCATATATAGTTAGAATATATACTTGATCCCCATTCCTCATATATACATATATATATACATATATAGTTACAATAAATACTTGATCCTTTCCTTATCAATCCTTAGCAATCCTCAATGAATTGATGAATATAGGTGTTGACCATTAACATTTGCTGATATCATAATAAGAGTGAAACCCAGGCATCATGTGCCTACTTATGAAAGAGTATCACACCACCTCTAGTCTTACCAAAGGTACTGAATATGAAACAAATCAAGGTTCTGAATGCAGATGCTAATTTGCAAGAAGTACAGAGGACAGAAGTTGTTGAACTGCACCAAAAGTATACAATCAGCAAAATCTAGACTGTGGGAAACTCTGCAAGCGAAATGATTTGGTTTTTTTCACCAGATTTAAGGAAATGGAAAGGATAGAGGGTGAAAACTGTAGATTAAAATAGACTGAAGGATATCACGTAGTTTTAGACTAAAAGATTAAGCTATAGATTATAAGTATGTGCAGGCTTCTCAGGTGGCTCAGTGGTAAAGAATCTGCCTGCAGGAGACACAGGTTCTATCTCCGGTCAAGAAGATCCCCTGGAGTAAGAGATGACAATCCACGCCAGTATTCTTGCCTGGGAAATCCCATGGACAGAGGAGCCTGGTGGGCTACAGTTCATGGGGTCGCAGAGAGTTGAACACAACTTAGTGACTGAGCATGCATGCATAAGGATGTGCATTTGGATAATAGCATTAAAAGGAAGTGATTATGAAAATCAAATCAAGGGAGAAGGTTTGGGTTATCATTGGAATGAGGGGCAAGGTCTCGGTTAGCTGGTAAAGTTTTCTTTTCTTTCATGACTTAGATTGTCGTTAGTGGGTGGGTGGGTGTGTGTGTGTGTGTGTGAGTGTGCACGCGTGCGTGTGCTCTGATATGTCCCATTCATTGCAACTTCATGGACCGTAGCTTGCTAGGCTACCTTATAATAACTCATTAAGTGATACATTTTATGATTTTTTGTGTGTGTTAATATATTTTATGTTACAAAAAAGAGATTTAAAAAATGTATTTGTCAATGTTTTAGATTTCTGAGAAATGCTGAGAACTGTGGAAAGATTTCCAGAGACAAGGTGCTGCGATTTGATTCTTGGATACTGTAAACATTAGGGAGAACCTTGGGGACCTGAGTGAATAAATGACCACTGGAAGAGGCCAAAGCATTGCTGTGTCTTCATTCACTGTCTCCTCGGGGTCTTCAGGGCTGATACTGTGTGATAAATATTTTGAAAAGAGACACTGATGTATAGAACAGTCTTTTGGACTCTGTGGGAGAGGGAGAGGGTGGGATGATTTGGGAGAATGGCATTGAAATATGTATAATATCATATATGAAACGAGTTGCCAGTCCAGGTTTGATGCACGATACTGGATGCTTGGGACTGGTGCACTGGGATGACCCAGAGGGATGGTATAGGGAAGGAGGAGGGTTCAGGATGGGGAACACATGTATGCCTGTGGCAGATTCATTTCGATGTATGGCAGAACCAATAAAATATTGTAAAGTTTAAAAATAAAATAAAATTTAAAAAAAGAAAAGGGTGAGGAAAGCTAAGAAGGATGCTGGGGGCTAATCACTATGCTTTTCCAAAGGAAAGTCAGCAGGTATTCAAAGGAGAAACCTGAAGAGGCTGAAGAAGGTGCTGAGTCACTGAGAAATGCAGCTAATTAGTGTGCCAGGCTCCCCACCAGGTCCCTCAGAAATGCAAAAGCTCAGGGCTGCTGTAATTTGCAGGTAAGATTCCAAGGGTCAGCTTCTCTTTTCCTGAAGCATAAACAAGTCACAGAGAAGACAAGTCTCTCTGAGAGTATAATTACCTAATACTTCAGTGCTGGGGAGAAGAAAAGGTAGGACAATGAGTAAACCAAACTTCTCCAAAGAATCTATTCTTTAATAAGTTGACTAGGACGATCCTGAATGTGCTCACTGGCCCAGACTCAGATGGAGCTTTGATCAATTCCATGAAGTGGTGCCACCATTTCTCAACTCACATCTCCGGAATCTCTTGCACTGAGGCAGATTCTTTACTGCTGAGCTACTGGGGAAGCCTCCTTATAGCACCATAGTAAGACCAAAATCCTTGGAATCTGAGTTTAAATCTTAGCTGGGTGACTTTGAGCAAGATAGTTAGCTTGTCTATTGCTAAATTCTCTTTTCTGTTAAATGGGACAAATAACTGTACCTATCATAATGGGTGATGGCAAATATCAATGACTAACACTTGGAAAGTGCTTCAAAAAGGCATTTACGTTGTAAGCATTCAACATAGTTACTAACATTCTTTAGAAGGTGCAAGAAAATCTGTGTTTTCATGTGATGTTGATGTGGGACTCTGAGAGCTTTACGATTCTTTAGAAAGCTTGTGGCAATCTGTATCATGATCATAAAATATTTTCACACTTTAACCTGCTCATTACCTCTGGGACTATTTCAAAGAGACATAAATATGAATGTGCTCATTGAGGTATTACTTCCAATAGTAAATAATTAGAACCATGATCAATATTTTAAAACACACCAAGATTAATAGCTGTCTAGTGGAATATTTTAATGTTGCTCTTAAAAGTTATGCAGACTGCATAAAAACATGAAAAAAACCTCTGTAACAGGAAATAAAAATTCAAGATTTTTTTTTTTACCAAACTTACAGATTTATTTATTTACATATATATGTATACAAAAATTCAAGATTTATTGAGGCAAAAATTACATAGATTTATGTAAATTTGAAACTTGTATGAACCAGATTCATATTTGATGATGAACCCTTAGATAAAATGTTCAAGTATAGAAGATATAAATGTACACAGTATCTAATACTTATTAAATGCTCTATAAATCAGATCAGATCAGATCAGTCACTCAGTCGTGTCTGACTCTTTGCGACCCTATGAATCACAGCACGCCAGGCCTCCCTGTCCATCACCAACTCCCGGAGTTCACTCAGACTCACGTCCATCAAGTCAGTGATGCCATCCAGCCATCTCATCCTCTGTCATCCCCTTCTCCTCCTGCCCCCAAACCCTCCCAGCATCAGAGTCTTTTCCAATGAGTCAACTCTTCGCATGAGGTGGCCAAAGTACTGGAGTTTCAGCTTTAGCATCATTCCTTCCAAAGAAATCCTAGGACTGATCTCCTTCAGAATGGACTGGTTGGATCTCCTTGCAGTCCAAGGGACTCTCAAGAGTCTTCTCCAACACCACAGTTCAAAAGCATCAATTCTTTGGCACTCAGCCTTCTTCACAGTCCAACTCTCATATCTATACATGACTACAGGAAAAACCATAGCCTTGACTAGATGAACCTTTGTTGGCAAAATAATGTCTCTGCTTTTGAATATGCTATCTAGGTTGGTCATAACTTTCCTTCCAAGGAGTAAGTGTCTTTTAATTTCATGGCTGCAGTCACCATCTGTAGTGATTTTGGAGCCCAGAAAAATAAAGTCGGACACTGTTTCCCCATCTATTTCCCATGAAATAGATGGGACCGGATGCCATGATCTTCGTTTTCTGAATGTTGAGCTTTAAGCCAACTTTTTCACCCTCCACTTTCCCTTTCATCAAGAGGCTTTTGAGTTCCTCTTCACTTTCTGCCATAAGGGTGGTGTCATCTGCATATCTGAGGTTATTGATATTTCTCCCGGAAATCTTGATTCCAGCTTGCGTTTCTTCCAGTCCAGCGTTTCTCATGATGTACTCTGCATGTAAGTTAAATAAACAGGGTGACAATATACAGCCTTGACAAACTCCTTTTCCTATTTGGAACCAGTCTGTTGTTTCATGTCCAGTTCTAACTGTTGCTTCCTGACCTGCATACAGATTTCTCAAGAGGCAGGTCAAGTGGTCTGGTATTCCCATCTCTTTCAGAATTTCCCACAGTTTATTGTGATCCACACAGTCAAATGCTTTGGCATAGTCAATAAAGCAGAAATAGATGTTTTTCTGGAACTCTGTTGCTTTTTCCATGATCTAGCAGATGTTGGCAATTTGATCTCTGGTTCCTCTGCCTTTTCTAAAACCAGCTTGAACACCTGGAAGTGTTCATGGTTCACATATTGTTGAAGCCTGGCTTGGAGAATTTTGAGCATTACTTTACTAGAGTGTGAGATGAGTGCAATTGTGCGGTAGTTTGAGCATTCTTTGGCATTGCCTTTCTTTGGGATTGGAATGAAAACTGACCTTTTCCAGTCCTGTGGCCACTGCTGAGTTTTCCAAATTTGCTGGCATATTGAGTGCGGCACTTTCACAGCATCATCTTTCAGGATTTGGAATAGCTCAACTGGAATTCCATCACCTCCACTAGCTTTGTTTGTAGTGATACTTTCTAAGGCCCACTTGACTTCACATTCCAGGATGTCTGGTTCTAGGTGAGTGATCACACCATCATGATTATCTGGGTCGTGAAGATCTTTTTTGTACAGTTCTATAAATATTAGATTGAAAATGATTGAACCAATGGTAATCCAGCATGTGATTACATACTATGACTACCAGTGGGAACTATAGCTCAGCATTTAAAATTGCATTGTCAGGGATTTCCATGGCGGTCTAGTGCTTAAGACTGTTCTTTCAGTGGAGGGAATGCAGGTTCAATCCCTGGTCTGAAAATTAAGATCCTACTGGCTCCCCAGCACAAACCCCCTCCCATCCCCAACAAAAATTGCATTGTAATGAAGCAGGGGTTCTCAACTGGGAGTGAATTCCCCCATTTCCTCACCCCTAGGAACATGTGGCACTGTTTGGAGATGTTTCTGATTGTCAAAACTGGCATGCGTGCATGCTAAGTCACTTTGATTGTATCCGACTCTTTGAGACCCCATTGACTGTAGCCTGCCAGGCTCTTCTGTCCATGGTATTCTCCAGGCAAGAATATTGGAATGGGTTGCCAGGCCAATCTCCAGGGGATCTTCCTGACCCAGGAATCCAACCTGTGTCTCCTGCACTGCAGGCGATTCTTTACTGCTGAACCACCGGGGAAGCCAGGGTGCTGCTATTGGCATCTAGCACCAATAGGTCAGAAATACTGTTAAACATCCATCAATTCATAGGACATCTTCCACAACAAATAATCCGTTTCCAAATATCCACGTTCTTGCTGCTTAGAATCCGTGTGGTATGGGTACACCTCTATCTATCAGAGTACTACAGGGATCAAGTTAGGGCTTCCCTGGTGGCTCAGACGGAAAAGAGTCTGCCTTCAATGCTGGAGACCTGGGTTCGATTCCTGGGATTGGGAAGATCCCCTGGAGAAGGAAATGGCAACCCTCTCTGGTACTCTTGCCTGGAAAATTCCATGGATGGAGGAGCCTGACGGGCTACAGTCCATGGGATCGCAAAGAGTCGGACATGACTGAGTACCTAACAAGTTATCACTGGAAGGAAAAGGCAATTCTGTTAAAGAAAAATCTAGTTCTTCAGGAAATGTTACAGAAACTCAAGAGGTATTGAATTTATCTGATGGCTCAGGTGTAATTCAACTTGGGTATATCACATTGGCATTGACATGGGGGTGCTTAATTTAGATTTTGAATCTCCCATTAATTTATCTCTTAATGAGGTAGACCGCAGACAAGAACACCCTGACTTCCAGCAGCCACTATGCTTAAGTCTTCCTGGGCTGAGCACTTCAGAGCTTTGGCCATACGTTCTCCCCCTTGACCTTGTCCTACCCCAGCCTCAAGGACAGCCTGCCCAGAGTCAGAGAGTGAAGGAAAGAGGCTTTTTTTGTTTGTTATAGTTTGTTTTTTTTTTGAAGGATAACTGCTTTATAGAATTTTGTTTTCTGTCAAACATCAACACGAATCAATCATATATGTACAGAGGCTTTATAAAAGAGAAATTATTGCACTTTGAAACTTTCCTTTAAGAGAATAAGCACCTCCTGTTCCTCTAGCTCCAGTTTGGAGGTCTTGTTCCAACCTCCTGTTCAGAGGCCACTTGTGGGATCCAGAGTAGGGACAAATGTCCCCTTTGTCTCTTCTCCCCCCGGTCAGTGCTATCTGGATGCCTCCTGTCTTTTCTCTCTTGACACCCACCCCCTCGACTAGCATTGATTGTGTGAGTACATATGTGTGTGTGGACACAGAGACATACTCATAAGGGACACACACACAAAAGGCTATTTTTTTCAGTTGCAAAGTTGTGAGTCATAAATATGTGTTCTTGAGGAAATATGTGGAAAGAAATGCCCTTAGTTGTCCTGACACTTTGCTTTTCACCTCTCTTCCAGTCTCCCCACCATGCAAGACACACACACACACACACACACACACACAGTTGAGTAGTCATGGGCAAGTCATTTCTCCTTTCTTTGCCTCATTAATCTATATAGAGAGTGGAGTACAGCTTTCCTGCAGGTCAGTTCTTGCTTAATAAATGTGTGTGTGTGTGTGTATGTGTCCATTGTTCTATAGGACACACTGTAACCATAGATACAGAATTGTATCTGTGAGTCTCCTTTATTACACTTAATACCTAAATTGCTCACTGTGGAGAAATCCATCTTAATAAGATAAGATTATTGGCTCAACTTTATGGATCTTCCTTGGCCTTTGTATATGCACAAAGTTATGACTGAGCTTCAGAAGCTCAATAAAGGCCCTTAACTGATGGCATTCATTCAGAACTGGTATCTTCAGACTATGTAGGGGAGCAGGGTCAATGCAAATTTCTCTTATCAGACAACGATAACAGAAAATATTCTATCTTTATTTAAAATGCATTCCTTTGTGATAAGATATCACTTTGGAATGATAAAGCATGCTCTCCTGTTTTAGATAATAGAAACAAAATCATCTTTTTATATGCAGATTTTATAGTTTTGCTATCACAGATTCAAAGGATATTATATAGTCAATAGTTGCTGCTGTCATGGTTCTGCCTCAAAAAGTGTTTGTTAGTTGCTCAGTCCTGTCCCCGACTCTGTGGACTATAACCCTCCAAGCTTATATGTCCATGGGATTTTTCCAGGCAAGAACACTAGAGTGGGCTGTTATTTCCTTCTCCAGGGAAGCTTCCTGACTCAGCGATCGAACCCTGGTGTCTTGCATTACGGGCAGTTTCTCTACAGTCTGAGTCACTAGGGAAGCACTCTGCCACAAAAGGATCTACAGATCAACCTGACCAAGACAAAAGTCATTGCTCATGAAAGCCGCGAGCAATTTTTAATTATTATGTTGCTAATAACACACTGAACGTTAATTGACCCAGTTATTATTAGGAATCTTTTGCGATGGCTAACATTGATGTGTACAGCAGAGTGTTTAGTCTGTGGGTGTAGGACGCATACTTCTGAAGCTCAAGTCTTGGTTCACGTCTTAATGACTGCAAACTTGGGCAATACATTAAATCTCACTAAGCTACAATTTCCTTCTCTTCACAATAGGGATTATTAATAACCCATACCTCACAAAGTTGTGAGGATTAAATACATTAATGATCCAAGGCTATTATTACTGCAATGCTGAAAAGTTATCAGTTATTCTTATTGTGGTGCTCCAGCTGAGAAGATCTTGCTTGGAGAGAACAGAAGTTTTAAAATCAGTGAATTGAAAAGCTCTTTGGGAACCTGAATGGTTTTGTTATGAATACAAAAAATCAATGTTGAAGAAATCCTCTTATGTCCTTTCATCACCTAATCGATTGAATTGCACCTAATCGATGGCCCTATCACTTTCCATTTGATTTTACTTCTCTGTGGTCTTTGATGTCCTGTTAGACATTCATCCATGGAAAGAATGGATTCTTTTTTATCATCAGATCCCTACATTTCCTTGGGCAAAATCTCAAACATAATTAGTAAATATGTGTAGATCTGACTTTTCAGTATTATCACTAAGAACTTTATATTTATGTGTTTTATTTCAGCTATTATTATTTGAGCTATCTTAAAATATTACTACATAGACCATGGTAATGATCAAAGCAAAGTAGAATCCTCCTGCCTCTCTAATTATTATGATTTAAGTATCTTCGGTATAACATGTACTGCTTAGAAAGAGTTTTCTTATACTGTGTATTTTTTGTCAAATATGGCACAGTGATTAGTTGTGCTTGTCCTAGGCATGTTCAGATAAGGTCAGTCAGTCATGCATTAGAGCACTAGTTCCCATATGGTGTATGAACATACCACCCTCCAAACCTCTGATTCCTGAAGCATCAGGAAAGTTAGACTCGAACATTGCTCCACCACAGATTAGCTCTGTGACCTTGAGTATGTCACTTAAATTTTCAGAGCCTTGGATTTCTCGTTGATAAAAGGGTATAGGATGAAAACATTTCTCAATTATATTCTCACTTCAGTATATTTTGATTATTAATATGTGTGATGAAAACATTAAAAGAATCATTTTCAGGGGTATATATCAAATTGTGATATTTGAAAGAAAAACAATTTCTTGTTGTTCAGTCTCTAAGCCATATCTGACACTTTGCGACCCCATGGGCTGTAGCCTGCCAGGCTCCTCTGTCGTCCACTATCTCCCGGAGTTTGCTCAAATTCATGTCCATTGAGTTGGTGATGCTATCTAACCATCTCATCCTCTGCTGCCCCCTTCTCCTTTTGCCTTAAGTCTCTGCCAGTATCAAGGTCTTTTCCAATGAGTCGGCTCTTCACATCAGGTGACCCAAGTATTGGATGGAGCTTCAGCTTCAGCATCAGTCCTTCCAATGAATATTCAGGATTGATTTCCTTTAGGATTGACTGGTTTGATCTCTTTGCTTGTCCAAGGGAGTCTCAAGAGTCTTCTCTGGTACCTCAACTTGAAAGCCTCAGTTCTGTGCTCAGCCTTGTTTATGGCCCAACTCTCACATCTGTATATGACTACTATGGAAAAAACCATAGCTTTGTCATAGCTTTCCTTCCAAGGAGCAAGTATCTTTTAAATCTAATTAATAGGCATACTATTTAGGTATGCTGGTGGTGTTTTAGCTTCATAACCAACATATCTGAGTTTTAACTATTTTCAGGATAATTGGTACCTTTATAAATTTTAAGCATGATATGATTTATATGGGAGGTTTGATAGAATCTATGGAAATGAAAAAAGATGATTTATCGTTCTAATTTTTCTAGGAACTCAAGTCTACAGCATATTAGGATTTCTAATATATGCCTTTCCCACCAAAATTTGCAGATGGAGATTTTGAAGGGAGAGGTCTTGGGTCATCTAAATGTGCTTGACGCACATATCTTGCCAATGGTTAAATCTTCTGCATTTTCATTCCCCAAACAAGCAAAAGGAGCTGTAACCTAGCTATGCATGTGTGTCCTTGTGCATGTACAAATTTTCATCAGCCATCCATGCTTTGAATGCTAATCCTCGAAAGAAACAGAATACAACATACAAATCAATGAAGGGAAATTTGATATTAAGTCTAAAGGATTTTTCTAAGAATTGTTTGTATCAGCAACAGAGGGAAATGTTAGTAACCTCAAACTATAACTCACTTAAAAACATTTTTCAAATATGAAGAAATTTTCAACAACCAGAAACCTCTTTTGTATGAAATTATGGAAAACTATGGAAGGGCACCCCACTCCAGTACTCTTGCCTGGAAAATCCCATGGATGGAGGAGCCTGGTGGGCTGCAGTCCATGGGGTCGCTAGGAGTCAGACACAACTGAGAGACTTCACTTTCACTCTTCACTTTTATGCGTTGGAGAAGGAAATGGCAACCCACTTCAGTGTTCTTGCCTGGAGAATCCCAGGGATGGCGGAGCCTGGTGGGCTGCCATCTATGGGTTCGCACAAAGTCGGACACAACTGAAGTGACTTAGCAGCAGCAGCAGCAGCAAGCATCCCAAAGAGAAGGCAATGGCACCCCACTCCAGTACTCTTGCTTGGAAAATCCCATGGACGAAGGAGCCTGGTAGGCTGCAGTCCATGGGGTCGCTAAGAGTCGGACACGACTAAGCCACTTCACTTTCACTTTTCACTTTCATGCATTGGAGAAGGAAATGGCAACCCACTCCAGTGTTCTTGCCTGGAGAATCCCAGGGATGGGAGAGCCTGGTGGGCTGCCATCTATGGGGTCGCACAGAGTCGGACACGACTGAAGTGACTTAGCAGCAGCAGCAGCAAGCATCCAAAAATGTTTGTAAAACTTGCCTTAGACCGAAGGGTGAACAGCAGAGAAACATAAAGATGCAAAATGGTTAGTGAGATAGTTGAAACATTTGTTATAGGCCTTAATACTCACCTCTGGCCAGGAATCTGGTACCCCTCTGATGGAGGAGAAAAGCCATCTCCTTCAATTCCTTTCTTCTTCCTGATGTCTGTCCTGTATCAAGTTGGGAAGGCATACCCTGAGTTCAGAGGTATCCTTCTTAGGAAGTTCTGCGATATCCTCTTTGTTTTGCTTATGTAAATAATGGCTTAGGAAAGATGTTGAGCCAAGTATTGATGTAAAACATATACAGAGAAAACTATCCTGAAAAAATCTGATTGCCACTGATGAGAATGTTCTCATACACGTTCTTTGAAGGTACCAGGAGCTAACTGTCAGTTATAGTCTAAATGTAGATGAGTATAATTAAAAAGTTCCACTAGAAATGCTTTATTTCTTGTTGAAGCGAGATTTTTATGTCCCAGGCCCTGACCTGTAAGTTGAGGGAAGTGTGCAGTATGAGGTTTTCTATATACGAAGAAAGCACACTCTACCTCCAAAGAAAGCTGGCTCTACCTCCATAAATTAATGAAATGACACTGGTCTATAGTTGTGTTATGACAGACGTTAACTTTGCCTCTCTAAGCCCCAATCTATTCTGTAAAAGATAAACGCCACCTACTTCAGAGGATCAGATCAGATCAGATCAGATCAGTCGCTCAGTCGTGTCCCACGTGAATCGCACGCCAGGCCTCCCTGTCCATCACCAACTCCCGGAGTTCACTCAGACTCACGTCCATCGAGTCAGTGATGCCATCCAGCCATCTCATCCTCTGTCATCCCCTTCTCCTCCTGCCCCCAATCCCTCCCAGCATCAGAGTCTTTTCCAATGAGTCAACTCTTCGCATGAGGTGGCCAAAGTACTGGAGTTTCAGCTTTAGCATCATTCCTTCCAAAGAAATCCTAGGGCTGATCTCCTTCAGAATGGACTGGTTGGATCTCCTTGCAGTCCAAGGGACTCTCAAGAGTCTTCTCCAGCACCACAGTTCAAAAGCATCAATTCTTTGGCGCTCAGCCTTCTTCACAGTCCAACTCTCATATCCATACATGACTACAGGAAAAACCATAGCCTTGACTAGATGAACCATTGTTGGCAAAGTAATGTCTCTGCTTTTGAATATGCTATCTTGGACTTCCAGAACTGTGAAAACCTACATTTCTGTTGTTTTAAGTCACCTTGTCTGGGGTGTTATTATCAGAGGATAGTGTATTAGATAGCTAAAAATGCCATAATAACACCCCATACAAGGTGACTTAAAACAACAGAAATGTAGGTTTTCATAGTTCTGGAAGTCCAAGATCAAGATATTGACAGGGCTGGTTTCTGGTGAGACTTCTTTTCCTGATTTGTGTTTAGACAGCTGCCTTCTCTCTGTGTCTTCACAGGCCCTTGTCTCTGGGTACACATGCACCTCTGAGTTTTCCCTCTTCTTATAAGGACACGAGTCCTATAGGATTAGGGTCCCACCCTCATGACCTCATTTAACCTTAATTCTCTCCTGAAAGGCCCTGTCTCTAAATATGGTCACAATGGGAATAAAGACCTTAACATATGAATTTTAGTGAGACATATTTCAGTTCATAACTGAGGTTATGTGGACTATAGAGAAAACATATGCAAAGTACCTAAAACAATGCCTCATGCATTATAGATTGACTCTCAATGATATTGACATTTTTATTTAAAAACTTGACAGCCCTAGTGAGCAATTAAAACATGCAGGTCTAAGGGTCAGACTTTGGATAATAGTGACCCCATGATAGCAAGGCCATACAATTTGTAGTTATAATTATCCTTCATTTTATAGAGGTATAATTGGTTTGGTTAGTAAATCCCAGGGCTCATAAGGTCACAGACAGCTTCTGAGTCAATTAGGCTCTTTCCAGAGCCCTGGATCTGTTAATTCCATCTCAGGCCTGAACTAACATACTCAATTATCATTTTACTGTAGAGCCACCCATCCCAGGGGACAGCCCCTGCCATTGTCATCACTGAAGCTTGACCACACTTGAAGGAAGGTCTGCGAAGTGGTCATCTACCAGAGAGATATGATAGAAAACTTTGGTCACAGACCTTGGTTCCATATCTGTGGGAACTGTTCCAACCATAGAGATATGTGGGCTGATTAAAATTGTACTGCGCTCTGAAAATTGAAGATTGAAGATAGTACATATGAGAGCTAGGAATACCTAATTTGTCTTTAAATTTGATTTGTCCTCTGATTTCAAAGCTCCTAGCATAAAACCACTTAACCATGAAAAGCTAATATTCACACTCTCAGTCAGATGCTGACCAGAAAATAGTTGTTTTAGCCTCAGACTTGGAGGGGCACATATGAAGCCTAGGAGTGCACACATTCCTTGGGCTCCCTGAGTTTCACTCTAGGGAAGACCAGACTGAACACTCAAGCATAACTGCATCGTCTGGACACTTAAAGGTAGTTAACTCCAGCCTCCTCATTCTTTACTCTTTTTTCTCATCTCAATTATACCTTAGAACATATAAATTATTGAGCCAGAGAACCTAAGGGCTAGAAGGGAAACTGGTGATAGTATGCTCAATATATCAAGAAGGAACAGAAACTCAGTAAGATGTGATGCACTCTCTGAGAATGCCCAACATCTCAGCATGAAGCAGGGATGTGATTATAAAGCACATCTCTTGAGTCTTAGACCAGAACTCTGCTTTAGGCTGTGGTTATACACCGTGGCACCCCACTCCAGTACTCTTGCCTGGAAAATCCCATGGGCAGAGGAGCCTGGTAGGCTGCAGTCCATGGGGTGGCTAAGAGTCGGACACGACTGAGCGACTTCACTTTCACTTTTCACTTTCATGCATTGGAGAAGGAAATGGCAACCCACTCCAGTGTTCTTGCCTGGAGAATCCCAGGAACGGGGGAGCCTGGTGGGCAGCTGTCTATGGGGTCTCACAGAGTCGGACACGACTGAAGTGACTTAGCAGTAGCAGCAACAGTATACACCGTGAGAACTAAGTTTATTTCATGCACCAAGCTTATTATAACTTGAATTATTAAGAGAATAACTTAAAAAATTATTCATGAGAATTAAATGGAGAAATGCACTGGATTGTTGAAAAGAAATTGAAATTTCTTTTCAAACAGTTTTCGACATACCTCTCAGACAGTCCCCAAGATTCCCTCCCCATGTAACTCTTTCCCTTTGAGTGTAGGCAGGACCTGTGACAGTGATGGGGTACCACTCCCAAGAGTAGCCTGGAAGTAGCTTTGCAAGGCAAAGCTTAAGGGATTTTGCAGATATAATTAAGGTCTCTAATCAATTGATTCTGAGTCCATCAAAAGGGATATTGTTCTCATTAAGCCTAAACTTATCAGGTGAATTATTAAGGAAGTCAAAGGGATCTGAAGGGAGATTATTTTGCTGGACTTCAAAAAGCAGGCCACTCTAAGTTCTACAGATTCAGGAAGAATTCTTTCACCAATCATGTGAGATTAGAAGACAACCTGAGTATCAGATGAGACCGTAGTCCTGCCTGATCCCTTGTGAGACCTGGAGGAGAGGACTAAGCTAAGTCATGCTCAGACTCCTGACCCACAGAAACTGAGGGGTGATAAATGGATGCTGTTTTAGCTTCTAGTTTTATGATAATGTGTTACAATTCACAACTAAACCAGATTTTGGCACCTAGAAGTGGAGTGGTGCTGTAGCAAAAATCTAAAAAGACATGAGAGTGGCTTTGGAATTAGACAATGGACAGAAACTGAAAGAATTTTGAGGAGTATAACAGAGTAAGCCTGAATTTTCTTGAACAGACTGTTGGAAGAATTATGAACGTTGAGGGTGCTCCTAGTGAGGGCTTAGAAGGAAGTACATAACATGCTACCAAAAACTGGAGGAGGGCTGCTCCTCATTATGTAGCAGCAGAAAACTTAGTGAAATTGCCTTGGAGTTATATGGAAAGCGAACTCACCAGTGTTATACCTGGTTACTCACAAAGGAAATTTCCAAGATGCAGCCTATTTTCTTCTTCTTGCTCATAGTAAAATATGAGAGGAGAGAGATAAATTGAGGGCTGAACTGTTAAAAGAAGACTAAAATAAGACTGTATGATTTTGAAAATTTGGCCTGAAACAGGTTCTGTTCAACTCTTGAGCTAGGAATGGTTTGTTTTGTTGTTTTTTTTTTTTTAAAGAACTCATTTTTTAAAAGAAAAAAAAAAAGGAAGAATATGCCATATATGTGACTTGAAAATAATTACTATCTAGCCCTTTACAGAAATGGTTTGGCACCTCTGTCCTAGAAGATGAAAGTAAAACCTCTCAGAGTAAGGCAGTATGTTTCTGGGATGCCTCTATAGTCATAGCAGGGTGGAAATGAAAGCTAATGGATGATGTATTCTGAACAAAGAAGAGAAAACCAGAATCTTAACAGCCTCAACTCTAGTGATGGGAGGAAATTTTAGGAAACTCTGGCCCATTTTCCAGCCTTTAGTTAGAGCTGTATTTAATCTACTTGGATAAATTCTAGAACAAGGACAGCCTGTCACACAACATCTTCTTGTGTTTGTCAATTTCCAGAATATAAATCCTACAGTGTTTAATCTGGAGACACCCTTAAGGATTCTGTTCAAACCACTTCGCTTAACTGATTAGAAATCTATGGACAAGGGTGGAGGAGACTAGCCTATTATTTAGGGTAGATGCTCAGCTGCTATAACAAAAGACTAAACAAAACAGAAATGGCTTAAATGAAACAATTGTATTTCTCCATTTTATGGGAGTGTAAGACTGGGTAGCTCAGGGCCTGAGGAGCTACTCTTATGCTATTTCCAACAAGAAACTTCTGTCTGTAGTCTAGTTTGTCTCTAGACATCTGCTCTAGGCAGTGGTGGAAGAGGAAAGAGGAAGTGAAAAGTAAACAGCTTCTTCCTTAAGCGGCAACATTTCACCTTAATCACCCAGCAGCAACTTTTCTCATTTGCCAGATTATAATGATGTAGCCACACCTTGTTGCAAAGGAGTCTGGGTATATAACGTCTATCTAGGAAACTCTGCTAAAACTTGGAAAGTTTTACTACTTAAATAAAAGGGGAGTGGGTGCTAGGATGCAGTTGCTGTCTGTCACAAAACAAAATTCTGAAAGTAAAAGGTAAAGTTTAAGACTTTTTGTGCTCATTTCACATCCTTGGGAGTAGAATCTGAATTTCCTGAACCACAGAATAGAGGAACTTGAAGATTATTAAAGGTCATTTAGATCAAGAGCCTCAACTTATGACTACATCTAAAAAATAAAAAAATGGCTTGACTGATATCCCACTCTCAGACAATGGTAGAGCTGATGATTGTCTATAAGTCTATGCCTCCATCATCGCACATACAGACCACGGCACGTAGCATAGGGCACTACTATAAATATTCAAAACAAATTTTAAGGAAAGAATGGAGGAAAAATGAACAAAATGGAAAGAAAAGGAAGAAGAGAAGGGTAGAAAGAATAATGAAAAGAATAAGTAGAAACACTGGCAGAGATGATATGCTTTTTGGAGACACACCTGTTTTTCCCTTCCCTGCTTGTCTGATTTATCCTGAGCATGGCTGCACCACAGCATCAGGGTATTTCTAGGGCAAACTGTAGTCTGGCTTTCAGCTGACTAGATGAGGTGGCTCATCGTGTACCACGCAGGATGGATTAGTCCCAATCAATGATGCTACCAGATATGGCCGTGGACACTGGAATGTGGTGGCCATCATCCATGTGAGAGAACTTCATATGGTGGTAGACACTGGAATATGATGGGCACATTTTGGTCACATAAATCAAGGTGAATAATCAAAACTCCTAAGACAAGGGAATAATGGGTATGAGGAAGGGCTAGCTCAGGAATTCATGCAGCTCTGATTAATATTTCCTCTTGAGACTGATCTGACTGATGAGGAAACTGAACTAATGATAACCAGATATCCTCAGAAAGAATCTTCTGGACTTAAAGGAGCCATGAGCTCTGAATGGACAAGATTTCTACTTAAAGCTAAAGCTCTCAGAAAGTTCAAGATATATAGAGATTCACTGGAGATAATTCATAATTCATAACTCAAAAATCCATTATTTCTTTCCACATCATTGCCCTGGGCCCTGGATTCTGAAGCATGAAGAATTTAGATCAGTGGAGAGGAGAAGAAAGGCAAATTTTGTTTAAAAGGATAGAATAAAGCACACAACGAAGACTTTGGCATTTTTATCAGAGGAACTCTTTGTGACCTCAGGAGAGATCTAAACACTGAGACAGTCCTTCATCCTTCTGGAAACCACAGGGAGACCCCCGAGGTAGTGGTGAATCGTGAGTGCCAGATTCCAGACCAGAGTTCTCAGCGTGCCAAAAGAGATCATATTTACACACATCCTAATAGGAACATTATGAAACAGCAGGAATATTTGATGAGAAAAGTAATCAAACAAACTAAAGGTCCCTCTAAATCTCAATTGTTCTTAATAATAGCTAATATCAATTTCTTACCAATTGTAGTCACTGTTCTAAGTACTTCACGTGTACCACTTTGAAATAACCATATTATCCCCGTATTTTAAGTGGAACTATTGCACAATGGTTAAGTAAAAAGCTTAGGCTGGAGTTATTTGGTTATTAAGTAGTAGAGCTGAAATTTGAACCTACTTGGCTCTACAACTTGCCTGCCAGGCCATTAAACTCTTCTGCTTGTCAGAACTGATCATATTTTTCTGTTTGGGGGTCTTTTCATCCATTGATCATTTTCTTTAGCCTGTTCTGTCTCCTTGGTAAAAGGTACGCTGTTTAATGTCAGGGACTGTGTTCATTCCCCTCAGGCCTTTTACTTAGTGCCAATCATAGAGTCAGTATCTTGGAAATGCTTGATTGATGAATTGAAGTTAAACTTTCATAGTCTGATTAAACATTTTCTGCACATTATTGTTCATTGGCAAATGTGAGCTCATCCTCACCAACTTCCTTTTCTACTTACCAGTAAATTGCCCAGGCATTATATTAAAAGCTAACAGCATCAGCTCCCATCCCATCTCCGTAGCTAAAGAGGTCAGAGTATCAGTCATCAATGATGAGGGTGCTGCAACACCATTCTGACCTGAGCTGACACCAATGAGCCATCCTTGAAGAGTGAGTTTCTTTTTGGCTTCTTTTATTGGCAGCATTTCACCTTGTAGTCAGCTTCATCCTTTACTCTCTGGGATATTGCATTGCTAAGACCTAAGATTAGTTGCTCGTGAAAGAACGAGTGGGTGTTTGCAGCAGGCTCTGTTAAAAATCATTACCCATTCTCTTCCCAGCACTGCCTGGACCAAATGCCTAGATTCGTGACTGTGTTGAAAAAGCAGTGCTCAAATCCATTAATCCCATCCTTTAAAATAGATCTTTCCAGATGAAGAAGAAAAGTAGAAAACATTTTCTTTGCAGTTATTTTTGGAAAGTGACCGGAGAATATAAAGGGCATTCAATAACTGTTTGCTGAATAAATGTGTGAACGGAAAACCATTTGCAGAATTCTACATTACCAAGACCCCATTCCCAAAGGATTGGTCTTTTGCCAAAGATAAGTCTCCCACATCTGCCCACTTAATACCCTATCACCTTCCTCTTGTAAAATCTACCAACTCCAGCATGTATTTCTTCATTCACTCATTCATGATTCACTTAGTAAAGGCTTTTATTGATCAAAACCTATGTGAAGTTGCAATGCAAAGTTGACATAGATAAGTTCCTAGTGCCCCAAATGATCTGTTGGCGTCTATTCCTTGACTTCATGTTTCTGCATGAAATTGTTGATTTGCATGCACATTTTAGGAAGACCTTGAAAATTCCTGAAGCTCCTTGGCCCTAATGGCAAAAGTAATGATGGGAAGAGTCTTTCTCATCTCAAGAACTTAATACCCTGGCCAAAGTTTATCAGACTAAAGACGTGTGGCTGTTTATAGATTAGAGCACCACTCAGATTGTATCTTGTGGGAAATCTAAAGAGTGGGTTAGTCAGCAAAAACAAAAGTGGGTAGAAAAGTTATATAATTCACTCACACCACCAAAAAAAGAAAAAAATGAGTAGGCATCTTTATTAGGAAAAGTTGTGCTATTCTGCAATAACAAGTAAGTCCAATATCTCAGAGTGACTTAACAAAGGTCTGTTTCCTATAAAAACTTTTTATCTAGTTCTCTGGTGTGTACAGCTGTGCATGGCTTTACCACCTTATAACCACATCATCTAGAGCATGCAGATGTGGCCAAGAGGCATGACAATAGCCAAGGGAGCCTGTAGAATTATGCATAGACTTTTCATTACTTCAAGCTGAAAACAACACATCACTTCTATTCAGATTTTATTCCCTAGGACTAGTCAAATGAACCCACTTAATTGTATAAGGCTGAGAAATGTAAGGAACCAATATCTGGTAAGCATTACTCTGTCACATACAACAGATACTATATAATTATAACTTAGATGGCTACCATAACTTATAATATACATCATCAGAAAACCATTCAAAATTAAAAAAAAATAAGTGATGAGATTTTTAAAAATGTAAAAGATGTTCTAGTACATTTTCTCCTTGCACTCTGTCTAGTCTTGCACATCCATTGGAGACCGTATTCCAGAGTTACTAACACATCTTGTTGTAGACAGGGTCTCTGTAAGGCACGGCTGTATCACTGATGAAAAGAATTTCTCTTTTTTTGCCTTTCCCTACTCTCCTTACAATGAATTGCATTTTTCGAGATCATCTGAGTTTATTTTTGTTTCAGATGGCTTGAAAGAATTAAGCTAACACACCTCTCCTCTGCCTAGCCTCTCTGGGACCCATTAGAACAATCTAATCTAGACATGTCATTAGCTGCTTTCTGACTCTAGAGAAAAAGCAATGTTCTGGTTGCTTGTTCTTTCTTGAATGTTCCCCAAAATCCATGTGGATCCCTTACGCATATTTTTCTTGCCTTTCCCAGCACAGTGTCTGGCACATGCTATTTATTCAAAGATAGTTCATTGACTCAATGGACATGAGTTTGAGCAAACTCTGGGAGATAGTGAAGGACAGGGAAGTCTGATGTGCTGCAGTTCATAGGGTCGCAAAGATTCTGACTCAACTTAATGACTGAACAACAAAAACAATCCAATGATGATCATTCAGCCTCAAGGCCAGGTTGATTCACAGGTCAGTAATTCTTCCTACTTGTTTCCCTTCACACATGGTATCATGGATTTTTTTTTTTCAAGAAGAAAAGGACCTTGGATTTAATTCAGTACAAAACTTTTATCACCCAGATGAGGAAATTAGCAAATTGAGGCCCAGGTATACTGAATAACTGGCCTAAGTTCAAACATTGATCTTAGTAGCAAAACCCATTATATAGTTGAGTTATTTTGTCTTTTAGAACTTGGCAGGGATGGTGAGGGAGGGAGCACATAAAAAAAGAAACACAAAATGTAAAAGCAAATCATAATTTTATTTAGTCTTTGTTTAGACCTTTCTCTGTCTTTTATGAAAATTGACATCAAAGATACAATGCTAATTAGAACTTTGCATAAAAATAAGGATAAGAGAATGTTTGATGGAAGACTGGAAAACAAAATACTGTTTGAAGCAACCCTTCCATCTGTTTCAGAGAAGTCCAACATAACAAGCCCACCAGCATCTTCCTGCCACATAATCTTAATTTAATCCAAGCAGTAACCTTCATATTTATAGTGTAGACTATAGGAGAGAGAGATTTCATTTCCAAGGACTTCACCAAAGTGAGGACTCAATTTTACAAACCATCTAATTTTTCTTGAGGATTCTTGAAAATTTTCTGAGAGTTTAATGATATTTGTAAGTCTCATTAAATGTTGTTATACCTATATTTAACGGAATTCTAACATTTGTTGAATGACCAACTAAATTGAAATTTTATAATGAATGACAGAATTTATTAATTCATTCACAAATATTCAATGAGAATTTATTCTGTGCAGACACTGTTCTAAGTGCTGAGGATAAAACAATGAACAAGGCAGTTATGTGTCTGTCCTTATCAATCTTACAAGTCTTAGTCCCTGGGGATCCAAGTTTTGATTTCTCTGGATCTCTGGAGTCCATGTGAGACCATCCTGTGCCTCAGTAAATCTTCAAGGGCAAATTTTGCACTTAATATTATAGTCTAGCTTCCTGGTACAGAGTTTAGAAGAAATGGCTTTGAAGTGATAACATCTGGGTGTGAATCCTAGCTCTGCTACTTACTAGCTCTATTTCTTTAGTTACTTTGATTACATACAAACCCTGTCAGTTAGCTATTGCTGCACAGGAAAGCAGCCCACAGCTTAATGGTTTAGCAAAGCAGACATTGATTTTTTTCCCCTCAGGAGCTCATGGCTCAGTTGGGGCTCAACTGGGGCTCCACTGATCTGGGTACACCTGCTACCCTGAACAAGTCCTTCTCATGGAAAAGTTTCTAGAGCTCCTAATCCACAGGATTGGGTAAGATGACGTGTATGTGTGTGTATGTTAGTCGTGTTCGACTCTTTGTGACCCCATGGACTATAGCCTGCCAAGGTCCTCGGTCCATGGGATTCTCCAGGCAAGAATACTGGAGTAGGTTGCCATTTCCTTCTCCAGGGAATGTTCCCGAACCAGGGATCGAACCCAGGTCTCCTGCATTACAAGCAGACTCTTTACCATCTGAACCATCAGCAAAGGCTTGATGTGTATATGCTCACACCATATTCTCCCCCAGTGGCAGTTGTTATACTTCAAGTTTCCCCTTCGACATTTGAACAACTTCCTTGAATGTTACCTTGGTCTACTGTTCACTGACTCTTCCCTGCCTCATACCTTTTTACTACTCTTTTGAAGCTCCCACTTCCTCTGATTAAACCAACTCCTGCCTCTTGAGAAGGGTCTGGACTTGGGATTTGTAATTACAGGACATTCTCTGAATCACCTCTGGGGGAACCTCTTGCCCAAATTCCACATCTTCCTTTCTAGGGCTTTCTGTCCCAGGCTGAGCATGGATACAGTGACCAGTTCTGCTCCAGAAACCCATCTGAGAGGCAAAATTCACAAACTGTGATGCTAAAGGGTAGGATCACTCCTGTTGTGAATGCATGGTATAGATTTTCAAAACTTATATTCATAGCAGTGTGTAAGGTCATTTACTACTCCTATCCAATAGATGAAGAAATTATTGGCAGGTATTAACTTTGTGAACTTTAAGTATTAAATTAGAATGAAATAATATTTTCTGGGTTTTATGGGAATTTAAAAAATAACATCCCTCTTTTCCCCTCCCATATTCTGTATCAATGAGGGATAGACAAAGAAGTCAGATGAATGGAGATCTAAACACTAGCTTTAAAACTGACAGATGTGGGAAGGTGGCTAATAAATTTAGCAATGGTTGTTTACTACTACTGATTCTTAAGCTTAGACTGCAATAAGCTCTAGTGAAATCTATTGTGGAAAATATCAGGTCTCCTTCTCAGGGGCAAGTCCTTCCACTTATGAGGAGGAGGGGACCAGAGAAAAGCATATCATAGAAAGAGTGGGAGGAGTTTAGTTTGTGCAGTTTCTGTTTCCAAATTTGCCAGACAGTTGATTCCTCCTCCAGCAGAGAGGAATGAGAGGGGATCTGCAGAGATACAAGGAAGATTTTACTGTAAAGTCTACCGGAAACACAGAAAAGAAGATGCCCCATAGCTCCTATTCCAACAGCCAAAGCAAATCAGAGTACTTTAGAAATCTTTTTATTTCCCATTGACTCTTGGGGGTGTGACAATTATCCTAACACAGAAGGTGTATATGTTCCATCATCTCCATATTGTCCCCCACTAGTCATTCCATTGACAAAGGAGATTTATCCTGTGGATATCCTTTTATGACCTGATAAGGAATTCATTTTCCATTTTATAAATACAATTTGGATAGGTTACACTTTCATAGGCAAGGATGATATTATTTTCCATTTCTACATTTCTGTGATTGTCAGAAACACTGTTATTATTGCTGTTTTTCAGTCTCTCAGTCATGTCTGACACTTTGCAACCCCATGGACTGCAGCACACCAGGCTCCCTTGTCCTTCACTATCTCCCAGATCAAATTCATGTCCATTGAGTTGATGATACTATCCAACCATCTCATCCTCTGTCACCCTCTTCTCCTCTGCCCTCAATCTTTTCCAGCGTCAAGGTCTTTTCCAATAATTCAGCTCTTCACATCAGGTGGCCAAAGTAAGAAACATGGATACCATGAAATAATACATGAGTATACAAAAGGTAGGGCTTCCCAGGTGGCTCCAGGGGTAAAGAATCAGCCTCCAATGCAGGAGACATGGGTTTGGTCCCTGGGTTGGGAAGATGCCCTGGAGGAAGGCATGGTAACCCACTCCAGCATTCTTTCCTGGAGAACCCCATGGACAACACAGTCTGGTGGGCTACAGTGCATAGGGTCGCACAGATTTGGACACAACTGAAGCGATTTAGCACACATATGAAAGATAAACATTTATGCCTACTCTCCTGTTGTACATTGAGGAAAGGGAATCCTTCTGATGCTCACATGAATATGAGCATAAAATGCCTTAAACATGCTTTAATGGGGATCTTCTCCTCCATGAAACCTCTTGAATTCACAAGGATAATGAAATGTCCCTTGAATTGTGCCCTCTTTGTGTCTTTGGTAGCTAGGGGGGCTTCCCGGGTAGCTCAGTTGATAAAGAATCTGCCTGCAATGCAGGAGACCCCTGTTAGATTCCTGGGTTGGGAAGATCCGCTGGAGAAGGGATAGGCTACCCAATCCAGTATTCTTGGGCTTCCCTAGTGGCTAAGCTGGTAAAGAATTCACCTGCAGTGGGAGAGCTGGATTCAGTACCTGGGTTGGGGAGATCCCCTGGAGAAGAGAACAGCGACCCACTCCAGTATTCCAGTCTGGAGAATTCCATGGACTGTGTAGTCCATAGGATCGCAAAGAATAGGACACAACTTGTGTCTTTGTCTTTTCTGAGTAATCACATGATCCTTAAATAGCCATGGCTTCTAGGGAGGAGAGTACTGGCCATGTTAGCAGTGGAGGCTTACAGAGGATACCTGACTTGCTCAAGTTCACCATGTAAGTAAATTGGAAAGCTGGGATTCAAATCTACAGCAATCTGATACCAAATGTGGTTCTTTTAGCCAACAGCATTTTTCAATAATTATTCTTCTTCACCCAAATCATACAATTGTTGATGTTCTGAGGCAATAAATAATTTGGAAATGAAGATGGATGTTTGGAGAATGAAACTCATAATGTGTATAAGATACACATGCCTCTCTTGCTTAACTGGTCCCCCTTCTAAAGGCAGGGGATGGAAAGGACATTATTTAGCAAAATCAAACAAACATCAGCTGAACAACAGCTTTTTTCCCCCTGCAAGCCCCAGTGTAAGTTTTCAAAGCAGGGGGCTGCAGTTTTCTTCACAGGCAGGTAATCGGTATCATCAGTTTCTCAGTTATATCAGCTGAAATTGCTGGGGTGAGAAGTAAACATGGAAATTATTTGACCTCTTCATGACAGCCTGTCACTATGACCCCAGACTGCTCAGAATGACCAGCACCCAACACACCAGGCAGAAAGGGATTGTGTACACACTTTGTTGAGCACCTAATGTCAAACAAGAGTGGGCACTGTTATCTTGCAGTGACAGGGGACTCGGGGACAGCAGGAAGCAGCCTTTCCAGTGTCTTCTCGGCCTTTCCTGGAAACATGCCTGTGAGCTTTTCTTATCTTCTCAACACAGTAGGGTTGCATTTGGAAGGCTAAGAGGTGAAGTGGTCTGCTCAAATTTACCCCCCAAAGGAGTGGGTCCTCAGTGGCTTGATGCTGTGCAGAGGCATAGGCCCCTAGGACACACACACACACACACACACACACACACACACACACCCTCTCTGTTCCTGGAAATTCCTTCTTTATATTTCTTTATTATGCTTTCTCTGAGGCTTACAAAGCTTAAGTACAGGCATGATCTTAACCATGAATATGGTTAGCCCCTTGGACAGGCAAGGGGACCAAGTGGATCAGTACTCTCCTCCCTAGAATTCATGGCTGTTTAAGGACTACATGATTACTTAGAAAAGACAAAGACACACACAGGGCACAGCTCAAGGGACAAGTCATTATCTTTTGTCAAAGATCTGTGCTTTGGCCTAGGGCAGTGGAGTGGTAAGTGACAGGAGTCTCAGAAGCTTGAGTTTTCACTCTTCAAATACTGTATGCTGAAGCTTCACAAGGTGAAAAAACAGGCAAGCTTAGGATGACTTGTTTTAATGAATAGCCCTCCCTCCTTTCTAACCACAGATTTCCTCAAGCCTCCAGAATGGATTCAGGAGAGCATGTGTTCTGAAAAGACGCCACCTCATTGGGAAGTTTGACACAGGGCAATGAGAAAGCGCTATTGGAATGCCTTATTCCAGGAAAACAAGTAAACAAACGAAGTCATCACTGTTTCTTTTCTAAAAAGAGAACCCAAATGAAAAAGATAAACTCAATTTGTAAGCCAGTGCTTTCTGCCCAACTTCCTCAGTCTGAGTCGACTATGGAGACTGCTTTCTTAATAAAACCTTGTTTGCCCTTCTAGAATCAAAATAATCTTGTCTTTAATTGCGGAAGAGAAAACAGGACAGTTTGTTCCAACAGTCTTTCTGATGCTTCATAACACACTCTGTGACAGAGGACTAAACTGCTAATCTCCACCTGATTCCACTCTTCCTCCCTCCTTTGCGCCCAGGTTTCAACACCCAGGGACCAGGCTATGTGCTGTGCCTGATTCTACACAGGGCACCACGCCTTAGGGAAAATAGGCAGATGGCTTTTTATAAAATCATTATGTCTTTATTTATGATCCTGTCTCCATCTAGAATCCTGCCCTCAAATCTTCATTGACCAGTTTCCTTTGATTATTCAAAGACCTCTCCCAATTCCACCTCATTGGGAAGGTTAGATGCTCAGGGCGTTGGCAAGAGAGTTTAGCTTTGTTGTGACCTGCAAGGAACGGAAATGTAAAAGCGACACGTAGGCAACAAATAGTCTAATAATGTACCTTGTTTGGAGCATGGGTGGTGTGTATTTTCTCAGTCAATTTATCAATTGACCAGTAAGAGCCATAAGAGGTGGTTAACATCATGGTCTGAGTTTTTATGAATAAGCAATAAGTCAATTAGCATGATCAAGACAGAGAGAACAGCTATGAATAATTTAGTTGCTTAGAGAAATCACATGTTCTCGATGAGGGACTATCTGAGGAAGGGGTTTATGTGAGAATGTGTGCATGTGCACACACATGCTGGCCTGAACAGGAGTGTGATGGGGTTCTTACACTCTCCATAATCAAAGTTCCACTTCTCATGCATTAAAATAGAAGAACATGCCTTAAAAACTCAGTTTATTTGAGTTAATTGTATTTTGCTTCATAAAGCAGTTGGTATTGCTCAAAATCTCAGCTTTACCTTTTAATCAGAGTTCTTTTATGGCTTTAGAGAGGAAGAGAAGAGACAAAAAGGATGCTGGATGTGGACAGATTCCAGGACAGCATATAGGAACTGTGGTTTGTGACAGGCTCCCAGCTCTCTTGATGTTTTCCCATTTCTTTTTTAAATAGAAGAGAAAAGACAAAACCCATATGCTTTCTGATCATTTTTCTCTTGGATAAAAATGATCTGCCTTCACACACTGCCCGTGATGGAGACAGATGGATCTTTCCATGTCGGAACTTACTCAGTCTATCCGATAACTCTGAAATAGGTGTGAGCAATATTCCCATTTCACACAGGAGGGATCTGAAACACCCTGTTCAAATGAATTCACCAAAGCCTCACAGATGCAAACAGCAAAGTTGAGACTCAAACCTGCCAAATGGTGCTTTGGTTTGTGGCCTTAACCATTATGCAGCACTGCCCTTCATCCTGAGTTCCAGCAACTAGCTGGCTGACTGTGTTCTTCTGCATGCCTGCACTAAGGGTAGCAAACATCTCATATGTTATTGCTGAGTAAGAGCCAAGGGAGCAGAGCCCCCTGCCTAAAAGAACATTAGCTGCTTTCTTATTTTGATAATTAACAGTCCCACTAGGTCACTTTGATGCTATATTTACCTGTATATCTATGCCTGCCTGCTAAATCACTTCAGTCATCTCCAGCTCTTTGTGACTCCATGAACTGTAGCCCACCAGTCTCCTCTATTCATTAGATTTCCCAGGCAAGAATAATGGAGTAGGTTGCCATGACCTCCTCCAAGGGATCTCACCAACCGAAAGATTGAACCTGTGTCTCTTACCTCTCCTGCATTGGCAGGTGGGTTCTTCATCACTAAGGCCACCTGGGAATCCCTGTATAGTTATTTAGGTAGCTATATTTACCTATCCTTATCTATTAGCATATAAGTATCTTTGACCATTTTTGGCTTGATTTGTACTGCAGTCCCATTTGTTGTTGTTCAGTCACTAAATCACGTACAACTCTTTGTGACCCCATGGACTGCAGCACGCCAGCCTCCATGTCCCTCGCTATCACCCAGAGTTTGCCCAAGTTCATATCCATTGAGGCAGTGATGCTATCCAACCATCTCATCCTCTGCTGACCTATTCTCCTTTTGCCTTCAGTCTTTCCCAGCATCAGGTCTTTCCCAGTGAGCTGGCTCTTTGCATTAGGTGGTCAAAGTATTGGAGCGTCAGCTTCAGCTACAGTCCGTCCAATGAATATTCAGGATTGATTTTCCTTTACAATTGACTGGTTACATCTCCTTGCTGTCCAAGGGACTCTCAAGAGTCTTCTCCAACACCACAATTCGAAATCATCACCCCCCATAGTATTCATGAAAACCATGGAATTGGTAAGCCAAAACTAAAAGAAAAGAGAAAAGTTCAAGAAAAGTTGAAAAGTATATATTGAGAAAATGTAGGGGATATATGAACAGTAATACAGCATAAATAGTACTGTCAATAATAATAAGATGCTTATTGTGCTGGAAACAAATATTCACATTTTCCAGATGCATAAAAATCACTTAGTATCACTGGATGAAGTTTTACAAATGAGAAACTTAAGAAACAAGGTAATATCTGGTCAGTAAAAAAAACTGAAATAGACTGCAGTGTTCTTAATACTATGCTATTCAGTATTCTAATAAATACCATTCCTACCCAGAACACTTAGTCCTATAAAGGAGTTAGCTGAATATCCAGAAGTGATTGTCCATGAAATAATTTTTTACTTTGAGGAATTCCTTTACAGGTTCTCTCAGGTAAAAATCTTATGAAAAGAGTCTCCTTTGCTTATTCTGTTTTTTTTTTTTCTTACATTTTAAAAATATTATTCCCATAAAAATGCCAATTTACTAGTTGATTCTCAACTTTGAGAATTGGCTTGCAGCTGCTTTTTATGGATATCTAATCATAATTACTGGAGCTCCCCCAATGGCTCAGCAGTAAAAAAAAAAAAATATGCCTGCAATGCAGGAGATGAAGAAGACGTGGGTTCAATCCTTGGGTGGGAAGATCCCCTGAAGAAGGGCAACCCATTCCAGTATTCTTGCCTGGTTAATCCTCTGGACTGAGGAGCCTGATGGGCTACAGTCCATAGGATCACAAAGAGTCAGACACGACTGAAATGACTGAGCACACATGCACACAATCATAATTATCAACAGATAAATAATTTCAGACTGTTTGAGTAATTGTTAAATAGTCATTAAAATTTCCTGACTTCCTAATAATTTGGCATGTGTTTCATCTTTAAATGATCAACAAATGCACTGTGTTAACTTTAATAGTGGCAAAATAAACTAAAAGGCCAGGCTTTATATTATAGAAATTTTAATAACATTTTGTTACTACCTTCCAAAGAGAACACTTTGAGATAACATTCATTAGATTTCTAATTGACTCAGAGAGAACTCGGCTTCAAAATTTAAAGGAATAAAGGAAGTAAGAAGGAGAAAAACTTGAAGAAGGGAAAGATGTAATGAATGTGTGTATGTGTATGTTGTATGTTTCTACACACACATATATGCTTTACTTCATTTACAATACATTTGTCTTTTTACAATTTGGGGATATTTGAGAAGTGTATGAATACATGACTTATTGTAAAACATAATGGAGTATTGTAGTTGTAATCATAATACTTGGTCTTTTATGAAACACAAATGAGGTATTTATGAACACTTAGCATAGAATTGGGGATTTGGAGACCTGGGACCTAGGACTAAAATTTGCCCATATGTAAGTAGCTCTGTGGACTCAAGCAAGTTCCTTTTTTGCAATTTTTCTATACTTTATATATTTTTTTCTATAGAAACTGGATAACTATGTATTTGTGGAGCTTCTCTGGTGGCTCAAATGGTAAAGAATCTGCCCCTCCCATCACCACCCCCACTCCAGTATTCTTGCCTGGAGAATCCCATGGACAGAGGAGCCTGGTGGGCTACAGTCCATGGAGTTGCTAAGAGTCAGACATGACTGAGTGATTAACACACAGCCATGTATTTTTACCTTTGAATATCAAAATAGATTAATATGAAAGAATACATTTTGAAAAGGAAAATACCTTCCTTACATTCAGAGGACTAATAATGCATAATAATAATGCATTGAAATAACATGGCATAGAATACTCATCCCAGAGTGAATTCAAATACACAACATCACTTAATGTTTACACTGTGAACCTGTTCAACTTCAGAATATCCAGGGAGTTGTAATAGCCGTTTGCTGGTAGACCTCCATCTTTAAAGGAGAATCTAGGAAGAATCAGCATTGTATCCACTCGTATTTTGGCCTTAGGAAGGTATAAGAAATAAGTTGGCTCCTGGGGTCTGGCCAGCTGGGGTCAGGAGTTTTTTGTTTGGTTGACTGATTTTTGGTGAGGTTTCATGTCACACTCCAAAGTGGTAAGTGAAGAAAAATAGAAGCATGACTACGGATCACTAGAAGTACGTGAACTTCATCTTTCAGAAAGTATGTACCTGGATGAACGTAGAGATATAATTTTACTTTGTTAAAAAAAGATAAGTTTTCTATTTATGCATTATGGCCAGTGAATAGATATTTCTGAAGGTTGAGATCTAAACTTATCTAAATATGTATACATGTGTTTGTTATTAGAACAAACTAGTTTTCTGAGGTATCTACATCATTAGAATGAGGAGGAGACTTTGAGTCCATATGTTCAAAACTGCTTACTACCCAGAAGAATAGCAGATGCATATCTTCACAATAAGTAAAATTCAATTTCTATTCATATAATTTCTATTATAGGCTTAATAAAGCATTTGCATACTGTTCAAAGAGAAATGAGAAAGACATTGAATAAGATGCTAGGAGGTTTAGCAAATCAGAGATAAATTTGAATACATTTGGAAACGATATTTGTATAATTAGCCTTTTTTATCTGGTATCTATGGAAACAAACATATATTAATACCCAGAATAGATAATCATGTCTTCGTTAATTTAGGACAGAGCCCATCTCTTCCTGATACCACCACAGCTTTAGAGCCTGAAGCTCAGGTCTCCTTTCCAAAGGTCAGCCTTGGACCTAAAGGAAGATGACACAGTCTTGGTATTTGATCAATCTGAGCATGCCCTTTCAGGCTGTGTGAATCTAAGGTCCTGTTTGCAGGTTTTCCATAGGCTAAAATGCGAATTTCAAGCAAAAGGACAACAAATTCCAATAGGAGTCTTATATCAGTGTGGGTAAATGAAAGACTCAGTGGCAGGTTAGGTAAGCTTAGGAGGTTTCTTTGATGATCACTATTTCTTTAACCACACAGATGTTGGAGCTGGCAATCAGTGCCCAGAGAACAGGTGGAAAGGGAATCAAAGATGGCGGTCTGCTAGTGACAGGGATCTGCATCGACGGCTCCTGACCTCCAGCTTGTTGGTTTGTTTTGTTAGTATGAGTTTTACCATTTCTCCAGCTCTGGAAGGCTTCCATTCAAAGTAATCTCTGACCACCTAACAACTGGTGAGTCAAAACATGAGATAACCATTTTCTCTTCCAGTCATTAGCATGCAAGGAAGGGCTGGTGAATTCAACCGAACTTCCGGCAGCAGGGAGATTTTGATGTTTTTTTGCTGCCAATATAAATTTATTTGGACCTGTGCTGATAACTAGAGGTACCCTCAGGAATTTAAAATCTATGTATTATTCAAAGAAAGCAAAAAACAGTATAGCTCATTTACCTAAGCATGTTGTTGAGGGCCTTTTCCATGGCTACAGGTGACCAGCCTAAGATGAAAGAGCAAGTTATTCTATGCCATATTGGAGGGTCCTTAATGATGATTAGAGCATGTGTGTGTGGGTGTATGTGTATGTGTGTGTGCACACGCACATGCATGTGGATGGTGGTAGGGGATACCAAGCATCAGATACTTACCTTTAGGGTTACTATAATTTATGATGATGCATTATTGTCCTCTTTAAAAAATTTTTTTTGAATATCTACAGAATACTAGCAGTCTTCTAAGCATTGAGGGTACAGCAGTGATAGAAACAAGCACATTTTCTGGTCTTAGGAAGCTTGCATTCTAAAGGATGTGCTGGGACAATAAACCAATAAGTAAATAAATGTGTGAGATAGGAGATGCTGGGCAGTGCTATAGAAGAACAGAATGCTGGGCAAAGGGCAAGAGAATGACCAGACTGTCTTTTGAATAAGGGTGGCCAATGAAGTCGTCTCTAGTTAGGTGCCATGTGATCAGAGACCTGAATGAACTGAGAGCACCAGCCCCGTGAGCATCTCAGGGAAAATGTTTCCAGGCAGAGGGACCAGTAAGTGTGAAAGGATGTGAGGACACACTGTGGGAGGGTTGTTAGGAATCTGTCAGCTTCCAAGTAAGTTGTTTCAGGAAGGTCTGCTGTCTGATGAGGACTGACAGTTTTGTAAGGGAGTTAGAACTGACTCAGTATTCTTGCTCCAGGACACATAAAAGTTCTCATGTTCTGCCAGCTGACAATGTGTTCCCCACCCTTTACCTTCCACTCCCATTTCTAGATTTACACGGTTCAAACAAAGTGGAAACAGAAAAAATATATAGATATCACGTGCACAAAGTGAGAGGCTTCCTCTATAAGGGATTGTGCAGATCAAAACTGAGCAATCATAGGAGATAAATAATACAAGTCGTAGCATGCAGGAAGCAACAATGAAGATGGCTTTGCGCCTGTGCCATCTGCACACGCGTGAGAGGATTCCTGAGCCCTTCCCAGTACAGGGCACTGTGCTCTACGCTGAGGGAGGGAAAGCGAAAGGAATGCGTAATCCATGTCCCTGTGGAGTTAATGCCTACTTGGAACGACAATAGCACTGGTGTATCTTCAAGCTGTCTCTGAGGAGAACAGCCATTGCAGTCTCTGAGGGCAGACAGAAAACAGTTCCGGGCCCAATTCTACCATCTCTAAACTGTCAGGCCAAAGGTGAGCCTTCAACATGGCAGAAACTCAGAGTTCCGCTCTGTCCTTACACCTCTTATACCTTATACCTCTCAGGCTTGTTAGAATACATCAGTTCATGTGCGTAAAGCAACTAGGACCGTGCGAGATGTTTCCTTCTGGAATGGGAAGGTTATTTATTACTAGGAAGCTGGCAACAGCCTTCAAAATAGACTTTACATAATGGGCAATTTATAGTGTCGTGATTTAGTAGTCATCCAGACGCCTAGATATATTGATGCAGTACAATGGAAATGAATTTGGCATGACTTGTGAACTTTATATATAGCTATAATGTAATCATGTCTGTACTTGCAGACATTCATTAAATGTATCAATCCGTTTCCACCTAGAATGCATGCTCATTAAATCTTTCATTTGCCAAAGAAAGCTCAGAACATATGGATATAATAAATTCTTACATCTGATCAATTAGCCATCTCACATATGTTAACTTAAATTTAGTGTATGCCAAATCCTGGACGTATAAAATCTAAGTGGATCCTACTTTCCAGGAAAACACACTTTAGTCATGGGGCAGGAGATGTAAACAGTATTTGCAACACATTGTGATAATCACTCATACAGAAACACCCTCACTTATCTTGGAAGCTAAAATAAGGGAGGACTTGGCTCCATGTAGGTGTTGGTGGTGCTGAGGGAGTCTGAACTTCATAGAAAACACTTTCCTGGAGCATAGTTGATTTACAATGTTGTGTTACTTTTAGGTGTACTGCAAAATTAATCAGTTACGTGTTTACATAGATCCACTTTTTTAGATTCTCTTCCCATATCAGTCATTACGGAGTATTGAGTAGAGTTCCCTGTGCTATACAGCAGGTCCTTATTAGTTATCTGTCTATATATAGTAGTGTATATATGTCATTCCTAGAGGTGAGAATGAAAATAGTATTTGGAAGTGCTTACATTAGGTAGATGAGATTAGTCTGGAAGGGTTTGTAGAGTAAATACGGCGAAAGAGGGGTGAGAAGAGAAGAAATTTGTTGGAGGAACCTAAAGAACAGGTTAAAATGAGGGAAAAAATGATGAGAGAAGAGAGAGAGATCCAATACAGAAAATCTTGGACCATTTTACCCACATTATTTCATTGAAGACCTTCTGAGCCTCTTACACAGCTTCATGCTGGAGACGGAGAACTGAATGTTGTATGACCACAGGAATGCATGTCACTGCCCCCTACCTTGTTTTCCTTGAATACATTGTCACCAGTGTTTAAGGGAAAGTCTTGCCAGACTTCCCTACTGCAGAACAAATCTTTATCTGTTCATTTTTCACAAGGAAGAACGTATCAGGTGGAAAAGTTTGGAATCAATGGTTCCAAAGCGTTGTTATAAACCAAAAAGTGTATGTTGCAAGATGCTAAAAGAAGTGAAGATGAGCTTTACAGCTGGAAAAGTGATACTTTGGGCATCTGAATAGGAAGATGGACCAGCTAAGCCTCTCTCATCAGAGACACAGTGTTCTCCAACTGAAAAAACGTGATGTGTTTTATAATATGGAGAGAAAGAGATTAATTTATTTTAAGACTGCGGAAGAATTGATGCTTTTGAACTGTGGTGTTGGAGAAGACTCTTGAGAGTCCCTTGGACTGCAAGGAGATCCAACCAGTCCATCCTAAAGGAGATCAGTCCTGGGTGTTCATTGGAAGGACTGATGTTGAAGCTGAAACTCCAATACTTTGGCCACCTCGTGAGAAGAGTTGGCTCATTGGAAAAGACCCTGATGCTGGGAAAGATTGAGGGCAGGAGGAGAAGGGGACAACAGAGGATGAGATGGCTGGATGGCATCACCTACTCGATGGACATGAGTTTGGGTGAACTCCAGGAGTTGGTGATGGACAGGGAGGCCTGGCATGCTGTGGTTCATGGGGTCACAAAGAGTCGGATAAGACTGAGCGACTGAACTGAGCTGAACTAAGCTGATGCAATTTGGGGGACGTGAGTGACACTTGCAGGGTAGGCCAGCAGTCTGGAGATCTAGGGAAGAGTTGAATTCTCAGCTCAAGAATGAAGACAGTCTGGAGGCAGAATTCTTTTTTCTGGAAGATACTCAGTCTCTGCTCTGAATGCCTTCAGATGATTGGATGAGATCTACCCATGTTATGGAGGGTAATGTGCTTACTCAGAGTTCACTGATTTAAAAAAATACTTTCACAGCAACATCTGGTCTGGATTTGACCAAATGACTGGGCACCATACCCTTGCCAAGCTGACACATATAATTAACCCTCACAGATTTCAATACAGTTTTAGCCCCTTAGAAGAACTTATGGAAATGATTCTCTAAAGTGGTGCCAAATTTTAAGGCAATAGGTTCATTGGCTGCTAACAATGATGCAAACCATCAGCAGTCACTTTAATTCCATTTATTCATTTATTCTTTTGATAAACATTTACTGAGAGGATCCAATTTGTCAAATCCTGTCATTAGAGAGAAATCAATACGCTGTTAACCTGTCCCAATAAGCCTAAATTAGAAATAAATATCAAAGCTAGAATAACCCTTAGAAATAATTTAATCCAGAGAAATGGGGGGGGGGCATACTCTAACTTGTGATGATATATACAGTGCGTGACTTGTAGAGCTGGAGTCAGGATTCAGAAAGTCTAATTTCTGCTTAGTGTTCTTTTCCTTGAATGAGAATTCAGACACTGCCCATATTTCTGGGCTTAACATCATATACCAATCATGGTGTAAATGTCCTGAGAGTGTCTGGGTCTCATTGCACAATCAATGAGTCACATTAGAATTTTTAGAAGTATGATCATGTGTAGAATGATCCAGGAAAGCAAGAAGACTTTTATCTGCTCCTTGGGTGGGCTTCTGAACAGCAGATCTTAAACACAAATAACAGATGGGTTTTACTCTTCACCTCCCCATTGAGAAATAAGGAAGAGAAGGAAGAGCTAAAAGAGCAGCCATGTGATTCCAGAACAATGTCACAGGAATAAGGCAAAGCCCAAGGAAGAGGGTCCTCTTAGGCAGGGGTGCCATCCTTCTATGTAAGTTGTCATGGCTGATATGAATCTTGTTTTCCATTCCTAACCAGGGAACCAGTCAGCTCAGGCTTTTAAAAGCATCTACCGTGACTGCATGACTGAATAGCTCATTAAAATGAAACATAAATAAATAAATAACAAGCTCTCCATTTAGCATTAAGCTTCTTCTGAGAAATAGGAGACTTAATGAAACTAAATGAAAATGCACTGTTTTTCCAATTTCCTGCCTTGTTCTTACTAATCTATATTTAAGGAGGTTTTATTTATCTCCAAGTAAGGCAGAAATAGTTGTTGGCGCTTTAGGAAGCAGCCCAGGTGTGTTCTGCCCCACCAAAGTACTCGCACTCTGGTCTGTCTCAGTGGACAGTGAATTGGGACAGCGAGGTCACCCTGTCTAGAGACAGGCAGCTTCTTATGCTGGTCAATCTTCTGTGCAGTGCCTTAATGAAGAATAGTCTCAAGCATAGTTGAAAGATAGAAAGACACGATTTCATTGTTGTCTGTTCCAGAACTACTTGTTCAAGTAGCCATTATGCGCTGTGATTCTCTCTTGATCAATAGAAAAATGAGACGCAGATAATTCCAGCACACAGACTGATGCTTATGCAAAATCTCTGGCCTGACATTCAAGAACATCTTCTTAAACACAGCGTATAAAAGCTAGGTGCACACTTTATCCAGCTACATCCTATCATAATCCTCTCCTAGTTGCAGTCACTCTCTACCATCATGTCAACTGAACACGTTATTAGTAGAAGTAATTGGCCTGCCTCTATGACCTTATTTTCTGGGACTATTTCTTGTGAGTGATATTTTCCAATCTTCTAGAAATCTATTTGTGTCTTGTGACATTCATCATGCTATCTTGGCATTTAGAGCTCTGCTTACATGCAGTGTCAATAAATCAAGCTTCATAAAGAAGGATGCCAATTGTGTTCTTGAAAAGCAATTAAAAGCTGAGCATGGAGAATTGCTGCTGTTTCAGAAGGAAAAAAACTACCATTACTATCCATTTGCTACAATTAATCCACCATTTCCTCAACTCTCGTTTAGTAGCTAGAAAAACCAGATAAGTGTTGTGGTGTTTACAAGGAGACCACAACTTTTAAGTAAAGATAGATGCTAATTTAATTAGAAGATGGGGCTTCTTTGGGGCTTTATTAGATTTAATTCTTTGTAAAAAAACAAAATAGAACAAAAAACTGGAGTCATGGGTTGTATCATACCTATCTTGCCCGGGGTGAACTTGTCTCCCAGAAAAGGGAAGGAGAAATTTTTGAGATTCACAGAGATCTCATCTTTAGCCAGCTCAGTGAGAAGCAGGGTATGATATAATATCTGCCTATAGCTATAGAAGCAGAGATGAGTATGAGGTGGTGGATTTTTTGCTTGTGTGTGTATGTTAGCCACTCAGTCATGTCCGACTCTTTGTGACCCTATAGACTGTGGCCCACCAGGCTCCTCTGTCCATTGAGTTATCCCAGCAAGAACACTAGAGCAGATTACCATGCCTTCCTCCAGGAGATCTTCCTGACCCAGGGATCGAATCCCAGTCTCCTGCATTGCAAGGCAGATTCTTTACCACCTGAGCTACCAGGGAAGCCTTTTATTTTGGTTGTATACCTCAATCTGAGGGGCTCTTTTCCTGGAACTCTGAAATAAGTTTGCTTATTTCCTTGCAGTGTGTGCGTGTATGCTTATGTCCATATCAGTGTGTACACATGCTTATTTTCCCTTGCATAAATGTGTTTCTTGTAGGAAAGGAAGTCATTTTTCAAACTATGCAATATGCATAACAATTGTAAATAGAAAATGGAGAACCTAGTCATCTACTCCAAACATCGTGGACTCTTTAAATCTCCTGTTCTCAGTAAAATGACTTCCAAGAAGTTGACTTCTGTGAACATCTCAAGTTTGTACTTTGTACAAGGATTTTGTCCCTGAACTTTAGCAAGGCCTTCTTTTACTCAAGTCTCCTTTGCTCCCCTGATTTAATTTCCATTTCATTATCCAGGGTTCCCTTTGTGGACATCTAGTAATGCTCCTGAACCCACCAGTTCACTGATTACTCAGACAGGGTCGGATTCCCATTTCCTCATGCCCCCCACCCCCAACCTTCCCCAGATTCACTGAGTGATGAGTTACACTGCATCCCTGAAAAAGGAACCAGATGCAAATAAGAGACAGTCTTTGTTCTTATATATATATATAATTTAATTTTAATTGGAAGATAATTGCTTCACAATGTTGTGTTGGTTTCTGTGGTGTAACAACATGAATCAGCCATAAGTATACATATAACCCCTCCCTTCTGAGCCTTCCTCCCACCCACTCCTCCTAACCCATCCCTCTATCTAGGTCATCACAGAATACCTGGCTGAGCTCCCTGTGTTTTACAGCAATTTTCCACTGTCTATGTATGTTTCACATGACAATGTGTATATTTCAGTGCCACTCGCTCAGTTTGTCCCACCCTCTCCTTCCCCTGCTGTGGCCACAAGTCCATTCTCTACACCTGCACATCTATTCCTACCCTGCAAAAAGATTCATCAGTACCATTTTTCTTTTTCTCTTTCTTACTGATTCTTTGTATAACAGGTTCTAGGTTCATCTGTGTTCAATCTATATTGTTTGACCTTCAATTCTAATTCCTGTCTAGGATAATTCAGAAAGGGTTCCATCCATAAGAAAACCTGGTAGAATTTCATTTGCCATTAAAATAAATAAATAAAGACTAAAGTTGTGAGTGAGAATTAAGCTTTATTTAAAGAAACGCACCTCAGACCATAGTGAAAACCTTGCCTAATGATTTGATGTGCACCTTATACCTTTGAGGAGAAGCATCCTAAAAGTCAGACATGACTTAGCAACTAAACAACAACAATTCTACTTCTGACCAAGGGACTTGTTTTAGTGAAGGGCTCCTTTGGCAAAAGCCATGGGAGCATATCAAATGCAAGGGTGGCAGCTGACCCGAGGAGAAGTTTGCTAACTTGTTAAGCTCCTACAGTTAAGCAGGCCTGGAAAAACAAATCCGTATCACAGAGAATCATGTTTAGATAGCACCAGAATGGATCGGATGTCTACACTGACAGGTGTAGAGGACACTGTGCTAAATGAAATAAGCCAGGCACAGAAAGACAAGTACTGCATAATCTTATTTATGCTGCATGCATGCTAAGTCACTTGGTTGTGTCTGACCCTTTGTGACTGTCTGGACTGTAGCCCACCAGGCTCCTCAGTCCATGGAATTCTCCAGGCAAGAACACTGGAGTGGGAAGCCATTCCCTTCTCCATGATCTTTCTGACCCAGAGATAGAACCTGGGTCTCCTGCACTGCAGGTGGATTCTTTACCATCTGAGCCACCAGGGAAGCCCTTTCAGTTCAGTTCAGTCTCTCAGTCATGTCTGACTCTTTGTGACCCCATAAACTGCAGCATGCCAGGCTTCCCTGCCCATTACCAAATCCCGGAGTCCGCCCAAACCCATGTCCATTGAGTCGGTGATGCCATCCAACCATCTCATCCTCTGTCATCCCCTTCTCCTCCTGCCCTCATTCTTTCCCAGCATCAGGGTCTTTTCAAATGAGTCAGCTCTTTGCATCAGGTGGCCAAAGTATTGGAGTTTCAGCTTCAACATCAGTCCTTCCAATGAACACCCAGGACTGATCTCTTTAGGATGGACTGGTTGGATCTCCTTGCAGTCCAAGGGACTCTCAAGAGTCTTCTCCAACACCACTGTTCAAAAGCATCAATTCTTCAGTGCTCAGCTTTCTTTATAGTCCAACTCTCACATCCATACATGACTACTGGAAAAACCATAGCCTTGACTAGACAGACCTTTGTTGACAAAGTAATGTCTCTTCTTTTTAATATGTTGTCTAGGTTGGTCATAACTCTCCTCCCAAGGAGAAAGCTTCTTTTAATTTCATGACTGTAATCAACATCTGCAATGATTTTGGAGCCCAGAAAAATAAAGTGAGCCACTGTTTCCAGTTTCCCCATCTATTTGTCATGAAGTGATGGGACCGGATGCTGTGATCTTAGTTTTCTGAATGTTGAGTTTTAAGCCAACTTTTTCACTCTCTTCTTTCACTTTCATCAAGAGGCTTTTTAGTTCTTCATTTTCGGCCATAAGGGTGGTGTCATCTGCATATCTGAGGTTATTGATATTTCTCCTGGCAATCTTGATTCCAGCTTGTGCTTCCTCCAACCCAGCATTTCTCATGATGTACTCTGCATATAAGTTAAATAAGCAGGGTGACAATATACAGCCTTGATGTGCTCCTTTTCCTATTTGGAACCAGTCTGTTGTTCCATGTCCAGAGCTAACTGTTGCTTCCTGACCTGCATAAAGATTTCTCAAGAGGCAGGTCAGGTGGTCTGGTATTCCCATCTCTTTCAGAATTTTCCCCAGTTTATTGTGATCCACACAGTCAAAGGCTTTGGCATAGTCAATAAAGCAGAAATAGATGTTTCTCTGGAACTCTGTTGCTTTTTCCATGATCCAGCGGATGTTGGCAATTTGATCTCTGGTTCCTCTGCCTTTTCTAAAACCAGCTTGAACATCTGGAAGTTCACGGTTCACATATTGCTGAAGCCTGGCTTGGAGAATTTTGAACCTTATTTTAATAGTGTGTGAGATGAGTGCAATTGTGTGGTAGTTTGAGCATTCTTTGGCATTGCCTTTCTTTGGGATTGGAATGAAAACTGACCTTTTCCAGTCCTGTGGCCACTGCTGAGTTTTCCCAATTTGCTGGCATATTGAGTGCAACACTTTCACAGCATCATCTTTCAGGATTTGAAATAGCTCAACTGGAATTCCATCACCTCCACTAGCTTTGTTCATAATGATACTTCCTAAGGCCCACCTGACTTCACATTCCAGGATGTCTGGCTCTAGGTGAAAGTGAGTGATCACACCTTCATGATTATCTGGGTCGTGAAGATCTCTTTTGTACAATTTTTCTGTGTATTCTTGCCACCTCTTCTTAATATCTTCTGCTTCTGTTGCTGCTGCTGCTGCTGCTAAGTCACATCAGTCACGTCCAACTCTGTGTAACCCCATAGATGGAAGCTTACCAGGCTCCTCTGTCCCTGGGATTCTGCAGGCAAGAACACTGGAGTGGGTTGCCTTTTCCTTCTCTAATGCATGAAAGTGAAAAGTTAAAGTGAAGTCGCTCAGTCATGTCTGACTCTTAGCGACCCCGTGGACTGTAGCCTATGAGGCTTCTCCGTCCATGGGGTTGTCCAGGCAAGAGTACTGGAGTGGGGTGCCATTGCCTTCTCCTTCTGCTTCTGTTAGGTCCATACGATTTCTGGCCTTTATTGAGCCCATCTTTACATGAAATGCTCCATTGGTATCTCTTTTCTTGAAGAGATCTCTAGTCTTTCCCATTCTATTGTTTTCCTCTATTTCTTTGCATTGATCACTGAGGAAGGCTTTCTTATCTCTCCTTGCTATTCTTTGGAACTCTGTATTCAAATGGGTATATCTTTCCTTTTCTCCTTTGCTTTTCGCGTCTCTTCTTTTCACAGCTATTTGTAAGGCCTCCTCAGACAACCATTTCACTTTTTTGCATTTCTTTTTCTTGGGGATGGTCTTGCTCCCCATGTCCTGTACAGTGTCATGAACCTCTGTCCATAGTTCATCAGGCACTCTGCCTGTCAGATCTAGTCCCTTAAATCTATTTCTCACTTCCACTGTATAGTCATAAGGGATTTGATTTAGGTCATACCTGAATGGTCTAGTGGTTTTCCCCACTTTCTTCAGTTTAAGTCTGAATTTGGCAATAAGAAGTTCATGATCTGAGCCACAGTCAGCTCCCGGTCTTGTTTTTGCTGACTGTATAGAGCTTCTCCATCTTTTTTAAGAGTGTATAAATGACTGTGTGTGTGTGTGTGCTTAGTCACTCAGTAATGTCAGACTCTTTGCGACCCCATAGACTGTATACCAGTTTCCTCTGTCCATGGGATTCTCCAGGCAAGAATACTGGAGTGGGTTGCCATGCCCTCCTCCAGGGGATCTTCCAGACCCAGGGATTGAACCCAAGTCTCCTGTGTCTCCTGCATTGGCAGGTGGGTTCTTTACCACCAGGGCCACCTGGGATGGGAAGCCCGATCTTATATGTGGAATCTACAAAGTTGAACATGTAGAAGCAGAGAATTGAAGAGTGGTTACCAGAGGTGGGGAAGAGGGGGGAAATGGACGGTATTGATCGAAGGTTACAAAGTTGCAGTTATATAAAAAGAATAAGCCTAGAGATCTTATGTACAGCAGAATGACTGTAGTTAACAGTACTTTATTGAAGACAGGAAATATGCTAAGAGCAGATTTCAGGGCTCTCATCACCCAAACCAAGCGGTAACTATATGAGAATATGACATGTTAACCACTTATTACTGTAGTAATCTTTTCACTCTGAGTATGTGTTCCAAATCATCATGTTGTATTCAAGTTTATACAGTTATTATTAAAATAAAATACTTTTAAAATGTGGACCGAGAAGAATGTTAAAAACTGCCTTCAGGCAAGTCTTCCTTTCCTTCTTTCCTTCCTTCCTTTCCTTCAACATGTCTACAGTATAAAAGGGTATCAGAGAGAAGATTTCAGGAGATATAAGCAAAATAGATCCTCCAAAAGAAATACTATTGTCCAAAGAAAAGAGATTTGTCAAAGGAAAAGTACTCTCCTTGTCTTTCACAAACATAAAAGTTCTGAAAATTATCAGTATATTTATGGAAAGATACAAAAAAGAGTGAATAAAGTTAATGGCTACTGTAGGTTGAAGAGGCCCAGAGGTGGGGAGGGGAGTGAACCCCTGGTCTATGTTCCCTGGCCTCTGATGACAGCGGGAGGAAGCATGTATGTAATAAGCTGTCCTGGTATCAGTTAAGCTTGTGCTTTGAAGAAGGAAAGTTTTGACAGTTTTTGTGAATCCATCATTGGCTTAAAGTGAAACTTTGTCTTTCAATTAAAGTCTTTGATTTAGCTCTGCTTGTATTTCTCGCATTCCTGGGAGTTCTAGCAAAGAGGGCATTTGGGCATGCTGTCCTGGCCACAGGAAATTAAAATATAATCTTGGTAGATATATTGGAAATGGTACCAAGACAGATCCTATAATTTTATGGTACATGGCCACTTTCTGGCATGCAGATCTCTCTGTAGGAACCAGACAAATTCATTTAGAGGCAGTAACATTCTCTCAAGGGTAACATCCTGAATTGCGCTCAAGCCACAGAAATAAAAATATTTGATTCAGATACAGCATGGTTCACTCTTGAATTTAAAATTTTAATTTGAATGTTCCTCTTGCAATGAATAAGTGCCCCCAATCTAGCATGTGAAAGCATATGGTAACATCTCTCACACAAGCTTCCAGTCTTTCACAGGCTGTCAGAATTAATCACAATAAAAATAACAGCTTGTTGGTGTTTGAATGGTTTACACAATTCCTTCACGTGTGTCACCCCATTAGACTTTCATAATAAACTTATGTGGTAGGTAGTGCAGGGGATAAAATTATGCTGTTTTCAAAGGTGTGGAAACTGAGATCCAGGTTAGTTAACCAGCCAGTTGCATGTCACATCATGGGTCGGTGAAGTGACATAGCCAGATGACAGGTCCATATTGTTGTTGTCTGTTTCAGTGCTGCAGTCAATTCCTTGATGGTGCCATTGACACAGCTCTGTGATTCTGTGCCGCCCAAGAGAGTAAATTTAAAATTCTTCAAAGCTCAAAGACCATATGCACTTACCTCTAGGAATAATATTAAACCAAGAGACTGCGGAAATGCATCCTCCAGCACAGTCAGGCTATAGAGGCAGATGTAGTGGAAGCAGCTCTAAAGATAGAAGGAAAGCTAGCTGGGTCCCTCACCTGAGCTGGGTAGGAAGGGCAGTGTTGGGTCTGCTTGAGTCACTAATTATCTGCAAACATTGAATTTAAAGACAGAGGAATGGGTCTTGCTGTTCTCGATTCTCTTGAAAATCGGTGAATAAATGGTTAAAGAGGGATCTGTAATATTTATCAACCTTAGCCTCATGTCCTCTTCTCTCAGCCACATTGCCAATGTCTATTACCTTATGCAGATTGGAGGTTGCTTCTGCACTAGAAATAACTGCTGACCTCACAGAAGTGCCAACTTCCTTCCAAATGTCAATATGACATCTCTTTTTGGTGTCATGATCTTTTTGTTATCATCATTCCTGTATTAGCAGTCTGAAGTACTTGAAGTGTTCAAGAATACTCAAGGACTAGGGTACTGAAGTTCTCTTACTTCTCTTAGCTACCTCCCAGCAGGGGAGCCCACAGTCATAAAAGTGCTGAACTACTAAAATAATCATAAATAGCTACTATTTTTCAACATTTACTTAGTGCTACTAGGTTCCAAGAACTGTTCAAAAGACATCATCAGTATTTGTTAATTTTCACAATGACAGTATGAGACTGAACTCAGTTCAGTTCATGTGATTCCCCATTCTATACATGGAGAAACTGAAGTGCAGAGAAGTTAACTTGCCCAAAGTTATAAGCGGATGTTAGGGACCACAGATTCCCATACCAGGAACTCTGATTCCTATGCAAAGCTAAGGTTCTAGAAAACAAACAGACATATAAACCCATCTTCAGGTGTTATTGAAGGGCAAGTACAAGAGTGTCCAATCTTTTGGGATGGAAGAATTTCCCCAACTAGGGTTGTCAGATTTCCCCAATGAAAATACAGTATTCTCTGTTCAATTTTAACTTCAAGTAAACCCAACAATTCAACAATTTTTTAAAGGATAAGTATGAATTATACATACCTGGGACATACTTATCATTCCCCCCCCCCAAAAAAAAAACATTTTGTTGATCTGTAATTCAAATTTAACTGAGCATTCTGTATTTTATCTGGCAACCTTACCCACAACCCACCACTGCCACCTGCTTGGTGAGTCAAGTTCTCCTTATTTAGATGCTCTTGCAGTTGGGCAGTTCTGCTTCTTCCTGCTTCCTGGATCATTTCTGTGGAATCTTTATCAATCAAAATGAGTAAGGCTAACTAAATTTAACCCTCTGGGGTTTCTTCACAAGCCTTCCCAATGACTGCTTTGGATGTCTTCACACCTCCCCAAGTCAGCTCCCTAACTGAGAGGTATGTCCGACCTTCACCCTCAGGCAAATAAACACCTTGAAGGGGGTGGCTTGGACAGTGTTTTCTTCCCAAATGCTATTTTCCCCAAAATGGGATTTATCAAAGTCAGAACTTCAATGTATTGTGTCTTTTTTCCTACTTAGCAGTTAACCTTGTTTAGAATCTTCCTCTTTAGAATTTGCTGTGAGATACTGAAAGAAAGACTTCCCTGGTGGCTCAGACGTTAAAGCATCTGCCTACAATGTGGGAGACCGGGGTTCAATCCCTGAGTCAGGAAGATCTCCTGGAGAAGGAAATGGCAACCCACTCCAGTATTCTTGCCTGGAGAATCCCGTGGACAGAGGAACCTGGTAGGCTACAGTCCATGGGGTCACAAAGAGTCGTACACGACTGAGTGACTTCACTTTCACTTTCACTGAAAGAAAAGTGAAAATGTTAGCTGCTCAGTTGTATCTGACTCTTTGCAACATATGGACTATAAGCTGCCTCAGCCCATGGAATTCTCCAAGCAAGAATGCTGGAATGAGTTGACATTTTCTCCAAGGGGTCTCCCCAATGTGGGGATCAAACTCAGGTCTCCTGCATTGCAGGCAGATTCTTTACCAACTGAACCACTCAAGAAGCCCATAGAATATGAAAATCTTAGCATCTACCCAAGCGTCTGAGACTTCTTGCTGCTGCTACTGCTAAGTCACTTCAGTCGTGTCTGACTCTGCAACCCCATAGATGGCAGCCCACCAGGCTCCCCCGTCCCTGGGATTCTCCAGGCAAGAACACTGGAGTGGGTTGCCATTTCCTTCTCCAATGCATGAAAGTGAAAAGTTAAAGTGAAATCACTCAGTCATGTCCGACTCTTAGTGACCCCACGGACTGCAGCCTACCAGGCTCCTCTGTCCATGGGATTTTCCAGGCAAGAGTACTGGAGCGGGGTGCCATTGCCTTCTCCAAGAGACTTCTTGGTCCTGTCCTTTCTGGAAAAAGTCAGTAAGAACTGGTCTTTCCAAAATCAACTTCCTGCCATGTGTGAAACTTCCAAGGAAGTGAGACACTTCCTGTTTTTAGCCTCCAAGCAGGTTGGTGGGTCATGCACTTCACTCTCTAAAATGTACATCACCCTTGACACGAAGAGGTCCAACAAGCTGAATATGAACAGAGACTTATGCCCCTTCTGGCATTTGAGTAAGAATTCAGTTTAGCAAAACTGGCTTTTCTGCCCTGTGTTTATAGTTCAAGGTCACCCAAGGTTCCCACACCAGGCATACAGTGAGCATCCAGAAACACGTAGGAAGAAGAAGGGAAGTAAGAGAAAGAAAGTGTGTTGTTAGTCACTCAATCGGGTCTGACTCTTTGCGACCCCGTAGACTGTAGCCCACCAGGTTCATCTGTTCAGGGGATTCTCCAGGCAAGAATACGGAGTGGGCTGACACGAGAAAGAAAGAGACTATGAAATTGCAGAAATGAATATTAGTTTTCTATCACATCTAAAACCTTTCCAAGTTGGCTAATTAAATTATACCTTCCAACTGAGAATGCAAACACAATTTCAGGTTCTAATCTCTCAGTAATCAAGCGTTCTATTATTAATGTCCTTTTCCTTTTTCTGGGCTTAATTGCTCATTGTACTACATGTGGCATTGATTAGCAGTGGGAAGACTGTATTCTCTTTGGTTGGCTTGTGAGGAAACTGGCTATAAAAAGACATTGAATTGGAAAGCAAAGCAGGCTCTATCCAGCTGTGATGTGGTGAGTCGGGGGTCTGTGTCTGAGGAAGCAAAGCCAGCCAGCTTGTTTAGTTTGAAATAACAGCATAAAGTTCCATATCTGCCTTGATCAAACTATTCTTGACCAAACATGACCGTAAATCGACAGAGAACTTTAACGACAATGATCTGGCAGAGCTTTACAGTTTATAACATGCTGTTTTACAGGTATCATTTTAGTTAATTGGGACCATAAATCTGTGAGTTAAATATTCTTATCCAGATTTTGCAGATGAGAAGTCTGATGCTTAGCAACGTTAAGTCACTTTGGTCAAATCAAATAGTGTGGTGAAGATAGAATTTAAACACGGACATTGCAAGTTCAAATCTTGTGGTCTTATAGGACACTGTCTCTCAATAATAGTGAGTCAACTCAATGTACTTTAACGAACATTGGGCAAATACTAAATCCATAAAACAATCGATGCACACTGAGAGGAAAAAAAATTGGTAGAGGCACACAGCTCTAACAAGACATGTGTTTGATGAGTTGTATTACAGATACAAGTAATCTGTGCAGCTAATGTAATACAAGAATCAAGGGGGGGAAATGTACTCAGGAAGGAAATATCTTTAAAGAGGAAGAGATATTTCAGTTGATCTTTGAAAGATAAGACATATTTTGACAACCAGAAAAGGGGAAGAGAATAGAGAAAACATTGAGTGGAGAGATATGGTAAGAAAGATCTTATGTTATGAAAAATATAATTACCACAATTTATAAAATTGTAAATTACCTGAGAGACTGATTGAAATGCAAATTGAGCTCATGTGAAGGAAATTGACTTCATTGTGTAAACAACACAAAATTTGGAATATTTCTCCAGAAATATCACTAACACAAAGGGTTTCCAAATTGACTTTTTTACCATATGTAATCAGAGTGCCATTAAACACAAATGTGCCACTCCAAGTGTCCCACTGCACTACAAGTGTGTAACTAGTGGTGTGACAGTGTGCTTGGACATAACCCCTCTAACAGGAATGCGCATTTTTACACATCGAGCCTCAGCAGCAAATGCACATTCCCTTTGCCACTAGTATCTGGGGCTGCAGTTTCCTGTTCTGGGTTGTTGTTCAGTTGCTAAGTTGTGTCTGCCTCTTTGTGACCTCATGGACTGTAGCTCCCTGTCTTTCACTATTTCCCGGAGTGTGCTCAGATTCATGTCCATTGAATCGGTGATGCCATCTAACCGTCTCACCCCTGTCACTCTCTTCTCCTCTTACCCTCAATCTTTCCCAGCATCTGGGTCTTTTCCAATGAGTTGGCTCTTTGCATCAGGTGGCCAAAGTAGTTAGGCTTCAGCTTCATCATCAGTCCTTCCAATGAATATTTAGGGTTGATTTTCTTATTTCCTTATGGTAATCTCCATGGTTCCCTCCAACTCCAACACTTAGTTCTTTATTTCCATAACCTAGATCAGTTTTAGGAGGCCAAACTTAATGGCTCCATTTGGTTTCTGACTGTAGAACAACTGTGTAGAGTGCAGAGAGCAGAAAGGCACTCATACCTTTCTGCATTGGAGGCAGAAAGGCGTGAGGCAGATCTGTGTGTCTTTGAGGAAATATCAGTGATGTCCCACTAATGGGAGCTCCATTTGTATATATTCTTCCTGAATGACACCCATGTGTCAATCTCTTTCAATGACTTAGCTGGTATATAGAAAAGCACTTGGGATTTTCATGATTTGCAGTAGACGGTCAAGCTAATGGAGAACAGCATCTTTTCCTAACTTTCCTTACCAAGCTTCTGTTCCTAATTGCATTGCTTCCCCAGGCACAGATGAGACCTGCAGCTCTGGTCTGCATAGCCCTGTTCCAAATATCATGAGTCATAAGGAAACTAGGAAAGGGGCTGAAAGCCAGAAACCTAGAGCTTCCACACTTATCTTTCCTTCTGAACAGGATGGATCCTACAACTTCTGGCATTGTCTCATGGGTCAGTTATTAATTGAATGTTTCTTTCTTTACCCTATGCATCCAGCACTCTCCCAAGTGCTGTGGGTGGTTATAGACAGTGAGGGAAAGCATTCAGTAGTGGTTGAATGCATATAATCCAGATCCAGACTGTGTTTAAGTGGTAATTCTCTGTGTGGTTTTGGCAAGAATATTCAGCCTTGCTGTCCCTCATCTGTGAAATGAAGTGGGTAATATAATTACCTTTCTCATAAATCTTAGGACTATCATTAGCAAATAAATTGAGATATACATATATGACTCAGAACTGTATTTGACACAGAAGAAAAGTTTCATACATTTTAGACATTGTTTATCATTATTAGGTTAGGTAATAAGACCAATAACCGGAATAAAAGACAGAAATGGCAATCATTACTGTAGGCTTAGTAAATAATGTGAGAATTAAAACAGTTTGATGGAGAGAAATCAGAGAATTTACAAAGGAGGGAGTATTTGAATAAATGTTGAATGGATCTATGTTCTAATCCCTTTTGTTTAAAAGTCCTGAGGATTCCTTCGATGTCCTGCTCTTTTATAGCATCTAATTCATGGAGAGTCAAGTCTTCAAGCTATGTGACATTTGAGAGCTCTGTTACTGTAGAAATAAGGGATCTGCTTATCATTCTTTTGTTATAGATGAAAGTTAAGAGTATTTTAATTGTTTCATACATGTACTACTAAAATATAAAGACACCTTAAAGAGACCAGCATTTTTGCCTTTTCTAAGAGATGATGTATTTTTATATATCCTTTTTTAGAAAAGAGAATTCATTATCTTTGTCATGATTTTTAGACTTCTCCCATGTTAGCACTGATATCATAGTACAAAGTTTCCATCCTAGCACACTGTATCTTCCATTACTCATCACTACTGTGGAAACTCAGAATTCAAATTTTGACAGTCTTACTCTAACTAAAAACATCATCATCCTACACAATCCACATTAAACTTATTGCTAAACCCTGGCTTACAAAACTGTCTTCCTCTTTATCCTTCCTACCACTGCCTGGTATAGACTGCTATTATGTCTCATCTGAATAATTACAATAATTTTAAACTGATCTTTCACTTCATTTTTCATACTTGTGTTATCTTTCTAATAATGATTATCTGGTTAAGTCACCCTCAAATTCTTTGGAAATTCCCTGTCTTCTTTAAGAATAGCTTCTAAATGGCTTAGTATGGTACACAAAGTTCTTCCATTAAAAAAAAAAGCACTTTTATATTGGAGTATAGCCAATTAACAATGTGGTGATTGTTTTAGGTGGACGGTAAAGGGACTCAGCCATACCTATACATGTATATCCATTCTGCCCCAAATTCCCCTCCCATCCAGAGTGCCATGTAACATTGAGCAGAATCCCATGTGCTATAAATACAGTAAGTCCTTCTTGGTTATCAATTTTAAATATAGCAACGCATACATGTTTATCCCAAACTCCCTGACTATCCTGCCCCTCTGTTCTTCCTCCTGGCAACCATAAGTTTGTTCTCTAAGACTGTGAGTCTCGTTTCTAGTTCGTAAGTTCATTTGTATCATTCCTTTTTAGAAAAAAAAAAATTCTTCTGTTTTTGCTCCAACTTATCTCATTAGCTGAATGTTAGAATCTCCTACCATGGTAGCCTATACATACTGTATTTCAACTATATGTACATTTTTGTCTTTTCCAAATGCAACCAAGACATTTCAAGCCATGTTCATGTGCAATATATCTTACCAGCCTGATAAACTCCTCTTCATCTTTTAAAATATATATTAAATATGATTTCAACAATTGGAAGCTTTTTGAAATGCACTCAAGCGCATCGTTGCTATTTTCTTTGTGATCATGTAGCACTTTAATATGCACTGCCGTGTGGCACTTAATATGCTGTATTGTTTTAATTTGCACGTCTTTAATGATGAGCAAGGACAAGCATATTTAATATGTTCTTCCGTCATTTACATTGTTAAATTAATAAATTGTGTAGTTCTTTTTGCCCACTATTCTGTTCTTTGGTTGGCCTTTTCCCTATTGATTGGAAAGAACTCTATACATTAAGAAAATCAGTCTTTGTAATAAGTTTCCATGCTGTTGTTGTTCAGCCGCTAAGTCATGTCCAGCTCCTTGTGACCCCATGGACTGCAGCACTCCAGGCTTCCTTGTCTTTCACTATCTCCCAGTTTGTTCAAACTCATTTCCATAGAGTCAGTGATGCCATCCAACCATCTCATCCTCTGCTGTCCTTTTCTTTTGAGTTCAGTCTTTCCCAGCATCAGAGTCTTTTCCAGTGAGTCAGCTCTTCGCATCAGGTGGCCAAAGCACTGGAGCTTCAACTTCAGCATCAGTCTTTCCAGAGCATAGTCAGGATTAATTTCCTTTAAGATTGACTGGTTTGATCTCCTTTCGGTCCAAGGAACTCTCAAGAGTCTTCTCCAGCACCACAATTTGAAAGCACTCAGTGCTCAGCCTTCTTACTGCCCAGCTCTCCCATCCATACATTCCATGTAGTCATCTGCTTGTTCTTTTCTCTTTTTCTTTTTTTTTTTAAACTTAAGGTAATACTCATATAATTATTTTTAAAAACAACATGGAGTTAAATGTATCAAACTTATAACAAAATCAGGGTGCCATGACAACTGGGTCATGTGTTTACTAGTTTGCCTCGGTCACTGCATAGTGGGATTTTTTGACAGACACCACCATATTTACTATACTTTTAACCTTAACATTCTATATATATGACAGATATATATATAGCAGATATATATTTCAAAAATTTTTGTCAATTTTGAAACTCACTATGAATGTTGAATGAATGTGTTTAAAACATCACAGATTATCACTGAAAGAAAATAGATAAATAGTTTGGGTTTAAAATACAAAATATATCATATTTGGCAACCATAACACACTTAATTGCTTCTCCCACTTTCTTAGAAGATCACATTAAAGTGTGATCATATTAAAGATCACAATAAAATATGAATGCACTCCTTTCTGTTTGACTTTACTTTCTTTAACTTTTATTATAAAAGAAAACCCAGATGCACAAGACCACACAAATAAATATATATATTTCACTAAATTATTATAAGATAATAATAAGATCATCTCATCAACCAGTTTAAGACATAGATCTTTGCCAGCCATCTCAGAATTTCCCTCCATCGCCTCACCCCAGTCTCTCCTCTCTTTCAAAATTAGCCACTATTCTAATGTTAATAGTAGCCAAACCTTGTATTTGTTTATAGTTATATCATACTAGTGTATATTACAGATATACACCAAAAAAACCTTAATAGTGTTCATTTTACCTATGTGCCAAAAAGATTATTTCTTTAGTCTTTAAAATCCAGTACATTTAGTAGACTTGTGTTGGTTCTTCTCTATTATTTTTAGGTTCATGTTGAATTCTATCCATCATGTTAAATATAGTAGGGGGAGATAGTTTTCATTTTCCTTTCCAATCTGTATTCATTTGATTTATTTCTATTGCCTTATTGCACTGAATAAGGCATCAAGTATAGTGTTAAATAGACGTTACAGCAGAATTCTTGGTTTGTTCTCAACCTTCAATAGGAAACATTTGGCTTACTGTCATTAAGGATGATTTTATTTAGCAGTAGGTTTTTGTAGGTATGCTTTCCTGGGTTGAGAAAGATTTCTTCTATTCCTGTTCAGCCGACAGTTTGTGTCAAGAAGGAGGGGATGTTGAAACACATCAATGCTCTTCTCTGTTTACTGAGATGAACATATAATTTTGGATTGGGCACTGGACATTGGGAATATGATGCTTCCAAGCGTCCCGATTTTGTTCAGTTCAGTTCAGTCGCTCAGTCGTGTCCGACTCTTTGCAACCCCGTGAATCGCAGCACGCCAGGACTCCCTGTCTATCACCAACTCCCAGAGTTCACTCAAACTCACGTCCATTGAGTCGGTGATACCATCCAACCATCTCATCCTCTGTCATCACCTTCTTTTCCTGCCCCCAATCCCTCCCAGCATCCGAGTCTTTTCCAATGAGTCAACTCTTCACATGAGGTGGCCAAAGTACTGGAGTTACAGCTTTAGCATCATTCCTTCCAAAGAACACCCAGGCCCGATCTCCTTCAGAATGGACTGGTTGGATCTCCTTGCAGTCCAAGGGACTCGAAAGAGTCTTCTCCAACACCACAGTTCAAAAGCATCAATTCTTTGGTGCTCAGCCTTCTTCACAGTCCAACTCTCACATCCATACACGACTACTGGAAAAACCAGAGCCTTGACTAGACAGACCTTTGTTGGCAAACTAATGTCTCTGCTTTTCAATATGCTATCTAGGTTGGCCATAACTTTCCTTCCACGGAGTAATGCACCATCTGCTGTGATTTTGGAGCCCCCCCAAAATAAAGTCTGATACAGTTTCCACTGTTTCCCCATGTATTTCCCATGAAGTGATGGGACCAGATGCCATGATCTTCGTTTTCTGAATGTTGAGCTTTAAGCCAACTTTTCCACTTTCCTCTTTTACTTTCATCAAGAGGCTTTTTAATTCCTCTTCATTTTCTGCCATAAGGGTGGTATCATTGCATATCTGAGGTTATTGATATTTCTCCTGGCAATCTTGATTCCAGCTTGTGCTTCTTCCAGCCCAGCATTTCTCATGATGTACTCTGCATAGAAGTTAAATAATCAGGGTGACAATATACAGCCTTGACATACTCCTTTCCTATTTGTTCCATGTCCATCCAGTTGTAACTGTTGCTTCCTGACCTGCATATAGATTTCTCAAGAGGCAGGTCAGGTGGTCTGGTATTCCCATCTCTTTAAGAATTGTCCACAGTTTATTGTGATCCACACAGTCAAGGGCTTTGGCATAGTCAATAAAGCAGAAATAGATGTTTTTCTGGAACTCTCTTGCTTTTTCGATGATCCAGCGGATGTTGGCAATTTGATCTCTGGTTCCTCTCCCTTTTCTAAAACCAGCTTGAACATCTGGAAGTTCACGGTTCACATATTGCTGAAGCCTGGCTTGGAGAATTTTGAGCAGTACTTTACTAGCGTGTGAGATGAGTGCAATTGTGCAGTAGTTTGAGCATTCTTTGGCATTGCCTTTCTTTGGGATTGGAATGAAAACTGATCTTTTCCAGTCCTGTGGCCACTGCTGAGTTTTCCCAATTTGCTGGCATATTGAGTGCGGCTCTTTCACAGCATCATCTTTCAGAATTTGAAAGAGCTCAGCTGGAATTCCATCACCTCCACTAGCTTTGTTCATAGTGATGCTTTCTAAGGCCCACTTGACTTCACATTCCAGGATGTCTGGCTCTAGGTGAGTGATCACACCATCATGATTATCTGGACCATGAAGATCTTTTTTGAACAGTTCTTCTGTGTGTTCTTGCCACCTCTTCTCAATATCTTCTGCTTCTGTTAGGTCCATACCATTTCTGTCCTTTATTGAGCCCATCTTTGCATGAAATGTTCCCTTGGTATCTCTAATTTTCTTGAAGAGATCTCTAGTCTTTCCCATTCTGTTGTTTTCCTCTATTTCTTTGCATTGATCGCTGAGGAAGGCTTTCTTACCTCTTCTTGCTATTCTTTGGAACTCTGCATTCAGATGCTTATATCTTTCCTTTTCTCCTTTGCTTTTCGCTTCTCTTCTTTTCACAGTTATTTGTAAGGCCTCCCCAGACAGCCATTTTGCTTTTTTGCATTTCTTTTCCATAGGGATGGTCTTGATCCCTGTCTCCTGTACAGTGTCATGAACCTCATTCCATAGTTCATCAGGCACTCTATCTATCAGATCTAGGCCCTTAAATCTATTTCTCACTTCCACTGTATAATCATAAGGGATTTGATTTAGGTCATACTTGAATGGTCTAGTGGTTTTCCCCACTTTCTTCTGTGGTGGCTCAGACGGTAAAGTGTCTGCCTGCAATTTGGGAGACCTAGGTTCGATCCCTGGGTTGGGAAGATCCTGTGGAGAAGAAAATGGCAATCCACTCCAGTACTCTTGCCTGGAAAACTCCATAAACTGAGGAGCCTGATAGGCTACAGTCCATGGGGTCGCAAAGAGTCAGACACGACTGAGCGACTCCACTTTCACTTTCATACCTGAGTTCATGATCTGAGCCACAGTCAGCTCCCGGTCTTGTTTTTGCTGATGGTATACAGCTTCTCCATCTTTGGCTGCAAAGAATATAATCAATCTGATTTTGTTGTTGACCATCTGGTGATATCCATGTGTAGAGTCTTCTCTTGTGTTGTTGGAAGAGGGTGTTTGCTATGACCAGTGCGTTCTCTTGGCAAAACTCTATTAGCCTTTGCCCTGCTTCATTCTGTATTCCAAGGCCAAATTTGCCTGTTACTCCAGGTGTTTCTTGACTTCCTACTTTTGCATTCCAGTCCCCTATAATGAAAAGGACATCTTTTTTGGGTGTTAGTTCTAAAAGGTCTTGTAGGTCTTCATAGAACCATTCAACTTCAGCTTCTTCAGCATTACTGGTTGGGGCATAGACTTGGATTACTGAGATATTGAATGGTTTGCCTTGGAAACGAACAGAGTTCATCCTGTTGTTTTTGAGATTGCATCCAAGTACTGCATTTCGGACCCTTTTGTTGACCATGATGGCTACTCCATTTCTTCTAAGGGATTCCTGCCTGCAGTAGTAAATGTAACGGTCATCTGAGTTAAATTCACCCATTCCAGTCCATTTTATTTCACTGATTCCTAGATTCTTTTTTCCATCTAATTTTATTTTATTTTTAAACTTTACAATATTGTATTTGTTTTGCCAAATATCAAAATGAATCCGCCACAGGTATACATGTGTTCCCCATCCTGAACCCTCCCCCCTCCTCCCTCCCCATACCATCCCTCTAGAATGTTGATGTTCACTCTTGCCATCTCCCGTTTGACTACTTCCAATTTGCCTTGATTCATGGACCTGACATTCCAGGTTCCTGTGCAATATTGCTGTTTACAGCATCGGACCTTGCTTCTATCACCAGTAAACATCCACAGCTGGGTATTCTTTTTGCTTTGGCTCCATCCCTTCATTCTTTCTGGAGTTATTTCTCCACTGATCTCCAGTAGCATATTGGGCACCTACTGACCTGGGGAGTTCCTCTTTCAGTATCCTCTCATTTTGCCTTTTCATGCTGTTCATGGGGTTCTCAAGGCAAGAATACTGAAGTGGTTTGCCATTCCCTTCTCCAGTGGACCACATTCTGTCAGACCTCTCCTCTGTGACCTGTCCATCTTGGGTGGCCCCACACGGCATGGCTTAGTTTCATTGAGTTAGACAAGGCTGTGTGATTAGATTGACTAGTTTTCTGTGAGTATGGTTTCAGTGTGTCTGCCCTCTGATGCCCTCTTGCAACACTTACCGTCTTACTTGGGTTTCTCTTACCTTGGGCGTGGGGTATCTCTTCACAGCTGCTCCAGCAAAGCGCAGCCGATGCTCCTTACCTTGGGCGAGGGGTATCTCCTCACTGCTGCCCCTCCTGACCTTGAATGTGGAGTAGCTCCTCTTGGCCCTCCTGCACCCACGCAGCCACCGCTCCTTGGACATAGGGTTGCTCCTCTCGGCATTTTGTAGTCTTCCTTTAAAGAGTATTAAATTTGCCATTGGCAGGAAATTTTAATTTACTTAGAGATCAACTTCAAAAATTTCTCAAAATTCAATTTTTAGCTTTTCTAAAGTCTGTTGTAGGGCTGTTTTATTCCTATTTCTAAGGTATAATAAGATGTGATCTTTCTTGGAGGTTGAAAGTTGAACATTTGCTAAACCTGTGTTAGCTCCAGTTTTGTTCAGCTTATTCCTCTCCAGTAGTTGCTCTTTCCCATGTACTTGTTCTTTGCCTAGTCTCCTCAAGTCTCATCCTAAAGAAATGAAGCTTCTCATTCAGCCAAAGACTGAAGAGAACCCCAGTGTTCATTTCTGGAACTCTTTCTCTACATTGTTCTCTTCCCTCTTGCTCTAAGCATCACTTCCACTGCAGTCTTCAGTGAAAACTGATTCCTTGGTTACTCAACTCAGAAAAACAAAACAACAACAACAAAAAAACTGGTCTTATCTGGTTGGTTCTTCTATATACACCTTGGTCCAGAAAGTCCCCCCAAGCAGAAAGTTAGGGTGTTATTACAGTTTACTTTGCCGTTTTCCTCAATTAAGAATCACATGCTACACTACGTACTGTTCAATGTCTGAAAACAACTGCTTCATTCTTTTTTCCATTTCCACCCGCCTCCAGAACTCTTCTGGTTCATAGAACTTCATCATCCCTAAACTGTGTACCCTTCCAAAGAAATATCAAACTTTTATTATTTTAGGAAGTTTTTCTTGAATTATAGCTTATTTAATATGTGTTTTATTGCTTTGGCTTTCTTTTTCAGGGACGCCTAGTACTCATGTTTCAGATTGCCTTTGCCTAACTTTAATAACTGTCACTTTTCTCACATCTCTTTCTCTTTTCTTCTTCAGTTTTTAAAATTTCCACAGGGTTAAAATTTGACATTTTATTTGTGTCAAAGTATTGTTTTTTCTTCTTTGTATTCCCTAGTTAGTTCACTATTCAGAAGCATCTGTCTTTAATTTTTTCTATGTTCCTGCAACAGCTGTTTCTCTGCCTGATTATTTTTCTGGAGCTAAGTCTAAATGAACAATTTATTCTTTATTTTAACTCTCACTGGCTGAATTTCACCCATTTGATTTCGCCCATTTTGAAAACTTCTATCTTCAGGATTTGTGACGTTACTCTTAATTGATGCTCTTATATTTCCGGCCATTTCCTCTCAGACTCCTTCCTGAGCACTGCTTCCTCCATCTCATATTCAATTTGGGGAGTTCCATTCTTACTTCACAGTTCTAATTACTCCACTGTGCCTCATGTGAGTTCATATATCCCTATGTATTTATCAATTCTGTATTTACTATTAACTGTATGTTTCCTGCAAGAGCACTGCTCCAGTCACTCCGTAGCATCTTCACCAATCTTGTGTGTGTGTGTGTGTGTGTGTGCATGCAAACTTCGCCAGGTCTTCTAAGTGGTCTTTCCACTTCTAGTCTAGGTACCCTCAAATGAATTCTCCATGTGAGTAACTGATCTAAAATACAAATATAACCTTTTCACTGTCATCTATAAAAATCTTTCAGTTGCTTCCTATGTCCTTAATAATAGGATGTTGTTTAGTCACTCAGTTGTGTCCGACTCTATAGACTGTAGCCTGCCAGGCTTCTCTGTCCATGGAATTTCCTGGTCAAAATACTGGAATGGGTTGTCAGTTCCTTCCCCAGAGTATCTTCTTGATTCAAAGACCGAACCCACATCTCCTGCAAGTCTCCTGCATTGCAGATCATTCTTTACTGCTGAGTCATCAGGAAAGCCCAATAACAGAACATTGAAAGAAAAGTGAAAGTGAAATCACTCAGTCGTCTCCGACTCTTTGCGACCCCATGGACTGTAGCCTACCAGGCTCCTCAGTCCATGGAATTTTCCAGGCAAGAGTACTGGAGTGGCTTGCCATTTCCTTCTCCAGGGGATCTTCCCAACCCAGGGATTGAACCCTGGTCTCCTGCACTGTAAGCAGACGCTTTACCGTCTGAGCCACCATTACATGGTCATAAAAACAACCTACCTCTCCAGCTTCTCCTGCCTCTTACCACTTTCAGCCTTGTATTGAGAAATACTGAGCTACTTCTCATTTCCTGTGCACAGCATGCTTTTTCACACTGTATACTTCTCAAGCTGTTCCTTCTGCCGGGGTGCTCCAATCCCTCATCGTCAGACCTTGCTAACACACTTGAAAATCAGCACAGGCATTATTTCTTCCATGAAGCATCCTCCAGACACCCAGCTCAGTGCCACCTCAATGCTATCATCACATCTTATCTTTTTAGCTCAATGTCTGCCGTTAGGACACTTCCTGAAGTAATGGTTCCTTGGCAGTATTTCCCCCTGCATTGTACAATCTTGCCAAGAGCCGCTTTTAAATCTAAAGCCTATAACAATGTCTGATCCACATCGTGTTCTCAGTAATGTTTATGGAGCAATGTACCTGTGGAACGTGAGTCATATGTCCTTATGAATATATAAGAAGACTCATGAATATGTAAGAAAACTAAGGATCAGTAAATGCAGCCCTCTAATTTACAGCTGATATATCCTGAACTGAAATCAGAAAATTTTGGTTTTTAATCAGATGATATTTCCAGGTATACCATTCTGGATATTTTGGAAGTTATAAAATATTTTTCCTTCACACCATTAATGTTAAAAGTTCTAGTCAGTCTCTGTAACAGCTTAATAGTTAACATAACAGCGTCCTTTAATTTGATTTTTTTCATTCTTTAAGTTATATTTACTTGTATTTATAGCATTATATTTTATCCTATACTTTAGAATTATCCAAATTACAATATAATTTTATCCTGAAATTATTGTTTTGATCTTTAACCAAAGCAATATTAAGTTGGCTTTTTAAAAAATAATTGTACTGTTTGGCAAAATGTGATGGTTTCTCTATCATGTATCTTTTACAAATACTAAATATATAGTATTGCTAAAAATATATTTATGCTTTTTTTCTAGTAAAGACACTGAGTCCCAACAGTAATGTTTCTGTTTTCCTATTTTGAGAAATCAACTCTAATCCTAACCCTAATGCTAACTGTAATTTGACTTCCCAGGTAACACTAGTGGTAAGGAATCCTCCTGCTAATGCAGGATATGTGAGGTACATGGGTTTGGTCCATCGGTTGGGAAGATCCCTTGGAGAAGGAAATGGCAACCCACACCAGTTTTCTTGACTGAAAAATCCCATGGATGGAGGCGCCTGGAGGATTACAGTCCATGGGGGTGCAAAGAGTTGACAAAGACTGAGCGTGCATAGCACGCACACCCATGCAACCATAATCATGAGTTGATCTTGATTAGAATTTAGGAGTTAGAGTATCTAGTCAGAGAAAAAAGAATCCTAAACAGACCCACAGCAACAGAGAAAAAATGGGTGGTTCCCAGAAGGGAAGGGTTTGAGGGGATGGGCAACACAGGTGAAGGGGATTAAGCGGTGCAGATATCCAGTTATAAAATAAATAAGCCACAGAGAGGTAATATGCAGCATAAGAAATATAGTCAATAATTATTGCTATAAGTTTGTATGGGCACAGATGATTACTAGGCATATCACAGCGATCATTTCATAAGGTACACTACCTGAAACTGACACAATATTGTACCTCAAGGATGCTTCATTTAAAAAAGAATTCTAAGAAAATAAGCAAACAAACAAATAGATGTTTCTTTATACTGAGTTTGTTAGGTTTGGAATTTCAGCTTTGAATTAACTATTGGGAAACTATAGTTAAAAGAACTAATGAAAGGATTTGAAAATTCATCTGAGGAAATAAAAATTCTAAATAATTCTGAGTTCTACTAAGCTCTGTGCTGTAACAGACCAGCTGCTACCAAAGCAATGTATGTGTATTTTATTAGCTTAACTTCCTGAAAAAATATCCCCAATGAATTATGGCTCACTTAAAATTGCTTGAATATTACATTCTTGCCTATAACATAAAAATAATAATATCTCTCTCGCAGACAATGTCGTAAAATCTAAGTAAGGTGACACATGTGAAATTATTGTGTTAACTTTGGATGTATGTTTACTATCTTAATTATGCTACAGGGAGTAGTAAGATGTGTATTATAAATCTTCCCAGTGTTTCTTCCTGTTTCTCACAGTTTAGAACTGTGATTGTTTATTTCAGCGGCTTAGCAAAAAAGAGAGAGAGAGAAAATAATTCTCCCTGAAATATAGTAATCATTTCACAGCTCCACTTCAGTGCAACTGGGGTTTTCTCTCCAGGCTGTGAAGTTTTGCACCATTTCTTCTGTAATTCACTGCTGACTTGGACAACAGGCCTATATTTTGGGGGGAGTTAACAAGTGCCTTTCCCAAGAAGCATTTACTGGAGGAGAAATCACATCTCTCATGTTTACTCTCCCTGGTAATCCTCTCAGATAGCCTTGTCTCAACATTTGGGGAGGGTTTCTGGGTGCTCTGGGATTATTTCCATTCTCACTTACAGAAAGATGATTTAAATTCTCTACTTTCAAAGCTGCAGTCACTGTGGGATTTCTTTGTATGGACAGAACCTCAGTGAGAAAGAGTTCTGTGATTCATTGTGCTTATGCAATGAATTCATGGAGCTATGAAGCCATAAACCATCTTGAGGATAAACAGGAGGGTAAAGGTCTGCTCACCAAGAAATCCGTCCTGAGTAAGGATCGAGAATCAGTCTTTCTCTTTCTCGATCTAGCTCATCTCTCTCAATATCTCTCTTTCTCTCCCTCCTTGCCTCTTCCCCTCCCTTGCTTCCTCGTAATAGTTAGATACATGTATGGTGGCGCTAGTGGTAAAGAACTCACCTGCCAATGCAGGAGATGTAAGAAATTCAGATTCAGTCACTGGGTCAGGAAAACCCCCTGGAGAAGGAAATGGCAACCCACTCCAGAATGGCAACCCAACCCATTCTTGCCTGGGAAATCCCATGGACAGAGGAGCCTGGCGTGATCCACAGAGCTGCAAAGAGTCAGACACAACTGAAGTGACTTAGAACACTCATGTTAATTTTGAGATCTTTCCAAATTCTTTGAAAGACCTGTCCAATTTTTTTTTTTTTTTTTTTTTGTCATTTACCAGGATTGTCAATGTCACTATGTTTCCTCTAGGAATTTATTCTCAGTTCTACATGAAGAGTTATCGAGCAGAAAGGCAAGTACAACCTGCCCTTGAGGCTGAAATTATGTACGTCCCTGCTCGGAATTACCCAACAGGCTATTGGGATGGATGGTGACTCTTAAAATACTGAAATAGAAATTTGTGGTGTGTGCGTGGTTTCAGTACCAGCTCCACCACTTATGAGCTATTTGACTTTGACTGAGATAGTTTTAATTGCTGTAAGCCTCAGTTGTCTTGGGCTTCCCTGGTGGCTCAGACAGTAAAAGCATCTGCCTGTAATGTGGGAGACCCTGGGTTCGATCCCTGGGTTAGGAAGATCCCCTGGAGAAGGAAATGGCAACCCACTCCAGTACTCTTGCCTGGAAAATTCAGTGGATAGAGGAGCCTGGTGGGCTACAGTCCATGGGGTCACAAACAGTCTGATGTGACTGAGGGACTTCACTTTCCCTTTCAGATGTCTTTAATTAGATGGAAGTAACAGCTTTGTGAGACAGGTAGGGTGGGGCTGAGCAATTGCAGTTACTTCCTGAATAGAGAGCACTGCTGCTCCCACATCTTTACCCAAGAACAGAGTTATATTTTCACAAGATGCTTTTGTGACTTTTCTCTATTTCACACCTTTTTGCAAGTGTTGACAATGAATTCTCCAGCTCTGTCATGAGGTGGTCAGAGTTGATAGCTGGCTATTCCCTCAGCTTCCAACAGAAGACTCTCTCATTATGTGTGTATAAATAAGGGTTCTCTCCTAATTCTTTTGGACACATGTCAGCAGATTGGGCCAGAGAGCCTGTGTCTCTGTACTGTATTTTAACACCACATGGACAGATCAGTTCATTCACACAGTAATCAGGCAAACTGTACCAGTAATCTAAGGAATTCTTAATAAAAGGGTATAATCTCTCAATAGCTCCTTTGAATCTGTTCTACACAACTCTTGCTCAGATAATTTCTTCCCTCTAGAAAAGAGTGAGTTCTACAAATATGAAATAATTAATGAGTAAATTTTAGAAATAATGTTATGAAAGAAGAAGCATTTTTCCTCCCTCTCTTCCTACTTCCTTCCTTCCTTCTTTTTCTTCCTTCCTTTCTTCTTTCCATGCCTCTTTCTTTTCCTCTCCCTCCTCCTCTCTGTCATCTCCATTTCCCTTCAGAGTGAGCTAACATCAAGGCTTGAGACAGTTGTGAGTTGCCAGCAATAAGCAAAATGGAGATCCTGCCTCAGGTAATAATAAGAAAAGGGATGGTAAGGAATTTTGCCCAACATAGTTAGGGTGTAGTTGATGCTTACTTAAATTATGGGTTTTATTATTTTGAAAATTCAGATGCTACTAAAAGCTACAATCACTTGTGCAAGAAAAATGAGTGATGATTAGATGAAATTGTTTGTCATGACAATTAAAAACAGATTGTGCAAGTTTGAAAGAAAATCTCAGAAGTTTGAGACAAGTAAAAATATTAGCTTAAGTTAAAAAACTATCATTACAAACAAAGTAACCAAAAAATAAATATATCTTGACACTATCTCTAAGGTCAGTTTCAGAATTAAATTAGAAGTGAATTTAACATCAGAAGAAAAATATCATGATGTCATAGATATGCCTAAATCTATTTTAGATGAAAAAGAACTGTGCAGATTGAAAGCATCCATCAAGGACAGCTTGAAAAATAAAGTTTAGTTTGCTTTATTGTGGATCTAAAGTTAAGTTAGCAGAACAAATGTATGGGCAGTGAAGATTTAGTAATTTTATCAAACTTGTTGATTTCATTTTTAATGATGTAATTTGCAAAACATACTAATCCTTAAAGTTCTTGTGGGCAAAAAATCAGTAAAGAAATTTAACACTTAACAAGATTTATGACTTTTTTTTCCCCACTTTGAGACAAATCCAAGATAGAAAAAAAATGGGATGTTTTCTGATTGGCCAGAAAACACAGCATCATTCACTAAGGGCACTTCACCTCCATGAATTAGAGATTGTCTCTTTGAATCTTAGAGTTCAATAGGCCATTATGAGCAACACAATTTCTTTGGAAAATATCATCTCTATTGATTCATTCTTAATGAAATAGGAACTGATTTTGAAAGCCAGCTATTTGTGAGATTTTCTGAACTCTGTATTGATTTTTTTCTCAATCATAAAATTATCTAAAATAATAAAGTGGATTGATTCATTTTTAATGTTAGCAATAAGGAGGGGTTCCTAAACTTGACTTTTTTTTCAGTGTTGAACTATTTTAATCAATAATTCCAGAGCAAAATTGTTAATGACTTTGCTGCCCATGAAGAGAGACCGGCTATAAAAATGACACCTGCAACCAGATGGAGATTCTGGATTGTGGAGAAGTATCTTGAAAAATTTAGGTCATTTGCATCTGATTCAAATTAAGTATTAATGATAAGCATGGACGTGATTCAGTGAGACTTCACTTAAAATGCCTTTTTGTAAAGATTTTCTTATCATAGTAAAGTGGCTCATAACTTAAAAAGAAACCTAGCACAGTTATATCACAATAGGTCTGAATTTCAGTAAAAAGACACACTAATTGAAATTTCCATTCAAGGAGTATGAAAGTATTGCATCATTACCCCTGCTCGGCAGCACTCAGAACTTCATTTCTCACCAATTCTAGGGCAGTTAAAAATAATGTTGTCAATATAGCCACACATATATGTGACCCTGAATTTATGAAAATTAACTAATCACAAACTGGTACATGTTTTCTGCCCTGTTTGTAACTCTGTGTCATTCTTCCTGTTAATTCTCAAAATTATGTATTAAACTTTTTTTTATTCCAAACAATCAGTCTGAAAAATTTTTTCACATTGAAAAAAATGTTTAATATCTATAGTCAAAAGCTCATAAAGTCATACACCAAATAGTTACTTTTGGAGGGAAGGACTATAAAAACTTACATTTTCTACTTTAGGACTCCTATATTTGAAATATTTTGTCCAGAATATATAAAATTTATGGTGAAAATTTTAGTTTAAAATATATATTAGAAAAGCTGATTTTGAAAGTAAAACATGAATAGTAAGGTATAATAGAGAAGATGCTGCCAGTTGCAAAATGATTATTTTAGGATGTTCCTTTAGACCCTGATGCTATTTCTTCCACTGAGTCTATTCTGTTTTTAAAAGAAACTTTATTGCACATTTTGAAAATACTTTCATATGCTTTGTTGACTTTAACTGAAAATTCATTAAAAGAGTATATGACATATTGCAAGGGAGGGGTGGTCAATTTGTATCAGCACAAAAAATTCAGTTAATTTTCCTAAAACCCTCCTTATTGCCTTTTTACATTTTCTGCTTCCCACTGAAATCCAACCAACATAAAACCCGCCTACTCCTACTCAGGGATACTTGTGGTCATTTAAGTCATGACTGTGGTCATTCTCTAGATGTCTAACCTTTAATCTTCACCTTTTCAATACATCTCATTTCTTCTAGTGATATCTATCTTTAATTTAAAAGCCTTCTGTTGTTCAGAGACCATCAAGAGGAACATGCATTGCCTCACTGTCCATTAAAGATAATTCAAAGGAAAGTTCCATAAAACCTCCATTAAACCTTTGCACACAGTCAATCACCAAGTATCTGGATTGTCCTATACCTAATCTATCTAGTAAATACTGGTCTGCCACAGGACTATGTTCTATGGCTGATTGAAAAAAAAAAATGAAATGCACATTAATTTCTTTTCACCAAAGGCAGCTATTTGTCCCCCAGTATCCATCCCCCCCACCACTTTCAGAGTAACAGAAACTGTATATCTTAGCAGGACATGTGGCCATCTAGAAGACTACATTTTTCACTTTCATTTGGATTAATATGTGTCTATATGACTAATTTATAGTCAATATGATATAAGGGGGAAGTGATATTTCCAACTCTTCCCTTTGTCCTGGCTCTAATCAAGATGCAGTATCCTTCTTAGGTGAAGAATTGACCTTGGAAATGAAGTAGCCATCTTGGATAAAGACTTAAACTTAATATCAGTCACATTGCAGAGTCATAAAACTGAAGAATTGGGGTTCTTAACACAAAGGAGCACCAATTTATACCTGGATTACCTACCCAGTGAAATAAAATTATTTCTTATTTAAACCACAGTTATTTTTTAGTCTACCCGTAGCCAAGCTTAATACTTATTTAAATAGCCATTAAAATAATTTATATGAGATTTGTTTTCTAACAAATCTTATATAAAATATTTTGGATATAATACTTTTCAGTGCTTCTTTTTCTTTCACCAACAAGTTAAATGAAAACTTTTGCTAAAGCAATATTTTAAATTTTTTGTTAACTGCCAATGCATTGGAGAACAGCTATAGCTATAATTCCAATTTTAGTGGCATTTAATCCTCAATCTATTTCTATCCTATCTGGCTCATAGTTTCTTTAAATATTTCTCTCTACTTCAGTGAGTCTCATCTTTCAGCACCACAGAATTTAATAGAGAACACAGAGCTGGAAGTAGGTCAAGCAGAATTAGGTCCCTACCTTACTATTTGATATTAGGCGAATTATTTTCTCTCTCTTGATTAGAAACAACTATTCTGCCTTCATGGTAAAATCTTCATTAACTTTAGATGCATTCTCTATTTTACTGTAGCAAACTAGGCAGTACTACGCAGTCGTGAGTCATGTATATCCTAGTCTTTTTATTCTTCTGCTCAAATTTTTATTAAAAATATTTTAAAGCATGGATACATATGAATGAATATATATAGTACGTACGTCAATGGACTTTTCTGGCGGCTCAGTTGGTAAAGAATCCGCCTGCAATTCAGGAGGCCCAAGTTCAATCTGTGGGTGGGGAAAATTCCCTATAGAAGGAAGTGACAACCCACTCCAGTATTCTTCCCTGGAAAATCACATGGACAGAGGACCCTGGTGGGCTACAAATGGGGTCATAAAGAGTCGGACCTAATTTAGCAACTAAATCAGTATATAGGTCACCTATGAACAAAGTGGGCTTCCCAGGTGGCACAATGGTAAAGAATTCATCTGCCAATGCAGGATACGTAAAAGATGTGGGTTCAATCCTGAGACGAGAAGATTCCCTGACATGATAACGGGCAACCTGCTCCAGCATTCTTCCCTGGAAAATTCCATGGATGGATGAGCCTGGTGGGCTATAGTCCATGGGGATGCAAAGAGTCAAACACGGCTGAGTGACTGATCACACACACATGAAGCAAAGAAATTTTAAAAACATTTGTGAACATATCATTATTTAAAGACATAGAACATTACAAAATTCTAGAATCTACCTCTATTCTTCTTCTCTATCCTAACCTACCCCTCTCCAGAAGAAGTAGCTACTGTGATTTTTGTCTTTGTCAATCTCAGGTTGCCTTTATTTTTTCAAACAGTTTTAATATTTTCATGTATGCATGTAAGAATATATTGTTTAGTTTTGGTTATTTTGAACTCTTTATGAATGGAATCATTGTACATACTTTTCTGTTTTCATTGATCATTGTTTCTAAAACTCATCTGTGCTATTGTGTGTGACTGCAGGGCATTCATTTTTTTGATGTATAATATGTACAAATAGCCCACAAAGCATTCATTCTTCTTTTGATGAATATATTGTTTTGTTTTTCTATTAAAAAACAATCTGCTGTGAATATTCTTACACATCCCCTAGTGCACATATGTAGGAATTTCTCTAAAGTATATAATTCTAGAAATAGAATTATTGTGCTGTAATTACTTTCCAAAGTGCCTTACACTTTTTTGATCCTCAGAATTGCGTGTAGTAGGAAACCTTCTCACATTTGACTTAGTAGATTTCTCAATTTCAACCAATATAATAGGAGGAAAAGAATACCTCATTGTGGCTTTAACTTGTATTTCTCTGATTGATAGCAATGCACATTATTCTGTTTTATTCATTTGTGTTTCCTATGGAAAGACTATTCATATCTTTTGCTCATGTTTTCTATTGCATTATTCATCTTTTCCAGTTGATAGGATTTTTTTTTAATTTAAGGTATTTTTAATATTATTCTTTCTCATTATATTTCACAAAATATCTTTTTCAAATTGTAACTTGTCATCTAATTCTTTTTTGGGGAACTTTAGTGGAATAAAAGTTGTTAATTTTAAAATAGCAAAATTTGACAATCTTTCTTTAATGCTATCACTTTTTTACTCTTATTTTAGTGACCCTCCATTTTTTTCAAACAATCCTCAGATGATAAATAAAGGTATTCTATATTCCTTTCTAAAAGTTTAAGCTGTTCCTTTCATATTTGAATCCTTATTCACTTGGAATTAATTTGTACATTTGGTGAGATAAGAATACATTTTCAGTTTTCTGTTATTTATTTAGATAATTGTTCAAGCACCATTCATTGAGAACTCCATATTTTAAAAATAATCAGCAACATTAATTCTGTTATATACCATGCTTCCCTAAATCTTTGGATGTGATTCTGAGCTCATTATCCTGTTTGGCAATTTTTTATTGGATAAATGCCACTGTATTAATTTCTAGAGAAATACATTTTACTATTTGGTAAGGCAATGTTTATCTTGTCACAAGAATTGCTTTAGAACTTCTTGGGCTTGTTCTACCATATAAATTTTAAAATCAACTCTACCATGTTAATTTTAAGACCAACTTAGCAGAAATAGCAACCAACAGTAGCAATAAGAAATGTGGTAGTTGAAATTTTATTAAATATAAACATAAAATTTGTGGAAAATTGATAACTTCAGGCGAACATCACTAAGGCTTTTTACTAACTTCTTAGTAGAAATAATGAAAACTAGAAGACAATGTAAGGATATAGTCAAGTCCTAAGAGAAAATGACTGCCAAGACAGAGATATACCAAGATCTCACCACCAGCAAGCACACACTCGAGGAAACATTAATGGGTATTCTTCTGACATAAGATAAATAATCCAAAATGGAAATATGAAGATGGAAGAAGTGAAGAAAAATGAAAAAAGTGACTATGTAGTAAACCTAAATGAATTTGACTATACTATTTTATGGAATTTAAAATAGAGAGTATAAAGATAACCAGCTAAAGAGTTGAAGGAGTATCAAAATACTAAATTCTGTATTTTCTAAGAAATATTAAAAGTTCTAATTTAAATTAGAAAGATGGTAACAATAACCCTGTATACGAGACAGCAAAAGAGACGCAGATGTATAGAACAGTCTTTTGGACTCTGTGGGAGAGGGAGAGGGTGGGATGATTTAGGAGAAGGGCATTGAAACATGTATAATATCATATATGAAACAAGTCGCCAGTCCAGGTTCGATGCACAATACTGGATGCTTGGGGCTGGTGCACTGGGACGACCCAGAGGGATGGTATGGGGAGGGAGGAAGGAGGAGTGTTCAGGATGGGGAACATGTGTATACCTGTGACGGATTCATGTTGATATATGGCAAAACCAATACAATATTGTAAAGTTAAAAAATAAAAAAATAAAAGTCAGAAAAAAAATAAATTAGATCTTAAAAACCAAAAAGATGTACTATTATTCCTAGAGTTATCACAAAGAAAAAAGAGTAAGGAATATTCAGCCATCAAATCAATAGAGATGGAATGGAATAATTAAGTTAGAAGGTATAAAAGAGGGAAAAGTTCTATCCGAACACTATTCACATACTGTTCAGGATGGGATAGAGAGGCATAATATATCCATTAACTTCAGAATTTTTAATATATGCATGGTAAAAATCACAAAAGTAATGACTACATATAAGTTCTAATTTTTAGGGTGTAGGATGAATGGAATAATGAAAAATAAAAGTTATCAAAATGTATAAAAGAAGACAAGTCACACAGAATCAGTAAGAAAACAGAAATGACTAAGATTTTTAAATGTTCAAATACATCAATCACAATAGTTCAAATGAGTCAAATTAATAATCACAATAATTCAAATGAGCTGAACTGGCAAATTAGAGGAAATTGCTGGATTAGACTTAAAATAGAAACAAACCTAGCTGTACAGTGTTTTAGGAGATACACATAGGCTTCTTCAGTGTCTAACCAGGCTCCCTTTAGTTCACTTGGAGAAGATGACTCAACAAAGGGGATTCTACTGGTGGCTCTGGACTGGGCTGTGAAAGTTCTGGTGGGCATCTGCCCTCCTGGCAACACACCTTTGAACTTATTAGCATATAACTCACACTATCTGCACCTGTTCTAGCTTAGTGAACGCTTTTCTTTCTTTGTTTGTTTGGTTAAATCATTTCTCTTTTAACTTTGGAGATGTCCATTTCTTTCTAATGAGCTCAGTTCAGTTCAGTTCAGTCACTCAGTCGTGTCTAACTGTTTGCGACCCCATGAATCGCAGCATGCCAGGCCTCCCTATCCATCACCAACTCCCGGATTTCACTCAAACTCACGTCCATCAATGATGCCATCCAGCCATCTCATCCTCTGTTGTCCCCTTCTCCTCATGCCCCCAATCCCTCCCAGCATCCGAGTCTTTTCCAATGAGTCAACTCTTCGCATGAGGTGGCTAAAGTACTAGAGTTTCAGCTTTAGCATCATTCCTTCCAAAGAACACCCAGGACTGATCTCCTTTAGGATGGACTAGTTGGATCTCCCTGAAGTCCATGGGACTCTCAAGAGTCTTCTCCAACACCACAGATCAAAAGCATCAATTCTTTGGTGCTCTGCTTTCTTCACAGTCCAACTCTCACATCCATACATGACCACTGGAAAAACCATAGCCTTGACTAGACAAACCTTTGCTGGCAAAGTAATGTCTCTGCTTTTGAATATGCTATCTAGGTTGGTCTTAACTTTCCTTCCAAGGAGTAAGCGTCTTTTAATTTCATGGCTGCAGTCACCATCTGCAGTGATTTTGGAGCCCCCAAAAATAAAGTCTGACATTGTTTCCACTCTTTCCCCATCTATTTCCCATGAAGTGATGTAATAAAGTTTATCTCTTGAAATACATCTGGGATATAGTTTTATTTGACTGGAGAGGTTATTAAATTATCAAACTCGTCATACTGCAAATTATCATTCAGTTTCATTACAAAAAGAATTGGGTTGGCCAAAAGTTTGTTTGGATTTTTCTGTATCATCATACGAAAATTTTTGGCTAACCTAACATACTGTGTATCAAACATTTTGTTGGACAATAAATTTTTAAGACAGGTGATTAATATTTTTTCCCTTAAGGACTGACTCCCCGATAAGTGAAATACAAGTTTCATGAGAGCAGGATCTTTGTCTATTTTGTTTAATGACTGGAGCATGACTTGTGCTCACTAATGCTATGAATATTGGCTTGAATCCTTTGGGAGAGCCCTAGTTAAGGAATAATTTCAACTACTCAGTTTCTGAATGGTGGTATTGAGGAAGAAAATGAAATTCCCTATTACTGTTTGAATAGCACTTGAAACAAACATTGGCCTGCTGATTAGAAGCACAGCAAAGCCCATCTACTGACAGAGTTGTGGTGAGGGAAAGCATAGCACATATTGCAGGGTGCCAAGCAAGGAGGAAGGGTGGCTCATGTTCAAAACTCTGAGACAGCTTTCAGGGGAGGATTTTAAAGACATTGTGTGGGAGACGGTTTGGGGTATGATCAGCTCACGCACAATTCTCTGATTTGTGGGTGGGGTGGGACAAGATGGTGTTTGGATGTGTGTGTGCTAAGTTGCTTCAGTTGTGCTAACTCTTTGTGACCCTATGGACTAGCCCACCAGGCTCCTCTGTCCATGAGATTCTCCAGGTAAGAATACTGGAGTGGGCTTCCATGCTCTCCTCCAGGGCATCTTCCCAGCCCAGGGATCAAACCAGTGTCTCCTGCAGCTCCTGTACTGTAAGCAGATTCTTTACCACTGAGTCACTGAGGAAGCCCATGTTAATGTTTGGGGAATCTCAGTGATCAGTTTTCTAGTTCCAATCAGTGTGCGATTTATGTGCTGGTGGTTAGCATGCAGTTAACTTCTCCCACCTGGTGGGGCTTTTAGTAACTGCAAACAATTCAAGAAGACAGCTCAGGGTAGTTATTGATAGCCCTGGAGAAGGAACTAAGGTCATTGACTTTGATTTATGTCTAAACTATTATTGTTTTGTCTTTCCTGACTGTTTTCCTTTGTTTCTGGATTTTCTTTCTTCTATGATTAAATTTGCTCTTTGAAACTCAGGGAAGGTCTAGGGAGCTAAAGATTTGCTATAGACAAGAAGCAGTTGGGGGACATGAATGAGGAGGGCATTTATCCACAAGAAGGCCCCACGGGGTCCTGCTCAGTTTCATTTGTACTTATTTAACTTATATGCAGAGTACATCATGAGAAACACTGGGCTGGAAGAAGCAGAAGCTGGAATCAAGATTGCTGGGAGAAATATCAATAACCTCAGATATGCAGATCACACCACCCTTATGGCAGAAAGTGAAGAGGAACTCAAAAGCCTCTTGATGAAAGTGAAAGAGGAGAGTGAAAAAGTTGACTTAAAGCTCAACATTCAGAAAACGAAGATCATGGCATCTGGTCCCATCACTTCTTTACCCCACAAATAGGTGGGGAACCAGTGGAAACAGTGTCAGACTTTATTTTTTTGGGCTCCAAAATCACTGCAGATGGTGACTGCAGCCATGAAATTAAAAGACACTTACTCCTTGGAAGAAAAGTTATGACCAACTTAGATAGCATATTGAAAAGCAGAGACATTACTTTGCCAACAAAGGTCCGTCTAGTCAAGGCTATGGTTTTTCCTGTGGTCATGTATGGATGTGAGAGTTGGACTGTGAAGAAAGCAGAGCACCGAAGAATTAATGCTTTTGAACTGTGGTGTTGGAGAAGAGTCCCGAGAGTCCCTTGGACTGCAAGGAGATCCAACCAGTCTATTCTAAAGGAGATCAGTCCTGGGTGTTCTTTGGAAGGAATGATGCTAAAGCTGAAACTCCAGTACTTTGGCCACCTCATGCAAAGAGTTGACTCATTGGAAAAGACTGATGCTGGGAGGGATTGAGGGCAGGAGGAGAAGGGGACTACAGAGGATGAGATGGCTGGATGGCATCACTGACTCGATGGACGTGAGTCTGAGTGAACTCCGGGAGATGGTGATAGACAGGGAGGCCTGGCATGCTGCGATTCATGGGGTCGCAAACAGTTAGACACAACTGAGTGACTGAAGACACCAAAGAGAATGAAAGAGAAAAATCCCCAAGGAGCTTCCTTTCACAGAGATGTACACCCAGGTAACCTTATGAGCTTATTTAAATATTTTTTCATCACAGTGGTCTCATACAGCTCATTCATTCCACCTCATTCCTAATGTCCAGCCTTTGTAGAAAGCTCCAAGGAGAATTCAATCTTTTCAAATATCCTAACTCAGAGCCTACTGGTATGCAATGCAGAAGAGAGTCAGTTACAGGAAGATGAGGTTTTTGTGGCTTTCAAAATGTGCTTCTAGTTTATCAAGTGTCCGATGCCTATAGGTGAATTCAAAATGTGTCCTTTCTGAGTATTTAGCTGGTCATATATGAGGCAGGAAAATAGAGAAATGTCTCTCAAGCAAAGAAAAGGAAAAGAATTCTAATTTTTTTAAGTGATGAATCCAGAAGGCAAGTTGGCCCCTCTCTAGGTGATAAAATAGAAAGGTACTCATCCATGAAATAGAAATAGCTGAAGACTGCTGCTTCTGACATTTCATTTCTGTTTCTGCAGATAAATGTTTGTTACCGTGAAATCACTAAGGAGGAGATGGGTCTGGCATTTTAAGATTTGAAGAGTAACTTAAACAAGTGGCAGATCCTCAAATGAGATACACCTTTCTTTCCACACTTCTGTCTAGGCCAGAATCTACCTCATCCTTCAGTGGGTGGAATAAACAGAACTGAAACTGCTTGTAATCCAGTATCCTCATCTTTCCAGAAATGCAGACATTTTCGTCCATCAGAGTAGAATCTATCCGCCAGCTTCCAAATGTAGAGGTCAATAAGAAAATAACCTCAGAATCTCATATTGTGAGAAAAAAATCAGGCTGATAAATTTAGTAGTAGGCTGTAGAGGAAATAAAATCCTCATAATTATCATTAACCTGGACTATTGAAGTAGGCTCCCAAGTAGGGCAGGATCTACCTAGCTCCTGGCCATGAGGCTCCCCCTCTCTCCAAACTTTTCCTAATCCCCAAAATAATCAATTCCAGCTTCACAATATGACTTTGGGGTTGGCCAAACATTCATTTGTTGTTGGTTTTCTTTCTTTTTTTTTTTTTTTAATTGTTTGGGTTTTTTCCCCCATATAATGGCTCTAGTAGCACTTAGTTTTCTTTAACTTCATTTGCAACAATTTTGTTAGAATGCATTGTGACAGCTGTCATATCAGTGTGCTTCTAAATAAGAACTTACCAAAGTTGGTAGCCATTTTTATTGAAGATTGAAGACAAAAAGCAACATTTTTGACATATTATGCCTTATTTTTTTCAAGAAGGGTAAAAGCAACTGAAAAGCAAAAAAAAAAAAATTGTGCAGTGTATGAAGAAGGTGCTGTAACTGATCGAACATGTCAAAAGTAGCTTGAGAAATTTCATGCTGGAAATTTCTCAGTGGACAATGCTCCATAGTCAAATAGACTAGTTGAAGTTGATAACAATCAAACAGAGACATTAACTGAGAACAATCAACATTAATTAGGCTTCCCTGGTGGTTCAGCTGGTAAAGAATCCACCTGCAATGCAGGAGACCTGGGTTCAATCCCTGGGTTGGGAAGATCCCTAGCATGGCAACCCACCCCAGTATTGTTGCCTGGAGAATCCCCACGGACAGAGGAGCCTGGCAGGCTACAGTCCATGGGATTGCAAAGAGTCAGACACGACTGAGCGACTAAGCACATAATAGCACACAACGTTATACCTCGTGGGACATAGCCAACATACTCAAATGAGTTGAAAATCATTTATACCAGCTTGGTTATGTTAATTACTTTGATGTTTGAGTTCCACATAAGTTAAACAAAGAAACAAACAAAATTTCTTGACTGTGTTCCTGCATGTGATTCTCTACTTAAACATAACAAAAGTGTTCCATTTTTAAAACACATTGTGATGGCAATGAAGAGTGGATACTGGACAATAATGTAGAACAGAAGAGTTTATGGGGCAAATGAAATGAACGACCACCAATCACACCAAAGGCCAGTCTTCATCCAAAGAAGATGATGTGTGTATAGGGTGGGATTGGAAGGGAATTCTCTATTATGAGCTCTTTCTGGAAAATGAAATGATTAATTTCAACTAGTACTGCACCCATTTAGACCAACTGAAAGCAGCACTCCATGAAAAGCATCCAGTATTAGTCAACAGAAAATGTATAATCTTCCATCAGGATAATGCAAGACTGTATGTTTCTTTGATGACCAGGCAAAAACTGTTACAGCTTAGCTGGAAGTTCTGATTCATACACTGTATTCACCAGACATTGCACCTTTGGATTTCCATTTATTTTCAATCTTTACAAAATAATCTTCATTTTAGTCTTAATGGAAAAAAATGTCAATTCCCTGGAAGACTGAAAAGGTACCTAGAACAGTTCTTCCTTAAAAAGGTAAAAAACAAACAGATGCTCAACATCACTCATTATCAGAGAAATGCAAATCAAAACCACAATGAGGTACCATTTCACACCAGTCAGAATGGCTGCTATCCAAAAGTCTACAAGCAATAAATGCTGGAGAGGGTGTGGAGAAAAGGGGATCCTCTTACACTGTTGGTGGGAATGCAAACTAGTACAGCCACTATGGAGAACAGTGTGGAGATTCCTTAAAAAACGAAATAGAACTGCCATATGGTCCAGCAATCCCACTGCTGGTCACTGAGGAAACCAGAATTGAAAGAGACATGTGTACCCCAATGTTCATTGCAGCACTGTTTATAATAGCCAGGACATGGAAGCAACCTAGATGTCCATCAGCAGATGAATGGATAAGAAAGCGGTGGTACATATACACAATGGAGTATTACTCAGCCATTAAAAAGAATACATTTGAATCAGTTCTAATGAGGTGGATGAAACTGGAGCCTATTATACAGAGTTAAGTAAGCCAGAAAGAAAAACACCAATACAGTATACTAACACATATATATGGAATTTAGAAAGATGGTAATGATAGCCCTGTATGTGAGACAGCAAAAGAGACACAAATGTATAGAACAGTCTTTTGGACTCTGTGGGAGAGGGCGAGGGTGGGATGCTTTGGGAGAATGGCATTGAAACATGTAAATTATCACATGTGAAATGAATCACCAGTCCAAGTTTGATGCATGATACAGGGTGCTCAGGGCTGGAGCACTGCGATGACCCAGAGGGATGGGATGGGGAGGGAAGTGGGAGAGGGGTTCAGGATGGGGAACACATGTACACCCATGGCAGATTCATGTCAATGTATGGCAAAACCAATACAATATTGTAAAGTTAAAAAATAAATTAATTAATTTTAAAAAAAGATAAAAAAGTTTTGAAAAGATGGAATTATGAAGATGTGTGATAAATGGCAGAAGGTAGTGGAATACAATGGTAGAGTTCAGTTCAGTTGCTCAGTCGTGTCCGACTCTTTGTGACCCCATGAATCGCAGCACGCCAGGCCTCCCTGTCCATCACCAACTCCCGGAGTTCACTCAGACTCACGTCCATAGAGTCAGTGATGCCATCCAGCCATCTCATCCTCTGTCGTCCCCTTCTCCTCCTGCCCCCAATCCCTCCCAGCATCAGAGTCTTTTCCAATGAGTCAACTCTTCGCATGAGGTGGCCAAAGTACTGGAGTTTCAGCTTCAGAATCATTCCTTCCAAAGAACACCCAGGGCTGATCTCCTTCAGAATGGACTGGTTGGATCTCCTTGCAGTCCAAGGGACTCTCAAGAGTCTTCTCCAACACCACAGTTCAAAAGCATCAATTCTTCGGCACTCAGCTTTCTTCACAGTCCACCTCTCACGTCCATACATGACCACAGGAAAAACCATAGCCTTGACTAGACGGACCTTTGTTGGCAAAGTAATGTCTCTGCTTAAATGGTACACTGTTCAATAAAGTTCTTGGTGAAATGAAAAAGTATTTTTTATTTTTACTTAAAAAAAACACTGAAGGAAATTTTTGGCTAGCCCCCAAATACGTAACACTAAATACATACTTACTCTGTTCTTGACCTTGATCACAAACTTGGTAACTGCGTTGCTACCATACATAAGACCCACCTTGTACCAGGTATGGTGAGTATTTCTGGTCTTCTTTTCCTGGGTCCAGGTATTTTTCTGGATTAACCTGCTTCATAAAATAGCTTATACTACAGTCTGCATTGGGGCTTCCCTTGTGGTTCAATTCATTGAACCAGATGAATGTGGTAAAGCATTCATCTGCCAATGGAGGAGACACAGGTTCAATCCTTGGTCTGGGAAGATCCCCCTGGGGAAAGAAGTAGCAATCCATTCCACTATTCTTGCTTGGGAAATCCCATGGAGAGAAGAGCCTGGTGGCTACTGTCCATGGGGTTACAAAGAGTTGGACACGATTCAGTGGCTGGACAACAGCATCAACAGTCTACATTATCCTTGCAAACTTTTTCTCAAACCAGAGATTTGATCTGTGGAGTTCAGATGCTAATTCAGAGACTGGGATCCTTCTCTCTACAGACAAACCATGCTGAGTCTTGCCCCATGTCCAAATATGTGACCTGAATTTGTTTCCCTGAATCTTCACAAGCAGCATCTCGAGACCTGTTGTGTCCAGATGAAGTTAAGCACTTATTACTTCACACGGGATTGAGCTGGTATCCCCTCACCGTCAAAATCTGGGGACAATACTAGATATAAATCCAAGATCTTCCCTATTTTTCTCTCCCACTGTATTTAACTGACTAAGAATCCATAGATATAAAGCTCAGAGGAAATATCCCTATCCCAATTACATAGGGTTTAAAGTTTTGTTTCTATTTATGTCTATTTCAGTATTATTTCTATTATTGTCAATTCAATAATGGACTACATTTTCAATTAAAGTGATATTGACTTTGGTCACAATGGCTTTTGAAATAAGATTTAGCTTTAGAAGAATACATATAAAATCTACTTATTTTCAGGTAAATACTTAATGAATGTCATTTTGGTCTTATGAGAGAAGCTACGCTCCTGGCCTGAATTTTGTTCTTCATTGCATTAGATATTTGGAGATACCTTTAATATAAAGAATTGTACTTCACAAAAATTTCCCCCATGTCACAAGGGCAGAAATGATTGTATGCAGCTTGGTTTCTCTCAACAAAAGAGATATCAATATGAAATTTCTGCTCCAATGATTTTAAGACCCTGAAGGGAGAACATGAGTTTTGATGTAAACAGAAGGAAATTGATTTTTGCTCAAGAACTCAGCAGTATGGTTATTAGGAATAAATCAAACACCTAAAGAAATGTGTGCTGCCTCCATTCGCTCATCTTCTTTAGAAGTAGTGTCAGAATTACCTTAAGGATCGTCAAGGGAGAAGGTGCTTGGCTGCCTTCATGCAACTAACATCCCCTTCACATCTACTCCATACCAGGCATTGCTGCTCACTGATGCTGATGGGATTACAGGATTAGTAGGACAAGGCCCTGGAGGAGGAGAAGCTTTGTTTTCAGTACAGATATGGGCCAGACTCCCATGGCTTCCCTATTCTGCTACTACTACCCTACCTGTTGGGGTCCTTTAATGGACCCCAACAAGTGGCGCCCAGAACAAGGACTCTGGTATTGTGGCATTTCGGACAGAGTGACTCAAGGGACCTATCGAGGTCGGTAAGTACTAAGACATGGGTCAAACGGTTGGAAAGCCCCATCATTTCTCTACTCTGCTTCACCATTTGTTTAAAGCTCAGAGACTTTTGGTTTCATGTCAATGAATAGAGGCTTGCTTTCAAACAGTGGTTAAATGTAATCCTTGGTACCCTGACAGAGGCATTTTGATTTACAAATTTGGCACCAGGTCAAAGAAAAAGTTGAATGAGCCACCAGGCAGGGAAAAAATATTCCAGTTGATTTCTGGCCCCATGGGCTCTCATTAAAGCTTTAATTCTGCCATTTCAAGGTAAATTCTAGCCCTCCCAGTATTCAACAACAGACAGAACACTTATTACATGAATATAAGTTAAATGATAAAACTTTACAAAAGGCCCAATTTAAACAACATAAAATATTTCAAAATCTTCCTACTAATGCTACCCCGGCTACTCCAAATGCTCCTCCTCTGCCAACAGGCGCAACTCCAAAAGTCTCTCCTTTGCTAGAACCTAATAATTCTGATAACGACTCTCCTGAGACACCGTTGACACCAAAACCAGCAATACTTTTTTAGACAATAATGATAAGTCCTTGGCACAGACTCATATTTGCAAAAAATCGGCACTTACTCGCTCTCTTCTGCGACAGAAACTCTCTGAATCCCTGGCTTTGCGATCACAAGTTTCTAACACCAATGCTTTCTGCATCTTTCCAGTTTTAAGAAATCCTGATGCTCAAGGGCACATAATACCTCAATATGATGGTATTAATCTTTTTTACATGCAACAAATGAAAAAGGGTATAACTATGTATGGCCCACATTCGCCTTTTACTAAAGAGTTTCTAAATGTTGTGGCATCTTCTATTGGAAACTTTACTCCCTATGATTGACGAATTCTAATAAAAGCTCTCCCTAAACCAAGAAAATATCTTCAGTGGACAATGTGGTTTCATGATATAGCCAGAGGTCACACTAACAAGAATGCTCGAGCTGACACTCCCCAAATCCAAATTACTTTTGAAATGTTAACTGACACGGGACAATTTGATGCCATAAAAGCTCAAATACAATGCCCTCCCTTGTTGCATGAACAATTAAAAACAGTGGCTCTTGAAGCTTGGGATCGAATTACTCCTCAAGGAGAGCCTACAGGTAGCTACACTAAAATATTACAAGGACCTAATGAAAGTTATGCTGATTTTTTTTAGCTAGATAAGAAACTTTTTCCCATACTGTAATCGGAGAAGAAACCAAAAATTAGCACTTAGGAATCCTCCTGTTAAACATTCCCTGACACTACCCACTCCCACTCCAATCTGAGAGGCATTGTTATCCCCTAAGGCAAGCACACAGTTCACATTCATTCTAGGGACTTTCCGCTTCAGTGAGGAATTGAGAGGAAAATTAACAAAATACCAAAAAAGAAGGGAAAACAATAATGAAAGGAAGGAAGGAATGAAAGAAGGAAGGAAAGGAAGGAAGGAAAGAGGGGTAAAAGGAAGGAAGGAGAAAAGAAAGGAAGAGGGAAATAAACTTACTGCTATTTTGAAAATACTGAGTATCATTTTACATTGATTTTTGCTGATGCAAAAGAATTTTTATTATTAATATTTTATCCAGAAAACTGGCTGAAGATTTTTATTAAGTATAGTATTTTGTCCATAGAATCTTGAATTTTCTGGGTGCATAAAAAGTTGCTTCAGTCGTGTCCAACTCTTGCGACCCCATAGATCCAGAAGCCTGCCAAGCTCCTCGGTCCATGAGATTCTCCAGGCAAGAATCCTAGAGTGGGTTGCCATGCCCTCCTCCAGGGGATCTTCCCCACCCAGGGATCAAATCCACATCTCCTGTGGCTACTGCATTGCAGGTGGATTCTTTACCACTGAGCAACCAGGAAGCCCCAAATTTTCTGGGAAGAAAGTAGTAATTGGCAAATAACTGTAATTTTATCTTTTTACTTCCAATTCTTATTCTCATTTCTGTCTCTCACATAATGGTTATGCCCTCTCAAACCTTGTTGAATAGTTGCAGTAAATATGGGCGTATATTTTTCATAATTTTAATGGAAATGTTTTTAAAGGTTTTTCACTAAGTATAACTTTCTGTGTGTTTTTCTTACAGACCTTTTATCTGATAATGGCAATATCCTTCTAGCTTTTTTTTACAAGTGAGACCATTTCTTAAATATAAATTATTTATAAGACATTTTCCATATATATATATGGTTAAGTGTGTGTTATTTTTTTCTTAAAAAGAGATTCTGGTAATGGAGTTTTTTTGCATTTCTGTGATGCATTTGATCTTTCTGTCAATATATATTCATTTTATATCTATATACTGACAAATGATTGCTCAATAATTTTTTTCTTGTTGCCTTGTCAGGTGTTGATAGTAAACTTTTATAAAATACTTATTTAGTCTCAGGAGAGGAAAAAAAAAGTGTGTAAGATACTAGTTTTTGAAAATTCAATAACATTGCCTCATAAATGTTTCATTGTTTTTGAATGAGAGACATTTTGCCAGTGCTTCAATTTGTTAAGTATTTACGGTGTGTGTGTGTGTGTGTGTGTGTGTTGGACAAGCACACTCAGTCGTGTCCAACTCTTTGTGACCTCATGGACTGTAGCCTTGCCAGGTTTCTCTGTCCATGGGATTTTCCCAGGCAAGAATACGGAAGTGGGTTTTCATTTCCTTTTCCAGGGAATCTTCCCAACCCAGGAATCAAACTCTTGTTTCCTGCATCTCCTGCTTTGCAGCCACTGGGGAAGCCCTTTGTCAATCTGTATTGTCTACCTTTTCTAAAGTCACCACTGATTACTTAAAATGTTCAAGAAAATTCATTTTATCATGTATTTCCATATTATTTTTAATCTCAAATTTATAACTTTATATACTTCTTTTGAATTCTGAATATTGCTTGTTATTATCTTCTCTTTTTTTCTGAGTCAATTTTGACTCACCTTTGTCTCCTTTACTATCTTTTTAAGAACCCAGCATTTTTGTTTTGTAAATCACTTTTATATTTTCTCTGTTGACTTTCTGATTTTATCTTTATTAATTCCTGCCTTCTGTTTCTTATTTATCCCACTTCTTTTGCTTTTATTCTGCCTTATTTCTGTGTTCTTTTTGACTGATCTTTATATATATATATATATATATATATATTGCAACTATAGATTTGGATATTATGCATCCATTGGTATATTTTTGTTATTTAGTGGGTATGCTTTAAATTTTCAACATATATAAAATATCCAACTAGGCAAATCATAGAGACGGAAAGTAAATTAATGGTTTCCTGAGGATGCTGGCAGGTAGGTATCAAGATTGAGAAAAGGCTGATGGATGTAATTGAAATAGTCTAAAGTTATATCGTGGTGATAGATACATAACTCTGTGGATAGACTGAACTGTTTAAACTGTATTAAAAAAATAAAACACTGAACTGTATACTTCAAATGACTGATTTTTGTGATGTGTGAATTAATATCTCAGTAATTAGATATTTAAAAAGAGAGGTTTTCTTTGGAATACTGGTGACCTTTATGCATCACAGGCTACAGCTGTTTTGAGGCTCACCCGTGAAGCACACGCTTCTCCCTGAGAAGCTGCCTAAAGCCCTCCTTGTCTTCCTAGCAGCCTCTAGGACTGAAAGGCTTTGTTTTTCTGGAAGGTCTATTTGAGGGCAGTGGCTTCAGATTCTGACAGATACTGCTATATGTGTCAGTTATCAGGTGTGACAATCGGATTTCCTTATGGGACAGATGAAGGACAGGTTCACTAAGGGAACTCTTGTGAGCTGTCACTATGAATTTACATGTAGGCCGACCCCAGTCTGCTCAGCCAAGACCAGAAATGGGCACTCATCATATAGTGGTGAGCTGTGGACCAATTGTTTTGAAATACTTTATATGAATATACAGTTGTGCATGTATTTATGCAAATAGGCAAAGTGAGTGAGCTAAAACATGTGAATGTATTTATGCAGGAATGGGATGACTTGTTGGGGAGCTGCTCTTGCTGCTAATGTATAAGTATTGAGAATAGGAATAAAATTTAAATCCCATGGAGATTTGGAGAAAAAGTAAATCATTTATAAATCAGTCAACAGGATTTTTTTGATCAGACATAACTAGCTCAAATGCAGAGAGAAGCTTTAGCACTGGATCTCAAATATTTAGTTTACAGATAGACTTTTAGCCCCAAACAGATATTACTATTTATACTTTTTAAGACCAATGGAACTGACATATGTACACTACTATGATAAAAGAAATAACTAATAAGAACCTACTGTATAGCACAGGGAACTCTACTCAGTGCTCTGCGGTGACCTAAATAGGAAGGAAATAAAAAAAGGAGGGGATATATGTATCCATACAGTTGGACTTCACTGAGGCTCAGATGGTAAAGCATCTGCCTACAATGTGGGTTCAATCCCTGGGTTGGGAAGACCTCCTGGAGAAGGAAATGGCAACCCACTCCAGTACTCTTGCCTGGAAAATCCCATGGATGGAAGAGCCTGGTAGGCTACAGTCCATGGGGTCACAAAGAATCAGACACAACTGAGCGATTTTCTTTCACTTTCTTTCACAGTTGATTCACTTTGCTGTATAGCAGAAATTAACACAACATTGTAAAGTCACTGTACTCCAATAAATTTTTAAGTGACCAGAAAATAGAATTGCTATAAAAAAGCATGTTGTGGAGTTCATGAAGGAAATAGTTTTTATGCTTACAATTAAAACTTATAGGCTTCACGAGCCACACATTGAATATGGAAGCAAGAATTGGAGACAGAGTAAACCCACACCATCTCAATTCAGCTGCCAGGGCCACTGCTAGGAAGAGTCTGCTCCATTGCACCTCAAGAGACAGGGATGCCCTAACCATGCATCCTGAGTGTGAGCCACAGTCTCCTTTGACGTGGCTGAGCACCAAGCAGCCCCACCAGAGAGCTCGACTGTAGTGTCTGAGTGCTTGTCAGCTTTTCTTCTTCCTCTGCTTCCTCTCTCCCTATTCCCATCAACACATGGAAACATCACCAATTCATTATATCTGGTTGTGATTAGGTCTTCACTCCATTTTCATATGGCAGAGAAGCCATATTTTACCTCACTACTTTTGAACCCCCTCATTTCCAACCAACCCCAGTGTGCTAGGAACTGTATGCATATAGAAAGTAGATAATGTTGGTTGATGGACTGAATGTAGCATGGAGATTTGGTAGGATAGGAGAGTACTGCATTAAAGTGCCAGATAGTTGTCATTATTTATCTGCAAAACACAATGCCAGGCATCATGGAAATTTTGCCCAAATTCAGTCCTAATTCATTTCCAGAGGGGTGTCCCCAAATAACTCAATGTGATAATTAACTTTAAATGTGTCAAGAGACTGGGGAAGTGTCAAGAGCTTCTGTCTGAGAGAGTGCTACGTTTGAATATAGCCCAGACACCTTATAAGTTCAGTGTCTTTGGGCTAATCCTTTCATAACCTCTCAGTCTTAGATTCTTTAACTGTAAGATGAAAATAACAATAGTTACCTCAAAGGATTAGGATCAAAATGACAGCATAGATAAAGCAGTTTGAAAAGTATCAGGCACATAGATGCTCAATAAAGCAACTATTATGATTATTGATAAGGCGAGATATACACCTACTTGGAGGACGAACCTCTCTCCCAACTTGCAATTAAAGGATGAATGAAGATAAAGAAGCTGGAAAGTAACAACAGAGACCGTTGGATGGACTGATCATCTAATGTCACAAATGAGAGAAATTTCTACTAACTCTCATGGGTTTTGGACAACAGAGAAAAACCTACTTGGGTTTTATTTTATGAAACAGAAATTACATAAAGAAAAATATGTTTTCTTCTTCCATCAACTATTCCCAAGTTCAAAGGCAATCCGTATTTGAACCAAAACAAAAGCTGAGCAGCTGCCCATCTGTCCTTGGGTGTTGATTGGTGAGGGTGCACCCTCTGCTGTCTTTCTGCACCTGTCTGCAACCACACTCCGTGGGAAAACTCTGTGTGCAGCTGGAAAGATCCCCCCGGAAACAGTGCCCGCTAAAGATTATAGCCCCCATCCCACCTCACATCATCCAGGTACTCAGAGGGCAGTGCATCAGGTGTGGGAACAGGGAAGGCTATCAACTCCACAGAACATCCCTGTACAATAACCAAGTGCAGATAGAAGCTGAGCACTGGAGAAAGAGGGGGCCCAGCCGCTGCTGGTAGGTAGGGGGAAGGACTCCAGGCAGAGCAGAGCCCAAGGCATCTGTTCCCTCTACTTGTTGACAAACACTGAGGATGACAGTTCACTGGATCACTGCCTAAGAACAAATAAAGAGGAGGAAAAAGGAAGTCTAGGAGAAAAATGCTGCAATGCAGAGGAAAGACCGACAGCTGGAAACTTTGGAAAAAGACGTGTGTTGGAGACTTAATTCACAATGCAAGAGAAAAATTCAGAAAACTGTCATTTTCAATAAAGAATAAAAAGAAGTAGGTACTGATGAACCTATTTGCAGGGCAGCAATAAAGACACAGACATAGAGAACAGACTTGTGGACGCAGTGGTGGGGGGAGCGGAGGGAGGGACGGGGAGCAAACTGAGGAAGTAGCATGGAAACATACACATTACCATATGTAAAGTAGATTGCCAGTGGGAATTTACTATCTGACACAGGGAGCTCAACCAAGTGCCCTGTGACAACCTAGAGGGGTGGGGTTGGTGAGAGTGGGAGGGTAGTTCAAGAGGGAGGGGACATATGTTATGGCTGATTCTTGCTGATGTATGGCAGAAACCAACACAACATTGCAAAAGCCATTATCCTACAATTAAAAAAAAAGTTACTTTATTTCCCTCTTCCATGAAGTTATGCTATTATTTTGAAATACAGTTAGGCTTGTTTGTTTAAAACAAAAAACAAATGAAAGAAAGAAAGAAATAGGCTGTATGAAATAGTAGCCTGAAGGTAAGAACAGGTTATAGGACAACATACAGGTAAGTAAAGCTCCTGTTTTGCTTGGTTTTACTGCCAGTGCTTAGCACAATGGCAGGCAAGTAGAAGTAGTAGTCTCATAATAAATATAAATGACATTCAGTAAATGCTAACTGCATTTATCTCTGGGTGGTAAAATGATCAGGGATATTTATTTTCTTCCTATTGATTTACTGCATTGTCTAAAATCTCTGCAATACATATGACATGCTTTTGAAGTAAGGAGAAAAGTGCACGTGAATTATGTGACTCTCTCACTGCTATTATCAACTGTTAACAAGGATGTTGCATAATGCACCAGGAGAATAACTTGAAGAGTGCCAGGATTAGGATGCCAGCACATCTTCGAACGCATCTGGTAAACTGGGCAGGAATAACCCAGTGGGATGAAATTTTTAAAGAGAGATGTAGATCCTTATGGAGAGGATCTAACCTAGGAAGGAAGAACTCGGCTGTAATGAACCAGGTTTAGTAACACAGCCTCTCCTAATGGAGAGGAAAAATAGTACAGCATGGTGGGTGTTACCTGAACCAGTCTAACCTCTCCCACCAACACATCCTGCTGTGGGGCCTCCCTAGGAGATTGTTGTTTAGTTGCTAAGTCATGTTTGACTCTTTGCAGCCCCATGAACTGTTAGCCCATCAGGCTCCTCTGTCCATGGGATTTCCCAGGCAACAATACTGGAGTGGGGTTGATCGTTTCCTTCTCCTGGGGATCTTCCTGATCCAGGGATTGAATCTGTGTTCCTTGTGTTTCCTGCATTGGCAGGTGGATTCTTCGCTACTAAGCCACCTGGGAAGCCCTCCCTAAGAGATTATAAGAGCCTAAAGTAAGGCCATTGTCCTAATAGTGATGATATAGCTGAATCAATAACAGCTGTCTCTTGGGTGTTGATTTGTCAAGGAGCAATAGATATAAGGGCTTCCCTGGTGGTTCCGTGGTAAAGAATCCACCTACCAATGCAGAAGATGTGAATTCGATCCCTGGATATCAGGAAGATCCTCTGCAGGAGAAAATGCCAGCTCACTCCAGCTGGGAAATCCCATGGATGGAGGAGCCTGATGGGCTACAGACCTTGGACTCGCAAAGAGTCAGACACAACTTAGTAACTAAACAACAGCAACAACAAAAACTTGATACAATGCTATTTAGAGCTGGCAGCCAGAGATTAGACTAGTCCAAAAACAGTGGTACACAAGTGTTGTGGAGTGGGAAGGCGCTAGAGAACGAAGGTGCTCAGAAGGAAATCAGAGAAGACGTGGGGCAAGTAGCAGTAGTATGTGAGTATGGTCAAGAGCAAAAAGCAGCATCTCTGAGGCAAGCACGGTGAAGTCCACGTCCCAGCATGGGCAACAGGGCATCAGAGGTTGTGCCCTCAGTGGAGCAGAAAGCATTGGCTCAGGGACAAGCAATAGCAGCAGCATAGGCACTGGTACAGCTGCCAAGGGAGCAAATCGACCTAATTTGTGAGAGAATGTAACAACCTGAGGATGCCCTGGAGGGACTGGCATCCTGCTGTTAAACAGGGGGAACCACTGAGCTCATATAGCCTCCATGTTCACATCAAAATGACTCCAGCTCTGCCCAGAGTCAGGAGAAACCTCATAAAATGTATTTGAAGGGACAATTAAAGGAAAGAAAGCCACAGTGGCTCCCCACTCTCTATGCCTCACTGCCCAGTTTCCTTAATGCTGTCACTCAGGATATCCAGGGTTTAACCCAACTCACTTTCCCATCTTCCTCTGGTGTGCTGAGATCAAACTGTACTGTTCAATCAGAGAGTCCCACTTGTCCTGGAACTCAATGCTGTCTGGGACATCCTCCCGGTTCCTTTAATACTTTGGCTCCCAAATCTGAGTGTTTGCTTTCTGTGAGTTTTCAAATATCATACAGAGATATCCCAAGCCTTCTGGGCCTGAGGCTACACATGAGGGTCCTGGTTACTGAAGCCTGTGGTGCAGAGGAAAGTCTCAGCACTAAGTACTTGGTAGACCCAAGTGCACCCTCGATTCACCACTCACTAACTGTGAGATCTGATGCTAACAGACTTGTTACTAATTTATTCAGAGCCTCCTCCAAGCCCACCATATCTAAAATTGTGAAAATAGTATTTACTTTATAGTTTACCGTGAGGAATAAATGCTATAACACTGAGACCCAGGTGTTTTCATAGCAGGCACGTAGAAAAATATGAGCTCTTTGGGGCCTGATATGTCTGGCCCATGGACTCTGGCTGCCCTAGCCCTGTTCAAACACCTCAAAGGCAGAGAGTAGTCCCTTGCACTGCAAGAAGATCGAACCAGTCAATCCTAGAGGAAATCAACCCTGACTATCACTGGAAGGACTGATGCCGAAGCTGAAGTTCCGATACTTTGGCCACCTGATGGGAAGAGCCGACACATTGGAAAAGACCCTGATGCTAGGAAAGATTGAGGGCAGGAGAAGAAGGGGAAAACAAAGGATGAACTGGTTGGATAGCATTACCGACTCAATGGACATGAATTTGAGCAAACTCTGGAAGATAGTGAAGGACAGGGAAGTCTGCCGTGTTGCAGTTCATGGGGTCGCAAAAAGTGACTGAACTTAGCGAGTTAGCAACTGAACAACAACAGCGATCAATACCTCAGCTCATCGTCAACTCTTTCATGGTGTCCAGGTTCCATCCTGCCCAAATAGAGAAGATCTAATAAAATGTACACTTACCATAAAGCCTAGTCTGTGCATTTTCTCAATAAAGCTAGTTTCCTACACTGCTGCTGCTGCTGCTAAGTCGCTTCAGTCGTGTCCGACTCTGTGCGACCCCAGAGACAGCAGCCCACCAGGCTCCCCCGTCCCTGGGATTCTCCAGGCAAGAACACTGGAGTGGGTTGCCATTTCCTTCTCCAATACATGAAAGTGAGAAGTGAAAGAGAAGTCGCTCAATCGTGTCCGACTCTTAACGACCTCATGGACTGCAGCCTACCAGGCTCCTCTGTCCATGGGATTTTCCAGGCAAGAGTACTGGAGTGGGCACCCGAGCAAAGTATACTTTGTACATTTCTCTAGTCGTGTGCATGTAATATCAGGTTAGCACAAGCACCAAGTGGGTTCTGGTAGAGATAAGAGATTAACAGAAGGGCAGTTAATAGCTCACTGTGTCTAAGAGTTTGTTCTAGATGTAAAGTTGAGCCTTATTTCTATTCTAGCATCTAAAATCTAAATCCTATGATCTATCTAAAATGTTTATTCATTGGTACCATGTCTATTTCCACAATTTTATCTCTGCAGCAGCCTGGACCCTGCCAAATTCGAGAACGAGAGTGAACCCAAGCTGCAAGGACAGATTAATACAGAAAATACTATTACTGAAGGGCATCTCTGGTCTAACCAAGTGGCGCTACTGAAAAAGAACACCCCTGCCAATGCAGGAGGCGTAAGAGACATGGGTTTGATCCCTGGGTTGGGAAGATCCCTTGGAGGAGCACATGGCAACCTACTCCAGTATTCTTCCCCGGAGAATCCCACAGACAGAGGGAGGAGCCTGGTGGGCTACAGTGTATGGGGTCACACAGAACGAGAAACAAATGTAGAGACTTAGCACACATGCATCCCTGGTCTGAACTTCAGGAAGGTCAAGTTAGCATCCAGGCATCTGTTGAGAGTCAGGAAGGGAATGAACTCTCCTGGCCTCACTCCTGGTGAGTAGTTTATCCTATGCTTCCTTCCAGACCCCTCACAAAGCCCCCTTCTGTTATAGCCTCACAAGGGCAGTGACCTTTCTCCTGTGTTCACACAGCATGTTCTCTCGACCATATTTTTGAACCTTTTCATGCCCTCCTTGTAGTTTTCCAACAGACTATGATGAAACTTGTAAGCATACAGAACATTTAGTATAGCACAATAGACAGCTCCTCTCTCATAGATACATAGATTCCAGGGTTAACTCCACAAGCAGCTCCAGTCTCATCTTCACATCTGTCCTCACTTGGGGGGATCTTCTCCTTCTGTCTGTGAACCCTTGTGGGAGCCATGTGTTTCACGCTTGTCATCTGTGTCACACTTGTCACACCCAGGACCCTAGCACACACCTTTCTTCCAAGTGTTCCCATGTGAGTCTCAACTCTGCAGCAGAAGCTGCAGAGGCAATCCACTAGTTTCTAAAGTTTAATTTCCCACTTACATATAAATTGAAGTTTTAGTATTTTTGTTCTCACAATCATGCTGCAGGCCTGGCCTAATTTGGAGTTTTACTGATTTTCCTTTCTATTTCTATGATTCTTGGAGGATGTGTGGAAAAAGTCTAATTTAGCGGGTTCCATGATTCTAATTGCTTTCTCTTTTAGCTGCTTATTCTTGTGCTTTATCACCATGACATTGTGGGGAGCAATAAGTTTGATCTTCCCACCCCCAAAGGATGCACCAGAGCTCCAGGGTAGGAAGTACAAAGAGGCAGACTTTGGCTTTGCACAGTTTTAATTGTGGGAGCTGCCCAGGGATGCAGGAACGCATATTAAAAACTTGGTCTAGTCCCAACTTGTACTTAATGTTGAGGAGAGATCAAATAAGTTTCCTGTTCTCAAGGGCCTCACAACTTAGTAAAGAGACAGGTACATCAAGAAATAAATGCAATCAAGGATTGTAGTCATTAGGACAGGAGTACATACCTACCTGGGCTTCCCTGATGGCTCGATGGTAAAGAATCTGCCTGCAAAGCAGGAGCCACAAGAGACATGGGTTTGATCCCTGGGTGGGGAATATCCCCTGGAGGAGGGAATGGCAACCCACTCCAGTGTTCTTGTCTGAAGAATCCCATGGATAGAAGATCCTGGCAGGCTACAGTCCATGGCATCACGAAGAGTCAGACACAACTGAAGAGACTTAACACACACACACGTACCTATCTGCAAGACATGCTGGGGTCACAAAGAAGGGGAAGTTAAACCCACTAGCAGGATACAACCCTCATATAGGAACACTGGTTGAATGTTTCCAAATGGGATTTCTTTCCACCCAGTGAGCTGCCTTTTATAATTGATTTTTGATGAAAATAATGCTGACACTTAAGGCTCTTTCCCCAGGGGGCCATCGTGTTTTGTTGGTTTAGAAATTTTCTCCAGACACAGCTAATAAATGCATGGGAAGAATATTAGATATGAGTTTATTAGCAGGCAACCAGAGCACACGATTGCTTAAAATAAACAACTGGTATTTCATAAGCTAAAGGTAAAAAGACAAGAAAGCCTTGTCTCAGGCTTTAACCTCACACATGTTCTTCCCTGAAGAGAAGACAGAGGCAGGAGACAAAGTCACTTCGTTTAAACATCCAGGAAGAAAGAGATGAGCAGTCACTCACCTGTCAGATTTCTGGATTAGCCAACATGAACTCAGGTTATGAACTAGAGAGTCAGGGATATTGTTCCCTGTCATTGAAAATGTGAGGTTAAGTAAAAGAAATGTTGCTTGAAAAAGTAAAATCATGACTCTCATATAAATATAAAATTTAACATGAGCCCAAGATGAATTAATTAATTCATTAATTAGTGAAGGGAACAATAAAATGTTACAAACAGTACAAAGGAGAATTTAAAATATATGTGTGCATATATATATATATATATATATATATATATATCTCTCTCTCTCTCTCTCTCCCTAAGGACTGTAGTCTGCCAGGCACTTCTGTCCATGGGAATTCTTGTCCAGGCAAGAATACTGGAGTGGGTTGCTATGCCCTCCTCCAGGGGATCTTCCTGATCCAGGGATTGAACCCACATCTACTTGTGTCTTCTGCATTAGCAGGAGGGTTCTTTAATACTACACCACCTAGGAAACATATATACATAGCATTGCATATAGTATTAGATACGTATGACAATTATCTGCAAGGAGGTGGTGGTGGGATCAATTGTTCTCTATTGGACAAAATATGTTTGCGTATCTGTGACTAAGAATCATTTTCATTGTTATCATCAGTCAGTTATCTACAATTTATTAATAACTCAAAGACAAAGGCACAAAAATTCAATGCAAACAGGTAAAATAGAAGAGTGTGCTAGACAATCCCTACTTTTCCCTTGAGCTCACTCTGTAATCTTTTTGGTCCATTCCAGAGTCTTTTACAGATCCTCCCCCAGGGATAACTCCTGGTGCCTGGAGCCAGCTGCAGGCTGCTGGCCTAAAGGATAAAGTTATCTCTCTCTCATCCCTAGGATCAGAAACTCGAGCACCATGTCTTTGACCTTCCTACTCCCTTGCCTTCGAACAGCAGCTCTTCTCTTGATCTGACCCCAGAAATAAATCATCTGGATTTTGTCCCCTGGGTCCCATCTCCCCACAGCTGTTCTTCTTCAGATTCTCATCATCTCCAACTTATATTGTTAACTATGTGCGAGTTCCAATTACTGTAAGTGTGTGTGAACCAAGCAGACATAAATCCATCTAGAGATTAATATGATAATCATGTCTGGCATATTAAACTGCCTCTTCTTATTTCTATGGTTATTGTTTCTGTGTAGTCCTCTTTAACTGGAAACCTCATGAAGCATATTTAGTGTTCCCATCTTTGTGCTCCAAAAGAACTTAATTTGCCCCCCTTTTATGGGCTCTGCTTCAAATTTGCTCTAGATTTAATGTTGTAGACACTTGTCTTTGTTAACTGTAAAAGGTGTTCCTGAAAGTAAGGGTCATGTTTTTATTATCCTCATGCCTCTCCTTCCTCACTCAATTATTAGTGAAAGGTCAGACAGTGCAATTGAATTATAAAATAATTTATTGGACACCATCAAATAAGGCCTGGTGAGTTCAACTGAGGCACACTGCTCTACAGGAAAGCCAGAGTGAAAGCAAAGCTGTGCTTAAGGTGGAATAAACAAAAGATCAGGGTTTGAGGATCACCAACAGGTCAGAAAACCTCAGGGAGCAAATAATCTTTAAACCTCTTCAGTGGTTCCCCTGTTTCTGAGAGAACAAGATCATCTCATGGGAACAAGCCCTCCCATGACTTGACCTCCATGACCAGACCCACCTGTATACCTATATAATCTCAGCTTTTTTTCACTCACTACCGTATACTGGAAAAGATCCTGAGGCTGGGAAAGATTGAGGGTAGGAAGAGAAGGGGATGACACAGGATGAGATGGTTGGATGGCATCATTGACTCAATGAGCTTGATTTTGAGCAAACTCCAGGAGATAGAGAAGGAGAGGGAAGCTTGGCGTGCTGCAGTCCATGGAGTTGCAAAGAATCGGATGCAACTTAGCAACTGAACAATACCACTACCCGATATTAACACAGAATATTTGTAATTTTCTAGATAATTCATGCCATTTCAAAATTCACTCCTTGTACATTCTTTCTGGAATCAATGCAGTACTATTTTAGGGCTAGAGGTCAAATGTAATCTCCTTTATGAAACATATCCTGACCCCCTTTAATACAATTGACCACTCTCACTTCTCTGTTCTCCCTCTATCTCCCTCCCCACAAATCAAATCCAACAAAACCCATAAAATCGGTGGATCTACTCTTCCAGATATTAAGATGGCTTCCCTTCCACCACAACAAAAACTCTGAAATTTCAGAAATTTGCCAAATGGGCTCACACCTTCCCAGTTTTATTTTCTTCTTTTTGGAAGGGGTTACACTAATCTTAATTCTCCCGGTCTCTCATTTCCTTTAAGCACTCAGCCCTCAGGGAAGAGGAATAACTTTACTCAACTATTGATTTGGCAAAAATAAACAGGAAATGAGAAATTAAGCCCCCTTTTCTCCTTGCAAACTCACTACCCTCAGTAAATATATATTCACTCTTCTTCCTGGTGCTATAAATTTAACAGCATGGCACCCAATGAGAAGAGTTCTATCTAGAGTTTTCCTTTAGTGTTTAATAGTTCATTATTATAGCATGCCTATGCCACATTAGTCTGATACTGTAAAGAGCAATATTGCATAGGAACCTGGAATGTTAGGTCCATGAATCAAGGTAAATTGGAAGTGGTCAAACAGAAGATGGCAAGACTGAACATCAACATTTTAACAATCAGTGAACTAAAATGGACTGGAATGGGTGAATTTAACTCAGATGACCCTTACATTTACTACTGTGGGCAAGAATTCCTTAGAAGAAATGGAGAAGCCATCATAGTCAATGAAAGAGTTCAAAATGCAGTACTTGGATGCAGTCTCAAAAATGACAGAATGATCTCTGTTTGTTTCCAAGGCAAACTGTTCAATATCACAGTAATCCAAGTCTGTGCCCCAACCAGTAACGCTGAAGAAGCTGAAGTTGAATGGTTCTATGACCTACAAGACCTTTTAGAACTAACACCCAAAAAAGATGTCCTTTTCATTATAGGGGACTGGAATGCAAAAGTAGGAAGTCAAGAAACACCTGGGGTAACAGGCAAATTTGGCCTTGGAGTACAGAATGAAGCAGGGCAAAGACTAATAGAGTTCTGCCAAGAAAATGCACTGGTCACAACAAACACCCACTTCCAACAACACAAGAGAAGACTCGACACATGCACATCACCAGATGGTCAACACCAAAATCAGGTTTATTATATTCTTTGCAGCCAAAGATGGAGAAGCTTTATGTAGAGAGCAAAAACAAGACTGGGAGCTGACTATGGTTCAGATCATGTACTCCTTATTGCCAAATTCAGACTTAAATTGAAGAAAGTAGGGAAAACCACTAGACCATTCAGGTATGACCTAAATCAAATCCCTTACAATTATACAGTGGAAGTGAGAAATAGACTCAAGGGATTATATCTGACAGACAGAGTGTCTGAAGAACTATGGACGGAGGTTCATGACATTGTACAACAGACAGGGAGCAAGACCATCCCCAAGAAAAAGAAATGCAAAAAAGCAAAATGCTTGTCTGAGTAGGTCTTTTCTGTCTTATATGAAAAGAGAAGTGAAAGGCAAAGGAGAAAAAGAAAGATATACCCATTTGAATGCAGAATTCCAAAGAATAGCAAGGAGATATAGGAAAGCCTTCTTCAGTGATCAGTGCAAGGAAATAGAGGAAAACAAAAGATTGGGAAAGACTAGAGATCTCTTCAAGAAAATTAGAGATACCAAGGGAACATTTCATGCAAAGATGGGGACCATGAAGGACTGAAATGGTATGGACCTAACAGAAGCAGAAGATATTAAGAAGAGGTGGCAAAAATACACAGAACTGTACAAAAAAGATCTTCACTACCCAGATAATTACGATGGTGTGATCACTCACCTAGAGCCAGACATCCTGGATTGTGAAGTCAAGTGGGCCAGGCTTCAGCAGTTTGTGAACTGAGAACTTCCAGATGTTGAAGATGGATTTAGAAAAGGCAGAGGAACCAGAAATCAAATTGCCAACATCCGCTGGATCATCGAAAAAGCAAGAGAGTTCCAGAAAAACATCTACTTCTGCTTTATTGACTACACCAAAGCCTTTGACTGTGTGGATTACAACAAACTGTGGAAAATTCTGAAAGAGATGGGAATACCAGACCAACTGACCTGCCTCCTGAGAAATCTGTGTGCAGGTCAAGAAGCAACTGTTAGAACTGGACATGCAACAACAGACTGGTTCCAAATCAGGAAAGGAGTATGTCAAGGCTGTATATTGTCACCCTGCTTATTTAACTTCTATGCAGAGTACATCATGAGAAATGCTGGACTGGATGAAGCACAAGCTGGAATCAAAATTGCTGGAAGAAATATCAACAATCTCAGATATGCAGATGACACCACCCCTATGGCAGAAAGTGAAGAAAAGCTAAAGAGCCTCTTGAAGAAAGGGAAACAGGAGCATGAAAAAGTTGGCTTAAAACTCAACATTCAGAAAACTAAGATCATGGCATCTGGTCCCATCACTTCATGGCAAATAGATGGGAAAACAGTGGGACCAGTGACAGACTGTATTTCTGGGGCTGCAAAAGCACTGCAGATGGTGACTGTAGCCATGAAATTAAAAGATGCTTGCTCCTTGGAAGAAAAGGTATAACCAACCTAGACAGCATAAAGCAGAGACATCACTTTGCCAAAGAATGTCCATCTAGTCGAAGCTATGGTTTTTCCAGTAGCCATGTATGGATGTGAGAGTTGGACAATAAAGAAAGCTGAGTGCCAAAGAATTGATGCTTTTGAACTGGGGTGTTGGAGAAGACTCTTGAGAGTTCCTTGGACAGTAAGGAGATCCAACCTGTCAATCCTAAAGGAAATGGGTGCTGAATATTAATTGGAAGGACTGATGCTGAAGCTGAAACTACATTATTTTGGCCACCTGATGCGAAGAACTGACTCATTTGAAAAGACCCTGATGCTGGGAAAGATTGAAGGCGGGAGGAGAAGGGGATGACAGAGGATGAGATGGTTGGATAGCATCACCGACTCAATGGACATGAGTTTGAGTAAACTCCAGGAGTTGGTAATGGACAGGGAAGCCTGGCGTGCTGCAGTCTATGGGGTCACAAAGAGTCGGACATGACTGAGTGACTGGACTGAACTGATGCCACATTATCCAGCATCAGCTTAATCTAAATCATGAAAATAATATCTTGATCTCTGCCTTTCAGTGCTATTTCTTCAGGTCCCTTAAACCCTCAATCTCACTGATCTCCAATGCAGAAACCCATACTCTCAGCTCCCATATAATTCTTTGACTTGGTTTTGCACTGAGTTCCCTGGTGCTGGAGCAGCAGCCATGAGAGGCAAGGGCAAAGTGGATCTGGGAGGGGAGAGAATTAGGCAGAGACAGGTCATGTTCTCCAGCTGGTTCCAGGAAAGTTACCCTTCCTCAGGACATTCCTTCCTCCATGGAAACTTACCTGGAGCACATAAATACCATCATCTACAGTCTATTTCTGAAACTGTTCAGTGGAGGAAAACATTTTACTTTGCTGAGGTTTTTTTTTTTTTTTTTCCTTACCTAGACCATCCTCCATCATGGCTCACAAAAGCCTGCCATACAATTATTTCAATCTGACAGGCACTTCACAATTTCCCCGAGCACTTAAGTGGTTTTACTTCCTTTACCTCCTTCATTTTCTAAAGAGTAATTGGAATGAGTCAGTCTCTCCCCTTGTCCTCCAATTTGCCAAGCATTCTCCTTGAGGGGGACTAAGGCAGGTACTATTTAGGACTTGTTATGTATTTGTAATCAGGACCAAAAAGACAAGCTTAGCTTTCATGTTTCCAGTTTTAATTTTGAGTGATTTTGCCTTGTTAACTCAGAATTGACTTCAGAGTTTCATCAGATCATTCTGATGATCTAAGTTCTTCACTGTCCTTCCCATTTCATGCAGGATTGATTCCCAACTACTGTCCAAATTTAGCCCGATTTTCTTTTCCAAAGTCATACCCCTTGATAACGAGAACTTCTTATTTAATCAATCTTATGTTTTCATTGTTGCTGAGATAACCTTGGAATTCTTCCCTCTGTACTTTGCTTATGTGCTTCCTTTGAGAAGATTATTGCCCTTTTTTCTGCTGATCCCAGACTGCCCTTCCAAACCCAATTCAACTCTTGCTTCTTATGATAAGATGTACATCTTGCCCTATATATGCCTATAATTTAGATGAATCACTTGTGTTTTTTTTTTTAATCTGCAAATACTGCTTCATGACCTATTTGGTTTTATTGGTTATTACTATTGTGCTCAGTTGCTCAATTGCGTCCAACTCTTTTGCAAACCCAAAGACTGTAGCCCACAGGGCTCCTCTGTCCATGGGATTTCTCAGGCAAGAATACTGGAGTGACTTGCCATTTCCTTTTCCAGGGGATCTTCCCAACCCAGGGATTGAACCCGTGTCTCCTGGGTCTGCTGCACTGGCAGGCAGATTCTTTACCACCATGCCACTTGAGATTCTGGTACATCAGGAAGCTCTTAGAATTATCAGGGAAACAGAAAAACAATAGACAATTAACATTGAAGTAAGAATGTGTTGTTGGTAGATGTAAGTGTAGGAGCCTTGAGGTGATGACTAGCCACTCCAGGTTAAGGGTAAGGAAAGCCTTCCTGTGCTATGGTGGAGCTGGGTGGTGTTAATTAGGTAGCCCGTTTGTGCCCTCCATCCAGACATATCAACAAGTGCAAAGACCCAGAAGAATGAGCAGGTCTGTCAAATCTAGAGATTTGCAAGAAGGAACAAACAGTCTGGGGGAGTCATTCGGCAGAGCTGGGATGAGCCAGCTTTTGAATGGCTCCTTTACAGGCTCAGACACAGAGCTTAGCATACCCTACAAGTGCTGGGGTACAATGAAAGTTTTTATTCGGCTATAATTCTCAGGACCAGAGACTCTGGAAAAAGGACTTTCAAAGTGTTGCACTGGATGACTCACAGGTGAACACAACTGATTTTTCTTGACCAGTGAGGATTTTAAAGATCCCCTGGAGGAGGGCATGTCAACCCACTCCAGTATTATTCCCTGGAGAATCCCATGGACAGAGAAGCCTGGTGGGCTACAGTCCATGGGGTCACAGAGTGGGGCACAACTGAAGAGACTTAACACGCAATTAAAATTTTAACAAGAACCCAGCCAGAAAGTGAAGAAAGCACCAATTGCTTGAAGCCCTTGGCTATTTCATGAGGTGAAAATGCCTCCTGAATCGCTTCACTGAGTTCCACAAGGGTAAGAATCGGGTCTGATTTATTTCTGCTTCCTCTCATCCACTCACATGTGCCCAGCAGAGTAGAGGTGCATGGCAGACACACAGTGAATACTGACCTCTGACATGGCTGCTTCATTCCAACAACCCCCTTCTTCTTCCTTCTTACTTTTCCAGCAGAGATAAGCTCCACATGGCTGATCTACCACAGATACACGGATGCTCCTGAGTGAACTTTCCTGTCTCATTGGCACGCAGAAAACCACACTCCTAAATCCTGTGCTTTTCATTGTCCTGCTTTTCTTTATTCTCTATACACATTCTTGAACAATATATTCTTGAGTTTCACATGTTTCTGAACTTTTTAACACCAGATTCATATTGCATGCACTCTTCTAAGACTGCTTTTCGTAGTTTGCTTCTGAGAGTCAGTCATATAGATTCACTCATTTTCCCTACCCTATCCCATTAATTGAAATGATCACAGTGTATTTATCCACAGCTGTAACAGACAGGTGGGCTCTTTTTGTGCACTGTGATATTGTTGTGGTGAACTTTCTTTTCTAGTGGATTTACCATTAGCTGATTCTATGACTAGAATTAAAAATTAAAAGCTTCCAATTTTGACTAATCTTGACATTGCCAATGTAAGTGACAATTGTAGAGATAAGTTTTTCACATGAATGGAAAAATAGAAAGACGAATGATGTTTGCTTTGTCTATAAATAAAAAATAGGTGGGCCTAATACAATGTTTACACTTCTGTGATCAAAAGAATACAATAAACCAGTAGCCCTCTTAGAAATTAGTCTGTTGGAGCAAAGGTCTTATGAAAATTAAATACTACCTCTGGTTATTTTGCTTACAAATCTTTATCTTATATTTACTGATATTATTAATGAGAAGAAGTAAGATCCTCAGAGATTTGTAACTGCCTGACTATAAAGCTTGCTTTTGCAACAATTAACCACAAAGCTCAAGATAAAGTTTTCAAAACATGTGATAAGAAATTGTAATTATTCTCTCAAAAAAATAAGAAACAATTATTCTAGGAAATGGGATTGTCTTATTGAAGCTATAATTCACTAACCATGTGTTAACTCTATATGCTATTTTTTGCTGATCAAAGAGCATTTGGACTGGCTTTCATTAGAGCTGACCCTGCTGACTCTGATGCAAACAAAAGGTGAGGCTATTGTCTTTCTCAGTGATCTGGGCAAGGCAATCTGTCTGAGTCTCCGCTTTCTTTAAACTGGGTATGATAATCTCAACACTGCCTTTGCTAAATAACTGAAAAGGTCAAGTGATGCCAGGCATGCTGAAGTGCCATGTGATCAGTAAGACTCTGGACAAATGTAATGGATAACGATGAGGAAAAGGAAGAGGAGGAAGAAAACAAAGATTATGTTAATCTGGTGTCCACCTAGATCGGTAGCTAGAAAGACATGAAGTCTCTTATTGAGATGGGGGTAAATAGTAGGGTTCAGCCTGAATCTTTGAATTTTATGGGATGCTAGATGTGTCAGTCTGTAAGTATTTTGATGGGCCAGTGTCTCTTCAAACTTCTTAGGTTGACATCCTAACCCCCAGTATCTCAGAATGTGACTTTATTTGGAAATAAGGTCATTGCAAATGCAATCTGTTAATACAGGGTCATGCTATAGTAGAGTAGGCCCCTATTCCAATATGACAAGTGAACTTATAAAAAGGGAAACTTTGGCACACACACTCACAGGAAAAATGCCATGTGAAGATGCACTCAGACTGGGGTGGTAGTTCTGTAAGCCAAGGAATGGATCTCCAAAGTTTGCCAGGAAACCACTAGAAACTAGGAGAGAAGGAAGTTTCTCTCTCTCACAGCCTTCAGAAAAAAACCAAGCTTGCTCCCACCTTAATTTCAGACTTCTGGCCTCTAGAACCATGAGATGACAAATTGCTGCTGCCGAAGCCACTTGGTTTGTGGAACTTTGTTACAGAAACCTTAGCAAACTAATATGTACACACCTCTGCTTACAATATCATATTATTAAGGGAAATTGTTGCAGTATTGGATCAGATTTATAAACACCCTTAACGGGGACAGAATTAATGATCAGCACTAATGTCAGGAAGCCTATTATCATATTTACACATAGAAAATATTCATTAGTGACTAATAATGATAGCAGTTAATCTCATCAGTATGCAAATAATTTGAGAAAAAAATGTTTTTCAAACAGCAAAGCAAATATTATTTGATATATTCAGTGCTGCTGAGGCCTCAATGGGATATATTTACATCCCATTTGATAAAAAGGAAGTTGGTAAAACTTTTCTTAAAATCAAGTTGGTAAAACATATTCAGTTCAGTTCAGTTGCTCAGTCATGTCCGACTCTTTGCTACCCCATGAATCACAGCATGCCAGGCCTCCCTTGTCCATCACCAACTCCCAGAGTTCACTCAAACTCATGTCCATTGAGTCGGTGATGCCATCCAGCCATCTCATCCTCTATTGTCCCCTTCTCCTCCTGCCCCCAATCCCTCCCAGCATCAGGGGCTTTTCCAGTGAGTCAACTCTTCACATGAGGTGGCCAAAGTACTGGAGTTTCAGCTTCAGCATCAGTCCCTCCAATGAGCACCCAGGACTGATCTCCTTTAGGATGGACTGGTTGGATCTCCTTGCAGTCCAAGGGACTCTCAAGAGTCTTCTTCAACACCACAGTTCAAAAGCATCAATTCTTTGGTGCTCAGCTTTCTTCACAGTCCAACTCTTACATCCATACATGACTACTGGAAAAACCATAGCCTTGACTAGATGGACCTTTGTTGGCAAAGTAATATCTCTGCTTTTCAATATGCTATCTAAGTTGATCATAACTTTCCTTCCAAGGAGTAAGCATCTTTTAATTTCATGACTGCAATCACCATTGGCAGTGATTGGTCCACTGGAGAAGGGAATGGCAAACCACTTCAGTTTTCTTGCCTTGAGAACCCCATGAACAGTATGAAAAACATATTAAGTACCATAAAATACAATCTTCTTTAGATTCTGATATCTGCCTTAAAAGAGTCGAGTATGAAATTCAGGTGTGGAATTATCGATAAGATATTTATTTCAATGTTATATTTTTTCTTATAAGATAGAATAAAATGAAATGCCCAAATAACATGGAAATAGTTACATCAATTATATCAGAGCTTAATTTTTTTAATAATGTTTAAATATGCATTTGAATAACAAACACAGAATATATATGTAGCAGGGTATTCTCAAAGTCTAGTGCAGAGACTGCTGGTGGTCTCCAAGACTCTTTTAGGTAGCCTGTGAAATTATTAATAAAACTATTTTCTAAAAGTGCTAAGATAGTATTCTCAGGCGAGTGTATGCTCCTCAGTTCTTTGTCTCGTCACAACAAAGATTTGGAGTGAGGGACATTAAAGCCCGCTCGGCGTGTCACAGCTCTCGGGTCTTGGACAGACCCTGTTATAGCTCTCAGGTCTCAAACAGACCATGTTATAGCTCTTAGACAAATCAGTGTTTACAGCTCAGTGTTACAGCTCTGTTTTATTTAGAAGATAGCAGGAAAACCTATCTTTGAGGCAGGAGGGCACGTCCATCCAAACATGCGAAGCACAGAGCTCCCCAGCACGGGGCGGTGGAGGTGGGGGGGCGGGGAGCGAGCGAGAGCCCTTTGGCTTCTCCTTCTATATGTTCTTTTCTTCCCCCTGGGCCTGCCCTATGCAAATTAGGCTTAGTCAGGAGTGCCGTTCTACCTGAAGTCCTCACTCCGGTCCTCGGACCTTCCTTTGACCTTCCTCTGTTCTATTTTCGTGGGCTTTTCTCTTCCTTGTCTTTTAGCCACTGCCATTTTGGACTCCTTTTCCCTATTCTAACTACCTAACAGTATTTTCCATTTTGCTCTCTTCTTCTCATGAATGTAGAGTTTTCCAGAGGCTATAGGACAATCACAATTATGTAAAAAAGTCTTGTAAAATATTCCTTCCTTTTCCAATTTCATATCTATACAGGGCTGGATTCTTTTGTATATTACACCTGAAGCAATATATCACAACAGGATGAATTCAGAAGCAAATGTGACAATCCAGCTGTTTTCAATCAAGTCAGACTTTTAAATGATTTGTAGAATGATGCCATTCTTTTCATAAATTAAAAAGATTTATGGTAGGTCCTTTTTTGGTTATCTATTTTAAATATAGCTGTATGTACATGTCAAAATTTTTTATTTTGAAAAATATAGCTATTTTTACTAGTATATGTATTCTTTAACATGAACATCTTATTGCAATTTTAAACAAATAATTAAATACATATATTTAATTTGTTTCAAGTTTAAGATCCAACAGTACATATCAATAGCAAAACATATAAAATACTTTGGAATCTTCAATAATTTTTAAGATGTAAAATCTGATGTCAAAGAATTTGAGAACTTTTAGAAAATATTATTTCAATTATATTAAAAGGATCCGGAAGGAATTTGCTGAATTTTGGAGACTATATTGAATTGCTAAGATTGATTATCTGTGGATGTTGGGTTTAAGGGTTGTTGTTAGTTTATCATCTTTACTTTTCTATGTTTCCAAAATGTTCCTTAACATGCATTTCTTTTATACCAGATAAAGGGTAATTGTTTGTTGTTTTTTTTTTAAACTTGCCCTTCCTGGTCTTCATTTAAAAAAGAAAAATCTTTCTGCCTTCAAGCCATCATGTAGAACCTAAAATTGTCAAGTGTCTTTTAATTACACTTGCATAGGGAGTCTTGGGCTTCCCTGGTGGCTCAGAGGGTAAAGAAACCACTTGCAGTGCAGGAGACCTGGGTTCAATCCCTGGGTTGGGAAGATCCCCTGGAGGAGGGCACAGCAACCCACTTCAGTATTCTTGGAGAAACCTCGTGGACAAAGGAACCTGATGGAGTACAGTCCCTGGGGTCACAAAGAGTTAGACACAACTGAGTGACTAAGCACACAGAGTCTTCAGATCACAAAATTCTGCCAGATTTAAGGTCTACAGGCAAATTAACCACAAGTTACATGCAGATAGAATTTACAAATGCAATTTGAACTGCACAAGCTGTTTCCAGAGAAATGGCCTTTGAAACACCAGTGAGCAGAGAAGATATCTTCCAGGGAATATTCATACAAAGACTGAGATAAAAATTCACTTTGAATTAATTTATTCATGGATTTATTGCCATAAAACTTTGAAGTTGTCCATGATTTGAAAACTCTAACCCATTGCAAAAGTTCACCAATACAGGAGAGTTTCCAAGCTCCATCTGTGCTCCCAGTGACCAAACATTTTGGGTAATACATTGTATTATTAAACAGCTCTGCTGTTTTGGGTGTTTTTTTTTTTTCTTTTTTAACCCGAGTTGTTATCCTCTTAATGTCTACAAATCAGAACTACGTGTGTGATCTATAGGCAAAACATGTTCTTAATGGGTCATAAGATTAATAGTGTATGTTCTCCTAGAGTTTCTGTGAGGATTAGGTAACCTATGAAAAGAAACATAGTAGTGCGTGACATAAACTGATGCACAATTTATGCACGATATGCAGTTACTCTTGTATGGCCAAATACTTCCCAGCTGGTATTGAGACCAGCCACAATGGCCCTTCACTCTCTTAGGAACATTCTAGGATCTGCTTGCCTTTCTCTGGTTAGTCCACCGCTCCATTTCCAGTTTTGTCATCCTCCATCAAATTTCCCTAGCCTACTTGGGATTTCTTCCTTGGTCCCAGAACTTCTAGAACATGTGTGACCCTGGATACCTTCTGCTTCCCCTTGGCCTCTGTATCAAACTCATCTTAACAGCCTGGACAGTTTCCTGTTTCCTTTGTTTGCCCCCACTTGCTGCCTAGCTCAGCCTCTCTGGATTGATCAATTTCTGATAGATCATCTCTCTTTTGGGGCTCAATATTTCCCCTCTGGTATATTTTGGGATTATTTTAGTCTCCTTGCTTGTCTCTTGTGGAATAATTATTTGCCTAATTAGACTCCTATTCTCTCACTAAATCATTATGGATCCCATAATCCTGGGAGTAACATGAATTAGAACAGAAGTGTTTGTCGGGTTGAATCCTAAGAAATTTGATTAGCAATTTGCAAATTTCTCCATCCTTTGGGATCAGAAAATGTCCCAGAGCAATTCACACCCAGACAGGTTTTCATTAATATTTTATAAACTCCCAAATGCCAATAACTTCCCAAATCCCTTACCATTAAATTCATCCTTCTCCCAACAAAAGACTGTAACTACACAGAACCAGAAGGAGACTAGAAAGACATGAGCATCTTATCAGGATAGACATGTTGCTATGATGGCCTTATTCTGAAAACCCGGAGATTTGCAATAGGCCAAGACTTAGTTCCACAGTATCCCAAGCCAAAACTTGGGATATATATCCCAAACTTGGGATATATGTCCTAAAGACATATAAGACATGTAGGTATGCTTTCCCTATGTTTCTTACCTCCAACTTTCTCTAAAGGGGGCTCTAAAAGAAGGCATGTTTGTTTCAAAAAAAGAAAAAGAAAACATTATGCAAAACACTATAAATGCATCTTACTCATTTTGCATTGAAGAGTTTGGGAGGAGAACAGAAATTTGAAATTTTATGAGTGTATACTGAATTCTATTTAAAATGAGAACTCTGTGTGAACACAGAAATGAGATCTCAGCAACATCATGAGATACAGCACATGAACATTTCTTCACCAGTTCCAGATACACAGTAGAATCAAGATGAAGGCTGCCATCCACTTTCACTCCCTCTCTTCTGCCTGCTATATAAATCCTGAAGTCTTTTCATAACTGCAGTTTATGGTAGAGAACATGACAATTTCTTTTCAATATGGAAAGACATTTATTATACTCTCTGTAGCCCACCACTCTCTCAGATTTACTCATTAGAATGGGAGTAGAGTGAGTGAGTGAAAGTCGCTCAGTTTTGTCCAACTCTTTGTGACCCCATGAACTATACAGTCCATGGAATTCTCCAGGCCAGAATACTGGAGTGGGTAGCTTTTCCCTTCTCCAGGGGATCTTTGCAACTCAGGGATCGAATCCAGGTCTCCTACATTGCAGGCAGATTCTTTACCAGCTAAGCCACAAGGGAAGCCCAAGAATACTGGAGTAAGTAGTCTATCCCTTCTCCAGCAGATCTTCCCAATACAGGAATCAAACTGGGGTCTCCTGCATTGCATTGATTGGAGTTGTAAGATGACAATCAAATGTGTTATTGCTTTTGCATAGTCTTCTTTTACTGCTAGCCAACTTTAATACTTTATAAAGTATTGGGCAGACTCTTTCTGAAAGTTTGATTTTCCAAAGTCCGGGTCTTACAAAACCAGATCTCATAGATAGTGGTCACTAGTCTGCACTCTTCCATTATTTCTACAAGGCCCTCAACTTCTGTTGGCACAATGAGTTATCCACTAATATGGTGTCAAGACTACATAATTCATTCTCAAGCAGATTAATTCTTTAGTCAACATCAGATGAAGAAATTATCTCAAATTCTTTATATGCGCTTAACAAATCTCATATTAATCTGTTATATCCAAGGTTGCATTAGTCTTTTCCTTTAATATTTTTGAGTTAATGACAAAGTCATTACACAATTCCATTTTTAATGTTAAACTTCTCTCTTTGTCTTCTTTTATAACTTCAAAGCACTATATTATGTATTTATGCTGTACTTGTAGTCTACGCTTACCTTCATATGTGTCCATTTGCATACATGTCACATGTGCATGTCTATATTTGTTTATATAGGCATGTATATATATATGAGCTTTGTTTGCAATGTGTTTCACAACAATGTGTGAGTGTGTGCACATGGTGTGTCCACATGTGTATATATACACATAGATATGTGTACATATACATGTATATATGTATATGTGTTATATATTTGTGTGCACATATTCTGCATATGCATTCATATGTTCCTGTGGGCTTACCACATAAAAATAAAAGCTTGAGTTTCTTTCTCCTTGGAAACGATAGAGTTTGTCAAAATTCTCTTGTTATAGACCCTGTATAAGTCAAAACTCAGGGGATTTATCCAGAAGAAATGGATATTGCAATCTCACACTGTTATTTCTTCCTCACTGGTCAACAAATTTTACTGATGTGAGTTTCACTGATGAATCAGCGCTCTAAGAATGGCAGTGATGGGAGGCTGTTTAGTTGAAGTCACTTTGGAAAAAGTTGTTATATTTTTAAATTTTGCTTAGGATTGTTGATGAAAGAGATATATTCTTAGTGTGTTCACTCAGAGACTTGAGTGTATTTGGTCATGCTGACCAGATTTATCTATGGAAACTATTGAATTTCATGCATAACTGAGCTCACACACAAGAGCAACAACAAAAAAAGTGGGTATGGCTGTGCTGAGCTGGAAGGAAGCAAGGATGCTGGCAGGTTGCATCGTCTCCCAGGGCTCAGCAGCTGTCTGCCCTGGTTTTTGGTAGCAAAATCCAATTTCCACTCTCCCTACGTGGGCTGGGAGGCAGCACGGGTCCACACTAGCTCACAGAATTTTGGCTTTCTCATTTGTGAAACGTGACCAAACATATTAATCTCAGTGGCAGGCAGATTAGAAGAATATCAGATGGGAATGAGCAAATTGCAATCATCGAACTGCCACAACGGTGCCACGTCAGGATCAGAGACAGACCCTGGATTAAGGACCAAGAATGCAAACAAAATGAGGCTTGGAAGAAATGATAACCTACCCTATACATAGCTGGAAAACCTCCAAAGTATTTTTTGCTATAAAAAATACACAACTCCTATTAATCAACTACTCTACACAGATAATGGCAGTAGCTCTCTTCTCTGGGATGAAAGTAAGGCATTTAGCCTGCTATTTGAAGGCCTTCATCATGAAACTTCAACTTCTCTTTGTAATGTGATTACCTTTGCTTGCTTTCTCAAGCCCTTGGTCAAATGACTCACCACTTTTCCATCCTGGCCCAGGTCATCTAGGCCCCCTTAAATCTGCCTATGGAAAATACTTTATCAAATTTCTTCTCTGGTTCCCTGGACTGAATCTCTCTCTCTTTTCTCTATAGAGTCTTATTGATATTTGTGCTCTTCTCATGCTGCTTACTTCTTCGTCTGCTTTGGATTACAATTCTACAGGCTTGCTCTTCCTTACCAGACTCTCATAAAAGGACAGGGGCTGCTTCCTTTGTGCATCTCATAGTACCCAACAGAGACCCTTGCATGCATATAATAAGCAAAAATCATGATTTGATAAATCAAGTGAGTAAATGAATGCAAGACACCCAGTGGTTTTATTTCTAAATGCTACTTCTAATATTAACTTAATATCGTGCTAAGTTGCTTCAGTTGTGTCCAACTCTTTGTGATCCTCTGGACTTTAGCCTGCCAGACACCTTTGTCCATGGCATTCTCCAAGCAAGAATACTGGAGTGGGTTGTCATGCCCTCCTCCAGAAGAATCTTCCCAACCCAGGGATCAAACCCATGTGTCTTTCATCTCCTGCACTGGCAGGCAAGTTCTTTAGCTCTAGCGCCACCTGGGGAGCTTAACATCACAGAATTTCAAATCACATATCTACAATGAAAACTTAAAACAATCTTACTACTTCAGAAGAATGCTGTAACTAAATACAGGTGCTCTGACAGGCAAATTCTACCAGATGTTAAAGGCCTAATCATTCCTGTCTTACTCAGAGTGCTCTACAGCAGGATTTCTCAACCTTGGCACTGTTCTCTGCTGTGAGGGCTGGCCTGAGCTGTGCTGGATGTTTACCAGGATTGCTGGGCTCTACCATTAGCTGCCAGTAGCACCTGCCCCTCAGGTCATGACAATAAAAATAGTCTCCAGATGCTACTAAAAGTCCCTTGGGAAATAAATGTCTTACAGTTGAGAGGCTAGAAAAGCGGTAATAATTGCAAATCTGACAGTAACGGCATATAAAAGGAAAATTACAGATGCAGATTTATTCATGCATATAGATGTAAAAATTTAAGTGAAACATTAGGAAACCAAATTTAAAAGTATGTAGGCAAAATTACACCAAACTAGACTTTTCTCAAGAATGACTTAATCGCAACTAGGAATTAATAGAACAATCATGAACGATAAGAATAATAACAATAGAAAACAATCATTTATAGAAATTATAAAATTAATGTCCTTAATTATGAAATTTAGGAGAAGTTTAATTGTATTGATTTCCTCATTTTTCATTACAAAATGTCAACATATTGATAAAAAGTAGATTCTTCAGGAAATACAGATTTCTGTGTATTATTTATGATTATTATAGTAACTGAAGTTAACCTAAGAATATATTATAAACTCTACAAATTTTCTGAAGGAAATGCACACATGCACACACACACACACACGAACACATCAGCAGAGGCAACAGCAAAGAAAATGGAAATCATACAGTAAATCTCTTCTCTCTCTCTAGCTCCATATGTAACTATATGAATACATTTATTTTTATTTATTTTTTAAAGATTTCCTTTGATATGGACCATTTTTAAATTCTTTATTGAGTTTGTTACAATATTTTTCTGTTTCATATTTTGGGTTTTTTGGCCACAAGGCATGTGAGATGAGACCTTAGTTCCCTGAAAAGGGGTCAAATCCACACCCCTTGCACTAGAAGGCAAAAATCCTAAACATCAGCCTGCCAGAGAAGTCCCTCATTTATTTATTTTTTAATTAATATTATTGGAGTATACTTGATTTGCAATGCTGTGTTACTTTCCTTATCTCCAGTGCCTAGAACAAGGTATTTCACAAAGTTGGTGCTCACAAAAACCAGTGTTACGTCGAAGGATATCAGGATCACTTCAAGGCCAAGAATCCCATTGCCTGCACCATTTCGTCCCAGGATGTCCCTGCTGCACCCCTGCCCACCCTGGCTTCTCCATTCTCTGAAATCCTGTAGCTTCTATTGTCTGTGATGTCAGCCTTTCAGTACAATTTCAGCATTAAAGAAAAGACATAGTTGGAAGGAATCTTCAAACATAGGAAAGCTACTTCTATCTGATTCAGTATCTTCCATGATAAGATGCCCTACTTTGCTCCTTTGCCATCTCTAGGGTACATGTCTTGCTTTCCTGCTAAACTCTATGTTCATAAAAAACTTGGACTCTGGTCTTAAAAAGCTTCTCTTTCCTATAATGTGTCAAGCACTATCTGTTGCTCATAGGAAGGACTATTCAGGTAGTATTAAACGATAAAGGATTGAATGTTAGAAGGTTAATAACAGATTGCATATATTGAAGTTTTACTGTTTGCCAAACCTTCTGCTAATCATTTCATGAGCATTTTCATAATTCAATCTTCTTAGCAATCCTATTTCTATTTCATGCTTGAACCAAAGTATAAGGAGAGCAATAAACATGCCCAAATCAGAATCTGAACACAAGCATTCTGGCTTTGGCTTAATTACTAGGCTGCACAAAAGATCCAAAAGAGTAACATGTATTTTTCTGAATTTTCAATTGACTCATAGCGTGCATTCAAAGATTTAGACTACACAGGTCACTTTCTTCCTTCCAGCCGCACCTGCACCAGGGAGCTCTCAAACTTTTGGCAGGTGAAGAGGAACCCCTGGGGTGGAGAGATGCTCAGTGAAGCAGATGACCCACAATTTGAGGTGGGTTTGCAATCTCAGGCTTAACTCTTGCACAATAGCTCCTCAGAGAACCAGGCCCACCTGGGCACAACGGAACAGGCCAAAAAACTCACCTTCTCACCAACCTGTTCTTCCCCTGCAGACAGCATTAGAACTGAGTGCTTCCTACTCACTAGACACAAGGAGGAGTCAGGGAGGGGTCTGGGAGGAGTCAGGGAGAGATCTGGGAGGAGTCAGGGAAAGGACTGGGAGGAATCTGGAGAGGACTGGGAGGAGTCAGGGAGAGGTCTGGGAGGAGTCAGGGAGCTGTATGGAAGGAGTCAGGGAGAGGACTGAGAGGAGAGGACTGGGAGAAGGAGCTGCTGCTGCTGCTAAGTCACTTCAGTCGTGTCCAACTCTGTGTGACCCCACGGACAGCAGCCCACCAGGCTCCCCCGTCCCTGGGATTCTCCAGGCAAGAACACTGGAGTGGGTTGCCATTTCCTTCTCCAATGCATGCAAGTGAAAAGTGAAAGTGAAGATGCTCAGTCGTATCTGACCCTCAGTGATCCCATGGACTGCAGCCTTCCAGGCTCCTCCATCCATGGGATTTTCCAGGCAAGAGTACTGGAGTGGGGTGCCATTGCCTTGGGCCTTGGGCTAATCCCAGCTTTGAAGAAGCTGTCCAGGCAGTGGGTTTACCCTTAACTGTGGGTGTCTATCGGATGAACTGTGCTACTTGAGATCTCCTGAAGCTTTTGCAGTAGGAGAGAGTCATCATTATAATTATAGAAACGTGTTTGTCTTGCACAATTTTTAGTTTAATTTTCATTTAAATTAACCCTAATGTCACTCATCCATCATTGAATCTCCCTCAGTAGCTGACACACCATCACCAACTCCTTTCTGCTCCTGTAACAGCCTGAGCTGCCTGGACCCGTTGCAGCACTTACTATATTCTGGCACATTCTCTGTTCTCCAGCTGTCTCTTGACTAGGCTGTGTGCTCTGGAGGGAGGGGATGGTGGTCAATCATCTCTGCATCCCCAGGGTCTGGAAGAACAGTGTTTGATACCAAGCAGACATCAATGCACCTGTAAAACAAGTCAAGAGTGATTCAGCAGTCCAGTAAAAATAAAACTCTATCTAATGGAATTGAATAAAGGAGCTTCTGAACTTTCTGGAACACTGGTTTCCTAAGTCATGGCCCAGGGCTGATTTCCAAAGTCAAAGCCTCTAATTGACCCCAGTATTTATTCAAGTAGATTTGGAAGTGCAAGGAGATTGTGAATTATTCTTTGTGGCATTCAAGTCAGCACTTAATTAATATTCAAAATACTGGCTCAACATTATTTAATGTGTGGCACATAAAATTGTTCAGCATAATTTTATGTATTTATTACACATGTAAAATCACTTAAAAAAATCTTTATCATACAGGAATCACTTTGACATGTTGGGGGATTTCCTTCTTATTTTTTATTCTCATAAACATGTGTGTAAATAGTAATTCTTTACCAACTGAGCTCATAGCTCAGTTGGTAAAGAATCCGCCTGCAATGCAGGAGACCCCAGTTCAATTCCTGGGTTGGGAAGATTCCCTGGAGAAGGGATAGGCTACCCTCTCCAGTATTCTTGGGCTTCTGGCTCAGGTGGTAAAGAATCTGCCTGCAATTCGGAAGACCTGGGTTCAATCCCTGGGTTGGGAAGATCCTCTGGAGAAGGGAAAGGCTACCCACTCCAGTATTCTGGCCTGGAGAATTCCATGGACTGTATAGTCTACAGAGTCACAAAGAGTCAGACATGACTGAACGACTTTCACTTTCACTTTCAAATAGCTAATTAGATAACTAAAGAGAGTCCCCAAAAAATGTTCCATGTTTGAAGTCCCCAGAAAGAGTGACTATTACCTTACATGGACAAAGGGACTTTGCAGATGTGATTAAGAAGCTGATGTAGAAAAATTACCCTGAATTACATTTTATGGGCTCGGAGTAATCACAATAGTCCTTATATGAGGATCTGAGTCAGAGGAAGCCTCTGTCCATGAAATTTCCCAGGCAAGAATACTGGAGTGGGTTATCATTTCCTCCTCCAAGGGATCTTCCCGACCCAGGAATTGAAACTGTGTCTCCTGCTTGGTAGGTGGATTCTTTACCACTGAGCCACTTGGGAAGTCCCGTGATAACAGAAGCAGAGATTGGAACAATGCAGTGGAGGTGACGCATTAAGCAGTGAGGCAGCCGCTAGATGCTGGAAAAGACAAGGGGCAGACTCTCTCCTAAAGACTCCCAAAGAAACAGTCCTGCTGATCCTTTGCATGTCTGACCTCCAGAGCTGTGGTATAATAAACTTGTGTTATGTTAATCCACAAGTTTGTGGTAATTTATTTTTTTCATTTGGTTGCTGTTTAGTTTATAAGTCTTGTCGAACTCTTTGAGACATCATGGACTGTAGCCCACCACACTCCTCTGTCCATGGGATTTACCAGGCAAGAATACTGGAGTGGCTTGCCATTTCCTTCTCCAGGGGATCTTCCCAGACCAGGGATTGAACATGCGTCTCCTGCTTGGCAGGCGTTCTTTACTGCTGAGCCACCATAGCAGCAATATAAAACTAATATAGATGGAAAGTATATTAGTAACTTGGGGCTGCTGCCAAAAATGACATAAAATAAGTCACTTAAAACAATGTATTGTTTTAAACACATTGTAAAAGAAATGTGTTCTTTTACAGCTCTGGAGGCTAGAAGTCCAAAATGAGACGTTGGCAGTGCCATGCTCTTCCCAAAGTCTCTGGCAGAGGCTTTCTTTGCCTCTCCCTAGCTTCTGGATGTGTCAGCAATTCTTGGCATTTTTTGACTTGTAGAGTCACCGCTCCAATCTCTGCCTTTGTCATTACCTGGCAATCTCCTTTTGTGTATGTGTCTTCGTGTGGCCTTCTTACAAGGGACCAGTCATTGGATTTAGGGCCCATTCTAATCCAGGATGACCTTAATGTAGATAATTACATCTTCAAAGATTCTCTTTCCAAATAAGACTGCATTCAGAGGTTCAAGGTAAACATGAATTTTGGGTAGGTACTATTCAACTCAGTATAAATTGATAGGTTGGTAGGAAAATGGGCTTCCCAGGTGGCAGTAGTGGTAAAGAATCCTGTTGCCAGTGCAGGAGACATAAAGAGGCTCAGATTCCATCCTTGGGTCGGGAAGATCCCCTGGAGGAGGGCATGGCAATCCACTCCAGTATCCTTGCCTGGAGAATCCCACGGACAGAGGAGCCTGGCTGGCTACAGTCCATTGGGCCACACAGAGTCGGACTTGACTGAAGTGTCTTAGCACTCACACACCCAGGTAGGAAGATAGATAAAGAGAGATGACAAATGCATAAATAAGTGTATAAATAGACAAAAAGGTACATAGATACAAAAAAATTTTTAATACTTTTATTTTCATTGTTGCATAATATTTTGTTAAATGCTTGTAGAAAATCACTATATTTTTTCATTTTACCATTAGCACATCATTATGCTTACCAAAGCACTGATTATTTCACTGGAAGACCCACCCTCCTTTCTGAGTGCCACTTTTCTGTATGGTATATTGACAAGCCAGGGCAAACCAGAACAGAGAATCGACTAAAAAATTACTCTTCATGAAGGACCATGGAAGGCACTGGAATGACTGATCAAGAAAAGAGAAGCCTCGGGACATACATAGAGATCTTCAAAGACTGGCCATACCGCTATGTCAAGGAGAAATTAATCTTTTCTCCTTCCAAGGTGCTGAACTAAGGCAGATGGGTTGAAAACTCTTACAAAGAAAAGAGTACTATGAAACTGGTCTCATCTCTGGAATTTTCTTCCTTTCTCAGATCTTGGAACTGAAAATTTTCAGTCTTAGTAGTACTCCAAAGACTTCAAACAAATGTTTTCTTAACATTCTTGGCAAGAACTATGAATGGTGTGAGATATTTAAAAATGGTCAAGAACTACTAAGAGTCCGAGATTTTGCCCTACTTGCAGATTAACAAGCCATCCTGTTATAATTTCATGGATGCTTTGCATAATATGAGACTCCCAGGTCAAATAAAAAGGCTGGTTTATTACTCACAGCAAGAGCAGTAGCCAGTGTCATAATTTTCTTGACCAGTTTCCAAGTCCTAATTTCTACAGAGTGATGGGTAAAGGGTCAAGCAATGCCTGCACAGGCCGTGATGTATCCACAGGGCCTAGGAAGCCCGATCTTTTATAATGGTCTCTAAGCAAGCCTGCCTGACCTTTGCCCTAGAAAGCTGTATTATTGCTCTAGAAACAAACTTGAAAAGGTAGTCCACACCAAAAGTTGTCAGCATCATTGCTCACAAGGTACACAGAAATGCAAGAAAAACATAGATATTTGTCCCTTGACAAGATCCATTCCTCTTTCATATTTTACCATCTTGTTATTGTTCAGTCATTAAGTCATGTCTGACTCTTTGTGACCTCATGGACCGTAGCATGCAAGGCTTCACTGTCCTTCACTATATCCCTGAGTTTGCTCAGATTCATATCCACTGAGTCAGTGACACTGAAAGAGGAAAGGAAAAGGCCGAGCTGACTCCATCTTGAAAACAAAGGAAAGAAACTCCATCTTACATTCCCAGTGAACTTGGACTATATGCCTGCTTGCACTTTCAGTGAGCTTTGGACTATGTGCCTCGTAGCCATGGGGCTAACATACCTATGGCCAAACTGGCCTCCTAGACTGATAAACACCAGATTCCATACCAAGATTTCCCATCACCAAAAAGAGTGTAATAAGCCCCTATGTAGTCAATCACCTTTGTGATCTTTATGGCACCTACTGGTGTAGGCTACAATGTATAACCAGCTGACCCTTCTGACTATGAATCATGGCCGTAACCTGATTATAGCTCCCTTTAACACTTTTCAGGCTAGGTTTAAGGAATTTGGAGATGTGGGCTTGAGCAGTATACTTAAGGTATATAAGGTTCTCAAAAAAGTCGGTTGGTGTCCCTGGCTAAAGAGGAAACTCTGCCTCGGACCCACCGGTGTAATAAACTGCACTCCACTATCCACGCTGTCCTTCTGAGTGAGTTTGTTTCCTGGAGCACTTGGCTATAACAATACTATCTAACCATCTCATCCTCTGATGCCCTCTTTTCCTCCTGCCTTCAATCTTTCCCAGAATCAGGGTCTTTTCCAATGAGTTGGCTCTTTGCATCAGGTGGCCAAAGTATTGTAGCTTCATCTTCAGCATTGGTCCATCTTGTTTCCATCTTAGTTTCTTAGTTTATACCATCTCAGTGTCCAGTTAATTTTCCAATGAGTTCATCACTACTTCAGCCACTTTGATTAATCTGACCTACAGGGTCTGGGACCAACTCCATTCAGTTTTCTCATACAGCATTTAGTAAGACTGCTATACACAGGACTTCAAACAGCAAGATGAGATCAACCTGCAGGGTCAGCCTCATAGGTGAAAAGCAGATTGCAGAGGAAGATGGAGCTGGAGAGGTAGGCAGGAGGCAGACGATAAAGGATTCCAAATGCTCTGTTTCTGGAGAAGGAAAGAGCAATCTACTCCATTCTTCCTGCCTGGAGAATCCCTTGGACAGAGGAGCTTGGCAGACTACTGTCCATGGGGTCACGAAGAGTCAGACACAACTGAGCAACCAAACCACCAACCACCACCATTCTCTGTTTATGCTCAGACATTATTCTGCTGGTGATGAAGGATCAAAGTGTTTAATGGGAGAGTTAGACAGCTGATTTGCATATAAAGTAATTCTCCAGGGTGGCCAAATGGATAACAACATGGAGACAATGCTATTAGTCAGAGACTCCACTCAAATGTCATTTTTAATGATGCATTTGGCAGACATTGAGGTTTGAAAGGAGTAGATTTTAAACATACTTAAAGGGGTAGAATTGAGAGGATGTTTAAATGAAGGGAATGAGAGAGAAGGAAAAGTCAAGCCTGACTGACAGGGTCCAGCTTTGATAACAGTGTGGCTGGCAGTGGCATTCTCTGAGAAAGGGAAAACAAAGGGAAGATGGGAATTTTGAAGGGGGTTAACAAGTTCAATGGCACCCCACTCCAGTACTTTTGCCTGGAAAATCCCATGGATGGAGGAGCCTGGTGGGCTGCAGTCAATGGGGTCGAGAAGAGTCGGACATGACTGAACGACTTCACTTTCACTTTTCACTTTCATGCATTGGAGAAGGGAATGGCAACCCACTCCAGTGTTTTTGCCTGGAGAATCCCAGGGACAGGAAGCCCGGTGGGCTGCCATCTATGGGTCGCACAGAGTCGGACACGACTGAAGAGACTTAGCAGTAGCAGCAGCAACAAGTTCAAGGCATTAAGTTCAAGCAGCCTAAGTGTATTCATCTACTGGTATGTCTATCAGTCACTGATGATAAGGATTTGAGAGCCTGGTTAGGGGTAGGGGGAGGGGTGAAGTACTCCAATGCTGAAAAAGTTTGGAATTTCCAAGCACTGATGATAAAACAGAGCTTCCCAGGTGACATAAGTGGTAAAGAACCTGCCTGCCAATGCAGGAGACCTAAGAGACTCGGGTTCCATCCCTGGGTCAGGAAGATCCCCCAGAGAAGGGCATGACAACCCTCTCCAAGTATTCTTGCCTGGAGAATCCCATGGACAGAGGAGTCTGGCAGGCTGCAGTCCGTAGAGTCTCAAAGAGTCAGACACGACTAAAGCGACAGCATGCTCTCACACATGATATAACAAGGGCTTTCTAGGTAAAACCTGGGGACTGGCTGAGAATTTCAATAGAGGATGTCATTAGAAAGGTCTCAGGGAAGAATCCTGGGGCACGTCAGCACATGTGGGACTTGGGGTGGGGGAATCAGGTTGTGTCTGGTGGACATTGGTGAAAACCTAGGAGATTCTGCCATGGAGTCCTGCAAGAGAGAGTCACAGAGAAGGATATCATTAGCAGAAAGTATAACTAAGAAGAGGACTGAAAATGTGAACTGGATTAAGCAAGAGAAAGATCACGAAGGGCTGGAAGGAGAGCAGTTCTGTGGAAAGGTGGAAGGAGAAGGTAATCTTAGGGAACTGCCAGCACCATGAACCAGCACGTGCTAGGCATGTTCTTCAGACATTAGGAAAATTTCATTATAGAATGTCAAATGTCCATTCTTTCTGAGAATTCAAGGGAATTCATTTGGGCTGAGGCTTCCTGGGGCCTCTGACCTTGTTGAAGAAAGAGCAGGAGGTGTTTAAGTCCTTACTGTTGTCTGTTGTACGTGCAACACATTCAGTGGAATCCATCCTCTGATAATAGAGCAAAAGTAGCCGGAAGATGATTTCTGGTAATGGAGGTGAAAGGGTGGTCAGCTCCTGAAGCAAGGTTTGTCAAATTTTATTAGAGAAGAAAAAGAGATGGCTTAGAAGTCTCCAATCAAGCAGACAAAGGCCCACCTTATGTCAACACAGATGAGCTGGAATAATGAACACCTCCGTCCATCTCTCCTCTTCCCTTTTCTTTCATGTGTAAGCCCCAGAAAAAGATTTCAAAAAAGTGTGTCTGGAGGAAAATAGGGAATGTCACTGCTGCTGAGTTCCATTTGAAATGAAGAGGAGAGAAATACAGACTCAGGTAATTAGGTTTTTAGATCCAACTCAGACTGTAGCATCTGTTATCCTGCTGTCTTCTGGGTCTGATGTGTAGATAAGGTGTGCTGTGGGGGGAAGCAGGGGGTCCAGAGCTTTCCTTTCTGAAGCAGCTGAGAGCAGAGAGTGAGCATGGGCTTTGAACTGACCACAAATTCATTAATTCTATACCATTTACAAGTTAGGTAGGCTCTCTGACCTTCATGGCTTTTGTTTGTATTTTGTTTTTATTAGTTAAAAGAAGTTACCAGTACTTTATCAAAAGGTTACTGAGCACCTTAAAACACCCTCTAAATATTTAAGCACATCTATGAAATACTTGGGATATTAGGCAATGTCTTGATTCCTTTTTTCTTTTCTTCCACCCTCCCTCCCTCCTTTCCATACTCCTTCCTTCCTTCCCTCCCTCATTTCTCCCTAGTGAATATCTGCTTCTTCAGGTAAAGAGTCTGACTTCTCAGGAATCCAGGTGCCACCCCCCAGGAATTTCTATCATTTGCATAAAAAGCAGACCCTCCAGATAATCAGTGTTCATTTGAAAGTGTCTGTGGAGGCCGGAAGGCCTTCATAGACTCACATTCCCCTAAGTGGATTCACCCTAACCAGTGACTTGATTACAACAGAACTCTTCCAAGCTATAAAATGACTCAGCTCCTGTGAGTGCCATATGCACACTTTCCATCTCATTAACAAAAAGCTTATCCCTCATAAACCTTTGAAGAAAGAATAGCTTTTTCCCAAGAAAATAGTCTCATCTCACTCCAGTCTCAGAAATTGGTTTGAAGCTCACCATGCATCCTATAAACATCATTTTCCAGGGCAAATGACCCTCATCTCCAACCTGGCAGGACAGGCAGCGTCTCCTTTCTCTCTTCCAGCAATCTGGTATCTCTTGGATCAGGGTGCAAACTGTAATTTACAGAGTCTCAGCTATTCAATTTTCAGAGGAGTGTTATCCAAAAATTTCAGAGAAGGAAGCTAAATTGATCCCTGGCAAGTGAAAATATACATCAAAGTGGCCTATTCTGCCCTGAAGGACCATTCAGTGCCGGGCTGAGGGGGGTCTGTTGCCTGAGTCTACACTTGGGTCTTTGTCACAACCTGGTTGTACCAGGGAGCCAGATCTAGCCCCACACCCATTTTAATATGGCTTATAAGACAAAAATGATTTTTAAATAGTTAAAAAAATTAAATTATATTTTTTATAGTTAAAAATTTATAAAAATTCAAATTTCAGCACCTGTGCTCATTCACTGAGCTTTTCTCCATCAGCTGTGCCATGACAATATCACTGGCAGTTGCAACAAAACTGTTGCTGTTTATTCACTAAGTTTTGTCTGACTCTTTTGAGACCCCATGAACCGTAGCCAATCAGGCTCCTCTGTCCATGGAATTCCCCAGGCAAGAATACTGGAGTGGGTTGCCGTTTCCTTCTCCAAAGGATCTTCCCAACCCAGGGATCGAACCTGCTTCTCTGACATTAGCAGGTGAATTTTTTACCACTGAGTCATCAGGAAAGCCAGCGGGAACTGTGGAGTCTACAAAATATATAACATTTACTCTCTGGCCCTTAACAGAAAAAGTTTATTATAGACCATTTTTCCATGTGTTCACTTACGGTTCGTATATATTCTACTTTGAAGTGTCCATCTGAGTCTCTTGTCTACTTTCAATTGCGTTATCTTTCCATTTTTGAGTTCTTAAACTTCTCAATGTACTATAGAGATAATTTCTTTGTCAGGTATATACGGGAAAAATATTTTATCCAAGTATTTGTTTTGACTTTACATTTTATTAAAAGATTTTTTTCAAAGAAAAAGAGGTTTTAATTTTGATGGAAGTTCAATTTACCAAATTTTGTTCTTTTATGATTAGTGTTTTATGTGTTCTGAGAAATCTTTACCAACCTCAATGTTGCAAATAATTTATTTTCCATTTTTATGGAAATTTTATACTTTTAACTTTACACTTAGGTCTATGACCTATTTTCAATTGTTATTATTTTTTTTTGGCACACTGGTCAAGGTTTATTACTTTTTTTCCACATGAATATCCAGTTGGTTCTCAACTGTGTTGAGAAAATGTTCCTTTCTTTACTGAATCAGACCTCTGGTGAAAATTAATTGACCATATCCTTTTGAATCTTTTAAATTATAAAATATAAATATCAGTGTGAACTCATATTTTCTTTTAACAAAAATAATACGTATTTCTTATCTCTGTCAACTGGTAGGGCCTAAAATCAATTACTAATTTTGTAACAATGAACCTGCGTGTATGCTACATTACTTCAGTCACGTCGGACTCTTTGCGACCCCATGGACTGTAGCCCAAGGGGTCCTCTGTCCATGGAATTCTCCAGACAAGAATACTGGAGTGGGTTGCCATGCCCTTCTCCAGGGGATCTTCCCAATCCAGTGATCGAACACACTTCTCTTAAGTCTCCTGCACTCGCAGGCAGGTTCTTTACCTCTAGCGCCCACCTGGGAAGCCCTTGTAAAATGAACACCACAATTCAAATCAGATCAGATCAGATCAGTCACTCAATCATGTCCGACTCTTTGCGACCCCATGAATCGCGGCACGCCAGTCCTCCCTGTCCATCACCAACTCCCGGAGTTCACTCAAACTCACGTCCATCGAGTCTGATACCATCCAGCCATCTCATCCTCTGTCGTCCCCTTCTCCTCTTGCTCCCAATCCCCCCCAGCATCAGAGTCTTTTCCAATGAGTCAACTCTTCGCATGAGGTGGCCAAAGTACTGGACTTTCAGCTTTAGCATCATTCCTTCCAAAGAAATCCCAGGGCTGATCTCCTTCAGAATGGACTGGTTGGATCTCCTTGCAGTCCAAGGGACTCTCAAGAGTCTTCTCCAACACCACAGTTTAAAAGCATCAATTCTTCTGTGCTCAGCCTTCTTCACAGTCCAATTCTCACATCCATACATGACCACTGGAAAAACCATAGCCTTGACTAGACGAACCTTTGTTGGCAAAGTAATGTCTCTGCTTTTGAATATGCTATCTAGGTTGGTCATAACTTTCCTTCCAAGGAGTAAGCATCTTTTAATTTCATGGCTGCAGTCACCATCTGCAGTGATTTTGGAGCCCAGAAAAACAAAGTCTGACACTGTTTCCCCAACTATTTCCCATGAAGTGATGGGACCGGATGCCATTATCTTTGTTTTCTGAATGTCTGAGCTTTAAGCCAACTTTTTCACTCTCCTCTTTCACTTTCATCAAGAGGCTTTTGAGTTCCTCTTCACTTTCTGCCATAAGGGTGGTGTCATCTGCATATCTGAGGTGATTGATATTTCTCCTGGCAATCTTGATTCCAGCTTGTGCTTCTTCCAGTTCAGTGTTTCTCATGATGTACTCTGCATATAAGTTAAATAAACAGGGTGACAATATACAGCCTTGATGTACTCCTTTTCCTATTTGGAACCAGTCTGTTGTTCCATGTCCAGTTCTAACTGTTGCTTCCTGATCTGCATACAAATTCAAATGCTGATGTCTAAAAAACATTTTGCACCAAAAGAAACCAGAAAAAATCTGGAAGAAAAACAAACAGACAAAAAAAAAACAATATCTTGGAATATTTGTCAGGCTAGAAATTGAGTAAGCTAAAAAGGCTATTGGACTTTTGTCAAAATGAAAAAACAGCCACTTTCAAAAGGTCTGTCTGGCACCAGATGGACTATTTTGGCACCAAATTAATAGTAGATATAACAATTTCAACACATCATAATACATGAAAAAATTCATAAGCTTATAACTGTACAAAAAATAAACACACACACAGTAGCACCATTTATATAAAAAGCATCTACTTTACAGTAACAAAAGTAGGGCTGGAACAAAGGAAGAGCTAATCTGCAGACAATCACAATGAATCACCCAGTGGTGGTGGAGATATTCTCTGTCCAACTGTGGAAGGGGTTTCACCCATATGAAATTACAAAAATGCCACAAATTGTGTACTTTAAATGAATGGTTTATGTAAGTGAAAGTGAAAGTCACGCTGTCATGTCTGACTCTTTGAGACCCCATGGACTATACAGTTCAAGGAATTCTCCAGGCCAGAATACTGGAGTGGGTAACCTTTCCCTTCTCCAGGGGATCTTCCCAACCCAGAGATGGAACCCAGGTCTCCTGCATTGCAAGGGAATTGTTTACCAGCTGAGCCACAAAGAAAGCCCTTGTGTCCATTATTTCTCAATTAAACTGCCAAGGAAAAATTCAATCAGGTAAATTTAGTTGAGAGTATTTTTCAGAATCTCTACATACCTGCTAATTGTCCATTTGTTCTATCAATTGCCAAGAGAGGAATGCTGAAATGTAAGATGTAATCACAAGCTTGTCTATTTTTCATTTTAATTCTATAATTTTTGCATTCAGAAATTTTAAAGCTGTTTTTAGAGTCATACATATTTATGATTACTGTTTCTTCCAAGTGAATTGCTATTTGAATCAGTATGAAATGGCCCTGCTTTATAATTTTAAAATATATATATTTATTTATTTTTGGGTGTGCTGGGTCTTTGTTGCTGTGGGAGCTACTTTCCAGTTGAGGTTCGTGGGCTTCTCACCGTGGTAGTTTCTCTTGTTGCAGAGCACAGGCTCTGGTGCACACAGGCTTCAGTAGTTGCGGCACATGGGCTCCGTAGCTGCGGCTCCTGGGCTCTACAGCACAGGTTTAATAATTGTGGCGTGGGCTTAGCTGCTCAGAAACATGTGAAATCTTCCCAGATCAGGGATCAAACTCACATCTCCTGCATTGGCAGGTAGATTTTTTTTATCACTGAGTCACTAGGGAAGCCCTAACATTTTTTTAATATTTTGTGTTAAAGTCTGCTTTGCTTCTGAAAATATAACCACTTTCTTATACTTACAGTATGCATGTGATTAACTTTTGCATCATTTTGCTTTTAATTTGTTTGTGGTTTTGGATTTAAAATTTATTTCCTGTAGTTGAGAATTGTCTTTTAAATCCATTTGACAGCCTCTCTCTTTCTCTTTTTTTTTTACAAGACTCTCTTGTGTTTTATACATATGCAATTATTGTTATGGTTGATTTACATCTACACTTTGTTCTTTATCTGTTTCTCTATTGATCTTTTTCTTCTCATGATAAACATCTTTTTCTTCTTCTTTTTTAAAAAAATAATTTTATTCATTTATTTAATTTTTGACTGTGCTGGGGGCTCTTCTCTAGCTGCAGCAAGCAGGGGCTCTAGTTGCAGTGTGAGGGCTTCTCATTGTGGTCACTTCTCTTGTTGCAGAGCCTGGACTCTAGAACACGGTATTCAGTAGTTGCGGCTCCCAGGCTCTAGACCACAGGCTTAATAGTTGTGGCACATGGGCTTAACTGCTCCACAGCATGTGGGGTCTTCCTGGACCAGGGATGGAACCCGCCTCTCCTGCATTGACAGGCAGATTCTTTACCACTGAGTCACCAGGTAACTGGTGCCTTTTTTTTTCCTTTTTAGTATTCCATTGTATTTTCTCCATTTGCTTCTCATCTACCCTAATCTCACCCCTGGGCTAACAACACACATTGTTAATATATCAGTCTGTGTAGCATCCATAGTGTTCACTTCCTGCTTCACATTTCCACTTGGCATTTCATTTCCCAATTCCCACTTTTATCATCATACCGGACGCTTCCCATTCTCAGTCCCTCCTCTCATCACCACAAATAGAATAATTAAAAAAAAAAAAAGGACGATATCATTTACCACCCCCACAACTGTTTTTCTTGCAGTGCATAAAATTGTTATCAGTCCTTTGGGGAAATGAGAAGGATGAAACATCGCATTTTATATATTGATCCTTTCAATTACCATGTTCTGTGCTGTTCATTCCCTCTTGTACATCCCAGTTAGCATGGAGGGAGGGGAAGAAGGAGGGAGGAAGAAAAGAGCGAAGAAAAGGAAAAAGGGGGGAAAAATGAAAAACAAAAAAAGGAAAGAAAAATAAGTCCTTGTTCTGAAAGATATTACTGTTGAATAATTTGAGAACACTTAAATTGTAATGCCATGTGATAAGACTGATTATGGGGAGTTAAATAAATTACTAAGGAAGTTTGAAGAAAAGCCACCATCTGCCTTATGAAGGAGAAGGCACACAGATAAAAGCAATATTTAAGAAGGTATTAATGCAATAGGTACAAATTTCACAGTTAAAATATCTCACTGGTAAAGGTATCACTAGCTTTATTTCTAACTAAATCTATCTCAGAGACCACCATTCCACTTTGGTAGAAGACAATAAAACCTTACTAATTCAAGGAACATTGAATCACTTCCTGGTTAATATTGAGTCTTAGGAAAAATCACTAAACCAATTCAAGGTTTTCCTCCTCTCCTCTCCTTTCCTGAGGGTGTGCCTCAGGGTGATTTAATTCCTAAGAATTTATTTTTCTTTGTCAGTTTGAGCTTGAGTGAGGGGCAACTTATTATCTAAGAACTGGGGAAAGATATTTGGCCCACAGCTTTCAGCATATCTCTGTTGACATCTTTTTTCATCTCTCACTGCCTTGTTGACAGAAAATTCTTTCTGTTTGTTATTTGGTCACTGTGTTCATGAAGGTCATTCTCCATCTTCCTTAATCCTACCCCTGTGTCTGTCTAGCTTTGCTGGCTCACCCTCAAAAATGTCTACCCTTCCTAGAGCACATGCATTAAAAAAAATTGGACGTTTGCCTGCCCCAGACTGATGACATAGCACGAGGCTGTCTTCAGTCTCATTCTGAAGTAGTGGAGTAGAGTGATTAAGAACATAGACACTGGAGTCCTTCTTCCTGAATTTGGTTCCCAGCCGCACTGAACATCAGCTGTGTAATCCTGGTCACCTAACTTGTCTAGGTTTCATATTGCTCATCTATGAGATGATGCTATTAGTATTCTTTATGTCAAAGAGGTTTTATTTTGATAGTGAAAGAGGGTGATATTGATATATCCAGTATGCTTAGAACAGCCGGCAGTGTTAGGTGAATGTTACTTATCCATTATTATTATTGTCATCATCATCATCACCATCTCCCTCCTCAGTATCAGTAGAATTCATTTAGTGATTTCTACTCAAGCACCAAGTTGAACCAGTATCTTAAATTATAAGGCTCGCAGCTTCTCTAGACTATATCGTGGGGAACTAAAAATAAAAAAATAGTTGGGTAAGAAAAAGTACTGACAGAAACCAGGCAGTGTTTCATTGTACCTGGGTTTATATTAATACCAGAGACTTTCTCAAGCTCATAGCACCCTTTAATTCTAGTTGTATTCTTCCAATTTGCTTTTTCCTTCCATCTGTATTTGGGCTCCCCAGGTGGCACTGGTAGTAAAGAACGGGCCTGCCACTGCAGGAGACGTAAGAGACACGGGCTCCATCCGGCCCTGGGTTGGGAAGATTCCCTGGAAGAGGGCATGACAACCCACTCCAGTATTCTTGTCTGAAGAATCCCATGGTCAGAAGGGCCTGGCAGGCTACAGTCAGTGGAGTAGCAAAGAGTCAGACACAACTGAAGTGACTTAGCACACACAGTACCATCTATATTTAGAGTTATAAAATTTCTCTTGCAACAGTGTGTATTTTTCTTCTATTTAAACTTATGGGATAAATATGTTCTGGGTCCTAGAGCCCTTAGCCTTTGCTATTAGAAAAAGAAAAAAATCACTTTATCCTTTAAAAAATCCTGACTCTGGTAAACTTTGATTTTAAAGATTTGAATTTGCCTGTGAATTAAAAGTCTAATTTTGTCACTCAAAAGTTGAATATCAACTATTTATTTTTGTTTGCAAATCTGCTGTACAAATCTATACTGAGACAAGGATGCCAGTGATCAAAGAGCCAGGCTATCAGTATAAAGAAACGAAGAAAAGGTTTTTAAAAGATCATCTGAATTTTTTCGTATTTGACTTTCCAGATCTACCTTACAAATTTCTCTGCCCTGCTCTGTGTCTCAAGATGCTCAGTTTTATGGGCTACGTCAATAGGCCCTCTCACTCTCTGGATTCCTCTTGAGTCTTGCCAATGCGAATGGCAGTCATGTAGCTGGTTTCCTCTCTGGCTGTTTTCTGCCCTTTGCTGAGGTCAAATCCTCTCCCACAAGGATAAATGCTGCCTCCGAATTTTGATATCTCCTCCCTCCCCTTTTCCTTTCTAGGTTGAAGTCACAATAACTGTCTTTTCTTGCTAGCAGCTAAATACTTCACCATTCCCATCAGTTGCCTTTTAACCTCCCCCCAATATTGTAAATAATTTCTTCATTAAATGCTTCCAATTACCCCATCAGAATGGACCCTCTGTTTCCTGCCAGGATATGGAGTGATCCAAAAGGAAACAAACAAATAAACAAACTGACTGAAAAGGAAATGTCATCATAGAGCTCACTTACTGGTTCAAAGAAAACATTAATATATTTATAATTTCACATTTTACAGCAATTTTAGGTGTCATTAAAGACTTCATAATGGTAGCAGAATGAAAGGTAATATATTCAGCTGTGAAAATTTTAAAGTAAGGGTAATTCACCCGACATTGAGAGGAAGAGGAAAGAGGAAGGGTAGACCTGCTAATTTTCAACCTTAATAGGTAAAGGGAATGAAGTCTGTGATGAATGGTAAATGGACTGGAAGTGTGTGCATTCATTATTTAAAGTTATCAAGATACCTAAAAATAGAATTAAAAATAGTGGACTAATGGTCTTGAGAGGTGGGAGGAGAGAGGTGGAAAGAGGTATAAGTGAGCTAAATCCTCGTTTCTCATAGCAGGAAATCAATAGCTCACATCTAAATTTGACAAATCAAGAAGGAGAGGTTTGGCTCTATTATTTGGACACATGGAAACAGTGGTCAGAATAATGGCAAAAGGAAGCAGTATGGAGCAGCTGCTTCTAGACAGCAAGGCTGTGGCACAGAAGGACAAGAGAGGAAGGCAGGTTCTGGCCTTTCATCTAAGCTCCTCTCCACTGCGAGGATCTGGTTTTTCAACCTATGTGCCTGCTGTGATAAGATAGTCACAATCCTGAGAGGGTGGAGAGGGCCAGGCTTGTGAAGCACCCGCAGCTCTTGGGTCAGCGTTTCACCCTTGTATGTGAGTCGGGTGGAGAGAGGAGAGCAGAGACTTAAAGCAAGTCCTCCCTTCAGTTCCTGGGGAAGGAGGGTGACTGACCTCCCATCCTGAGAAAGCTCATTTCTGTGGCTCCTGGTTTGCACCCTCCGTTTGTGCCTGAGTCTCAAAGCCTAGACAGAGGCCCTTACACAGCTCTGTCTCTCGGAGGAGTTCTGTAAGAGTCTGGAGAGGGCAAGACTCTTTTTTATGCATGTTGGATGCCCGATGCTAGAGGACATGCATCTCTTTGGCTCTGATGTAATGACATCATTTGTTTTTTTGTCATTTTCATACCTGATTTAAAAAGTGTTTCTTTGGCAATCCCCCTCTCCTAATCTCTTTAGGAGAGCTGTTGTTTCAAAACCCAGGTGGCATTATTTAAAGTGTGTATAGAACAGTCTTTTGGACTCAGTGGGAGAGGGAGAGGGTGGGATGATTTGGGAGAATGGCATTGAAACATGTATAATATCATATATTAAACGAGTTGCCAGTCCTGGTTTGATGCAGGATACTGGATGCTTGGGGCTGGTGCACTGGGACGACCCAGAGGGATGGTATGGGGAGGGAGGAAGGAGGAGGGTTCAGGATGGGGAACACATGTATACCTGTGGTGGATTCATTTTGATATATGGCAAAACCAATACAATATTGTAAAGTTAAAAAATAAAATAAAATTAAAAAATAAATAAATAAAATAAAGTGTGTGGATTCTGGTAGGCAAACTCTAGAGGCACATCTTCCCTGTTTCCCATGGGCTTCAAGGTGGACTTCCAGAGAACAAAGAAACAGGGACCCTTGGGTTTCCAGTCCATGCTTAGGATAAGAATATGTGTCTCAAATGAAGACCAGTAAAGACTCAGTGCTCTGGCTTCAAACTCACTGGAGTATAAAGGCTGCTGATTTTATGTTGAGCCTTCCTTCTACAAAAGGGTGAGAGATTTCATGTGACACACAGATATATCAGTGGCAACCCAAAGCCAGCCCTTGTTCAAATCTCCCTATTTTCCAGTAGGAAACAACTTATCCTTAGTCCATCATTCAAGGTCACCAGTAATGTGGCCCTAGCCCTAATTCCACCTTCTGGTCATACATATTTAACTCCTTGCTTACAGAATACACTCCTTTTCCCCAACAAACGTCCCATGCTTTCTCAAATCCATGACTATGATTGTGCCATTCATTTTCTCTGCCATGTCTTCAGCTGAAATACATCCTCCTAGCCAGAAGTAGAACATGGGCCACTGACCATAGTGATGCAGAACTTTCTTTGTAATTTCATTCTTTCCCACATTGTAGCTTGCAAACTTATCATTTTGAACTGTGCTATGATGCACACCTAGTTCTTGGACAATATGACTCTCTTCTCTTCTTGAGTGCAACCAAGACCATTATATGACCCCAGTCTCTTTTACAAGAATACAGTATCTATAAATGCTAATTACTCTTTGGAAGATAAAGGCTAACTTTCCTCCACTGAAGGACATAAAGGGACAATATGGTATGTGTATGGCAGGTCCTTCTTTACTCAAGGACCCCAGGCCAGTTCTGAGAACAGAAAAAAATGTGCAACATCCTGACATCTGATGAGTCTTTGAAACATTAAAGTTCAAACAATATCAAGCCTCTAGGCTCAAATACAGATGTATGGAAAAGTGAGGAATCTGAGACCTATGTTGAATAGACTGCAGGGTAAAATAGACAAAGCTCAACCAATGGGAACCTCGATGGGACTAATGGCCTTATTTCATTAACAAATAAATATAAGGAGAAAAGTAGTGATGAGTAGTAAACCTACAGATGTAAAAAAAACAAAACTAAACTAAAAAACTACATCAACTAATTGCAATATGTGGAACTTCTTTGGATCCTGATAAAGCAACCTGCAAACAAACAAAAAAAACCATTTGTGACAATTATGAGACCATTAGAAATTTGGGGGTGTGGGAGGGGGAACGGCGGATATGTGAAGATGCTAAAAAGGTACAAAATTCCAGTTTTAAAATAAATAAGTCATGGGGATATAGTGTTGTAGCCACGCATTCCGGGAAACAAACTCACGCAGAAGGACAATGCAGTTAGTGGAGTGCAGTTTACTACACCATCGGGCCCAAGGCAGAGTCTCCTCTTAGCCAAGGATTCCGACCAGTTTTTGTGAAAACCTCATATACCCTAAGTGTACGTGCACAAACCCGCCTCCCCAAATTCCCTGAAACTAGTCTGAACAAAGGAAAAAGAAAGATATAATCAAAGTTAACCCATGATTCATATGCCTTAAGCCTAGGTAGTTAACAGTGGACAATTATCAATAGGCCTGCGGCCATATCCCAATAAGCATAATAGAATGTATGATTCTATTCAGTTACACAGATAATTAGGGTATTCTTTTAGGCAATGGGGGCCTGGTTTTCCAGTTGGTATGAGGTTTCCATGGATAATGGGCATATAGCTCAAAGTCCACAGTCCGGCCCAAGATGGAGTCCTGCTTTCAAGAGAGAGCCTGTTCTGTTTCTTCCTTCAATAGTACACAGCATAGTGACTAAAAGAAAATGGAATGTTGACTGAATATTTGATATTATGGAATTATTATTAATTTTTTTTAATGTGAAAATGGCACTTCATAGAAATCTGCCTTAAAACAAGCTCCTTCCCACCTCTGCATTCAGCATAATCTTTACCCAGAGCTATATACAATCTCCTAAATGTTAACTGAAAGGTAGGCATTACTTATAAGGAGTAGATGCTGATATTCATCTTCCTGCTACAGATTAATTCATGTTCAAATTTCCCATCCAAGGCCTCCCTCTGATGATTCAGAAGGTATATGCCCATGAGTAAGTACAAATACATATCTGGAGCTTTAATTTGACAATAGAATGTAATTCCAGCTGAATTAATCAGAATTGCTTTCTTCCTTACTGCTGGCATAACTGGTGGTGATTCTGGCTCCTTGTCAGGTAGCACAGGCAACCAAGGGACATGAGTCAAGCATTATCATTCAACTCCTTCCCAGAGTCCTTAAGATCACAGTAAAAGTGAAAGTCACTCAGTCATGTCTGATTCTTTGAGACCCCATGGACTGTACACTCCATGAAATTCTCCAAACCAGAATACTTGAGTGGTTGGCCATTTCCTTCTCCAGGGGATCTTCCCAACCCAGGGATCGAGCCCAGGTCTCCCTCATTGCAGGCGGATTCTTTACCAGCCTAGCCACAAGGGAAGCCAAGGTCACAGGCATAATCTCAAGTTTTGTATTGACATATTCAGAAAACAGCTTTGAACTTATACACAAGGAAGAAAGCTTGCTCGTATCATCTGGGACCTCTTTTGTACTGGGGAGGAGAGCCTGGGATACCCCACCAGCACAGCAGGTACAGCCCAGAGAGCACCAGATACAGCCACGCCTTCAGGAACAGCTGAGTGTCCTGCGTGGGACAGACAGACACGGAGCACATGCCCCAGTCTTTACTCTCCAGTAGATGAAGGGACACATACACAAAGGAAAGCTTGCTTTCTGAAATAAAATAATATATATGTGAAATAAAAAGCTACTTATCAAAGCAAAACAACCCATCAAACAACAACAACAAAAACTATTTAGAAACAAGTGTGTTAGAAAGAGGTGGATAAATCAAAATGACTCTGAAGTTACAGTTCATGAAAATTAGACTCTGGAAAATTGCCTCCAGGATGAAAGATATCATAGTCTGATTCCCTCCAGAGGTAAATATAAAAAGTTTGAGAGAGTTAGTTGCTCAGTTGTGTCCAACTCTTTGTGACCCCATGGACCGTAGCCCACCAGGTCCTCTGTCCATGGAATTCTCCAGGCAAGAATACTGGAGTGGGCTACCATTCTCTTCTCCAGGGGATCTTCCCAGCCCAGGGATTGAACCCAGGGTATCCTTCATTGCAGACAGATTCTTTACCATCTGAGCCACCAGGGAAATCTCCATATGAAGTTTATTCTCAGCCTTTGTATTATTTTATTTATTTTATTATTTTTCCTGAAGTGTTGACTTACAATGTCGTGCTAATTTTTGTCATTGTATTTTATTTGATCTGCATTTTAGTTCTACTTAGTTCGTTTCTGTAGAATAAATCCTGGATGGTTCCAGAGTTGACAGTTGTGGTATACTAGTGTTATTGTACCAGATAACTATCTCCAAAACACATAGCACTAACACACACACACACACACACACACACACACACACACACCCCAAAACAAACAAACAAAATATTTATCTATGCAGGACAAAATGATAGATAAAAGCTCAGTTTGAAAAGTTGAATTGATATGTGTTTGCTCCCCAGCCCTTTACTTACTAGTCTCAGTAAAAGTAAATTTCTCATTTGCAAAATTGGAAACATGACATGTGTGTTACAAGAAAGTTTTAAAGTAATATGCATTTATTCATTCTACAAATACACACAAGATGCATCCTTTGTCGCAGATATCATGCTAGGAACCTAGATACACACATAAGATTCCTGCTTATTGGAGATTACATTCCAGAGGGAAAGACACAAAATAAAAGGTTAACAAACAAATGATATAAATAATTACAGATTATGATTAGTACTCTGGATGAAATAAATAAGGTGTTTGTTTTGATAGAAAGTGTAGGAGGACTGCTCAGTGGTAAAGAATCCACCTGCCAAGCAGCAGACATGGGTTTGATCACTGGGTCAGGAAGATCCCCTGGAGAAGGAAATGGCAACCTACTCTAGTATTCTTGCCCAGGAAATCCCATAGACAGAGGAGCCTGGTGGGCTAGTCCATGGGGTTGCAAAGCATCAAACATGAGCAAGAGACTGCACTCACACATTGGGGAACTTATAGGGCAATCGTAAAAAGTCTTTCTAAAGAGATGACATTGAACCTTAAATAGGAGAAGAAACTGCTGAGGGAAGAGAGATCCTTGAAGGAAGAATGGTGAAGACCAAGGCCCTGGGACTGGCCAGTTCTTCGAAAGGGCAGGGAATTGAAGAGGGTAGTCAAGCAGAGTTAAGAGGTGAGTTGAGAGGAAGATCAAAGTCAGATCATGCAGGTCCTGGTAGATCTGGAAGCGTTTAGATTTTGTTCTAAGTGCAGTGTTAGCGGAAGCATCAAGTAAGTCAGAGCACATTTAAAAAAAAATAATTTAGCTTCTGTCTGGAGTATGGACTGCAAAGAAGTAAGAGTAGAAGTCAAAAGATAAGCTGGGAGGCAAATCAAACCAGATTAGCGAGAGAAGATGGGGACCTGAGCCAGGAAGGTGGCATTGGTGAAGAAGATAAATGCAGGCATGTGTCATATATTTTGGGTAGAGGATGGACAAGGGCTTGGTGAAAGATTCATCTGGGTACATGCTGTGCTGTGCTAAGTCGCTTCAGCTGTGTCCAACTCTGTGTGACCCCATGGACTGTAGCCCACCAGGCCCCTCTGCCCATAGGATTCTCCAGACAAAAATACTGGAGTGGGTTGCCATGCCCTTCTCCAGGGAATCTTCCCAACCCAGGGATCAAACCCACGTGTCTTAAGTCTCCTGCATTGGCAGGCAGGTTCTTTACCACTAGTGCCACCTGGGAAGCCAATCAGGGTAATAGGAAAGAGGTAATTCTGAGATGACCCCTGAGTTCCTGTTTATTGGATAACCTGGTCATTTATGGAGGAGAAGAAAACCTGAGAAGGAAAGAATCATGAGTCACAAATAAGATAACGCATACTTTGTATGAAGAGCACTTAAAACTGTTCCTGACATACAATGTGCTTTCAACAGGTGCGACTGAAAGAAAATGCCTCTATTATCTGATAATTCAGGCCCATTAGTTTCCCTTGACAACCCATTACAATTTAAGATCTTCCCAAAGTATTTTCCGTTTCATGTTTCTGTGCTCTTATTGTTCCCTTTTCAATAACTTAATGTTTAAGGTCGATATATTCCTTATTTTCAGATCCAATGGGGTAATGAAGGCAAAAGTCGCTCTTCCTCTATTCATTTAAAACAAACACTGCAAGCCAAAATGATTACTCTGGTTTGTTCTTCCCAACAATTCTTACCTTTCTGAGATTGACAGAAAGCCTCTTTGGCCATCTGCAACAAAGGCACTGCCTGAGCCGACCACGGAAAGACAGTTCTTCTAGTTCAACGCCCACAACTGGGAGGCACAGAAGTAGAGCAATAAAAGTTGTTAACATATGCAGGGAGGTTGCTGCAGGCTGGACACGATGCCTCAAGCACTTTACAGCAAGGGCTGCTGCTGCTGCTGCTAAGTTGCTTCAGTTGTGGGCAAGTTGCTCATTGTCCTACAGATTTTGATAGTTATTATGGCAATTTTCCAGCAGAGGGCAGTAAAGGTTTCCTAAAGATGGGGAAACTTGCGTTAACATTGCTGTTGAGCTAGGACCATGTCCCTACACCCAGTCCTACAGGGCAAAGTGTTAGAGGCTGTGTTCTTCCAGTGCCAAACAGATGATCAAAACTAGATACCACTTAGAATTGAAAGAGTCCATGAACTGGGATGGGGCTTCCCTGATATCTCAGTGGTAAAGAATCCACCTGCAACACGGGAGATGCAGGTTTGATCCCTGGGTCGGGAAGATCCCCTAGAGGAGGAAATGGCAACCCACTCTAGTATTCTTGCCTGGAGAATCCCATGGACAAAGGAGCCTGGTGGGCTATAGTCCACGGGGTTGCAGAGAGTCAGACATGACTGAGCACACGACTGGTTATGCAATCTCTCCTTGAAGACTTATGTGCGTGCTAAGTCACTTCAGTCGTGTCCAACTCTTTGTGACCCCATGGACTTTGCGACCCCACCAGGCTCCTCTGTCCTTGGGATTCTCCAGGCAAAAATACTAGAGTAGGTTGCCAATCCCTTCTCCAGGGGATCTTCCTGACAAAGGAATCAAACCCATGTCTCCTGAGGCTCCTGCACTGCAGGCAGATTTCTTTACCACTGAGCCATGAGGGAAGCCCTAGAAGACCACCTGATAAAACAGGTTCTGTCATCACCTCCATGGGGTGATGCAGAAACTAAGGCTTATGGAAGAGTGACAAATTGCCCAAGGTCAACTATAGAAAATGGGAGAGTTGGGATTTGAATCCACGTCAAAACCCACCATTTCAATTCTATGCAGTTTGAACTCCCCAAAGATATTTCTGTTCCCTCAATGCATTTGTGGAACTTGCTAGGATACAAATATTCACATAAAGAAAGGGAGCCTCCTCTAGCCAGCCAAGCCTGTCCCACGGTGAAGCAGACTGTTTTTTGAGATAACTTGTTCACCAAGGTGGAGACATGCCTGGGAGCCTTGGATGGCTAGCTGTGTCCAGGAGATTTCTGCCACGAAAGGGAGTTGAACTAAATGGCTCACGACACTGGAGTATGCAGACACAGGAGAAGCTAGGCTCTAGGGGAGGAAGGTAGGCAAATGAACTCATTTTGACACTTCCTCTGTGACTCAATATTTGGGTTTCATTTAGAGAAATACTTTGGATCCTAATTAAAAGCCACACAAGAAAAGTAGCTTCACTGTTTACATTATTTATTTCTTCGTGCTAGCTTTTCCTCAATTGATCGTCAGACTTGACTCTAAATAACATTCAGCTGTTTGTTAAATTTTACCATAAATCAATGTACGGCTTACAATCTACCTACTTATCACTCATACTCAAAAGGACACATTTACTAAAGACAAGTAGGATCACTGGACAAGTGCATAAGCCTCCAGGGTAACACATTTGAGTCAGACAACAGTACATTTTAGTGCTTTTGTTATAATTTAGCCTCCTTACTGTGTAGTTATGCAGTTGACTCCTGCACATCGCTGGTTTGAACAGTGTGGGTCCACTTACATGAGATTTTTTTTTCAATAAAAAATATTTGTATTTTCATTTTACAGATCATTAACTAAGTGTGAGAAGTTTGTGTTCTATGAGCCATTCCATTATGTGGACTCAAAAGAACTAGAGTTTCAGTGCTGATTCTATCCAGATTGCTTCTGCTTCTCATGCTTGGGTGACTCATTTATCACTTCCTTTGTTTTTGAGGCAGAGACAGCAGTACATGAATTGTCGACTTTGGGCATGGGAATCAGTGCCCACAGTCCCCGTGTTATTCAAGGATATTTGGTGCCTTTGTAATAAAAACAATCACCTAACATGTATCTAATACGTTTTAAGTTTTAAAGTCCAACAATGTACATCATATCATTTTGGTTCAATCCTCATAAAAACCTTGTGATTTACAACAGACAGAGTTCGATATTTCCATTTTCCAAATAAGAAAACTAACTGAGAAATAAGAAGTGACTTACCTATGATAAATGTCTAGGTCAAGACCTGAGCTCCTGAGCTCTGCAGAAGCACTATCTTGGTTTGGTGTTTAAGAGCTTAGATTTTATCAGCCTATAGCCAGATTCACTTCTCAGCTTCTTACCACACAACACTGACTAGTCATTTAACTTTTCTCACCCTTAGTTTCTTCACTCTTAGAATAGTGATAATAAGAATATCCATCAGATAAAGCTGATGTGAAGATTATTGATGGAATCTAGGTACTGGCCAGGACAGGATAATACCCAACCAATTTTAGCTATTATTGTAATATTATACTCCACTGCCTCTGACTTTCGTGCATGTATGTTGCATATGTGAGGGCCACATACCAACAGCTGGTTCTGATTTACTGGAAGCAAAAAAAACACTTCCCTGTGACCCAGCACTGGTTCTATTCTACATATACTCAGACTAGAAGAAATAGGTGCAACACCCAGGGTGACTCTTCCAAAATATAAACCCAAATTGCAAGGTATTCCTAATAAAGGAAAGGACTGCTGTTGTTGTTCATTTGCTCAGTGGTGTCTGACTCTTTACAACCCCATGGAATGCAGCACACCAGGCTTCCGTGTCCTTCACCATCTCCTAGAGCTTGCTCAAACTCACGTCCATTGAGTCAGTGATGCCATCCAACCATCTCATTCTCTGTTGTCCCCTTCTCCTTCTGCCTTCAATCTTTCCCATCATCAGGGTCTTTCTAATAAACTGGCTCTTCACATCAGGTGACTAAAGTATTGGAGCACCAGTCCTTTTAATAAATATTCAGGATTGATTTCCTTTAGGATTGACTGGTTTGATCTTGCAGTCCAAGGGACTCTCAAGAGTCTTCTCCAATACCACGGCTCAAAAGCATCAATTCTTTGGTGCTCAGCCATCTTTATGGTCCAACTCTCACATCCATATGTGACTATTGGAAAAACCATAGCTTTGGCTATACAGATCTTTGTTGGCAAAGCAATGTCTCTGCTTTTTAATACTCTGTTTAGGTTTGTCATAGCCTTCCTTCCAAGGAGCAAGCGTCTTTTAATTTGATAACTGCAGTCACCATCTGCAGTGATTTTGGAGCCCAAGACAATAAAGTCTGTCACTGTTTCATTGTTTCCCCATCTATTTGCCATGAAGTTATGGGACCAGATGCCATGATCTTCCTTTTCTGAACGCTGTGTTTCAAGCCAGCTTTTTAACTCTCTTCTTTCACTTTCATCAAGAGGCTCTTCAGTTCCTCTTTGCTTTCTGCCATAAGGGTGGTGTCATCTGCATATCTGAGGTTATTGATATTTCTCTCAGCAATCTTGATTCCAGCTTGTGCTTCATCCAGCCCGGCATTTTACATGATGTACTCTGCATATCAGTTAAATAAGCAGGGTGACAATATACAGCCTTGACGTACTCCTTTCCCAATTTAGAACCAGTCCATTGTTCCTTGTCCAGTTCTAACTGTTGCTTCTTGTCCTGCATGCAGATTTCTCAGGAGGCAGGCAAGGTGGTCTGGTATTCCCATTTCTTTAAGAATTTTCCACAGTTTGTTGTGATCCACACAGTCAAAGACTTTAGCATAGTCTAAATACACAGTGTAGTCCAAAAGGATTGCTGCTGTTGCTGCTGCTGCTAAGTCGCTTCAGTCGTGTCCGACTCTGTGCGACCCCATAGACGGCAGCCCACCAGGCTCGCCCGTCCCTGGGATTCTCCAGGCAAGAACACTGGAGTGGGTTGCCATTTCTTTCTCCAATGCATGAAAGTGAAAAGTGAAAGTGAAGTCACTCAGTCGTGTCCGACTCCTAGCGACCCCATGCACTGCAGCCTACCAGGCTCCTCTGTCCATGGGATTTTCCAGGCAAGAGTATTGGAGTGGGTTGTCATTGCCTTCTCCGAAAGGATTGCTAAATAACACCAAAAGAACAAACTCCTTGGTGGCAAAGATGGGTAATATGATCAAATTAAAATTCAGAATGTCTACATTTCAAATTATGCCATGATCAATGTGAAAAAAACACCTCAGTCTAGGAAAATATGTTCCATGTTTTATAATCTCTAGCATTCAATTTTTATCCAGAATATACAGAGAACTCTCAAACACTTATATTATTATTGTTTCCTTTGACAAATGCTGATTAAGCATCTACCAGGAAGTTTTCTGGGTACTGAAGGTAGAACTTACATTCTAGATAGGAAACAATATACACATGCAAAAAATCAAGTATGCAAATGCATATGTAATAAATAAAATCTTGATAGGTGCTATGAAGAAAATATATTAAGATTGTTGGTAGCAAGCTCTTTTCCATGGGAAGATTGAGGAAGCCTTCTCTAAGCAGATAAGTGAATAGAAATCTGGATGAAATGAGAGACTCAGTCATACAAACCTCTGGAGGAAGAACATCCTATGAAGAAAGAACAAAAAATTCTAAGGTCCCAGGAACACACATGATATATTTAAGGTACAGCCAGGAAACCAATGGAGTGAGTGCTGGAAAAGTGTCGAGATGAACCTGGTAAGTTTAGACAAGTTTGGGGTCATATTGTGACTAGTAGGCCTTAGGAATGCATTTGGATTTTATTCTGAGTGTAATGTGAATTCATGGGAGGATTTTGAGCAGAGAATGCATGATCTGATTTCAATTTTAGAAGAATAATTTTGCCAAGGATGTGGAGAATTGATTCTCAGAGGTCAAGAAGGGAGCCACTCTAATAAGATTGTTAGAATGTCACTGCAGAAACATAGACAAGAGAGGATGATGGATGGGACTTATGAGGCAGCACTGAAAGAAAAGTCAGTGTTTATGGGATGTATTTGGAAATAAACCCAACAGTGCTTCCTTTTGGATGTGGGAGGTAAGGAATAGAAACCAAGGGTGATTCCAGGGATTTTAGCCCAAGTAATTGGTTAAATGATGATAGCACTTTCCAGATGAGGAAATCTCAGGGAGAAACAATGAGAGGGAAAGCTAGCAAGCGTTCTGTTTAGGCAAGTTGAGTTTGCGATGCCCAACCTGAATCTAAGCAGAAATATCAAACGGGAAATTGAAGGCATGAGATTTGGAAAGAATGTGGGACTGGAGCTTGTGCAGATGAGCAGGCAAGGGATAGGAAAGGGAGAAATAGAAACAAGTAAGTAGAAGCAAGAAATAGAAGCAAGCAAAGGAAGAACACTATAACTGGGGTAAGATGGAAAATACTTACAAGAAGCTAGATTTTTTTCGAAAGTGGCAATGAAAAGTTAAGAACATACCCACCCACCTCCATGGTGGGACCTGGACATAAGAGAAAAAAACAGCACCCAATTGAGAGGCTAGGCATAAAACCCTTTGGATATATCCAGATTTCAGGTACAATAAGACAGTGAGTAGTCCTGAGACATATTTAGCATAGAGGTGAATTTACTGATGACAGTGAACTCTCAGAGGGCAGAGAAAATTTGGGGGGAGTTTAGGAAAGGGTGAGAAATTGAATTAGATTACTGGACGTGCAAACCATGTGGGATCACAATCTGTAGAATGATGGCTGATCTGGTGGCTTAACCTTCTCATATGGGTGGGCAGTCATTTTGTATTATTTCTGGATGACCTTCTAGGGGAAGATGGGTTATCCATTTTAACACCAGAGTTCATCTGGGGATTTATCTTGAAAGCTGCCTATGAATTTTGCACAAAGAAGTAGGTGACTGTGATTTGAGGATTCAGTCTAGTAGGTCTGGAATTAGCCTGAGATGTTTATTATTTCCTTCACACTATGTAGCTTGTATGAATTAATTGTATTTCCTGTAAGCATGGGTCCAAGATGATCTTGGAGCAGCTCTAACTGGCTTATTAGCATTACTTACTGATAATAGCAAAATAGAGAGGGTGTGCAACTGGTTTTGGTGTGACCACCCTTGCCAGGGGTCTGTGATTTTAGGGCTGGTGAAATAGCAAAAATATGCCTACCAGGCTGAGGCCAAGACCACACTTTGGGCTCCCATGTTTCAAGGACCTCATGCTCTCATCAGTGGTTCCTGATCTGAGAGTGAGCACCTGGTGTGGCTCTACAGAAAGAGGGCAACTGAAGTTTATTCTTGCCTTCTCCAGAGGCAGCTTCTGAGTGTGGGGCATGTTCTTACCTTAATAGCATTGCTCTAGTGCATCCACGTCCTGCAGTAATCCATAGATGCATTCAGTTCATTTCAGTTGCTCAGTCGTGTCCGACTCTGCGACCTCATGGACTGTAGCACACCAGGCTTCCCTGTCCATCACCAACTCCCAGAGCTTGCTCAGACTCATCTCTATCAAACTGGTGATGCCATCCAACCGTCTCATCCCCTATCATCCCCTTCTCCTCCTGACTTCAATCTTTCCCAGCATCAGGGTCTTTTCCAAGGAGTTGTTCTTTGCATCAGGTGGCCAAAGTACTGGAGCTTCAGCTTCAGCCTCAGTCTTCCAATGGATATTCAGGAGTGACTTTCTTTAGGATTGACTGGTTTCATTTCTGCAGTCCAAGGGACTCAAGAGTCTTCTCTAACACCACAGTTTAAAAGCATCAATTCTTCAGCACTGAGCTTTCTTATGATCCAAATCTCACACCCATACATGACTACTGGAAAAATCATAGCTTTGACTGTACGGACCAGTGGTACCATAGATATGTACCATTGTCGTTTTCCATCCTGCGAATCCTCTTCGGCAGTTAATCCTATCATACTGTGACAATTAGTGGATGATGGTAAGTTTACAGAGATGTGTGACCTTCCTAAAGTCTTCATGAGAGCAATGCCAATATGTGGTTGGCTGAAAAATGGTCCCCAAAGATATTCAGAGCCTAAATCTGGAACCTGTGTGTGTTACCTTATATGAAAAAAGAAATGTAGCAGATGTGATTAAGTTAAGGATTTTGAGATAGGAAGATTACCCTGGATTATCCAGATGGGCCCAATGTAATCACAAGTATCCTTTTAAGAGAGAAAAGGGAGGAGATTTTACAACAGTAGAGGAAGATGGCAATATGACATTAGAAGCAAAGGAAGGAAAGATAGATGATATGACCCAAGGAAGCCTGTCTTTCACAAGCTGAGAAATGCAGACAACTTCCTAATACTGGAGAAAGCAAGGACACAGGACCTCTTTCAGACCTTCCAAAGGATCCAGCCCTGGGATGACTTTCAGATTCATTTCAACATTCTGGTTCCAACTGTGAGAAAATAAATAGGTATTATTTTAAATGCCTAAATTTGTGATATTTTGTGACAGCAGCTGAAGGAAACTAATACATAGCCAACCCTTCTTGAGACCTCAGGAGGGTGGAGTTGCAGATCAGGGACGGGCAGGCTTCCCAGAGGACTTGGAGCTTGAAAATCAACCTTAAGTCCTTCTGTGTGTTGCTTTGCTCTAGCAACCACAGCCCTGCATTCTGCCTCTGTAAATTTGCCATTTTTGGCAAAATTGATAGGAATTTTGCAGCGTGTATGATTGTATGTCATTTGTGCTATTGTCTTTCACTTGCCAGAACGCTTTTGAAGTTTATCCACTTACAGCATGTATCAGCAGTTTGTCCTTTTATATTTCCAAATAGCATTTCATTATGTGGGCATACCATATTCAGTTTATCAATTCAAGTTTATCACTCTCTTATGAAACATGTTATGAATAAGTGTACAAAAATCTTTGGGTGGACATATTTTCATTCCTTTGGGGTAGATATCTAGGAGTGGAATTACTGCATCAGATTGCATGTGCAAATTCAATTTTTTTAAAAAACCATGAAGCTGCTTTTCATGGTAGCCCTAGCATTTTATATTTCAGCCAGCAATATAAGAGAGTTCTGCTTTCGTTATGTCCTTGCCAACATTGGATATTGTCAGTCTTTTTCATTCAGCTCAGTTCAGTCGCTCAGTTGTGTCTGACTCTTTGCAACCCCATGGACTGCAGCACACCGGGTTTCCCTGTCCTTCACCAACTCCCGGAGCTTGCTCAAACTCATGTTCATCAAGTCGATGATGCCATCCAACCATCTCATCCTCTGGTGTCCCCTTCTCCTGCCTTCAATTCTTCCCAGCATCAGGGTCTTTTCCAATCAGTCAGTTCTTCGCATCAGGTGGCCAAAGTATTGGAGCTTCAGCTTCAGCCTCAGTCCTTCCAATGAATATTCAGAACTGATTTCCTTTAGGATTGACTGGTTGGATCTCCTTGCAGCCCAAGGGACTCTCAAGAGTCTTCTCCAACACCACAGTTTAAAAGCATCAGTTCTTCAGCACTCAGCTTTCTTTATAGTCCAACTCTCACATCCATATATGACTACCGGAAAAACCATAGCTTTGACTAGATGGACCTTTGTTGGCAAAGTAATGTCTCTGCTTTTTAATATGCTGTCTAGGTTGGTCATAACTTTTCTTCCAAGGAGCAAATGTCTTTTAATTTCATAGCTGCAATCATCATCTTCATTTTCTGCCATAAGGGTGGTGTCATCTGCATATCTGAGTTATTGATATTTCTCTCGGCAATCTTGACTCCATCTTGTGCTTTATCCAGCCTGGCATTTCACTGCATATAAGTTAAATAAGTAGGGTGACAATATACACCCTGGGTGACGTACTCGTTTCCAATTTGGAACCAGCCTGTTCCATGTCCAGTTCTAACTGTTGCTTCTTGACCTGCATACAGATTTCTCAGGAGGCAGGTAAGGTAGTCTGGTATTCCCGTCTCTTTCAGAATTTTCCACAGTTTAGTGTGATCCACACAGTCAAAGGCTTTGGCATAGTCAATAAAGCAGAAATAGATGTTTTTCTGGAACTCTCTTGCTTTTTTGATGATCCAGTGGATGTTGGCAATTTGATCTCTGGTTCCTCTGCCTTTTCTAAAACCAGCTTAAACATCTGTAAGTTCTGGGTTCATGTACTATTGAAGCCTCGCTTGGAGAATTTTGAGCATTACTTTTCATTACATCTATTCTAATGATTCATTTCCTGTATCCTATCTACTTATCTTTCAGTTTTTCATCACTCCCGTACCTGTCATGCACATCCACAAAATTGTACCTTTGCACATGTTTTTTCCTTTACCTCTCACGCCATTCTCAATCCCTAGGACTCTTTATGCTTGGAGACCCTAAGTTGAGATGGCTTCCTGGCTTACACAGACACTTGGATGGTCCTTATTCTGTGCTCCTTGAGCACCTCGTCCATCCTAGCATGGTACTTATAGCCCTGCATTGTACATTAGGATTGGTCTGTCCACCTTCTCCCAAAGTATGCCAATTACTTGAATGAGAAGGACACTCATTCCCTGTTGTATTCACATTGGTCAGTGTCTGGAATTCAGTAGAAATTTACTACATTATTAATTAAGAAATTGGTGGATGAGTGAGTGGTTGAGTGAGGAATTAGGAGATTATAGAAATGGAAATATTTTAAAGAAAGGAGACCTCTGAAGCAGTGCCAACCCTGCTTCTGCCTCCTGTCCAAGGGAACCTGATTACAAAGCAGAGAGGAGAGAAACCTATTTATTAGACTAGATCAGGAGACATGCTGGCAATGAAAATGCATCAAGATGGAAAGATTGCGATGACAAGAGCTGAGACATAGGGTTCTTTCATTAAGGACTTTTCACTTGACAGCCACAATTTTTATCATGATGTGTGCTGGCCCAGGAACACATCCAGGGGCTGTTTTTGTGAATATGTTTCCTCTCAGTGTGTAGCCCTTGACTTTTAAGCTCCTCTACTTTAATAAAAGAAACCCTGATACACTGGAGCTGTTAAATAACGCTTTCCTCTTTTAATGAAATTTTTAGTTCAAACTGTAAGTGGCAATTCATTGAATTTCATATTAAAACTAGATGAATCTTTCAGCTTCCTCTTCACCTGAGCTTCAGATGTCATTAAGTCTAAGACGAGTATGTAAGTCTGAGTTCCTCTTCCTTTTAAAAGGAGTTTAGGAAATAATATTCCCTAAATATTATTAGGGAATGGGGGATAGGAGGTTCATAGCAGAAGAAAGATCTGAGAAGTAAACAAAAATCTGTAAGATCAGAATCCAGAACACAGAACCTCCAAGAGAAGGAGGGATGCTTGCAAAAATGATGAAGGATTGCGACTTGGTGCTTTTCATTAGCAGCAAGAAGGCGGTCAAATTTGGGGCAGAGCCATCGTTTGGTAGTGACAGCTGACATTGCTGAATCATGTATGCAAAGTAAAAGAGTGAAAGTGAAAGTCACTCAGTCGTGTCTAACTCTTTGCGACCCCATGGACTGTAGACGGTGAAGCTCCTCTGTCCATGGAATTCTCCAGGCCAGAATACTGGAGTGGGTAACCGCTCCCTTCTCCAGGGGATCTTTCCAACCCAGGGATCAAAGCCAGGTCTCCCACATTGCAGGCAGATTTACTGTCTGAGCCATCAAGAAAGCCCAGGCGAAGTAGAAAACTTGACTTCTACTTTGCGACTGTCTTTTTCAGTCAAGGAAAATGAACACTACGTGATTCGGGAGCCACAGAAATGAATATGGAGGATGTGAGATCAAAGGTGGGTGGGACTTTGGTGATACCAGGGGTAATTATCTAACACCAACTACCAGTTCTCTGTGGACACCAACTATATCTTGTGTATCTTACACAAGCCAACTGTACTCTTACATTAAATCCTGGGAAGTCAGCACACACCTGACAAGTTAGACTTGTTCCACAAGACTGCCTGACTTCAGATGTCAATCCCAAGTAGATCCTTAGGTTACCCACAATTCTGCAACTTGGCTACAAATTGGCAGTCTTCATGACCCCCTCCTCATATTTGATAATTTTCTATAATAGATCACAGTACTCAGAAAGACCCTCTACTTAAGTACGAAAATATTAGTCACTCAGTCATGTCTGATTCTTTCAACCCCATGAATTGTAGCCCACCAGGCTCCCCTGTCCATAGAATTTTCCAGGCAAGAATACTGGAGTGAGTAGCCATTTCCTTCTCCAGGGGATTTTCCCAGGCCATGGATTGAACCCAGGTCTCCCACATTGCAGGAGGATTCTTTACCATCTGACCCACCAGGGAAGGTCTATTATACAGGATACAAATGAGCATTCGATGAAGTGGTGCAGAGGATGAGATCTAGAAGAGCCCCGGGCACAGGTGCTTCTGTCCCCATGGAGTTGGGTGTGCCACCCTCCCAGCACATGGGTGTGTTTCCCAATTCTGAACTTCATCAGACCTCACTGTGTTTATAGGCTTAATCACTAGCCACCCCTCCCCCTTCCCCTTCAATGGGAGGCGCTGAAGTTCCAACCCTCTTCTGGTGACCAACCACATCTTGAGGCTATCTAGGAGCCCCACCCTAAAATCACCTCACTAGCATAAACTCACATATGATCAAAAGAGGTTTACTACTTTTTTAAAAAATCTGTTAGCTTTATTTTTTATAGTTGATTTATAATGTTGTCTTCATTTCAGGTGTACAGCACACTGATTCATGTATATAAATGTACATATACATATATAATATACATATGCACATACTTATATATATATACATACATATATGTACATTTTCAGATTCTTTTCCCTTTAGGTTATTACAAAATATTGGGTATAGTTTCCTGTGCTATACAGTAGGTCCTTGTTGGTTATCATTTTTATATATAATACTGTATATATGTTAACTCCAGCCTCCTAATTTATCCCTGCCCCCACCCTCCCTCTTTTGGTAACTGTAGTTTGTTTTCTGTGTCTGTGGATCTATTTCTGTTTTGTAAATAAGTTCATTTGCATCTTTTCTTTTAGATTCCACATATAAGTGATATCATATGATGTTTGTCTCTCTGTGTCTGGCTGACTTCACTCATTATGATGATCTCTCAAAGGGGTTTATTATGAATAACAAAACCATTCCTGTCATTCAGGAAATCACAAGGGTTTTCGAATCTCTGTGTTAGGAACCAGGGACAAAGACCAGATATATTTTATATTATGCCACAGCTCCTGAGTACCTTGAAAGATCTCAGGTTTCCCAGGATACAGTGAGAATTGGTAAATGGAACAGCTAAATAGTTGTGTCTGAAGCTTTCAAGGAATGGAGAGAGAGAAAATGAGTAACATTTTGCAGATACCTCCTCTGAGACTGGGGACTTCCCAGGTGGCACAGTGTAAAAAATCTGCCTGTCAGTGCAGGTAACAGAGAGATGTGGGTTCAATCCCTGGGCTGGGAAGATCCCTTGGAGTAGGAAATGGCAACCCACTCCAGTATTCTTGCCTGGGAAATTCAATGGATAGGAGGAGCCTGGTGGACTACAGTCCATGGGGTTGCAAAGAGTCAGATATGGTTGAGAGACTGAGTACAGCCTCTGAGATTATCCCCTGATACCAATTAAATGGTCAAATACCATCAAGAGGTTGAAAAAGGAGCAAGTTTAGGTTGCAAGTGTATCTTTATCATTTGATATTAGCTCAAGGTTCTACAGGTTGTTAAAGAGATGGTTTGTGAGCACGTCAAAGGTAAAACAGGGCTTCCCTTGTGGCTCAGCTGGTAAAGAATCCACCTGCAATGCGGGAGACCTGGGTTCGATCCCTGGGTTGGGAAGATCCCCTGGACAAGGGAAAGGCTACCCACTCTAGTATTCTGACCTGGAGAATTCAGTCATGGGGTTACAAAGAGTCAGACACGACTGAGCGACTTTCGCTTTCTTTCACTAGAAGGTAAAACAGCAACCACTGGAAGCCATTGCAGGACCACTCATGACAAGTCACATAAAGAGATTAGGGAATGAGAGCAGGTATGTGGGTCTGATCAACAGCCAAACATATGGCAAGGTCTCCCATGAGATTCCTGAAGGTGACAAAGATATCCATCGAGTTGATAATGCTATCTAACCATCTCATCCTCTTCTTCCCCCTCTTGAGCAAAGCAATAGTGTCAGGAAATAACTAGTATTAAGGGGGTTCAGTGAAGTGAAAGTTGCTTAGTCATGTCCCACTCTTAGCGATCCCATGGACTGTAGCCTGCTAAGCTCCTCTGTCCATGGAATTCTCCAGGCCAGAATACTGGAGTGGGTAGCCAGTCCCTTCTCCAGGGGATCTTCCCAACTCAGGGATCAAACCCAGGTCTCCTGCATTGCAGGCAGATTCTTTCACTCTGAGTCAACAGGGTAGCATTAAGAGGGTTGGGCTATACAAATTCTCTTCTGCCTTTCAGTATTTAGATATTTGACATGTTAATTGGTTCATATTTGAGTAACAGACACAGAGTGGTAACTTGATGACAATTTATGGAATACAGAACTAATAAGGCTAATAATTGAGGTGTGCCCACCATCCTAGCCACCATGCACTGTGGAATAGCCATTTGATAGGGTTTTTTGCTTCACATTTATTTTGCTGGCTTAACATACTCAGAAAGTTATAATGTTTTATATACTCTATTAGGGCTTCCCTGGTGGCTCAGACAGTAAATAATCTGCTAGCAATGCAAGAGACCCAGGTTCAATACCTGGGTCAGAAAGATCCCCTGGAGAAGGGAATGGCAACACATTCCAGTATTCTTGACTGACATTATCAATAATAATTCCCTCCAATATGACATCTTATACTCATTTTGCTATTTTGATGACTAATTCTATGAGGCAAGTAGTGATTATTGCTCCTATTTTAGTTTAAGAACTAAGGTTCAGACTGTTAATGCTACACACAACCACAAGATTACACAATGAAAATGTGGCTGAGCTGGGATTTAAAACAAAATATCTTTTTGTTTCTAAAAATGAGAATGTTCTTACTGCTTACCATTAACTCAGCTTAAAAAGTTGAAAAAGCTATGATAGGCAGATGCTTTTTTATTTGATTGTCTTCCTTCAAGAACTTCATAGAAAACAGATTTATGCCATAAAGCACACCTAATCCTCCAGAGGTGATTTAATTCCCATTTTTATTCATGAGTTCATGTCACAGAAGGAGAAGCTTCACTGAAGTTCAATCTTTGCCCCCAGGAAGTTACAATGAAGTTGCTAGTTATTCAATATAACTAAGAAGCTTCAGAGAACTGCACAATTCTCATGAAACTGAGCACCAGCTGTTTGTCACTTCTTGGGTAGGAAGAGTCTTGGCACCTGTTCTGAAGCAGTTCTGGCATGTTCTTCAAATTTGATTCTGTCTCTTTCTTTCAGGGAGCTTCATTCTCCATCAGTTAAAGGACATGGTTTCTCTAAGAAGCAAGGAGGAGGCAGGGGTTCTGGTGTCTGCTGGGGTGAAGTGGAGTGGGGAATGATTCAGATGGAAAAACAAGGGCTTTGGAGTCAAAACAATTTGATATCAAATCCCCAATCCTTTCCTTACAGTTCTCTGACCTCACCTTTTTGATGAACTGTTTTCTTTGTGTCCAGAATAAGGATAAGAATAACATGGTAGAGAATAAGCAAGATAGTGTATTCAGAGTCAACAAGAGCATGACACAAGTAGGCAATTATTGGGCTAGACAAAACGTTTGTTCAGGTTTTCAATACATCTTATGGAAAAAACAAAGTTTTTGGCCAACCCAATAATAAATGGCTAAAATTACGGATTCCAAAAGAGTAGGGAGACAGTATATGGAAATATTAGACTCCAAAAGGACAAAATGTGTGGAGAAAGCCTGATTCTGCAGACTTTGGAGGCTGGTTTCCAGCACTGAGACTGGAGAGGAGATACTGTGATGTGGATATTGTGATGTGGGGCCCTGGACATGCAAGGGCTCCGTGAAGCCTGGGTCAGGAGAAAACAGGGTCAGGGACCACCCTCTTCCTCCCGCTCCATCCCCGCAACTCTCTCACCCCCACCATCCTCTCCCTCCCCAAGGACCACCTTTTTCCTCCCCCTCCACCCTCTCCATAATGAGACTATGAAAACCAAAATGCACCTCCTCTCAAGTTGAATAACTATTCAACAAACCCTCTGCCAACACTCTGAGACTTAAATCCCTTTCTAACAGATTTAAGTTGTAATGAGAGAAATGAAAACTATTTAGGTCTATGATGCTGGGAAAGATTGAAGGCAGGAGGAGAAGGGGACAACAGAGGATGAGATGGTTGGATGGCATCACCAACTCAATGGACATGGGTTTGAGTAAACTCCGGGAGTTGGTGATGGACAGGGAGGCCTGGCGTGCTGCAGTCCATGGGGTCACAAAGAGTCGGAAACAACTGAGCGACTGAACTGAACTAAACTGAAAAGGGCGATTAGAATAAATTCATCAAGCCCTCCCTCCCATGGATTCCACGCAGGGAAACTGAAACCCACAGAGGAGACATGACCACTTCAGTCATGAAAAAAATTTAGTGTAACTGAAGCTCTTCATTTTAACTGAAGGATCCATTACCCCAACCTTTGCAGGGGCCACTTTTAGGGTTAGTTTTCTGGAACAAATGGGATAAAAAAAAATTAGAGGAAGGAAGGGAAGAAAGAAGAGGGAGGCAGAGGGATCAGGTAGGTCTAAGGAAAATTGCCAAGTGTAAGGAAGTTTTAGAAGGCTTTCAGCAAGGGAGCTCCTGGAAGGTAGATGAGTCTGCAGAGCTGTGTCCTCTGGTCCTTATTGCTCTGATTTCATCTCCTGTAGGCACCCCATCCACCCTCTACTCCAGGGACCCCAGCCTCTGAGATCTCAAGCCTGATGATCTAGATGGAGCTGATGTAATAATAATAAAAATAAAGTGCACAATAAATGTAATGCACTTGAATCATCCCGAAATCATCCCCCTCACCCCTGTCTTTGGAAAACTGTCTTCTGTGAAATCGATCCCTGGTGCTAAAAAGGTTGGGCACCATTCTACTCCATTGACAGACCCTAGGACAGACCTTGTCTCCTGGCCATTGCACATGCTGACCCCTCGCAGTGTTTACCTGGGTGATGATCAACGAGCCTTCTCTTAGCTCAGACATCTCGGCCTCCCTGTGTGCCCCCCAGGACTCACTCTGGCTTATAGGCTTGGCACTTGCCATCCTGAAGCACAATGGCCCATTTACTTGACTGTTTCACTACTAGACTGTGAGCCCCTGAAGGGGGCTTATCATCTCGATTTCCCCAATGCAATGGCATCCAAAAAAAAAAAAATTTGCTTACTCAAATTAGTGAGTCTGTGTCAGCTTGAAGATATTTATTTCTGCAGTGTTCTTACTAAAGCCGTGTAGATACCTTCATAAATCCTTCATGCATAATGCAGTGCTTATTACATGATGAAGTCCTGTCCCCAGAGTGTCTCTCTACCCAGGTTATTCCATTAATAAACAGTATTTATAAGTGATGAGTAAACAGTATTTATGCATGAAAGAGATTGTTATTATAGACCTGCAACAGGGCCTATTGGGAAATAAGTTTGGCAGCGGTAACTTCATCAGAGGACTCAGCCAGGCCACACAGCGACTCTATGGAGATCTCTCCCTCTCCACTGCCTCAGTCTCCCTCTTCTTCCCTTCCTTTCCTCTCCCTGTTCTCTCCTCTGGTGGCTCAGTGGTTAAAAAAAAAAAAAAAAATCTGCCTGCCAATGCTGGAGGCACAGGTTCAATCCCTGGGTAGGGAAGATTCCCTGCAGCAGGAAATGGCAAGCCACTCCAGTATTACTTGCCTGGAAAAGCCCATGGACAGAGGAGCCTAGTGGGCTAGAGTCCATGGAGTTGCAAAGAGTCAGACATAACTGAGAGACTCAACAACTGTCCTCTCCCCACCCCAGTCTCTCTCCTTCCCATCTCACCCCCTGCAGGCCAAGACTTCAGCAGGAGCTGGAGCCCCAGGAAGGAACTTCACCATGAGAAGCTCTGGTTCCACTGGGGTTTGCTGAACTCTGCTATGAACCCTCAAAGGTTTATGCTCAGCCTGCCTGCTGGCTCTTCCTAAAGACACGTTCATGATTGAGCTGTGCTCTTAACTTTAGGGCTCAGGAAAAGACGGGCCAAGCAGGAAGGATCTACCCCACAGCCCAGAAGAGGTGTGGACTCACACCCGCACCCTCCAGTGTCCATGAGGAAATCTGACATGGATGAAATGCTATGAGGACGTATTGTCCACCGCCAACCAAACACAACAAGCGTGGTTATTTTTCCATCATGCTGTGGATGCCTTTCCAGGTAGGGACTCCAGTTTATTCATCTTCAGGTCATCAGGACTAGGCACAGCATCTGGCTCAGAGTAAATCCTCAAAACATGCACTGAGTGAATGAATGAATCAGTGAGAGCATGAACAATTGACAAGGAGCGTGAATCAAAAGTAATCGGTGTGACATAAGGGCAGCCTGAACCCTCAGCCTGGCATTCAAGGCTTTTTAGGGCTAAGAACTTCATGGGTATGAGCCAGGCTGGTTAAGCTAGCCTGAGATTTTTTTTGTTTGTTTTAATTTATGACAAAAATATTTGATAATCCTCATGGTGGGCTGCAGTCTACTGGGTCGCAAAGAGTGGACATGACTGAAGCGACATAGCATGCATGCAGGCACACATGGTAGTTAAATGAAGCAAAAATCAAAATTCACCAAAAGAGTACTTTGCACTCTTTTATCCTGAAATACGGGTTTTCTAATGCAGGGTGTCCCAGATTTTAGCCCTAACCTTCTCTGGCCTGCGGTGGCCACACGCGGCTGGTTTTGACAGGTTTGCCGGGATAGCTGGGTGCAGCCCACTGGCTTGTGCTGTCTTGCTGGAGTGAGCTCAGGGATCTATTCCAGAAAAGACAAAAACAGAAGAGGCATGGATCTAACTTCCTGAGCTGGGTGGACAGGGGTCTATGTTTAGCCACTCTGGAGCCAAGATCACAGATAAAGTAAGAAACTCCCTCCAGCTTCGTAGGAGCTGATAGCGTCCTTGTTCAGGGCCGGGTGCACATGTCAGAGGAACATGTCCATGTCACACAACCTGGAAGTTGCTGAACAAGAGGGCAAAGGACTGCCTTGGTCAGACATTTCCAGGTCCAGGAGAATCAGGAACAAATCCTGCAGCCAGAATCTCCTGCCAACAGCATAGACTATCTCGCCCCTTTGAGCAGCAGGGCACCAATTACAGGTTCTTCGCAAGCTCCTTAGGCCACATTGTGTCTCCGCAGGCACTTACATTTCATTTGATGACAGTGACATTGATGAATAATAGTTTCTGCCCCCGCAAATGGTTACAGGGTCTATAGCTGATATAATAGAGTTTCCTGTGAAAGTTAACACTTTACAGGAGAATATTCTCTCCCTTATGTGCAGTGTTTGCATCGGTGATCTTATACCTCATTTTTCCTCTTCCTTTATTAAGATATTGACTTTCAGGAGAAAACTCTAAGGGATTTTGCTAAAAACTCCATTTGCTCTCTTTCAGTCTGGAATAGAGATTGGAAGCAATGCCTGAGGTTCACTGAATGATGACTACCTGCCAAGTAACCCACACTTAGTAAATCATCTGATCCTAGTGGCTCAGCTGGTAAAGAATCCGCCTGCAATGCAGGAGACCCAGGTTTGATCCCTGGGTGGGGACGATCTCCTAGAGAAGGGAATGGCAACCCACTCTAGTATTCTGGCCTGGAGAATTCCATGGACAGAGGAGCCTGGCTGGCTACAGTCTGTGGGATCACAAAGAGTCGGACACGACTTAGCAACTGAACAACAAATTGTGAAATAATGGTTGCCCTGATAACCACACAGGGCTTTTATCAAGACCAAATAGTATATTTAATATAAAAGCACTTGAGGATGTCCAGGCCACCATAAAGAAAGTGAAAGTGAAGTCGCTCAGTCGTGTCCGACTCTTTGCAACCCCAAGCAATGTAGCCTCCCAGGCTCCTCCGACCACGGGATTCTCCAGGCAAGAATACTGGAGTGGTTTGCCATTTCCTTCTCCAGGGAATCTTCTCGACCCAGGGATCAAACCCGGGTCTCCTGATTGCAGACAGACGCTTTACCGTCTGAGCCATCAGGGAAGCTCAGGCCACCATACATGGAAGTCAATTGAAAGGGTTTATATTGTTCATTTTGTGCCCCCAAGCTATCTGATACTTAGCAGTAGGAGATCTGTACACATTAGAAAGAAGGTATTTAGTCAACTGGATGCATCTGTTATCATTTCTTTTCTTTATTTAGTCTCTGAACTCTCAAAACAATGCAGCACAAGAAATGTAGATATTCCATAAAAGCTTGTCAGTTTGGCTTTGTTATGCTTTGATAGCCAAAGATTTGGTTGGGAAGAGCCCCTGGAGAAGGAAATGGCAGCTGACTCCAGTATTCTTGCCTGGAAAATCCTATGGACAGCGGAGCCTGGTAGGCTACCGTCCATGGGGTCGCAAAGAGTTGGACATGACTGAGTGACTTCACTTTCATTTTTAAAGAGTAGGCTTTTTTGTTTATGGAGCTCAGGTCTCCCACAAGCTCACCACCTTCAGGAAAGAAACAACTGTGGTTGCTGAAGAAGTGCAATGTGAGTCCCAAATTCCATGTACTTTACTTAGCATATTTATTCTTAAGTGATCATTTGAGACTCATTTAATATTATTTTATAACTAATGCTGTTTTGCTTTCCTATCATTGCCTAACAAACTATCCCAGGACTTGAGTACTTAAAACAATAATTGTTTAATCATATCCCATGAATTTTATGGGTCAGGCATCCTGATGGGATGTAACAGATCAATTCTTCTCTCTAGGGCCTCCACCAGTCTCACGGGGCAGTGCTCAGCTAGGAGCTACCCTGCACTGCAGATCTAGGATGGTTTCATTCTGCCTGGATCCGTGGTGGGCCTGCTGACAGGCCGGGCTCAGTATGGGCCCTCGCCTGCTCCATGCAACCTCAAAGAATTTCCCAGTGTCCCTCCTGCAGGATAGGTGGACTTCTTGCCTGGTGTTTCAGAGTTTCTAGAGAGAGTGCCCAAGCCACAGGAAGAAGATGTTGCCAGTCTACTAGGCCTGTTCCTGAAAAATGACAAAGCCAGTTCCACCACGTTCTTTTGGTCTAAACAGTTACCAAGACCAACCAGATTTAAGGGGTGAAAATACAGAACCACCTCTTCTTGAATATAGGGTCCAAGAATATGCAGTTTCCTTTAATGTGCCACCAATGCTCACAAACTTGTGCTCTTCTACCCACAAGAGAGAAGAAGCAGAGAGAAAGGGAAAATTTTCTGTTGCAGGTATGCTATGCTATGCTAAGTCACTTTAGTCGTGTCCGACTCTGTGTGACCCCATAGACAGCAGCCCACCAGGCTCCCCCGTCCCTGGGATTCTCCAGGCAAGAACACTGGAGTGGGCTGCCATTTCCTTCTCCAATGCATGAAAGTGAAAAGTGAAAGTGAAGTCACTCAGTCGTGTCCGACTCTTAGCGACCCCATGGATTGCAGCCTAACAGGCTCCTCCATCCATGGGATTTTCCAAGCAAGAGTACTGGAGTGGGGTTGTTAAATAGTTTCATTGTTACCCCTAGCAGACAAACAAACTGAACAGAAATAAGGCATAACTGGAGTCATGAGGGGAAAAGGGAGAAAAACCATCAGGTGGACACACAGTAATTATAAACTTGAATAAACTGACAAGTCTATAATTCAAAGGCCACCGGATCACTCAGAGCTAACACATGCAAGTCAGCTAGCCTACACCCTGGACTGTCCTTGAGGGCGTCACTGGTCACAGCACAGGGTGGTAGGAACACTCATCCATACATTCATTCATTCAACTTAACATTTACTGGTATCTACTGGAAGCAAAGCACTGAGCTCGTCATTAAAGATCTAAAGATCAATTGGACGTGATTTGCCTTCCAAAAGCTTAGAGAAGGAAGACATGGTAATCATTAAACACAGCATAATATGAAAATGCCTGAGAAATGTACCTTCAGTGACAACCTTGAGTTAACAAAATTAGGTTATACCAACCCAAATTATTTAGGGAATACAAATAAGTGAATGAAAAGATCAATTTTACATCTATTTCTCAGTGCAGTTGCCTCTTAAATATGTCCATTCAAAGGAATGTGATTGCCAGGTTTCCTCAATATTCTGGAAAACTCAGGTATTTGAAATTGCCTATTTTCAATGGATATTACTGTCTTTCAGCAGAGTTTCAAGACATCAAATATTAATGGAGTCTCTGGCACAGTGCTGGGAGCTCGTATTACAGAGACAAAATGGAACCAGTTTCAGAGAACTTCATTTGGTGAGAGAAACAAACCACTGACCCTCTGCTCTGATGCCCACTCCACACCATTTAGCCAGAGAGAGCCCTCTGTGTACTGTTCTGGGCAGCAATAGACAAGGCAGACTAAGCTCCTTCCCTCATGGAACTTATATAATCTCATGGAGAGGATGACAGTAAGTGAAAAGTGAAAGTTGCTCAATCCAATCTGACTCTTCGAGACTCTGTATAGTCCATGGAATTCTCCAGGCCAGAATACTGGAGAGGGTAGCCTTTCCCTTCTCCGGGATCTTCCCAACCCAGGGATCAAACCCAGGTCTCCCACATTGCAGGAGGATTCTTTGCCAGCTGAGCCACAAGGGAAGCCCAAGAACACTGGAGTGGGTAGCCTATCCCTTCTCCAGGGGATCTTCCCAACCCAGGAATCAAACCAGGATCTCCTGCATTGCAGGTGGATTCTTTACCAACCGAGCTACCAGGGAAGCCTTGGATGACAATAAAGCACTAAACAAAAGGGTGAATAAATTGGGAGGACCATAAATGATACAGAGAAAAAAAGCAGGGGACACATGGCTTGGGCTGAGGAGGGTGGGAGGGGGGTCAATTTCAGATGAGGTGGTCACTATTTAAAATTGTCCTGGGTCATTAAAACATGGTACATGCTTAGCCTGGTGCCTGGAACACACTGTATACTTAATATTCTGATGTGTATCCCTGCTGGTACAGTAGTCGCTTGTATTCTTACCTCTTCATGGAGGAAAAGCACAGTAAGGGCACAGACCATGGCTAATTAACCAATAAATAATAAATATTAAATAGTTGGTGAAGACTTGCCCTCAGCACCCCAGGAATGTTACAAACTACCTGAGAATTATAACAAAGGAAGAGTCAAGAATCCTTTCATCTAAGACATTTTATGGATGCTTGGAGGACGTGGTGGGAGGGAACCCCATAGGGAGAATAATTAAATTGTCCTCCAATCTGGTTGCTATTTTATTTATTTGCTGGTCTTAAGGATGGGACATATTCATTGAACAGAGCCCATATTAGTTTAGAAATTCCAGATCGGACTTATACACTCATGTAAGTAATTAACTCCCCAGAAACCAATCTAAGACTTAATTTGAGGAGGATTTGGTACTGACTGGATTAGTCAGTTTGGTAAATAAATTTAAATAGCAAAGAATTGCCTGTTCTGGGAAGATGAGAGACAGAGATAAAGACAGAGATGAAAACAGAGGCATTTACCTGGGGGAGGAGAGTCAGAGCTGCCTTTTCAAGTCCTGGACCAACCAAGAGGAATAACCAACCTATATCAAGTCCATCCTATGTGGGAGTCTGTATTAGTTGCTTTATGAACACAAATCCTTTAAATTCTTTTGACAACCCTGAAAGGCAGGTGCCATTATCTGAGAGATGAAGTAACTTGCTCAATGTCACACAGCTAGTGTATGACAGAACTTCCATTTCTGAACTAGGAAGTCCTCTTGACTAGAGAGCTTTTTTATTATTATTATGCATGTGTGCGAAGTTGCTTGCCTCGTGTCTGACTCTGTGCAACCCTGTGAAGCCTGCAGCCCAGCACGCTCCTCTGTCCATGGGATCCTCTAAGGAAGAGTATTGGACAGTGGGCTGCCATTCCCTCCTCCAGGGGATCTTCCCAACCCAGGGACTGAACCTGTGTCTCTTATGTCTCCTACAGGGGAGACCAGGGAATCTTTACCACTAGCTTCACCGGGTAAACCCAATTATTATTATACCAGTGGCAAAAAAAAAAAAAAAAAAATGTTTAGGTATATAGTACTACTCACTTGACTGCTATTCTTTGAAAATCAGCAATCCATGGGTATTCAGTGAATTAGCTTTCAATGCATGAAAAAAGCCCCCTCAAAACTAAGTAGTTTAAAACAAGAACTTTTATTCATTGTATTATTTGGTATTCTTCCTGTCTATGCCAGCTCAGCTGACCTCCCCTGGGCGCTCTTGCGTGCCTTGGTTAGCTGGCAAGTGGGAGCATCTGATTCTTCTTTTTAGCTGTTTCAGCATCCAGAATGACAGCTTGAGCCACTCCTATGATGGTCAGAGTTGCAAGGCCAACAGGAGAGGGAGGACCAGGCATGCTTAAGTCTCTGCTTGTGTCATGCTCACTATTACTCCGCTGGCCAAAGCAGATCACATAGACAAGTCCAGTGTCAGTGTGGGGAAAACGACACAAGAGTGTGGCTCCAAGAAGGAAATTACTGTGGCCATTTTTTTTCATACCATCTAACACATTGTTTGGAGCAGATTCTGTTCACTTGTTCATTCACTCAACTGCCTTCAATGAGCACTTTGGTAGCAACGCTTATTCTGGACTGAAAACAAAGATGAAACAGACTTGATCCAGAATTCCTGGTCTAGCAGGAGGAATTAGGACACACAAAGGCTGACAAAAGTAGTATTAACTGCCATATGAAGGGGATAAAAAAATAGCTAAGTGATCTGGAGAGCCAAGAAGTTACAGTAAAAAAAAGTTACAGTTCCATGAAGAAGAGATGTTTATGCTGTATCTTGAAGGGTGGCTAAGCAGAGACATCACTTTGCCCACAAAGGTCCATATAGTCAAAGCTTTGGTTTTTCTTGTAAGAGTTGGACCATAAAGAAGGCTGAGTGCCAAAGACTTGATGCTTTCAAATTCTGGTGCTGGAGAAGACTCTCGAGAGTCCCTTGGACAGTAAGAAAATCAAACCAGTCAATCCTCAAGGAAATCAACCCTGAATATTCATTGGAAGGACTGATACGGAAGTTGAAGCTCCACCTGATACAAAGAGCCAACTCCTTGGAAAAGACCCGGATGCTGGGAAAGATTGAAGGCAAAAGGAGAAGGGGGCGACAGAGGACAAGATGGTTGGATGGCATCACTGACACAAAGGACATGAGTTTGAGCAAGCTTCGGGAGTGGGTGATGGACAGGGAGGCCTGGCATGCTGCCTCTGGGATCGTTGCCTGGGCAATAGCACAGTGGTGGTGCCAGTGACAAGACAGGAAAGTGAGGCACCGAGTCCTCTTTGGGGTTCATTGAGCTTGGGGTCTCTGTGCAACTTGCAGGAGGAAATGTTGAGTATGGTGCTGGGAGTTTAGATCTGGACCATGGGAGAAAATTCAAAGCTGGAAAGGGAACTCATCAACAAGGAGCTAAGTGGTGAAACCATGGGTACCAGTGATATTATCAGCAGAGAATTTACCCAAAAAAAAAGAAAAACAAAAGGGGAAATGTGGGGTCTTTTAAGTTTCAGAGAAAGAAAGATGGAGAATAAGTATTAAATCTAGTAATTAAGCATTCACCCATCCCCTTAGAATCTGTCAGAAATTTACATCAAAAGCTTGAGGGTTGAAGCACCATTGGTAACGAACTATAGGCTCGCTGTGATTGCATTTTAATAATGACTTCCTATGTCACTGGTTTCAGAATATGTTCTGTTCTGCAGGTGAGCAGCAGCTTGATCGAGAACACTGACTTAGAAACCAAAACTGTGGTTCAAATCCTGGCTGCATCTAATCAATGGTAGGATCTCAGGCGAGTCAGGAAAGCCCTCTTGGGTGTAACATGAGGATAACTCCTGCCTTGAAGAATTGTTGATGTTAATATAAGTTAAGTCTTGAGACCTGTGCCTGACCTGGAGTATGTGATATGAAAGCCTCAGTATGGACAAATATTCACAGAAACGCGTACCTTGATGAAAAGAACATGATTGAAATGCACGACCTCAGGAAGAGTTCTGATCGGTCAGGATTGTGGATCTGACTGATGTTCTAATCTCCAGTCGGGAAATTTGAAGTGCTGCCGGTGCTGGGAATGGTGAGTGACAAGGCTGAGTGACACAGTAATAGAAAGAGAGCTCAGCACGGTACAGACACTCACATGCACGTGGCCTTGGGTGTGCGGGCTGGAGAAGCTGCAGCCCTCAGGCTGACAGCGAGGGCAAGTGAGCGAGGCTTGTCGTATGAACCGAACCCTAGAGTTGGAGGTGAAGATGCAGTTAGTCATATAGGATGATGGAGACTCTGCGGCACGAGGTGCCTAAAGAAAGAGCAGAGAAAAAGAATTTTAAACCTCATTCCATGTTCAGTGTATCTCTCTACTTTCAGGTACCCCAGAAGGCTGGGTTACTTCTGCTTTTCCATCCAGGGTAACTCCAAGAACATGCTCCAAAATTGTGTTTATGTTGGTGAGAGTGTATGGAGACACAGTGTTTAACATAGGCTGGAATAGATAAGCAATGTTCATAAATCTTTCTGAACACCGCCCCTTGGGAATTCACCAGACACACACACACACACACACACACACACACACACACACACACCCCTCCACCCACATACATCTCTGTTACTTTTTTCCTTCCTTGCTTCCTTCTCCCCTTCCTTCCTTCCTTTGTTCTCTCTTTCCTTCCCTCTCTCCTTCCTTCTTTGCTTCCTAACCTGCACAAGTGGTTCCCACATTACCTGTAGAATAGAGTCTCCCTCCCTAGCGTGGCATTGCAGGCTTTCTGGGTTCTCGCTTCATTGAGTTTTGAGTCTTTACCTCCCATGAATCTCTCAACCCTCTCCTGTAGCTAATGGACTGCATTTAATTTCTTGAGCAGGTAACAAATGCTTACAATTTGTTGGCTTTTGTAATTCATTCATTTAGCAAATCTTCGGTAAGTCAGTTTCTCAGGTTCCTTTTTGATAAAAACTCTCTTGCCAGACTTTGTAAGGAAGAGTATTTTAAATATAGATAAATCACTTTCTCAAATTACCAAGCATAAGTACTTAATTAAAAAAAGCAGTTCTTTTATTATTATTATCTCTTCTGTTAACAAAACTGTTGTTTTGCAAGAGATTTTGCTTATTATAAAGATTAGGAAAATATAGAGAAAAAATTAAAATACCCCCCTAATTTAATTCCATCTCTATGAAATATTTTCAGTCATATTTATAAAATAGCTACACAAAAATAGATGAGATGATGCTGCAAATAATTTTATTTCCTGATTTTTCATGCAGCATTATATCACAAATATTTCCCCACATTACTAAAAAATTTCTTGAAAATAAGATTTTTAGCTCTATATTATTCTACTTCATAGATTTAGTTTCTTGAGTGAGTCCCCATCCTTGATTGTGTAGGCTATTTTGAAAATTTCCTATATAATTTGAAAATATGGAGAATCTGTGGTTTCTATATTGTTAGAAAAATCTTCTTAAACTTTGGTTATTCTCTTAGGCTGATTTGTAACAACTGAAGTAGTGGATTGACACATGTGGACATGTGAAGGCTCTCAATACATATTGGAAAATCACTTTCAGAGAAGTGAGACTGGTTTTACATGCACTTCCTACCTCTGTCACAGGTTAAAGTTTCCCTTTCATCTCCTCTCCTTCAGCCCTGGGACTCTGGGAGGACACACATCTGCACTCGAAATAGTAACAACAGATTTGCATTTCCAGGGAGCAGAGACGGGCCTTTCCAGCACCAACTTAAATATTCCAAATGTCTCTCACAGATCTCCCAGGAAACCTTTGTCTCCCACGACATCACGGAAGAGTGCAGGCTCTCTGCCAGGTCACTTATCAAAGGTCACATCACCTCTGCACCTCAGTCTCCTCATCTGTAAAATGGGAATAACATTGACACCTATCCTATAAAGATGGTAGGGAGGATATTGACAGCTAGGTTGAATGCAGAATGATTACTACAGCTGCATCTTCTTGAGCTCAGTTCTTTTATTACTCCTGGAAACAGTCACAACAGAGCGACTTTCTAAAGGCACATCCCCGTCACAGCAGCTGCACCAGGTAGAAGAATGTCATGAACAAAGCAAACACCCCAATGGATGGGTGCAAACTCTGCCTGCAACAGGATATGCGCTCCTGGAAGGAGAGGAAGCTGTTGCAGGTCTTTGACAGGCCCGGTTCTAATGCCCTTTGTTCCCTGAAGTGATGCTCAGATTCTAATATTAAACCCCACTTCCACTACCCCAAAGTGCTGTGTGCATTTGAGCATCGCCAGTGTTAAGGAACGGTTTTTGTCTGCTCTCATTACCATGGTTACACCTCCAAGAGCAAAAAATATATGGCTGCTGCTTTTGTCAAATCAGGCCCGCTTTCCTGTGATTCGGGCCATTGCTGCAAAGTGGCTGATGGCTGCTCTCCACAGGAGCCCAGAGCTTGGCTTGGACTTGTAATGAGCCCTCTGATGTGGCAATCAGTCGGTGACATGGGCTGACACAGAGTCATTTGGCAGCACCAGGGTGTTGACCCTGGGCCTCACGTGAGTCCATCAGTCAGGTGCGAAATGCCAGCCCTGGCTGCAGGCACGGTGCCTGCCCTGAGTTCAACGAGGAGACAGAGACAGAGGAAATGCATGGAGGAAACAGTAGAGGATCGGCTTTGGGGTTTCAAAAAGCACCCTCCGCCCTTCATGGAGGAAACAGTAGAGGATTGGCTTTGGGGTTTCAAAAAGCACCCTCCGCCCTTCATCTCAGAACCTCTAAGATACAGATGGAAGAATGTAGCAGAGGCCAGACTATCACCTTGATTACTGATAAAGCTGTTGGGAAAATTTGCCTTTGATTGGCTGGAAAGCAGACTCACTTCAGCCTTGACTTACCTCATCACTGTATCAGCTGGACCACAGCAGGCCATCCTCAGAGCAGAGATTCCCAACATGCACTCTGTTCTCAGAATATAGACTTCCTGCCAGCAGGCAGAGGACCCAGGACAAGAAGCAAAGAAGTTCGGTCAGCCTGGCTCTTTCTTCCAAACCACTATGAACAGAATTTGTTCTTCTAATTCATCCGAAAAAGGGGATATATGTGTGTGTGTGTCTCATTCACTTTGTTGTACAGTAGAATCTAACAGAGGATTATAAGGCAACTATACACCAATAAAAAAATTAAAAATAAAGAGAAGAAGTGCCTGTTCTTCCCATAGAGCTCAGAAAGAGAACAGCAGGGTCACTTTAGTCCCAGGTTCTGCAGACTTTTTCTGTAAAGGGTCGAATAGGAAATTTCCTAGGTTTTGAGGGCCACCTTGGAGCTGGTGCATATTCTTTCTTTTCTTCACAGCCTTTTGGAAATGCAAAAATCATTCTTAGCTCTTGGGCCATAAAAAAAAAAAAAAAAAAGTAGGTCATAGGCCAAGCTCTCCTCTAGCTCTTATGGTTCAGTGTGGTCTCAGAGCAGCAGCATCCACACAGGCCATTAGGATTCAGAATCCCAGGCCTCACACCAGACCTACTGGAGCAGAGTCCGCCTCTCTAACAAGAGCCCAGGTAAAGTGTGAGAAGCACTGTGGAGGGCTTTCCAGGTGGCACTAATGGTAAAGAACCTGCCTGCCAGTGCAGGAGACATATGAGACGTGGGTTCGATCCCAGCATCAGGAAGATCTCCTGGAGGCAGAAATGGCAATCCTCTACAGTATTCTTGCTGGAAAATCCCATGGACAGAGGAGCTTGGCGGTCTACAGTCCTTGGAGTCACCAAGAGTTGGACACGACTGAAGCAACTGAGCATGCATCATGGAAAAAAATCCCTCGAGTGGCTGGGAACAAGTGTTTCTAATTGCAAAACAATGTAGAAACCTGTGAGCGCTGAAGAAAGTCCCCCTTTGCAAGTTCTTCATACTTTTGTGTCAAGGTTTATCACAATCTGTTTGTAATTGTGTGTGTGTGTGCGCGCGCGTGTGCCCGCCCCTCTCTAACTAGATGGTGAATTCTTGGAAGGCAGGGAATCAGATCTCACCCATCTCCGAGTTCTTAGTTCCTTGGACTCTCATGTGCAGAGGAAGAACCACAGAGCCGTCCTGTCACTCCACCACTTTCTATTAATCATTTGAAGCTTTTGGTTCCTTCTTCGTAAAATGCAGTTCCAAACCCCTTCCTCCCCTGTTGGGGGGGGATCCAGCTAGGTAAGAAGGGGTCTCTCCTAGTCTGGCACATAACCTGCTCTTGTAAGCAGCAGCCATTGTAAAGAGGATGGTCTTGTCTGCAGGAGAGTCCTGGCATTGCACTGGGAAGGGGACTCTAATGGAAGAGGGCTGAAGAGCAGCTGGGGATCTGAGGGCCCCATGAGCACCGCCTGACCCTCCCAAGCCTCTGGCATCTTGGGCCAGCGCCCCAGGCCCTGGACACAAGGCAGCTGTCTGTAACATCTTTTCCGATCCGCCAGGAATTTCAGGGCAGGCTATCCAAGCACTAGCATGACTTTGTCTCGGGATGGTATCAGGGCCATTTTGATAACTCTCATACAAGCACCTAGACTAGGAGGGACTCTGCACTTGTGGGATTATTGGCGACTTGTTGGGAATGAGCGCCATCTCCTGGACACAGTTAGAAAGACATTAGAATGACCTCAAATTTATTACATCCCGTATGTCTAAGCCAGTGTTCATGAAATGTCTTTCTCCAGCCCTCCAATAAAGAAAAAAACAAATGATTAGTATCTACCCCAACAGAAAGTGAAGAATAACTAAAGAGCCTCTTGATGAAAGTGAAAGAGGGGAGTGAAAAAGTTGGCTTAAAGCTCAACATTCAGAAAACTAAGATCATGGCATCCAGTCCCATCAGATCAGTCACTCAGTTGTGTCCAACTCTTTGCGACCCCATGAATCACAGCACGCCAGGCCTCCCTGTCCATCACCAACTCCCGGGGTTCACTCAGACTCATGTCCATCGAGTCAGTGATGCCATCCAGCCATCTCATCCTCTGTCTTCCCCTTCTCCTCCTGCCCCCAACCCCTCCCAGCATCAGAGTCTTTTCCAATGAGTCAACTTTTCGCATGAGGTGGCCAAAGTACTGGAGTTTCAGCTTTAGCATCATTCCTTCCAAGGAAATCCCAGGGCTGATCTCCTTTAGAATGGACTGGTTGGATCTCCTTGCAGTCCAAGGGACTCTCAAGAGTCTTCTCCAACACCACAGTTTAAAAGCATCAATTCTTCGGTGCTCAGCTTTCTTCACAGTCCAACTCTCACATCCATACATGACCACAGGAAAAACCGTAGCCTTGACTAGACGAACCTTTGTTGGCAAAGTAATGTCTCTGCTTTTGAATATGCTATCTAGGTTGGTCATAACTTTCCTTCCAAGGAGTAAGTGTCTTTTAATTTCATGGCTGCAGTCACCATCTGTAGTGATTTTGGAGCCCAGAAAAATAAAGTCTGACACTGTTTCCACTGTTTCCCCATCTATTTCCCATTAAGTGGTGGGACCAGATGCCATCACTTCATGGCAAATAGATGGGGAAACAGTGCAAACAGTGGCTGACTTTACTTTTGGGGGCTCTAAAATCACTGCAGATGATGACTGCAGCCATGAAATTAAAAGACGCTTGCTCCTTGGAAGAAAAGTTATGACCAACCTAGACAGCATATTAAAAAGCAGAGACATTATTTTGTCAACAAAGGTCCGTCTAGTCCAGGCTATGGTTTTTCCAATAGTCCTGTATGGATATGAGAGTTGAACTGAAAAGAAAGCTGAGAGCCAAAGAATTGATGCTTTTGAACTGTGGTGTTGGAGAACTCTCTTGAGAGTCCCTTGGACTGCAAGGAGATCCAACCAGTCCATCCTAAAGGAGATCAGTCCTGGATGTTCATTGGAAGGACTGATGTTGAAGCTGAAACTCCAGTACTTTGGCCACCAGATGTGAAGAGCTGACTCATTTGAAATGACCCTGATGCTGGGAAAGATTGAGGGCAGGAGGAGAAGGGGATGACCGAGGATGAGATGGTTGGATGGCATCACCGACTCAGTGAACATGGATTTGGGTAGACTCCAGGAGTTCCTGATGGACAGGGAGTCCTGGCGTGCTGCAGTTCATGGTGTCACAAAGAGTCGGACATGACTGAGTGACTGAACTGAACTGAACTGAACAACATACATCTGTTTATTGTTAAGCTATATATATTATAGCATCAGTATTATATTATGCATCTTATGTAAAATACAGTTATTCATTCAATATTTCCAATAGTAAGTATATTGAGTTCTTATGTGCCAGGCACTGTCCAGAGCATTTGAGATATTTCTATGAATAAAAAAGACAAAAATACCTTCCTTCCCATAGTCAGATAATTGAAAAACTAAATCAGTAAGAAAATTATACGATATGCTAGAAGGTAATAAATGCTATGGGAGAAAGAAACAAATATATAGGGGATTTGAGAGTGAGGGGTAACAGGATAGGTTGAGAAGATAAGATTTAAACCAGAACTGAAGGAGGTGGAGGAGGGGGTTGGGCCTGTTGGAAGTCTGGGTTTCAGGTACTCTGGTCAGAGGGAACAGCCAGTGCAAAGGCCCTGAGGTAGGGGTGTGCCTGCACGTTTGAGGGGCAGAGGAGCTCTGTGTGGCTGGAGTGGAGTAAGCCGTGGTGGATTAGAGAAGAAGAAATCAGAGCAGAAACTCACGATGGGCCTCAAGCACTTTAGCTTTGGTGAGATGGGAATTCATCAGAAATTTCTGAGAGAAGTGTGACTTAATCTGACATTTTGAAAGTATCATACCAGCTGATGAGAAGAGACTGGTACTGTGGGACAGGGGTCAAGGGAGGAGCACAGTCTAAGAAAAGGGGCTATTGCGTTTTTCCAGGTGAGAGTCTGGAGTGGCTTGGAGTTAGGGGATTGCGGTGGTGATGCTGCACCATTTTTTAAAAGTAAGAGGTGAAAGTAAACAATGTAATTAGAAGCTCCAGAATTTTGTTTCCACAGCCCAGTGGGCCAAGAGGGCATGCCTATTGGAGACTGCCCCCTAGGCAAGGTAATTCCTAAAGATCAGAGGCTACAGAGGAAATCTACAAAGAGTTACACAAGAAAGGGGTTTTGTGGAAGGGTATGTTTTTAATGTTGATGAGAATGGCTTGTTACACAAAGAGGTTGGCAAACAAATGTATGTAACACAGCTGGCCCCTGAGGTGTTGGAAACACTGTGATCTGAGGCTCCCAGGACCCTAACCCCATGTTTCCGCTTGGAGCAGTCCTTCAGCATTCACTAATTCAGTGTTGGTGGTGAGTGTATAGAATATACCTCTGCTGTGATTAACAAGAATCAACCATATGTTTTCTGAATGCAAACATGAATATGTTCATTCCATGTTTGGACGCTGTGATACATTGACTGGGAAATGACCCTGATTTCTTCTTCCTTTGTATTATGCTTTTGCATTTTCTTCTACCTAGAAGTAGGTTCTAATTCCTCACCCCTGGAATCTGTCCTGGGCTTTGTCTTGCTCTGGTCAATGGAGTGCTGGAGAAGTGGTGCTGTGTCATTTATGTACGTAGCCCCAGGAGGCCTTGCAGCTTGTCCCCCTACACCCTACCTGTGTCTCCGAGATCATTGTGAGAACATGCTGGTGGAACATAGGTGACTGGGCCGAGGCTGTCCCAGATGAACCAGCAACTTGCCAGCAAGCTTCCACCCTCTAGAGTGAACCTTAATTCAAATCAGGCCTGTCCAATCTAGATCACCAGGATCAGCAGAACTAAACCACTCCACCAACCATAGATTCCTGAGCAATAATAAGTGGGTGTCACTTTAAGACAGTAACCCTTGGGGTGATTTGTTACACAGAATTATTGTGGCAATAGATTATTGACATGCTGCTGCTGTTGTTAAGTCGCTTCAGTAGTGTCCGACTTTGGGTGACCCCATAGATGGCAGCCCACCAGGCTCCTCCGTCCCTGGGATTCTCCAGGAAAGAATACTGGATTGGGTTGCCATTTCCTTCTCCAATACATGTATGCATGCTAAGTCGCTTCGGTTGTGTCTGGCTCTATGTGACCCTATGGACAGCAGCCCACCAGGCTCCTCTGTCCACAGGATTCTCTAGGCAAGAATACTGGAGTGGGTTGCCATTTCCTTCTCCAAGATTACTGACATAGATGCTGAAAAACTCTACTGGATTTTCTTGGTATCTTATGTCAGCTGTAACTTAAGATGACATTAGAGGGAGACTAGTGGGGGAGACTTCGGACAGAAACGAGCATCAGTTCCCAGTTATTTTATGTCCCAAGGTTTTATACATGTCAGATCAAGCCTCCTGGAATCAGCCTTGATGCTCAGGCCTCTGTTACGACTAAGGTCCAGATAAAGCACACTTTTCAGAGGCGGGGCATAGTGGCTTCATACTAGTGAGTAGACAATCAACTACTTCATTTTGAGCTGGTAAACTAACTGGTGTACATGGTCCCAGAGTAGGCTGATCATTTAGATCACTAACACCCATTTTTAACAGTAACACCTGTTCAACAACCCATATGTGTGCAATCCCACTTTCACCACCAGCAACAGTAAGCTAAAGGGGTCCAGTTTTGTTGTATAAATATATGCTATGATTTTAACATTGAGTAATTATTCGTGCTTATTTCCCTTCTGCCAGAATCTTGCAAATGCCCATTTTCATGATGTAATTTCAGTGAAGTTAGACCTGAGCATTTCAAAGTTGTATAATTAATTATATTCAGTTTCAATCAAAATCACAAATTCAAACCACCAACATCAGGACACCTTATGGTATCAGTTACACATCACAGGTGGCCTCATGGGGCCTAAGTATGATACCTAATTAGATTTCCACCTTTTTAAAAAAAAAAAAAAAAACTGAATTCTCTGTTTGGCTAGGATCAGACAGTTTACATTTAGGTCATCGTTCATGTTTAGTCGCTCTGCTGCTGCTAAGTCATTTCAGTCGTGTCCGACTCTGTGTGACCCCATAGACGGCAGCCCACCAGGCTCCCCCATCCCTAGGATTCTCCAGGCAAGAACACTGGAGTGCGTTGCCATTTTCTTCTCCAATGCATGAAAGTGAAAAGTGAAAGGGAAGTTGCTCGGTCGTGTCTGACTCTTCGCGACCCCATGGACTGCAGCCCACCAGGCTCCTCCGTCCATGGGACTTTTCAGGCAAGAGTACTGGAGTGGGAGCTCAGTCATGTGCAAATCAGTTACACATCACAGGTGGCCTCATGGGGCCTAAGTATGATACCTAATTAGATTTCCACCTTTTAAAAAAAAAAAAAACCTGAATTCTCTGTTTGGCTAGGATCACACAGTTTACATTTAGGTCATCGTTCATGTTTAGTTTCTCAGTCATGTCCAACTCTTTGCAACCCTTTGCACCGTAGCCTGGCAGACTCAGTCCATGGGATTCTCCAGGGAAGAATGCTGGGGTGGGTTACCATTTCCTTCTCCAGGAGATCTTCCTGACCCAGGGATCGAATCCAGGTCTCCCATGTCTCCTGCATTGCAGGCAGTGAATATTTAATGTCTCATTTCAAGTTAATATGCACTGAAAGGCTTTCCGTTTTGTAAAACTAAATACAATTAAGAATTGAAATGTATTACATATACTTCCAAACTTTGGGAACAAGGAAAAACTAGTCATTGCATGACTTTTAATGTCGTCTCAAAGCATTTTCTAGCAAGCCTGCCTGAGGGTCACCTCCCTCTTTTAGGAAGCATAGCTGCCTTGGACTCACACATTGGTCACAATTGGCTGGGGTTCAGACATCTGACACAGTCAGAGGTTGACTCATAGAAAGTTGATAAAATTAGGCTTGGATATGTGTTTGCTTCTGATATCCCTGATGTTTGAAGGAGGTCAGGCACCAGAGGCTGACTGAGCTAAAGAAAGAGGACTTCATAGGGAACACGGTGTTTGGTATAGGAATAAAATTTGGAAGGTCAGAATGAAGAGAGAAGGGACTTCCAAAGAGGAAGCAGGACCTAAGTTTACACAAGTATCAAGGATCTTCCTGAGGGTGTGAGATACATCCATGGGGGACTGGAGCATCCAGTGTGAAATGGAGAGAGTCAGGGAGGTGGAGGTGAGTCCAAGTCAGAGAAGAAAAGCCTTGACTATCTGGCTTCGTCTGTCTCCTGTAGTGATGAGGATTCTTTGAAGATGAGTTGTAAGAACTGAATGCTTTCATTTTGCAAAGATTCTTTCAGCAGCAAAATGCAGTGTGGCCCGCAGAAGACTAGGTTTAAGACCAAGAGACTAAAGGTTCTCAAATAATGGAGGTGGCCACAGTGGTAGAGAGGAAGGAAGAAACTGTTTCCATCCTTAGGTGATCAATCACTTGGGCTTATGTCCGTGACACATAAATGACTCTTCAACTCCAAGGCATAAGCAAAGAATGTCAGAACAGAATTCTGGATCCAGGCTACTAGAAGAGAGATTTATTTCCTTCTAAATGGTCCAGAATTCGACATATCCAAGATGGTTCAGGTGTCAGCCTGAGTCTGCAAACTAAGTTAGCTGTATCATACTTGTGGGTCAGATGGTAAAGAAACCCCTTGAATACGGGAGACACAGGTTAGATCCCAGGGTTGGGAAGATCCCCTGGAGAAGGGAATGGATACTCACTCCAGTATTCTGGCCTGGAGAATTCCATGGACTGTATTGTCCACAGGGTCACAAAGAGTCTGACAGGATTGCATGACTTTCGCTTTCACTTTCACTTTCAATCACCAAGGGAACCAAAGAGAGGCAAGGTGGCCATGTCACATGGCACAGTGTGGCCTCAGAGATGACCAGGTGGAGGGCCCTCACAGGTCACCAGTCCCTTCCTCCTGTTAGAACATGAGGCCCCTCGGCAACCCTCTGACAGTCAGTGCAGAGGACGCTGTTACCATTTTGCAGACGAACAGACTGAGGGGCTGAAAGACGACAGTGTGCTTTGTCTTATTCACTCATGTTAGCTAAAGGAATAATCAGATCAACAAACCATCTGTTTTTGCTTTTCTTCATTCTTATTTCTGCCAGCCAGGTCCTCCAGCCTCACTATCTGAACCTGACTGGACCCCCTCCTCCAAAGTCACCCCACCCCATGAGCAAGGCTCACTGCTGCCAGAGGCCCTAAGAGATACTGAGCCCAGCCTTCTTTGTGTGAGCCCTGAGAAAACACCCAGGAAGGAGGTCTATGATTCATAGAGTGGTTACTTGGCACCCGCATTGATAGGCAGTATTTTACACATGGTTTGACTATAACAATTCCATGCAGTATGTGCTATTATTCTCATTTTGCAGACAAAGAAACTGAGGTGTAAGGCAGTGATTAACTCACCTAAATCCAGGTTGCCACTCCAGATAGAGGGAGTCTTTGCACCCAGTCCACTTTCCCAATCTGGACTCCCTACTCCTATCTCCCTCCATCAGGAATTTACTTTCTAATAAAGTAGAAAGACATATCAGTCATTCATTCTAAACAAGGTGGGAAGCACAGTGACAGTGACATGAAGATGTTAACACTTGGGCCCAGACAGGGAGGGGCACCTACTCCACCTTGGCAGGTGAGGAAGGGCTTCCTGCAAGTGGTGAGGTGATGTCAGAGCAGGAGTCCTCAGGAGCTCAGGCACAAGGGTGTTGCCTGTGCTGTAAATAAGACTGCAGCATGTTCTCACTTAAACTCTCTCATGATTTCCATTGCAAGCAGTATACAAACCCACTCACCCCAAGATCTAGTCTTTACATACTTCCCTGGTCTCCGCTCTCTTTACTCTCTCCTTGTCTACTTATTTCCCCCTCTCTGGCCCTCTCTGTGGTGGTACCAGCTAATATTATCCCAGGCTTGCAGATATTGTTTGCACTTACTGTTCCTTTTGCTTGAATTTTTCTTCCCTCCTCATCCTCCTTTGTAGCCAAGCCCTCTCCAGAACATCTTTCTGCTCACCCTTGCCAAAGCTGTCCACTCATAGTTCTTCCTTATTATGTTGTTTTATTTATTATCTTCAAAGCACTTACTAGTACCTGAAATTATTTATCCATCATCTATCTGTCTATATATCCATGTATCTATCTGTTAATCTATCTATCTTCTATCTATGGGGGTTTCCAGGTGGCTCAGTGGTAATGACTCTTCCTGACAATGCAAAGAGACACAGGTTCGATCCCTGGGTCAGCAAGACTTCCTGGAGGAGGAAATGGCAACCCACTCCAGTATTCTTGCCTGGAGAATCCCATGGACAGAAGAGCCTGGCGGGCTACAGTCCACAGGGTCACAAATAGTCAGATATGACTGAGCAACTGAGCATGAATGCATCTACATATACTTATCATCTATCCATCCATCGCCTGTCTCCCATACTGGAATGTAAGCTCCTTGAGCACAGGACTTTGTCTTGTGAATATCTGATCCCAGTATCTAGGTCAAGCCCTCTGTACATATGGGATGAGTGACTGGTTGCCTGTAGGACTTCCAGCTGCTCAAGGAAGACTTCCTGGAGGAAGGAGGAATATGGTTGGACCCAATTGGTAGACATTTGGAAAAGAGGAAGAAGATTCATTAGAGTAGAGGTTGACTTTTTTTTTTTTTTTCTGTAAAGTAGTAATTCAGAAAAATATCAGACATCACAGTTAGCTGCCCTAAAGTCCTAGACTGGATAATTGCCAGTCAAGGAGCCAGGAAACCTGGATTCTTATCCTCACTCTTCAACTAATCTATCGCAAGATTCCCCCTCCCTGGACTTTAGTTTGGCCATCTGAGAAAGGAGTGGTTGGGACTTGACTGATCTCTAAACCACCCTTCAGCTCTCAGATTCCAGGAGGATGAATTTTCAGCATCCTTGCCTAGTCACTGACTACTGAGACTTCAGGCTGGTCCTCCTAGCGTGGCCACACACACTCAGCCTTGCCACCATTGGACAGATGACTCGGGGACAGCAGGGCTTATTCTGAGCCTCAGCCAGGGCCGCAGAGACCCTGCTGTTGTTACACAGCCTGTGTGCTGGGCGGTGAGCCCGGTACTCAGCTTCCTCTGGACGGAGAATTCGGATGTTCACTCTCTGTGCCACCAGGTGGCGCTACTCTCCAAGACACAGTGCCTTCCTGCTAGAAGGTCGTTTGAATGCCCTTGGAGCTGAATGATATGCAAAAAATAGCCCAGGCTGATGGTTGGTAAATATGTTCTGGTGCTGGTGCAGGCTCCCAGGGGATGAGAAGGGGTTGACACATAACCGGATATGAGGAAAAGTGAAACGTGGGAAGGGAGCTGAGGAGAGCAGCCTCCTCTGAGAGACTGGTGCAGCCAGTCGAAGCCGGGTTCTGGGCCGGGGATTGGGCCTGGGGCTCTCCCTTGTGGCTCACTCTGGCCAGTGGTCCCATGGCACCGCCCACAGGCCCACGCCCCAGCCATTGCTCCAGGGCAGCTTCCTCCCCCAGCCCGGTAAACTCCAGGCCACAAGGATGTTGCAATCTTCATTTTTGGAGAGAACACAAGACAGTTGTTTCTTTGACCCAGGGGCTCTGGCCTGCGGGCCCTGCAGCTGTCTCCACAAGAGGCAAAGGCGGGCAGGGGCCAGGGAGAGCCCTGAGCCGACCATCTCATCTGAGGCCCACGCTTACTCTCTGACAAGGGCAACAGGAACCCACCGGACCCTGAATCCCCTGAATCTTTGCCACGGATAGAGAACTGACCCAGGTTTCGGGAGGCGCCCACCAGCGGGCAGCCAGACAAGCGTGTAGATAGGGTGGCAGGGCCCTACAGGAAGGGAGACGAGTGGTCTACGCAGAGGAGAGTGTCCCGCTGTCATTCTGGTGGGGACCTGGCTGGTCAGGAGAGTCTCACGGGGGGCTGGGGCGGGGGGGGGGGGGGGGGGGGTGGCGTGGCCGCGGGGCACGGGCTGGGGCATTAGGAACCGGAAGTGAGGGAGGAGCCGGAGGAGACACAGGAACTGGAAGTGAGGGAGATGAGGAAGACAGGGTTCCGGGGTAGGGAGCTGTGGGAGCAGAAACCCCGGGTCTCAGAGGAGAGCCTGGAGCCTGGGGGTGGAAGCATTCGGCAAAGCAGGGACTTTGATTTGCGGTGAAGAGGCATCTAACACATAGGTAGAGAGCAGACTGGAGAGGCAGGAGGTAAAGCCTGTGGGCGCCGTGGTTAAGACCCCAACGTTGTTTGACAGCAATGGACGGTTGTTGAAGGGCTTGAAGCAGGAGAGTGACGTGGTTGGACCATCTAGAGGGATGAACACGACTGTGCCGTGGTGCTGGGTTGAACTGGACGAAGTGGGGCAGACCTGAGCTGGGCTGGCTGATGGGAGCTTTACAGCAAGACAACGATGCCGACGAGGCCACGAGGGCAGAAAGAAGGCAGAGAAGGGGGTACCCCAGGAAAAGGCAATATCAGCCAAAGAAAAGCGAGCCCCGTTGGTTGGGCAGCAGTCATCGTTTTGGTACAACTATGAAAGACAAATCTTCTAGGTAAAATTTATGTGGAAATTAGCCTGCAATTTCCCCTGCTAACAGCGGGGGATATTCGAAGATCTTGTCATCCTCTGTTTTTGTTCACTGATTTTCTTTGATGAAATCATTTGAAAATCCCAAGTTTAATATGAGTCGAGATGGCTCAAACCTCAGCCGTATGCACAGTGTCATTTCCCATTTCTCAGGAGTAACTGGTCTCAATGAAGCATCAAAAACAAACAGACGAGATGGAGCCAGAATCAAACGGCAGGAAAAAAAAAATGTGATGATGAAGCACGTGGGTCAGGGAACTAGTTACTTTCCAGTTGTTTTTACTTACTGTTCCCTCAGTCCTCCAGGCCTTGTCCATCTCTCCCTCTTCCATCCAGGATCACCTGGACCAGAGGCAGCCTGGAGTCAGGGAGACATGCCAACCACTGGACACTCGAGAAGGCCTCTTTATGAGACCCATGACTCACATTTGCTGGATCCATCTGCTCCCCGAACTCTTTACAAGACCACTGCAGGGTCCTGGTGGCTCTTCCTGCAGCAGAATTCTCCAGGGAGGAAAAGTGGGATCCAGCCTGAAGAATGGGTTTGCAGCACTCCCTTCTTTCTGCAGTGCCATCATCTGTGGTCACGTCCACAGCTCTGGAAGGGGCGTACATGCTAAGTCGCCTCAGTCGTACCCATCATTTTGTGACCCCATGGCCTGTTATCTACCAGGCTCCTCTGTCCATGAAATTCTCCAGGCAAGAAATACTGGAATGGGTTGCAATTTCCTACTCCAGGGGATCTTCCCAACCCAAGGATTAAATCCACACCTCTTATGTCTCCTGCATTGGCAGGTGGGGTCTTTACCACTAGGGCCATCTAAAGGGGTAGAGCAACCGAAGTACAAAGTACAAGCCTGGCCCCTAAAGTGGGACTCTGTCATTGACAGGATCCCACTGGTGTTATCCATGTGCAACATGCCACTGACCAAAGTCCCCAGAACACTAGAAACAAGTAAAGGAGAATATAGTCTTTGAAAGGCTCAACTGAGGAGTTAGTTTGGGGTGTCATGGTTCTCTCTGTCACCCACTAAGTCAGGACTGTCAGCTGATGATCCTGAATGTGTTGTCAAACAGCTATGCACAATTCAACCAAGTTGAACTTCAACTTGAAGTTACTTAAATTCTCTGAGCCCCACACTTATTTTTCCCCCAAAATGATAAATTAGCAAGTTTAACTGATGCCCTCTGCATTCCTTCCAGGCATCTCTGATTCCATCACAGTACTTTTACTTACTAACTCAGTATGTAATGGTCTAAGCAGAGAATATTCAAACCAAAACCAATCAGCCTCTGCACAGGTGCTTATGATCCAGGAGGGAGATCCATGTGCAGACAGATGAAGGTGAGTCTGTGAGCTGTCAAGAATGCTATAGATCAGGGACAAGGGATGGGGGGAGTAGAGAAGGATCGGGGAATGTGGTTAGAAGCAGTGGGCTGCCAGCACTGTTTAGAAGGATGAGGAGCATTCTGATGGAGCCCAGGGGAGACTGGACCCAGCTGGCTATGACCTAGGTGTGCAAAGACAGGGACACATGGGCGGGTCCAGCCTGGGAGAACTGACAAATGATTCACTCAGGCTAAGGTGAGGTGAAAATTGAATCTGAAGTTTTAGGCAGAGTCTCCTTCATGGAAAAGACCCTGATGTTGGGGAAAATTGAGGGCAGGAGAAGAAGGGGGTGACAGAGGATAAGATGGTTGTATGGCATCACTGACTCAACGGACATGAGTTTGAGCAAGCTCCAGGAGATGGTGAAAGACAGGAAAGCCTGGAAAGCTGCGGTCAATGGGATTGCAAAGAGTCAGAGATGGCTTAGCCAATGAACAACTACATGAAGACTTTGAATGCTGTGCTTTGAAGGTCAGTATCAGCACCCAGCTCAGCAAGAAACAAGTAGAGGATGTGAATTTCAAGGGCCCATTTCCATGAAAGAGTGCAGCTCTGTGTGCAGGAGAAAACTTAGTGTGTGACTCAGCTAAGGCTTCATCTCATCTCAGAAGTTTGTTTTTATAAGATGGGCAGCCATAACTGCAGGTTAGGTAGTGACTCAGAACAGCAGGGCACTCCTGAGGCTCCATCACAATAGCTGCTCCCATTCCTTCCAGGAAAACCAAGGGGTAGAACCAAGGAACAAGGAAATATGAGTTGAGGAGTGAGTTGACCAATGGTCGTGTGACTGGGTTCCAGTATCCTGGAGAAAGTTTCAGAAAAAGCCAGGGCTGCTTGATGCTCACCATGGCCAGAGGTGACCAGCCATTGGCAGTAGTCGCAGGTGGACCACAGGACAGAACCGAGAGACCAGAACAGAGTGGAGTGCCAGGCGGCCTTGGTAATCTGTGTGTCCAGTAAACACCAGAAGCCATAAAGGAAACACTGTGGGCTGAGGGACATATACCCGCATTTCTGTGCTGAGTGACCTGGATGAGTCCTTTCACATCCCTTGGCCTCGAAATGGGGCCAGTAGTCCCTTCCTTGCAGAGTTACAGCAAGGGTTAATGGGAACATTGGATGTGTGCAGAGCTGCTGACTGCCCCTGCTGGCCAGTGGCCGCCCAGCCGAGGTGGACTTTCCAGCCTCCTTTGAACCCTCAGGGCTGTGACATGGAGTTCCAGCCTCAAAATAAGAGTGGGAGCCAGGTCACACGTTGAACCTGGCCCGTGAAGCCCTCTCACACCCTTCTGTCCACTGCCTTTCGCCACCTGCCAATGAGAGCTTTTAAAGATGGCAGAATGTTCATCAGCCTGGTTTCCTGAATATGTAGTGGATCGTAGCTCCCCCACCCCGACCCCCATTCCCCTGCCAGTGACTTCCATAAACGCAGAAAACAAGCTTCCCCTGCATGCAGGCACTGAGGTTTCCACTGAGTGTGTTGTAGCAGAAACATTACCTTATCAATCCCCTGCTGAGGACCCAGCCCTGGGCCTGACACAGCATATTCAATAAAGGAATTATTTTAACAGGTTGTCACCAGGTATCTGAGTACATGCCGGCTGGTGAGCTAGTTGTTAGAAAAGATATTTTAGTGAGAAGCACCCCATCTTCAAGGAGCTTACAGAGAGTGTGGGAGCCCAGGCAAGTGAAGGAGTCATCACTTCAGCGTGGTCGGGAGGACAGCAAGGTGGGTTCAGAATGACCCGACCGTGGAGGGGGTCCTTACCCCCTGAGGGGGAGTCAGGGGAGCCTGCTGGGCCAGCTCCACTTCTGCTTTATTTGGGGAGCCCTCCTTGGCCTCTCCCAATATGCATGGGAGGGAGGTCCCCAGGTAAGAGGGCGCTATTCATGTAGCTGAGGGCCCACAGCAGCTGGAGTACAGGACACAAGTGTAACAGATGATCCTGCAGAGAGGAGCAGCGACCAGATCACGAAGAGCCTGCACCCCACACAGAGAAGCGTGGAGCTTATCCCGAAACACTGGGCTCAACAGAAGTGTAGGTGGGAGAGAGACAGGGAAATATTAGCTCTTCAGACCCATTTCTCCAGCTGAACTGTGGCCCACATGATGTTGTGTGGATACCCAGAGGATGGGTGGAGGTCTAATTCTGACCTCTGTTCTAATCCGTAGATGGTGGCTGGTAGTCATAACAGCTCAGAATTTGACCACTTACTAAGCTAAAAGCGCCAATGAAAATCTTTGACATATTTCACCTGTTTTAACCTCTTAACAACCTGTGCTGGTACAAATTATTGCACCCAGATTAAAGGTGAAAAGTGAAGTGAAAGTGTTAGTAGCTCAGTTGTATCCGACTCTTTGTGACCCCATGGACTGTAGCCACCAGGCTTCTCTGTCCGTGAAATTCTCCAGGCAAGAATACTGGAGTGGGTTGCCATTCCCTTCTCCAAGGGAGCTTCCTGACCCAGGGATTGAACCCGGGTCTCCTGCATTGCAGGCAGTTTCATTACCACTGAGACACCAGGGAAGCCCTGTGATTAAAGGTGAGGAAACAAAACATTACAACGTTCAGTAAATTGTGGAAGGTAACAAAGGCCATTCATGATCTCTAACTCCAGAACCTGCATCGAGGTCTTCAAGCTTAGTACTCAGGGAGGGAACCAAGAAATCCCAGAGGGAGAGAAGCAATAAAGCAAGAAAAAGCAAAAGCTCCCACAAGAACTGCTGGAGCCTGATCGGGACTCAAAACCACAGCCCCGGCAGCCAGGGTGGGAGGTGGCACCACCCACTGCCTTAGCTTCCTAGGGCTGCCATAACAAATCACCACGACATGGGGGCTTAAAATCGCAGAAATGTATTCTTACAGTTCCGGAGGCCAGTAGTCCAACATCAAGATGCTGTCAGGGTTGGTTCCTTCTGGAGCTTCTAAAAGGAGGGTCTGTTCACTGCCTCTGTCCTAAGTTTTGGCTGCCAGCATCCCTTGGCATCCCTGCCTCATAGTTACTCTGCCTTCATCTTCCGGTGACCTCCTCTTCCCTTCTCTTACAAGAACATTTGATTCTTGCAAGGACATTTGTTATTGGATGTCACGTGCTGCTCAGTCACTCTCAGTCATGTCCAACTCTTTGTGTTCTCATGGACTATAGCTCACCAGGCTCCTCTGTCCATGGGATTCTACAGGCAAGAATAGTGGAGTGGGTTGTCATTTCCTTCTCCAGGGGCTCTTCCCAACTCAGGGCTTGAAACTACATCTCCGCATTGGCAGGCAGATTCTTTATCACTGAGCCACTGGGAAGCCCTGTTGGACGTAGGGCATACCCCAACCCAAGGTGATCTCATCTTGAAATTTTTAAATGACATATGCAAAGACTTTTTTTTCCAAATGATGTCCCAGTCACGGGTCCAGAATGCCATATCTTTGGGGAGAACACCATTGAACCCACCATTCCCATGAAGATCGAGAACCCAGGAAAAAAATGTCCTGGGTAAACTATGATGAGTTCTTTTGTTTATATGCTGCGATTGAGGGGTTTGTGAGTTCCGACTAGCAGTATCTGGTAGGTGGGTGGATAGTGTTAGTCGCTCAGTCATGTCTGACTCTTTGAGACCCCATGGATTATAGCCCACCAGGCTCCTCTGTCCATGGGATTCTCCAGGCAAGAATACTGGTTGCCATTTAGATGAATGGAAAACCGTAAATGAGCTGGTCCTGGGGACTCAGTAATCTTCAGTAAGGGGGTGGAAGCCATGGCCCCGGGAATAGACATTCTGACAAGAAGAGGGCTGGGGCAACAGAAAGGGGAAATTTTAGGATCAGAGAAGAATAAGGAGCTTGCATGAGAGCCAGAGAAGAAATAGCCCAAGTGGCTTGAGCATGGCTGGGGAGTCACAGAACAGAAGAGGGGGGTTGAGGCAGGAGGGGGTGGATGGGGGGGGTAAAAGCCACAGACATGTGATGGGAGGTCCTGTGAAGTGGTAGTAGGGTGAGCTTCACGATGTTTGGGGGCTTCAGGGAACACAGCTTCAAATGAGGGCTAGGGGCAAACTCCAGATACATAGAGGACAAGACAGGACGGGCTTCAGAGGTGAACACAGGATGGAAGCAAATGCAGTGACAGAGGGAGATCCAGGGAGGGAGAGATGGAAAGGCCGGGAGGAAGTGCAAGAGCAAGGGAGTCAGAGCTGAGATGGGACAGAAGAGCAGGCTTTCTTTTGGCTGCAAGGAAGGGGTTTTTAAGGATGGCAATGGCTGTGAGCAGCCAGTAGGTGTGAAGCCAGGAAGTAGAGGAAGACAGTATTCTCGCTACCTATTTTCTCTGCAAAGTAGGAGATAAGGTTCTCGGCAGAGAAGGAGTGGGAAGTGGTGGGTGGGCAGTTTGAGAACCGTCATGAAGATTTTAAATAGCTAGGATGGGACACAAATTTGACTTGGGAACAGAAGGATTTCTTGGCAGCATCAGGTTGGAGACCATGAACATCCTCGGGCAGAAGTCTGCACGGTGGTGTGACTTTCCCCAGAGGTCCCCGGGAGTCTTAGACAGTTTCAAGGATGCAGAGTTAGGGACACCCGAGGAAAAGGCAACGACAGCAAAAATAGCAGGACAGACTGAAGGGCATCAGCAAGAAAGGTTGAAGGGATGGGTCCTAAAGCCCATGTTGAAGAAGAACAGGAAGGAAGGACAGAGTGGATTCGACACAGAGGAGAGGGGCCAGGGCCCTGGCAGTTTTGATGGACAGATGATGCAGGGTAGCAGAGAAGCGGGCAGACAGAAGCACAGGAGGCCGTGAGTGGATAATTGTTGTGTTGAAGAATCTGAGGAGCAGCAGGTCTAGAAGATTCAGTAGATAGTGTGACAGACCTTGGCCTCCAGGAGCAGGGGGATGCTGTTTTAGGTCAGGTGTCAGAGAAGCAGAGCGGCAGGGATTCCTCTGAAAGTGATTTATGGAGGGGGTGCTCTCGGGGCTAGGGGAGTAGGGGAAGCAAGATGAAGCTGGGAAGAAACCTAAGCTAGGACACAGCCTTGCCTGGAGACTACCTCTGGCCAAGGGAGCTCTGGGACACAGATTGTCCCATTGAATCGGCGTCTAACATGAGATGGTTAGATAGCATCCCTGTCTCAATGGACATTAACTTGAGCAAATTCCAGGAGACAGTGGAGGACACAGAAACCTGGAGTGCTTGAGGTAGCAAACAATAGGACATGACTTTGTGACTGAACAACAACAAAATAAGGCTGGGGCCAGACTTTTGTACCCCATGCCAGTCGGCTGTTGGCCGCCGGCACAAGGTAGCCCCGTTGGGGACAGCTGTGAATGGCTGGCGGCCCATGCGTACAGCACTTAGGAGACTGATGATCTAGCGTGAATAAGGGGTCTGGACAAGGCACCTGGAGCATCCACCACAGTGGCAAGCCCGCCTCCACAGCTGCCAGGGAAGGAAACGGGGGCGGGACGGGGGAAGCTGTGTCCTCCAGGACACGGAGTATTTGACAAAGAGTACGAGTCCCTGTGTTTCCCCATATTCCAGAGCATCATGGATCAAGCTCTCCTGGTAGGCTTACCGATGTTCACCGCCCTCGCCCTCCCCCACCCCCGATATTGGGTTGGGGGCAGGCAGCATGACCCACTGTCTTCTCTCCCAGGAATTGGAAATGATCCTCAGCAAACTGAAACTCTCTCCAGAGAAACCTTTCCTGTCTATTCGTCAACCTTCTTCTCCGCTAAGGACTGAAAAACACATTCTGCGATTTTGCAAATGCCCTGCATGGTTGTTTGTCACCTGTTTCACTGGTGTCAGCGTCTGGGGGGTCTCGGCAGAAACTGACACCCGAAGTCTCAGTTTAGCATCCAGAGAGATTTTTCTTTTTCACATAACTTCAAAGCCAGCAGATGCCTTAAGAGCATCTCAGATATAAACCAAGACTCTGGGAAAATGCACTGACCCAAGGCTGCCCCCAGTGGGAGGGGCGTGGTGAGTAACTGAAACAGGCTTACAGCCTTGGTTTTATATCTCGAGGGCTCCATAATCACTTTGACTCTAAATCAACATGATTCCAGACCCTTCTTTCTTTAAGTGAATGATACATTATTAAAAATTTATTCATGCAATCCATTCAAATATGGTTTTAAAAACATGCCTCCAAGTCTGCCTGGTACAGAAACCTTTTGTCTCCATTTCCCTAGGAATGGTACTGTCTAGAAGGATCTGACAGCAAAAGGAAGAGAGGGGAATAAATCATTTTTGAGGTCAAGGAGAAGAGCTTGGCTCGGCAGCAAAAAATCGTGCCTTCTGCTGTCCCCAGCACTGCAGTTCATCCATCCCTGGGTTCAGAAGCTGTAACTTCTCCCCCCTCCCTCAGCCTTCTTCCTCCGCTGCCCACCCCCCCACAACCCGCCCTCATTCCCACACACCTCCCCCAGCATGAGGATGTTTAAATTCTGGAAGGAGAGCTCCCATCTGCTCATGTCTCCTCCTATCACCATGGTTACGGGGCCCAGAGTAGTCTCTGTGGAGACGGAGGCAGAACAGTAACTAGGGATAGCTCCATTGCAAGAGGCTATAAAAGTCAGGATTATTCTTATTTTACCTCCAGTTAGATGGGTGTGCCCATACTCATGTGATCTTGTTTTTAGGGGCATGTCAGATTTGAAAGGCCTTTGATCCAGAACAAAAGATATGATATGATGATTGATGATTTGGGAAGTCCCCTACCATTGCATTAAAAAAACTGAAAACAAAAAAACCCTCCACCTACAGGGTGTGCTATATCCGAAATGATGGGCGGAGTGGTGTGGACGGCGGGAAGGTGATGGCCGGATCTCATCCGGTGAATAGTCCAGCATCGAGGTCCAGGTGGAGGCAGGGGGTTGGGGTGGGGGGGCACAGGGGAGGGTGAGCTACTAAGTCTAGCGCTAAGGACAATGGGAAAAGCTGATATGCTTGCAATTTCTGACTCCATTGATTGGATTCCTCCCCAGAGCAGCCTCTCTGCACTGACATCTCACATCCTATACCCAGCTGTATTTTTTCCCCCCAACCAGGTGGGATTTGCTGTGTTCTGGGCTCAAAGGCTGTGGAAAGATGGAGAATGATGATGCCAGAAGAGCTCAAGGAAGCTTCCCATTTAGTAAGGAAGAGAGTGAGAATCAGGAAGGCTTCACTTCCAGGACAGGCTTTGCTACTCTCCAGGGACTCCCATCAGTCATTTCTTTTTCACTGAGATGGTGGTGCAGCCAGATCCTATCGGAGCAGAGCATCTTAGCCCTGGCCACGCACCGGAACCACCTGGGAATGTGTCCCAAACGCTGACATCTTGCCCAAACTTTGGAACATTCAGTCAGAGTCCCCGAGAGTGGAGCTCAACAGTGTTTTGAAACCTTCCCAAATGACACTGATGGGAGGTCAGTGGAAAGTCACTGGCCCAGAGGTGCTCCAAGATGCTCCCCTGGATTTACCTGTTTGGGTCACAACATAACCCCAGTAATCTCACTGGCTTGCTAAAGCACATAGATGTGTTCCATTCACGTGTGGATGGGTCAGCTGTGACACTGCTGGCATCTCCCAGCTCAGCTGGGACTGGCTGAATTCAGCCCTAGAGGATGGGTTGGGTTAAGGTCTGCCCAGCATGTCCACTCATTCTGAGACTGGAAGATACCAGGCACTTTTCCCCTCATGGAAAAAAAGCAGAGGATGGAGTCACTGGCAGAGCCTTGCTCTGACCCTTAAAGCTTTAGATCAAAACAGGTGCCTGTCACCTCCACCCATCTTCCATTAACCAGTGAAAAGTCATGTGACCAAGGTCGGGTCGGGGGAACAGGCAACACTCTGCCAACAGGGAGGCCGGGAGGAATAAGAGTGGCCAGCAGATGACATTGGCTGCCCCAGGTAAGGAGGACAGGAGAGCTGAGTAGACATCAACCAGAAGGGTTTCTGCTCCGCTCACTCCCCGAGCAAGCCCAGCCTATATTCTGTCTGCTCCAGTCTCCTCCCAGGCTCCCCCAGGTTGCTTCTCTGAACCTTCTCCAGGCTTGACTTCTGTCCCTCCCACTCAGCTGTCTCCAGGCAGAACTCAGGAACTCAGACACGGGGTTTCCCTGGCTGCCCAGCACAGGTGGGAGCCTTGTAATTGTAGTCACTGTACATTTGAATCCAAGTTGCTGCTAGATGAACGGATGGAGGAATCTCCAGGTGACTTCCCAGGGTGGAGGAGCAAGACCAGATGCTTAAGGGTCATCTGATTCTCCTTTTTTCAACCACCAAGAGCTGCCTGGAAACATGACCATGGGTTGGGAAGAAAAAAAGGTTTTGGAGTCAGAGAGACTTGAATTCAAAAGACAGCTGAAATTCACCAGTTCCATGACCTTGGACAAGTCAGTTTGTCCTGCAGTACCTGGCATTGCTTATCTGTAACTTGAGAGTAATAGTAATTCTCAGGATAATTGTAATTTTTCAGACCTGCTATACACAATGTGCCTCAACATCCTCACATTGCCGTTCCCCCACTTCATGTCACTCAGCTCTCTGCCAAGTACCATCTTGTCAGAGGCCTCCTTTCCTAGTTTTAGATAAGGTGCCAGACACTTGTTATTACCCAGCATCTCTTTGCCCTGTTTACTTCCCTGTTGTGTTATTGACACTCAGTTTTGTTTGCTTGTATGTTTGATTATTGGAGAAGGAAATGGCAACCCACTCCAGTATTTTTGCTGAGAATCCCATGGACAGGGCAGCCTGGTAGTCTACAGTCCATGGGGTTGCAAGAGTTGGACACAATTTAGTGACTACACCACCACCACCATGTTTGATTATTGTTTATGTACTTTCCCAAACATAATGCAAGCTCAGTGGGGAACTGGACTTTTCTTGTTTTAACCATTTGAGTAATGCCTGTATCACCAGTGCCCATTCAGATGCCTGGAGGAAGTTTATGAAATGGTTCTGGAATGAAGGAACCATGAGGACTGAATGAGAGGCGTCATGTCTGCAAAGTCCTCACACCGTGCCTGGGACATGGAGCATGCTCAGTACATGGCAGCAATGCCCATGTCCAGCCTGTCCCTGCCTGGCGCCCAGACTGGGTCTCTGCTCCAGGTCCGAGGACACAGCCAGCCAGAGAGAGCAATGAACCTCTAGGGCACTAGCCCACTGGCAGACTCAGGCACATACTTAAGAATGTTCGAGCCATTTGTCCTCTGCCTCCATCCTCAGCAAACAGAAGAGCCTTGATCTTGAGGGGCTCAGTTTCCTCCATCGTCTTTATTTCCTCTGAGGACCCGGGACTCATCATCACCCAGATTCACCCTTGAATCACATGCTTTCAGCCCCTTCCTGAAGGTCCTCCTCTGTGTAAAGCAGAAGCATTCGAGCCGGAAAAAGGAACTCTAAACACACATGTGATTCCATTTTGTTCCGTAGTAAAGCCTCCCTAGTAGAATAATCAAAACAGATGGGGAGCCTGCAACTGTCTCAGACAAAAGTAAATAAATAAACCCCCGGTGGTGACTCTGGCCCCTATAGTCTAAGCCTTACAACCTCTAAAGAAGCGAGATGATACTGTCAGAATGAGGAATGAAAGCAGAGACAGTTCTGTTAAAGAGATTTCAGTACTTTGACTTAAAGTTCAAAAACCCTGCTTCACAGGTGTTTTTCAGATTTGAGATTTTTTTTTTAAATCAAGAGTTGTGATTCCACCTAATTAAAGTGAAGTGAGTTTCAAAGTTTCATGATTAAAAGTTCTATTGATCTGAGGTTAACCCAGCACTTGTGTTCTGGGCAGTGATCCAAAGGCTGGCATGCATGCTAAGTCACTTCAATTGTGTCCAACTCTTTGCAACTCTATGGACTGTAGCCTCCCAGGCTTCTCTATCCATGGGATTCTCCTAGCAAGAGTTCTGGAGAGGGTTGCCATGCCCTCCTCCAGAGAATCTTCCTTGACCCAGAGATAGAACCTCTTCTCTTACGTCTCCTGCCTTGGTAGGCAGGTGCTTTACCACTAGTACCACCTGGGAAGTCCTCAGACACAGGAGAGACACTGCCCTTTCTGGGGAGCCCCAGCTGTGTTCGCACTTGAAGTACCCGGTGAAGGCGCTCTGATGAGGGAGACCATGCCTGGTCCCAGCCCAGAGGAGGGTGGGAGGAACTGCCGGGGGGAAGGGGACAGGGACAAGGAGCAGGAAACCTGCATGGGAGGCACTTGAACTTTGCATCTTAAATTCAGCAGGGGTTCAGCCAGCTGAGAAGGGGAGGGTGTGGAGGCCCACTTTGCCCCGTGGCTTGCATGAAGGCTCATGGGGGCGAGAGGAGCTAAGCCAGCTTCAGAAACCAAGTGTCATTTCGTACGGTGGGAAAGAAAGGGCCTTGATGCGAGACTGTTCTGTCTCTACTGAGAACAGTACCAAACATTGTCACATATGATATCACAGGCCAAAAATGCTTAACTTTGTATTTTTTTTTTTCCCCAAGAATTTTCAGAGACTGTACTGTGCAGCCTTTCCTCCTAAAACTGACTTTGTCAGAGGCTATGCCTGTCAGACCAGTGGAACATCCTAGAAAGAAACTCTGCCGGCCTTCAAAGAGGCCCCAGCAAAGTAGAATATGCCCTCTGGCTGCTCCTGGAATGTGTGTGCACAGGCATGCACACACACACATACACCCCTCACTTCCTTGCCTACTTCAATTTGTACATGTACTTCCAAGTCCTTGCCATGTGAAATCAGGCTACTCCGATTGTGAAGTTCGACTGTTCATCCAGGACACAGTTCACGCTACTAAATGGACCCATGAGATTTGTCACTGTGTGAACCCTTTGCTTCTCCAGCCCCAACTCTGACCACTGTTTGGTATCTTCTCCTCCAGCAGCTTCCAGCTTCCTAGACACGTGTTCCCCTTTCTTACTTCTTCATCATCTACTCTTCCCCAACACCTTCCTATGTCTCTCTTCCTGCTCAGTCTCAACATTTGTTCAACTTCACGTTGAACTGTGCTGCCCTGGGCAGGGCTCACGCATTGTTGAATTAGAAGGCCCCGCCTGGGGTTCCCAGGGTACAGTGGGCTTCCCATGGTGCTATCTGTGTCTGCTAACCTGCCACCTTCTGTTATGAGCCCCTCTTCTCATGTCCAGGGCTGACTTTCCTATCAGAAGTGGTGCCTGCATGTGTGCTCAGTCCTGTCCGACTCTTTGTGACCCCGTGGACCATAGCCCTCCAGGCTCCTCTGTCCATCGGATTCTCTAGGCAAGAACGCTGGAGTGGGTTGCCATGCCCTCCTCCAGGGGACCTTCCCCACCCAGGGATCAAACCCATGTCCCCTGCGTCTCCTGCATTGCAGGCAGATTCTTTACTGTCTGAGCCACCAGGGAAGCCCATAGGCAAAATACTTAATAACAGACTCTAAACGTGCACTTACACTGTTTTTACTGGGAGACTGGGGATTCTGAAGGCCTTACTGGAAACAATTTTGTCCGTTTCCAAAATAGGAGGTAAATTGTGGCCTATAATAAAACCAGGAAGTAAAAGGTTCTCAATCCCAGAATTCTAGACTCAGTAGGCAAGCAAAGCCCTTAAAGAGCATTCTTTGCTCTCCCCACTATATCGATGAGAAAACCGAGGTCCACAGTCAGGGAGTGACAGGTCCCAGCTGTCCTGAAAAGGGATCCCAGCAGTGACAAGCCTGTGAGTGAACAATGGTGTCAGTGCCTCATCCTCCAGCCAAACAATGGGAATAAGGGGAGGGGGCCAGGCAAATATCCATTCCCCTTTGAAGTCTGAAGCTACTGAGAATTCTTCGGTTGAGGGTAGGGGCAGCTATTGAGTCTAGAGGGCCGTTTCTGATTATTACAGTTGTGAAATCATATGGAGGAGGTTCGCTTTGTGTTACACTAGGATTCTTTCATGTCCAGTAGTTCTTGGATGAATGCCACCAGAAAAGTCTCGGCCATAACTGCTTGACAATGGACAAATGAGCAGTGTCTGCCAGCTCGGAGTCTTCTGATGAGTCTGTGCAGAAGGAGAGTTATATTTCTCACCTCTGGACAATGCTGGCAAGCGTGAGCAGGATACACAAGGGCTTGGTTTGCTCTGACTTACTCCCAGAGCCCTCTCCTGGGAGGCTCCCCACCCTTGTGAGAACCAGGTTGAAAGCAGCTGCTAAGCAGACATCCCCACCTGTCCACCTTGCTGCCTTTTGGGTCCACCCCTCCCCACACTTCCTGCCACAGTCCCTCAGAGAATTAGCTATTCGAGCTAATTAACTCTCAGCCTGGTTTCAGACCCCAGGAATCTGCTACTGGCTCAGAATTTCTGAGAAGGCCATGATTGCTCTTAATATCTAAATTATAATCAATCAACCTGGAATGTCAGGGTAACCAAGTTTAAGAAGCTGATTCTGTTTGGTATCCGGAAATCTCTGGTTATTGCATTATTCATTTTAAAATGTATTATTTCATTCATCCAACCAGCTTTAACTGAACCCTTACTTTGTTTCAGGCACTGGAATTAGACATGAAGACATGAAGGTTTTGCCTTTAAGAAGCTCTCAGCAAAAGTCACAGAAATAAATTGACTGTGGCAATTGTTGTTGTCAGTGTTAAGACTGAAGAATCTTCAGGATGAGGATCTCATTTCTGACATTATGATAAACTACGTATTTGTTTCTAAAATCTTCAATAAGTAAATACAGCTAAAATATTAAAAATCATTTTGAGGTGGGTGACTGGGGCAGAAAAAAAAGGAAACTCTTCAGAAGCCAGAATACCTTATAAAGAAGCTCAGGTAGACTGAGTCTGACTTTTCAATAGGCCTAATGAAAAGCAGAACAGTATCTTCAAAGCTCTAGGAAGAAAATAACTGTCAGTCTAGAATTCTATATCCACTTCTTCAGGATGAAGTACAATAATTCCAGAAAGCAAGTTGGAGAATATAGATGGAATAGTAAACAAAGACAATGCTAAACACATGGGTAAATATAAAAATGTACTGCTTGAAGCAACTATCATATGCATACTTAGTGCAGTTAAATAAATAAGGACCTCAAATTTTAGAACAACAGTTGCATACTACTTATAATTGGGATGGTCCGATTTAATGTTATGAAATTCTGGTATTATTTAGAAGTTAAAAATGTTGACTGAGTTTAGAATTTAAGTTAAATATGGTGAGTAAATATATATGTAAGTGCATGTACAGCTGCTACACCAGTTGAAGAAAATTGAAGTATGAAGGGTGGATATAAATCAATCCAAAAGAAGTCCAAAAAGTTTAAGAAAAAGAAAAAAAGAACCTGGACACTACAGATGGAACTGAAGGAAGGGCACATTGATACAATCTCCTTTGAATATAATTTTGAATTGCCCAGTGAACTGAAGTATGCATATCCTTTGACACAACACTGCCATTTCTAAATATGTATTTTCAAGACACTTGCAATCTTTAGCAGGAAAAAATGTCTGTGGGTCTTTCTTATAATAACAAAAAATATACTCTATTATCAGGAGAATAGATGCATATAGTGTGATGATTTATATAACGGAAGAACTAGTGGACTCTAACATATGCATTAACACGGATGAATCTCAGAAATACAATGGTGAGTGGGAAAAGCAAGTCAAAAGAGTATGATTATCTGATTCAATTTTTACACATTCAAATACAGCCAAAATTATGTAGTTTGTTGTTTAAGTGTACAAACAAATACAGTCAAACTCTACATAAATAAAAAAGATAATTTAAAAATTCAGGAAAGTGGTGACCTCTGGGGAGAAGGGAAAGGAATAGAATTAGGAAAAGGTGCCCAGAAGTTTTCCATAAAGTTTAATCAAGCCAGATGATTGGCATCTGGGTGTTCATTCTCTTTTTCTTCTTCAAAGTGTGTATGTATATCATGTACACTCATTTTTCAGTTGTGAAAAGGTTTTAGAATAATGAAACCAGAAGAATGGGGGGGAAATGAGTATCAAGAATGCAAAGGAGAAGGCCTTGAAAGCTCTCCTTTAAAGCAGTCAAGTGATGTGTAGATTTCTTGGGGGATGGGGTGCTGTTTTTGAAGGCTGAGTGGAAGACCCTCAGATGAAGTGGAAGGCGGTGGATATGGGCTCAGAGGCCATTCCAAACACAGACAATGGAAAAGGACAAGTCCCTACGTGTCTGAAACACAGGGAGCCTGCTGGGGGCGCAGGGGGCTGCTGGGGGAGGTGAGCCTGGAAAATGAGGCAGGTTCCAGGGCCTATTTGGAGCCTTGCTCTTGCTCTTGAGTCATGAGCAGGAAGGCATGTAGCAGGCTTGGAATTTCCTCTTGCTGATGGCCTGAGATGTACTATTTCATGTAGGTGACAGGGATGAGCTTCACTGGAAGTGAAGCACAAGTAGATCTTTATTCTGAGGAGCCCTGCAGCACTCTCCTCCTGCTAGAGGTAGGATGTGAACCTCCACCCAGAGGGGACGGGAAGAGCCTCCCACATAGGAAGGAGACTCATGTCTCAGTGGACACAGGCTGTCAACACTGCAGCAAAAACAAACATAGGAAACCCTTTCCCCTGTGGTTGGAAAATCATCACCATAATATTAAATCCTTTCACTTGAGTTTTGCTTGCTGCTTTCCAGTACAGCATCTAATAAGATTCCTTAAAATTCAGATAGAGAAATCATAGCAAAGAGAGAAATAAATATAGCCCAGGATCACCCACAGTAAGTGAGTGTCAGGGCAGAGACTAGAACCCAGGACTCTGAGAAGCTCAAAGAAGAGGTGGTGAACCTGAAAAATGAAAGTCAAGAAATGTTGAGTAGGCAGTAAGGCAACCATCTCCACACTGAGGTCTCAAGCAGAGACAGTTTCCATTCCGTGGTCACAGGTAACTATCAGATGAGATATGAAGTCCACCTTCTGTGATGGAGGAGGAAAGAGAAAACTGCATTGAGAAGGGAGGATTGGGAGAGAGTATGCCCTGGCCCAAAGTCTTTCTGCAAACTCCTCCAGTTGGTCAGTCTTGCCAACCCCTGGTCAGCTCTCATCTGATGACTTAGTAATGAGTGAATAAATTTCAGTATTGATTGCTCCCTCACTCTAATAAGCAAATGAAAATGTAACGCCTGTTTAATTTTCTTTTAGACATTCACTTTCATGCATTGAAGAAGGAAATGGCAACCCACTCCAGTGTTCTTTCCTGGAGAACCCCAGGGACGGGGGAACCTGGTGGGCCCCCATCTATGGGGTCTCACAGAGTCAGACATGACTGAAGCGACTTAGCAGCAGCAGTGTAGGAATTATATTTGCTTGTGCCCCAAACTCAGGATATCTTGGGTCAAATTTCCCTCTCTTACTTGGGCCACAGGTGGTCTCAGATCCAGTCCGGCTTTGATATTTATGGTTTGTTGATGTTATGAGAAAGGTGGGTATGTGTGCAAAACAGATGCCCCTATGAAGAGCCCTCAAGCCACAGTGAATATCTTTTGTGAATATTTTTTGGCTTGGAAAAAAAAAGGATGCCCCTTATGATGTTGTAGGATGGTATTTATTATTGCATCATCACGCTGTGGGTCCTAAGAGGTAACAGAGTCAAAATAATGACCCTTGAAACAGAATCTACATAGAATAAAATCATTGTGAGACCCAGTCAGGAATATGGAAGGAATCCTGGGCTCTGTGTGCAGAAACAGGCTCTCCAAGATAAGTCAACACAAGAACACAGCTCTCTGTTATCTCAGGTGTCTCCAGATCATGTCGGGGAAGAACCTGCTTCTGAAGTTTAAGGAAAACTAACAAAACTTGAAGTTCTACAGGAAAGCTACCTGGATGCTCAGAGAAAGCATTTGCAGTTTTATGAAACACTTACGAGGTGTGAGGCTCACAGGAACGGCGTGGTTTTGTTTTTGATGTCTTGTTTTCCCTGTTCTATGAGGGAAAATGATCAAAAGAAAACAGAAGCTTTGAGAGGGTGAAACAGAAAGTGCTTCCCCAAATCCCTGTACAAGAATGAAGGTGTACCTCTTCCAGCCTCCAATGGGAAAAGCATTTGAGAGTTGAGAGTCAGGGAACAGAGAGCTGCTAAATCCCAAGAAAACTGTTAGTGAGACAGCCTTGGAATACACACAGATTTCAAAGATGACTGAGAATCTATGCTTTCTTCAGACTAAATATTTTCTTCTATAAATTTAATAACTTGCATTATCTTGAAAATCAATTTCATGTTGAAATTATTCTGCAAAAAAAAAAAAACCATGATGTGAAGCATTCCTATTTTCTTTTTTTTTTTACACACATCATAATATTTAATAGATGATTTTGAAACAAGGCAGTTATCAACAAAAAGTGAGATCATTGCACACTACATACAAAATAAAATTCAAGGCAATACATCCAATTTTAAAAATTATAAAATAATTTTAAAGAAAAAAATCTTTTTGCAGATCTTCTATGGGTAAGACTCTCCAAACAAACAAATTATGACTCCACAAGCACTAAAAACATTTATATTTCAAAAACTATCAGCACAAAACTAAAATGCTGGGGAAATCATCTATAACATATATGATGAAAAAGAGCAAGAAGCTGCCAGAAATCACTGAAAAAGGACAACCAAACTGAAAAATACGGAAGAGAATATATTTTTATTTTCTTAATTGATGTATGTGAAGTTGGGAGGGAAAGTAATATACTGAAGTAGAAGAAAATCTTAAAAATGCAGATAGAAATCAAAGTTTTTTGTAACTTAGAAGTAATTTTTGTGATCCGAATATTAATAGAATCCATTAGACCTGTGATGGATATATAATATAATACATTATATATTATATAATATAATGAAGTATTGCATTGATAGCCACTTAAAATATGAGTGTGTGTTAGTCCCTTAGTTGTGTCCGACTCTTTGTGACCCCATGGACTGCATCCCACCAGACTCCTCTGTCCATGGGATTCTCCAGGCAAGAATATGGAGTGGGTTGCCATTTCCTTCTCCTGAAGCATTCCTATTTTCTTAAAAAAATTGTTGGAGTTTAGCTGCTTTAAGTGCTTTGTTGGTTTTTGCTGTACAGCAACGTCAATCAGTTATACACATACACATATCCCCTCTTTTTTGGGTTTCCTTCCCATTTAGGTCACCACAGAGCACTGAGTAGAGATCCCTGTGCTATACAGTAAGTTTTTATCTGTTTTATGCATAGTATCAATATAAAGTGTATATGTCAATTGTGTGTGCCTGCTTGCTAAATCGCTTCAGTTGTGTCCAGCTCTGTGTGACCTGATGGACTGTATGTAGCCCACCAGGCTCCTCTGCTATGGGATTCTCCAGGCAAGAACACTGAAGTGGGTTTCCTTGCCCTCCTCCAGGGATCTTCCCAATTCAGGAGTGACTGAGCAACTAATCGCAGGTCATAAAGTACATTCCACTCTCCTCTCCCCATTGGTACAAATACTTTCCTTTCTGTACCCTTCCCTATCTCCTGCATTGAGTGCTCTCCTAGGATCCATTTGTTGTATCTCTTGTGCTTTTAAATTACTGAGCAGGATTGCCTTCTCCATCTTGGCCCCAATTATACTAATCACATGTGGTAACTTAGGCCATTCTTACTTTCATATATAGTTCACCATCTTCCTCTCAGAAACAATTTCAACCTTCTGGATGTTTCTTGTCATCAGCCCAGTAACTCTTTGTACTAATATTTTGGTTTTCCAGCACTTTTTAGCTTTTTCCTCAGCAAGGTTGATATGAAACAATACCCAAACAAGCAAATCCTAGTAAGTCTCTGCTGCTGCTGCTGTCGCTTCAGTCGTGTCTGACTCTGTGCAACCTCATAGACGGCAACCCCCCAGGCTCCTCCATCCCTGGGATTCTCCAGGCAAGAATACTGGAGTGGGTTGCCATTTCCTTCTTCAATGCATGCATGCATACTAAGTTGCTTCAGTCGTGTCTGACTCTGTGTGACTCCATAGATGGCAGCCCCCCAGGCTCCTCCATCCCTGGGATTCTCCAGGCAAGAATACTGGAGTGGGTTGCCATTTTCTTCTTCAATGCATGCATGCATGCTAAGTCACTTCAGTCATGTCCGATTCTGTGCGACCCCATGGACAGCAGCCCACCAGGCTCCCCTGTCCACGGAATTCTCCAGGTAAGAGTCCTGGAGTGGGTTGCCATTTCCTTCTCCAAGTAAATCTCTAATTCCCAGAAAATGGCATGATTCAGCACAAAAATCTGGGTGCATTGTTCATGATATTCAACAACCTGTGTGCATTTTTGCATCCTCCAAACTCCAGCTAACAACATTCACTGTTCTCTGCCTTCTTGAAAATTTAAACATCATCCTAAATTAGAAGTAACTTTCACTTGGTCACCTAACAAATTAGAAGAACTCTTGACTGTCGCTACACAGTGGTGCTTAGATCATGGGCATTTGACTAGGGAATTTTGAGTCAATGTCCTCTGTTCACGTCGGACGTGATTTGAAATGCTCCACTAGGGTTGGTCAGGTGTTTTTGGTCGCTCCTGGTGCCTTTCCTTCTCTATGCCAACTACTCTGTGTCCTCCATTCAGAACAAATGCCACTCATGCCCTCGGATACTCACACACACATGCACACATGTATCACACCTTCTTCCCCCCTTGACCTTGCCACTGTCCTTCTCAAACATCAAGCAAAGCATCATATAGGTGAGGGGGCTTCTTGGTGTCCCTTTTCTGCAGTTAATTGTGTCCCAACATCTTTCTGGTTTTCAGTGCTCCACTCAATTCGACCAATATTTGTTGGAAACTGTACTAAGTGTTAAGAATACAAATTGGAACAAAATACGGCCCCTCCTGCTGGTGGTTCACTGTCTGGTAAGGGAGGCAATTGTATACATAAATAATTGAGAAGCAAAGTGATCAATGAGAAAACTGAAAGGTTAAATGACTTCTTTGAAGTCACAAAACCCATGACTAAGATGAGAAGACCAGATGACAGGTTCTAGCCAGGTTTGTGTTCTAGCCAGGGATTTTAGTAAACTCTTACAGAAAGAAAACTGTGAGTTCAATGTCATTATGATAAAGCAAAGGATGACTTAGAGAATACATTTAATTGCCTATACCTGTGATGAACTTGAAATGCTTCAAAGAATACACAGGCAAGGAGGAGGAGGGTGGAGTAGCGAGGAGGAGATAAAACTTTAAAAAATAGAACACTATATATTCTAGCATTCTATTTTAAGAAGATGAATACCAAACAGTGCTTGCCAATCAGTTTTGCTCCAAGCCTGTGAAGGAGGCTCCAAAGTCCTCTGGGTCAGCCTGGCTTCCGGAATCCTACTGGGAAACATGAGCCTTGAGAGGTCAGACGTCGGGCATCTCAGAAACAACAGATCCTGTTGGATTTTCCTGTTCGAGAAAGTGGATCTTTTCAAAAGACTCAGAAGAGGCAGGGGTCAGGCACCAAGACAGAAACCCTGGACAAAGCCCAAGAGCCAGAAGGAAAACGGAACCTGATGAGAAAGATCAAAGGTGATAAAGTGGAAAAACCCAAGCTCTGAGTTGGTTAGGGTCCCTGTCCTAACCCTCCGACTGCCATCTGCTAATGGACAGCCTCAGTTGGGTCATTGCACTCCCTCGTCCCTCAGCTATTGGTGCCTGACAGAATAATGATGCTTCCCAGGACGACAGTGAGCTGATGCTAATATAAAGGATGCGACGGTCGGGGAAGCTGAAATACTCTGCACACGTGAGGAGTTACTAAAAAGTTACCATAGTGTGTCCCATTCATGTGTGACTATGAACCTGTGCAGGTGAGAAGACTGTTTTATCTAACCTCTCAGAGGAACACGGACCTGACGCCAAAGATGGAGGAGGCAGACACAGCAGCTGTCCCAAAGAGGAGACTCCAGAGTAAGGGGCTGAGGCCAGGGCCCCCACTGAGGTCTGGAAAGGAATCAAGGCAGAGGGACTGAAGGTGGTAAGACGTGTGTTTCTCAAGGCATCCACCCAGTCATTTAATCTATAAGCTTTCACAATGGATCTACTCTGTGCCAAGCACTATGCTAGGTGCCAGGCTTCAGAGACCAATAAAACATGGCACCTGTTCTCCAGGAGCCCACCATCTAGGTGGGGATACAGACACTCAGAGAATCAAATACTGGATGAAGAGCAAGCAAATAATAGTTTGGGATTAACACATATACACTACCATATATGTATAATAGATAATCAACAAGGACCATGCACGCATGCTCAGTTGCTCAGTCGTGTCCAACTCTCTGCAACTCCATGGACTGTTGCCCACTAGGCTCCACTGTCCATGGAATTCTCCAGGCAAGAATACTGGAGTAGGTTGCCATTTCAGGGAACTATACCCAATATCTTTCAATAAACTATATGGAGAAAGAATCTGAAAAAGAATATATAATCACCATCAGAACCACCTGCAGGACTTTTGATCTCTTTCTCCTAGTTTCTGACTCCACTAATAAGGGACAGTGGGTCTTTTCATTCTCTCAGTGAAATTGCAGAAGTATGAACAGACTCTTCATATACCCCTCAGGAGTGCTGGCATGGCAAAAATATTTTGAGAGCCACTGAGCTTAAGTGATTCCCATGTAAAACATCTGCAAATGTATTTCTGTCTGTGCTGTGAATGGTTGTATTTTTATTCACATACAAAATCAAGTAGCATCATCACCCAAAACAAAAGAGCAGGAAAACTGTACAGTAATACACTGAAAAGCAAAGCATCAAATTCCACACCAGGTTCTGAACACAGGCCATGTTTGTGATGATGGTGATAAAGGGAGAGCTTCTCGAATGGCTCACTTCCTAATCCCAGCGTCTTTATTCAGTGACAGACCTGCAGTTTCCATGTTGCATTATTGATGCTCTGGAGAGTCGGGGCCTCCGTGAGCTGCAAAGAATGGCTCAAGCAGCAAGTAGGTCTGAAATCAAGCTGTGTGCAAGGGCAAGAGCTTTATCCTCTACCTCTGCAGCCTCTGTGTCCTCCCCTGCTTCAGTCTCCTCTTCTCACACCAAAACTGTCTGTGCCCTGAACACACACACACACTCCCCACACATATGGCTTTAACAACTCTCAACCATTTTGGGTCAGTTTCTCCAGCCTCTCCACCACCACAACCACCTGATCTCCTGGCTGAAAGCCAGACCTTACAGTCCTCACACAGCATCCTTCTCCTCTCTTGCTGTCCAGAGCGGTATCCCCTCAAACCTGCATCCCCTTCTTCTATGCCCTCCTTGCGTTGTGTTCTCCAGAAGGTCTCAGTGGGATAGCCTCTCATCCCCACCCAACCCATCTCCCATCAGCTGCCACACTAACCTTCCTCAAACACAGACATCTTTTTTAAAATATATATATTTTTTTTTTTGTTTTAATTGGAGGATAATTTCTTTACAATATTGTGGTGGTTTTTGCCATACACTGACATAAATCACCCATGGATGCACATGCGTCCCCCCAACCTGAACCCCCCTCCCACCTCCCTCCCCACCCCATCCCTCTGGGCTATCCCAGAGCACCAACTTTGAGTGTCCTGCTTCATGCATTGAACTTGCACTGGTCATCTGTTTTACATATGGTAATATACACGATTTAGTGCTATTCTCTCAAATCATCCCAACCTCGCCTGCTCCCACAGAGTCCAAATGTCTGTTATTTACATCTGTGTCTCTTTCGTTGCCTTGCATATAGGATCGTCATTACCATTTTTCTAAATTCCATATATATGTGTCAATAGACTGTATTGGTGTTTCTCTTTCTGACTTACTTTACTCTGTATAATAGGCTCCAATTTCATCCACCTCATTAGAACTGACTCAAATTCATTCTTTTTAACAGCTGAGTAATATTCCATTGTATATATGTACCACAACTTCCTTATCCATTGATCTGCAAATGGACATCTAGGTTGCTTTCTTGTCCTAGCTATTGTAAACAGTGCTGCAATGAATGCTGGAGTACACATGTCTCTTCCAGTTCTGGTTTCCTCAGTGTGTATGCCCAGCAGTGGGATTGCTGGATCATATGGCAGTCCCATTTCCAGGTTTTTAAGGAATCTCCACACTGTTCTCCATAGTGGCTGTACTAGTTTGCATTCCCACCAACAGTGTAAGAGGGTTCCCTTTTCTCCACATCCTCTCCAGCATTTATTGTTTGTAGACTTTTTGATGGCAGCCATTCTGACTGGCATGAGATGATACCTCATTGTGGTTTGGATTTGCATTTCTTTAATAATAAGTGATGTTGAGCATCTTATCATGTGTTTGTTAGCCATCTATATGTCTTCTTTGGAGAAATGTCTGTTTAGTTCTTTGAACCATTTTTTGATTGGATTGTTTGTTTTTCTGGTATTGAGCTACATGAGCTGCTTGTATATTTTGGAGATTAATTCTTTGTCAGTTGGTTTGTTTGCTATTATTTTCTCCCATTCTGAAGGCTGCCTTCTCACCTTGCTTATAGTTTCCTTTTTTGTACAAAAGATTTTAAGTTTAATTAGGTCCCATTTGCTTATTTTTGTTTTCATTTCCATTACTCTGGGAGGTGGGTCATAGAGGATCTTGGTGTGGTTTATGTCAGAGAGTGTTCTGCCTATGTTTTCCTGTAAGAGTTTTATAGTTTCTGGTCTTACATTTAGGTCTTTAATCCATTTTGAGTTTATTTTTTGTGTATGGTGTTAGAAAGTATTCTAGTTTCACTCTTTTACACAAACAGACATCTTAATGTCCCTATATTTTCTAAAAAGTTCCTGGTTTCATGTGGTTGGATGTCAAATTCCACTGGCTGGCATCCAGATTCTGCCCTATCTGTATCCTTCCATCCATGTTCCAGTTCCACTCCAGAACCAAGAGGCTGTTCCAGGAGATGGTCAGTGTCCTCATGTCTCTCAGCCTCATATCTTGCTCATTCCCCATGTGGTTCTTTTTTTAATTAATTACTTTTTGAAGACCCTCTGCTGGGTCTTCACTGCTGTGAGGGCTTTTCTCTAGCTGCTGCAAGAGGGGGACATGCTCTAGCTGCAGTGGGCAGGTTTCTTATTGCGGTGGCTTCTCTTGTTGCAGAGTAGGGGCTCTAGCGTGTGGGTAGTTGCAGCTTTTGGTCACTAGAGCTCAGGTTCAGGAGTTGCAGTGCACAGGCTTAGTTGCTCCTTGGCATGTGGAATCTTCCCAGACCAGGGATCAAACCCATGTCTCCTGCACTGGCAGGAGGATTCTTAACCACTGAGCCACCAGGGAATCCCCTCCCATGAGGTTCTGAGTTGATGCACAAATTTAGGATGTCTTCCTCCTGGCATCAGAAATACTGTGTTCTATTCTTCCCCCAGGCTCACATCCTTAAAGCATTGCCCCAGCTCATGGTGAACTCCCCTGCAGTATGAATTCCTGCTGGTTTGCTAAGTGACTGGCCTTATTTCCTGGGTTTAGATGTCAATTTTTTAGCAGGAAAATAAATTTCTCAAGGTTAGGAATAATAAATTCTAGGTGTGTCCCACTAAGCCTGGCACATAAAAGACATTTAGCAAATGTTTTTGAATCATGGAATTTTTATGACCACTAGGCTAAAATAGATCTTAAAAATTTTAAATTAAAAAAGGCATACATATTATCCTACAAAATATCTGATTTGGCTATTAAAATTATAACATAATAATTATAACAGATTCAAAATCTTTATATTAAAAATAAAATATAATTTTTATATATTTTTATAAAAAAATAAAAATAATTTTTAAATATTAAAAATTAAAAATAAAAGAAGGACCAGAAAGAGATTAATGATTTCCAGGGTTATAATAAAGTATTTATAAGTCTGATGAAGAAGGAGGGTGGGGTGATTGTCTACATGTGTTGGTCAGAGAGGATTTCACAGAGGTGGTGATGACCAAACCCTAGAGAGTAGTCTCTGCAAAGGGAACAGAATGTACAGACAATGAGGATCTGAGACAAGACTGCATGTCTGGGAACAGCCAGGCGGCGCAGTGGTAAAGAATCCGCCTGCCAACGCAGGAAACACAGGAGACTGGGATTCAATCCCCAGGTGGGGAAGATCCCCTGGAGAAGCAAATGACAACCAACTCCAGTATTTTTGCCTGGGAAATCCCATGGACAGAGGAGCCTGGTGGGCTACAGTCCACAGGACACCTGCTCATGTCTCTGCTTTGTCCTATTAAGGAGAATCAAAAGGATGCACTTATATCCCAAGAGGTTCTTAAGGTTTTCTGCCCAGGTCCAGGGAGAGCGCTGCTCACAGCCTTTCCTCTAGCCCACCACACGGGAAACTGAGCTTTTGCTGCTACGAGCTTTACCCTCACTTGATTTCTTCTCATACCTGTTATTTATTGAGGGTGTGGGAATTTATGTTTAAGAGAAGAGTCCAGAATTTACAACCTGGTCAATCTACCAAGGGAAGGTTAATTGTCTGTGTCTTCAGATAAACAGTCTTTTTCTTTAGTTTTTAAGATTTTTTTGATGTGGACCATTTTTGACAAGTCTTTATTGAATTTGCTATAGTACTACTTCTATTTTTATGCTTTGGATATTTAGCTGCAAGGCATGTGGGAGTTCAGTTCCCTGACCAGGGATCAAACCCACTTCTGCTGCATTGGAAAATGAAGTCTTGACCTCCTCCAGAGAGGTCCCAAATGCACTATTGTTAAGGTACACAGCTGTGTGTGATAGGTGTGTTTTTCTACGCATTGAGTGACCTCTTTGGGAAATCTGGGACCAGGTGTAGGAGCAGAAGATGCAGCTCAGGAAGGAGACTCGTGCAGAGTCCTTGCCACAGATGCCATGCTAGCTGCCCACATCCTGTAGGCTGGCTCTGTGGACTACTTCTCACACAGCAATGATGTCTACCTTGAGCAACTGTACCCCCTCTCTGGGGGCCCACACTCCTCTCAGGAGTGTGCTGGTTGTGCATGGAACAGACTGAAGTCTTGGGAAGTTACTGCCCCCAGAATCAAGCCTTCACCAGTGAGGAACTAGCATTGGTGGGTGAATGCCTCAAGCATCTTGCTTTCATTGGACAGCCTGGAACCCAAATCCTATCTCAGGGTCTGCTTTGGGGGCAACCTAAGCTGACCCTGTAAACCACACTGAAGAGTTCAGATTCCACCTTGTGAAGCTAGGAAAATTAATGAAGTATTTTCATTAGGGAAGTGACATGGTTGCACACACACACACATTTTTAAAATAAGTATCATCAAGATGGTGAGAAGAGGATGGACTGTAGAAGCAGAAGAGAAGGAATCCCAGTTAAGGATCTGTGGTCAAAGTCGGGGGCAGGTTTAAGGTGGTCACTGCATAAAGCACCAAGTTCCTGACCTTCTCTGGCCCCCAGCCATGGAGTCACAGCTGCTAATCGAGCCTCCTGGAAGTGATTTATATTTCCGATCTGCTGCCCACCCACTTTTACTGGAACGTCTAATTGCAGAATTACACCCATGTTTTTCGAGGAGAAGATGCTGCCTCCCCACTGACTCATGTTCATTTATTGGATAACTGCTTATCCCTGGGCAGAACAAAATCTATTTTTGCCCTCTTTCCACTATTCTCATCCCAGAATTTATTTGGGCCTCTCAAGGAGCATGCCATGTGAGGCACTGTGGTTTATTAAGAACATTCATTATCTGGGATTGGAAGCATTTCTTTCTAGACCTGGCTCTGCCACTTGTCAGTCTTGGCTGAGCCTCAGTTACCTCATCAGGAAAATGGGTGTGAAAATCCTCACAAAGGCTCTGACATGATTGAGAGGGAGTTGTTCTGGGTGTTCCTTGTAGACGTGACTCTAGTTAAATTGTGACCCCCCACATCCTCAGCTACCACATCCTCAGCTAAGCAATGAGCCAGTCAAGATTCCTCAGGTCTGGTAGGGGTTCATTCATTAAGAGCTTTCCAAGATCCACAAGACCATACTTGCTCATGACTGAGTTCCCCCCAGTGCCCACTGCAGGTTCAACATAGGTCCACTCTTGTTGAATGTCCTAGACAAGCCTGTCAAGGAGGCTGGTGACAAGCTAAGGCTGAAGTCCCACCAGGGCTCATGGGAGAGGTGAGGTGGGGAGGAAGGTGTCTGTGTGCTCAGCCTGGAACAGCAAAACATCATGAGAGAGCCGTGCTGGGGCGTCTGGGAACTAGAGAGGCTGAGGAGTGGCTCTGAAAGGGCTCCTGGGCTCCTGCAATGCACCAGGCCAGTCAAACTAGATGCTCCTATGGAGAAAACACAGAAACGGGCATCTCTGGCCTCTCAGGGACCTGTCCCAGTGAGAGGAGGCATGAACTCACAGATGGGAGAAAGCCAGTGATTCCTGGACTTAGGGGTGTCCAGAGGGAGTTCTGGGATGAGGTAGGATTGAGGGGTGACTTCTGCTTCCTATGCTCTCTCCCATGCCCCGTTTCCTGTGCTCCAGAGTCCAGTTTCCCTCCAAGTAGCTGTCATCTGGGTCCTATTCCTAGCCCTCCATCTCAGCTCCCTGTGTCTGGCCGTGGACTATGAACAGAGCCTCCACTCAGCCCAGACCATGCTTCAAACAGCTTGACGCCCAATGCTATACTCAATGGTTACGATAACCCACAAGACTGGCAGGATTAATGCTTACGCGATCTCCATTTTACAGCTGATTTAGATGTACAGAGAGATCTGAAAAGCCTGCCCAGGGTTATGCAGCTTAGACACGAGGACATTTGGAGTTGGACTCCTGATTCCATTCCTTATGATGGGATTTTCAAGTTGCTGATAGACTCCACAGTGAGATCAGATCAGATGAAGGCACAAGACAGCCTGCTGACCCCTGTGTAGATTTCAGGTGGTAAATGAAGCAGCTGGACGCCCCTTGTCAGAGAGGCTGAGAGGGAAGTCCTACTCCAAGAGAACACTGGGAAGCATGATCTCAGAGCCCTGTGGTCTCTGGTCTATGGGCCACTTGAGCTCAGAGATGCCAGCTTAATTTTGTTCATGGGAATCCTGAACTGAGGCCGAGAAGAAGGCAGTATCTGCATCCTAATAATCTGGTGATGCTTTTCTTTGCCAGTTTTACACCCATAAGCCCCCTCATGCAGCTCCAGGACATCCCTGTGTTGATGAAGGATTCGGAGCATTCTTGGCACCTAATCATGGTGCTGGAGAAGACTCCTGAGAGGCCCTTGAACAACAAAAAGATCAAACCAGTCAATCCTAAAGGAAATCAACCCTAAGTATTCACTAGAAGGACTGATGCTGAAGCTGAAGCTCCAATACTTTGGTCACCTGATGAGAAGAGCTGACTCATTAGAAATGACCTTGATGCTGGGAAAGATTAAGGGTAAGAAGAAAAGGGGATGACAGAGGATGAAATGGTTAGAGGGCATCATCAACTCAATGGGCATGAGTTTTAGCAAACTCCAGGAGATAGTGAAGGACAGGGAAGCCTGGCATGCTGCAATCCATGGAGTTGCAGACTTTAGCACAACTAATGGCACCCACTCCAGTACTCTTGCCTGGAAAATCCCATGGACAGAGAGGGCTGGTGGGCTGCAGTCCATGGGGTCGCAAAGAGTCGGGCACGACTGAGCGACTTCACTTTCACTTTTCTGCATTGGAGAAGGAAATGGCAACCCACTCCAGTGTTCTTGCCTGGAGAATCCCAGGGACCGGGGAGCCTGGTGAGCTACCGTCTATGGGGTTGCACAGAGTCGGATACGACTGAAGTGACTTAGCAGCAGCAGCAGCACAACTAAGCAGCTGAACAACAACTAGCTGGGATCCCCGAGATGCTATGTTAACTGACTTATCTAGGGAGCCCACAGCTTTTCCTAGGTGGTGGGAAGGTCACCACCTTCCACTTCAGAGATTGTTTTCTTTGACAGAGTATTAGCTGGAAAAAAAAGAAACAAGAAAAAAATTACGCACGAACACTATCTTCTTAGGAGCACACTTGCTTAGTGGCAGACGGCTTCTATTTCTGTTCCTGAGAACACACGGCATAGTCAGCAAGGACAGGAGTGGCAGCAGCCCAGGGAGGGGAGGTGGGCTGTGTTTGCATCAGGAGCAAGTTTCAGGGAGGGGCTTGGAACCCCCCAGCTGCCAGTCATTTCTGATGAGCTGACACTTCACAGATGCTATTTCTTTCTAATTCTGAGAAGCTTGTGTAGCTACACATGTCGCCATGGCAAGCTTAGAGTGTGGGAGGGAGTCTGGTTTTGTTAAAAATAGATCCATAGAGGGTCAGAATTGAAAGGCACTTTTCAGTTTATGATTTTGCAAAGGGTGACCCAGAGAGGGCAAGGCATTTGCCCAAAGACACGTGGGGAGCCCAGGAAACCCCTGGGAAGCGTGCACAGGCCCTGGCTCTGTCTAGAGTGCTCTCCTGCAGGCTCCAGCCTGCTCTCAGTTTTCTTGGAGAAACAAAAGTAAGTGTTTCTGTCGAGGAATCATAACCTTGAAGGCCACATCCTCCCTGTGTCCCTCCTTATGAGATTTCTGACTGCAGACATAAAAAGGAAGAACTTTATAAAACAAAATTGCCCCTTATTTTCGAAGAGCATGACATCTTCATGTTTGTCTGCGTATAGTCCTCCTCTTCTTTTTCACTTTCTTTTTGTGATTGAAGTATAGTTGGTTTCAAATATTGTGTTAGTTTCAAGTGTACAGCATAGTGATTTGGAATTTTTCTCAGATAATATTCCTTTGTAGATTATTACAAGATATTGAGTAAAATTCCCCACTATACAGTAAATCTCTGTTGCTTATCTATTTTATGTACAATAGTTTGTATCTATAGAAGGCAATGGCACCCCACTCCAGTACTCTTGCCTGGAAAATGCCATAGACAGAGGAGCCTACTAAGCTGCAGTCCATGGGGACTCTGAGAGTTGGACACGACTAAGTGACTTCACTTTCATGCATTGGAGAAGGAAATGGCAACCCACTCCAGTGTTCTTGCCTGGAGAATCCCAGGGACGGGGGAGCCTGGTGGGCTGCCGCCTATGGGGTCGCATAGGGTCGGACACGACTGAAGTGACTTAGCAGCAGCAGGAGCAGCAGTTTGTATCTATTAACCCGACACCCCTAATTTGTCCCTCTCACCATCCCTCTCCCTTTTGGTAATTGTTTTCTACATTTGTGAGTCTGTTTCTGTTTTGTGTATGCATTCATGTGGATTATTTTTTCAATTCCATGTATAAGTAATATCATACAGTATTTGTCTTTGATATTTTTCACTAAGCATAATATTCTCTAAGTCCATCCACATTGCTTCAAATTACTTTATTTCATTCTTTTTATGACTGCATAATATTCCATTCCATTTATAGCATCACTTCTTCAATGGACATGAACTTGGGCAAACTTCAGGAGATGGTGAGGCACAGGGAGGCCTGGTGTGCTGCAGTCCATGTGGTTGCAAATAGCTAGACATGACTTAGTGACTGAAAAGCAACAACAAATATTCTACTGTATATACATACCATATACTCTTTATCCATTCATTTACTGACCGACATTTGAGTTGCTTCCATGTCTTGGCTATTGTAAATAGTGCTGCTATGAACATTGGGGTGCATGGATCTTTTTGAATTACTGTTTTCATTTTTTCCAGATATATACCCAGGGAGGGGAATTGCTAGAGTTTATCTGACTAGTCTTGTCCTGGAAGGTCCTGCTTACTGATCTATTCAGTGATGAAGACTCTGGCTATGACTCAATCCCTGAGAGACCCTACCAATTATGGGTGCTGCCCCTTCCCCTCCAAGCACATAGCAAGACAGAAGAGACCTGTTTATGGAACTCCCAACTCATCAGGTAAGCCCCATTGCAGATGTCATCCACCCCGAAAAGCTCCATTAGACTCCAGGAGAGGTGAGCCATTTTACAAATACAGTTTGTCTTCCCAAGCCAGCTTCCATAAAATGGAACTAGGAAACAATCCATGGTCAACACCAGGTCCACGCTGGAGCCTGTCTGACCTCCCCAAGGTCATGTGCCAGCTGGGTTGAGATGGTGCCATCAGCTTGGCAAACTCGGGAACATTGGTTTTGAGCTGTTCCCAGCTTCTGCTCTGTCCTCTTCCAGAGTCTTCTCCATGTCAGACCCCCGCTCGTCTCCTCACTCATTTCCTCCCCATCACTGGCATGTCCAGCTCCAGGAAGGACCACATCTCTGGCCTGAGTCCCGAAGTGACTATCAGACACCCCCTTGCTCCTTATCCTACTAAACAGTGTTCTGTATGTCTGCACTACCCTTGATAAAATACGGTTTTTCTACTGAGGGAAATTCTATTATCAACCAGCAGGAATTTCATGGCAAATGCTGGAGCATCTTTCTGGAGACCTGAGATTGCCCACGTGTACAGTGAGCCCTCCTCCTCCCACCTGTTGGCCTGGAAGGCAGATACAGCAAGTGGCTGGATTGCCCTACTTGCAGTTTAGCCAAATCAGAGAGCCCAGTTTCCCAATTAGAAAGTATGAACCACGGGCAGTGGGCAAGGATGGACTCTGGGGGGAGAAAGACCTTTCACATCAGGCCCTTGGCATGAGCCCTGGATCATAAGAGAAATTTGTCCGGTGACAGAACATCTGGGGGCCGGGGTCATGCCCCTGTGGCTTAGCTAATCAAGAGTCTGAATTCAGGAGTTCAGACCAAGTCCTAGTGAACTTGCCGCAGGGCGACTGCTGACCCTCTGCAGAGAATGGAGCCACTGTTCTTCAACAGGCCCCCGCCTCTTAGCATCTGTCTCTGAATCCCTCACTGCCCAAGCAGGCCCCCCTACTGGTACCCTGAGAGGTCCCAGAGGACACAGGAGGCCTCAAACCTGCCAAACCCAGAGTCATTCCTCCTCCGGTGGAGGCTCTGCACTTATAAATGTCAGACCACTTTCTCAAGATTGCAAGTTTGGGGCCCAGAGATGCTCTGAACACTGACACAGAGCAAACCCAGGGCTGCTGCTGCTGCTGCTGCTAAGTCACTTCAGTCATGTCGGACTCTTAGCAACCCCATGGACTGCAGCCTACCAGGCTCCTCCACCCATGGGATTTTCCAGGCAAGAGTACTGGAGTGGGGTGCCATTGCCTTCTCCAAAGCCAGGACTGGGTGCTATTATTTTCATCCCATTTTTGTATGGTGCTCAAGGCTGCTGGGAAATACAGAGTTCCCAACCTGAGAAACTAACACAGACATAGGCCTTAGTAGATGGTGGTCACACACACACACAAGCACACACAGGCACACCTGCCTGCACACACACACACTGAGGCAATATCCAGAGGGCAGTCTCAGGAGGAAGGGGAAGAACCGGCAACAGTGTCATTTATTTTTTGGCCACACTGCACAGCATGTGGGATCTTAGTTCCCTGACCATGGATTGAACCTACGCACCTTGCACTGAAAGCACAGAATCGTAACCACAGGACCTCTAGGGACGTCCCCTGAGAAGGCACCAGTGTTTAAAAATCTAGGACAGCCAGTGAAGGAAAAAACCAAACATTCCAGGAGAAACCACTGGTAAGAGAACAGGGAAGTATGTTGCAGAGAAAAGTCAATTTCACAACTCCTTCCTCACTGTCTTGTGGAGTCACCCAGATCTCCCTGGAGGGCTGAGTCACTCATTCCCCTGGCTGCTGGGGGTGGAGAACAGATGGCTCTGAGCTGAGTTCCTCTCCTTGAATCCCTGAATGCCACTTCATTAAATGAAGCCACATTGCCCAAGGTCACACCCTTCCTAGAGGCAGCTCACCTCCAGTGATGGTTAGTAACAGGCTACAATGGCCCCAGGCTCCTTTCTTCTACTGGAAACAACTCGAGGGCCATCCCAGCTCCTGAGCTGCCCATGGCATCGGCTCAGGCCTTTCTTGCAACCACACTGCTATGCAACCTCTCCCTCTGCCAGGTCCTACATCCTTAATTCTTCACAGGTTTTGATCATGAGGGACCTCTCCAATCAGCTTCCTGCACACCAGTCTCAGACCCTGGAGATCCAACCCCAGACGCCAAGTCAGGATGGAGCTCAACACCAAGGATGCCCTGCCCTGAGTAAGTCCTAGCCTGCGGGGCAGGCAGAATCCTGAAATGTGAACCACAATCAAGTCGAGATGACCTGGATTTGAACTTTCCCATCTGGTTTTGTCACCCACTAGCCTCCTCCTGGAGCCTCAACTTCTCCATTTTTATTGTATTTTACTTTTTTTTAATTGAAATTTAGTTGACTTGAAATATTATATCAGTTTTAGGCACACAACATATTGATATGATACTTCTCTAGATTACACATATAATACAAATGTATTATAATATTATTGACTATTTTCCTTGTGCTGTTACATCCCTACGACTTATTGATTTTATGGCTGGAAGTTTGTACTTCTTTATCCCCTTCACCTGTTTCTCCCCTCCCCTCCCCTCCACCTCTCTCTCCTCTGGCAACCACTAATTTGTTCTCTATACCTATGAGTCTGTGTCTATTTTATTGTATTTGTTCTTTTTTTTTTTCGCTTTTTAGATTTCACATATAAGTGAAATCATACAGTATTTGTCTTTTTCCATCTGACTTATTTCACTTAGCATAATACTCTCTAGGCCTATCCATGTTGTGGCTAATGGTAAAATTTCATTCCTTTTTATGGCAAAGTAATATTCTACTGTATATGTGTACCATATCTTTTCTTTATCCATTCATATGGTTCTAATAACCCATCTCACTTGGGGTACGTGAAGATCACACAAGAGTAAGCATTGGTCCAAGGGCCTTGGGAGCTGTAAAGTACTGGAGGATGTGGGATGGAGTTAAACTCAAAGGGGTCCAGAACTCACAGAGCAGAGATCACTGAGCTCCAGAGCCACCCCTGGAGCATCCGCGGTCAGAGGACTTTGCCACGGCACTGCTCAAAGCACACCAGCCAAGCCAATGTTTCTTCATCTCCGTTTGGCATGATTCCATTGGCTGAACCCATGACCTCAGAGATTCCAAGTCTGGCTTGTTCATGCCCTAAATGAATATTTCTTGAATGAACAAATAAGTGACGCCTAATCCTCAGCTGCTCCATTCCTCCTACACAACAACATACATACAGAAATTCAGGCATACATTTACTCACACCGCATGTGAACTAAAGACACACCCTATGAACTCACAGACCTCCATACGTGCTCACAGCCCTCATCCACAAGGTCACATGCACAGGTTCATGAACTTCGAGGCATAAATACACATACACACAGGACCACCTGTGTTCGTATTCAGACACACAGGCATCTAGAGATACTTATATACATTCGCATGTCCACTCTTGAGCCCTCTGACCTAGTCCATGATTTATCCATGGATTTAACCAAGTGTGACCTTATGACTGAGTGAGTTGTGATGACAAATTGCAATGTAGTCACTCATGTAATCACTTATTCCAGCACACAACAGATAAACAAGTTGAAAGAGCAGCTGGCCATGGCAGTGGCAGGCAAAAGCCTGAGAAACTGGTGCTAGAAGAGCTTCAACTATTCAAACTGGACTGGTAAAACCCTATATTACTCGCTTTTTTGTTGCTTTGCTGTTGGTGGGAAATGAGAATTTCTTGTTCTTCCACATAGAAAAACCATCCCATACATGTCCATCTTTGAACTGCTTGGCACAGAAACACAAGCCAGGTATTAACTACAGAAGATGGGAGGGGCAGTCTTCAGAGAGACCCTACTCCTCCCTCCTCATTTTCACCCTATAAAGGAAACATTGGTCCAAGTGAGCATCTGCAGTTTTATATGCCAAGTGTCACAGAGAGTTGTTGTTGTTGTTCAGTCCCTAAGTTGTGTCTGATTCTTTGCAACCACGTGGACTGTAGAACACTAGGCTTCCCTGTCCTTCAGCATCTCCCAGAGTTTTCTCAGATTCATGTCCATTGAATCAGAAACACTATTTAACCATCTCATCCTCTGCCGTCCACTTCTCCTTTTGCCTTCAGTCTTTCCCAGCATCAGGATCTTTTCCAATGAGTCAGCTTTTCGCATCAGGTGGCCAAAATATTTGGAGCTTCAGCGTCAGTCCTTCCAATGACTATTTAAGGTTGGGTTCCTTTCAGATTGACTGGTTTGGTCTCATTGCAGCCCAAGGAACTCTCAAGCATCTTCTCTAGCACCATAATTTCAGAGCATCAATTCTTCGGTGCTTAACCTTCTTTATGGACCAACTCTCTTTTCTGTATGTGACTACTGGAAAAACCATAGCTTTGACTATATGGATCTTTGTCAGCACAGTGGTATCTCTGCTTTTTAATATGCTGGCTACATTTGTCATAGCTTTCCTTCCAAGGAGCAAGCTGCAGTCACCGTCCACAGTGATTTTGGAGCCCAAGAAAGTAAAATCTGTCACTGCTTCCATTTTTTCCGCTTCTATTTGCCATGAAGTGATGGGACCAGATGTCATGATCTTAGATTTTTAATGCTGAGTTTCAAGCCAGCTTTTTCACTCTCCTCTTTTACCCTCAAGAGGCTCTTTGGTTTCTCTTCATTTTCTGCCATCATCATTATTATTATTCTCCATTCCTGAAGAATAGTGAAAGTGAAAGTTGCTCAGTCATGTCTGACTCTTTGTGACCCCCATGGACTATACAGTCCACGGAATCTCCAGGCTAGAATACTGGAGTGGGTAGCCTTTTCCTTCTCCAGGGTATCTTCCCAACCCAGAGTTTGAACCCAGGTCTCCCGCATTGCAGGTAGATTTTTTACCAACTGAGCTACAAGAAATAGCAAACTATAAAAGAATACCCTCAACCTGACTCCCTCTTCCCTTTTTAAAGAGAGGAAATATTGAAATTGTATCCATTATTAAACACAACTGTATAAGGGAGGGGAAATAATCAAGTTAATGATGGCCTCAATTTTATAGAAGACACTGACTGCCTGAGGGTAACGACTTTTCAATGGTTCAGAAGAAGCAAAAGCACATTTTTTATTCTCCATTAAAATGTGACACCTGAACTCTTACCACACTGATGTACAGATTCTGCCATACTTTAGACCCTTTGTAACAGGGAGACAGTTAAATGTGACTTAAAAGAAAGCAAACAAGAAAAACCAGTGCTCTAAACTAATATCAATTCAGGTCGTACTGATTAATGCTAGTAACAGGAAATTAGAATCTTGCTGGGCTGGCAAGAGAGTTGGAGGCCTCAGACACATCAACTGGTCAGGTTGAATTCTATCATCAGATTCTGGGTGTATCAGTGGTGCTTCATTTGCATTAAATGAAAAGAAGTCCAAAAATACACACTGTTGCTAAGGTTACATCTTGCTGGATGCAAATGAAGATGTGTTTGTTCAGACCAGTTAAAAATATCTTGGCAGTAGTTAATTTTCCCATTGGCATAAAGGGAATTATCAGTAGTCTATTGAGCTAAGAGGTTAGATTTACCTTACTCAGCATTAGGGGTCTGGAAAGAGCATTATTTCTGAGTGATATTTTTAGAACTTGAAGAAACTACTCTTTTTTATTCATTCAAGTTTGATTTTAATAGTTTTTTAAAAAGAATATAAATATCACCCAATCACAGCACCTACTACTGCAAATATGTAGATGTTTCCCCAAGTTCTATAAGAGCCATCTGCATTGATATTTTTGGACTCTGGGAGGAAATGAGAACAACCAGGCATAAGAGTTGCAATCCAGCGGGATAGGTAGAGAAGGAAAGCATAATTTTCACCTTGTGAAATCCTTTATGTACATTATTTTGCTTATTATTATTTTACCTAATCCTCATAACCACCCTGCAAAGCAAGTATTATTATTTTTCCCGAGGTGGGGGCGGGGAATGGGGCGGGGGAAACTCTGGCTCTGAGACATTCAGCCACTCTGTAGTAAGTAGAGAAACTGAAAGAGTTGAATTTAGAATTGACTCCAAACGCATGATCTTTTCTCTGTATCATTCTGCTTCTATTACTAAAGGAAAATTACCAAAGAAAATTGTAAACCTAAATGGGACATATGAACCCAGACAAGCAGTTGAAGTTTTGACATTTGAGAGGAAAAGATATTATTCAAATTGGAGTGATTTTGGTATTTTACCCCCAATTCATAGCTCTCCCTGAATGTGCCCCATTTTCTTACTGTGAAGCAAGGAGTAACAATTCTGCTTTCCCCACCTCTGGACATAGCCCACCCCAAACAGTGAGTCTCATTAGTTACCACATCTGAGAATGTCAAAGTCAAAGGGAACTTGAAAGCCAACCCATACCTACTTCACAAGGCATGAATCTCTGGTAACACATTGAGAAAGGGAGGTCACCAATTCATCTGCTTGAAATCCTGAATATAGTTGCAATTCACATTCAGTGAAACTTCCTCACTATTGAGCACACAGCATGGTTCTAAGAATTTTACCTATTTAGTTTGTGTAATCCTTATAACGACCCCACAAGATTGGTATTCCTGCTCCCGTTTTACAAATGAGGACATGACACATAGAAAGTTTAAGTGACTTATCCAAGTTCACATAGCTTCTAAGTGGTGAAAATGGAATTAAATCCCACAAGATACTGAGTTCTTAATCTCTGCACTTTCCTTCCCCAAAGTAGCTCCCAACTTCACAAAACATGGTGCGATGCCATTGTGATTGTAGAAAGGTTATCACCTACATGGATGATATTTATTTGCTTTAGAATTCTTTGAGAGCTGGAACACTGACCAGCAATGGGAAGAAGCCCAAAGGAGGGAGACAAGAAAAGGATGAGAGAAATGTTAGCTTAGAAAATCTTGGGTGCAAATGACTATAGGGGTAAGTATCAATACTTCCTATTGTAGAGGAAAGGGGACTGTGCTAATAATTGTGTCAATTATTGAGCATGCATTTTTGGCTAGGGGTGTGAAGTACATTGTTACCAAACTCCACCACAACCCTGCAAAGTGGTTGTCACACTCTACATTCCAGAGGTGAGGAAAATGAAGCTCACGGGGGTCAGCTCACTTGTCCCTGGTCACACAGCTCATCAGTAGCAGCACCAGGATTCAAACAAGAGTAGGGCAACTACCAAATGCCTTCTTTTTTCATAACAAAACTTTTTAAAAACTTCCTTAGACCTTTTTGGTGTGTTTTCCAGAATGAAGATCTGAGGCCAAGGTGTAAGAGTAATATGGAGTCAGTATTCATGTTCGTTGTGAGAAAGAATTTTTACAACAATTGTAACTTCATTCTGAAAATTCATTCTCAATTTTCTTCCTACTTCCAGGGTGTTTCCTTCCCAGTCCATTATCCGGGTTCTTCTCCCTCCTCTCTATGTCCTCTAAGCCTTAGAATGCCCTGGGCTTTCTCAGAGGCAAATTTGTTCCTCTGGCCACATTTCCCTCCTGGTTAATCTTTCCTCCTCTCATGGCTTTGTGTATCTAATATATAAATGTCAGCTCACACATTTATATGATCAGCCTTGAGTGTTGAGCTCACTTCTCCGATGGTCAACACCTTCACTTACTTGACTAACAAGCACTTAAAATATAACCAGTAAATAATATGTCCTGTGATTCTCCTCTTCCCACCAAACACCCTGTCATGCATTCTAGTTCTCCCAGACTCCAGTCTTTCCATCTGAGTCAATAACACCACCATCCATCCAGTGGCCCTCAACCAAAACCTGCACATGCCCCTGGATTTCAGTCTTTCCCTTGGTTCCCATGTCTGATCTATCAGCAAGTCTTAATGATTGCGCCCTTGAAAGACATCTTGAATGTCTCCATTCTTCTTCGTTTAAGTTATGAACACCCTGGCCCAAGTCATGCTCATGAATTGCCAGGATAACTTTAAAGGCTTATCATTGTTCTCTTTCTGCTCTTGCTTTTCAGAGCAAGCAGAGTGATTTTTCTAAAATGTAAATCAAATAATGTCATTCCACTAAAAAAAAAAAAAAAAAGAAAGAAACTCTGGTAGCTTTCAACTGAGTTTAGAATAAAATAGAAACGTCTTCTTATCTCAGGATTTCTGACTTGTTTTTCTCTTTTACCTAATTTTGTATCACTTTCTGTGTCACCCACCAGTCTCCTTTGCACTGACTTCTGTTTCTTCTTGGAGCACTCCAAGCACGTTGCATTTTTTGGTATTTTTATTTATTTACTTAGCTGTGCTGGGTCTTAGTTGTGGCATGCAGGGTGTTGTTGTTTTTTTTGGTTTTTTTTTTGTTTTTTTTTTAATTGGGGCCTGCAAACTTTTACTTGGGGCATGTGGGATGTAGTTACCTGACCAGGGATCAAACCCAGGCTCCCTGCATTGGGAGCTTTAAGTCTTAGCCGCTAGACCACCAAGGAAGTTCTCTCCAAGCGCTCTTAAATGCTATCCTTTCTGTCTACAAAGCCTTTCCCTCTTCTTTTCACATCTTTTCTTATGTCTTAGGTCTCAAGCCATCACTCAGTCTAAAGGAGTATTCTCTACAACACTCCATTTTACTTCTTTGAAAATATCAAAATTTAAGACTATATTTTTACTTATTTACTATATATTGTATATTTATTATTGCTTCTTAGTCACTAAGTCATTCTGATGAAGAACTGATGCTTTTGAACTCGAAAAGACCCTGATGCTGGGAGAGACTGAAGGCAGGAGGAGAAAGGGACAACAGAGGATGAGATGGTTGGATGGCATCACTGACTCGATGAACATGAGTTTGAGTAAGCTCTGGGAGTTGGTAAGGCAAGCCTGGTGTGGTGCAGTCCATGGGGTCTCAAAGAGTCAGACACAACTGAGAGACTGAACTGAACTGAACTGAAGTCGTGTCTGACTCCTTTGTGACCCCATGGAGTATAGCCCACCAGCCTCCTCTCTCCATTGGATTTTCAAGGCAAGAATATTGGAGTGGGTTCTCATTCCCTTCTCCAAGGGATCTTCCTGACCCAGAGATTGAACCTGTGTCTCCTGCATTAGCAAGCAGGTTCTTTACCACCGCACCACCTGGGAAGTTTACTATCCATTACTGCTATCTAATGAATATGGATTGAATGTTTGTCCGCTCAAAATATAAGTTGAAGCCCTAATACCCAAGTGATGGTATTTGGAGATGGAGTCCTTGCAATACCATGAGGTTTAGACAAAGTTATGAAGGTGGACACCACATGATTGGAGGTGCCCTAATTAGAAGAGAAAGACATTCAAGAGCTCCTTCTCTTTCCAAGAGCATGTACCAAGGAAAGGCCACATGAACACGCAGCAAGAATGCTGTTGTAAGCCAGAAAGTAGGTTTTCATGAGACACTGCCTCTGTTGGCACCTTGATCTTAGACTAACCTCCAAATGGTATCTCAATTTTTAGTTTTTTAAGGAAACTCCATACTGTTTTCCTTAGTGGCTCTATCAATTTACATTCCCACCAACAGTGGCTGAGGGGGACCAGTGTCCAGAGTTGTGAGAAATAAATGTCTATTGTTTAAACCACTCAATATTTTGTTATGACAACTTGAACTGACTAAGACAAATATCCATCTCCTCCTCTAGAATGAAGTCTCCCTAAGTTCAGGTATCTTGCTGTTGTCTGCACTGTTCTGGGCTTTGCCCCAGAGTTCCTTCACTGTATGACACATAGAACGTGCTCAGTAAATATTTGTTTGAAGAACAAATGAATCGAGAGTGCTATATAACAAAGCTACAAAGCGTGGGAAGAGAGCGTTCCTGGATCATATGAGTTCTATGAACCTGGGCTTCCCAGGTGGTTAAGTGGTAAAGAAACTGCCTGCCAATGCAGGAGATGCAGAGATGTGGGCTTGATCCCTGGGTGGGGAAGATCTCCTGGAATAGGAAATGGCAACCCATTCCAGTATTCATGCCTGGGAATTCCCATGGACAGAGGAGCCTGGTGGGCATAAGTTCATAGGACTGCAAAGAGTTGTACACATCTAAGCACGCACACACACGTTAGCCTGTAATTCAATTCACTTTGTATCTTCATGTAAGAAAATCAGAATAAGAGGATCTTGGACATTTTCTCTCCATATCTGCTCCAGGAAGGGCTATAACAGAGATCTACAGGTGCAAAGAGAAACGGTATGGGCCTAGAAGGCAGAGGCTTGAGCCACAGAAGGTTTTTTTCCCAACCTTGAAACCTAACGGAATTTGCCTGCTGGACTTTGAAATTGTTTGAAACCAGTGAGCCCTTCTTCCCTCCATGCCCTTCCTTTTGGAATGGAAATGTATTTAACTGAATGTCCGCTCCAGAATGGATCATACATAAAGTCTCAACCATGCCTGAGTTAGGTAACTTTGGGTTATAGATTAAGCTTTAATAGGCTGAGATTTTTGGAGATGTTGGTTTGAGATAAATATATTTTGTTTGTGGAATGGATATGAATCTTGGAGAGCCAGAATGTAGACTATAGCAACTGTGGTTGGTGACAAATTATCCCCAAACTTCATGGCACTGATCAATCATTTATGATGATCACTGGTTTTATACGGTCGAGAATGTGGACATTTCCCAGCAGAGCTGGTCTCTGCTCAAAGAGGATGGATCATTGGCTGAAAGACTCAAAGGCTGGGGACTGCAGTCACCTGAAGTCTTCACCACTCCCACGTTTGGAGATTGATACCGGCTGTTGGTTGGGGGCCTCATCTCCTCTTGATGTGGACAAGTTTAGGCTTTCTTACAGTGTGGTAATTGGGTTCTAAAGCTGAGGGTACTGAGAGACAGCAGGAGGAAGTTCAAAGTATGATTTTCCTTTTCTGAGCTAGTCTCAAAGTTTGCACAATGTCACTTCAACCATATTCTCAGCAGTAGAGGTGGCCATAAAGTCCTGGCCAGATTCCAGAGAAGGGAAAACAGATTCTGCCTCTTGAAGGGGAGGGTCAAGGTTCTAGAGGAACATCTGGAAAATGCCCAACCCCAGGAGTTTCCAGGTGATTCCAGCCTTCTTCCCAGGTATCATGGAATAGGAACAAGTTGTCCCTAGTGTGGACCTAATGAATTCCTGACCATCAGGATCAGTGAATGTATTTAATTTGGTGTTATTTTCAGTTACTGAGTGTGGTGGCAATTTCTTAAACAGCTGGTAACCAGAACACTGTTTCCAGTCGAACTTGTTGTTGTTCAGTCACTAAGTCATGTCCAGCTCTCTGCAATGCTATGAACTGCAGCTCACCAGGCTTCCTTGTCCTTCACTATCTCCTGGAATTACCAGCTGCTACCAGGTGAACTATGTCCCCCAAAATTCTTATGCTAAAGTCCTAACCTCCAAGTAACTCAGAATGTGATTGTTATTTATTGATAAGGCTTTAAAAGAGATAATTAAGTTAATGATGCCTTTAGGTTGGGCTCTGGCCAATACCACTGGTGTCCTAATAGGAATAGGAGATTTGGACACAGGCACATGAGCACAGAGGAAAGGCCATGGAGATGTCTGTCACCATCAACAAACAAGGAGATCAACCTTGGAAGAAACCAGCCCTGCTGACACCTTGACCTTGGACTTCTGGCCTTCAGATCTGGTGAAAAAATAAATTTTTGTTATTTAAGTTCCTCAGTTTGTGGCATTTTAGTTAGCCCTAGCAAACTAAAACAGTATCCCAGGGGGAAAAAAAAAACAACAACAACAACACATAATTACCCAAAGAAATATGTGTGTCCTTTGAAGCATTTCTTTTTTTTTTTTTTTTTGCCACAGTTGACATTTGGAAGCAGACTTAATTTTTCCTCAAAAGGGAATGATTTACATAAACTGTGGGTTATACTGCTATACCACGGGATAAAAGTAACATTTAAAAATATTCGGGCGTATCTATTTGTATTGTGCTGTGCTGTGCTAAGTTGCTTCTGCCCTATCTGACTCTTTGTGACTCTGTGGACCATAGACTTCCAGGCGCTTTTGTTCATGGGATTCTCCAGGCAAGAATATTGAGGTGGTTCGCCATTTTCTACTCTAGGAGATCTTCCTGACCCAGGGATCAAACTCATGTCTCTTGTGTCTCCTGCATTGGCAGGCGGGTTTTTTACCCCTGTGCCATGTATTCAGTAATTGTATGTAAATGCACAGCAGAAGTTCTGGGAAGATGCCACAAAGTTAACCATGCTTACTTGGAGTGAGCTGTGCACATTCATGAGTGTGTGTTGGCCTTTTAACTGTGTACTTCAACATTGTGGGAATTTCTGCATTGGCTATGCATTCTTGTGCTAGCAATGTAAAAATGATTTCTTAATTTCCTCACTAAATCTTAATTAACTCATAACGTGAGTTTCCTGTTCCTTCTGGCTCAGTCTGTTCTGCACGGCCCACAGGATGCTCTGCTGCAGCCTTTAATACCCTTCAGCTATGTGGGAAGAACAGCTCAGGTCTTCTAAGTCTTAGTATGAGTGGAAACGCTGGGACAGCAGAAATATGATGGAAATTTCATTAGTGAACTGCATTACTGCAACCAAGACTGTTGGGTTTGGAAACGTCCATGTTTCTGCCTGGGAACAAGGGGTGTAAAGTTGCTACCATGGCTTGAATAGCTGTTTCCATCTTGGATACTGCTCAAGCCAAAGAAAAGACAAAGATGATTTTTAAAAACCAATTCTTTGAGAAAATAGGTATTTACCAAGTACCTATTCCATGCCAGGTCTTATATTAGAAAATGGACATACACAAGCCCCTTTAGGGCTGGTAACACCAGGCAAAAGCACTATTATTGTTCCCATATTGCAAAAGGAGAATTGGCATGGAGATAGTTTGCTTAGCTGGAAGGATTCTGAGAGCCTCGGACTAAGCACTGTATTCTCTTAGGAGACAGAAGAAAGTAAAAAAAAAAAAAAATATATATATATATATATATATATATATATATGCTACTCCCTTCATTTTTCCTGATACTAATTTGTATCTTCTGCTCTATGCCTTGTCCCACTACCCAATTGTCCCCAGAGTATAACCTTATGAAGTAAGTCAGAAGTGGCTTGAGTCTCCATCCAGCTCTTTCTTCTATGAAGACTTCCAGTCATCCCCCACTGTCACCACACTCAAGAGCCTGACTCTCTTGACACAGAAACAACAGAGGGAGCTACCGGGAGGAAGTCAGTAGAGGAAAACCCAGGGCTGCTCACCTCCCGGAGAATGTCACCTGGAGCAGAAGTCAGAAACCTAACAGTCTGCTTCAGACCCAGAAGGAAAGAATCTGGAATGAAGTACAAAGTCTAGGGGATGGGGAGCTGTTGGGAATCAGAGACAGAAAGGAATATTGGCACATTGACTACATTTGCTGGATGCTGGATGCTCTGGCATCTGGAGACTCACTGACTGGAGAGAGATTCCCACTTCCACTGTCCCCCCAGGGCTAACTAATTCTTTCAAAGAGCAGAAGACTTGTCTGAAAGTGCATCTTTGCTGTGCAAACTCACCAATCCAGAGCTCACACCCCCAACCACCTCCTCCACCTGGCTCCTACACTCCAGGGGGCAATAGCCACCTGCCCTATTCATCCTAGGGAGAAGGCAATGGCAACCCACTCCAGTACTCTTGCCTGGAGAATCCCATGGATGGAGGAGCCTGGTAGGCTGCAGTCCATGGGGTCGCACAGAGTTGGACACGACTGAGCGACTTCACTTTCACTTTTCCTTTCATGCATTGGAGAAGGAAATGGCAACCCACTCCAGCATTCTTGCCTGGAGAATCCCACGGACAGGGGAGCCTGGTGGGCTGCCGTCTATGGGGTCGCACAGAGTCGGACATGACTGAAGCAACTTAGCAGCAGCAGCAGCAGCTATTCATCCTAAAGTCAGGTCTTGTACAACTAGGGACAGCCCCTCTGCCCCAGTACCTGCTGAAATTATTCCCGCTGGTGGATTCTAAGTCTGCTCACCCTGCCTTATCATGGCTTTCCTTTAGAAACCAAGATAAGGGCTGTGGGTCATGTTCTCCCCCTAGCTCCTTCCTCATCCTGACTGGTCCTGGTGCTCCTCTTGGTTGCCCTGCCTGGCATGCCATGCCTTCTGTTTCTAGGGAACTTTGAGTTAAAAGCATCTTCCTTTTAGCCAGTGGGAATTTGCTGTGTGATGCAGGGAGCTCAATACCGGTGCTCTGTGACAACCTGGAGGGGTGGGACAGGATGGGAGGTGGAAGGTTCGAGAGGGAAGGGACCTATGTATACATGTGGCTGATACATGTTGGTGTATGGTAGAAACAATATTGTAATCATCCTCCAATTAAAAATAGATAAATTTATTTTAAAAAACTTCTTTCTTGACAATCATTTCTTTTTTCATTTTTATTTTATTTTCATAAGTATAGTTGCTTTATACTGCTGTCATTTTTAGAGATGTGGATGAACCTAGAGATTGTCAAACAGAGTAAGTCAGAAAGAGAGACATATTCATTCCTGTGATTATGTGTCTTACCATACCTGGTTAAAATCAAAGCCAGAGTTTATTTTAAAATAGCTTGTCAGTGCAGAAATTAAATACTAAGATACAGGCTAGCATAACCCACATGGAACTTTGAGGAATGAATGACCTGTAATTGCTCCATTCTGCCACAGGGCATTTGTCACTCAGAGCTCTGAGAGTCTACCTCACGTCCCTTGGTCAGAACTGGCTTAGAAGTCAGCATTCCCTCTCTGATCTAGATAGATGTCCTAAGAATGTGGAAACTTTGTCCTCTAGGAGAGTATCTGGAGACTTTCTGCTAAGATAAGCAGGGATCTAGAAAACCCTGAATCCACATCCCGAGGGCACAATATCAACACAGGGTGGCTGTGCTTTTAACTTGGTTTAGACAATAAAGAATCTGCCCGCAATGTGAGAGACCTGGGTTCGATCCCTGGGTGGGGAAGATCCCTTGGAGAAGGGAATGGCAACCCACTCCAGTATTCTTGCCTGGAGAGTCCCATGGACAGAGGAGCCCCGCAAGCTACAGCCCATGGGCTTGCAAAGAGTTGGATATGACTGAGCAACTAACACTTTCACTTTCCCTGCAAGGTGAGGGGACAGTTATGAGGGTTTGTTTTGTTTCTCTGCGTGAGTGGTGAGAAGAGGAGACTGAGACACAAAGAGGTCCACAGAAGTCCACTTCTGGTTGCATTTTCCTTATCACGTTTCCAAAGTGAGATCTCCAGGTTGTTCTCTTTCAGAACAACCACATTTAGATGTTAGTCCCTTGGGACCTGTAATTCTTTTTGTCTTTTTTTCCTCAGGTTCCCCGTCTACATGATGCAATTGATAAATACATTGATCTCTTGGGTCATTTCTAGTTGGAAGAGCCCGTGACGTTCAGCTAGAGCCTTTTGAGACAGACTAAGCCTTGAGTGCACCAGAGTATTAACTGGAATGAGAGTCCAGTTGGACCAAGCAGTTCTAATGTTATTGCGGATGCTGGTTCTCTCAATGGTACATAATTGCTGTGCATGTGGACACACATACACATACAACACACATGTACACATGAGAAAGAAAAAGTCCAACTTATTGATTCTGGTTTGTCTACAGTGATACTCCAGAGTCCAGGCAGCTCTTCCTGGGTGCCTTCCAGATGGCTACCCAGACCCGGATTAGACTCACTTGTAAGGCAGGCCCTTCATCCTAAATAATGCAAGAAGCACAAGAGTACTCCATAGGGAAAAAACCTTGGTCCCAGGATTTGTAACCCATACAGGTGCAAAATACATTTCAGAAGTGGATGCTAAGTGAAGAAAACTCTTTTTATTCCTTCAATTTAAGGGATTTTTCTTGGAGCATTTAATTTTAAATATCAAGAACCATACAGAATCACCATTAATTTTCTCTTCAGAGGTCTTTTCTATGAGCTCTAATGGGACTTAGAAAAACATTGCTGGGTGTGAGTGTTTTTATTCCTTTTAATGCTGTGCATCTGCTGTGCTAAATGCACTAAGTACCTAATAAACTATAAATTGAAGAGAGAACAATTTCATTATCTTTTCAGGGACTACACTATCCATTAGCTCATTCACCAATTTCAAAATAAATAATAAACATATTTTACAAATGGGATAAATATGTTTTTAAAATAACATACATTTATTAATTCGTACTCCTGACATTCAGGCAATATAATCAGCCCCATCACACTTTCATGCTTTTCCCAACATAAGAAAGAAAAGGGAAAGAATTCAGGTTTTCACCGTTGTAAGAGTATGCATGCATGCATGTTCAATTGCTCAGTTGTGTCCAACTCTTTGCAACCCCCTGGACTGTAACCCTCCAGGGTCCTCTATCCTTGCGATTTCCCAAGCAAGAATACTAGAGTGGGTTGCCATTCCCTTCTCCAGGGGATCTTCCCAACTCTGTGTTCTAAACCAGGTCTCCTGTGTCTCCTGCATTGGCAGGTGGATTCTTTACCATGAGCCATCTGAGAAGCCCACAAGTAAGAGTATGTGTGTGCATGCTAAATCACTTTAGTTATGTCCAACTCTTTCTTACCTTATGGACTGTAGCCCGCTAGGCTCCTCTGCCCATGGGATTCTCCAGTCAAGAGTACTGGAGTGGGTTGCCATGCCCTCCTCCAGGGGACCTTCCAGACCCAGGGGTCTAACCTGTGTCTCTTATGTTGTCTGCACTGGCAGACAGGTTCTTTACCACTCCCAGTTAGCACAACTGGGAGGCCCAAGTTAAGAGTATAAGCCAAACTGAATTTCTATGAATATTTGTTTGATATTCATATGAATATTCATATGAATAATATGAATATCTGAATCATAGACATATGATTCAGAAAGTAAGATGTGAATAACTTTTGGAGAAACTGAAAAGATATATACCTTTTAATCCCTATTTTTCTTCTTAAGTCCATTTTCATACTTACATTTTGCTTTAAAAACTATATATTTTGGTTATTGGCATAAAATTAATACATTTCAATGTACATTTGATAAAACTGAATACTCACTAATGATATTTTGCAAAGGGAGTAATTCACTTCTCTATGCATGGAATTTCTCAGGCAAGAATATTGGAGTGGAGCCATTCCCTTCTCCAGGAGATCTTCCCAACCCAGGCATTGAACCCCGGTCTTCTGCATTGCAGGCAGCTTCTTTGCCATCTGAACCACCAAGGAAGTCCCTTAGTCTGATAAAGGCATTCAACTGAAATACACTAGCAAGCAACACATTTAATATAGAAATATAGAACAATTTCCCTAAAGAGTGGGAATGAGACAAGGATGCCTACTACTGTCAATTTATTTATCATAACATTGTTGGAGTTCCTGGCCAATACTTCTAAGCAAGGAAAATAGATAAATAATGACAGGTTTGAAAAAATAAATGTTTTTTATTATTTGCAGCTTATGACAATATACAGATAAAAAACAGTCAAAAGAAGCTACATACAAACTAATAAAATTAGTAAATTGTTTTAGCTAGGTAGGTCTCTGGATAACTCAATAAACAAAAATTTTATTTTTATGTGCTAACAACAAAAGATTTGCAAATGAATTAAAAAATGAAATCCATTATAAGAATATGAAAAACTATTAAATTTTATATCCAAGGACATAAGTAAATCTACTTTATCCATAGGGAATATGTCCCCCGTGGATACCAGAAATTGAGGATAATACTGAAGTCACTATATGATGTTTTTTTCTATACATACATACCTATGATAAAGTTTAACTTATAATTTCATCACAGTAAGAGATTAATAACATAACAAATAATAATAATATAACAATATACTGTAATAAAAATGTGAATAAGCTATCTCAAATTTTTTATGGTACAAATGTAATACCTTCTTCATTTTAACTAGTACTTACCACACACGGTTGTCTTAATTTTGCAGTTGGAGGAGTGACAGCAAAACTAGTGCGAATTTTTCCTTCTTTACAATTTCAAAGATTTAAGATTGTTATCAGATCTTAGCAACCTCAGAATAGAATTGTTTCCTTTCTCAACTAAACAAATCTTTCACGTTTGCACATAAAGGAAGAACTTGACAGCTTCTCTCTGGTATATCTGACTTGGCAGCATCACTATACTTGCACTTTGGGGCTATTAAGTAAACTAAGGGTTCTTTGAACATAAGCAATGAGATAGTATGCCAGTCTATTTGATAATCAAGACACCTACTAAGTGAATAAGAGGTGGGGCAGAGAAGAAGGGCAAGAGATTTAATCATGCTACCCAGAAAGGCATGCATTTTAAAACTTACAAATGGTTTATTTCTGGATTTTTTTCATTTTATATATTCAAACTCTGGTTCACCCTTGTTGTTTAGTAGCTAAGCCGTGTCCAGCATTTTTGTGACCCCATGGACTGTAGCCTAACAGGCTCCTCTGTCCATAAATATTTCCCAGGCAAGAATACTGGAGTGGATTGATATTTCCTTCTTCAGGGGATCTTCCCAACCCAGGGATCGAACCTGAATTTCCTACATTCCAGGAGAATTCTTTACTGCTGAGCCACCAAGGAAGCCCTACTCAAAGACAGAACTTATTTAAAGACTGTATCTCAGGCAGAGATTCCACCAAAACACCTAAGCTGCTCCCCTCAAAATATATTGGCAAGAAGAGGATTTGATGGGGAGATGGGAGGTAGGGTAATAGTAAGAGATTATTTCCTTGATTTTGTATACATGACAAAAAAGAAAAAAAAAAAAAAACGTGAGAATATGGCTTCTATCACTGTTAAAAGATTTATGTAAACAAAGTGCTACTTCAAAATATGTATTCACTTAGCCCACTAAACACACCCTAAGTTTCCTGCCCACCATGACCTGGACATACCAGGAAGTCCTTAACCTTTTCTTCGTTCTCTTCTTCACTATCCACAATACTACTGAGCATGGCCTCGCCCATCAGAACAAGACCCAGTTTCCCCCACAGTCAGTCTCTCCCATCAGGAAGCTTCCACAAACCTCTTATCTTTATCCATCAGAGGGCAGACAGACTGAAAACCACAATCAAAGAAAACTCAAATCACATGGACCACAGCCTTGTCTAACTCAATGAAATTATGAGCCGTTCCGTGTAGGGCCACCCAAGATGGACAGGTCATGGTGGAGAGTTCTGACAAAACCTGGTCCACTGGAGAAGGGAATGGCAAACCACTTCAGTATTCTTGCCTTGAGAACCCCGTGAACAGTATGAAAAGGCAAAAAGATGGGACACTGAAAGATGAACTCCCCAGGTCAGTAGGTGCCCAATATGCTATTGGAAAAAAGTGGAGAAATAACTCCAGAAAGAATGAAGAGACAGAGCCAAAGTGAAAACAACTCCCAGCTGTGGATGTGACTGGTGATGGAAGTAAAGTCCGATGCTGTAAAGAACAATATTGCATAAGAAAAGCTATGACAAGCCTAGATAGCATATTAAAAAGCAGAGACATTACTTTGCCAGCAAAAGTCTGCCTAGTCAAAGCTATGGTTTTTCTAGTAGTCATGTATGGATATTAATAAAGGATATCAACAACTGGAAGATCAAATATTATAAAAATGTCAACTATCCCCAATTTGATATTAAAATTTATTGTAGACAAAATCATAATACCAGAAGCAATTTTTTGGATTCCTTTCATTGTATTTTTTGGAGAAAACTGATGAACTGATACTAAAATTAAAGTGAAATGCAAAGGACCAAGAAAAGCCATAATAATTATGAAGAATAAAACACAATTAGAGAAATTGCACTGCTCAATATCAAGACTTATTAGGAAGTTGCATAATTAAGAGTGTACAGCATTGGCTTTGAGATAGACAAAAAATTATTGGAGCATAATAGAAGACTCAGGAACAAATTCACACATATGTGAAAAATGTATTTATCTTAAAGTGGCTCTGCAAAGTCATAGGGAAAATACAGTCTTTTCAATTATTTTTTTCTAGTTCAAATTGATTTTCATATTGGAAATTATGAATCTTTACCCTTACTTTGAAACATCTATTTCATGCAACAATCAGATTAATGTCACAGGAGTTAAGGAGTTGATAAAAAATTCTTCAGTAAGTCTAGATTTTATTGATCATAAATAGTAAAACTTAAACTAAAGGTAAAATGTATATGAAATTGGGCATTATTAACATATTTTTGACTAATTCATTATAAAGAACAAAATTAAAATGGGAATTATTTAAATATTTAGAAATGAACAGAGCATACCATACCTTAAAATTGGGAGATATAGTCAGAGGTGCTTAGAAATATGAAATCAAATATACTAATTGGAAAACTAAAAAATTGAAAACAAATGAGGAAGGACAAAATAACAATACAAAAAATCAAAGTAAAAAGAACCTTAAATAAATGAACAAATAAAATAGTAATAGAAATCAAGTAAACACAATATTAAGAATGAAAATTCTTTTCAAAGGTTTTTTTCTCCAAAAGCCTAATGAAATATGAAAAAATTCATCAAGGGAAAAGTAAAATTGAAGACTAAAGATCCTGTTAGAACTAGCACAGACACATTGGAAATATTATAGAGACTTTTAATTATAAGGAGAGCATGAATAACTATGTACTACTAAGTTTGAATGCATATAAATGAAAACCTTTTTAGAAAAATATAAGTGATAAAAAGCAGACTCGGTAAGAATATTGTCAAGATCATTGAGCACTTTTAAATATACAATTGATTTTGCCTTGCTGTTATTGTAATTGGGAATTTTAAACCTATAACTTAAAAGAGAAAGAGATTTCCTCTCTTGGTATTATCTCTGTAAGGTTTTCTTTTTAACCAGTCAAGATTATAAGAGCTGCATAAATTCTTAAAATACTTTCAGCATTCATCTCACTAGTTTCTGGATGTCTTCTTTTAATCACCCTAGATAATCTGATGTCCATTCAGGTTGAAGAAGCACTGCCTTCTACAGAGTGACCTCTTCCCATTCCTTCTACACAAACCTCCCTCAGCCCAGCCCCCATCGACTTCAAAATCCCACAAGTTAAATAGGCATGTCTTTTCAACCATTTTATTCCCATTGCCACTTGGAATTAAATACAACTGAATAATATTATCAGATATTTTATTAACTACACCATGCAATGTATTTCATGTTCTACACATTTTGTTTCTTCCTAAGAGAAGAAACAGGAAGATGTTGATTAAATAAAGCTCCGGGCCTGGGGCTCTTTGAAGACAAATCTGATTACCAGGTTGTGTGGAGGTTGACTTCCATTAAGTCCCAGGCATTTTCCTTTTAAGCTCTTTTTTTATTATAAAAACTTTCAGACATTTACAGAGGTAGACACAATAGTATATTTAACGCTTACAAATCCATTATCCAGCTTCAACATTAATCAGCTCATGGTCGATCTTGCTTCATCTACATACGCTTGCTCCTATTCTTCCTCCCCATTCTGCTTTATATATAAATTTTAATTATTTATTTTTAAACAACTTCCAGCTTTATAGATATGTAATTGATGTATAATGTTATTAAAGTGAACAATATGATAATTTCAGATACATATTTTTTTTGTGAAAGGATGATCACAGTAAGGTTAGTTAACACATTCATCACTTGACATAATTATGATTTTTGAGTGTTTGGTGAGAATATTTGAAATCTACTCTCTTAGCAACTTGTAAGTATATGACACAATATTGTTGACTGTAGTCACCTTGTTCTGCATTATCCCCACAACTTATTCATCTTATAACTGGAAGTTTGTATCCTTTGAACATCACCTTCCCAATTCCCTCAACCCCCAGCCCCTGACCGTTACTATTCTACTCTCAATTTCTGTGAATTGGGCTTTTTCAGATTCCACATATAAATGAGATTTTATAGCATTTGTCTTTTTCATTACCTGACATTGAACTTAGCATAATTCCCCCCAAGTCCATCCATATTGCCACAAATAGCAGGGTTTCCTTCTTTCTGTAGCTGAAAATATTACATTGAGTGTATGAATACACCATTTTCTCCATTCGTTCATCCATGGACTCTGGGGTTGTTTCCATGTCCTGGTGATTGTGAATAATGCGAGTAGTGCTGCTGTGACTATAAGAGTGGGCTTCCCAGATGGCCCAGTGGTAAAGAATCTGCCTGCCAGTGCAGGAGACAGAGGAGACATGGGTTCAATCCCTGGGTCAGGAAGATTCCCCTGGAAGAGGAAATGGCAACCCATTCCAGCATTCTTGCCCGGGAAAATTCCATGGACAGAGGAGCCTGGCAGGTTACAATACGTGTGGTGGCAAAGAGTCGGACACAACTTAGAGACTGAGCATGAACACAACAGTGCAGATACCTATTTGAAATAGTGATTTTATTTCCTTGCATATACTCAGAAGTGGATAGTTGGATTTGCATATACTCAGAAGTGGATAGTTGGATTCTAAAAATATATGGAACCACAAAAGACCCCAAATAGTCAAAGCAATCTTGAGAAAGAGAAACAAAGCTGCAGACATCATACTTTTCAATGTCAAACCATATCACAAAACTATAGTAATAAGAGCAGCATGTTACTGGCATAAAAACATATACATAGACCACTGAAACAGAACTGAGAATCTAGAAATAAACTCATGCATTTACAGTCAACTAATATCTTACAAGGGAAACAAGAATACTCAGTGTTAGACTGTGTACACAAAACTGGATATTCACATGCAAAGAAAGAAGTTGTACTGCTATCTTACACTGCTTACAAAAAAAATAACTAGAAATGGAATTTTAAAAAAAACCCCTATAAGAAAACATAGGGAAAAACCTCCTTGACATTAGTCTTGGCAATAATTTTCTTGGATAGAACAGCAGACGCTCAATAAACAAAATCAGAAATAAACAAGTGAGACTACATTTAAACTAAAACTTTCTGCACAGCAAAAGCAGCAATCAACAAAATTAAAATGCTACCTGCTGCTGCTGCTAAGTCGCTTCAGTCGTGTCCGACTCTGTGAGACCCCATAGATGGAGCTCACCAGGCTCCCCTGTCCCTGGGATTCTCCAGGCAAGAACATTGGAGTGGGTTGCCATTGTAAATTCTACCTAGGGAATAGGAAAATATTTCCAAACCATCTATATGATAAAGGGTTAATATTCGAAATACATAAGAAATTCATACAATTCAACAGAAAAAATACAAACAACCCAATTTAAAAAATGAGCAAAGTACTTGAATAGACATTTTTTCCAAAGAAGACACAAATGGCCAAGGACTAAATGAAAAGATTCTCAACCTCACTAATCATCAGGAAAGTGCAAATGAAAACCACAATGACTTATCACCTCACACATGCTTGAATAGCTGTTTTCAAAAGGACGAGATAAATGTGGAGAAAAGGAGTGTGGGAATGTAAATGGGTACAGACACCAGAGAAAACGTGGAATATCCTCAAATAATTAAAAATAGAACTGCCAGGCATTTTCAAAAGTGAGTTTGTCGGGTGAAAGTCCATGCAAAGCCTACCTCAAAGGGGAACTGTGGATGCATCACTCCATCTTTAGTAAAGCTGTCACTTTTTGCAACACCCAGAAGTCTCCAGGGCTTCCTAGATGGCTCAGTGGTAAAGAACCACCTGTCAATGCAGGAGACTCAGGTTCAATCCTTGGGTCGAGAAGATCACGTAGAATAGCAACCCGCTCCAGTATTCTTGCCTGGGAAATCCCATGATCAGAGGAGCCTGGCAGGCTACAGTTCATGGGATTACAAACAGTCCGACGTAACTAAGTGACTAAACAACAACAGAATCATCCATGAGAAAGTGATAGTGGTATGTGGCCGTCTAAAATCCCCAAATGATCTTCCGGAAGGAAAGACCCAGGGTGAGCATTTTCTGCACTGGATCTAGCACCCATCAGCCACAGAAAGGTGAGTTTTGCCCCTTTTCTAAAATGAATGCACTTGCCTCTGTTTATAGAAAAGAGAGAGGGCTTGTAGTAGTCCAGTGGACACGTCGACAAAACAAAGGACACCCAAGAGAACAAGGAGTTCAGAAAATAAAATCAAAACAAGGTTTCTGTGGCAGACATTAATGATTCTCCTCAACGATCCCCTTAGGTCCTCGAACTATTTTGTGGTGCCCCTTTCTCCCTGTTTCTTTGCTTTATAAGTTCTCACCTGAGACTCTTCCTTGGTTTTCTGGAGCTGCTTTGGCTGAAAGTATGCAAGTCAAAGGACTTTAGGGTTTATGGTGGTGACCTGGAGAGAGGGGGACTCCTCACCCACCTTCATTACCAACTCCCTGAAGCCTGGAGCCAAGTGACTGGTATGAGAGTATGAGATGCCAAGAAACTAAAAGGAGATCAACTACAACACATAATTTATACCCAAGATCCCCTCTGTGGAATCAGGCTGAGGCTGGAATTTGACTTGTAAATATCATCTTGCTTGGGTTCTTCCTCCTTCCTTTTTCCTGTTCTGTTTCTGTCACTCCCTTACTGGTTTTTCTTGGTAACACATTCTACATGAATCGTTTGCATACATTTTCCTCTCACAGTTTGCTTCTGGGGAATCGGCCTAGGAAAGTTTCTGACAGAAGCTTACACATGTATGGAAATTGATATAAACACAATAGTGTCAACTCATATTCAGTCCACTGATAGTCCTGGGCACCTATTAGGTGAAAGCTCTGTGCTCTGCATTATACAGAGTAGTGCTGACTCAATATCCCCTCAAGGAAATTTGAGGGTAGTGATGAACACAGGACAGGAACACATATCATTACAACATAAAGTATCAAGTAGGATTCCAGAGTCTTGATGGCCTGGATATTCCACATCCTTCCACATCCCCATTTCTCTTTCCAATTTCCCCTGATGTGAATCAGCTGGGAAATAAGATAAAAAAATATGTAATAGCAATGGAAAATAGTGGAGATTCACACCACAGGACTGAAACTACAGATGGGAGTGAAAGAGAGCAGCCATTTGCCACAAGCAAGGTCACGTCCTCCTAGGCAGGAAGGACATGGAGCCAATGCCACACCCATCCCTCCCAGCTTTTCACCAGGATCACAGTGTCTTGTGGATCATTTTCCAGGCTGGGAAACAAAGAGAGAAGAGGAACAAAGTCATGTAGCAAAACTCACCAGGACAAGGGTCTTCTCTCACATACAGCCAGGGACACAGCATGGATTTGATTGACAGGATGGACATGAAGAAGAATCTCTATGGGGATCTGCCTTCATTAGCAACATCTAACGCACTTGAACATCTAACATTGTCAGCATCTAACTTCTATGAAGTTGATAAAATAGAGAAATATCACTATGTATGACAACTTTTCAGAGAAGGTGATGGCACCCCACTCCAGTACTCTTGCCTGGAAAACCCCATGGACGGAGGAGCCTGGTAGGCTGCAGTCCATGGGGTCAAGAAGAGTCAGACACAACTGAGCGACTTCACTTTCACTTTTCATTTTCCTGCATTGGAGAAGGAAATGGCAACTCACTCCAGTGTTCTTGCCTGGAGAATCCCAGGGACAGGGGAGCCTGTTGGGCTGCTGTCTATGGATGGGGTCGCACAGAGTTGAACACAACTGAAGCGACTTAGCAGCAGCAGCAGCATGACAACTTTCAGGCAGTTAATACAGGTAACCAAACTGAGCACTCAGTTTGTGTCCCACAAAGGGGACACAGGGAGACAGAATCTCTGAGAGGAAAAGAACACACTTCAAAAACAGAACCAAACAAGCACAACCCTTCCTTGTGTTCTGAAGGCTCATGTTTTTATCTTGCTTGGGTTGAAGGTGGTAAATATACACATACTGCTTCATTCTTGACATTGGTGGAGACATACAGGTTTGTTTTTTAAAATAAAACAATCGTAAGAAGGCTTGAAATAGGATTAGTGAAAGTTTCTCAGTCATGTCCTACTCTTTGCAACCCCAAGGACTACACAGTTCATGGAATTCTCCAGGCCAATACTGGAGTGGGTAGCCTTTCCATTCTCCAGGGGATCTTCCTAACCCAGGAATTGAACCCAGGTCGCCCACATTTCAGGCAGATTCTTTACCAGCTGAGCTACCAGTGAAATAAGAGTAATCACTTCCAAAACAATACAAAAGCCAGAAAAGAGATAATGCTGTGCTGTGCTGTGCTTAGTCACTCAATCATGTCCTACTCTTTGCGACCCATGGACTGTAGCGCACCAGGCTCCCATGTCCATGGGATTTTCCAGGCAAGAAAATGAGTGGGTTGCTGTTCCTTCTCTAAAATGAACGAATGAATGGATAAAGAAGATGTAGCATGTACATAAATGGAATACTGCTGCTACTGCTAAGTCGCTTCAGTCGTGTCCGACTCTGTGCGACCCCATAGACGGCAGCCCACCAGGCTCCACCGCCCCTGGGATTCTCCAGGCAAGAACACTGGAGAGGGTTGCCATTTCCTTCTCCAATGCATAAAAGTGAAGAGTGAAAGTGAAGTCGCTCAGTCGTGTCCCACTCTTCGCAACCCCATGGACTGCAGCCCACCAGGCTCCTCCATCCATGGGACTCTCCAGGCAAGAGTGCTGGAGTGGGTTGCCATTGCCTTCTATTCAGCCATAAAACAGAATGAAATAATGCCATTTGTAGCAACATGGATAGGCCTGGAGATTATCATGTTAAATGAGGTAAGCCAGGCGGTCAGAGACAAATATTATATCACTTATATGAGAATCTAAAAAAGGTAATACAATGAACTTATACACAAAACAGAAATAAAACCACAGACATAAAAAACAAACTTATGGTTATGAAGGGGGAGAACTGGAGGAGAGATAAATTGGGAGTTTGCTATTAACATACATATACTGCTGCTGCTGCTAAGCGGCTTCAGTCGTGTCCGACTCTGTGGGACTCCATAGATGGCAGCCCACCAGGCTCCGCCGCCCCTGGGATTCTCCAGGCAAGAACACTGGAGTGGGTTGCCATTTCCTTCTCCGATGCATGAAAGTGGAAAGTGAAAGTGAAGTCACTCAGTCGTGTCCCACTCTTCTCGACCCCATGGACTGCAGCCTACCAGGCTCCTCCGTCCATGGGATTTTCCAGGCAAGAGTACTGGAGTGGGGTGCCATTGCCTTCTCCATCAGAAATCACTACTGCCAACAAATCTGGATTCATAAATTGATCAGCTTTTCCTTTCCCTTTTCTCTCCCTTGTTGGTTATTTATTTTAAATACAGCAGTGTGTGTACACGTCAGTCCCAAACTGAACTTTTCATACTGCCATTCCTATTTCTTTTGTTTTTCTTCCTTATCATCAGATCCATCTATTTCTTAATCACAGTTACTATCTCATATTCACACCTCTGCTCTTCCACACAACATACTTTCTATAGATATTCCTACAAATAAGGGCCCTGTTTACTTTACGAAGTATATAAGACAATTACCTCACTGATTACTGCTTTGTAATATGCAAATTCCCGGGAGGGCTTAGCTAGGACTTCCAGAGCCTCCCCAACTTCTATTAACCATACTTCTGCAGTTAGTGCTCAGTCATGTCCGACTCTTTGCAACTCCTGGAAGCCCCTTATTACTCTTTCCACCATGCTATTGTTTTCAGAAAGAGACTGCCTAGAAGGTAAATTTGGGAAGCGAATGAAAATGTATCAGATTACCTGATTCCTAATTTTAAACCATCTTACACATGCGCACACACACACACACACACACACACACACAGAAAAGGGGTGATGACCGGGACTAACACATTGTCTGCAAATCTCTATGTAAATATTTAGCATTTACTTCTTTCACAGTCAATTTACTCTAAGAATTACAAGTGATGGGGGGGGATTTTTAATTTCTAAAAAGCTTGTTTAAAAGCAACCAATTTATAAAATATTTTACAAAATGCACAATAAGAAGATAATATTTGCATTCTTGGTTCACCAGAGCTCGGTTTGTTAACTAAACTATGTTGTAATCCAAATCGCAGGGGTAGGAGCCAGCCTGCTCCTCCCGCCTCGTTCCTTGCAAGACACACTTGTGTATTCTTCCAAGCCTCATGGATTTCAACAAGGAAAGACAGTCCTTCAACCCTGTTCAGAAAAGTTCATGTCTATGTTAGCAGATAACCACTGTTTCCTCTGAAGGTAACAAGCTAGTGAAGTTCCTGGGGTTGCCCTCTAAAGGTTGCTTAACACCTGTGGAGCATAGACAGTACTAGAGGAAGAATTTGAACCACAGCTGCTCACTCACTTATACAACTATTTATTTGGGAAGCTACCTTCTCAGGTCCAAGTTGGAACAAACCTACCTGCCCTCCACTCAAACTGATAACTCACAGATTCCTGAACAGAGAGACAAAGGTCACCTGCCATTCTTCCAAGAGGAGGAGGAGCTAGTGGCATCAGGCATGCGTAGAAAGTCACAAGGGTGAATGGGAAGACCAGACTTTGCACTCACAACCAATTTCAAATCTTCGTGCTGTCAATGACCAGTTGTGTGACCTTACCAAGATACTTGACCTCTACAAGTCTGTCTGCCCAGCAGCAAAATGGCAATCAGATCAGATCAGATCAGATCAATCGCTCAGTAGTGTCCGACTCTTTGCGACCCCATGAATCGCAGCACGCTAGGCCTCCCTGTCCATCACCAACTCCCGGAGTTCACTCAGACTCACATCCATCAAGTCAGTGATGCCATCCAGCCATCTCATCCTCTGTCGTCCCCTTCTCCTCCTGCCCCCAATCCCTCCCAGCATCAGAGTCTTTTCCAATGAGTCAGCTCTTCGCATGAGGTGGCCAAAGTACTGGACTTTCAGCTTTAGCATCATTCCTTCCAAAGAAATCCCAGGGCTGATCTCCTTCAGAATGGACTGGTTGGATCTCTTTGCAGTCCAAGGGACTCTCAAGAGTCTTCTCCAACACCACAGTTCAAAAGCATCAATTCTTCAGCGCTCAGCCTTCTTCACAGTCCAACTCTCACATCCATACATGCCCACAGGAAAAACCATAGCCTTGACTAGACGGACCTTTGTTGGCAAAGTAATGTCTCTGCTTTTGAATATGCTATCTAGGTTGGTCATCACTTTCCTTCCAAGGAGTAAGCGTCTTTTAATTTCATGGCTGCAGTCACTATCTGTAGTGATTTTGGAGCCCATAAAAATAAAGTCTGACACTGTTTCCACTGTTTCCCCATCTATTTCCCATGAAGTGATGGGACTAGATGCCATGATCTTCCTTTTCTGAATGTTGAGCTTTAAGCCAACTTTTTCACTCTCCTCTTTCACTTTCATCAAGAGGCTTTTGAGTTCCTCTTCACTTTCTGCCATAAGGGTGGTGTCATCTGCATATCTGAGGTTATTGATATTTCTCTCAGCAATCTTGATTCCAGCTTGTTCTTCATCCAGCCCGGCATTTTACATGATGTACTCTGCATATCAGTTAAATAAGCAGGGTGACAATATACAGCCTTGACGAACTCCTTTTCCTATTTGGAACCAGTCTGTTGTTCCATGTCCAGTTGTAACTGTTGCTTCCTGACCTGCATACAAATTTCTCAAGAGGCAGGTCAGGTGGTCTGGTATTCCGATCGCAAGTATTTATTTCTTAGCAGGTCAGAAGCAGTGACAAGTGTTCAAGTTTTAGCAACCATTGCCAAGTGCTTTCCTGGTGGGTGGGCTGTCAACAGCCTTCAAGAACAGCAACTAAGAACACCCACTTCACCACACATTTGCCATTTAACAGTCTTAGTAAGACAAAACCTTTGTTAATATGGTGGCCAAAAAATGGTGATTGCTTTTATTCACAAATTTAGTAGACATTCAACATTTCTTCTTCTCTGAATTTTTTGTTTACACTTATTTTATATTTATTTTCTTCAACTGAGATGAAAACTTGGAGCTTTGTTCCTCCTTTTGAATGAAACACTGGGTTGACCAAAAAGTTTGTTTGGCTTTTTCTCTACGATATTACAGAAAAACCCAAACGATTTTTTTGGCCGACCCAATAGATTTCTAAGGGACTTCCCTGGAAGCTCAGTTGGTAAAGAATCCACCTGCAATGCAGAAGACACCAGTTTGATCCCTGGATTGGGAAGATCCCCTGGAGAAGGGACCAGCTACCCATTCCAGTATTCTGGCCTGAAGAATTCCATGGACTGCATAATCCATGGGGCTACAAAGAGTCAGAGCAACTTTCACTGTCAATAGATTTCTAAACTGCTAGCATGGTTTGAAAGTGTGCCTGTGACTTCATTTCCTGTCCTGAGGACTCCAGGTGAGTAGGTCTCATCCATTACTTCTTCCACAAAAACTCATGAAAAGGGCCATATTCAGGGAAACATTTTTATGATTTAATTTTCAAATTTTGAAGTGTATTTCTAAACTAAAAGTCATTTTTTCCCCCTGAAAATCTGTAGGCTATACAAGATCAAACCAGTCAATCCTAAAGGAAATCAACCCTGAATATTCATTGGAAGGACTGATGCTGAAGCTGAAGCTCCGATACTTTGGCCACCTGATGCGAAGAACTGACTCATTGGAAAAGACCCTGATGCTGGGGAAGATTGAAGGCAGGAGAAGGCGATCACAGAGGATGAGATGGTTGGATGGCATCACTGACTCAACAGACATGAGTCTGAACAAACTCGGAGAGACAGTGGAGGACAGGAAAGCCTGGTGTGCTAGTCCATAGGGTCACAAAGAGTCAGACATGACTTAGTGACTGAACAATACACATAATGAAAAGAAAAGGTTTAGGATTCTGAACCTAAAGCCTTTAGAACCTTAAAGGTGCCTGAAAAATTGAGAGAAAACTCAGAGCATGTCAGAAAGAAGTTGCCCAGTACCCCAGAGATATTCCCTGGGCAGCACACACTGTACAGAGGAAAAGGCAAGCCCCCTTTACCTTCCCCATGTTCCCTCATTCCCAAATGCCAAGGTTTTGGAAACTGCAATTATTTCATTGCTCCCTTAATCCAATCCAGTTTGGAAGAAGACAATAAAACATGGAACATATAAAAACCTCCTCTAAAAATACATTATTAGATTAGCCAACATGGGGCAATTTTCTACAAGCTTTTATGCGGTCAGTCCTTTCCCATCCCCAGTTACTTATCACATCCCAACATCTGGCCCTGACTGCAAATGAGTTGGGTTTTGGTCCCCCACCTCTATCCCCCATCAAAGTCAGCCAGCTCCAGACAATAAAAAAAGGAAAAATTACCCAAGTGTGTGTCATATCTTTCAATCAATGCACAAACATTTCATTATTAACATGTAGCTAAAAGGTTCCCAACAAGTTTGGCTTTATAACTGGGTACAGAGAAAGGGCCTGTGGTTTGCCTACTGCCAACAAACTGTGGTTTGCCCCAGCCAACCTGCCCTTGGTTTTTCTGAGAATCTCAAAGCCATCTAGCCAACCAATGCACTCCATCCTCAATTTCTGCAACTCTACCTCTGCATTTTTCCAAATCCTCTTCAACTCTTGGGCTGGCCTGCCAAGTCAGGAGGACAACACCTACTGTTTGGTAGATGGAGCTGCACAGCAGCCTCCATCTGAGGGAAGAAGACTGGCTTCTTCTCAAAGTTCTCAGTCTCATCTTTTCCTCCTCTTCTCTCCCATTCACCCTCCACCCTACCCTGTACAAACAAGTTCCCTCTCCAGCATCCTGCAAGGATTCTCCACAGCCTGCAGCTCTTCCCCTCTATCTGCCACAGAGCATCTGTCCAGGGTCTGGTTTTCCAACACCATCCGGGTTATGGTAGACCGGAAGTAAAATGTATAGGGTAGAAGGCTGCTCGTGTGTGTGTGTGTGTGTGTGTGTGTGTGTGTGTGTGTGTGTGTAGAGTCTGGTGTGGGTTCTGGCTGAGGAATGAGTGATGGCCACATTGCAGGACCAGTCCTGGTGATAGCACCTGGACACCTGACTGAGAAGCCTGAAGCTAGTATCTATCCCTGACTACCGACCTTTTTTTTTTTTTTTTTAAACTTCTCTATTTTTGGCTGCTCTGAGTCTTCCCTGCTGCACTTGGGCTTTCTCTAGTTTCACCAAGCGGGGCTACTCTCCAGTCGCGGTGCACAGGCCTCTCACTGCAGTGGCCTCTCTTGCTGTGCAGCACAGGCTTTAGGTGTACGGGCCTCAGCAGCCGCGGCACAATGGACTTAGTTGTTCCTTGGTATGTGGAATCTCTCCTGGACCAGGGATCAAACCCATGTCCCCTGCATTGGCAGGCAGATTCTTAACCACTGGACCCTGGAAGTCCCCTACCTACCGTTCTCATCACCACACACCTGAATACTGCTCTCTGTGGGCACCAGTTACTTCCCCATTAGTGACTTCCTAAAGCTTCTTTTGACTTCTCAGTCCTCTTATCACCTCTTTCTGTGGCATCTGACCCTGAGGACACCCCCTTCCACTCTCTCTGCCCTCCAGCTTCTATGCCATCACAGCACCTAAGCTCTCCTCCCTTCTTGGCAAGTGCTCTTTTCCATTCTCCCTCAGTGACTTCTCTGCTCTGATATTCCCCTTCCTTTCTTCTCCCGCTCCTTGCATCATCCTATTGCTTCAGTTTCAACTATTCCCTTACTATCCCCTCAAACTCAAGGCGCCGCCAATGAGACTAAGCAGCTCCTCCAAGTGAGAGCCTCTGATAAACTCCTGTGGGCCTTCATTGCTCAAACAGTTCACGATAAGCATCCGTCCAGCACTGGGGAGGCAAAGATGGCAGAGCAGGGCCCCAGGTGCTCCAAGTCACCCCCCAGGTCATCCAGGCTCGGACATTAGCAATTACCTGTGACATCAGCCACCCCTTCCCTCCCTCCTTTCCTTCCTCCCTCCTTTCCATCCTTCCATCTACCATCTCTCCAAGCACAAATTCAAGCAACCATGCCAGTCTCCCACATCCTACCCTTCCTTCCCATTCAAATATTCTAAGCCCCTTTCACCTCACCCCTGGACTCCCCTGAGTGTCCCAAGCATTCTAGCTCCTCCAAGGTCCTCTCCCCACGATCACTCTTACCCTTCTAAGCACAAGTACAAGTCACATTGCCTCCCAGCAGAACTTTGGATGGTTCTCTGCTGCTGCTGCTGCTGCTGCTAAGTCGCTTCAGTCGTGTCCGACTCTGTGCGACCCCATAGACGGCAGCCTACCAGGCTCCTCCGTCCATGGGATTTTCCAGGCAAGAACACTGGAGTGGGTTGCCATTTCCTTCTTCGTTGGATGGTTCTCTGCTGCCTCTTAAATAAGACCAGATTCCTTCACTGGCTTTCAAGGTCTGGCCCTTCTTTTTTTTTTTGCTGAGTTTTATATTTACATGCTGTTTTATATGTTGGTTATATATATAGTCGGAGAAGGCAATGGCACCCCACTCCAGTACTCTTGCCTGGAAAATCCATGGACAGAGGAGCCTGGTGGGCTGCAGTCCGTGGGGTCGCTAAGAGTCGGACACGACTGAGCGACTTCACTTTCACTTTTCTCTTTCATGCATTGGAGAAGGAAATGACAACCCACTCCAGTGTTCTTGCCTGGAGAATCCCAGGGATGGTGGAGCCTGGTGGGCTGCCGTCTATGGGGTCACACAGAGTCAGACACGACTGAAGCGACTTAATATAACATATAAATATAGAAGTATATACATATACTACTAGTATATACATATACTACGTATATATGTACATACATATATATAGTAGTATATACATATATACATATACTACTGTATATATAACCAACATATAAAACAGCATGTAAATATAAAACTCAGCAAAAAAAAAAAAATAGAGTTTCCTAAATAGAGATTTATAGGCCATAGTCTAAGGCAGCATAAGCATACTGAAACAAAGCAGAAGACCTCACAAGGAACTACATTTGGTATTTTGTAATAACCTATAAGGGAAAAGAATCTGAAAAACAATGTATCCATATATATGACCAAATCATTTTACTGTACACCTAAAACTAACTCAATATTGTAAAACCACAGCATTTTATTAAGAGTTCAATCAACAAAGCTTAAAATAACACAGCAAGAATGAAGTCATTGTATCCATTATCCGTAATAAGTGTGAATGGAGTATGAAAACAAAACTATCAAAGGCTTAAAATAAAACAGCAGATTAGATTATACCAGGAAAATGTAAGCAAAATGCTAGTGGCCACATTATAATAATAAAGTGGAATTCAAGGTAAAAGGCAGGAGGTTGGGGCATTACAAAATACTGAAATACATACTTCACAATGCTGCTGAACTTATGAACCCTTAGAAAGAATTTTAACAAAAGTCCCTCAGAATTTGCTGTGACAAGGAGATCATAAACAATAACATAAAATAAAGTGTATATAAATTGAGTTTAATTACACATTTTTTATACTGTGCACAAAATATTGATTATGTGGTGACGTTGATTTAGTCACTCAGTCATGTCCAACTCTTTGCAATCCCATGAACTGTAGCCTACCAGTTTATGACCCAGGAATTGAACCCAGGTCTCCCACATTGTAGGCAGACACTTTACCGTCTCAGCCACCAGGGAAGTCACTGATTATTTAAAACTGAGCAAAAAAAAAGTTTCCTAAATAGAGATTTATAGGCCATAATCACTAACCATGCTACAACAAAACAGGAAATTACTGGCAAAAAAACAGCAGTTTTTTTTTTTTAATTGAAAAATCACTCTTTTAAATAACTTGTTTCTAAGAGAAAATCAAATTTGAAATAAAAATTATTAATAAATTCATAATTGATGACAATAATAACATAGCATTGCAAAATCTATAACTTATATAGGTGAAGGAGATCCCTTGTTTTAAAGGTCTTTATTAAGTAAGAAAGACTAATAAAATAAGTGTCAAGCTCAAAAAGTTAAATGAAGGAAAACAAAAACTAGGGATAAGTTCATAAAAATAAAAACAATATATTATGAGTTAGAAAACAACAAAAATTATTATGTTTAGAAAGTTTTCAAAGCAGAATTAATGGAAGAAACCAATAAAATGACAATTTTCTAGTAAATTATATCAGAGAAAAAAGAGAGAGAAGAATTAAAAAGCCACTAAAAGCAGACCTTAAAGGATATTTCAAAATTATAAGACAACTCTATGTATGGCAGATGTTAAAAAATTTTAAAGTCTCCTTGATTTTAATGAAAAACAAAATTTGAATGGACCAATAACTGAAAAACACTTAAAACTGTTCCCATAGGATGGCACTAGTATAAAATATTTTTTAAAATAGACTTTTAAAGATTAAATAATTTTTATGTTATCACATTTTTAGAGCACAGAAAGATAAGGAGCATTTCCTGATAATTTTTACTGCCAAATATGATCGTCAAAATGTTATAAATGTACTGAAAATAAAACCATAGACCTAATAAATTTGAAAACAAGTGTGTATCTCAATAAATTACATATTAGCAAACCAAAGCCTATATTTCATGATTTAAAAACAGAACTGTGCAGTAAGGTCATATTTGTTTTCAATTCCATATAAATATTTGAATCCACTTGTTACGTACTATAAAAAAGAGTCTTGTTGGGATTCTAAACAGGGCTTCATTTAGTTTGTAAATTACCTGTGGCAAAGTGATTTTTAAAAATAATATTAGATCTATTCTATTCAAGTGTTCTTTTCATATCCTTCAATAGTTTTCTAATTTACTTCACATGGGCTATGCAAATTTTTGTTAGAATTTTCCCCAGGTATTTTAAAGTCATTTTGTATTTGTAATTCATTCATTTTAATTCATTTTCCCTTATGATTTCCGAGTAATAGTTACTATTACTGAAATTTATTGAGGTTTTTATGTTAGAGTTCGGCCACCTAACAAAATTTGCTATTCTTGTATGGTAGTTTTATCATCTAAATTAAGAACACACAAATATGTATTTTTGTTGTCTAATATTTATTCCTCTCATTCTTATTTCATTGAGTGAATTGTGTAACTATGTAGATTCATTTTATGGAAGTAAGGATGTTTCCTTCTATTGTTAGCTCACTGAACAGATTGTGTGTGTGTGTGTGTGTGTGATTAAAAATGTCTCTGGACTCTATTATAAAGATAATCCCTGTGGCTCTTGTCCTTCTGTGTGCTAAACAGTGAATTTCATTGTTTTCCTGATGGGCAAAAATTATTATACAGCAAGGATAGTAAGGGAGAAACCTTAGTTATCAGAATGCAGGATTCTTTTAATTCACTGCAACATTCAATTTTATAAGTGCTCGACGTCTGGGTTTTGCATATATTTTTGAGATTGGCCAAGATAGGTGAATGTGTGTGTGTATGTATGTGCAAGTGTGTGTGAGTGCTAGCCTCGTTCAGGCTTTTGTATCTGTATATCATTAAATTGGCTTTGAAGTATCCACTCTTTTCTGTGTTCCAGAGTAGTTTATACAACACAGACTTACCTCAGTTGTAAAAGCAGCCTAAGCAAGAAGGACTCTTATAGGGTGAGAGCTTGACTACATTTTCCTATTTCTCTCATTTTAATAGACAGGTGTGTAAACTTCTATTGATTCTATTTTTCTAAATCACATTCTATTAGAAAAATTACCCATGTTTTTCAGCTTCCCTCAAAGCAAATTAGTATTATTCTATAATTTTGATCATTTTCATTTTCTAATATCCACATTTGTTCCTTTTTTTTGGTTGTTTTTTAGATTAATTTTCCAGAGATTTTCTATTTTATTGATGTTTTCAAAGAAGCATCACTTCATTTAATTTTTCTTTTGGGTCACTTTTTTCTAATTTCTGTGTTTTTGTTTTTATGTGTATTAAAGTGCTCTGTTTTATTTTTATTTGTTTTGATGTTTTTCTGTTACTTAGCTGTATGCTTGCTACATTTTTCTAAATATTTCTTTTTTCTATGAAAATAATATTATATATTTTCCTATGAATACTACTAAATCAATATTCTACTGTTTTAAAATGTAATACACTCAAATTACAAAACAGATATTTTTATTTTCTCTTTAATTCAAAACATTTAAAAATTGTAAATAGCTTTTTATTGAAACATAACATTAACTTGAAAAAGTACACAACAAGTATCAGGACGGTATATAAATTTTTTTAAATTTGAAACTGTAGTTTTAAATTGAAATGTATTTTTAACATAAGCCAACCTTTTGTTTTCTAATTTTATTACATTATAGCCAGAGAATAAGGCCTAAATGGGTATTTCATTTTTATATATTTTATTAAGATTTTCTTTGAGATGTAACACATTGTTAATTTTTGGTTTTATGTTTTGTTTTTTTTTTTTAAAAAAAAAGAATGTGTCCTTCCTCTTTATTGGGCTTCCCTGGTGGCTCAGACTAATGCAGTAATTGTGGGCTCCATTCCTGGGTCAGAAAGATACCCTGGAGACTTGAATGGCTACCAATATTCTTGCCTGGAGAATCCCATGAAGAGAGGAACCCGGCAGGCTACAGTCCACAGGGTCACAAAAGAGTCTGACACAACTGAGCGACTAACACTTTCACTTTCCTCTTTATTGATATAGTTTCACAGAAGTTATATGTAAATACATAGAATGCAAATATATGTAAGATATACACACGTGTCTCACCGTATCACGCATTGAATTCTAGTTCATTATGCTGTCATTCCCAAACTGATTCAGATCAGAGCACCACTCACACAGAAATTTGCTCAGATGGCACCTTGGGAAAATGAACAAAGCTGACTGAAATCAGAGGTGACTGAGTGGAGGCTGTGGCTGTCTCAGGTCCCACCAGGCCCTCCATGCTGCAGGGATCAATATCCTAGCACTTGAGTGACCCATCTGTGGCCCACGCTGTGGGGAGGGCTGGAAAGGCTGGCTTTCAATCCCTTTTTATGGTTTCTTCATCTGCTAATTTCAGAACAATGGGTATTAAAATGTCCTACAGGAATGTAAATTTCCTTTATCATGTGTCAGTTCTTCACAAAATTTGAAGCAAGATTGTTAGAGGGCTAAAAATCCTTGGTTCATTAACTACTTAAGGATTATAATTTTTATTAAATATTTCATCTCTCTGTTGTCTTGCTTTGAAATCTTCACTTTAAATTCTCTCTTGCCTAAAGTCAACATTTCTATTTTGGCATTTGTATCACAACCATGTGCCTGTTATAGATAAAAGAGTCGCTTTAAATTGTGTGGTTTGTTTCTTTCCATTTCAGGTGTGCTGCGTGCAAGCAGTTCAGAGCTGGCATCCTATCTAAGGATCTCTTCATATTCATATTCTTTGAGATTATATCTGCTGGAATTATTTTTGCACACATATTTTCTATTCAAAGTTTCTTTTTTATTTTTTGTCCTGTTCTTAGTTTAATCAATTGAACTTTCTTTTTTCATTTTGTTCTCTAGTATGTTTTTTAATTGAAGTATATTTGACTTACAATATTACATGCAGAGACATTACTTTGTCAACAAAGGCCTGTCTAGTCAAGGCTATGGTTTTTCCAGTAGTCATGTATGGATATGAGAGTTGGACTATAAAGAAAGCTGAGCGCCAAAGAATTGATGCTTTTGAACTGTGGTGTTGGAGAAGACTCTTGAGAGTCCCTTGGACTGCAGGGAGATCCAACCAGTCCATCCTAAAGGAGATCAGTCCTGGGTGTTCATTGGAAGGACTGATGTTGAAGCTGAAACTCCAATACTTTGGCCACCTGATGCTGAGAGCTGACTCATAGGAAAAGACTCTGATGCTGGGAGGGATTGGGGGCAGGAGGAGAAGGGGATGACAGAGGATGAGATGGTTGGACAGCATCACCAACTCAATGGACATGAGTTAGGGTGACCTCCGGGAGTTGGTGATGGACAGGGAGGCCTGGCCCTGCTGCAGGTCATGGGGTCGCAAAGAGTCGGACACCACTGAATGACTGAATTTTAAACTTTAAAAATTACATTATTTTTAGATATACAACATAGTGTACAGAAATACACACTTACAAAGATATTATAAAATGTTCATTATATTGCTTTTGACTATTTTATAACTCTTAATTCCCTCTTTATTCCTCTTAATTTATACCTCTTATTTCCCTCCACCCATTTCACCATTTCCCTAACCCTTCCCCCTCATCTCTGACCATGAATTAATTCTTTGAATCTATGAGTCTGCTTCAGTTTTATTATATTTTTTCATTTGTTTTATTTCTCTCATATATTAATACTTGTACTTCCTATTTAACTTTTGAGAGTGAAAACTCTTAAATCATTGCCTTATATATCAACCTCTGAGCTTGCTGGTATCCATATACTTTACCTCAAAGATTAAAAACCCCAGTAGAGTTTTACTCTCCTCTTCTCTAACCCTAACTTCTTTCTAGCATAAGATCCAGATTGGTGCTTAAATATTTTTAAAATATGCAAAAATGATCACTTCAACTGTAAGCTTCATTGGTTGCTGGTGTTTGTGTGGTATCATTTTGTTTGTTTGGTTATTTATTTGTTTGTTGCAAGGCCAATTTTTTAGAAACCTGTATCTTCTTCTTTCCTGAATTTATTACCTATTTTGCCAGAATCCATGCTGGAAGTTTTGCTGAGTGGTAAATTTTATGAATCCTTGCATCGCCCCAAACATCCTTACTTTGTTCTCTCATTTGAATTTTAGTTTGAAACAGTTCTAGGATTCCAGTTTCAAAAAAATTTAGTCTCATAGCTTTGAAACACTGTGTGTGTAGTTTCTTGCATCCAACATTCCCAAGAAGTTAGGTGATAATCTAATTTTCAAGCCACTGAAATGTCCTGATAACTTTTTTTTTTCCCTGTCTTTAAAATCTTAGGAGAATTTCTCTTTTCTTTTTAGTCTGAGATTTTACCAGCATGGCTCTGAATGTCCATCATTATTTATTTATTTATTTATTTAAAAATTCATCCCAAGCAGCACCTTTTGGGTCTTTAGATTTGAAGATTCTGTCCTCCTTTAACTTCTAAGGAGTAAGATGTGAACTGTCCCTTTGACATTTCTGCAGCCAACTGCTTAAAGAGCAGTGGTTTCTTAGGTAGGACCAGGTGCAACTTCAAGGAACAGAGAAATACTAGGGTCCCCAGCCTTCCCAATGCCAGAGGCCACGTTAATTTCCCCCATCTGCCCAGGCTCTGTCCCAATGCAGAGGAGCATGGCAGGGAGGGTGGGGTGGGGGTGGGGGGGTGGGAGGGGGAGTTCCCCAAATAATCGAACAGTTTTTATCAAAGAGATTGAATAATGCCTCAAGAATGATTTAAGTTTTAAGATCATACAAAGTTTTATACTAGACTGAAATTTAGGTCTGGAGAGTTTTTGTTTTGTTCTATAAGGTGTGCGTATAAGGCATGAGTTTGGCATGTGAGTGGGTGTGGCTTGCTTTTTTCTATCTAGCCAGCATGTAGAGATTGGGCAGCAAAGCTGTTTAGTTACATGCAAATTTGTTTAAAAAAATACAATTTTGTCTGCAAATCCAAGTTGCTTGTGCCTTCCTCCTATAGTAGCCTTTCAAAATAAATTGTACTGAGGAGAAAGATGAGTAGGAAGAGGAGGAAACAGGGATAAAATCCTGGGAAATGACTTAACCTGATATTTAGCTAACTTCCTGATCTGTCCCAGGGCTTCCCAGGTGGCTCAATGGTAAAGAATCTGCAGGAGACTCGGGCTTGATCCCTGAGTTAGGAAGGTCCCCTGGATAAGAAAATGGCAATCCACTCCAGTGTTCTTGCCTGGAAAATTCCATAGGCAAAGGAGTCTGGTGGGCTACCAGCCATGGTGTCGCAAAGAGTTGGACTTGACTGAGAACAGACACACAATGATATCCCAACCTACCTTCAAGTATTTTCTCATGTCTTCCTTTAATTGACCCAATCCTTTTCCAAGGGTATTTTGTTCTTCCAAAATTAAGAGTCTCTCACAAGATACAATACAGCTTCCTAACCAGGAAATAGCTCTTTTATTGGAAACAGGGGCCTCCTCCTCCTCCCATCTGTCCTAAAGCCTCTTCTCAGCCCATTTGTCTTCCCCTCTTTGTTCAGAGTTCTTAGACCCAGAGTATTGAGGGCTGAGTCTCAGTGCAGACTGAGAATGGGAACTGAAAGTGGAGATGAGTAGAAACTGGAACATCCGCCTGGCAGAGACAGGAGATCAGATAAGAACCAGCAGACAGAAAAAGCAAGAAGGGTCTCAATACAAGGCACACAATGGCTTTTGTGTAGAACTGTCATTACCTGGGGCTGAGGAAATAGCCCCCTGTGGGCTATTTTCAGGAATTCCAGAACATTCCACCAATGGCCTCTGGCCTTGTTTGCTGGTCAACTTTCTCTGTCCAAAGGTGTCAGGCTCCAGGCTCATATGGGCTGGGGCACTCGGCAACAGAGAGAAGAAAAAATCTGGTTATGAAGCAAGTTTCTTTCCAAAAAAATTTGAGAAACTTCTAAATCTGCATTGAGTGTTGGCTGCTGTGTGTCCGGCACTGTGTGTGCTGGGAGAGTCCGCTGGAAGTCATCTTTACCAGTGGGATTGTGTGTGGTGGGGCTGGAGTGCATTGATAGGCACAGATCAGAATAAACTGGCAATGACATTGTACCACTGTGTGAACAGAAAATTCCTAACCAGAGATGAGTTTTCCTGAACTCTCTTCTGAATTATTATTTATTGTTGTTGTTGCTCAGTCGCTAAGCTGTGTTTGACTCTTTGTGACCCCATGAACTGCAGCATGCCAGGTTCCCTGTCCTTCACCATCTCCTAGAGTTTGTTCAGACTCATATCCACTGAGTCAGTGATGCCATCCAATCTTTTCACCCTCTGTCTCCCCCTTCTCCTCTTGCCCTCAATCGTTCCAGTGAGTCTGCTCTTCACATCAGGTGGCCAAAGTATTGGAGCTTTAGCTTCAGCATCAGTTCTTCCAGTGAACATTCAGGGTTGATTTCCTTTAGGATTGACTGGTTTGGTCTTCTTGCAGTCCAAGGGACTCTCAAGAATCTTCTCCAGCACCCATTAAGGTGAGTCTATCTGGGCTAATGCCTTGCTCAGGCCACCTCCTCTGTTTCTCTCCTCTGTGTCCCTACAGAACCCCATTCCCCCATTCATTCCTCTCCTGCGTCTGTGCTATTTTGTCATGAGGATGACAAGGTAGTTCCTGAGATTCCTGATTATCAGTGTGGTTGCTTTAACACAGCTATTTTGAAAACTAGCGACATTTAAGTTGTTTTCCTTACCAAGTAATAGCAGAATATTTTCATTCAATCCCCCAATTTCATGTCTCCCAGATGACTACCTATCCTTGAGCCTCCAGGGAAAATCTGAGGGTTGGCATTGTGATCAAGGCACAGATTTTAAGGCCTCCAGGTCTACAGAAAAGTTGTATCAGATGCATCAACATATCCTGCTTCCATCTTCAGTTTGGGCCTATTCCTTGACTGCTTCTGTGCCAGTTCTGAGTACATGGGCCATCTCTCCTTAGAGGGCTGAGCTGTATGTGTCACAACTGGGTGGGTGGTGTCTGTGCCCTCCCAGTGATGCCCTGAATGGCTTTCTCAGGCCTCTGCAAAGATGCATGAAATTGGATCATAAACCAGAAGTTCCATCCCACCGCCCAGTGAACTTGGCAGGGACAGAAACATTCGTTCATCTTGCCTGGATCGTGTTTGCCCACGTGGAGTCTCTCCTCCCATTCTGGGAATGGCTCGGACTTCTTCTCCCTTCCCCTCTACAGTGAATGCTCAGCCAATTGGCTCTGGCCTTCCATCAGAGCCTCATCAGCATCCACCTTCCTCCATCCCTCATCCCTGCTAGCCCAGGCCACTGCAGCCTTCTCTCAGATAACTTTGGCCCCCTGGATCCTCATGTTGCTGCCAACAGTGTGTTTCCAGACCTGTATTCAAGTTCAGGATGACCCAAATCCTCTCCCTACCAGCTCTCCCCACTCTCTGATGCTTTTGAGAACCCAGAGAATCTCAACGACAGAAGGAGCTGACCCAGTGTAGAACCTACCCACTGCCTCCCTGCAACCCGACCCAGCAGCCTTTCCAGGTGGCCAAGCAGCCCTGCCTGAATGTCTCCAGTGAAAGTGAAATTCCTGCCACACTAGCTATTCCTCTCCAATTTGTGTTGCTCTAGCAGAAAGTTCTTCCTCAAAATCAAAAGAGAAGTAAAAAGGACCTTGAAAAGTTCTTAGAACACACATCTATTGTGGTACATGCATGACATGGGGCCAGAAAGCTACAAGGAGCTGCCCGGTCACTCAGCCAGTCAGTGCAGTTCAGGGCTGGAACAGCTATGCTGCTTTCCAAGCCCCAAGTGGAACACTCAAGTCTGCCAAGATCGGCCTGCCTCTAATGTTACCTAGCCATGTTGCTGTCCTCTGGGCCACAGCAAGCCTAGCTTCCTTCCCTCCCTGACAGACCTTGCACAACTGTTCTTTATGGAAATTATTGTCATGGGTTCCTGGCGCCGCCTTCTCTTCCCCAGGCTCAGCTGACAACAGCCCCACCCAGGCTCTTACTCATGCCTTCACCCAACCTGGAATCTTCTTTTTACTGGTTCATAGGCTGTCCTTCTTTTCAGATACGGTTCCCAGGACCTCCCTCTGGAAGCCCTGCCTGGTAACTTCTCCAATTCCTACTTAATTCTGTAGCTGTTCAGTAACGTTAGACAGAAATCCTTCTAGTGTTGTCATTGTCTTGACTGTGTCACTTCTGGTTTTTGTTTTTCTTGAATACACAGATATTCTTAGAGGCAGGGACTCATGGGGGTATTGCCTATGTGTAAAGAAGCCAGGTATGACTTTTTCATTGGTAATTGTTGTCTAACTTCTGAATTTTGTCCAACTTCATGTGAAAGAAGTGAAGCCCAGAGAGGCTGGGTAATTCCCAGTTCTCTTGGCTGAGTGACGTCAAAGCAGACTAAAACCCAGTTCTCCTGACTCTCATTCCAGTATTTTTTTTAAGACATCCCCTGATCTATACAGAATTTCAACACATCAGGTGTTCATGTAAACGATTTACCTGTTAAGGTTTCTGTACAATCTCTGAGTAACATGATCATCTCCTTTTAATAATGACAACAAGTTCATATATCATTGCTAATTGAGCCTTTGTTTATTTCCAGACTTTGTGAAGAACTCTGCATACATGGCCACGTAATAATTGTCTTTTTGGTTACAACAGTGATTTTTACCAAAAATCTTCATTTAGGATAAGTGGGCAAATTGAGAACAAGGCTACAGTTCTTAGTCACATTCCCACATGTACTATAAGCAACTTCAAAGGAGGGCTATAGTTGAAGCAACGCCCCTAATATTGCAATTTAAGCTTTTTACGCTCAGTTCCCTGAAACCACACTCAAATTTTCAGTTCCCCAAATAGAAATGAACTGAATAGACATTAACAACGTAATCTCTCCACTTCTTTGAAAGTTGCAAACTCGCAGCAGTTTCTCTTACAGTTGATCATAGCCATAACGAAACTAATCATAATTCCTTCTCCTCAGCCTCTGAAATACGTCATTTGGAGAATCTTTCCTTATTGAGAAATAAAAGGAGGATAAAAATCATATTGGAGACTAATAAACTCACATGGTGGTGTTTTCATTCCTCTGCAGCCTCAGGGAATAGATAATTTTCTTTAAACAAAATTTTTAAATGTGAACTAAAAGGTACATTTTTTTAGTTGAAGACATCAGACATCACACTAGAGTGATAACTTTTCCTTTAGAAGTTTATGAATTTGGGGACAGAAAAAGTCTTCTTTATCTTCAGATATCTTTAGCTACATCATATATTGTAACTAACGTCATTAAGTCCAGGGACTGACCCAGATTGAGAAAAAAATACGACATGTGTTCTAAAGGCATAAACATCTGGGACAGCTGTGGCTGCAGCTCAAAGGGGAGGCATCGCGTCCTCCTGTGGGGACAGCCAGGGCTTCACAGGGGCTAAACACACACAGCAGGAGGAGGTATGTCCTTGGAATCAAATAGGGTACCAGACAGAGCAGGCATTTGTTGAATGCATCCTGGAGAGTCAGACATGGTCTTCAGTGAATTCTGAAGCCAAAAGAAAACTGCATGGAAGTCTTGGCTGTAGCATCAACAAGGAAGTTGTTGTTTAATTGTTAAGCTATGTCCGACTCTTTGCGACCCTATGGACAATAACCCATTGGGCTCCTCTATCCCTGGGATTTCCCAAGCAAGAATACTGGAGTGCTTTGCCATTTCCTTCTCCAGTGATATTCCTGACCTAGGGATCGAACCTCCATCTCCTGCATTGGCAAGCGGGTTCTTTACCGCTGAGCCACCAGGGCTGACTCTTAGCTAAATAGGTGGCATGATTTGAGAGTCAAGAGTAAGCCAACTTCAGACTAGAGTTTCCAGTGCACCTACAGGTGGTCCAGCTGCCCCCAGGAGAGCCTTCCTCAAGGATCTGCTCAGAGATGTGGTGTATTCCTTTCAGAGGATATATGTCCCCCATCCTCTGACAAGGAAGGCAGGCTGAGCTAAAGAGGAAGACACTCCCTTACTTAAAATATGATAGAAATGTTGGTGTTAAGATGGAAAAATAAATTACCTAGTAATTGTAAATTCATAGCCTGGGACCAAAAGAGAAAAATTTCCGAACTGAAAAAGAAATTAAGAAAGGAATCCCTAAATGGGTAAGTGGCAGTTAAAATGAAAAGTGTTATAGGGAACTTGGAACTCCTTGCATGCCTTAACAGCTGGGACTAGGGATTAATGCCCACACAGAGAGGGAAATTCATCCAGGAACCCCGTGTGGGTGGGCAGCTGGAACTCAGTGGCCTGAATTGATTCTGCAGCCCTTAACATTGCCCTTTGTAAGAAAATCACTGCCCGCCTAAGCCAAGAAAGAGGTAATAAAGCTCCCTACCCACCTAGGCCAATGGATGGAAACAAACACACCTGCAAGTCATCAGGATACAGGACAGGGTCCAAATTTAAGCCAACTAAGTAGTTCAGGACCCAAAAGGAATAAGTCAGTGTAAACATTAGACCAGCTCACTCAAATCCGTAAAGTCCCAGCAAAATGTAAATGAGAGACTGTCACCAGAAGCAAGTCACAAGGTTTGTCTACGTAAAATATCCTCACGGACGTTGTCTATGTAAAATATCCTCGAATGGCAAGATTATAGCCAAAATCATAAACCATATGAGAAGATGAATGACCCGGAAGAAGAGGCAAGAAGAACAACAATCCTAGAGATAAAGAGGCAACTTTTAAGACTGTTTGCAGAAATAGAGAAGTAAATAGAAATCACACTGTAAAGAAAAAGTCAATATGAGAAAAGAAGAATAATAAATTCTAGAAATATAAGTCAATGAAAAACTCATGACACCCCAAACATGGTTTCTCTTCATTCACTTTAGGTACATAAGAACTGTTTCTAAAAACTGACTATGCTGTGATTAAAAATAATAATAATAAAAACAAAACTTTAAAATCTCAGTAGCATAAACAACAAGGATGTATTTAAAACTCACACTGTCTGCCATGCATTGTTGGTGGCGGCAGTGTAGCTTCTCAATGTCATTCTTATTCTAGGACTCAGGATAATGAACATTGTATTTTGCAACAAGAGGATACAACTTGTTGAAAGGTCTCACACTATGTTAAATGTTCCAATCAAGAAGTGACATGTCTGCCTACAAACCATTGGCCAGAACTGGTGATATGGTGCTACAGTGGGGAGCAAAGAAATGTTATCCTCCTGATGGCCAGAAGGAGAGAACCAGAAGTGATTTAACATTAGAATTTTTTTTCACCCATGGGAACATACGAATTTCCAGTTGATCATTAATATCCTACTGTTTTAAAAATATTATAGTGCTAATTACAAAATGCTAATATTCTGGGTGATGGTAACATAGCTATCTGTGACATTATTCTTTGTGTACATGTTCTCTAGAATGGAGTAAGCATGTCTCCATCATGACTCTGATGTAGTGGTGCCCAGCATTTTTGGCAGCAGAGACGGGTTTCATGGAAGACAGTTTTTCCACTGAGGGGAGAGGGTGGTTTCAGGATGATTCAAGCACGTTAACATTTACTGTGCACTTTATTTCTATCATTATTTCATCAGCTCCACTTCAGATCGTCAGACATGAGACCCCGGAGACTGGGGACCCCTGATAGAGTATCAGTGCTTTGGATCAGGATAAAAGATAGGAAAGAAGAAATGAATGCATGGTAAAAGCAAGCTTAAATGAAAATTTCCTGTTCACTTTCAGCAACTGGTATAAGCTCCTTAGAATATCAGAAAACCTCTCTGTAATGACTACTGTAGAAATCTAGTCTCATTTCCCAATCTACTGTCAAACCAAAGTATTCATAATGTTGATGATGCCATCCAGCCATCTCATCCTCTGCCACCCCTTTCTCCTCCTGCCCTCAATTGAATTCGTTACAGTATTGTTTCTGTTTTATGTTTTGGTTCTTTGATCACAAGTCATATAGGATCTTAACTTCCCAACCAGGGATTGAACCCCGAGTGCTGGATAGCAAAGTCCTGCAATGCATTTGTTATTACTAACTTTCCCTTTTCTTCCCCAGATCAGCACTACTCAGGAAAAAATACAATTTTTACTGAAAGCCCTTCTCACAGGCTAGGTTAAATGTTAGACCCTAAACTCCTAAACATCCTTCTTATACTAACAGCCAACTTCTTAGGGGTTTTTCATGTCTGCTTCCCCTATGGGCAGTGAGTGCACAAGAGTATCCTTGTGACATTGGCATCTATCAAAATGTCTAGTATGTAGTGCTAAATAAATCCTTAAATGTGTGAAAATGTAAAATTTGTAACAAACCTCAGTGATCCTTGGTAGGAGAAAAAGCAAAGGCCAAAGAAAACTTGACCACCTGCAGGAAATCAGCATCAAATTACCATGCATGCCACTTTGGCAATTAACAAAAGCAAAATATTCTACCCTGCTTTCTGTTGCTACATGAGATAATGATGTTTCATTTAACTTTTCTTACAATCTTTCCACATCTGTCATTTCACTGGATTCTCTCAAAATTCCTCCCGGGTAGGCAGACCAAGTGTTTATTTTCCATGATGAACAAAATAAAACATTGAAACAAGAGAAGTCTACTCACCTGCCCTAAATCATACAACAAATAAAGCAGAACTGTTTTTAGAACCTAGAATTTAGGACAACAAGCTCTTCCCACTAGATCACACTGTTTGGTTACAACGGCAGTTTCAGAGTCTTATCTCCGGAATTGACTTGGGTCTTTCCCTAGGCAGGGCTTCCATGGTAGTTTAGCTGGTAAAGAATCTGCCAGCAATGCAGGAGACCCTAGTTTGATTCTTGGGTCAGGAAGTTCCCCTGGAGAAGGGATAGGCTACTCACCTCAGTATTATTGGGCTTCCCTGGTAGCTCAGATGGTAAAGAATCTGCCTGCAATGTGGAAGGTCTGGGTTCAATCCCTGGGTTGGAAAGATCCCCTGGAGGAGGGCATGGCAACCCACTACAGTATTCTTGTCCAGAAAATCCCATGGTCTCATGAAGTCAGACATGACTGAAGCGACTAAGCATATACACACAGTCATTTATACACTCTTGAAGGGCTTCCTTGGTGGCTCAGATGGTAAAGAATCCACCTGCAATGCAGGAGACCCAGGTTCGATCTCTGGGTCAAGAAGATCCTCTGGAGAAGGGAATGGCAACACACTACAGTATTCTTGCCTGGAAAATCCCATGGACAGAGGAGCCTTATGGGCTACAGTCCATGGGCTTGCAAGGAGTTGGACAGGACTGAGCGACTAACACGTTCACATTCCCCAGACAGATTCAGCCCTCCTGGGGACAAGATCCAATGCAGCCCAGTAAAATAGCTTTGGGATTTATGAGAAACTGGATCATCTGTGTACAGGAGGCCAGCATCCTAGATATATGACAGAGTGAAAACTTCAGTGTTTAAATCAGCATTTGGGTGAAGATTTGTTCAGTTTTAGGGAGAGAAACCAGCCTGGAACGAGCACACAATATTTTAAATCATATCTCTTCCATTCATTTCCCATATGACCTTGGGAAATCACCTTTCCTTCCTGGATCTCCATTTCTCTAAGGCCCTTCTGCTCTGACATTCTTTGAAGATCCTAAAATGTCTAAATATATGTTATAAAAGGTAATGTTCCTTTTATTCTAAAAAGCATTAAATAGATTCAGGAATACCTGGGTATAGATGAAATGTGGAAATCAGAAAACCAATTGCCTTTATGTATATAGCAACATAAAAATCACCATATTTTAAAAACGCTTCTATTTCCTCTCCCATTAACAGATGGGAAGCAGTTTGATGGAGTTTATTGGATGAAGCAGCTGCCATCTGAGCAGTCACACCACATGAGTGACACTAATGAGACCGGTGAAATATTCAAGAGTCCAAGACTCCCCCCCAGGAAATCACTGCATCTCTATCAGGGTCATAGTGGGCATGTTTGTGAGTTAGTCCTCAGCTCTAAAAATAGGCTGTGTAAATAATAAGGCTTATAATGATGATGACTATTATTTATAGCTTGCCCCAGCCTCCCAGGCAAATGTCTGGGGAAGAACAAAAAGATGCTTAGTATAATTAAAACAAAGAAAATACAGAGGTGCAAGCATATGAGGAAATGAAGCATTTGAACATCAGAAGCTGAGAAATATTTGTTGGATTTGATTAATAATCACTAATGTGGATTTTATTTTAAGATCATTCAGCTAAAAAAGCAGATTGCAGGAGTTTTGTTTTATGCATAAAAAAAGCATCCTGAAACTGACTTTTCTATTAAAAAGTTCCTGTATGGCTAAACCTCTTCTGAGCTTGACTATATTTTTATACTTTACTTTTTCAGAAATAACTTGAAAGAGCAAGTTTTTCTAATCTCCAGATCTTGAGGGATTCCATTTGAGATTAACTCAAGAGATACTTACTACTAAGTGTACTAATGTACACTTTTCAAGCACACAATTTCAAGCACTGAGAATACAGATATTTTATATATATGTAATTTATGGGCTATCTCATTTAATATGTGATATATTATATATCATATATATTGCATATAACATATATTAAATGAGATAGCTCATAAATATGTATAATTCATAAATTCCAGGGGCTCAGGAAGGGATGGAGAATTAAAATACTCTGAGATAAACTGAGTTACAGGATCTGGGAATGTTGGGGACCAGAGTTCTGAAAAGACTTACTACAGAGTGCTATTGATATTTCTCCCACCTGAAAGGATATCTTGGACTTCATCCATTTGACACAGGAGAATGGGGCATTCCAGGAAGAAGAAATAGCAAGGACAAAGGAAGAGAGGAGTGATATAATACTTTAAGAGAAGAGAGAAATGCAACAGAAGGAACAACCAAAGCAAGATTGCAAATGACCACATGAGTCATATGGTGTGACCATATGAGTTCTCCGAAGAATGTCTGACTGTCCTGGGGTGATGAGGAACCACTGGGGGTGTGAATAAAGGGGCTGCCATGATCATATGTATCTCTTAGAAAGATCACTGGACAGTGTATTAGATGATCTGTATATGAAGACAGAGAGACCAATCATAATGCTGTCAAAATAACTCAGGCAAGAGCTGATAAGGGGTTGATCTGGGCAGTAGTTCAAGGGAGGATAAAAAAAGAAGATAAATATGAGACCTAAACATATCAAAGTTCCTGCTAGTATCACTACTCTAAGGCATTTCTCAAGTGATTAAAGAGCCAAAAGGCAAACACAATCAGGTGAAACCATTTAAAAAGGCCACTTTTTGTAATTATTATATGTAGTAGCTATGTGCATTTAAACATAAAACATCCATGTACTGCTCTCAGGGCTTGTAAAGAAACTCTGCAGAGTCAACCATTCTGTTTGGTGGGAAGTTTCACTCTAGTGTCCAGCGGTATTCTCAGCTCCCTACATTGAACACAATCTCTGATAACAAGAGAGAGTCCTGGTCTACGTCTGAATCAACCTGTCTGCTTGCTCACTGATAAAGCAAAGAAACTATTTGCCAAGAAAAGGAAGATCTGGTAGTCCAAGGAATTCAAGGTTTGATCTTAAACTGTGATCCATGACACCTGTTTTATTTTCGTGACTGTGGTTAGGACTCAGTTGACGACTTGAACAAGTTACATCAAGCCTTAATTTCCCTGGCTATAAAGTGGGTGTAGTCGGAAGTGATCCCTACTTAACTGTTTGTGATGCTGCATAGATGACTGGGCTATGCCTATTAAATGTTCTAAGCCTTTGCTCAAAGGCCGTCTTACATGTGTCATTACTTTGTTGACAGTGATTGTGGAGTTGGTGTGAGCTTTGTGGGTGGTGAGGTTGAGTCCCCTAGAGGGGCTGACTCATTTGGTCAAAGGTGCCAAAAGATGATGGAATCAGCAAAACCTGGACTTACCTGGTCCATCAAAGATCAAGATCAACTGACCTATGAAAGAGTATTAAAGGGTTTAGGAGAGAATGGTTAGAAGAGAATGGTTTGATGAGAATGGTTTGAAGAGAATGGGTCAAGTCATATATTCTTGCAAATCAGAGAAAGAAGCAAGAATCAAAAGCAGAAATAAGTTTATAATGCAAATAACTAAAATTGTTTTTAAAATTTGCCTAACTATGCACTGTAGCTTCACGTTCAATATCTCATTCATGCTTCCAACTGATACACAGTTCAGTTCAGTTCAGTTTAGTCACTCAGTCGTGTCCAGCTCTTTGTGACCCCATGGACTGCAGCATGCCAGGCCTCCCTATCCATCACCAGCTCCCAGAGTCTATCCAAACTCATGTCCATTGAGTTGGTGATGCCATCCAACCATCTCATCCTCTGTCATCCCCTTCTCTGCCTGCCCTCAATCTTTCCCAGCATCAGGGTCATTTCAAATGAGTCAGCTCTCTGCATCAGGTGGCCAAATTATTGGAGTTTCAACTTCAACATCAGTCCTTCCAATGAACACCCAGGATTGATCTCCTTTAGGATGGACTGGTTGGATCATCTTGCAGTCCAAGGGACTCTCAAGAGTCTTCTCCAACACCACAATTCAAAAGCATCAATTCTTCGGTGCTCAGCTTTCTTTATAGTCCAACGCTCATATCCATACATGACTACTGGAAAAACCATAGCTTTGACTAGATTGAACTTTGTTGCCAAAGTAATGTCTCTGCTTTTTAATATTCTGTCTGGGTTGGTCATAACTTTTCTTCCAAGGAGTAAGCGTCTTTTAATTTCATGGCTGCAGTCACCATCTGCAGTGATTTTGGAGCCCCAAAAAATAAAGTCAGCCACTGTTTCCACTGTTTCCCCATTTATTTGCCATGAAGTGATGGGACCGGATGCCATGATCTTAGTTTTCTGAATGTTGAGTTTTAAGCCAACTTTTTCACTCTTCTCTTTTACTTTCATCAAGAGGCTCTTTAGTTCTTTTTCACTTTCTACCATAAGGGTGGTGTCATCTGCATATCTGAGGTTATTGATATTTCTCCTGGCAATCTTGATTCCAGCTTGTGCTTCCTCCAGCCCAGTGTTTCTCATGATGTACTCTGCATATAAATTAAATAAGCAGGGTGACAATATACAGCCTTGCTGCTGCTGCTGCTGCTGCTGCTGTCGCTTCAGTCGTGTCCAACTGTGTGTGACCCCATAGATGGCAGCCCACCAGGCTCCTCCATCCCTGGGATTCCCCAGGCAAGAATACTGGAATGGGTTGCCAGTTCCTTCTCCAATGCACACATGCATGCTAAGTCGCTTCATTCGTGTCCGACTCTGTGAGACCCCATAGGCAGCTCACCAAGCTCCTCCATCCACAGAACTCCCCAGGCAAGAATACTGGAATGGGTTGCCATTTCCTTCTCCATATACAACCTTGACGTACTCCTTTTCCTATTTGGAACCAGTCTGATACACAGTAGACACCCAGTAAATGTCAGTTGCATAAACGACTTTATGGTAAGTCCTATTGTTCTCATTTTATATACAAGGAAGAGACAAGGGAGAGGGAAGTTCTGCCCAAAGTCATTGTGCCTTAAGTGCAGAAGAGCCCAGATTTAAACCTGACCTCTGCAAAACTCCTACAAGGCCCCCAGGTCTCCCTGCCTCCAGATGTCACTTTCCTTCCCTATTACCACTCTGTGCTTCATTGCTGGGGCTGCCTTTCTATTTCTGAACTAGGTAATTTTTCTCCATTCTTGACCATCGTTTGACACTATTTCTCCAGATCCTGAGAATTTATTGTTCCTTCTTCCTTTCTGGGGGACGGATGGATGGTGCTGTTTATAACCTTTTACCCATTTTGGAAGTCAATATCTGTATCACCCACACTTGCCACACAAGAGGGATCTACTTCATTAGGAATGTTCTTTACATTCAAAAGGAGGACTCTTCTTAGTAACTGACAGAAACCTAATGAGATCCTCATTCAATGGGAGAAGATCTGAGACATTTTGCTGTTTTATTAACAGAAGTTTATAAATGGTTGGGAAAAATCTCTAAAGAAATACAAGACTGGATTGAATACTTCACTCATTCAATTGTCATTTATTGAGCATCACTTTTTTTCATGTATCAGGAGTTCTTTAAGATTCTGAAAAGATACAAAGACCAATAAGACAGAGATCCTGGAGGCAGAGTTCATAGACTCATTTGGAGGCGCATACAGTCTACATTCATCATTTGTGGATTCTGTATTTGCAAATTTGCCTACTTGCTAACATCAAAATTACTACTCTCAGTGCTTTTGTGTCATTTATCAACATGCACCAAGCAACAAAAACTCAAGCCACCAATGAGCATGTTCCTAGTTGAGGTCAATTGAGAGAAAGCTCTACCTTCTTGATTCATGGCACACTGTAGACAAGTGCCATGTTTTGTTGTCTATGTATTAATAGTACCGTGTTTTCACATTTTTGTATTTTTTTGTTGATTTCACTCTCTGGTCCTCAAGCATTGCGATGAAGTGCTGTCTGGTGTTCCTAAGTGCAATAAGGTGGGTGCTGTGCCTTAAGAAGAAAATGCCTGTGTTAGACAAGCTTCACTCAATCATGAGTTACAGTGCTGTTGACTGTGAGTTCAATGTTAATGCATCAACAGTATATATTAAATCAGTATTTTTGAGCAGATTTTGGGCTCCAAAACCACGGCATATGGTGACTGCAGCCATGAAATTAAAAGATGTGTCTTGGAAGGAAAGCTATGACAACCCTAGACAGAGTATTAAAAGGCAGAGACATCACTTTGCTGACAAAGGTCTGTCTAGTCAAAGCTATGGTTTTTCCAGTAGTCATGTATGGATGTGAGAGTTGGACCATAAAGAAGGCTGAACATCAAACAATTGATGCTTTCAAATCCTGATACTGGATAAGACTCTTGAGAGTTCATTGGACCATAAGGAGATTGAAACAGTCAATCCTAAAGGAAACCAACCCTGAATATTCATTGGAAAGACTAATGCTGAAGCGGAAGCTCCAATACTTTGGCCATCAATACGAAGAGCCAACTCATTGGAAAAGACCCTGAAGCTGGGAAAGATTCAAGGCAAAAGGAGAAGGAGGAGGCCTAGGATGAGATGGTTAGATAGCTTCACCAACTCAATGGACATGAATTTGAGCAAACTATGGGAGTGAAGGATGAAAATGTTATCACCAGAAGCTCACAGGAGCCTAATCTTGAATTTTTCCTAGGAGCAATGGTTCAATATTTGTTAGGTCAACGTTTGTGGTGATTTCATAGAACACAGTCACTGGGAATAACAAAAATCAACTACATATAAATTTATCAGATTCACACAACTTTTTGAGTGATATGATAAAGGTATGAATGCAATACTATGAAAGCCCACAAGAATGAACATTTGACTTGGCCCTGGAGAGTTGAAGGAAGCTTTTCAGATGGGTTGTTTTTGGACCAGGATGTTTAAAATGAATAGAAACTCAATAAATGGAGCAGGCTGGAAGGTCATTTAAGGGAGAGAACCATGTGCAAAGAAGGGGAGCCTGACACGCTGTGAATTAAAACATGATGATTTCGGCCATCTTAAGTCATAGGCTCCAATTCAGCCACAGGCAATGATTTTCAGCCATTACCAAGTTTCTGTACATAGTTTGGGCTGTGATTTTTCTTTTTTTTTTTTTTTCTACAACAAGGAAGTGTGCAGCGTGTCAGCTGTGAAAATTGGCTCAATATTCATAATCAAATCTATTACGCTCCCTCTGAAGCCAGGGCCATGTTTCCGTAGAAACACTCAGTTACATAAAAGAAGCCTGGCCTGCAATGGGCAAGAAACCCCACCACCCTTGGAAGCCATCATCGTCATACTAGAGGGAAGGAGCGATATAATTCCTGAGGAACTAAGTGAAGTGGGAGGACAAAATAAAGATTTCTCCCTGTGAAGTAGTAGGCAGAGAGCGCTGCAGGGGTTCAGCCTCCATTCCAAGTTCTAATCTATGAATCAACGCACCAAACACCAAGTCTGAAATGAGCACCTACTGAATGCCCAGTTAGTCAACGCACTGGGAGGAAAAGCACACATACACACACAAAACTATTCTTTCTTTCACAGTTTCAGAGCTGACATCAGCTCTCCCATCTATCTGCTGGGATAAGTTTTATTATTCTAATTTTAGAGATGAGAAAACTGAAATTCCAAAGGATTAAGTAACATAGGTTCGTACAGCCAGTGAATGACAGAATCAAAATGTATGTTCAGCTTTGACTCCAAATAAAGTGAAGGTTTTCTCTGTGTCTCAGATAAGATCCTTGTCCTCAAGAAACTTGCATATGTGATGAAGCAAAGAGTGAGTGGATCAGATTGTCAACTTCACAGAAGTTTAGAAGAAAGAAGTGTGAGCCTATAGTTCACCATTGTCCTGAAGGCATCATTAGCCTTGGAACCAGTGGTGTTTGACAGCTGGAGATGGGGCAGTAAGTCGTTGGAGGTGTGTATATGTTTATACACACAATCAAAGGATCAGAACAGAAATGTCTTTGGAAGCACCAAGGGGAGCTATGCTGAGAAGTGAAGTGAAGTGAAATTCGCTCAGTCCTGTCCAACTCTTAACGACCCCATGGACTTAGTCCATGGAATTCTTCAGGCCAGAATACTGGAGCAGGTAGCCTTTCCCTTCTCCAGGGGATCTTCCTGACCCAGGAATCAAACCAGGGTCTCCTGTGTTGCAGGCGGATTCTTTACCAACTGAGCTATGAGGGAAGCCCATGCTGAGAAGGGAAAATCTTATGTGTCCAGGGATTTAGAAGGAATGTTCCACCTGCCCTAGGATGAATCTCAGTGGATGGAGAGGAGCCCTGGGTGGGATCAGCTCTTGTTGCTTTGTCTCCACAGGGGATCACTTGTACCCATCACTTTCAACCTTATTGCTCGCTCAACAATATTATTGGAGACCAGTTTGTGCCAAGTATTGCTCTCAGCACTGGGGATGCTTCCGAGAATGTGTTTCCAAATGTCAGAGAGTAGAACTGGTCCACGGAGGGCAATGCAGAGCCCCTGGATGATGATGGCACTTCGCTCCTGGTCTTTCTCATCACTGTCTCCTTTTCTTCCTCCAAACTGCAGTCAGTCTCCTTATTTGAGGTTCCAGTCAAGGCTGCCCAGCCCATGGGAGTTCCCAGAATCAAGTGTAGCCTTCTCAGGTTGATTTTCAGGGTCTCCATTCTCAGCCACACTTTCTCCAGCCCCTGACATTGCAACCACACCAGACCTCTTTGTCCCTCTACCTGGAGGGACCTTATTTCCCTCTACCTTGACCTCATTTCCTGCCTCCTGAAGTCTAGTCATCCTTCAAGGTTCAGCTTAAAAGAATCTGAACCCAATTTTCCCCAATCACAATGAACTCCTTGTCCTGAGCCCACATGAAAATACGTGTTTTAGCCTATTTTCTCTTCTGCCTTGTCATAAACTGGGCTGGCAATCAGTCTGTCTACTTCTCAGGCCAGGGGCGTGTGTTATGTCACCATCATTTGGTTTAGCACAGTGCCTGGCCCTTTGTCAAAGCTCAAGGTATCTCTTTAAAAAAATACATACATGACAAGGATGTCCTTAAAATTAGAACAGTCTGGTTTAAATTTAATTTAATTAAGGTTCATTTTAGAAAATGTATATTTTGAAGAAAGACCACTGAAATTTCATCTCAACCTACCTGCCCCCTCACTGACAGCTTAATTTCACTGTAATCTTTATTATAGTAAACTCTAAACTTGTTATTAGTATTACTGACAAAGTTGAAAGACCATTTCATCCGATTATTGTGTCTTAGGAAACACATAATTATTAAATTTCACACTAATAATTAGAAACCCTATTATTTCACAATGGGCTAGGCAACACCACGCAGGTAGCCCTCAATTACTGAAACAGAAGCCCTCTTTAAGTGTGTGGAAGTGAAATTTCATACATCAAATAGTCTCTTCTCACCAACTTCAGCTGTGTTATTAGAGACAGACGAGTGTGAAGTAAGGAGTCCTCCCGTGGTCTGAAATGACGATGTCGCATGGGGTGAATGGTGTCTGTGGCTGGCTTGTCCTTGCCCTCCTCAGACCCTGACCAGGTTCACGGTGGATTGAATAAGTCAGAAACTTTGCTGTGTATATGTACAGGGGTGGAGCAAGAAGGATTTTCCAGTAGAGCCGCCCAAAGATAATACAGGTCTTTGCAGGGATTGACAACATGGTCTGGTTCAAGTACAGGCAACTTGACTGGCAAAAATAAAAAATGGAGACCTGTGCATTCTGATCCTAAGGTCCCCTACCAATAGGAAGACTATTTCATTCTAACTAGACTGTGCCTTCCTGGCCCCTGTCTGAATTCTTGCCAAAACTCAGAGCAGGAGCTCCCTCAAGAAGAAGAACTTGACCGAGGTCTCCTGAAGCTTTCTAACTCCAGAACCAGGACGGCCTGATGCGCCCAAACCACACATTCCTGGAGCAACTGCTGCAGCCCCCAGCACGTTCGCGGCCTGACCCCTTGTAGGGGTTTAATAAAGTTTCTCCGATGCTCTGGCTGATTGACTGGGAAAGGAAGCAGGAGAGGCCTGTGCCTGCAGGAGGGCCCCCCCAACAGGAGCTCTGACTCACAACCTGTTTGGCAACGAGCAGCCCTCTTTGGTTTCCTGAATCTCTCTCTCTTAATGGCAGATGTTTTAAAACAATGATCGTGACAATGACACTGTAATCCCCTACTTTCCCTTGCATCATAGGGTTTTTTCAAGTGTTTTTGCAGACTTGCTCTGAAGGGTAATAACATTTTTTGGACTAAGCATTTGCAAAGACTTTTGAGGGTCCCTTCAGATAAGGGCAGCCCCCAGGGCTGGGAATCTGTTAATAGTCCGTGCCGGGAGGGGCAGGGAGGAGAACTGGATTCAAAATCGAGGGTAATTTGGAAGGGGGTGGTTGAGGCTGGGATGGTCCGGCTGGGTGCATGGGCGCACATTTGGAAGTGCGGCTAGAGATTAATCAAAAGACCGGTCCCCCGTCCTTTTTCTTTTTAGAGAAATAGTTGGTATGGTGGAATTCCGTGTGTAGAAGTAGCAGGGGCAGATGCAGACTTCCCCTTGGAGGGCAAAGCCAGAGGCCAAGGCCGAAAAAAAGAGCAGGAATAACCGCGTGTGGAGGTGGTCAGCACTATGGGTCTGGGAAGGGAACCCGGCCGGATGACGGCGGGGGTGGGGCTCCCTGGGGGCCGGGGCGGGGCGGCCGCAGCGGGCGGGGCTGGGGGCGGGGCTGGGGCGGGGCTCGGGGCCGGCTCGCAGGCTGCGGCGGCCGCGGGAGAGGCGTCCACAGCGGCGGCGGCTGGGGCAGAGGCGGACGGGCGGCGGAGCAGGGCGGCGGCGACTCGGGGTGAGCGCGGTGCGGGCGCGGCGGGGTTCGCGGCCGGGGGCCTGCAGGGACGCGGACTCCGGAGGCGCCCGGAGAACCCTGCCATCCTTCCCCAGCTCCCGACGCAGCCTTCGGGGAAGGGCGGGCGGGAGGGCGAGCCGAGGACCCAGTTCTTTTACCACGTCTCCGGCGATCGCCGTCCAGATGTCCGGTTGGAGCCCTTTTGCCCTTCTGCGGAGCACAGCCTCGTGATTGTGCCCCGGATCATCTCTCTCGTCGCTCAACCGCTCAACATCTTTCCCCTTCAACCCCAGCGCCAGGTAGCTTGGGCTCCAAAGCCAATTCTTCCAGAAGACCCCCAACTCTGCTTCCCCGTTCCCACCACCAGAGACCCGGCTCCCCACCACTCCCTACCGCCCCCAGAGGCAGGGACGACCCCCGCTCCCTGGGGCCTGCACACCTGGACGTTTGTGCTGCCACCTGCCAGGGAGATTATTTGCCAGCCAGACGGCCCGCAGCTGTGCGGGGACCCAGACCGCCTTGCCATCACCCTCCCCCTCCCCCACTTAGAATCCCAGTCTGAAGAAAGGGACTTCACCGGATCCTTAGCTTTGGGAACAATTTGACCCACTTCCCAAAAGACTGGTCCCAAGCCAGCCAGGCTGTTTGGTGGCAACACCTGTCGTGCCTGCCAGCCGAAGGACTGAAGAGCCTCTGTTATACCGGGCCAGAGGGTCCCTGCGTCCTTCTCCAGGCTCCCCTGATTTTGTGACCAGCGTTCCCAGAGACTGGGGCCACGAGCTTTTGTCATTTGCCGACCCCACCCCGCGTTCTCCAGAATTCCCCTCCCCTGTAGGGTCCAGGACTGATGGGCAACAGTACTGGCCCTGGCCTCTCCTCCCTTGCCCCTGTTTCCCCCTCCGCTCCCCCCAGGGAACCCAGGGCAGAGTCCTGGAGCCTGTATGCAGGGCCTTGATCTCCCTACCAGCCCTTTGGCCCTCCTTCCCTTCCCTGTTAGAAACTTTCCCCTTCTCTCCAGTCACCATCACTCTGGTCGGGCCCGGGGCCATCTGCACAGCGCCGTGTCCCCAGGGCACTGAAAGCTGGGCTGGGACCGTGGGCTGGGACGTGTGCTGGGCCAGTGTAAGGAGGGTGGCTGACAGCCAGGTCAGGCTGGGCATCTGGGCCCGAGTGTTGGTGCGGGGGGTGGGGACGGGCAAGGTTTAGGGTGGGCCATTGGCTTTCCCTGAGCACTGAAGGAGGTCCAAGAGCTTGCTTTGCTGTAGAGAGAGAAGGCAGAACAGGGGCTGTTTTTCCTGCGTGCTTCTGACTGTCTTGTGTTGCTATGGTGACAGTTTTGCCTCTCTTCCTTCTTCTGACTCTTCTGGGAGCTGGTTTTTATTGGTCTGTTGTCCTGTCTTTTATGGCTCTAATTTCTCCTTTCTATTTGCTCTGAAATAAACAGTCGTAAACCTGGGCCCCAGGCCGGGGGACTGGCAAAATCTCACCTCCTCCTGGCCCCCAGGCTCCAGTGAGGGGAGGGTAGAGGAGAGAGGTAGAGACAGACCTGGCCACACCATCTCCTGCCCCCAGCTCTGGGATGGGGGCTGTGGCATCACAGCCTGGGGCTCACAGTGGATAGCACCAGGGCCCCAGTGCTAATAATAGACCCAGGTGTGATGCAGAAGCCCGGGATATTATTTCCTTTCATCTTCAAGGCAGTTCTGTGGTGTAGGGTCCGTCTCCACCTTGGAGATGCCAAGACTAAGCTCAGAGTGAGCTATTTCCCTCAGGTCACTCTGCTTTCAGCACATAGTGGGCACTGAGCTTTTGTTGAATGGATGGAAAAGTGATGGAGCTGGTGGGCAAACACCCAGCTCACTCCCTGGCCACCCCACAGGCTTCCAGGTACTGGTCCCAGGAGAGGGATAACAGAGCTCCCTAAACCTTCGTGCTGGGAGACTCGAGTGGGAAGGGTGTTCCCTAGTTTCTCCGGTAGACCCCTCCAGAGGCCCCTGCCAGAGAGCTACCTGTAAGGTCCTTTGTGTACCCTTGACTCTTCAGGTTGGGGGAGCTGAAGTTGGGAGGAGAGTCAAGCCACTTGGGACTTCCTGTTTTTACTTAGCACCCAGAAGCATTCGGTTTGCTTTTACTCTCAGAGCCGGGTGAGTCGGGGACACGGAGAGCTCAGGAGATCTTCCCAAGCCAACCCTGGGCGAGGAGTTCAGAGCTGTCCAGGCCATGGGTCACCAACTGTCAGCTGTCAGTGACACACTCCCAGAGAAGCTGTTCCCCCCTTTTATTTTTCCCTTCACCACACACTCTTTTCTTCCCCACCCTGCCCCCCCACCCTTTACTTTGCGGGTGTTCTTGGCCTGTTAGTAATGAGCTGGAAAAGCGTCATGGTGGCAGGAAAAAAACAGGGAGTCAGCAGCCCATTGTCAAATTCCAGCCCTGGGGCAGTCACTCATGTGGACCTCAGTTTTAACCTTTAAAATGGGGTTGATAGCATCTCTCCTCCTGGCCACAGTTGGCTTGTTTTTGTAGCTGGAATGCAGTAGCTTACAGGGAGTACATTTTTTTTGCAAAATTGAAAGCCTGGGGAGCCCATCATGTCCTCTTCCTGTTGGGAGGTCTCCATGTTAAAGACACCCCCAAACCACTGCTCAGAGATGAAGAATTGATTTAAGAATAATTAATCTGTGAAAGCTTAGGATCAGAGGCATTCTCCAGTCTGCAGGTCCAGACTTGATGCTGGATCAGTCTGTTTCTTTAGTTATGCACCTTCTGTTAACTGAGCATATACTCTGTACCAAATATAGTTTGGGGAACTGGGGATTTTAAAAAGTGAACACTATTTCTGTTTTCAAAGAATGTAGTCTGAGGGTAAAGACAGACGTGAAAGGAGAGCCTTGCAATCCGTAGGAGAGGTGGGTGATCAAGGAAAAGGTAGGGTGATGGGGACCCAGAAATGGTGACTTGACTCGGCCCCCATGTTAGGGTGAATCATTCATCCTGTGCTTTGTGACTGAAACACAATTCTCTTGCCTCTGCCCACGTGGCAAGCCCTCGGTCCAGCCCTCCCAGCCAGAGGGGATGGTTGCTGAGCCCCTCATTCAGCTCTGTGAGCAGTGTCAGGTTTGTGGCAGGGGCCAGTCCTGCCTTCCTTCCTGGCTTTTGACTCATCCACTCACCGTAGCCTCTGGCTCCGAGTTCATCTTGGTCAAATCCTTTCTCCAAGGCTGCAGGAATTACCTGCCAAGGCAGCATGGTGACTGGAAAGAAAGTGGACTTTTGGAGTCACTCATAAATTCAAACTCTCCTACTGCTGTGTCCTAGGGGTGGGCTCCTGGAAGAGCATCTGACCTCCCTGAGCCTTGGCTGTTGCACCTGTAAAATGGTAATAATGAGACTTGCCTTCTAGGAAGTGAATGATCTTATGCATTTATAGGGTCTGGCCTGGTGCCCACCTCACACTTGCTGTTATTTAGTTATATTGATTAGAAAGGAGTTCTCAGTTACTGGCCCTCTGGGTCCTTTTAGAGCCACGGTGGGGAGCTTTTTGATCTAATTCTGGCCTTCAGAGATTCATTATTGGGGAAAGTTAAAAATCACCCACACTCCTGTTCTAAGCACTGCTGGTTAATCTTTGAGTTCTCTCTCACCAGATAAACTATGCTGAGCAACGTGGTGTTTGATGTCCTCAAAAGGGAACAAATTTGAAACGGCAACAAACACCCTGGGTTTAAGAAACGTGTCACTATGAGAATACTTTGATGTAGTTCCACTGTTTCTTTTTGGTGTCAAGTTCCAAAAAAAAAAAAAAAAATCATTGCCATTGAGGAGATTACTGCATATGTTTTCTTCTACAAGTTTTATGATTTTAGGTCTTACATTCAGTCTATTTTTTGAGTTACTTTTTGTGTGCAGTGTAAGATAGTGGTCCAGTTTGGTTCTTTTACACGTGGCTGTCGTTTTCCCAACACGATTTATTGAAGAGACTGTCCTCTCTCCATTGTATACCCTGGCTCCTCTGTCAGACAACACTTTGAAATGAGTGCTTCACATTTTTATTCTGGGCCTGTTTAGTTTCCTTTTATTTTCTTAAGTTACACTACCTATGGAAATACATTTTCTCAAATCATCACTGCAACTCTGTGATATTAGTATTTTTTGTGCCCTTTGGACAGTGAAGGAAATTGGCAAAGGTCTCTGGTGCAGAGTCCAGCAACTAGTAAGTGGCAGGGCCAGAATTTAAAACTGGGTCCTACTTGCTCTTCGTGCCAAGGTACACAGCACTGTCATCTTCCTTGGCTGGTGTGTCAGTGACCTAAAATAATTGTGTTTGGAGCATGGGAGCAGATTTTAACAGGGGTGGGACCGGTCAGGACTGTAACTCAGACCCAGGCTCATAGTAAGTATTTAGAGACTTTATTGGGGTTTTGCTGTCATCACAGCATTATCAAGGTTTTTGGCAGTTGGCTGAGGTGTCATTCCTAGAAGTGGTGAAGAGGAGAGGAGTTTGGCATGTGCAAGTTCAGAGAAAATTTTGATGATGCTTGAAATAGCTTTCTTTGCCTAAGAGTGGGTTACCGGTTTGTCATTGACATAAATTGAACTGATTTTCGGACTGAACGTATGAATGGAAAGTATGACAGGCACATCCCAGGGATAGGGGGACAGAAGCAAGAAGGTCAGAAAACCTGGTCAGCGGCCCAACAAATACAGGGGTGGTTGGGATTCAGTCTATTGGTATAACTCATGGCTGGGAGATGGAGGTAGGAAAGTGATTACAGAATGGCCCCCTCCTAGCATTTCTTTCCTGGGTGATTTAGAAATTGAATTTCTTTGGCCCAAGGACCCCATTGTTCTGAAAACGGTGCCATGTTTGCCGGCAACATGCTTCCTGGTCCAGCTTAACTCTGCTGACAGATCCGTTTCTATTTGCAATTATCTCAAAGCCTGAGTCTGGTGTCTGCTTGTTTAATGACTTCACTTTCTAATAAAAATTCTATGTGGCATAGATAATTAGATCTTTAAAATGAAACTGGGGAAATGGGATGCCCCCGAAGAGTTGAATTGCAGTTTTATGATGGATCAAGCGTAAAAAATGGGATCATTCACTCATTCACTTAGCAAATGTGTATGAGACTGGTTCTTGCCCGGTGCTCTGCTAGACAGAACACAAGGATCAGGATGGTTTTGCCGCTGCCCGCAGGTAGTGCTCACTCCAGGACAGGCAGGGGAGGAAACACACACCTGAGATGGAGCTTGGAGAATGTCATAAAGAAAAGCAGTGCAAGGGGGTGGGGAGTGGGGAAGTGTCATTGTTTCAACTCTTATTGCAACACAGTCCATTTTGCTCCCCATGGGTGTTGTCTGCAGTACACCTCTATCACACCTGACACTGCAGGGAGAAGAAGCCTGGAAGAGAAAAGTTAAAGCCTGGATGGTGAACGACTCAGCTCTATTCCTAGCTTCCTGCATTGGGGAGGAGGAGCGGTTCTCTGTAGGAGACCGCCCCCCGCCCCCGGCCCATAGCTACAGTTTACGGCTTCCCAGGTGGCTCAGTGGTAAAGAACCCACCTGCCAATGCAGAAGCCACAGGAGATGTGGGTTCGATCCCTGGGTCAGGAAGATCCCCTGGAGAAGGAAATGGCAAACCACTCCAGTATTCTTGCCTGGAGAATCCCATGGTCGGAGGAGCCTGGCAGACTCAGGCTGCAGTCCTTGGGGTCTCAGAGAGTCAGACGCGACAGAGTGATTGTGCAGGTGGGCACACAGCCATAGTTTCAGTTACCCATTCTCAACCTCAGTCTGAAAATAGTAAATGGAAAATTCCAAAACTAAGCAATTCATAAATTTTATGTTGGGCACCATTCTGAGGAGTGTGATGAAATCTAGCACTTTCCGGCTCAGTCCTACCTGCAATGTGAATCATCCCTTTGTCCAACATATTCCTCCTATTAATCACTTAGTACCCATCTCAGTTATCGGATAGACTCTGGTGGTATCACATTACTGTTGTTCAAGAAAGTCTTATTTTACTTAATAATGGAACTAATGTGCAAGAGTAGCGATGCTGGCAATTTGGATGGGCCAAAAAAGGAAATTGTAAAGTGTTTCCTTTCAGTGAAAAGGTGAAAATTCTCAACTTAATAAAGAAAGAAAAAAAAAATCTTTGCTGAGGTTGATAAGATCTAGAGTAAGAAATTCATGCTAGTTTTGCTGTCACACCTCAAACTGCAAAAGTCACAGCTACATGAAGAGTGTTTAGTTAAGATGGAAAAGGCATTGAATCTGTACAATAAGGTACTTTCATCAGAGAGAGGCCACATTTCCATAACTTTTATTACATCAGATTGTTATAATGGATCTGCTTTTTTATTAGTCATTGGTGTTCATCCCTGACTGTGACCAATTTATAAACTTTATCATTGGCACATGTGTATCGGAAAAATCATGGTATATATAGCGTTCAGTACTATTTGTGGTTTCCACTGGCAGGCTTGGAACAGATGGATCCCCTGAGGATAAAGGAGACTCTCCACTGTACTTTCTGTTGGTAAAACAAGAAGGCTTATTTGGTGACTTAGAAGGGAGCTTCCACATCTAGCCGATGATTTGAGCTTCTGTCCCAAAGTGATAGGTGAAAAAGCAAAGCCTGGCAGCCTTAGTCAGCAAGGTTTCAAAAACAGAGCTGGAGTGGAAAGAACCCTGGGTGTTTTCAAAGAACACAGAAATCTTGCTCTCCTTCGTAGAAAGGGGGCCAAGTCTGATTGAACATCCTGATACATAGTTGAAGGTCAAGGCTGATGACAAAAGGGAGACACAGAAGGGCCCCAGGAGGTCAGTAGAGGTGGGAAGGACCCTTACCAGCTCACTCCCACGTTCCAGAGTGTCCACCAACTGGAACGTGGAGGGTTGACCTCCACATTGTGACCACATTGAATGTGGTCTGTCCTCCATATTCCAGTCAGTAGAGGATGCTTTGGTTCCTGCAGAATGCTCTCTGTTTTAAGTTAATAACCATTTTAAAATCATTTAGTCTGATGATTTCTGGATTTTGGAATGCATTAAAATGCATAATCGCTGTGGGACCTCAGAAACAGTGACAAGCACACAACTGCCTCAACACACCATCAAACTCTCTCATCCCCAGTGTCATCCAAACTCAGGATCTTCCAGTTGCAGTGATGAGGCCAAATCCCCTGCTTCTGGAGTAAAGAAGCAGAGAAGACCCACTCAGAGCTGCCTGGGCTTTGGCAAGTTATTCCATCTTTCTTGAGTCTCGTGTTTCCCCAGTAAAACACAGGCAGCAGCAGTACCTTCTGAATAATGAGCATTTAATATCCATTTTTTTAGAGGACTTCCCTGGTGGCTCAAATGGTAAGAATCTGCCTGCAATGCAGGAGACCTGAGTTCAATCTCTGAATTGGGAAGATCTCCTGGAGAAGGGAATGGCAACCCACTCCAGTATTCTTGCCTGGAGAAGCCCATGGACAGAAGATCCTGGTAGGCTGTGGTCCATGGGATCACAAAGAGCGACGGTCCATGGGGTCGCAGGACTGAATGACTGACACTTCCACAAAGAGCTTTAGAAGCAGATATACCCATTCTATGGATGGGAAAACTGAGGTCCACAGGTGTTAGGAAACTTGCATAATGTCACATCATTCATTAGGAAGATTGCATAGCTGGTACCTGAAACCATGTCTGTGTGCTTTCAAAGTGTGGTCTGTCTTTACCTTCCACCCTAGAAATGAGATGATGCCAACACTTTGAGGTCCAGAGAGGTGAGATGGGCACATGGACATTACCTGGGAGCATCCCAGGGCTGCAGCATGAGTGCGTCTGAAGTCCACAGACCTGGGTGGAAGCCTCCTTTTCCCTTGGGCTGATCCCTTAAGCTTATTGAGTTTTCCAAGTTTTGAACTGAAGTTAATAATATTTGTGGCCCAGAAATATTGCAAAGAATACAGGCATACCTTGTTTTACTACACTTTCCAGATATTGCTTTTTTTTTTTTTGACAGATTGAAAGTTTGTGGCAACTCACAGTTAATCAAGTCTGTGCTGTTTTTCCAGCAGCATTTGCTCACTTCCTGTGTCCCTGTTACATCTCGGCAATTATGGCAATATTTCAAGCTTTTTCATTATTATTGAATTTGTTCTGGTCCCCTGTAATCAGTGATCTTTGATGTGACTGCTTCGACTGGCTGAAAGCTCAGATGATGGTTAGCGTTTTTTAGCAATAAAATTTAAATTTTGTCAACTAAGATATGTATATTTTTTAGATATAGTACTTTTGCACACTTAATAGTCTACAGTTTAGTGTAAACATAACATTTATATGCACTGGGAACTCAAAAATTTCAGGTGACTCACTCTCTGAGGTGGTCTGAAACCAAACCCACAGTATCTCTGAAGTGTGCCAGAAATAAACATGTCAGTCTTCATTTTGCCTGATCTTTTGAGAAAAGTGTGTTTGAAAAGTTCATCTACCTCCTTGGCTCCTCTTGTTGTTTTTGGTTGGAAACAGGAGGGAACTTCTTTCTCTAAAAGATGCGTTCCTGAATTGCCTTGGCAAAGCCACCCAAGTCCACTCTCCTGGACCTATGTTTCTAGCTCCTAAGCCTTTGTTTTATACTTTAAATGAACCTGACCATGTTCCTTACTGGAGTGTGACAAGGATAAGACTTCCAGTTGACATCCAGCATTACGCCCACTGTATGATCAGGCTTGCATCCTGTCCTTCCTTGATTTTGTAAATGCATATGTATTTTTTCCTTAAAGTGTTGAGGCTTCAAATCTATGCCCTAGAGCACCTTCAGAAGTAATCAATGGAGCTGTAAGCTGTTTTCTTACATTCCCTTATTTGCAAGTCGAAAATCCAAAATGCTCTGAAAATGCAGTTTTTATTTTTTTTTCATAACTCATGTGGGTGCAAAAGCTGGCTTGATGGTACATGAGACTATTTTTAGTTTGCATTTATCCCACTTGGGATGAATACGTTTTTCATCAGAAGAATGAATGCTCCAGACCCTGCTGGGGGTTCGTGTAACATGGTATCTGTACTCTATTACCTTTCTAAAATATGAAAAATTCTGAATTTGGCAGCACATCTGAGCAAAGGGTTTCAAAGAAGCGTTTATGAATCTCTCTTTCTGAAAGCCCGGAGGAACTCACAGGACCCTTGGTGTTGGGGAGACACCAGAGGGGTCCTCCAACGTCTGCCTGATTCCAGATGCTGTGGTGACATGGTTTGTCGTGTGCTCATCAAAAGCCTTTGTGGCCAGTTTTCTATTTCCTCAATTTAAATAAGAGGATATAAATTAAATGACCAGGCCTGGCACAAAAACAAAACAAAATAAAAAAACAATAACAAAACCTTTTAAAGCATGGGTTCCAAAGTTTCATGGGGACCAAGTATTTTTTTTTTAATTCCATAGAACTAAAATTAAGCTGGGAATTTTTGGTCTAGAGTGGCTTATAATTATTTTGTCATCGGCCTTGGGGGGAAGGTACGAGGGAGTTTTTCAATCCTACTCATCCTTTTAGCCTTGTGAGGAGGAAGCAGGCCTTGGAGAGTGAGCAGGAGGAAGTCAAAAGGCCCGAGTAGGCGTGAGAAGGTCTCCATTCTTATCTTGGTTTCGCTCTTGATTTGTTGAGGGATTTGGGCTCCTTGCCTCCCTTCTCTGGGCCCTTGGAACTCCATTTCAAAGTCAACTAATTCTTTCTTTCTAAGAGTCTAGGAGTTGAAGCTGGGGCCCTCAAAGAGAGTAAAAAGCGTTGATCTGCCTCCTTGACTTCATCCTTCCAGCTTCCATCTGGCTCAAGGTGGACTGGAGGAGGCGAAAGGCTCTGCTTTGGTTTCCTCTGGGCCCGTCCTCTCCGCTTCTCTCACAACACGATCCTTTGATGCTGTGGCCTGGCTTGTGTGGGACTCACCTTGACCCCTGCACCTCCCTTGCTGCCTAGGGAGGGCTCGCAGGATGTTTAACCCAGCCGTGCAGGTGACACTGCCCTGCTGGTGATGGTCAGCACCAGGGCTTGCTCTGCATCACTGGGCTACGGTCAAGGCCATGCCGGGCACGAGTGAGGGGGTGTAAGAAAGGAGGGAGGGAGTGCCCTGTTGCAGAGCACAGGACCAGTGCAAGATCTGCCCAGGGAGACGGAGATGGAGTAGGTCCCTGCCATGGCCTGTGTGGGCAAGGGGTTGAAATTAAAGCATTTAGGTAAAGGATGCTGGGGACCCGTCTAATTCCTGTCCTTCTCTCCTTTCTCCCTTTGTTTCCTCCTTCCTACCTTCTCTTCCTTCTTTCTCACTTTCTTTCTCTTTGGAGTTTACACTTAAAGTACCATCATTCTGACTTTTGCCAGGTTGAAAGTTTCCTCCAGAGTCTGACATGGTTTAAAAACTTGGTGTTTCTTTCTCTCAGAGGCCCCACCCTGTTCAACCAGGAGATACTCACTTGGAAGTAACTCATATTAGGAACTGGGGCCTTGACCTTGCACAGGGGGCTTTCCCCAATGGAGAAGTGATCTTGACTTTGGGGATCCTGAAGTCCTTCAGTTCACACGGACTGTGGGAGCCACTGGGCAGTTGTAAACATCATTGACACCAGGGCATACTGAGAGGAGGGCAGCCCTGGAGTGGCTGATCTTCATAAATTAACAAGGCCTGGGCTCCGGTGGGTGAGCGTGTATGAGTGTGAGTGTATGCCTGGTATGTGGGTGTGTGAGGGTGCATGGTGTGTCATTGTGTGCATGGTATGTGCTATGTATGTGAGTGTGTGTAGATGTGTGTGTGTCAGTGTGAACACGTGTGAGTGCATGGATTTGGAGGTCCTTTCAGATCCCAGGAGATGCTGCCAAGACTTGGGTCTAGCTCCTTTGGACAAGGCTCCCCCTCAGTCTGACTCCTGGCCTTTGTGTAGCTCACGAATGGAACTGACCTCCCAGAGGGTCCCTGGGGCTGAGGGACCCCTGATATTTCAGGGACTAATGACCACTGACAAAAGCAATGCAGAGCTTAACTGGCAGGAAGCAACTAAATTATGTTTTCTTAGGGAGAAATATCTAATCTTTCAGCTTTGGAAACCCAGACCGCTGTCAAAGCTGATTTTATACATGTTTGGAAAGATGCACATTATTTGAGGATGCGACTTTAAAAATAAGAGAAAGGCCTAATACAGGTTTTGAAAATGAAGGACTAGAGAAAATAGAAAGCAATACATCCAGTGTTATTTAGCAATCGGTTGGGGGAAGGTAGGAAAAGATTGTGAAAGCAAAAAGCAAGAGAAGCAGAAAGAGAAACGGAAGAGAAACTGAGCTGCCTTTGCCCTGTGATAGGCGGTGGGCCCGTCTCCTGGTCCAGATTCTTCTGGGCCAAAACCAGGCAGAGCTGAGAGAGTCAGGAGGCTAGAGGCGAAGGTGGGGGAGGAACACGGGGAGAAGTGGGTAGAGAATCCTTGCAGAGTTTGCTTCTACACTTCCGAGGATCAGGAAGACATCTGGGGTGATGGAGAGTGCCCTGTCCAGGGAGTCCCCTAGGGGCCAAGGTCTCCCACTGACCCAGCTGCTGCTGCTGCTGCTAAGTCGCTTCAGTCGTGTCCGACTCTGTGCGACCCCATAGACGGCAGCCCAACAGGCTCCCCCATCCCTGGGATTCTCCAGGCAAGAACACTGGAGTGGGTGGCCATTTCCTTCTCCAATGCATGAAAGTGAAAAGTGAAAGTGAAGTCGCTCAGCCGTGTCCAACTCTTCGTGACCCCATGGACTGCAGCCTACCAGGCTCCTCTGCCCATGGAATTTTCCAGGCAAGAGTACTGGAGTGGGGTGCCATTGCCTTCTCCGACTGACCCAGCTAACCTTCTGTAACCATCTGTCTCTCGCTGTCCCTCGGTTCCTCAGCCTGCAGCTGCTGAGAACGTTCTTCTCCATGGGTGCAAATTGCAGACTTGCTCCCATGGGACTGGGGGCGAGAGTGTCAGCATCTGTGGGTGGGAATGAGATGCTCTATGCATCTCCTCCATCTTCCCTCCCTTTGAACCACCTGTCTGAAGGCACTTTTCCCCCTGTCCACTCTGTAACCCGCTAGTAAGGCTGTGGGCTGTGCGAATATATCTGTTCCACCTCAAATTCAGGAAATGATTTGAATACCTCATATCAGCTAAAATAGCAGCAGTGAGCTTGCTATTTCATCGTATATATGCATGAGTTATTTTTTCTACATAGTTATTTACAGGTTACCCTATACCGACATGGCCCTAATGTTTCAAAGTCTACCACATTTTAAATTATATTTGTAACAGTGAGTTGTGATCTTTAGCATGCCTTTAATACCCATCAGTTCTATTTTGCTAGACTATCTGTATACATTCCTCACCCTACAGACAACCTTGCAAGGTAGATATATTTCTGTCTCTTTTACAGATAAAGACTGAAACTAAGACAGTTTTATAAACTTGCTTTAAGACATAGGATTGAAAGTGGGGCACCAGGATTTGGATTCAAGACTGTCTGGCTCTCAGAGTCCTACTCTTTCCCACACCACATACTTCATACTGCTTCCAGGCCACAATTTTATTTTTTTCTTAGGAAAATCAAATCTTTTTTTTTTTTCCTGACATGGTTCTACTTAAGCCTCAGAAAATGCAATCATAGCTGGAGTTCTTCGTCTCTTTCCAGTGGAGTCCCATGGTGCCCCCTACCTTAATGTAAACTTCGCAAATAATATATTTCCATATAACAAACTTTTGCCATGCATGTGTCAAGTTCTAGAAACTTGCCTGTGTCATTTATTGGGAGAAGATGTTGTGACTTTATTTTACAGAGGTCAAAACTAAGTCTCAGAGAGATGCAGTTATTTATTTTATTATTTATTTTGTGGCTTGCTTTGTGAGTTAACATTTTGGAGTATGGCTTTGTAGGGGGCTTGGGATTTTTCCTTTGGCTGAGGACCGAAGTACCCCATGTTGAATCACGAAATGGAGCCCCAACTGACCCACCCATCTCTCAGCCTTGTTGTCTCTGTCTGCTGCGGTCAGAACCCAGTCTGGTGGTTGTGAAGAAAGACCTGGTTCCTCTTGTCTTTCCCCATCTTGCATCAGCCTGCACCATCCTTGCCCATTTGAGCTGGCCCCAACTCCTGTTCTAGTTTCATGGCTCATCACTGACTTGCCAATATTATGCATTAGCTTCATATTATGGAAGGGATCATGGTGATGTGTTTATCCAAGATTGCACATGAGTTACATATGCTCTTTCCTTTCCTGAACAGATCCTCAAAGATTCACTTCCGGTTTTACATTTACCTAAAATTCGTCCACCCATCCATCATCCATCCACTTATTCAACAAAAACTTATTGAGTACCCACAGTGAGTCAGGTACTTCTTTAGGTCAGTACCTGGAGAGTCAACAGTGAACCAAACAGCCAAACCCCCTGCTTCATGGAGTTTACAATCAATCGGGGGAAAATGGACCATAAATAATACAACCAAGTAAAACAGAGGATGATGTTAGATGGTTGCAAGTTGATGAAGGAACATGAAGCAGAGAGAGGTGTACACAGTGAGGGGTCAGTGGGGAGAGTTTGAGGGAGAAGAGTTGCTATTTTAAGTTGGATGATCAAGGAACATCTCAGAGAGGGTGATGCTTCAGGGAAGACCTGCAGAGAATGAGAGGGTGAACCACACAGCTCACTTAGAGAAACATGTTCCAGGCAGAGAGTCAAAACCTCAGAACACGGGGCAAGTGCAGGACTTTAAAACCTGGAGTGGGTGATGCCGGCTTGGCGATGGAACAGCACAGAGGCCAGGGCTGTGGTTGAGTGGACAAGAGGCAAGTGGGCAGGTTGGGAGGTTGGGGAGACAGCCAAGGGCTGGCCAGCAACTTCAGAGCTTCTCCTTCCAACTGAGAACCTTTGCTGTCTTTTTACAGCCTGCTTTCCCCACCCAGCCTGTGCACCCTGGAGGGAAGTCACCTAGCCCCAGGCCTGGGCTGGAAGGAGAGTGCAGCATTAATGATAACTGTGCGCATTTTTTTCTCTTTGTCTTTTTTTTTTTTCAGTTTTGATTTTTTTATTGGCATATAGTTGACATACAACGTTGTATTACTTCTGCTGTACAGCAAAGTGATTCAACCATACATATATATGCATTCTTTTTTATATATTCCTTTCCTTTTTCTAAAAGCCAAGAATGCTAATGAAAAGTTTATTTGCGATTCTCTGGATAACATGGGAATTTTGAATGCATGCCGCTTCTGAACTCCCAATTAGTGAGTTCCTTTTTGGACAACCATCAAAGAGTTGCCAGGGAAAGAAAGAAGGGGCAGGAAAAAGCTGGAAGTGGAAACTGTGGTGAGGAGAGTGTTAACTGGAGTCCAGAGGAAGAGCACTTCACCAGAAAGTCCCGGGATTAGTGGGGCTGCCCAGATCTCTGCTGGGGACCAGTGTTTACAGAGAGTGACCGCAGGCTGAGCAAGGAGCTCTTGAGAAAGCCTCAGAGTGAAACCCTCAGAGCGTGTCGGGAGTCCAGCCAGGACTTTCCACTCATCACTTTGCTGACTCAGAGGGACCTGGAAGGCCTTGTCTCTGGAGACCTTTCAGGAAAGAAAAGAGCATTCTCCCTGGTAGGGAGTTTCCCTTGCAGAGCTCCACGCTGGTCTCTGAGGGGCCTGGGCTGCTTCTGAGGCAGAGAAAGAACACCTAGGAAATCAGCTAAAACAGGGGTGAGAAGAGGGCTGAGAGGAAGCCTTGGGTCTCCCATGGCATGTCAAGGTCAGGGACCTCCCCTCCGCTGGCAGCTCCTTCATGAGTGTGTGCGTGCTAAGTCACTTCAGTTGTGTCCAACTCTCAGCGACCCTATGGACTGTAGCCCACCAGGCTCCTCTGTCCATGAGATTCTCCAGGCAAGAATACTGGAGTGGGTGGTCATGCCCCCCTCCAGAGGATCTTCCCGACACAAGGATTGAACCCGCATCTCTTAGATCTCCTGCGTTGGCAGGTGGGGTCTTTACCACTAGCACCACCTGGGAAGCCCTCCCACTTTCATATCTGCTCCTAATTCGAATCTTGCATCTTCAGGATCCTTGTAGGACAAAGCTGTCCCAACTCAGAGCAGTTGGTCCAAGTCACTCACTAGGGTTGGATTCTTGAGGGGGTAGGGTTGCAATTCGTGGATATTGAGGCTGGAGGATGTTCTGAAATCACTTGGAAGCTGTTATGGCCTTTCAACAAGGCAGTGATGAAAGAGGGTTTCCAGCCAGATGTGTGTGTGTGTCCAGGTGTGTATGACATAGTTGGAAATGACTGTTCATTAACGAGGGATGCTGGGGGGAGTGATTTTTTCCTCACTGGTGTGTCAGAGGATGGGTTAGTTTAAAAATTTAAAAAAAGAAAAAGCAAAGATTTTTCTTGTTATTTGGATGTCTTATTGTTATTCAGCAACTCTTTTTGGACATTGGGCTATGCTCAGGCATCAAACCAGGTGCTCACGTAGACACAGCATATCAACACATTCCTTATGCGCCTTGCTAGAGAAACCATACTTCAAAACACAGGGGATAAGACCCTTTGCATGACCTGGCTTCAAATGCATGTTGCAGAGGTATAAAAGTGGGGAAATAAAAAGTCACTGTATCTGATAGTAAAGGGCTGGGGGTTTACTTCTGTACCTGCTAGTGATCTGTGTAAAGTGAGTGACAGCCTTTCAGAGCCTCCATCTCCTCACCCACTGGTGGACTTGATCTTCAGCTTTCCCTCCCAGGGATATTAGGAACATAACAAGCTTTGCCAACAAATGAAAAGGTCTGTACAAATTGCAAGGAGTTACTCACAGGGCTGTGAGAGACCTCTGTTAGCAATGAGGGACCTGGTGAGAGGTTTGGATCACATCTAATATTCATTCACAACTTAATTTTTGTAAACTTTGCTGCTCCTGCTATGTCTCTAACTGCCTGTTTGGGCTTTCTTCCAGCTTTCAGAACTGCTTTTCCTGACTTTTTATTAGCATCTGGTTTTTGCAATTCAGTGCAATGCTTTAGAAGTGTACACATGTATGTATTTACCTAAACACCGTGGGGCCGATTGTTTTTTGACCAACATTATAAAAATGGAAGAAAAGGGTCAGGATTGTTGCTCAGAATATGAAAGGACTTGGGTTTTGTATGAAAACAGCACCAGTGGATAAGTAGGGCGTGGGAGGTGTCAGAAGTCAACCTTGCTCTGGTCAGGGTAAGAAACCAAAAGTGTGAATTATTATCTTGTAAAAGCATGTAGGATGCCAGCTCTGTCAGATCCCCCCAAAAATAGCTGTTTAAAATGGAGCTTTCTGGTGAAAAGATCAGTTGCTGCAGAATCTAGAATGCTTTCCTTATATGTCAGAGAGCTGGGACAGAGCATTGAGCCAGCCTGAAATGTGTCTAAATAAATGATTAAGGTGACTCACTCATTCCCCATTGAAAAGAGCTTTGTGAAAAAGGGAAAGTAAGAGGGAAAGAAGAGAATAAAGCAGAGGCAAAGAACAATAGGATTTTAATTTTGAACAATAGGAAAAAGAAAATTGAATTAGTCACTCGTGTCAGATCCTGTGAGCCTCTGTTCTGAATGACTACCACCCTGTGAAGGTTTTAAGGTCAGGGTCTCCTGATGTTGAATTTCCTGGTGAAATAACACACCATTCCTGGGGCTGGTCCAGGGTCTGTGATGGGCATTCTGGGGATATTTGTCATGTAAGCCACTGCAGGGCTACACTGTCCAGTCCAGGAAGCCTTCCCTTAGCCAGAGAACAGTCTCTCAGCCGTGGGCAGAAGGTCTGAGGCTTGCCAGTTTAGTTCAATAAAGATGGAAGCCTTGTCACTCGGTTCTGCATTTCTTTAATTTATGTATCATGTTCTTTGACTACATCATCCCTGATACCAGGACCTGACCCAGAGACCAGTCAGATCTTTATGACTGGCTAGTGTTTGAATTGATCTGCAGTTTGCAAAAGAGATTTTTACACGAAAGGTGAGCCAATCTTGTTTATAATCATATGCAGCAGTGATAAAACATATAGTTTTGTTCCCATGACTTACATCTCTTTGCTGTTTAATTCTGGGCCATCACTTAATCACTCTTAAGTCTTTGGGACCTCAGTCATAGAAGGGACCTGATTCCTTCTTTGCTGACCTCAACATAATACCTATGAATATGAAATGACTTACTATGCCATCAGGTGGTGTATTAGTCAGTTTTGCTGCAGTAAGAAATAACCCCCAAGTTTCAGTGGCTGGTAGCAACAAGCCTTTCACTTACATCATGCATCAGGGGGCTGCTGTTTGGCTTTCATGGTGCTGACCCACAGTTCTCATTCTGAGACAGAGTCTAACTGGGCAGTTGCTTCTTGGAAAGTGTCCTCCTCTTGACAGGGAAGAGAGTGAGCAAGGTGACAGAAACCTGATGCTTCTTGAAGCTTCTGCTCCTCACATCCTTTTCCTAAAAAGGGCAAATGGCCGTGTCCTGTATCGATTGTGTCCCCCTGCCATGGGAGGGAAGGTGGTGTTAATACATGAAGCCATATGGCAACCAGAAAGGCTGTATATTCTTTCTACAACCCCAGACACTGTAAACCTATTAAACCAGATGTGAATGTTATGTTCTTAGTAAAATAATAATTGATGGCCTAGTAGGAACTGAGCTCATATCGGGTGTTGATATTTACGTCAACTGGACTAGACTGTGCCAGGACATTCAAATGTAGTCTCTCTAGGAGAAGAAATTTGAGGTCATTTACTCCCATCTGCTAGGGGTAAAGCCTAGCAGTGTGCCTGGCAAATAGTAAGTACTGGATACAGACTAGCTGCTCTGAATAATTCGACAGAGTCACAGCTACTCCAGTACTCTGGAGCCAAAGAATCAAGTAGGATTAAGGTTTCCAGCCCATTTAAGATGAGAACATTTGGCAACGCATGAATTTTAACTCTATGCTAGATCAACAGGTTTATCAATTTAGTTCTTCACTTCAAATATAATCACATTTCTGAAGCCTTATTGTCCCTTACACTGGAACTCATATCATGACATCAAAGAAGGTTCAGAGTGCAGACATAACCCAAGATCCCCAGCATTGTTCACGATCAGTGTCCTTGTGAGCGACAGTAATAACCACAGTTTTGACTGTTGTCATGTCTCTCTTTGGGGCTTTCCAAAACACTATTATTCTTCATATCTTGTTTAAAGAAATAAAAACCAAGGCCCAAGGATGTGAGGGCGGGCCCAAAGATGTGAGGGCGGGCCCAAAGGCCAAGCGGGAGATGTGGACACCAATCCTCCCCTCCCCAGCTGTGTGACCTTGGGCTAATGACTTGGCCTCTCTGTGCCTCATTGTTCACATCTGCAAGATACACGTGTTAATCCCTGCGTCTTCCTCCTGGGGGTGCTGTGATGATTTAGTGGGGCTGTGCTTGGCACAGAGCCAGTGCTCAGCACACTCGATGGATTTTAGGTTTTGGCCCGGGGCACAGGAGAGAGAGTGGTAGGCAGAGTAGCACAGCGGTCTGGTCTTCCCTGTGACTGGTCTAGTGATGAGGTGTTTGATTGAGGCTGGGGTGTGGGACTCTGTGAACTGTAGAGGAAGGAAGGGATGAGGCCATGCTCCTGTACAAACAGCCCCCTGATGTGGTGCAGAGACTGGAAGATTCCTCAAGGTCCCCGCGTGGGCTAAACCTGAGCCTAAGGGGTCTTGGGGCCCGCTGGGCTTCCCATTTGGGCAGGACTTCTAGTCACTTCTGGTTGGGGGCCTCCAACTGGCACTGCCCCATAGCACAAGGGACGGTCACAAGGATGCTTGTTCTGGGCCCCTGATCGTGTCTTGCTGACAGCCCAGGTCAGGCAGTGTCCGACCAGCTTGTCCAAGGCATGAGGCCTCTACATGTGAAGTGGAGCTCAAGAAGCACGCTCAGAGCCAACCTCAGGCAGGAAGGCTCAGGAGACCCCCGGGGGCCGGTTCAAAGGCAGGTGAGTGCCCTGCAACCCTCTGGGGGTCCTTGTAAATAAACATCACCCTCTATTTCCCCGTCAGACATTAAGTAGACAACTTCTAAGAGGCCAGCGTAAATTGCATTTTTAACCTGCAAATTATGAAACATTGTTTTGCTTTTTATTCTGTAATTGAGGGTTACCTTTTCTCTAACCTTTAATTTAAATAATTTCATCCTGAGCGTCCAGGAATTTCAAAATCCACTTTAGCATCTAAGCCTTTTGTCACCAGCACTAACAGGTTTTTGCAAGACACAGCAGCTCATTTAGAATGCTGTGTTTTATTAATAGCTGGGAAAATACAGGCCTTATTTACATCTTTATCACTTTCCGATCTATTGGCTAGTAGGGGAAGACATTCTGTATGTGGCTCTGATGTAGCATTCAAGTTCAAGGACACAGATTTTCAGGAGGATTCCCACCTGCGTGGTCTTCCTTCCTCTTCCCAACAATCCTGGACATCACGCTTTATGATTTAAGCGCATTTTATAGAATAGGAAACTAAGGCTCAGGGGCTCATAGGAACAGGTTATGGTAGCTGCTAAATGGAGCAGCCACATGAGGCTTGAGCTCACTGGCCAGGGCTGTGCCCAGAACCCTAGCTCCCTGTGCATGGACCAGCTTCTCTGGATTTCTGAGACTCTGCTTTTAGACAGTTCAAGACCTCTCCATTTTCAGGGCTACACTCGACCTCTGCTTTATAGGTTGACCAAACAGGCAGGATTCTTTGAGATCATCTAGACCAGGGATTTCCAATGTTCGATGTCATAGCCACTTGGGAAACGGTAATGTGTGTACAGCACACATAGGAAATGGTGTGCTTGTGGTGAAGCTGCTTGTGGTCATAAGAGAGTGGCCTGGCCACCCTGACCTCATCAGCTATCTTCCTAGACTAAGGACATCTTTGCCACACACGGTTGGTCTGTTTTACAGATGGTAATACTGACACCTGGGGAGGGAAACACTAGAGCTACCTGGTGGCACTTGCGATTACATTCCGTGGCTTGCCTTAACATTTTAGTCACTCCAAATCTCTGAATTATTCATCAGCCATTTGTTACAAATTGTCAGGGACAGCTGACTTGACTGTGTGTATATGTATATTCACATGATCTCTTCCCAATTGGGTTATACATTATCTAGGGACAAGGTCTTGGTCTTGTTCCCTTTCTTTTCTTACTTCCCCCCCACAAAAAAAAGATGCTAAGCATAATGACTTGGACTTTTCTATGTATTAAAGTGTAAATAAACTACCATCCGTCCTTTTCCTTTAAAATAAACTGTGGCATCCTCCTACGTCAAGTATCTCTTCTTCTGGAACACATTCCCAAATGCCCCTGGCTGTAAATAATCTCTGCCTTGTCTCACCCTCCAGCACATTTTCTTGGTGACATCTTGAGTTTTTACTGGTTTTTATCTTATGTTAGAATCGTCGGTGAATGTATTCCATCTCCTTTTCCAGTAATACGACCACTTTGAAATCAGTTTCTGTTACGTGTGGTTCACATAACAGAGTGGCATTTACTTAACAGGCATTCAATTCAGATTCAGTGTTTTCGCAAGCCTCTATTAGACGCTGCACCAGGGCTGTAATATGGGAGCTCACTTAAATTTTAGCAGCCATGTGAGATGGGTGGCGTATATTAGCTTCATTTTATACTGTAAGGAGACTGAGACTGCAAGAGAGGAAGTGCCTATTTAAGGCTGTTTAAGTTGAAGTCAGAACCCTGCACTCCAAATTCCACACCCTTAGCTCCTCGTCCTTGCTCACAATGAATGTTTGCTGAGTAGAAATACAAGCCAAGAAGACGGGACTTCATTAGTTTAGAGGCTGATAAAGGCCCGGCATAAGGCTTGTGTGATTTTTGTTAGTGGCCGGAAGAGTACCCTCGTGTTGGGGAAAAAATGAAAAGAATGTTGGTTCTTATGAATGTTTTCTGCTTGCCTGCCAGTTGTCCCCAGAACATCTGCAAGTTCAGATGAAATATGACTTTCAGATGAAAGAATGTTCTAACTGACCCAAGTCTTTCTTCCCTGCAATGAAAACAATGGGAATTTATACCTTTTTGTTTTGCTGTTAACCAGATTCCTTGAGAATCAGTTTCCTTGATAGATGAGGTAAATCTAATCAGCTGCTGATCTCCAGGAGACTTAATGGTTGTGTCTTTGTGTGTGTGTGTGTGTGTGTGTGTGTGTATGTATGTGTTTATGTATGCAGCAGAGCTATGAAAATCCTGCTTTATTTTTCTGCTCTACTTTCCCCTTATTTCCCATGGCAATCACTGACCCCATTCCAAGTTAAAGACCACACCCCCAAAGGTAGCAGAAACCATGTACAGTGATGCTGGATTCATCTTCCATGTGATTATCTAAGTGTGGCCTCCAAGGAAGTCATTTCTCCAGCCCTGTTAATTCCTGACTCTAATCAGAGCCCCAAAGCCCCTAATCAAGCTTCTGAGTTTGGTGATGGCAAGTGCCTTCATGACCATCTGGGAAGAAAACATGCCAAGAGGAAGCTTCTGCCAGATGACAGTGGTTAAGCCACAGCACCTGCTGGACAGATGCATCTTGAATAGCAGGATAAGCCCCTTCTCCCTGGGGAACGTGGCAGAGAGTGCCCAGAGGAGAAATGATCATCCATGGCTAGAACTCAGTGAGGCTAGTTTTCCACGGGGTTACCAGTCCTCTTGTGGCCCCCTGGTATGATAATTCTCATTTTAGAGATGCATACACTGAGTCATCTCTGACTCAACCCTTCCACTACAAGGACTGACTGTAGAGTCTTTCTGGGTCCAGTCCTAACCTCCTTTTATGGCAGGGTGGACACCATGACCAAGAGGTTCACACCAACTCTACCTTGGATCAAATCCCAGCAACAGAGTAGAGATGCTGAGATGCTGGCAGAGGGTAATGAAGATGGATGTGCCCTGGTGCCCTTGCCTGCTTCCAGGTCTGCATGTAGATGAATTTGACTTCTAGGCACCAGATCTTTCCAGTGTAAGGTACTGGGTGGAAATGAAGGGTGATGTATATTCTGCCTTGAAGACACGTCTCAAGGAGCGTTCTTTCTTAGAGTATATTCTTACATCAAGGAACTGGTCCTGGTGGGAGATGATCAGAAGGCAGTCATTCATTTCCTCATTCATTGAACAAGTCATTTAAAAACACTATGCCTGGGTGGGCTCCAAAGGTATGACAGGGAGCAGGGCTGACATGGGCTAGGTTCTGAACATGCACTTACAGGATGTCTAATTCTGGGTGAATATGGAGAGAACTGGGCTTCCCTGGTGGTTCAGAAGGTAGAGAACCTGCCTGCGGTACAGGAGATACAAGAGACCCGGGTTTGATCCCTGGATTCGGAAGATCCCCTGGAGAAGGAATGGCAACCCACTCCAGTATTCTTGCCTGGAGAAGTCCATGGATAGAAGAGCATGGCGGGCTACAGTCCATGGGGTTGCAAAGAGTTGAACACAACTGAGTGACTAAGCTCATAGTATAGCATGCATAGAACTAGGGATAAAGTCTTTGTAGGGAAAAAGGTGTGTACTGTAAATAAAATTGTACAAGGGATGTTTCTACACAAGTATTTATCAACTTTTGTATATCTTGTTTCATTTTTATTATATGTCTTTTTAAGAAAAGAAGCATGCTGTCCATTGATGTCCCTTGAAAACATCCTTGGCTGGTCTGGATAAGCTGGAAACTGCTCAAGTCTGCTTCTTTCATGGTTTTGTATCATGCAGGCAGGCTTGCGACACTGTCAAATCCTAAGATGTTGGTGAAGGTTCTATCTCTAGGCCCTGGCTTTTTTGTTCCCCCTGCCTACAGATGCCTTTTGGCTGTGGCTGCCTTTCTCTGGGCTAAATGCTATTTATTGTTTAAGCTGCAGTTCAGAGATGACCAGCTAAAACCATTCATTCATGCATTTGATAAATATTAATTGAATGCCTACTTTGTGCCATGCAGAGTTCCATGTACTGGGCCTGTGAGACATTAGTGAGAAAAAGTAGATAATAAAGTTAGTATCACTCAGGCAAAAGTAATAAAATAATGTTTATTGCCTTCTAGCTTATTAGAAGGTCAAAAGAGCATGGGACAATGTGCAGTAAGGGGATACATTTGGATCTGTGCTGGATGTACTTTAAAGGTAAAGCCAAAAGAACTTTCTGGAAGGTTGGATGTGGGCTGTGAAATATAGAGGAGGCTAAAATGACTCAATGTTTTGTGCTAAGAAACTGGATGGATGGAAATGTCATTAGCTGAGATGAGAAAGACTGGATGAAGTAGGCTAGGGAGCAGGGAGGAGTGAGGAGTTCATTGTGGGGCCACATTAAGTTTGAATTCAGCATCCAGGTGTGGCGTTTGAGCAGACTGTGGTTAGTGCAAGCAAGGAAGAGGTCTAAGATGGAAATACCCATTTAAGATTTATCAAAATATAGACAACTTGAAAGCCGTGAAGCCAGGTGAGGTCACTAAAGGCATGAGTCCTGATAAGGAAGAGGAGGACTAAAGATGTGAGTCCTAGGGAATGCCAATGTCAAGAGTTCTAGAGAAAAAGAAAGGGAACCAACCAAGGAGACAGGGAGAGACAGAGATTAACTAGGAAGAAAAATAAGAGACTGTGATCTCCTAAGATTTTCTAGAAGGAACGATGACTCAATCATGCAGAATTGCTGATGGTCTAGTAAAGATGCAGGCTGAGAATTGACCATTGGATTTATCCTCAAGGAGGTCATTAGCGTCATCCACCTCTGACCCCAGCCCACCCAGCTTACTTCCTCTGCATACCACATGGTCCTTTCATGATGCGCCTCTAGGCTGTACTCATTTGATCTCTTTAAATAGCTGTGCCTGCACAAAATAGCTGCATGTCTGCAGTCTTGAGACATCTTCACATGGATGATTCACTTACGTAACATAAATGAGCACCTACTGTGTGCAGGACTGATCGAGATAGAATAAAGCTGCTAAGTCAATCGCGTTGTCCTCTGCCCTCTTCTTCTAGCCTAAGGAGTACAGCAAGACTTATACAGAATCTGTTATCACAAAAGAATGTGATTGATACAGTAAAATTATGGGAGCTCGGAGGACAGAGAGATTTTCCTTGGGGGTCAGTGTTGAAACCATGTGCATGTAGCTTTTGAGTTTGGTCTTAAAGGATGACTAGGATTTGGATTTCAGGAGATGGAGTGGAGGGAAGACTATTTTAGATAGAGGGAAATATAAGAGCAAGGGCATGCAGGTGGGACAGCTGGAAGGGTGACACTGAGCCTGAAGGCAGGGTACAGGAAAGAAAGAAAAGAAGGTGAGGCTAGAATTTAGGCTGGGACCTGGTGAAGAGGACCTTAATAATTAGAAGCTGGGCTTTTATTTTTTAGCCCATGGAGAAATCATTAAAGGTCTTTGAGCTGTGGAGTGGCGTAATCATAGCTCTGCTGCTTCAGGAAGAGTCATCTGGCTGCCTGTGCAAAACCATCCAGGAGAAAGATAATAAAGACCTAAATTAGGGCAGCTGCAGTGGGAGGAGGGGGAGGGGCCGTGTGAGAATCCACAGAAGCGGAATCCCCAGGACCTGGCGTTGGAGAGTGTGGGCTGCCTGGATTGTAGCTGGGGCTCTGGGCCCTCCCTAAAGACCACATGCATGCGTGTGTGCTTGCTGAGTCGCTTCAGTCATGTCCCTATAGACTGCAGTCCACCAGGTTCCTCTGTCCACGGGATTCTCCAGGCAAGAATACTGGAGTGGGTTGCCATGCCCTCCTCCAGGAGATCTTCCTGACCCTGGGATCAAACTTCTGTCTCTTATGTTCCCTGCGTTAGCAGGTGATCCTTCACACTAGTGACGCCTAGGAAGCCCCCTTCTTCAAGTGCCAGGTGGCCTTGGTGGCTGCTCTTGCTTATCACCTCCACCCCCATCCTCTTCCAAACTGTGCGTGCTCAACCTTCACCTCAATGAAATGAAGCTGGCTTATTTTTGGAACTCTGTGATGCCCATGTTCTCTGCATTTAAGAAACAAATTAACGCTGTGCCTTTTAGGACTCTCCATCTGCATGGTGCCCACTCAAAATAGGTAATTGTGGAGATGTGAGCAATGTGCGCTCTGGCAAGGGCTCCTCTAGGTCACCTCCAACCTCCAATCTCTGATCTGTTTCATCTGATCAGTTGCATACAGCGTTTTCAGCAATAGTTGAACAAAAGGAGTTCTCAAAGCCTCAAGAGGGTAATCTGCAGTGCCACCCCCACCAGCAATGTCCTAGGAAATGCCAAGTGACCCAGATGGGGTCCAGGCAGCCTGCCTGATTATTCTTCCTCTGAAAATGCAGCCTCAAGAGCGTAGCCTTTGTACCAGAGGTTAGAAACCCCCTCTCTGCCCAGTGATTCTTTCAGCATCAGCTAGAGTGGGCTGAGACATGGCAGGTAATGATGCCCAGGGGATCATTACTGAGTTCGGCTGCGAGGATGGAACCCCAGGCTGTAGGGGGAAGGGCCTGGCCTGCAGCCAGTCCCAGGATCCCAAGGCAAGTGGCAGCGACGGTGGGGGAGCAACCTTTGGGGCAAGGCTGGCTTCCTCCTGAATCTGCCATAAAAGGATAAAAGTGCTGCTATCTCATCCGCATTGGGTAGCATTGCTGGATGATAAATTTTTTAAAAGTGTGGATTTTCCTCCCTTTTTGCAATGAGTGTTTGTGTGTGTGTGTGTGTGTGTGTGTGTGTGTGTTTATGCGTGTGCACGCTTTCATACAGTTTGCAGGCTATATGTGTTAACAGATGGATTCAGCCTCATCTTTATCTAGTGTTACAGAAGATAAAACTGAAACCGGGTGAAATGCTGCCTTTTCAATTTAAGAGGAAAAACACTTTTTTAAATGCCTTTAAGGGAAGCCCTTCTGGTAGAAAAGAGCGGTCCAAAATATGGTCTGGCTTTACCCACAAGGCGGACCACAACAGAACCATTTAAAAGTGATTTTTCTCCTTCTCCCCGCCTTCCACCTGACTTCTCCAAAATATATGATCCCTGTGTCAGAAGTAGGCCAAGCTTTAAGGCTGTCATGAATTATGTATCAAGAGACATCCTTACCCAGGAGTCTTGAACGAATGCCCCATGGTTTAAATTTTATAGACTACCTCACCTCCCCCACAGTAGCAGCATTTTCTGTTGCTGCATTCTTCCTGAGATGGAAATAGAAAGTGTTTTACAAAAGGCAGGACAAAACGTTATGCTAATAAAGGTAATTGTGCAAGGCTTGGAAACGCTCCCCTGTGAAGGCAGCTTTAAGCCCTGCGCTCCAGGTACTCGGTGAGCAGCCTGCCACGGCTTTGGTCTTTCCTGATTTCAACAGGAGTCAGACATCCCCAGGGTTTCCCTGGTGGCTCAGACGGTAAAGAATCTGCCTGCAATGCAGGAGACCTGGGTTCGATCCCTGGGTCTGGGAATATCCCCTGGAGAAGGAAATGGCAACCCACTCCAGTATTTTTTTTTAATTTTATTTTATTTTTAAACTTTACAATATGGTATTAGTTTTGCCAAATATCGAAATGAATCCGCCACAGGTATACCTGTGTTCCCCATCCTGAACCCTCCTCCCTCCTCCCTCCCCATACCCTCCCTCTGGGTCGTCCCAGTGCACCAGCCCCAAGCATCCAGTATCGAGCATCGAACCTGAACTGGCGACTAGTTTCATACATGATATTATACATGTTTCAATGCCATTCTCCCAAATCTCCCCACCCTCTCCCTCCCCCACAGAGTCCATAAGACTGATCTATACATCAGTGTAGAATCCCAAGGACAAAGGAGCCTGGCAGGCTACAGTCCATGGTGTCCCAAGAAGTTAGACACGACTGAGTGACTAACACAACAGCCATTCCCAGAGGCAGGACTGGTGGAGAGGAGAAACAGATCCACTGGGCAGGTCTCCCTGCCCACCTTTTCTGGCAAGGACTTTTGCCATTTCATCTGAATAGCAAGTATGTTTACCCACCTATGTGTTCTGTAAGATTCAAGCTGAGGTTTGTGAAAATAATTATTTTATCTGAAACTGGGGACATTAACTGGATAAACAAAAAAGTTGGGTGTTTGGTGTTTGATTTTTTTTGCCTCCTTATTGCTAACCCGTGAATCGGAAAGTGAGTCCTGAACACACAGGTGCCCTGGGCGAGACGCTCCCTGGGTGCAGAATCCCAGAGGGCCTTCCGGACAAGAAGGCCTGGGGCTGCGGGCTGTGGTCTCCTCTGCTCTGAGTGCCATGACCTACTCTCCGTTCATTCTTCTGGGGAGTGCATTTTCATATTTGATAGCCTTGAGATAAGCTAGGGGTCATTCTTCATAGAGGCTTCTCATTTTTTTTTAATCTTTAATAAACCTTTTATTAAATATCTCATTTCATCCCTGTAACACGCTGGGGATATGAAGCACACAGTGTGTTTCCCTCATTTTAGAGGTGAAATAATTGACAGCCAGGATGGAATAGTGTGTACACACACATGTGCTCATGCGCGTGTGCACACACACGCAGAGGCATGATGTAAAATATAAACCTGACCGCGTCACCCTGTCCCTGACAAACGGTGAAAGGTGAACAGTAGGAACCAGCTGCCACGTGAAGGGTAGATTCCCTTACAAAGCTCTGCTGGCCCCTGTGGTCTGGCTCCCATTTCAGCCCAGGTTTCCCTCCCACCTGACCTATTATTGTCTCATAGTCCAGCCATACAGCAGAGGATGAGTGGTTGGATGGCATCACCGACTCGATGGGCATGGGTTTGAGTAGGCTCTGGGAGTTGGTGATGGACAGGGAGGTCTGGCGTGCTGCAGTCCATGGGGTGGCAAAGAGTCAGACATGACTGAGCGACTGAACTGAACTTAACCAGCCATACCCAACTCACAGAGTGTCTTACATCAGGAGCTTCATCACCTCCATTCATTTTTATTGCCTTATGACCTCTGTCCTCTTTCCCCCCTCTCCTTCTCAACCCCCATGTTGGCCTGGCTAAGTCCTGTGTGGATTTCAGACTTAGACACTGACCCCTCCACGAAGCCTTGACTGACTGGATTCCCACCACGCGGATGGAGTTCGGGGTCCCCCATTAGTGCTCCCACACGAGCCTCTGCTTCCCCCTTACAGCAGTCACCAAACTGTATTTTAATTCTTGTTTCTTGTCTTTATCTTTCCTGCTAGCTCCTGAGTTCCTAGTAAACACGGACGAGGGGGCCATACTTTGTTCTCAGAATCTTTATCCCCAAATGGAAGAAACACAGAAAGCTAGTGACAGGCGGCAGGGTAGACCTCAGTGGGATTCCTTCTCCTTATTGCTGTACCTCTGTTTGGAGGCACCCCCATTCAAGGGGTCAGCCCACTAGGCAGGGTTTTATACTGTCTCCTGTGTCGTTCAGTTGCATAGCTGCTCTCAGATTCCAAGATGAGGTCCCAGGAGGCATCTTATTTATCTCCTCTACTGACCCAGGCCCTTGGGGCCACGTCTAGAAATATTGACCATTTTCGTAGGAATTTTTTAGTAGGAAAAAAAGTCAAGCTTGCTCTCAGGTCATTCTGAAGATGATTAATAATGAAGCAAAATGATTTTTTTTATTTTGTAAAATAAAATTCAGGCGTTACTGAAGACATTATTGTACTGTTTCTTTCAATATTAGGACTGTAAATGAAAAAGAAAATAATTTGTTTAAGGCAAGAACATCGGAATCAAAGGGATTCACTAGTTTCAATGCCTTCCTTTGGGCTTTAGTGCCTTTCTTTACTTCTCTTAGCCTGAGTCATGACCTGTTGCTGGGTCATGGACATGAGAAATGAATGAGAGATGAGCATGGAAGGGGCCAAGTTCAGCCAAGGATGGAGCCAAGTTCTCACCGAGTGGTGGTTACTTTGTAAATTTCTTTCCCTGGAACTACCCTGCTTCCATCCTGTGGCCCCAAGTCCTACCTGGATCACAATTAGCTTATGCCTACGCTCCAAGAAGACTCTTGAGAGTCTCTTGTGTTGCAAGGAGATCCAACCAGTCCTAAATATTCATTGGAAGGACTGAAGCTGAAACTCCAATCCTTTGGCCACCTGATGTGAAGAACTGACTCATTGGAAAAGACCCTGATGCTGGGAAAGATTGACGGTGGGAGGAGAAGGGGAAGACAGAGGATGAGATTGTTGGATGTCATCACCCACGCAATGGACATGAATTTGAGTAAGCTCCGGGAGTTGGTGATGGACAGGGAAGCCTGGCATGCTGCATGGGATTGCAAAGAGTTGGATACAACTGAGCGACTAAACTGAACTGAATTCTCCAAGTTTCACCGTTTAGAGTTCAGAGACCTGAACAAAAAGACTCACTGAGCAGTCACAAAAGTACCCTCAACTAAGAGTCAATAGAAAACCCCACAACAGGCCTGGGGCAGTGCACCCCTCCCCTGGGCCAGGGGCCCCTCATTCTTAAAGAGGATTGGGGGAGGGGAGCAGGTACTCAGGTGGCTTCCAGCCCTGGCATCCTGCGAGCCTAATTGGTAGCTGAGTGACCTGTCATCAGTCGACCAGGATAAATCAATAGACCCTCGTCATTCTGCTGGCAGCTCTGGTGCCTGAGAAGCCGCTGGGTCCAGCTACATCTAGAACTAGCTCTGAACCCTTGGGGTTTTAATTACAGGGTTTTGTGAGTCAGATGGCTCATGGTCAGGGAGACACTGAGGGGGGTCCCGTCCTGTCATCTGCTCCCTGAGAAATGGGCCGCCTCTCCCAGTCCAGCCCAGGGACAGGGAACCGAGAGGCTCGCCGGGGGTCTTCCAGGAAAGACTTGTGGCAAAGCTTCTCCCCACAGCCCTGCTGACTTCAGGCCCCAGAGGAGTTGGGGCAGTTGGTATGTGGCATGTCATCGCTTTTCTCTTGTGAGCATCTGGGCCATGCCAGCCCGCTTCCCCTGGTGCTTGGAGGGTTTCTTAACCAACGCTGTTTCTGCTTCGGTTGGTTTGTGCTAAATGCATTTGCAGTCCCAAGTGGTACAAGGGATAAAAGGATTGTCTTTAAAAAAAAAAAAAGTGGTTTGTGAATGTGTGGAAAGCCAGACTGCCTGCTGTGTGTTTTTAACAATCACCTCCCCAGAGAGGGTTCAAAAACCTCACCTTTCAAGATGCTTCAACTCCCATTAGAAAGTGACTTAAATAAGGTTGCTTTTCTGACCACGGCTGGCTGCTGTGACTGTCAGGCTGGCGATTATTTGTTGAAGCTGAGTCCCCAGGGCTGGGATGTCACACCATTTCCTCCCATCTCCCTCCCAGAGGAGGTAAAATCCCTCTTGTCAGTTTCTTCTAGCTGGTGTCCCTGTGATGGAGGGTGCGCACACACGAGTGTGAGTCTACTAGAGAGACTACACTTTGGGTCCCAGCTAGACTCATTGCTTTTCCCACAGATCATTACTGAGCACCTACTGTATGCCAGGCACTGTGCTGGTGCAGAAACTCATATCCTTGGGCTGTCGCCCTGTAGCACTTACCACCCTGTTCTGCACCCACTGACCCTCCAGGGTTCCTCCAACTGACCCGAGTTGCCTTTATTTTCCTCTTGGATGCTGATGTGTTCAGGGAACTTCAACAGGCTACATGTTTAAGTATCTTTAGTTCAGGGCTTCTCAACTTTGGCACTACTGACATTTGGGGCAAAACAAGTCTTTGTTTTGGAAACGTCCTGTGCATCGTAGGGTGTTTAGCAGTATCTCTGGCCTCTACACACAAGACGCCAGTCGCACTGCACACACTCCAGCTGTGACAACCGGAAATGCCTGTAGACGTTGCCAAATACATCCTCACAACTTTGAAAGTGAAGATGAAAGTCTGTCAGTCATGGCCGACTCTTTGCGGCCCCATGGACTCCTCCAGGCCACGGAATTCTCCAGGCCGTGGAATTCTCCAGGCCAGAATACTGAAGTGGATACCCTTTCCCTTCTCCAGGGGATCTTCCCAACCCAGGGATCGAACTCAGGTCTCCCGCATTGCAGGCGAATTCTTTACCAACGGAACCACAAAGGAAGCCCAAGAATACTGGAATGGGTAGCCTATCCCTTCTCTAGCAAATCTTCCTGACCCAGGAATCGAACTGGGGTCTCCTGCATTGAAGGCAGATTCTTTACCAACCAAGCTATCTTTACGTTTACTCAAATGCACTTAGGTCCACCGTCCTACCTTATACAGTCGTGTGTCAGGAAAGCAAGGATTCTTTGCTCCCAGTCTACAGTGAAAGTCATTGAGGATCAAGAAGGAGAGAAATGTGCTCAGGCCAAATGGTGAGTTGGGGGCACAGCTGTGGCTACAGTTTGAATCCCCCATCATCCTAACTCAGTGACTTCTGATGGATCCATGGAGTTGTGCCTGGTTAATGTTTAATAACTGACCCTCTGGGGAAAAACATAAACAAACCTGACTAGGAGTGTTTGCCAATTTCCACAGTGTAAGTATTCCCACATGGGCGGTTTCTAATTATAAGACCTCACTGAATGTGAAGTTGGGAAGACATAGGTATAATTGGCTCTGGTGAGCTGGTGCCATGGGTGCTTCTGTCCACACAGCATGCATACAGTGGTCTTTCTGTCTTCCAAACCTTGTTCTTCTACGCTTTCTACCATAAACACACACTCTTATGACTGTGAGGTATGATTGGGGGTATGATTAGGCTAGTCAGGGTTTCTGATCACCTCTGGATAACTATAGAACAGTTAGAGTGGAATTTTCTCCCTTTTCTTTTAGATGGACATCCAGTTTCACAATCTTTCCATCTAAGGAGTTACAGGAGCTCATCAGGAGGGTCTCCTGGACAGAATGAACTCTTAGGCATGAACGAAGTGTTTTGCTCAGCATCAGACAAGTTGACTGGGAGGTACTTAGCGGTACAAAGTAGTGATGGCCACTGGGCTGCAGGGTTCCATATACCATTCCAGAATACCTAGGTGGAATCTTGGCTGGAGTTTTAGTTCAGGCATGAGCTCAGCTTCTGTAAGCCTCAATTTCCATGGCTGTGAACATTGCCTCATCACTGTGGTTGTAAAGAACAAATGAACTGTCTTATGTCCCAGTCTCAAATGCCTACTCTCCCATTGGCTGGTCAATGGAATGGCTGAAGACTATATTGCTGTAAGCTTATTAAGATCAAGAACCTGGTGGGCTACAGTTTATGGGATTGCAGAGTCAGACATGACTGAGCACTTAGTTGGTCTTGACTCTTTTTACCTTGGTCATGGTTCAATGCCATTTGCTCCTAGCCATCTTCTCTGTGGTCCAGCATTTGACGTGGGGAGGGGACCTTGAAACTGTGGGAGGAATTCTCAACTGAGTTCTTATCCCACTCTTGGTGCCACCTCAATATATAAACTCAGGAGTACTTTGGTGTCACTGGAGCGTAGGCAGGCTCAGCGGAGGGGCGGGAGTATGCCGTGACATTTGAATTTGACCTTAGAAGTGGTAGGAAGTACTAGCAGAGTTTTAAACAGGGAACACACATCATCTGATATGCTTTAGAAAGCTCTTTCTGCAGAACATGGGTCTGAGTCCAGGCAGGATGAAACCAGTCAGGAGGCTGGTATAAGAGAACAGTCAAAAAGCGATGAAGCAAAAACGCTGACTGGTGCAGGCCGAAAGTGCTATGAGAGTTCAGACAAAACAGAGGTCCGTGTGGACTGGGTATCAGAAAAGTATCAGAGAAGACTTCTTGGAGGAGGTGAGACTGCTGCTGGCCTGGATGGATGGTAAAAAGGAGGGAGGTGTGTGGAGAGGTAAGTCTGGGCTGCAGAACAGGGCGGAAGAACACTGGGCTTAAAGTGAGAGGTTATATAATGGTGGTTCTCTTTCAGTATGGACCTGATCATGGAGAGATTTGAACACGTCTTAGGAATATGGGTTTCGTTAGAAATTAATGGGTCTCAGAAGGACGATGCATTTTTCTGTAGTCAGTCTGATCTCATCCCAGGCATTTTTTATGTCCATGGTTCCCCCTTCTCTCCCCCTAGGGCCAGGTGTAGGGTGTCTGGGACCCTGATGGGGAGGTGTGTGCATTTGCCCCCTACATCCCTGTGCTATTGAGAAAGGCAGAAGCCCTGTGCATCTTGAGGATGAATGCTGATTTAACGATTCCTAATTTGCCTCGCAACAGAGGGGGGCCCAGGAACTGGAGCAGCTGTGCTATTGTCTGAGGGTCCCCAGTATTTGTCTGCCTGGGCCAGGGTTACGGGCATCTTGTCATCAGCTCAGATAAGCCGGCTCCCAGCTGTCACTGCAGCCCGTTCTCATCACTGTTGCCGCTGTTGACAGGGACCCTCTCCTCTTCCTGAGCGTAACGCACGGCCCCTCATCTCTCCCATCCCTGCTTTGTGAAGGTGTGTCTGGCTCTGTCTGGGAGGGTGGAGTCTGACTAGCCTCATCACGTCCGAGAGAAAGGAGATTTGTACTTTCTTTGAAGTTTTAGAAAACAGAGCTTGCTGGGAAATGACATGAGCAGAATGTCATTACCACTGAGTCTCACGTGAGGAAAACTGAGGCTCAGAGGGGTAAAGCAACTCACCCAGGGTTGCACAGCAAGAGTCAGTGGGGTGAGAACTAGAACCTGTTGGATTTGGCCTGAGGTGTCTGCAGGAGGACCTCCGCTTTCACAGCCTTCAGCAGAGGCCTGGCTTGTCAGAAAACCACTCTCTCCAAGGGCAGTATATAATATATATCCCAGGCTAAGTTTTTTTAGAAACACTCCACTGAAGGGCTGTCTTAGACCTTGAGAGCCCTGAGTTCCAAAGACCTCTCCATTCGTGATGCAGATAGTGCTGAGTGATGTGCTTGGGCTCTGAGAGAGATTTAGGGTCAGAGCAGAAACTGGAGCCCAGATCTCTCGCTTCTCAACCCCCTGTGCTTTGCTGCCTCCTACCCCTACCCCGACCCTACCTAGCCTCATGGCGTAAGCAAGGCCTCTGTAGAACAACCAACCCAAACCACTTCAATGGTGCCTTGTGTCAATGACCAGGGGCTGCTTGGAGTTTGCAGGTGGTTTGTGGTCCTTGGGTGGTACTTGCCCTGTGAGACTCTTGTGGCTTTTGGGTGCAGGAGTGCGGCCAGGCTTTGCACGAGGTGCTGGAGTGCAACAGGGTCGTTGGGAACTTGGACAACAAATGCCTCCAGCCAGACTGGCTCTCAGGCTGTGCTCAGTCCAATCTGGCCGTGGTACCATTTCTTAGTTACCTCCAGGCAGCACTGACTTCGAACTTCCATAACAATCATTGACTCTGATAGCCCAGGTCAGTTTTTGCTCCACTTATTTAGGGGGCAGTTGTATTTGCTGAATTTGAGGGCTTCCCTTATGGCTCAGATGGTAAAGAATCTGCCTGCAATGCAGGAGATCTGGGTTCAGTTCCTGGGTTGGAAAGATCCCCTGGAGAAGGAAATGGCAACCCACTCCAGTATCCTTGCGTGGGAAATCCCATGGACAGAGGAGCCTGGTGGGCTACAGTCCATGGGGTCACAAGAAGTTAAACATGACTGAGCACACATGCACTGCACGGACCACTTTTTTTTTCTTTTTGGACTGGCCACTTTTTATGTTGGGTCGCCCACATGCCTAAAAGGGAGAGATCATTACCACTGAGCAGACAGGGCAGCCAGGTGTCCAGGTGTCCAAAAACTACAGCTCATGACTGTTGGGCACAAGACCCCAGGCTCTTTCCACAGCTCCGTCCTCCCACTAGTACAAAAACATCTGATAGACGAGCTCACTACTTGGCCACACAGAAAGGATGGGCATGTGTAGGGTCCTCCACAACCTGATGCCAGCCTCTTTCTACTGTGTTTCTGCTGCCTCTTTCTCCCTCTCTAGCCACCCTGAGCCATTCACTGCCCCCAGGGAGGCTGGATTTTACAAACTTGGCCATGAGTGTTTGTCATTTGTGCAGGACTTTGAGCTCATTGTGATAGCTTGTGAAAATTAGGAAGACGTGGGCCCCTCCTCTCAAGGCACTTTCGCTCAGTGGCAGAGAGAGCATATGAACATAAATAGCTGTGGTGCTTTCGAGGCTCATTTGATCTTCAGAGTAGCCCGGAGAGGCTTGCTCATGTATGTGGCTGTACGGCTGCACTGAGCGGACTTTGCATCTGAAGATCAGAGAGGTAGTGAGGGACCAGAGGTCACGGAGCCCAAGCAAGACCCAAGTTCAGGCTAGACCGAGGTTTCCTGGCTCCACCACGAAGCATTCAGTGTTTAGGCTTGCACCACCGCCGATGGCCGTGCATGCAAGCCTGTTAAGTTGTGCCCTCGTCCTTCCAGAAACGGGGTGTTCCTGGAGTTGTAGCCTTGGGAAGGGAGGCAGGAACATGAAGGAGCCCCAGAGATCTGCGATTTGACTTTGCTGGTGCTCAGGCTTGTCAGGGAGAGGAGGCTGATCTCCTTGGATCTCTAAGGTGTCTCCCACTCTCTGACCCCAGGGGATGACCTGATGGAACCAACCTTGTGATTGTCACACACGAGGCAGTCACGTGATGTGCGCCCGACGTCCGGCACCGAGTGAGGAAGAGTGAGGGTTGTGTCGCCCCTGTCCCCCTTTGCTCTCTGACGGTCTGGGATGGCCTGAGCCCAGGTTCTGTCGCTGTCTGTCTATGGGCCGTTTCCTGCTCCAGCCTGGGCTCCTTGCCCTTAGCCCCTAGCGCAAGGGGGTCACATGCTGAGATAGAAGAAGCAGGAGTCAGTCAGGAGAACTGTGTTCTGGTCTTGGTATTGCCACCTACTTGCTGGGTGCTGTTAACTAAGTCCCTTCCCTCCCCGAGGTTTCAGGCATCCCCTAAATGGCACGACCAATAATTTTAATAATAGTAATAGCAATAACTTGATAGCAGTAGTGGGTTGAATTGTGGTTTATTCTCTCAGTTGTGTCCAGGTCTGTGCCACCCCGTGGACTGTGGCTCCTCTGTTCATCAGATTTTACAGCCAAGAGTAATGGAGGGGGTTACCATTTCCTACTCCAGGGTATCTCCCTCACCCAGGGATTGAACCCACATCTCGGCGTCTCCTGCTTTGGCAGGCAGGGAACCCTGGCCACCGGGGAACCCCAGAGAGTTGAATAAGATAAGTCCACAAAAGATAAGTCCATGCCCTAAACCCCAATGGCATATGAATGTGACCTAATTTGGGGGAAAAAAAAGTCTTTCTCTTAATCAAAAATCATCACTAGCAGACACTTCTATGCAAAACAAGAGGCTGGCTGTGTGCATTATTGCAGGGCCCTGCGGCCTGTGTCTTCACCAGTCCCTCTGGGGGGTCTCTGGGCTCCCCAGCACCACTGAGCTTTCCTGAGCTGTCAGAGAATCACTGGACCAGAGGTCCTGGGATGCCCCTGATGAAATAACTGCAGGAAGCAGCTCTTAAGAGAATGGGCTTAGTGCCTGTTGCTCTCTTGTTAGCATTTCACTTGTATTGACGTGTGAGATTGATTTAAGACTGATTTCCTGTTTCAAAAGAACAGCAGATTCTTTTTTCCTCTTGATCAGAGATTCTTAAGAAGGCGGAAAAGAAACAAAAAGCTTAAGAAACAAAAAACAAGCTTTAAGTGCCGCCTCCCTCCTCCCCAGGCTCATAGAGTCAGAGGAGAGATCCCTGGACAGGTGGGTATAACCCCACACCCTCCAAGGGTTGGGGGATCGGTGCCTGCTGGCAATGGAGACAGGGCACCTGTCCCAGCCCTGCACCCCCTTCCAAGGAAGCAGGGTCTTGGGTCCTGTCATGGGTGGCGGTTTCTCCAGCAGGATGCAGCAGCTTCTCTTTGCAATGTTTCCTGTCCTGTTGCCTTGGGCCGCCGGAGATGAGAGAGACGCCGAGCCCTCAGGTCTGGGGGACTGGCTGGTTATCAGAACACCTGCCTGTTGAGGTTCTGGGTGCGAGGGCACCAGGCGCCCAGCAGTGCTTTCAAAATCTATTGCTGAACAAGTCACACCCTTGCTTCCCAAATCATAGGATATCTGCTTTATCATCAGCTTGCCTGTTTTATCCGTAAGGCCCATGAGGCCAACAGGTGTAGAAGACTTTCTGGTGAGCAAAGGGAGAGTGGATTGTTGCAGAGGAGTGTTTGGGTAAATTAGAAAGCAGGAGATCATGCAGTAGCATTCTCCACCGAATCAGTGAGGCTTAAAAGAACCCACCCCCGGGACTGTGGTTATAGCAGGGTGACAAAAGGTCTTTGTGTGCCTGGGACAGGACTGGTTAATGCGTGTTGTCCCAGCGGCATGATTATTATTTTAATTTTTTCCTGTTTTCTGATTCATTGATTTCTGTTGCAGTCCCTCAGTTTATTTTTTATTTTTTTGGCTGCACCATGCAGCACGTGGGATCTTAGTTCCCTGACCAGGGATCGAACTCATGCCCCCTGCATTAGAAGAGGGGGTTCTCAACTGCTGGACCACCAGGGAAGTTCCCCAGCAGCATTATTAATAGGCCCTTTTCACTCTGGCAAGAACCCAGGTTTGGATCATAAGCTGCTTGATTACCTTAATAGTATGTAACCATATAGGTGGATATGTAGCATGGATACATAAGTGGATACATAGTATGGATAAAGTGTGGATAATATGTCTAAGTTTAAAGACCTGTACCTTTGTGCTTTAACAGTTCAAAAGTTGGTTGTGGGTTAGCACCATCAGTCATGGGCAGAGCCTGTCACCATCTCATGACACACGTAGCTTAGAGGTAAGACCATGGACCAAAATGTCAGACAACAGTTCAGATCCTTGCTCCTAACCAACTAGCTACTTATCCTTTAGGATATGATTTAGCTTATCTCAACTATAAATTAAGAATAATCATACGGCCTTCTTAGAGTTGATGTTATTACCATATAACCTATATAAAGCATCTAGTTCATTTCTGATAGATGACAGGTGTCAATAAATGGTGGCTGCCATGATGATGACGCTGACGTCATGACTGTTGTTATTTTGGCTCTAGTCTCCCCGTCTGTGAAATGATGAGGGATGTTCTCTGTCCTTTCCTGCTCCCCAGTTCCTCCTGAGTCTGAATTCACCCGGCACCCTTAGAACCCAGGCTCCCTGGTAGTGTGTGCACTCACTGCTCTGGGTGAGAACTTTTGGCAGAGTCTCATTCACCAGCTGCCCAGTGGGTCCCTCCCTCTGTGACACGGGCGCTGAGTTCTCAAGAACACTATCCCTTCCATCCACCCTGATGTCTCTCCCATCTTGGGTCCTCCCTCAAACCCTCCGCAGCCCACCTCACTTCCTCTTCCCACGAGTGGTGCTGTGTCAATACTGAAGCCAGGAAGTCCTTTACTGGTGCTGGCTGACACCCAGGGGGTGGGGGCAGGGCTGACACCCAGGAAGGGCTGGGGACCAGAATCCTGGTCCTGCCTGCTCAGCACCTTTCAATCACTATTTCCCGCCCTGGAGAGTTTCCTCCTTTCCTCCACCTTTGGCATGAAGGCAGTGTCTGCTTCTAGTGCGCCTCCTGTGTTCCCCGTTTCTTTTCACTAAGTGACTGTTCTGTGTGTCTCTTTCTTTCCTTTTTTCTTTTTTTTAAAAATGTAACTGCTTTGGGATGGAGTATGTGCATGCTAAGTCACTTCATTCATGTCTGACTCTTTGAGACCCTATGGACTGTAGCCCGCCAGACTCCTCTGTCCATGGGATTCTCCAGGCAAGAATACTGGAGTGGGCTGCCATGCCCTTCTCCAGGGGATCTTCCCGACTCAGGGGTTGAACCCACATCCCTTAAGTCTCCTGTATTGGCAGACAGGTTCTTTACCACTAGTGCCACATGGGGAGACGGAATATTAACAGCATAGTAGTTAAGAGCAGGAATGGAGCCAGACTGCAGGAATTCAGCTCTTGTCTCTACTGCTCAAAAGCCAAGTCCCTTGGACAAGGCCTCAGTTTCCTCGTCTGTAAAAGCAGCTGGAAGAACACCTATCTGTCCAGTGTGTCAGGGAGTCACCAGGTCTCCAGTGTTCAGTGACACCTGATGCACTGTGGGAACCTGATGAGCAGGAGTCGTATTTTTCTTCACACTGACCGGGGCTCCTGCTGCTGTGGGAGAGAGCATTCTGAGGTTCCCTGACTCAGGGTGTAGGCCCTGCCGCTGGTTAACCTGTGGCTGGAACAAGTAGGCTTTGCCCTGCTCTGGATTCTGAGTCCCCTCAGCTTGGAGGGCAGGCAGGTGGTCTTCCAGGCTCTCCAGTTCCCTCACCGTCTATAGGTATCACCTTCTGTCTGTCCAGTGGTTCCACTTTCAGAACCATTCAAAAATGGCAGACACACAGACGTCCTAAGCTATTTCTCAGCCCCCCCGCCCCTGAAAGGGGGAGGCGAGGTGGGCGGTGGACAGGAGGCAGTGAAAAGGTCCCAGGTCACTAGACTGGAGAAGGTCAGGAGGTGCCCGTTCTGGTTTCGGTTCTGTCCTGTGAACCTGGAGAAGTCATTTTATGTCTCTGGGTTTTAGCTTCCCCATTTTTAACATGGGCTAATAACACCATGCTTTGTCCCTCTCTTAACACATTATTGATCCGGGAGTTTTTTGCAGAAACTGATGCCTGTGACCAGCCATTTGTAATGTAAGTGAATATTGGAACACTCCGGTCAATAATGTTTGGATAACAAAAGATGTATTAATACGTCTCTGGTCAAAAAGCTGTTACAATGACCAAAGAAGACAAGATATTGACAAGAGAGGCTTCCCTGGTCGCTCAGGTGATAAAGAAGCTGCCTACAATGCAGGAGACACGGGTTTGATCCCTGGGTCAGGAAGATCCCCTGGAGGAGGGCATGGCAACCCACTCCAGTATTCTTGCCTGGAGAATCCCATGGACAGAGGAGCCTAGCGGGCCACAGGTCACGGGGTCGCAGAATCAGACACCACTGAGCACAAGCACTCAGGTGCTACCACAGCGCCGCCTACTGGTGGTCTCGGGTGGTGCTGGTTTCCTCCCTGGGGCAAAGGGACAGTGGCTGTGGCTCCGGTCATTTGTAACCATGGCAACAGAAGCAGACCCCGTGCTGATGTTGTGTGAGGTTGGGCTGCTGGTGGGGACCAGAGGCGGAAGTTGTCAGTGTCTTTCTTCACTTGACTCTGTGCTCCCTGACGGATCTCTGGCCTGTGGGTGACTCAGACAGGAAACCGCCAGCCGTCCCTTCAAAAAGCTTGGACTCCTCTCAAAGATACGCTTGCTTTTCATTGCTCTGTGTTTGTTTGGATGGTGGGGGAGTAGTTTACAGAATCAAGGCCAGAGCCCTGGAGCAGGCTTCTCCTTGGGAGGGTCTCCGTGATTGAATGGACAAGATGGAAGGAGGTAGGACCCTGTGAGGGCTGGGTGAGGATCCAAGCTATCTAAATGCTGGTCTGTGGGCCAGAGCCAGTGATGACACAGATCTCTCCAGAAGCTTGGCCCCAAATCCAGGTTGGGCTGTACTTTTTTTTTTTTTTCCTTTTTTTTTTAGCTTCTCTAGATGCACAACAAGTTTGGGGAACCACTGGAGTGGGTTGGACTGGTATCTAGGACTTGTCTTGCGGGGGGGACCTCTGTATTCCCTGCCTACCATCTAGTACCCATTCAGATCCTGTAAAGTATTATTAGTTTTGATATTACAGAGTGATCAGGTTATTAGTTTAGCTTTCTATTTGTGTGGTTGTTCAGCTTACCAGGTGACTGCCAGCCTCAATGGTGCCCACTGGGAGTTGGGGGACTTTCGTTGTGTCTGTAATTAAGTAAAGTGAACAAAAGGAAAAGATTCTGGAAGTACTTAGAGTCATGGTCTGGAGGAGACCCAGCATTCTGCTGGCCTTGACACTCTCAGTATTGCGATAGAAGAAAGTGTGATTCTTGCCGGACCCCACTGGGGGAGATCAAGTCCTAATCAAACACATGAAAATGGTTCTAATTTTGAGAGCATTTGAGCAGGACAGGGGTGGGGACGGGATCACACCCCCTGATACTGATTGCCTCGAAAGTTCCCAGGTCCTTTTGTGACACCTCTGGCTTCAGCCACAACCAAGAGGTGAGAGAGGTGGTCTCCCCTGGATTCTTCTTTAGAAAGCCACTGTAGTCAGGGGCCCTGGCACACAGCGCCCGTGGTGGGCACCCTTCTCCTTGGCCTGTGCTCTGCTGGGAATTCACGGGCACGACCCCAAAGGTGGAGGAAACTAACTTCTCTCCCCGGCCCGACCCCGATCCCCCCACTCCCCACCCCGCTACCACCGTGACCTGGTTTCCCAAAATGCAAGGCTCAGAAATCCCTTTCTCATCAGGCAGGAGTTGCTGTGTTTTCTCTATCATTTCCTTCCCTTCCCCCGCCACTTCCTGTTTTTTCTTCCCCTTTCTCCACCCCCCATCATCTCTCCAGCCTGTCCCTTGTTGTCCAAGACCAGGAACAGAGGCCGGCCGTTGATAATCATGATTTCCTGACAGGCCCTCTGGCTGCTCGGGGCCAGGCCCAGCCCGGCATCTCTGGGGCACGTGAGCCCTGGTTGGCAGCACACAGGAAGCCAGGGCCCTTCGAGCCTCTTGTCTGAATGAGAATCTAACGAGAATAACCCTTCATGTCCTGACAGCATTAACAGCTGCCAGAGAACTTTCGCCTGCCTTCAAGCTAACACACTGGAAAATAAGACAGCTCCTAGTGTTTTTTGGCCTAATAACTGTAGTCCAGTTTAGATGAACAAAACACGGATTTTGGAGTCAGAGATGAGTCCATGCCTAATTCTGCACCGAATTTTCTTTATGACTCTGCAGGGCATTCTAGTTCTTTCCAACTCAGCTCTAGGTCTAACCTTTTGGGAAAATGGAACTCATGGTACCTTTAGGGGAAGTTTTTGAGGATAAATTAGGAAACTATATCTATAAGATTCACATGATATGAATGCTTTGCTTCATGAATGTGGGATCCCTTCTTTGGTTTTGATGTTTTGCATAGAGGAGTGGCTGTTCAAATGTACACTGTTCAGAAAAATCACATAATAAAACAACAAGGTCCTACTGTGTAGCGGAGACATTGTTTTGCTGACAAAAGTCCGTCTGGTCAAAGCTATGGTTTTTCCAGTAGTCATGTATGGATGTGAGAATTGGACTAAAAAGAAAGCTGAGCACCAAAGAACTGAGGCTTTTGAACTGTGGTGTTGGAGAAGACTCTTGAGAGTCCCTTGGACTGCAAGGAGATCCAACCAGTCCATCCTAAAGGAGTTCAGTCCTGGGTGTTCATTGGAAGGACTGATGTTGAAGCTGAAACTCCAATACTTTGGCCACCTGATGCGGAGAGCTGACTCATTGGAAAAGACCTTGATGCTGGGAAAGATTAATGGTGGGAGAAGGGGATGACAGAGGATGAGATTGTTGGATAGCATCACCGACTCGATGGACATGAGTTTGAGCAAGCTCCGGGAGTTGGTGATGGACCGGGAGGCCTGGTGTGCTGCAGTCCTTGGGGTCACAAAGAGTCAGACATGACTGAGCGACTGAACTGAACTGAACTGTGTAGCACAGGGATCTATGTTCAATATCCAGTAATAAACCATAATGGACACACTCAGATATATGTATATATATATAACTGAATCACTTTCTCTGGTAGCTCAGTTGGTAAAGAATCTACCTGCAATGCAGAAGATGTGGGTTTGATCCCTGGGTCAGGAAAATCCCTTAGAGGAGGAAATGGCACCCATTCCAGTATTCTTGTCTGGGAAATCCAATGGACAGAGGAACCTGGCAGGCTACAGTCCATGGGGTCGCAAGAGTTGAACACAACTGAGTGGCTAAACTACCACCATAACTGAATAACTTTGCTGTATACCAGAAACTAACACAAAATTGTAAATCAATTATAGTTTAACAAAAAAAAGGTGGGGGGAATCACATAATGGATGATATCCATGGGAGGAGAGTCCATGTGTATTTCTGTGTTTTCTTGAAACATGTAGTGACAGATAGACAAAAAGAGACAGAGACAGATCAGCTGACCTAGGGGCTGGGTATACAGACGACTCTCATTAAAAAACCAACTCCACCCACCACTGTGCTCATGGGTCCCTCTCTTCCATAACAGTATTTTTCTAAAGGGAAACAGGGAAAACCATGCCAACCACATGCCTGAGGTGGACTGTTTTACTCATTCAGCTCCCAGGGGGTAATACTACAAAAAACTACAAAAACAGCATTCTGGAAAAAGTGCCACCTCTCTTTTGGAAAATCTGTTTTAAAAAAGAAAAAGAAAAACAGAGAGTTCCATTCAGGGTCAATGACCACTTGTTTGAGAAGTCAGATGGGTCACGTGGCTGCTTTTTAAAAATTTGTTTTAAAATTCCAGAGGCCAAAGAGTCAGAGACACGTTCTGATCTGGAGTCTTCCTCCAAGTGGCAAGACCCTTGAGTGAGGCTCTTTTCTTCTCTGAGCCTCAGTTTCCCCAACTACATGTGACAAGGTTGTTGTGTTTCTTCCATCCCTGGTAATCGGTGATTCTGGGGCTGTCTCTGCTCTGCGTAAATGAATGTGTTATGGCCAGAGTAGAAGAGGAAATGGCCTCTCCTAGTAACATGACTTGTGTTCCCTTTCTGCAGATTATCACTCACCAGGGAGAGAGAAACCACAGGACTCTCAGGGGCCACAGTCCTGATCTGGGGAGCTAGACTTGTCTTGGCTGAACAGCTGCTCATCTGATTCGTTCCGTCAGCCTGGATTGGTGACTCCGAGTCACGGGAGAGATCTCCAGGTAAGAAACAACTGTCTTTGCTTTTAGCCGACAGCACGGTGATGACCAGCATTTTTAGTGCAGAGAATCTATGATATTCGGGCTTCCAGAATACCCAGAAGTCTCAAGGATGGTCCTTCGGCCATATTTCTCATCTCTGATTGGAACTCATGCTTCCTTACACCACATACATGTACAAGGAGAAAAAAGAAAAAACAAGGGTATAATAAAGAACTGATGTGTATTTCAAAGTAGCTCATTCTGAAGTGGTCAACTGTCCCCAGGTTCTGTAACTGCATTTTGAGTGGGAGCATTTGCTACATGAGTCTTCTGAGTGTTTAGGCAAGAAACAGAGGAGCTTGAAACATGGAGGGGGAGCAGCTCAGAACTGTTGTTGTAGGTTGCTCTGTCCCTACAGAATCCATCTGAGGGTTTCTTTCTGCCCATCCTGGCCATCCAGATTAAGACCAGCAAGGAGAGAAGTGGCTGACCTGGCATGAATTTAAGCCTCATGCCAGAGGCCTGGTTGGTGTCTCACTTGCTAAAACATTTTGGGAGGTAAAACCAGCTGAATTTCCAGGTAAATTTGGCACCGCGGTGCACCACTACGGACTATGGTGCCCTTGCCTCTTCCCTCATCGCCAGCACGTTGGCTTTTTCTCTCCCACCGCCTCCCAGTCAGTTTTGGATACTTTTCTTCTTACCTGGAAGGGGAGAGGGTCATACCTACTTGAACCTCTTTGAACATCGGCCTGACACAAGCTGACATTCCTCCCAGGTGACCTAAGATCTGCTGATTTTGTCTGCTGGGACTGTGGGGGTATCAGTGCATCTCCTTTAAGCTGGCCCAGGGCACCCACACATCCGAGGTCAGCAGTCACGAAGGAGGTGACAATACGCCCTGATGACCACACGCCCGTTTGTTACTCTTTCAGTGTTTGCTGCTGTTACCTTCTGCTGTCTTCTCCTAAAGCTCATCTTTTTCATTTACATATTTTTATTTTCCCCTGAAAAGCAAAATCAGAAGCATTTCATAAAGCTTGACAGTACAGAAGGTAAGGCCAGGTGATTTCGCAGGTATTTTCCAGTTCTGAAGTCCTGGGGTTATTTTGTCCCAGACTTGTTCCTTATGCCAGATTCTCATTCTTGGGGGAACTGATTTGTCTTGTGCTCCTTGCCTTTCTTCCTCTTATGATTTCTTTCCCCCGAGGGGTCCCTGAGTTGTAGCATAATTCAGAGGAAGGAGAAGAGCTTTTGAAATTAGACAGACTTGATTTCACATCTCAGTTCTGCTATTTATTGGTTGAGTGATTTTTGCTTAGATCATCGTAAATTCCTGAGCTTCAGTTTCCCCACCGTAAGATGGGGACAGTCCCTGCTGTGATGAAGGCTTGTGCTTAGGCTCCAAGGAGACGATAATGCATTGCCGTGGGTTCTTGCAGATGGTAAACCTCAAAAAAATGTCAGCTTCTTTCCCTGGTCATCCTTATTCAGAGGTATTTCAATACAGCTTTGAGCCCCCATTGAGCTCCCTTTGAACCTGTGGCCAAAACCCTAGGGACAGGCTAGTCTACACACACAAGTAAAGAAGAGAACTGTTAACAGCTCTCAATTTCAGCATTCCTCTTCAGTAGCAGCCTTCCCTCTTCTAGCTTTGACAGACCACCTTCTGCAGTTCAACTATTTGACAGTTTGCTCTGTTACATCTCACCACCCTCCCAGCCTCTTGAGTACATCTTTGTCCCATCAGATAGTAGCTGAAAACTAACTCATCACCAGCAGCTTTCCCACTTCAGACCAGCGTACTTCCAAGATCCAGACGAATGTCCTTACAGCTAGGATCAGCTGATTTGGGGGCAGATTTCCTGGCCCCTCAGCAAGACAGTTAGGTTTCAAGCACATGTTTGTCCAGGCCCACAGTGTTGGTTTTCTTCCTTAACTGTTAGCTCTTATGGGGCATTCTTTTATCCAGCCATCCATGCATTCCACAAATATGAATGAAGCATGTCTACACAGCAGGGGCATTCTTGGGGTTAGGGTTCTGTACAAAACAAAGCAAAATTCCTGTTTCCTTTGAGCTTGCATTCTGATGGGATCAAGGGCGTGTCAGTAAATAAACAAGCATATATTATCCCAGGTAGTACTAAGTGTTATGGAAAAAATAAAGCAAAAAATAATGACCATAAAGCCAATTCACAGTGATAGCAGTACCTGTATGCCTGTAGCCCCCAGCCTCCTGTTTTCAGCAGGATACCAGGGAAGCCCCCCTGACTGGGTGTCACTGGAGCAGGATCCGAACAAAGTTGGGGACGGAGGCTTGAAGGAAAGTGGGAACAAAGGCTGTGAAGTGGGCATGTGCTTGGGCTACAAGGAGCTGCCAGTGGCCAATAGGATTGGAGCAGACGGAACGAGGGACAGTGGAAGGAGGTGAGGACAGGAGGCGTGGGCAGGTGGTGCAGGCCTTGTGAGCCACTGTGAAGACTTGGGCTTTTATGTTCTGGTTGACTTTTCCAGAGCCTCCTCTACCCTTCTCCTTCTTCCCCAGAATATCTCAAGGGCCTCATCCCTGAAACATCCTGCAATAGAAATGAAGATGGATGTTCTTGCCCAATAGAGTACTCACCATTCATTCCCAAACCTGTATTGGGCACTCGGTAGTGAGACTCTGGAGATAAATGAGACTTGGCCCCGTTCTAGGAGCCTGTGGCCAGGCACTGGTTCAAGGCTGCTTGGAGAGTATGCATGGATAAATCAGGTCCAAGTGAGCAGTTGTCCTAATTTGGTTACTTTGGAAGCAATTGCCAGAGTGGGAATTTTCTGCTGGTACCTCCCACAAGTTGCTGGTACTAATTTTCTTGGAATTCATTCACCTAGACTGTTGCCAAGCCTGGCCTTTTGGGTTGAGGGAGGATCAATCCATTCAGCAAACCTGTGAGTGCCTATTCTGTGTTGGTACCAGTGCTAGACACCTGGGGAAAAGATGCTGAGATCCAGCCCCTGCCCTTGGGTGGTTTATGGTTTTCCTGAGAAGCCTGCTAGTAATTATACAGCACACCACTTATCAGATGAGAGTGGGTGTGAGGGAGCCAAGAGATGGAGCATTTGGGGTAGTGAGCTCCCCGTCCCTGGGAGAATGTAAGCAGAATGAGGGGCATAGCTGAGGAAGCTTCCTAGGGACACACTATCTCCACTGAGTCCTGGAAGTGAGAGGAGTAGTCTGCCAGGTGAATAGCAGGGAGAGCGGGAAACTTCAGGGAAAGGTTAGGCATTTCCAGGCAGAAAGGGGGCGTACACAAGGGCTGCCTCTCGGAGGACCTGTGAAGGTGAGGTGAAGGTGAGGTGAGTCTGAGCAAGAGAGAGTCATTCAGAGACAGAAGGTGGGAGGACTAACCAGGGGCCTTGAATGTCAGGCCGAGAGGGTTGGGTGAATCCTGAGGACAGCTCAGAGCTGGTAACAGAAACTTAAGTGAAGACGGATGGACCTGATGAGGAAGTTTTACAAAGCAAAGGGTCAGCTTTTATTTGACCCCCTGTTCTGTAAAGTGCTGATTTTACGTCCACTCCTTATAATAGTATATGATCATACCTCAGCTGTAAAACAGATTCATACAGACCAACTGAGTGAGATGCTTGTGAGGGTGCCCAGCCTTTCCACCACGAGGTCCCTGGGAATGGTGAGTGCTGATGGCCCTGCACCTGCATCTTGGTGCACAAATTACTGGGAAATGGTTAAAACACGAGTCTTGTGTTCTATTCATGGGTCGCAAAGAGTCCGACTCTTTGCGATCCCATGGACTACAGCACACCAGGCTTCCCTGTCCTTCATCGATTCCCAGAGCTTGCTCAAACTCATGGTCATTGAATCGGTGGTGCCATCCAACCATCTCATCCTCTGTCGACCCCTTCTCCTGCCTTCAGTCTTTCCCAGCAGGTGAATGGAATTGTACACATGCATTAAACAGACAATATCTGAACCCTCATGATGCACCAGCCACCATGCTAGGCCTGGGAGCATCCAGACAAATGAAGCCCGATCAGCCCCCCAAGTAATTCATAGCTCGTGACAAAGACAGAGGAACCAGCAGTAACAGGAGCAGATGGTGGGCAAGAGCCTCAGCATAAACAAAGTGATGTGGGTGCGGAAAGGGAGCCTGCCCTCTGCTCAGGCAAGTCAGGGAATTCTTCCAAGATGGACCATGTGAGCTAGGTTTTGAAGGATGAGTAGGAGTTGGGGGCTGGGAGAAGGTACAAAACAGCACTCTCATAAATAAGGGCGAACACTCAGTCCTCTGTGATGACGCTGGGGAGGAAGTAGCACAGATAATGCCTCAGCTCTGCTTTGAAAAAAAACAGTAGTCGCTACCTCCTCATCCTCCCACCTCATTCCCAACAGAAACTAAAAATAATCATTGACTAATTTGAGTTCATCCCTTCTCTGACTGCATGGAGATTGTTAGTGATCAGAATTGGATGAAGGGGACCAAGAAAAGAAGTACAAAGGAGGAGGCAGGAGATTTTTGAAACTGTATCTGTCCTGTGTTTCTCTTAGAAAAAACAATCTAGATGTAGATGTTATGTATATGCACACTCTCATGTGTAAATGGATCTGATACATATGAAAGTACATATGTACACATGTATGTGTGTGCATGCATAGTCCCGCAGTTGTGTCCAACTCTCTGCAGCCCCTTTAACTGTAGCCCACCAAGCTCCTCTGTCCATGCAATTTTGTAGCAAGAATATGGGAGTGGGTTGCCACTTCCTACTCCAGGAGATCTTCCCAGCCCAGGGATCAAACCTGCATCTCTTGGGTCCTACACTGGCAGGCAGATTCTTTACCATCATGCCACCTGGGAAGCCAATATACAAGTATGCACACTTTCATATTATATAGAATTTGTTTTAACCGAGCACAGAGCCTGGTGCCCGTGACCTTCAGGCACGCTTGCTGTCTGGAGATGGATGCGGGTGAGAATTGACCTCGCTGACTTTCACACATCCCTGGTGTGTCAAGGTGGCTGAGGGTCATGGTATTGCACGTTCAGAAGCGCAGCAGGAGGGAGTCTGGATGCTGGCCGTGGCAAAGGAGCCTGCAGCTCTGGAAGACGAAGCGCCTCGCCCGAGGCCCGCAGCTATCAGCTGGTCAGGATTCAGGCCCTCTTCTGACTGTCCCTCTCCCGCAGCGCCATGCTGTGTGTCACCCTGTCTATGAAAAGGGAAAGTGTGCCTGTGCGCTCAGTCGTGTCCAACTCTTTGTGATGCCATGGACTATTGCCCACCAGGCTCCTCTGTCTGTGGGATTACCCAGGCAAGAAATACTGGAGTGGGTTGCCATTTCCTGGATCTTCGAAACCCAGGGATCAAACTCACATCTCCTGCATCTCCTGCGTTGGCAGGCGAGTTCTTGACCACTGTGCCACCGGGGAAGCCTATAAATAGGGCTTCAGACTGCAGCAGCAACTCATCGTGGAATCAGGGATACGTGTGCCCGGAAATCCTCTGTAGATCCCTCTGGTGCTGGCAACACACTATACTTTGCTGTGCAGGGGAGGAAGAAGGAAGGAGGGAAGGAAGGGAGGAAGAAGGAGGAAAAGGGAGGGTAAGGAGGGATAGGATGAAGGACAGACATCAGGGTGAACTTGGGTTCTAGTCCAGGCCTGGCATAGACACACCTTTGACCCTGGATACCCCTTCCCTTCTCTGTCATCACTAGGAGGGTATTGGGCTTGATTGTTCAACTCCTGTTTCTGAACTTGTCCCCAAGGAGTGTCCTTGGATTCATTCCCCTGTAGTCCCACAGGACCCCAGTGTAGGACTCGAATTTGCATCACCATCACCAGAAAGTTCTAGAAGGTGAGAAACGAGAGTCCCCACCTCCTTGTGGAGGGCCGGGTCTCCCCCAGCCCTGGAACCAGAACAGCTGAGCCAGTACAGAGAACATGGAGGGCTCAGCTGCACCCTGTCCTCCCAGCCTTCTGCTGGGAGCCTCAGTGTAGCTGCTCCCTTGTTCTGTCCCCCTTTCCAGCACCCCAGCCTTCTTGCACCTCAGTCTTCCAGCCTGGAGAAGTTCAAGTGCTGGGCTTGGCCCTGCACCTTTCTTCCCTGGGGACTTGTAAGCTGCCAGCCCAGATGTCCCAGGAGGGAGCCTGCAACTGACCTGGAAAGCAGGAAGGAAGCCGGGGGCAGGAGCAGGCTGCAAACTGGCAGAGAGAGGAGTCCTGCGGAGTCGTCCATGTGGGCGTGGCTTTGGGCATCAGCACCCCGTGGCTTCTCCTTCCTGCCAGTCAGCTCTCTTTGCCCTGAGCCTGCTGCTAGCCAGGGTTCTGGGGCAATTTGTCATTCAGTCGATCAGTCGTGTCCGACTCTTTGCGACCTCATGGACACGCAGACTTTCTTGTGCTTCACTATCTCCTGGAATTTGCTCAAAGTCATGTACATTGAGTCGATGATGCCACCCAACCATCTCATCCTCTGTTGTTCCCTTCTCCTGCCTTCCATCTTTCCCGGCATCGGGGTCTCTTCCAGTGAGTCAGTTCTTCGCATCAGGTGGCCAAAATATTGGAGCTTCAGCTTCAGCAGTCGTCCTTCCAATGAATATTCAGGGTTGGTTTCCTTTAGGACTGACTGGTTTGATCTCCTTGCTAACACCTCACTTCAATATTCAATTCCATTTCTGGGCTGAGCTGCAGGTTCAATCATTTAATGGCTGTTTATTAGGCATCTCCTGCTTGCAGAGCTTGTCCTGTGAAAAAGTGAAAAAGTCACTCAGTCTTGTCCGACTCTTTGTGACCCCATGGATTTTATAGCCCGCCAGGCTCCTCTGTCCATGGAATTCTCCAGGCAAGAATACTGGAGTGGGTTGTCATTCCCTTCTCCAAGGAATCTTCCCCACCCAGGAATCGAACTGGGGTCTCCTGCATTGCAGGCAGATTCTTGGAATGTCTGAGCCACCAGGGGAAATCCACCCCACCCCCCAACCCCCAAGCAGAACTTTTCCTAGATGATGTCGTTTCAAAGCTGAAGTCAGCAATGCAATAAACACAGGGAGACGTCATGAATGTGGGACACCTCCTTCTGTCCAATGGAACAAGTGGAGCCTCGTAGGAGACCAGAGGCTGGAGAGTTCCTTGAACCAGGCGGCTTCTCAGAGGAGCTGGGAGTCTGGAGAGGAGCGGGTAGCAAGGAGGAGATGGAGGCAGGAGCCTGGGTCGGGGGAGTGGAAAGTAGGCGGAGAGAAGGATGGAGGAGCTGACTAAGGATGAATAGGGAAGGGGCTACCGTGCTGAGTGGGAGGAACAGCTTAGAGGGTGGATTTCTTGTGGGTAGTTTTCTCGTGTGGGTGTGGGTGGAAGCTCTGCTTTAAGCCCTTTTGGTGTAAAATACCTGCTCACCAAGTGGAAATCCGTCCACTATGCTCAGCTCTGCTATCAGGCAAGGAAGAGGGCTCAGGATGCCCCGGTGAAGGGCCCCCCGGCTCTGGGCAGAGCTAGCACAGGCCCCTCTGTGTGCGGCTGGAGAGCCCGGGCTGGGCCTCCTCCTTGAACGGCCTGACAAAGACTTGCTTGTTCTCCCCTGACATCAGACCTCACCCTCAGGATTTCTCTGTTCTTCTGGGGCAAGATCTCACACAGTGATAATAGAGTGAAAGGGAAGGGAGGAATCGAGTGAAGAATGTCTCAGGCGTCACCATGCCAACCGGCTCCCCAGGCAGAGGGTAGGAAGGGGGCGCCAGCCGTATGCGCCCTGGGCATCTTTTGGGTCACACCCTGGCAGGGACAGCCCTGAGCTGCTGACAGCCTGGTTGGAGATGAATGAGAGCTGCTGATGTTGGTTCTGAGAGATGCTAGTGGCCTGGTCAGTGACAGACAAAATATTAGTGAGTCACGTTGATTAATTGCTGCACATAGTGGTTTGCTTGTTTTCTGTTGGTGTGTGTGTGTTTTATCTTAAGTAAGTGTTGCATTTAAACACCTGGTTTTCTATTTGTTATTTTAACAAAGATTTATTGAGAGAGCTCTGCCTTGGAAATTTCATAAAGGTTGTCTTTAGAGGGTTCTCTGAGATCACTCGGTCTTGCTTCTGTCTGATCCTTTTTTCAGATGAGTAAACTGAGGCCAGGAGAATGGGAGGCATTGTGGAAAGTGGCAGCAGGAAAGATGGTATAGCCTTCTTGTCCAGGCTCCAGGATGCAGATCCTGTGTGACAAGCCCTCAGCCTAAGACCTGGTCCGAGGTGGGGGATTACTGAATGCCATCCCTGCTTACCTTCTGTGCTGTGATTTGTGCCAGGCGGTGGGTGGTGGGGGTGGGAAGGGGGCTGTCAATAAATGAACTCACCCTTAAAACAAAATGAATATGAAACTAGTACAAGGGGAACCCCTGGTTTCACTTATCTTAAGACAATGAATCCTAAAACAACCATTTACTTGTGATATACAGGATGGAAGGGAGATTTGGCACTGGAACTTCACATCCTTAATCTAGTGCATGCATGCATGCGTGCTCAGTCGCTTCAGCTGTGTCCAACTCTGTGCGACCCCATGGACTGTAGCCCGCCAGGTGCCTCTGTCCATGGGATTCTCCAGACAAGAATACTGGAGTGGGTTGCCATGCCCTCCTCCAGGGGATCTTCTCGACCTAGGGATTGAAGCTGTGTCTTTTATGTCTCCTACATCAGGAGATGGGTTCTTTACCACCTGGGTCAGATTCATGGCCAAGGCCATAGGCTAGTAAGTGAAAGGGAAGCCAGGGTCTCCACGGTCTCTTCAGTGTGTTTCCCACATTCCACCCTCCACTCCACCAAATGACCTGGGATTACTTTGTTGAGCTGGGTTCTCAGCTGCTAGGAACTGCGGAGCAGCCCCTGACCTGGTGGTTGAGTTAACAATTTGCTATCTTCAAGTGGAATTTAGGAATAGCCTAAACAACACTTGATCTGTCTGTGAGAGCTGGCAACCCTGGAGCATATGCAGGGCACAACTTTCAAATTTAGTCATTTGTGGCCACAGACACCAGCCTGGGAACTCTGGCTGCAGGGTCAAGTTTAAACCAGGATAGCACATGGTTGAGTCATCAAGGGCAGGGCTGGGCTTAAACAGAAATCTGGAGATAAACTTGGTGAGCTTGTTTGTTTGGTTTAATTGTGATCTTGCTGGATCAGCCCAAACAGGGAAGTTCCACAGTCCCTCTGCTAACTCCTCTGTGTATGTCGAGTTTCCTGCTGGAGCATCCTTTGTGAAAACAACACTCTACTTCTGCACACCTCCTGACTCTGTTTATACATACAGGGTGGGGTAACCGATCGCTAACGGAGGATCGCCTGCTGTCCCAGTTTAGGCTTCCAGAGAATTTTCCAGATCCGCAATATAATTTTAAGCGGATGTTGCATGAGAATGAGCGGTCAGAATTCATTCTGATCAGCTTGGATAGGATTTCAGCCCTTCCTTCCTTCCTTTCTTTCTTTCTTCCTTTCTTTCTCTCTCTCTTTCCCTTTTGCAACTGGAGTCAAGTTGATTCAGCCATCAGATCCGTTTCCCTGGGTGGAAAAGGTAATTTGAGAAATTCAGGGGAAGAGGCTGGGAAGGAGGATGCTTACACCAAACGGGTGAATCTATTCATTTTTCTTTCCCACCAAATGTCACGGCTCCATTTCCAGCAAAGTGGTCAAGACCAGTGCTTTCGACGTGCCCATGAACAGGGATGAAGCCAGTAAATGTGTTCAATGAGCGCTGGGTGCCACAGCTGTGAACGTGAGCCCATTTTACTACCAAGAGGAGCAACATTTAGAATATATTCAGGGCGTTGAAACTGATCCCTCTGCTTTGTCCATTTTGTGAAAAGGACAAACTTCTTTTGTGAAAAGTGTTAGTCTCTTAGCAGTGACTCTCTGACACCATGGACTGTAACCTGCCAGGCTCTTCTGTCCACAGAATTCTCCAGGCAAGAATACTGGAGTAGATAGCCATTCCCTTCTCTAGGGGATCTTCTAAACCCAGGGACAGAACCTGAGTCTCATGTCTCTTGCATTGGCAGGCAGGTTCTTCACCATCTGAGTCACCAAGGAAGCCTGACCGGCACTTTTAACGGGAGATGAGCACTCCCCTTAGTGGAGAAAGTACTTAACTGCAAGCTCTTAACATTTGCCCAAAGGAAAGCTCTTGGTTGTGGCAGAAATACATAGATTTAGTATCTCTGAAAGCCAACTACTTATCTACATTGGAAAGTTATTGTGAGAAATTAAGTGAGATTATTTGTGGGCAGCGCTTAAAATGGCATTGAGTGAAGGACTGAGGGTCAGCAGCTGCTAATTCAGAGAAGGAGATGGCACCCCACTCCAGTACTCTTGCCTGGAAAACCCCATGGACGGAGGAGCCTGGTAGGCTGCAGTCCATGGAGTCGCAAAGAGTCGGACACGACTGAGCGACTTCACTTTCACTTTCCACTTTGCTGCATTGGAGAAGGAAATGGCAACCCACTCCAGTGTTCTTGCCTGGAAAATCCCAGGGACGGGGGAGCCTGGTGGGCTGCCGTCTATGGGGTCGCACAGAGTCGGACACGACTGAAGTGACTTAGAAGCAGCAGCAGCTGCTAATTAATTGTGTTTATCTGAGAATGAGGATTTGGGAAGCAAGGGGCTGAGTGACGTCATTTGGGGAGTCTTCAGGGCCCTCTGTGCCCACACTGATACCTATTGGGAAAGATGAATGAAGAGTAGTGGACAGGACTTACCTGGGACGGGACCCACTGCCAGCCCACCTGCTCCAAGGCCAAAAACAGTGAGGACCACTTCAGAATGCAGGCCTTCTTGCCTTGCCAGAGCTTTTATTTCACAGAGCATCCCACAGTGCAATTCCAACCCCATTTGGTGAGGAGACACTATTCCTTTGCCACATCTGTCCTTGACCTTGGACTTCTCCCAGCTCAGCTTCCCAGTGATGCTGAGACAGCTCCACAAGTCTCCTTTTGTGAAAGTGACTCACTGGCCAACTCCTCCTAGCTGCGGGAGGAGATGTCTTTTTCAGAAGTTAATTTGGGCATCACCGAGGCTGTATTTTGCTCTTCTGATGACTCAAGTTTTCTTTCTTTTAATTGTCAGACCTAAGATGTGACTCCTAGGAGTCTGAATCCAGTTACAGCTTTATTAGACTAGATGTGAAAGTGGGGGGAACAATTTTCCTTCCCTCTCCCCTTCCTTTATTCTTTCTTTTCTTCCTTCTTCCCTTTTTTCCTTTCATTCATTCCTCCCTCTCACTCACATTTCCCTCCTCTCCCACTGGCCCCTCCTCTTTCCTTCCCTCTTGCTCTAAGGTGATGGCCGGCACTCCGGTGAGAGGTCCTTGGATACACACGTTGGCTCCCACACCTTCTTCTGTCCACTCACTTTTCCATGTATTCGGAAATACGTATTCCCTAAACAGCCTATTTTGAATTCAAACATGAGTCAGTCCCAGTCCCTTTGCTGTAAGGATTCATCCTTTAGGATGAGAGGCAGACAAGTGAACAAGAATGGCAAGATTGAGGGAAGGTGCTGGAAGAGGGCTCCCAGGGGGGCGGAGGAGCAGAGGGCAGGCCCCTGCCCTGGACCAGCCCGGGACTGGCACCAGCAGCGGCACCGGCCCCTGGCTGGTGGTGGACGTAAGTTTGCTTGGCAGAGAACCACCTTTGTAGCAGTTTTAAATGCCACCTAGGAAGACTGGTCCCACCACTTCGTCATAAGCCAAAGATGGATGTGCCAACAGGTCTCATGGCCAGGCCTCTGCCCAGCTGTCACTCCAAAGGCCTCTCTTCTCTATCCACAGAGAATGTCATTTCAGCCATGGGGGACTTAGAGCTTCCCATCCTCCCAACCCCAGACCTCCACAGCCACCAAATCCCACTGACAATTGAGTGAGCAATTGTCCTCCCACTCCATAGCCCCCTCCTGCAGGAAGCCTTCCCAGGTCCTTCCAGCGAGAGAGGTCCTCTCCTGCCTTCCACCCTCTTCCCAGATACCGGTCATCACTAGAACCTTCCAGCCTTTGTAGCCACCTGTCTGTATTTGGCTGCACTGGGTCTTCGTTGCACACATGGGCTTCTGTTGTGGAGCACAGGTTCCAGAATGCACAGGCTCTCCAACTGCAGTGGGCAGGCTTTGTTGCCTCACTGTATGTGGGGTCTTAGCTTCTCGACCAGGGATTGAACTTGCACCCCCCGCATCGGAAGGTGAATTCTTAACCCCCGGACCACCAGGGAAAGCCCTCTATAGCCACCTTTAAACATGGCTTCTCTCTGCTACCAGGCCACTGCAGGGGCCATGGCTTATGTAGCTCTAGTCTAAGAAGAGCAAATGTTTGTGCCTTTACTGACTATGCGCCAACTTTCCTGTCCTCTGTTAAGGGCTGTGCTGGGTATGGAGGCTGGACCACTGATTAACACCTGCCTTCAGGAAGCTCAGGAGACACATAGGAATATTATATTTTGATAGAAATATTTACAGCATACACAGAGTGTATATATTAGGACCAGAACAAGGAAGAGGTCAGGTCTAACTTGGGAGCTTGTGACAAAGGAGAAGAGGGATGTTGGATTGGGTGGGGGTGGGCATCAGCTGAATCAAGTCACATGTGAAGTGAAACGTAGGTGGATAGATCACTCAGCAGAACCAACAGAGTTTTGCCAACTACACAGAATCTTCAGTGTTACTGGTAATTTCTAGAAATGTTGAAAGAATTCATTACTTGTTTCAACTGCCATTTCCTGGACAAAGTAAGTAGACTCCCAAAGTCTCAGCAGTTAACAGCATCATTTCACCATCTCTTGGAATTTTTTTGAGTCAGCGGACATAGCTTTGGTGTTTTCAAATTACCCCCTACCTACTCCCTTCATGTTACAAATTTACTATTATCGTCATTGCAGTGAGACCTGATTTGGACTTCAAGGGCTGTCAGGTCATCAGTTGCTTCTGGAATTCCCAAGGAAAAAAGTTGGAATTAAAGATCACATTAGACCTTTGAATACACGTGATAGATGAAACCCAGCTGCCTAAGCATTGCCTTATTAGGTACTTCGGGAGCCACTTTATCTACGTATGAAAATTAGTTGTTGTTTAGTCGCTAAGTCGTGTATATGACTCTTTTGTGACCCCAGGGACTGCAGCCCACCAGGCTCCTCCGTCCATGTGATTTCCCAGGCAACAATACTGGAGTGGGTTGCCATTTCCTTCTCCAGGGCATCTTCCCAACCCAGGGATCAAACTTGCGTCTCCTGCATTGGCAGGCGAATTCTTTACCACTGAGCTACTAGGGAGCCCCTGGTTATAGTGAGTGCATTTGCATACATCATGATGTTTGATGCTTCGGAAATACACAAAGACTTGAGAATAATTTCTCTTGGGTCATTTAGGTGTTCTACCTGATTTTGAATTACTGCTTTTTCTCAGAGGTAAACTCTAGAAGCACTGTCTGTCTGCAGCAGTGGCCAATTTCCGGATAGCGTGTTGCATTCTCCAGTGTTGGGAAGCTGTCCCCACCATCCTTCCCAAATAGCTGGAAATCCAAAGGGCTCCATGGACCAAGACCAGGGAGGCTCTGTGGAAGAGCAGTCAGCACACAGTTCTGTTTCTTAAATGGAAGTCTCGTCCTGTTTCTAATTAACTTAGCTCCTGGTGTGACTTTAGGTTGCCTGAATACATTTTTAGAGATTGTTAGACATTCTCATTGCATTAAAACCTCAGGATGCTGGAGCAAGGAGTTTTCCAGGTCATCTAGCCAGTCCTAGAGGGCTAGAGACCATGAGGATGAGACTCAGAGCTAGAGCTGGGGGGTGGAGGCAGTGGGAAGGGGATGATGACCCTCCCCAGGGTCTCGTGGTGAGCACGTGGCTGAAAAGAGATTAGGACGAGAGGCAGTGACTCCCTGTACCACTCCAGTGGGTGGGCAACCCACTCCAGTATTCTGGCCTGGAGAATTCCATGGACGGTATAGTTCATGGGATCACAAAGAGTCGGACATGAATGAGTGACTTTCACTTTCACAGTCATGGTAGCTTCCATGACCTTCAGGCCCTGGGTTACACAGTAACTGTCTAACCCATTCAAGCACCAAGCTGCATTTCTTCCCAGGAGTGTCCTTGCTTCTGCTTTCTGGATTCAGAGTTCCTATGTAATCAGTCCTCAGCAGATTCTCCTGTCTCTTCCTCTACTTTTCCCCCAAAACACAATGTCTGTTTTAGAGGTTCATACTGTTCCTCACTGGGACCAGGCTCACTGACCACGCACTTTCCCATCCCCTGGAATGACTACTTCTCCCTTTTTGTTATCTAAATAAGAGTATCCAACCTAATGCACACACTCCTGTAGTTTAAATGGAAAACAACAAGGGCTTACTGCACAGCACAGGGAACTCTGCTCAGTGTTAATGTGTGGCAGCCTGGATGGGCAGGGAGTTTGGGGGAGAATGGGCACCTGTATATATATATATGGCTGACTCCCCTTGCCGTTCACCTGTTGAGACTATCACAACACTGTTAGTTGGGTAGCTTTTCCCTTCTCCAGGGGATCTTCCCAACCCAGGAGTTGAACCCAGGCCTCCCACATTGCAGGTGGATTCTTTACAGCTGAGCCACAAGGAAAGCCCAAGAATACAGGAGTGGGTAGCCTCTCCCTTCTCCAGCGGATCTTCCTGACCCAGGAATCGAACCGGGATCTCCTACATTACAGGCAGATTCTGTACCAACTGATCGATCGGGAAAGCCCTAATTGGGGTTCAAACACAAAATAAAAAGTTCAAAAAACAAACAACAGAAAAGACTGTCTGACTGAAATAACAGATGACCTGAGAGCCTCTCCTTCCATGAGAGGCTAGTGGAAGAAACATGTTCTATGGGAGGAGAAGCTCCAAGGGGTCATGGGAGTTGTGTTTCTGAACCGATGACTTCATTCATTCACTCTACATATGGAGTTCCTATTGTGTGTCAGGCCCTCGTCTAGGAGCTGGAGGGTATATGTCAGTGGCGATAGAGATTAAAAAAAAAATAAAAACAGTGAGTGGGGAGTCGGGTGAAGTATGATGTTGGAGAGGTTGGTTAGATTGAGCTCCACCGAAAAGTAAGCCCTGGACAGAGGCCTAAAGAAAAACCATGCAGACATATTGAGGGAAAGCATTCTAGGCCTAAAGATTAGCAAAGCTCCTGTGTCAGAAACTCATGTGATAAGTTAAAGAGTGAAAAGGGGAGAGGCCAGAAGCAGTGAGTAGCCAGTGATGGAATGAGGAATTGCAGGCAATGAGCTACCTTGTGGAAATGTCACCTCAGGCCTTGGTGACTATGATGAGAATTGTGTATTTTATTCTAAGTGAAACCGGGAGCCATTGAAGGGACTTTACCAGAGAGTGACATGCTGAAACTTTAAAAAAAAAAATTATTATTTTCAAATTTTTTTAATGGGAGGATAATTGCTTTTACAATATTGTGTTAGCTTCTGCCATACATCAACATGACTCAGCCACAAGTATACATATGTCCCCTCCATCCTGAACCCCCCTCCCCACTTCCACCCCATCCCACCCCTCTAGGTTTTTACAGACCACAGGGTAAAGCTCCCTCTATCACACAGCAAATTCCCACTTGCTATCTATTTTATGAGTGATTAGAAGCTGGGAAATCTTTTAAGAAGTGAGTATGATACTCCTGGCAAGAGATGGGATGGCTTGTGGGCTGGTCTAGGACTCTGATAACACCTTCATGTCTGAGAGATGTTCAAATTCAAGCTGTATCCTAAAAGGAAAGCTGATGGGATTTGTTAGCTTAGATATGGGATGTAAGAGAAAGAAAAGTCAAGGATGACACCGATGTTTTTAGAATGAGTGTCTGAAGACAAGGAAATGCCATTTACTGAGAGAAGAAGGACTGGAGAGGGGGCAGATTCCTGGGGGAAAAATAAAAACTTTAATTTTGGATGTGTGACATGTGAGGTGTCTGTTAGAAGTCAAGCAGTTAATCAGATAAATGAGTCTGGAGTTCAGGCAAGGGGATCAAGGTCAAGGTGACAGTTATAAATTTGGAAGTCATCCGCATACATCTTCTAACATGGTATTTTAAGCCATCAGATATTAATAGTTGTGTCAGAAAGGGAAATTCTTCTTCATGGCCAGAAAGGCAGCACTAAGACCAGTGACTAAAACAAGAAAAATAACGATAGTAACCATCTAGTCAAGGCTATGGTTTTTCCAGTGGTCATGTATGGATGTGAGAGTTGGACTGTGAAGAAAGCTGAGCGCCGAAGAATTGATGCTTTTGAACTGTGGTGTTGGAAAAGACTCTTGAGAGTCAATTGGACTGCAAGGAGATCCAACCAGTCCATTCTAAAGGAGATCTGTCCTGGGTGTTCTTTGGAAGGACTGATGCTAAAGCTGAAACTCCAATACTTTGGCCACCTCATGCGAAGAGTTGACTCATTGGAAAAGACTCGGATGCTGGGAGGGATTGGGGGCAGGAGGAAAAGGGGACGACAGAGGATGAGATGGCTGGATGGCATCACTGACTTGATGGACATGAGTTTGGGTGAACTCCGGAGTTGGTGATGGACAGGGAGGCCTGGCGTGTTGCAATTCATGGGGTCACTAAGAGTCGGACACGACTGAGCGACTGAACTGAGTTGAATAGTATTATGCTCTCAGTCGCTTCAGTTGTGTCCGACTCTTTGCAACCCCATGGACTGTAGCCCACCAGGCTCCTCTGTACACGGGATTTCTCAGGCAAGAATACTGGAGTGGGTTCCTATTTCCTTCTCCAGGGGATTTTCCTGACCCAGGCATCAAACCCGAGTCTCCTATGGCTTCTGCGTTGCAGGTGGAATCTTTAGCACTGAGCCACCCAGGGAATTATGGCAGCTACTATTTATGCATCTGGCCATTTATATATGTTGTTTCATTATTTCTAAAAACCAGCCTTGAAGAGGTTGCAATCATCTCTGTTTTACTCATATTGAAGCTCCGATTCTGGGAGGGTACACGTTGTTAAATACATTGATTAAGACCACCCAGCCAATAAATAGTTGAGCTGGGATTCAAACTCAAGTTCGTATTTTTGTGGCTATGCTCAACATCACAGCTCAGTTTAAGAAGTCTTTTATCTTTGAGAAAGATAACTTAGCTCAGAATTTCTGTCAGCTTGTCCCCCACCTTTGAGGAACTTGTCCGGAAGATGGGGCCTTTCAGATGCTGGGTAAAATACTGCATGTCTGGCTTGTCCTTGCCAACACGGAACACACACGGAACACTGTGAAGCAAGGAAGGGAGAACAATTTGAAAAAGAGACGATACATCAGAAAGATAAGTCACATGCTCTTAACACATCTGAACACTGGCCACAGTTTAAGCCAAGATGTTACCCTTGATTTCCTTTCCTAGTTCCAGAGATCAGATGACAGTACCCACTCTACTGGAGACAGGTGGAGAAGGGGAATACAGGTATTTCTTTCACACTGGCTGAGTGTATCTGTCATATCCTTTCAAGCTTGCCACAGCCAAATGGGGCTTCCCAGGTGTCACTAGTGGTAAAGAATTCGCTTGCTAATGCAGGAGATGCAGCAGACACAGGTTTGATTCCCTGGAGGAGGAAAGGGCAACCCACTCCAGTGTTCCTACTTGGAAAATCCCATGGACAGAGGAGCTTGGCGGGCTACGGTCCATGGAGTCACAGAGATGCAGACACGACTGAGTGACTGAGCACGCGTTGCCAAGTAAGAGCTGAATTTTCCACCTAGGAAAATAAGACCTGAGGGGTGACAGGGCTCGTCCAAGGACCTGCAGGCAACGCATGTTATAGGCTTTCCAGACCCCAAAGTTCATGCCCGTTGCACCGTTGTCCTTAAGAGAGAAGAGGCTGGATGGAATGCTGAGAATGGCTTGCGTTATCCTCCGCCCCTTCCCGGCTGCAGTTCCAAGGACGGCCGGCAGAGGGCGCCACGCCCCCGGCTCTCGCAGCCGGCGGCCTGAAGCCATGTTGAATGAGCAAACGTCTGCAGCCGCCTCCGCGAGATGGAAATGTCTCCTTGGCAGGAAATCCGCGAGGAGCACCGCGGGGTTGTGCAAACAGCCTCACAATGTCCGCTTGTGTGTATGCACTCGGCTTCGCCTGCGTCGCCCACAATGCTCTGGTTTTTTTTTTTTTTTTTTTTGGATAATGGGCCTCTGTGGACCCATAGGCCTTGTCATGCAAAGGGAGTGACCTGTGTTTGTCATAAATGGGCTCTTGTATGATTAATCGCCACGCGAGCGCGCCCGCAGCCGCCGTGCAGCGCCCGCCTCACCTCCTTGCCGAGGCGGTGGTCTCAGGCGCTTTCTTCCCTCGCTCCAAAGCAGCCGTGCAGAATTTATGGCTAAAAGGGAAATGACTTGTTTGCATTGTGGTTGCGGTTTTTTTCATATGCGAGACAGGAGTTGCAGAAAACGACCATTTGTTGCTGGAGGCTAGCTGCATGCCGGATGCTTTCTCGTTGCTTTCTGTACATTATCTCACTCAGTAACGACACTGCTTGGGAACTATTATGATGTGCATTTTACAGATGAGAAAAGCTCAGATTCAAAAGAGTCGAAAACCTAGGACTTCCTTGGTGGTCCAGTGGCTAAGACTTTGTGCTCCCAATGGAGGTGGGGCCCAGGTTCAATCCCTTGGTCAGAGAACTAGAGTCCTCATGCAGCACTGAAGACCTGGTGTAGCCTAAATAAATACATATTTTAAAAATAAGCAAACAAAAGAGAGTCCCCCAAAACAGAAGAGTACAGGACTTGCCCAAAGTCTCCACAGTCTGTGCAGTTGCCACTAAAGGACTCCTTTTGTTTTTCAGCGTGGCCCACTGTCCACGCACTTGGAACTGTCTCCTGGCCTGGCCGCCCATATGATGGAATCGGCGATTTTAAAATAAATGAGAGAGTTCTACTCTTGAGTGTCAGTATGTGTGTTGTACTTCCTGGTATCACGTGAAGAAACATGTAGGTCTGAGCATAGGTGCGTTTTTCTAAGAAAGCTGCTTTTCATCAGATTCTCAAAGTCATCTGTGATCATAAGACAACAGAGTTGAGCCTCCCATAGTATCTCTGTTTTGGGAAATGCTTATTTTCTTCCACCTATTCCTCTGTTAGTCACCTAGTCGTGTCTGACCCTTTGCGACCCCATGGACCTTATGGACTGAAGCATACCAGGCTCCTCTGTCCATGGGATTCTCTAGACAAGAATATTGGAGTGTGTTGCCATTTCGTTCTCCAGGGGATCTTCCTGACCCAGGGGTTGAACCCAGGTCTCCTGCATTGTAGACAGATTCTTTACTGTTTGGGAAGGGGATGACAGAGGACGAGATGGTTGGATGGCATCATCGACTCAATGGCCTTGAGTTTGAGCAAGCTCCAGGAAACTGAAGGACAGGGAAGCCTGGCGTGCTGCTGCAGTCTGTGGGGTCACAAAGAGTCAGACATGGCTGAGCGACTGAACAACAATTCCTCTGTTGGTCTTGTGTGCAGCTGACAATCATATGGTTGTAGATATGCAGTGACTCCTATGGAAACTCCCATTCTGTTTCAGTAGCCATCAGTACAGAGGCTGTGTGCCCGACCCCTGCTTGGAGTTTGGGTGGGGAGGGGTGAAGGGGGAGAGGAGTGGACTAGGAGGAATGGCGTAACATTCTGAAGATGAAGAAGACACAGCCCTTGAAAGAATTCACAGCAAGGCCAGGAGGTCAGGGAGGAGGTTTCTGGGAGGAAATGTTTGATTTGGACCTTGAAAGATAGAACCTCCACAGGCTGAGGGGAGGGGAAGACTTAACAGGCAAAGGAAGCAACATGAGCCAAAAAAACAGAAGCAAGAACGAGGCCAGAGCTCTGGGCACCATCTGTGTTCTGATGTGACAAAAGTAGAATGTTCCGAGGAGCTGAAACTTGAAAGAGCGATTCAGATCAGGTTTCAGTACCAGGTGAAAAATTGGACCCATCTAACTCTGACAGTCAGCTTGGGAAGTGCTTACACTGAAGTGCTTTTCTCCTTTCACCTGGCTACCTGGTATCCCTCCTGGCCAGGGTGTCACCTTGAGAAGCAGCTCCCTGTAGGAGAGGATCTGTCTTTGGGAACTCAGCACACCCCACCCCTACCCCACCCAACCTTTCCTGTCCCAGCTTACAGTGATGGTCTTCACACCTTGCTTGGGTTTCAAATGAAGGATTTTATTTTAAAACTTTACTTGGGTTTGCAATGAAGGGTACTGTGAAATCAAGGCACTTGCTCCTTTCAGAAACTGGAGACCAAAGCAGAGCCCCTCCAGCCTCTGAGATTTCAAAGGAGGTTTTCGGCCCTTAGGATGAGTTTGAGATGTGATGGATCACACCAGCCCTTCCTTGGCTTCCAGTTCTTCAGGTTTTCAGTATATGAAATGGCTTTTGTTGACTTGTTGGTACTTCTGTAATTTTTGACATCCTCTCTCCCCAACCCTGGGCTTCCCCGATGCCTCAGTGAATAGTCTGCCTCTAACACAGGAGACACAGGAGACCCAGGTTCAATCTCTGGGGAGATCCCCTGGAAAAGGAAATGGCAACCCACCCTAATATTCTTGCCTGGAAAATCCCAGGGACAGGGGAGCCTGGTGGGCTATAGTCCATAGGGTGGCAAAGAGTTAGACACGACTGAACAACACTACAAACTATAAAACCCCCCAATAAATTTGAACTGGGAGGTAATGCCCCTAATGCTTTGACGTTCGAGTCAACTCCAAAGTCTCCTTTGGTGCACAGGTCAACCTCCATTTAAGAAAGTTCAGGATCTGATACCCTAGCCTTACGAATCAGGTCAGTCCCTGACTCTGGGAGGGTAGGAGTCTTCAGGGGGCTTTCACTTCCCAGAAGGACCCCCATCTATGAGCCCCATGCCTGACAGTGCCCTCATTTGAGAGGTCATGTTTTACCCCCTGACAGTGAAGTATGGAGGCAAAGAGACCTCAGGCACAGATGTGTGGACCAGCTGCCTATGACATGAGAGCCAGCCAGATAGGGACTGGGGCTGCGGGAAAGCCTTTTCGGGAAAGCCTTTTTTTTTTTTTTTTTTAGGCTGGATTGTCAGATTGCAGAAATAGAAGAGATTTAATTCACCAATGTGCATTTTACACAAGACATTTCCTGTAATGGGCACAGAGTCTGCTATGTAATCTGAGGTGCTTGGGGTATCTGGTGTTGGGTTGAGGGAAGACAAGAGAGAGCCTGAGATAGTGACCAAAGATGATGACCAAAGATTGCACCAGGAGAAGGCCTTAGAAAAGTGTCAGGGTTCGGGTCAATGTGGAAAGTACCTGGATAGAGTTTGGTTTGAGGGGGGCAGCGGATGCAGAAATCTCGGGGACACTTGGGTTGTTGGCTCATAATTCATTAGGCAGTGAGGTGTTTCTTTGAATAAGGAAGGAGGAGGACATTTGGAAAGAGCAGAACTTAAGGATATCAGGGCCTTTCCCAAATTGCTACGCTTGCAGGATATTCCCTTAGAGTTACTGGCCTGGAGTTGAGGAGGGAGGTCCAGTTTGGGGCTAAAGGTTGAGAAGTCTTCTGCGTATGAATGAAAATCACAGTCCAGGGGGTTTCACCTGGGAGCAGGAGAAAAGGTGTAAAGGACGATCATTGGAGACAGACACTGAAAGGTTAGATGGAGCAAGAGGAGACTGCAGACGGACCACTCAGAGATAAGGTGGTGCAAGGAGGTCCTCCAGCATCTCAGGGAGCAGGGCTTGGCCAACGGCACGCAGGGCAAGACTTGTTCTCAGCCCCAGCTCCAAGCAGCAGGAGCCTGGCTTCTGTCAGTTTAAGTACCTGAGAAGCAATTCTGGGAAAAGGAGATCTGTAATCCAAGAGAAACTCAAGTCTGTTTAATCTAAGTCATTTGCCCGTTAGAGCAGCCCAAACTTTGGGCAACTTCCCCGAGTTCCCTTTTGAGTTCTAGAACTGAAGCAAAGCCATTTGAGAAAGGGAATATATAGCTTTCCCAACACCCCTCAGTCCATGGAAGGCATTTCCAAGGCTAGAGCTCAGGGCCCTGGGCTGCTACAGGGGTCACTGTCCCTTTGAAATTGGGAAGTGACCTGGGTGGGCTTCCCTGGTGATTCAGATGGTAAAGAATCTGCCTGCAATCCAGGAGACCCAGGTTCGATCCCTGGATCAGGAAGATCCCCTTGAGAAGGAAATGGCAACCCACTCCAGTATTCTTGCCTGGAGAATCCAGTGGACAGAGAAGCCGGGTGGGCTACAGTCTTTGGGGTTATAAAGAGTCTGACACGACCAAACAACTAACACTGCTACTACTGAGCGGGTTATGACTGTCAGCCTTCTTTCTAGGAAAGGGGAAAGCTCATCCAGCAGTCTCCCCATCACCAGGTTCTTGATTTCACAAGTGGAAGGGAACAAATTCACTAACGATGCCCCAGTGGTGGGCTGGTCCATAATGAAGCAGGTTGATTGTTTCCACATTCACTAGTACTGGAAATTGGGGCAGAGGGGAACACATTGACTTTCATTCCCTAAAAAAGAATCTAATTTTGCCCTCATTTCTTGGAGATTTTTTGCTGCTGTAATATTGATGTTTATGGGGAAATTAGCTCTGATGAGGTAATAGTCTATTTTAGAAAACTGAACTCAGATATTGAAAGGACTATTTTAAACCTGCGCTTAATCGTTCTGCTCCGTAATGGTCTCTGGGTATTTTTTTGGAGAATTCCCATGGATTGCCTTACAACTCGACTCTAGCAGCTTATATTCCGCTGGGAACGCCCAGCCCTTTTGAGGGACACCGTGGTATTAATGATGGATGAGAATATTCAAGGCATTTTCCCATTTGAGTGCCATTACTTGTGGTGTTAAAACGTTTCAAAAACACATTTTAGCCATTAACTCATTTTTATTGTCAGATGAAAGTGCTTAATAGACTCACTCTAGTTTCCCTCCTTCGTCTTGGAATGAAATCATCTGTTGGATTCTTGGCACCACATTCGGCAATGGAACAGAGAACGTTACAAATTCATTGCAGAAGTGGCAGCTGGGGCGGGGAATTCCAGCCCAGCCCAGCTATCTAAAATCGCTAACCTGGTTTAGCAGATTCAGGCTCCTGGAATTTATAGGCTGAACTACTTCCATGCATTCCATTGGTACATTTTTCCCTCCCAGAAAAACAGGTGCTTCTAACATTTAAGAAATGTACCTTTCCCTTGGTTGAGAAGTAGTTTTTTAAGCCACCTATTTTGTATCTGATATATTATAGGCTGATGGTCAACCAGTTTTGCTTATCATTCAAAACAGTCAAGGAGTATAAATGGTGTACGATGGGATTATGTGATCACTAGGAGAAAGTATATCCGAGTTGTGTGAATAGTTGATGTATTGGGGTTGTACTCTCCCCTCCCAGATGGCTCCCTGGATGGTTCACGGGAGATAAGCCAGAGGGGTCACTCACTTTTGGGGGGTGGTGTGGGAAGCCTGCAGACCTCTTCTGTCACTGGCATCAGCTGCCACCCTGGCTGCTGTCAAGATTTCGCCAACTGTGAACCTCACTGATCAGGTTGAAGAGCAAATTGTCTTAATAGCCCTCCTAAAATCACATCCAGTCACCAGAAACACTCCGAAAGCCAGAACTGGACTTCTTTCCACCACCCTGGTGGGGAAATCTCGAGGCTTCATTGAAGTTAGGAGGTCAGACTTCTGGTAAAAATAAGTAAGGCAGGTCGCAGGATGCCCCTGGAGGTACCAGCCTCAGAGCAGAGACCAGCAGCTCAGCTCCCCAGCTGGGCTGAGTAATTGACCAGGTTAACGACCTCTAGTCTTTAGAATTTCATAAACCAGTAAAATTTCAAAATAAACTTTGGGGATTTAGGATGTAACTATCTCTATCATCTTATAAAGTAAATTAAAACACTATAGCCTAGAGTTGTTTGCATAACTTCAGCTTTCTGCAGGATTCATGGTGTAGCTTGTATTCCTCATTTTGCTTGGGAATCACTGGACAGAACCATCTTAAGGATTTCTTGCCAGTGATCACTGTGTGTTGATGCCTAGTGCTAAGTGCTGGGCATACAAAGAGGCGTAAAATCAGCCCTGCCCAAGAAGGCTTTACATTCAGAGCTGGGGAGAAAGTGTGTAATTACCATCCACACTGTAGGCCGTGTGACACAGTAAAAACAGCATGTTAGGTGAGCAAAGAGAAGCAGAGCTCACCCAAGGGAGTGGGTTTTGTTTTCTTTGAACTGGAGTTGAAGAGGAGGGAAGACTTAGGCGGTTGCTTCTGAAGGCCCTTATTTCCAAACTCATACTTGAAAGGAAATTCCGGGGAGGCCGTGGTCGAGGGCCAGTGCTTAGAGGTCAGATGAAATTGGAGTCCAGACTCAGTTCTATGACTCTGGGGCTTGAGAGACTTTTTAAATCTCCAAGATTATTTCTGTATCCCTAAAGTTGGGATAATAACAGTTGCTTCCTCATATGGTGGTTGTGAAAATTAAAATATGATAATACATGAAAAGCTCTCATTGCTATGGCCTGCAGATCATTTTAAAATGTTAGCTGTCATTCTAATTGTAAACAGAAGGAGCAATGTGAGCGAGGGCCCTGAGGCAACAAAGGCAGGCTGCTTTTGAGAAGTGCAGGGTGTGATGAGTGCTGGGCCCACTGGCCCAGAGGAAGAGAAGAGACAGAGGAGCCGGCAGAGGCTGGGGGCCAGGTTTTCTGGACCCAATGCACCCATTTGCATGCCTTGTATCCTGCGGGTCCTGCAGAGTCTTGGAAGTATATTAAGCAAGGAAGGAACACTGTCAGATTTGTGTTTAGAAAGCTGGAAATGAATGGGCGAGAGATAAGACTGGAATTAAGAGGATCAGTCTGGGGGCTCTCTGTAGAGTGCAGACAAGCTCTGCTGGGGGTCTGAATTAGGATAATCTTTGGCCACCTCATGCAAAGAGTTGACTCATTGGAAAAGACTCTGATGCTGGGAGGGATCGGGGGCAGGAGGAGAAGAGGACGACAGAGGATGAGATGGCTGGATGGAATCACTGACTCGATGGACGTGAGTCTGGGTGCACTCCGGGAGTTGGTGATGGACAGGGAGGCCTGGCGTGCTGAGATTCATGGGGTCGCAAAGAGTCGGACACTACCGAGGGACTGAACTGAACTGATCTGAACTGAGACAAGGAAGGAGAGAAGTGTGTCCAATGCAATGAATCACCGGTGGAGATGTCCTTGTTTAGTAGCTGTTTAGCATGTTCTGGGGAGACCCTACTACCGTGGAGCAGAAACTCTCCAGGGGCAGCGACACACTGCACCTTATATTTTAATGTCTTTAAAAAAAGGAACTTGATGTCCCATTTACTTTTTGCATTAGTGGACAGAGCAAGAGAGTGATAGTCAGGAAACCTGTCTTCTGAACCTTCTTTGAACTAATGTCCTGGGGCAAGTACTGCTTCTTAAAACAAGAGCTTTAAAAAGGTGGCCCCAGTTCTAATGTGGAATGTGTTCTGATGACGTTTGGGACTTCCATCTGGATGACTGAAAAGGACATTTATTGTACCTGATCCACAAGTTCTTGTCTGTAAAATGGGTCCAATATCACCTTCCCTGCTTTTGACACGTGTTCATGTTGAGAATAAATGAGTCCAGAAACATCTTTGACAAAGATATGATGTTATATAAATAAATGTCATTGTGTATTTGTGATTTGTCTGGGGCTTATGTTGGTTCAGACTGGTAAAGAATCTGCCTATAATGCAGAAGACTTGGGTTCTATCCCTGGGTTGGGAAGATCTCCTGGAGGAGGACATGGCAACTCACTCCAATATTCTCACCTGAAGAATCCCATGGACAGAAGCACGTGGTGGCCTACAGGTCATGGGGTCGCAGAGTCAGACATGACTGAGCAACTAATACTTTCACTTTCACTATATATTAATAATTATGTTACAGAAAAATATTAGGCTCAACAGAACTTAATCTCCAAACTATGGAGTTATAGGTAAAAGAATCTAAGTCTTTGATTTCTTAAATTTTTGTACCAGGGATGCTGAAAAATTTGTAGCTGCTGGAAGCTATTGTCTCACTCAAAATGCTAAGAAAACCCATGTCTCTAGTAGAGGCATTGAGTCTTTACCATCTTAGACCTTAAGAAAAATACTAGCAAATAAAACCATGTAGGGCTGTTTCTCTGTTTTTTCTCACTTTCTGTTCTTTATTGATGAAAGGTGGTATTGGCTTAGAAATACTCCTTTGCAATAGTTGTAGCTACAAAAGAAATTTTCTAAGTGCTTGTTCTCTAATCATGAAAATCAGGCATTGAAATGTTGGTGTACACAGGCAAAAGTCAGAATTCACAATGCCCATGCCCTGCCCTTGAGTTTTGCTATGTCTTACTTCTAGAAAACAAATTTCCTCACCAGAGATGGCCCTATTTTTTTAAAAAATCACCTGTGGTTGATTTTATTTGGTTTTACACTCTGGAAATACAGCTAATCCTATTGTTTATTTATTTTTTTCTTCCAAACAAGAGCAGAGTTATAACTAGGACAAAAAAATAATTGCACGTGTGTGTGTGTATGTGTGGTGTCTGTGTGCATGTTTTGCTTCTCTTCTCATTTTTGGAACTGAAGTGTTAGCAGAAGACGACTTCTTTAGGAAAATCATCATTTTCTACTGAGCAGCCTATGAGCCAACTCCCATGGAAGTGGTTTTAAGCTAAGAGCCAAGAAGGTAGTCATAGAAAACACCAGTATACATCCCAAATCATCACCACTGAGACATGAGCGCCTCCCTTGGCAGAGACATGCGGGCTGTCTTAACAGACACTGTTAACGCTCCTACCGGGACTAGAGAAACGCCCTCCTTCAATTTGCAAAAAAAAAAAGTGAAAGGATCCATTTCAAAATTGTATTAAGTAAATAAACCTTGAGGAATAAGCCTTCTGTTTGGGGAAGTCACCCAGATTGTGTCTGCTGTTCTGTTCTCACCCCTCATTCCCCAGCTGGGGGCCTCCTCTGTGCCATTACAGATTCCCAGGGTCCTTCATGCCTGGATGGAGTTCACTTCTTCTATGAAGCCAACTTTTCTGGAAGACTCCACCCCGACATGGTTTCCTAAAGAAAGCATGAATTCCTCAAGAAGTATGTTTTTCCCTGTACGTGGAGCAATACTAGTGAGAAATAGGCTGCTTTGGAATCTTAACAGAAGCTGTAGACTCTGTCCCCAGAAAAAGGAGCATAGACCTACAGTACTGTATTATCCTGCAGACACTTTCTGCAGACCATGGACTCTCAGTGTTCTCAGCCAGGGACCTGCTAGGGGTCTGAAGCCCCAGGTTCTTTCTTGTGGGGAAAAGAATGTGAACATTGGGTTCCCAGACCCTCAAGTTCAAATGTGACTCCATCTTTTACTCTCCTGTCATCTTTAGAAATATACTTAACCACCTGAACCTCTTTTTCTTCCAACAAATGAAGACAGTTGTAGCTACCCAAAGAGTTGGTGTAAGGTTTTAGTGAATTTAAGTGTGTGAAAGCTCCAAGCACAGTGCCAGGCACACCATGGGCACTCAATAAAATGTGCATGTTCTTGTCCCCTTGGAGGGGAACATTTTTTTTTTTTTTTTTTTGCCATGAAGGAGGTGAACTATTTCTGTATCTGTTCAAGAAGTTTGTATTGAAATGTGTGTTTTCTAGGTTCCATAACACTACATAAGTTCCCACAATTTTATCATTCCAGACAGTTCCTGTTTGAGATGTCAACATCTAGAAATCTAGAATAATTCCAGTTAACTGACCTTGGCTGTTGTTAGAATCACGTCTCAAGATATTTGACCACATCAGCCAACCAGTCTAAGTAACCTTCTGAACAGATAGCACTCTGCAGCCGGCTAATATTTGGATGTATTTCCATGTGTGTTTCAGTCTGTTACTAATTTTAAAGGCTTAACGTATTTCCCACCCAGGAACTCTGACAGTAAAATCCTACACAAGGCAGACTTTTAGGAGGAAGCTAAACTCATTCAGGTCTCTTGTGACATGTTAATAGCACAAAACTAGGGAAATTAAGAATATTTAACTTCCATTAAGGCATTTTATATGCAAGTCGGGGCTGCTACTAAACAGTAGAATCATCTTCCTGCAAGATTTGCCTTGGGGTCTGAGTTGGAATTGTTCATTAAATTGGAAACACATTGTTTCCTAGAAACCCAGGAGGGTTTGTGAATACTGCCCAGTGATAAGGATGGACTACACTAGTTGTGAGTTTCAATTTGGCAGAACCTGTCTCACACAGGGCTTTGCTCAAAAATATCTTAAAAGGAAACACAAATCAAGACAAGGGAGGAAAAATTAAACAGTGACAGAAAGAACATAAAAGAGGGAAGATTCTTTTGGACAAGACGAGCATGGCGTTTGCCTCCTACTCTGTGTCTGTGTGCTCGTGCACACATGCCCAGGTGACGCTAGTGATAAAAAACCTGCCTGTCAATGCAAGAGACACAAGTTCGATCCCCGGGAGGAGGACATGGCACCCCACTCCAGTATTCTTGCCTGGAGAATCCCATGGACAGAGGAGCCTGGCGGGCTACAGTCCACAGGGTTGCACAGAGACGGACATAACTGAAGCGACTTAGCACACACACACGCATGCCCAAATATTCATATACTTCAAGATCGGCAAGGTTGAAGAAGTATATATACTTCCCAATCTTCTGCCCAACTCATTTTCACAATATTTTTAATTTCTACTTCACCACCAGCAGTGACAGGAAACTCACTATTTCACAGGGCAAATCACCCAGTAGTCTGACAACCCTAATGGTGAGAAATGTTTTCACAACATTGAATGAAGATCTTCCTCATTATTCCCTCATTGGTTCTAGTTCTCTTCCCTAGAGCCACATAACGCCTCTCTGATTTGTCTTCCATAGGAGAATTCTGAGTAAGTATTTGAAGGCGTTAAGATAATCATCATGATGACAGTGGTAATTATCACATATTGTTTCTTGAGCACTTCTTAGAAGCACTGTGCTAGGCATTTTATATCTTTAACCTCATTAATATCCATGAATTGATGAAATAGATACGTTTCAAAAACTCTTTTTATAGATGAGAAAACAGGCTTAGAGAGTCAGTGCCTTGCCTTGGATAACAGAGCTAACAAGAAACAGGTAGGATTGCAAGCAGTCCTTCCTAAGTTCTTCTAGCTTCACATTAGTGACATGGGTGACTTTGGGTGATATCTCTAAGTGGATGTGAGTATTCTCTCAGAGGGAGGAGTATGGAGACTATATTATACCACCAGCTGCCCTCAAGAGAACTGCTTGTTATGTATTTTTATTTTTGTTTATTCTCCCTTCACCACATCTTTCTTACAGTGGCATTTCTGTTCTTGTTGTTAATTCCTACAGCAACATAAACACTATCAGGAGCCATGTGCATAGAAAATTACAGCCCTGAGCTCCATTATCCCTCACAAGCTCAGGTGTCTGAGTCACGAATTAGAGGAATGCCTTCAGCACCCAGCATGAGATCGCAGCTCCATCAGTTCAGTTCAGTTGCTCAGTCGTGTCCAACTCTTTGCGACCCCATGAATCGCAGCATGCCAGGCCTCCCTGTCCATCACCAACTCCCGGAGTTCACCCAGACTCATGTCCATTGAGTCAGTGATGCCATTCAGCCATCTCATCCTCTGTCCTCCCCTTCTCGTCCTGCCCTCAATCCCTCCCAGCATCAGAGTCTTTTCCAATGAGTCAACTCTTCCCATGAGGTGGCCAAAGTACTGGAGTTTCAGCTTTAGCATCATTCCTTCCAAAGAACACCCAGGGCTGATCTCCTTCAGAATGGACTGGTTGGATCTCCTTGCAGTCCAAGGGACTCTCAAGAGTCTTCTCCAACACCACACTTCAAAAGCATCAATTCTTCGGTGCTCAGCTTTCTTCGCAGCTCCATAGATATATGTAAAATGAATGAAGGCATTCATTCATTCACATAGAATGGCCTCCTGAAGAAGAAGTTTTAATGACTAGAGCTGAGAGCAATAGACACGTTGCTATTTATTTAAATCAGTTCAGTTCAGTCGCTAGGTTGTGTCTGACTGTGACCCCATAGACTGCAGCATGCCAGGCTTCCCTGTCCTTCACCATCTCCCAGAGTTTGCTCAAACTCATGTCCATTGAGTCAATGATGCCATCCAACCCTCTCATCCTCTGTCATCAATAATGACTACATTTCCCTATTCTTTCAGCTTGGGGTTGCAGATATGTCACAGATTTGTATTTCTCTGTAGGGTGGATTCACCGTTGCCAATGCCTCAGGCTGCAGTTTCATTGAGAATAACTTTTTGGATGTTATACCTTTTCATTTTTACACTCATGAAGTACTAATCTCATAACTATTGAAATGTCAAATCGCAGGAACCTCTGACTTACCTGGGAAACAGGACCTCTTGTACAGGCTAAAAGGGATTCCTGGGAGTGTAAATCTGTTTTCTAAACTCTTTTCCTTGGGAACTTTGAGAAATTTACCTTTCTGGATAGGTAATTTAATAATGCCCTCACTATTCTGCTTCCATTGACATAGTATGTTCGCACACCAATGGGACAGAAATCAAGCAAGGATTAAATATTAACTGTAAGGATTCTGGGGATTAGTGAAAGGGAAAGGGGAAAAAAAAAATTCTAGAATACACCTGAACTCTGCCTCCTATGACCATTACCCAATTCTTTGAACAATAACTCATTGCTAAGTTATCACTTGTCACCTAGCATAAAAATACTTTCTATTAGGTCTTCTGATGTAGTTATAGGGGTTCAATGGTATTTATGCAAATCATTCAAAAATATCTAAGCTTTTAAAAAGTATGTTTTTTATACTGCTAATGGTGTTTGGTTTTGTGTTCCCTCTCCTAGGCTTGCTGGGATGGGAAACCTGCTCAAAGTCCTTACCAGGGAAATTGAAAACTACCCACATTTTTTCCTGGATTTTGAAAGTAAGTTCCAAAAATTAAAAGATTATGATGAAAAAGCTTCACTTTCTTTATAGTTTGTTGATAGGGGAGTTATAAAGATTGTTATGTAATTCTTAAACCACATCCAAATGTCTCTCTACATTTCTCTGAGTCTTCAAAGACCATTTCCTCCTTTCTTTTCATATATTATTTTTTTTAAAAAAACAAAAAGTATCTTTTTAATATGCTTATGCTTTTCTTTGATTTTAGAAGCAGTTATTGTAAGCCTAACATCAATCATCATCATGTATTTTCCTAATAATTTTCATGAATTATTATGTCATAATCCAAAGAAAAATAGTATACATAGTAATTTACACAGATTAATATAAAACAAATATCACTAGATGTAAAAGAAAAAGTGATAGATAGCAGAAATGAGACTTAGAGGTTTTGTAGTTTTGAGTAATCTCTGTCTGCTCTTTGTGTATTATTCGATAATACAGAACTGTTTCAGAATTTTGAGATGTAGCTTTCATTTGAAAGATTTTTTTAAATCAAAAACTTTTAATTAGGGAAAACGGCTTATGAATCATGACTGAATACATACAGAGATTCTTTCTTATATTGTTCATGTTTGAATATGTTTATCAATGAGTGACACATTCATTTTAAGCAACTTATCTCATGTATCTATACTTATTCTTGTGGTCTCCTCCTTGTGAATTGCAATTCCACAATACCAAGCACAGTTAAATGTCCTTTGTCCCAGTAGTCATCATCTGTTGCAAACCTTAATCTGCTTTAAACTATAGTTTCAAGTATTGTATTCATATTAAAAATAAGTTGAAACTTCCTTGCATATATATTAAACCTTCTAACAGAGATTTTCTAAGTAAATGCTAGAATAACTTTCTAAGACACAGCAAACCAAACTATGAAAGATCTCTGGAGCTATCTTTTTAAAATCTTTGTTATGCCTAAATACCTACTTAAAAAGGAAAAGTATTCCCCAAACTCATACATTCTGAAAAAAATTTTTAATGCAAGTTATATTCAATTAAAGAGATCTCACTTGTGATTTAACTCAGTTTGTTATTGTTCTTGTTATTTTGCTAAGTTCGGCTGGATTTGATTGGGTGTGGTTGGTTATGGTTGAGTTGAGCTAGGTTTGGCTGGGTTTGGTTGTGTTTGGCTGAGCTTGTCTGGGTTTGGCTGAGTTTGATTTGGTTTGGTTAGGCTTGGTTGGGTTTGGTGGGATTTGACTGGGTTTGGCTGGACTTAATTTGGTTTGGCTGGATTTGTTTGGGCGTGGTTGAATTTGGTTGGGTTTAGTTGGTTTTGGCTGGGTTTGTTTGGGTTTGGTTGGGCTATGCTGGGTTTGGTTCAGTTTAGTAAGGAGGGCACCTAGGAACTCAAGAGCCAGATTGATATGATACTTCAAAAAGATTTTTTTTTTTAAACTGGTGTGACTTTTGCTATTCTTCTATAATATACATATCTTTGTTATTACAGGAAGATTTATTAATAATTTTCTACATTGTTGCAGAATGAACTAGCTGTTATTCCAACACTCTAATTTTACTACTTGCATCTTTAGTTGGTCCTTTCCACTCCTTGTCATACGTATTTTACACTGTTTCATTCAGCGTGCACAAAGGCCAAAATAGTGGTAAAACAGCGTTCACTCACAACTTCAGGGGCATATAAACAGCTAAGGGAGTTTCATGCTTTACTTTTTTGGAAGTTCAAAACTCCACATGCATGTGTACATGCTTCTCACAATGTCACTCAGAATTCAGTGGCCCCATTTGCCTATGTAGCTGTTCTTGAACTTTGGCCTTCCCATGCTTCCACAAAGAATAATATTGAGTTCTTTGTCAAGTCTAATATGAAAACCCTTTAAAGTGATAAAAGTAAAATACAGGAATTTAAAGCATTAGTTTTCAGCTGGTGTTCTCTGAAGCACCAGAATTCTGAGGCAAGATCTCAGGGCATCCCCTTCCCCAGCAACATTGCAAAGGGGCCTCTCTTCCTCTCTCCTACAACCCAAGGACTCTGACCTACTCAGTCTTGTAGTTTGGCCATTTTCTTAATATGTTATTTAAAGAAAGATCATGGTGGCCGAAGAAAACATTTCAATATTTTCAATTTTGATAATGACTTATAGTATCAAAACTCCATTTATAGATATGCTCTAATTTCTTCAGGAAGGGGAAATGTAGACTGGATTTTCATGTCTGGTGGCCTATTACTAGGACTAGAACTAAAGTATTTAAGGAAAATATAAAACTATAAATTTATAGACATGTACAAAATCCTGTTTATATCCCCCTTACTACCAAAGAGAAGATTAACATTATTTCACTGAGTCTGAGAAGATGAGTCACTGGGCTGAAGTCACACAGGGAATGATTGGGGAATTGAGGTGGGTGTATAGATGTCTTTGGCCTTCTTCCTCCCTTTGCTTTGATTCCCTTAAGTGCTCATCATAGGCAGCTTCCAGGAAGTAATACAGCCATCATCTTCTGCCTAATTAGAGAGGGAGATGAGATGTCTCAAAAAAAAAAAAATTGTTTTCATTTCTTGATTCTTCAAATCTTATTTCCTAAAGCTGGCTTTCAAGAAAGAAGGATGATGGACTGGAAGGGTGGGGAAGATGGGCTGAGGTCATAATTTTTCCTTGAGTATGTAGATTTCAGTTTATTATGGCAATAGTCTGTTGAGTATGGTCATGAGCATCCGTGTAAGCCTGGTGACATCAGGGAGACAGAACTAACAAGAGCAGCCATTGCCTAATGAAGCCCCAAGCTGGTGTGGAGGACAATATAGGCAGACAGTTCAAAGATAAAATAAAATAAGGGGCTTAGAAGAGGCATGGTGCGGCCTGAGAATAGAGGGAGAAACTTCTGGTTTCAAGAAATGGATGACCTCAGGAGGAATTAGAGCAGTTTTCTTGCAAAGGTGGAATTTGGAATGGACTTAAAACAATGTGTATTTTTTTCCGAAGACCTAGAAGACCTGGGTTCATTTTCTGGATTGGGAAGGTTCACTGGAGAAGGGGAAGGCTACCCACTCCAGCATTCTTGCCTGGGGAGTTCCATGGACAGAGATGCCTGGTGGGCTCCTTACAGTCCATGGGGTCACAAAGATCGGACATAACTGAGCAATTAACACCTTCACTTTCAGAAGACTTTTCCAAAGAGAATAGTTGAAATCCCTGAAGGAAAACTACAGAAGATTAAGAGCTGAGTGGATGAGAACTTCAGGCATGCTTGTGTTTAAAGGGAGCTTGAGTAGGAGAGAGGCTACATTGAGGGAGAAGCAGGGCAACTTAATTGAGATTCCTGATGGCAGGGCTTGGGCCTCACCCAGTTTGGTGACCCAGACATCAGCTTGTGCTGAGTTAAGAGACCGAATGAGCCCAAGTAACAGATGCTGGCCATGTGAAGAAACAGGATAGAACAGGCTAGATAAAACAGCCAGAAGACACAGACTTTCAAGAAGGAGGGAATGTAAATAGATTCAGATGCTGAGAGTAGTCAAGAAGGCTTGAAAAGGGGATGATGAGTTGGGCAGTTAGCTGCCTAACAGATTCAGGATTTATTGCTTTAAATACAGAGGTTGGATTGCAAAGAGTTAAGGAGGGAGTCAGCAGTAAAGGGAGGAAGGCAGGCTGAACAGAGTGTAACAACAGCTTAAATGCATGTGGCACCTCTGCTTTGAGTATTGAATATTCTTTTTGAAGTCAGTGATGGAATATAATTGAACTGGGTCAAATAGATATAATTAAGCTGGGTCAAAATTTAATACAAAATTAGACACATCTGTCCTTAGGTTTTCCAGTTGTGTAGATCTGATTTAAATTTGTTTGACCTTTGTAGTAGGTTCTACAGTCTATGCTCAAATTTCTACAGTCACTTACCGTCTTTTTATTGTTTTTTCATCCCATGACTACTTTCTTTCCGTGAACAGAAATGTTATATTTTGATGAAGTGTGATTCATCATTTTCTTCCTTTTTCAGTAAGTGCATTCTGTATCCTCTTTAAGAACTCATGCCTATTCCATGGTCATAAACATACTCAACTACATTTCCCTAGGAACGCTTTAGAATTTTAAGCTTTACCTTTAAGTCAATGATCAATCTTAGCAAGTTTTTGCATATGTTATGAAAGAGATATTGGATTTATTTCTTTTTTCATGTGATACAAAATTATTCTAGCACAGACGGCATTGCTTTAATGCTCTTACTATAAATTTGTTACTATTTATAATACGTGTGGGGCTACTTAGGGACCTTTTCTTCTCTCTCATTGCTTCTTGATCCATTTCACCAATTAATGCCAAAACATAGCAACTAATAAGTTAGGAAGTCAGGAAAAGCAAGTGCTTCAACTTTGCTCTTTCTCCAGATGTTCTGACTATTCTAGCACCTTTACTTCTCTATATAATTTTATGTATCCTTCAAAACTAGCTTTTAATGTCCACAAAAAACCTTGCTGGGATACTGATTATAATTATGTAAATCAATAAATCAGTTTGGAGGTAATTGACTTCTAGGCAATATTAATTTGTCTCACCTATGCATATAGTCTTTCCGTTTGTTTAGATATTCTTTAATTTCACTCAGAAATATTTCATAGTTTTTAGAAATCTGACATATCTTTTGTTGAATCTACCTTTACTCATCTCATATTTTGACTATAACAGTTTTCTTACCCTCAGTATTTGCAGCAGTATGTATTTCCCTATTTTGTCTGCTTTTCTTTATAGCGTGTTTCTTATAAACAATATGTAGTTGCCCCAAGCTTTTTCATCCAAGCTGAAAATATCAGCCTTTTAATTGGTATGTCTAGTCCATTTACTTTTAATTATTGTATGTGCATTTAATTAATGTTTGTATTTCTGTATCTTGGTGTGGTTTCCATTCGTTATCTTTTCCCTCTTTGTTTCTCAGTGTCTTTCTGTCTTTTAAGTGAACCAAATAATTTTTAGTATTCTTTTGTGTCCTTTCTGCTGACTTTTTAGTTGTGCTTCTTGGTTCTTACTTTAGAGATTATTATATACACCTTTAACTTACTGCCATCTGTCTTCAAAATGCATTGTTTACTTCATGAAGAATTTAAGAAACTTGTCACAGTAGACTTCCAATCACCACCCTTCCACTCACTCTTTGTGCTATTGTTACATGTTTTACTTCTGTGTACATATGTTATAAACTCATTGCAATGTCTTTATTTTAAACTTTAAACTCTTGAATAGTCTCTGTGTGTTTATTTTTGTAATCTTAATAGATCTTTTATATTTACTGACATATTTTTCAGTGTTCTCCATTCCTTCTGACATAGCTAGGTCTCTTTGGTATTATTTCACTTTAGCCTAAAGAACTTCTTTGTGGAAAAGATTTAGATGGCATCTTATGCTTATGTCATGTGTGACCTATTCAATATCTGACATAGACCTGGGCATGAAGCATAAGCTTAGGAACCTTGGCTTCTTCATTGATGCTAATTCAGTAACTATCTGCAGAGCATCTTCTGTATCCTCGCTTCAGGCAGGACCAGCAGAAGTGGGGGTCGGGTCTTAGTGGAGCAGAGGGGCATGAGGGGGAATGACATAAAGTACAGGAACATTAGAAGAGCACAGACTCTTTTTCAAGGAGTGTGTAACTGTTGGGGAGATCAGATGCAAGCACAATGAAGAGCCAATAGTACAGGTAGCAGAGAAGAAATCTGTGATAGCTAGAACAAAGAGAAAGTGATGGACTAGCCAAAAGAAGTACAGGTTCTAGGCTGGGATGAACATACGTTTCTTAGGCTATAGTAACCGAAAAGTGATTTTCTTATAAGAAAAATCCACCTTTATGAGCATAATAGGGATGCCAAAAACCATAATGGTGGTTGATGGGGTTAGTCGAGAGGGAAATTCTAAAGCTCCCAAGCCATGGTACTTCCAGAAAGGCTCTGTGTATTTTGACTTGTTACAACTACAGTCGCCTACTCTTTAAAGCAAGGGTGTGGGTGCATGTCAGATTATGCAAACAGCTGGAATTTCTTTGGGTGATGCAGAATACTTCTTACTACTACTGATCTCTTCTTTCATCTCCCCCTCTCTGGTATGCTCACATCTGCTGCGGTTGTGCATAGGGGGCTAGATAATCTTGGAAAGGGAAAGGAGGAAAATAAAGGATGTTTTTGATCACTTTACAAATGAAAGCAAAACAAACAAAAAGCAAAGGAACAGAGCAGACCTGGGAAGCAATTTGTTTATGCCAGGGCAGGGATTCATTCAGAAAGATTCTTTCAGTTTCTAGCACTTTCACTTTTTAAGTGCTTTTCAGCTGTCAACATCCTCTTTATGATCCTACACGTCACAGACCCCCACAGGACCATATAGGGAGGAGACGAGGTTCTTGCTAGCTCCCCTCCCTCTACCAAGAATTCATCTGAGACCAAGAGATTAATTGGCTTGCCCTGAGGTCTCATATTTAGTGAGTGAAAACTTATGATAGGATCTGGTTCTTCAAAAATTACATCCCTGGAGCTCTCTTCCCTCCATGACATCACAGGGATGCCTCAGCATGTGAATGAAATAAACAAGCCTTCAAGTGCCTTAAACCTCACTGCTTTTTGCAGTCCCTCATCTGACTGTCCCTTGGGAAAGGGTCTGGCATAGGATGACTGATGTTCCTGTACAAATAAATATGTCAGTCCCGTCACACTTACATCTTCTGACAGACCTTTGCAATTTTAGATTGTTTTTTTGTAAGCAGTTAGTATCGTGCTATAAATCGTTTCCATTTTTACATCCCCCAATGTTCATATCAGGGCTTCCTTGGTGGCTCAGATGGTAAAGAATCTGCCTGCAATGCAGGAGACCCAGGTTCGATCCCTGGGTCAGAAAAATCCCCTGGAGAAGGGAATGGCAACCCACATCACATCAGTGTTCTTGCCTGGAGAATCCCACGGACAGAGGAGCCTGGTGGGTTACAGTCCACGGGGTCTTAAAGCATTGACCTGACTGAAAGACTCACACACACACACACACACATATAATGTTAATATTAAATAGTTATTACGCTTCCTAGTTTATCCTGAAGGGGTGAAGGGTGAAATGAGGAAGTGGGTGGAGAAGGAGAGCTATGGATTTAATTTATGGTTTGGCAAACCCTTCCTGCTCTACATTTCTTTGGTGTTTATACAACAGCTGGTGGGTGCAGAGATAGGGATGTATCCTACTGATGAAATGCCAGGGCTTCCTTCAAAGCCAAAGACATCTCCAAATAAATTGTCTTCCGTTCACATTTTCTTCAGTTAATTTGTTTGATTCTCTGTCAGCTTTTCCACACAGTCTTGAATAGGTCTTTAGGGGTAGGTGTGTGTGTTCCCCGGGCTTGTGGAGACAGAGTGCATCCTTGGCTGATTTACAAAGATAAGAACTCTTTGATTTGACAGCCTTGCTCAGGGTTGAGCCCTGCCGCCTGTGCCCTGGGGTATGTTCACCAAAGATGTTCCTTTCTGACAAACAAAGCTGGTGGCCACCTTGCTTTGCATCGGCACAGTGGAATGCCGAGAATTCTGCTCTCAGTAAATATCACAGTCCGGCATGAAACCTCCCCCTGACCCCGGTGACTCTAAAATGCTGACAGTTAATATCCACTGTCACTGGGAAATTGAGTCAAAGGAGGATAAATAGGTCCCCTATAAACAAAATGAATACTGTTGAACTTTCTTAATTGATAAGATGGTGCTTTTTCCATTAAAAATTCTAGGCACTTGGAATTCAGCAAATTCTTGACAATAAATGTATGTATTCAAGGTCACAGGGCACATGATACATTTTCATTCTTTCCACAACAGCTAGAATAGGGGTTTAAATCACTGCCTGGAGAAAGGCCTGGAGAGGCTTGTTCCAGGGCTCCTAGAAGTGTTGGTTTCTGAAATTGCCTGTGTAAATCACAGGCACTTTTAACAGCTTCATTGTTAGACAGGAACAGTCCAGCTTTCTGTAACCATTCTCCTCAATTTCGATGAAATAACTGGTGATGATTAGGAATTTAGAATGTGATTCTTAGAAGAAACATCACTAAACAATTCACTGGCTAGAACTGGAAACAGAGACCCATTTCCATCATCATCATTATTATTAATGTGTGTATGTACCTTTGACTTAAGATCAATCTTTGCTTTAAAAATAGAAAAACAGAAGCCTTAATTCAGAGTTCCTGTTCACTCAGCAAATGCTCTAGGAGGTTGCTGATAGGTTAAATAGTAACCTTTCCAATCACTAATTCTTCTGGGTCTTTTTCAAGATGTCTCTCCTTGACATCTGAAGACACAATACATTTTAAAAGCATGGTGACCAACTGAATCTCAATTTGGAGAATGCCGAAAGTGCAGACCCCAAAGTCTCTCAAAGGACTATTCCAGAAGGTGAAATAACAGCTTTAGAATTAGGACAGTAACATTAATGCAGTTTTGCACTCATCAAATATTCTATTAATATGTTAACCACACTGAGGAAACGTTGAGGCCATAGATAAATGATGGAGGATTTAAAAACACATTAACTAAAGTGTGAATAGCCAGTCTGATTATAGGTAAATGCATATTGTCTTCATGGTGATAGTGAGACATGCAACAGTGGTAAAGCCATTTCAGGAGACAAGACAGAGGAGAGGATCTGGAGTAGTAAGATCTTTATATTTTTCACCGCTTCTCAACACCCGTGTTCTCTGTCATATGGTCAATTTCATCGTTTATCCATTGAGACAGACATGACACGTTTAGTAAGTTTCTCCAATGGGCAGGGCATATGGGAGCCCGGAGGACAAGCAGCCAGGCCCTATCTTCAGGTAGCTTGGTATTCAAAGACGAACAGGAAAACCATCACAAAACAATATGAATTGCTGTTCAGTTGCTAAGTTGTGTCTGATTCTTTGCGACCCCATGGACTGCAGCAAGCCAGGCCTCCATGTCCTTCACTATCTTCCAGAATTTGCTCAAAGTCATGTCCACTGAGTCAGTGATGCTACCTAACCATCTCATCCTCGATCACCCCCTCTCCTTTTGCCTTCAATCTTTCCTATCATCAGTATCTTTGCATCAGATAGCCAAAGTATTGGTGCTTCAGCTTTAGTGTCGGTCCTTCCAATGAATATTTAGGTTTGATTTTTCTTTAGGATTAACTGGTTTGATTTTCTTGCAGTCCAGGGGCTCTCAAGAGTCTTCTCCACACCACAATTTGAAAGCCTCAATTCTTTGACACTCAACCTGCTTTATGGTCCAACTCTCACATCCGTACATGACTACTGGCAAAGTCATAGCTTTGACTCTATGTTTCAATCATTCAGCCCATTTTTCTATTGCCATTACTGTGTGCCAGGCACTGTGTTAGATCCTGAAGATACAGTGTCAAATGAGACAAATAAGGTCTGAGTCTTACAGTCTTGTGGATCAGATTCTCACTTATTAGTCCTGTCTGTTCTTTTAGCTGGGGGATCAAACTGGGGTGAATTATGAACTTAGGGATATGGGCCAAGACCACATGTCCCTTAGGGTTACATGGTCCTTTTCCCATTTGAAAATCAAGACAGACAGATTAGGGCTTCTCCCAGCTGGTACTTTCTGTCTCAAAGTTTATGCCACTTGTGATTTGAGTCCTCTAGACTCTTACAGCAACCTGGCCCAGAAGCCAGGGACTATGTAGTCAACACCGAGGGCTTAATTAATAGCTAGAAGAAAAGATGACTCAGTTCCCTGACAGAGAAAAGTGAAAAAGCCTAGGGCTTGCAATAAGCCTAACCAATTATGGAAGAAAATGAGCCTGTAATTCAGGAGACTCGAGTTTGAATCTTGCTTTGGAAGATTCCCCTGGAGGAAGGCATGGCAGCCCACTCCAGGATTCTTACCTGGAGAATCCCATAGACAGAGGAGCCGGCGGGCTACAGTCCATAGGGTTGCAAAGAGTGGGACATGACTGAAGTGACTGAGCACGCATGCAGGTACCCTTTCATTAGTGAAGTCTGCTGGGAGAACTCAGTTCTTAGGACTTGGATTTTTAAAAACAGATTTTAGGAGATGACATCTGTCCTCTTCCTGTATTAGCAATGCCTTTGTTTTAGATGGAGATTAATTTCCTAACTAGCCCAGGCAAGAAACCTATTTTATAGGCATTGTGAGATAAATAAAACCCTATCTTTACCACCATTCAACTTCCATCCACCAGCCCTCACAAAATATTCCTGCAGGCAAGAACATACATTGGCTCCAGGAATGTAAACAAGTCAGAATTCATTGAGGAACTAAGTGGATGTCTCTGTGACTGTTAGAATTTGTTCTTCAGCATTTAAGTTTAAATGCATTACTTATTTTTGTGGATAAGTTTCATGGTTAAGACCAAAGATGAACAGTACAGGAGTCTTTAAAATGAACTCTCTGCACTTCTTGAGCTCATGTTCAAAAAGGAACTCCATTGCTTTCTACATCACTATGTTCTGCAAAGATACACCTATACCATAGCTCTGAAGGATTAATTACAGAAAATCTTAAGTGTTTTTTAGTATGGAAATATAAGGGGGGACTATTTTCCCATCTAGACTCAGATTCACAGACTTTCAGTCACAATAGCTTCTATTAAATATTAGAATTGGATCCCAAAAGGTAATGTTTATTCTTTCTATCACCCAGTGTACCACTTGACACATAGTATATGTGCAAAAAAAAAAAAAAGTGATCTATACAAATAAAGGGGTGCCTACAATGATTCCATGGGCTTCTTAGGTGGCTCAGTGGTAAAGAATCCACCTGCACTGCAGGAGACATGGGCTTGATCTCTGGGTCAGGAAGATCCCCTGGAGAAGGAAATGCCAACCCACTCCAGTATGCTTGCCTGGGAAATCAAATGGACAGAGGAGCCGGGTGGGCTACAGTCCATGAGATCTCAAAGAATCAGATACAATGGAGCGACTGCGCATGCACAATGATTCCAACAATCTTTGTTAGATGTGAGTGAAATATTTGTAACTATTTTGAACTCAGTAATGGCCAGATCTTCTGTTAGTTTTCATTTCTTTGCACCTTATTATGTTAAAGAGGAAATACCATGCCTGCAGGAGTCACATAGGATTGTCTAGCGGGTAGAATTGAATGCCGAGCCTCTTCCCAGGCTGTTTATAAACACAAGCCTCTGTGTCTCTTGGTTTCCTGTCTGCCTAGATGCCCAGCCCACAGAAGGAGAGAGGGAAATATGGAACCAGATCAGCGCCGTGCTCCAGGATTCCGAGAGCATCCTCGCAGACCTGCAGGCGTACAAGGGCGCAGGGCCAGAGATCCGAGATGTATGCCAATAATAACACTAAGCTGACAACGCCCTTGGTGGAGAAGGGAAACCCACACACGCACACACACAGCAAGATTAAGTAATAGCCCTAGTTTTTCCTAGCATACCAGGAAGAACAAGGAGGGTAATGTGTCCTTAAAAATGTATGAATGGTCCCTTTTATTCAAGTCCACTGATCTGAGCACATAGTGCTGTGCACCATGTAAAGTGCAAGCCATTCTCTCCTCTGACATGCATTGGAAATTGTGGGACTTACATTTAAACAATAATTTGTCAATATGTTGCTTCGTGTAAGAGAAACATGAAATCTGTGAACGGTAGTTGAAATATGAGTCATGAAGTCTGGGTGTATGTGAACTTTCCAACATTTTGTAATGATTTTTGGCAGGTTTCATGACTATCACAATCAAGAGACATAAACAACCTCCCTTAAGGAGCCTGCTCATCTGTCATCCTGAAATGACGTGTAAGATCAAAATAATAAGTGCAGGAAAAAGAAAACAGTGACCAAAACAACAAAAAAAATGGCAGTGTGGCTTTTGAGAGTTTGTCATGCCTTCAAGGCAAGAAACCTCACACTCCTTTTGTTTGAAATAATTAGCTTTATGGAAGTATCAGCACACACACACATTGCCATCACCATTTTCTGAAAAAAAACAAGACATAGCAACAACAATAAAATGCCGCTAGCATCATAATCCTCAAACTGCTGAAACCCAAGCAAAACAGCATTTCAAAGAAAGTAGCAGCCTATTAAGAGGTTATTTTTCTACTTAAGGGTCACCATTTAATTTAGGCAATTTAGGTACCATCTCAGACTGTCAGGAATGTAATACATATTATAGAGAAAGGAAAACATCTACAAAATCTGCACTTCATAATGAGCACTAGCTCTACTTTAGAAGAATCAAATGGTCATGGAGGAGATCTGAATTGCTTCCAATTAAACATGCTTTTTTTTTTTTTTTTTTTTTGCATTGAAGATACAAGAAGTGAGTCAAATGACATGGTGTCTAATTGTTGAGCCATTTGCATTATGTTCAAGTGCTAAAATCACCATCCTAATTGAGCATCTTGGACAATACTTCCATGAACTGATTTAGGCAGTATACATTAGCAAAAGACAGCAGGAATTTTATTTTTTTTTAACTCAAATTCTTTCTCAATCTTAAGTCATTTTGACGTGGAGCCTACCGCTTCTTTTTAAGCAGAAAATTCCATCGTGTTTTGGCAGGCCATCCAAAATCCCAATGACATTCAGCTTCAGGAGAAAGCTTGGAATGCAGTGTGTCCTTTAGTCGTGAGACTGAAGAGATTTTATGAGTTTTCCATCAGGCTAGGTGAGTATGTGTTTATGATTTTCATGTCCCTCTTGTGAAACTCTGTGATGGTATTTGAGAAAGTAGCAGGAAAAGCTCAGGGGATTGGAAACTGCCCCACATCCACTCTCGTGCATCATCAGAGGCCACTCAGATACAAAAACAGCGGTCAGGTCCGTCTCTGACAACATGCCTCAGAGCTTCTTCCCTGCATTTATTGGCATGTTTCGAGTGTCTTTACTAATGGGTCTTCCTTTGGTTTTATTCTCAGATAAGTTCTATTCTTAACAGTATTACCCTGTCTGATCACATTTCCAAAGGACAGAGAAGTTGGAAAATCCATGTTACCTGCTAACCCCAAAAGAAGTTGGTTGGCTGGAATCATGTGTTAAATTTATTTGGTTGGCCAAAAAAAGTTAATTTGAATTTTCCAGATGACAGCACAGAAAAACCCAAATGAGCTTTTTAGCCAACCCAATAATATAGCAAAATATAAGAAAGACAAATATAATGTTCTTTTCTTAAGCTTAAAAACAAAAAAACAAAAAAAAACAAAAAACAAAACCAACTCTGTGCAGGTACAGGATGGCTTTGCAGAGTTCAGAGTAAAATCAAGTCTGGTTGACAGTAGTCTCCATGTGACCACTGATATGATATAACCCCTCTCCCAACAGTAAAGCTATCTGAGGTTTCACTGGTTAAAACGTATGATATGTCTAGAATGAGGAAGGGGGTTTTACTGTTGTTCCATCGCTCAGTCATGTCCGAGTCTCTGCGACCCCATAGACTGCAGCACGCAAGGCTTCCCTGTCCTTCACTGTCTCCTGCAGTTTGCTCAAACTCATGTCCATCAAGTCGGTGATGCCATCCAACCATCTCATCCTCTGTCGTCCCCTTCTCCTCCTGCCTTCAACCTTTCCTAATATCAGGGTCTTTTCCAAAGAGTCATCTCTTTGCATCAGATGGCCAAAGTATTGGAGCTTCAGCTTCAGCATCAGTCCTTCCAATGAGTATTCAGGGTTGATTTCCTTTAGGAAGTGTGTGATCATGTTTTATTCTACTTCTGCCATAAGTGAGTGCTACATTTTAGGAATTAAACAGAGAAAGTAAAGTACCCTGGGGGAATAATAGCCGTGATGTTGAGAGAACTTGAAACTGAGACTCCAAGGGAATAGTTCAATGAACTGAACCAGTTTTTCAAAAAGAGTTCCTGAAGACTCTCAGGTTGAAGAGGGATTGACTTCTCAGTTTCCTCAAAGTGTGTGTCTAGACCCCTTGAACTGAAATCATAAGGAGCCAAGTGTCAGCTCAGCAGACGGAAAAAGATCCACCAAGGTCAAGTGGGCTGCCTCAGAAGACAGTGTGTTTCTGTAGATAGAAAATGCTAGTGATGTCCTCAGAAAAGAAACTGTAAAAGGCCTCTGGGGATGATAAAATCAGCACTAGCGAACCCTTGTAAAGAGCCAGATAATAAATATTTTAGGCTTGTGGGCTATCCTATCGTTGTTACAGCCACTCAGCCCTGCCATTGTGGCACAGAATGAAAATATTAATGAAGCATGGCTGTGTTTTAATAAAACTTTATTTGCAAGAAAAAGTGACTGTGGACCTGATTTAGCCTGTGGGCCAGAGTTTGCCTACCTCTTCTCTAGAGGATTGATAAAATGACTTGATGCCAAGAAAAATATATTGAATAAAAAGCAGGAAGGAAGGTTTAGAAACAGACAAGTGAGAGTAATGAGACTGTTTTCAGGATAGTAATGGAGGTAGATATGGCAGCAGGTTTGCAGAAAAATATTCCTGGGATTTGCTAAGAGTGTCATTGCAGAGAAGGGCTGGTGTGGACTGGAAGTCTCTCCCTGCAAAGCAAGCAATGTAACCCATGCATTCAGGGCCACCTCATCTCATCCTGGGTCATGGATGGCTGTCTCATCCATCCATGGATGGCTGTCTCATCCATCTCAACCACAAAATCCTATTTGTGGTTTTCTACAGTGTTAGGATTTGGAACAGCTGAACATGGGAGGGTCCAGCTGAGCTTTGGGACCATGGGTCAGTTCTGCAGTGGAGGCAGCCTTCTCAGGCATGGAGGGCAGGGGGGGTCCTTTTCCTCCTTATCCACACACATCACATTTCACACTGTTCTGTGGGGGAAAGGTGGAGAGGAAAGACTCACACAGGTCATCTCTGAGAATGTCAACTGGGGCTGCAAATTGGGCTTTTTGAAAAATCTCTGTGGTCCACCTCAAATATGTATGTATCCCTTTGACTTTTAGAAAAAGCTCTTCAGAGTTTATTGGAATCTCTGACCTGTCCACCCTACACACCAACCCAGCACCTGGAGCGGGAGCAGGCCCTGGCCAAGGAATTCGCGGAAATTCTGCATTTCACCCTTCGATTCGATGAGCTGAAGGTTAGGCCATGTGCGCTTGGACAATTTAACAGATTCACACTGAGCACCTGCATGTCCAGGTGCTTTGCAGGGCTGTGGGGTGGGGAAAAAAGATGAGGGAAGTAGCTCCTTTCCCCAAGAGACATGTGATGTGGTAAGAATTCACACTCCTTGTGGTCAAAGTGATTTACGATGGTGGTTTGTATGTGGAAATTCAAAATCTGCCAAATACAACCAGAGAAAACATCTCAAGTGTCTGTTCCTCTTTGGAAGCAAGTGTGCTTTCCCTAAAATCTAGCCTAGGGTAAAAATAGGGTGCATTCTTAAATAATGAAGCTCTGAGTCTATTTTTAACCCAAAGTTGTTTTAACTCTTGGGTAACAAAGAGAAATCCTGGTATCTGTACAAAATATATTGCCTGGATTTTGGGTAAATAACCCCCCTCTGATGCTGAGAAATGACCTTCTTTCCTCTTTTCTGAACTTCAGATGAGGAACCCCGCTATTCAGAATGACTTCAGCTACTACAGAAGGACCATCAGTCGCAATCGCATCAACAACATGCATGTGAGTCCCTGGATCTCCTGGGTCGACAGCCCCAGGTTCCAGATCTCTTTTAATTTCTGCATCAGGAGGGGCACAGGGAGAAGACAGAGCCTTTGTGATTCATTTTCCAGAAGACACAATTTGAGCTGTTGACCGTCTCTTTATCAATCGCATCTTCTCATCTTCTTTTCATCAGCTAGACATTGAGAATGAAGTCAACAATGAGATGGCCAATCGAATGTCCCTGTTCTACGCAGAAGCCACGCCGATGCTGAAAACCCTCAGCAACGCCACCATGCACTTTGTCTCCGAAGTAAGTGATGTTGAGCAACAAAGTGCCTTCCGCCCAGTTGCCCATCAAAGCTGCTAACAGGCTAACACATTTGTGTCTCCCATTTAGAACAAAACCCTGCCAATAGAGAACACCACAGACTGCCTCAGTACGATGACAAGTGTTTGTAAAGTCATGCTGGAAACTCCGTAAGTTAAATCAGAGGTGTATCCATGTCAAGAATTCACGTATCTCTAACAGTGATGATGGTGGTGATGACCGCTTCTAACGTTTGGGTTAGCACGTCAACATTTCCTTATATATTAACTGAATTAATTTCATAAAGAACTCTGGCGATAGGTGTGTTATCCCCATCTTAAAGCTAAGGAAGACAAGGCTGAAATTGGTTAACTGACATCTTCCCAAAGATCGCGTGGCTTGTTAGATGGCAGAATCAAAACTTGAATCAAAGATGCAGGAGAAGTTGTATGCAGATCAAATGGTGGATTGAGTTAAATGACTGGGTATTGTTATAGGTATATTGGAGAAAAGATTTGAGAGACGATATAAGTATGCTGGAGAAAAGATTTGAGAGAATATTTGAAACCAAGAGTAGAACTGGTAAGACTATTATAAAAATGATAATGAAAATCTCTCTCTCAGGCATGTGGCAGTTTCTTTGTACTTAAATTAGTTGCTGGATTTTAAAAATGCTTGAGTTGTTGAGGTGAGGCAGTATAGTAATGAGGAAATCTTCACTCCAGTGTCAGGTTTCCCCTTATTCTACTTATTTTGTAGCCCCTTCTGTGCCCACTGACAAGTGGTCTGACCTTGGTTTCCTCACCTGATGAGATCCCCATAATGCCATCTACAAGGCAGAAAGTTTGGGAGTGCCAAGGCATCAAGAGTGCCTTCTAAAATGTGATGCTCTGTTCAAATGTAAGAGGGCATTCCTTCCAGATATTTAATTTATATTTAAGTTAATATTTATTCCAAGATGGAAATAATAATCATCATTGTGGAGCCAAGTCAGAATGAAGTTGATGTTAAGAAAGCCTCTAGAATTGGCCTGAATTATCTGAATCATCAATGCCCCTGTCAAGGTAAGGGAACAGAATTCAAGCTCCACAAATACTCTCAACCCAATGAATGGTGTGTAATCTCTTTTAGGTATCTTTGCCAATCTAATTCAATCTGCAGCCTGTATCTTAACAAAGGAAGTTACCCTGACTGGCGACGCAGTAGCTGCTCTATAGAAATGAGCTTGATTCGTTTTCTCCATAATGAAGCCATTATTCTCTATAATCTAGGACAGCCAGAGAGACCTGCTATAAAATATTCATGATTGATGGGTGGGGGGGTTTTATATGTGATGAGCTGGCTCGCTAAGGGCAGAAGAGAAGAGAATTTACTGCCCTCCAATTTACCTTGTTTTCACACTGGTTGGATAGATTCAAGGAGAATTATCATCGCCAGTTTCTTTAAGAGCTTATTAACCTGGTTCTTGCAGGTCTAGGATTGTTCTCAAGAGAGGATTGGAGGAGGCTAAACTAGCCAGTTGTGGAGCCAAAAACAAATGGATCTGTCACGGAAGTAACACCTCTGCCATTTCTCCTCTCTTCCAGGGAATACAGGAGTAGGTTTACCAGTGAAGAAACGCTGATGTTCTGCATGAGGGTCATGGTGGGGGTCATCATCCTGTACGACCACGTGCATCCCGTGGGAGCTTTCTGCAAGACATCCAAGATCGATGTAAGAACAGTTATGATAGGTGATTTCCCAGTAGGGGCTCGTGAATGTCGCCAAACAGACCTTGCTTCTCTCTCTCCCTCCCCTCCATCCACCCCCCACCAACTGCCCATGAGTGAGCTCTCCCTGTTGCAAATCCATCAAGGCATCTCTCCTTGTAGCAAAAAGTCCAGTCCTGTTCACGGGCATACAACAAATGCATCCAACCTCAAAGACACAGAAAGAGAATGGAGACGCTGATCCCCTCAGCTTGTAGAGGGGCTGAGGGGTGAGCAGTCACTTAGCTGCTAGCTGCCCTTCAGCTTTTCCACGTGCCATATACGTATTTACTTGTATATATGTATCTCAGCGTGAAAAGCATTAGGAGATAACTGGATTACAAGACACCATGGTCAAATCCCAAACAACGTTCCAACTTCCTGTCCCATTGCCCAGCAGAGAGCACCACCTGATTCTCATGCTTTTTCTTGTCCTTGGACTATGCTTGAGCCCTGCCCAGAGCGCCCGGCCTCTTCTCTGGTAGGGGGATTCCTTTAAGACACTCCTCACATGTCCCCTCATGTGGAGCACGCCTCCCGCACCCTGCATGGAGTAGAGCCTTGCTTCTCCTCCGGCCCCAGAGCGCCCGCCATTTTGGATTTTCTAACTCCTTCACAGACTCTGGTGCTTCCCTGGTAGCTCCACAATAAAGTATCTATCTGCCTGCAGTGCAGGAGACACAGGTTGATCCCCGGGTAGGGAAGATCCCCTGGAGAAGGAAATGGCAACCCATTCCAGTATACTTGCCTGGGAAATCCCATGGGCAGAGGAGCCTGGTGGGCTGTAGCCAATGGCGTCACAAAGAGTTGGGCACGACTTGGCAACTAAACAACAAACACAGATTCTGAGTTTGTGGACAAGAGCGGAGACCAGGATGTATACACCTGATGCCCACTCCATTGCCTAACAGTGTCTTTGGTCCATGGAGCATAGTGCTCATAAAATTTTTGCTGAGTGAATGAATAGGACTGGAAAACAAATGATGGTGGTGTGCAAGTGATTTCCTGTTGACTGTGAGATAAAGACACTCCTCTCAGCCCAGTGTTTGCCTGCAGCAGCACCCAGCAATGTATCCCTGTATTAATTTAAAACCTTTTAAGTACAGAATAGCACCTTTTGGTACTAACTTATTCTGAAACAGCTAAGTAGGGGTATGCACACTCTAGGCTCATTCATGCATAGACAGCAGCATCTTTGATGCTCTAGTTCTGTGCAGACAGAAGGTCCAGATGCCCAGAGGGGCTGTGAGTCTGAAGAGTGTAAGAAAATTTTTCAGTTTATAATACAATTCAGTTTACTCATGTTGAGGTTCTGGCTTCCTAGCATACATAGCTAGCCATAGTTCTCCATAGAGTTTTCCTTATTTTTAATATAATTATTTTTATTTCTCAAGAAAATAAATATTTATATAAAAATTTGGGGGAAATAAAGGAAATTAATATACAGAACTTTAAACATATCTGTGGTAACCTCACCATGGACATCATGTGTCATCAATATGTCACATATGTTTGTCCCTTCATTTTATATAGATGTTTGGGTGTCTGTGTGTATGTATTAATACTTAACAGATTAGCACCCTGCTATAATTGTTATTTAAAAACATTTAATTTGCATAACAGTATATTACAGAGTTTTTTCCATACCAATAAATATTTTACTGTATTCTTCGTGAGGCTTTAACATTTTTATGCTATAGATTGAGCATAAATAGCTCTATTAATAACCCATGAATATCATTTGAATATGGATTGAATTTATTACCTAGTACTCATAGGACATTCTCATTTACCACAGCCATTTGTTAACTTGTCAGAGAGTCAATAATTAAAAATACACTGAGTACCATTATGTCTTGTAGCCTTAACTTTTAAAAAAAGCTCGTCCTTGCTTGTCATTCACTGGCTCTTTCTGTGGAGGCTGTAAACATTATATGATGTTAGTTCTAACCCTCCCCATTCCTGATGAAGTCTGTTTGTTCAAGTTGGTCTTACTAAGAATGGCTTGCTTGTACTGAAGCTCACCCATGTCTCTAAGAAAGTTTCAGCTTTACAGAGCACAGTATGTATACTATATAATGGGTCATTTTTCTCTGATGACATAAAGGCTCTCCTTCCAGATACCAGTCTGCTTCGAAGTCAGCAGTTACAGGCACGGGGTTTATAAACCCTCAGGGTATCAGCATCAACTATGAAGAAGCAGATAATGAACTAGATCCTGTCCTTACAGAGAACGTGTTCTGGAGCCCAAAATGGAAGTACTGAGCTCTAGACACCCAGATGAGGGAGAAATTCCTTCTGTAGAGAGGCAGAGAAAGAGGGCGATGTTTCAGGTGGATCTGGGGAATCTTACCAAGTGGACGGAGAGAAGGAAGAGTACTCCGAGCAGAGGATTCATCCCAGCAGAGTCATGGCGGCCCAGAGGGTTGGTCATCATTTAGAGAACAGATCCTGTTTGTGGGTGTGAGGGATGCAGGCTGGAATGAGGTGGCATTTTCAACTGATTTCCTTAAAACTACATGGAGCGATCCAATACAGTATCACTCTTTAAGCCCGGTCCCCAGCCCACACCTCACCCAGAATCCCAGACCCCCACCTCCTCTGGACACATGAGGTATGGCCGGCCTCAAATCAAAGGTTCTCACTTTCACACAGACCTGCTCCTCCTCTTGGGCTCCTGTCTCAGGTATTTCACTTCCTTTCAACTCAGGGTCAAAGCCAAACCTGGGGTTTTTCCGCAGAACCAAGGAACAGTCTTCTTCGCTCTTCACCTTCACACCTCCTCAGACACCGAGTCCTGTGGCCTGGACCTCAGCGCGTCCTCTCATCTCGCCCTGATGCTCTGTGCCTACTGCCGCTCTCACAAGCTCACTCATGCTCTCCCTCACACCGTCACTCACGCCCTCACTCTCAGGGGCTCCCACCGGGCCTCCCATCTCCAGCTCTACTTCCTCAGATCCCTTGCAGTATTAACCACATTATTAGATCGTTGAACACCTATCAAGGGTATTTTCCACAGGTCAAGGCCTCAAGTCCTGAACATGTTGTTAAACGCACGTTGAATATGGTCCAGAATGCATCTCTGACTGTGTCTTTTTAGTCACAACCCAGGCTTTTATCAGCCTGAGATCGAACTAGAAATTCCCGTAGAGTATCCACCACACTTCTGCCTCTTTTCTAATCTGTATCCCCATTTCTCCGTGGGCACTTTTTACAAGAACACATATCAAAGGATGACAAGGAGCTGTTTGTCTCTCTTCTCCCACTGGGCTCTGAGCTCTCTTGGGAGAGGGACTGAATCTCTTCATCCTGTGCTTGTCCCCATCCTGCACCTGTGACAGGCATCTCTGATTGACCACGACATTCTTTTTGGATGAGGCTAAGCATACCCCCAAATGACTCTAAGCCCTGTGCTTCAGGCTGCCCCCATCAATCCAACAAGCTTTATCAAGTCTTTGGGGAAAAGCTTTCAACCTACAAAAACATTTTCTAAGTGACCATTGTAAGAGAGGTCCTTAGTACTGTTTACCCAATCAGTGCATGAATATCTGTGAGTTTAAAATGACTGACTGTATTCTTTCCAGAAGGATTCTTCCTTTGCCAAAAAAATTCCTGTATATGAGTAATATAATGTGATCTATTAAGATGTAGATTTAGCTTTCATGTATTTCCCAAATGATGAATAAATTATATTGCAAGGACACAAAAAGCTAAGAAACTTACCCGGTTTAGGAAGATGCTAAATAAAGAAGGATGGATGAAACCCAGGCATTCTGCCTCCATGTGCTTCGTATTCCTAACTGTTGTCCTTTACTGGCCCTCTCCTGGCCTGGGGAGGGAGACAAATTAACCTGAGCACTAAGATCTCTTAAGGTTCTCTGAGAAATGCCAGTGTACTATCAGGGATACAAATATGTGGTGGTTACTTCTACCTGGTGAAGGTAATGAGATCAGAAGAGGCTTCCTGGTGTTGGTGCGCTCCAGCTGAGTCCTAAAAAAGTTTTAAAGAGATTACCAGTCAAACAACTAAAGGAGGAAATGCATTCTGGGCAGAGGGTGGTGTAAAATGATCAGGTTTGCAGTTCATTTGGTCAGCCTCCCCTGAGCACAGACTAGAGAAGCTCTGCTCTTGGCTCTGGTGTCCAAGACAAGAAAATCAGTCTCAAGTCTTTGTCTCCAAAGGCCAGACACAGAAGATATTCAATTGTGGTATAATATGAAAACTGACAGAAGCTTCTAGAAACCCACAGAAGCAACTCACTGGCCCGACGGAGGAGGAAGGTTTATTGGTCATTTCAATATTTGCTTTCTATGAAGACAAACAATGTAGTATTATTACAGGCAGATATTGTTATGGACAGATACTATGATGGGCAGAATTGCTAAGGTATTAACCAAATCTTGTACTTTCTCTTCCTAGATGAAAGGCTGCATAAAGGTTTTGAAGGAACAGGCCCCGGACAGTGTGGAGGGGCTACTGAATGCCCTCAGGTGAGCTTCAACCCTGTGGGGTAGCAACCCTTCAGATCCACTGCTAATTTAGATGCTGCTAGGGTCCAAGGGCTAAAAACACCAAGCTTAACCTCTTACGTCTGTTAACACATGTTGAGGTCAGCCCCATTTTTATCATCCCCTTTTCACAGATGGAGGAAACTGAAATTTAGAGAAGTCAACTCACTTGGCAAAAGTTCTCACAGCAGATGGCTGAGCCAAGATTAAACCCTGGTCTGGGTGACCCTGCAGGTCAAAGACCAGATCCTGGCCACACTGCTTTGTGGTTGGTGGGGACTTGTCAGGAGAAGAAGCCTCCTGGGTCTCACTTCCCCCTCCACCCCTGCTCCCCAGACCTGGCTGCATATGAGAATTAGGTGGGTAGCTTTTGCCAACACTGATGCTTGGGTCCAACCCAGACCAGATTAATTTTAATCGCTGGGATAGGGGCTCAGGCATCCATTTTGGGTTTGTGGGTTTGTTCTGAAGGTCCCTGCATGAGGCATCTGTGGAGTTGCCAATACTGAGAACCCTGCTCCCATGTCTGGATGCCCTTGTATCTGGTCAATGCCCCTGACAGCTCCTCACTGCTCCTGAGCCATGCTAAAGCACCTGCTCTTCCCAAGGACACATGCACTTAATCCACTGCAGGGCAGGACTCTTATTTGTTTAGCTGTGACACATCTATATAGTTTGTTGAATCAGGCCAATTGGATTGCCATCTGGAAAAGTTTATGGCCCATGCTGTCTTAGTCATTGGTGATTTCCCTCTGTTCCTCTCAATACCATTCATGTAGTGAATGTTCAATAAGTGAAATGAAGCAATGATACTCTATGATGTACAACATGTATGTTTCATGTTCTCATTTAATCATCACAAGTCAGAATGGTAAGATCTATTATCCCCATCTAATAAAGGAAGAAACTCAGATGCACATGACATGAATAAATTATACACTGAGGCTGATCCTTTTTGGTGCAGCTGCTAAGTCACCATTCTTCAGAACAGATGTAGCATTAACCTAAGAGTCTTTCAAATTCTGTGGGTAAACCAAGGTTTTTTTCCATTGATGCCCATTTCATAGAAGGCAGACTTTCCACACTCACTAAGAAAACTTTTGGCTTCTGACTTTTTTTTTAAAGATTTTTTTGATGCAGACCATTTTAAGTCTTTGTTAAATTCATGACAATATTGCTTCTGTTTTATGTTTTGGTTTTTTGGCCATGAGTTGTGTGGGAATCTTGGCTCCCCGACCAGGGATCGAACCCACGCCCCTTGCACTGAAAGGTTAACCACTGGACCATCAGGGAAGTCCAATGTCATTCTGTTAAGCAAGGCTTGGAGACCAGGGCACTGTGGTAGACTGCAAGTTCCACTGAGTTCTTGGCATTTTGTGTCTCTTCTAGGCACTGTGATGGTCAGAGGGTACAGACTTTTGAGGCAGCCAGACCTGGATCCACATCAGAAACCACAAATTGTTCATAAATCATGCATTGTTGTATTTGTCATCTGGAATGGGTCATTTAACATCTCTAAATCTCAGTTTGCTCATCTGTAAAATGGAAGTAATAACCTATCCTGCAAAGAGTTAGTGTGAGTGTGAGTGAAATAAAAACTTCCACAGTGCTTGGAACACAGTCAAGATTTTACTACATGTTAATTCTCCTTTCCTTCCTTTTCATGACCAGTAAATGTGAAGATACACATTACACCACTTTTCTTTCCTATATGGGTCTGCCTTAGTGCCCCCTTGCGGTGGTAATGAGGATAAGCACTCTCACAAAAGGAGAAAACAGTAACTAGAGAGTTGGATATGTTGTTATGGTGACTGGGTGGTAAAGAATCCTCCTGCCAGTGCAGGAGATGTGGGTTCGATCCCTGGTGGAGGAAATGGCAACCCATTCCAGCATCCTTGCCCGGGGAAGCCCATGGACAGAGGAGCCTGTGAGCTATAGTCCATAGCGTGGCAAAAGAGTCACACATGACTTAGCAACTAAACAGCAGCAACAGTGTTGCTATATGCAAACCAAGCTTTTACAATCGGTGACTCAGGAGGTGTGCCAAGAGCCTGCACTCAAGCACGTGAAATCTGTCTCCCTGGAAAACGAGATTGCTTGTTTCTCCTTCATGTAATTATTTGATTAGGTAGAAGATCTATTTGTTTAATAACCAAAATATAAACTTCTTTGGAAGGAAGGATCGAATATTAAATCTGAGACTAAGTTGGACACTGAAGTGTGGCTCTTTGTGTAAAGAATGGATGCCAAGTTTGATTTCTAAATATCAGCTGTGCCTCTCAAGCCAAAGATGAGCTGACAACTCTGATCAAAGCTTTCTCAGAGCATACTGTTTGCACACTGTTTGCACACTGACTGCCGTCATTTTCTTTCCATCCAGGTTCACTACAAAGCACTTGAATGATGAATCGACTTCCAAACAGATTCGAGCGATGCTTCAGTAAAGCCTTGCTCAATGAAGAGGATCTTTGAACTGACCTCAGAAGATGTATATGTTTACATAATTTAATACAGATTGATGTTAATACTTGTGTATTTACATAACCGTTTCCTTCTTGTCACTGAAATATATGGACCTTCATTTGTATCCTGACTGACTCAACCCAGAGATCATAAATTGACTGGAGAGCCTTACCTTCGATGTCTAAAACAAAAACCCCTTCTCCAAAAGGCAGAATTTGGAGACGTTGATCTTTGCTACTGGAGTTCCTTACGCCTGTAACAATCAGAACTTCCCAACAGTTTGTGGTCATGTTTTAATTCTAGATTAAATTGATCTCTCTGGGAAGTATAGTTAGAGAAACACAAAGAGTTTGATTTCCTGGGTCAGCCCAGCTACAAGAAACACAACTGTTATCCTGACAGAGAGACAGGGGGAACCCCAGAAAAGAAAAATTCCAGTGGAGATATAAGCCCCAGTGTCTGGAATTCAGCACACCCCCTCTCTTTCCTCAGAAGGCACAGCACCCATCAACTTTTCTGTTTGCACCTATTTTATTTCTCAGCATTCTCTCTTCCTATTTTGATTTATACCCTGTAACATTCCCTTTCCATTTTTCAAGAGGAAAAAATCAGCATGTTTGCATCAGTTTGTGGAGGAGAAAGGAGAATAGAAAGATGCACTCTTGTGGCTGGGCTGGTGACTGTCGTGGAAGTGGGGACAGGTGGGGAAGAAGGGCATCCAAGCAACAGTGGCAGTCATCTCTCTGCTTCAACCCTCTGTCTCCAGGACCAGGGAAGTGGAGCTCTGGCTAAAATTGTGGGTGAGGTTGCTAATGTTCCAGTTGTCTGTGGAGTGCTGGGCACACAACTCCTCCTAATAGGAGCCATGGCCTCTGGGGACCATTCATGTGGCAGCAAAGATCTAGCTAGAACTTAACTAGTTATCAGAAAGCTTGGGGACTTTAGAGAGGAGATTTTTATTTTCTGATTACCTGATATTTAAAAGACAGCTCCTCCAGGACCTAACTGCCAGCTTGTTACAATGTATAAACTCGGGCCTGAGTACTGGGATTAAATGGTAGACTTGTTGATTCAGAGTGAACTTGGAAAATTCACTTAAATTCTCTGTGTCTCACTTTCCTCATCTATAAAATGGGCAAATAAAATAGATAACCTCCAATACTCCTATAAGACCATGAGCCAATAAGAAGACTGACTCTCTCATCCTTCCTTTGTAAATAGAATCCGGTAAGCATCACCCCACCTTGCCTTGATGATTAGCGATGTGACAAGGGTTATCTGTCTGCAGATCAGAGGTTAGAGTGCAATCTTGGAAATCTTCTATTTATTCTGGTCTCCAGTGAGGATGAAGTCAAACAGCATCACCCCTCTGTACTACTAGAACCCAGGATGCCTCATTGCTGATTCCATGTCCTTTTCTTTTCACCACGTGGCCTATGCATACATACTATAGGGTGATATTGGACACTTTTAAATATTCAACCTGGCCTGTATAATTGCTTGCCTATTTCTGATGGAAGCAGAGAGTTACCCAGGGAATGATAATGCCAGAAGTTGGGTTTGGTATATCAGGGTTTGATGACATTGTCCCAAGGAATGAGCTGTCACACCATTACTTTCTGGATTTTGGTAGCCAGGTGGCAGTCCCTTGAGTCCTCTAAGAATAGGAGAGACATATTTAGGTTTTATTTTTAACAAATCCATTCAGTGGCAGAACGGATTCCCTGGTCTATATCTAAATGTCAGTCAGTCAACAAAGAGAGGAAAAGCCCTTTTCCTTGGAGCTTTTCAAGCTGAACAAGTACAGCTGGTTGGATGAGGGTTCTGTCGTCATAACAGAAATGCACTAAATGGCTTTCAAAGACCTTTCCGAACCTAGGGATTCTAAAACCCTAGAGGAAGCCAGAAGTTGGGATAACACTGGGCGAACAAATTCATTAGATACTCAGCTTCTTTTACTTGGAAGCCACATGTTGTCTTTGGGCAACAACTGTCAAGACTAGAAATGTAGAAGTACTCAATATTTATTGTCATAGGGTCTATTTTCCTCCCATATCAGAGAAAGGACTTGGAGAGTAAATGGTTGAGCACATTTATAGTTTTTAATTCGACTTTCTCTCAAGTGGGACCAAACATATGGGGTGAGGAGCTGCCGGCCTGCCCCAATTTAGCCAGGCCACCTTGTTTCAAAGCCAAGATTCACCAGAACATGGATTCTCAAAAGCCCAGGGCCTGAACTATTGCCTCCGGTTAGCAGCAGGACAGGTTAACTGAATGTCTGTGATCACTAACAGGTGGTGGGCCATGGGTCCACTCCAGAGCTATAGTGGGAGACAGATTCTTTTAACAGGCTGTCCTTCAGGTGTCCTTGAACAATCACATTTTTGTATGCTGCATGCACGTGTGTCCAGGACCCAGGAGCTGTTCAGGGGAAAGTGCTAGCCACGGTATCCATGTCAATGTTAGCTATATTTCATATTTGAGGTCTCATAATTTTCAAATAAAAGTGTACCCCATTACTCAGATATTTATTTTTGGGCAAGTGACAAGGTGAAAATGACATTTCTTAGATGCACTGCTACTTTGGCATTATAATTTTGTTCTCGGAAACGTTTTATGTGCCACTAGACATTAGTTTAAAAAGAAAGTGACCATGTTTTAAATTGTGGTGACCCATTGGAGCTGGAGTTTTAATTAAGAACCAGAAAGAAACTCCTGGATACTATCCTTTAACTATTAGTTAATACCATGCTTCATTGGTGTTTGCTCCTAGTCACCACCATTGTATCAAGATATTAATGGTAAACTGAGGTTTTTAATACATTATCACATTTAAGTAACAATAATTTCATGCTTCTTCAAAAGAAAAATGAAGCTTACTCAGTCTTGGGATCTAACTGTGCAGTAGACATCAGAGACTTTTCATTCAATCTTGTATCCCAGACAGCTACAAATTTTTGTAGATGTTAATAATAAACATTGGAATTTTGTCTTAAAGAAACAAAAACTTTGGAACCCAATTTTCCCTCTACATCTATAAAGGCTGTTGCATACACAAAGCTGTTTAAAAATTGTCATATGTTGTTTGCTGAAGTCATTGTAATTTTTTTGCCTGCTTTGCCTCTTTTTGTACAGAAGTTTTGAGTGTGAAATGAAAATTAAAGTTTGGTACATATATTTAAAAATACACTTCTTTTATATGATGTTCAAGGTTGAGTGGGTAATAAGCACACAGTCATGAATACTTGCTGTGCTAAGTGTTAGTCGCTCAGTGTGGCCGACTCTTCGCAACCCATGGACTATAGACCACCAGGCTCCTCTGTCCATGGAATTCTCCAGGCAAGAATACTGGAGTGGGTAGCATTCCCTTCTCCAGGGGCAAACCCAGGTGTCCTGCATTGCAGGTAGATTCTTTACCATATGAGACACCAGGGAAGCTCTGGATGCTTGCTGCACATAAATATTTGCTAAATGTCTGCTCTGGGGATCAGGAAATCACACCAATTGCCTTCGCCTCTCTAAGCCTCCATTTCTTCATATACCCAAAGTCTGAAACATCCAAAATGAACTCCTCTTGGTACCAGCTGTATTTATGCACTTCAACAAAGACTCCCATTATTTAAAAAGACATAAACTACAGAGATGCATGACGTATCTAGAGATGCATGAGACCTACTTATTCAAGGATGCTAAGAAGTAAAAGAGCATTTATTTGCTCTTGTATTTTTTCTCTTCAGTGCAGTAGCACTTTCTTGGGTTGGCAAATTAACAATAACCTATTCCATAAAAGCATATTTTTCAGGCAATTTAAACTCTAAAGCAACTCTCCTAATGATTAAACACTGAAACTTTTCTAGAGCACTACTTTTAATCCCTGAACCTCTTAAGCTGATCACCTAAGACCTAATTGTATGTGTTTTCAATGGGTCAGAGTCCCCAAGAGAGACTTTCCATGAGTCTATATGCAAAACACAAAGGGAAATGAATAAGAATAATTTTTCTGTAAATTGACACACAGACAAATTATAATGGACAAAAGCTGGAAAGAAGCAAAAAGAAAGGGGCCTTTGTGAGAGAAGAAAGGGAGAGAGAGACCCTAATTAAATAAATGCTGAGAGTCAAAAGACATGAAAAAAAAAATGAGTAAGCATATGTGTGATTGTCAAAGGGAACACAACTGGTAAGGAATTGCACATGCTTCATACCAGCCAGAAATTTGGTTGTTAATCAGAGTTCTCCTGGAAGGATGGTAAAGGAGAGCTCAGCTGATATTTTCCTAAAACCTAGTGAATATTTCGGAGAAGGCAATGGCACCCCACTCCAGTACTTTTGCCTAGAAAATCCCATGGAAGGAGGAGCCTGGTGGGCTGCAGTCCATGGGGTCGCTAGAGTCAGACATGACTGAGTGACTTCACTTTCACTTTTCATGCATTGGAGAAGGAAATGGCAACCCGCTCCAGTGTTCTTGCCTGGAGAATCCCAGGGACGGGGGAAGCCTGGTGGGCTACCGTCTGTGGGGTCGCACAGAGTCGGACACGACTGAAGCGACTTAGCAGCAGCAGCAGCAGTGAATATTTGCAATCAGTAGTCTATACCTGATTTTGTACTTTGAGTTACCAGTTATCAGTTGTTCAGTCGCTGAGTCGTGTCCAACTGTGCAGCCCCATGGACTGCAGTATTCCAGGCTTCCCCGTCCTTCACTATCTCTTAGAGTTTGCTCAAATTTATGCCCATTGAGTCAGTGATGCCATCCAACCATCTCATCTTCTATCATCTCCTTCTCCTCCTACCTTCAATCTTTCCCAGCATCAGGGTCTTTTCCAGTGTGTTGGCTCTTTGCATCAGGTGGCTAAATTATTGGAGTTTCAGCTTCAGGATCAGTCCTTCCAGTGAATATTCAGGGTTGATTGCCCTTAGGATTGACTGGTTTGATCTCCTTGCAGTCCAAGGGACTCTCAAGAGTCTTCTCCAACACCACAGTTCAAAAGCATCAATTCTTCAGTGCTCAGCTTTCTTTATGGTCCAACTCTCACATCCATACACAACTACTAGAAAAACCATAGCTTTGACTAGATGCCAGCACTTTGTTGGCAAAGTGGTGGTGCTGCTCAATTATCAATAAGCAGACAGAAATTCTAGATGTTTGCTATTTGAAAGGTATGTAAGGGTAATTAGTCGTCACAATGTAAATGACCAATTAAATAATACTGTATAGTGTTCATTGATTTATTTAAACTATTTATATTAATTAAGTACATTAATATATCCAATACCAAAATCCTGGTCACTGTGGGTTACCTCCACCCTGACTAAGTACACCTACATGTACCACTTAGTAAATAGAAAGGTCTTGGCCATTCTGTCTGCTCCAGCTCAAAGGTCAAATTCCAAAGAAGGGAATTTTTCTTCCTAGGTCTCATCAAGTTCCTAGGGCTGTATTTTTACCACTCTAGCTCATCCCTTGCCTGATGTCCCAGAATTTCGTTTAGAGTGTCTTTTTGGCTGAAAGTTCTTGTAAGACTATCTTCAAGATAGTCTTTTCTGTATAAAATGTTCCAGTTTTCACTATCAAATTGCACATTTCCAGACTTCTCTTTCTCTCTGCCTTCAGTTTTAAATTGTCCTTGTTTGCCCCACAACAGGCTTTTTCTCAAGTCATGAGCTATATTTTATTAACATCCCTAAGCCATCCAAGAGCTAAAGTCTTCAATATTGTGATTTGAGAACTGGTAGTTCTAAAAGGCTTCTTACACTTTGAAGAAGCTTATCTCTAGAAATTATCAAAAGCACTTGGAGGAGGCCATAAAATTCTTTCCTTCCAAATTTAAATAGATTTAAAAGGATTTTTTAATTCCTTTTATGTGACAGAAATAAAGTAATCACTATGGGGAGAAGTTATGAAGGTTGTGGTGCTACATGTGAATATGAGTGGGAAGGATGCTAAACCTCTCTTTTTTGGTTCTTAATGGATTTAATGTATCTGGTGCTAAATATAGGCCACTTGCGAAGAGTTGGACATGACTGAGCGACTTCCCTTTCACTTTTCACTTTTCACTTTCATGCATTGGAGAAAGAAATGGCAGCCCACTCCAGTGTTCTGCCTGGAGAATCCCAGGGATGGGGGAGCCTGGTGGGCTGCTGTTTATGGGGTCACACAGAGTCGGACACGACTGAAGCGACTTAGCAGCTAGCATAGGCCACTGCACAGCAGTTTAAACTATGTGTTTGCTAGAACACTTTCTAACACCTTACACAAAAATAAACTCAAAATGGATTAAAGATCTAAAGGTAAGACCAGAAACTATAAAACTCTTACAGGAAAACATAGGCAGAACACTCTCAGACATAAATCACAGCAAGATCCTCTATGATCCACCCACCAAAGTAATGGAAATAAAAACAAAAGTAAACAAATATGACCTAATTAAACTTAAAAGCTTTTGTACAATGAAGGAAACTATAAGCAAGGTGAAAAGGCAGCTTTCAGAATGGGAAAATAATAGCAAACAAAAACAACTGACAAAATATACAAGCGGCTCACACAGCTCCATACCAGAAAAACAAACAACCCAAAAAGTGGGTCAAAGAACTAAACAGACATTTCTCCAAAGAAAACACACAGATGGCTAATAAACACATGAAAAGATGCTCAGCATCACTCATTATTAGAGAAATGCAAGTCAAAACCACAATGAGGTATCATCTCATGCCCATCAGAATGGCCACCATCAAAAAGTCTACAGACAATAAATGCTGGAGAGGGTGTGGAGAAAAGGAAACCCTCTTACACTGCCAGTGGCAATGCAAACTGGTGCAGCCACTATGGAGCACAGTGGGGAGGTGCCTTAAAATCTGGAAATGGAACTGCCATATGACCCAGCAATGCCATGGCTGGACACACACACTGAGGAAACCGGAATTGAAAGAGACAGATGTACCCCAATGATGTTCATTACAACACTGTTTACAATAGCTAGGACATGGAAGCAACCAAGATGTCCATCAGCAGACAAATGGATAAGGAAGTTGTAGTACATATACACAGTGGAATATTACTCAGCTATAAAAAAAGAACACATTTGAGTCAGTTCTAATGAGGTGGGCTGGAGCCTATTATACAAAGTGAAGTAAGTCAGAAAGAGAAACATTAATACAGTATATTAACACATATATATGGAATTTTGAAAGATGGTAACAATGATCCTATATGCAAGACAGCAAAAGAGACACAGATGTAAAGAACAGACTTTTGGACTATGTAGGAGAAGGGGAGGGTGGGATGATTTGAGAGAATAGTATTGAAACATGTATATTACCATATGTAAAATAGATGACCAGTGCAAGTTTGATACATGAAACAGGGCACTTAAAGCCAGTGCTCTGGGAAAACCCAGAGGGATGGGGAGGGGAAAGAGGTGGGAGGGGGCTCAGGTTGGGGACACATGTGCACCCATGGGTGATTCATGTCAATATATGGCAAAAACCACCACCATATTGTAAAGAAATTATCCTCCAATTGTAATAAATAAGTCAATTTAAAAAATAAATTATTTGTTTTATTTGTCCATTAGACATTTAAGTTCCTGGGGGCAGAAAAATGTGTCCTAATGAGTGTGAAGCTCAACTTAGTTCAATAGCCAGTAGATGTCTACAGAAGGAAAACTCCAGGGTCCTGAAGGCTGAGGGTGCTGAAATGAGAACTTGAGAATTAATTTCTACATCTCACAGCCATCCACAGCCACAAATTACCTGATTCTCTGGCTGGTCAGCTTTATTCCTGGAGGAAATTTTTTCCTACTTGTAAGGGTATCTTTAACCTATGTGAACACAGGGCCTGCAGCTTGCAGCAGATATGCCAGGAGTCCAGCTGAGAAATCAAGCTGTTGTCTTGATCAAAAGTCAGAGTCATCTAGTTCTGACAAAGGCAGGCATATTAGTCAGATTAAATCTTGCTCAGTCTGGTGCTAGGCTGTTACTCCATCAGAGAGTTGAGCTTGAGGCAGAGGCAGAAAGACAAGAGAAGCAGTTTTCAGTAGTGAGACAGATCGGTTCAGCACCTTGGATAGCAACTGATGCTTGGTGCCCAGGCTGTCCACAGCCATGTATCCTGGAATCTATAAGCCCTATTCGTTGGTTCAACTTTATTTCTTGAACTCTGCTTATCAAAGACAATATGTCCTTCATAAAATTAAAGTTTTTTTGGCAGCTGGAAAATAATTTTTCCATGATAGGGAATTCTGAATATTACATAAGAAATAGTTTTGGAAAGGCCCATATATCATCTTGCATTTTCATATTCATAATACTTTTAGATTCAGATCAGACTCATACTAATAAATCTTTCTTCTTCTTTGTCCCTACTCCTCCAGCTGATAATTAAAACCTAACAAGTACCCTTTTTAAAGGAAAGACCTGTCAAATTCTCTTCACTTCATTTAGCTTTGTTTATACCATCTCTTCTTTAGAAGATCACGAAGTCTTTACTTTTTCCTTTCTTCAATTCATTTTACATACAGCTAACATTCATATTTCTGTGACATACATTTGACAATGTCTGTGCCATATTATTGCCTTTATCATGTTCCTTGAAATATCTTCTTGCAGATGCTAATTGGTATTCCATGAAAAGAAAATCAATTTTCAAGTACTGTGGAATAAGTTTAAGCAAATTATTTTATCTACTTATTCTTTTTACTACTAGAATTTTTTGTTCATTGTAGATCTCCACAGGAGGGTAAAGCACATGATATGTAGCAATTCTCAAGTGTATTTGTCTATAGAACTCATATGCCACAGACATCTATGATTTCTCATGGACATTAGCATTCTGAAGAAACACGGTTTAAGCAAACCCAAGATGGATGTGAGAGTTGGACTGAAGAAAGCTGAGTGCCGAGAAATTGATGCTTTTGAACTGTGGTTTTGGAGAAGACTCTTGAGAGTCAATTGGACTGCAAGGAGATCCAACCAGTCCATTCTAAAGGAGATCTGCCCTGGGTGTTCTTTGGAAGGACTGATGCTAAAGCTGAAACTCCGATACTTTGGCCACCTCCTGCAAAGAGTTGACTCATTGGCAAAGACTCTGATGCTGGGAGGGATTGGGGGCAGGAGGAGAAGGGGACGACAGAGGATGAGATGGCTGGATGGCATCACTGACTCGATGGACGTGAGTCTGGGTGAACTCCGGGAGTTGGTGATGGACAGGGAGGCCTGGTGTGCTGCGATTCGTGGGATCGCAAAGAGTCGGACACAACTGAGTGACTGAACTGAACTGAACTGACTGAAGAGCTTAATTTTTCCATCTCACTTACCTTCTATCAAACATGCACTTCACTTCCCCATGCTATAAAAAAACATTCATAATTTTCTGACATATGTATTTTTTCCATACTTATAACATTGATAATAATGCTGCTCCTTCTGCCTGAAACTCTATTTCCCCTACTTTTTCTTGTGAAATCCTATTCATGCATTTAAGACACTGCTTAAGTGACTCTTATTCTTTGACCCTTTCCATGCTTTCCCCAAGCAGAGTTAGTTACTCTTTCCTGCGTGTCCCCTGTTCCATTTCCATTACCCCAGTTTCAGATTTAGGTACTACTGGAGAGATTAATGGTGAGCACCTGTGCTTAGGTCTCATTTTTTTTCTCTTGGTCAAATAAGTCACTAAAATAATAACCCATATCTGAGATTTCTTCAAAAGACTTAAAATTTTTCAATCAACTCTATAATTTAAAAAATATGTATTATTTTGAAGATCTGAAATTAGTCACTTAAGAAATCATCTCAACTGACATTTTTAGGCAAATATTTTCAGTAAAGTCTTAATATTTTCAGTATTTGTGAAGCTTGTTAGTGTAGTCTATACATTTCATTTGGTTTTTAGTAACTTGCATTTTCATAGAAAATGGTACATTTTATCTACTTTAAAAAGTATTTAGCAAGACCTTCTACAAATTATTTATTATTTTATTATTTTCTCTTTACCTGTGGTTGTTTCTACTTCCTTAGAATAAACATTTTTGAATTTACAAATTATAAAATATGACAAATACATGATTTATCTGTTCCTATGTGTGTGTATATGTGTGTATATATATATACACACATATACACACACGGGTACATGAGTGTACATTTTAAGAAGTAGCTGTTGGATAGCAGTTCATGGTTTATGAAAGGGAGGGTCACTCAAAGTCCAAAAAACACACTAGGTTTTCATTCAGGTTACAGGACTTACTAAATGTATAATCTTGGAGAACTTTATTTGTGCCTCAATTTTATCATCTGTGGAATTATGTTAATTATAAAAACATGACAAAAGGTCTTTCATGCAGTAACCAGTTAATAATTATTACTTATTATATCATTGAAAAAGCAAGAGAGTTCCAGAAAAACATCTATTTCTGCTTTATTGACTGTGCCAAAGCCTTTGACTCTATGAATCACAACAAACTGTGGAAAATTCTTAAATGAATGAAAGTACCAGACCACCCGATCTGCCTCTTGAGGAATCTGTTATGCAGGTCAGGAGGCAACAGTTAGAACTGGACATGGAACAACAGACTGGTTCCAAATAGGGAAAGGAGTACATCAAGGTTGTATATTGTCACCCTGCTTATTTAACTTATATGCAGAGTACATTATGAGAAACACTGTGCTGGATCAAGCACAAGCTGGAATCAAGATTGCCAGGAGAACTATCAATAACCTCATATATACATATGACACCACCCTTAGGGCAGAAAGCATAGAACTAAAGAGCCTCTTGATGAAAGTGAAAGAGGAGAGTGAAAAGTTTGACTTAATACTCAACATTCAGAAAATTAAGATCATGGCATCTGGTCCCATCACTTCATGGGAAATAGATGGGGAAACAATGGAAACAGTGACAGACTTTATTTGGGGGGCTCCAAAATCACTGCAGATGGTGACTACAACCATGAAATTAAAAGACGGTTACTCCTTGGAAGAAAAGTTATGGCCAATCTAGACAGCATATTAAAAAACAGAGACGTTACTTTGCCAAGAGAGGTCTGTCTAGTCAAAGCTATGGTTTTTCCAGTGGTCATGTACGGATGTGAGAGTTGGATTATAAAGAAAGCTGAGCACTGAAGAATTGATACTTTTGAACTGTGGTTTTGGAGAAGACTCTTGAGAGTCCCTTGGACTGCAAGGAGATCCAACTAGTTCATCCTAAAGGAGATCAATCCAGAATATTCATTGGAGGACTGATGCTGAAGCTGAAACTCCAATACTTTGTGTGCCTGATGTGAAGAACTGACTCATTGGAAAAGACCCTGATGCTGGGAAAGACTGAAGGCAGGAGGAGAAGGGGATGACAGAAGATGAAATGGTTGGATGGCATCACCGACTCAATAGACAGGAGTTTGAGTAAACTCTGGGAGTTAGTGATGGACAGGCAGGCCTGGCATGCTGTGGTCCATGGGGTCACAAAGAGTCGGATACTACTGAGCAACTGAACTGAACTGATACTTATTATCTATGGTAGCAATTTTTATCTTCATTATTTCCCACTCTCTTAGTTAAAGCTCCTTATTTTACTTTTTAACCTCTTCATTTCTTATTTTTACAATGTCTTTCATAGACTATTTAGTGGTTTTTTCCCTCTGTTCATGAAAAAACTCGTTCAGGAAATGCATTTTTCTATGATAATACCTTTAGCTTCACTTCATTACCATTTTTACTAGATTACTTTATACTCTGAGTGTAAGTTTTCATCCATTTGTGCATAATTTAGGAGTGATTTTAAGTATATTAAGAATTGAGGATTTTGTTGAGTTTTGTACTCTAGTTTTTGTCATTAATGTTAGTATTATCATATCATGATTAGAATGTGTGATTTATACTATTGCTATCATGGCTATGTTTTTTTCCAGTAGTCACGTATGAATGTGAGAGTTGGATTATAAAGAAAGCTGAGTACCGAAGAATTGACGCTTTTGAACTGTGGTTTTGGAGAAGACTCTTGAGAGTCCCTTGGACTACAAGGCGATCCAACCAGTCCATCCTAAAGGAGATTAGTCCTGAGTGTTCATTGGAAGGACTGATGCTGAAGCTGAACCTCTGATACTTAGGCCATCTGATGCAACGAGCTGACACATTTGAAAAGATCCTGATGCTGGGAAAGATTTAAGGCAGGAGAAGAAGCGGACAACAGAAGATGAAATGGTTGGATGGCATCACTGACTCAATGGACATGAGTTTGAGTAAGCTCTGGGAGTTGGTGATGGACAGGGAGGCCTGGTGTGCTGCAGTCTATGGGGTCACAAAGAGTTGAACACGACTGAGCGACTAAACTGAACTGAACTGATCATTTTGGAATTAACCAAGGTTTTCTTTGTAGCCTAATATCTAAGTCTGAATTCTCCCCAAAAGCAGATCCTAATGCTAAGACTCGGGCACAGGTAGTTTATTTAGGAGATGGCCCCGGGAAGCAGGGGCTGGGAAACAGACAGAAAGAGATGGGGCAGGAGGAGCATGTAATAGCAGATGCTTCATTGAGAAACTTACTTCTGAGGACAAGTGGAGCCCAGTCCTTCTGAACACTCTCTAGGGAACTATACAGAAACTCCCAAATATTGTCTCCCTAAAGGACTGAATGCTGAGGCTGCATCTGTGCATGAACTGAGCAACCTTTCTTCATTTCAGAGAAAATCAAGAAATAGAAAAGTGGAGAGAGAGTTCAACCCCCAGCAGGCCACCAAGCATGTACTTACAAATTGCCCATTGCAGCCACTGCTGACATCTTGGTTAGGCCTAAGCAATCTGGTGCGGGAACCCATCTTGTAGGTTGCACATAAAATCATCACCATTTGTAAAGTGTGCCAATGGTAAGGATTTTTTTTTTTTTGCTTTTTTTTAAAGACTCTTGGAGTATAATTTCCAGTCTTTGCTTCTAAATTTGTATCAAGGAGTAGCTTAATACTTCACAAGGCAGACAGCTCTATTCAGGAATATATGATCATATTGCCATTACAAAAGTCAGAGGTGCAGAGGAGTAGAACCTTCTTATTTATCAGATGGTAAATAATCAAATTTATTTGGCTAAGAGTTTCTTTATGTCAAAATGTAACTTGAATAGTAAATAACTCTCTCATACTGATTATGAACAGATGGAATAGATACAATCTTAAATCATCAGCATTAATAATTAACTGGAAGTGTATTTCCCCTATTATTACAAATAATAGCAGATTTTATAGAGTAACTTATCTAGATAGAAATAACCCCATAAGAAATTATATTTTATATTATATTTTATGATTGGAAGAGAAAACTTGAATGTCTCTTTTTACTTAAGAGATTTGGAATTTTTTCTTTAGTTTCAATGTAACTTGTTATTATATCCTATACTACTTCTGAAAAATCATCCCAGCGGGTTTTGGATTGTCCTGTGATATGATAAAGTCAGCATAAAATTAACTGTGGCAAGTTAAGAACATGCATTTATAAAAACAGAAAGGGGAGCTAAATAGAATATATTGGTTCAGTTCAGTCTCTCAGTCATGTCTGACTCTGCGACCCCATGAATCGCAGCACGCCAGGCCTCCCTGTCCATCACCAACTCCCGGAGTTTACTCAAACTCATAAATAGAATATATAAAGAATATCTAAAAATATTTAGGACAGATGATGGATTAACACTGCTACTGGTAATTGGGGATCTTATGTAACATAAGATGTTACAGATGGTAGGAATTACAGATATGAAAGGTCTGACTCTGACAGCTTTTGCCAGTGTTTTTAATAAATGTCTCCTTCTAGCCTTAGACAGAGTTGAGCTGTTTGAGAAGCAGCCATGCATGGTATGCTGACTTAAACTAACCTGTTATTAACTCATCTTGTAACCTCAAGATAGTTAGACCATACCTGTGGAATTGTAGTTTTCCATGTACTATGCAACTTTTTCAAAGGGTTGTCAAATTAGCATCTCAGAATTCTTGTGGTGATAAGTGAAGATCACTGACCCTTGGATAAAAGGGAGGAGGTTCTCAGTGAAAACATCCTTCATTTCTTACCCAGAATTCAGTCACTTATTTCTCATTGCTCACTTACTGAGTTACTTACACTGAGTATAAGCCCCATATGCTAATCGCCAAGGATATGGTTATGAAAGTCAGAGAATTAACAGTCTAGTGAGGGGACATAAATATGATTCAATTTTATAATTATTATGATAGAGATAAATGCAAAGTTACATGTTAGGAAGGACATGGGAAACCTAATCTTGCCTAATTGGTTTGGATGGAGTCACCAAAGTTACTCTTGGCAAAGGCAGCTGAGGTTTGAAAACTAGAGGGAGACCTCCAGAAGGACCAGGGCTAAGGCGAGATTGTTTCAGATAGGAATAGCGTCACATGCAAAGGTAAAAGACCATAATACCAGCAGGGGCTTTGTATGGATGCAGCACATGCTTTTGTTCTCCCCCCTCTCCAGGGGTGAGAGATAAAAGATGAGAACCCAATGAGAGGGGAGGCCAAACAAGAAAGTGAAAGGTTAAGAGAGTGATGGGAAGATATGGAAAGACTTTCTGAGAAGTGACATGGTCAAATTTATGCATTCCAGGGATTACTCTGACTTCTGTGTGGGAGGACAATCTGGAAAATATAGACTGAAGAGCGGAAACCAACAATTAGTAAGGGTACTGCTGCTAAGTCACTTCAGTCGTGTCCGACTCTGTGTGACCCCAGAGACAGCAGCCCACCAGGCTCCCCCATCCCTGGGATTCTCCAGGCAAGAATCCTGGAGTGGGTTGCCATTTCCTTCAATGCATGAAAGTGAAAAGTGAAAGTGAAGTCGCCCACTTGTGTCTGACTCCTAGCAACCCATGGACTGTAGCCTACCAGGCTCCTCTGTCCATGGGATTTTCCAGGCAAGACTACTGGAGTGGGGTGCCATAAGTATAAATGGTTATAATAGTACATACCAGGAGTTAGACTCAGCTAGTGAATTACATAGATTAACCTCTCTACACGATCCCTACTGCTTAATAAATCCCATTTTTACAATGGAGAAAATTGAGGCCCAAAGAGGTAAAGTGAATGATCCAGGTTCTCAGAGATGTAAGTGGCAGGTCTGGGATTCTAAACCAGGCAGCTGAGTCCCAGAGTTCATGCTCTTAATCTCCATGCTAGGGAAATGTGCTTGTTTATGGGCTGTCACTGTGTGTAGGCAGTGGTTCAGCACTTAGCATACTTTATCACTCTTCACAGCAATGGCTCTGAGTAGGTGATAGTATTAGCCCCATTTTACAGATGAGGAAAGTGAAGCACAAAGAGGTTGGAGAAGTTTCCCAAGGGCACACAGCTAAAAAAAGGTCAGACTGAAGATGGGGACCCAGGCTGTCTCATTCCAGAACCCATTCTTTTAATTACTGTGATCTCCCCATCAACAAGTGGTTGCTGGAATTTCAGAGACATTCTAACTATTGAAGCAGAAACTTACCTGATATAAAGCCCTCATCCATGTTAGAAATTTAAGGATTCAGAAAGAATTAAAATCATCTGCCAAGACTGGAATCTTTATTTCTTTTGACATGATTGGACTTGCTGATTTCCCTGACTAGAATCTTCCTTACTAGGTTCTGAGTTTTTTGAGGAAAGGGACCCTAAATTATTTATCCTTGTATTCCAAATACATATTAAATAGGACATAAGAAATGGCAACCCACTCCAGTATCCTTGCCTGGAAAATCTCATGGACAGAGGAGCCTGGTGGGTAGCAGTCCATGGGGTCGCAAAGAGTCGGGCACAACTGAATGACTAACACTTAGTTACTTACTTAAGAAAGTTAATTAAGGCAACCCAACCTGAAGGTGTTTCAGCATAGGCAAAGAGGTCTTTGAGTAAAAAAGAAGTGTCTGACTGTTCAGGATGCTACAGCCACTAACCACATGTGACTTTGTTGTTTTTCAGTCACTCAGTCATGTCAGACTCTTTGCACCCCATGGACTGCAGCATGCCAGGCTTCCCTGTCTTTCACTATCTCTCAGAGTTGCTCAAAATCATGTCCATTAAGTTAGTTATGCCATCCAACTATCTTACCCTCTGTGGTCCTCTTCTCCTCCTGCCTTCAGTCTTTCCCAGCATCAGGGTCTTTTCCAGTTGGCTCTTTTCATCAGGTGGCCACAGTATTGGAGCTTCAGCTTCAGCCTCAGTCCTTTCAAATCAGATAAAATTAAGTAAATTTTAAAATTTAATTCCTCAGTCCTGCTAGCCACATTTCAAATGCTCAGTAGTCACATATAATAACTAATGTGGTGACACACTGAGACAGCATTTCCATCATGGCAGAAAGTTCTATTGAAGACAAACGACATGGCCAAAAGTTCTATGGAAGAGAGCTTGCCTATTACCCAGGTATTGAAATGTCACTGTCAAAACCTCCTGGGCAATTTTCCACAAAGTGGTTTTCTGGGTTCTATCCCAGACCTACCGTATTAGAATTTCTTTGCAAGAGTCAAGGAATCATAATTTTCTATATATGTCTATATGGTTTATTTTAAGAAACACTGGCTTAGATTTTTGGACTTCCATATTGTTGCCTAAAAGCCCCTTTGTTCTAATAAAAGCTTAACTAGAGTGCCAGCAGGTGAAACAAACACAAGTAGGGCTGCTTGACTTGGAGAGGAGAATGGGTCTGGATAACTACTTGCCCACCGCCTGATCTCCATGGAACACTGAAGAACAAAGACACTGAAATTTATGGTTTGAAAATTATTGGTCCAGAGATTATAGGAGCTTCCCAGGAATGCCAGGGTGCTGACTCCCCAGAGAATGGGACTTCCCTTGTAGCTCAGCTGGTAACATAATCTGCCTGCAATGTAGGAAACCCTGGTTGAATTCCTGGGTCAGGAAGATCACCTGGAGAAGGGATAGGCTACCCACTCAAATATTCTTGGGCTTCCCTGGTGGCTCAGACAGTAAAGAATCTTCCTGCAATACAGGAGACCTGGGTTCAATCCCTGGGTTTGGAAGATCCCCTGGAGGAGGAAATGGCAACCCACACCAGTATTCTTGCCTGGAGAACTCCGTGGACAGAGGAGCCTTGCAGGCTCCAGTCTGTGGGGTCGCAAACAGTCAGACACAACTGAGCCACACGTGGCCCTAAGTAAACTCAAAATTGAATCTTGAGCCTTGGGGACTTCACAGTCTAGGGACTGATATATTACAGAGCTACGGCAAGCAAAGCTTCATGAGGTGGCAAGCGGATATTAACGGATGCTTGAGAAAGGATGATGTCAGGTAATCTCTGAAGACTTGACTTAGATCCAGGATAGATTTCAACTCAGGTGTTGTGCTCAACCATCACTCAGTCAAAGCACAGGCACTTATGGAAGGGGAAAGGGAATCCTTAACCAAGTGGGTCTAGACACAATAATGCCTCCTGATGGATTCTTGAGGTTGGCCCACTTTTTTACAGGAGTCAGTGTTATTTCATTCACCTGCAGTAAGTCTTGTGCTTACACTTTTACCCATTAATGGAGTTTCCTAACTCACTTTGCCATCTGTAAGAGATGAGGGCCATGCAACTGTGAGAGAGACAGGCATCTAGGCATCCTCATTCTTTTACCCAATGTTCAGCCTAACGCAGTCATTAACATCTATGTGGGACACTTTACCCAGTGATGTCAGATCATCTCTGTAATGCTGCCACTAAAGCAAAATCCTTGTAGGTGACATTTTTTATCCTTTAATAAAATGCATGTGCTTTTGGCCCCAGGTGTTTCTTCCTCTGTATGAGCCACGGTTGAGCGCTGGTGTTGAAGATCAACCATGCATAGAGATATGTTTACTGAGTCTCATCCATTGTCTTGGGTCCTTTCAGCTCTGACATCTTATACCATGTATGTTGCAGTACTGATGGTCAGGGCATGGAATAAACGAATGAACAAAACACAGACAGAAGGCTATTCTTTTGAATGGTTTTTATTTTCAGGGTTTCATTTGTAAATTACAGAGCATACCATATTTATTTAACTTAATCTATCAGGATGACACTTCATTAAATTAAGAAATTTTAATTAACTAATGAAGATTTCATTGTCTATTCTTTTTATGTTCACATTAGGGTAGCCATTTTGATGACAATGTTTATAGCTGTAATTAAATATTTCTAATAGGTTTAGTTAAAATTTGCAAATAATAAGGCATATTTCATCTTTATTTTATTATTCATGGCATATCCAATTTAGCCTTGTGGCAGTCACCCAGCTTTATGTGTCTTCTCTTATTTCTTTTCACAAGTCTGTGCTTTACTTCAGACAAAAGTTTGAAGTAGTGATAAATCAGGGTTATAAAATCCATGAAATTTATCAATGGATCCACGAGCAAAGGAAACCCTCCTTTTCCTGCTGTGGTCTGTGGAGTAAGGCCACCCCAAGTGACCACCTCACATACATAACTCACAGCTTGATTAGCATAAATCCAGTGGGCGACAGCTTGGCATGTATCCCTGAGTGTGACACCATTCAGAAATGCACTTTCATGGCATTCCTAAGGGAGGGTCATTCTGCTAATGTCTGTACACCCCAGTGGTGAGGAGCTGATTATTCCAAAGGAACGTTGGTCAATCAACTATTTGACATTGGTTTTTAATGCAATCTTCCTATTCAATTAAAATATATCTTATTTTTACCTTACCTTCATTTATTTCTGGATCTACTTTCGGGGTCTTCACTCATTATTCAAGTATTTATTTACTTTCCATTACATTCCACTGGAAGGAAGAGAATGGATATAAACTGAAGCCAAACATAGTGAGTTTATTCCCAGTTCCCAGAGGTCCAAGGACACTGACTAAGCCCTTAATATGCTTCTCTTCTTCCCCTCTTTCCTTCAGCTCTCCTTCCTGTGGCCATTGTCCAGCTCCTTCACCTCCTGTCTTTTTCCTTCAGTTTGTGATGGTGACCAACCTACTGCTGACGGCTAGATCCCTGCCTGTTTTCTGCTGTCTCTAACACAACACGCCTCTATCAGGAGCTCCTTTTATTACCAAAGATATAAACCAGATCATCCAAAACAAGAATGGAAGAGAATCTCCTCTTGCAAGGTCAGCTAGACTTTTCGGCCCCCGCTGTCCCACTGAGTCACTCACCCATAGCACTGATTCCACTGTCTCCAGTTGAAGAGCAGCTCAGCTTCTGGAGGGAAGATCCAACATCAGATGGTGACAGATTGTAATACACCCTGACCTGGAGGCAGATATAGTGCATCTCCTCCTCTCTGCCATGCTCCTTGCCCTGAAAGTATTACTGTTCTTTAGTGGCATTTTTGACTAATCAACTGTGACAAATGCTCAGAAGACTCAAGCAAGACAATATTATGAGCATCAGTGTCCAAAATGCTTAATAAAGAGAGTAGTCCACTGATTTTTCTTTCCATGCTGATGATAATTGGGTGACCTTTTCTGGGAGGTCTACTGTATCTTGTCAAAGTCCTGTTGCTGTGATAGTCAGACTTTGGTATGAGTGTTAGCAAAACTTCCAGGGTAGGAACAGCATTTCTCCTAAAAAGAATAAGCCATTTCCACCCAGCCACCCAGAGAAAGAGGTCTGTTCCTCAAAACTAGAATCAATGAGGAGGTTAACATGCAGCTGTAGTAATTCCTACTGTTTGGAGGCTGAATGCTCTTGGATCCAGACCCTGGTGATGGTAAATGCTGGATGTGTTGGGCTCCTGGGAGTAAAATGTGAAGTTCAGGCCTACCATGTGTTAGGATCTGGAAAGGAGGTATGACAGCCCTGGGCACGGACTGAAGACACTGAGGTCATAGGGTGTACTTTACACATTGGGAGTCAGTGCCCTGTTGGGATCTGGAGTCGCCCTCGGCATCTGCAGGGTATTTGACAAGCTCCGCAGATCTCTTGGTCCCTGTTTTGTGGCCACACTTTCAGCCTGGATCTAAAAACCTGCCTCTCGCATTCACTGACCTCTATTGTCTTGACCTCCTGAAACCCAGGTATCTCCAGCTCAAAATAGCCCTCTTCTTCCTTCAAAGAAACAGTTCCTGACTCCTCCAGTCCATGAAAGCTTCTCTCGCCTGAGCACCATAGTTCTGACTGTTTGTGCTACTTGTTTTCCTATCGTTTCAAAGTGGCTGCCTTCCTAAGAGACTGTTTTTGATTTGCTTTCACATGGATTTGTGTGGTTTTTTTCTCCCCAGCAGAGTTACAGTCTTTTGGAGGGTGAGATAAGACCAGAAATCCTCTGTATCTCTTCATTGTACAAATCCTACCTCTCCATCTGGCTCAGTTTCATAATTAGCTGTTGAACTATCCACAATGCATGATCTAATGCTTTTTCTGGAATGCTTAGTAAAACCAATGAATTTGATCCAATCTATTGCTATAGTCTACCCTCCTTGGCTGAACACCCATAAAATCCATTCCTACTCACGTTCCCCAAGTTTCTAACAATATAGTAGCACAATTTTCATTCTTGTTGGTATAAGCTGTTTCCACCTGGGCCTTAATATGGCACTAGTAGTAAAGAACCTGCCTGCCAATGCAGGAGACATAAGAGACTTGGGTTTGATCCCTGGGTGGGGAAGATCCCCTGGAGGAGGGCACAGCAACCCACTCCAGTATTCTTGCCTGGAGAATTCCATGGACAGAGGAGCTTGGAGGACTACAGTCTATAGGGCTGTAAAGAGTTGGACACGACGGAAGCAACTTAGCACTAACTATGGGTTTGTTGGCAACAGAAGGTGATTGTGGAAGATTTTAAAAAGAGAGATCGTCCACTATAAAAGCACCTACCTCAGGTAAGATTAAATAATAAGATTTTCAGGTACAGGAATGTAAGTCTGACTTCTGTGTACAGGAGAATTAGGTAATTTCAGTGCCAAGGGAAACCCAGAGTGACTTGGCAGCTCAAGATTGTCAGTTGCATCCGGGGCCAACCAGATGTTCTGAACCCTAGTTTTAGTCTCCTAATCTTTCTGAATGAGTGTCTTCACTCTCACATAAGAAACTTGGCAAGACTCTGAGTTCAACTGTAATTTAGCAACTTGCATAATACATTTTTTGGTGATTTTTTCACAATATCAGCCCTGCAGCCATAAGAAATAAGAACATATTTTAGAACCACCTTGTAAGCTCTTTGCTCCTCAATCTGTGACTTGAGCTGACAGTTATAGGACTAGAGCTTGTCACTTTCTTTCTATAATTGCTCGAGCGCACTCTGAGGAGTCATCCCACACCACTGTCCCCATTGTCATCCTTACTGCCACATAGGCCACATCTTCAATTGGCACTTTAACACATTCAACCACAGGCGACAGCTGGACTAATGGCAACGCCATTGCATCCCATGAATTGCTAGCACCTCATTTTCTATCAGCAAAAAAATACAGCGCTGCCCTCAAGTTCAAAGACACAACCGAAGCAACCCAGAATCTCAACTTTGCATATCTATCTCCTGAAACCATTCTCAGCTAGGGTTGAATCAGGAGACAGAGAGCAAGCAGATATTTGAACAGAAAAAAATAATAATATAAGGAATTATTCACTGTAACAGTTACAGTTACTTTGTAAATGAGTAAACTACTCTGGACTTGCCAAGTGGCGTTAGTGATAAAGAACCTGCCTGCCAATGCTGGAGACATGAGATATGGGTTCAATCCCTGGGTGGGGAAAAATGCCTGAGGAGCAAATGGCAATCCACTTCAGTATTCTTGCCTGGAGGATCCCATGAACAGAGGAGCCTGGTGGGCTACAGTCCAAAGGGTTGCAAAGAGTTGGACATGACTGAAGCAACTTAGCATGCACACACACAGAGACTACTCTAAAGAAATTTCTAAGGTTGATAGAAATCCTCTAAAGATGAAATAAACTTGAAAGCCTGGGGCCCTCTCTCAGCATGGAGCTCACCTCATTGAAGAAGGTGCGTTTGTATTCTGCTGGATGGCAGCGAAGTTCATTGTGTTGTCAAAAGAGCTGGTCCACAGATATCAGGCTAAGGCTGGTGGGCAGGGAGCTGCAACTGAAAGTGACCAACAGGAAATACTCCATCTAAGAACAGGTAGATTGAAACAGATGGGCAGGGACCCACAGCCATGACTGGCAAGCTGGAAACCTACCATGTGCGGGCCTGACAGGGAAGCCAGTCATTGGAATGCCTGTGAGACACACTGGGGATCTGCCCACAGGTGTACCCCACAAATCAAAGGGAAATTGTCTATAGAGGAACCACCAAAAGATGTGGGGGTTAACCCCAGTGAATGTTCCCAAATGTGATGCTGACAGCAGAAAGACTGGAGCAAGAAGCAGCAGAATCCAGAGAAGGAGTCTCTTCCTCCTGATTTATCTCTTCAGTGCCCTCTACTGAGAGAACTAAACATCGTGTGAATGGGCAAAGAAAATACAGAGTCCCTCTCCATTAGCACAGAGCCCGCAATGAAAAGTGCTTGGGGGCTGATAGATGATAAATTGATACCTGGCACAAAAGCATCAATTACTATGATAATAATTAACATTTTATATAGTCTTTACATGTTGTTACATAATCTTTATATTTATGACCTTATTGCATCCTTCCAATTATTAACTTCACCTAAAGGATAAAAAGTTTGAAGTTCAAAGACATTGACTTATCCAGAGTCCCACAACTAGTAAACAGAAGAGTTGGAGTTCAAACGAGATTTTACATGCAGCATGAATTCTTCCTACTGAACATCTCACCTTCCCCTGGAAGGAGCTAGAAGGAAGGAAGAGTCCATTGATAATTTCAGGACAGCAATATTTACTGAACATCCACTACATATGAGGCACTGAGTTGGGTACTAGATATGTGGAGTAGATAAAAGAGACATGGTCTCTGTTCTAATGGTGCTCACAGTCTTGAACACGTTGGCAAGTTTCATTTATTTAAAAAATAAATAGACATACAAATATTTCCGGGACGTCCCTGGTGTTCCAGTGGTTCAGAGTCCGCCTTGCAATGCAGGGGACATGGGTTTGATCTCTGGTTGAGGACTAAGAGCTCACATGCTGCAGAGCAACTAGGCCCGTGAGCTGCATCTAAGACTCAACACAGCCTAAACATGATAAATAAATATTTAAAAAAAATTTCAGGTTTTGTAAGGTATAGAAACAAAATCAAAGATACTATGTAGGTGCTTACATGGCCATTTACAATGCAAAAGCCTTTTTTCAGCTTATAGGCCATGTGGGTTATAACAAAAAGTTCATGAGAGTCATGGAGAGCTTGTAGATACCTGGTCTCAATAAAGAGACATATTAAAAAAAATACATGTATGAGTGCAAAGGGTAAGGAGGGCACAAAGGAAAAGAAATGGTTCTATGAGGGAAATAAGGAGCAGTTCGGGGGAGATTAATTAAGATGGAGTATTAAGGGAGTTGTGTTTGAGGAAGGCCGTTTGGAACAGATGGGTGAGTTGTTAGCTGGGCAAAGAGTGGGGTGGTGGAACATTCTGGGCAGAGGTAGCAGCCCCTAGGTGGGTGAGAACTTGATGCATTCACACACACACACACACACACACACACACACACACACACACACACAGAGCAGTAGAGCTGGAGCCCAGAGGGTGAGAGGGAGAGGAACACGGAGATTAAAGAAGAAGTGGGGAACCAGTCGTCAGATCATCCACATATCCAGGGCTTTGTGAAGAGGCGATCCAGGAGGCAGTCAGGCCTGGGAGCAATCAGACATTGAAGAGAAGGAGGAAGAGGGGAGGGGAGCAAATCAAGGGCAGAGCCTCAGTCAGCAGCCACGGGGCGGGGCTCACCTGGCTCCCCAGTCATACCCGTGAAATGCTGTTATGCGTGTCAGCCTTCAGGAAAGGCCCGCCTCCTGACCCCGCCCCCCACCCCGACCCTCACTGGCACACATTCCTTCCAGGTCTGCACTTTGATGCACACACAGAGAATTCAAACCATCTTTCCATGTCATCATTTAATCTGTTGCTCCAAGCCTGACAGAAAGGGCATGAAAGCAACCTGACCGTCTCGCCCTCCAGAAGCTGGGGCCATTCAGGGTCCTGGAAAAGGATGGGCTGCAGAACGCAGGAGCCCTGGTCTCATTATGCCTCAGCCTGGATCTCACCTTTCAGCTTCACATCTGGGCTCTGAGGGAACAGGTCACAGAGACCAGTTGGTTCTAGTCAAGAGCGCAGGCTCTGGCGTGGGACACCCTAGATTCAAACTGAGCCTTTATGTCCTCCAAAGACGTGACCTTGGTCATGTAACTAAACTCCGAGCCTCACTCAGCTCCCTCATTCTCAGGGATGGGCATCGTTCTGGTATCTAACTGATGCAATTGCTGTGAGTGGTAAGTGAGTTGAGTGAAGGCTTAGACTAGTGCAGAGCACACAGAAAGCACTCCGTCAATATTTGCTATACTATCTGGGTCTTCTTTGCATCCTCCTGTTTCACAGACATGGCAGAAATCACTATCCCATTTTACAGCTGGTAGCTGAAGCTGAAGCTCCAATATTTTGGCCATCTGAGATGAAGAACTGACTCATTGGAAAAGACCTTGATGCTGGGAAAGATTGAGGGCAGGAGGAGAAGGGGGTGACAGAGAATGTGATGGTTGGATGGCATCACTGACTCAATGGACATGAATCTGAGCAAACTCCGGAAGACATTGGAACACAGAGGAGCCTGGCGTGCTATGGTCGATGGGATCGCAGAGTCAGACATGATGGAGTGACTGAACAGCAACAACATATGATGGACTGGAGGCACCATAAAATCAAGTCTCTTGCCTGAGAACATGAGGCAGAGCTGGTCCTCAAGCTCAGGCCATCTGAGCTCCAGTCTAAGACTGAACCGGTTAACACCAGACCTCAGTGAAATTATCATGGGCAAGTTGCCACCATCTTATGGGTCTCAGTTGATGCCATAGTAAGACAAGAGGAATAGCACTGTGCAGTCTCTAAGTTCTCTTCCTGATCTGCCCATTGGTGTGCCTACAATCCAATCTGGGGGCTTTGCTATGGTGGAAGTAACTCAGGTTCTGCCTGTGTGCTGTTCCTGGTTGGCCCGGGCATGGGAAGCACAGGGCAGGATCACACCCAGCCTTCTAAGCACCACTGTTTCCCCAGGCAGCACATATGTCAGCTGCCAGCCCCTGCTCTGTGCTCCGAAGTTTCCCTTGTCACATAAAATTCTTCTTTTGACACTGTTTCCCTTTAGAAAGAAAGTAAATCATAACTTTTCACTTAAGTATTTCTGCTTCTAGTCAGACCTGCTTTAGCCTGAAGTTGAAAAAGCGTATATTTGGTTGGCTCACATTTCAACTCAGTCTAATAGATATTTGCTTAAGGGGGAAAAAGGTTGAAGAAAAAAGGGAAATGTCAAAACGGAATAATAAAATGGCCCATAAACAGAAGCAGGTTTTCTGCGATACGTTACCCCGATAAACCCGATAATGGTTCCCAAATGCACTGTCCTGGGTGGATGCCAGGCGGGGCGGTGGGGGGTTCTGGGTTATTTTTAATTTTACTGTAGCCAAACCATGACCTCATCCCGAAGGAATTCTCTCCCACCAAAGAGCTGTATCGAGTTATTTGTCGGCCAAAATTCATTTGAATGTGGATTCATCGGAAACATGTGTGACCACAGAAGTGGCCAAGAGGGAAATCTGGGAAAAAGTGGGATTTTCAAGGAAACCCTTCCCTTTGTTTTAATGAAACAAGCTGGTTCTTCTGGGGCCTCGGGCCTTTGATACTGTCATCCCTGGGCCTGCTGCTCTCTGTGACCGTGCGGTGCCCTCAGCAGACCCCCTCCCATGTTCTTAGCAGTCCACCACCCACCAGGCAGGCCCTAGGGCAGCCCACTCCCACCCCCTAGAAGGACTCAGGGCTTGGGCAGATGCTTTGGCCATTGCACACATAACTTAAATACAGTCAGTGCATAATACAGGCCTTGAATAATAATAGCAATCCCCACCTTTTATCAAACACCTACTCTGGGCATTGCCCTCAGTGCTTAGCATGTACCATTCTCTCATCCGCTCAACAAATGTAGAAAGCTTGAGGATTTCCCATTTCATTGATTAAAAAACAAAAACAGGCTTAGCAATATTAGCTCCCCAAGAACACTTGGTTATTTAGTGGCTTAATCAAATTTCCAGCCCACGCTTGGTTTATCTCAAGCTTCTGCTCTAGTTACAATACAGTGCTTCTGCAAATAGAAGTTTTTGCCAACACAAGTTTGTGTACCTGATACACAGTGAGGCTAACAAACTGAGACTTAGGAGTATGGAGTCCAGGAAATGTTACTGCAGGGCCAACCAGGGAGAATGGATGGGCCATTCTCTAAAAAACCACAAACTCCCCAGTCCTTTTCAGGGAGAAGGTTTCATAGGCAAATTTTGGGTTGAAGGTTGCAGGGTGTATGACTGTCTTCTGATTAGTTGGTGATAAGGTAACAGGGCGGTGCCCTAGGGATCTTGGGCTCAGCCTGAAGTTGCCATCCTCCACCTGGGTGGGGGCCTTTGTTCCTGCAGAAAAACTCAAAGGTATTATGAATATTCCTTGAGAAAGAACCCAGCTCCTGCTTTAATCACTACTCTAGTTTTTCTTGATTATTCCTCCTTTGTTTCTGCATTTCCTCCTTTCCCTGATTAACACTGTTTGAATCTACTCTTTGGAATTCAAGGGAGGTCAGGGAGCTTGAAGGCATTCTCCTGTAATTAAGAAACAGGGCACACAAAAAGGTTTTTGTACCTAGGAGAGCCCCACAAGGTCCTGCTCAGGTCCAAGGTCTTCAAGAGACTTGGAGAAGAGAAAAATGCCCTCAGTTTGGAAGCTCAGGGAAAGCTTCATGTAGGAAGTAGCATTTGGGCCAGTTGTGAAGGACAGGCAGCATTTGGACAAAGGGAGATACATTCCAGACAGAATGAAAGTCAAGAAGAAAGGAGAAGGCAACAGGAAACGTGAACTGAATCTTGGGGGGCGGGGAGCGGGGGTGTACAGAACCTGCTTTGACTCCCAAAGGAGAAGAGGGGAAAATGAGATAGAAATGCCCCATGGGGCTGCATCGAAGAGGTCACTTGGTTTTCAGATGTCTGGGCAGACTTGACCCAGAAGGAGATGGAAGAATCATTGACAAGTTTTTAAAAAGGAAATTGCCATGAGTTGTCATCTAGAAGGGATGGCGTGGGGAAGTTGGGCATTACAGGAAACAGCTGGGTGGAGGCAGGGCTCACAACATGGGAAAGGAGAACCAGAAAAAGAATCAAGAGGATTTAAGATCATTTTGTGGGGGGAAGAGAGAGGGAAAAGTGCAGGATGAACGCCAGGTCTCTGGTATGAGTGAGTCAGGGGTCAGGGGCCAGAATCATTTACAAAATAGCAGTGAACTTGTAGGCAAAACAAGTGCATCTTGCTTTTGAACATGTTCAGCCTGAGTTATGTTAGTTCTGTCACCCCAGCTCCCACGTGGTGGGACTCAGTCACATCCCTCTCTATTTCCCCCAAGCTCTTAGTACAAGCCTCAGTGAGTATAATCCGCTCAGGGGAAAGCATTGAAGTGATCAATGGGTCCTATCACCCCCCACCTTCCCTCTGGCCAAACAGCCTTGACAAATCAACAGAGCTGGGTTTGACCACAAGCAACATCCAGACCGGGCAGACAGTCAAAGCACCATGTCAGCAGCTAAAACCAGTCTCTACATCTAGACAGAACCAGAGAAGCAGTTTTCTGAGATTCCACATGACAGCACTGGGGGTAAGAAAAGACCTGGCATGAGCATAGGAACCTGCCGTTCACCATTCTCAGCACTGAGATGGACCTGCTCGCAAGAAGCCATCCTGGCCAAAGAGTCCCAAGGCCTTAGGAAGATAAGCCTGCTCAGAGCAGTTGGTGTTGTTCAGTGGCTCAGTCATGTCCAACTCTTTGTGACCTCAAGGACTATCAGGCTTCCCTGTTCTTCACCATCTGCCAGAGCTTTCTCCAATTTCTGTCCATCGAGTCAATGATGTCAGCCAACTATCTCATCCTCTGTTGTCCCCTTCTCCTCGTGCCTTCAATCTTTCCCAGCATCAGGGTCTTTTCTAATAAACTGACTCTTCATATCAGGTGGCCAAAGCATTGGAGCTTCAGCTTCAGCATCAGTCCTTCCAATGAATATTCAGGATTGATTTCCTTCAGGATTAACTGGTTGGATCTCTTTGCAGTCCAAGGGGCTTTCAAAAGTCTTCTTCAACAGCACAGCTCAAAAGCATCAATTCTTTGGCACTCAGGCTTCTTTATGGTCTAACTCTTACATCCACACATGACTATTGGAAAAACTATAGCTTTGACTAGATGGACCTTTGCTGGTAAAGCAATGTCTCTGCTTTTTAATATACTGTCTAGGTTTGTCATAGCTTTTCTTCCAAGGAGCAAGAGTCTTTTAATTTCATGGCTAAAGTCACCATCTGCAATGATTTTGGAGCCCCAGAAATAAAGTCTGTCATTGTTTCCATTGTTTCCCCATCTATTTGCCATGAAGTGATGGGACCAGATGCCATGATCTTAGTTTTCTGAATGTTGAGTTTTAAGCCATCTTTTTCACTCTCCTCTTTCACCTTCATCAAGAGGCTCTTTAGTTCCTCTTTGCTTTCTGCCAAAGGGTGGTGTCATGTGCATATCTGAGGTTGTTGATATTTCTCTTGGCAATTTTGATTCCAGCTTCTGCTTCATCCAGCCTGGTATTTCTCATGATGTACTCTGCATATAAGTTAAATAAGCAGGGTGACAATACACAGCTTTGACATACTCCTTTGACAATTTTGAATCACTGTTGTTCCATGTCCTTTTCTAACTGTTGCTTCTTAAACTGCAAACAGGTTCTCAGGAGGTTGGTAAGGTGGTCTGGTATTCCCATCTCTTGAAGAATTTTCCACAGTGAGGGAGGTCAAATCATCAGCTTAGGTTTTCAGTCAAGTTCTTTTTCCTATGTAAAGTAACCCTGTAGGAAATTAACTATTCTACTGCCTTCTCAGCAATAGAGACTCTGATAATAGGGAGAATGGTTTCCTGCAAGACCAAAGAACAATAGTCTGTGTGTCTGGGAGCATCATGATTTTTTCTAGTGTCTCTAAAAACAGTCCAGAAACTGAGGCAGAACTGTGTTTGAGTGTCTCCTGCAAAGATATGGGTCAGCAGTGGCCTGCCACAGGGGCAGGGGCTCTGGGTACAGCAGACCTGGGTATGGCATAAACCCTTTTGGAGGAGGTCACCATTAACCCAACCATAGAGCTGCTAGAACTTACAAAGGACTGGGGAAACAGAGTCTTGGAGGGCACAAACAGAACCTTGCATGCACCAGGACCCAGGAGAAAGGAGCAGTGACCCCACAAGAGACTGACCCAAACTTTCCTGTGAGTGTCCAGGAGTCTCCAGTGGAAGCGTATGTCAACGGTAGCCTGCTACAGGGTTGGGAGCACTGAGTGCAGCAGTGGGTGCATGGGACCTTTTGAAGGAGGTTGCTATTATCTTCATTGCCTCCACCATAGTTTGGCCTCAGGTCACACAACAGGGAGGGAACACAGCGCTGCCCATCAACAGAAAATTGGAGTAAAGATTTACTGAGCATGGCCCCGCTAATCAGAACAAGACCCGGTTTCTCCCTCAGTCAGTCTCTCCTATCAGGAAGCTTCCATAAGCCTCTTATCCTTCTCCATTAGAGGGCACACAGACTGAAAACCACAATCACAGAAAACTAACCTAACTGATCACATGGACCACAGCCTTCTCTAACTCAATGAAACAATGAGCCATGCCATGTAGGGCCACCCAAGATGGACGGGTCACGGTGGAGAGTTCTGACAAAACCTGGTCCACTGGAGAAGGGAATGGCAAACCACTTCAGTATTCTTGCCTTAAGAATCCCATGAATAGTATGAAAAGGCAAAAAGATAGGACACTGAAAATTGAACTCCCCAGGTTGGTAGGTGCCCTATATGCTACGGGAGGTCATTGGAGAAATAACTCCAGAAAGAATGAAGGGATGGAGCCAAAGCAAAAACAACACTCCAGTTGTGGATGTGACTGGTGATGGAAGCAAGGCCCAATGCTGTAAAGAGCAATACTGCATAGGAACTTGGAATGTTAGGTCCATGAATCAAGGCAGATTAGAAGTAGTCAAACAGGAGATGGCAAGAGTGAACATCGACATTTTAGGAATCAGTAAACCAAAATGGATTGGAATAGGTGAATTTAACTCAGATGACCATTATATCTACTACTGTGGGAAAGAATCCCTTAAAAGAAATGGAGTAGCCATCATAGTAAACAAAAGAGTCCTAAATGCAGTACTTGGATGCAATCTCAAAAATGACAGAATGATCTCTCTTTGTTTCCAAGGCAAACCATTCAATGTCATAGTTATCCAAGTCTTTGCCCCGACCAGTAATGTTGAAGAAGCTGAAGCTGAACTGTTTTATGAAGACCTACAAGGCCCTCTAGAACCAACACCAGAAAAAGATGTCTTTTTCATTATAGGGAACTGGAATGCAAAAGTAGGAAGTCAAGAAATACCTGGAGTAACATGCAAATTTGGCCTTGGAGTACAAAAAGAAGCAGGTCAAAGGCTAACAGAGTTTGCCAAGAGAACACACTGGTCATAGCAAACACCCTTTTTCAACAACACAAGAGGAGACTCTACACATGGACATAACCAGATGGTCAATACCAAAATCAGATTGATTAATATCTTAGCAGCCAAAGATGGAGAAGCTTCAGCAGTCAGCAGAAACAACACCGGGAGCTGACTATGGCACAGACCATGAACTCCTTATTGCCAAATCCATACTTAAATTGAAGAAAGTAGGGAAAACCACTAGACTATTCAGGTATGACCTAAATCAAATACCTGATGACTATACAGTGGAAGTGACAAACAGATTCAAGGGATTAGATCTGATAGACAGAGTGCCTGAAGAATTGTGGACAGAGGTTCTTGACATTGTACAAGAAGCAGTGAACAAGTCTATCCCCAAGAAAAAGAAATGCAAAAAAGCAAAATGGTTGCCTTAGTAGGCCTTACAAATGGCTGAGAAAAGAAGAGAAGCTAAAGGCAAAGGAGAAAAGGAAAGATATACCCATTTGAATGCAGAGTTCCAAAGAATAGCAAGGAGAGATAAGAAAGCCTGCCTCACTGATCATTGCAAAGAAATAGAGGAAATTAATAGAATGGGAAAGACTAGAGATCTCTTCAAGAAAATTAGAGATACCAAGGGAATATTTCATGCAAAGATGGGCACAATAAAGGACAGAAACAGTATGGACATAACAGAAGCAGAAGATATTAAGAAGAGGTGGCAAGAGTACACAGAAGAACTATATAAAAAAGATCTTCATGATCCAGATAACCATGATGGTGTGATCATTCACCTAGAGCCAGACATCCTGGAATGCGAAGTTAAGTGAGCCTTAGGAAGCATCACTATGAACAAAGATAGTGGAGGTGATGGAATTCCAGTTGAGCTATTTTAAATCATGAAAGATGATGCTGTGAAAGTGCTGCACTCAATATGCCAGCAAATCCGGAAAACTCAGCAGTGGCCACAGGACTGGAAAAGGTCAGTTTTCATTCCAATCCCAAAGAAAGGCAATGCCAAAGAATGCTCAAACTACTGAACAATTGCACTCATCTCACACGCTAGTAAAGTAATGCTCAAAATTCTCCAACCCAGGTGTCAGCAGTGCGTGAACCATCAATTTCCAGATATTCAAGCTGGATTTAGAAAAGGCAGAAGAACCAGAGATCAAATTGCCAGTATCTGTTGGATCATCAAAAAAGCAAGAGAGTTTCAGAAAAACATCTATTTCTGCTTTATTAACTATGCCAAAGTCTTTGTGTGTATTACAATAAACTGTGGAAAATTCTTAAAGAGATGTGAATACCAGACCAGCTGACCTGCCTCTTGAGAAATCTGTATGCAGGTCAAGAAGTAATAGTTAGAACTGGACATTGAACTACAGACTGGTTCCATATCTGGAAAGGAGTCCATCAAGGTTGTATATTGTCACCCTGCTTATTTAACTTATATATATTCAACTTATTTAACTATATTTAGCTTATTTAACTTATATATGCAAAGTATTTCATATGAAATGCCAGGCTGGATGAAGCACAAGCTGGAATCAAGATTGCTGGGAGAGATATCAGTAAACTCAGATACACAGATGACACCACCCTTATGGCAGAAAGTGAAGAAGAACTAAAGAGCCTCTAGATGAAAATGAAAGAGGAGAGTGAAAACGTTGGCTTAAAACTCAACATTCAGAAAACTAAGATCATGGCATCTGGTCCCATCACTTCATGGCAAATAGATGGGGAAACAGTGACAGATTTTATTTTCTGGGCTCCAAAATCACTGCAGACGGTGACTGCAGCCATGAAATTAAAAGACACGTCCCCCTTGGAAGAAAAGCTATGATCAAACTAGACAGCATATTAAAAAGCAGAGATATTACTTTGCCGACAAAGGTCCATCTAGTCAAAGCTATGGTTTTTCCAGTAGTCATGTATGGATGTGAGAGGTGGACTATAAAGAAAGCTGAGCATCGAAGAATTGAAGATTTTGAACTGTAGTGCTGGAGAAGACTCTTGAGAGTCCCTTGAACTGCAAGGAGATCCAACCATTCCATCCTAAAGGAAATCAGTCCTGAATATTCATTGGAAGGACTGATGCTGAAGCTGAAACTCCAATCCTTTGGCCACCTGATGCGAAGAACGGACTCACTGGCAAAGACCCTGTTGCTGGGGAAAATTGAAGGTAGGAGAAGGAGGAGACGACAGAGGATGAGATGGTTGAATGGCATCACCAACTCTATGGACATGAGTTTGAGTAAGCTCTGGGAGTTGGTGATGGACAGGGAAGCCTGGCATGCTATAGTCCATGGGGTCTCAAAGAGTCGGACACAACTGAGAGACTTAACTGATAAATAGCACATTGTTCATCAACTACACTCTGATGTAAAATAAAAAGTTTAAATGGTGCAGGTATCATGGAAGACCTGGAAAACGAAGGAAGGATGGAGTACTCAAAGTGTCCTGGTTCTACCCATGGCAGACTGATGCATGTCCCCAAATATCCTCTGTGCCCTGTGGCCCCTGCTGAGAGAAAGCCCAAGGGCTTGGCACCTTGTGCCTGTTCCCACATCCTTCGTCCCAGCTCTCTGGGGTCCTTCTGGCCCTTCCCCATCTTCCCTTCAGGTCCAGCTCCCTGGCGAGGGTCTGGAGAAAGCACCATACTGGAGTGTGAAAGATGCTCCATCCCGAAGTGTCCAGGGAGGGGACATGCATTCCCTTCTGTCTGGTCTGGGTCAGGACCCCTTCATAAGCAAGGAACACGGTGAAGTAGACAGAGTGGCAGAGCTTAGTCTGGTGAGAGCTGGCTGCAGACAGACAAAAGTGGCCAGTGTACTCACAGTCGAGAAGACTTCTCCAGGAAGGTGGGGGCAGTTATGCTGCATCTTAAGTGATGAGTAAATGTTTCCCCTGTAGGGAGAGCAGGGGAAGGATCTACTTTCAAAAGAGGTAAAGCTCCTATATCTGATTAGCCCATGGGCTAAATTGTACTTTTAAAGACAGAGAATTTTTAAATTACATACACATCCCCTATTTGCTGATAAGGATGGTACTCCCCCTATGCCATGATCTCAAATCCTTTTCTTTATTGTCCATCCCAGCCTTGGACAACTCAAAGTGTTCCCCTCACTCTACAGAGGAAACAACTGAGCTTTGGGCTGAGTTTCATTGCATTGACAGACTGCAACTTCCAACATTCCAGTTGGAACATCCAGTTTATCAGTGGTGATGGCCTCTGATTTGTCTGTTGGGGGTCCCTCCATGAAGCAGCCACTGGATCCAGATCAAGCATCTTCACAGAGCACTTTGAGCTTTGGGTAGAATTACCTGTGACCTTAGCTAGCCTGCCAGTTCCTTCATGGTGGGACTCATTCATCTCTCTATTGAAAAGATTAAAAAAAAAAAAAAGGCAAAAAGCTTGAGTAAACAAGTGTTTGTTGAATTTAAAGTAACTGAACCTTAACCCAAGGGTAAAGAGTGAAACTGCAATAGTCTCCAGATGATCTGTGTTCTGTCAGCATGTGAAGAACACCCAGATATGCGGTCTGGCTTTTGCATATTCCATCCAGATGTTTGGCTTCAGGTAGAAGCAGACTAGGAAATTCTTAATGAACAGACTAGTGTTTCTGAACATGTCCAAACTCCAGACCGCCCTGCTGTCTGTCGCGCTGAGGCGGCAGGGAATTCAACATTTGGGAATAGACTGCACATCAAGGGCGCTGAATTGAGACTGCAAGAAAGCACCGCATCCCAAGACTTACCCCCGCGGTGATGGAGGGCGAGTAAGGAGCATCGTGGCTGCAGTGGGAGGGGCCAGAAAGCTAAGAGCAGTCCTGGGGGCAGGGCAAGATCCTGTGACCGTGAAGGTTGTAGCGAGGATTTGGGTTTCCACTCTGAGTGAAATGGGGAATTGGTGTACAATTTTGAAGAGAGAAGCTACATATTACAAACTGCATTTTACAAAGGGCACTCTGAAACAAACAATATTGCAAATTAACTATAATTCCCTTTTTAAACATGGTTTAAGAAAAATTAAAGAGCCCTCTGACATCCTTCTTGAGACTGGCCTGTGAGGTAGGCAGAAGAAACGAAACATGGAGAGAGGAGTTAGCAGTCTACCGCCATCATTCAGAGAAGAAATAGCAGTGGCTGGTGGTGGGAGTGCTGAGTAATGGTCAGATTCTGGTTTTATGTTGCCGTCCACTTCCCAAATGCTTGGCCTCTGACTTCGGCAAAGTGTCTGCCTAAGAACGCAGTGAGGAGTGGATAGTGAGGTCACGACAGTTTTTATTCTCAATAAAGGAATGAATGAATAAACAAACAACAAACAAATGAAGTCAATCTGGAGGGTCTAGCTACTGGTTCTCAGAGAAGTCCTTCCAGACGTTTCACACTGGCCTTCACCCACCCCTGTGATGGACACAGAAGCCAAAGAGCAGAAGCTGTGAATCACACCCCTCATTTTGGTTTAGGACCAGAGACCTGTTTTAGAAGAGGGAAAAAGAGCTGGTTAATTGGTGGATTTCCTTTTTTTTTCCTGATGCTTTTTCCAATTTGTACAAAAGAAATCACCAAAGGAAATGAAACTGGGACTGGTGATCCCCCTGAATGGCATGTGAAGGAGAGGCCAGTATCTCTAAAGAACACAGATGGTGATAAAGGACCAGGAGGGCTGGCTGATCAGCACAGAGACCACCAGAGGGAGGCGCTAACTTGGTCAGGATCCTGGAGGGGACAGGCAGGCACAGGGTCTCACAGGCAGGGGGGTTAGGGCCTGGTCTCGGGAAAGCTCCCCAGGTCAGCTCAGTCTGTCTGTCCCCTTCCCAGTCTGGAGCATATGAAGCACTCTCTCCCCTCCCCCACACAGCAGACTTCCGGCGGACGTGGGTACTTCAACTGGTCCAGGGCATACATAGTGTGGCTTCATCCCCAATCTCTGCTTCAAACTTGGCAGCTCCCTAGTAAAGCAGGAGTTATTATCTTCATTTTACAAAAGAAATGGAGACCCAGAGTCTGGAAGTGACATATACATGATTGGTCAGCAAGTTAGAGACCCAGTCTGCTTGTCTGGGTCTCTATTGAAGGCTTCTCTCTTCAAAATTATCTGGCCCTCCCAGCAGGGCCAGTAGACTCACCTGGGTGAGGGGCTAATGATGGTTGGATGTGACTATGATGCAGTGAGAAGGTCCCTTAGCCCCTGGGGTACCAGGACAAATGGTGATTGCTTGTCACAGGAGTCCTGTAGAAACAGGTGGCCTGCTTTTTCGCCTGCCTCTCTTTCTGAAGAATATGAGCTAGAGTGATTTTAACAAGCCATTTTGATGACTAGAAAACTTCTAGAAGAATGACTCTTAACCTTGGCTGCACAGAGAGAATCACTAGTCCAACTTGAACACATATCACAATGTATGTGTGTGTTAGTCACTCAGTCGTATCTGACTCTTTAGGACCCCGTGAACTGTAACTCGCCGGGCTCCTCTGTCCATGAGATTCTTCAAGCAAGAATGCTGGAGTGGGTAGGCCTTCCCTTCTCCAGGGAATCTTCCCGACCCAGGAATTGAACTAGGGTCTCCCGCATTGCAGGCAGATTCCTTACTGCCCGAGCCACCAGGGAAGCTCCGTGAAGGAGGAGGAGAGTGATTTTTAACCAGCCATTTTGATGACTAGAAAACTTTTAGAAGAATGTCTCTTAACCTGGCTGCACAATGAGAATACCTAGTGCAACTTGAGAAAAATGCTGTCTGGATTTATCCTTCCAGTTTCTCATATAATTGGTCTGGGTCATTTCAGTGGGGAGTTATGCTGAAAAAGCATTTCTCTTGTAAGTCATCTTTTAGGATTGGCACACCATGTTGTCTGAGTAAACGTTAAGATAACTGAAATTCTTAATTATGCATATACTCATTAAGCTATTACAAATAATATAATGTTGACATCTAAAAATATAACAGTTTTTCTACTCTCTTGGATCTGTGAATTTCCAGGAAGAGAATTAGCTGATTGAATTAGGATCAGCTGATAGAAAAGGAAGAATAATTTTAAAGCTCCTGATACTTGATAAATTTATCCTTAATACAAAGATAAAGTTCCTTGATACTTGGTAATTTTAAAGCTCCTAACATTAACTGATACTTCCACGATTAGAAAGGGTATAGTAATTTGTGTTCCTTTATCTTTTTATAGAAATTCCTATGTCCTGTGTTGAATCATGTTGTTTACCTAACAATAACACAATGTCAGTATATCTCAATTAAAAAAAGAAAGAAATGCCTATATCCAACTTTCAAATCACCCGAATTTTTCAATCATGAAATCTGCTTCCTTGGGAAGTAGTGAGCTTCTTGTTACTGGAGGTGTTCAAGTCTATCTAAAGAGCACTTCTGCTGAGTGTGAACTGATAGGCAGCTACCTCCTAGGTTGGGGAGAAAATGCAGGATACAGAAAGCATCTGTCCTCTCCTGCCTGTTGTTGTTGACCTTGTTGTTCAGTCACTCAGTTGTGACTGACTCTCTGTGACCCCATGGACTATAGCCCTCCAGGCTCCTCTGTTATGGGATTTTGCAGCAAGAATACTGGAGTGGGCTGCCATTTCCTTCTCCAGGGGATCTTCCTGGCCAAGGGATCGAACCTGTGTCTCCTGAATTGGCAGGCAGCTTCTTTATTTCTATGCCACCACGGAAACTCATCTTGTTTGTGGTCCTGGCTAATTATGACTGCAGGGAGATCCTGGAACCACAGGACCCCCTCCAAGCAATCTTCAAATCCCCTTCAAACAGATCTAGGGTGGGAAGGTAGGTTTACCATGAAAAATACTTACAAGTATCTGGAGCAGAGAGGGTGCACAGGAATCGTTCACAGAACAAAGCTGGAGACAAGGCATGTGAGAACAACAACAATCAAGACAATGAGGGCGATAGAATGCGAAGGGTGAACTTGAGCTTCCAAGGGACTTCTCTAGGTTTGTGTTGTCCTTCAGAGAGAAGGCACAGCCCATATTTCAGGTGGCTTTACAGTTGGTATACATTTAATGGGGAAAAAATGAAAACCCGAAATAATGCATTGTCCATCTCTTCAAAACAGGTGGCGTGGGATGGCAGAAACAGCAAGGTGTATAGAGTCACACAGACCTGGCTTTGAACCAACATTCCTCCAAACAGACTCTGTAGACTATCTAGAAAGATGCCTGACTTCCTCTGGCTTCAGTAAAATGATGCTCGCAATGTTGTTGTCTCTGAGTCCCTGACATAACTAAAATATTAATTTGTATGCAAAGCACCTAGTATAGGACTTGGCACAGAGTTTACAATCAATAAGAGGTATCCACTATTACATTATTAATTAAAACATACTTACACCCTTCACTTTACACGGAGGTAATTAAATGGTGTGAATGATGGAGATCATGATAATTATAATAACAATTAGAAGAGCAACCACCTATTAAGGACTGACATGCTAGACACTGTATAAATATAACCCCTTATATTTACCTGGCACTATATAGTTGCCTAAGCAGCTTTACCTTCATCAAAAACAAAGCAAATTAAACAAAGTTTATAGAGTCTACATTATAAATACGAAGTAGATGGATTACGTACTATAAACGAAGAATCAAGACATTCTAATGATTTTTCTAAGGCCATTGAGAGATAAAATATTGATTTTAGTCAGATTAAGTAAACTGAATCCCACTCTAGTTCCCATGATTCTAAGTATTCTTATAACAAATGCTTTGGGGATTTATTTTCATTCCTTCTCTATCATCATTTTAAGCATTTAAGATTACTTGAATTTTTAAAAATAAGGCTCATCTATTCCTGTTTTAATGCCATCTTCCCAATTCTTAGAATAAGCTGTGGTATTGAAGACACTGTCGGAGTTCTCGGCGTATCTGGTTTCTGGGTCTTCCCCCTGTGCTCCAGGAAGTTTCCTTATTGACTCCAGACCCTAGCAAATCCCCAGAACCCAGGCGTTTTTGCATGCCTGTGGTAGGGAAAGACAAAGAGCCTGCTTCCCAGGCCAGGTTCTGTTTACACTTCCTTGATCAAGGATAATGATGTGTTTACTTGAGACATTCCGTCTTCATTAAACTCACTTCTGGGCAATCAATAGAGAGACTAAGATGACAGGCACATGTCCATCTATGGCTCACACATCCTGCCTTGCCCAAGAGCGACCAGGGCTCAGCCAAGACTTTCTCATACTGACAACAAAGGATTAAGACATCAAGCTTTCTGCCTGAATTAAGGAAAGATGACCCTTTCCCAAAGGAACATGAACACAGGCGCAACAAATGAATTATCAATGATTCTTCCCTGATCCCTGATACTTGGCCTGGGGCAGACGCTGTCTTGTGTATTTTATATACAGTTGAATCTGCCTTTCATCCCCATTAAAAATCATATTTGAAGATATTTAGTAAACAAGCTAGTGACATTGCTGTAATTAACTTAGCTGCTTATCTTTGCAAGTTCAATATAAAGAAACAGCCAAGAACCTTAATTGCTTGATATGCTTTATAAATTATAGGCTCATGCTGTAATTTGAGATTTAGATCAGAACAAAAGAATTTACACTTGTCCTTCCTTTAAATAAAAGTGAAGTCGTTTTAATTAGCTAAATATAACATTCTGAAAGCCTCTGATGTTTGAAGATACTTTAAAGTGCAAGGTTAAAAAAATTACGTGCAATGCAGTTCATTTATGAATAGTCACAAGTTCTCATTAATTTCTTTGTTTCACTTCACTTTCTGCAAGCTATATTTCTTCCTTCTCATTTGCCTTAAATCTCTTTCTTGTCTGCATAATACATAAGCTCAACCCTTGCACTGGTGAAGGCCTGCAAAACAAAGTTTAAAGAAAGATGTCCAGAGTAAGAGTAACCTAGCACTGAGTGAACAAGCAGTGTCTGCCCCTCAACCCCACTTGGGCGCAGTCTCCAGGTAGGTTGCAGTACACAAGGCCCCAAAGGTCAGAGGCGGCGACTGCAACCATGGAGAGGTGGTAGCCTTTATTGATGAGCAATCCTCTTAAGCTTGGACCAAAAATGTTGTCTTAAAGGCAGTAACTAATATACCTCTTTAGATCTGGCTATTAACAAAAGGCCTGGTCCACTCATTGGCAACCAGGACTAAGAGATTCCTATGCCCAGTGAAACACAGAACAATGCCAACCAGGGTTTTGTGCCTGTGGGGCCTAAAGCTTCCAGAGGAAGACCCCTTGGGGGTTTGTTACAAACCCCAGGCCAAGACACAGATATTGAAATTTCATCTCACGGACATGGACATCGCAACTGGCATTGAGCAGCAAAGGTCAAGAAACATAGATGTTTATTAGCTTCTGGGAACTGGAAATGACACTCTGGTTTGGAGAATGGGGGCTAAGATCACTCGAGTGGTAAGAAATAGAGTCAGGATTTTCATTTCAGTCTTTAGGTCACCAACCCTGAGTGCTTTTCCCCTTGCCACAACCTATAGTCAAAGGCAAGTGGGTACGGGCTGTGGGGTGAGCTGGGTTCTTACTGAGCCAGTGCCCAGAAGTTTTGTATCCTTTGAAATGGTACCAATACGTCACTTTTCTTCCTCCACAAAGAAAGAATTGGCCTTGAGAGGGAGATAGAGACCTTCCCACAAAATTGGGCTAATGGGACTTGGAGGATAAACTGGGAAAATGAGAAATGTGTGAATGTATCCAATCCTAGGCTGGTGAACTGGTTCCTATGTATAACTGGGTTAATGAGTCTACCTGGACAGATGTGTCAGGGGAATTTGCCAGTGTGACAACTAGATCCAGCCATTTCAGTTCAGTTCAGTAACTCAGTCCTGTCCGACTCTTTGCAACCCCATGGACTATAGCACACCAGGATTCCCTGTCCATCATCAACTCTTGAAGCTTGCTCAAACCCATGTCCATCCAGTTGGTGATGCCATCCAACCGTCTCATCCTCTGTCCTCCCCTTCTCCTCCCACCTTCAATCTTTCCCAGCATCAAGGTCTTTTCCAATGAGTCAGTTCTTGGCATCAGGTGGTCAAAGTATTGGAGTTTCAGCTTCAGCATCAATCCTTCCAATGAATATTCAGGACCGATTTCCTTTAGGATGGATTAATTGGATCTCCTTGCAGTCCAAGGGACTCTCAAGTGTCTTCTCCAACACCACAGTTCAAAAGCACCAATTCTTTGGTACTCAGCTTTCTTTATAGTCCAACTGTCACATTCATACATGACTACTGGAAAAATCATAGCTTTGACAGATGGACCTTAATCGGCAAAGTAATATCTCTGCTTTTTAATATGCTTTCTAGGTTGGTCATAACTTTTCTTCCAAGGAGCAAATCTCTTTTAATTTCATGGCTGCAGTCACCACCTGCAGTGATTTTGGAACCCCCCCAAAATAAAATCTGTCACTGTTTCCATTGTTTCCCTATCTATTTGCCACGAAATGATGGGACCAGATGCCATGATCTTAGTTTTTCGAAAGTTGAATTTTAAGACAACTTTTTCACTTTCTTCTTTCACTTTCATCAAGATGCTCTTTAGTTCTCTTCGCTTTCTTCCATAAGGGTGATGTCATGTGTATATCTGAGGTTATTTATATTCCTCCCAACAATCTTGATTCCAGCTTGTGCTTCATCCAGTCCAGCATTTCTCATGATGTACTCTGCATATAGGTTAAATAAGCAGGTGACAATATACAGCCTTGACATACTCCTTTCCCTATTTGGAATCAGTCTGTTGTTCCATGTCTGGTTCTAATTGTTGCTTCTTGATCTGCATACAGATTTCTCAGGAGGCAGGTAAGGTGGTCTGATATTCTCATCTCTTTAAGAATTTTCCACAGTTTGTTGTGATCTACACAGTCAAAGATTCTGGGGTAGTCAGGAAAGGGATCCAGCCAAGTGCCTGGCGTAAAGCAGGTCCTTAGCCAACACCTGTGGCAGGAAGCCCCCAGAAGCAACTATGGGTTGCAGGAAGGAGTAAAGTACTAACACGTCAACAGTGTTTTTAGAAAATTCTCTCATCATCAGCATTGTGCTGGAGTAGGAGTGGGGAAAACAGGGCAGAAAATGAATAGTCCAGAACTCCCAGAGGTCCCAGTGCCTGGGGAACAAGCCTCACACCCAGACCACCGCTCCAAGAAAGGACGGATGACTGGGACCGCATTCATCAGATTGTTGAGTTGTAAGAGATACACACTCTGGTCACCTGAAGTGATGGAGATTGTTCAGAACTGATGGGAGTTGGTAAGCCTGTACAAATGACGGGAGGCCTGGCTACACTGCACATCAAAACAATCCTGCCCTTGCAGGGGAGGTGGCAGAGTCCTCTTCACTAGTCTTATACCTGGTCTTGGCAGCCCCAGGCTATAGTCTGGACGCTCTTGAGAGTAAGGTCAATGGGATGTCAAAGGAGCCAGGAATAGTGGGCTGTGGCCTCAGGAAGATGGAATGGACTCCAGGATGCTCTGGGGAGAAGGTTACCCCATAGGCCACAGAGCAGAGCTCCCTCTGTCTCAGCTTCTGCTCCCTGCCTTGCTAAATAAAACCTGACCACTTCACCCTGCACCTCCTGCACCCCGTCTCTGCCTCATTCCTCTGCTTCCTCATCCCTATGTCAGCCCTCCTGCTATTTAGAGACAGTCTTCAGCTCCATGACCCTCTGGGTCTTCTCTTTTCCAGCCCAAACCCTCCCGCATCCTTCTTTCTGCTGCCAGCATCCTCAGGGCGCTGCCCTGGAAGTGAGGGGGTACGGGGCTTTGTGCTTCCAGACCTTCTCAGAGTCCCCGGAAAGGCCCCAGCCTGGGAGAGGGAGGCCGGGTGGCCATGGCAGTGACCTCAGTCTTGGCTCTCCTAGGACCGAAAGGTTGAGAAAACGTCTCCGGTTCTTTGTGCCTCGATTTTCCCAGCTGTAAAATGGAGATAATGACACTGGTTGCCCGCCTCAAAGCTAGGTCCAAAAGAGGTTTTGCCTCTGGCATAGTGTTCTGCACCACCCAGTTCTTGGGAATAGTAATTTGACAGTTTATGGAGCCAGCCTGTATTTTTTTTTTTTTTCTCCTGAGGTCCTTTCTTCTTGATCGTCTCCATGACTCACAGCTTCTGATTTACCTTCTTGAAGTGAATTCTGACTTAGAAATCTTCCCATGGTTGACACACTCATCCTCCCGGAAGGAAGGTCTTGGGGTGATCCCTCAGGCTGAGCCCTGCTGTTGAGGCTCAGAGAGGTCAGGCTTCTGGGCCAAGATCACACATCAAGACAAAGTTCCCACAGGTATCAGGGGGACCGCCCTCCCCTGGGCAGTGCAATAGAGGAGCATACACAGTGCACACGTTTGGGGACTTTGATTCTTGGTTCTGCTCATACCTTCTGTGCCCTTTGGGGTTACTCAACCCCTGGGGGAACTCTGTTGTTGGGACGATCAAACACGATTAAGGGAGTGAAATGGCCTCACACCTTTAGGAGGTCCCATACCTCTACCCTAATTAAGGCTGGGGCTGGGGCGGTCAATTGCCCGAGGTGCGCGGTGATCCTCCGAGGCCCGCGGACCTCTTTCCCGCGGGCGCCACCCCCGCGACCCGGATGGCCCCTAGATGGTGCTGGTGCACCAGGCAGCGCGCGGCCGCCCCGCCTGCAGCCGAGCTCCGCGGCTGCCGCAGACGCGCCGGGACAAAGGAAAGACCGGCGGGGGCGAGGCGACCCCGGCCCACAGGGACCCCTGCAATGCGGATCTGCGGCTTCCTGGACGAGGGAGAGACGGAGCGAGCGGGACTGGTGGAGCGGGGTGGGGTGGGGAATCGGGGCGCTCCTGTCCCCTCCCGAGGTCCTCCTTGTCGGTCACCCACCCCTGCCGGGAAGTAGACGAACTGCACTGTCCTGGAGGGTCTTTGAAGAGCAGTGACGTGAACCCCTCCTTCCTGCGAAGCCCTGGCTGTGACTGCATTTTGGGAAGCCCCCCTACTTCGTGCCACTAGCCATCCTTCATGCCTCTGGCTGCCCCCCCCCCCCACTTCGTTGATTATTGATCCCCAGATCCTGGCCTGCACAGGGCCTGACAGCCATGGGGCCTGGCCACATCCCTTCCATGCGATGGACGTCAGTCTCTTCATAGGTAAAAATAGGGGTGTAGATGTCTGTCGCCCCACACCCTTGGCTGATTAGGCATTCAGCAAACCTTACCCTATTCTCCTGCCCATGGGCAGCTCTGGACTCTGGGACCTCCCGTGAGTGAGACAGCCCTGCTCCAGGAGATGCCTGCATATGCCCAAACAAGGACAGAAGACTTGATCTCAGAGCTCCAGAGGATTGTGAGAGGAGGGACTCCAGGGAGAATAAAGCTGGTGGGAATGCCTGGTGTAAATATTATTACCTCTAAAGAAGGACCATTGAGCTTGGATTTAAAGCCCCCTTTCATGACATATTGCTTCCCTTATTTTACTTTGAGTTTATAGGGTTGGCATCTCAGCTCTTTGCTCCATACCACTTATCTAGGGCAAAATGGGGGCTGGTTAAAAAAAACAGCTTGAGTCAGAACACCAGGTCTACTCTACTTTCTAACTGGGTGACCTCGAGCAGGCTAGTTCATTTCCCAGGACTCCATCCCCAGTCTGTGAAAGTGGAGGTTCTACAAACGCCATGTGGCTGGAGTATTTTATTTGCAGCCTTATAGTACTGTAGGTTACCTATGGTTATGCTGTGCTTAGCAGCCAGGCTAAATGGTACAGCAGAGAGACCTAGGAATCAGAAAACAAATTCTAATCTTGTTGAGGGGTCTTGGGGAAGTCTCTTCTCCTAACAGTTCGGTTTCCCCATCTATGCAAGCAAGACAGAAAGGGTATGGGACCACCCGGTGGCTGTGCTCCCCGTCTCCCCCATCCCATAGCCTGTTTCTCATCAGCCGTCTCTCCTAGAACATAAAGGGGTACGTCGTGTAATGGTCAACAGCACAAATGCTGGAGCCAGACTGCCTGGGTTTAGATTCCGGCTTTACCACGGTCTAGCTGTGTGACTTGATGTGTGACCTTGGGCAAGTGACCTGTGCTTTAGTTTCCTCATCTGTAAAATGGAGATGATAATAAGAATATAAAGTTTTATTAGAATAAATGAGGTGGTGGTAACAAATACACTCACATTTGCCATAGTTCAATATAAAAGAAGTTTATTTCTCACTCACAAGAATTAGTCTAGAGAAGTTTCAGATGAGCAGGGGATTTTTTTCCAGTAATTCAGGGGACTCAGGCTGAGAGTAGTTTTACCAACTGTAGTGTTTGGTTTCCAAAGATGGGGAGAAACACGGTGGGGGTGTGGGGCGAACCCTTGGGAGTTCCTTGGCCTGGCCTGGAAGAGGCCCTAGTCCCTGACACTCACACACCACTGACCAAGCTAGTGGTGTGCCACACCTGACGCAGGGGATGCTGGGAGTTCATTCTTAGCCATTGCCTGGGAAGAAGAGGAGAATGGATCTGAACCAGCAGACTGAGACAACCTGTGTTGTAAGGTGTCCTGAGGAGGAAATTGGTTTAATATCTTAATAAGATCTTAAATATCTTAAGCACTTAGAACAGTGCCAGGCACCTGGTCAATGCTATATAAATATTTTTCTTCTCTAAATTTTTTTTTTGCCCCTCAGAGAGTTCACTGGAGATACAAACTGGGAGGCAGCCCTAGTCAGCCCTGCACTGGATTGTTTAAGAGCCCAGCAAATCCAAGCACGTCGTGTCACACAGGCTTCTCAGAGCTTTTGTTTCTGCGCAGACAGGGAAGCTTCCTGGAAAACAGATCTTCCCAGAGCTTCTCTAAGTCATTCTGATACTTTGAGAAGAGTCTCTAGGGGTGTCAACTCAGTCCTTCACTTTCACATGCAGTCCGCAGGGCATGGGCACTCGGGTACAGTCTTCCTTCCCGGTGCATCAGCACTCACCCCCTACCTCCATCACGACGGTGCAGGGCAAGAAACAAAGACCAGCTAGCAAGGGATCTGCCAAATGCTATTTAAAACTTAACATCCTTGCCCTTCAGTTTACTTATCTGTAAAATGGAGTCAGATAATAATAGCTGCAGAGAGCCATTTAAAGGTGAAAGTGAATGGCTGTGAAGCACCAAGCACTGAGTAAGACATAAAACATGCTTTTAATAAATAATAACTACTTTGGTTGATATATCTTGTGTTGATATATAACTCATGGCGGAGTTGCATTTATAAAGCGCCTAGGTAAAGGTAAAATAGGTTTGTGCAAATGGGTGGCCAAGAAGCTAGGCTTTAAAAATGTCACGGCATGTTCTGGAATGAAATCTCATTCTTAGGACACCAAGCTTTCAAGGGAGAGAGCTGCTAGTCTGCCCCCTCTCTCTGAGCTTCACCCCGGCTCCAACCACCCGCCATGTTTCTATCCTGCTGGGAGTCCTCAGTATCAAAGACTTCTGTCAGAAATTTTTATTTGGAGATAAGGAGTGAATGACTATGCTAGGAAGTCACTAGAAAGCATTGGAAATAAAAATGATAGAGTACTTTAATATGATATAATAATATTATGGAACCTTGATAGTCTCCAAGTAGCTTAACTGGAGTATCTACCCTGGGCCTAATGTTGTCTGAACCCAATGTCACAAACACTGCCGTTTAATATAAACCTCCATTTTCCTGTCAGTCAAATGACGACCCCAAGAGTCAGTAGTATGCTAGTATTTATCAGCCAGCTCTCTGGGGGAAAATTATATAATGTATGTGTTGCAAATAGATTTGTACACAGTGGATTATACATTTTACTAATGTAAAGTATGTGTCATACACAATTTACAAATGTTAATAAACTATAAATACACTCTTTATTGTAAATTCCATATAGCCAATTGATTCTCACAGAATGCTTCATTGATTTTTGCCAAACTCAAGCATCTGTTGCCAACCTAAAATGCTATTGATTAACAATGCATGTGGTTTAGACATGAATGTTAGTTGGTATTTTCATTTTAGTTAACAAGGAAGATGAAAGTGAAATAATAAAGATGAGTGCTGGAATCTCACTTGTCAATGACATGAGCAACTTCTTTTCTGACTCAGATCATTGTTTTTGAAAGCTAAAATAGTATCTTCTCAATATTTGTATGTTATTCACAATGTAATGGCTACAGAAATCATAGTTTTAGGTTAAGTTACAGTATTAACATTTTATCCATCACTCTCTTATGTCAAGGCAATCAACAAACCAATAAATCAAGCCTTGATCTCTGATGCTTGCAGATTTCCATGGTGTGAATAAGTCCAACCATGACCATTTTCTAGCTACCATGATAAACTTATTGAACACTGAATTGCAAAAATATGTGTACACCATTGTATAATATTTTCAGGGCATAGACTTGATGGAAAGTAAAGAACCTCAAGAGGATAAATAAATATAAAATGTAGTAAAATAATTAGTGTTAATTTTGAGTATTTATTACTGTTGTTTTCACTATAATTTATTTAATAAGTTCTATAATTTAATTTTTTATAATGGCTATGTTTAATAATCAACTCACAAATTTTTAAAAAATTGAACCATCAGCTTATGAGCTGACTTGAGCATGCCACTGAGAAGAATCTAACATATTTCCATCAGAAGTTGGATTTTAAAACGTACTTGTGGGGATGTTATTCTGTAAAGTATAAGAAAAGAGAAACAGGGAAAGTGGGTAGGAGGAAACCGAGTTTACCGAGAAGTTCAGTTTCAACTGAACAGACATCGTTTGTGCCAACAGAAACTATCCGTGTGGGCACCAAACCCTTTGAAAGTCCTGCCTGAACAGAAGTCCATTCTCTGTCCCAATTTTGCCTTTGCCCAGACGCGTATAATAGCTGAGCCTCTGGCTATGGCAGGGTATTCAACTTTCTCAGTCACCCACATGGGGTGATGGCTGGAAGCACAGAGTCAGTTGGGAGAAGGGTGTACTTTCTCCATATCCATCTCCACTCTAGCCCCATCTCCAGGCTCCTTCATTTCCCAACCTAGTGCTGAGAGCAGGGGGCCAGGCTATGGGCATTCTATCTTCTACAGCTCTGCTTCTCTCTCTTCAGATAAAGTGAATGCATGATTCTAGCCTCCAAACTCCAGGGAAATGGGAATGAGTTTATGAGCTCCAGAGAAAAAGACTTAGTCTAGGGTTCCTACCTTGTTTCCCCCTGAGATTCCTCAGGGTGAAACACCAAGACCCCTTCTGATTCTGTGTCTCATACTCTAGGAGATGAACTGGAAAGCAGTGGAGGAAATATCTCATGGAGGAGCAAAAAATACCAAGAAAAGGCCAAGTGAGCCCTCCCTCCCCTGTTGACTTTTCATTGTTCATCAGCCCACTGGAATTCAGTTTCTCCACCACCAGTGTAGAGATGAAAGGAACTTTGGAGAACACTTAGTCTGAAACTTCTGGATGATGGGAAAACCCAGACCAGAAGAGGGAAGGTCAGTTGCTCAATATCGTGGTGGAACCAGGACCCCTACCCTCACCCCAGTCCTTGAAGGCACAACCGAGAGCACTTCCCAAATGGCCCCTGAATCTTCTCACATAGTTGGAGGCAAGCAAACACCTTCAGAGTCAGCAGCTTAAATATCTTGGCATTTTCCTTCTCCTCCAACTCGTGTTCCATTTCTGGAGGCTCTGGGCGTGCCCCCATTGCAATCTTCCATCCTGCCTGTCCTCCACCTCCCCCTCACAAGACTCTGACCCTGGCAGTAACACAAACCACATCTTCCTTGTCATCTCTGTAGCAGAGATGAGAGAGCCAGGCTTAGAATCCACACACCTGCATTTTAATCCCAGCTCAGCTTAGCTGTGTGGCTTGAGCAAGTTGTTTACTGTCTCTGAGCTCTGATTTCTGTGACTACAGAGTGAGAGTGACAATATCTGTTTACAGGAACCTTCTGAACATCACATGCCATGATGTATGTAGACTTCTTAATACTGTGTCTGCCTCCTGGGAGGACAAAGCAAATGCAGCTTATCCTGATGCCCATATCCTTATATTTCTAGGAAATGCTGCAGAGCCTGGCAGTAAGAGCTCAGCAAAAGGAACTAAAGGAATGAAATGATTAAGTAACAAAAACGTATCACCAAACCCCTTCTATCGTATTTTCCTTCTCAATGTGCCTTGTGTTTTCTCCTTTGCAACCCCTGCCGTGACCATCCTGTGTTTATTTCCATACAATTTCTCACCTGAACTACTACAGACATCTCCTGCTTAATGTCCCTGCCTTCAGTGTAGCAAGCCAGGTTAACATCTATCTTATCGAGTTTGTCTTCCTATCTTCTAGCTTAAGGTCAAGGTCTGTGTCTCACACAGCATCTTGATGATGTTTAAATGCTCCATTCAGTAAACACCTGATCAGCTAAATATACAAATTAAATATAATTTTTGGGTGAAATAAATGATATATATTTTTATTCTCTCCTCTCCATTTCCTTCCGTCCCTCTTGTGTGTGTGTGTGTGTGTGTGTGTGTGTGCTCAGTCGTGTCCAACTCTTTGTGACACCATGGTCTATAACCCACCAAACTCCTCTGTCCATGGAATTTTTCAGGCACTACTGGAGTGGGTTGCATCTATTCCTCTAGGTTCTTTCTATTACCACCTACATACCATCTTCAGCATTAATAAAAGTTTAGTAGGTTTATGAGGACACCTGCACCCATACCAATACCATCAAGCTATTTGTGACCATGTAGTAGCAACTAGGCTAGTTAATTTCCCTACTCACGCTTCGGCACTTTGTTTCTGAGTCCAAGGTCTTCTGGCCAGCTGTCAATGGTCCCCATAACCTGCCACACCATGCAAGACATTGTCCTAACTGCTACTCTGCTGACCCTCTCGATTTCACTTCTTCTTGCCAGACCCACCCTAGGGCCTTTGCTGGAGTGTTCTTCATCAGCAAGAGTATCTTCTTTTCTTCTTCTTTACTAATATCCATCCTCCTTGGCATGGACACAGTAGCCCAAGCCTCATTCTCCCTTCCCCATGTCTTCCGGGTTACCAGGACTCCTGAGCTTTCCTCTTCCGATAAGAACCTAAACTCTCAGACTTGGCCATTCAGTTGTGTGCTAGCTTCTTGCTGATCATTTTAGCTGAATTGTATGATGCTGAGTACTTGATACCATTTAATCAAATTATGTTGGTTTATGGCTTGATGGGCTTCCCTGGTGACTCAGATGGTGAAGAATCTGCCTGCAGTGTGGGAAACTGAGGTTCGCTCCCTGGATTGGGAAGATCCCCTGGAGAAGAGAATGTCTACCCACTCCAGTATTCTTGCCTGGAGAATTCCATGGACAGAGGAACCTGGTGGGGACTACAGTCCACAGGGGCACAAAGAGTTGGACACGACTGAGTGGCTAAGACTTTTACTTTTCATTTATGACTTGGTAAAGTCCCATTCCTCTGCTTGGCCTTCTCCAGATAACTGAAGTTGAGCCTGTCAACCACCAAGCAAGTACAGTAAGCTCTTGTTAATAGACATCTTTCTGAAAGGTAGTTGACATTTCCAGAAATTCTGAATTCCCATCTGCCATTCAGAACTCTGTAATTTCAAAATCACTCAGAGATGTCATTCTAAAGACCCATTAGCATCCCAAGCCATTTCGAGGTTCTGCATCTGCTTTGAGATCTTTCTGTCTCCTCCCTCAATGTCATGCAGTGTCACCTATTATTCTGCTTAAGAATCATGTATTTGTCTCTCCCAAATGCCTTCTCCAAGCATTCCCTTTTGGATTACTGGGTTTCTTTCACTAAGGTCCAGGGCATGGCATCACTGGAAGTCTCTAGAAAACAGTATTTGCACACCTACTCTGTGCCAGACTCCATCCTAGGGAACGGGGCAAATAAAACACGATAGTGACCTCAACAAGTCTAAATGCTCAGCAAGCATGACGATGACACAGAATGGCCAGGCTGTTAAGAAGGGATACACAAGTCAGATTGAGAGTGTGGAAGGTACAGCATTCCATTCTGTGGGCAGCAGGAGGCCGTAGTAGTGTCTTAGAACAGTGAGAATTTGAGATTAGCCTAAAAAACACATAGGGGTTCATCAGCAAGTATGGACAGGGAAGACAATTTCCAGGAGAGGAAATAGCACCCTTGAGTCATTGATGGAAAACAGGAATCTAGACCCTGTAATGCTTTGATAGAGGGGATGAGAAGCAATGTACATAATCTTTAATGCTGAGGCTTTCTGCCAGCTCATGTGGGCACCCAGGGGACTCTTTTGATGAGTTCAGGATCAAAAGGGCCTGAATGAGTCAGATTGCTGGGAAATGGACCTGTGGATAAATGGGGCCTCATTGTGGCTTGGCATGTTGGCTCCTTGAAAGGACCTCGGCCATTTCCTGAAGGCCTGCAAATGTGATGGTACTACTAAAATCAATTAACACCAGCCAGTTGCAAGAAGAAAATAACCTAAGAGAATATTTTATGATATTCTAATATGTCAAAGTTGGAAGGTCTCTTAGAACAAATCTGTTTTTATCCTTTTTATTGATTATTTGGTGATTAATTGAATATGGCTATTGCATAAGAAGGCAATGGCAACTCACTCCAGTACTCTTGCCTGGAAAATCCCATGGACGGAGGGGCCTAGTAGGCTGCAGTCCATGGAGTTGCTGAGGTTCGGACACGACTGAGTGACTTCACTTTCACTTTTCACTTTCATGCATTGGAGAAGCAAATGGCAACCCACTCCAGTGTTCTTGCCTGGAGAATCCCAGGGACGGGGGAGCCTGGTGGGCTGCCGTCTATGGGGTCACACAGAGTCAGACACGACTGAAGCAATTTAGTAGCAGCAGCAGCATTGCATAAGAAATGTGTCTAAACTAATACAGCTGTTGATTGAGCAAGGACCAGGCTTCTAGGTTCCCTGAGCTTATTCTACGACAAAAATCTGCCTTTTAAGTCAGTGCTTGTATTCACTACTTAGTTTAAAAAACGCTAGTTGAGTGTATGGCTCTCAGCAAAGATTTGAGTTGAACTAGGAAAATGGAGACCAGAGGCAAAGAAATGAACAAATCTTTTGTAAGATGAGGTTCTGAATTGAGTTTCCAGTGGTTGAGGGGTGTGTTGTGCCATTTGAACTCTCAGTTGAGTCCCCTCTTCAACTGCATTGAATAATTTCAAAGGTGTTATTTAATTATGCTTTCAAAAAGATTTCTTTGCACCCACTAGATGCTGGGTGTATGACAGTGAACAAACTCACAAAGTCCTCATTTTCATGGAAGTTATATTTATTGGAAATAAACATACATGAAACATACATGCATGCATACATAATATGCATATTTTGAAAACTTCTATGTCAGGATACTGGTAAATACTGTGAAGAAAACTAAATCAGAGAAATGAGTGATAAAGAGTCTTATTTTAGATAAAATGATCAGAGACGGGCTCCCTGAGGAAGTGACATGTGGACTGATACCTAGGTGAAGTGAGCCAGTGGTTCAAGCAGCTGTGAGGTACAACACATGCCTGGCAGAATGATGGGCAGTGCCAAGGCTGCTGGGTGTGTCTCAGGGACAGTGAGGTGTCTGCCGTGTGGCCGAGCAGAATGAGCACAGGATGGGGGACCCCAGAAGACAGCATCAGTCGGGAGCTGGACCAGGTCATAAAGAACCACAACCCTCAACAAAAAAGTAAAGGAAAAAAAAAAGCCTGGACCAGGGAACCAAAGCTTCAGATTCTAGTATTTTCTCTGCTCATGACTTCCTGAATGACTCTGAACTTCTAATTTCTGCTCCCAGCCTCAAAAATCCTTATCTATATGATGGGGGATTTGAAAGTGATGAGTAAGGGCCTCTGTGACCTGTGGACCTTGCATATACCTTTCGGATTTATCCATGGGCCAGAAAGTGGACCACTTGGACGGACCACAGCCTTCAGAGTGCGTTTGTGCGTTTGAGCTATCCACGCTCCTGAACTTTCTGGTTGTCTCTTTATAAGCAGTCAGAGGTGGCTGAAGTTTTAGGCATTTCCAGAATTCTTTCTGTCCACAGACCTTTAACAGTTTGAGGGGGACTTGCAATGAATCTCATCTATAAACTGAAGCCATGGGAAAGATAAGATACACAAGCAAACACAACTCATTTATTGGTGGGAATTTACTGTACATCTCCTTTCTAAGGGATGAGATCACATCTTTTGCAAATTGTACATCATCCATGAAGACTTTCTTCTTCTAATGATTGGCTGTCACTCTGTCTTTGTAAAGTGGGTAATGGAATTATTTTTAAAGCTTTTACTTAACAGCCTCGCTCTTTGTAAAGAACCGCTTGAGGAATAGCAAGCATCTTTAGATAGTGAAGTGACAACTGTCTCTGACATTAAATGGATCTCTTTCTTACCTGTCCTGTTAACATGTGAAATATCAAACTCCTCTTCCATATGACAGTGGTTTAGATTTGTGCTATATGTCGCGGAGAGCACAGCTGGTGAACACACTGGGAGGTACATAGAGCCAGATCAGGGTTACATTTAAGGGCCTTTTAACAGCACTGTCTGAAGATAAAAATGCTGCCTCTGGAGGTTGCAGTTTTCTCATTACTGGAGATGATCAAGAAAAGACCGTGAGGCAGGATATTACAGACAGAAAGTACATGTCAGTCGGTAAGCTGAACAAGCCATCTTCAAAAAGCCCTTCCCACTCTAAGATCTTCTCCCTCATTAGCATAATCTTTCCTTAATCTGAATTTTCTATTATTCAAAGCAGATCAGAACATCGTCAATGCCATTTTAATCACTATGTGCCCTTGCCAATAAGGTAGGGCTAGCAGAGTCTGATGACAAATTTGCGCAGCCAAAGAAATGGATTTGAAGTTATGTACACTGGTATAGAGAGACCCATCACCCATAGGGAGAGAAGTGTGTGTGTGTGTGTGTGTGTGTGTGTGTGTGCGTGCGCGCGTGCATGTGTGCATGCATACTAAGTCGCTTCAATCATGTCCAATTCTTTGCAACTCTGTGGACTATAGACTGCCAGTCTCCTTTGTCCATGGGAGTCTCCAGGCAAGAAAGAATACTGCAGTGGATTGCCATGCCCTCCTCCAGGAGATCTTCCCAACCCAGAGATTGAACCCACATCTTTTACGTTTCCTGCCTTGGCAGGCAGGTTCTTTAACACTTTATGTATGTGGGTTCTTTGTTTTCTAGGTCTTATTTTTGCTGTTGTTGTTAAATGATAGGTTTCAGTTGGTTTTGGTAGCTCGTATTCATACATGATTTTAGGTAAGACACTTTAGGTCTTGTCCAAGAACAGTGCTACTTTAGAGTTAAATAACATAAACCCCATTCAAAAGTTTCCTTTCCTCATGATCAACCACCTAGAGGCCTCTGAGAAAATGCCTCAGACTGTACATAATCCCTCCAAAAATTTACAGGATTTAAAAAAAATGGTTGTGGGTTTCTGATTTATGATGAAGAACTGAACATACCTATTTACCTCCTCTTCTTTCCTGATTTCTACTGAAATAACAAAAATATAACCAGCAGAAAATAAAATCATAGAAACGTAGAGAACAGAGGTAGGGACGCCAGTATACCAAGAACTTGAACAAATTTCTGAAAGATGACAGGTAGACTAAATCAGATGAAGTGGTTAGTCGCTCAGTTGTCTCCAGCTCTTTGCGACCCCATGGACTGCCACTGGCATAGCTCACCATCAGTCCCCTCATTCAAAAGAAAGCCTTGCTGCGCAAACAGGCAACATCGCAATGGAAGAAACTCATGACAGCTTTTCATCTAGTCAAGCCACCAAGGAAGCCCTAAATCAAATGAAAGCTCACTCAAAGTAGAGCAAGTGGATAGCCAGAACGGAAGAGGAGCAAGTTGCTATAGAGATGGAACTGTTCTAATTAACAAAATCCTAAACAAGATTAACTGTTTTAATTAACAAAATCCTAAATAGACTTCAAATTTGAAGTCTGTAGCCTTGGAAAGCCAAAAATTAAGGAGTAGCATCTATGCTATTTAATTAAACAAACAAACAAACAAACAAACAAAAAAAACACCTCCATGAAATTATCTGAACTACTTGACTTTTCTCTCTAAACAGAGCAACCTGAAGCTACTTGGCTTTAGGTAGAGAATACTCCATTCTACACTTGCTGGCAGGAAAGTCTTAGGTGCCAGTATTAGAGTCTACCTTGGAATGGCACCCTTCCTCTGGCAGGCTGGTGGCGGGTAGAAGGTACAGGCAAGGCCCTCTGCTCATCAAATATAATTTAAACCCTGCCAGTCAGCACAAACCCATACACACGGCTCACCATCAGTCCCTTCATTCAGGAGAAAGGCTTGCTGGGCAAACTAGCCAACGTCATAATGGAAGAAACTCATGACAGCTTTTCATCTAGTCAAGCAACTCTTCATTCATGAAAGTGAGTGGGCACCTAAGATTTGCCCTACATTTGAAGGGGGAGAAAAAAAAAAAGATAAGTGAGAAAAACTCATATCCTAAGGAAGAAATAGAGTTAATCCAGGGGAAAATAGAATTGGCAAAGTATAAGGGTGATTGCTGGAGAGAGTTTAAGTGAAATGAAAGTCTCTTAGTCTTGTCCAACTCTTTGCGACCCCATGGACTATACAGTCCATGGAATTCTCCAGGCCAGAATACTGGAGTTGGTAGCCTTTCCCTTCTCCAGGGGATCTTCCCAACCCAGGGATCCAACCTAGGTCTCCTGCATTGCAGGTGGATTCTTTACCAGCTGAACCACAAGGGAAGTCCAAGAATACTGGGGTGGGTAGTCTATCCTTTCTCCAGGGGATTTTCTCAATTCAGGAATCAAACCAGGGTCTCCTACATTGCAGGCGGATTCTTTACCAACTGAGCTATGAAGAGAGAGTTTAGGTGATAACAAAATTATTTTTGAAATGGGAATCGCTAAAAGAACATTGGAAAATAAGATCAAATGATTTGAAATCTATTAAAAATTATGATTGGCAAAAAAAATTCAATAAAAAGTATGAAAGATAAAAACAGGGATATCTCCCAGAAAGAACAAAATTTTTAAAAAGGCAAAAGAAAGAGAAAAATTTTAAGATAAGGAAGATCAATTCAGGATACTCATAATCCAACTAACTGATATTCCAAAAAAAAGAAAAAGAGAAAATCAAAAGCAAAATGACCAACTAAATAACAGAATAAAAATTTCCAGAGCTGAAGACCACCAATCCTTAAATTGCAAGAATTACCAGAGGTCAAGAAACAGAATGAATGAAACACGATCCACATTTTAAGGCACATATCCTTGTGAAATTTCAGTTTGTTGAAAAAAGAAGACAATCTTAGGTGCTTTGAGACAGAGAAAAAACTAAGCAAAAAAAGAAAAATGAAAATGTTAAAGTGAAAAAAGGTAATCAGATTGTCAACAAGATTGCCTGTCATCAGCAACAGTGATGCAAATGGAGAAGTTCTTAAACACTATGGAATAAAGGCATTTTCATGTATACAAGAGCTCAGAAAGTTACTTTTCTTCTACTATGTCTGCAGGTAAAATACTGGAGGATATATTGCACAATATAATAAATACATAGACACTAAAAGGAAGACATGAGATTCAAGAAACAGTGAAACTAGCCCAAGAGTAAATGAAAATTGAAAAAAAATCTCATTCAGACAGCAAAGCAACAGGTTGGGAAAGTAATCAGTCTAAATGAGATTACTGGACAATTACTATGATTGATATTATGAATACTGTTACAGATATTGTAAAGAAATGATATGTTTCTTTGATAACAAAAAAAAAAAAATCAGGAACACCAAGAGAAATATAAAACTGTACTACAAAATTAAGAATCAAACATAAAGCAAGCTAAAATATGGGATGATTTGGAGTACTTGATGAAGTAGAAGAAAAAAGAATCACTCTGAACATATTGCTTGGATCTCATTAATCACAGTACAATGACAAAAAAAAATCTTACTTCTTTTCTGTTGATACAAACACACTAGTTGGTCTACAGTGAATAATATTTATATGATCAAATATTTAAAGTGCTGTTAGTGTCCATGTATAAAATCAACATAAGTAAGGAAAGACTTAATCTTGATACAGATAGAATATAACGACTTTGTAAACTTCGACAATGTAAGAGTCACCATAGAGCTGCCATATTTGACCCTGGAAAGTGTCAATTGGATGAGGGGCAGAGGGTGACAGTTTTCTCATCTTGTCACATGAGAGAAAAGACTCTGCCAACAGTTGGTGGAATAAGAAATAAAGCTTTATCATCTAAAATAACCAAGTGGATAAATAAATGAACAGAACTATCACCATAATATTTAGAATTATGGCACTAACTCCATGAATGACAGAAATTAGAAAAGGTTATAAACAATTACCCCTGGGAAATGGACTTGGGGGTAGAATTGCCTTTTCCTTCCATAAACTTTCAGCACCTTTTAAAAATTGTTTAACCAAGTACCTGAGTTAATTTTGTCATGATAAGAATATTTTAAAAATAGCCCTTTCAGGAGGAACATAACATTTATTGAACCTCTGATACATGGGCATGACACACATTTCAGCTTCCTCATCGTAAAATGAATATGATGTGGTCATTATCTTCTCTGAACCTGATTTTCCTTAATGATAAAATATTAAGGATAAGTTGGTCCCACTGGGGAGAAACTCTTTCCCCAGCTATGCAGTGCTTACTCAGTGGGGGCTCCACACAGACCAATGTGCTGAGACTGAAGAGACTTAGATTCTAACCTTGCTTCTATTGCCAGCTTGGTTTATGACTTTGAGCTCCTCATGTTTTACCTGGATTTTCTTCTTTTCTGCATTGAATGAACTTGAACAGAGAAATATTTAGGATTTTTAAAGAATGTAGTCTGTGTTTCATCCATACCACCCCTCCTCCCCAACACACACTCACAGAAAAGCACAGACCTTAGAATTGGACTTAATGCCTTTACAACTTTGGGTTGGCTACTTAACCTCTGTAAGCCTCTTTCTCCATCTCTGAAGTGAGAAAGTGTTAGTTGCTCAGTCGTGTCCAACTCTTTGTGACTCCATGGACTGTAGCCCGCCAGGCTCCTCTGTCCATGGGATTCTCCAGGCAAGCATACTGGAGTGGGTAGCCATTCCCTTCTGGGGATCATCCCAATGCAGGGATTGAACCCGGATCTCCTGCATCGCAGGCAGATTCTTTCCCATCTCTAAAGAAAAATCAGTAAATACACTCTGATTTATCATTATTTTCATCTGCTTCTTCTGTCTGGCCAGGTGGGGGCGTTGCCTCCCTTGGCATTGGTCATCCAATAATTGGAAGTGGCGCAGTACCTGGCATCTGGGAGAGGAGAAACTCTTACCACAGGTCCTAATTCAAGAGCAGAATCCTCTCCTGGGTAATGGAATTGTAATGTGAACTGTACGTTTAACTTCTTGTTCAAATTCAGAGAAAGACCGTGCTTCCCGGAAACGGATGATTTCATAGTTCAGTGAGGTTAAAATGAAAATAATGCAAAAAAAGAGATAAAAGAATACAATACAGTTCTCAAACTGAGGAATGAACCAAAATAGTGATCTTCCCTCACAGATAGAAAAGCTTCAGAGATGTTATTCCAATTGTGCTGAAGGTTCCAATTTTATCCCTGGCCTTGTGTTACCAAATTGGTATCAGAACTTCTAGAGCTGTGGTTGATGAGGTTGATACTCCAAAGGATGTTTAAATCGGTCCTGTGCCTTTCCTCTTACACTACACAAGGGACTCTTTTACCTATTGGCAGAGGGGTTGTATTCGCATTTGAGCCCATGGATTTTCTCAAGTAGAGATGAACAGAGCCCCTCTACTTGAAATCTTTGTAGCTGTGCTTGTTTAAAATGTTTGGACTTTTTTAAAAAGAAGCTTTGGATTTGTAAAAGATGTTTAGTTAACTTCAGGGCAAAATATAAACATGGTTACTGAATTTCATACCCCTGGAACTGAAGGAAACTTTGGTATTATCTAATCACATTGACTCATTTTAAAGGAGGTGACATGATTTGCCCAAGTCTATAAATCCTATATGAACTGGGAAAGGCCCCAATCTACTCATTTATCCATGTACTTAATTCAGCAATGCATGTTTATTGAACACCTAGTCAGTCCTAGTGATTACATCATCCTGCGAAAAAACATATGGATATGCAATAGCCTTCTGCCTTTCATGAGCTTCCAGTCTGGAGCAGAGGCGGGCATGTGTCAGTCCCAGGGTAACATAACAAGGTTTAACAGAGAGATGGTAGCCATGTGTTCTGGGGGGCACAGCATAGAACTCTAATTCTTTGGAGGGGCTGGGAAAGACTTCACAAAGGGCAACTTATTTGAGTAGAGTCTTGCAGGATGAGAAAAAGAGGAAAAGACACATTCTGGGTGGAAGAAACCATATCTGTAGGATTTTGTAGGTCGAAGCAATTCAAAAGTGTGATTGCCAAGGGGCATACTGAAAGGCATTACTATCCATGGAGGAGGAGAGGGGCTTTGGACTCCAAACTGTCCAGAATAAAACACATTATATATAAATGGAAAACATAGATGTGGGCCAGCATGGGTTTCCAACCATTTCATCATGTGGTGAGAACTCAGAGCAGGTCTTGAAAGTACTGAGAAGAGAGCATTTCAGGGATCCAGGTTCAAGAAGTCTGCCTGCTGCTCTCTGAATCTCTGTCATGGAACCCAAACTTTCAAAACCATAACTCCTTAAAGATAAGGGTGAAAAGGTAAATATCCTGGAGGGAAGAAGCCCAGGGCATACAACCCCTAATAAGAAAGTATACCAATTAATATTTAAAACATTTTGATACTCAATATTTCAAGTGGCAAAGTTCTGAAATCCTTCCTTTTTATAACCCTCAATGGAAGGCATCTTGATTTACAAAGAAGTTCATGCCTTTAATGTGTAAAAAAGACTGCCATCTTTTTGTTCCCCTGGAATATTGGGGGAAAGAACTTTATCACTGTGGTATATAATCACAACTCCACACATAGTTGGGAAATGGTAGCATATGGTGATTAAAGGGAGGGTCTTTGGAGCCAGACTGCTTTGGTTTAAATGCTGACTTGGCCATTTATTAGTTAGGTGAATTTAAACAAGTTACATAACCTCTCTGTGTTTCAGGTATAATAATAATATTTATCTAGTAAAAGACTTTGAGGGTCTTATGAGCTCATTTGTACAAGCCTGGTACATGGTATTACTCAATATTTTTTTCTGACATTATTATTTTTATTATTAATATTACTGTTTTTTTGTAAAGCAGTGCAATGAGGACTGGTCTTTCTTCCCAGGTCTCAGTTATGGTTAAATGGACTGAACAGTCAATGTCCAGGAAATTTTATTCTTTCATCACATTTTATATTAGAGACTTGGAGGAAGAATAGGACACCGTTTTTTCCTCAAGGAATTTATAATCAGATTAAGTATATTTACTGTTGTTCTTTCATTTTTTAAAAGTAATATAAATGTAGAAAATACGGATCTTAATGCCTTCAATCTGCCTCAAATATTTATTCTCCTTCCTCTGAAAGTGAAGTCGCTCAGTTGTGTCTGACTCTTTGCAACCCCGTGGACTGTAGTCTACCAGGTTCCTCTATCCATGGGATTTTCCAGGCAAGAGTACTGGAATGGGTTGCCATTTCCTTCTCCGGAGGATCTGCCTGACCCAGGGATTGAACCCAGGTCTCCCGTACTGTAGGCAGACGCTTTACCGTCTGAGCCACCAGGGAAGTCCTTCCTCTATGCTTACCTAAATTCTAGGGCTCCATGAAATTGCTAGATGTAGTAGTTAAGACCCAGTAAGTAAAGCAAAACCACACAGTAATTTGAACATGAACCATCTAATATAAAGAATTATTAACTGTAACAGAGGATTGTGCTAGTCAGAGATTGACTAGTAAAGAGTGAAGACTGCACAAAGATCAGAGGAATAACAAACACAGGAAGCAGTGACTCTGCCCAGGACTGAAACAGCATGGCTGAGGACTGGGTTCCCCAGAGCCAAGGTCTGGATCTCACTGGAGAGTCCAGGGCTTGCAGGATGGAAGAGAAGCTGCCATGGTGCCATAACACTGGAACTTGCTAGAGATCTGCCCTTTAGGTTCTAGGACAAGCTATTCCTGGGGAGATATTTCACTGGAGGCACTGTGCTGTAAAACCACCCAAGGCTTGGAGTGCCATGGGATGCCAACCACTAGGTGCAGCTGGCCTCCGTGCACCACTGAACCTATGCATGTTGCAAAAGCCTTAGCAGGATACTAAGGAAGCTACTGGAAGGAAGTTTCGAGAGTTCATTGCTGGGAAAGTTGAACACACACAGGAGCCTGGTCACCTCCACTGTAAGAAATGGCTAAGCAAGTGCATTGGAACCTGGAAGCAAAACCTTTCTTCCTGCGGTCTCTCCACTGTTCTCTAATGAAAAGTTGAACACCTATTTCCTTCCCTAGTTAGCAAAAGGAAAATATTTAAACCGCTAAGCTCCATTTTCAAAGAACAGGCAAAAAGAATTTGGAACTAAGAAGCAATTTAATAACTGGCAGAGTCCACCTCTTTGACCACTGAGCTTCCATATGCAATTCTTTGTATCAAGCTGATGTCTGTTTGACCCTATTTCTACCAATGTGGTCTAGGGTTTACCTCCTGGATTTAGAACACAGTTTGTACAACATGTAAACCATGATACATGTTCTTCTTGAGAAGCACAGAAGTGAGTAGGGCTACCGACACTTTCCTTAGCATGGACACTTCTTTGGTACTGATACATGGTATCATGGCTTGGACTTTGGTTGCCAGGCCACGTTGGTGGCTTTTATTAAATTTACTTCCAATTAAACTTTGAGTAATGGTGTTTTGTAATCTATGCTGCATCCTTTTGCTTTTAAAGATTTGGAACATTTTTAAAGTTTTTATTGAATTTGTTACAATATTGATTCTGTTTTATGTTTTGGTTTTCAGGCCATGAGGCCTGTGGATCTTAACTTTCTGACCAGGGATCCAACCCACACCCTCTGCATGGGAAGTGAAGTCTTAACTGCAGGACCACCAGGTAAGTCCCTATACTGTGCTCTTTTGTGTCACTTATTTAGTTTGTATGTTTATCTAGGCAACAAATTAATATATATTGAACATCTATTCTATGATGGGTGAAAAGGACCACTGCCTCTTACTCCACAGAGCAGCAGCATTGGCTGGGTCCTTGGGTCTCTGCCAACCACTCCCGGGCCTTTTCTGAGCCTTGCAAACATACCTCCTACCCTTTGTAAGAAATTACATCTTTATCACTATGGGAAATGAAAAATTTTCCTTTTCTACCACCTACTTAAGCCTTGAAACTCCTCTGAGTAATTATAAGATAGTGTTGTTTCCAATTTCAAATCCAATGGGATTTACCCTCACATGGGAAAAAGTGTAAGAGAGGTTGGCATAAATTATACATGTCTGTGCCAATGCATGCTTTTTCCATTACTACAAAGTAGTGTAGAGATTTCTGGGTGTTCTCACCTGTTCTCTAGGTGAACCAGAGATTTCTTGCCCCAAATTCAACATTGACAAAAGACCCCAAATTAGGATCTTTAGTGCTGGAGCAAATACATTTTTACTCCATTCTCTCATTGGAATGGGATTTCAGGACAGCCAGGAACTGTCTGGAATTCAGGGAAGAGCAGAGATGTTTCCAGGTGATGGGGCAGAGTGGGAAAAGTCAAAGGGAAGACAGATGATGGTTAAGGAATGGGAATGGAAAGACATGCAGACCACATGGGAGAAAAGGCTTTCATACGCAGTTGAAAGAGACAGAAAGTCTAGCATCCAGAGACCGTGTTTAGGGAGCCACATTCCTGCTATTTCTCTAACACCGCCTATCCTGTGAACTGTGAATGTGTGTAGGTGTTTGCCTGAATAGCAAAATTCCAACACTCTTTTATTTTATTTTTTTTAACTCAAACTGTTTCTTTGAGGGAGAGAGGTGTCTCTCTTTTTCAATGTAGCAGCAACAGCATGACTAGCAGGACACATTTCATGGTTTCAGGTTGTTGATTCTCCAAGGGCCCACATTCGCCTCCTACACCTGGAGTTCACAGATGATGTCTCTGGGACCCTGGCTGCACCAGCACGCGTGTCATCCCAGGCTTGTCATTTCAGCCGTGTCTACAAATTTTCAGTTATTCCCAGTTTCCTGCCCAGCTCTCTAAGATAGGAGTGAACGTTTGTGGTAATTAAAACAGTGTGAAATTTGCACTGTCAGGAAACACAGCTATTTTTTTTTTCTTCTGCCAGCCATCATGCTATTTATAGCAATATGCTTCACCACTTATTTGCTGGGCAATGACATCAAGAAACAGATATTAAGCAAGGAAGCCAATTTACTCCACAAAAACATCCATTATCTTTATCACCAACAGAGACTGGAAAATAATCAATTAGAATGCTTCACTTGGGAATGACTAATTGAATTGTTAAAAATATACAGTATTGGGAAAGTTATCCTGAGAGCCTAAATATTAATTCACATAAGAGGCAAGACCTACTCTATAGAAAATTGGTACCACTTTGTACATCACGATTGAGTGCATCAGTGGACTCAAGCTACAAATCAAAATCTTTCCTTGTGAATCTGCTGGATCTGAATTTTATTTTATTCCATAGGAAGTGTCACATTTGTTAGGAACATAAACTTCTATTTCCTAAGCACCCTACCATAAGACTATCTCCCGAAAGGTAATGCCCATAATCAACCCAGACTAGGATATGCAGTTACACAGGGGCATGTGTGCACACAGTCATACACTATTCTCACTATAGTAAATAGATATTTTGAATATCTATTTAAAAATGAGATGCCATGTTCTCATAAGAGAGCTTGAGACACATGTAGAATGGTTTAGCCAAAGATCTATCCCAGAGTACAAAATTATTTTCCATTGTTTATTTTATTCATTCTTTCCTTCATTTTTTTAAATGTGTATTACATGCCTACAACCACTTAATGCTCTTAGGATACATAGATGTGGAATAGACAGTTGCTGGTTTCAAGGAGTTCATACTTTAGTGAGAAAGACAAGCTGAGAGATCAATCATTACAATACACATTGACAAATACTATAGGGCTCTGTCTTGGCTGCCTTGGGATCACAGAGAGCACTTCACTGACATTTCAGATGAGTCTGGCAGTGAACTTAAGTCAAAAATGTGGAAGAAGGGCATTCTAGTTAGCAGCAGTACCTCTTTCAAAGAGGCACTGGTATATTTGGAGAATATGTTATGTGCAAAGTGTAGGATTTGAGGCAAAATGTGGAGAAACTGAGAAACCAAGAAAGGGTTTTGCTTGCTGTACTAAGAGTCTTGAGCTTTCTTTTGAAAACACTTTGAAGCCTCTGAACTGTTTGAAGCAGGGGTATAATCTGATGAATTTTTTTTTTTTTTCAGGAGATCCTCCTGGTGCTAATGTGGATGATGGGAAGGAGAGTGAGGGCAGGACAGAGAACGGGCAGGGGAGGTGGGAGAGAGCCTGGACAAGGAAAAGCAACTAGGAAACACTTGCAAAAGTATAAATGAAGAGTCACACAGACCAGAACTGGGTGACCAGAAGTCGGGGACAAGAAGAGGTTGGGAAGGGAGAACTGACAAGTCACACAGGTGTATGGAGGAGGCAAGCACCCGGGTTTCTGGGCTGAGTAAAGAAGCACTTCATCAAGCCGTCAACTGAGATACATCACAAGAAAAGAAGCCATCCTCGGAGAAGAGGTCAGCTTCCGACATGTTGAATTTGGTATGTCTGTTGGGCAATAGATGAGAGGTTGGGTGGATAAGTTGGGTGGATAAAAGCGTATCAGGGTCAAACACAAGAACTTCTGTGTGGGTTTCCTGGAGACTTTGGAGAGCTTGCAAGGATCATCTCTGTGTCCAGACTCTCACTTCCCATAAAATCCTCTGCTCGGGGGTGGGCAGAGGAAGGAGGGAAGGTGCTCTCCTCCTCTGCTCCCTCCTTAGTTAGACCAAAGATGCTCAGCCCAAGAGAGGTTACCATCTACCTCTTTCCTTCCATGAATCCAGGGTGAAGTGCTAACTCTTCCCTTCAAAGAGCCCACTTTTAGAATAAAGAGACTCTCATAAGGAGGATTGTGTAGGCAAATTAAGATATGCTGATACATCACCTCAAGACTCTCCTTATGTGTGTGTGTTAGTTGCTCAGTTGTGTCTGACTCTTTAGGATCCCTTGGACTGTAGCCCACCAGGCCCCTCTGTCCATGGGATTCTCCAGCCAAGAATACTGGAGTGGGTAGCCATCATTCCCTTCTCCAGGGAATCTTCCTGACCCAGGGATTGAATCCAGGTCTCCTGCATGGCAGGTACATTCTTTACCATCTGAGCCACCAGGGAAACCATGGGTCCAGCTACTTTTCATTAAATTAAAAAATTTCATTATGAGGTTCTTAATTTTATAATTCAGAGAATTTAGAGAACAACCTTCTCTCTTTCATTTTATTCCAACTCTTATCTTCTTTCTTCTTCCTCCCTCAGTAACCAGGGCCATGAATTGCTCTGGGGTGATGTGGAAGAGCTCCCAAGCCACTCGTATCGAAGGTCCTTGGAAGAGATGTACCAGTCTCTGCAGCCTCCTTGCCAAGCGCCATTCTTTTTTTTTTTTTTTTCCTTCCTAAGCAAAATGACCTTCAACAGAAATCACTATTTTATAACACAAGGCAAGGACAGTCTGTCTGTATTTTGCATCTGTGCATAGATAGCCCAGTTATAGAAAAATAAGGTTCCTTTTTCTAGGAAACTGGACTATGTGGGATAGGTCTGGATTTTATTTTGTTAGGGGTTTCCATCCTCCCAAAGCACTGGAAAAACACAACCATTCAAAGATGACTCTGAGTCTGGGGTCCCACCATCTCCAATTTCATTGCTTGTTTTTCCAGAGAGAGATGTAAAGTTCTCACCCTCTCCCATCAAGAAAGCACACTTTATAAGTGAGAGGGAGAGCCTGGCTTTGAATCCAATTTCAGTGTTTTGTGTTTTTTCTTGAAATTGAGAAGAAGGCAAAGGCAAACATTAACATAGCCATGAAATAAATTAGGCCGGGATGATGGAATTGGGAGACTCCCCCTCAGATCTCTGCTATGCAGACACCTTTGCTCACAGCCTTCCCTTTAAATGTACATTTAAAGGCCAAGCCGAGGTAGGAATTCACAATCATAAAATGCATATACATTTTTGCCCTACCAATTGCAATTCTGGAATTGTATCTTTAGGAAATAACCACAAATGTAAGAAAGACTTTGTACACAAAGATGTTCATTACACTGTTGTTTGTTATTGTTCAGTCACTCAGTCATGTCCAACTCTGTGACCCCATGGACTGCAGCATGCCAGGCTTCCCTGTCTTTCACTCTCTCCCAGAGTTTGCTCAAACTCATGCCCACTGAGTCAATGAAGCCATCCAACCATCTCATCCTCAGTTGTCCCTGTCTCCTCCTGCCTTTGATCATTTCCAGCATCAGATTTTCCAACGAGTCAGCTCTTTGCATCAAGTAGCCCAAGTATTGGAGTTTCAGCCCTTCCAATGAATATTCAGGGTTGATTTCCTTTAGGATTGACTGGTTTGATCTCTTTGTTGTCCAAGCGACTCTCAAGAGTCTTCTCCAGAACCACAATTCAAAAGCATCAATTCTTTAACACTTAGGCTTCTCTATGGTCCAACTTTCACGTATGTATGTGACCACTGGAAAAAACCATAGCTTTGATTATGTGGTATGGTAGCAGAAAAGACAACTAGTAAAACATTCCTGGAAAATATTGCTCACAGGAAAAATATGGTACAATATCAAATAAAGAAAGCAAGATAAAAAATATTTATTTTCTATGCAATTTCTGAACTATAGATATTAGTTAAGATAAAAAAATTTAAGTACAGAGATCAAAATATGAACAGCTGTTGTTTCAGGCTGATGGTTTTACAAGTTCCAAATCTACAAGGGGGGAAAAAAAGAAAAAAAATGAATTAAAATGCTATGAGAGATTTTTTAGATGTTAAACATTGGAGAATTGGCATCAAGTTTGAAAAGAGATTTATTAAAAATAAGATGTGTGTATTGTGAAGATTGGCAGTTTCTTCTGCTTTCAAAGGGGTTGCCAGAGGGGTGGATCACACTGTACCAGTCTACAACTATAGGTGATGCTCAGTAAATATACACCTTTTACCCCAAGCTGAACCAGGTACTAGGATCTTCAGAGGGAGATGAGGGAATTCAGTGATGACTGATTCATAGTCTAAAGTCTTGGTCTCTCAATCAGGAATACAAAGGACCATCTTGCAGATGCCATGAGAGAAATGCAACCTAAATACTTCAAGAAGAGCCCATAGTCCACAGGTTTCGATGGATGGAAAAGACTTGGTTTGAAATATAGATAATAAGAAGGAGAGTTGAAAAGTTATACTCAGCAATTCTTACACGTTGGCCAATACCTGATGCAGAGTGATCCATGTTTGCCAAACTGCTCACCAGTCCTTAGAGCTCTTTTGAGTTTGGCCCAACTGTGGACATCCAGGATGACAGTTTGTATTCTGTTGGCCATGAGCACCCGTGGAAAGTGTTCGAGCAGAGGGAATACAAGGTAAGAGCTTTGATTTAAGAAAACTTAGCTGGTTGTAACAAGCAGATGGAATGGGAAAGAAAGAATGAAGGCAGATGTTGAGGGTGCTGGGGAAAAGACTGAGAGAAAGAGAGAGAGAGAGAGAGAGGTGCTAGGGCAGTAGCAGAGTTAATTATTAAGCGGGTTGTGAGACTATATAGGAGGCTCCCCAGGTGGGGGCAGTGGTAAAGAATCCATCTGCCAAGGTAGGAGACTCCAAAGATGTGGATTTGATGCCTGGGTTGGGAAGATTCCCTAGAGTAGGAAATGGCAACCTACTCCAGTACTCTTGCCTGAAAAATTCCATGGATAGAGGAACCTGGTGGGCTATAGTCCATGGGGTCACAAAGAGTCAGACACGACTCAGCACGCACCAGACTAGACAGAATGGCAGGACTAGCCGTGTGCCTGAGGCCTAAGCAAAGGGGCGTAAGGAGTCCAAAATGGTGATTTGGTTGCCAAAGAATACTTCATAACATCTGGTGTTGAACTAGAGTTACCTACATAAGCCCCAGGTTTCACAACCATCATGCTTTCCTGTGAGTCTGGAGTTGATGAGGACGTGTGTACGCAGGAAGAAAGCTCGCAGAGCCAAGTCATTGCCAAACAGGTGAGTTTCCTCAGGAAATCAGCAAGGGGTCTCTCTCTGTTTCCACTCACACCTACCCTTCACCCGGGTTCCTGTCACTCACTGCCAGAGCTTTGGCGGAGGGATCTCAGCAAGCTTTGATCCTTTTACGAGGCAGCACGTCCAGACTTGCAGCTCCCGCCTTCTCCTTTCCCAGGCTCCCACCTTTCGTTCTCAGCTACCCTGATGCCGCCTTTGGAATCCACCACAGACCACATATAGGTTACCTCTGGCCCAGGTGGTCTTTCAAGGTCCACACAAACCTGGTATCTCCCTGAGTTAAATCACTCTTCGACCCTGTGAATGTGCGGGGGACATTTTTAGTGGCCTACCAGATTGCATTTCTCTCTTCATCTCTGACTTTCATTTAGACAGTCACACATTCTCCATCCACTTCTGGTCTTTCAAGAAAGCTGACTGCATTCCCAATTCCAGGAATGGATCTGACTTGTTAAAGTAATTCTACTGATTGGTTCAGGAGGTTAAGGCTATAACTTGGTCCAGTGAGACCTAAGAGATATTTTGTGCTGCTTCTGCAAAAGTAAAGCGTAAGGGTGCAAGAATGATGGTTTGCATTCTCTCCCCCACCCCCTTTCTCTCACACACGTATACACTAATATCCCACACCATTCATTTTCTTCCTCTAGATGCACGCACAGTACGCACTGCCCCCACGGCTTTCGTACTTTAATGACATTGTCGTCAAAACCAGTCTTCCCTAAACCCGCCCTTGTTCCAGTAAACTGAATGAAGTCGCGTGCGGCAGTCCCTCAAGGCTGGCTCAGAGATGTTCTTGCCACCACGTGAAGATGCGCCCTTCGGAGCAGAGCATCCTGAGAAGCTGAAGTGAAGGCAGCCAGCCATTGAGCATGTGAGGCTTATGTTCCAATGAAGAAGTGCTTTCTTTTAACAGAAGCAAATGGGATTAATAACGAGTGTGTCACTTTGTCATTAAATTTAGATTCTTAAATAAACAACTCAATATGTATAAATGAAAGATTTAGAATGGAAATTAAAATAATAAATATTTCTGTCAATTCATTTTGACTGTATGGTTTAATAGGTTTTTTTTGAGCCCAGGGAAGAAGTTGGAAATAAGACACAAAGAAATTCCAGCCTCCTGTTTCCAGTTTACTTTCTGGTTAGGGACTTTACATGCGGGATGCTTTGCGGTCATGTCTTTATAAATGCACAGAGGAAGCAAAGTGAATAAACTTGAAATTCAAGGGGAAGGTTGGCCCTATTTAAGGACTGACTTGCTTTCAATTTACTCGGAGAAAGAGCGTGAGCTAACATTGCATTGCAGCTGAGACACTGCAGTACATAGGAAGAAGCATCAGGGGGGTCCACAGGCAGATTTGAGACTTAACATAGCCCCTGCTCCATCTAGTAGTAGGAGAGTCTGGGCTTAATCTGAGCTTCAATGTCTTCATCTGTAAAATATAGCTAACAACTTTTACCTTGTGGACTTCCATGAGGATAAACAGAAAGCAATTCAAAACAAAGCACCAAGTGGAATATCCTAACATACAATAGGGACTCAAAATAATAGCTATATTACTATCACTATAATGATAGTTTTATTATTGTCTTCATCATTTGCATGTGGAACTCTCCTGAGGTCTGGGTCCTGGCTTCACAGGTGAGCTCCTCTGGCAGCTCCCTGCTCTAACACTTTGGATTTCCCCAGCATCTACAGGCTGGACTTCCCAGGTGGCGTTAGCGGTAAAGAATCTGCTGCTCAGGCAGGAGATGTAAGAAACAGGGGTTCAATCCCTGGGTTGAGAAGATCCCCCGGAGGAGGAAATGGCAACTCACTCCAGGATTCTTGCCTGAAAAAATTCCCATGGACAGAGGAGTCCTGGCAGACTACAGTCCATGGAATCACAAGGAGTCTGACACGACTCCTTGCCAAGACTGAGCATCTCAGCATGTGCACATAGGCAGACCACACTCAAGTCACTTTGCAAGTTTTATATCAATGGTCCTAGTGGGTGACCAATACTTATATATTGGTGTTAGGGCCAGCTGCTTTATTACACTGTATCCTACTTAAGGAAAGGGACACTCCATCTTCTGTTTCTCTTGGAGTACCTGGGAGTGTCGGCATGTGTGCCTAGTCAAGATTTCAAGGACGGTGCTATGGGTAAACTTTGGACTTGAAGCCAGAAACCTGAGCTTGTTGGCCTATGCTCTTTCTCCCACATCACACTACATCTCTAGAAGAACATCACCAACAGGGATGTTTAGAAGCATCCTCTGGGCCTTAGGGGTGTTCAGCATAGGCCTCAGGGGGCCAGGGAGAAGAACGTCTTTGGAAATGAGCCTTAGCTACAGATGATTTCCCCCAACCTGCACTCAACCTGCATCCTTCAGGCACCTGATGTCCTGACTCCAAGCCCTTGAACAAGACAGTCAGATGTGTTATAGTAAGAAAATCTAGATTGGATTGAAGGTTCTAGTGAGCAGAGGGGTATGGCATGGGATGGGAAGGTTCAGGAGAAGTAAGGAAGTAAAGTAAGGGGCCAAGAGGAGATGAGAGAGGACTTCTCTGGTGGTCCAGTGATGAAGACTCTGGCTTCCAGTGCAGGGGGTGGGGGTTCAATCCCTGGTCAGGGAACTAAGATTCCCACATGCCTCACAGCCAAAAAACATAAATCAGAAGTAATATCATAACAAATTCAATATAGACTTTTAAAATGGGCCACATCAAAAAAATCTTAAAAAAAAAAAAGGAGCTGAGGGAAGAAGATAGTGGATGGACTTCATCTTAAGCCCTTTGAACGGCTCTAAGCCACGAAACAGCCCATTACAGGGCACTGGGAAGAGCTCGGTCATGCTTTGACAGTCACCCAGAGAGCCTCCTCCATGGGTTCCCTCCTACTGTGACTTTTGCTCATTTTCACTGTCTCTCCCACACTCTGACTCTGTTATCTGACTCCTCCCATAAGCCTCGGGCCCTCCTTGTTTTGACAGCCCACTTAGACCTTTTCTCCAGTTTAATTATGCACAGATCTCAACTTGCAAACCCAAACACCTCCCTTCTGCAACCATGCTAAGAAAGTTCCCCCTTCTTGCCTCACCCACTAGGACCATGATCTTTGCTCAACCCTCTTGACAATGCTGGGGAGTTGTCAGGGGAAATGTGGAGGGAAAGAGGTGGGAGGAGGGGATAGCTAACTTAATTCAGGTGTCACCTGCCGTCAGAAGTTCTCATAGTGTCTTGCCAATTTAAAGATTAGAGCTGATACTGGTTAATAAGTGTATGTCAAAATGTTCAAGCTCATGACTCTTTTTGGAATCCTTGAGATTTTGTTTAGTCCTCTTAAGCAAGAGAACATGATGAAAATTATTTCTTAACACTCTTGTTCTTTGCCCAGGTTTTATGGCCTGACCTGTGAAACATCACAGAGAAAATATCCCATTTTAGGGGCAGATAGCCTGATCACCACCACAGAGTAAATTTGTAAATTCCACAATAATTTGTGAAAAGGCCAGGTGGTTGCCAGTGTATTTTTGCCAAGACATGAAAAAAATGTTTAAAGAGAGGCTAAAAGTGCAACTGGAGTTAGTGATAGTTAGGTTCAAACCATGTACAATGAGGTAGAGTCTGGCAGTCACAGAACTGAAAATCCATCACACCAGATCATGAAGCTGCATCAGCTCTTCCTGAGAAACCAAGGAGAACTGCCTTGGAGGTTACATTTTTAGCTTGAACAGAACTAGTCTGGTTTGAGAGTGGAGATTTTTTTTCCCCTAGAAGTCTTATTGACTGTGTTAACATCTACTTTTAGCACTATTTCAACTATTTCCCCCCCACACTTTATTTTCAGCAAGACCTTTATTCTTCTTGCCAGCTAAGGAGTTTCAGCCTCGGTGTTTTTTTCAGACAGCACTTCCCATTGTTGGCGAGAGATGAGGGATTTCAGTATCTGTTTCCTCCTTAGTACCAGACTTGTGTTTTAGCTGAGATCCAATTAGGCCAAATGAGCCAACCAATTAGGTTTCCTACCTGAGCCATAGAGTAGATACTGAATAAACAAGATTAAAAAAAAAATAGGGGTATAGTTGCTTTACAATACCGTGTTAGTTTCTGCTGTACAAATAAGTGAATGAGCTATATGTATACACATATCCCCTTCTTCTTGGACGTCCCTCCCACCCCCACCTGTCTTCTCTATCTAGGTCATCACGGAGCACTAAGCTGAGCTCCCTGTGCTATACAGCAGGTTCCCACTAACTATTTTATATATGATAGCATATATACTTTCACTTTTCACTTTCATGCATTGGAGAAGGCAATGGCAACCCACTCCAGTGTTCTTGCCTGGAGAATCCCAGGGACAGGGGAGCCTGGTGGGCTGCAGTCCATGGGGTCACACAGAGTCGGACACGACTGAAGTGACTTAGCAGTAGCAGCTTAGCAGCATATATATGTCATCCCAAACTCTTAACTCATCACATTCTGCTCCATTTAAAGGAACAAAATTGGGTCATTTGTAGACACGTGGATGGGCCTAGAGACTGTCTTACAGAGGGAAGTAAGTCAGAAAGAGAAAAGCAAGTATCATATATTAACACAGGGGCTTCTCCACTGGCTCAGCAGTAAAGAATCTGTCTTTAGTGCAGGAGACCTGAGTTTGATCCTTGGGTCAGAAAGATCTCCTGGAGGAGGGCATAGCAACCCACTCCAGTATTCTTGCCTAGAGAATCCATTGGAAAGAGGAGCCTGGTAGGCTACAGTTCATAGGGTGGCAAGGAGTTGGACACTGTCTGAAGTGATTGAGCATGCATGTGGAAGCAGGTTAAATTTTTTAACACATTAAAATAAAGCACAACTTTTAATACAGATACACTAATATTTCTTTTATTTTTCCCATTTAATTCTACAAAATAATTTGTGACGATGATTGTTGCTTTTATATGCATCATTAAGAGATGCTATAGTTGAGAGCACAATGTCAGATTTCCATGTGGTGACAAAAATTTATTCATTCATTTGGTCAACAAATTATTATTAAATGTATTTTTTCAGGCATTGGAGATACTCTGGTGATCTTTGATACAGTTTCTCAAAGAGCTCAAAGAATATGAAAACTAAAGATGAAGAATTTCAAGGCTGGCAGCAATATAAGTACAATAGCCTAGTCATTCTCCTATTTATCTTGACAGATTTCCGCAAGTGTTACCCTGAAACAGTGACTTGGCCAAATAAAAGATAGGAAGTAGTATAAGGATTAGCATTGTGGTGACTTAGAGCATCAAAGACCCTTGGAAATCATCTCTTTCCAATAATCTCTACTGAGGCAAAGAGATGGAGACTGACTTGTCTAAGGTCGTAGATCAAAAAAAAAAAAAGAAATGGAGATTGCTCGGCATCTGGTCTCTTTGACCGTTGGGGAGGGGAATGAGTAAGACTCTCCTTTCCCTGGTTTCTGAGCAAGTGCAACTCTAGGTAAAACCATGTGATGGCGTCAAAGTCACCACCAATTGGTGTGATCCCAGCTGGCTTCCCTCAAGCTTCTTCTGAACAACGTGCTTTCTCTTCCAAGAATGATTTCCCATTGTTGACTTCAAAACAGGATAGACCTGTTTTTGCGTTGCCTTTGAGTTTTATTTTCTGTTGTTTGTTCATAACTTTATTTATGTATTGACTTATTGGCTGTGGTGGGTCTTCATCGCTGCATGCGGGCTTTCCCTAGGCTCAACCCGTGGGAGCTACTCTCTAGTTGAGGTTCTTGGGCTCTCCTGTGGTGGCCCCTCGTTGCAGAGCATGGGTTCTAAGGCACTCAGGCTCCAGGAGTTGCAGTTCCTGGGCTCTAGAGCCCAGGCTCAGTAGTTGTGGTGCATCGGCTTAGCTGCTCTGAGGCATGTGGGATCTTCCTGGACCGGGGATCGAACCAGTGTCTCGTCTCCCATGTTGGCAGGAGGATTACCACTGAGCCACCAGGGAAACTCTGTTTTCTGGTTTTGTGGTGATTCTTTTGTTATTATTGTTGCTGATTTCTTTATTCAATATCAATATGTTATTAAAGAATTAAAATTCCGAACTCAGAAATAAAAATAAGAAAAGGTCTATAGGGAACTTTTTTGAATTGCCACCCAGCCTCTATGACCTGACCAATGAAACGTGGCAGAGAGAGCATCCCAGTGAAGGGTAGGTAGCCCAGTGACCACAATAAAGCAGGTTTCCAAGATCCAGAAAAATCTGTGAAAAGGCCAGGTGATGACAGATGCATTTCGGTAAAACTTGCAAAAATAAAGGGAGACTCTATGGTTTCCTGTATCCTCTTCTAACTGGCCCCCAATTCTGTCAGTAAACCAAGATGCCAAAGTTATTTCTCAAACCAGGTCAGCTTGCCTAGCCACCTGTCACTTCAGGCAGAATTTTCAAGGTAAATATATCTTTTCCAGAAAGGCAGAATCTCCTTATCAGAGGGGAAACAGAAAACAAGTAGGGCAACCATACCATTGTTTAAACCAGGACACACGTCTGCAGGTGAAAGAGGCACTACCTCTAATTACTCCTAGACAAAAGATATTAATGAGAACTTTCCAGGGAAACTGGGATATGTCATCACCCTAGGCATTCGGAAAGAGCTTTAGATTTGAGGTCAGATCTACTGAAATGGAGTCTGTGTCCTTCCCCTCACAAGGGGAAGGTATTCCCCTGAGTTGGTATTCCCCTATGTAAGACAGGCAATATAGCATGCTCTGCAGCATGTGGCTTGGGATTAGCTGGGTGTGGATGTAAAAGCTCTGGTACTTGGTGGGCTTTCAAGGTAGCCGTAGCTAACATGGCTTCTTAAGTGGCTCAGTGATAAAGAATCCGCATGCCAATGCTGGAGACGGGGATTTGATCTCTGGGTTGGGAAGATCCCCTGGAGGAGAGCATGGCAACCCACTCCAGTATTCTTGCCTGGAGAATCCCCAAGGACAGAGGAGCCTGGTGGGCTATAGTCCATGGGGTCGCAAAGAGTCAGACATGACTGGGTGACTAAGCACACACACATGCACAGCTAACATAGCATCTCTGTGAGATGGGTATTATTATCACCAAATTAAAACATTAAGGAAATCAAGGAAGTAGCTAGGTGAGTCATCCAAGACCCCAAAGCTGGTAAGTGGTGGTGTTGAGAAGCTGCTCCCACCCCGGGCAGTCTGGCTTCATCACCTGCACTCCCAGTTTCTCCCCCACCTCACCTTTCAGTGCGTGCCCTGTATAATACAAACCTATCTATATGCAAGGTAGATGCTCAGTCAACAGGAAATGTGATGGGTGGTAGTTTGGGGAGGTGGGGGGGTGGAGTGAGGGAGGAGACGCCCAGGAGCATGTGACCACATGATGATGTGAACATCCCAGGATCACGCTGGTGACCCTGGCACATGGCCTCCTTTCTCTTTGCAATGCAAAATTAAATGCCCAGAACTAACTTGCTGAGTCACCGTAAAAGGTCTGGAATCAGTTTTCTCACGTATAAAGTGAGGGTGTTGGAAGAAAAGATGCCTCTAGCTTGCCTGTCTGCTCTCTGAGACAAAGATTTTTCCATTTGCCTTCAGTTCTCAAGTCAACTTCCGGCTATGACTCTGAGGTCCTGGAAAACCTAGAAAGGCCCTGAATGGCCCAATCTCTCAGGAGGGGGTGAGCTCACCTTCTCCCTAGACCGCCCGCAGGCGAGACCGGGCATCCTGGGTTGTGGGCGAGGAGTGGGTTCCCACACACCCACACCTCGGCCAACCAGAGAGACTGACCACCCATGCTCGCACCGGTCCTGGCCACATCAGACGGCAGCCTGGGTGGCCTCGTTGTCACTGCAGGCAGAGCTGTCCACCAGGATTAGCTGGACTAGCCGCAATGGCCCTTGCCTAGCTCCTGGTTTCTGTGGCTCCAGTGCAAGACGTCCAGCTCTCCATCTTCCTGGCAGCTCCTCAGAATGGAGTTCACTGTGAAAAGCAATAAAATCTCCATAAAGGGGAAGAAAATCTGTTCCGGCAACATGTTCTGAGCATGCATGTGAATCAGACATCTGAAATATCACAAGTAGAAAGTCTTAGAGAGATACCTGAATTCAGTTTCATCCATCCTTCCATTCATTCATTCAAGTGTTTAACAAACAACAAACCCTTCTGTGACATCTATGTGCTGGACACACTGCTAGATATTAGGGATTAAAAGATGACTCAGACACAATCTTAATCTTAAAAATAAAATAAAACCTCATAGTAAATGGAAGAGCAACCAAGAAAACAAGTTATTTCTTTATAAGTCAAGATGTAGCAGTGATATTCACAGATCACAGGACCCAAGAGGCCAAACAATGATCCAAACCACTTAGGAAGGATGGGGATGAGGGAGTCATAGGTGGTTTCTTAGGGAAAGAGGTTCACAATGTACGTCTTAGACTAGGAGTCGGAGGCATGAAAAGGGGCTGAGAAGAGGTAATACAGGCAGAAAAAAGCATCTGTGCACCCTCCCTGTTGACAGGTCTGTGGCATAGATCATGGAAGAAGGAGGAACAAGAAATGAAGCTGGAGAAACAGGCAAGGGCTAGTCACAGAAGACCTTATAAAGCAGACTAATAAGCATGGTTTCTTCTTTATTGAGGATCAGGAAGGCATTGAAGTGTGTCAGGTGAGCAGATGCAGTGATGTGAGTTACAGAAGGGCCATTCCGCCACTGTGTACACACAGTGGCTCTGGAGGAGGCTTAAAGCAGAAACACTAGTGAGGAATCCACGTTGTAACCCACGGAGAGGCAGTGAACCTATACCTGAGTGCAGCGACTGCCTGAAAGGCACGTCTTCCCTGAGGTCACACTGTGGGTTTGCAACCAAGGACAACCTTGGACAACCTTGACAACCTACAAGGATGTCAAACCAGTTAGTCCTAAAGGAAATCAGTCCTGAATGTTCACTGAAAGGACTGATGCTGAAGTTGAAGCTCCAATACTTTGGCATCCTGATGCAAAGAGCTGACCCACTGGAAAAGGCCCTGATGCTGGGAAAGCTTGAGGGCAGAAGGAGAAGGGGGTGACAGAGATGGTTGAATGACATCACCGACTTGATGGACATGAATTTGAGCAAACTCTGGGAGATAGTGAAAGACAGAGAAGCCTGGTGTGCTGCAGTCCATGGATCGCAAAGAGGCAGAAACAACTTGGTGACTGAACAACAAGAGAGGCAAAGTCGATAATCAGCTCCCTGGGTCAATATCCATGATGACACAGGTCTCAAAGGGAAAGGAGAGCACTAAAGGGCAGAGCACAAGGCCAGCTCGAGGTGGGCTCTGTGACACTTCCCCAACAGCTAAGTATTTGGAGGCTCAGCTTCCTCATCTGAAAAGTGGAAACATTCCTTTCACTTGCTTATGTCCCAGATCTGGGGTAAGTGTCAGGGGAAGAGAACAGAAAAGGTTTTATAGTGTGGTGGGATGCAGAGTTCAGGTTTCTTATTTTATTCACAAAAATCTCTGTGACAGATGATTGGGAAAAAAATACCTTGAATGCATTTGTTTTAGACAAATCTCTTCAGGGATTTGATCACCTAGATTTGGGTATCCCCTTTCTAATCAATTTCTTTCTCTTTTCTATGTTTTTCTTCATATATATATATATATATATATATATATATATATAGGAGAAGGAAATGGCAATCCACTCCAGTATTCTTGCCTGGAAAATTCCATGAACAGAGAAGCCTGGCTCCAGTATTCTTGCCTGGAGAACTCCATGGACAGAGGAGTCTGGTGGGCTACAGTTCATGGAGTTGCAAAGAGTTGGACACAACTGAGTGACTCACACACACTCACACACATATATATAGAATTTTTTTTTTAGCTCTACTTGGTCTTCATTGCTTAGTGCAGGCTTTCTCTAACGAGTGAGGCTACTCTTCACTGCAGTGCATGGGCTTCTCATTATGGTGGCTTCTCTTGGGGAGCATGAGTTCTAAGTGCACATAACTCAGTATTTGTGGCACACGGGCTTAGCTGCTCCGAGGCATGTGGGATCTTCTTGGACCAGGGATCAAATCCACGTCCCCTGTATTGGCAGGCGGATTCTTAATCACTGAACCACCAAGGAAATCCTCCCCTCAATTTCTTAATCCTTTGCTTCACATTGGTTAGCCATGACAGCCTGACTACAGTGTAAGCTGGTTCAGTTTTCTAGCATCAGAAAAAAGAGAAGACACTATACTAGTATTATCAAAGACAGACTTCCCTGAAATATTTAATACTATACATATATATATATATATATATACATTATATACATATTACATTATATCACATATATAACATATGTTGTATATATACACATATTATATATTAATACACATCTTTATTAACTTTATTTGCATTATAGAATTGAAAGCTGTATATACTGCCAGTTCTTTAATATGTTGAGAGAGTGGTTCCATTTATTTAGGAGTACAATTGATATTTGTATTCAGCAACAGATCTGCATAAATTAATACATTCTGCACTTTCCCCTCAATTTTCAAATGCAGGTTTGGCCCTTAACAAAACCAGTAGGAAGCTGCCACCATACTTTCTTTTTTGGCCTTTTAGAGAAAACAGTTGGCCCAAGCCCCAGAGAGCCCTTGACACTGAGCTAAAGTGTCCCTCTGTTTGCTCTCCTATACCTGGCTCCCTCTATCTTTTATGACCTGGTCGATGGTCTCTGTCACTTGTTCCTTTGACTTGGGTGGTATTTGGGGCTCTCTAGAGTCATGGACATGCACTTACCTGGAGGTTTGTTTACATGCTTGGTTTCAGATTAACCTTCTCCTTTTAAAGTGAGAAATAGACGTTTACTTCTTTTTGATATCCTGAAGGAGAAGATTGTGACCTCTGTGGATGGAGTGGGTGTTCTGCTCCATGTCTGCATAGATGACACGGAACCAGACCTACATTTTAGCTGAGCTCACATCTGGCCAAATGAGCCAGCTGGGTAGGTTGCTTTGCTTCCAACATGGTTCACCTTGAAAATGCTTTTCTCAGTTGGGCATTGTACCCAGAAGGCACTGCCTGATCCTGCAACTGGGTTGCAAGTGAGGTGACAGGCGGTTACAGTAGCCCCCCAGTGCATAAGCAGAGACTGACTTGGTTAGGTGAACTGTGTGCATGCACATGTCTCCATGTTCATTTTGGTAAGCAATTCTCTCTATATAGCAACCGTTAATAATGTCCCCAAATCATGCTGTTCATCATTGTCTAATTACTAAGTTTTAGAACATTCTATCATGTATAATTATTACTTGGCTTATTAGATAATTACCATGATCTGAAGGCTATTAGCTATTCCCACAATAACTTTGAGTTGTGTTTACAAACAACCAATTTTAGAAGAATGTATCCACACCACAGCAAAGTGAAGTGTGCTGTTTTTCAAAACTCCAGCTAATCGAATGAGTCAGATAGAAATACAAATCTTCCCAGCGTAGCCCCTGCCCCAGAAGCCTTTCCTTCCACACTAGCTCTCCCATAAGACAGGCTGCCCTCCTCACTTCAACTTGAACCTGTCTTTTGCACAGTCATTTGCACCAAGAACACCCTCTGCATTTAAGATCACTACCTAAATCCCAAGTTCAGCTCAGATCTACTGAAGGCAAGAGCTGTGATATGAAATGAAAGGACAAAGGCCATCTGACCTGCCTCTGCCCCCTACATTCTTTGCATATCGCTATCTGTCCTTCTGAAGACTTGAAAAAGGCATGGATGAACTGGGCTCTGAAACAGAAAAAGAGAAGAATTATTCCCACTCGGGCATCGAATCTTTGCAGGCAGATTACCGTCTAAGCTACTAGGGAAGCCCTAAGAACACTGGAGTGGGTACCCATTCCTTTCTCCAGGGGATCTTCCCTACTCAGAGATCAAACCCAGGTCTCCTGCATTGCAGGCAGATTCTTTACCATCTGAGCACCAAGGAAGCTAGAGTCTCAGAGGATTTTAAATACAGGCAGGACCTATAATGATCATTGAGGACAATCCACTTTTCTTAACTGGTAATAGTTCCTTCTACAACATGCCTGCCAGTGTCACCACAACTCGGCTGGACCACACATTCCTACAAGGTAGCAAGTGTAGTTCATTTGTCTCTGTTTTGCTGTTGCCGAGCATAGTAAAAGCACAGAAGCTGTGCTCAGTGACTGTTATGTAATTACTGACGCATTCCTGTTAAATAAATGCATAAGGGAGTTGGCTTTTGTGATGAGAAATTTCTTCCTTACATTGGATCTAAATCTGTCCCAATATAATTTCCATCCATCTATCAGCTCCGACTCTGCCCCCCAGAGGTACATGGAACAAATGTGCTCCTCCTGTGGAGGTTTATAGGCAGTTACATGTTCCCTTGAGACGTTTCTTCCCCATGTTGATTGACTGATGTTGAGTCTTTGCTTGGGATCCTTTATATGCAAGTAAAATATTTCAGCTGGAACGCACCCCATGGAAGTCCCCTCAGTGTCTCAGGGTTTCAGCATAATAGAGGCTTGTTTTAGAGATTAAAGGGTCTGGGAAAGTGCATCTTTGGAGGAAAATTCGGGTGGACCCCCGAAAGGGGCAAGTCCTCGTAGCTCCGTGTTTCTGCAGAGTAACTTCTCCTGCTCCATCCATTGTCTTTAAGGTACACCCTCTTCTTCTATGGCCTTGAACCTCAGTTGACTCAGGTGCCATTGTAACTGCTGGGTGAATGTTAGGGACCCAGCACATGTCATGGTTCTTTACCTTATACAATAACAAGCCCTGCTATGCTTTTCTTCAAACAGTTTCAAATTTTTTCCTCTTTGCTTAGAATCATCAAGTTTTGGAAAGCCAGAAAGTCCCAGATTTGTATATTTTTGCAATCTTTAAAATTAATTTCCTTTGTCTTTGCTTAGAATGATCATGTTCTAAAATATCAGCACTGAGTCTTTCAATGTCATTCTGCCTCATCCTGTGACATTAGAACACTATCAGTTATAGATTTAAGGCTATACAAAGACTTTAGGCTCAGTAATATAATAATAATAGTGCTTAATCATCACAATCATAGGGCCTAATAATAATAATAATAATGATAGGGCTTCCCTGGTGGCTCAGATGGTAAAGAATCTTCTTGCAGTGTAGGAGACCCAGCTTCAATCCCTGAGTTGGGAAGAACCCCTGGAGGAGGGTATGGCAGCCCACTCCAGTATTCTTGTCTGGAGAATCCAATGGACAGAGGGGTCTGGTGGGTTACAGTCCATACGGTCTCACAGAGTCGAACACGACTGAAGCGACTTAGCATGCACAAGCAATGTTTCACAAGTAAGATTGCCACAAGTAATAAACATGTAGATTGTTTTACTGCATGAGTATTCCATTTAATGCTCTGTCAAATTTGAGTGCTGTCTGTCCTTCTTCATTTCTCTTTAGGCATTTTCTTTTAGGGCACTGCAATAATGTAGTAGACACAGGGACAGATTGGCATTAGATAAAATTCTTTACATCATGTAGAAATAATATTTTCCTTTTACATAAGACTTTAAGATTTATAAAAGGATTTCACAGTTTTTCTTTTTTTTTATTTGATTCTCAAAATGACCCTTGACTGTACCTCCATCTGATAAAACAGTGAAACTGAAGCACAAAGAGAAGTGATTTGCTCAATTCCAGCAATTAAGCGGTGATAGAGTGTGGACTTAAACCCACGTCTGTCTGCCTTAAAGTGTGAGCTTCTTCCCGCGTTACCAGTTGATAGAAGGTACTGAACTAAGAATCTATAAAAAGGATGGTCCTTTGCAGGATGGAAAAGCCTAGGTAGCTGAAAGTGCCCACCTCGTGAATAACAAGAAATTTTGAGGAAATCAATACTGTGTCTCAGGGAAGCTCCAAATTCCAAAGCAATTCTAGGAATGGTCATCATGAATGTTTGTAAATGTTATTGCAGAGGACTCTGGGCATCTTTCAGAAAAGGCAATGAATGGCACCCCTCTCCAGTACTCTTGCCTAGAAAATCTCATGGACAAAGGAGCCTGATGGGCTGCAGTCCATGGGGTCACTTAGAGTCAGACACGACTGAGTGACTTCACTTTAATGCATCGGAAAAGGAAATGGCAATCCACTCCAGTGTTCTTGCCTGGAGAATCCCAGGGATGGGAGAGCCCGGTGGGCTGCCGACTATGGGGTCGCACAGAGTCGAACATGACTGAAGCGACAGCAGCAGCAGCTGGGCATCTTTCATACCCACTGGAGTCAGGAGGACATGCATATTCTGTTCTATGAAGAAAGAAAAGCATTTCAGTCTATGCTGCCTTGAACCCAGGAGCACAACGTACTGAAATAAAATTGTTATTTTGACTATTAACATGAACATTTGAACTGTGGTGTTGGAGAAGACTCTTGAGAGTCCCTTGGACTGCAAGGAGATCCAACCAGTCCATCCTAAAGGAAATCAGTCCTGAATATTCATTGGAAGGACTGATGCTGAAGCTGAAACTCCAATACTTTGGCCACCTGATGTGAAGAACTGAGTCATTTGAAAAGACCCTGATGCTGGGAAAGATTGAAAACAGGAGGAGAAGGAGACAACAGAGGATAAGATGGTTGGATGGCATCACCAACTCGATGGACATGGGTTTGGATAGACTCTGGGAGTTTACCTGGGGTAAACTCCATGTGATGGACAGGGGGGCCTGGCGTGCTGCAGTCTATGGGGTTGCAAAGAATCAACACGATTTAGTGACTGAACTGAACTGAACTGAACCTTCATAGTTGCTGATTATGCTTGAAAACATGATAAATTATGGCCAAAGCCTATTGAAGGACAGTGTGCCCTCTGTATCCATGGGTTCTGCATCAATGGATTCAACCAACTTTGGATTGAAAATATTCAGAAAAAATATTCCAGAAAGCTCTAAAAAGCAAAACTTGGATTTGCCACATGCTGACAACTACTCACAAAGCATTTACATTGTGTTAGATATTATATGTAATCTAGAGATGATTTGAAATGTAGGGGATGCTGTATAGGTTATAGGCAAATGGTATGCCATTTTATGTAAGGTACTACAGCATTTGCAGATTTTGGTATCTGCTGTGATCAGGAGGGTTTCCTGGAACCAACCTCCCATGGATACTAAGGACACCTGACAAAGCAAATATCAATTAACTTTTAATATCTTTTATCCAGTCATTTTGTATATCAGGCATGGGCTTGGTGAGAGGATTCCCAGTAGAAAAAGACTTATTAAACCCTTTACCTTCATGTCTCTCTCCTAACCTTCCAAATCTTTATTCAATTGCTGTACATATGCTAACCTTTCATCTTTTAATATCAATTCAGGGAAGTTAAATTACTAGAATAAAAGTTTACCTTAAAGTGTGGTTGATATCTTTATCATTAAAGAAAGAATTTCTTGAAGTCTGTAAAATAATTGAAATGTTTGGTTCTAAGAGACTTGAGTGTTTGCCTGGTGTCTCAGTGATGCAATGACTTCATTAGTTAAATGGCAGTGGCTTTTTCCTGAAGGCCAGGAACTGGTCCAAACCATGGTTGGCAGGTTCTTGGTGTTCTGAAGACTATGATGCTGGGACATCTGGCCTGGGTACCCAGCTAGCCTAATGTTACCCGAGCCTGTGCTGTATAAACTCTTACTCCTCTGAGTCCATTTCTGTGTGGAGACTCCCAAGACGCAAAACAATTGCATGAGCCACTGCTGGTTAGCTTAATTGGCACATTCAAGTTAGTCATATAAACCAGATTCTTTTTATATTTTGCCAATCTTCATAGTGTAACAGGACTGTTCCCATGTTAAGAATTTCAAGTAAGTGTTTCCTGGAGTGATTAGCATCTGACTAGACTGTGCTCAGCAATTACCCACAAACACGTTGATGCCTGTGCCTGATGGTGGATAGAGAGTTCTGAAGGCATCTCCATGTTATCCTTCAGTACTTCCTTGGAGGAAGAGAGGGACCAGCTGTGCTAAGCAGAGGCTCCAAGAAACACTTCTGGGAAGAGATTTGAGGGCTCTCAATCTATGGCCTCAGTGACTGCAATAGATTTTAACTCATTCCCCTCAAATACACCTGCATGGTATGGCCTTTTGGACATGCAAATCTGAAAATCTCCTTCATTTTTTTTTTCAGTCTTTTATTAGATGGTTCCTCACTCTGTAGAGAATGGACATTGAAGAAAGTGGTGGTGGTTATGGTTTAGTTGCTAAGTCGTGTCCAACTCTTGCAACTCCATGGACTGTAGCCTGCAAAGCTCCTCTGTCCATGGGATTCTCCAGGCAAGAATACTGGAGTGGGTTTCCATTTCTTCTCCAGGAGATCTTCCTGACCCAGGAATCGAACCCGGGTATTCTGTGTTGCAGGCAGATTCTTTACCAACTGAGCTACAAGGAAAGCCCCATTGACGAAGGTACAAAGTCCTTTTCCTGGCCTGGGCCCCACTTACTTGTCAAATCTCATTTCTTTCTACCTGTCACCTTTCCCCTTCAACTCTAGGAAAGCCTGATCCCAGTTGGGAGTCAAGGAGCCACGAAGTTCAATCTCTTCTGGAAGACATTTCAAAGCCTGCTGGTCCTCAGGCAGCTGTCAGGTAGAGTTGCATTGTGGGACATAGATGGGATTTACTTCTAGCAACCCCACCAGGTTCTCATGGTGAAAAGCCAAGAAAGATAATCTCTGGCTCTGGCTGGAGGAGGGGGAAAGTGCTCATTTAAAAACAGTCCAGAGGCCTTGTCTCTAGGAGACAAACTTCCTTTTTTAAATTGAGATACAATTAACATAAACTATTCCGTAAGTTTGAGGTACACAATGTGTTGTAAAGGTGTGCAATGCAATATAATCACTGCAACAGCAAGAGTTTACCACAGTCTTATCTCACCTGGGGGAGGGATATTTCTCCCACTGCAGCTCCTCTGGCCTTTCTGCATCACTTAAAGGAAGGAGGCAAGGTAAGAAAACAAAGTCAGCTGGGAAACTCATGTGAATTCCAAGCAGTCTGGGAGTCGGAAGGCTTTAGAGGAGAACCCAGAAGAGAAGTGAACTCATCTGCAGGACCAAACCTGGGCTGACCTGCAGGGGTTAGAATCCCACTGACCTCCAGGTTACCTCAGTCTTTTGTAATTCCTAACTCAGACCTTTGTGCACTTCACTGAAGAGTAAAGCAGCCCTGTCTGAAAGTGGGGCTTCCCAGATGGCGGCAGTGTGAAAGAACCCACCTGCCAGTGCAAGAGACACAAGAGACATGTATTTGATCCTTGGATCGGGACGATCCCCTGGAGGAGGAAATGGCAACCCACTCCAGTATTCTTGCCTGGAAAATTCTATGGATGGAGGAACCTGGCGGGCTATAGACCATGACATCACAGAAGAGTCAGGCTGAGCACGTGTGGCGTGTTCTGAGGGTGGGAGGGAGTCCAGCAAGAAATGCCCAGGCAACAGCTCCTCCCACAGCAATGCCACTTCCCAGGTGACTACCAGGAAGCCTGGAATGACCTTCCTGGTCCCCACATTCAGAGATGGCGCTGAAGGGTCAGTCTATGCTTGGGGTCACTAATCAGGGGTCCAAGATAAGGAATTTATCTGCAAGCCTGGAGCATACGTAGACACATGCAGTTTTCTGAGATCATGGGATTCATTATATTCTATCAGATCTCTGAGAGCCTGTTAACCAGAAAGGAAAGTACCACTAACCAGAAGCCTTTTCTTTACAGTGTGCCCTGAAATGGATGTTCCTAAAGAAAGCTATTGAAAACAAAATAAACCCATCTACTAAGCCAGAGAACAGCATCTCTCACCAGATGGAATGAAACTCAGAAAACATAATGGAAGCAATGGGTATGTGGGTTACATGTAAAATTAGAAGCATCTTCATGGCATATCTGTGACCTCTCCCTCACCTGCCTCCACATCACAACCACCATAAATAAGGTGAAAACACTCTCAATCTACTGGAAGAACATTTTCAATGTAAAGGCCAAACAATATAAATGTACACCTATAAGGAAAAAGCAAATCTCTCAACAATAATAACAAAATAGCTTAAAAATTATAAACAAGTTAGTCTATAAAAAATGCAGATGACCAGTAAATATGAAAAGCCAATCAGTGTCACAAAAGGCTGTGAAAAATATGTATTGTTTTTCTTCTAAAGAATTGACAAGAGTTTAAAAAGTAAATAAAATTGATATTGATGAGTGTCTAAGCACGGATTCTCAACTCCAGCTACACAGTGGAATAACCCAGAGAACTTTTTAAAATATTGATGCCAACATCTGCTTCTGACCATGAAGGATTAACTGCTATGGGAATTGTGCTTCCACCATAAACAGCTAGAAAACCAGACAAATACATGAAACAACTGGTTCCAGATACTGGACAACAAGCAGAAGAGGCCTGTTATCCCTGAGGGAAGAGAAACAAAAGACATGAGCCCCACAATTGTCCAGTTTGCTGCCTGGAGGCAGTTTCCAGGACACGGGGCAGAACAGAGAACCCTAATCGAACCAAAATGAGCTGAAGACAGCCATCAGAGTTCCAGGAAGCTAATTTGCAGGACTAAAATTTGCAAGGCAGAATGCTGAAAAGGAAGAGGTTGCAGAAAGAGCTCTAGAGATCTGCAAAGAACCCACTCAAATCTTTGACTGATTAGTGAAGTCTAAATGCATGAGGAAAACTCCATGAGCTGAATAGGTAAGAAGAGAGAGGGGCAAAAAAACAGTAGGCTGAACCATCCTGGGAGCTCATAGGACTGTTAACAGAGGATATAGTCATCCACAAGGTATTGGCTTAGTAATGGGACTAAATTAGCCCTAGACTAAGTTACTGTAGGCTTTCTCTGCCAAAGCATAAAAGCAATTTTGCAGAGGCTCAGACTGGTGCTAAAAAATTTAACTGCATGCCAGAAAAAAAAAAAAAGTTGCCTGCTAATTAAAGGATTACAATAAAATCCAAAATCCAGCATTATACAATGCACAATGCAGAGCATCCAATAAGTCAACAGCAAATACAGAAGCTGGAAAATATGATCCACTAAGCAGACACTGAAATGACAGATATTATGACATCATCAGACAGGACACTGAAACAGGTATTATAAATACTCTCTGACAATTCAATAATATAAAGGAAAACATTAACATGATGAGAAGTTAAATGAAAGATATAAAAGACCCAAGTGGAACTTTAAGAGATGAAAAAACGCATTATCCAACAACAGAAAATACACCAAAAGGAATTGGCAGCACATTAGACATGTAGAAGAAATCATCAATGAACATGGAAACATAGCAATAGAAATGAACCAAAATGAAATACAGAATGAATGTTTATGCTGAAACTGATGCTGAATTAATTAATTAATTAACCAGTGTTTATATGCAGGTCAGGAAGCAACAGTTAGAACTGGACATGGAACAACAGACTGGTTCCAAATAGGAAAAGGAGTTCGTCAAGGCTGTATATTGTCACCCTGCTTATTTAACTTATATGCAGAGTACATCATGAGAAACGCTGGACTGGAAGAAACACAAGCTGGAATCAAGATTGCCGGGAGAAATATCAATAACCTCAGATATGCAAATGACACCACCCTTATGGCAGAAAGTGAAGAGGAACTAAAAAGCCTCTTGATGAAAGTGAAAGAGGAGGGTGAAAAAGTTGTCTTAAAGCTCAACATTCAGAAAACGAAGACCATGGCATCCAGTCCCATCACTTCATGGGAAATAGATGGGGAAACAGTGGAAACAGTGTCAGACTTTATTTTTTTGGGCTCCAAAATCACTGCAGATGGTGACTGCAGCCATGAAATTAAAAGACGCTTACTCCTTGGAAGAAAAGTTATGACCAACCTAGATAGCATATTCAAAAGCAGAGACATTTCTTTGCCAGCAAAGGTCCGTCTAGTCAAGGCTATGGTTTTTCCAGTGGTCATGTATGCATGTGAGAGTTGGACTGTGAAGAACGCTGAGCGCCGAAGAATTGATGCTTTTGAACTGTGGTGTTGGAGAAGACTTCTGAGAGTCCCTTGAACTGCAAGGAGATCCAACCAGTGCATTCTAAAGGAGATCAGCCCTAGGTGTTCTTTGGAAGGAATGATGCTAAAGCTGAAACTCCAGTACTTTGGCCACCTCATGCGAAGAGTTGACTCGTTGGAGAAGACTCTGATGCTGGGAGGGATTGAGGGCAGGAGGAAAAGGGGATGAGAGAGGATGAGATGGCTGGATGGCATCACCGACTCGATGGACGTGAGTTTGAGTGAACTCTGGGAGACGGTGATGGACAGGGAGGCCTGGCGTTCTGTGATTCATGGGGTCGCAAAGAGTCGGACACAACTGAGTGACTGAACTGAACTGAACTGAACTGCGAAACATCATAAGCATCAGTACTTATTAAACAATATCAAATCCCAAGAAAGGTGAAATAAATATGGGAGGGAATGACAACTGAAGAATTTTCCAAATGTGGTGAAAATTACAAACACACAGATCCAAAAAGCTCCATGAATCTAAACAGAAGAAACAAAAAAAATCACCTCAAAGAACAACACAATGAAATTTCTGAAAACCAATGATAAAACTTTTTGAAACAGATAGGAAAAAAAATTCACAGTAAACACAGGAACAAGCAAATCACAGCAGACTTTTCATAGAAGTCATGCAAAACAGAAGATAATGAGCGATTTTTGTAGCAGTGAAAGAAATAAGTGTAAATGCAGAATTTATTACCTAATGAATTAAAAAAAATAAAGATGGAATAAAATAAAAACTTTGCAAACAAAAGACAAAGGAATACACTTCCATCAGATGTGTGCTATTAAAAAATGTTAAAGGAAATCCTTTAAGCCAAAACAAGTGATACGAGGTAGAAATTTGGATCTATATAAAGGAATGAAGATTATGGAAACTGTTGATTATGCAGGTAATTAGAAAAGATATTCTCTTCCTTTTTTTAGCTTTCTTAAGTTAAAGAGTTGTTTAAATTAAAAAGTAGCAACTATGTAATAGGTTTATAACACATAAAGCTGTATGATAATAGTACAAAGGCTAAAAGGGGAAATGTAAGTAAAAATAAAAGAAATTGTAAATAAAATGAAATCCTAAATCATACTTAATAATCATATCAAATAAAACTGGTGAAGAGGGGAAAAGTTCAAAAACAGATAAGCAGAAAATTCTGCCAGGCTCCTCTGTCCATGGGATTCTCCAGGCAAGAATACTAGAGTGGGTTGCCATTTCCTTCTCCAGGGGATCTTCCTGACCCAGGGATCGAACCCAGGTCTCCTGCATTGCAGGCATGCGCTTTAACCTCTGAGCCACCAGGGAAGCCCTTATAACAAGCTAGTAGGTATTAATTATAACAATAGCTATATTAAATTAAATTATTTACCAGCCTAATTAATATGCTGAGCAATTATTAGATTGGCTAAGAAAAGTAAAACCCTACTGATTTAAGGATGCGCTTGCCACAAGAAACCCAGTATAAATATAAATATATGATATGTTAAAAGTAAAAAAATAGAAAAAGATACACTATGCTAACACTAATCCGCAGGCAGATGGCACATCTATTGATAGCAAAGTAATTTCAGAATGAAAAATATTATCAGAGATATAAAAGGATTTCCATAAAGGTAATAAAATAAATTAATCAGAAAGATATAACAGTCCTAGATTTGTGTAAACCAAATAACAGAGATTTAAAAAGCATTAAGCTATAACTGATAGAACTGCAAGAAGAAACATACAAATCCACAATTATATTGGGATATCCCAACACTTGTCTCTCAGGAATTGAAAAATAAATGGAAAAATAAGTATAAGAGCAGACAATTCTAAATCCACATCTAAATCAATTTGACTAAGTTGATACACATGGAAAACATAATTCAAAAGTAGCAGAATACAAATCAAGTTCAAGTGTACATAAAATATCCACTAAGGCACATTATATTCTGGGTTATAAAACATCTTAAAATATTTAAGCAAAGTGAAATCATAAAGAATATGCTTTCTGACCATAGCAGAGTCAGACTAGAAATCAATAACAAAATCATATCTGAAAAATCACACAAATATTTAAAAATGTAAAGATAATTTAAATAACCTCTGTTTAAGAAAAGCAACAATTAAAGTTATAAAATGTTTTTGAACTAAATGAAAATTTTAAAAAAATGTATCAGTATTTGCAGGATGCTGTTAAAGAAATGGTTAGTTAAACCATGGTACATCCAAATGACACAATAATCTGATTTTTTTTAATATTGCAATGTTCAGATCTATAATTTTTGGTTGGAAAAATTATCCATGAGATATTGTTGAGTGAAAAAGTAAGTTATGGGAAGCATGTTTCATATTTCATTTGTATAACATTTTTATGGAGGAAGTGTATGTTTACCATCAATGTGTACATTGATGGTCATCAAAATGTTTACACAAGGTTACTTCTCAGTGGAAGAATTTCAGATCACTTTTTTTTTTTTCTTTTTAAGCATATGTGAATTTCATAAAGCAAAGTATATTTATTGTCAGAAAAAATAATAAACTATATCTTAAATGATAAAAAGTGAAAAATCATTCACATACTCAAGACATTTGCCAATTGAACCCTATGCTCCAGGACTTTTCTAGGCAGTAGAATAAAGATATGAATGAATAGAAGTTATTATTTAAGTTCACATCTCCTCTTTTCCCCTTCTTGGCAATCACATTGTGAGAACCGAGCTGACAGTTCTGTGTCCCCATTTCTTCATCTGTAAAGGTGGGTGGAATAAGTGTACACCTAAAGCGTCCGCCTCTGTGAAAACAGAGTGATCCCAGCCCAGTTCCAAGGAGAAATGGGCACTTTCAATCAGAGAAGGGTCCCCGTTTTCCTGAGACAGCCTTAGTTCTTCCGCTGGAGAACACGGCAGAGATTCAGAAAGGTCTGCATAATCAATGGGAGGACCTTGAAGGCTCAGGCAGCAAGAAAGTTCACAGAGCCCTGGTCAGGCCAATTTTTTAATTTACCAAAATACAGCATTAAAAAAAAAAAGACTATCAGTAACATTATCTCATGAAACAAAGAGTTCCAAAAAAGTCAGACAGACATTAACCTTAGAATAATACTGTTTTAAAAATAGGTTGATAAGCTTTATTTGCCATGTTGCCCTTCGCTTGTCTCATTTAGCCATGGACCAATGAAAACATCCCAGTATGGACCCGCAGTGGTCCCTTGGACCATGCTTGGAAACCACTGATACCTACTATCTTGTGAAACCTGAAAGTGATGGAGAGTTTTAAAGGATTTTAAGAAGAAGAAGAACAGGGTCAAATTTGTAATTTACAGAGTTCATTTTGGCCTCAATATTCAGGAGAGATTGTATGTAGGGGATTTGGAGTCAGGGAGGTCAAATAAGAAGTGCTTTTAATTGTCTAAGCAGAAGGAACATCTTATGTTAAAGAAGAGGATTGAGAGGTATTACCTTACACCAGTCAGAATGGCCATTATCAAAAAATCTACAAACAGTAAATGCTAGAGAGAGCGTGGAAAAAAGGGAACCCTCCTACATTGTTGAGTGGGAATGTAAATTGTTACAGCCACTATGGAGAATGGTATGGAGGTTTCTTCAAAAACTAAAAATAGAACTACCATATGACCTAGAAATCCCTCTACTGGGCCTATATCCAAGGAAAGTCCTCATCTGAAAAGATGCATACACAGCAATATTCACTGCAGCTCTATTTACAATACCAAAGACATGTAAGCAATCTAAGTGTCTATCAATCAATGAAAGGATAAAGAAGGTGTGGTAATAGACACAATGGAATAGTATTTGGCCATAAAAAAGAACAAAATAATGCTATTTGCAGCAACTTGGATGAACTAGAGATGGCCATGCTGAGGGAAGTCAGAAAAAAGACAAATACGATATCACCTGATATGTGGCATCTAAAAAATTGGTACTAATAAACATAATATTTACAAAATGGAAATAGAGTGCAGATATAGAAAAAAACTTATGATTACCAAAGGGAAAGAATAAACTGGGAGGTTGGAATTGACATAAATGTCCTCTATATGCAAAACAGATAACTAGTGAGAAGATTTTATATAGCACAGGGAACCCTACTCCATACTCTGGAATGACCTATATGGAAAAGAATCTAAAATAGAATGGATATATGTATGTGTATAACGGATTCACTTTGTTGTACAGCTGAAACTAGCACAACATTGTAAATAAACTACATTCCAATAGAATTTAAAAAGTTAAGACCATTGAGTATTCCTCTAATGTGACAACTGTTTTGACTTTTGTCTCCCTTTCGACTGAAATTTTAAGTCGCCAATAAAAGCCTAAGTTAGTTCTTTGGTCTTCATACTTTGGGTAATTGCTAACAATGTCATGTGTAACTGAGGCTAATGCTAGGCAAGTGTTTCTGTCTAATGCATTCTTTAGGTATTTCTTTGGACCTCTGCAGGATATCTTAAGGCTTTCCTTACACTCAATCTTTGAGATTAGTTTTTCAATCTTCTTTTTATTGGTTGGGAGTTTAGACAAATTGGTATATCTTACAGGCAGTGCTGCTCTGGCCTATATGTGTCACTATATATTAGACTTGATTTACATTGTTGAAAAACTTAATATAGTATTATAGTTGGTATTTTGTTAGAATATGAGAATGCATTTTAAGGACATTTTCTAAACTGATTTTATTCTTTTCTGAACAAAATGAGTTAGGATTAAGAGTGTCTTTTGACATGAATTTTTTTTTCTCTTTTATGTAAATGAGAATTTTGGTACTGAAAATTGAAATTTTCTTGAAAATAATATTTTCAAAATCAAAGTTATTCTCAAAATAACTTTTATCCATGCACCTCAGTTTCTACTTTGTATATGATGTGTTCAAACCACTTGAATATTTTAACAGTTATTGAATTGGCCAAAAAGTTCATTGAGGTTAAACTTTTGGGCCAATCGAATACAAAAGAAAGTGTTCCTGGAAAACAATGAGAAGAATGAATGATCACCATCTATTACCGTTTGTGAAGGAAAAGTGAGCAGTAGCACTGGAGCAGATATGACTGTTTTTTGTTTTAAAAGTATTCCCTTAATTCGATGGTGCTCAATGATTGAGAAATAAATAGTGGTTCCTCCTGTAGCTCTGGTTTTGTAGAATGGATATGTTTAATTTTGAAAGAATATCCTTCATTGAATGGCTTTAATTTCAGCAAACATTTGTAGAGTATTTACTATGCACTAGGCCTGAAATATATGGGCTTCCCAGGTGGCACAGTGATAAAGAATCCTGCTGCCAATGCAGGAGACATAAGAGACCCAGGTTCGATCCCTTGTCAGGGAAGATTCCTTGGAGAAGGAAATGGCAACCACCTCCGGCATTCTGGCCTAGGAAATCCCATGGACAGAGGAGCCTGGTGGGCTATAGTCCATGGGGTCTCAGACAGTCAGACATGACTGAGCCCACATGTGCACCCACAGGAAAGAAATGTTTGCTGTGAAGAGGAAGAGAAGTAGAGGTAAATTCAACATAGTTTCTACTAGGAAAGAACTCACTGTCTAGTGATGGGGCCAAGTATGCAACAGGACTATCTGTTACAAAGCAGAACCAACTGAGGATTGCACTTAATAATAACTGTGGATCATATTTTCCTAAAGATAAAGGTTACCTCTCATTTACAGCACTTTCCAAAGACTTGTCATCAGGGAAAAGACCAGTTACTGATAATGAGTATTAAAGATTCTGGACTGCAAACAATAAGGGTTAGTTTTTATGCGTACAGGCTTCCCTGGTGTCTCAGATGGTAAAGAATCTGCCTGCAATGGAGGAGACCCTGGGTTCGATCCCTGGGTTGGGAAGATCCCCTGAAGAAGGGAATGGCAACCCACTTCACTATTCTTGCCTGGAGAAGTCCATGGACAGTGAAACCTGGCAGGCTACAATCCATAGCGTTGCAGAGTTGGATATGACTGAGGACTAACACTTTCACTTTCATTTTCAGTATCTAACACAGACCAGGCACCAAGTAAGTGCTCAATAAGACTCTGTTAAATTAATGAACTCTGAGTTAGCGAACGACTAATTAAATGCCAAGAAACATTGTGGAACTCACAATTCAACATGACTGAAATAATTCAATGTAATGAGAGAAGTCTTTAATAATCACGTTGCCAGAGTGAGGAAGTGAGGAAAGAGAGAACTACATGAAGGCTGTCAAAAGGAATAAGCTTCCAGTAATAAATAGCGACTAGCAATGTAATGTGATGCTTCCTAAGGCCCACCTGACTTCACGTTCCAGGATGTCTGGCTCTAGGTGAGTGATCACACTATCGTGATTATCTGGGTCATGAAGATCTTTATTGTACAGTTCTTCTGTGTATTCTTGCCACCTCTTAATATCTTTTGCTTCTGTTAGGTCTATACTGTTTCTATCCTTCATTGAGCCCATCTTGGCATGAAATGTTCCCTTGGTATCTCTAATTTTCTTGAAGAGATCTCTAGTCTTTTCCATTCTATTGTTTTCCTCTATTTCTTTGCACTGATCACTGAAGAAAGCTTTCTTATCTCTCCTTGCTATTCTTTGGAACTCTGCATTCAAATGGGTATGTCCTCCCTTTTCCATTTTGCTTTTGGCTTCTCTTCTTCTCTCAGTTATTTGTAAGCCCTCCTCAGACAATCATTTTGCCTTTTTGCATTTCTTTTTCTTGGAGATGGTCTTGATCCCTGTCTCCTGTACAATGTCATGAATCTCCATCCATAGTTCATCAGCCACTCTATCAGATCTAGTCCCTTAAATCTATTTCTCACTTCCACTGTATGGCCATAAGGGATTTGATTTAGGTCATACCTGAATGGTCTAGTGGTTTTCCCTACTTTCTTCAATTTAATTCTGAATTTGGCATAAGGAGTTCATGATTTGAGCCACAGTCAGCTCCCAGTCTTGTTTTTGCTGACTGTATAGAACTTCTCCATCTTTGGCTGCAATTGACCATCTGGTGATGTCCATGTGTAGAGTCATCTCTTATGTTTTGGAAGAGGGTGTTTGCTATGACCAGTGCATTCTCTTAGCAAAACTCTATTAGCCTTTGACCTGCTTCATTCTGTACTCCAAGGACAAATTTGCCTATTATTCTTGGTGTTTCTTGACTTCCCACTTTTGCATTCCAGTCACCTATAATGAAAAGAATATCTTTTTTGGGTGTTAGTTCTAAAAGGTTTTGTAGGTCTTCATGGAACCGTTCAACTTCAGCTTCTTCAGCATTACTGCTTAGGGCATGGACTTGGATTACTATGATATTGAATGGTTTGCCTTAGAGACAAACAGAGATCATTCTGTCGTTTTTGAGATTGCATCTAAGTACTTCATTTTGGAATCTTTTGTTGACTATGATGGCTACTCCATTTCTTCTAAGGGATTCTTGCCCACAGTAGTAGATATAATGGACATCTGAGTTAAATTCACCCATTCCAGTCCATTTTAGTTTGCTGATTCCTAAAATGTCAACATTCACTCTTGCCATCTCCTGTTTGACCACTTCCAATTTGCCTTGATTCATGGACGTAACATTCCAGGTTCCTATGCAATATTGCTCTTTACAGCATCGGACCTTGCTTCTATCACCAGTCACATCCACAACTGGGTGTTGTTTTTGCTTTGGCTCCGTCCCTTTATTCTTTCTGGATTTATTTCTCCACTGATCTCCAATAACATATTGGGGACCTACCAACCTGGGTAGTTCATCTTTCAGTGTCCTATCTTTTTGTCTTTTCATACTGATCATGGGTTTCTCAAGGCAAGAATACTGAAGAAGTTTGCCATTCCCTTCTCCAGTGGACCACATTTTTTTTGCGGGGGGTGAGGGGTGGGAGGTGCTCCAAAAATCACTGCAGATGGTGACTGAAGCCACGAAATTAAAAGATGCTTGTTCCTTAGAAGGAAAGTTATGACCAACCTAGACAGCATATTAAAAAGCAGAGACATTACTTTGTCAACAAAGGTCCATCTAGTCAAGGCTGTGGTTTTTCCAGTAGTCATGTATGAATGTGAGAGTTGGACTATAAAGAAAGCTGAGCACTGAAGAATTGATGCTTTTGAACTGTGGTGTTGGAGAAGACTCTTGAGAGTCCCTTGACTGCGAGGAGATCCAACTAGTCCATCCGAAAGGAAATCAGTCCTAAATATTCATTGAAAGAACTGATGCTGAAGCTGAAACTCCAATACTTTGGGCACCTGCTGTGAAGAACTGACTCATTTGAAAAGACCCTGATGCGGGAAAGATTGAAAGCAGGAGAAGAAGGGGACAACAAAGAATGAGATGGTTGGATGGCATCACCGACTCAGGGGACATGAGTTTGAGTAAATTCTGGGAGTTGGTGATGGAGAAGAGAGGCCTGGCTGCTGAACTGAATTGAACCGAGCAATGTGTTGTAAATATGATATATATGATTGACATCACTGTATGTTATAGGTGAAGGTTGTTCAGAGAGTAAATTCTAAGTGTTCTCATAAAAAAAAAAAATTTTTTTTCTCTTTAACTTTGTGTCTCTATGAAACGATGAATATTCTCTAACTTATTGGGGTAGTCATTTCATGATGTAAGTCAAATCATTATGCTGTACATCTTAAATTTACACAGTGCTGTATGTTAGTTATATCTCAATAAAACTGGAAGAAAAAAAGCCAATCAAGTAACCTTTGAGGCAGGGCTTGAAAAATACACCCAGTACTAATGTTTTTGCATACTCAAAAGGGACCTCAAAAAAAAATAAAAAAGAAAGAAAGAAAGAAAGAAAGAAAAATCAGGGCCTATGTATAAATTAAGCAAACAGAATGATTTCATATTCAGCCTGGCCAGATAAAAATCCTGAGAGTTACTTACTAAGCCTAACAGTCTGAAGTTGCTTTGTAATCAAATAAAGCCCCTCATAGGTGGTTTTAGTCTTCCTTCGTTCAGCAGTGTCCACCCACCGCTGCAGCCAGGCTGGTCTCTTCTCTGCCAGAGTTGGGTCATTCTTCATTCTGCCACCAGTCACATATGTATATGTACCTGCATGCATACTCAGTCATGTACAACTCTTTGCAATCCCATGGATTGTAGCCCTCCAGGCTCCTCTGTCCATGGGATTTCCCAGGCAAGAATACTGGAGTGGGTTGCCATTTCCTTCTCCAGGGGATCTTCCCAACCCAAGGACTGAACCTGCATCTCTTGTGTCTCCTGCATTGGCAGGCAGATTCTTTACCACTCAGTCACCTGGGAAGCCCAGTCACGTGTAAGGCACCCTAACTGAACTTCACTGATGAGCAATGAGGGACTACAGAATTTTCCGGAGGAGGAGACTGACATGACTCATTCATATTTTAGAGCGCAATGAAGATAAGTTTCTGTAACGAAATGTAAATCTACATGCTTTAACAAAGAGCAAAATAAAAGTGACTAAAGTAAAATAACTTTATTCTTTCTCTTGCATGTTAAAGTCTGAAGTGGTAGATGGTCCCTGAGCATTAGGAAACACAGTCCTCCAGTGACCCAGACTCCTTCCATTTTGGTGTCCCATCTTCCACTGTGGTGTTGCCTTTATTTACAGAGAAAAATCTACTCACCATCATTGCGTACACGTTCTTACTCACAGGATACAAGAAAGAGGAAGTAGAGGCCAAGTGGCATGATGTAGAAATTACACATGTCATCTCTTCTACCCACATCTGTTCAGACAGAATCCAGTCACATAGCATACCTCACTGCAAGCAAGGTAGCCTCTAGCTAAACAATCCTGCCACCAACTAGAACTTGGAATTCTATTATAAAAAGAAGGAATACTAGGGAACACTTGGCTATCTCTAATATGCTTTCTGAACAGCTGACTCATTGGCAAAGACCCTGATGCTGGGAAAGATTGAAAGCAAAAGGAGAAGAGGGTAGCAGAGGATGAGATAGTTGGATGGTATCACCTACTCAATGGACATGAGTTTGAGCAAACTCTGGGAGAGAGTGAGGGACAGGGAGGCCTGGTGTGCTGCAGTCCATGGAGTTGCAAAGGGTCGGACACAGCTTAATGACTGAACAACAACAAATATACTTTCCTTCCTTTCCCCTCTGAACTGCCGTAAGCTATACTGTTTCAGCCATGACATCGACCTACTAATATGTGAATACAGAACCAGAGCCTTGCAGATAAAGCAATGTGTGTTGGGAGCGTGTATGTGTGTTGTGAGTATGTTTGTGGGGGAGGGATCACTATTTTTTATGCACCTATAAATAGTACACCCATGCCATGATAAGTGGTTTACTGTGTGCTTAGTTGCTCAGTTGTGTCTGACTTTTTGAGACCCATGGACTGTAGCCTGCCAGACTCCTCTGTCCATGGGATTCTCCAGTTAAAAATACTGGAGTGGGTAGCCATTCGCTTCTCCAGGGGATCTTCTCGACCCAGGGACCCAACCCAGGTCTCCTGCATTGCAAGTGGGTTCTTTACCATCTGAGTTACTGCAGGAAGCCCAGGTGCTTTACATACCTTATTAAAACCAGTTCTCAAAATAACAATAAAAAGTGAAAATGAAGTCGCTCAGTCATGTCCAACTCTTTGCAACCCCATGGACGGTAGCCTACCAGGCTCCGCGGTCCATGGGATTTTCCAGGCAAGAATTTTCCTTCTCCAGGGGATCTTCCCAGCCCAGGGATCGAACCCGGGTCTCCTGCATTGCAGGCAGACGCTTTACCATCTGAGCCACTCTCAAAATAACAATAAAAGGTAGGTATTAATTACTATCCCCAATATAGCTGAGGAATCAAGGTTTGAAAAATATATGGTACAAAACTGATAAGTAGTAGAAACTGGATTTGCTCTCAGATATATTTAATTCCAATTTTCTTTCCCTACAGCGTTTTCTACTTAAAGTCTTTTTCTGAACTGATGATAAATTTAAGACTCCTTTTTCCTTTCTGGCATATGCAAATCAAATTATTTTTTCCTGATCCTTAATAATTATCCATGACTGCAGGGAAACTCAATCCATACATTGTCTAATTTCTTGTCCTTGAATAACCTGAAATTGAATATAGTATGGTGTTTCATGACTAACCAATATCTGAGAAACTGTGGTAATTTTAGCAAATACTAGATTTCCTATTCCAGGGACCACACAAGGAAAGCCAAGTCTTCTTTTTTGTTTGGCTTTTGGGTTTTTTTTCAATCTTCATTTTATTTTTAAAAAAATCAACTGAGAAAACATTCTGTTTGGTTCCAAATGTCCAACTATCTTTCTACATTCTAAAACTCCACACATGTTCTTGATGATGCATGAGAATTCCTATCTACATTTCATAAACAGCAATGAATATCCTCCACTACTTCGGACAAAGAGGATCCCAATCTATGAAACAGGTCCCCAGATCACTCTTTCCACGGGGCCAGGATGCAATTTGCTAGCAAATTGGAGTCAGAATTGGATTTTTAAAGAGAACCTTCCCACAGTTATAAACATCCTTAATTTTTACAGCAATACATTGACTTCAAACTGGACTCCTAATTATTGCAATATTTCCTTTAAAAGCCTGCATTGTAGATTCAGCAAGGTCCAGACATCTGCTTCAAATCCAGAAATTTCTTTCCTTTCTCAAAAAGGTTGCTCTCCTCCAATTAGCCTCACCAGAACGGCAGGAGCAAGTGGAGCTCTGCGGATGGGGTTTCGTATTTACTGGGCACATTCCAGTCTCACCAGCCTTCTGCCACGAGGAACCGTAATAACCACTTTGCCTGCTGGACCCAGGACCAAATGGCTTTTGAAGTACAAAACAGATATGACTTAAGCCTTTTTAAAATATCCCTTTGCAAACTTTGGGTTTTTCATAAGTAAATGCAATTTCCCTAAGACAACACATTCTTTGACATTTCTATTGGCCGCAAATTTTAAGTATTGGTGGGAGAAAACTTTTGTTGTTGTTGAGGCCTACCTTTACATACCTGAAGTCAAAATTCTGGAGGCTGCTTGCCTGCAATTGGTTTGAGGCAGTAACTGCTGCCCCAAACCCAGAGAGCTACAGTCATGATGAATATTTTGATTAATACTTAAACTTGTCTTTCATACCTGATGATTCTAAAGCTCCCAATGAATGTCCTTATACTAAATGCCAATATGGTTAAATGACTTATTCTAACTTAAGTCTACCTTCTCTAAGAGTCTTGTGCTAAAAAAGTATAGATCTGGGCTTCATACAAATGTAGATTTAGAGCACAACTATACTACTTATTAGAAATGGTCTTATCTGAGACTTTTACGTTCTGGGCTCAGTCAACCTTGGGTCTCATTTTTCCCCGTCTGTAGAATGGAGGAGATTGGGAATTTTAAGAGTCAATGTGAATCATGTATCTCTCACCAGTTTATCTCCAAGCTGAGAACTGATTGTTCGCAGATTCAAGGAGAAAAAGAAATCAATTTCACTTGATAAAGTGAGTTTAGGGAATGAGGCTTGAGTATGGTATATTCAATTAGAGTTGTCCATGGAGAAGGGAATGGCTACCCACTCCGGTATTCTTGCCTGGAGAATTCCATGAACAGAGGAGCCTGGTGAACTATAGTCCATGGGGTCACAGAGTCAGACACAAATGAGGAACTACATTGGTTGATTAGAGTTGTGACTCTGGGGCTCAGAGGAGAAACCTGGGCTGGAGATAAGATTACTTGTGGAAATCATTAGCTGACTTCCCGTAATCGAAGCCATGAGAAAAGATGAGATCACACAGAGTTTGTTTAGACTGAGAAAAGAAAAGGCAGAGATTCAGATGGGCAGGGCAGAAGGATCTGGGCAGGGGTCTGAGTCACATCCAGGCCGAGAATATACTCCATTATGGACGTATATTGGCTGGGAGAGGCTTTCCCTGCTCAGCTTGTTGGAGACTTTCCTTAGATCCAGGGGCAAGACCAGTAACTCTGCGTGGCTTGGTTAGAGGGTGAGGTGCGATTGTGGTATCCTTGTAGCCACACATTTTATGCAGTGGTGGATTCTTGCTATCAGTTAGCTTCAACACTCCAAAAATACTAAGTAATAACACTCTGTAGTCCATGTCACCCCAAAATTCCAATGCATCAACAACTTTCTTTAAATTGTCTTGTTTGTTGGATTTTGTTATGCACACCAATATCAGTTTGTGGAATCTCCCAGGAAAAGTCTTTTGTCAAACATAGGTCTCAGTTTTCATTTTAGAAGAAAATGTCCTCAGAGTTTATGTGTATCCTTTCTAACCAGAAATTCAGTTCATCTAACTAAACCAAGGAAGTTAGTTTGCCAGAGGTCCAGGATTGCTCTGGCAAAGCTGAAGCTCTTTGTGGGCAAGGCTACGACTCACTTATGTAGCTCATGCACTGCTCGACTCTGGGGCTTCCACTTACAATAGATTTTATGTGATCATTGTCACATAGCATTTGAGCAAAGGTCATCTCCTAAAGTAGAGCAGGGTATAGTCTACACAACCATATACAGCAGTCCTAAATCCACCCAAGGTTCTTTTCTTGCTTTCAATACAGCCAACCAGACACCAGGGCTCAGCCAACATTCCAGCTGCAGACAGCTTATTAGCTTCAGAAGACAAGCATCGTCTCTCCAGTCCATGGATGAGGCCACAGAGATCTGGTCAGAGGGATGGAAGGAATTATGCAGGGTTCTCCCACCCACTGAGTTATAGCTAGGGCCAAGGAGATCTGTCTTTGGCAGCAGCTGGGGCTGATTTCTCAGAGCACTGGTCAATCCCTTGTCCTCGTTAGTAAAGTTTCTGAAAGCCTTACAATTGAGTCTGAGCATGAGAATTAGCCAGCTAAGTGGGCTCCCCTTTCATGGACTTAGTTTCTTCCTCCTCTAGCTCCATCTCCCTCCCATGATCTGGACTTAATGCTAAAAACCAATATAGAGGACATGCCTTTGAGGCATGAGTGACTAAGAGGCAGGAAGAAAGAGTACACGAGAGAATCTAAAAAGATGTAGAAGACGGCTGGGGTAGGAAAACCATTCTAACCACCTTATCCTGATGATGACCAATGGATGCCCCTAAATCAGACAGCCCTTCTCTAGCTGTATCCTCCAAGATATCTTTCAGGGTTTCATTCCAAATAACTTTGCTCTTCGATCCACAGAATGAGGAAAGTTCTGAAATGCATCTCCATATTGCTGCATTCCGTTTCCCTTTCCCATATGTACCAGCTGATTCCAATAGTGTTTGCTACTCCTACATATACCTGGGGAGGGGGGCTTGCCTGGTGACTCAGATAGTAAAGAATCTGCCTGCAAGGCAGCAGACAAGGCTTTGATCCCTGGGTTGAGAAGATCCCCTGGAGGAGGGCATGGCAACCCACTCCAGTATTCTTGCCTGGACAGAGGAGCCTGATGGGCTACAATCCATGGGATTGCAAAGAGTCAGACATGACTGACTAAGCACAGCACAGCATCTGGGGTTTAGTTGAAGTTAAGGATAGAGAACAGATGTTTATCTTTCAGCCCAAGTGCAAAGGAGTGGTACTGGCTCTCTGGAGTGCTACTTTGAGCAGCATTTTGATGCTTTATCTAGGGGGCTTTGTTTACAGATTCTAAAGCAATGTGTATTTCTCAACCTTTAACGAAGTTATGTCGGCAGTGAGCTAGTTATGTTTGGATCCAATAAGACCCATTACCTGTCTGAGTGCCCTTAAACTTCCCAGTGAGGGTCATGCCATGGCTCATGGGTCATGACCTGCAGTGGAGGAAGGAATTTGGCTGAGCTATTGGGGTGCTCAGTACTGTATGGAGCCGCTTGGGTAGAAAGTGTAATGGTAGGATCTGGCCCCTGATCCTCAAGGAGGTTCTGGTCTACTAGAGGTCTACTACTACTACATACTACTACATATGTATATATATGTAAATATATAGCAACAGCAGATTGGTAACAGCTATGGTACTTTATGCTCACAGGAAAGGATGTGTTCAGTTCTTCCTATGGTCACAAAGATAATATAGAACAAGACTTGGAAGCACTAGAAAGACTATGCATTAGAGAAGGACAAGGAAGAGTGCGTGGGCATTTTGAAGACAGGTCTAGAAACAAGTTAATGGCATGATGTACATCTGGAATGTAGGTAGCATGGCAGAGAGCAAAAGGAACTCAAGCTTTGGGCCAGAAAGTAGAAGCATAATTACCAAGTCAGGGAATGAGGAACTGATGTGGGACATTTCAACAACAGGAGTAACTGGATCACATCTATGCTCTAGAAAGTGTACTCTGTAACATGGAGACTGAACAGTGAGTTGAGAAGCAGGGAGTAAGGTTAGAATGCTTTCCTCTAGGCAATAAATGATGGACTGACTGGATGGTAAGATCAGACCAGCCGAGGCAGAGGAGGCAACAGACAGAATATTTAGGAGCTAGACTCCAGAGAACATTTTGATGATCTGCAGATATGTGGATACTGGGGATAAAGGAGCAAGAGAACCCTAGGCTGACCGCAAGATGCTGCATAACATCAATTCTCTGAATGAAGGATAAGAGGAAAGAGGAGCACACAGCCGGGAGAAGAGCTTGAGGTCTGTACCCCGACCCATGCCTACCACTCCCATCTCAGCCTTAAACGGTGACCAGTATAGAGGGACTTTGTTGGGAGAATGTGGGAAGCATCCAGGCACTGTCGGACCTTCACTATACAGAAAAGTTCTTAGAAATAATGTTCTAGATGCAACTTCTCAGATACTCCAAAAAAGAAAAGAACGGCGAGAACTCTGAATCTCCAATACTTTGGCCACCCGATGTGAAGAGCCAGCTCACTGGAAAAGACCCTGATACTTGGAAAGATTGAGGGCAGGAGGAGAAGAGGGCGACAGAGGCTGAGATGGTTGGATGGGATCATCGACTCAATGGACATGAGTTTGAGCACACTCGGGGAGAGAGTGAAGGACAGGGAAGCCAGGCATGTGCAGTCAGTGAGATTGCAAAGAGTCGGACGTGACTGAGTGACTGAACAATAACAAAGAGTGCTGCTACTAATAACAGCTAAATAATTAAAAAGAGTAATATCTAATGACAATGCAAATGTCTATACAATGAATTTGTTTATTTAATGCTGCTGCTGTTACTATACGTGAGTGTTTTGTCACTTCGGTCGTGTCTGACTCTTTGCGACCCTGTGGACTGTAGCCAGCCAGGCTCCTCTGTCCATGGGATTCTCCAGGCAAAAATACTGGAGTGGGTTGCCATGCCCTCCTCCAGGGGATCTTCCTGATATCGAATAACATATTTTCTTTCTGCATCCTTTTTGCCCCTTCCCTAGGGTCAGACACAAATGCAGTGTTTTAATCTTTCCAATGGTCCTTTGCAAAAGAAGCTTGTCTTGAAGCTTTTATAATAATATATATTTATCTGTTTCAAATGGGGCTTCCATGATAGCTCTGTTGGTAAAGAATCCACCTGCAATGCAGGAGACCCCAGTTCAATTCCTGGGTCGGGAAGATCCTTTGGAGAAGGGATAGACTACCCACTCCAGTATTCTTTGGCTTCCCTTGTGGCTTGGCTGGTAAAGAATCCGCCTGCCATGCAGGAGACCTGGGTTCAATCCCTGGGTTGGGAAAAACCCTTGGAGTAAGGAAAGGCTATCCACTTCAGTATTCTGGCCTGGAGAATTCCATGGGGTCACAAAGAGTTGGACACGACTGAGCGACTTTCACTTTCACTTTCTCTGTTTAAAACACTTTTGGATTAGGTGCCTGTATTTTCATTTGTGTATTCACATATACATTTATATGCATATATATTTGTATATTCCTTTTTAAACTGACACTCTTATCTATCCTGTTAATTTGTCATATTATGAGCTACATATTAAATAAAAATTTAAGGAAGAAAGATAGGCATTCTAATAATTTCCCATATTCTTAAAGACCATTTTGTATAATCTCTAAGAGTGCCTACTACATAAGATCTCAAATAAATATTCATCCAGTCAATTTGTCTAATAGAATTAATACAAAAAATATGCTTATATGGGTAAGGATATAACTTTCACTGTGAAGTGCTTAAGCTAGGAGGAGGCTGAGGCAATAGCAGGAAGGTGAGCGAGGTGATCTCTGGGGCCCTCTTGGTTCTGCTGCTCTCACAGTGCGTGTCTGCTTCACTCCAGGAGGACCATGAAAACACCGACCTGTGAGGGGAACATGGCGTCCTGGTGTGTGTGTGAGGGGTCTCCCTGGGACTTGCCATGGTTGGTTGGGAAGGCAGAGTGGCTGGGAAGTCAGTCTTGGGTCACTTTTTCCCCTAGTTTGGGGAAAAAAGAAAAAATATTCTTTGTACTCTGCATTACTCCATCACCACACTCAAAAGGTCTCCTTGCCAAGTGAAGGTGTCACCTCGAGGGACAAAGCTCTCCATGTGGAGCCCCACACATAGACATTTCTGTTTCTTAATCCAAAAACCTTTACTTTTGATTTAGAGTAAACTGCAAATTTGTCTGAGTGCTACACAAAAACATATGTGCTTTCTATTTTCTTTTCTCTGAGGCCTGGTTCACATATTAAAATAGACAGACATTTGGGGGATGGTCTAAGTATATTCCTTTGCATCAGACAGTCCTGGTTAAAATCCTGCTCTGTCACTATCCGTGTTAAGAAATTTGCTTGACTCTTTGAACCTGCTTCTAAAAATAGACAAACACCACTCTCCTGGTGGAGTTTGGGAGGGGTTAATAGAAGAACAAACATGAGCATCTAAGACAGTTCTTTGGCACAATGTAGGTGTTCAATCGCCAACACCAACTTATGACTTGGTGGCTTTTGCAATACCACACAAGGCTGCCCCCAGAAAGGCACTGTTTCATTTGTTACATGCCTAGCATATAATTATGAACCTTGGTAATCACAGTTATGTGAGACACGGAGAAAGGCTGGGGAGTAGTTTGAGGTGACGCTTCCATGCTGAAGGGCAGTTGGGAAACCTATACAAAGGATGTTCCTAAAGTCACCACAAGGCCAGGGTGCCACAGCTCCCATGCCTGGCAGTCCCTTGATAACCTGGCTGTTTTATCAGTGTGGGCTCAGTTTTTCCTTTGGTTAAACTTCCCCTTTACCACACTGAAAAAAAGCCATTGTCCTCACGAGGAAGAGTTATGCGCTGGGGAAACCACTTCTTCAGGGGAGTTGATTGTGGCCGGTCTATTCCTGGGCTCAGAGCAGAGCCAAAGCGTCCTTCTGAAGAAAGCAATAGTTCTCATGAATCATGTTTTCAGCAAGTCGAGGGCAGTTGACTGAGGGGAGATGTCTGTTCCCTGCTCTACAGGATGCTGGAGCTCATAACTCTTTCTGAGGCTGCAGGATCTGTCTTGTGGGGCAAACACAGGGAGAACAGTGGGGCCTCAGCCCTGTGGTGTGTGGCCTTTGTCTGGAATGCTTACACTTTGGATCAGCTCAAAGATGGGACTAATAAACCTCAGGGCTCAGGGGCCCCTCCTGTTCTATCAATTTCCTTAACCAACTCAGAGCTTTGGGCAGTAGGGAGAAAGTCCTCTTTTCTCTATTGCCCTTTCATGCTTGGTACGCTGGGAGAAGGCTTAGAGTGAAATCCTTGTTCATTTTGGTGGCCTTTGCCTGAAGCCTCAGGACTAGAAGTGGCACTGTGTGAACCCAGACTCTCTCCTACCTTGTGGGGTGGACCCAGGGCAAAGATTGGGCTGGTTTGAAATTCTGAGTGGAAGTGCCTGTGCAGGATGTTCAAAACATCATGATTTCAGGGAAATGGAACACAAAGTATCTCAGTGGCAGAGACTATAAACTTGTGATTCCACCAGACCATGGTGCAGTCTCTATGTACCATGGTTTAGTCTCTGGCCAGATGGCAGGTATTTTTACAAGAAGTTTCCTTTCTCTTACTCCAGATTTCTTTATAAATAAAGTAGAAACAATACTAAGATCTTTGGTTGTTGTTCAGTCGCTAAGTTATGCGGCTCTTTGTGACCTCATGGACAGCAGCAGGCCAGGCTCCTCTGTCAGCTCCTAAAATTATAATGAGCATTTCATGAAATAAATGCTTTAGAAACAGCACAATTTGGGACACATAATGAGCCTTGGGAAGTTGGTTTGTGTATTACCCTTGAGCCCCACATCTGGGGAATAAAGTTCAGTCTTACATGTGTGATAAACTGAATGGTGTCCATAGGGCAGACTCCAGACTGGAAGGTTACCTAAAGCCAGTCCCTTGATGAAGAAAAATGGACTTCTGCAGCTTATGTAAGACTCCAGGAAGCCCAAGGGCAACCATACTATCCAACTAATAAAGATCTGAATCCACTTAGGGATTCCCCATCCTTTCATTGGAAGTTTTCTCCAACTTCCTGAGCCAAGGGTTTTTCTCACCTAGGATTCAGTCTCTGAACGTCTCTACGCCAGAGGGCTTTCTGTGTCACAATCATCCTCCTGTTTGTCATGTTTGTTTGACTCTGCATCAACCCACCTTTCCCAGACTCCCAGCTCTGTGAGTACAGGGACCAAGCCTACCCCTAGCACAGAACCGTAACAGAGTAACAGATCAATTGTTGGAGCCAATGTTGAGTTATGATGACCAATTACAGTGGGTGAAATAATGTTTTTGTTTTTTTGTTTTTTCCCACACACACACCACTAAGCAATGCTCAGGACATGAGCTGGGGGTCCTAAAATTCAACTCAATTCTGTCTACCTGGAGAGAGCATTAGATCTCACAGATTAAGGGCTCAGTCCTACAAGCCCCCTTCTCCCCAGCTTCAGATGTGAGTCCCAAACTCAGGTTATCAACTATGTTTCTGACCTATCAACTATGGTTTGGAGGTGCCCACGGCCCCCTCCTTGGGTTTGATTAACTCGCTAGAGCAACTCACAGAACTCAAAAATGTTGCACTTACTAATAACAGTTTCAGTTCAGTTCAGTTCAGTCGCTCAGTCGTGTCCGACTCTTTGCAACCCCATCAATCACAGCATGCCAGGCCTCCCTGTCCATCACCAACTCCTGGAGTTCACTCAGACTCACGTCCATCGAGTCAGTGATGCCATCCAGCCATCTCATCCTCTGTCCTCCCCTTCTCGTCCTGCCCCCAATCCCTCCCAGCATCAGAGTCTTTTCCAATGAGTCAACTCTTTGCATGAGGTGGCCAAAGTACTGGAGTTTCAGCTTTAGCATCATTCCTTCCAAAGAAATCCCAGGGCTGATCTCCTTCAGAATGGACTGGTTGGATCTCCTTGCAGTCCAAGGGACTCTCAAGAGTCTTCTCCAGCACCACAGTTCAAAAGCATCAGTTCTTCGGTGCTCAGCTTTCTTCACAGTCCAACTCTCACATCCATACACGACCACTGGAAAAACCATTGCCTTGACTAGATGGACCTTTGTTGGCAAAGTAATGTCTCTGCTTTTGAATATGCTATCTCAGTTGGTCATAACTTTCCTTCCAAGGAGTAAGCGTCTTTTAATTTCATGGCTGCAATCACCATCTACAGTGATTTTGGAGCCCCAAAAAATAAAGTTTGACACTGTTTCCACTGTTTCCCCATCTATTTTCCATGAAGTGATGGGACAAGATGCCATGATCTTCGTTTTCTGAATGTTGAGCTTTAAGCCAACTTTTTCACTCTCCTTTTTCACTCTCATCCAGAGGCTTTTTAGTTCCTCTTCACTTTAGTGGAGTATTATAAAAGAGTACAACTCATGAAGAGACGTGTAGGTCAAGGTATGGAAAAAGGGCAGAGGGTTTCCCTTCCCTTTCTGTACGTTCAGCTCTGTCCAAATCTCCAAGTGTCCACCATCCCATAAGTTCTCTGAACCCTGCCTTGTTGAGTCTTTATGGAGGCTTCATTATATAGACATGACTTTTTTTTGTTTTTTTTTCCTGGCTGCACCGGGTCTTTGTTGCTGCATGAAGGTTTTCTCTAGTTGCAGTGAGTGAAGGCTACTCTTCCTTATGATCTGTGGGCTTCTCATTGTGGTGGCTTCTCATATTACAGAGCGCAGGCTCTATGATGTGAAGGCTTCAGTAGTTGTGGCACATGGGCTCAGTAGTTGTGGCTCACAAGTTTTAGAAACAGGCTCAACAGTTGTGGTGCACAGGCTTAGTTGCTCTGCGGCACGTGGGATCGTCCAGGGTCAGGGACTGAACCTGTGTTTCCTGTGTTGGCAGGAAGATTCTTTACCACTGAGCCATCAGGGAAGCCCTACATAGACACAGCTGATTAAATCATTGGCCATTGATGATTGAATTCAATCTCCAACTCCTTCTTCTCCCTAGAGTTCAAAAGGTAGGGCTGAAAGTTCTAGCACTTCATTTAATGCTGGTTTCCTGGCAACCAGTCCTCAATATTATGTGCTTTCCATAAGTCACTTCATTTACATAGACCCTCTTGTGTTGGGAAAGGGCTTATTGTGAATAACAAGACACCCATTCCATTGTTAAGGCTCTGAAGCAATTTTAAGAACTGAGGATAAGAGAACAAATATTATACCAAAAAATATTCTTATCATTTAGGAGATTTCAAGGGTCTTAGGAACTGTGAAACAGGTACCATGGATAAAGACCAAAAATACATGAGAAATATATATTTTGTCATCTGAATTACCAAATATATATTTCTTATAAATCACAATATTTCATACACCAAAATTTCTAAACAGTTCTATTATGAACTCAGTTCAGTTCAGTCACACAGTCATGTCCGACTCTTCGTGACCCCGTGGACTGCAGCACACCAAGATTCCCTGTCCATCACCAACTCCTGTAGCTTGCTCAAACTCATGTCCATCACTTCAGTGATGCCACTCAACCATCTTGTCCTCTGTTGTCCCCTTCTCCTCCTGACTTCAATCTTTCCCAGCATCAGGGTCATTTCCAATGAGTCAGTTCTTCGCATCAGGTAGCCAAAGTATTGGAGTTTCAGCTTCAGCATCTGTCCTTCCAATGAATATTCAGGGTTGATTTCCTCTAGGATTGATTGGTTGATCTCCTTGAAGTCAAGGGACTCTCAAGAGTCTTCTCCAATACCACAGTTCAAAAGCATCAATGCTTCAGTACTCAGATTTCTTTATCGTCCAACTCTCACATCCATACATAACTACTGGAAAAACCATAGCCTTGACTAAGACGGACCTTTGTTGGCAAAGTAATGTCTCTGCTTTTTAATATGTGTGTCTAGGTTGGTCATAGCTTTTCTTCCAAGAAGCAAGCGTCTCTTAATTTCATGGATTCAGTCACCATCTGCAGTGATTTTGGAGCCCAAGAACTATTTCTTACCAACTCACTCCTTAGACTTACAGATTTGTCTTCCTTGAAATGTGAGCCACCACTTTTCCTTCCTGCCATTCGAAAGGTATTCACCCATCAGTCACATGTCCTCCAGATTTCAAGTTCCTTAAGATCTCACATTCATCTTTGCATTCACAGTGACTAGCACTGCTGTTCTGTGATTGTTTTTAAGTAAGTGGATGACAATACCTGCAAGGACAAAATGGAAAAAATAGTAACTATAATTCAGAAGAAAAAAAGATGCAAATTTAAAACAGAAACCACCCTATTTCCCCTTGCCCCCACATCCTAGCATAGGACATACTTAGCTGTTTCTGGCTCTAGCCCACACCGAGTTCCAGTTCAGGTTGGAACACTTGACCTCTCTCCTTCAGCCCCCAAATCCACTTTGCCCCATGACACAGGATAAGTAGCTCAAAGTGAATATGAGAAGTCATTTTTCCCTTTCCTAATCTATAGACTTTATTTCTAGTTGGAGACAGTTTAGAACCAGAAGCATTGAAATACCAACAACAAGAAAGCTTAGTTCAACTAGGACCTATTATTAAAAATCATCATTTTGGGTCTATTTCTGCTGCTGGTTGCCTCATGGGAGCCTCTGACTCATGTCCTGTTCATGCCTAGGCTGAGCAAGAACAGTGATCTTCGTTTCATGTTCTCGCCATATTCTTTTCCATCTGCAAAAGCCTGCCATCTTTTTTCTATGGTGTATGGCTATGTGAACACCAAGATGACATGACTCCTAGAAGAAATTACTCAAAATGGCATATTTATTCAAAAGAATGGCTTTTTATTTAGGCCTTTCAATACTGGGCAATATTTAAGGGAAACAGTTAGGACTGTTCTCAGTGGTTGGTTATGCTGATCTGAATATATCAACTGCCATATTCCAAAGGCAGAGCTCCAAGGGAGAAGTTGATGAAAAGAAGCCCTGGCAGTTCCAGGGCCCAGAACTGTGGTCTTGCCCCAGAAGCCAGGAAAGCTCAGATCTTAGACCAGAGCCAACTCTCTCCCTGGAGAAGTAATCTATTATTTTTAAGATGGATAATTCAATATCACCTGGAGCTCAGATCAGAATGTATGTTAGAGACACAACTTGGAAATTACAGGTTTTGGTGAAGTTATTGAAATCATGGAGGTAGGCAAGATAATCTAGGGGAAAAGGATAGAGTAAGAAGATAATGAGATGAGAACTAAGTCCTAAGGGCTTTCAAACCCATAAAGACACATAGAGGAAGAAGAGCCAGTAAGAGGGTCATGGGAGTTGAGTTGGAATCCCTTAAGTATCTTCCACTCTCAGAGTTGTCTGGGGCTGCTTTCTGACCCTGACTTCACAGTGGCTAGGTTCCTGGCTGCTAGCGCTGCAGAAGTCCATAGCCTATCTGCCTAAAGGGACTTCCTCCAGGGATCTGCACATTTCTGCCTTATAATCTCTTGCATTGGCTTGTCTTTCTCCCCCATGCCCCCAGCAGGACACAAGACCCCCATAACCACCCCCCAACCCCTCCACCCCACCCATCGTCTAGACTCCCAGCCACCCATAGAACAACAAGCCTAAACAAGCCTCCTGGGCAGGCTCCCCAGGCCCTTCAGTCCCCCAGTGAATGCTGAGACTCTCTGGCCCAGATTTCTCAGCTCATCACATCTGCTGGTTTGAGAATCCTGGTCTTTTACATTAATATCAAAGTCTTGGGAAAAAAGAGGCATGAAATAGGGACACCTGGGATTACCCTGCAAGCCCTGGAAATACCAGGACTTAACATAAGCGCCTCTCAGGGTTTTGCTGTGGGGAAGGAATGCAGGGAAACCTCTTGCCTGGGAGGTAGTCCAGTCAGGAAACGTCAGTAATTTCCAGAGATGTAGATGTACTCCTGGAGGAGAGACTGGCTGGGGTCAATGAGACAAGATTTGAAAATGAGGAATAATCCTGATCCTTAAGGGAAGAATTGGTGTGCAAAGTGCAATCAATTTGCAATGAGATGAGCACAGAAATTGAGAGTAAGCATCTAGAAGATTGTACAGCAAATGATAGAGCTGTGATCTCAAAGTGTATGATCATTTTCCTAGTAAGTCATTCTATTATATTTTATAAAATCATCAGGCTATAATAGAATTTTTTTAAATTCGGTCTTTCATCACAGAAAATTTGAGAAGCACAGTTATAGTCTGAGGCCCATCAGAAGTTAAACCTTGTGTACAAGAAACACAGAAATGATTGGCCCTGAGGGTCTGAGGATGGGGGATGGTTAAGAGGAGCTAGTAGGGATTCTACTAGTTTTATAATCCAAACCCTAAGAGTTTCTTTGGCTGGAGTTCAGCTTCAGTTTCATGACAAACTGATTCATTGTGTATGGTAACCCTCATTACGTGCTTTTTTTAGTAGAAGAAGAAAATAAATGTATCCTCTGCACAATGTTTCAGAAGGAAGAACCCATCACTGTTACTACTCTTTATTGAGTGGCAGAGCCAGAATTTGCAAGGTGGCTGCCTAAGGACCTTCACACACGATGCCTCTTCTACTTGGCAAGGGCTTCCCCAACTGTGTCCCTTGCCCACTGTGCTTTCAAGTTTCCTCCAGAGTAGAGCTCATGCACTTAACTTCTTCAGGTGCCTCTCCTGCTGCTCGCCTCCCTTCACCGAGTTCACTGCTTCTTATGCTTATCCTGCATGGCAACAGTAACAGCATTAACTAAGCAATCAATTGTTCAATTTCTATCTTTCCAAAAGGTGTGAGTTTCCAGGGGGCAAAAGCCTAATCCAGGGAGCCCAGCCTCCAGGATCTAATGCCTCATGATCTGAGGTGGAGCGGATATAATAATAATAGAAATAAACCGTACAATAAATGTAAGGTGCTTGAATCACTCTGAAACCATCTCCCTCTACCCTCCACTCTCCAATTTGTGAAAAAATTGTCTCCCATGAAACTGGTCTCTGGTGCCAAAAAGGTTGAAGACTGCTGACCTAATTTACCCTCTTCACTATTATATCCTTGTAGCCTAATACTGTTGACACATAGCAGGTGTTTGATACATATGTAGAGTAAATAAACACATAAATGAATGGATGGATCAATATATGTCAACCTCTTCCCCATAATTAGAAAAATGGTCTCTTCTCCCATTTTGCTGTCTCTTCCACCCACACGTCCTGGCTTTGACAACACTGAAGAGAAGCAATTAACAGTCTCAAGATTCTAATTCCTTCATAGTGTGCTGACGGAGAAACCCTGGCATGGCTTTGGCACCCCTAGCCCCATGTTTTCCCCTCTAGGGCATTTCCTGGAGAGCAAGCAACAGTCAAAATCATTTACTATCTAAAGTAAATTTGCAAACCTTTGTAATGTATCAATCCAATTTCCTTTGAAAAACATATACCCAGATAGTCTTTAAATCCTGAACACTGGTTTGTTTCATTTTCCTGATATTTACGACATGCAAAGCAGGAATAGTTCATAACAGAAGGGCCAGAGTGGCCTCCTGTGTAAAGCCGAGAGCGCTGCAATCCTGCGTGCCTGCATTCACTGCCATTACTGATAATAAGAGTGAGGTGCATAATGGCTGTTCCTGTAAATCTTTCCAGAGGATAATATACCCCTTTATTTAAGATAGCTGATATAGTGTGAATAAAGGCCTCTCATCTTTACCACTTCTCATTTCTATTAAGAAAGGAATCACACAACGTTTTAGGGCTCTAAACTAATTAACTGTGCCTATGGAGCTGGAGGGGTGAGCCTTTGTGCAGAATGGGTTATTCCTGAATCTACAATCAGAGGAGGCTGGAGTTCTGGGACTAGGAACCCTGGGCGTGATTGAACTTCAAGGTGCTGGCTCTGATTGGAAGAGGTGGTCTGCTTACCTCTTGGCAAAGGAGAGGAATTGCTAAGTCAGCGGTGAAGAGGGAAGAACTGAGGACTAAGGCAATAAGGGAACCAGAGAAAAAGAGATTAAATCCTTCGAAAGACTTCAAGTGTCTGCCGCATTGCCTTCAAACCTGACCACATGCTGGGCACCCTGAAACTTGCTCATAGCAGTGATTCTGCCCAGAGCAGATTTCTCAGAGGTCCTTGATATGAAAATCTGACTATGTTTGGAGAGCAGAAATGGACAAAATGAGAGCACAAGGAGTTTTGATTTAATTTAAACATATAGCAGGTATACATGCTTTCCACTTGCTATATTGTTTTTATTTATTATTCACCTAGTTCTTGATGCTTGCCAGACCCTTCTGGCTAATGTCGACATTAACTGATGTTTGGTCTTTAGCTGTGACATATGTAATTAACAAACGAGATAAATATATGTTTTGCCACTCTGATAGAAGCAGTGTAATTAAATATTTTTCTGTACATTCCTTCCTTCGGGAGATATTCACAATCAGCAAGAGGATAATTAAAACAACAAACCAATACGTTTCCAGAATACTACAAAAGAGGCAATTTCTATGAAAGCCACTAATTCAAAACTCAAAAAATTATTTGATATGAACCCTTAGTAAGCACTCAATGAAGACATGTTCCATTAAATTGAACTGAGCTAAAAATTCAAAGAAATCATTTATATGCAATTCAAAGCAGTGCTTTTCAAATGTCAGGAAGTTGGAAGCTACTCTTTTATTCACAATTTCCATGTAGTTTGAGGGGGGAAAAAAAGTATTTGTCTTCTGTTATTTCTTCTTCTCCCTTCTGTAATTAGATGAAGGTTATATAGTCTTGTTAAGACAGTCTCTTTTGACTTTTCAAATTATACGAACAATATAAAGCAGATAGATGTTTTCCAAGAGAGGAATGGGGGGGGGGGGGGGAAGAAAAGAAAAAAAAGACCTCATAGAATCTTTGCATTTCCAGCAGGGCCATGAGTGACAAAGCCATCTTTGCATTTCCAGCAGGGCCATGAGTGACAAAGCCGGCTTCAAGGACAGCCCATACCCTCATCACTCAAGGGGGAATTATCTCATTCCTGCTGTTTACTGATTTCATTTCTGTGATGTTTTCTTCTCCTCCTCTAGTCCAAATCTCCAATCCACTCTTGTTGTTTGTTTGTTTGTCTTCCCAGATGTTCCCTGGACACTTCTTGATTTTAAAGCAAATGCAGTAAATGTGGAGTATTTCCAACTTGAAGGTGACTTGCTCCACCCCTACCACATAACTCAGGGGCTTGGCTGCTCAAAGTTGGGGTTAAGTGACACGTGACTCTGAGGCATGTCTGTAAAAATGCCCATGAAGCAAGAAAGAGACTCATAATACTGCTTTTTCAAAGTGCAATCCAACACCCAAATCTACCAAGAGCTAGTGGGCCCTTGCACATGACAATTAAACATTAACAGGCCCCAGGGCCCTGGGAGCAGGGCCCAGCAAGCCTTTGAAAGCCTGTTTGCCAATTAAACAGCGGCTGACATGAGCGTCAAGGTGGCAGGGATCCAAAGCAGAGATAGATAGGAACGTCAAGCACTTCAGGGGCATTCATTAGCTCCCAGACATTCCTGGCGTGGCCTGTTTCTTTACTGTTGCCGAATCCACACCCTGCTCGGGAACTTGGGGGCTCTGAGAACGTTTACTCAGATAAGCTTATTATGGAAATAGCACTTTGTCACCGTTTACGACTCACTCCTTGTTCAATTATCTTTTATCTGTGTAGAGTATTTGCCAGCTCTCTCCAGGTTCCCTCTGGGATGAAGGCAGTGGACAGAAAGCCCCCGCCGGGGCTGTGGTGGGGGAAGGCGAGGTACCACTCCGTGCTTGCCTCTCTGGTCCAGGAATGCCGGCCTCTCTCCGGAGCTTTAAAAACTACAGGGAGAACACAAGAAAAAGATCCTGTGTTTTCTGATCGTGGGAAATCTTCCTCCCCTGGAGACAGAGACCTAGGTGCTCTGTGGCCACACAGCTTGCAGAAATAGGGGTGTCATTTTGCAGGTGGCGTATAGCACAATATCATTCTGGTCCTTCTTCTTTATACAGGAATCCAAATTGTTTTTAGAAAGTCACTCCATCTCAAGCATGGGCTTCCCTGGTGACTCAGACAGTATAGAATCTGCCTGCAATGCAGGAGACCAGTGTTCGATCCCTGGGTTGGGAAGATCCCCTGGAGAAGGGCATGACAACCCACTCTAGTATTCTGGCCTGGAAAATTTCATGGACAGAGGCACCTGGAGGGCTACAGTCCATGATATTGCAAAGAGTTGGACAAGATCGAGCAACTGACACACAGCGCTCCTCCCAAGCCTACCCATCCTCAAATCCAAGAGCAAATCTTAATTGGTAAAAGCATTCCCTGATTCTGGGAAAGATTGTGGGCAGGAGGAGAAGAGGACAACAGAGGATGAAATGGTTGGATGACATCATTGACTCCATGGACATGAATATGAGCAAACTCCGGGAGATGGTTAAGGACAGGGAAGCCTGGTGGGCTACAGTCCATGGGGTCACAGAGTTAGACATGACTGAGTGACTGAAGAACAACAACAATCAGGGTAATCTCCCTCTTTTTGCCAGGGATTAATTTGGTATTGGACCTGTGATGCAATTCTGGTCAATGCATCTGGTCAATGTATAAGGGAGAATCCACTGGAGGAATTCTGGGAATGTTTTCCTTGCTCCTAAGAAAGAGGCAGAGAAAGAGAAGGCCATGTTCTCCCTCTGGGTTTCTTCTTCCCATCTGGATTTGGCTCCTGGAATAGCTGTGGCATCCTGCTACTGCTATCCAAAGTTTGGAGGAGAGCATAGCTGAGAGTCACTGCAGAGAAGCAGAGCTGGAATCCTGGTACCGAGATGCCATGAGCCTGCTCTTCTGATGCATCTTTATTATACGGGATGATGCTTTGCTGTCAAAACCAATTTGTGTCAGGAGGTCGTGCTCCAGACAAACCAGGCTTCAGGGCCAAGAAACTCCATTTCCTCCACGATGCCTTCATACATGCACTCACTCTTCAAGGCCCTTCTCTTCTTAGAGTTCCAGTGCCACTGTTCAGATTGGCAGTCCACTGGTGATCCCTGAACTCACAAGCCATCATTCAGTGGATTACACCTTCACCCCCTGTTGCCATCTACCACCCTGAGAGGCTTAAGGAGACTGTTGCTGTTCAGTCACCAAGTCGTGTCCAACTCTGCTACCCTGTGTACTGTAGCATGCCAGGCCTCCCTGTCCATCACCAACTCCCAGAGCTTGCTCAAACTCATGCCTATTGAGTCGGTAATGCCATCCAACCATCTTGTCCTTTGTCATCCCCTTCTCCTCCTGCTTTCAATCTTCCCCAGCATCAGGGTCTTTTCCAGTGAGTCAGCTCTTTGCATCAGGTGGCCAAGTATTAAAGCTTCAGCTTCAGCATCAGTCCTTCCAAATGAATATCCAGGGTTGATTTCCTTTAGAAGACGATGTAGATTTTACCAATGTGTATATGCCAGCAGCTACCCTGCCAGTGAATAGGTTTAATCAAACTTCATAGATTCTGCTGCACTGTCCCCTGAGCCAATAGAATCATTACAATTCCATAACTTAGGAAGGCATATCAGTGATTCCTCACCTAATATGTAATAATTGTCTTAAGATGTTGCCATCTCTGCCTATTTAGAGAAACGGTAAGCATCAATGACCTTATTATAAATAGGCGAATCTGGTGGACAAAGCCACTATTGGTTATTTTTTCTTAAAAATGTGAATTGGAAATTATGAAACCTACCTCAAATGTGGTGTGAACTGAATAAAATAATGCGTGTACGACCCTAACATACTGCATGACATATAGGTAGAGATCAATGAATAGCCAGAGTTTTATAGAATGCATGACCTCTGGATAGCACACATGAGGCCAGATCTAGTCAAATCACTTGAAAGGGAGAACCCATTCAGAGGAAGTCCTACTATGCAATGAATTATCCAGGTCTTTGCTAGGAAGAGAGATTCATGTGGAGAGGAGTCACTGAAGCTTTTTTAAGACAACATAAAAAGCTGACATATGGCACTGTCCTGGTTCTTCAGAGCTCCAAGTGGAGATGCTATCCTATAATGATAAGGTGAGGCAATAAAATGCCTGTAACTTGAAAATCAAATTTTCTTTTCCATATCAGGCCAGAAGGGAATACGTCATTGTTTTCCTTCATTGAGTGCTAGTCTGTGCTCTTCATTCTTCCTAGTAGACATTTTCTTGAGCAAGGACAATGGATAGAATGGGCTCAGATGGATGAAAAACATCAGTATTAACCATAAATGATGCCCTTTCCCAGTCTTTAAAGTGTGAAGAGTGTGAACTCTTGGAAAGTTCCCTTTATTCTTATACTAAAATTAGAAACTAACACTGGGTTCAGTTTTGTGACCAGAGTTCCCAACTTCCTTCCCTCCCTGGCACCAAAAGCAAGATATAATTACCCAATCTAAAACTGGAAAGAATTGTGTCTATGGATTATGGTGCCAGAGAGCAAGCCTGGAGTTTAGGTTTGATGCCCACAAGAGATCTTATCATTTCTCATGGAACAAATGTTTTAGCTTCAAGTTGAAGAAGTAACCCCAAGGGCTAAAAGAACTATGGATCACACTGGACAAGGGAACTTGGGCCAGAATATGTGGGCTCATGTCACCCTGGACTGTGGTTCTTCATAGCGGGTGATGTCTTAGGGGGAAGAAACAAGCCCCCTCCCCCCGCCCCCCGCTTCATATCTGCCTCTACACTCAGACTGCCTGACCATATGGCCTCTCCTGAATTAAATGGTTGTAGCTCTGATCTGCATTTCCCCTTCATGAGGCCAACGTGATATTCTGTGTTTAATCATTTACTTTAATAAATTTAGAAATGGTAGCTCTCATAGGAAATTGAAACAAAATGAGAAAGGTTCTGAAATATGCATAAGCTTTTGATGTTTCTCTTTAGCGATATTACTCCGAATGTTTTACGGGAGTGAATTAGTCACTGCAGGCGGAGAGAGGAGAGAGAAAATGTGTAGTGTTTCTTCCCACTGAGTAACATTTAAATACACTGAAGATCCCCAAATATGTGTATGTGCCAGCAGACTTCTGAACCAGTTGTTCGGGGGACCACTTAAAAAAAATCTAAAGAATAAAAAACAATTAAGAACATACTGGACAAAAATACTGGGGGACTCTGTGGAGATAAAGTACGTATTCAATTTATAGATTCATCACACTTTACAACCAAATTGGGTAAAACCTACAGCTGGGAAGGAATATTACAAACCCTTTGTATTATGGTGTTTCTTACCTTCTATTTACAGAGAGAAGTCTTGGAGTAAGACTTAAAGTTTGTTATGGATAACAGTTCGTGAAAGAGTTCCATAAGTGTGAGTCTCTAGTGCAAAATTCAGAACTTAGAAACTTCGCAAATATTTTTTTCTTACTGTGATAATTTCTATCAGCCATCATAGCTCAAAACAAGACTCCTACGGGGATCTTTTTCTAAAGCTATAATGTTAAATCCAACCCCATTTGTTACATATACCACCCCTTCCCATGGGTTTGTGATGCTACTTTTATTGTGTGCTGCCATCTGCTTTTAGGGTATAGCTCCTCCTTTCCATTAAAATGTTAGTTGAGTCTTGCATCAGAAACACAGGTTTAATTTTTTTAATGACTGTAGCTTTAAAAGATTTCCTACCCAGAAGTTAAATTCCTCTACATTCTTATACTTAAAAAAAAAAAAATTAAATTATTTATGTTTATTTTCCAGACAGTTTGTCAATTTATTGACATTTTAATCAAGATTTGTGAAGTCTTTATGTGCTATTTGAGATTGTTATTATAGTCACTCTGTAAGTCATTTGATATCTTTACAATATGCACTCTTCCTGTTAAGGCAGGACATTTGTATACGCAACTGGATGTTAGCATTTCTCTTCTAATTTGGCAAGCTGTATTGTGTAGGCAGATGTGCTTTTAATGGTGCTTCATTTTTTAATCATGTTCTATTATTTGCCTATTTGTACCACAGAGCTTTTGGAAAGGGGTTGGATGTAAGTAATAAGTGAGTTTACCATCTGAGCTATAGGGAAGTCCTGGTTAAGAATCATCACATTGGTAGCCCTCCACAGTAGAGCCTTGACTGTAACTGGAGCTCAGTAGATGCCCAGAAACAATTTACAAAAAAAGAGCTGGAGCAACCAAAATCACACAGGCTCATAGCTACCCAGCTTTGCCTCAACACCCACCCCCACCCAGGGGCAGATGCTTGCTACTTCCCTCATGCCCAGCTCAGAAGTTGAAGACTGCAGCTGATTTGCTTAATGAGTGTGTATGAAGAGTAGAGAGCTATGCCTGGTGTTAGTGGTAAGGTCTTGAAACATTCTGAAAACAAACATGTGCTCTCCACATCAGATCTCAGGTCTGCACAGCCCATCCCTTCAGAAGGAAAGCAACACCCAGCTTTTCAGGCTGAACAGATGGGTGTGCTAGGACTCTCCGTCCAGTAGAGATTTGGCAGTTCTATCTACAAAATTCTTTTTTACAGGATACATAATTCAAATTTTATCATTCAAATCTCCATGAAAATAAAACCAATGGGGAAAACTGTTTTTAGCGACTATTTTCTTGTCTTTGTTTAGCCAGAAATAAGATAATGTGTTCCTTTGGTTTTAGGTCATGCTCAAAGTCTCTCTGTGGTGTGTGCACCATGCACAGACATTGACCCACAAGTGTTCACAAGCAGGAAGCCTGCCTAAGAACATCACTCTCTTCTACCATTGGTGAATAAAACTTATGAGAATCCTATCATTTATTCATTGGACCAACATTTGTTGACTACCTTCTATATTACCCTTTGTGTGCCAGCTCATGTATTCTAAGTTATAAATACAAGTTTAGAAAAGATCATCCATGTGCTTGTATTTTCCCTCATTTTGTCTTTTGAGATCCTATGCATTTTAAAGGAATCAATTGTAGATATTAAGACATGCTTGCAAATCGAATCTATGCATACAAAGGTGTTGAATCTAATGGTACAAAGGTGTTGAAAACCAGGAGCAAGCCTGGGAGATACATTCTTCTGTTCCAGGGTGTATTAGTCATGGGAACTAGGTTCACTACTATAGAATTAGACACACACAAGGGTTAGCTCAACACAGTCATTGAATTAAGCCCCAATAGATATTAACAAAGTGAAAAGCTGTTTCTCGCTCATGTAAGCAGTCCCAGGAAAGTGAATGGGGTTTCTCTCTTTCACTTGCTCACCTTGGAGTCTAGTTCAGTTCAGTTAAGTCGCTCAGTCATGTCCAACTCTTTGCGATCTCATGAATTGCAGCATGCCAGGCCTCCCTGTCCATCACCAACTCCCAGAGTTCACTCAAACTCACGTCCATCGAGTCGGTGATGCCATCCAGCCATCTCATCCTCTGTCATCCCCTTCTCCTCCTGCCCCCAATCCCTCCCAGCATCCGAGTCTTTTCCAATGAGTCAAGTCTTCGCATGAGGTGGCCAAAGTATTGGAGTTTCAGCTTTAGCATCAGTCCTTCCAAAGAACACCCAGGACTGATCTCCTTTAGAATGGACTGGTTGGATCTCCTTGAAGTCCAAAGAACTCCTTCCAAATTGTTGCTCTGCCATTCCCAGAGCCTTACCATCATTTGTGTTTAGCTGACAGAGGAAGTGGCTCAAGCCAGCAGATTGTGGGTGCCAGGCCCAGCGGGCAGACATAGCCACTTTCCTATGTTGCTCAGCTCTCACTCCAGCACACATTCCCAGCAGCAGTGGGGATGGGAAATGGAGTTCAACTGTGGTCTAGGCAGAAGAGAATAAAGATTTTGATGAACAGCTATCAATCTCTGTGCACAAAATCACAACTAGTTCTGGTAGGTGGAAATGAAAGGAAGATGCATTTGAGCTCAGTAAAAGGCAAACCCACTTCATTTTAAACATCTGACAGTGCAACATTTTGCAACATGAGAAGTTTCACATCACTCATCAAGCCAAGACAACACGTCTGCATGGCAGAGCTGCTATGAAGATCATTTCATCCTTGTGTACAGTGTATTGGCAAAACCAAAGGGCCAGCATTGGGCTCATAATCCCTCATGGTATAAAGAGCATTTTTTCTTTCTTTCTTTTTTTTTTTTTTGTAAAATAACACTTTATTCAGATCTCCACTCAAATGTTCCCTTCTCATGAAGGCTTCCCCTATAATCATTCCTATCAAAGAAACTCCATCACCCTCTGACATCTTACTTGAACTTACCAGTACCTGAATTTATATTGTGGGCTATGCATGCTTGCTTATGGTTTATATCTCCTTCTGATTTCTGGAATGTAAGCCTCTTGAGGATCAGGACTTTGATTCCACTGTTGATGGCTATCCACCAATTCCTAGGACAGTACCTGGGCACAAATATATACAAATATTTGTTGAACGAATAAACAAATTCATGGAAGATAAAAGTGGAAACTTAAAGACGGTAAAAATTATTAACCTGCAGCCCCTTCTTTCTATAAATTTAAGATCAAAGAGTTAGAAGAACCCAGAGTTCTTTGATTTCAACTTCTCATTCTTTCATTCTTTTGTTTGTGCTCAGTCCAAACACTGTTACTAAGTACCTAGGCCCCTTGTGAAGCCGTAAAAATACAAAGATGAATAGAACTCTATCCTAATTGGGGAACGTTTCTCCAGGTCAGAGCACATATCATGCTTTTTTACTGCTTGTTTTTTGTCCGTATTTTCCTTCAGCTATAAGCTCCATGGGCAGAGCAAATGTATCTATGTTGTAGTTAATTGTGTTTTAACATCTTGCTTGCACCATGTGGGTGTGCAACCCTGTTTTGTGGAAAGATGATAGAAAGAAGAGGGCCAGGCAAAGAGCAGGGGCAAAGGAAAGAGGGAGGGGAAGCAAGAGGGAGATACAGCCCTCCAGTTAAGAAGTCCACAAGCTAATCATCTCCATTTACAGATGAGAAGAGCTGCTGACAGTGCGCACTACAGCCTCTTGGTGGCAGAGCTGGGTGTAGCCTCTCGTCCCTTGTCTCCTGCTCTAAGGCACTCATACTTCTCGAGGTGACAATGAGACATGAGCCATTTCTCAATGTGCGTGTGTGCAGCTGAGTGTGCACTCAGATAACCACACACTAGCAAACACATTTCCTGCCAAGTGATTTTACTTGACTTCTGAACAAAAGTTGTTATTCTCTACGAAATGAGAGGGGCGACTGACTGGAAGTGGCCCCAAATGACACTGAGAGACTTCCTTGGTTCCACGCCTTCATGTTGCTCTAACAAAGTACCAGAGATTGGGTGGCTTGTAAGTGACAGACGTTTACTTCCCATAATTCTGGAGGCTGGAAGTCTGAGACCAAGGTATCAGCAGGTCAGGTCTGTTGAGCACCCTTTGCTGGGTTATAAATGACCTTTTTCTTATTGAGTCCTCCTATGACAGAAAGGAGAGCACCCCCGGGGGTCCCTTTTCTGAGGACACTAATCCCACTCATGAAGGATCCACTTTCATGACTTAATTACCTCCCCAAAGTCCCACCTCCTACTCTCATCACATCGACAACTGAAATTTCAACATGCAAACTTCGGAGGGATACCAGCCACTCAGTTCACAACAGCAGACATTATCTTCATAGAAATAAGTATGTGCCTGTGTGGGATTTCACAGTCCTCCTTTAAAAGAAGGATACGTGCCAGATGTGACGTCAGTGGACTATGGCAGAATCATAAGAGTTGAAATCAGAAAAATTCAGAGCTTGGTTTTGCCACTTGCTAATTACAGAATATTGGAAAAGTCAGTTTACCTATCAGAGTTCCTCATCTGCAAATTAGATCTATAAATACTTCCTCACATACTCTATTGGGCTTTCCTGGTGGCTCAGATGGTAAAGAATCTGCCGGCAATTCAGGAGACCCAGGTTCAATCCCTGGGTCAAGAAGATCCCCTGAAGGAGGAAATGGCACCTCACTCCAGTATTCTTGCCTAGAGAATTCTATGGACAGAGGAGCCTGGGGGACTACAATCCACAGGGTCACAAAGAGTCAGACATAACTGAGTGACTAACTTTTGCTTTTCAGTTATTGTAATTAATGAAATAATTGATCTGAGAAGGGCTGGAATGTAACAATGGGTCAACACATCTCTGCTGACCTGAGTAAGACAACGACACAATGCAGATGAGCTTAGGAATCTCAGGACTGGCTGCCTGGCCTTGGTCCTGGTCTGCATCTTTGCACAAGGCTGGTTACTCCTCAAAGGGTAATGACCTTGCTCCAGACCGTCTAACCTCACAATGCTGAACACATTTGTCGTTGCTGTTCAGTCACTAAGTAGTGTCTGACTCTTTGCGACCCCAAGGTCTGCAGCATGCCAGGCTCCTCTGTCCTCCACTGTCTCCTGGAGTTTGTTCAAACTTATGTTCATTGAGTCAGTGATGCTATCTAACCATCTCATCTTCTGCTGCTGTCTTTTCCTTTTGCCTTCAATCTTTCCCAGCACCAGGGTCTTTTCAAATGAGTCAGCTCTTTGCGTCAAGTAGCCAAAGTATTGGAACTTTAGCTTCAGCATCAGTTCTTCCAATGAATATTAAGAGTTGATTTCCTTTAGGATTAATTGCTTTGATCTTCTTGCAATCCAAGGGACTCTCCAGAGTCTTCTCCAACACCACAATTCAAAACTATGGGGAGGGAGGTGGGAGGGAGGTTTAGGATGGGGAACACGTGTACACCTGTGGTGGATGCATGTTGATGTATGGCAAAACCAATACAATATTGTAAAGTAAAAAATAATAATAATAAAAAAATAAAAATAAATAAAAAACAAAAGCATCAAATATTGTGTTGTGTATCATCATGCTATATATTTTATGTGATCATAAAAGTGAGCAGTAAATGTTTTTTAGTTACTTTGAAGTTTACTAATTAAATAGTTTTTCTAATCATTTACTTATTTACTAATTATTTACTAATTTACTAATTAAGTTTGCATGAGGGATCCATTCATTCTCTGTTTTTATGCATAATCATAGGAACTACCTTAGACTGGTCTTTAAACTGATAAAAGTATGCATGTGTGTTGTTTCATTTGGTCCTAAGCTCAATCTTGAAAGAGTAAGTACTTTTATCCCCACTGTACAAAAAAGGAAATGAAGAGTTCCCAGAGGTTAACTGATTTTCCCATCCTGGAGGACTTGACAAGTAATAAAGATATAATTCAAACTCCTTTCTCCAAATCTGTACTTTTCTTTTTCCCACTCTAGGAGAGCTTTCAAATCCACTCATAGGTCATGGAACGTGGTGAGTGTACAAGGAAATCTTTCCTGGCCAGAAACAGCCTACAAATTCCTTCCTCAGGCTTCCAAACATTGTCTGGGAATGAGGTCTCCCCAGGATGAACAGCATAACTTGCCAGCCTCCCTGAGATGGTACATGTTTCAGACCTTGACATCACGTCTGTAGGATTATCTGTCCCTCTGTTATGTAAAAATAGTCCTTGTGCTCATTATAGCCAGTGCCACGGCACATGATACCCCCTTATCTGGTACGTGCAGGCCTTTCATGCAGGGAGCCACACTCAGCCACATGCCCTGTGACCCTCTGACCGCTGGTCAGAGGCACGGAAGCCAAAACATCCTGGGTTTCACTGAGGCTGCCTCTTCCTGACAGTTTCCCAAGTTTATCTCTGGCTGCCAGTGTTTTCTTTTTAGGAGCTGAGAATATTATTAATCATCTGAATTGATCGCCACCTCATAGTCAATGATTCATTCCTTGAACAAATATTTGTTGAGTGCCTGTCCTGAGTCAGGCTGTGTTCATGGCACATGGGATAAATCAGTGAAAGGAAGAGGTCCTAATCCTCGTTCTAGCACAGCTTCCATCCTGGTAAAGGGAAACAGACAGTCAACAACAAGAGCAAGTAAAGGAAGAACAGAGCATGTGAGAAAGGGACGAGTGCTATAGGAAAAAAAAAAAAAACAGGAAAAAAGGCTGGAGGGACAGCTTGCAATTTTAAATAATTGTAGTTGGAGTAGACCTTAGTGATGGGTGATATCCAGGCCAAGATACATATTTAAGGGGAAGGGAATTCTGGGAAGAGGAGACAGCCAGGGCAAGAACCCTGCAATATCGGAATGCTTGACATATTCAAGGCATTAAAGAAGAGTGGTGTGGCTGGAATAGAGTTTGAGGGGCATGAAAGAGTAAGAAATGTGTCAGAGCAGCAGGACTAAATTGTGTAGGAACAGGTCACATAGAGTCTACAGAACTTAAGGACTTTTTTTTATTTTTTTAAACTCTCAGTGAAATAGGAAGCCCTTGTAGAGGTCTAAAGAAGGAAGAGTATAATCCTACCTAATGTTAAAGAAAGAGCTGACTCTTTTGTCAAGAATAGAGTGAAGACATGACAGGAGGCAAAAGCAGAGGTGGAGAGACAGGTTAGGAAATTCACATAGAAATCTAGACGAGATGCAATGCCTGGAATCCCAGCAGGGGGATTGAAAAGGATAAGACAGCAGAACTGGCATCATCTCCCAACAGATGAGATAGAATCTGTGGGAAAGGGGTCATGGAAGACTCTGAAGATGGAGGCTTAAGCAACTGGAAGGATGGCAGTGTCTCAACACCTGTGGGAGTGGGAGGGGGTGTTATTTAGACTTCCATTTTGCTTATGCTGATTTGGGGATGCCTGAGTCATGCATAGATGTCAAGTAGATGGTGAAGTGCAAGTCTTGAAGACAAGAGAAAGGTCTGGGGATGAAGATAAAAATCTGTGAGTCTGGGAGTTGGCATAGAGCTTGCATTTGAAACCATGAGATTGATTAGAGTATCAAAGGAGTATGTGAAAAAAGAACAGAAGATTATCAAAGACTTAACTCTGAACTCGGAATGGTAAGACTGTGAGAGAAGCAGAGAAATTGACAGGAGGAGAGATGTGAAAACACCATGTTCCGAAAGTCTGATGATGGATATGAGTAAGGAAGAGGAGGTGATTGAATGTGTCAAATTCTGCTGGGAGGTCAAGCAAGATGAAGACCAAGTACTGACCACTGGTGGCAAACTGGACATCACTGATGACCTGAACATGAACAATTTGGTGTTAAAATAAGTTTAAGGAAGAATGACAGAAGCCGAACTTGACAACTCTAGTTGACAACTCTTTTGGAAAGTTTCCCTGCAAAGAATCACATACTCAGAAACAGGCAGTACCTTGTGGAATCAGGAGAAGGTTTTGTTAGGTTCTGTTTGCTAATATGGAAGAAATAACAGCATGTTTGTATCCTGATGGAATGATCCAGTAGAGGTTCTTTTTCAGATCATTTTCATCTCCACATGCACAGTGGTTTGAAATTTACTTACTTCATAAGTAACTCATAACCCTGAACTCCCTATTTTGTTTTACTAATGTATAGTTGATTTCAGTAAGAGTGTAATACTGATGAAGGGAAAATTACTAGAGTGATGTCCTTGAATAGACAAGAGTGAATGAGATGTAAGGCATAGTAGAAGGCATGACTTTATTATTTTTTAAATGTTTTATTTCATATTAGAGTATAGCCGATTAACAATGTTGTGATGGTTTCAGATGGTCAACAAAGGAACTCAGCCACACATTCCTCTAAATGCTCCTTCCATCCAGGCTGCCACAAAACATTGAAAAGAGTTTGCTGTGCTATACAGTAAGCCATTATTGGTTATCCATTTTAAATATAGCAGTGTGTACACATCCACCCCAAACTGAGGGCAAGGCTTTAGATGGGACACAATATTTGATCTATAAGAAAAGGTTGTAAAGCAAAACTTAGGGGACATGTAATTATTACTTCATAATGAAGATATAATATAAATACAAGTATAAGTAACTCATAACCCTGTTGGCTTCCCTGCTAGCTCAATTGGTAAAGAATCTGCCTGCAGTGCAAGAGACCTGGGTTCGATCCCTGGGTCAGGAAGATACCCTGGAGAAGGAAATGGCAAACCACTCCAGTATCCTTGCCTGGAGAATCCCATGGACAGAGGAGCCTGGTGGGCTACAGTCCATGGGGTTGCAAGAGTCAGATGTAACTTAGCAACTAAACCATCACCATAACCCTGAACTTCCTATGTTGTTTTATTAAAGTATAGTTGATTTCAGTATGAGTGTAATAATTACATTATTACATATGAAGTAATAATTTTTTTCTCCACTAGGCCTGATGGTTACTATTTTACGCCTTGCTGGTTATATGTTCTTGTTACAACTACTCACCTCTGCTTATTGTGGTTGGAGCACTCAAGTGGCCAGAGACTATATGTAAATGAGTGGACATGGCTATATTCCAATACAATTTATTTTAAAATACAGGTAGTTTGGTATGGGCCATATTTGCTAGGCTTTGGTCTAGGCTATACTCATGGGACAGTATACTCATATCTGTTTTCTACACCTAAAATCAAACTGGTGATGTGTTAGAAGATGGAGTTTACACTGAAATGGCAGGCTTCTTAAATTTGGGAGTTGAAATCAAAACCAAGGATTCACTTCTACACAGATTCAAGGAAGTGTAGCATTAACTAGACGGTCGACCCTGACAGTAGGAAATGGCACTTACCTTTCCCAACCATCTAGCCCCAGGCTAGCACCCAGTATGGTAGGTGCTCGGTGGTTCTTCTCTAATAGAGCAAATGACCAATTCTCACCCTCCCAAACTCATTTTCTCCTCACTTCTCATATAAAATTAAGTCATCTCTACAGTCCCTTGTGAGGGCCCAAAGAGATCTATAAACAAAATGAATATAGATCCTTTTTGACACTGCATCATTACCTTTTGTTATTGAATAAAAGTACTGGTTAGGAAGTGAGTGGGAGTTAGTGCATGAATTTGTACAAACTCAGTATCCTAGAGATAAAACCAAGAAGAGAGATGTTGGTTATGGCTGGGCAGTGGGACCATCCTTAAGATAAAGACGATGATAGTGGTGGTGCTGCTGCTGCTGATGACGATGACGATGGAGGAGCTGGACAAGGGGAATGTTGGTCCAGTAACTCTCCCAGGCATTGCTTCTTTCTTGTCGAGAGGTTGTGTTGTTTAAGAGAGCAAGGATCAGAAGGTTGGATTTGAGTTCTAGCCCTGCAACATATAGGGGCTTCCCCAGTGGCTCAGATGGTAAAGAATCTGCCTGTGATGTAGGAGTCCTGGGTTTGATCCCTCAGTCAGGAAGAGTCCCTGAGAAGGGAATGGCAACCTACTCTAGTATTCTTGCCTGGAGAATCCCTGGGCAGAGAAGCCTGGAGGGCTACAGCTCATGGGATTGCAAAGAGTTGGACACCACTGAGTGACTAACACTTTCACTTTCCTGCAATGTATTAGCTTCTCCTCTGTGAACTAACCATTTAGGGTTTCCTGAAAGATCCTAGATTCCTCAGTAATAGAATGGGGGAAAAAAAGAAAGATAATTTAATCCCTATATACCTAACAGACTGTTGGTGAGGAACAAATTAGCTCAGGGGTGAAAATAAGAACACGACATGTGCCAGAATCACAGTTACTGTTAAATGTCTTCTCTATGAGACTTTCATTGTGTCCTTGTAGAATCTTGTTCTTCCTCTAGATTTATATCGTCGAAAAAGAGAAACTGAATAAAAATTACTACATTAAAATAAAGCAGTAGGAATTGTTATCAGTTTAGGCTTTACTGTATAGGAGCAAATTATGTATTTTGTCTATCCCAGGTTGCTCCAGGTCCTTTTAACAATTAGCATAAATATCTGCTTGCCAGAACCTCAGCCCATTCTGACCTTGATGACTTTTTGGTTGCTATTATTCAATCACTAAGTTGTGTACGACTCTTTGCGACCTCATGGACTGCAGCACGCCAGGCCTTCCTGTCCTCCACTACCTCCTGGAGTTTGCTTAACTGCTCTCAAGCAGTCTGGAAATATTCCACTGCTCCTCTAGTTGATGTCCACTGGGGTGACACCATGGCACCTGCTCTGACCCAAGGCTACAGCCTCCCTGTTTTACTCTTGATGTACATCACTAACCCATCTGTTTACCCAGCCTTCCAAACAGCTGGTGTCACTTCTCACCAGCTCCTGCTGGCAACTGAATCCTAGCTCTGAGCCTGAGGCTAATTAGCCGGGGGACTCACCCCTAATCTAAGCTCTGACACCCCTTCCCCAGAGTCCCTTCCATGTGACGTGATGGACCTTCCTGATTTATGTTTAACAGAGAAACCCTCACCTGATGCTGAAAAGCTCATCCAACTCCCAGCCCCAAGTACCAGCTCATTGGTACTGCCCCAGGCTAAGGTTGGCATGCTTCTTGAGGAATACACACTCTCTATGAGGGACAAACCTCATGTCCTGGGCTACTCTGTCCAGGAACCTAGATCCCAGCAACCTCATCTCATCCCCATTTCCTCTTGGGAACACCCACGATTTTGTGGGTACAGAGCCAAAATACCATCTCTGATGTTACCTAGAGCAAGACAGTTTCTACTCAGCAAATATCTCATGTTTCCTTGCATTTCCCACAGTTCTTTGCAATTAGAGTGAGCAATGGCAACCCACTCCAGTACTCTTGCCTGGAAAATCCCAGGGACGGGGTAGCCTCGTGAGCGACTTCACTCTCACTTTTCACTTTCCTGCATTGGAGAAGGAAATGGCAACCCACTCCAGTGTTCTTGCCTGGAGAATCCCAGGGACGGGGTAGCCTCGTGGGCTGACGTCTATGGGGTCACGCAGAGTCGGACACGACTGAAGTGACTTAGCAGAGCAGCATAGTAACAGCTCAGGTCAGAATGAGCAAAAGTAACCATTTATAATACTTCTGGAATGAAGATCATTTGAATTCACTTGCCTCTCTGTCCCCCCCTTCCCAGGTCATGAAAACTTGGATGCAATTGTCTTCACAGCACAGCCACAAGATATAAGGTGGATGCCCACCCTCATCTGATGTCACCTGAGTGAGAAATAACCCTTATGGTGTTGAGCCATTACAACTTCAGAGTTTGATTCTTGGGACTAATAATAATTATCCTGATTGATCCCTTCTCCACCTTAGACTCACGGAGAAATATGTCTCTAAATACTGTGCCCTACAATGTATGTAAATACTTTAAGGAAATGCTCCTTTGAAAAGAAATTTTAGGATATTTTTGCAAATATTCTTTGCAAAGAAATTTAAGTTGTCTGCTTCTGTGAACAAGAATGACTGAGAGAATGCTTTCACATCTTTTATAAATCAAAGTTTAGAACTCCTGGGTTGCAGCTGTAACAAAAAAAAAGTCACAAATTAAGTTCCATTTTTGATCCCCCAGCATGACGCAACATATACTGGTGAGATCTTGTTAAGCTCCTTTTGCAAAGCTAAATCCCAATGATGGTAAAGAATCTGCCTGCAATGCAGGAGACCTGGGTTCAATCCTTGGGCCAGGAAGATCTCACAGAGAAGGAAATGGCTACCCACTCTAGTATTCTTGCCTGGAGAATTTCATGAACAGAGGAGCCTGGTGGGCTACTGTCCATAGGGTCACAAAGAGTTGGGCACAATTGAGATGCTAATACTTTCAAATACCAATGATCAAAATATAAATGTCACTTTCTGGAGTCAGATACACTATGTAGAAATAACAATATTGCTTAGTCACTTCATTGATGTCTTGTTTCTTTTGTCCTGGAAAGCGTCCTGTGACGTCTTTTCTGTTGATGTACACCTTCAGCATCTTTGCTGCAGGAAGGTCCTCATCCTTCCTTAGATCTGCTTGCTTAGCAAGGACTGTGAAAGGATTCTGGGCAAATGCTAAGTAACAAGATGGAGGGTGGAGGTACTCTTGGCAGCCCCTTGCCAGAAATGACATTGACCACATCCCAAGAGCACCCTCAGCAGCCACAGCAAACATTTATTTAGCACCTACTGTGTATCAGAGACTTCCCTAGAAGGTTCTTTCTTAACCCCCAGAGAAACTCTACCAACTCGGCAAGCTACTGCAATTGTAAGAGAAAGAACCCTGAGTCCCAGAGAAGCTTAAACACTGAGACCTGTCACACTCCAAAGCCATGCTTTTTCCATGACATCATGAGCCCTTCATTCAGATGCCTTTGCCACTAGCCAGATGCCTTCAAGACATTTGGCCGTTGGCCAGTCTAAGAAGAGAAGCAGGGCGGGGGCAGGAGCTAGCCTCTTGAGCACCTACTAAGTGCCAGACTCTGTGCTAAGGCTTTTCCCAGCTCATCCTGACCTTGCACCTGAGCATCAGATCCCTCAGGCCCCCTTCCAGGTCACACGTGCCTCCTTTATTAATGTGATCGCTGCCACTGAACCCCTTTTTAAAGAAATATTTTGGACCACTCCAACAGTTGTTTGGGTCCAATGAGAAATTGATGCCTTTTTATTCAGAGCTCTGTCAGAAGCTTGGAAACATCACGCTGCTTTGAAAAATGAGGGTTTTTTTTTTTTTTTTTTTTTTTTAAGATTAAGAAAAAAAAAAAGCCCCAATGATTTGAGAACTTCCCTGGTTGCCAGTTGGCCCTGATCCTTCCTGGGGAACCTGGCGCCACAAGCCAATCAGGAGCCACCATCACCATAAAAGCTCCCCCTCCCCCTCCATGGTGGCTTTCAAGAGTGATTAACTGAGAGGGATTCATAAGCCTTGGTTTTGTGTTGTTTTGTTTTGGAGGGTTTCTTTTTTTTTTTCCTTGCACTTGGAGAATAAGTTAATTATGATTGGTTAAAATTTGTATGTTTTTGCTTTTATCCCCGAACCACAATTAGAGCTCCTGACAGCCTCCTGGCCCTCAGAAATTCCAGCTGGTATAATAATTGATAACCGTGGTTATGAATAGATTGGACACAAGGCTGTGAAAGAATGCCCAGCCACTTCAGAGGGTCATTTATAGCGTGCTGAAGGGAAAAGAGAATTTCAGGCCTGGAAAGCTTAGAAACAGAACGAGTTTTTATCAGTTTCCTTGACACTGGCAGATCAAAGCCCGGGTTGCACTCTCTGAGGCTTACAGATAATGGGGTGGCCGCTAATTCATTCTGCGGCTGGAGCTGAGGCCTATTCAGAAGGGTAAACTGGGGAGTTTTCATGTTGCTGCTTTGTAGTCTTTATCATGCTACCAATGCAAGAATCACCTTTTTATTTTAATGAGACATTTGAAAAGTATTTGATTCCCTCTGGCTAGGGGCTCCTTCCCCGGCTGAGACAGTGAGAAAGGGTCGCCCAATGGAGCCTCATTTTCTGAAAGCAATAGTATCTGCATTCCACCCACCCCACCCCCTTGTCAGTTTAATAATTTCAGTGCAAGTGAAAGCTGGGCGAGTGGGAAAGGAACAGAATACACTTGCTATTAAATCCGAACCGTTTGTACTTGCCTCTTTTTTTTTTTTTTTTAAATGGTTGAGAATGAGGTTTACCATAAAGATGCAAGTTCGAATCTCCATTCTCTCCATGTGTGCAACTTTGGGAATAGCTTCATGTCCTTTCCTCCTCTTCCTCTTCTGTGAGATGGAAATGATCATCACTACCATGTCACACTGCTAATGATGCTTATTGCTGTGCTGTGTCTAAGTCCTCAGAGATAGCTAACATAGAGGGATTCAGTAAACATTCTTTGATAGGATAAATGAATGAGTTGTTTTCACTGAGCCTCACAAAACTTCTTTAACTGTGTTGCTGCTGCTGCTGCTAAGTCGCTTCAGTCGTGTCCGACTCTGTGCCACCCCACAGACGGCAGCCCACCAGGCTCCACCATCCCTGGGATTCTCCAGGCAAGGACACTGGAGTGGGTTGCTGTTTCCTTCTCCAATGCATGAAAGTGAAAAGTGAAAGTGAAGTCACTCAGTCGTGTTCGACTCTTTGTGACCCCATGGACTGCAGCCTACCAGGCTCCTCTGCCCATGGGATTTTCCAGGCAAGAGTACTGGAGTGGGGTGCCATTGCCTTCTCCATAACTGTGTTGAGGAGATACTACTAATACCATAAATACTTGTTAGACATGGTTATGGGCTGAACTAAAGTAATGCTCAAAATTCTCCAGCCAGGCTTCAACAGTACACGAACCGTGAACTTTCAGATGTTTAAGCTGGATTTAAAACAGGCAGAGGAACCAGAGATCAAATTGTCAACATCCATTAGATAATAGAAAAAGCAAGAGAGTTCCAGAAAAACATCTACTTCTGCTTTATTGACTACGCCAAAGCCTTTGACTGTGTGGATCATAAAAAACTGTGGAAAATTCTTAAAGAGATGGGAATACCAGACCACATTACCTGCCTTTGTGAAACCTGTATGCAGGTTAAGAAGTAAAAGTTAGAACTGGCATGGAACAATGGACTGGTTCCAAATAGGAAGAGTATGTCAAGGCTGTATATTGTCACCCTGCTTATTTAACTTATATGCAGAGTACATCATGAGAAACGCTGGGATGTATGAAGCACAAGCTGGAATCGAGGTTGCTGGGAGAAATATCAATAACCTCAGATATGCAGATGAAACCACCCTGATAGCAGAAAGTGAAGAAGAAATAAAGAGCGTTTTGATGAAAGGGAAAGAGGAGAGTAAGAAAGTTGGCTTAAAGCTCAACATTCAGAAAACTAAGATCACGGTATCTGGTCCTATCACTTCATGGCAAATAGATGGTGAAACAGTGGAAACAGTGACAGCCTTTATTTCAGGGGGCTCCAAAATCACTGCAGATAGTGACTGCAGCCATGAAATTAAAAGACGCTTGTTCCTTGGAAGAAAAGCTATGACCAACCTAGACAACATATTAAAAAACAGAAACATTACTTTGCTAACAGAAGTCCATCTAATCACTGATGGGAAGAGCCAACTCATTGGAAAAGACCCTGATGCTGGGAAAGATTGAAGGCAGGAGGAGAAGGGGATGACAGAGGATGAGATGGTTGGATGGCATCACTGACTCAATGGACATGAGTCTGAGCAAGCTCTGGGAATTGGTGATGGACAGGGAAGCCTGGCATATTATAGTCCATGGAGTCGAAAAGAGTCAGACACGGGTGAGTGACAACTGAACTGAGTGAAGTGAAAGTCACTCAGTCACATCTGACTCTTTGCAACCCCATGGACTGTAGCCCCTCAAGTTCTTCTGTCCATGGGATTCTCCAGGCAAGAATATTGAGGTGGGTAGCCATTCCCTTCTCCAGGGGATCTTCCCAACCCAGGGGTCAAACCTGGGTCTCCTGCATTGTGGGAAGATTCTTTACCATGTGAGCCACCTGCGAAGGCTGAACTAGGCCCCTCCTCAATTCACATGTTGAATCTCTAAGCCTAAGGACTTCAGATGTGATCATATTCGGAGACAGGGTCTCCAAAGAGGTAATTAAGTTAAAACAAAGTCTTTAGGGTGGGCCCCAACCCAATATAACTGGTATCTTTATGAGAGGAGATTAAAATGAAAACACACACAAAGAGAAGACACGGAAGACACAGGGAGGACATGACCATCTACAAGCCAAGGACAGAGACCTCAGAAGAAACCAGTCCTGCCAACACCTTGATCTTGGACTTCCAGCCCCTAGAACTTTGAGAAATAAAATTCTATTCTTTAAGGAAGTCTTGTGGTACTTTGCTATGTCAGCCTCGGAAAACTCATACAAGTATTTACTCTGTTATCGCCTTTAGTTTAAAAATCCTAACACTGAGAGTTTTTCAAGCTTAACTGTCTTTTCTATTTTGTCAGAAAGGACATGGAACTCGCAGCTAGAAGGTTTGGATTGTGGCCCAGCCCTGTCACCATCCAGCAGTCTTTGAAGCTAGTGCAGTGTCCTCGTCGTCTCAGTTTCATCTAGAAAATTGTGAGACTTCATAAAAAGTGTCTTGTAATAGAGAAATGCTGCTCAAATGTTCGTTATTGTCCCCAAGACTTCCTCAGGTGAAACGGAAAGTGAAAGTGAAAGCATTAGTCGTTCAGTAGTGTCCCATTCTTTGCAATCCCATGGACTATAGCCTGCCAGGCTCCTCGGTCCATGGAATTCTCCAGGCATGAACACTGGAGTGGGTGTAGCCATTCCCTTCTCTAGAGGATCTTTCTGACCCAGGAATCAAACCTGGATTTTCTGCAGGTGAAATGGGAATGGGGCCAGCAGGTCACCCACATCTCCCACCTCCACACCTACAGCTTCTCATCTCAATGCATCTCATGGCACTTAGGTTGCAAAGCTTGTTACTGCCAGAGAACAGCTTCAAGTAAGGCCCACCTAGAACTTCTGCCTGCTCAGGTTTCAAAAACGAGAAAAAGCTTAGGAGGATTCTGAAACCTTTAGGATCCTGGTCATCAGTTATTGCTTCTGGACTAGTCAATGATGGGTCTCACCCTATTCTGGCTGGACCTGGGCACCTGCTGTGCCCCATGAGTGACCCCTTCTACCACTAGAAGAAGAATCATCTGGCATCTGATGGTGATGGCACCATATCCATGTGGCTGTGATCCAGTCAGTTATAAATGGACACATGTCTCTGCCCCAACAGTTCTGGGATGGTCCACCAAGATGTGGCTCCCAGGAGAAGGTCAGAACCCAGATGCTGGCTCTACAAAAAGATCTGTCTCAGGAATGAATCCCAGGTCTACCAAAGAATCTCATCCCCTAGACTCTTTCCCCCAGAAGCCCCTTTCCCTCAAAAACCCCTTTCCCCAACCACTCTCTGCCTCAGACCTAACCGCAGGTTGCCTGGTTCTTTGCAGGCCAAAGACCTTGTCAGTCCCTCCAGAGGCCAGCAGGAAGACAAGTGCCCTGCATTTTGGATCAGTCCTGGCTTTCTCCCATCCATAAAATGAGATCTAACCTAAAGAAGGAAAAAAACCCATAGAAAAAAGCCTATGCTTTTTCTTTGTCATCAACAGGAGCCTGGCGATATGCTATGTGGGGAATCTGCTCTCCGTCAATATTTGTGAGCTGAGTTTAATTTCTTGTAAGTTTGCATACACATGTGAAACAGCTTTCTGGCATCTTCGCTTTGATTGGCAGAACTGGCAAAACACACAAAGTAGTTTATGAGTGTGGACATACTCCTAGTGATTAAGAAGCAAATCTGACCTCATGTATAAAGAGCATCCCAGAAGCCTCAGAGAGTTTCATTCTGCTTCAAAGATTAGAAACTGATTATCCTGGACCTATGCAATAGACCTCAACTGGGTTCTGTGTCTCCAGGCTCCAGTGCATTTTTCCTACTACTCCTGGGATGATCATGCAAAAATATAAATCTGATCACATCATTCTTTCTGCTTCAGGCCTCTACTTCCCCAGGAGAAAAGCCAAAGTCCTTAATGAGGCACTGCAAATTTCCACAATACCGAGCCAGTCCACATGTCTATCCTCATCTGCTAACTCTTAGAGCTTCTACTTCCTCCTCAGGCACATCTCTCTGAACATGCCTTGCCCTTGACCTCCATGCAGTGGTTCACGTGCTTCCCCAAGCCTGGAGTGCAGTACATTCTCTGCCTGTCAAAATCATACTCACGTTTGAGGCTCAGCTCAAATTCCGCTTCCCATCTACATCTATTTTAATCTCGTCAAGAGTTTGTGCCTCCTCCTCCACTTGTCTGAATGACTTCATCCACCATGGCATTGGCCGTGTCCTGATGAACCAGGAGAGAAGGTACATGTGGAAGTAAATGAATATGAAGGTATGATGTAGATGAAATATTTTCTAGGTGGGCTACCTGGTTTCTGGCAGGACTCCTTCAGGACAGTACCTCAATTGAATGCTTTTGTCACAGAGTTTTAATCTTGGTCTGTTGGGTCCTTAGTCTTGACCCTGGAAACTTAGTGACAGAGTCAAATTAACCAAAAGTACAAAAGATGGATTAATAAATTAGAATGTTAACCTACCCATTGATAATTGAGAATATCCAGCTGCAGATGTGAAAGTACTTGTGAACTCTGTTCGCAGTACTCCACTCTCTGCCTCATCCTGGAATTCTGGCATTTTGGAATTAAAATCAGTTCCACAAAGGTTGGTTAGTCTAACTCAGTAGAATGACTTGGGGAAACCGTTGCACCTAAACTTGAGGAGGTAAGACGTGTCAGTCCTGAGAAGGGCAGCCACCATAAGGAATCAGTGGGTGGAGAAGATGGCAGAGGAGTAAGACAGGGAGATCACCTGCCTCCCCACAAACACATCAAAAACTCAACAGAATATGGAACAATGTCTACAGAGCAAGTTTTAAACGACAGCAGAAGATCTCAAGCCTCCAGAAAAGAATCAGTGATTGAGGGCCCAGATGCATACCAGTGTCTGATGGATTCTAATATGTGTCTCTTGTAGTCTTGCTTTTCTACAATCATGGTCCTTCTCCTGGTACCTTTTTCTTTAATGTACTAATGCCATATGGAATCATAGGTCCTGTTGGCCTGGAAACATTCTGCTCCCTACTGTGCATTCATTTACTCACTCTCAGAATTCTAGGTGGCCCCAGTAGAGTAGCCTCTGGTATGAGAGTTATTTGTTGGTAAATGATGTCGCCCAACCTTGACTGAGAGCTCTGTGAAGAAAGAGTTTGTGTTCTATTATCTCTATTCCATTCATCAGTCAGCTCCATGGCTGGCATAAAACATGTGGTAAATAAACTTTTGAATGAATACATGTCATAATAGATGGATGTGTTCATGGTTGTTTGGATGGATGAGTGGATCGATGAATAGATGGATGAGAGAATAAATGTTACTGGAATCCTGCTTCAATCCTTGCTTTAGAAAGAGATTCAATAAAAAAACAAACAAACAAAAAGTTTTGACGTACAGCCATGATGGATGTTGGAGAATTTCCGACAGTGATAAAGTGGATGGTTGAGAAAAATCCAGTTAAGGCTCTTTGCTGCATACCACCTAAAATTACCATGCAATTTGCAAAATATTTGCTCTCTTAGCTTGGCTGGGGAACGGGGTTTCTTACTGACCCAATACATTCGTTCATTGAGAGCTGTTATGAAAGCTGTGTCAGAATTACCAGTGTTCAAGGCATCCACACACAAGAAAACATGTAGCCTTGGAATTATACAAAGCACGACTAAACCTGTCTTTGGAAATTCAGAGGGCTTTTCAGTCTCCTTCATAATCTGAAATTTGAAGCCAGAAAATCAGCATTTGAATTCTAACTCGGCTGCTTAGCTGTGTGACCTCTGGCCCAGCTTTCCCTCCTTGACATCAGTTTCCTCATCTGTCAAGTGAGGATAATCATTTCTGTCTGGCAAAGCTGATGGGGTTAGCTGGAGTAGGGTACCATCCGTAAAAGCCCATTGTATGTGGTAGAATATTAAAGGAATGACCATTTGTAGTGGACAAGTATTGTTCACCCATCACGGTCCCCTTCTGGGAAACGCTGCTCTCCCATCCTGAGTAGTCCAGCAGAGCTTCATCTTCTTATGGATTCGGCTTCATTCTCCATCTTGGGCAGACCCAGGGGTGGACACATGACCCAAACTGGACCAGTCAGTGCCTTTCCCAAGGAGTTGTTAAAACTGAGATGAGAGAGAGACAGACAGGCTCATTCCCTCTCTGCAAATAACACTGAGTGACATGAGGCTTAAGACGAGCAGTTGGCATGATATTGGCAAAATGGAAAAAGCCAGCCTAAGCAGATGGGAGCCCATTCATCGAGAGAGGCCAAAATGAGAGGAGAGGAAAGTGCAGTCTGGCTTGGCAGTGCCTGAATCCCTAGCTCCCAAGGTACCTAAGGACAGGCCACTGTTTGTCTCTGGCTAAAAAGGCGAGACAATGTGAGTCCCCATCCAGGGGGAAGTCAACCTGAGTTCCCTCCACCTAAACAAAACATCTCCCCAGGAAAGGAGGGTCATTAAGAATTCATCCCTATCATTTCATTGTCAGCTACAGGAAGTCAGGGACATTTGTAAATTACTTAACTGCTGTCTTCCCTACAACTGCTCATAGTGTATGCATGCATGCTCAGTCTTGTCCCACTCTTTGCGATTCCATGGACTGTAGCCCACCAGGCTTCTCTGTCCATGGAATTTTCCAGGCAAGAATACTGGAGTGGGTTGTCATTTCCTCCTCCAGGGGATCTTCCTGACCCAGGGATTGAACCTGCATCACTTGCATCTCCAGTACACAATAAACATAGGTTGAATACATCATTATGTTATTATGAGTATAATATGAACTGGTATACAGATAGGTCTAAGTATTAGCAAGCAGAATTAGGTAGCTTATGGGGAACAGCAATATCCTTCTCCAAACCTTCCATTTTCAACATAAAACACATACGGTTTTCAAAATTTGACATAGTATCAATTAAAAGCAAAAAATTCAGAACAGCATTAGCAGGAGTGTGGCAGAGGTCCCTAATTTAAGCTTGATCTGTCCACAGCTGAAGTTGTGTGTTTCCTGGTAGCCATGGTAGAAACAGTGGGCACTGGAGTCAGGACTCCAGGACTGAAACCCAGTTTTGCATTTAGCAAGTTAAACTCTCAAATCCTCAGTTCCCACATCCATAATATGGATTTGCTATTGATATCATAATTTTAGCAAAGATTGATTGAGATAATAAATACTAAAGGCCTGGCACATAGTAGATGCTCAAGATAGAAACTCTGTTCTTTGTATCTTATACGTTAGGTACGCAGATATAAGTATATAGGCATTTATAATGTGTAGTATGTATTTTTAAAAATTTTTACAAGGTTGTGTTTGTTTCTGCTGTACAATAATATGAATCACCATAATTCTACATGTACCACCTTCCTCTTGAGCCTCCCTCCCCTCCCCACATCTCACCCCTCTAGGTCATCACAGAGTGCCAGACTGGGCTCCCTGTGTTATACAGCAACTTCCCGCCAGCTATCCATTTTGTAATGTGTAGTGCATGTGTACGTGCTAAGCCGCTTTAGTTGTGTCTGACTCTTTGTGACCCTACGGACCGTAGTCATCCATGCTCCTCTTTCCATGGAATTCTCTAGGAAAGAATACTGGAGTAGGTTGCCACGCCATCCTCCAGAGGCTCTTCCCAACCCAGGGATTGAACCTGCGTCTCTTATATTTCCTTCACTGGTAGGCATGGTCTTTACCACTAGAGCCATCTGGGAAGTGCCATAATGTGTAGTTGTTGGTGTTGTTCAGTCACTCAGTCGTGTCCAACTCTCTGTGACCTGATGGACTGCAGCACACCAGGCTTCCCTGTCCTTCACCATCTCCCCAAGCTTGCTCAAACTCATGTCCATCGAGTCAGTGATGCCATCCAACCATCTGATCCTCTGTCGTCCCTTTCTCCTTCTGCCTTCAGTCTTTCCCAGCATCAGAGTCCTTTCCAATGAGTCAGCTCTTGGCATCAGGTAGCCAAAGTATTGGAGCTTTAGCTTCAGCATCAGTCCTTACAATGAATATTCAGGATTGATTTCCCAATTTAGAATTGACTGGTTTGATCTCCTTGCAGTCCAAGGGACTTTCAAGAGTCTTCTCCAACACCACAGATCAAAAGTATCAATTCTTTGGTGCTCAGTCTTCTTTATGGTCCAACTCTCACATCCACACATGACTACTGGAAAAACCATAGCTTAACTATACAGACCTTTGCTAGCAAAAATCTCTTGCTTTTAATACACTGTCTAGGTTTGTCATAGACATAGCTTTTCTTCCAAGGAGCAAGCATCTTTTAATAATGATTTTATATTAGCTTAAATGTCAGTGGGCTGAAATATCTTCCAAATGAGTTCTCAAGTGTATATTGGATTCTACCCTCAACCCCATGCTCATCTTTCCAAACCAAAAGTGGACTTTGGAAAACTTCTCAAGCCAACTAAAATGGACTTACTTCGGTGCAATTTGCTTCCCAGAAAGCAACTTCATAGACTCATGTCTTATACATCTCAGCCAACCCTGAGGGTCCCCAGCAAAGGTGTCACTCTGAAGTGCCTTTTCATCCCCTGAAGTTGTGGTTTCAGCCTTGTCCCATCTCTGTAATGGTCCCCAGCTGGATCAGCAGAGCAGCTTCCCCAGCCCTCTTCTCTAAAGTGCTGGGAAAACCCTCTGCAGACTTATCAGGGACCTGGCCCACTTTGAAGAGCTGGCGGTTATCTTTATGGCTTCTGCTGGGCTGAGCCTAAGTGTAAGAAAGGTCGTGACCTGCTCTTCCAGGCTCCAGGAGGAGAGAAGGAAAGGAAATGGCCAGGAATTACAGAAAGAGAGATTTTAAGTCGATAAGTGAAGTAAGTTCCCAGCCATACTGAATGGATTTCCAGTTGCTTGTACAGAGTTGTCCTCTGGGGTCAAGTGATTCTCACCCTCAGGGTTATAGGACATAATCATGCTCTGACAAACCACAGCCCTGCTGTGGGTCAACTGCAAGTGAGGTGATTTAGGCCTCTGGCTCTCTGGCACCTTCATTTAAGCTTCTCTATGGGGGTCCATGTCACTGCCCCTGAGTGTAGCTCATATCTGCTTGGCCCCTGGAATTGTGATCAGGGCAAGTATTTTAGTTTGTGTTTCCCACAGTGGGCTCCCATAAGACATGGGCACCTGAAAATAATTTGACCTGGAATAAACACATTTTCATATTTTGTAACCACATATATCCATATATTTTATGCATATTTATCAATGTCTCTATATCAAGTTTTATATTATATTAAATACAATCAGCATCAGATTGTACAATGCCATCAGTAAGTTGGCATACAAGACAAATAACCACTAGCTAAGTCTATTTTGCTATGACCAGTGTGTTCTCTTGGCAACACCCTCTTCCAACAACACAAGAGATGACTCTACACATGGACATCATCAGATGGTCAATACTGAAATCAGATTGATTATATTCTTTGCTGCCGAAGGAGAAACTCTATACAGTCAGAAAAACAAGACCCGGAGCTGACTGGCTCAGATCATGAACTTCTTATTGCAAAATTCAGATTTAAATTGAAGAAAGTAGGGAAAACCACTAGACTATTCAAGTAAGACCTAAATCAAATCCCTATGATCATACAGTGGAAGTGACAAATAGATTCAAGGGATTAGATCTGATAGATAGAGTGCCTGAAGAACTACGGATGGAGGTGCAGAACATTGTACAGGACACGGTGATCAAAACCATCTGTGAGAAGAAATGCAAAAAGGCAAAATGTTTGTTGGAGGAGGTCTTTTAAATAGCTGAGAAACTAAAGGCAAAGGAGAAAAGGAAAGATATACTCATCTTAATGCAGAGTTCCAAAGAATAGCAAGGAGAGATAAGGAAGTGATCAGCTCAAAGGAATAGAGGAAAACAATAGAATAGGAAAGACTAAAGATCACTTCAAGAAAACTAGAGATACCAAGGGAACATTTCATGCAAAGATGGGCACAATAAAGGACAGAAATGGTATGGACCTAACAGAAGCAGAAGATATTAAGAGGAGGTGGCAAGAATACACAGAAGAATTGTACAAAAAAGATCTTCATGACCCAGATAACTATGATGGTGTGATCACTCACCTAGAGCCAGACATCCTGGAATGTGAAGTCAAGTGGGCCTTAGGAAGCATCACTACAAACAAAGATAATGGAGGTGAGCTATAATTCCAGCTGAGCTATTTCAAATCCTCAAAGATGATGCTATGATAGTGCTGCACTCAAATGCCAGCAAATCTGGGAAACTCAGCAATGGCCACAGGACTGGAAAAGGTCAGTTTTCATTCCAGTACCAAAGAAAGACAATGACAAAGAATGTTCAGACTACCACACAGTTGCTCTAATTTCACATGCTAGCAAAGCAATGCTCAAAATTCTCTAAGCCAGGCTTCAACAGTATGTGAACTGAGAACTTCCAGATGTTCAAACTGGATTTAGAAGAGGCAGAGGAACCAGAGATCAAATTGCCAACATCCACTGGGCCATAGGAAAAGCAAGAGAATACCAGAAAAACATATACTTCTGCTTCATTGACTATGCTAAATTCTTTGACTCTGTGGATCACAACAAACTGTGGAAAATTCTTAAAGAGATGGAAATACCAGACCACCTTATCTGCCTTTGTGAAACCTGTGTGCAGGTTAAGAAGCAAAAGTTAGAACTGGACATGGAACAATGAACTGGTTCCAAGTAGGAAAAGGAGTACATCAAGGCTGTATATTTAACTTATTAAATAACCTGCTTATTTAACTTATATGCAGAGTACATCGTGTGAAATGCCTGGCTGGGTGAAGCACAAGCTGGAATCAAGTTTGCTGGGAGAAATGTCAATAACCTCAGATATGCAGATGAAACCACCCTTATGGAAGAAAGTGAAGAGGAACTAAAGAGTCTCTTGATGAAAGTGAAAGAGGAGAGTGAAAAAGCTGGCTTAAAACTCAACATTCAAAAATTAAGATCATGACATGTGGTCCCATCACTTCATGGCAAATACATGGGAAAACAATGGAAACAGTGACAGACTTTATTTGGGGGGGCTCCAAAATCACTGCAGATGGTGATTGCAGCCATGAAATTAAAAGATGCTTACTCCTTGGAAGAAAAGCTATAATGAACCTAGACAGTATCAGAAAGCGGAGACATTACTTTGCCAACAAAGGTCCGTCTCATCAAAACTATGGTTTTTCCAATAGTCAGCTATAGATGTGAGAATTGGACCATAATGAAAGCTGAGCTCCAAAGAACTGATGCTCTAAAACTGTGGTGTTGGAGAAGACTCTTGAGAGTCCCTTGGGCTACAAGGAGATCCAACCAGTCCGTCCTAAAGGAAATTAGTCCCGAATATTCATTGAAAGGACTGATACTGAACCTGAAGCTCCATTACTTTGGCCACCTGATGAGAAGAACTGACTCATTGGAAAAGACTCTGATGTTGGGAAAGATTGACAACAGGAGGAGAAAGGGATGGCAGAGGATCAGATGGTTGGATGGCATCACTGACTCAGAGGACATGAGTTTGAACAAGCTCGGGAGTTGTTAATGGACAGGAAAGCATGGCATGCTGCTGTCCATGGGGTCACAAAGACTCAGACATAACTGAGCAACTGAACTGAAGTCTAGTTTAGCATCTATAGTGTTTGGTATGATTATCAGGTCATAAATAGATATGTTATGCATTTTATAAATAGATATGTATGGTTACATAAAAATACTCACACCTCTGTGTATAAATGCAGATCTTATTGCTAATTAGAATCTGAAAAACTACAACTCATTTAAATTTGGAAATTGATCTAATTGGTATAGTTATTTTTTTTTAATTATATAACAGACCATCGTAATATAAATGTAATCCTTTTAATAAACCGTAAGTTCATGGTGACTTTCAGTCAGTTCAATTCAGCTCAGTCGTTCAGTCATGTCCGACTCTTTGCGACCCCATGAATCACAGCACGTCGATCACCAACTCCCGGAGTTCACCCAGACTCACGTCCATCGAGTCAGTGATGCCATCCAGCCATCTCATCCTCTGTCGTCCCCTTCTCCTCCTGTCCCCAATCCCTCCCAGCATCAGAGTCTTTTCCAATGAGTCAACTCTTCGCATGAGGTGGCCAAAGTACTGGAGTTTCAGCTTTAGCATCAGTCCTTCCAAAGAAATCCCAGGGCTGATCTCCTTCAGAATGGACTGGTTGGATCTCCTTACAGTCCAAGGGACTCTCAAGAATCTTCTCCAACACCACAGTTCAAAAGCATCAATTCTTCGGCGCTCAGCTTTCTTCACAGTCCAACTCTCACATCCATACATGGCCACTGGAAAAACCATAGCCTTGACTAGACGAACTTTTGTTGGCAAAGTAATGTCTCTGCTTTTGAATATGCTGTCTAGGTTGGTCATAACTTTCCTTCCAAGGAGTAAGAATCTTTTAATTTCATGGTTTCAGTCACCATCTGCAGTGATTTTGGAGCCCCAAAAAATAAAGCCTGACACTGTTTCCACTGTTTCCGCATTTATTTCCCATGAAGTGATGGGACTGGATGCCATGATCTTCGTTTTCTGAATGTTGAGCTTTAAGCCAACTTTTTCACTCTCCTCTTTCACTTTCATCAAGAGGCTTTTTTTGTTTGTTTGTTTGTTTTTTCCCAGTGGAGTATCTCCTAGTACTTTTATTTTTTTTAATTTAATTTTATTTTTAAACTTTACAAAATTGTATTAGTTTTGCCAAATATCGAAATGAATCCACCACAGGTATATATGTGTTCCCCATCCTGAACCCTCCTCCCTCCTCCCTCCCCATACCATCAAGAGGCTTTTTAGTTCCTCTTCACTTTCTGCCATAAGGGTGGTGTCATCTGCATATCTGAGGTTATTGATATTTCTTCTGGCAATCCTGATTCCAGCTTGTGCTTCTTCCAGCCTAGCGTTTCTCATGATGTACTCTGCATATACGTTAAATAAGCAGGGTGACAATATACAGCCTTGACGTACTCCTTTTCCTATTTGGAACCAGTTTGTTGTTCCATGTCTAGTTCTAACTGTTGCTTCCTGACATGCATACCAATTTCTCAAGAGGCAGGTCAGTTGGTCTGGTATTCCCATCTCTTGAAGAATTTTCCACAGTTTATTGTGATCCACACAGTCCAAGGCTTTGGCATAGTCAATAAAGCAGAAGTAGATGTTTTTCTGGAACTCTCTTGCTTTTTCCGTGATCCAGCAGATGTTGGCAATTTGATCTCTGGTTCCTCTGCCTTTTCTAAAACCAGCTTGAACATCAGGAAGTTCACGGTTCACATACTGCTGAAGCCTGGCTTGGAGAATTTTGAGCATTATTTTACTAGCATGTGAGATGAGTGCAATTGTGCGATAGTTTGAGCATTCCTTGGCATTGCCTTTCTTTGGGATTGGAATGAAAACTGACCTTTTCCAGTCCTGTGGCCACTGCTGAGTTTTCCAAATTTGCTGGCATGTTGAATGCAGCACTTTCAAAGCATCATCTTTCAAGATTTTAAATAGCTCAACTGGAATTCCATCACCTCCACTAGCTTTGTTCATAGTGATGCTTTCTAAGGCCCACTTGACTTCACATTCCAGGATGTCTGGCTCTAGGTGAGTGATCACACCATCATGATTATCTTGGTTGTGACGATCTTTTTTGTACAGTTCTTCTGTGTATTCTTGCCATCTTTTCTTAATATCTTCTGCTTCTGTTAGGTCCATACCATTTCTGTCCTTTATGACAGACACGGTGACTTTAATGAAGATAAAATAGCTATTTCCTTCTTAAAATTATATTTTCATTTTTTTTACAAGTCCTGTGAACCAAATGTCATGTGAATTTCTAAGACTTACTCTTCATCCAAATAAAATAACAATAATAATAGTAACAATCTTTACCTTTCAATATCTGCCATATGCCAAGTAAAGTACTATATATCATTTATATAATATGAAGACATAATTTGTTTTCCTTTTTTAAAATTTTTATTGAAATATACAATGTCATGTACCTCTGTCCATAGTTCTTCAGACACTTTATCAGATCTAATCCTTTGAATCTATTTGTCACTTCCACTGTATAATCATACAGGAGGCTGTGATCAAGACTATCCCCAAGGAAAAGAAATGCAAAAAGGCAAAATGATTATCTGAGGAGCCTTACAAATAGCTGAGAAAAGAAGGGAAGCTAAAGGCAAAGGAGAAAAAGAAAAATATACCCATTTGAATGCAGAGTTCCAAAGAATAGCAAGGAGAGATAAGGAAGCCTTCCTCAGTGATCAATGCAAAGGAATAGAGGAAAACAATAGAATAGGAAAGACTAGAGATCACTTCAAGAAAATTAGAGATACCAAGGGACTATTTCATGCAAAGATGGGCTCAATAAAGGACAGAAATGGGATGGAACTAACAGAAGCAGAAGATATTAAGAAGAGGTGGCAAGAGTACACAGAAGAACTATACAAAAAAGATCTTCATGACCCAGATAACTACGATGGTGTGATCATTCATCTAGGGCCAGACATTCTGGAATGTGAAGTCAAGTGGACCTTAGGAAGCATCACTATGAACAAAGCTAGTGGAGGTGATGGAATTCCAGTTGAGCTATTTCAAATCCTAAAGATGAAGCTGTGAAAGTGCTACCTCCATATGCCAGCAAATTTGGAAAATTCAGCAGTGGCCACAGGACTGGAAAAGGTCAGTTTTCATTCCAATCCCAAAGAAAGGCAAAGTCAAAGAATGTTCAAAGTACCGCACAATTGCACTCATTTCATCGGCTAGCAAAGCAATGATCAAAATTCTCCAAGCCAGGCTTCAACGGTACTTGAACAGTGAACTTCAGAGGAGCCTGTTGGGCTACAGTCCATGGGGTTGCAACAGAGGCAGACACAACATAGTGACTAAACAGGAACAAAACAATTAGCAATGTTGAGTATCATTTCATGTGCATTTTGGACATCTGTGTCTTATTTGGAGAAATACCTTTTTCGGTCCTCTACCCATTTTTCAATTGGGTTGTTTCTCTTTTATAATACTGAGCTATTGTATATTCTGAAGATTAATTCCTTGTCAGGTTCATCGTCTTCCACCACACCATCCACCACTTCCCAGTCACAAACTGGAGGCAGAATACTGGCTGCTGTTCCCCTGTTGCCCTCTGTGGCCTGGTCTGCCTCCCCAAAGCCATCTGCCTGCAGGAAGACCACAATCTGCTTTTAACCCTCACCAAAATAAAAAGAGCAAACTTCCTCTGTTGCTAATGGAGTGCACATCTGGATATGAAAGGCTATTTCCAAAACTCTATTGCCTCAACCAACTTCCAAGCAGAGGTCTCAGCCCCTTCACTGGAACAGCTGAGGGCTGGAATAGGGAATCTGAAAACAGTCACCATCCATCTAGGGAGCTCTGTGCCACCAGCTCCAGCTAGCCCACCACAGCTTGTCACCTCATTCAGTCCCTAGCAAGTCCTCTCGGGGGACCTATAACCCGATGCAGGCCAGGCATGACAGGAAATGAAGCTGATTTGTACCAGCTGAGCCACAAGGGAAGACCAAGTATACCAGAGTGCGTGGCCTATCCCTTCTCCAGGGGATCTTCCCGACCCAGGAATCGAACCGGGGTCTCCTGCATTGCAGGCGGGTTCTTTACCAACTGAGCTACCAGGGAACCCCTGGCTGGTCACAGGAGCTCACAGTCTTGAGGGAAAGACAGACACAGAGGTGGATGTCTGAGCATCACTATGGCATGGTGAGAGTGATCATGGTGCTGGTGCTGTGTACTAAGTAGAGTGTGGACTTCCAAGAGGCATCTGTTTACTCTGCTTAGGAATCAAATGGCCCTAAGTAGAAGCAGCCAGCAGCCCCACTGTGAGCCTGTCTCCTTGCCGAGGGGAAATGGAGAGGGTCTACGCAGGCCCATGAGCTGCCTGCAGGGACTCTATGCATAGCAGTGACAAGTTCTGAAGGATCCAAAATGGAACAAGTACCACTTCACGGGATGGAAGACAGCAAGCAAACTGTCCCATTCATCCTACATGACCCAGCCCAAGAGTAGGTCTTCTTTCATAAGACTTTTTAACAGATGGGACTTCCTTCCCCTAGAACTCCATAGCCCTCTTCTCGCACATCTCTCTTGTGACATATGGCATTAACTCAGCTTCCTTGTGGCATTCCCTTTGCCCACAGAGTTTCCAGCCAGTGAGAGAAACAGGAAATACGTTTCAGCTTACCAATTTCAGTATAGTTCAGTTCAGTCGCTCAGTGGTGTCCTGACTCTTTGCAACCCCATGGGCTGCAGCACGCAAGGCCTCCCTGTCCATCATCAACTCCCGGAGCTTGCTCACACTCAAGTCCATCAAGTCGGTGATGCCATCTAACATCTCATCCTCTGTCGTCCCCTTATCCTCCTGCCTTCAATCTTTCCCAGTATCAGGGTCTTTTCAAATGAGTCAGTTCTTTGCATCAGGTGGCCAAAGTATTGGAGTTTCAGCTTCAACATCAATATCAGTCCTTAACCAAATTAGCACACCTTTACTGCATACACGGGTGCCACGGAAAGAGCGGAGTCCATGATGGGGCAGGCACCTCACCAGCCTCCAGCACCCAAAAGCACTCAGAGTCTGTGCATTCAGAGTCTGGCCCCCCAGACCTCCCACCCAGCCACATCTGCCTTGTTTCCTCCACCCTTCATCTCACCCCTTACTCAGGGACCCCAGTGAATCCAGAAAATGAAAATAGATTATCCTGAAAACACTGTTGAAAAAAATCACATCCCTGCAGAAAAAAGAGGAGGCCAGAGCCCTGGACTTGCTCATTCCAGCTCAGACAAGAAGCCACCACGAAAATAACAAAGATAGCATCACAGCTTCGATGCTCTCAAGTACCCTTATCCCCTGTCCTCTGTTTGCTTTTCACATTAGCTCCATTTTACAGATAGGGACCCTGAGGTTTGCAACTGGGAGATTCTTGCTCATGGCCACAGAGATAGGCAGAAGGGGGCCTGAGCTAAGACCCACCCTGCAGGGCGCATGACCTTCTTCCATCTCCAGCCTCAGCGCCTCTGCCCATCCACAGGAGGGAAGTTCACTTTCCAATCTGGGGCTGCCACCTGCTGTCCTGTGATCTTCAGGGTCTGAGAGATCCCACTCTGACACCCTCTGCCTCTCCTGTTGAGCCCAGCAGGTACAGACCTGCCCTTCTCTCTTCCAGGTCTGAGCCATTCCAGAAATACTTCTGACACAAGCTGGCTTGGGGGCTCCATGTGGGTTTACATTTCTGGGTGTGTGCCAGTAAGTGCCTGTGATTTGTCTATTCATGGGGCCCCCCCGGGGGATGTGTGAATGGTCATGTGTGTCCATGTTTATGTGTATAGTCAGGGGCTGGGGTGTTTCCTCTCTGTGTGGGAGACAGTGCAGGCGCATGTGTGCGTGTGCACGTCACTGTATTGTGCTTGGTGTGTGATGTCTCTGAGATATATGTGCAGGCATCTTTGTTGTGCACCGGTACTGTGTATATTTGTATAGACACCCCTGTGGTGTGAGTGTGTGGTATGTGAGTGTGTAGATGTCCTCAGGGCATAGGTTTGCTGCTGCTGCTGCTTAGTTGCTTCAGTTGTGTCCAACTCTTTGTGACCATGAACTGAGACTCTGTCCATGGAATTCTCCAGACAAGAATACTGGAGTGGGTTTGCCATGCCTTCCTCCAGGGGACCTTCCCAACCCAAGAATCAAACCCGGGTCTCCTGCACTGCAGGCAGATTCTTTACGACTGAGCCACCAGGGAAGCCTGGCATGGGTTCATGTGTGTGAAAATGTCTATGGGTGTGTGTGCATAGATGAATGGATGGATGGGTGGATGTTTCTGAGATACGTGTGAATATAGATGTTTCTGTGGTGCGTGTGTGTATGCTGTGTGTACCTCTATGTTGTGTGTTTGTGTCTATGTTGAGTGTGTATCTGGTGTGCTGTGTATATCTTGTATGCGTCTGGTATGATGTGTGGGTACATGTGTGTGGTTTGTGTGTGTATGCAGGTGTGTGCTTCTCTGTGGTGTGCGTGTGTGCGTGTGTGTGTGTGTGTGTGCGTGTGTGCTCCCGTGCAGATGACTGCTGACCTGGCTTTTCCATGAGCCGCAGCTGACACAGCAAAATGCTGAGAGCAGCTCAGAGGAAGTTGCAGAGAGCTGTCCTCACCCACCCAGGGCGAGCAGTGGGGGGCTGCCCTGTGTTCCCCAGTCCCCAGAGGTTCCCAGCAGCCCAGAGTGAGCCATCGAGGGAGCAGGGCCTGGGAGAGCTCCAGAAACGGGGCCCTGGAGTCATCTGGAGGGGTCTATGTCTAAGATGGGGCTGGGCTGAGATCTGAAAAAGTGAGATTTGCCCTGGAAGACAGAGGAAGGGCAAGCAGTGAGGTAGAGCAGAGGGAGTGAGGGGGGCGCGCCCAACCGAGCTTCAGCTGGAGGGGACTGGAGATCCCGGAGACTGTGTGGTTAGGGCTTGAAGTAGCGAGGGTGTGTGAGGGTGTGTGCACGCACATACAAGTGGTGTGTGTGTGTGTGATGTATGCATGCCTGTGGGAGATGTACGTATATCTATAGAGTACATGTGTGTGCATACACATGTGTACTGTGTGCATGTATGGTGTGGTGTGTGTGTGTGCATGTGGCGTGTGTGTACAGGTGGTATGTGTGGGTGTGTGCACACTTAGGCACAGGTCCACACACTCTCAGCTGTCTCTCATACACTGCTGGCTCTCCCAGAGGAGCAAGCAGTCAACTTCCCGCAGGGTGGACAAAAGTCAGCCCTACCCCGCTTCTCTCCGGGGACCCTGCCCTGCAGGTGGCATCCTGAAATTTCACAGGTGCCGGGTAGCACACCGAGGCCTGGGACTGACAGAATCCACACCATTTCTTCAGGCAGACAGGCCTTTGTTCCCAGCCTCTTATAGCGCTTTTATCTGTAGGTCTGCCTTGAACAAAATCCTGTTCAAATGGTCTAAACCTGACGATAAACCCAACCTTTCAGATTACAGTTTCGACTCGACTGCCACACTGGGGAGGTGAAAAAGCAGAATTCCTGTGCTTGCAGAAAACCTCTCTGAATAATCCCTTGAGCCTCCCCACAGCGCTCCAGCCCCTAATGGATGCTTTGATGACAGCAGATAAAGGCCAAAGGTACTTTTATTCTCTCAGAAATTGCTCCAAATAAACAACCTTGATGATTAAAGCCATAGAAATCCCCGGAAGATTGATGGCTTGGAAAATGCTGCTGAGTGAATGAATAACTTCCCCCCTTTATTTCCAAGAGCTAATATTTGTCCACATTTGCTGCCTGGTAGAAAAAAGTGCCACCTTTTTTGCGCCGAGTGTTGGCCAGAGACAAACAGTCACCATCCAGTTATCACTTGAACTTTAAGCCCCATCTGTGAGCAACTGAGGCCTCTGTCAGAATCCACCCACCAACCAGGCCCAGGCCTGGGGTCTGTGTACAGAGAAGCCATACCCGGGGATGGACTTCCAGGGTGGGGCCAGGCAGTAGAACTCCTTCTGAAGGCCTTGAAATGCTCCATCTCATTTTCTGCTGCCCCAGTGTCTCCAGGAACAAGTCCCCAAGATGTTTTCAATGGCCAGGCTCATTCTGTGTCTAAACCAAACCTCCCTTGAAGGCCAAGTAGTAGCATTTGGCAAGCCATCCTGTCCCTCCGCCCTGGTTGAACAGGAGATGGTGGTTCCCAACTGCACAAGACTCTGCCGAAGGCTCCCTAGGTGGATGCCCTGAAGGCTTCATGGGCTGTGCCCGGACAGTGGGTGATGTGATCAGCTCAAGTGAAAGTGAAAGTCGCACCGTCATGTCTGACTCTTTGCAACCCCATGGATTATATAGTCCGTGGGATTTCCAGGCCAGAATACTGGAGTGGGCAGCTGTTCCCTTCTCCAGCTCCAGCACAATCAGGGACTGTGGAAAGAATCTTGTTCATCCAGCACCACAAGAAATGTGAGGATTGGCACACAGCTAAGGTACCGAAGGGCTGAGGCATAGCCCCCATCAAATACACACAGGCTCATCTCGTACTTGGGTGATAAATAGTGACTTTCCCGAACCAGCTGTTCAGCTTCCTGAACAATCTCCTTCCCCCGTAGATCTTGACTCCCAAATCTCAGGGCTTCTCTCCACCCCAAGTGCAGCTCTCATCCTGAATGACCTCAGCTACACATGATCTTTTGGTTCCTTGATCAGCCCACTTCCTGTCACCGTTCCTCCTACCCCAGTTCAGCCATCCATTCTCTTGACGTCACCTGGAAACCTGCTGTTACCTGGAACTGTGCCAGCTCTGAAACTGTGAATGCAGATGGCCCGTCTCTGACCACCGTCTCCCAAATCCTTTCAGCTTTTTCTCGGTTCCTCTCCCTGCTTTATCAGTTCACTTATCTGGCTTCACTGAGACCTCTTATTTCTTAACCCCTTTAGTTTCCCCTTATCCATCATCTTGTCCTGAGTTCAGTTGTTCTTTCTTCAGATTCTCCTGGAAACATCAAAATCCTGACTCCAGCTTGCCAGCCATAGTCTTGGCACCCATACCCAGGAGGCACTGCCAGAGCACAGAAAATGCAGGTTGCCCTCACTGCCAACTGTAGCCTCCTTCTGGTAGTTTGCAATGCTAGCAGAAGTCCTTGCACACTTCCAGTGCCTGGCTGACGCCCCTCTCCAGAGTCCGTGTTAAATGCCCCTCACTATCCCAGACCCACCACCACACAAGCTTGTCCTGGCTATTCGCATAGGTCACTCATAGTGCCACATACAAATTAGAAACCACCAGAAAGAAAATACTACAATGTCTCGTCAGGTTATCTACTCACTTACCAACCTCTCTAGGCCTTCCAGTCGCCCCCAGGCCCTATGAGAAGATGTTGAGCTCTCTTGGCAAAGGCAAGGCCTTGCAGCTTTATTACTTCTTTGAATTGGCTCTTGCTGGAGTCACCAGGAATATTTTGTTGTGTCCATTGGATGTGTTTCATCATCTTCCCTTCCTTGAATGTGTTCAAAACTCGTGACCTTCTTGCTTCTGTTCCTATGTTCCCACAGTCTCCAGTTCCCCATCTTTCACCTGTGTGATGACCTTTTGTGACTCCTCCTCTGTTTGCACTTGTTCAGGTGGCAGTGTTTTGGGGAGTTCACATAACCTTTTTGAATATGCTCTTTCTGAACTTTAGTATCCATTCTGGGGCATCACTGATCATCTTTGTGCTAAGGACTACAAGGATCTGTTTCTAACTGCAGAGTTTCTCCTTGGAATTTGGGGGCATTGTTCTGCTTGCACATTCAGCATCTCTACCTGGATACGCCACAGACTCCTCACATCTTATGGTCAGAACTGAGCTGACATAGTCCCTACACTAAGCCTGTTTCTCTCCCTGAATGATCCCATTATCTTCCCGGTTTCCAAAGCCAGTAGCCTGGGCACAATCCTTGCCCTCTTTCTCTCCCCCATATTCATTAGAGCCAACCCGGCTCCTCTGTCTTGCCTGTGCTCACATCCTCTTCTGTTCTCTGAAGAGTGTGAGAGCAAGGACACATCTGAGTCACCTGTGCACATCCTAGGCTTTCAATAAATGTTGAATTAATGAGCAGTAAATTCTTTGAGGCAAGTGTTTTCATCGTGTTAACAGATGATGGAGGCTCAGAAAAGCTAAACAATTTAACAGGCATTCAGTGAGCAAAGGGAGCCAAAGTCTGAACCTAGATCTGTCTAAATCCAGAATCTGAGCATTTACATGTTTGTGCTATGTCAGATTTGGGGAGGTGGCATTTTTCTGTGCCAACATCCTGCCCACATTTATGGAAAGATGAAAGCTAAGCATAGAAGATATTTGCATTCTGAATTGAAGTTGGAAACAAACTTTCACTTCATCTCTTAGACTTTGAAATTCCATTTGGTCTCTGTGATGATGTCTGACAGATAGGGTCCAAGGCCCTCCACGTCATTGGGAAAGTTCTCTTAATCGTCTCTGCCTGATGCTGGCTCAGAGTGCCCCTCAGCACCCTCTCCCCCAGGCTTTCCTTTCTCTCCAGGCGGCTGTGTGCCGTCTTGCAGTCATGATCAAGGTCCCTTTTTGCCAGTGTGCTCCATCTCTAACAGAAGGCAGCAGAGCCTACACAGACACACATGCACAGACACACACACACACACTTAGTATCCTGTTGGAGTCAGGGCTTCTGTGCCCCAGGCTTTTCTACAAAGTGAGGAGCTGGCTGCAGCTTTAGTGAGGTCAGCCAGGTTGTGAGCACCTCTGACATGCCCTGTCCACATGTCTGGCTCAGAGTGGGTCTCATTGCAAGAAAAACACGAGATTTATTGAGCATGTAGATGGCAACTGAGAGGATGAGGATGTAGGAGGTCACCGGGGGGTGGTGGGGCATGAAGAGTGAGATGAGAAAGAGGACAAAGTTCTACTCCTAGGAAACTTCGATCTTTGGAGAAAGAGAAGAAAGCAAGGCCTGTGGAGGGGGAGGGGGGAAGAAAAGTCAGAGGATGATGGGTAAGAAAATATGATATCATGTAATTTATGAGTTAAAGCTGAGTACTGAGGAATTGATGCTTTTGAACTGTGGTGTTGGAGAAGACTCTTGAAAGTCCCTTGGACAGCAAGGAAATTGAATCAGTCATCCTAAAGGAAATCAGTCCTGAACATTCATTGGAAGGACTGATGCTGAAGATGAAACTCCAACACTTTGGCCTCTTGATGCAAAGAACTGACTCATTTGAAAAGACCCTGATGCTTGGAAAGATTGAAGGTGGGAGGAGAAGGGGATGACAAAGGATGAGCTGGTTGGATGGCATCACTGACTCAACAGATATGGGTATGGGTGAACTCTGGGAGTTGGTCATGGATAGGGAGGCTTGGTGTGCTGCAGTTCATGGGGTCGCAAAGAGTTGGACACGACTGAACAACTGAACTGAACTGAACAACAATAATAATGAGAAAGAGGAGAAAGGAAATCATTAATTAAATGCTTATTCTGTGCCAGGCTGTGTATCAAGCAGTAGTTCCTATGCTGCTACTGCTGCTAAGTCATTTCAGTCGTGTCCGACTCTGTGCGACTCCAGAGACGGCAGCCCACCAGGCTCCCCCTTCCCTGGGATTCTCCAGGCAAGAATACTGGAGTGGGTTGCCATTTCCTTCTCCAATGCATGAAAGTGAAAAGCGAAAGTGAAGTTGCTCAGTCATGTCCGACTCCTAGCGACCCCATGGACTGCAGCCTACCAGGCTCCTCGGTCCATGGGATTTTCCAGGCAAGAGTACTAGAGTGGGGTGCCATTGCCTTCTCCGAGTAGTTCCTATACAGTTATACATTAATTCTTAAAAAGACATTATGAAATAAATTCTTACAAATGAAGAAAAATATTCACCGTATTTGGCCAAAAGTGAATCATTGCTAACCTTAGTAAGATAAAGTTTACTGAAGGAAAGTGACTGGAAGTGAGATTCAAATAGGTTGAGTAGTTATTCAGTTCAGTTCAGTCGCTCAGTTGCATCCGACTCTGCGACCCCATGGACTGTAGCACACCAGGCCTCCCTGTCCGTCACCAACTTCCGGAGTCTACCCAAACCCATGTACACTGAGTCAATGATGCCATCCAACCATCTCATCCTCTGTCGTCCCCTTCTCCTCCTGCCCTCAATCTTTCCCAGCATCAGGATCTTTTCAAATGAGTCAGCTCTTTGCATCAGGTGGCCAAAGTATTGGAGTTTCAGCTTCAACATCAGTCCTTCCAATAAATATTCAGGACTGATTTCCTTTAGGATGTACTAGTTGGATCTGCTTGCAGTCCAAGGGACTCTCAAAAGTCTTTTCCAACACCACAGTTCAAAAGCATCAATTCTTTGGCACTCAGCCTTCTTTATAGTCCAACTCTCACATCCATACATGACTACTGGAAAAACCATAGCCTTGACTAGATGGACCTTTGTTGGCAAAGTAATGTCTCTGCCTTTTAATATGCTGTCTAGGTTGGTCATAACTTTCCTTCCAAGGAACAAGCGTCTTTTAATTTTATGGCTGCAGTCACCATCTGCAGTGATTTTGGACCCCCCAAAAATAAAGTCAGTCACTGTCTCCACTGTTTCCCCATCTATTTGCCATGAAGTTATGGGACTAGATGTCATGATCTTAGTTTTCTGAATGTTGAGTTTTAAGCCAACGTTTTCACTTTCCTCTTTCACTTTCATCAGAAGGCTTTTTAGTTCCTCTTCATTTTCTGCCATAAGGGTGGTGTCATCTGCATATCTGAGGTTATTGATATTTCTTCCAGCAATCTTGAATCCAGCTTGTGCTTCATCCAGCCCAGTGTTTCTCATGATGTATTCTGCATATAAGTTAAATAAGCAGGGTGACAGGAGGCAGGAATGGAGAGAGAACGGATTATTCTTTCAAGAAATTTGTTTGGGAAGTGAAGAAGCAAGACTGCATGGTGAATAGAAGGGGGAAAGAGTATCAAGAGAGGTTACGTTTTAGTACAGAAGAGGCTTGCACATGTTGAGAATCTGAGAAGAGATGTAAAGATGATTGAAGACACAGATGGGAGCAATGGGAAATTAACAAACCAACATGGTGGGAAGACACAAGTCAAAGGCTGTGAGCGGGATGTCCTTACATAGTAGAAAAGGGGGTCCATTCTCAGAGACAAGAGAAGAGGATTTGGAGAGGGGATGGGTGTAGACAGATTTGTGACTGTCAGATGGGAAGTGAGGGAGGTTGTGACTTATGCTGCCAGTTTTCTTAAAGAAGAAATGGAATGAAGAATAGAAATACAGCTGGACTTTTTTTTATCTGAGAGTGAAAGGCTGGAATAATATAAGGAGCTTGAAAACAGAGGTAGTCATTAAAGTACTCCCTGAAGGGTGGGAGAGGAAGTCATCCCCAAAGTTAAATGACTGCCAGGTGACTCTTACAACCCCACAGAAAGTGCAGGGGCTCCAGTCTCCTTGCTTTTACTTTTTATTACGTCAGCCAGCAGGTGCTAGAGCAGACAGGCAGGTTAGTGCATTGATCCCAAGTCAGGATACATCTAAATGCCTTAAGTGGGTGGATTCCAACATACCGTGAACACTAAATGAGGTCACCAAGGTTGATGCCAGCACAGCACTGATGCAGACTGTGTGCCCAGGGAACACTGACTGCTCCTGTTCATAGATCCCCTCAGCAGTAAACTGAGGACGGTAAACCTAGACAGCATATTAAAAAGCAGAGACATTACTTTGCCAACAAATGTCCATCTAGTCAAGGCTATGGTTTTTGCAGTAGTCATGTATGGACATGAGAGTTGGACTATAAAGGAAGTTGAGTGCCCAAGAATTGATACTTTTGGACTGTGGTGTTGGAGAAGACTCTTGAGAGTCCCTTGGACTGCAAGGATATCCAGCCAGTCCATCCTAAAGGAGATCAGTCCTGAGTGTTCATTGGAAGGACTGATGTTGAAGCTGAAACTCCAATTGTTTGGCCACCTGATGTGAAGAACTGACTCATTTGTAAAGATCCTGATACTGGGAAAGATTAAAGGCAGGAGGAGAAGGGGAGGACAGAGGATGAGATGGTTGGATGGCATCACCGACTCAATGGACATGAGTTTGGGTAAACTCCGGGAGTTGGTGATGGACAAGGAGGCCTGGTGTGCTGCAGTCCATGGGGTCTCAAAGAGTTAGACATGACTGAGCAACTGAACTGAACTGAAACTGAGGACATTATATTAGAGATCTAGCTCTGACATTTGGGTTCATGTGGCCATTTCAGAGAAGTCTAAATTCAGTGATTCTCAAAGTGTAGCCCGCTTCTAAGAGAGCACTTTGAAGAGTTTCTTGGAAAGTCAGATTCCAGGGCCATTGCCTAGAGCGTGGGAAGGACAGAGTCTCTGCATTTTAATAAGCTCCACAGGGAGACCCTGTACTTGACCTGTATCCTATACTTCCGTGGGTCTTTCCCCATTTGATTTATGCAGAAGCACAATCTGAGGCCAGACTATGGCATGAGTTGTGAACTTACAACAAGAGACACCAAGACCATTAAATTGTGGATAATTGAGGCTCTTGGGTGGCATTTAACAGGAACTCTTTTCCCAGAACTTTCCTGGTGAAACTAGGGGTAGGCTGCTAGTTTTCAGCCCACTGTATCCTGGCTTTAACCTCATCTGCCTTCATTGTGACATCTGTCAATATACCCTTCAGCCCAACTGTTGTTTAGGGTTTTAGTTGCAGAAAACAGGTCTTATCCTTGTTTCTCTTTTTCAAAATGTCTGGCTATTGGGAAAATAACTTAGGAAAAGATAACAAATGCTTCATTATGATTATCATTCATTACATCTGCATGGCTCTTTAAAGTTTACAGAATAATTCTATACACACTCACCTTTTATCCCACACAGCTGAGATTTATAGAAAGATGATAACTTCTATTGAGAATTACATTGACTAAGGTTCAGAGTGATTAGGCAGCATGCACATTGTCATAAAATAGGATGATGACAGAGCTAGAGGCCACTCTATGTGTCACAGTCCTTTCAGTGGCTCTAACCAGACACCACAGACTGAGTGGCTCATTAACAACAGCAATCTAATTCTCATAGCCTGGAGGTCAGAAGTCTGAGATCAGAGGGTCAGCCGAGGATCCTCTTCTGGGTTTCAGACTTTTGGTCACATCCTAACAGTGGAAGGTAGCTAGGGAGCTCTACGGGGTCTCTTAGAAGGGCACTAATCCCATTCATAAGGACTCCACCCTCATAACCTAATCACCTTCGCAGGTCCCACCTACTAATATCACTTTTCTGGGTAGAATTTCAACATAAAAATTTCTGGGAACACAAATATTTATATTAAGGCCCCACGATCTTCTATCTTCAAGCCTAGAGTGCTTCCAAGTAATTAAAATCAGAATAAGACCTTTTGACTCTCCCTTTTCTGCAACCAGACTGTATAAGCACCTACATTTTCTTAAACCACATCCTTAACTCCAGCCTCTTTGTCAAACCCTCACCAAGATGCTTGTCAGCCTCCAGCCTGGGATCACTTCAACGAAGCTGAGTTCTGGTCTAGATAGGGTTTCTGATGAACATTTCAGAGCATCAGATAAAACTGCTCTGCAGCATTAGGAACCAAGGTCTTTACTTTGTCCTCATGTCCTCCTGAATCTTCCCAGGTGGTGCTTGTGGTAAACAACCTGCCTGCCAACGCAGGAGATATAAGAGACACGGGTTCAATCCCTGGGTCGGGAAGATCCCCTGGAGGAAGAAATGGCAACTGGCTGCAGTATTCGCGCCTGGAAAATTCCATGGACAGAAGAGCCTGGCAGGCTACCATTAGGGAGTTGCAAAGGATCAGACACTACTGAAGCAACTTAGCACGTATGCACTCACAGCCTAATCTTCTGTCTTCTGGAACACTGAGGCTGCTCCTGGTATATGTTTCCAGCTACTACAGAGATGAGTGAGATGACCAAGGGTGAAAGTACCAAGGCAGAAGCCCCGATGGAGGCAGAGGGAAGCCCCACGGAGGCGTGTGTCCTGATGCTGAGCACTTTTTCATCCCAGCAGTCGACTAAAATGTATTGGGTATTTAAATTGTTGCTAACTTCATGACTAAAGTGTCAAACCTAATTTTTTAAAACTTTAGAAAATATATTTGAAAAGCTCTTTAAATGGAAACTTTTTTTTCTGCCAAGTTCCACCATAGCACACATTTTTACAGCTCTTATAATTCCTTGAAAAAACTCAGCATATAATAGAAGTGCTGACAGATGCTGGACCATAGCGGCCGGTCTAACAGCTCAGCTGTATTTATTTTTCATTACACTTGACTCTAATTGGTACTGGTTTAACTGTGGCTCATACCAGCAAGAACCTTTTAACTCAACATCAGCCCAGAGAAACTTTTTTCTCCCCATATCTTGGCTCTTAATATTAGAGATTGCCTATATTTCTCCTCCTTCAAACTATCTTTCTGTTTACAGAGAGGCAGTTAGATTTATTTTTTAGGAACATGGAATTTGAAATAAAAAGACCTAAATTTTAATCTGGGCTCCTCTGTCAAGTTGACTTTGGAGTCATTTAATCTCTGTGAACCTGCTTCCCCATCTATAGATGGGGCATGTAATTTTTACCTTGCAGAGCAGTGATATGTATCTTGTAGAAGGTCAGTATCAGGTAGGTAATGCATCTAGCAGAGTCCTTGGAACATATTAAGAATTTGACGTGTGCATGCTAAGTCTCTTCAGTCATGTCCGACACTTAGCCTATGGACTGTAGCCTTCCAGGCTCCTCTATTCATGGGATTCTCCAGGCAAGAATACTGGAGTAGGTTGCCATGCCCTCCTCTGGGGGATCTTTCAGACCCATGTATCGAACCTTCATCTCTTCTGTCTCCTGCACTGGCATTTGAGTCCTTTACCACTAGTGCCATGGTATTTGATATTATTTTCCACATATTCTATATTTATCAGTATTATAACTAATGATGACAATGCTCTATACAGAAAAAGAACCTCCTATCCAATTAGTCTGTGTGGGATTTTCTACTACTTTGATTAGTTGCAAGACCACTAACCCATATAAGAAAAAACCCTTTGACAATTCCACAGAGACCAGGCCCTTTTTCATTAAAAAGCCAGAAATCTGGGGGAAAGATATAGCCATGAGTTCCAAGGCTGCCTGGATCTTCCCAGTTGCTCTGGGATGCTCCTGGGTGTGGGAATTCTTCAAATGACTTTCAAGTGGCCTCCTTAGAGATGCTGACAGGTCCAATCAAACTCTCTTCTACTGGGTCCTGAGATGAAAGGAAGTGGCAGAGGTGTCTGAGAAATAAAAAAGGTGACTGCATAGTCCTGAGGAAAGTACCTCGGGATAGAGAAACACACAACCCTAGCTCTTGAATTCTCTGCAGTGTACATCCTCAAGGAGGCAACATTAATAAGAAGAGTGTCTGCTCATCTACATAAAGCCACTCCGGAATTCTGGCTGGAAGCCCTTCAGTGATAGCAAAGACTCTGTTGAGGGAACTCAATGTGGACTTACTCTGTGAACTCACCTGGATTTATAATGGCAGATGGAAGGAAAGCATGTTCTCATTGATTAACTGCTATGGAAAAGGGGCTTTACCTAGGTGGCAGAAACTCATGGTGACCCTTCAAAGCCAGGATGGTTATTGCTCTTTTGCAACTAAGGATGTGAGACTTGGAGAGGCAAAGTGACTTGCTAAGGCTACCCTGGGCTGAAGAGACCAGTATTTGAGCCCGGGTTCTTAGGAACTCTTGACCACAGACTAAACTATGGGGGAACCAAAAGAATCAAAGAACTCATGCTAAATCTTATTTCATGGCCCCAAACATTTTAATAACAAAAAGAGAAGTTTTAAAATAAAAACACAAAACTACACAGAATCCTATGACCTTATCAGGCTTCTTCTTTTTACTTTTCCATGCTATCTTCATCCTGGGAAGAGGCAGAACCGTAACTGAGCAGGTTAAGATTTTAGAGATGTATGAGATGCCTGCTGTATGCAGTAGCTCCTAGATGTTTAGTACATGATAGTTTGAACCACTTGTAAGCTGTCATGTAACGGTTGAGATGATATTGGGCTTCCTTTTGTGGTTGTTGCTCTGTTGCTCGATTGTGTCTGACTCTTTACAACCCCGTAGACTGCAGCCCTCCAAGCTTCCCTGTCCTTCACCATCTCCCAAAGTTTGTTCAAACTCATGTCCACTGAGTTGGTGATGCCATCCAACCATCTCATCCTCTATCGTCCCCTTCTCCTCCTGCTCTCAGTCTTTCTCATTATCAGGGTCTTTTCCAATGAGTTCGCTCTTCTCATCCGGTGGCCAGAGTATTGGAGCCTTAGCTTCAGCATCAATCTTTCCAATGAATATTTGAAATGAATGAGAGATTTCCTTCCAATGAAGGACTTCCAGGAAATCAACCCTGGGCTTTCTTAACAGGGCAGACGAGCTGCTGCTCATGCAGCATATAGATGTACAGAGAGTGTTAATGAAGAGGAGGGCCAGTGTGGGCCATCACCATGAGAATGAAGGTCTTAGGGGCCTGAGGGCCATCCCGTCCAACTGGCAGCATCACTTGAATCTGAGAGTCCCTAGATTTGGGTACAGAAAGCAGAGACACATAGAAGTGTGTTCTCAAGCTGCCTCCTCAAGCTAAGCCCAATTCAATGAATGAACTTTTATTATACTAGTCATGGATTTCGGCTAATTAGTATTACGCATATCCATTATTTAAAAACCTTAAAGCTTATAAAAGTATCTCTTTAGCAACTTAACAACACATAACAACACCATCCAGAGAATAGTAGTTATTGTTTTACCTTAGTTCCTTCAGTCTTTTTATATGCTTATTTTGCTTATTTGATATTAAGTATATATAGTGTAAGAATCTTATTTTTTCAGTTAACATTATAATGTTAGAATTCTCAAATGCTATTAAACTCATCTCAAAAATGTAACTTTGAAAGGCTGCATAAAATCCATACTATGAAAGTAATATAATTTAGTTAGCATGTTAACTATGTTGACTATTTAGGCTGTTTCAAAATGTTTACTATTAAAATTAATGCTGGCTTCCAGCCAAGATGGGGCTTTGACTTCCCAAATAAGCCACCTCATCCTATTCTTGCACTCTAGACACTTATCACAGTAGATCAGTGATTTTAAATATATAAAAGCAGTCAACTCCATGAGCCATAAATAGTGGAGACACATCACTAGAGAGCTGAACTGTAATCTGATTGAGCATCAGAACCAGAAACTTGTAGGAGTAGCCAAGAACTACTGGCTTTCAGGGTAAATGTGGAAGTTCAAGACAAGCATGACTACCATGTGTGGTGAGGTGAGTAGTGCACTGTCCAACTGCTAAAGATGCCATTCACAGTGTAGTATAAATGAGTGGTTCCCATCTCCATTACCCCATCCCTGACATTGTGCTAAGGAAGATTACTTATGTGAAAGACACAGAGATGGAATCCCCTGCCTGAGAATAGGGAGTGCAAAGAGCTACAAACCCCACCCCATACTATGGCTAATAATAAATTGTTACCAGGTAATTTAGATGAAGCACAGATCTGCTTGGTCAGGACATGGATCTAGCCACCCATTGTTTCTGAAAAGTGCTTTGTATATGTTGACTATTATTTCGAGTATGCACTTACTGTTCTAAGTCTGTTGAATCTTTTAGTAACAGTTTTGCTTGAAACTATAAGACAAAGTAGGATCCAGATTGTAAATGAGTGGGAGTAGCGGATTCTTAACAAAAGATGATTGCCAAATTTTCAGTAGGGTGTTGTAAGATGGCTTATGGCAGCAGTGGCAGCTGGGTAGGTAAGAGGTCTACTGTGGGTCACCTTGTGGCCCTGGGTGACACCCTTGCTCTTATGGGTCTTTGGCTCAGCACAATAAGTGGGCTGTTAGTGGACCCCCAGATACCTCCTTCCCTTCTGACATTTTATAACTTAATCTTCTTCTGAAATAGGCAAGATTGGAGGAGTGAAAGTCAACTGATACAGCTAAAGACTGTACTCAGAAGCTGCAGTGTTCTCCCTGTCCTGTGAGTGATGACAAAGATTTGATTTCTCTGCGTGGTCAGAGTGGTAAGGCCTTTTCTCATTGGTCTGGGTCCCCAGGAGAGCTGAACTTTATTCCTGACAAAACAAATGTCCCCACAGGGAAGAGTATTTTGGGGAAATTAGTAGAGGTGAAGTGTAGGTTGCTGCTAAGTCACTTCAGTCATGTCCGACTCTGTGTGACCCCATAGACGGCAGCCCACCAGGCTCCCTTGTCCCTGGGATTCTCCAGGCAAAAACACTGGAGTGGGTTGCCATTTCCTTCTCCAAGTGTGTAGGTTAGGAGCAGGCAAAGGGAAGAAAATGACTGTTACTGAGGAACTGCCTGATGTGTGCTGATCACTATGCTAGATATTTAGTAGATATTTCTAGTTCTGATGATAGTCATATGAGGTGGGATTTATTTTCCCTAGTTTGCAGTTGTAGCACTTAAAGCTCAGTGAAGGAAAGAAAGTTTTCAAGTATGCTGTGCTCAGTCGTGTCTGACTCTTTGTAATCCCATGGACTGTAGCCTGTCAGGCTCCTCTGTCCATGGGCTTTTCCAGGCAAGAATACCAGAATGAGTTGCCATTTCCTCCTCCAGGGGATCTTCCCTACCCAGGGATCAAACCCCTGTCTCTTGCATTGGCAGGCGATTCTTTACCACTGTGCTACCTGGGAAGCCCCTTGCAAGTATATTCAACAAGTAGAACAGAAGAACCAGAATAAGACTGCAATCTTTCTGGATTCTGTTCTTTTATTTCAGCATGTTGCCAGAGGCTCCTCCTTACGCCCTCTGTCAATCAATAAGAGTAAGACTTGGTGGTATGTGACCCAACTCCCGCCACCCCCCAACCCCGCAGTTGGTACATGGCAGAATGAATCTGTGGCCCAAAGCCCATTATCTGAATGCCAAAAACAATGCTTACATATTTCATCTTCAGTCTGTGTTCCAAAATCTGTCTTCCATCTAGAAGAAAAGCCTACATTAAATCATATAATTATTCTTGGATTGATCTTACTCCCACTCCAATTCTTAAAGTTGTGAATTAATTTAATTTGGGTGATTTAGGGAAACAATATAGTATAAGAGAAAGAATACAGATTTTGGCTTCATATTCTGGCCTCCACCACTTCCAAACTGATTCATATTAAGTAAATCACACCGTCTTCCTGAACTTTAGTTTCCTCATATGTGATGTTTGGATAATGATGTATAAATCAGAGAACGTTTCCAAGACTAAAGCATAAAATGCAAGTAAGTTCCCCACTACAATGCTTTATTGATTCTTAATAGTTGTAAATGCCCCTTTTGCATCAGCGACGAGTATTTCATCATTGTGACTCTAAATTTTATATAGAAAATAAGGTCATACAGGAGACAAACTGAAAGCACAGAAACAGACCCACTTACGTATAGATTGCTCACATATGATGAAACAATCAGAGTGGAAAGGAGGGAAAATGGGTCTGAAATTTTATTTTTTACACAGAAAAATTAAATGGATTGCTACTTCACAAGATACAAAAATATCAACTGCTTTTGGACCCAAATGTCAACAATAAAATTGTACAATTTTTGGAAGAAACTATAAGAGAAAACACATTTGACCTTTGCACAGATAAAAATTTCTTAAACAAGATAATACAATGTTAACTATAAAATAAAATGGATCAATTTGACTACACTAAAATATAAAAATTATGTTTACAGAAGTCTTTTATTTTTCAGAAGTCATCCCATTTTGGGGATAAAATGTCAAAGGAAGGGTTTCTATTATTTACCCCCTACTTCCCTGCCCAGCCAAAGAACAGCAGTTTAGACAATCACTTATGGAGCAGTGTTTTTGTGGAAGTCCAGGAGTCCAGTGGAGAAGTTCCAGCACATCACTGGAGAAATAATAAATAAAATAAAATTCTGAGATGTGACACATTGAAGTGGGTAAGAAAATTTCCCTTTACCTGAGTCAATCAACACCTCCCACCCCCACAAGGTAGCCTACCTCAGTGCCAAAAGAGATTTTCCTGGCTCATGATTTCTCCCACAGAGGGAAGTGAGAGTGTGAGTGACTATCCAGTTTCCCCAGCTGTGTGGGATGTCACCAAAGTGACCACTTCTTTCTAACCCCACCCAGAATACTGAGGTGAGCTGCATGACTGGGGGCAGGAAAGTGTCTGGGAGAATAGTAGCCAGAACTCGCAGAGGACATCAGTGGGATGAAGACCCAACTAACTGCTTCACAGAGTCCACCAGAAAGCCCACCCATGAGCTGCTGCAGTTGCCTCATCTCTGGATTCCCCCAGTTGACTAATACAGGGAATTAATATTGTTAAAAATGTCCATATCACCAAAGCCATATTTAAATTCAATGCAATTTCTGTCAGAAGTCTGATGGCATTTTCCCAGAAACAGAAAAAAATGGTCCTAATATTTGAACAGCCCAACAAAATACCTTGAAGAGCCAAAGCAATAATGATAAAGAAGAACAAAGCTATAGCCTGTACACTTCCTGTTTTCAAACTATATTACAAAGCTATAGTAATAAAAATAATATACACTAGCACAAAAATAAACACAGTCACCAATGGAACAGAATTGAGAACCTAGATATAAACTTATGCATACAGAGTCAATTAATATTTGACAAGGGGTCCAAGAATGCTCAGTGAGGAAAAGATAACCCTTTTAATAAATAGTATTGGGAAATCTGGATATCCACACACAAAAGAATGAAATTGGATTCCTATTTCATTCCATTTACAAAAATCAACTCAAAGGATTGAAGACTTAAATGTGATGTCTGAAACCATAAAACTCCAAAAAGAAAATGTAAGAAAACATTCCTTACATTAGTCTTGGCAAAGATTTTTTTTATTATGATACCAAAATAAAAAATAAACAAGTAAAACCACATCAAACTAAAGAGCTTTTGCATAGCAAAAGAAACAAATGAAATGAGGATGCAGCCTAAGAAAACATAAGGGACTCATACAACTCAATACCAAGGGGGAAAAAACCCCACAAATAATCCACTTGAAAATGGGCATAGGACCTAAATAGACATTTTTCCAAAGACCACAGATGATCAGCAGGTACATGAAAGCACGCTCAACATCACTGATCATCAGAGAAATGCAAATCAAGACCACAATGAAATCACCTCACACCAGTTCAGAATGGCTTTAATAAAACCAGAAAAGAGAACAAGTATTGGTGAAACTATAGAGAAAATGCTGTATATTGTCACCCTGTTTGTTTAACTTATATGCAGAGTACATCATGTGAAATGCCAGGCTAGATGAAGCACAAGCTGGAGTCAAGATTGCTGGGAGAAATATTAATAACCTCAGATACACAGATGACACCACCCTTACGGCAGAAAGAGAAGAGGAACTAAAAAGCCTCCTGATGAAAGTGAATGAGAAGAGTGAAAAAGCTGGCTTAAAACTCAACATTGAAAAACTAAGATCATAGTATCCAGTCCCATCACTTCATGGTGAATATATGGGGAAACAATGGAAATAGTGACAGACTTTATTTTCTTGGGCTCCAAAATCCCTGCAGATGGTGACTGCAGCTATGAAATTAAAAGATGCTTGCTTCTTAGAAGAAAAGCTATGACCAACCTAGATAGCATATTAAAAAGCAGAGACATTAGTTTGCCAAAAAAACTCCAACTAATCAAAGCTATGGTTTTTCCAGTAGTTACATATGGATGTGAGAGTTGGACCATAAAGAAAGCTGAGTGCCAAAGAACTGATGCTTTTGAACTGTGGTATTGGAGAGGACTCTTGAGATTCCCTTGGACTGCAAGGAGATCCAACCAGTTATCCCTAAAGGAAATCAGTCCTGAATATTCATTGGAAGGACTGAGGTTGAAGCTGAAGCTGTAATACTTTGGCCACCTAATACGAAGAACTGACTCCTTGGAAAAGACCCTGATGCTGGGAAAGACCGAAGGCAGGAGGAGAAGGGGATGACAGAGGATAAGATGACTGGACGGCATCACTGACTCGATGGACAAGTTTGAGCAAGCTCCAGGAGTTGGTGAAAGACAGGAAAGCCTGGTGTGTTGCAGTCCATGGGGTCACAGAGAGTGGGACACGACTGAGTGACTGAACTGAACTGACAGAGAAAACAAATCTTTGTGTATTGTGGGTGGGATTACAAACTGGCACAGCCACTATGGAAAACAGTATAGAAGTTGCTAAAAAACTGAAAATAAAACTATGACAATATCCAGTAATCGCATTTGGATATATATGCAAAGAAACAAAACCACTATCTCAAAGTGATATCCACACTCTTATGTCCAAAGCAGTATTATTCACAATAAAGAAGTTCCAAAAATCAAAGTATAAAAATACAAACAACTCAATAGAAAAATAAGCAAAGACTTAGGTACCTCACTTGCCTTACCCTAATCTCAGTCCTGTTTAAGGATTAAATGAAAACAGTGTCCAGCACATAAGAAGATCTTAGGAAATTATATTTATAATTATGATTATGACTTTCTGTTAAGGTTATTTATTTTTGTTATTGTTATCATCAATCTGTCTTAATCTCTTACCTCTCCATTTCTGTTCATTAAACTGAAAATATAATGAAAATCCCTTTGGAGAGAAAACATTCATGTGAAAATGCAATGGATTCAATTTAGCTATTCTCTCATCCATGTATTCATTTGGCAACATTTATAGAGTGTCTGGGATATGGCTGAATTAGGTTGTTTACTGGAGATAGAGAATAAATAAGGCACAGTCTGTGTTCTCAAAGAGCTTACGTCTGGGGGCCAAAGGAAAGAACAAATTCAGGTAATGATAGCAATATGGCAACAGCTATAACAGAGGGATAAGTTGGGTCTAGGGTAAGCCCAGAGGAGAAATCACCTATGTCTGGCAAGATGAAAGAAATCTTCCAGATGGCAGTGATAGTGGATACAAGTCATGAAAAATGAAAGGCGTTTCAGAAGCCTGCCAAAATATAATGGGTTCTTTCCCTTGCTCACGGTATTCCTCCATACAGTGAAAATGCATAACACATACAGAAGAATCACACGTCTCTGAGATGAACTAGACTGCAGAGATCATCAAGTGCCAAAGGTAATCAACTAGAGGAAGTACCAGCCCTCTAGCGGGTATTCCAATAGCACTGAGTTATTTTTAGCTGCTATAATAACTGGGGTGGGGTTACTAGCATTTTGTGGGCAGACAGCTGGAGGGAGTAAACATCTTGTAATACACAGAACAGTCCAGCACATGGAAGAGCTGCATTTACAAAATGCCAACAATGCTTCCTTTGAGAAGCACTGAAGACAACCCATTGTTTATAGACACATATGAGATCAAAAGAGGCTTCCCAGGTGGCCACAGTAGTAAAGAACTGACCTTCCAAAGCAAGAGACATAAGAGATGCAGGTTTGATCCTTGGGTCGGGAAGATTCCCTGGAGAAGGGAATGGCAATCCTCTCCAGTATTCTTGCCCAGAGAATCCCATGGACAGAGGAGCCTGACGGTTTACAGTCCATAGAGTTCCAAAGAGTCGGATACAACTGAAGTGACTTAGCACCCATGAGATCAAAAAAGGTGAGACAAAAATGCCAAAGACTTTAGGGCAATTATGTGCACCCTGTCTGGCCCAGGTCTTTCTAGAGCAAGGCTCAACTTCTAAGTCTTTTGCAGTTTGTGAATCACAAGCATTCCCTGAGGCAGCATCAAGTGTGAATTACGTATAAGCTGGGCCATGGCCCTTTTTCCTCCATAAACATTGCCCTTATTGCCACTACACCACCAACTGGACATCCCAAACAATGTGGACCAGAAAGGTCACCTTGTAACTTACAACAACATCTTGCGGTCTATCAGATAAGTGTCCCTGATCTTTTCCTTCTTCCAAAGGAGTCTTTTGAATGCTTGAAGAAATACCTTTTTCCTTTCTATCAGTGTTCTATCAATAAATACCTATCCCTCCTCAGAGATCCACACATATGATGATCTCTGTATTTAAAACGAAACTTAAAAAAAAATATTATATTTTTTACTAAAATACACACATTAAACTATCTCCTAAACCAGAAAGCATTGGTTTTTGCTATTGTTTTTAACATGTTGTATTTCATAGAGTTTTCAATTCATCAGGAAATTTCATTGGACTGAGGAATTTTTCTTACACTGAAGTATTGATGAGAGAAAAAAATTGACCTAGAAAAATGTGAAAACTTTACTTGACAATATTAAACAGTATTTCTCCTAGTTATCCACAAATTAATGATAATCTTAATAATATTGAACATTTTCCTATAAAAGTTTTATATTATAAAAAGTAACTCCTGATGGAAAACTCAGTGCACTCAATATGATTTCTGATTTATTTCATGAATAAAATAAGTAAGGTAATTTTTTAAAAAATGCTGCCATAAGATAGACTGGTAAATTTTTAACAATATTTGCTAATAAGGAATCCACCTAGAATGAAGGAGATCCAGGTTTGATTCCTTTGTTGATATCTTGGAGAAAGAAATGACAGCCCACTCCAGTATTCTTACTGGAAGAATCCCAAGGACAGAGGAGCCTGGTGAGCTATAGTCCATGGGGTCGCAAAGAGTCATATACCACTGAATGACTAACACTTTATATATTTTACCACTTTACTATACCTTGGAACAGCAAACACTGGTGTGATGGTTAGCATCAAGTCAGCAGATGTTATTGTATGTTTTAGAGTTAATATTAAAGACTCAGGTATATAATCATTGCATAAGATCATGTTTGACATCCCTAGAAAAGGAGAAGTCAAAGTAGTTCAGGACCAGAAGGCACAACCTGGGGCAGAGGCGGATTACTCTGACTTTCTTATAGCTTATCATAAATATTTTGCTTGACCATAGTATTAGAGAACTACAGGATACTCAGCTTTCCTCCAACTGGGAAAATTTATCCGAGCTAGAAGGGACCATAGAAGTTCTCAAAATAATTCCCCTATATGGAAGAAGAAGCAGAGACTGTACACAAACTCACAGGATGATATAATGGGGAAGCCAGAATTGAAAGTCAGACTGGTCTCATAGTTATAAAGTCAGCATCGGAAAGGCCTTCAGGGTCACTTAGTAACCACCTCACTTCCCTTCAGTAGGTATCCTCTGTGCTTTCTGACTCCCACTCCAGAGTTGTATCAATGTTCCATGACGGTACACCAATCCACACTGGTGATGACACCATACACAAATCTAAGAGAACTTTTAAAATCATTTTCCTTTATTGAAATGCACAAATTAAGTTCTTTATTGATTATGTCAGGAAGAAGCAAGGAAGTCTCTGAGCAAGCAAAATTTTTCATTAAATCCATACTCATTACTTACTGGAAATACTCCAGATTCCCACATGGAGCCTTTTAGTACCTTCTTTGTATACCTTTTATAGACACAAGGTCCTCTAAGGAGAAGCAGAACGTTAGAAGCAGGAGTTGGCCACAGGGACTGAGACAGAAAACTAAAAGGGCAAAAATGAATTGAAGAAGTTTCACTATGGCCATTTAATAGTAGAGGTACTCAGAGCCCATGTGTTTTCAAGGGGGGGAAAGAAAAGGTCTCAATTATCTGAATCTTAAGTTGTTAGCATAGATACCACTCAAGATACTTTTCAGAGAGTTTATCCCCATTTTGCTGATCCTATTTAGAAAAACATGTTTTGCCCAATGGAGACTCAAATCATTGAAAACAAATAGCTATGACAAACCTAGATAGCATTTTAAAAAGGAGAGACATCATTTTGCCCACAAAAGTCCATATAGTCAAAACTATGTTTTTTCCAATAATCATATACCGATGAGAGAGTTGGACCATAAAGAAGGCTGAAAATTTGTCTCACAGTTGTGTCTGATTCTTTGCGATCCCATGGACTGTAGCCAGCCCAGCTCCTCTGTCCATGGAATTCTCCAGGCAAGAATAATGGAGTAGGTTTCCATTCCCTTCTCCAGAGGATCTTCCCAACCCAGGGTTCGAACCCGGGTCTTCTGCATCTCAAGCAGATTCTTTACCAACTGAGCCACTAGGGAAGCCAGTAAGAAGCCTGAGTACCAAAGAACTGATGCTTTTGGTTATTAAGTGGCCCCGAAGGCTTTTCTAATGCTGACTTTATAACTCTATAAGACCTGTCTGACTTGATGCTGTGGTGCTGGAGAAGACTCTTGAGAGTCCTTTGGACTGCAAGAAGATCAAAACAGTCAATCCTAAAGGAAATCCACCCTTAATATTCATTGGAAGGACTGATGCTGAAGCTGAAGCTTCATTGCTTTGGTCACCTGATACAAAGAGCCAACTCATTGGAAAAGATTCTAATACTGGCAAAGACTGAGGGCAGGAGGAGAAGGGGGTGACAGAGAATGAAATGGTTGGATGGCAACACTGACTCACTGGACATGAGTTTGAGCAGACTCTGGGAGCTAGTGAAGGACAGGGAAGCCTGGTGCGCTGCAGTTCACGGGGTTGCAAAGAGGTGGACATGGCTTAGTGACTGAACAACAGTGAAGGTACATTTCTCAGAATTAGAAAAAAAAAAAGATGAAAAACTTCAAGTTGAAGAGGAGAGATGAGGGGTGGAGATGATATCTGATATACCATAATGAGGTTCAAAGCAAAAATTCTAAAACTTCCAAAGGAAAGATACAGATCATATATGAAGGAACAAGATTTTATTTTCCAGCAGTAACACTGATGCAAGGAGATAATGAAGTAACATCGAGTATTTGAAGAAAAGGAATTTAGAATTCAAAATATAATTTCTAGCCAAACTGTCATTCATATATGAAAGCATGATAAAAATATTCTCTGGCATCCAATACTTCAGAAATTTTTCCTCACAAAGGCAAACATTGAAAAGGGATCAAACATGTTGGTAAAATTTGTATCTGCCTAAAAAATAAGTCTTCCCTGCAATGTGGGAGACCTGGCTTCAATCCCTGGGTTGGGAAGATCCCCTGGAGTATGGAATGGCTACTCACTCCAGTATTCTGGCCTGGAGAATTCCATGGACTGTATCATCCATTGGGTCGCAAAGAGTCAGACATGACTGAGCAACTTTCACTTTCAAAAAAATAAGTTAGGGCTTAAAAAGTAGGAATTTAACTATAATAATCCACAGTTTATCCAGAGATTTAAAGTTTAAACAACATCAATATGGTGGGTATGGATGGAGAGCTAAGGAATATGAGAGGCTGCTAAGTTCTTACCTTCTGTAAATTGATGTGGGTACTGATTTTTAAAATATAATAAAAGATTTTTAAATAATGGGACATGTTAATATAATCTACCAAAATGTCAGAAACTAGCTTATGTATGTGTATAATTCAAGTAAACATCAGTTCAGTTCAGTTCAGTCGCTCAGTTGTGTCTGACTCTTTTTGACCCCATGAATTGCAGCATGCCAGGCCTCCCTGTCCATCACCAACTCCCGGAGTTCACCCAAACTCATGCCCATCGAGTTGGTGACGCTATCCAGCCATCTCATCCTCTATTGTCCCCTTCTTCTCCTGCCCCCAATCCTTCCCAGCATCAGAGTCTTTTCCAATGAGTCAACTCTTTGCATAAGGTGGCCAAAATATTGGAGTTTCAGCTTTAGCATCAGTCCTTCCAAAGAACACCCAGGACTGATCTCCTTTAGGATGGACTGGTTGGATCTCCTTGCAGTCCAAGGGACTCTCAAGAGTCTTCTCCAACACCACAGTTCAAAAGCATCAATTCTTCGGCGCTCAGCTGTCTTCACAGTTCAACTTTCACATCCATACACGACCACTGGAAAAACCATAGCCTTGACTAGACGGACCTTTGTTGGCAAAGCAATGTCTTTGCTTTTGAATATGCTATCTCAGTTGGTCATAACTTTCCTTCCAAGGAATAAGCGTCTTTTAATTTCATGGCTGCAATCACCATCTGCAGTGATTTTGGAGCCCAGAAAAATAAAGTCTGACACTGTTTCCACTGTTTCCCCATCTATTTCCCATGAAGTGATGGGACCAGATGCCATGATCTTCATTTTCTGAATGTTGAGCTTTAAGCCAACTTTTTCACTCTCCTCTTTCACTTTCATCAAGAGGCTTTTTAGTTCCTCTTCACTTTCTGCCATAAGGGTGGTGTCATCTGCATATCTGAGGTTATTGATATTTCTCCCGGCAATCTTGATTCCAGCCTGTGCTTCTTTCAGCCCAGAGTTTCTCATGATGTACTCTGCATATAAGTTAAATAAGCAGGGTGACATAAATGGATGAAATTCATCAAGGAAAAGACAAAATTAAATTAGATTTTATTATTCAATGTATATGCTATTTACAAAAGACACAATACAAGGTTGAAAGTAAAATGATGGGGGAAATAGGACAAATATTAAGTAAGAGAAAGCTTGGTTAACTACATTAATAAGGTAAAATAGAGAGGTTCATATGATAAAATGTAAGTTTAGAAATCATAGCAACTTCAGTTGTTTTTAAACTTTAAGCCACAACACATGTGGAGCAAAATATATCAAGATAAGGAGAAAAATCCTCCATCCTATTTGAAGATAACACATCCCTCCTGGTTATTGATATTACAAGTAGAAAATAATTAGAAGGGGTATAAAAGATATGAAAAACTTAGTTAATAATCTTGACCAATGAACAAGTACAGAGTTCCTCCAATAATTAGAGAAGAGACAATTTTTAAACTATGCATAGGTCATTTAGAAAAAAATGACTAGGTATTAAGGCTTCCCTTATGGCTCAGCTGGTAAAGAATCCGCCTGCAATGCGGGAAACCTGTGTTTGATCTCTGGGTTGGGAAGATCCCCTGGAGAAGGGAAAGGCTACCCACACTCCTGTATTCTAGCCTAGAGAATTCCATGGACTGTATAGTCCATGAGGTCACAAAGAATCGGACACGACTGAGCGACTTTCACTTTCACTTAAGGAAAAAGGAAGCCTTGAAAAATTAAATTTCAAAAAAAATTATACAAGCTATCACCTTTGAACACAAAATAATTTTAATCTAAGTTTTAAAATGTTTCAACATTTCATTTGGAAACTATAATATGAATGCTAAAAAGCTTACATGTTAAAGAATAAGTTATAATTAATATTTTAAATATTTAGAACTCAATAAGGAATACAAAATATGTCAATACTTGTGTGATATGTAGTAACATATTTTCTAATACAAGCCATTAATTACATATATATAAAAGGAAACCTCAAAATTAACAAGTGTCTATCTTAAGAAATGAGAAAAACAAGATAAAACCATAGAAAGAAGGAGGAGATAAAATTAAAAGCAGAAATCAACAAAATAAAATACAAAGATAAAGCATAAAAGATTAATAAAGTCAAAAGTTGGGACAAAAAAAAAAATCAAACTTCTGGCAAGATTGAGCAAGAGAAGGCAAAAATTAAATAGTAAATGAAAAGTGTGAGAAAATTTGGGTCATAAACACAGATAAAGAAAAATTTAGAAAAGATAGGAAAATAATATAACAATATTTGCTGGTAACTTTGAAAACTTAGGTGAAGTGAATAAATACTGTACTTAGAAAAATATTAAACTAAATTTAAAAAATAATAAGTTGAACAGTCTTATATTAATTGATACAGCAATTAAAACTGATTCAGAAAGAAAACATCAGGCCAGATGATTTTCTCAGTTCAATTTAGTTCAGTTGCTCAGTCATGTCTGACTCTTTGCAATGCCATGGACTGCAGCTCTCCAGGCTTCCCTGTCCATCACCAACTCCCAGAGCTTGCTCAAACTTGTGTCCATTGAGTTGGTGATGCCATCCAACCATCTCATCCTCTGTCATTCCCATCTCCTCCTGCCTTCAATCTTTCCCAGCATCAGGGTCTTTTCCAAGGAGTCAGTTCTTCGCATCTGGGGGCCAAAGTATTGGAGCTTCAGCTTCAGCATCAGTCCTTCCAAAGAATATTCAGGACTGATTTCCTTTAGATTGACTGGTTCAATCTCCTTACAGCCCAAGGGAATCTCAAGAGTCTTCTCCAATGCCACAGTTCAAAAGCATAAGTTCTTCGATGCTCAGCTTTCTTTATGGTCCAACTCTCACATCCATACATGACGACTAGAAAAACCATAGCTTTGATTAGTCAGACATTTGTTGGCAAAGTAATGTCTCTGCTTTTTAACACGCTGTCTAGGTTGGTCATAGCTTTTCGTCCATGGAGCAAGAGTCTTTTAATTTCATGGCTACAGTCACCATCTGCAAGGATTTTGGAGCCCAAGAAAATAAAGTCTGTCACTGTTTCCACTGTTTCCCCATCTATTTGCCATGAAGTGATGGGACTGGATGCCATGATCTTAGTCTAGGCAAGTACTACCTAACTTTTGAGGAATATGTTATTTTCTTTTTAGATAGCAGAAAAGGAAAGAATATGCCTCAAATAACCCTATTTATTCTATAAAGCCAGTATAACCCTAATGCCAAAATTAGCATAAGGCAGGATTACTGGACCATGTCATTCATTAGCATACAATCAAAACTACTAAACAAAGTATTAGCAAATATAATTATTATATGCACCCAAGTTGAGTATTTCCCAAGCATACAAGGATGGTTTAATATTAGAACATTTCAGAATATAATTCATCACATTCACTGATTAAAACTGAACAAAAGAGGTAAGCTATATATGACCATTTTGACAGATGCAGAAAAACATTTGATAACATTCAGCACCCATTCGTGATAAGACTTTTACTAAATTAGGAAATAGAAGTAAATTTCCTTTATTCAGTAAATTAAGTCTATTAAGAATTTAATACAGGCACATTTCTATAGGAATAGGAAACTGTTAGAAGCATTCTCTTTAAAGTTAAGAATGAGAGAAAATTTTATTCTCTCCTTCAGTCGTGTCCAACTCTGTGCGACCCCATAGACAGCAGCCCACCAGGCTCCTCTGTCCATGGGATTCTCCAGGCAAGAACACTGGAGTGGGTTGCCATTTCCTCCTCCAGTGCATGAAAGTGAAAAGTCAAAGTGAAGTCGCTCCGTCGTGTCCGACTCCTAGCGACCCCATGGACTGCAGCCCACCAGGCTCCTCTGTCCATGGGATTTTCCAGGCAAGAGTACTGGAGTGGGGTGCCATTGCCTTCTCCTCACATCTAGGCAACCTCAAACTGATGAGTGCAGCCAGTGCAATGAGATCAGAAAAAAAAAAAAAAGAATAGATTTAGGAAAATTTAGAAAGTTTTGAATAAAACTGTCATATATCAATAAATGATTAAAAGCAGTAAGAGAGTTTATCAAGGTGACTGCACACAAGATCCATACAAAAATTTCAACTGCTATTTTAAGTATAAGCTGAAACATACTGAAAACAAAGAGAAGACACTATGAAAGCTACAACTGTCAAAAGAAGTTCAAGCCACCTATAAAGAAAATTTTAAACATTTATAAAGAGACAATATTGTAAAAGAAACATATAAATGAATAAATATAATCATGGATAGGTAACTTTAATATTATCAATTTTCCCCAGTCAATTCATGTAGTCAATCAAAATCCCAACTGAGATGTTTTAAGTGAATTATAGGAAACTGATATATATGATAGAGTTAAAGGATGAAAGTAGCCAGGATATTTCTAAAAAAAGAATCAGGATAAGGAATTTGTTTTACTAAATAGCAGGAACTCAACAGGGTCACTGTAAGGACAGCCCCAAGTTGATGAGCCTTGCCTTCCTTGTACACATACACAGCTGCCAATCCATCTCTTCATGCTCCATTCTTAAGTTCAAATGGACAGCCTGAGTGTCACCCCCATCTTGTATATTTCACCTTTGATGAACTTTTAACATTCTCATCAGGGCTTCCCCAGTGGCTCAGTGGTAAAGGGTTCGCCTGCAATGCAGGAGCTGCAGGAGTTGCAGGTTCGATCCTTGGGTCAGGAAGATCCCCTGGAGGATGGCATGGCAACCCATTCCAGTATTCTTGCCTGGAGAGTCCCAGGGACAAAAGAGCCTGGCGAGCTACAGTCCATAAGGTCACAAAGAGTCGGACACAACTGAATCGACTTAGCATGTGTGCTCGCACAACATTCTAATCAGCTTACCTCCTAGCCTAACCACACTTACATAGAAAGAAGCATTTAAACTACCAACTAATACAGTACATACAGGTCAAGTGGGAGTGCAACACAGTCAGGAGGCAAGAACCATTTCTGCATGTGACATCACAGTTAAGACTCTCTGCATCTTAACAATGAATGAGACTGGTGGTCTGTGGCACTGTAGAGAACTGTCATTCAGAGGCTATGCCTTCGTGCGATCTCTAAAGGAAAAGAATGAGGAGGACCTAGGGATTTGTGTGAATACTTAAAATTAGGAGGAACTTCATAATTTGTAAAACAACTGTTGACTACTGGAAGCAGGAATAATGAAGAGAACTACCCCACAAACTGCCTCTTGCTCATCACAGTCAGTCCCTACACACTAATTCCTTTGAGTCTGTTGATCACAGGCTCTCTAGTGCTTGTGTCTATGTCAAGTGTATGTTGTGAGCAGTGCTGGGGTGATGATCAACTCCTATTGCTACTCCAGCCTCTGTGTAGCTCCATGACAGGGGGAGACCAGAGTTGTCTGGAAGAGATTGGGAAAGCAGACAGGAGCACAGGTTAAGCTGTCACTGATCTCCTATTCCACTCCACCCACCCTCTTTGCCCTAGAGTAGACACAGGAAGTCTCTCTTCTTCCTTCCTCTTGTGCTTTTCCCAAATAACCAACCAGACTTAAGTCCCAGTCTACAAATGTCCTTACTGGAGCTCTTTCTCAGAGGTGGGTTGGGGTGGTCTCCAAGGGTGGAGAGTGTGCAATAGACCTCAGACACATTTTATGAGCTCAACAAAGCTCAAGCTTTTGGATGATATTTTGTGACCCCAGAGGGCATTAGGGATGTAGCAGGATTTTCTTTGCTTGGCTTCTGAAAAATTATAAGCCTAAGTATGTCAAGTCAACATAGTTCTGCAGGAAGAATATGAGTTAGAAGACAGAACGCCTGCTCCCCACATGGTACCAGGGAGTCAGTGTGTGTGGGCTCAGGTAAGTCCCACCCCACTTAGATTTCAGTTTCCTCATCTGTGGCATGGGAGCATCTTGAAATCTCATCTCTTTCTAGTGTTCTGTGATTCTAAGGAGGATCCTTGGGAAGACGGAGATCCGCACAGAATGGCCACCAGGAAGGCAGGCCAGAAGGTGTCTGCCTGATGACCCTGTGGAAATTGGCAACAATGCATTTCTCCTTTTATACTTTCCAAGGATTCTAATGGACCATCAAGTATCAAATCAGGACCATTGGAACGTCCCTAAATGAGTTATCTTTAATCTTCCTCCATTCTTAAGTCTTGCTCATTTCAGTTCGGTTGAAATTGCATCCTACCCTGTGGTTTGCAGAAAAAGTCCACAGTGGTTTTGTCTCCTGGTTTCAATTTAGGGTCCACTCTCCTCTAATCACTAGATGCCAGTATGTTTTCTAATAATTCCTGTTTTGCCAAGTTTTGAGTTAACGGGCTTCCTCTGCCCCGGGTCTGAAGCCTCACCACATGAGTGGTAGCTGGGACACTTTAGCCTTCATTATGAGCTATGTTCCTAAGCCACAAATAAAACCAAAATAACAATTAGCTTCATGTAAATATTGAGCCACAACATTTCCTTCTCATGTTCTAGAGACAGCCTGAGCCTGTCCTGGTGAAATGTCTGGGTGTGATGGATTTAATCCCTTGCGGATGGTTGAATCTTACATCCTAACCAGAGTCCTGAGGACAGTTCCCTGGGACTCTCGTGGGCTTACAGAGGGTCAGTTTAGTGGCTGGCCTGCCCGCACCATCTGTGTTGGGCAGCAGTTCTTTCTCTAGCACAGTACCACTTCCACTCATCAACCTGCCTAGCGATGCTTGTGCAATATGGCCCCACAGTCTCTGTCCACATCTACTTCAACACTTTGCCATTGGGTCTTCAGGCTTATTTTGATCTTGGGGATCCAATGCCATCTGAGGGGAAGCAGAATTTGTCTGTCTGTTTCTGAAAACACAAATACCCAGGCTACTTTTCAGCCATGGATGGGCCTTTGGGCTTATCTGAATACATTGAGAAATGATCGTCTGGGCTATCTAAATTAATCCTTTTGTGCCTCCAGATGCTTCTGCATAACCCCTGAGGGCTAAGGCTCCTGCCCACCCAGTCTGATCTGAACAGGGATGCAGCCACACAAAACCATGGTTCTTACTGCTGAAGGGGAGCTAAGGTCACCCATTCAGGTCCCTAGCCCAAGCCTTCAGGTTCCTTGGAGTCTAAGCAGAACAAAATATTCCCCACTTTCACCAACATCCCTGAAATTCAACACAAGGACACCTTTATTATACAGGATCATTTTTGCTAACTGTTGCTAATCTCCACAGAAAACAGATAGAGCAAAAACATGAGGAAATAGAGTGTCCCACGCTGGGTACCTCCGAAGCAGATGCTGAAAGGGAGTTTGGCAAAATGTCTATAGGGATGGGTGACCATGAAGGGAAAGAGACTGCAGGATTGGGTGGAGGGAGAGAAGTTGAAGTTGTGATGAAAACTGGGCAAAGCCTCCACCATCTGGTAGGGGATCTCTGGAGAGAGGATGTCCCTCAGAGGTCCCACTTGGGAGGGGACACAGCTAGAACTCCATGCTCCTCTTGCCTGACCAATGACCTGATACAAAGGTGCCCCCAGAATGTGTGGTCTTATATGAGGCAGCCCCCTGAACCTGTTGTGTCTCTTGGCCTCAATCCCAATGGCTAGGGCAACAGGTTCCTTCTTGAAGGGGGTCTGCCTTCAGTAGGGCTGTGCACTTATGGTGCTCTGTACCTATCCTGCCAGAACAACACTCCCTTCCTGGATGATGTCTCCAGTGGGCAGGTCGCATCTGCAAACATGATAAACTGGCTCACGGCTCCATCACCTGGACCTCTGGCCACTCCCAGAACAAGGAGCTTGCAGTATCCACACTCAGCATGTCGGTGCGTCCATTTCTTCATTCAGCTCAAATCTCTTTGCCTGTAACAGCTATTGCAATGATCTTATAAAGAGGCGAACTTCTCTGCTTTAATTAGACATGACTCTTATAAGCACGTTTTCGGTGTCTACAAGTAGGCATTGTGTGATATGAAACGGATGACATTTGCTTTCCTTAGACTCCTGCAAAAGTGTTTATTTTTACAAAAAGAGTCCATCACACTGCAAATTAACACCCAGGCATCCTTTCCTGTGTTCCCCTCCCATCTGGCTTCCTCGCAGAAATTACGTTCTTCTCAGCTTGCCCAAACTGTTAGCACACAACTCGGCTCCCATTTGCTTGGTGTCAGTTTAATATTGCATTAATTAGACAATTAGAGGAGGGCCCAAGAAGATTCCCAGCTAACGTGCTTTCAGGGGGGAGTAAGGTTGATTGGAAGTGGCTCTTTTTCATTTTTAAATTGTGTTTGGTTTTGCCTTAGCACAAAAATGTTACTTGATTAAAATCGCAGAAGCTGCTGCTGAATTGATTCCGCGTGATTAAAGTATTGCCACGGAATCAGAACTGCAAGGATCCAACCCTTCAAGGTATCCTGTGCCACCTTGAAGAAAAAAGTACCTCGTAGCTTTGTTGATAGCATGCAAACAGCTGAATGAAAAGTGAAAACTTCAGTCCAATATGGGTGAAAAGGCCCCCACCTGGCTTTAGTGGAGGCATGGGGGGCAGGGGAATGGGTCCGTGAGCATTCCCAGTGGCCCAGACTCTGGTGCCCAGTCCTGCAGTGTCCCGCTGCGACACTGGGAACTGACTGCTTTCTTCCCCCACCTTGATTTCCTCATCTGGGAAAAATGATGGTTAGGCCAACTTGGCCAGATCAATACAAGGAACTCGCAGAGAGGTTAGGGTGTACTGACATGGACTATTCAGATGAGACCAAATAATCTGAAAATGACATGGAACTTTATAAACAAGGCTCTGGCGATGGAGCCTTTTCTTGCTGTTTTTATTCAAATACTTGGCAACGTGGGGGCTATTATAGTTAGTAATGATAATCAAACTATTCCATGTATTCTGGTACTCACAGAATATCATGAAACATTCACTCTGGAATAGATCTTAAAGCTAATCTGGTCTAATAGCATCATTTTCTAAATGCTCAAAAGGTTTAAGAAACTAAAAAACTCACATTTGGTCTTTGAGGACGCTAGCCCGGGCCCGGAGTCCACAGTCAGGGTTCTGGCCTCTGTGCTAACCCAGCTCCAAGCCTGTCTATGTCCAGACAAGCCTCACTAATCAGTTTCACTCAGGGAATTTCTTTATGGGAGTGACATGGAATTATCAAAACTGAACACGGATCAGATGGAACGATCTCTTGGATGATTTGGGACTTGTTCCCTGGTCAAGGGGCCCCATGCTGCCTGCCTGGGGACACTCAACCTTCTCTGGCTGCTCCTCAAGCCCTTAATCTGTTGAGGTTTCAGAAACAAATGCTGCAGAATTCAGCTCTCAGCTCCTGAGTTTTCCAAAGTGGGTTGATTTGAGGGCTTTCCTGGTGTGAGTTGACACTGAGCTCAGCCTATTTTAGAGTCAGCTCATTACGCTGCCTGTGCCTGGAATGGGGTCAGATGCATGACTGACTACCTGTGACCCAAGACCAGTGAGTGGCCCACCTGGTGAAGGGGAGCAGGGATGGCATCAGAAAAGGAAACCACCTTCAGGCAGCCGGAGGCAGGCAGGCATGCACAGCATCCATCAGAAGGTCCCTGCTGGGGATAACAACCCTGCTTTTCCACTTAGATTCCCACTCTTCTTTTTTTTCCTCAAGATAAATTCTTTATTTCTTCATAGACCCCTCCATGCCATAGTCACACATGCAGGACTATTTCTCCTGGAGACCAAATACTCAAAGTCCCACTATTAAAGCAAAGAATAGCAACTCTTCCCTTTCTCTGTGATGGAGACATTAATGATATAAAAACACACCAGAGAGAAAACGGACTAGATTTTTGACCAGGGTCTCACCAATACCCAGTGTCTGGTAGACGGCGCTAGTGATAAAGAATCCACCTGCCAATTCAGGAGATACAAATACAAGAGATGCAGGTTCAATCCTGCAGTAGGGAAGATCCCCTGGAGTAGGAGACGGCAACCCACTTCAGTATTCACCCCTGAAAAATTCCATGGACAGAGGAGCCTGGTGAGGTATATAGTCCATGGAGTCACAAAAAGTTGGAAAGGACTGAGGGACTGAGCAGAGAGAGTCAAAAAAGGCTTGGGAATCGACACTTTTTGATATTTGTTAGGTATTCGATACTTTCTTCCACATAACAATGGCCCTTATAGGGGCCCCCAGGAGCACCAGGAGGCAGGAATTTTGCTGTTCTCCCTATCAACCATAAAGAACGTTAGAAACTCACAAGAAAACTAACACACAAGATCACCTGCGATCAGTCCACAGTTGACGTGGCTGCCCCTCCGTTTCATGGGCATCCTGGGACCGGCACCCTGGTTCAGGGGATGCTGGTCTGTGGGGCCTGCAAAGTCCTGGGAGGGCAGTGCCTCCCAGATAGGGGAAGCCCCCTCATTGCCCCCGTCCCCCACCTTACTCATCCTGGAGAAATCAAACAGCTTCGGATTGCCAGACAGAGGAACACCCTGTGCTTCTGAGCCCCATGTATCCAATCTGCAGCACCCGCCCCCAACCTCCCCATGTGGCCCATTCCTAATCACAAACTCTCTCTTTCTGCAGACAGCCTCTCTCCCCTTCTCTGTAGCCACTGGGGCTGGGGGCTCTCTGAGCAGGCGTGGTCGGCTCACAATTAAGGGCATGAAAGCCCCGCCTCCTTTTTGCTCCAGGCTGCCCAGAGTCTGCCTACTGGGATGGCTTCATCAGAACTCCGGACTCCAGGTATAGTTACTCCGTTATAAATCAATTCAAATTTGACTTGAATTTTCTCAAATTCAACTGTACTATTCATTGCCTTCTCTCTCTTTTTTTTTTTTAAAAAACGACTTTTTATTTTGTGTTGGGCATAGCCAATGAACACTTGTGATAGTTTCGGGTGAACAGCAAAGGGACTCAGCCATACATATACATGGATCCATTCTCCCCCACACTCCCCTCCCTTCCAGGCTGCCACTTAACATTGAACAGAGTTCCATGTGCTACTCAATAAGTCCTTGTTGGTTACCCATTTTAAATAAAGCAGTGTGTACAAGTCCATCCCAAACTCCCTAACTATCCCTCCCCCTATCCTCCCCCCCTGCAGCCATAAGATCCTTCTCTTTAAGTGTGTGAGCCTGTTTCTGTTTTGGAAGTAAGTTCATTTGTATCATTTCTTTTTAGATTCCACATAGAAGGGATGTTATTATGATACTTCTCTGTCTGACTTACTTCACTCAGTATGACACTCTCTGAGCCCATCCCTGTTGCAGCAAATGGCATTATTTCATTCTTTCTAATCATTGCCTTCTTTAAAAAAAATATTTTTAATGGAAGGATAATTGCTTTACAACATTGTATTGGTTTCTGCCATAAATCCACATGCATCAGCCATTGGTATACATATGTCCCCTCCCTCCTGAACCTCCCTCCCACCTCCCGCCCCATCCCACCTCTCCACGTTGTCACAGAGCCTTCTTGTCTGGAAGAGGAACACAGAGGTCTAGGTCGCATCCAACAGTCCTAGGGGGCACAAAGCCCTGGGTTATGAGCTGACTTTGCCAGAAGCTCCCTGAAATGGACCCTAGGCCGGTCCCTCTCCCTTTCTTTGGGCTTGGTCTCCGGCTTTCACATGAGAAGGTGAGACTAAAGGGTTACTTGAAGTCTCGAAGTCTCTTCTGACTCGAAGGCACGCTGGGATTCAGAGCGAGGGGGGTGGGGGAGCAGCATTCCTGGGGAGTGACACAATTCCGAACTGGGAGATCAAAGGGGCTCCTCGAGGGAGGCCCCAACCAGGAGCTCCCGGCCTGCGTCTGGGGTCGGTAATTAGCTCCTGCCGCCACCTTCCTCTCTGTGGGCTCCTGGGGCGGGCGGGCGGGCGGGCTCTGCAGGCCCAGCAGCAGAGTCCCCGGCCCCCCTAGAGCAGAGGCAGGAGGGCGAGGGTGGTGGGAGGAAGGGTGATGCCGAAGGGAAGGGTGTCTAGCACCACCAGGAACTGTGTGACATCTGTATGGAACTTTATGTTAGACAGATGCAAAGTTTAAACATCTTAACAAAAAGCAGTCCACTCCGGGCTTTCTCAGCACCAGTGTGAGAACCGCACTGTGCGGATACCTCTTAAAGTATTTGATGAGAGGCTGAAAGCCTGACAGGCTAACACTTCACTTCCTTCCAATTAGGGGCCTTTAACATCAAAGGCCCAGGCCCCCACTCAGCCCGGCTCACTTGAATGAATTAGGAGAGAGAATGGATCCAGGAGTTGCTTCCTTCTCTCCCTCGCAGTAGACGTGGGGCTCTGGGGGCTTTAATAAGATGTTGGAGGTCACCCGGGTCAGGCTCTGACGGGTGTGGGGGGGTGGGGGTGCGGACACCGGGAAACCACCAGAGTGTTTCAATATGTGTGGTGTTTGTCGGGCAATCAGGCCTCCGTGAAGCCTCCCCCGATGGGGCTGTCTCGTGGGGACCCTTCCAGCGGTGGAGAACTCAGGCAGGCAGGGGGTCCCTGGTCCCACTCAGGTGGGTGTTCGAGGCTTGGGTGCAGGGGGTGCCAGGGCTATTGGTTTAGCAGCAGCTTTTTCTGATATTGTGTTGGCGACATAGCTGGGAACATACCCACATCAGGGGCCTGTCCATCAGTTTCAGAGTTTATTGTGAAAACACAAGGCAGAAGCTGTTCTCAGCTACCTGGCTAGCTGGCTACTGGCATCAGTCAGAGAGAGAATGCGACTTTGTAAGCAGTCAGAACCAGAGGAGAAAAGAGAGCTTTTCTTTTGATTTCATTCACCTTTGCTTGAAAGAGACCCGAATCTCCTCTACAGCAGCTCTGGCCAGTCGATTTCAAGGCCTGCCCGTGCATGCCCGTGTCGGGCAGCTCTCCATTCTAAAAGGTTACATTCACTCCATGGTGAGCAGCTCTCAAGTTAGGAAGACCATCCTTCTGTCGAGTTTGAAGATGCCATTTTGTAACGCACTCAGCCAACTCTGGCTCACTTCACTCAGTTGAACAAACAGTAAGATCTCTGGAGCCAGGCGAGCCTGGATTCCAAGCCTGACTCCACCCTTCCACTGTCTGCAAACAGGGGAGTTACTCTGACTTTAAGCTTCTGCTTCCTCTTCGGCAAATAGGGATTTTCACAGTCTAGGTAAATATTTATAAAGCACCTATTACTATCTATGTAACTACATAGTCAGTACTTAATGAGAGGTTCTTATTATCTATCACCTCTTAAGCACCATAGGGCTTCTCTTCTTAATATCCCCTGTTCCATGCCGACTTCATTGCCGGATGAGAAGTGCTTGGTGGCATCCACAAAGAGAGGTCTCTGGTGATAGAGGGATAAAGGTGACCTTGTACACAAGGGATGGATTGAGCTGGTTCCAAGTTCAGGTGAAGTCTAGTCAAATGGGAAAGCTCATGGTACAGAGAGGACCGACAACATCACAGAAGAGCAGTCTGAAACACCCAAGAGATGTCTAGAAGACGATGGGGTAGTGCCATTTGTCTGGAATGTTGGATAAGAGACAGAGAAGGCGGTAGACCTAGGGCAGAGCTTTCAGGGGAAGGCTTTGAGAATCATTCTAAGTCATTTTAGAAAGAATTACTCTACCCATAAGCTGGGCTTTTGCAATAAACCTGTGATCACTTTTGTTTCTCACAAGAAAGCTAAGTATTGTTATGCCAATTTTTCAGATGCAGATATTGAGGCTAAGAGAGCTTCAGTGACTCACCCAAGAAGAATTCTCTAGAACCAAGGTGGTCTTCTAACATCACATCCAGATTAATGAAATGACTGTGGTCTTGCTGAAAACACAAAAGCAGCATCAACTGGCAAGAAAATAGAGGCAAGGAGAACTCAGTGTGGGCGGGACCAGTAAGAGAAACTGGCTGAAAAATGTGGGCCTGACTTTGCGTCTTCTCCACATCGGACTCCAGCAGTTCTGTAACATCCTGCAACTAAGCCATCAACTATCTAGTTCTAAGGAGAGACAGCTAGTCATGTATTTAGATCCAGAGTCTGTCTTTACAAATATCTGAAAATGAAAGTGAAAGTGAAGTCGCTCAGTCGTGTCTGACTCTTTTCCACCCCATGGACTATAGCCTACCAGACTCCTCCATCCATGGATTTTCCAGGAAAGAATACTGGAGTGGGCTGCCATTTCCTTCTCCAGGGGATCTTCCCAACCCAGGGATCAAACCCAGGTCTCCTGCACTGCAGGCAGATGCTTTACTGTCTGAGCCATTTGAGGGACCCATAAAATCCTGAAAATGGTATCATGTATGTGTTGGTGATAATGATGACTTTGGAGTGCGGACTCACCTGCTGTTTGCTAGGAGCATTTTCAAAAGCTCTCTGTGTTCATCTTCACCTGACCCCGTGTGGTAGGCATTTTAATCTCAGTTTTCCAGATGAGGAAACTGAAATGACAAAGGTTAAGTGACCTGCCCAAGGTCAACCTTAGTCTAAGAAACGGGTCTTTCTGGCTCCAAATCGTGGACTCCTTCCACTCCATTTATTTCACTGCTAAACTAAAAACTGATGCTCTGTCTGGGGTCACAGTCCTGTGCCCAGTGATCTCGAGGCCTCAAAGTCACAGATGGGAGATGGAGGGTCTATCCCTGTCTTTCTAACACCTAGAGCAGAAGTTGGCAGCCCAGCTTCAGCTAATCAATCATGCTCATTTCTAATCTGTGCTTTGAGTGAAAAAGGTCCTGAGGACTTCTCTAGGATCTATGTTATAATTCACCATTAATGAGCAAAAAAAATTTGCATTATTTTTAAGGCTCCATCAATACCTCCCTGTGGCAAAGTCAGCTTTAAGCCACAGATATTTACGTACAAATTGCAATGCATCCCTACACCTTAGTCACTTCCCCTGACAAGGACCACTGATCATTCTTCTCAGCCCCCTTCTGCAGCAGCAATGAAGAGAACTTCAACCAGAGTGTATGGAGAGTGCATCCAGTCAGGATTCTGGGGTCCATGGGGGAGACAGGCTGACATTCCAGCTCCCCAAAAGGCTGTAGGTCTAACTGAAGTGGCAGTGATCAGAATGGGGAGCAGAAAACAGAAGAGGACACACCGCGAATGGTTTCCTGTGTTAGGTACTAGCAAAACTCCATGAAGTCACTGTTGCTGGAAAAAGCTGCAGCTTCCATTCCTGAGGCCCCACTAGATTGGAGCAATCAGACCAAGGGAAGGACTGGTTCCATGGCTTCCTGCAGTCGACATAAAGCAAGTTGCAGTAATATCACACCACCAAGCTGAGTGCAGTCAGCTTTCCTTCTTTTTTCTGGTCTTCAAAGCAGCATCCACAGATCTAGACCTTGTGTTCTATGCATGAAGATAGCAGAGAGCGCACATTTAGAAAACAAGAATGAAACTTCCCTGGTGGTCCAGCGGTTAAGAAGCCACGTGCCAATGCAGGGGACAGAGGTTTGATGACTGGGTGGGAAGATTCCGCGTACTGCGGGGCAACAAAGCCTGCGCACCGCAACTTCTGAGTCCACGCGCCCTAGAACTCAAGCTCCTCAGCAAGAGAAGCCGCCACAGTGAGACGTCCGCACACTGCAGCTAGAGAGTAGCCCCTTCTCACCACAACTAGAGAAAGCCTGAGCAGCAGTGAAGATCCAGCATGGCCAAAAATAAATAAATAACATTAGGAAATGAAAATGGTGAGAAGTTGTAAGAGAAGAAAGCAGTTTCTATATAAATCATATGTCATGTACAAATTGGTGTGTTATTACTACAAGTTCAGTTCAGTTCAGTTGCTCAGTCGTGTCCAACTCTTTGTGACCCCATGGACTGTAGCACGCCAGGCCTCCCTGTCCATCACCAACTCCTGGAGTTTACCCAAACTCATGTTCATTGATTTGGTGATGCCATCCAACCATTTCATCTTCTGTCATCCCCTTTTCCTCCTGCCTTCAATCTTTCCCAGCATCAGGGTTTTTTCCAATGAGTCAGTTCTTTGCATCAGGTGGCCAAGCAATTGGAGTTGCAGCTTCAACATCAGCCCTTCCAATGAACACTCAGGACTGATCTCCTTTAGGATGGACTGGTTGGATCTCCTTGCAGTCCAAGAGACTCTCAGAAGTCTTCTCCAACACTACAGTTCAAAAGGGAAGAGGTTGTTTGGACTTGGTCATTGATTGTAGTGGAGGTCTCAGAGATTTGACAGTCCAGATGGGCTTCCTGGAGGTGTTGGAGCTTGGATTAGGCCCTGAACGTGACACAGGATTCACCAGGCCATGGGAAGGAAGAAGGGTGACAGGACAGGGCATCTAAAGACACAAAAGATGGAATGAGATGCCTTGTGTGAGCGATGAGATCTGGTCATGGAGCCCAGCAAAGGAAGTGTCTGCAGGGAGAGATGTTGGGACCAGACGGTGACCTGCCTCTTGGCATGAGGAAGTGGAGGAAACACCTGTTTCTCAGGGGTGCATCTAGGAGTGCCCCACCAAGGTGATTTTATGAGGCCCTGAAGTTCTGTGTGAATTACTGCAGACCCAAGAGCCCTGTTCCTGCCAGGAGACCATGGAAACTTGGGCTCCAACCAAGAAAACGCATCTCTGGCCACAGCATACCACAGGTGCCTGCTGCCCACGCCTGTGTCACTTTCCTGTCTGCTTGTCACACCCCTCGCCCGCCCCTCTAAGCTTGCCCAATGTCCCGTCACCTCTCTTAAGGCCGGTTCAAGGCAGGCCCTCTCTACCTAGCCTCATGGTATCCCCTTCACCTCAGCAAATCTCCACGTCTTCATCTGTGAGATGGTAGGCATGACTGTCCTCCTCTCTGTGAGAGCCTTTCTGCACATGAGAAGAAACGGCTCATGCCCTGGCAGGTCCTGGGCAAAGGAGTAGCCAAGTCAAGGAAAGAACTGGAACTTTCCAGAACTCGGACTGGAGTTTGAACTCTGCCTCTCCTCTGAAGGGTCCTGGGGAAGGCAGTGGGCTCTTCAAGGCCCACATCCATCTTCTGGCAGGGGGTGCCCTGGTGGCACTTCAGGAGGCGAGGCGAACAGGGAACTAGAGTATCTGCATTCCAGTGAACACTGGGAGCCTGGGGCAGGACCCATCATCATTGCACTCCACAAATTGCATCTGCAAGATGCTTCCCTTTGCTCTAAGAGCAATGATCCCCCAGGCATGCCTTGAAGGGTGATTCCTGGATCAGCCTCACCAATGATGTGCTGCAAAGACTGGCCTGGAGACCAGGCTATTAAAGAAACTCAGAAGCCACTGGAAGACATGCACCTCTCTCTGCATTCATGGGGCAGCCTGGACTGTCTATAGCCTCTCAGAATAGCCGTGGCACTCAGCATATGGCCCGCTTCTTAGCAACCCTTTGAAAATAAGTGTAGGAGCCCTTCCTCCAGAACAGAGTCTGACTTGGAGGCTTCCAGTTGCCTCTTGGTGTTGATCATAGCACCAATACCAATATAGACAGACCTCGGAGATGGTGTGGGTTTAGTTCCAGACCACTGCAATCAGGCAAACCGTGCAGCAAAGCAAGTCACACGAATTTCTTGGCTTCTCAGTGTATATACAAGATATGTTTATGCCATACTGTAGTCTATTAAGTGTGTTCCAGCATAATGTCCAAAAAAAGCCATGTACATACCTTAACTAGAAATACTCTATTGCTGAAAAATGTTAACCATCATCTGAGCCTAATCTTCCTGCTGGTGGAGGGTCTTGTCTCGGTGTTGATGGCTGCTGACTGATCAGGGTGGTGGTTGCTGAAGGCTGGCTTCTTTCTTTCTATTCTTTCTTTTCTTTTTGGCCATGCCATGTGGCATGTGGGATTTTCCATGTGGCATGTCCCCTGTCCAGAGATCAAACCCACACCCTCTGCTTTGGAAGCATGGAGTCTTAACTGACAATTTCTTAAAATAAGAAAACAATGAAGTTTGCTACCTCGATTGACTCTTCCTCTGAGGAATGATTTTTCTGTAGCATGTAATGCTCTTTGATGGCATTTTATCCACCGTAGAGCTTCTTTTAAAATTGGAATGCATCCTCTCAAACCCTGTCTCTGCTTTATCAATGGCATTTACATATATTCTCAATCTTTTGTTGTCATTTCAACAGTTTCATATCTTTTCCAGAAGCAGATTCCATCTCAAGAAGACATTTTCATTGCTCGTCTAAGAAGCTGCTACTGCTGCTGCTAAGTTGCTTCAGTCGTGTCCAACTCTGTGCGACCCCACAGACGGCAACCCACCAGGCTTCCCCGTCCCTGGGATTCTCCAGGCAAGAACACTGGAGTGGGTTGCCATTTCCTTGTTGAATGCATGAAAGTGAAAAGTGAAAGTGAAGTCGCTCAGTCATGTCTGACTCTTAGCGACCCCATGGACTGCAGCCTACCAGGCTCTTCCATCCATGGGATATTCCAGGCAAGAGTACTGGAGTGGATCTAAGAAGCTACTCCCCATCTATTTCAAGTTTTATCATGGATTGCAATGATTTAGTCACATCTCCAGGCTCTACTTCTAATTCTGGTTCTCTTGCTGTTTCCACCACATCTGTAGTTGCAACAGCATCAAAGATCACTGATCATAGGTCACCATACAAATATAATCATGGTCAAAAAGCCTGAAATATTGTGAGAATTATGAAAATGTGACATAGAGACTTACAGTGAGTAGATGCTTTGGAAAAAGACTTGCTCTATGCAGGGTGGCCACAAACCTTCAATTTGTAAAAAAACAAGAAAATGAAAAAACCAATCCTCAATATTTACAAAGCACAATGAAGTGAAGTATGTCTCTATTATAATTATCTACACTATCTTCCAACCTGGCACCTAAACCATGAACTTCTATGGACAGAGACCAAGATGACTCACTCTTGTCTCCCCAGAACCTTCCCCATTGCCTGGCTCAAAGTAGCAGCTCATTATATGTTGATTTTATTAAGTTAAGCTCCAAACCTGCCACCCACCCCTGGGGGGAAACAGAGGACCCTGTCTCTTCCTTTCAGCATTCCTCCGGTGAGTAATCCAAGCCTAACGAATATGCTTCTGGCTCCAGGACTGGCATTAAGGCATGTAATGCAAATTTTGCAAAGTTCAGCCCATTCTAGGTTAGGTAAGGCTTGGACGATAAAGTCACACACACACACACACACACACACACACACACACACATTGCTATTTTGTCAAACACCAACCTCCTGGGAGCAGAGATGTGTGAAACTCTTTTATCGGTTTCTTATGCAAGATCATTGAAACACATAGATGAGTCTGAAACGATAAGGATCTTTACCCAAGACTGCCAGCTGTTCCTGTTTTCCCTGAGCCAACTCAGTCTTGGCTCAATTTGACAGACTTGTACTGAGTGTCTACTCCGAGCCAATAACTGAGTGAGACATTTTGCTGTTGTTCAGTCACTTAGTTGTGTCTGACTCTTTGCAACCCCATGGACTGCAACACACCAGGCTTGAGATGTTAGAACAATAAAAATGAACAAGGAGTAGTGCCTTCTCCCAAAAGTCCATTATCTGCCAGAGGAGGAAGATGAGAAATCAGATCTTTAGGGTACAAAACGATGTGTGCTGTGTAAGATGCCTACAGGATATGGCAGGGTAGAAGTGGGTTCATGAGCTTGGGTGACCATGAGGTCAACATCCATTGGAGGTGATAGCTGGGCTGTGCATTAGTAAATGGAAGTGGCGATATGAAGAGATCATATCAGGACCTTACAGGCAGAGTACACAGAATGAGCAAACATGTGAGCTGAGAAAGGGTCTGATGACCACAGGAAACTTCATACTACTCAGAAGAAGATTTGAAGTTATGGAATGGCAGATTTGGGGAAATAAGGACCCCATCACATTCTGTACACCAGCTTACAGAGATTTGACTCTACGCTGTGGGCAACACAGTGAGTTAGTAAAGACCTCAAGTATGGTAGCAAAGGGACTTCCCTGGTGGTCCAGCAGTTAAGACCTCACCTTCCAGTGCAGCAGGAGCAGGTTCGATCCCTCCTTGGGGAGCTGAGAGCCTATATACCTCTCAGTCAACAGAACATAAACAACAGGAGCAATATTGTAACAAATTCAATAAAGACTTAAAAAAAACAGTGATGGAGAAGACCTCTCCTCTGCCAAATATTAAAAACAAACAAACAAAAAAACGTATGGTTATAAAGACCCATTTGCTTTAGGGAGATCCCTTTGGTGACCATGATATTACAGTTGGTGCATAAAAGGAAATTATTTACAAAATGACTATAAGTAAACATCCTAGAGGGAAGATGGTAAGTCTTAGTTGAGGGCAGAGGAAAGGGAATGGAAAGAAAGGAATGCTTCATGAGATTCAAGGGATGTAGGACACCCAGGCTTAGATGAGCAATTAAGTATATAGAACCTAGTCTTCCTCGTTGGCGCTGCCACTCTGGGGCCATCAGCTTATCCAGGCCTGAGGGGTACTAGGGGCCAGTGGGTGGGCTCACGGCCTTAGCAGAGAACCAGGTGGAACTCTACCCTTGTCCTTTGGGTTGATTGGGCAGAACATGGCCATCAAGAAATGAGAGAAAGTGGCTAACATCTTGCAAGATCATAAAGCACACATGCTGGGTCTTTTACCTCTAAAACTGCCTGGCTTTCCAAAGGTACATTGTGCTTACAGGAATGGTGGGACTCATTTAATTGGTAGCCTTTGAAATGGTTTACCACCGCCCCCCCTCAATCTTCATAAAAAGGAAATGAGGGCTGCAGTGGGTAGGGGAGACACCGGGCCTTTCATGAACCTCGTTAATAATCAGTAGCATGTGTCCATGCTACCCTGCCCGACTGACCTGAGTGCCAGGGGAGACAGTGAGGACAGGCAAGGGGAAGACTCTGGCAGGTGGCTGATACAATTTGCCAATATCAGCAATGATCAACAGGCCTGGTGTAGGACAATAAGATAGGAGAGCACACGCCCTTGAATTTGGAGGGAGGGCAACACTAAAGTCCTGTGTAAAACCCCGCCTCTCTCCTGACCTGTCCACTCATCTCCTTACGTGAGGATATCAGTGCCTACTTCCTTGGTTTTCTGTGATAATCCAGTAAGTGGCAGTAAAGAACAGTGGTTAAGAAAAAACATAAGTTTAGCATGAATGCCCCCACTCAAACCCCTGTTCTGTCAACTACAAGCAGTGAACCTTGGACATGTCCCCTCAGCTCTCAGCATGTGTCTTTCCTTCTAAAAACTGGAGAAACAATGGTACTCACATCATAGGATGACGTTAAGATGAAAAGTGGCACACATGACGTTGGCACCTAAAAGGAGTCCATTAAATGGGAGCGTGCTTCTGATATAAGTGAACTGGACGTTTATCCAAAGACCAAGGAGGCTTAGGGTACCCTGGACATGAATGGAGCTGGAGGGTGATAATTAACCTCTGATTCGGTGGCAAGCACCTTCTAAGTACGTGTCATTTCAGTCGTTTCTGTAGGCCCAACTCCATCAATTATGATTCTCATTTTACAGACAAGATTGGAAGTCTAAAGAAATTTAGTGATTTGCCAATGTTTCACTCACTGGGATTTAACGTCTCTATGGGTTAAGATCCCTGTTCTATATGGCATGCCTCTTTCTATCATGGTGGCCAGGGGCTCCTTCATGGAACTGTCCTTCCAATGGCCTGGCATTTATTGAGGACCTCTTGTAGGCCAGGCCTGTGCCAAGCACTTGACACAATCTCATTGCATTGCCATAACCCTGTGAGCTGCCTACTATTGTCCCCACTTCACAGGCTATGTGACAAGCCTGAGAGATCCTCTCGTACTTCCTTGGGCCATAAGCTTACTTGACTTGTGCTCTTGCCCTAACCCCACCGTGTTCCAGCCATTGGGAAGAGATAAAACAGAAGGATGGGGGTGGCCATCTCTACCTTGCATCTTGTTCATGGCCCTTTCGCAGACCTTTTCTTCTTTTCTCCTCAAAGCAGATATGGTCATCCCAATTATACACGGGGAACTTGAGGGTGAAATAGTCAGCAACTTTCCCAAGGTCATGAGCAAGCCAGCAGCATCTAGCTCACCGTCTTCTTGCATCTTATTTCCAAAAAATGAAGACATTTTTCTGGGTCAGATTATGGACAACCAGCCCTCATTTCAGAATTTGGGGAAAGGCTTTGGGAGGGGCGGGCCGCACATCCCCCCCAACCTCACCACCAGCCACTAGGATCTGCACACAGGGCCCCTACCTATGGGTTAGCAGCATCAGATGCTGCTTTAATTAGATCGCCATGGTAACAAGCTACAGGAGAACAATAGACAGTTGTGTACTTGCAAAAATCATCAGTCGCAGACAAGGCCCCGCTAAACTGTAATTATGCTGGAGCAGAAGCAGATCTTCATTTCAGTGGGAGAAATAAACTGCCATCCTCGCCTCGTTACCTTCGGATGTTATTTGAACATCAGGGTCTGGGATTCCAAATGGGTTTATTGTTTGAATTTGTATTTTGGAAATGTTAAAACCCCAAATAAAGATGGTCGTCTTTGCATCCTGGGCTTTGGGTTGCGCGTTCCCAGAGGGGAACTGAGAGCAAGGTAAAGAAGGTAATAATAATCACATAGGTGGTATTTACTGAGTCCAGAGGTGCCCAATGTTTTCTACAGTCCCCCCCCCACCCCCACATCATCACTCTAAGCATCTGCTGGGGGTGTGTCGAGCCCCACTTTACAAGCAGGAAGCCAGCCAGGGATCCTCACTGGGGTCCTGACCCCTGAGGGCTTGGCTCCGAGGTCCAAATGCTTTCCTCCAGCCAGGTTGATGTTCAAGGACAAAAGGAGGGAGTCTCTGATCCAGCTGCACTTCTGAGCCCCCTCTGAAGCCTCCTTTTGATGAAATGAGCGGGTTTCCTTTTAATACGGTTAGTTTTGCTAGTCTGATAAGATGCAGTTCACCCTGATCATCAGAGTCACCGAGACCCATAAATAAAGGAAAGATCATTTAAAAATAAATTACAGACTGAAAGCCGGGAAAGCGCAATCCTTGGCTTGTTGCTCTCCAGGCCCTCCATAAATCTGTTGTCTTTTCGGCTCTGCAGTGGCCAGGGTCACAGACCGTAAAGAGCTTCCACAGAGAAATCTGAAAAATCCCAGCAAGATGGGGCATGTGGGAGTCATCAGAAAGGCATTTGTATTCTCCGCCATCAGCCCGGGTGGAAGGAGGCAGCCCTCAGGCTGGCTGGGCAGGATGGGTGGGTGCAGACGCAGAAAAGCCAGCTGCCACCCTGTCTGCTGGGACTTTGAGCACCACAAAGAGACCCCAGTCCCCAAAACGCCTGGTGCCTGACCTACTTCCACAAAAAGGAATGACATTTCCAGTCTCACTGCAGCATGAAGCTACAGTCCCTTTGGAGAGGGGACCCAGTGACCTCAATTCATCAGATTGAGAATGAGTCTGATTTTAGATCTTGTTTTCCCAGAGAGATCACAGTTGAGTTGGGAGAGAGGGGCGCTAGAATGGGTCCCAAGGGAGAGCACAGGCCAGGGCTGAGGAGCAGCCATGGTTGGGGGCTAGCCATGGAAGGTGAACAGGACAAGCTCCCCAGGCCCTGTGGCTGCCCCTGGGTCTAGCCAGGACAGCAGGGTGGGGTGTGGTGGCTTCAGGGAGCCTTAGCATAGTAGACAAAGTGGTATCAACAGCTGTTTCCCTCCTCTCCCAATCTGTCTTCTCTGGTGGTTGTGATGCTCCAGTAGAGGAGTGTCCTCCAACCTCCTTCTCAGAGAAGGTCACAGGGGTGGGCATTTTCTTGGCACCTGAGCTTGGCACAGCTCCAGGGGAATAGCCCAAGTCTGCCTCCAGGACTGAGTCAGGACACCCTCCTCTTCTTCACTCATTTGTCACAGGCAGCAGGAAAATTCTAAGAATTTATGACTCCCTGGAGAGGCACAGTGACATCAGATCATGGCCACTTCAGTTGCAAGTACATTTCGAGATGGTTGGGATAATAGCTTTAAACTCGGGGGTTCTTCATATCTCAGAGAATGTGGTGAGAGCCAGGGACTCTGTCCTGTGAGAGGAAAGAATATGGTGACATTCATCCAACCATTTGTGAACAACCTCAGAGGTTCTGCAGTCCTGATACCCATCCATGGACACCCCCTTGAGGGCTCATACCAAAGCTGAGGAACCCTTGTTCTGTTCTAACCTCATTTCACAGATGGTTGACCAGAAAGACGGGATGACTACCTCCAGGTCTCAAAGTGAGTGATTTTACATGAAGGCCCATTCCTGTCTCCTTTCTTCCTGGAAAAACTGGTACAACCACCTTCTAACTAGCTTTCTACTTCCACTTAGCCTATCTTATGCATTCTCCACACCCCAATAAAATACCCTTTTTTCAAATACAAATCATATTATGAAGCTTGGCTGCTTAAAATCCTTTAATGATTCTCCATTACCCTGAGATAAGACCCAACACCTTTCACGTGACTGATTAGCCAGGGTACCACATGACATCTCAAGAAGAGAGGCAGATTATGTTGTGACACCTCCTTGGGGAGGTCCACACCCTGCCTGCAAGACCCTCACAATCTGGCTTCATCAGCCCTTCCAGCCTCATCAGGTTCCAGGCTAACTCCAGCTGTGCTGGTCTTCCTTCATATGACTCCAGCAATCCAGGGCCTTTGCACAGCTTTCCCTTCCTCTGACAAATTCCTCCTTCCTCTCTTTACTCATCTACCTTGTATTCATTCTCCTCTTCCCTACTTTGCCACTTTTCAAGAAGGCCTTCCCTGAGTTTAGCTTCCCTGAATCAGTCAGGGTCTAGCCAGAACCTGGAAACCATGATGTGTGGGTGTATGTGTGTGTGTGTGTGTGTGTGTTAGTTGGTCAGTTGTGTCTGACTCTTTGTGACCCCATGGACCATAGCCTGACAGGCTCCTCTTTCCATGGAATTCTTCAGGCAAGAATACTGGAGTGAGTAGCCATTCCTTTCTCCAGGGGATCTTCTCAACACACGAATCAAACCTGAGACTCCTACATTGTAGGCAGATTCTTTACCATCTGAGCCACTAGGAAAGCCTGGAAACCATAAAAGGTTTCCATTCAAAGAGAAGGTATTTAATCCAAGGGATTTGTTACACAGGTAATAAAAGGCTGAAATGGTTTTTAATCATTGACATTGAGTTAATTCTCCTATTACCAGAACCTAATAAGAAGCCAGCTGGCAAGGGAGTCTGGGAAACATGGCCCAAAGACTTCCAGCCCCAGCATCACAGAACAGATGATGGAACAATTTTGATGGAGAGACCAAAGTAAATACCAAGCGCAAATCCACAGCACATGGTTTATCCGTTGACCTCTGCATTCGTCTAGAGGCCCTGTGAAGGTTGGCCCAAGCGTCTCCATCCCGGGGCTGGCACAGAGCCTGAACAATCAGCACTCAATAAGATCTTTCTGAGCCCAGCTTCCACAGCAGCAAAGTGGAGCTAAATCCCTCTCCAAAGAATTGTCGTGATGACTGCTAGGATGAGGGACGTGACAAGATGGGATCTGTTCAGAGTCAGGTCATGACCAAACATGAGAGCCTTCCATGGACAGTGTCTGGCTTCACCAGGAGCCGTCTTCTGAGCTTGTTTTTTTTTTTTTAAACAGCGTGTGAGGATGCTGAGGAAAGAGTGTGAAGTCCACTTACTGCCTATCTTCCCCTAAAGAATTTCTAAAGCTCCTTCTGCCTATTTTTGTCCTGCGGTGCTTGAGTGGTTATGTGGGTTATCACCTGTGACAAACATTTTTATATGAGTGTTGACATTTCTGGTGTTTCCTGATGGGACAACATCACGTAGGGAGCCCTGTGGAAAGAAGTCAGCAAACATTCTGACCGCGGGGTGTTAAGGGTGGGGACGGCAGGCAGTGAGAGGATGATCTGGGCCCGGCATTCTTAGCTGGTGTCCAGAAAGCTGTGAACACAGTGAATTCCTTCTGCAAATTCACCAGGCAGCTTGTATCACAAAATATTTCAGAGATGAGAGCGTTTTGCAAGCACCAAGACACCTGATCAAAGCTGTGTCTGAACATTCCCTGTGGGTGTGGAATTCCTCAGGAGTCAGTTTGAGAGGCTGGCTGTCACCTTGTCATCTTCCTTGAGGAAAGGCCCTGGACCAGGGAGTTCAGAGACTTGAGTTTTGGTCTCTTCTTACTGGCTGCCTCCAGGAGTTTGGGAAAATCCCTCCTCCTGCCTTGGTCTTGATTGGTTCTCATCTGAGCTATACATGTGAATCATTAGGGTCACTTACTTCTAGAGATCTGATGAAATTGCTTGGGAAGCGGGTCCTCCTGGATGTTATTAAACTTCCAGAACGTTTGTGCTTCTGGGGATGAGAGCCACTGTTCCAAGACATTTCAGCGTTCATCAGAATCACCTGGAGGATCTGTCAAGCACAAGCTGCTCAGCTCCCTTCCCCGAGTTTCTGATTCAGTGGATCTGGGGGAAGTCTGAGAATCTACCTTCCTAACAAGTTTTCAGGTACTACTGATGCTGTCCATCAACGGTCACATTTTGAGAAACCCTACTCTAGCCCAAGGTGATGCAGTGGTAAAGAATCTGTCTGCCAATGCAGGAGACTCAAGAGAGGCAAGTTCAATCCTTGGGCTGGAAAGATCCCTTGGGGAAGGAAATGGCAACCCATTCCAGTATTCTTGCCTGAAAAATTCCATGGACAGAGGAGCCTGGCAAGCAACTGTCCATTGGGCCACAAGAGTCAGACACAATGGAGCACACACACATATACACACATGCATTCTACTCCAGTGGTGCCCATGGTGGGGGGATTTTTGCCTCCCAAGAACATTTGGAGGATGTCTGGAAACATGTTTAGTTTTCACAATTGGGAAGTAATGCTACTGAGACCTAGTGGGCAGAGGCCAGGGATGCCGCTAAACGTTCTACGGAGCACAGGGCCTCTCCCCCAAACAGAGAATTATCCAGTATAAAATGTTAACAGCTTTAATGCATTTGCAATATTAATGTGCCCATGAATTACCTGGAGATTGTGTTGGATTGAAGATTCTGAGAGAGTCAGTCTAAGGAATGGCCCAAGATTTTGCATTCTATAAACTCCCAGATAAGCGATGCCCAAATGGCCAATCTTCCAAAACTCAGGTACTTCCACCACTAAAGAGGTAATCTCCCACAGCCTAGAATATACAGCCTAGAATATACTTCCACCACTAAAGAGGTAATCTCCCACAGCCTAGAATATACGGAATATCTGTATATTCTGCCAATGTATATTCTGCCATTCACTTCTCTGTCCTTTCAGCCTACAATACGATGACCACTGGCGTGGGAAACTCTCAAAAAGTATCAGAAAGACTTAAGACATTCACTATGCATAAGCTGAGCTGGCTTCCCCCACATACTGCCATCTTGGTCAGGAAGTTCTTGAGAATTAGGATCTTGGCCAGTCCTTTTATATTTCCCCCAAAGCTGGACACATAGCTCGGCACTGGTTAGGAACTCTGTATATGTCTGTTGTACAAAATTAGACGGACACAGTAAGAGCTAGCATTCTCAGAATGGCATATTGTCATTTTCCTAGCTACTGCTGCTGACCTCTCCTTCCGAACAAACCCTTTTCCAGGTCTCAGTGCTTGTCATTTGCCAAATGTTTCACTAGTATGATCTTGCCTAATATTTTTCACAAAGATGTGAGGAGAGCAATGTCCATCCCTGCTTACAGATGGGAAAACTGAAGTGAAGAAAGGTGTGGAGCTAAGCTGGAGGAAGAGCTCCTGTCCTGGCTATGCCATGCCAGCCCATTCCAGGTCACCCAGGCAGCTCTTGGTTCCTGTCCTCCTGCACACCCCCAGGACCCGCCCTTCTCTTCATCATGGTCATGCCTTCACTCCTTTCTTGTCCCATCTTCTCTGCCTTTCATTTCCTTCCACCCCACATATGAGACAACCATCTCCTCTGCCTAACTGGCTTTCTTTTCAACCTTTTTGTCTGGGACTGTCTGGGATGAGGGCTTCCTAAAATGACAACCTGAGGCATAGAACCTCTTCAACTAATGAAAGAAAATCAAGGTCCAGCCTTATTTGCTGCCCCTTTTTCACCCTGTTCCACCAGTCACTTTGGGTGTCGCCACTGGAGAGCCAAAGATTTATAATCCCCAGTGCTTCCCCCTCAATATGGTGCTAGAAAGGAAGTTCATTTTCAAAGATTTCGATCAGATCCCTGACACTTGGTCTTCCAGCCAGTACCTGCTCCTTCTATCTCTTTTGCCAGTTTATCATACTTACGTCTGATTGCTGAACGCTGAAGGGCTCCAGGGCTCCATCCTCTGGTGTCTTCTTTTCCATCTGCACTCACTTCACAGATGATCTCATCCTGTCCCCACTGATGATCAACCAATTAATATTGAAAGCAACAACCTCTTGTGTGAACTCCAGACTGATATATCCAAGAATTCCTTAACATCACCAACTCGATGTCCAACAGGGAAAAAATATTTGTCTATATCCAAAACCAAAATCTTCACTGTTCCCCACTTCCCCATACAAACAACTCCCATAGTTATTCTCATCTCTGTTAATGTCAAATTCCTTCTATCTTTGTAGAAATCCTTGTCTCCTCTCCTTTTTTCACAAGTCTAGTTCAAACTTGGCTCTGTGTTTGAAATATGAGCATCTACTTCTGTTACCTCTACTTTGCCATCCTGGCTCAAACCATAGCATCTCTCACCTGGATAATTCTACATCCTATATGGTCTTCCCACCTCCATCCTTGTCTTCCCACAAACTATTCTCCAGAAACAGAGAGTGCAATTTGTTTATCATGTGTAGTGACTTCATGGTCACCCTCCAAAAGATACGTCTATGTCTTAATATGACCAAGATTTTATGAATATAATGTTATTTGGGAAAGGGATCTTTGCAGATGAAATTAAGTTAAAGATCTTAAAATGAGATCACCCTGGATTAACCCAAGTGGTCCTACATCCAGTGACAAGTATCCTTAGAAGACAAAGAATTGAAGACACAGATGCACAGAGAAGAGGTGATAATAGAGACAGAGGCAGAGATGAGAATGGTAAGGCTACAAGCCAAGGAACACCTGGAGCCCCTGGAGGCTGAAAGAGGCAAGGAAAGATTCTCCGCTAGAGCCACTGGAGGGCACGAGGCCCTACAGATGCATGCCTTCGTTTTGGATTTTGGGACTCCAGAACTGGGAGAGAATACATTTCTGCTGCTTTAAGCCACCAAGTTTGGCAACTCTCAGAATGTCATACATTGTATAAGTCAGGCCACATTCAACGTCTGATCAGAATTCTCCAACATTATTCCATTTCATTTTGAGTAAAATCAGGTTCTCTGTATGAGCTGAACTCCACTGATTTTCTGACTGCATCTCCTGCCGCACTTCCTTTTGTCCATCTACAGCAGCAACACGGACTCCTTGGTGTATTTTGATGGCTCCATATAGGGGCCCACCTCAGAGACACTGTACTTCTTGTTTTCTCTCCCTTGAATAGCTTTTCTCAGATGTCCATGGCTCACTATGTCACTTCCCTCTGCTGTCTCTTAGAGTTGCCTTCTCCCATCACCCGCTGGCTCATTCCTCATCACTTGCTTTATCCACCTTGTGGCCTTCATAGCACAAGGCACCATTTAATACAATACTTATCAGTCTGGTTGGCTATCTATCTCTTCCCACTAGAAAGAAAGAGGCACGACAATAAAGGATTTGTTTTTCTTCGTTTGTGTCCACAATGCAAGCAAGTATCTGGTATATACAAGGCGCTGAGCAAACATCTGCTGAACGGACACCTCTCACCATGTAATTCACTCACCCTTTCTCAAGCCTTAGTGACAGTAACAGGACCCGGCAGAAAAAAAAAAAAAAAAAAAAAAGGCATATACAAAAGCACAACTCCGTAAGATCCTGCAGTGTCTTGGAAACGGCACAGAGCCCCCTGTACCTGGAGCATGGAGTACAAACTGTGAACAAAGGGGCAGAGATGAGCAGAAAGGATTGGCAGGAGGGAGGCCAGAGGGGAAGCTTAGGCAGGTTCTGAGTATGTCATGATTCATGTCAAGGACTTTGAATTCCTTCATTATCTTTGAAAAACATTTTCCAAGAAAAAAAAATCACTTTATTTAGTTTTTAAAAAAAGCAAGGGAGCTAAATATTTCTTCAAAATGTCAAGGTTATAGAGAACCCTTCTGATTATCTCAGGCTCCAGGTCAACTTTCTCAGTTTTCAGGTCTGAATTTTGAAGCCCCAAGAGAAAAGGATTGTTATGCAAAATCAAGCAGAAAGCTTCTGAACGAGGTGCTATCTGCTAATTCCTGCTCCAAGATTCCTTCTTGTTCTAGGAGAGAGCCTCTAAAAAGCAAGAAATATCCAACACAAGAAAGGCAAGCAGAATTGTCTGCTGATGATCGTTCCCAGAGCTAGGATAGGAGGGCCCTTCTTAAAAGCCACCTAAGTGCTTGGACTTTAGGCTGAGAAGACTCACAGATGGGACTTGGGTTGACCCTTCCCTCTGCTGAGTTCTCAGAACCTATTCAGAACTGTGGTCCAGTGTAGACACTTCCTTGCCTGCACCTGCTCATCTCTTCATTTTAATCTCCTGTACTGAGGTACAGTTATGGACAATAAGCCTCTAATAGGCAGTGGGTACAGTTCAATTACTCTGACTGTTGGATGACTTTGGCTTTGCACCTGTGAAGAACATGTCCATTAACCCTCAAAATTTCCTCCTGGATCTAAGTGATCCATCCTTTCCTTGCCCTGAGGCCCGAGAAAACCACTGATGGACTTTTTGTCAGTTTTAATCATGCAGATTAATTTACATTTTCTAGAATGCTGTATAAATGGCATTATCCAAAATATGTTTTCTTTTTTTGCCTGACAGTTTTTACTTAGCATATTATTTTGAGATTCATCTAAACAGTTTTGTGTATCAGTAGTTTATTCCTTGCCATTGTGGAAGAAGCATTCTATTGTAAGGATGTGCACAGCTTGTTTCTCACTCACTCATCAGTGAACATTTGGGTTATTTCCAGTTTTAAACTATTACAAACAAAGCTGCTTTGAACATCGGAATATAAGTCTTTTGTAAACATGTTTTTATTTCTCTGAGGGAAATAACTAGAAATGGATGTTATGACATACACTTAACTTAAAAAAAAAACCTGCTAATCTGTTTTCCCCAGTGTGGATAAATTTCACATTCCCATCAGTGATGTCAGAGTATTCCAGTTACTCCTCACCCTCATCAACAGCTGTTATTGTCAGTCTTGTTCATTTTAGCCAATATAGAGTGTGTATGGTGGTGGTCGTTTAGTCGCTAAGTCATATCCGATTCTTGCAACCCTATGGACTGTAGTCCATAGGATTTTCCAGGCAAGAATATTGGAGTCAGTTGCCATTTCCTTCTCCAAGAATGTGCATACTGGTACCCTATTATTTTTACTTTGCAATTTCCTTATGCCCAGTGATGTAGAACACCTTGGCATTTGTTTTTTGTGAAGTTTCTTTTCTTCTTTTGTGAAGTGGCCTTCAAGCCTTTTGTCTATGAGTTGTTCACCCTCTTCATTTTTAATTATAAGAGTTTGTTACATCTTCTGGATTCAAGTCCTTTGTCAAATACAGGTTTGCAAACTTTTTCCCAAGCTGTGGCTTAAATTTTAACTTACCATTCTAGATTTTGAACAGTTCCTAGTTCATAGAAGGTGCTCAATAAAATGTACTGAATGGGGTGAGAAATCCAGATGATGCTGTCTAAGATCAATGTGAATCCTTTTCATCGTCCAATATTCATAGCAGCACTATTTACAATAACCAAAACATGGAAACAACCTAAGTGTCCACTGACAGATGACTGGATAAAGAAGATGTGTGTGTGTGTGTGTGTGTGTGTGTGCAATGGTGGTGATATGCATATACATATGCAATGGACTATTATACTCAGCCATAAAAAGTTATATAATGCCATTTGCAGGAACATAGATGGATCTAAAGGTTTTCATACTAAGTGAAGTAGAATGCTCAAACTACTGCACAACTGCACTCATCTCACACACTAGTAAAATAATGCTCAAAATTCTCCAAGCCAGGCTTCAGCAATACGTGAACTGTGAACTTCCAGATGTTCAAGCTGGTTTTAGAAAAGGCAGAGGAATCAGAGATCACATTGCCAACATCTGCTGGATCAGCAAAAAAGAAAGACAGTTTCAGAAAAACATCTATTTCTGCTTTATTGACTATGCCAAAGCCTTCGACTGTGTGGATCACAATAAACTGTGGAAAATTCTGAAAGAGATGGGAACACCAGACCACCTGATCCGCCTCTCAAGAAATCTGTGTGCAGGTCAGGAAGCAACATTTAGAACTGGACATGGAACAACAGACTGATTCCAAATAGGAAAAGGAGTACGTCAAGGCTGTATATTGTCACCCTGCTTATTTAACTTATATGCAGAGTATATCATGAGAAACGCTGAGCTGGAGGAGGCATAAGCTGGAATCAAGATTGCTGGGAGAAATATCAATAACCTCAGATATGCAGATGACACCACCCTTATAGCAGAAAGTGAAAAAGAACTAAAGAGCCTCTTGATGAAAGTGAAAGAGGAGAGTGAAAACAATGGCTTAAAGTTCAATATTCAAGAAACTAAGATCATGGCATCCAATCCCATCACTTCATGGCAAATAGATGGGGGAACAGTGGAAACAGTGGCTGACTTTATTTTTGGGGGGCACCAAAATCACTGCAGATGGTGATTGCAGCCATGAAATTAAAATATGCTTACTCCTTGGAAGGAAAGTTATGACCAACCTAGACAGCATACTAAAAAGCAGAGATATTACCTTGCCAACAAAGGTCTGTCTAGTCAAGGCTATGGTTTTTCCAGTGGTCATGTATGGATGTGAGATTTGGACTATAAAGAAAGCTGAGTGCCGAAGAATTGATGCTTTTGAACTGTGGTGTTGGAGAAGACTCTTGAGAGTCCCTTGGACTGCAAGGAGATCCAACCAGTCCATCCTAAAGGAGATCAGTCCTAGGTATTCATTGGAAGGACTGATGTTGAAGCTGAAGCTCCAATACTTTGGCCACCTGATGAGAATAGCTGACTCATTTGAAAAGACCCTGATGCTGGGAAAGATTGAGGGCAGGAAGAGAAGGGGACGACAGAGGATGAGATGGTTGGATGGCATCACTGACTCGATGGACATGGGTTTGGGTGGACTCCAGGAGTTGGTGATGGACAGGGAGGCCTGGTGTGCTGTGGTTCATGGGGTCACAGAGTCAGACATGACTGAGCGACTGCACTGAACTGAACTAAACTGAAGTAAGTTAGACAGAGAAAGACAAATCATATCGCCTTTAAGTGGAATCTAAAAAACAATGATACAAATGAACTTATTTACAAAACAGAAACAGACTCACAGACATAGAAAAAAAAAAACTATAGTTACCAAAGAGGAAAGATGGGAGAGATAAATTAGAAACTAGGGGTTAAAATATACATCTCCTACATACAGATAATCAACAAGGACTTACTGTATAGAACAGAGAAATATACTCAATATCTATAATGGAAAAGAATATAAAATAATGTATATGTGTGTTTATATGTGTGTGTGTGTGTGTGTATAATTGAATCAATTTGCTGTATACCTGAAAGTAACACAGCATTATAAATTACTATGTTTCAAAAAAAATTTTTTAAAAGAAGGTAAGACTCCCTCTCTATCCCACTGCTGATGACATCAGATCTGAAAGCTGCAGACATGAACTTAAATCTCAGTGTCACACTTCTTAGCTGCATGACCTTGGACTATGTCTTTGAACCTCAATTTCTTCTCCTGGATAATGGAGATAAAAACATGTGTATCATAGGATAATATCAAGATCACAGTATAATAATAAATACAAAGTGCATCTGGAAATGAATAGAGCAAAGAGCTGACTACAAAAGTAGGGAGGCTCTCCAACACTGTATAAGATATGAGGGTTTCATGTGCGTTGTTTTATTTGTTTTTTTAGTATATAACTACTTAACACAATGTAGGTGGTCAAAAAACTAGTTGCTGTTCATCAACATTATAGTAAGATAAAAAACAGTGTGCACCCCCACAGATGTGACAAAAGAGGCAAAGGTCCTGAGACTGCAAGTGGGAATTTGAACTTTGATTTCAATGAAAGAGTACTCTTGGTTTGCTTGGCTGTCTTGGTTCAAAGACCCAACCAGTCAACAGTTCTGTAAGGAGACTGGAGTGAAGCTTTTTTTAAGCTTTTCCCGAATGCACACCCCAGTCCACATACACCGCCTCAAGGACTCTGAGTCAAACAGGGCAGGATTCAAAGCAGGGTCAAGGGTCAGGGAGAAGTCACGGATGGTTTTGTGTCCGTGAGAATCAAACATACCAAACCTCCCCTTTCTGCTGCTGTTCTATATACCAGAGAAGATTTCAACAGCTCTGCTGTGATTCTGCCAAGTTTTCAGAGCTAAGACCAATTTAAATAAAATAAACTAAGGAAACAGCACATGAAACTTATCTTCATCCATTCATTCACCCATCCTCTAATTCATCTGTTTCTCACGTTAGTTGCTACTCGCTTCCGTCCATTGATCCTCTATCTAGTTAACATGTACTGAACACTTGTTATTGTCTAGACAATGTGAATACAGAGATGCACAAGCTCAAATCCTTGAGCTGAAAGAATTTCTCATCACACTAAAACAGCAAATACTAATTTACTTTTTATAAAATAATTATTGAGAACCAATTCTGCTCCAGGTTCGGCATTAGTCTCTGGAATACAACATCAATTATGATAAGCCTGGAACTTGACCTCATGGAAATAACATTTTAGTAAGGGAGAGAGTATTCAAAAACATAAACAAAAGAGTAATAATATGAATTTGTTCATCTCCATACACAAACTGATCATGCTATGGAAAACAAAAGAAAACAGGCCTTGATCTGATAAGGTCCCCAGACATAACCATCAGTGTACATGTAATATGGCTTCCCTGGTGGCTCAGATGGTAAAGAATCTGCCTGCAATGCAGGAGACCCGGGTTCGATCCCTGGGTCAGGAAGATCCCCTGAGAAGGGAATGGCTACCCGCTCCAGTATTCTTGCCTGGGAAATTCCATGGACAGAGGAGCCAGGCAGGCCACAGTCCAGGAGGTCACAAAGAGTCGGACACAACTGAGCCACTAACTCACACTTTCATTTTCAATATGGAGTCAGGAGCATAGAAACAGGTCAAACAATAGCATAAAGACATAAAACAGCAAAATACAGCATGTGGTACAAACCACTCAGTTTCTTCAACAAAGAGATTGCAAGGAAAAACAGCAGAAGGAAAGGGGACTGAAAAGTTAAGACTTAAGAGGCCTGTGGACCTAATGAAATGTGTGGATCTTGTTTGAATTCATATTGAACAAATCTAACATAAAGACTAGTTATGAGATAACCAGAGTTTTGAACACTGACAAAACACTTCATGATATTAAAGAATTATGATTTTTTAATATGGTAATAGCCTTGTGACTATTATATAAATTTGGTCTCCTTTAAAGATGTACACTGACATAATTATGGAAGAAATGAGATGAATAATATGATGTTTTGAATTTGCTTCTACAGAATCCAGTGGGGGAGGGATTGCAAAGAATAGTTAAAACAAGGTTGGCCATGAATTGAGAATTATTGAAACTCCATGGGAGTTCATTATTTTCTTCCATTCTTGTATTGGTTAGAAATTTCCCATAATGACAAGTTTTTTTTTTAAAGAAATAAACAGTATGCTCCCAGAAATAAAATTGCCGGGTATGAGTGTTTCCAAGGCATTTAAAATGTATTGTCAAATTGCTTTCCACAAAAGCTGTAGTAATTTATGGCCCCACATGAGAGTGCTGAGGATATTATATTTTTCAGAGACTATATCATTGTTTAGATAAATGCAGGAACATGTATTTCTCATTTGCAATGTATTTAGAAAGACTAATGGCCTATTATGGGATATTTTAGCCCAGCCATGACCACACACCCCAAGCACTTATACCTGAACATCAGGGGAAAAAAAATCGAGTCAGTCAAGTTCAGCATGACAGTCTCGCAAACTCAGATGTAAACAAATCCACATTCTGCTAATGGGGAGCTTTTGCTATTCCTGACAGCATTGCGGAAGATCTCTTGGAATGTCCATTGAGATATTTGTTTAATGGGAAAATCTGCCATTGTTTCTTCTCAATGAAATCTGGTTACCTTCAAGAGCCTTCTTCACATTAAGATGAAGAAAAGAAAAATCAATGCCTAGGCTTTCCTGTCTAGCATGAAAGAGAGTGTTCTGCTGTAGGGTAATATTGAGCTCCTATAATCTTCCAATCATGTTTGATTGCAGTGCCTCTTTCCTGTCTCAATATTAAGAGGATGGTCAGTGCTTTTCTGCAACCAAAACCAACTTTCAGATGAATCAACCACTTATTTCAATGTCTTGTTTATAAGCAGTGGCTCTTGGGCATGTGAAACACCCTTACCTTCAAGGAGGAGCCCTCCCCAGGACTTCTGCCTGACCAATAGTCAGCCAACACATAGCTGGTATCCATGACCTATCATATGTAGGTGACCCTTCAGCCACTGTGCAGGGACATCAAGAAGAGTGAGTGGTGATATTTGCCCTCTAGGACATCACCATGCTAGTGGGACAGTTACATGTATATGAGTGAAAAGTCATAATATCATGATTGAGCCACTCATTCATTCTCCAGATGCTAAATGTCAGATATTCTGCTAGACGCTCAGTGGTAGAGAGATGAATAAATCAGAATCCTAAAGGGAGGCATATGAGCAAAAAATTAAAATACCACTTGGGGAATGTAGTGTTAGAGAAATCTATCATGACAGTTTATTGCACAAAGGAGAGGTGAACTCTGACTAGTTCAAGGATACAACCTGGAGGATAAGAAGATTGGGCTGCTTTAAGGTTTAAAAGGTAAACAAGGAGGGGAGGGACTTCCAAGCAGAAAGAAGAGTATTTGGAAAGAGATAGAGACTTGAAAGAGTATAGCGGTTTGGCTGCAAGGTGAATTCATTTGGTTTGGATCAAAGATAGTGTGTGGGTAGGGAACTGGGTGAAAATGAGAGTGGGAAGTTGGAGATGGCACCTAATAGAGGATCTTATCTGCATGCAGAGGTATGAGCTTAGTCGAACAAGTGATACAAAATCATTGTGAGAGGTGTTGTAGAGGTAGATAACTGGGCATGATGAAAGGGCAGAGATGCCCAGGGTTGGCCGCTGGAATGGAACAAAGTATCTTGATTGAATCAGGGAGGGATGTCAAGATGAGAATTATCCTGGAACACAGCAAACCAGGAGGTGAGGCACAGATCTGTACAGAAGAATTAATTGATACAAATCACTGATGTAGCCCCTCCATTATGCTATACTCCAAAGAGGACAGTATGAAAGAGGGAGTGGTGAAAATGTGACCTTAAAATTGAGAAATGTGACAAACACTAACTCAAAGTGATCAAGGTCAATGTCAACAGGGATGAGTCAGGTCAATAGCATGTAACCCCTGATATGATGTGATGAAAATGGGACTTTTCCTCTGTGGTCTTCTTCCTGTTAGCTCATGACTAGTGGTAGTTTCAGCATGAGAAGGAAAAAAAAAAAAAATCAAACAAATTCCACTACAGGGACCTTCTACAAAACAGCTGACCAATGTTTCCAAAACTGCCAAGATCATCAAAAACAAGGGAGTCAGAAACTATCACAGCCAAGAAGAGTCTGAGGAGATGAGACAACTAAATGCAGTGTGGCATCCAGGATGGCATTTGTGGATAAGAAAAGTCATTAGGTAACAACAAAGGAAGTCTGAATAAATTATAGACTTTAGTGAACAATAATGTACCAATAAAAATGTGCCCAGTATTTTGCATCATGTACTCTGCATGTATGCTCATCTTCTCCTGTGAGAACTCCAAAATTACAACTCATTACTGAACAATCATCAACGGGAGAATGTTGGGTCCTACCTAGGAAAGATACCCCACGTCCAAGGGCAAAGGAAAAGCCCCAGCAAGGTGGTAGGAGGGGCAAAATCGTGTTTTTTTTTTTTTTAATTTTATTTTATTTTTAAACTTTACAATATTGTATTAGTTTTGCCAAATATCGAAATGAATCTGCCACAGGTATACCCGCGTTCCGCATCCTGAACCCACCTCCCTCCTCCCTCCCTTACCCTCCCTCTGGGTCATCCCAGTGCACCAGCCCCAAGCATCCAGTACCGTGCATCGAACCTGGACTGGCAACTCGTTTCGTGTTTAGAATCAAATCCCATACCTGCCAGAGATGCTCGGAAGGTTCAAACAAAACTTGTGTGCACCAGGACCCAGAGACTCCACAGAGACTGAGCCAGAACTGTGTTTGAGTGTCTCCTGTGGAGGTATTGCTGAAGCCTGGCTTGGAGAATTTTGAGCATTACTTTACTAGCGTGTGAGATAAGTGCAATTGTGCGGTTGTTTGAGCATTCTTTGGCATTGCCTTTCTTTGGGATTGGGATGAAAACTGACCTTTTCCAGTCCTGTGGCCACTGCTGAGTTTTCCATATTTGCTGGCATATTGAGTGCAGCATTTTCACAGCATCATCTTTCAGGATTTGAAATAGCTCAACTGGAATTCCACCACCTCTACTAGCTTTGTTCGTAGTGATGCTTTCTAAGGCCCACTTGACTTCACATTCCAGGATGTCTGGCTCTAGGTGAGTGATCACACCATCGTGATTACTTGGTCTCGAAGATCTTTTTTGTACAGTTCTTCTGTGTATTCTTGCCATCTCTTCTTAATATCGTCTGCTTCTGTTAGGTCCATACCATTTCTGTCCTTTATCGAGCCCATCTTTGCATGAAATGTTCCCTTAGTATCTCTAATTTTCTTGAAGAGATCTCTAGTCTTCCCCATTCTGTTGTTTTCCTCTATTTCTTTGCATTGATCGCTGAGGAAGACTTTCTTATCTCTTCTTGCTATTCTTTGGAACTGTGCATTCAGATGCTTATATCTTTCCTTTTCTCCTTTGCTTTTCACTTCTCTTCTTTTCACAGCTATTTGTAAGGCCTCCCCAGACAGCCATTTTGCTTTTTTGCATTTCTTTTCCATGGGGATGGTCTTGATCCCTGTCTCCTGTACAATGTCACGAACCTCATTCCATAGTTCATCAGGCACTGTATCTATCAGATCTAGTCCCTTAAATCTATTTCTCACTTCTACTGTATAATCATAAGGGATTTGATTTAGGTCATACCAGAATGGTCTAGTGGTTTTCCCTACTTTCTTCAATTTAAGTCTGCATTTGGCCATAAGGAGTTCATGATCTGAACCACAGTCAGCTCCCCGTCTTGTTTTTGCTGACTGTATAGAGCTTCTCCATCTTTGGCTGCAAAGAATATAATCAATCTGATTTTGATGTTGACCATCTGGTGATGTCCATGTGTAGAGTCTTCTCTTGTGTTGTTGGAAGAGGGTGTTTGCTATGACCAGTGCATCCTCTTGGCAAAACTCTATTAGTCTTTGCCCTGCTTCATTCCGTATTCCAAGGACAAATTTGCCTGTTACTCCAGGTATTTCTTGACTTCCTACTTTTGCATTCCAGTCCCTATAATGAAAAGGACATCTTTTTTGGATGTTAGTTCTAAAAGGTCTTGTAAGTCTTCATAGAACCATTCAACTTCAGCTTCTTCAGTGTTACTGGTTGGGGCATAGACTTCGAACAGAGATCATTCTGTCGTTTTTGAGATTGCATCCAAGTACTGCATTTCGGACTCTTTTGTTGACCATGATGGCTACTCCATTTCTTCTGAGGGATTCCTGCCCGCAGTGGTAGATATAATGGTCATCTGAGTTAATTTCACCCATTCCAGTCCATTTTGGTTCGCTGATTCCTAGAATGTCAACGTTCACCTTGCCATCTCCTGTTTGACCACTTCCAATTTGCCTTGATTCATGGACCTGACATTCCAGGTTCCTCTGCAATATTGCTTTTCACAGCATCGGACCTTGCTTCCATCACCAGTTATTACAAGATGTTAATGGTAAGAGGAAACTGTATGCAGGTATGTGGAAATTCCTGAAATTCTTTAGGACCTTTCAGACTGTTTTTAAAAGTTACGTATGTTAATTAAAAAAAGAAAGTCAGAAGACATAGCGAGGTCAATCCATGAACTTGATCCTGTGTGGGCTTACAGACAGGAGCAGCAAGATAATGGAAAGACACAGTGCGAGTTTGCTGTCTGGAGACAAGAGTTTGCCAGAATGGAAGAGGCACAGATTCAGGACCTCTGAAGAGGGGAGGGTCCAGGGTCAAGGGTAGGCTGAAGGGCATTAGGGATGGAAGGAGTAGTGAAAGTCGCTCAGTCGTGTCCGACTCTTTGTGACCCCATGGACTGTACAGTCCATGGAATTCTCCAGACCAGAATACTAGAGTGGGTAGCCTTTCCCTTCTCCAGAGGATCTTCCCAACCCAGGGATCAAACCCAGGTCTCCCACATTGCGGGTGGATTCTTTACCAGCTGAGCCACAAGGGAAGCCCAAGAATACTGGAGTGGGTAGCCTATCCCTTCTCCAGGGAATCTTCCCAACCCAGGAATTGAACTGCAGTCTCCTGCATTGCAGGCAGATTCTTTACTGACTGAGCTATCACAAAATCCCAAAGTACTGATCCTGTGAGCAGGAAGAAGTGGTGCTTTCCTTAAAGCATGGAAAGAATTTGGGTAGTTAAAGGTGGAGGCAGTCTTTCTAGAAACTTTGAAAAATAGTGATGATATAAAGTCTTAAAAGGAGTGTTCCATTTGACTGGAAGGATCCCTACCTTTCCTATGTTCTATGGGGGCTGTCTTATGCTGAATTGAGCTGGGAGAAAATATTTTGGGGCACAAAGATGCAAAAAGGAGCAGGAGGTGGAATAGCAGAAGGAGGAGATATCATTTCACAAAAGTTTTCAACACACTCAGGACCTAGTTTTAAAATACTAATATTGTGGAGGAGATAATTACTAAGAGCATATTAATGAGAGGAAATGAATTCTAAACTCTCTCACAGGGATTTCTGAACTCAGATTACCTTTTTTTCCCCCTTACTGGTGAAGTTTGAGAGATAGTCAATCATCCCTGGAAGAGGAAAAACCATCTTGACATATAGAGGTCAAGTATCACTCTAGAATTTTATAAGTAGAAACTGTTTGTTGAATGAATTAATGAAATGATAGCCATTGTCAGAAGTCTTAAGTACAACTGTCCATTACAGAGGCTTTGCAAGCAAACCTCAAAACTGATCTACTTTCTTCACTTATAAAAATCTGGTTCCAAAAGCTTGGTACATTGAACTATCTTATTAAAGGCAGTAAAGAAACTATTTCATTAAAATGATGCTATTATGTCTTTTTGCTAAGAGAAATAATTTTTGTTAAAAGCGAGCAATTACCATAGAAAACAATGTGAATAATATATCAAATTAGTGGTTTGCTTGTTTTTTCACCACACAGGTCCACGATAGTTATTCCGGCCAAGACTGCACACCTCCTGACATCATTGCAACTGGATCTTTAAATGAATCTAAAAGTTCAACAGGCATTATCCACAAATGCAACTCTTTCATTTAACCTCTGGCTTCGTAGGAACACTTATACATTAAGGCAGACAGAGTGGGGGCCAGTGATTGCTGTTCAGAACTGAATGATGCTTCCAACATCTAGAACTTCAAACTGTTTTTATTCAAGTCTGAAATGATTAGCTCTAAGTGATTCTGACATCTATCGGGTGGTTATGAAAAGAAAGCAAAATTGGTCATGACTAAAAGGCCGGTTTCTGTAGCAGTTTACCACTCAGGGCACCCCTGTTGTCTCCCCAACCCGGAGGAGAGGAGAAAAGAGGAGGTCGGTAACGCAGCGGCCACTGGGTGATCAAACCCGTCGGAGGGCTGCCGTCCCTGAGCTGGTGTCCAGATAAATGTGGCATTGATGCTAGCCATCTGTCCACAGGTCAGTGGGGACAGAAACTCAAAATCATTATCTCTAATGAATGAACATACAGTGACAGTCTTGTGTGTGGCCGAGGATCATCACATAGGACCGTGGCAAGGGAAATCAGGCACTGGGTTAAGTAGTGCTAATCTTGCAAAAGAGAAGAGCAGGTGTGTGTGTGTGTGTGTGTGTTCCTTGATACTCCCTAATATCTGAGATAAGCTCCCAAGCGTGGTGTTTCCACTTGGCACCCTTGCCTTTTCTTTGCCCAGAAAAGCGCTGATATTTTGCAGAGATGGTTTGGGATGAGAGGTTTCTTAATGACACACTTTTTCTCCTCCAGCATGCCTGTCCATCTTCTCACCTCATTTTGGGTCTTTTGTGGGGCAGGAAGCTGTTTCACTTCCTCCTCTTTCTCTGCACGGTGACACACATATTTTAAAAGTTTGAGCCTGTGATGCCAGATATAGCATGATATAGCATGCCTCTAACTGAAATAGCAACTCCTTTTTCTGCATTCATGTCCATTGCTTTCCACGGTGAATCATAAATGACGCACATATAAATCATATATAAAACGCATCACAGAAATTCCATTTCCACTATCCAGGTATTTACTGAGCACATACTCTAAACCAAGAATGGAAAGGAATCAGGAGATGAGGAAAATGTTTCCTGATCTTATATACTTCACAGCTTAATGCAGAAGACCGATTTGAGTATAAGTAAGAAAATTAAGTTGGAGCCAATACAGAAATAAAAACACAATTGAGGAATCAGAGAAAAGAAGAAGTGGAAGGGGTAGGGGGATGCATTAGGCAGCTTATCTGTGCAAAGAACTTGACCTGAAGATGACACCGTGGCCTTGGTTTTTGACAACTTCGTTCCAAGGTAGGAATCATTGCCCTCTATTGCAGATGGGGAAGTTAAATCACAAAAGGGTGAAGTGAGAAACACAAGGTCACATGGAAAGGAAGAGGTAGATCTGGGATCTGAACTCAGGTTTCTCTGACTTCAAAACCCAGGCTGGTGAGAAGAGAGCTTTCACAGAAGATGCCTTTGAGCTGGCAGAGTCAGCAAAGGCACATTTGTTCCAGAAGGAGGAGCCAGATGATTTGGGAGGTGAGGTCTGGACATCTGAAGCTACAGCACGCTCGATGGAGAATCAAGGCTGGGGGTGCTGGACACAGGCCCAGTGGCACGAAGCCAGGGGACTAGATTCCACTCATGTTAGATGCCTGGAATGCAACACTGAAGATTCTGGACCCTATTCTGTGAGCCCTGGGGACCCACTGAGTGAATCTGAGTCCAGGACTCAGTTAGGTCCTTGTTGCAAAGTGGGTTGTGTCCAGAGATACCTGGGCAGCAGATGGAGTAGACTCAGAAGGGTTTATTTGCAGACAGTAATAAAGACCCTGAATGACAATGACCTCTTGGTGGCTGACCCCTGAGCTATGACCCTGAGAGCAAAGACCACCCGAGCTAGTCCTGTAGCAGTGGATGGGGCTAGAGAAGGAGCCGCCCCTCGTGGCAGAGGCTGCAGACACATAACTCAGATGGAGAAAACACTTAGGATTAGAAGGAAGGACTGTTAAGTGCATCACAAAATTCTTACATTTAGTGTTTCTTCTGGTCCAGACCCCTGGTCTAAAATTAGCCTTGGCGAGAAAACTGTGAGGAAGGCCGGTGGCCTTCAACACCTGGAGCACCAGAATCATAGAGAGTCATAGAGTCAGTTTTCATCAAAGTTTGTTGATTTCTACTAAGCCAATCTGAACATTTCAGAACAAATGGAATAAAATACTTTCCTATAGGCAATTAATTAATTGTATCACTAAATGCAGAATATTTTCTTTTAAATATGAAAACCAAAGGAGCATTATTCAAAGTTAAATATTCAGGGGATAAAAACAGGTACACAGTTACCAAGGAGCTTGTAAAACCACCCACAAAGTTAATGACAAATACCGTGTTGAGAGAGGGAGAGAGAAAGCCACAAACCTACTTTAGGGGCTAATACTGATGGACGATAGATAGTATCAGTAGCTTACAATAGGAAAGAACAATTCTTATCATCATAGAGAGGAAGGTAATGAATGAGCTCTTAGCATACATATAGGACGCGACTGAAGCGACTTAGCAGCAGCAGCAACAAAGTGCCCTGTGATTTCTTGTGTTTTTTGCTGAAAACTATGCTACAGGCAAAGGATTTTTGTTTCCCTCTTGAGTCTTTTCCTGTTGCCGTGATGTAAATATCAAGCTGGCAAAGGACTGACCCTGGGTGCCACAAGAAAGGGCATGAAAGTTTACACCTGTCCACCCTGCCATTGTTTGTCCACAGCTGGAGGTCAGTTGTCTGCTGACCTGGGTTCAGGATTTAAGGAAACAGTGAAAACTGGTCATTCTGCTTTTTCATATGTGATAAGAATCTGGTTGCATAGGGAAGAGGTACCCATTCAAGCTTTGAATAAGTGATTTGATTAAAATGGTTCTTCAAAATACAGATAGTACAATTAAGACCATTTCCATTATTTCAAACAGATCACTCAATTGAATTATATCTTGAAAATATTTTACAATCCTTAATCTGTAGCTTCAGGGGCAGAATATCACGTGTGTGTGTATGTGTATGCGCTCATATTGAGAATAAGATACCAAGGTTTCTCATAAAGCTGAATTTTGGTGTAGCTTTGGATGATTTCCTAATGATTTTCTTTATTTGTCTGAAAAAAGAAATCAATGCTGCGATATTTTAAAACTGTATCTTAAACAACAAGCACTTGCCATAAAGCACAGGGAGCTATTCTCAATATCTTGGAATAACCTATAAGGAAAAAAAATCTGAAAAAAAATAGATTATATAGGTATAAATAACCGAATCACTTTGCTGTACGCCCGAAACTAACACAACATTGTAAATCAACTATACTTCAACAAAATAAAAAGTAAAACTATATCTTAACACAATTCAGTGGAATGAATACCTTTCAAAGCCAAATACTATCAAAGAGTTGTTGAGAAATCTTTCTGCAAGTTTCAACACTGAGCCTACCAGAAACATCGATCTAACTGGTATGAAAACGAACCAGGTACAAAATTACTGTTTATCATTGTTTCTTGTTCTACCTTGAGACCAGTTGCCAGGGAAACACCTGTTAGAGAAGGCTGTTCTGTAGCCTCTACGCTCCACTGAGTGCTTGGTATACAATAGTCACTCAGAAACACATCATTAAATACACAAGTGAACGGACCAGCCAGAGGATCAGCTCTAATATTCTGTGATAACAGGATCACAAAATAAAATACTCTCCATCTTTATTTCTAGTGCCCAGGTCCTATTAAAAATCTCTCTGCTGCCCTCCCTTCTCTCTGACTTCCTAGGCTCACTTCCAAAGCAAGATTATCCAGTATCTTTCAGGTACCTAAAAGGGACAAGCAAAGAATTCCTCGCCCCTCCCCCAACTGGAGAAACTTCCTGCTAGTTGGTAGCTTCTGAGAAGCACTCCCGACATCTCTCAGAACTGGCATTTATTCCATGCCTAAAAATGACAGGCTCACAATAGATATTCCTTTGTTTGTTCTTGCTATTGTAAGTTAAGGAGATGGAGTCTTTGAATTTTTATCCCTAGATCTAATCTCTGCTGAGTTTTGGGGATAGAAAGGCCAATCTTATTCTTGAGGAATTGGTGAATGGATACTTGAAATTATTGAACTCTTCTCAAAATAGTCACAACCTGCTTTGTAACCTACTCTAGAATTCAGCAAATCAACACCAGTCTATTCCATCTATAGCTCACAGAATTCTTGATTTGAAATGAAATGAAAAATAGACCATTTCCCAGTATTTAGCTAGACCTACAGTGCTTAGAAATTTTGGACAGATTACAACATGGACTCCAGAATAAAGTCTCTGCTGCTGCTGCTGCTGCTGCTGCTAAGTCGCTTCAGTCGTGTCCAACTCTGTGCGACCCCATGGACTGCAGCCTACCAGGCTTACCCGTCCATAGGATTCTCCAGGCAAGAACACTGGAGTGGGTTGCCATTTCCTTCTCCAATGCATGAAAGTGGAAAGTGAAAGTGAAGTCGCTCAGTCGTGTCCGACTTTTAGCAACCCCATGGACTGCAGCCCACCAGGCTCCTCCATCCATGGGATTTTCCAGGCAACAGTACTGGAGTAAGGTGCCATTGCCTTCTCCCAAATAAAGTCTCTAGCATCTTTTAAACCTCTAGTAAAGAAGGAACTTGGTCTCAGATTCTTTAAATCATTAGCAGTGTTTGTGAATGTTTATCTCAGGTCCCACCCCGGGAACCTGAGCTAGAATAAGGCATGGGCCTCATTAATCTGGAGATGCCAGGGTCTGAGGGAGAAGCCCATTCACCAGACTAGGTGTTCACCGGAGGAGCACTATGAAATGTGCTAGTCTCGAGGGAAAGGAGAATCTATCTTAGTGATAACATTTGCCTAGGGAAACCCTCATTGTCTCATCTGGAATTCTAATTAGACTTCAGTTCTGTTCCCTCGCATTCAACTTTGATAGGTCCACATGACTTTAGAAAGCACAGACTGATCATTTTAATCCTTATGTAAAGTGTTTTGATGGCTTGCTGTGCTTGGAGGCTAAGTCGCTTCTTTAGTATATGACTCTTTGTGACCTTATGGACCTATCACAAGGGTCCTTACCTATCACAATGGTCCACTAGGCTCCTCTGTCCATGGGATTCTCCAGGCAAGAATTCTGAACTGGGTTGCCATGCCCTCCTCCAGGGGATCTTCCCAACCCAGGGATCAAACCGGCATCTCTTATGTCTCCTGCATTGGCAGGTGTGTTCTTTACTATTAGCACCACCTGGGAAGGCCCTCACCTGGCATAAAACATCCTCCACCATTGGACAGCAGCTTTCCTCTCCAGAGTTCCAGCCTCATGCTTCGTGTTCTCTTATGCAGAACCACGCACACCTCTGTGTGCTTGTTTCTGTGATTGCCTTGGTCCTTGCCGACAGTTACCTAGCTGTGATATTTCAAAACTGAACAGGTGTGTCTTTCCACCAGCGGGAGTGGTCTTCTTTACCTCACCCATCTTGGTTCCTCAGGGCACCTGTGCTCACCTGGACAGCAGAGCCAGACATTCCCAAGGACTAGATCTGAGACCACCACAACCTCCCAAATCTGTAACTATCATTACTGCATATGAGTTTCCCCCCAAAATGCAGTGATGTGACTCTGCAGTTGTTACCACATGTTTGATGACATGTGGGGCTGTACCTCTTAGTGACACAGGATGTTTGGAGCTGATCTGGTCCCTAGCTATCTTGGTGACATATTTTCTCACCATTCTCATATTCAGGATTCAGACTGAGCCCTGGAGTAGGTTCTTTGAGCTGCTGTAACAAATTAATACAAACTCTGTGGCTTAACATGACAGAAATTTATTAACTTTAGGTTTTGGCGGTCTGAAGTCTGAAATGAGTTTCACTGGACTAAAATCAAGGTATTGTCAGGTCCATGTTCCCTGTGCAGGTTCCAGGAGAAAAATCTATTTTCTTGTCTTTTCCAGCTTCTAGAAGCTTCCTCCATGATGTGGTTCGTGGCCCTACATCTTCTGACTCCTGTTCTACCATCACGTCTCCTTTTCTGACTTTGACCATCTTCCCTTCCTCTTTTTCTTGTAAGGACCCTTGTGATAACACTGAGCCAACTCAGATAATCCAGAATAATCTCTCCATTGGAAGATCTTTAGCTTAAGTACATATGCAAAGTCCCTTTGGTAGTATAAGTTAACATATTCACAGGATTTGGTATTAGTAGGTGTAAATCTTTAGAGAGCCTTTATTCTGCCTAGCACAGGTCCCAAAAGTTACAAGAAAGTATATATCATGAAACTTTGGATTTTCTTACAGTAATTTTAAAATTTAGGAAGGGTCACCTCTTGCCTGTTAGTCCTTCTCAATTATGAGCTCCCTGGGGGCAAGGCCCATTCTTGGCACGTGGTTGTCTGTTCCATGGACATTCACTGAACTGAAGTGCTGGCTTTTACTGAGAACAAAGAGCAGGGAAACCCTGCAAAAGTTGGGCTAAGAAATGACCTGTATGATCTTTTTCCAAACACATGACACTATTAAAGATACTTTCTCATACCATATTAAGCACTCTCTTTCTCTCATTCTGATCAGACCAGAATCTCTATTCCAGTTGCTCAAGAGGACCATGTTTCAAGCCTTCAGCTTTGTTCCTGGACAGAGCAAGAGATCCACATGGTCATTAAAAATAACAGCCTCAGTCAAGGACTTGGAACCACCCTGAAATGCCTGCCACCTGGAGTTGTCTTGGACTTGGAATGAAGGCTGCCGCACTGTGGCTTGGTCAGAACCAGCCCATCTCTCCCTCAGTGCCTTCAGCCCCAGGGCCCTTTACCTGCAGTGTCAACTTGAAAAATACATGCAACCTAAAAGTTGAGAGTTAGCCTTTATTCACTTGGCATGTTAGGACTCGAGCCTGGGAGACAGTCTCAGGTCACCCCAAGAGAGCTGACTTGGGGGAGGCAGAGGAGAGGCCAAGCTATAACACAAGTTTGCAGCAAGGGGCAGATAATCTGAATATGAAAAGATTACTGTTAATTAAGAGAAAACTAAATCTGTCACAGGAAGAGATTTAGCGATCTACTATGTATGGCAGGATGCAAGCATCTGGACTTGCTAAAATCATTTCTTTCATATGCATCTAGTGATGTGAGGCCAATCCTGCTTTCTTTTTGTTCACATTTATTAACTGTAAGAGCTGGCAAATGTGGCGGATGGCCGCCTCTCACATCAGCTCCTTTTCACTTTCCAGGGAGGAAGTAGCTGTTGGTTTCCAAATAGCTGGCTTTGCCTCACCTGGGCTCAGAAATTTGCATTTGGAAAAGACTTGCTTACTGGTAGAGTAGAGAGCAGAAAATATTTTATTTCACAAGGGGAACTGGGCCACACACCCTGGCTAGGCTCGCTGTTGGGTGTCTCAAGGGCCACCTGGTTTGAGGAGATGCTCAGCAAGTCTGCCACTGTGCTCCTGAACTCTCAGTTTAGTTAGCCCCTCATCTCCCACAGACTCCTGTGGCCCCAGGGGGGATGTGCACTGTGCTAGGCTTGCCTTCTCTCCACAGTCCTGGACCCTTTCTCATTTAGGCCAGTGTACCCAAGCATCACCTCCTTTGTGTCTGCTTTGTAGGCATTAGCCCCTCTGCTGCTTTATTTCTCAGCATCTCTCCTCCATGGTGGTGGTCGGTGGGTGGCGGGCGGGGGGGGGGGGGTCTTCCCTGGTAGCTCAGCTGGTAAAGAATCCTCCTGCAATGTAGGAGACCCCGGTTCGATTCCTGGGTCAGGAAGATCCCCTGGAGAAGGGATAGGCCACCCACTCCAGTATTCTTGGGCTTTTCTGGTGCTCAGACAGTAAAGAATCCACCTGCAATGTGGGAGACCTGGGTTCGATCCCTGGGTTGGGAAGATCCCCTGGAGGAGGGAATGGCAACCCACACCAGTATTCTTGCCTGGAGAATCCCCATGGATAGAGGAGCCTGGCGGGCTGCATTCCATGGGGTCGCAAAGAGTCGGACGCAGCTAAGCACACACACAACACTCCTCCATAGGAGCCAGAACAGGGCATATGAATGCCAGAGTGTTATCCGACCTGCCGAGAGACTGGACAGATCATCACCATCTGGGGACCCACAACTGCATCTCAGACACTTATTTGCCTAAACTGCAAAATGGAGACAATAAGGCCTTGAAAGGACCAGGGCACAGGATAAATAAAATAGCAGAAATAAACAACCTTGCATATCACTTAAGACATAGCAGGTGGTTGATAAACGGTAGATTTTATTATTATCACTGTCACTGATATCATTCCTATCAGCATCATTTTATTCCAGTATGACTTTGGAAGCTAGAAGTCTGAAGCTTCAGGAATTAACTACAAGGCAGGTCCCTCCGCCATCTCCTCCCAGGCAGCATTCTGGCAACAGCTGCCACTTTCTTCACTTATTACTCGTCAGAGCTAATCTCTGGAAGAGTGGGATTAGCTGCGCCTGTGCCCTCTCACCGCTGGGCCATATGCTCTTGAACGACAGCTGTTTGATTGCTTATGCTGGGAGAACACGGTCTTTTCAACCCAAATTTGATAAACATACATTTCTTCTGTCTGTCCTACTTTGGGCCATCTGTCAGCGTGGCATGGTGCCTTCGCTGGACTGGCAAGATGCTGAAATCAGACCACCAAGGAAGGTTCAAGGACAATGCTGTCATCAGAGAGGGTTGGGTTTGGGGGCGGGGTCCTCAGAATCTGAGATAGCCAGGGCTCAGGCTGCCCAACCCTCCCCTGCAGGTACAAGAACCTTGTTCTTAAAAGAGGAACCTGGCCTCCTCAGCTAGGTCCATCCCCAGATGGAGCCCTCTTGAACAGAAGAAATTATCACCAAGTGTTATAAAGTGGTGTTTTTTGGTCACATGCGAACTTCCGAATTGCTTGGAGATCCCGTTAAACTGCAGATTCCGATTCAGTGGGTCTGGGCTGGGGCTTGAGTTTCTGCATCCAGAATAAGCTCCTAGGTGATGCTGAAGCTGCTGGTCCGAGGACCACAGGGCAATGTTACAAAGTACACCTGATTCAGAGTCAGCAGTCCTGAGTCCTCTAGATAGTGTCCTGCCAAGAGGATGCTTTGTGAATGAGATTCCATAATGAGGGGGATAACCAGGAGACCAAGAGGCCAAGCTCACAAAGAGCCTCCTGAGTGAGATTGCCCAGACTCCTTGAATTGTCCCTAATGTGGAGTAGAAACACTGCTAAATCAACCAGCTGAAAACAAAGAGCCTAATGGCTATATTGTCTTTGATAGCATCAAATACTAGCTCAGAAGAGGCACATAAACTACAGGAAGTTAATAGAATGATAAGATGCAACAATACCCCTATCTTCTCAATGCCTGCAGATGTAAAGGGGTGATTGGGGGGTGGGGGTCATGCTGGATCGTGACAGCAGGAGCAGGAGGGACCAAACACTACAAAGTGGAGGACTCAGAACCCTGAAGACAGAATTTACACGCCCGTCCATCTAGCCCCAGGGTCTGGAGGAGTCCAACAGGAGGCTACCCGGAAGTGTCTTCCTTTCAGGCCTTTGGAAGGTGTATGCACTTGCCTGGAAGCAGCATAATGGGAGCGATTTCCCCATTCGACCTTGGCAGCCCAGAATTCCGGGAGAGAAGTCAGACGGTGACATCAATCCACATAAATTGCTTTTGAAGATGGAATGCCCAAGATCTCATAATTCTTCTCTAATTGTTAAGGAACTAATTAAACCTGTAGCATCTCTGTTAACTGAGTTTTACGATGTTAATTTCACTACTGGACAAGCTAAGTCAGGCATCTGTGGACTCCACCGTGGGCTTCTGGCTCCTGACAAAAGGCATTAATGATATTTTCAATGAGCACCGCAGAATCCCAAGTGATTTACCAACAGTCTCTTGCCAGTTCCCACAGGGCCAGGACCTGGCAACTGGGCATCACCTTTTTGGCCTAGTTCAGGGCAGCCCTGCCCATGGAGCACAGAAGCACACACGTGTGCCTGGGCAGGTACACACGCGTGCCTCATGGCACAAAACAAACACAGACCACCAGCCTGGAAGAAGATAACCTGCTATTTGGAATCCTGTTTAGATGTCTCTTTAAATTGTTGATGATTCCTTTATTTTAATTGAGATCTGAGCCTTCATTATGCCCATTAGTGACTCAGCTCCTGATCATATCCATCCCGTTGGGCGTGTCTGCCTGCCCTGTGTTTCTCCAGAAGGGTGGAGGCCCAGGCACCCACTTCATCCACACCAAGGATGCTCTGTCCAGCATCACACGACCCCCAGCCCCGAAAGCAGGGAGTCTATTTGGAGGGAGTGAATTAAGGTTCCCACTCACCCCTACTCCCTGCCCCACACCTGTGCACAAAGGCTCTGTGATGGCACTCTCTAAACTCATAAGCACCATAACAAAGTCACCTGGCTTATAGGGAAGAGCAGGGTTAGAAAAAACTCCTATCACTTAACTCCTAGGATCCATTCTAGGATCCTATATGGGATGGGATGGAGCTTGGGACCCTGGAGAATCTTCACTCCCTACTCTCTCCTTACAGAAGAAACTGTACTCAGCAAACAGGAAGTGCTTGCTTAAGAACCCATAAAGCAGTTAGTTCCTGGTGACTCTGGAATCTGGTCACCTCCCTGCCAGTCCAGAATTTGTTCAGCAAATATCCCCAAATAAATACTAAGTGCAAGTGCACTTCCAGGAATTTAAAGCCACCCCTAGGCTGGCGGGTTTAGGGGCAGGTGGATTTCTCACAGCTAGAAATGAGCCCAAACCCTGTCCTCACTGCGAGTGACCCAGAGGTCCTGCGTATGACCCCCCACCAATGGGGGTGAGGTGAGTGAGGGTGGCTTCTGAGATCCACTCAGGGGACTGGACTCAGAGAGACAAAGGCCATGTTGAGAAACCTTCTGTATTTCCCTCAGGGAGAAAAAAAAAAACAAAACCCTAAACACATACTCCTTCTCACATCCTCTTTTCTTTTTTTTTGCTTTTTTCAACCCAAATAAAGCCCCCCAGAGTAACTAAAACTTTTAGAGCCTCTGAAACTTGACCACCTGTTTGTTTTTCTGAAGCCTGCTTCTTTTCCTCAAAAATAAAAACAATAACAAAAAGAAGGAGAGGAAAGAGGAAAATGTGGCCTGGACCTCATCTGTTCATGCCCATGCTTTCTGAAGGTCCCTCAGGAATTAGGTGCTTTCAGAGGCTGCCACCCACAGCCCTCCAGTCTCTGAGCCACAGTGGCCAGTCCCCAGCCTCCCAATGTGATCTCGGCTCTGGGAAAAGGACTAGCACCATTCTGAGGCAAGGAGGCTGAGTCCAGCCACATCCACCCCTGACTCTGCCTGCAGCTTTGCAGAGCGATGCCCACACCCAGGGGGACTTGGACAAGTCATCAGCTGTTTAGTCTAGTTTCAGGAGAAGAGAGGAACCAAGCCAAGAATCCACATTGGCCAAAGGGGAAGGGAAAAAAAAAAAAAAAAATGGAGTAAACACATTGCCAGAAGGTGGCGCTACACCTTAAGACAGGCCAGCCAGAAGGGATGATGCCTCCGGAGATGGTAGGATTTCAGAGGTGGGAGGGTGTCCAGAGAGGAAATGCAATGAAGTGAAATAAAGTCAGAGCTGGAAAGACCCTGAAAGGTCATTCTGGAATAATCCCATGTCACGGATGGGGAAACTGAGGCCCCCTGAGATGGCCCAGTCGTACACAGCAGAAGGTGGAAATCACAAGTCTATCACTGTGTGCTGCCTGCTCTTCGGCAAATCTGAAATCAGAGAATAAAACACAAGGATTGGCTGGCCATAGGGGAGCCAGGCTTTTGGAACTGAGGCTCTGACAAGGGGAAAGGACCCTACAGTCCCTTCCTGGGGAACGACCATGGCACCCTCCCAGAACAGAGGACAGGGGGTCGGCGGGGGTGGTGGGGGGACCTTGTCTCAGTGGCCCTCACAGCATCCCTGTTTGAGTCTTGACAGGATCACAAAAGAAGTGGGCTCCACCACTCACTAGCTGTGCACTGTGGATGTTTCACTCAACCTCTCTGAGCCTTAATAGCTTCATCAACAAGAAGGCATAAAAATATCTCCCACTAAAGAATTTGCTGTATGATACAGGGAGCTCAAACCCAGTGCTCTGTGACAATCTAGAGGCGTGGGGCAGAGTGGGAGGTGGGAGGGAGGTTCAAGAGGGAGGGGACATATATATACCTATGGCTGATTCACACTGTTGTACAGCAGAAACCAACACAACATGATAAAGCAATTATCCTCCAATTAAAAATAAATTTTAAAAAATCGCCCATTCAAAATCACATCTGAGAATTAAAGGTTGTAATGTCAGGTGACCAGTGCAGCATCATGGAAATCTTTCTTCTCTTTGTGATGGCACCTCTAGCAGTCTTCTCCTGTAGGTATCCAAAACTTGGATCGAAAATGCCCGAAGTACTGTGATGGAAGACCTTGCTCTTATGATGGGCTCATCCCTGAGGACCCCAGCCAAGGAAGGGTGAGGTCACAAGATGGACGGCGGAAAGAGGAGGGGGAGGGGCAGAGAGAAACGGGCAAAATTGTCAAGCTCCCTGTCTCTGTTCAAAGGCCATTTGTAGAGAAATGATTCCCTGTCTACAGATACCTGCGCGCACGTGCACGGACACAAGAGTCCGCAGTTGCAAAGGAGAACACGGTGTGGTGGCCTGAGGGCAGGGTCAGCACAGCCAGGCTTTCACTGCAGCTCCGATCCAGCAGGGAGCCACGTAGCCACCGCCTTCCCACCGGAGGGCTGCCTGGCTCTTTTCAATCCCTGACTCACATTCAGGGCCCCCAGGAGCCAGGCTGCATTATCCATGTCCTCTTCACAGACAAAAGGCTCAGGCCTTGAAAGGGCTTCCTTGGGACCACACAGCAAGGCGTAGGTGAAGCCCACCGCCAGGGGACGGCGCCCAGGCCCCTCCCGGCTCCTCCTCCTGGTTCCAGAAAGGTTCCCCCCACAGCATCTGAGCCTCAGTCCCTGTGGAGAGGTGAGAGGGCAGAAGGGGGATCCCGCTGAGGTCACTCCCAGCCCTAAGATCCTCTGACCTGGGGTCCCCAGTCCCACCAGCCTCTCGCGTCTCCCAAGGAAAGACACCCTCCACGTCGCCAAAGGGCCTGTCTAATCTAGATCACACGCTTTCAGAGAGGCAGGACTTTCCAGGCCACCTTTTAGCGACACCAGGTGAGGGAGAGACAAGGTCACCTACACGAGAGGGAGGAAACTGCGTCCTGTCCCTCCCCACCCGCATCCATGGATTCCTTGCTTCTGCCACACCACTGTGAGTGGACCCGAGCTCCATGCACCCGCTGTGATAATCAGCTGATAAACAGCACCCCGCTCCTGATACGCCCAGCCTTGCCCCAGTTATGTCGTCAGAGAAACACGGGCTCCCTGGGGATGAGCCTGTGTGCACTGTGGATCTGTACTCCTGAGTGTTCCACAGGGTGGTGGTGAGGTGGACAAATCCGGATTCGAGTCCGGTTTTACCAACTGTATGCTGTGTCAACACAGGCAGGCGATTCTACCCCCCGGGACTTTGGTTTTCTCCGCAGCAAACTGAGGGTAAAGATACATCAACTGCTGTCTTGTAGACACACGACCCGTACGAAGTGCTTATAGTGACCGGTTGGCGGTGAGCGCTTCTTAGGCGCTAAGGAAGATTAGCGGTGTTTCTGGCGCGCACTCCCTTGACATGTATGGCGTGCCTACTGTGTGCAGGTGCTGTGGAGATTCTTCAGCCTGAGGAGTGGAGCTGTGGCCCCCATGGGCTGGAAGGTTGAGGATGATGGGAGGCTGGCCTCGAGAAGCTAAGCAAAAGCAGCCCGCGGTCTCTCCTCCCTCGTCCGCGTCGAGAATGTTCCTCAGACCTGCGGTCTCCACAGGCGGGGAAGCTTTGTGAGCTCTGTGTAGTTTGTCCCTGGGATTCTCCAAACGCTCCTCTCTATGCCCACTGTCTTTTCCGTTCCTGGAGGTACAGACTCCTCCTAAAGCCACTTGAGACCCATCCTGGTTCTATATTCTGGGAGAATCCTCCTTTTGATCTGTGCTTCCAAACGTCTTTGACAGGATTCCTGAGGCATGACAGTAGCATGGCAGACGTTGGAGAGGAATAGGGATGACGATGGACACATGATCCCTGCTCTTGGAAAGCCCTCACACCTCTCTACATTCATTCTCTCACAATGTATTTATTGAGCATTTACTAGGTGCCAGGCATGTGATCAAGATGGCTGATGTGGCTTTCTCCTCGGAGCTTACAGTCAGCTGGGAGACAGTAAGTAAGCAAGGCGTGACGGTTGCAACAAGGAGAGAGTGCCAAGCTTCATGGGAAAGCAGATGAGATGACAGATAATAACAACTAAGGTAGACAAAGGTTAGAGAGGGAAGCGAGGAAGCAAGGAAGCTGCTTGAACACACAGGAAGAAGCCAGCTCTTCTGAGGGTGGGGCTCAGGAAAGGTTCACAGATAAGAGGAACAACAGAGCATCAGTGTGGAAACCACACGTTCTAGAGTCGTGCATCTGGCTTCAAAATCCAGCTCTGACATAGTTAACTTGGATGAGAACTCAGTCTTTTTAAGCCTCTGTTTTCCTGTCTGCTGAAATAGGCACAGGGCATCCTAGGTGGCTCAGTGGTAAAGAATCCGCAGGTTTGATCCCTGGTCCTGGAAGATACCCTGGAGAAGGAAATGACAACACACTCCAGTATTCTTGCCTGGAAATCCCCATGGACAGAGGAGCCTGGCGGGCTACAGTCCATGGGGTTGCAGGGTCGGACATGACTCAGCAACTGAACAGCAACAAAATGGACACAATATCAGTCCTTGATGTAGAATGTTGATCCAGGGACTAAATGAGATGGTTCATGGGAAACGAATGGGTCTGTGCCTGCTGGTATATAAAACCACTCAATGTGGTCATCTTTATTACAATTACTGAGTAAGATGCAAGCTGACATAAAGCATTGCCAGCAAGTGATTATGCAGAAAGGCATCCCCAACCCTGAGTGGGACCTCTGGTCTCGGGCAAGTCATTTCTTTCCCCCAATCCTCATTTTCCCATCTATGAAATAAGTGGGACTGTTACTGATACTTGAGGTCTCTTTCTGCAATCAAATGCTATACTGGGATGAGTGCTGGCCCTTTGAAGTCCATGACCACACAAAATGATCCCTCTTACATGGCTGCTCACTTCCTACATTCATGCAGACTATAGCCAGACCATATCCTTAGTAACAGCAAAGTTGTCCATGTTAGAGATCTGAAACCATGTCGGGAGGGTGCTGTAATCCACATAAACTAGTACCCCACGTGGGTGTGCTACCGGAACACTCCAGTCTGTGTTTGGTCTTGGGCTGAATTTTCACAACCAGTTCATTCCCCACTAAACACACAGGTGCCCAACAGAAGTGATGACAGAGCCATCATAACATGCATTCAGATCCAGGAGGCATGTGGTTTCAATATGCCCCGTTGTGCTCATGACATTGTGGTTGATACTTTATTGTCTGCCTTTCAACAGAATCCTTTCTCTCAAGGTCTGGCCAAGTGGCCGAAATCATACAAATTCAACTACATGTTGAATGTTTGTCCTCTGGCTCCTTTTTGGCTCCAGGAAAAAGGCTTTTACCTTGTTTTCTGTCTTGTGAAGTAGCATTAACACCCACCTAAGACAGAAGCTGGGAGCCATCCCAGACTTCTTGTCCTCATGTCCAGTGATTAATTGGTGACCACGCACTATAAATTCTACCTCCTTGACATTTTTCAGATGAGTCCAATGTGCTTTAGCTCCATTGCCACCTCCTGGCTCCTTCACTTACCAGGCCCCTGCTCAGAATTTTGCAATCAACTTGGTTTACTGTCCTCCAGTGGCTCCAACATCTCTCCTGTTTCAGGCTGCTTCTGCTACTGCTAAGTTGCTTCAGTCATGTCCGACTCTGTGCCACCCCATAGACGGCAGCCCACCAGGCTCCCCCATCCCTGGGATTCTCCAGGCAAGAACACTGGAGTGGGTTGCCATTTCCTTGTCCAATGCATGAAAGTGAAAAGTGAAAGTGAAGTCGCTCAGTCGTGCCTGGCTAGCCTGTTCTAAAAACACAGCTATGAATATGTGTTTCTACAGCCTGACACTTTTCAGTTAGTTCTCCATTACCATACCAGTGGTTCTCAAACTTGACCATGCATCTGAGTCATCTGGAAGAGTTTCAAAACACACATTGATGAGCCTGTGCCCAGTTTCTGATACAATAGATCTAGGATCCAACCAGTCCATCCTAAAGGAAATCAGTCTTGAATATTCATTGGAAGGATTGATGCTGAAGCTGAAACTCTAATACTTTGGCCACCTGATGCAAAGAACTGACTCATTTGAAAAGACCCTAAAGCTGGGAAAGATTGAAGGAGGGAGGAGAAGGGGTGACAGAGGATGAGCTGGTTGGATGGCATCACTGACTCAGTGGACATGAGTTTGAGTAAGCTCTGGGAGTTGGTGATGGACAGGGAGGCCTGGAGTGCTGCAGTCCATGGTGTTGCAAAGAGCTGGACATGACTGAGTGACTGAACTGAACTGAACTGAGATGTAGGATGGAGTCTGGGAACTTGCATTGATAGCAATTTCCAGGTAATTCTGATGCTGCTTTTCTAGGGACCACATTTTAAGTACCACTGGGGCTTCTGAGGTGGCACAGCGGTAAAGAATCCACCTGCCAAGGCAAGAGACGTAGGAGATGTGGTTTCAATTCCTGAGCCTGGAAGATCCCCTGGAGTAGGAAACCACTCCTGTTTTCTTGCCTGGAAAATTCCATGGACAGAGGAGTCTGGTAGGTTACAGTCCATGGGGTTGCAAGGAGTTGGACACAACTGAGCTGCTGAGCATGCACGCATGTACAACCTACACTCTAAGGTGTAAACCCCTTACCCAGGCTCTCAAGAGTCTCCAGTCTGTACACTGTATGCTTCTTTCGTATTATTTCAAGTGATTCCATGCACACACATAGACCTTATATTTGGGACCACCAAGGCCAGATACCCTCGTCAGACAGAGCCCCTCTAGTTTGAGCAGACAATCCAGGCTGTAGGTCAGAGGCTCACACCCTTACAAAGCAAGTGGTAGAAATGAGGCAGAATTCAATGGAGAACCAAAGGCTCAGCCACCCGGCAGGTGCTGACAAGCATTGACACCCAAGCTTTGTAGCTGTGCTTCAGCGTTGATGCATCCCAAATGCTGTCTCCTCCTGATGCCTTTAAGCCATGTGGCAAAATAAACAGTGCAGCCAAATCATCATTTAAGCCAAACATAAACAAGATCTAAAGCAGAATAGGATGGACATGAGCCAAATGGAAAGGTAGTTTAAGGTTATGAAATCTGGCTTGGAAATCACATGTTGTCTGAACTTGTAAACATCAAAGAGCCAGGCTAGAAAACTGTAATAATGCAATAATAATTAATAATAATAAAATCATGCCTTCCTCACTGTTACCCCAGGATATAAAATCATAAAAAGAAATTAAGATGTGATAGGGCCTATTAAGTCATTGACTCTGTGTCTCTCAAGAGGGGAGAGAAGCACCATTTACAGAGTTGGAAAAACCTTGTCTTCCAAGGAGGACTCACAAGTGCCTCAAGATTAGAGGGAGCTTCGCAAGAGGCAGGATTGGGAAAATTCTGCTTACAAGCCATATAGCAGCCTCCATGTCTCCCACCTTTGGAGTTCTAGGTTGCTGATGATGAAAACAGACCTGCTCCCACTTCCTTGGAAAGAAAAGGGAAGCCCTAACCCCCCATCTAGAAAAGGAAATGGCAACACACGCCAGTATCCTTGCCTGGAAAATCCCAGGGACACAGAAGCCTGGTGGGCTACCATCCATGGAGTTGCAGAGTTGGACACAGCTTAGTGACTGTATGACGACAAATTCCCCACCCCCTCTCCTATCAGCATCTCTCACTGGGTCATCTCCAGCTGTCACATCCAGGAAGCTCATTTGACAAGACAGTGGCTGTGACCTTGAATCCCACACAAGGAGTGTGGCTGGGGCAGCCCTCCCCCCGCCACCTGGACACAGAGTTACTCACCTTGAATAGCACCAGAGAACTAGCTAGAATTTACTTTCAATATCTGGTGGATGTGCATACATTTGCTTGTTTCTTTCAGAACTCAAGATCAAGACAATTTGACAATTCAGAGTTAAGCATGTAACAAAGTATTCTCATGTAATGTGATGATAGTACTCAAATCATTCTTTTTAGATGAATTCCACCCCCTACCCCACCAAATTGAGTAAACATTATCTTTATCTGTCTTAGGAATTGTTTCCTCCTCACACCCAAAACAACAGCAACAACAAAGGTCCCCACTGAGCCGATGGAATCACTTGATAGGCCTTTGAAGTAAAACTGTTTGATGGAATTTATTTGGGATAAATATCTATCTTTTCCACTGTCATATTTTCTTATATTGTCTCATCTAGCATAAAGTGAACCCACTTGACTGAACTGGTGCTTTGCTGATCTGTGAGAGGTATTTCTGCCATGTTGTAGCTTTGAGTGGGTCCTGAGCAAAGGTATTTATAGTATTTCAAGTTCTCTGGGAACATCATAATCTCTGTTTACAGAGGTGCCATTCAATATGGTAGTGACTGTCTGAGGGTGTGCTCAGTGGCCTCAGTCATATCCGATTCTTTGAGACCCCGTGGACTGTGGCCCGCTAGGCTCCTCAGTCCATGGGATTCTCCAGGCAAGAATACTGAAGTGGGTTGCCATGCCCTCCTCCAGGGCATCTTCCTGACCCAGGGATCAAACCTGTGTCTCCTGCGTTTTCTATATCGCAGGTGGATTCTTAACCACTGAGTCCCTGGGGAAGCCCGTGGTAGTGACTAGCCACACGTAACAATTTAAGCTTAAATTTAAAATTACTAAAATTAAGTCAAGTTGAATGAAGTCCAAAATTTCAGTAAAATAGGTGGTTAATTCACACAAACCACATATTAAATATTTCATAGTCATACACAGGTAGTGGCTACCATATTGGATTAATGAATACAGAAACTTTCTATTTTCATAGAAAGCTCTATTCCGCAGCCTTATTTTAGAAGTTTAACTTCTCCTGAAGCTTTATTGTAAAGGTTTATTCATGACCCTGACCCCTCTCATCCTCCAATCCTGCTCTCAGAATCAACCTCCATTACATTTTCTCATCCTCTGCTCAGCAAATGCAGCTGCATCACACGTGGGCTCATAGACTCTGGCCTGTCCAGCCCTGAGAACAGGCCTTCATCCTGGCAGAAAATAAAGAATAGATTCCTACTCAAGGTAATTAATAATTCAGAACCAGTCTCAAATTCCAACAGTCTAATTATTGGTGTCTGATCCCATTAATGGTTGTGGAAGTCAAATCTCTTTTGTGTTCAGATACATTCCTGTCCCTTACCTGAATGTCCATCATCCTGTCAGCTCTGACCTCAGATAACTCCAAGCTGCAGTTGATTGAAAATGACTCCACCTTTGGGCATACTCTTGGTGCTTTTGGCTTTTGACTGGTCACGGACTCAGTGTCACATGGGAAAGTTGGGATTCAGGCTATGAGCATCCACTAGTTTTTCTCTCAACAGCCCTAAAAAGTGAAAGTGTTAGTTGTTCAGTCATTATCAGACTCTGTGACCCATGGACTGTTGCCTGCCAGTCTCCTCTGTCCATGGAATTCTCCAGGTTAGAATGCTGGAGTTGGTAGCCATTCCCTTCTTCAGGGGACCTTCCCAATCCAGGGTTTGAACACAGGTCTCTTGCATTGCAGGCAGATTCTCTACTATCTGAGATACCAGGGAAGCCCCTCAACAGTCCAGTATCTGCTCAACTTAGAACATGGTATAGTAGAAAGGATACCTCCAGTCATGGAATTCTGGATCCATGTTTCCCCTGACTCTGGGAATTTGGTCAAATTATAGAACATTTCTGAGCCTCCCTGTCCTCACTTATGGGAATAATAATAACAAAATCATGAGTTTGTGGTGAGGTTTATATGGCATAAGGATATTAAACAGTTAGTTCAGTGGTGAGTTTATAGATATCCAGACACTCAGGGCAATCATTCCCTTTCAATGTTTTTCTTTAGAAATTTTTGAATTAGTGGTAATAAAATAATGAAGGCAGTCACTTTTTTTAAAGCCATTAAAAGACTACAGCTCTTTAGAGTAGCTATTTAATTAACTCTTGCTTTTGTTTATATTACTACAAATAATCTGTGTTATCCATGCTCTGCAAAGTTAATTGTTCAGAACAAATGGGTGTCACTTGAAGTCTTACAGGCAAAGCGATCTCTTAAAAGGCCAGCACTTTCAGTGCTAACTGTAAATTAGAGACACACGTTTTCTCTGCCCAAGTGAGATTTCCAATCACTAAGTTATTCTTGTTCCAAACTTACCCACAAGTACAATAGCAAGGTCAGGTAGCAAAGCATGGTGGGTAAAGAGCGTTGGCTCTGGAGCCAACTGCCTGAAACAGAATCTTGACTTGGATTCATCCTAGCTGAGGAGTCAATAAATTAATACCCTGGAACAGTATCTGGCCCATGACAAAGGCTTTCTGTCTAAGTCTATGTATCAATAAGAAATTATCCTAAGATTCCAAAGACCCTGGCGCACTCACCTGAAATATTATGATCATTGGGAAAAGTGTGGGAATTCTAGCAATTCCATTAATAGTGGTCAGATGTATTGATCACTCACCTGGGCCAGGCCCTGTGCTAAGTACTTTGAAGTGAAAATAAGTGAAAATGTTAGTCACTCAGTCGTGTCTGACTCTTTGTGACCCCAGGGACTCCTCTGTCAGGAATTCCTAGCCCATCAGGCTCCTCTGTCCATGGAATTCTCCAGGCAAGAATACTGCAGTAGGTAGCCATTCCCTTCTCCTGGGGATCTTCCCATCCCAGGGATTGAATCTGGGTCTTCTGCATTGCAGGCAGATTCTTTACCATCTCATACATCATTCCGTTTCATTATTTATTCTTTAACCTATGAGCCCTTGGGCAAAACCAGAATTCAGTACAGGAAAATCTAACTCCGAAACCCAGACTCTTCACTCCAGTGTGTTTCTGCCTCTCCAGATAAGCAGGTTGTGAAGAGGGAGGTCTACTGGTTTCAACCTGACATACTGGGCTCACGTTCTTGGTCCACAGCTCTAGTTTAAGACCCACAAAGGCAGACACCCTGTGTTACTCAAAGAAGGAGAGAAGGAAAGCTGGTGGGCTTGCAAAGCCCTTCTTGGCCCCTCCTGGCATCAGGTGTTTGACACTACATGCCAGGTGAGGGTTTCCAACTGAACCTGCTCAATCTGGATTCAGTTATTTTACTTGTGCATATAAAGCTTTCTCAGAGAAGGCAATGGCACCCCACTCCAGTACTCTTGCCTGGAAAATCCCATGGATGGAGGGGCCTGGTGGGCTGCAGTCCATGGGGTCGCTAGGAGTCAGACACGACTGAGCGACTTCACTTTATTTTTTCCCTTTCATGCATTGGAGAAGGAAATGGCAACCCACTCCAGTGTTCTTGCCTGAAGAATCCAGGGACAGGGGAGCATGGTGGGCTGCCATCTATGGGGTCGCACAGAGTCAGACACGACTGAAGCGACTTAGCAACATAGAGCTTTCTGCCTTTTGAAACGAAGCCACTGGTAAACAATCGGCATCACTTATCAAGCATCCAAATTCCTGGCCAGTTGCCCAGGTGAAGCAAGAGCACCAGTTCAGAAGGGGACCCTCAGCATCCTGACGTGCAGTGGTCACAAGACTCCTATACCCAACATTTCGTGAGCAGTGGGGGTTCTCGCAATTCAGGGCTTTAAAGTGTGCAGGTACCCCAGAACACTCTTGTTGATCAGCCTCTACTGAGATGGTAGCCTTATACTTGTTTGTTTCAGTAAGAGTAGTCGCTACTCTCTCCCACTCTAATCCTTTGCATTTACAACCATTTATCCCCAAGAATGACTATAGCTTAAGCCATCTCACCAACTTTGTGTTTCTCACTATCTCTAGAACAACTGTTTGGAATCCTTGTCATGTGGAAAATAATAAAGGCTGCCTGGTATAGTGAAAGTGAAAGTGCCTCAGTCTTGTCTGACTCTTTGCAACCCCACTGACTATACAGTCCATGGAATTATCTAGGCCAGAATACTGGAGTGGCTAGCCTTTCCCTACTCCAGGGTATCTTCCCAACCCAAGAATTGAACCCAGTTCTCCCACATTGCAGGCAGATTCTTTACCAGCTGAGCCACAAGGGAAGCCCATTATTAACACAACATCAGTCAGACCTGGGTCTGCATTCCAGCTCCAGCAGTTATTGGACAAATAACTCAGTGGCTGTAAGAGTCAGCTTCCTTCCATGTTACATAGGAGGGCAAGAGTGTTCATAACATCCTCTGGACAAACCTTAACTGACAAAAGTAACGAATAAGAAGACTTGCAAAGATTTAAGAATCTGAGAGTCTCCTTGTGATTGCTGATCATAGATATGATGCTGACTCTGTACATGGCTATGAATGAATCTCTAGTTGGCCCTATCTTTGTAGATGCTGACCCTTGAGTCTCACCAAGTCACCCCATCCTCAATCCCTCACCATTCTACAGGGATGCAAACCCTCGTTATCTAGAGAGCTGCCCCTTTCTAGCACATAAACCTAAAACCACTAAAGCAATATATATGTATACACATACATCTCATTTAACAAGCTTACATGTGATTTCTCAGTAATATCCAGGTCTGTAATAAGTTTTGCATAATGTTTCGCTCAGTCGTGTCCACCTGTTTTTGACCCCATGGACTATAGCCTGCCAGGCTCTTCCATCCACGGGATTTTCCAGGCAAGAATACTGGAGTGGATTGCCATTTCCTTCTCCAGGGGATCTTCCCAACCCAGGGATCAAATCCAGGTCCTCTGCACTGCAGACAGACTCTTTACCATCTGAGCCACCAGGGAAGCCCATTTATAGACAAAGCAAAAGGAAATCTACATAACCACCAAGAAGTGGTGGACAACATTCAAAAAGGAGGCAGAGGAAACACCAGCAAAAGAGACAACACTGTGGGATCCTAAGTGCCAGGGCAGGAGGTAGGCAGATCTCACAACTGCCCTGCACATACTACCCACCTCCACTCCTACTCAGACCAAGATGAAAATATGTAGCGGCCCACTGAAACAATGGGTGGTGTGACCACTGCCAGGCAGACACCACACATGGTGTGTTCAGGTTACAAGGGTCCTTTGAGTTTCTTAAGTCCAAACTCTCACAGTTCAGATGAACAAAGACACAAGAAGGTCCACAAGCTCTTTTCCTCCCTCCAAAGTAAAATCTCCTAGAACTGGGCAAATTCGGTTCAATACCATCTGCTAGCTGTGTATAATGAAGATGGCGGTGAGCTAACACGTGTTAAGTGCTTGTGAATGGCCAGGCTCTGTTCTACAAGTCTTAACTCATTTACAATTCAAAACCTCTCTTGGAGGTAGAGACAATTTAGTCCTATCTTCCTGAGAAGAAAAGGATTGTAGTCAGTCAGTTCAGTCACTCGGTCGTGTCCGACTCTCTGTAACCCCATGGACTGCAGCATGCCAGACTTCCCTGTCCATCACCAACTCCCAGAGCTTTCTCAAACTCATGTCCATCTCGTTGGTAATGCCATCCAACCATCTCATCCTCTGTCGTCCCTTTCTCCTCCCACCTTCAATCTCTCCCAGCATCAGGGTCTTTTCCAATGAGTCAGTTCTTCACATCAGGTGGCCAAAATGTTGGAATTTCAGCTTCAGCATCAGTCCTTCCAATGAATATTCAGGACTTATTTCCTTTAGGATGGACTGGTTGGATCTCCTTGCCCAAGGGACTCTCAAGAGTCTCTCCAATACCACAGTTCAAAAGCATCAATTCTCCGGCACTCAGCTTAACTCACCATGGTAACAGAGCTGAGACGTGATGGAGCGGAGAGGATGTGTGTCAATTGTTAGGCTGACTTCCATCAAAAATTTTAGAACAGCAATGATTTTTCCACTTTTGTTATCTAGATCCATTTCTATGACATATCTGGTTCCCTAAAGATAATAGATAAATGACAGGTCAATGTATTATCTTCTAGTACCTTGCATTGATAATTCCTCTCATCAAGCCAAACATTGGTATTGCTTTTCTCCAGGGGTGAGTTGTTGACTTTGCCCAATGCCACTGGAGCAGCAATAGTTCAGTTCAATCTGAAACTATTGCTTTCCTGTTTAATTCAACAGACATTAATTTTCTGACTTTACTCTTTAATCCCTGAACATCTGTTTCTTCAAATGCCTGTGTTCAGGTCATTGGTGGGTTTGGTGACTTCTGTTAAGCCTCTACTTCTCGTATTCTGTCTTAATGCTAGAATCTTTTAAAGCAAATGATAACCAGAGTTTTTACCTGAATTTTTTTCTTTTTAAACATTTTTATTTACTTTGTAATAAAATTATGCACATTTAAAGCAAGAGAAAAGAAAAGAAGCGAAAAGCAAAGGAGAAAAGGAAAGATACAAGCATCTGAATGCAGAGTTCCAAAGAATAGCAAGCAAGAAGACATAAGAAAGCCTTCCTCAGCGATCAATGCAAAGAAATAGAGGAAAACAACAGAATGGGAAAGACTAGAGATCTCTTCAAGAAAATTAGAGATACTAAGGGAACATTTCATGCAAAGATGGGCTCGATAAAGGACAGAAATGGTATGGACCTAACAGAAGCAGAAGATATTAAGAAGAGGTGGCAAGAATACACGGAAGAACTGTACAAAAAAGATCTTCATGACCCAGATAATCACGATCGTGTGGTCACTCATCTACAGCTGAACATCCTGGAGTGTGAAGTCAGGTGGGCCTTGGAAAGCATCACTATGAACAAAGCTTGTGGAGGTGATGGAATTCCAGTGGAGCTATTTCAAATCCTGAAAGCTGATGCTGTGAAAGTGCTGCACTCAATATGCCAGCAAATTTGGAAAACTCAGCAGTGGCCACAGGACTGGAAAAGGTCAGTTTTCATTCCAATCCCAAAGAAAAGCAATGCCAAAGAATGCTCAAACTACCGCACAATTGCACTCATCTCACACACTAATAAAATAATGCTCAAAGTTCTCCAAGCCAGGCTTCAGCAATATATGAACCGTGAACTTCCTGATGTTCCAGCTGGTTTTAGAAAAGGCAGAGGAACCAGAGATCAAATTGCCAACATGCACTGGATCATGGAAAAAGCAAGAGAGTTCCAGAAAAACATCTATTTCTGCTTTATTGACTATGCCAAAGCCTTTGACTGTGTGGATCACAATAAACTGTGGAAAATTCTGAAAGAGATGGGAATACCAGCCCACCTGACCTGCCTCTTGAAAAGTCTGTATGCAGGTCAGGAAGCAACAGTTAGAACTGGACATGGAACAACAGACTGGTTCCAAATAGGAAAAGGAGTACGTCAAGGCTGTATATTGTCACCCTGCTTATTTAACTTATGTGCAGAGTACATCATGAGAAATGCTGGACTGGAAGAAACACAAGCTGGAATCAAGATTGCCGGGAGAAATATCAATAACCTCAGATATGCAGATGACACCACTCTTATGGCAGAAAGTGAAGAGGAACTAAAAAGCCTCTTGATGAAAGTGAAAGAGGAGAGTGAAAAAGTTGGCTTAAAGCTCAACATTCAGAAAACGAAGATCATGGCATCCGGTCCCATTACTTCATGGGAAATAGATGGGGAAACAGTGGAAACAGTGTCAGACTTTATTTTGGGGGGCTCCAAAATCACTGCAGATGGTGACTGCAGCCATGAAATTAAAAGACATTTACTCCTTGGAAGGAAAGCTCTGACCAACCTAGATAGCATATTCAAAAGCAGAGACATTTCTTTGCCAACAAAGGTCCGTCTAGTCAAGGCTATGGTTTTTCCAGTGGTCACGTATGGTTGTGAGAGTTGGACTGTGAAGAAGGCTGAGCGTCGAAGAATTGATGCTTTTGAACTGTGGTGTTGGAGAAGACTCTTGAGAGTCCCTTGGACTGCAAGGAGATCCAACCAGTCCATTGTGAAGGAGATCAGCCCTGGGATTTCTTTGGAAGGAATGATGCTAAAGCTGAAACTCCAGTACTTTGGCCACCTCATGCGAAGAGTTGACTCATTGGAAAAGACTCTGATGCTGGGAGGGATTGGGGGCAGGAGGAGAGGGGGACGACAGGGATGAGATGGCTGGATGGCATCACTGACTCGATGGACGTGAGTCTGAGTGAACTCCAGGAGTTTGTGATGGACAGGGAGGCCTGGCGTGCTGCGATTCATGGGATCACAAAGAATCGGACATGACTGAGTGACTGAACGGAACCGGATGCAGTTACACATTTACACACATATGTAGTGATTTATGTGTGTGTATATATATACACATATACATATATATATACATATACATATATATTGTTATATATACAGTGTAATTGTTACACTATTATATTACATAAATATATAATATACATATACATATATAATATAATATACATATATATGTAATATAATAGTGTAACAATTACACTGTAAGGTGATTACTTGAGTCAAGCTAGTTATTTCCAAATGGCATACTTACCATTTGGGTGTGTGTGGTTAAGAGAACCTGATTTCACTCTCTTAGTGAATTTCCAGTATAATTATAAAAATTTGATAATCCCCAATGTTGGCAAGGTTAAGTGTGACTATTCACACTCATATTCTGATAACAGTATACATTGTAGAAAGTTATATTACAGCATGTTGCAAAAGTCACCAAAGTAATCATGTCCTTATGTCACTTTTTCTTTTCTAAAAAGGTTTATTAAGGATAGAATTTAGTAAAAACTTTATTTATATTTTAAATGCTCTCCAAACAAAAGATGCTGCTTAGTCATGTCCGACTCTTTTTGACCTCATGAATCCAAGGGATTCTCCAGACAAGAACACTGGAATGGGTATATATTCCCTTTTCCAGGGGATCTTCCCAACCCAGGGATTGAACATGGGTCTCCTGCATTGTTGGCAGATTCTTTTGCTGTCTGAGCCACCAGGGAAGCCCAAACAGAAGATGGCCATCCATATATTTGAATATTGTACAGTCATCAAAAATAGTAATTATGACAACCTTAAAATATTTCTCGTATGACATTAACAAAAATAATCAAGACACTAAATTCATCTTTTACCATGGCTAGAGTTCTGCAATGGCACCCCACTCCAGTACTCTTGCCTGGAAAATCCCATGGATGGAGGAGCCTGGTAGGCTCCAGTCCATGGGGTCACTAAGAGTCGGGCACAACTGAGCGACTTCACTTTCACTTTTCACTTTCATGCATTGGAGAAGGAAATGGCAACCCACTCCAGTTTCTTGCCTGGAGAATCCCAGGGACAGAGGTGCCTAGTGGGCTGCCGTCTATGGGGTCGCACAGAGTCGGACACGACTGAAGCAACTTAGCAGTAGCAGCAGAGTTCTGTAAAGGTATATATGTAAGTGTCCAAGAGATGAACACTTTCACAGATAAATTGCTTTTAAAATTGTGCTAGAGAATGAGATAAGTTTCTTTCAATTTAAAAACATGTCTTTTATATTTTTAACTTATTTAACCCAAAGGTCAGTTATTGATATATGATGTTGCTATGGACTCTTTCCTGGGTCTCCAGGAGGATTCCAAACTTCCCTCCAGGAGTTGCTGTCCAAGAAGCCAAGCACCAGGGTTTCATACACATGAGCCCAGTATGCCTCACTGGACCACCCATCTCGCTGGACCACCCCTAGGTAACTTTCTGGTCATTTTTAAAGCAAATCCCAAAGATTGCAGCAGGTCAAGCTACAAGGTAAGTGTTATTTTGGACTTCTTAAAATTTAAAAAGTCCCAAATAATCTTACTTTAGATTGCCACAGTACTTGAGGTGGAAGGCACTGATACATTATATGTCCTCTGGAAGACAACACACTCATTCAACATTTTGGCGCCAGCAAAACTGATTTGGGCCACCTCAGAGCATGATGTCAGCCGTCACTGCAGATGATTCAGACTTGAGGATGGAGCTCTGACTACACTTTGACCCAAGAACAATAAATAGCAATTAATTGAGGCAATTGATTTGCCAGTCGTTGGACCAACTGGAAAGTGGGATCCAGAAGAATAATTTGGTATGTATTTCAGTGTAAGTTAAACTCTCAGAGGTGTCTGCTCTCGCCTAACTGATAACTCACACTCTTTGAAATTCAACCGCATGGGTAACTTTCCAAGCATAGAACCTCCCCCTGGACTCTTATTCACTAGCTTGTCAATCAGATGTTCAACCTTCCTTTAAAGTTTAAGCCTTATTAACCTACACACTGGATTTGACTGGTGATAGGCCACTCCAGACAATGGAAACCCCTCCCAGGTTCCAAATCCTCTCGTCCTGGTTCAGCTCCCCACAAATTCCCTGGAAAGGATGAAAGAATCACTCACATGTCTGGTCCATCGAATACAGGCAGTGTGAGAGGACCGTGTTTTTGTTTTTTTTTTAAAGAGATCGTAGAGGCCCTGCTGATTGAGACATCTTGGAGGAAAACCAGCTCTGCTCCAAACCAAACTCTGCCTGGAGCAGGCAAGAGTGCCCAGCTCGGCCTTCAGAGGCTCTGCCGGGGTCTTGCTGTGCACGCCATATGCAAGATCCCAACCAAACATAGAGTTGGCAAAGGTCCCCATTTCAGAGACAGGCATGCCAGGGTTGCCCAGATACTGGTGGAAAGTCAGCTCCAGAGTTGGGAATGCCTAGTCGGGAGGATTCTAGCTGGAAAGTCAGTGACATTATTAGTGGAGGCAGCTTGGATGTCAAAAATATGGTCTTTACGACTGAGGCAGGGCAAGGGGCAATCCCAGGCCCCCGGGAATCCCACCATCCTTTGATTTCTTTCTTTTGTTCCATCACAGCAGAACATCACCTTGTTCTGAACAGTTTTTTCCATGAGTTTCCCAGAGTCTTGGCACCTCTGTCACTTTCCACAAATGCCAGCTTAAAAATAAAATAATGTACACACCCCTGATGAGTGGAAACTTACTGGAAGAAACCAAGATACATGGTGTCACAGACACGAAATAGACAAAGCGGAGAGTCCATGTTTCGTTTCCCAGAGCAGTGCTGCTTTTCAGCGCAAGGTGCAGATGGTGGAGAGGAAGGGAGTTTGGAGATTCACTGAGTTGTCTGGACGTTATTTTACTGGTTTTTAGAAATATCAGAATCATCTGCTCAGACCTCCAGTTCCACCAGCTCCCCCAGCTGAGGCCCTGCCTGTCCCTCTGCCCATATGACTGAGGCCCCTATGCCTTGGGGAGAAGCTTATGTAGTTCCTAACTGTAGAAAACCTTCACAACTGCTGGTAACTGAGTCAAGAATTACACAGTGAATCCTAGTTTAACACTGTTCCCCAAAAGTCAGGGGGTTGAGTAAATACTAAAAAATCTACATTTTTATCAATCAAAAATATCTGGTTTTATTCTCTGAATCTCTGCTAAAGGCACCATAGTGGTTTATATTTTAAGAGAAAACCAGCAAAAAAATGTTATATTTTCTGTTTCAAGAAATATTTCAGAGAGGCTGTTGTTAGTTTCTCTATGGTACCTCCCCTTACTTTCTCAGGGAAATGGTGAAAATATATCAGAATAACATGAAGACTGTTATTCATTTAGTGTATACTGAAGGTACAACAGCTGTTACAGACTTTTTCAAAAAGAAGATTATGAAAAGAGGAAGAAAAAAATTCCAAGTCTGCCCATGTTGTTAGTTTACTATATAATTTCATACGGATGATTGGGAGACCTTTAGAGGAAAACGCATATCAAAGACTTTAAGTTGTATCAGGGCTTCCCTGATAGCTCAGTTGGTAAAGAATCTGCCTGCAATTCAGAAGACCCCAGTTCAATTTGTGGGTTGGGAAGATCCCCTGGCAAAGGGATAGGCCACCCACTCCAGTACTCTTGGGCTTCCCTTGCCACTCAGCTGCTAAAGAATCTGCCTGCAATGTGGGAGACCTGGGAAATCCTCGCTCTCTTCCTTACTCAATTTTCTCTCTAGTGTCCAAGCCCAAAAGAGCATGAAGACCAAATGATGTCCCTTATGGAACTCAGGCATTGAAGGAAATCATTGCCTACCACTGCGGCTCCTTCTCCCCCAAACCTGGAGGTTGACATGGTGCTTGGGTACGCAGGCTGGAAGGGCAGTGGGAGAACATGTCAGCGTTACACAAAGCATCTGAAGGTCAAGGCTGCAGCTGTCCTTCCACTCTGGAGGTTCCATGTTATCAGAGTAATTTACTAGCAGGTGAAATTTCTGACTCTCATCAGAGGCTAGCCACGTTCTTTCAAGGACATGCTTACAGGAAAGTGTACTGACTTCTGAGAACTCAGGATCTACACAGGGGAGCTGCTGACATGGCAGAGATGAGTAGAGGAGATTAGCTGTGATTTTCCAGGATTAGCTTTTAGTCTCTCTGATTGGTAATCTACCCCCAAAAGTGTGACCTCTCAGCCTCTACGTGTATGTAGACCAACAGCTCAATAAAGCTGACTCAAGTAATTCAGAATACTGTTGGATAAAGGAGGCAGCCTGATTTAGCAGAAAGAACATGGAGTTTTGAAGTCAAATACAAAATCTTACTCATGAGTTGTCTGACTCTATGAATCTCATTTTCCTTACCTGTAAAGTGGAGTAAAACCTCCATAACTAAAGAGTCTCCATTCTCCCTGAAAATGGAGAAAGTCTTTCTAAACACAAAGTCAAAGCATAGAGACATAAATGGAAGAGCAAAGTGACTGTCTAGTCTTTAAAAATGATAAAGAAATTAAGAGAAAATATCAAATTTGCAACTTTATATGTGCACACATTAATATTCTTAATAAAGAATAGTTGTAAGTCAATAGTAATGATCAACCACAAAATTTTAAATGGGCAACAGACATAAATGATCAATAAACATATGAAAAAAAATCAACTTCACTAAGTATCAAAGAATTATAAATTATTCCAAAATGAAATTCTGTATCTATCAAATTAGAGTAGACTTTTTAAAAACACCAAAGATTGGATGAGATAAAAGAAAATGTGTGTTGTTCATTATTGCAGGTGGGAATGCAAACTGGTATAACCTTTTTAGAGATGATCCAAAACTTTTAACGATGGTCATACTCTTTAACCAAAACAATTCCACTCTTGAGGATTGATCTTAAGGAAATAGTCACAGATATGTTAATCATTTAACTAAGAGGATGTTTGCTCCAGTGCTGTTTGTAACAGCAAATATTTAGAAACACAACCTAACTATTCAGCATTCTTTCAAGTAAGTCATTCAACAAATATTTACTAAGCACTTAGTAAGCTTGGGCCTTGGACACAGTAGACCAAGTAAATCAAGGCAGTGCAATGTAACGCAATACTCTGCAGCATTAAAATGAGATAGAATCCTTAATGACAGAAGAGTCATCATATCATTAACTGGAAAAAAAAAGCATGTTAAAAACAGAATGTGTAATATAATCCTATTTGAGGAAAAATATTCATATTTTCATGACATTTTGGAATCATGCAACAGATTTTCAAAGTGGTGATTGCTGGGTGATGAGAAATGATTATTTAAACCTCCTTCCTTTCTCTTTCCCTATATTACAACTTTTTCTCCACTAACATAAATCTTTTTCTTTTTAATTTTTTTGTCACTCATTAATTTATTAAAAACACCAGCACTGTGTTTTGAAGATAAAATAAGAAAAATGTATGGTATATAATAAATGTCCCAAACATTCCATTTGTCTTTCTGTTTATAAATTATCCCCAACACTTTCAGTGGTCAGTTTTCTGAAAGCCTAAGTCACTTGAGTGTTAGCTCAAGCTTCTGGTTAGGAGCTAGATTTGGGGAATGATATCCTTCATCACAGAGCACTTGGGGTCGTCAAAGCAGATCGTGAAAATGCCAGCTCTCCCCTCATTTGGGAAAGATCATCCCGCCTTTTTCACTCCAGTACTTTTATTCCTCCCAATGTTCTTTTGTCACTGCAATAGTTTAACTTTCTGTTTTCTTTCTTGAGCTCTGCCAGCTTGTTTTTAATCTCCTTGCATTGATTTCTGTCCAATCTTTGAAACTTTAAGTTTCTTCTTTGAATTTTTTGGTTTTTTTTTTTTTTTCTTTTTAAGTGATAATAAAGTTAACGTTCTCTATAATGTTTTTGAAACTTTAGAGACCTACTTGAAGTCTTGTTTCCTTAGGTAACATATGTTTTCCTTCTGCTTTTTCTGGTGTTTCTTTCCTCCTTTTTCTTTGCCATATCTGTGCATAGACTGGATGTTGGATTCTTCTTCATATTTCTGACCTTTCAATGTGTCCAGATACTTATCAAATAAGAGTTAATGCAATGAGCAATTTTGTGTTAGATTTATTACCTATAAGTCTGTTCAAGCTTCCCTGATAGCTCAGTTGGTAAAGAATCTGCCTGTAATGCAGGAGACCCCAGTTTGATTCCTGGGTCGGAAAGATCCCCTGGAGAAGGAAGAGGCTACCCAGTCCAGTATTCTTGGGCTTCACTGTGGCTCAGCTGGTAAGGAATCCACCTGCAATGTGGGAGACCCAGGTTCGATCCTTGGGTTGGGAAGATCCCCTGGAGAAGGGAAGGACTACCCATTCCAGTATTCTGACCTGGAGAATTCCATGAACTGTATAGTCCATGGGGTTGCAAACAGTTGGACACGACTGAGCGACTTTCACTTTCACTCTCATAGGTCTGTTCACAAGATCAGTTATTTCCTTTATTTTAGGAAGGAAAACCTATTCCCATAACTTTGATGTTTTAAGAAGTTGGTTCGGCCTTTAGGCCAGCCCTTCTCAAAGTTTAAAGTACACAGAAGCCACCTGGAGACCTTGTTAAGATGCAAATTCTGATTCACTGGTAAGGCTTGGCCTGCTTGAGTGTGTGTGCTCAGTTGTGTTCGATTCTTTGCAGCAGGCAAAGAGATCACCAGGCTCCTCTGTCCATGGAATTTTCCAGGTAAGAATACTGGAGTGGGTTGCCATTTCCTCCTCCAGGGCATCTTCCTGACCCAAGGATTGAACCTGTGTCTCTTGCATCTCTGTGCATTGGCAGGCAGATTTTTTTTTTTTTAACCACTAAGGCACCTGGGAAGCCCCCCAAAATAAGCTTCTGAATCTTTAAAAGGAAATTCAGCCTTGCAATTTTTGGTGAATTTCTCTAGGTAATCAGTTTCAGGGAATGGTGCCTGAGGGCAGTGCTGGAGGAATCAGTGAAATCTGGGCAGTGTCCCACCTCCCCTGGACTCTCAGCTAGACCCGCCAATCCTGTCTCTCTGCCCTCCCAGCCACACACACACACACACACACACACACACACACACAAACACACATCCTTCTCAGCAATTTTTCCAACTAGGTTGCTCTCCTCGGGTCTCCTGCTTCTTCTCAGAATAAGACTTCAACTTCTATTTCAAGAACACCTAGCTTCTTCTCCTTGAGGCCCTTTGCTACAAACTTAATTACCGCCTTTACTATTTAAGGGCTCTGTATTTGCCGATTTTCCTACTCACTGAAATTTATTTGCAACCCACAAATGCACCCCCAAATCAATGTTCTCAGGGCCTCTTGTGATCACTCGTGGACATGCCCAATGTGGGGAAAAGCCAAGCCCTCTTCTCAATCCCCCTGCTGACACTCACATTCCCAGCAAAAGTCACTGACACTCTTATTTCTTGTTCCAGCTCTCAGACCATAAATAAGTTTGTTTTTGCTGTTTCGTCCCATTTTTCACATTTTCATGCTTCTCACTGGTGATTTCTCCATTTAAAATGGCCCCAACTGTAGTGTTGAAGTGCTGTCTCATGTCCCTAAATGTGCAGGGGCTGTGACGGGCCCCCTGGAGGTGTGCGTTAGGCAAGGTTCATTCACGTTACAGAGCCAATGGCCGTGAGCGCAACATGAGTGAATCAACAAGATGCATTACATGCAGTGTCTTTAAAGAAAAAGCACAGAAAACAAAGTTATGTCTTAATCGGTGGACAAAGATGTGAGAAGAGGTGCACAGGAACCTAGTATTCCCCCAGGAGCAGTGCTTCTGGTCATGGATGCAGTCTGCAGTGATGTTATAGAACTAGTTTACCACAAATAATAAGAATCGCCTTTGATCATTGTCACATCCTTTCCTCTGGTGCCATGGCTCAGGGCCATCCTCGCCCCTGTGTTCTCTGCTCTATCCCTTCCTTGGGGCCCTGGTACCATCACTTAGCTCCTGGGCTCTGTATCTTTGATTTCTCTTTCCCCTGACTGTTTTCATCACTCTACACTCACTTTGAGGGCTCCCCAGGTGGCTCAGTGCTAAAGAAGCTGCTTGCAATGCAGGAAATGCGGGTTCAGTCCCCAGCTTGGGAAGATCCCCTGGAGGAGTAGATAGCAATCCACTCCAGTATTCTTGCCTGGGAAACCCCACGGACAAAGGAGCCTGACAGGCTACATACAGTCTATGGGGTCACAAGAGAGTCGAACTCAACTTGGCCACTAAACAGCAACACATACTTTGAAGTTTCTCCTATCGTGAAAAATAGTCCTGACCAACTCCTATTGACTGTGTTCTCCCCTGCGACACTGAACTTTCAAGCTTTACGTGCATGATTTCCTTGACCCCTCAGACCAACTCTATAAGGGAGGTGTTATCTCCACGTTACAGATAAGGAAGCTAAAGTGCAAGGACTTTAAGTAATTGGTCCAAGGTCACACAGCTAATAAGTACTGAAGGATACATCCTCCTCTCCCAAACATCCAGATTTTCCTGTTCTTCTCCTACAAACTGCATCAAAATAAGATATAATTCATGAGTAGTTACTCCTGACTCTGCTGCAGCCAAGCCTGTGCCTTCACCAACCCCCTGGCACAGCTCTCATCAATGACCTTGAACAATCATATCCACCAGGGCTGCCAGCCCTTGTCTTCCCTGATTGTGCCCTTGCATTTGAGCTGACTGGTCAGAGCACCACCTTGAAGCTATTTCCTTGACTCTGAGCACAGTAGTTTTGTCCTTCTCCTTTATGCTGATCATTTCCTCTGTCACCAAAATGCCCCAGTATGTCACCCATACATCACCCTTGGGCATTAGGGCTTGCTTCTCTTTTCACAGAATTCCCCTTTACCTGGTGCTGTCCTCTAGACCCTAGAAAAGGAAAGATTGAGAGCTCCAGGCTCCATCTACTGACAAGGAATTTGCAATCTGGCTGAAAATTCAAGATCCTAGTGGCAAAAAGTGCACTTCCCAAGCCCATGTCAGTTTCAGCCCTGACTCTACCTGCTACAGGAAACCAGGGCAAGGAGACATCCCTGAAGATGAGAGCAACTGGAGAAGGCATCCTAGAAGAGGTAGGATGGGTCCTGAAGCTCATGGAGAATTTGGCTATGAAGACACAAGAGGAGAGATATTTCAGAAGAAAAAAACAAACAGACAAGTCCTAACACCTTCACCAACACTCTTTCCTCCCAACTCCAATAAGTCCCTGAGGAATCACTCCACCTCCTGACCATCACAGTGCTGGTGGCCTGGGCCCCTATTGACATGGTGACCCCACTCTGTCTTGTGCTGCTATAGCCTGGCACTTGTGGCCTCTTCTGGTGTGGCATGCTCCCCTGGGGGGCACTCAGCAGAGCTGGTGTGTGATTGGCACAACTTAGATGGCTCAAGTCATAAAGAATCCACCTGCAATGTAGGAGATAAAGGAGATGTGGGTTCGGTCCCTGAGTCAGGAAAATTCCCCTAGAGAAGGAAATGGAAACCTTCTCTGGTATTCTTGCCTGGAAAATTCCATTGCCAGGGGAGCCTGGCGGGCTACAGTCCATGGGGTCACAGAGTCAGACATGATTGAGCAAGTGAGCATGAGGAAGTCCTATTGGCTTGGCTTGGAATTCCAGGTTGATCACTCACCATTATGAGACCAGGGACTGGTTGTCACCCTCAGCTTCCAGGTCCTCATCTGCTTAAAGGTAGCCTGTTTGGGGTTCTTGTGAGGACTGACTCAGGCAAAGCCAGCTGAGCACGATGGCTGGTTGAAAAGTAAATGCTGGATAAACGTATCCTCATTCTTCTCTGGATCTGCCCTCCCTGTGCACTGCACCCCGGCCAAGCACATTGAATTTCATGTTCCTTTCATCTGAGTCTTGGCTCTCCCCAATTAGATTGCATCTCCCACAGACCAGGTCACACATTCAGCTCCAGACTCCTTACCACATTAGCATGGGGTTTTTCAGAGACTGAGAGAGACGGGGAGTAATCAGAGAAATGAGAAAATTTTGCACAGACTGAATCTGGGCAGAAAAAATGGTCTAAATCTGTTTCACAAAAATCTGTTTCACCCGACTCAAGAAATCCCCCAGAAGAAAGGGCTCAAAAGAACACAGGTGGGCTCAGTGCATGGTGGGGTTTTTCCAGCAGCAAGACGGGGCCCTGGTGGGCTCCCGGGGCCTTGGACCAGAGCCACCTGGGCCTCTGAGAGACCTTGTCCCCTGATCTGAGCACAACTTGGATGCCACTGGCCATGAGGGCTCGGAGAAGAGAGGCACCACGTTTCAATCCCAATGGCTTGCAATCCAGACTCATTCCTGGGATTTCTAGGAATACAGGGGCCCTGCCGTGACAATTAGCCCGTATGAAAAAGGAAAAAGAAGAAAGAAAAGACCTCCTTAAGAAGAAGTTGCCCCCGGAGTATTTTTCAATCTGGTGGAAATAGTTCTCTCCAGATGTGTTTTCCCGGTGGGGTGACCCTCCGTGGCAGTGCTGGATATGCCGGCAAGCAGCCTTCCCAGGGCCCGGGACACAAAGCTGGTGTTGTTGAAACGAGAGCCGTGTAATCAGCTAAAGAATTCCTGAGCAGAACCAAGGGCAGCAGATACTCAAACCTTGAACTTTTTTGCCTCCCTGCATTTTTCAAGGGCTTCCTGGAGAAAGGAGCACCCAGGGGCTTGCATCTTCTTCTTACCTAATTAGGGACATGCAGGAACCGAGTGGATGCTGACGGTCTCCGGAGGCCCAGGGCTCCGACCATCCCCATGCTAAGGGAGCTACATTCTAGGTGGCATGTTTGTTTCCCAAGACCCGGTGGATTTTTCCAGGGTCCTGCAACAGATGACAAGGAAGTGGCGTCTCCTTCCCTAGTGGGTGGTCTCATGGTCCTCTCCAGATGTTCCCCACTGGGAGGCTCACAGCAGAGGTTCACAGCAGGGCCAGGACCCTCTCGGCCCACAGAAAGAAATAAAGAGCTGGGAACTAGCATTTGCTCTTCAGCATCAACCAGGTGCCAGGCCTCAGCAAGGTGGTGAGGGCATGCAGAGGCTGTGAGCACAGGCTCTGATGCAAGACTGCTCGATGAGGCTGCCTCCTGGCTCTGCTACTTCCTAGCTGTGTGGCCTTGGACAGGTCAAGTAGCCCCTCCAGGTCTCAGATCCCTCACTCGTAGAATAGAGAGAGTTCACAGAAATCAATGGGTAGAACTGAGATGATAAGTAAATCAAATGCTGCATCTAAAGTGCTTAGAAAAGCACCTAACAGAAAATGCCCGGGGAAGGTGAACCATCATTATTAGGAACACTTGCCTTGGCTCTGGTAAGTATGATGACACAGTCTTCATAAGGGAGGAACCCAAGAGGCAGGATGCTGAAGAAACGGGTCCACAGTCACACAGGAAATAGCCAATGAGGCACGTGTTCGACACTCTCAGGCTCTGCTGTAAAACAGGACCCCTCGGACCTGCTGGGGAAGCAAGCTTCCATTCCATTCAATAAACGTCACACAAGGAACTCCTCAGCCTGTGCAGACAGGTGCAGGCAGGAGGGGCTGGAACCAGACACAATCCCTGTCCTCCAGACGGATGTGTCCATGGTGACAACAAGGGAAGCAGCTGATATGCTGTGAGGTAGCAAAGGAACCCAGAGGAAACCCTGAGCAGCTCATCACCCCTGATTCTCAGCCTTTTTGGAGATGAAGCAGAAGGATTAGAAAGCACATCTTTTCCTCCATTTATGAATAGGATCTGCTACTTAGCATGTTGTCCGGAACTTCCCTGATGGCACAGGGGTTAAGACTGTGTGCTCCCAACACAGAGGGCACGAGTTCGGTCCCTGATTGGGGGACTAAGATCTTGCATGCCGTGTGGTGGAGCTTTCAAAAAAAATCAGGTTGTCCAATACATAGGTATTGAGTTTATTTCCACTGTGTTTCTATGGCTGCCATTCTCTAGCCATGCGCTCATCCCCTGTAAGGCCTCCCCCTCAGCATCCCAACCAGTGAAGGGCAGTCCTGGGAGACCCTGGGGTCTGGACCAGCCTGACTGTGGCTCTGCTCTCTGCCTGTCCCTCCCTGCCCGCTCCCAGCATCCCTATCTCAGCATGTCTGTGCCGAGCTTCCCAGGGAGGCTCCTTGATGTCCTGCAGGCTTTTGATGGGGAGTCGCCGTAGAAAGCTCGTGCTAAAGCCTTCCATTGAATCGCACAGACCCAAAGGTGATTGAATTCAAGCGCTTATGGGAATCCCTCGAGATGACTAGCTCCACCTCTGAAATATTACAGAGGGAACAAATGGGATCTGAGTGGGAAAGAGAAACTTCGCCAAAGCGGATCTGAACGGGGGTACAGCAGAGCTGGAACCTAAGCACAGGGGCTCCTGACCCCATCTGCTGCTCCCGTCTCTGCCCCGGGCTGGCCCTCATGGCTGCCCTGAGACCACAGGGCCTGGCGCACTGACGCTTGCCCGCTCCCACCTGGTGGCCTGCTCCTCGGGACTCCCCCACAACCCTCACCCCTAGCTCCAGTTCAGCAGTGAGTGTCAGATGCTCCCCTTGCCTGTGACTGTGGGCTGGGGAGCCTTGAGCAGGCAAAGGTAGGGCCAAGCTGGAGCTGTGGCTGGAGGAGATGACCTCTGCCACCTCCACAACAGCCAACAGCTGGGGTGCCCAGGAGGGCTGGTCAAGACCCCGAGGTCTGGCACCGCTGGAAGACAACAGACTGAGTGACCCCGATGCCTCGGTTTCTCTGTCCACAAAAAATGAGCAGTCTCGCCTAGCTGCTCTGAGTACTGCCCAGCTGGGCACAGCTGGAATCCCTCCCTTCCCTCAACAGCCCCCCACCAGTCACAACAAGGCATCCCTCCTCCAAGGTGGATGGGGCAGGGAATATGCAAACATGCCTAATTAAAGCTGGAAGTCAAAACAGCATTTCCCCCTCTGTGATTCAGCCAATCCCCACAACACTGCCGAAAGTGGGGCAAAGTCAAGCTTTCATCGCGTGCCAGATGGAAGCGTGGGCAGCCGAGGCAACAGAACAATTTTCTCTTGTTCCAAACACGTTTTTTGGGGGTGCCACATACCACTGTCAGCCTGCCCGGCCGTCTCCCTCTCCATCTCCAGGCACTTGATTACCCCCTGCCCCTAGAAGCATTCAGTATTGAACTTTCTAATCATGGCCTGCCTTTGTTTGGGCACTTGGGATCATATGGCACCAATTGAAAGCGTAACCCGACTCAGGTTTGGTGTTTAACATACCTGCTGCAGAGGAAGTGTCTTTGAAGGAGAGGCCATGTGTGGTGGCCCTCGACCCTCCTTCCCCACAACCCAACCCTTCACCTCTTAATCAGGCTCCCAACTAACCACGGAGGTCTCACAATGGAAGGGCAATTACCAGGGCGAGGAGATGAAAGAGGCAGGCCCAATGGTCCGAAAGGTTCTTTTGCTTTTAAATTATCCATGATTTACCTGCATAAAAGGAGAGGAAGTGCCTGAAGATTATTCTAATTGAGCCAGACTTTTCAAATCATGGAAATACCAGCATTTCCAAGGGGAAATCCAATCCGTTCAAATTGCCCCCGTGAGTAACTCATACAAACAGAAGGAAAGAGGAGGCTTTCATTTGCCAATGTGGGTCTGATCAGTGTAAATTGGATAAATGGCAGGGCCAGGAGGGCATGAAGCTCCCAGAGTCCTCTGCCCGTGTTTTCTTAGCCAGGTTTGTAAAAGGGAGCATTTGGAGCAGAGGAACGTCGGAGGAAATGCCTGCATTTCGGCACCAAGCCTCCTCCTCGGGTTATTGGAAACAGGCGGGAGTGTGTTTTCTCTGATGTATGTCCTTCCAACATCTCTGCAGCAAAGCTCTGCAGATAATGGGCATCTTTAAAGGGTGTACATGGATTGTCTTGGACGAATACTGGGTATGACTGCCTAGCCTCCCTCCTGGGAGACGGTGAAAGCCTCTGTATGAATGGACACCTCTGTCACCGGACAAGTCCTGAGGGAGGAATTGGGGGTGGAGAAATTAAGTACCTTCCATAAGGTCAGAGTTTGAGTCCTTGGAAAAGCTAGGGCAAGACCTTCCTGCCTCTGGGTTCCCCACTATGCCTCTCGGAGACAATGGGCCTTTTCTTTGGAGCATGCCAAGTCATACATGGGGAGGAACATTTGTCTAAAAACTCCGTGTGTGTTCCCAGGGGATGCCTACCTATTGGGAAGTTTGGATCAAGAATTCACTCAGGGCTAAAAATAAGTGCCATTTTAAAAATATGTATATATTCCATGTTGGTCCTCAACATACAAAAAGAACACACATAAATGCACAGTGTGTATATTTTATGTATAAAGCCATATCTACCACACATGTACATCCCTACATCACACTGACCACAATTAAAAGTAAATTCTAGGTAACACTTGAAAAGCTAAACCAATGCCATCTACTCAGGCTCACAATTTTATTTGTTAATCAAAGAATAGAATGTACTTTGGCTAAGCTGTGATGTTGTTCTTTTTGTCATTTTCCAAAAGGATAACCTTGGTTTTGCTCGACCCAGGAACCAGACTTTTGTTTAACAAAGAGGTGCCATGCATGGCACCTTATAGAACGTATTCACACACCTGGTTCAAAGCTGTAACCCTCAAGATAGTGGTGGGAGGAAGGCAGGGTGGTGTTTCATCCTATCCCCACTCCCTTTTGTAGAAGAGGGAACAAAGCCAGAGAGTTGAACAGTGAAATTTCCTCAAGATGACCCAGAATCCCACAGTCTTCCTGCCCAGAAAGAAAAACGAGGCTGTAAGCACCGTTACTTCACCACCCCCATCCACATTCCCACCCATGAAGGGTTGGCTGTAAACTGAATGAGAGTCAGGCAAAACATCGACTGACACTCCTGTGCTTAAGTACAAGAAGCTGAGGTCAGGGATTCTTGGAAATATTTCCCACAACATAAGAGCATCAAGAAGGGGTTCTACAAAGACACGCAGGAGCACTTTCATTCAATGCTTGTGAAAGTCTACAGACCCAGCGTTTATTTAAAACAGCAGCAGTGAGTGGTAACCACAGCTCCGATGTTAGAATATTTATGGGACACAAATAAATTCCGTCTCCAAGAACAATAATAGAGCTGCTCGTGCCTTTTAGCCCATTCGTGGAGGGAACACATGGCAGTAGCGAATCAGAATTTGGAACACAGAGCTGGGCTCCTGTTTTCTTTTTCTTTTCTGCAAGTTCATTCTGACTGAGTCCCCCTTTCTGTGCAAACAGAAACCATTTCACATTTAAGGCATTGCTTTAGCCAAGGCTTTGAGACATGGAGATGAGTTGCAAAGAAGACTGACGTGGCTGTCAGAAGTGTGGCCTCTTTTTTCCCAACTTTACCTCCATGGGGCAGGGTGGTATTGGGCCACTCACTTCCCCTTGAGTCTCAGTGTCCATTCTTTCAAGTGAGGGTAACCCTTTCCCAGGCTGTCTCTTGTGGCTGCTGCAGAAATCCAAAGATAGAGCACAGGGTGAGCTGCTTGTAAATCCCATGCACTGATTAGGGGTGGCTTTTGCACGCATCTGGGGGGCTCCCAGAGGCTCTGCCTCTCAGTGCCTCTGGAGAGTAGGGGCACAAGGAACCCCTGTGAAGCAACCTCTGTTTTCCTGTGGGAGAAGTCCTAAAACCCGGCTGATTATAGTCAATCCTCACCACTTACAGATTCCATAAAGGTGAACTTGCTTACTCACTAAATTTACACTACAGCACTTTCCTGGTCACTTGTGGACAAGTGTTTTGCGCAGAGCAGCAAAACAAAACATTTGGTTCACCCGATGCTGTGTTCTGATGCTGTCCACAAGGGTCCTTTTTTTGATCTATTTACGGGCCCAGTAGCTTTAGTTGTGTCCAACTCTGGGACCCTATGGACTGGATCCCACCAGGCTCCTCTGTCCATGAGATTGTCTAGACAAGAACACTGGAGTGGGTTGTCATGCTCTCCTCCAGGGAATCTTTCTGACCCAGTGATCCAACCCACGTCTCCTGCACTGAAGGCAGATTTTTTTACCACTGAACCAAGAGGGAAGGCCCACAGTTTATTTAGTGGCAGGTTTTTCATGTTTTTGTGCTTTTTTTGGTGATGGCACTGTTTAAAACAGTCCTCAGACTTAGTCCTGAGTGCTGTCTGGTGTTCCTAGGCGAGGGAAAGCTGTGATAGGTCTTACCGAGAAAGTACCCGTGTTAGATGAACTTCCTTCATGCATGAGTTACGTAAAGCACTGGTGGCTGTGAGTTCTATGTTAATGAAACAGTAGTATCTATTAAACAAGATGTCTTTAAACAGAAACATACAAAGAACAAGATTCTGTATTGATTGGTTGAAGAACATATTGTGACCAGAGGCTCAAAGGGACCCATTCCTGTGTTTCTACAAGAAATGATGGTCTCAAAGGTATTATAATAATTCCACATTTGCAATAACTTCAGGGAAGACAGCTGCCATGAATAATGATAACCAGCTGCACTTACCCAACACCTCACTCCTCATAAGGTACAAATCCCCAGGCAGGCAGGCGGGACTCTGCTGACCTAGTCCGTGGTCCATGCTACCATTCACCCAGTGTGCCAGCCTCGAGTGCCAGATGCTGACCTTCTCGTGGCTCCCTACTCCTCCCATAGAGCCACCTTCCCAAACTCTCCAGCTTCCAGACCCAGCGCATGTTACCGTCTCCAAACTTCTCCCAGCCTCTTCAGCCTAATCAATGTCTCCCATCTCTGAGCTCCGGTGTATCTGCAAGGCACCCATCAGGAGGATCGCACGTGTCCTCAGAAAGCAGGAGAGTGGAGTGCTAAGTGACGTAACAAAGGTACTCACCCACTAAGAGTACTGTAAGAACGAGAGGGTGTAAGACCGGCTTGACACGAGAATAGTGCCTGGCCTGCAGTCCGAGCTCTTTACCTCCTTCCAAAGACTCTGGGATTCCTGAACATAAGGATTTAGTTCACTTTCTGACCTTTCTCTCCCCAGTGGGGAAGTGTCCGAGAGTGAACAGACACAGTGTCTTCACTGTGACCATTAAGAACATAGAAATTTTAAAAAGAAATCTGCTTTTCTGCCCCGAAGACACTGCCCCGTTCAGGAGTCAAACACTGTAGATTGGGGGTTTCCAGGATCTGGGGCATGGGTGGTAAGAGATGGAGAGGGAAGGAACAAAAGTGTCTCTGGCAGAGGTGACAGAGTTGAGGGAGTCTGTTGCCTTTTTTGGGACTCCTCCAGCTGGGAAGGTGGTGAGGAAGGAAGGATTGCACTTGGCTGCAATGACCAATAAGCCACAGAAGGTTCCAGAAGGCTGAGGTGGAAGAGAGTAAAGGAGACTCAGAGACACAGATATGAGGATGGAGGGGCAGGACTGCAGGGGCAGCACCCCAACTCAGAGGGGGCTGATGTAATGTTCAGTTTGCCTATTTGAACTGTGACCTGTGAGCAACTGGTTCCCACCTCAGGCCACGGTTGCCACCTAGAACATTAAGATCATAGTTCACACCTAGGACATCAAGAACAGTGGAAACAGTGGCAGACTTTATTTTCTTAGGCTCCAAAATCACTGCAGATGGTGACTGCGGCCATAAAATTAAAAGATGCTTACTCCCTGGAAGGAAAGTTATGACCAACCTAGATAGCATATTCAAAAGCAGAGACATTACTTTGCCAACAAAGGTCTGTCTAGTCAAGGCTATGGTTTTTCCAGTGGTCATGTATGGATGTGAGAGTTGGACTATAAAGAAAGCTGCGTGTGGAAGAATTGATGCTTTTGAAGTGTGGTGTTGGAGAGGACTGTTGAGAGTCCCTTGAACTGCAAGGAGATCCAACCAGTCCATCCTAAAGGAAATCAGTCCTGAATATTCACTGGAAGGACTGATGTTGAAGCTGAAACTCCAATACTTTGGCCACCTGATGCAAAGAACTGAGTCATTTGAAAAAACCCTGATGCTGGGAAAGATTGAAAGAGGGAGAAGGGGACAACAGAGGATAAGATGGTTGGATGACATCACCAACTTAATGGACAGGAGTTTGGGTAAACTCCAGGAGTTGGTGATGGATAGGGAAGCCTGGCGTGCTGCAGTCCATGGGGTCGCAAAGAGTCGGACATGACTGAGTGACTGAACTGAACTGAGGACGTTGAGGTCATTGTTCACACCTGGAATGTAGAGGTCCTAGTTCCCACCTCACTGCGTGGTGTCTGCATCCCATCAGATTAGCAACATTAGGGCCCCGGACGCCTCAGTGCAGTAGCAGGTTGACATCAGTTTCCTCCCCTTCACAGGCACCCCAGGGGTGCAAAGAAGGGTCACTGTCCTTCTCCCATAGCCACCTTTCTGGGGGCACTCCATAGAATGAAAGTGTTCCCTCCAACCAGAGGGAACAGACCTTCCAAATCTCTGAGCCCCAAGGACGTGGGGCCACCCCAGCAGGCAGACAGGCAGCCCAAAGACACCCTCAGACTTGCCTGACCTGGTCCCTCCAGCACAACCTCAGGCCCTCTGACTCCCTCAAGGCCCTGGGAGGATGGGGGCAGTTGGACACCCTCAAGGCTCTGGAGGCTGAGGACTCTGAGTCAGAAAAGCTTCCAGGTCCTCACATGAGGGAAGGAGGATGGTGTCTCAGGTTGAGGAAACAGAGACTGTATATCCAGTCAGAACCACCCTTGCAGTCAGATTTTGGAGTAGTAAATATTGTCTCATGATGAGAGGAGATACAGCTTAAATAACAAAAAAGTGTGTGTGTGTATTCAGTCATGTCTGACTCTTTGTGGCCCCATGGACTGTAGCCCACCAGCCCCCTCTGTCCATGAGATCTTTCAAGTGAGAATATTGGAGTGGTTTGCCATTTCCCACTCCAGGGGATCTTGACCTAGGGATCGAACCTGTGTGTCCTGCATCTCCTGCCTTGGCAGGTGGATTCTTTACCCTTGTGCCACCTGGAAGCCCCAAGCAAAAGCACTGGACCACCAGGGAAGTGCCCCCTCCCCACTAGGTAATCCTTTCTAACCATCCCCAGCCAGGGAACTTGATGCTTCCTCCGCTGTGCCCCACCCTCACACCACCCCCAACCATTCCCCCACACAGATTTTTTCCAGGGTGCTCATAACTCTGCTTTGCACTGATTGGCTTGCATACCATCTTCTCCACTAGCATCTTATTGATCTTCATTCCCTGAGAAGAGAAGGGACAGAGAATCTGGAATAGAATGGATGCTGAGTCAGTGTTTGAATGAGTGAATCAATTAAACAATGAATGATGTGCTCCCCTATGTACAATTCCCAAAGCTGATCTCTGTCCATAGTATCTTCTCATCGCTCAGCAGCTAAGCACAGGGAAGGCAGTCCCTGTCCAGAGACACTCAGTGCCAGCCAGTTGCAAAAGAAACCAGTGCCAAGCTGGGTGCTAGAGCCCCCGAGCACGGACTCTCTGCCCCAGGGTATCCCATGGAAGCCCAATGCCACCCACACTGTATGAAGAGGGTGCAAGTGCTTTGCCCTCATTAATAACGGGCCCATTTCTCATCTGACTTCAGAGCCTGTGAAGCTGATCCAGGCACGGAGACTTCAAAGGGAGCTTGGCGCTGGAATTGGCCCCAGAGGGCACAGAGCAAGACAAAACACAGGCTACAGTTTTTATACTGTGGATGGTATATAGGAAGTCATTGTTACCAAGAGCTGGCCCTGCCAAGCCGACCAGACTGAAGGAGCCGAGTAGCCTGCATCTCTGTGTAACTTACTAGTTAGTGCACAAACATTTTGGATCCAAAGGACATCAGACTTAAAGGCAAATTGCAACATGTTTTCTTTTTTTTTTCCCCCTCATAGACAACTTCATCCACTCCTAAAAGAACACCGTCTCTAAAAAATCACATCTATCCAACATGACGTTACAAGCAAAATAGTGAACCAGAGGTATTTAAAATGAAGAGGAAACGTCTCTATCTGAACTGATCTCCCAGGGGACCCCTCCTTTCCCATAGGCCTTTGTCACCCCCATGACCTCATAGTCTCCTCCAAGCCTCGATTTCAGCCATGTCCTTGCCAGATGGGAACTCTGGGATTGAATGAATCTCCCCACTAGACTGTAAACAATGTGAAGAAAGTTACCTTTTTTGGTCTCTGAACCCCTTGTTATCTTGCATGGTACCTAAACCTTGACAAGGAATAGAAATGATCTTTCTCACTCAATGGTTTCCTTGTCTATTACTTGTCTTCCCTACTAGACTTTAAGGCCTATGACATAAGAGATGTCCTATTTTGCTTGCTGCTACAACCCCAAAGGCCATAGACAAGGTGGTCGTGTAGTAGGCAATTAATAAACATTTATCGAATGACCATTGGGTACTGCCCTGTGTATGCACTAATGAATAGATGGATGAATGAACAAATGAGGTGTCCATCCACATGGAAGTTACCAGTAACGAGAGAAGGGAAAACAAAGCCAGCTTATTCAAGAAATAGTTGAAGGATGTGAGGTTAGTTTAACAAGAAACCAAGAATGGAGGGAACATGTTGACTATTTTCAAATCCTTGAAGTCTCCCTTGAGGAAGAGGACCTGGACATATCCTGTGGGGCTCCCGGGGCAAAGAGCAGGACTCCTAGTTGCAGATAACAGGGAGGCAGAGGAAAGGACAGAAGTGATGACCACATGGTTCCCAGGGTAGAATGGGCTGCCCCAGGAGCAGTCTGATATGACCATCCATCAGGAGGGTCCTTAATGTAACTACAGCTTCAGGGGTCCATTGGCAGTGCCCTCACTGGTCTACAGGGGGCTTTCATGCAAATAGAAAAAGGTACTCCCTCTGTGTGATCACAGCCCATCAGCAAGCTCTCGCCAGCTGACAATCATCCAAAGAAAAAGCTCTCCTTGCTCTAGAGCTCAGGCTGGATTTCATGCCCCATGTACTTCCTTAGATGTGTGCAGAGCTGGAATGACACAGCAATTGGTGGCTGTTCTGTCAGGTAGACCAGCAGCTCCAGAGGTGCCCAGATAAGCTGCTGCAGAAACATCTGGGAATGTTCTTCATGAATGGAGTCCTAGGCCCTCCTTCAGAGATTCTGGTCCATTGGTTCTATTTGACTGTTGTTCTATCCATCTCTAAAGCCCCCGCAAGATTCTGCTGGGAGATCAGATCTCAGAGCTGCTGGGCTGGAAGGTTTCTGGAAACTCTTTCAAGATCTTGGTCATTGAGGACCCAGAGTGGGGACCTTATAGCTCTTCCAAAGGAGCATTTCATTTAGAATCCAAAGTGTCACTTCTTCTTGGAGAAAAAGTCAATAAAATCTTTTCAAAGGAAAATTCCCCAAAGCAAGCCAATTTGAGAGACAAGAAAAGAGATCATTGATTTAGCCCAGCTTGGAATTTCTGCAAAGAGCAGCTCAGGGCAAATCGAATCAATTGTTGACTGAATGAAGCCAAATACTCAAATTTTTAGGGTCATCTAAACAAAAAGGAAAAGCAAAGATGTCACTTAGCCACTTAGCAATCCTGTGTGATAGATGTAAGAGTCCAATAGATAAGGAAACATCTAGAAGAATGGCTGCTTTCTTTCTGCCCACTCTTCAGAGGTGTGGGGTCAGAACAGGCAAGCCTCGCAGGGGACTGTGATGATCTGCCAAACCAAAACACAGTCTGGTCGCCGATCATTGTTTGAAGCCAGCCTTTGTTCAAGGCCAGTTTCCAGGACCATGGCTGTGTCCCCACAAGCAAGGAGGCAAAATTCAAGTTCCTAGAAGGCCCGTCGTTGTCCCACGTTGTTCCTAGGGGCTACAGACTCCACCACAAATTGCACTCCCTCACTTTGAGGACTGTATCTCTCCCCTCCTTCACCTTCCTCTGTTCCGGTCACCCCAAGCCTCTGGCTCACTGCCCTGGTCTCATGCCATGCCCTCCTGCTCCCACCAGTGGCCCTTGTTTATAAAGGGCCTGAGAGGTTTAAATTCTACCTCTATCATTTATTAACTCTATCAGCTTGGACTGAAATTTTCCCTATTTGTGTAATAGGACTCATAAAGACACCTACTTCAAAGTAAGATAATAAATGTGAGAGCTAAATGAATTAATGCCTTTAAAGCTCCGAGAAGAGTGGTGAGTACACAGCATGATAGGCGTGATGGCTCCGGTTACTTGATTTTATTGAAGTGCAGCTGATTTACAATGTCATGTTAATTTCAGGTGTATAGCACAGTGATTCAGATAGATAGATATTCTTTTTCAAATTCTTTTCCCTTCTAGGCTACTAAAAATACTGAGTATAGTCCCTGTGTTGGAGAAAGCAATGGCACCCCACTCCAGTACTCTTGCCTGGAAAATCCCATGGATGGAGGAAACTGGTGGGCTGCAGTCCATGGGGTCGCTAAGAGTCGGACACGACTGAACAACTTCACTGTCACTTTTCACTTTCATGCATTGGAGGAGGAAATGGCAACCCACTCCAGTGTTCTTGCCTGGAGAATCCCAGGGACGGAGGAGCCTGGTGGGCTGCCGTCTATGGGGTCGAACAGAGTCGGACACGACTGAAGGATCTTAGCAGCAGTAGCAGCAGTCCCTGTGTTATGCAGTAGGTCCTTCATGGTTATCTATTTTCTATGTAGTAGCGAGTCTATGTTAATTCCTGCTCTAGTTACCCTAAGTCTCATGGCATTCACATGTAAACCCACTCTCCCCATGTTCTCATGGCACGTTGTGCTGCTTCTCCCGTTGTATGTCTCACGTGTCTGGTAACAGCTCCATGACCTTTACCCTCTCTATCCTCCCTGTGGGAAGGATTGACTTTAAACTTGGGTGCCTGGCATGAACACAGAGCCTAGCTCACAAAGTAGGCTCTTAGGAAATGGATGAATCAACAGAACATCAGTAGCTACAAGGTGTTTAAACATTTATTTGAACCTTAAGCTTCCCTGGTGGCTCAGCTGGAAAGAATCTGCCTGCCAATGCATGAGATGTGGATTTAACCCCTGGGTCCAGAAGATCCCCTAGAGGAGGAAATGGCAACCCACTCCAGTATTCTTGCCTGGAAAATCCCACAGAATCAGGTGGGCTACAGCCCATGGGGTCACAAAGAGTTGAACATGACTTAGCAACTAAACAACGACAACGATAAGCTACTCTGTGAGATGAAATGAGCCATTTTTATTAGTCTCTTTTTATAGTTTTGGAAACTGAGGCCTAGAGAGATTGAGTGATTTGTTCAAGGTCCCATAGGCAGTGAAGAGAAAAAAAGATCTCTGTCCATCTGTCTGACTCCACAAGATCTTTTGTGGATCTGTGTGACTCCACCTTCTTGCTCATGGGAGATGTAGATGATTTCAGAAAGAAGTGCTTCAGCAAGGTCTGAAGAAAGGTGAAGCATTTTCTCAATAGAGAACAAGAAGAATGACATTCTAGGTGGAAGACTCTGCCTGGTCAGAGGCAATGGGCAGCATGTTGGGAGAATGAGAGCAGTTTTTTACCAAATTATAAGTTCCCCAGAGTCAGGGTCTGTGCTGTTCACCAGAGTAGTCCTACCACAGAGCTCAAGTGTGTGGCACCAAGCAAGCAAGCAATTAACCATGGAAAGAAGGTGTAAATGGATGGATAGATGGGTAGCTGGATGGACGATGGTAAACTAGAGAAAAAGAGGTTTCTCTAGACTTCCCTGGTGGCTCAGATGGTAAAGCGTCTGCCCACAATTCGGGAGACCCAGTTTCAATCCCTGAGTTGGGAAGATCTCCTGGAGAAGGAAATGGCAACACTCTAGTATTCTTGCCTAGAAAATCCCATGGACAAAAGAGTGGTTGCAAACAATTGGACACAACTGAGTGACTTCACTTCACTTCCTTTCTACTTACAAACACTGGGAAAAATTGAGGGCAGGAAAAGAAGGTGGTGACAGAGGATGAGATGGTTGGATGGCATCACCGACTCAATGGACATGAATTTGAGCAAACTCTGCTGGCTGCTGCTTCAGTCATGTCCGACTCTGTGGGACCCCATGGACTGCAGCCTACCAGGCTCCTCCATCTATGGGATTTTCCAGGCAAGAGTACTGGAGTGGGTTGCCATTGCCTTCTCCTAGGAGATGCTGAAGGACAGGGAAGCCTGACAAGCTGCAGTCCGTGGGGTTGCAAAGAACCAGACATGACTTAGCAACTAAGCAACAACTGCTTATAGAAAAGTTAGTTCCAAGAGTCTTAAGTGCATTTGTTCTGAAGCTCAATGTGATGTTTTACAAGTGCCTGATAACACTCTCTGGTGGTGGTAGGAAGAGTTGAGGCCTTGGATTCTGATGCCTGCTTTTGCTTCTTTTTTAATTTGAGAGTGCAAATAGAAAGAAATCTCATCCTTGAAAGTGAAGCAAGAAAGAAACATAGGTGTCTGCTTTTTGAGGGTTAGATACTATTGTACCTGGAGATAATTTCTGCAGGCAGTGAGACCCCAGGGCATTGGAAGCAAGGTTCTGCCCTGTCTGTGCTTCTGTTTCAGAAAGATCTCCCAGGCTGCAGCAAAAAGGGTGGAGTGTCAGGAGACAGACTAGAGACAGGAGCCCAGGTCAGAAACAACTGTCATGGAGCAAGGCATGGATGAAATCGGGCCCCAATATCTCTCTGACACTCCAGGACCCCTCGTTCACAATCCACACTACCGCTCTCTACAAAGATGTGATCAAGTACGGATGCACTGATGTCTTTAGTACCTCTGATGAGCATTCTCAGGAGCCCTGAGAGGACTTACTCACATACACCTCCCTTCAAGTCATTTTATTTCCATCAACCCCAAAGGATGGGTGTAGGACAGCAGAAGAGAATTCAAACCATTAGAGTTTTCAAAATTGGCAAAGTCCAGGTTTTGCAAGTTTAGCAATTCCCCAGTAGGCAATGCTACAGTTCATTTAATACTTTAGAGCAATTTACCTAATGGCAAGTTCAGGTAGGAAGATTGGACATGGATTTTTATGCGAAAATACCTGGGACAATTTGCATTTGACCTATGACACCCCAGTAACATCCTCTACCTCCGCACCCCAAAGACTACTTGTAGATTTATTTTTGGCAAAACCAATCTGCTTCTACAGGTTTATTTTATTTTCCTGAGAATTGAAAGAATGTGCCATTGAATTTGTGAACAGAAAATCTTCCCAGTGGAGAGACACTGAGAGGAAAGAGGGCATCGTTTCAGCACCACTGAGGGTTTCTCGAGGGTTCTCTCAGAAGCAGTCTTGAAATACCCATGATTTCACACTAACAGGTCAGTGACACGTTGCTCAGAACCCAATATTCATTAAAAATGGCTTTTGTAGTAGCAGAGATAGAACTCAAAACCTACTCAGCTATATATGCATAGGAAGACCAAATCATTTATTGTCCAAACCAGAACAACATTGAGAAAGAAAGCACAAATAATCATTTTGTTGGGACAAAAGGAGTAAACTTGAACTGTGCCCTACAAACAAGAAAATATGATCATCACAAATGAATGTATCTGCGAAACAAACAGATTCAAAGACATAGAAAACAGACTTCTGGGGACAAAGGAAGGGGAGGACAGATTGGCAGTTTAGGATTAGCAGATGCAAACTATTATATCAATACAAGGAATGAGTAAAGTAGGACCTATACAGGTCCTGCTGTATAGCCCAGGTATTGCTATTCAATATCCTGTGACAAGCCATAATGGAAGAGAATATTTTTAAAAAAGAAAGAATTACATATGTATAACTGAATCACATCTCTGTATAGCAGAAGCTAACACAACATTGCAAAACAACTATATGTCAAATAGTTTAAAATATTTTTAAAATTAAAAAAAAGAAAATATGGTCATCATTTTACATGGCCATGTCATGAAATGGGGCCCTCTGTAAAGGTGAATTTCCAGATAACTGAAATTTACCTTATATAAGCTGTTTTTTTGCTTTTGTTTTTGCTATTCTTAATGAAAACATTTCTAAAGAAGTAGACTACCAATCCACACATTTTCTCTTTCCTTTAATGGTTTAGAATCATCTTTTTGCCTGATCCATAGTCACCTTGCAGGGTAGTTGAAAACTTTATAAGCAATTACTATAATGTGTTGTAGAATTAACTGTGATCAGCCATGGGGTAATCTGTGTAAGTTATTTTGTCTCTCTGGGTCTTATTTATTTAGACCTAAATTAGGGTCTAAAACTAAAGGGTTTTTCAGATCTCTTCAAGTTCTAATACTTGCTCTATGTGTAAATTTATTAATTCGGTTCCAGGAGTGATTTCCATTTTAATAAAGCTACCTGTTAAAAAAAAATTCAAGAGAGAAAAAAAGAAAAATCATGCAATTTATAAGGAACCGAAATGGCCTCTGTAGTTTTCTACTTGGCAGGGCCTTTGCTGTTCCATTATACCTAAAGTAGTGACTTAACAACAAAGACAGACAGCCTTTCTCACCTTTTTGGATTCTTTCCTCCAACATTCATCCAGCAGGGCATTCCTGCTCACCTGCTCCCTGAGGAGAAATAAGTGTGACTCACTGAGTCTCAGAGCTCCAGGAGCTCGTTCTATCAACAGAAAATGGATATGGATACAAACAGCTTTTGGGTTTTCCTGGTGGCGCAGATGGTAAAGAATCTGCCTGCAATACAGAAGACCTGGTCTTGATCCCTGGGTTGGGAAGATCCCCTGGAAGAGAACATGACAACCCACTCCAGCATTCTTGCCTGGAGAATCCCCATGGACAGAGGAGCCCAGTGGGCTGCAGTTCATGGTGTCTCAAAGAGTCGGATGCAACTGAGTGACTAAGGACACAAACAGCATTAAATTAAGACAGGAATAATAGGCTCATGAGAGGTCAAAAGATCCCAGGGGAAGTTCAGAGGAAGTTCTATCAATTCCAGCATGGCAGAGTGGGACAAGCGATCAGGGGTGGCTTCACGGAGGAGGCTTCAGTGTGACCTTGTACACGGAATAGAAGTTGAACATTGAGAAATGTAGAGAGGGCCTTCCACATGGAGACCATAATGTGCACAAAAGCACAGAGGTAGGAAAATATTTGGGAGAAGGCAATGGCACCCCACTCCAGTACTCTTACCTGGAAAATCCCATGGATGGAGGAACCTGGTAGGCTGCAGTCCATGGGGTCGCTAAGAGTCAGACACGACTGAGCGACTTCACTTCACTTTTCACTTTCATGCATTGGAGTAGAAAATGGCAACCCACTCCAGTGTTCTTGCCTGGAGAATCCCAGGGACAGTGGAGCCTGATGGGCTGCCATCTATGAGGTCGCACAGAGTTGGACACGACTGAAGTGACTTAGCAGTAGCAGGAAAATATTTTGGCAAGAACAAGCAATCAGATTTGCCTGAGACGTACAGAGCTCAAAAGTAGTGTCTGTGTCTTATATATTTTTGTGTCTCCAAAACCTAGGATATAATAAATGCTCAATGCTAACTAACTGTATGAATGAATAAATGGATAGTAAGGGAAGATGAATTTGAGATGGTCATATTTCACTTGGTAGAGTGCCTGCTTGACATACAGTAGGTGCTCAATATTTATTGAGTACATATGGAACAAATGGATGGGTGGATGATGGATAGATGAATGGATAGATGGACGATGGATGGATAGATGGTGGCTGGAAGGATGCAAGCATAAGATTTTGGCAGATCTTAGATACCATACTAGAAAGCCTAGAGTCAATCTGTTGGTAATGAGATCTCCTGAAGATTTCTAACAGAAGACTGTGCAGATGATAACTAGATTCGAGAAGGCAAATCAGCCAGCACGGAAGATAATACCAAAGAGGGAAACTGGCAGTAGGAAACAATTTTTTGACTCCTGTGAGGCAAATCTTTATTGTATTTCTCACAAGCGTGCTGCGATAATGAACTGAAAATGATGTACGAAGAGAATTTAAGGACCTCATTAGTGGTTATAAATTTTTTTGCCTGGGATACCAAAGATGTCTCCAATTTTATGTTCTGCATCACGAAATTTGTTGTGGTTGACCCAAGGTGTCTTGAACCACAAGTGACTGGGGGCAATTGCTCATAGGGGAGGAGGATGAATCAGGAGGAGGAGCAGGAGGCCAGCTGATGAGGCAGGAACTGAGAGTGGCTGAGGCGCATCACACACCTCTTCCCATTCAGCCCCCAGGACAACTCTCTGCCTACTGGGTCCCCTTGGGCCCCTTCTCTAGGGCATCATAGACTGCGTTGACCAGGGATTTAGTTACAGGGGAGGCTCACCAGATTACCAGATGACCTGGGCACACATCTCGACTGCCACTCACGGCATGAGTCTGGACAAGTTCCTTGACATCCACTGGTGTATGGGAGCCAGCTCCTTGGCCAACTGCATGGCTCTTCCCAACTCTGCGTACAATGATGTCACATGGGTAGCTTGAAATTGAGCACGGCAGGCATATGGACATCACTATTGTTCAGTCGCTCGGTCAGGTCTGATTCTTTGTGACTGCATGGACTGCAGCATGCTAGGTTTCCCTGTTCTTCACCATCTCCTGGAGCTTGCTCAAAGTCAAGTCCATTGAGTCAGTGAGGCCATCCAACCATCTCATCCCCTGTGGTCCCCTTCTCTTCCTGCCTTCAATCTTTCCCAGCATCTTGGAAATTGGTAAATGCTGCGCATGGGTGTTAGTTTTTTTGTTTGTTTGTTTTCCAGAGCTCAGTTGTTAACAACCTAAGACCTACCACTGTGTTTTGTGTGTTCCCACCTTCAAAGTGGAGATAAAATCATAACAATGCTTCTGATCCCAAGGGAATCTTATGGTGATTAAATGAGCTGATGTGTATAACGAGATTACAACAGCACCTGGCATCTAGTAAGTGCTCAATGAATATTAGTTATTATTCTCTCAGATTTTTGTCTGTCTGTCCTTGAGAGGAAGTAGGGAGGGCCTCTTTCATGCATGATTGCTCCCTCCACCCCACCAACCAACCCCAAGCCCAGTGCCTTGCAGCCAGTGTGTGTTCAAGGAGTGTGGACAGAATTGAAATTATCCTCAGGGATGTTCGAGAAGCTCCAGCAATCCTTGCCGGCATCAGCCTCGCTCCTGTAATTAACAAACCCGGCGTAACTTTTACTCCACGGCCTCGCCCTCTCCTGCCTCTCCTTCTTTCTTTAGCTGCCGTTCTTTAACAAATCCCTCTTTTCAGGAACGGGAAGCTGAGTTGTTTTGGGGACATGCCAGGGGAGTGGTGCGCGTTGGCACCACCAGCCGCTGTCACTCTAAGGAGACAATCGGGTCCAAGCGCCAAGCAGGAGAGCTCTCCACCCCACATTTCCCTGCTTAATCCGCTCTTGTGGCTGCTACCAGGTCAGCAGAGGAAAGCAACCAAATTCCCCGGGCGGCTTTGGCAGGCGGCGCCGCTGTCAGCAGGCCAGAAGTTAATTCCCTCATCTTCCCCCGTGCCACCAACTCAGGGGGCAGGTCTGGCCAGGCTGGCTTTCTGTGTGAGTCTGTCAGGTGGCGTGAAGAGCAGAGAACAGGCGAGCCAGAGGGTGGTCCCTGCACCAGTGCAGCCACACAGGCAGACAGACGGACAGATGTCCTGTTCTAGTGCTGCACGCGCAGGGCCCCCTACTGCTATCCCCCCCAAGCCTCAGCACCAGGCGCTGTCTGATGCTCGAGGGAGGAAGGATGGATAGCACCCCAGTCCTCTGTGTCCCCAGTCCCCCTGTGGCAATGGTGAGAATTTTAACCACAGGGGACCAGGGTACAAGGTCGTCTGTTAGAGTCCAGAGCCTGGTACCCCGAGAAGCTGCCATGTGGGTGGAGGAGCCCACACTACTAGGAGAGCAAAGAGAGAGACTGGAGCTTGCTCTGCTCCATGACACCCCCTCCTCCCCCAGTAGTCTGGGTGGGGGAAGGGGCCAGGGAACGAGCACTTAGTAAGCCTTCTCTGCACACCAGTCACACTGCAAGTGTTTTATCTCGCATAACCCTCACTCACCCAGGGGCTGGGAGCAGCCATCTGAACCCAGTTCTACCTGAGCCAAGGGTGAGTCTAATTCAGAGACTGAAACACCACAGCAGAAATTTAAAACATTTTCAAAACCAGACAATAAAAAATGTACATGTTATATCAGATCCCACTATAGATCTAGATTCATACCAGTTTATGGCAATTATATGGCCCTTACTATGTGACATGCACTCTATTTTCTAGTCTATGGACACTATTCTAGAATTTTGAAAGGCAGGTCTACCAAATGACCTACCAAATTGACACCAGGATCCACTAATGAGTCACCAATACTGTTTGACAAGTACTGTGCCCCCTGCCCTGTATACATCCTCTGCTGGGGGTGGAGGTCTTCCTCCTGGAAAGAGCCCCCAGGACCCACTCAGCTCCCAGAACTCTAACCTGGTTTCCTCCTCACAGGCAGAAGGAAAGCACCATTTGCAATGTCACTTGGGTGACAACTTGCAGCGTTTGTTTCCAGGCCCTCGATAGCACCTACAAACCTTTTCTCCCTCCTTCCCGAGGCCTCTCAAGTCCACGTGGTGGTCTCCAGCTGTCTCCATTACCCCTCCCCCATCAACTCTGATTTCACAAGGAATTTGCAGTCCTGACTGCACACACATACACACACATGAGCGCACACACACACACGACCCTCCAGGGTTCCTGTCTGTCCAGATCGTTAGTGGGGTCTAGGGATGTGTTGTCTGGGGCTCCATCATATGCCCCGCTTGGCTCTTTCACTCTGAATCCCAGGCTATGGCTCCCCAGTAAAGCCACCGGGCTTTACACATTTAAAGGGGACCCTTCACATAGGATCCCCTGGGGGACAACTGAGGTAGAATGCTGTGGGGAACTGTAGTGGGCAAGCAGTCACCCTGAGTAAGGAATGGTGAGATTCCTGGGCTCCCAGAGAGGTCAGGGCAGGGTTGGGGGCAACCGCAAGAGCCCCAGAAGTTCACTTCTTCCCCCGGGCCACAAGGATCCCAGAGCAGCAGAGCGCTCACCCTGAACTACACAGTCTATGCAGCCCCCTGGGCCCAGCAAGCTGCCATCCTCCAGAGTTGGAGTGGGGCAGCAGGGACAAGATACTAGGCTTATTCCGATTCTCTTTTTATTCTCATGTTCCCCATTAATATTCTGATGTAATTGATGCATGCATGCTCCCTTCAGCCATGTCCAGCTCTTTGAGACCCTATGGACTGTAGACCGCCAGACTTTTCTGTTCATCGGATTTTCCAGGCAAGAACACTGGAGTGCATTGCCATGGACATGACAACCCACTCCAGGATTTTGAGGCCCAGGTTAAACGAATCACCCAAGATCACCAAGCCTGTGAGTAGCAGGGCAGGAATTAGAACCCAGGACGTTTAGTTCTAGAGCCTCGGCCTCCCCGGCTCAGCCATACGGCCTCTTGGGATATGTCTGTCTGTGTCAGAGCCCATGTTCTGCATCTCCTTCCTGACCTGGACTTTAAAAACCCCAAGGACAGGGTCTTATTCATCTTCAAAAGAAGAAGCAGTAGGAGTAGTGCAGAGCCAACAGCCTGTGTTAAAGGACGCCAAATTCTTCATGTGCCACCAAATGGCTCATGCAAAAGGAATCACTGTTACGTCCAGAGATGTGCATCTCTTACCCAGTGCCCTGGAACTGCCACCCTCTGAAGAGGTCTCTGGGTTTCAGGAACAGACAGCTTCACCGGGTGGCTATGGTTTCCAGCTCTGAGATTCCTCAGGAAGGACAGTCCTTGCTGTGTGGGCACCTGATTCAGCTACATCACTGCACCCTTCACCTATCAGAAAATAACTTCCTTTGAACATCCCTGGTAATCCAGCGGTGAAGACTTAACCTTTCAATGCAGGGGGTGCAGGTTCAATCCCTGGTCAGGGAGCTAAGATCTCACATGCCTTGGAGTCAAAAAACAAAACAAAACAAAAAAGCAGAAGCAATATTGTAACATGTTCAGTAAAGACTTTGACAGTGGCCCATATCAAAAAAAAGAAAGAAAGAAAGAAAGAAAATGACCTTTCCTGCCAGAAAGCCCTCCCTGAGCATCGTGGTCCACTCCCAGGCCCTCTCTGGCCCCTGGAGCGCTGGTATCTCCTTGACTCTCAGAGTATAGACTTCCCTAGAATGCACCACTGCAGGCCAGCGTGTCCCCCGGGTGGATGGCTCTGCTGGGCCAGAGAGTGAGCTGCCGACAACAGAGTTGTGACCTGCACCATCTCAAATATCTAGACCATCCAGCCTCCTGGAGCAGTCGCATCTGGGGTCTGCCCCCCAGCTTTTCTCTCTTGTTCTGTGGCCTCTGCCATCGGGCGGGCAAGAGGGATGATGGGCGAGTCCTCTGTTCAGACCCTGGGCCCCCATCTCTTCCCTAAGGGGCGGCTGACTCTGGCAAGCCCGCCCCCAAACACAAACCTTCTTTCAGCAGCACGGAGGCTCTAAGCTTCTCTCCCCTCAGCCAAGAGCCATTGTATCAGCTGTGATTTATGTAAAAGCTTTTGTGGGGCTCCTGGTTTTGACAGTCCCTGTGTTGTCGAATGGTAATAATTACGGGTCCTTTCATCCTTTATTTACGGGATCGCTCTGGGGGGAGAGAGGCCTGGGGTAGGGGGAGGGCTGCTGGGGGAGGGTGCACTTGCTTTTCTGAGCCTCGGTACAGAACCAAAGAAGTAGGGGTCCTTTGGAAGTTATAAATAGCAGTTCCCAAGAATAAAGAAGTCACCTCTCCAGGCTTCGGGAGCTCACAGAGGACAAAGGACGCTGCGAGCTGGGAACACCAAGCTTCTCCGGGGCTGACAGGCTAAACGGAGTTTCCAGGGCCCGGCCCCTTGTTTTCAAAAAGCTGATTTTTGTCTGAACTCAAGTCTCTGGCAGAGGTGAGGGAAGCAAGTTGATTTCCGTCAGCTAACCAGTTCTAAGCCTCTCGAGCCAGGGAGCCTTCTTGTTTCATCTCAAACTGTCTGATTGTTAGGAAGTTCTCCCTGAAACTGAGCTGAAGTCCACCTCTCTAAGCCCACATCAGAGGGGTTTCCTGCCGCTTGAGGTCCCATGTGTTCCGAGGTATTTCCCAGCCTCCCTTGCAGTAGGGCTGGGACTCGTGGCTGGCTTTGGACCACAGTGGATGGAAGGACGCTCACCACTCCAAGGCTGATCCTTAACATTATCCCATATGATCACGGGGAAGGAAGGAAGCCATGTGCCCCTGATGGCACAGCCACGGGCAAGGAGCCTCAGTCCCCCAGGCAATGCTGAAAGGAAGGCAGCAGAGAGAGCTGTGCATCCAGCACTAAACGTTACTGTGAGCAAGGTAGTCCCCAAGCTATGCTAACACACTGAGACTTCAGGGTTTATTTGTTCCTGCAGCATCGCTGGTCCTAGCCACACCGTTGGTCAGAGAATAGACGGGACATGTGCCCTCAGAGACCTCATGATATGATGAAGGAGACAGTCACAGGACACCATCCCAGGGGTTGCACAAGGCCATGCCTGTAACAACACAGAGAAAAGCATCTTGTACCAGACTCAGTGTGCCAAGGGAGAGGGGGGCATGTGAAGTGACCTAGAGGATGGAGCAGGACGTGGCTGGTAGAGTAGGTGTGAAAGAAATTTCTGATGAAGAACAGGGCAGGAGAGGCCAGGAAAGAAGCCATGCCGACCTCACAAGAGAACTGCCCCCTGCTCGAGGCTAGACTTCATCTATCTCTCACGTGACCAGGTCAAATCCATCCACAAGTGCCCACAAGGCTTTTGTCTAGAAGAGTGGCTACATGTCTGCTGGAACTGGAGCAGACTTTTGTGCAGAGCTAGAACTTGGTCAGCGACTGCAGCGTACTCCTGCTTGGAAAATCCCATGGCCAGAGGGGCCTGGTAGGCTGCAGTCCATGGGGTCGCTAAGGGTTGGACACGACTGAGCAACTTCACTTTCAAATTTCACATTCATGCATTAGAGAAGGAAATGGAAACCCACTCCAGTGTCCTTGCCTGGAGAATCCCAGGGACAGGGGAGCCTGGTGGGCTTCCGTCTATGGGGTCGCACAGAGTCAGACACGACTGAAGCGACTTAGCAGCAGCAGCAGCAGAACTTGGTCTGCGACTGCAGCACAGGGAAGAAGAGGGTCACGTCCAGAAGTTGTTGGCTCATGGGGAGAGTGTGGATCCCAGGGGAGGGTGTGAAATAGGGTGAAAACCTACAAGATGTGACCGTGGCAGACTGAGTTGGCATTGGCCCCAGGAAACTGAGATCTTTCTAACATGGATCCAAGGCCTTCATCCAGGATGACAAATGATAAGTAAATCATGAGGTGTGCCTTAGATCAGGGAGTAAAACTTTTCAACCCATCACTGTTTGGGTCTTCTGTCCCTTCCCCTCTTTTACCTAAGAAAGCCAGTTTGATGTCACTGGAGAGCAGAGTCTGGAGGAAAGCCAGACTAGACCAAGTTCCCGCCTCACCTGACATGAGCAGCTGGGCTTCTGGTTAGTCCCTCACCCTTCATGGTGGAAGCTCCAAGTCTTCATCTGCAAAATGGAGTTAATAAGATCTCCTCTGAAGTTGACTGCAAGCTCCTTGAACCCGTTCTCTCCATCCTTGAAGACAGTGACATGCTTCATACCACGCCTGGCACATGGTAAGCTTCAGTATTTGTTAGCTATTACTATCACTCCAGTATTCTTGCCAGAATAATTCCATGGACAGAGGAGCCTGGCGGGCTGCAGTCCATGGGGTCACAAAGAGTCGGACACAACTGCGCGACTAACACACACACATTATCACTTTATCTCTGTTACTATCAAATACCCAACTCATAGAACAGATAAGCTCTCTACAGAATAAAAGGAATTGTTCAGAAGACGTTCTCTAAAGATGCAGTCTTACACCATAGACCACCTCTAACAGCAAACTAGCGGCTATGTTTAGCTATATTACCCTTGACAAGCTGAGTTCCTCAGACCACAGGGTCCTCCTGGGTGAGACAGAAGATCTGAGGGGCTGCAGAGAGGAAGCTTCCCTGGAAGAAGGTTCTCCCTGGAAGTTTGAGGACCTTCCCAGGACACAGGAGCACTGGTCGGTAGGAAACAGTCAGTCTTCTGTATCCGGGGGAGAGTGGTTCTAGGACCACCACTGCCCTACACACACAGACACCCAAAGGTGTCAAGATGCTCAAGTCTTTTACATAAAACGTGTAGTGTTTGCATATAACCTACACACATCCTCCTATGCATTTTACATCATCTCTGCTGCTGCTGCTGCTAAGTCACTTCAGTCGTGTCTGACTCTGTGCGACCCCATAGACGGCGGCCCACCAGGCTCCCCCGTCCATGGGATTCTCCAGGCAAGAACACTGGAGTGGGTTGCCATTTCCTTCTCCAATGCATGAAAGTGAAAAGTGAAAAGTGAAAGGGAAGTCGCTCAGTCATGTTCGACTCTTAGCAACCCCATGGACTACAGCCTACCAGTCTCCTCCATCCATGGAATTTTCCAGGCAAGAGTACTGGAGTGGGGTGCCATTGCCTTCTCTGTACATCATCTTTAGATTACTTATAAAACCTAATACAATGCAAGTACCATATCAGTCAGATCAGTTCAGTTCAGTCGCTCAGTCGTGTCCAACATGTGCGACCCCACGAATCGCAGCACACCAGGCCACCCTGTCCATTACCAACTCCCGGAGTTTACCCAAACTCATGTCCATTGAGTCAGTGATGCTATCCAGCCATCTCATCCTCTGTCATCCCCTTCTCCTCCTGCCCCCAATCCTTCACAGCATCAGGGTCTTTTCCAGTGAGTCAGCTCTTTGCATGAGGTGGCCAAAGTATTGGAGTTTCACCTTCAGCATCAGTCCTTCCAATGAACACCCAGGGCTGATCTCCTTCAGAATGGACTGGTTGGATCTCCTTGCAGTCCAAGGGACTCTCAAGAGTCTTCTCCAACACCACAGTTCAAAGCATCAATTCTTTGGCACTCAGCCTTCTTCACAGTCCAACTCTCACATCCATACATGACTACTGAAAAAACCATAGCCTTCACTAGACGGACCTTTGTTGGCAAAGTAATGTGTCTGCTTTTAAATATGCTATCTAGGTTGGTCATAACTTTCCTTCCAAGGAGTAAGCGTCTTTTAATTTCATGGCTGCAATCACCATCTGCAGTGATTTTGGAGCCCCAAAAAATAAAGTCTGACACTGTTTCCACTGTTTCCCCATCTATTTCCCATGAAGTGATGGGACCAGATGCCGTGATCTTCGTTTTCTGAATGTTGAGCTTTAAGCCAACTTTTTCACTCTCCACATTCACTTTCATGAAGAGGCTTTTGAGTTCCTCTTCACTTTCTGCCATAAGGGTGGTGTTATCTGCATATCTGAGGTTATTGATATTTCTCCCCGCAATCTGATTCCCGCTTGTGCTTCATCCAGCCCAGCGTTTCTCATGATGTACTCTGCATATAAGTTGAATAAGCAGGGTGACAATATACAGCCTTGACGTACTCCTTTTCCTATTTGGAACCAGTCTATTGTTCCATGTCCAGTTCTAACTGTTGCTTCCTGACCTGCGTTTAGGTTTCTCAAGAGACAGGTCAGGTGGTCTGGTATTCCCATCTCTTTCAGGATTTTCCACAGTTGATTGTGATCCACACAGTCAAAGGCTTTGACATAGTCAATAAAGCAGAAATAGATGTTTTTCTGGAACTCTCTTGCCTTTTTGATGATCCAACAGATGTTGGCAATTTGATCTCTGGTTCCTCTGCCTTTTCTAAAACCAGCTTGAACATCTGGAAGTTCATGGTTCACATATTGCTGAAGCCTGGCTTGGAGAATTTTGAGCATTACTTTACTAGCGTGTGAGATGAGTGCAATTGTGCAGTAATTTGAGCACTCTTTGCCATTGCCTTTCTTTGGGATTGGAATGAAAACTGACCTTTTCCAGTCCTGTGGCCACTGCTGAGTTTTCCAAATTTGCTGGCATATTGAATGCAGCACTTTCACAGCATCATCTTTCAGGATTTGAAATAGCTCAACTGGAATTCCATCACCTCCACTAGCTTTGTTCATAGTGATGCTTTCTAAGGCCCACTTGACTTCACATTCCAGGATGTCTGGCTCTAGGTGAGTGATCACACCATTGTGATTATCTGGGTCGTGAAGATCTTTTTTTGTACAATTCTTCTGTGTATTCTTGCCACCTCTTCTTAATATCTTCTGCTTCTGTTAGGTCCATACCATTTCTGTCCTTTATCAAGTCCGTCTTTGCATGAAATGTTCCCTTGGTATCTCTAATTTTCTTGAAGAGATTTCTAGTCTTTTCCATTCTGTTGTTTTCCTGTATTTCTTTGCATTGATTGCTGAGGAAGGCTTTCTGATCTCTTCTTGCTATTCTTTGGAACTCTGCATTCAGATGCTTATATCTTTTCTTTTCTTGTTTGCAAGTACCATATACTGCTACTGCTGCTGCTAAGTCTCTTCAGTCGTGTCCGACTCTGTGCAACCCCATAGATGGCAGCCCACCAGGCTCCCCTGTCCCTGGGATTCTCCAGGCAAGAACACTGGAGTGGGTTGCCATTTCCGTCTCCAATGCATGACAGTGAAAAGTCAAAGTGAAATCGCTCGTCATATCCAACTCTTAGCGACCCCATGCACTGCAGCCTACCAGGCTCCTCCATCCATGGGATTTTCCAGGCAAGAGTACTGGAGTGGGGTACCATTGCCTTCTCCTAAGTACCATATAAATAGTTGTAAATACAGTCAATGCTATATAACTTGTTGCCAGCTCAGGGCAATTTCAAGTTTTGATTTTGGAACTTCCTAGATTTTTTTTCCTGAATATTTTGATCCTCAGTTGGTTGACTCTGAGGATGTGAAATCCACAGATATGAAGGACCAACTGTACTTACAACCCTGTGTGTTCTGCAGAGCAGGCGTCAAGCCTCTGGGCAGAATGGAGAAGGGACTATCCGTTATGCGCCAAGCCCCTGCACTCAGATGATCGACTTTACTCCTCACAGCAAATCTGTGAGAGAGGTGTCATCAACCCATCTTACTGTTGGGGAAACTTAGGCTCAGAGAGGATAAGTAATTTGTCCAGGATCACACAGCTAGCATGAATTGAAACTTCCACTTTACCATGCCTCTGGGACTCCTGCAAGACCTCTTCAGGGGTCCGAAGAGATAGAACGAATGTGAGTTCCAGACTATGAACATTGTCCTGGGGGACCCCACTTTGCATATGCAAAACTGAACATGGTGAGTACAGGCTCATTGAGGAGGAGGAGGGGGAAATGGAGAGGAGGGCGCAGTGGGAGAAGAGGGAAGGGGAGGAGCAGGGAGGAGGAGGGCCAGGGAGCTGGGGCTCCTCCTCAGCACCTACTCGTGTCACCTGCTCAGCTAGCTCACCTGGTAGCACCTCCTCAGCCGTTTGCCTGCATCCATTCATTCAGTCCTCAACACAGCCCCATCCAGGAAGGATTCTCATCACCTCTCCTTTACAGACAAGGAAACTGAGGCTTAGGGAAGTTAAGCAAGTTTTCCCAGTTTAACTTCTAACTAAGTAACAGAGCTGGATTGTGAGGCAGTAATGTGCCTGATACCAAAATTCCAGCTTTTATCCATCCTAGCTCTCATCTGCTGGGGCAAAAGGCCAAGTACACCTGCCAAATCTAGCGGGTATCCCAGGGGAGCCAAGCAGGGAAACGGCTGGTGCAGGACATTTTGTAGAGGTCACAGGGCCTCCCAGAGGCTCCCTGCTGGCTGGACTGTTGGAGAAAGAATGGGGAAAGATTTAGACCAAAATAGGCTAAAAGAACCCAGCAACTGAGCCGTATGGCCATCCTCAGATCCATGAAATACTCACTGAGTTCCTGACACAATGCCAGGGGTTTAGAAGACTAGATTCCTCACCCCCTGCAACTTTGTGAAGCCCAAGTGCAAGGTATTATTTCTCAGCTTTAAAGATGGGGACACTGAGGACCCCAATTATTTAAATAACTTTGCCTCACTTAGTTGCTTTGTCTCCTCTATTCCCACAGCTCCCTGTAGACATTTCTGCCAGATCATTTATCTCCCATTTTTATTGGCTTTAATTTTTTTTTAATGGTTGCAATGAGTCTTCATTGCTGCCCTGGCTTTCTCTAGTTGCGGCGAGAGGGGGCTGCTCTCTAGTTGCGGTGCGTGGGCGTCTCCTTGCGGTACTTTCTCTTGTTGAAGAGCGTGGGCTCCAGACAGAAGTTTCAGTAGTTGTGGTGCATGTGCTTAGTTGACCCTCAGCAAGTGGAATCTTCCCAGACCAGGGATCGAACCCGTGTCCCCTGCATTGGCAAGATTCTTAACAACTGGACCACCAGGGAAGTTTCTGTGATGTGTCTGTTTTCTCTAGAAGACTGTGAGCCCCTCACTACTCTCATCTCTAAATCCCGAGCTCTAGACTCAGTGCTAGAAACAGTGGATGAGCAATGGAAGGATGGAGGGAGAATGGTGCTATGGTCCTCCCTTCTCAACTGCCCTCCTCCCTGCCCTTCTGTGGGGAATAAAGCATGCAGTTTTCACTCCCAGAAACAAACAAACAAACAATGTGCTTGTATGATATGTTAATAAGCAGTATCGAGTGTTCACACATCCCTGCCTTCTCATTTTCCATATGGGGTACCTGGCACTGGGAGGGACAAAGGGGTTTGTCTTTGGCACCAGCAGTCCACATGGAGTGTAGGGACATCCTCTGACTGTGCCTCTCAGTCGCTGTGTGACCCTGTGCCTGCTGCCTGCTGCCCCTGGTAGCTTGAGGGCAAACTATCTGCCTCCAGAGCAGGTGCAAGGTATAAAGGAGGTGATTTATGGGCAGAACCTTGTTGTTGTTTTTCAATTTTTTTTTTTTTTTTTTTTTGCAGACTGGGTCTTAGTTGAGGCACACGTGATGGAACCCGGGCCCCCTCCATCGGGAAGGTGGAGCCTTAGCCACTGCACCAGCAGGGAAGTCCTAAACCTTGTTGATTTCCTGGTAAGACCCTGGTTCTGGGCAGACTCCACCCCCTGAATCCCACTGACTCCCTTTCTGGGTGGTAACCTCACTTCTCCTGTACAGCGGCACCAAGAAGACAATGACATGGTCCCAGGATGGAGACCTGTGGGATCTCTAACTGAAGGATGAAGACACATGCTGTTCTTCCAGTTCATCCTTCTTTCCTTGAAATTCAAATAATGATCTTCCTCTTGGTTTTTTCTTAGAGACGACTGGGTGATTGGGCTGCGTATGTGGATTTGCTAAGATGTGTAAGATTTTGCATAAAAACCTACAAGTGTTTGAGATACTGTCATCTGGCAAAAAGTAAAATGGCTTATTTCCTTCTGTCCTGAATGGGACCAGAGGGCTTCACTGCTCTCCAGGTAAAAAGCTTGTCTTTGCCAGAAAGACAAGGGTGAGTCACATATGAAACAGACGTCTCCGATGAATTTGCTAAAAGAAAAAGAAAAAAACAAATGATCCGTCTTGAAGCAGCGAAGGCATCATTGGAATGCATCCCTGATTCTCGGGCTGCAGCGATTCTTCCTGCCTCGTGTGTGAGCACAGTTGTCCCTGATCAGACAGCCTCTGCCTGTGAGATCAGAATTCATTAAACTGTGCTTAGTTCATGCTTTTCGTGCCATTAGAGTCGGAGGGTTGTTTGAAATAGGATTCCCGCTGATGAATGGGCCTGTACAATTATCGATGACAATGCGGGGCAGCCCCTCCACACTGGGCTGAGTGGGCAGGCTCCTCCCAGCAGAGAGGCGGGAGCCTGGACGCAGAGAACCAGTGTTCTCCCCAAAGATGGCTCAGTTTCTTCCTAGTGACTAGCCCTTCGCTTTTCAAGAGCAGAAAAAATGGTTGCAGCTTTCTGGTGGTATGAATGGCGGTCATCAAGGGTTCTGAGAAATTTGACTTGAACCCATCAGGGCTCAGATCCTGTCTTTCCTGAGTATGCAGCTCTGATACACCCCACCACCTTCTGAGCCTCAGTTTCCTTTTCTGTAAAATGATAATTACATCTATAGTGCAGACTATCACGGGGACTAAAGATCGCACTGGAGAAGCATCTAGCTTCAGCCTGAGGCTTGAGGAGCTCAGGCAGGCCCCCTGGCTTGTTTTGACATCTCTGATCTGGAGTTGCCAAGGTCTGAGTGTCTGCTCCTCGACATCAGGCCACAGAAGCAGTTCGGGGACCTCCCTTCCTGCTTAATGAATGAAGACAGATTCTAACAGCTGGGGCCAGACAAAGAAACATGTGTCAGACTCCGGAAGCCAGTTTCCCAAAGAGCCTGGGCAGCAGGGAAGAAATCTGGGTGAAGGGCAGGACGGAGCGCGGATCCATGGCTCAGTGCTGCCTGCTTCCGTTTCCCAGAATACCTACAGCCCTGTCCCTTCTGCCCCAGTCCTCCCTCTCTGAGGGCAGTTAAGAACCAAAATAGAAGAATGTACAAAGCTTCCTTTTCCAAGTGGAAAAAGAGACTCCCGCTTTCATGAATAACTTTCTTCATTATGCATCTCATCACTTGAAGGGATATTGGCTCCTTCAGATTTCCCACTCCAAGAGGGTTGAAACTCTTGATGTGACAGTCATGCTAACCAATGCAGCAGAGATGTTCAGAGTATCAATAGGAATGGGAATAAGAGCCTTCTGAGATATCCAAAAGATGATTAAAGGAGTCCAAAATACCCATGGCTCTCCAACAGAGAAAAACGGAAGTCCAAAGAGGCAACATCAGAAAGACAGTGCTAAAGCCAGACAAGAATCTGCCTCACTCACTAGCAGTATGATTTTGTAAAAAATCATTAGCTTCTCTGGGCCACAGTTCTTGCATATTGAAAATGAGCTCTAGGTATTCATAGAGCTCATTTTATCATTTATTATTTGATAAAATACTTTAGTTGATAAAATAAATTATGTAATAAAAAAGTTATTATTCGATAAAATAAATAAGTAAAATGAACAGCATTCTCTATGATATTGTGTTTTCTTAAAGTGCTTCTAGTAACAGAATTCAGCTTCACCACCACCACCAACAACAAAAATTTGCTGTGTTTATGAATAAGGGGGTGGGGGTGGTGGTTACAATTCTGTTGGTAAAACAGGTAAAATTGAACCAAACAAAGAGATCTTCCCCGGTGGCTCATATGGTAAAGAATTTGCCTGCAAAGCAGGAGACCCAGGTTCAGTCCCTGGGTCGGGAAATCTAGAGAAGGGAATGGTTACGCACTCCAGTATTCTTGCCTGGAGAATTCCACGGACAGAGGAGACTAGTGGGCTACTGTCCATGGTGTCACAAAGAGTCAGACCCAACTGAGTAACTAACACAGAGAAATAGAGAGGGATAATAAAAGATAAGAATGGTGCCCACAACTCTGGATGGGCTGTTTGTCTAGTGAATTTCTGGAGTTAACTGCGTTGTAAGAATTTGTTTTTATGTAATCAAGGGCTGCAGTCCATGGAGTGGCAAAGAGTTGGACACGACTTGGCAACTAAACAACAACAAACCAAAATAAATAACCCAGTAGTATACAAAGATGGTCACGTGCTGTTGCTATCTTTGCTGCTTGTTGTCTAAACACACCACAGCCAATGCTGGCCACATCCTTTACAGGACCCACTGCGTAACGAAATTGTGAGACCTTTGTTCAAATAGGAAGAATTTCAAGATGGCAACAAGAAAGCACTAAGCAAAAAGCATAGGACCCTTCTGAGTTCATGCAAATAGGCACTTGAAAAGATAATCCACATCATCAGCCATTAAAGAAACGCAAATTCAAACCATGAAGAGGTATCATCACATACTAATAAGGCAAAAATACAAAATTCTGACTATATTAAGTGTCAATAAGGATGTGGTACAGATTACTCTCTCATCCATTGCTAATAAGAATGTAAAATAATGCAGATATTCCAGAAAGTTTTACAGTTTCTTATAGTCAAATGTATACTTTATTTTTATATAGTAAAACCAGAAATCTATTCTTAGATATTCACTTTAGGGGAAAAAAAATTGACATTAAAATCTTTGCATAAGTATTTTAGTACCTCTATTCGTAATCACCAAATCTGAAAACAACTCAAATGGCCTTCAGCATTTGAATGGAAAACTCAACTGTGATGCCGTCATGCAATGAAATATTACTGGGGAATGAAAAGGAATGAGCTATTGATTCACGCAATCATATGGATGAATGTTAAATGCATTTTCCTGAGTAAAAGAAGTCAGTCTCCAAAAAATTATATACCATATGATTCCATTTATATGACATTTTCAAAAGACAAAACTTTTGTGACAGAGAAAAGATTGGTGATGGCCAAGTCGGTGAGGCTGTAGGGAGGGTGCGGCTATAATGAGACAGCACGAGGGAGTTCTTTGGGGTGAAGGAATCATGTTGGACCCATTTGCTGGTGGCTGCATAAATCTAAACCCATGTTAAAATTCTTTAAACTTTACACTCCCCCAAAGATCAAATTTACTGTATGTTAATTCAAAAATAAAACTAAAAATAAAAAAGATAATTTATTTTTCTCCCATATAAAGAAAATCCACATATAGGCATCCAGGGCTGGTATACAATGACACAATTATGAAAGATGAAGACTTTCTCCATCTTCCTCCTTTACCCTCTAAAATATATACCTCATATCTTCCTAAACCAAAATGGCTGCTAGAGCCCCAACCATCACAGATAGATTTCAAATATGAGGCTAGAGGAAGGGTAAAGATAGTGAACCATCTTCTCTTTAAGGATCATCCTCTGTGATTATGTTTCAATGACCAACACAGCCATGCCTAGGTACAAAGGAACCTGAGGGATGCCAGCTCTAATCTGAGTGGAGTTCTTATTACTGCGAAATAAGAGAAATGAATATTGAAAAGCAAATTGCCTTCCCTGCTACAGGGTCTTCTTTCTTTTCTCCAGCTCAGGCCCTGTTCTTAAGCTTCTAGCATACATATTTAACTGCCTACCTGACGTCTCCCCTTGGATAGCCAGTAGGCATCTCAAATGAAACATGCTCCTAAACCGAAAGTATTTATGGCTTCTTCTTCCATCACCAAATCTGCTCTTATTCCAATCTCTCCCGTTTTAATCAACACACCCCTGTCCCCTGAAGGGGAAGAGAAAGTTTTCTTTGACCCTCTTAGGGTCCTTAGCTGGGTCTGAAAATTAAACTGACAAAGACAGACCAATAGGAAAAAAGCACACACATTTATTTAATATGTTTAATGTGACACAGGAGACTTCATAAAGAACTGAAGACCCAGAGACCTGGCTAGACCTGAGAGTTTTTATGCTTTGTTCAATAAAAAGTGGACCATCATGGAGGAATGAGATAGGTTAAGGTATATGATAGGTTTAATAAACTGGAGGAAACTTGACAAATCCTGTTTGTTAAGATTCTTCTTGGTGTCCCTTTGTCTTTGGAGATAAGGATGCTCCTTCTCTCCAGGGACAGGGAGGGCTCCCCTCTTATGGGGGTTTTATGAGTCACTTCAAGGAAGAAAGGTCAAGATCAGCATGACTCTCCTGCTTCTGCTATTCTCCCAACTACCTTCAGCCTAAAACAGTCCATATCCCAAGGTGCTGTATTGTGGGGAAGTGTGTCCAGAACCCCATCACCACCGAACTGCTCTGGCCAAAAGGTCAGTCATCCTGATCCTTCTCCTTCCCTCATCTTCGCTTCCATCCTTCAACAAATCTTCTCAGCTCTGATACCAAGATATCCTAGGCCTGTCTGCCTAGCCCCCCACATCCTAGCTGGGTCACTGTAACAGCTCAGTTGTCCCATAGGGCACCTGACTCTACTTGCCTCAAAGGAGTTGAATCCTTTTAAAATATCAGTTCTAGGGAATCCCCCAGTGGTCCATTGGTTAAGATTCCATGCCTCCACTTCAGGGGCACTGGTTTGGTCTGGTCGGGAAACTAAGATCCCACATGACATGCGGCCCAAAAGAATTTTTAAAATAAAATATCAGTTCCATTCTCAAAACCCTCCAATAACTGTGTGCTACATTTAAAATCAAAATCCAAACTCATTCCATTGGCCTCCAAAGCCCCATCTGGTCAAGCCCCTTCCTGCTTCTCCACCTTGATCTCATTCTTCTCAGCTCCTTACTTCCTTCCCTGAGCTCTTCTTCCAGGGTTCACTTCAAAGGTCTCTTTCTCAGAGTCGCCTTTATGGATGGTCAGTTGTTTGGAACAGGTCTCTGTCCTGTAAGTCCCCACACATCCCATTATTGCATAGCAGTCTGGGTATTTTTTTAAAGGACTCCTAACCTATTTTCTATCCATCTTTCATCTCTAGAATTGAAGTCCATGAGGCTGGCACCATGAGTCTCTGATCTCTTCTGTAGGGTCTCAGTAGCTGTTTCTGGGAAAGATTGAAGATGGGAGGAGAAGGGGACAACAGAGGATGAGATGGTTGGATGGCATCACTGACTCAATGGACATGAGTTTGAGTAAACTCTGGGAGTTGGTGATGGACAGGAGGCCTGGTGTGCTGCAGTCCATGGGGCTGCAAAGAGTTGGACATGACTGAGTGACTGAATTGAACTGAACTGAGCTGTTTCTTGAATAAATGAATAGACAATTAAGCCATGTCTCCTTTCTAAGACTGAGTTTTCCCTGATGGGCAGAGGCTCAGGGTCCTCCAAGCCCTGTGTGTGCTAACTTGCTTCAGTCATGTCCGACTGTTTGCAACCCTATGAACTGTAGGCTGCCAGGCTCCTCTGTCGATGGGAATTCTCTAGGCAAGTATACTAGAGTGGGTTACCATTTCCTCCTCCAGAGGATCTTCCCAACCCAGGAATCAAACCCACATTTCTTACATCTTCTTCATTGGCAGGTGGGTTCTTTACCACTAGCACCACCTTCTAAGCATCAAAGAGTAATCCCAGAGAGTCTCTTAGATCCATTTGATCAGAAGACCAGCAAGGCTCAGAACTTTTCCCTGAGCTGTCTCTACCCACATAGGCCCCAGAAGGAGGTGCCCCAGGAGTCCCCCTTCCAGGTTCAGATGCTTCCCAGCAACTGGTAGGCCCAGGACAATCTGAATTTCTTCCGAAAACTAATTAATATTCCATTACAATTTGTCATGGACCCAAACATCCCTGCTTATAACAAATCAACAAATCAGAAAACACTGGGCATCTAAAAGGCACTCTGTTCTAGATAAGAAACAGTGAGGAAAAGAGCAGGAGAGGAGACCCAGGGCCTGTCCCTGGAGCTTAGAGCTGGGTGGCAGCAGAAGGATACAGTGGATGAGAGAAGCAGTGAAGTCAGCCAAGAACTGTGCAGACCAACAGTGTCAGGCCACCAGGACAATGTCAAGGTCATGATATAAGCAAGATAAGTTCACATTCACAGCCCAATTCAAACGACAACTGACGAAACTATCCTATAGTCAAATGTTCTACCCCTGAGCTATATCCCCTGAGAAAACTATTCTAAAATTTTCAAGTCCAACCTTCTGATCATGTTCACAACACAGCTGGAAGAGAAACATAAATCACACAACCAAATAAAATCAATCACATTGTGAGGCTCATTGAGCATCCATTATGAGCCAGGCTGTCTGGTAGATCCTTAGAAGAGCAGGGTGAGGGCGGGTGGAGATTTAATAAAATTAATCCCCTGCCCTCAGGGAACATCATAAGATCTGAATTGGGTGAGCCAGGTGATGAAACGGTCCAGCAAAAAGGAAGTAGAACCAGGATCAAGGTGGAAGGAAGCAACTGCTGTCAGGCAGGTATGCATAACTCGTAGAATGCTGACTCAGTGACTGCAGGCAAGAGGTCAGGATCCTGAACATGAAGGTGAACTGTTTGACTTTTTCCATTTAGGTTAAGTTCACAAACTCACTGTCTCCTGCTGAATTGCATCCACAGCAACTATCTGGTATCCAAGGGCTAAAAAAAAAAAAAAAGTGACTGTGAATGCCTTTAGGGCATTTTTAGTAGACTCCTCCCCTCACTGTTGTCCTAGGGGCCACTCCACATCTTTGTGCTGCCTGCCTTCCCTGACTGCATTTGAGTTCATGACCTCTATAGGCAATTTCTTGGTACTTCTAGCCAAATTGGAGCATATGTATGTTAGTCACTCAGTGGTGTCTGACTCTTTGTGACCCCATGGACTATAGCCAGCCAGGCTCCTCTATCCATGGGATTCTCCAGGCAAGAGTGGAGTGGGTTGCCATGCCCTTCTCCAAGGGATCTCCCCGACCTAGGGATCAAACCCACATCTCCTGCATTGCAGGCAGATTCTTTACCATCTGAGACACCAGGGGAGCAAATTAGAGAGTAGCTGCGTATAGGTGGGCTTCCCAAGGGGCTCAGTGATAAAGAATCCGCCTGCAATGCAGGCGATCCAAATTCGATCCCTGGGTCAGGAAGATCCCCTGGAGAAGGGAATGGCTACCCACTCCAATATTCCTGCCTAGGAAATCTCATGGACAGAGGACCCTGGTGGGCTACAGTCCATGGTGTCACAAAGAGTTGGATACGACTTAGCGACTGATAAGGCACATGTGTATAGATGAATTTCAAGAGCAATAATCCAGCCACCTGTGCAAAACTGGTACAGGGAAGAAGAAGCCTTCAGTGGGGCCTTGTACTTATACAATGAGGAATGTCTTGGACAGGCTCAGAAGACCCTGGGCCTGGGTTCCATGACAGATGTGATGACAGGACCACAAAATCATATGTCTGGCCACTGGCACTTCTTTCCCAGGCCTGATCATCAAGCCTGGGTGGTAAGGAGAATGGGGGTTACCACAAATATACAGGTTCAAGCCATCCACTCAACCGAAATGGAAAGCAAGCAGCCCCAACTCAGTCAAGGGCATCACAGTGGCAGACTCACAACGAATTTGTGGATATTTTCAAACACCCAGACATGGGTTCTTGACACGAAGTTGCCAGGAAGAAGGCAAGGCTGTGGGTTCGCCCCCCAACCAGGAGTGAGCTCCCGGGCCTGGCTCCTGCTGAGACTAGATGGATAGACTGAGGTGGCTCTCCTGATGACACCTTCTTTCGAAGGAAATGTGTGTCTCTTTTGCAGCATAAGCTGTGGGCCTTATTGAAACAGGAATGTGTTGTGTTTCAAACAAAAATTATTCCATTCAAAGAATATGCGCCTTCTAAGAGGCGGCAACAGCTGAGAAACCCACACCAGGCCCGGATGAAATTCAATCCGGGCCAACCTAATCGCCATGACGCGGACTTTGGAATGAGTCTGAAATGCCTCCCCAGGGTTGGACAAACAGCTCTCCCTCCTTCCCAAGCCGGCCGGGCGTTCCCCGTGAAAGCCCTTTGATAAGAAGAAGCAGGCTCCTGGGAGGCGAGCCACCCACTACTTTCTGAGGCCCTATTGTCCCCAGAGAGGGGACTGTGATGTGGGCTCGAGTCTGTGAGTTGCCCTGCCAGGTCCACGGGGCGGCAGCTACACAATGAGACACGTCCTGCCATGGGCCATTCATGGCGGCCTCAAGGTTCCCTGATGGGAGCCCATTGACCCCAGGATAATAGATGAAAGTGTTTTCTCACTTGCCTTCGCCTCCTGACCCCTTGCCACCATTTTTCATGCACTGTCTCCTCCAGCCAGACGGAGGAATTCTTCCTCTGATGATAAAGGCCCGATGACCCTCTCCTGGATCCCATGAGCTGGCTGCTTGGCTGGAGGGTTGACCAAAGGCGGGAGTCCCTGCATAAGGCACCCCAGCCAGGCGAAGGTCATTTCCTCCCCAACTCTACTCCTGCACTCGCACACACACATACACCAAATCACGGGAGCCCTTCTCCTTGCACAAAACTTTAAACTGGGCATTTGTTCATTTGCTTGCTTCCTTGCTTGTCTGTCCATTTTCTTGTGTTTGACATTTGGGGGTGAATCCATACTCCAGCTCATCTGGTAAGGAGTCTGCCTACAATGCAGGAGACCCTGGTTCGATTCCTGGGTCAGGAAGTTCCCCTGGAGAAGGGATAGGTTATTCATTCCGGTATTCTTGGGCTTCCCTGGTAGCTCAGATGGTGAAAAATCCACCGGCAATGCAGGAGGCCTGGGTTTGATCCCTGGCTTGGGAAGATTGCCCTGGAGGAAGGCTTGGCAACCCATTCCATTATTCTTACCTGGAGAATCTCCATGGACAGAGGAGCCTGTTGGGCTACAGTCCGTGGAGTCACAAAGAGTTGGATACAACTGAACAACTAAGCACAACACGACACTCCCCCCTGCAAAAAGAAGAGTTCCAAGTTCAAAAGGTCAAGTGACCAAGCACATGGGGACAGCAGAGCCAGCCGCAAAGCCCAGCCCTGGATGTTACTACTGGAACAACCTCAAACCATCCACCTTGCAAAGCCCAAGCACCTTGTTGAGGCCCTGGGGTCCCCTGGCCAGGGGTGGGCAACAACAGCCCTAGAGTAGGGCCCAGCTCTCCAGACTCCATTCCAGGACTCCACCCCAGCAAGCCTCTGAGGAAGGGATGTTCTCATTGTAGTAACAGGCAGGCAACCCTTGGGCCTTGGCAAGGGTGTTCACTAGAGCTCAAAATCACTGAAGCCACACATCCTTCTTTCTGTGGCCCTCAAAGTAGAGGAGATAGCACTCAGAAAGGAGCAGACCGACTGGAATTCTGATGAAGAAACAAAAGTCATGGCCAGGCCTATGGTTCTTCAGCTCATTGACAGCTCCTTGGGTGAGCTTTCTCTCTGCTCTGTCTCTTGCTGCTTTATCAACTTGCACGGCGAGTATCGTGGGCCATGGGAGATACAGAAGACAAGCCCAGAGACCCTGACCTTTCACTATCGGGGGAAGGCGCACAAAGATTTGGAGGCAGGAGAGACTGCCATACAGCCAGTCTGCATGCTGGGGCCTCGTCCCCACAGTCTGAGCTGGGAGAAGCCTGGGGATCCTCTGGGCCACCCCCTCACCACATTCTGGAGGGAAAGCTGAGGGCCAGAGTGCACACAGCTCACGGGAAGGATTTTACAGTGTAGATAATGACCCTCAAGCATTGGATCCCTTCTCTTGCACAGGATCCTTCCAGCATCCTTGTATAACTCAAGGTTCTCTGGAGAAAGAAAAACAACTGTATGTGTGTGTGTGTGTGTGTGTGTGTGTGTAGGGTGGGGGCAGAGAGATGCATTTCAAGAAATTGAATCACATGATTGTGGAGGCTTGGTAAATACAAAACCAGCAGGGTAGACCAGCAGGCTGGAGACCCAGAAGAGGGTTGCAATTTGAGACTGAAGGCCATCTGCCAGCAGAATTCTTTCTTCCATCAGAGAGGCCAGTCTTTTTTCTATTCAGACCCTCTATTGCTTAAATGAGCCTCACTCACTGTATGGTGGGCAATCTGCTTTATTGAAAATCCATGATTAAAATATTAATCTCATTTAAAAACAAACAAACAAAAAAAAAAACCTTCATAGGAATATCTAGAGTCAGGCTTGACCAAATACTTGGGCACCGGGACCCAACCAAGTTGATATAGAAAATGAACCATTACTGCCCTGTTACCTAATGAAGCATTTATCATTTTTATCCTTTTCAAGAAAAAATTCCCCAAATTATAAAAGCTTCAGATCCCACAACACCTAGTCACGCAGCAATGTAGAAAGCATTGAATCTAGGCTCCTGCCTCCCCACGTGGACCCTGTCTAGGAATTCATGGGAGAAGCCCCAACCTCCCAGGGTAACGAGATGCCCAAAGAAAGCCTTGGCTGATCAGGGAGGTTGATGCCTCTCATCCAGTTTCCTACAAAGGAAAGTGTGTTAGAGTCCCTGTCATCACCCAGAATATTTCTAAGTGAACAGTCTGAAGCCCAAAGAGGCAGGTTTGGGGTAGAGTAATCCAAGGCTCTTTGGTTTTCCTAGTCTCTGCCTCAGGGAAGCTGGGACATCTGCTTCTGGGAACAGAAATCCCCAGCAGGGCAAAGCGCTCTGAGAGGGCACCCGTGCTGTGACGGCTGCAGGGCTGGTCGCAAGGCTGCAAGGCTGCAAGGGGCAGCCTTCACTGGGCAGATCTGGAAGGACAAACATGCACAAGGGCTCGGCTCCTTGCACAAGACACTCTCACAGGCCGGGGAGCTGGGGGTTGCCTTATGCAGCCAGTGTCTGAAGCCAGAGAGCTCTTGGCTGGCTGGTGTGATGGGGACAAGCAGGTGAAAGTATTTCAGAAAGTCATACCTGGAAAGTCTAGTGCTGGCACAGTTCAGTTCAGTTCAGTTCAGGTCACTCAGTTGTGTCCGACTCTTTGTGACCCCATGGACTGCAGCACGCAAGGCATCCCTGTCCATTGCCAACTCCCGGAGTTTACTCAAACTCATGTTCATTGAGTTGGTGATGCCATCCAACCATCTCTGCTGTCCCCTTCTCCTCCCACCTTCAATCTCTCCCAGCATCAGGGTCTTTTCCAATGAGTCAGTTCTTCACATGAGGTGGCCAAAGTATTGGAATTTCAGCTTCAGCATCAGTTCTTCCAATGAATATTTAGGACTGATTTCCTTTAGGATGGACTGATTTGATCTCCTTGCAGTTCATACTCCCACAAAACGTGAGGCCCATAGAGACCTTCAGGCCCAGATCAAGGCCCAGAGAGGAAAAGTGATTAGCTGTGCTCAGAGTCAGTGGCTGGGGCAGACAGTGTACGTTACCTCCTAAATAATCATCACCCCCAGTACCACTCTGCCAGGAGCCCAACTCCATTCAAGGTTCAGGGAAAGAGGGTCCTGATCCAGGGGCTGAATCACCATTGGTCTAGTCTATCACAGTGACTTTATTCTCCTTTCCCAGGGATTGTTCTGGGCTGGACATCGGACTCAGCTTTGGCCCATGTGACATACAGGGGATCACCTGAGAATTCTGCAGGAGGGTTGCTTCCTTGATGTAACATAAAAGGAGTAAGACAGCTGTCCCCTTGTTCAGCAAGGGTTCATTCTCCTGTCTCCCTCCACCTTGCTGCTGCTGCTGCTGCTAAGCCAATTCAGTCATGTCCGACTCTGTGCAACCCCATACACAGCAGCCCACCAGGCTCCCTCGTCCCTGGGATTCTCGAGGCAAGAACACTGGAGTGGGTTGCCATTTCCTTCTCCAATGCATGAAATTGAAAAGTGAAAGTGAAGTCGCTCAGTCGTGTCCAACTCTTAGCGACCCCATGGACTGTAGCCCACCAGGCTCCTCCATCCATGGGATTTTCCAGGCAAGAGTACTGGAGTGGGCTGCCATTGCCTTCTCCACCCTCCACCTTAGGGCAGAGCTTACATGCCAGCATCACTGGTCCAGACTTCATCGGATTCCTTGTGTTTGCCAATGTGATGTGAACAGACATGAGGCAGAGACTTTCAGTGTACATGCAGTTGGATTTACCTCTTGCACCCCTGTGATTTGCTGTGAGATGAATATGGCAGGGTGGCTGGTAGATACGAGAAAACGAGCATGCTTGTGAAATAGATCTGAACCTGACTTGAAGCCTCAAAACGAAGCCCAGCCTTGCCTTAGCCTGAAGCAGAATGGCACTGGCTGACCCAGACATCCTTACAAAAGAACAAACACTTACTTGTATCATCGTTTGCCAGTCACTGAGTTCAGGGCTGTTTGTTACACAATGTTATCATGACAATAGTTACCCACTTTTGGGATCATGACAACCAAACATGTCTTCTGAGGTTGTCAGACGTCCCTAGGGAGGCAAAATCGCCCTCGGTTAAGAACTCATAGATGAGTTCATAGAAATTCAAGCAAAATGAAGCTGAACTTATATTCTTCTATAAGACTTAATGTGTACCTGAGGTTGATGCATGCTGATGTATGACAAAAAAATCACAATATTGTAAAGTAATTATCCTCTAATTAAGATAAATAAATTTAAAAAAGAATAAATCAGAAAAAATAAATTAATTTAGTTTAAGAAAAGATGCTGTTTAAAAAATTAGATGCAGTGAAAAAGAGTGCAACCTAGATGGCCAGTTAAATGTTACTATTCATAAAATTTAGAAAAAAAGAAGACTTAATATAAAGGTAGCCTTTTTTTTTGTAAAGCCTTCCCTAACTCTAAGATCAGAAAAGCTGTTTCCTCCTTTGTTCTTATCTCTAGCATAAGATTTATCCTGTTAAATTAGTAAAGTTCTTTCTTTTTTTACCTCACACAACCAATCTGTAGGCCGAGGACAGGACTGTGAATTCTTTTGCTTTGGCATCCCTAACACATGAGACAGAACCTGGCTCGTAAAGGTGGCATGAGTGAGTGGGTCAATTCCACACCCACAAGCCCTTCAAGAAGCAGGACCCAGCAAGTGCTTCTAGCTCCATCCCCCCCTCCAGTCCACACGGAAGGCCCACGATCCCCCCCGCCATATGCTCCAGCCTTTCCCAACCTTTGTCTTGTGGACACTGTCCTCCTCCTGAAATGTCCTTCACACCCACCCTGCCCCTGTCCACCTACTGAAATCCTAGCCTTCTGTAAGGCCTATCACAAATGTTTCTTCCCCTAGGAAGACTTTTCCAAACCTTCTAATTAAAAATAATCAACCACCCACGCCTCCCCTATTACCCCAGCCACTGCTCCCAAAGTGCTTTTTAATTCTGTTAGAACCGTTTCCGGATACAGCCTGTGTCCCTTACTAGACAGCCAACTCCCCACAGGCAGGAACTGTCATGATTTATTTCCATATCTTCCTCTGAGCCGAGCAGAGGCCTGGCATACAGCGAACATCGCTCAAATTTAATTCACGTCTCAGAGAGGGGACTGGCCAGCATAGACAATGAACGTGTGACAGGCTGATTTTTTTACCCCTCAATGCCGCCAAGATAAAGATCATAATATTTTGAAAACATTGTTGATAATACTGCTTGTAAAGGGAAACTGCCCTACAAAATTATTATTCTTAATGAAAAACGGGTCTGCTTTTTTCACCCACAATTGATATCAATCCTGGGCAGGTAGAAGGTCGAAAGGAGCTCTTGTAGGCCTTTGAGACCCATTGCCACACAGGACCAGAAATGTCAGGAAATACTCAAGCCTTAGGTTCTTAAAGACCTTTAATAAGAGTTTCGTGATCTCTGACAGTCAGCCCACTCCAGCCTTCTGCCACACGCAATATGGTAGTATATGTTGGCAAGGGCACCTGTAGTTTAGAACTTGTCATTGGACATTTTGCTAATAATCTGAGCTGTTATTTTGGTGGTTCTTCTAAAAGAGGATAAAGTGGCTGGTAACAAATAATGGTGTTCATTTTTGCCCTGGGCTTTAAAAAGGATAAAGCATTCCTACGCCTAGTAACTTCTCTGTCTCCTCTTTATAGCCCAGGAAGAAAGGCGGACAGAATAGGGATGCTCGTTCTATCCAGGCCTCCCAGAAATGACCAGGGGTCCCCTGTCAGATCCACCGGGCACCGATGCTTTCTGGACGAGGTCGCTGCTCCTGGTGCCTCGGGTGAGTGCGCAGGAAGAAGTCCATGCACATCACAACCACCACGGCAGCTGCTGGGAAGGTGGGCTCCAGGCTTGGTGGAAAAGAGTACTAGAAGGGACAAAGACTGACCTTCTTTATTCAGATGAATGGGCTCCAGAGCGTCCTGAGGCTGCAGGAAAAGAGTCTCTGAACTGAAAGGTTGGGAGTGAGGTTCAGGGACTCCGAGGCTGCGGGTCCTGCTGGGGTGAGGGTGAGGGTGAGGGTTAGGACCCAGGAAGCAGCAGACAAAAGTCATGCTCCCCTCACCTCCCTAAAGGAAGTAAGTCGGAATACCTTAAACATGCTGCTGTGGTTCTCAGTCGTGTCTGACTCTTTGCGACCCCATGGACTATAGCCCAACAGGCTCCTCCATATGTGGGACTTCCCAAGCAAGAATACTAGAGTGGGTTGCCATTTCCTCCTCCAGGGGATCCTCCTGACCCAGGAATTACACTCGAGTCTCTTGCAGCTCCTGCATTGCCAGGCAGATTCTTTACCACTAGCCCCACATGGGAAGCCCATCTTATGGGAAGCCCATCTTAAACGTTGCCAACATTATTTCAGACTAAGATGACAGCTGCCCACCTGCTAAAGGGAATCTCACACACAATTCACAGAGTCCCTGAATTACGCTTTCCACATTCACAGCGTTTCAGAGTTTGCACATTGCTTTGGTTTTCATCACTTGTTTTGATTCTCTCAACACCATCTCCAGGCAGAGCAGGTAGGATTTATCATCTCTATTTTACAGAATAAGAAACTGAGGCTCAGAGAGAAAACGCGATAAGCTCAGGTTCCCTTGACCAGAGCCCAAGCTGGTGTCCTGATTTCTCAGTCCAGTGCCCTTTCTCCTCTCTCCTCTTGACTGCACAGATATTTTCATGAGACTATGATACGTGTTTATGAACAGTTTTCACTGACACATAAAGGATTTCAGAGGGAGTCCTGGAGCAATTTGTGTTTCTTTTTCCTATGCCATTTTCAGTCCTCTCAGTGGCTGCAATGTGAAGATCAACCTCAAATGAAGTGTAAACCTCCAGTCAAGCCAAAGGCAGTGCATGTCTGTTTCCCCCTTGTGGAAACTGTATCCTCAGCTCAGAGTGAGAGAATTCATATCCACTGGGAAGCACTATCATGGGCACAGGCTTTGGAGTAAGGGCTTCCCATGTAGCTCAGCTGGTAAAGAATCTACCTGCAATGTGGGAGACCCCAGTTAGGTTCCTAGGTCGGGTAGATCCCCTGGAGAAGGGAAAGGCTACTCACCCCCGTATTCTTGGGTTTCCCTGGTGGCTCAGCTGGTAAAGAATCCGCCTGCAGTGCGGGAGACCTGGGCTGGGAAGATCCCGTGGAGCAGGGAAAGGTGACCCACTCCAGTATTCTGGCTTGGAGAATTCCATGGACTGTATAGTTCATGGGGTCACAGAGAGTCAGACACGACTGAGCAACCTTCACTTTCAATTTCACTTGGCGTAAGACCAACAGGCTGCAACAGTAGCTTCATGGCTTCAGAGCTCTCAGACCTTGGGCAAGTTGCTTTCCCTGTCTGAGCCTCAAACTCTCTCCCTCTGTGAGAAGAATGACAACACCTACCCTACAAGGGGTCTCTGGAGGAGGAAATGGCAACCCACTCCAGTATTCTTGCCTGGAGAATCCCACGGACAGAGGAGCCTGGTGAGCTATATCCTATGGGGTTGCAGAGTTGGACACGACTGAGCAACAGAGCACGCACGCACCCTGCAAGGGGTGTGGGAATGAAGTGAGATGTTACAAGGGAAGTGCTGGCCCACTGCAAACCCAGGCGAGCTGCTCAGTGGAAAACCGAACAGTTCACAAGAGACCGTGCCTGTCAAGGTTCAGATGTGGAGACTATCTACCACCGCCAGCTGGGGGGTCATCCATGCCTCTCCTGAAGACCCCATATCCTCAGTCTGGTCCTACCACTCCAAAGCATTCATTTCCAACAATCCCTTTGCCAAGGATCAAAAGATGTTTTTTGTAGCTGCAAGTCCAAGAAATACCCGTACTTCTCATTTCAGTGAGAGGTGAGGGGAAGGAGGGCTGTCTTTAGCACACGCATATACACACACATGCAGGTAGGCACCCATGCATGAGTCCAATTACCTTCCACCCTTTCTGCCTTAAGAGTGAGCAGCCCACAGAGCTAGCATTCAAGGACCACCTGGAATTCAGAGTGGCTAGCATAGAATCGCCCAGTGGATCCTCCAACCTCCAGGGCAACCTCCTCCTAAAAGTTGAAGGATCAACGGTGGGCATTTTCTTACAGACAAGCTTGATGTTCTCTTCCCTTAAAGAAGATAATGCTTAAAGGTGTCTTTTCTAGTCCCTGGGGCAACATCATGGATTCAGGAACCACACATGTGACTTCCTACATTCTGACCTATAGTCAGTATTTCAGAAAAACAAAACCTCAAAACAGATGAAACCAACCACAGTTGTCATTTATCAAGTAGGACCTACAAGCTGGGCTCCACACCACATGTTCCATTTTGGCAGTCTCAGTGGAGCCTCACAACCCTGCAAAGGAAACCCATTTCACAGGAGAGAAACTGAAGTTTCAAGAAAGGGACACTTCTCTCAGAGTCACAGGACTAACGAGGGGCAGAATCTCTTTCGAGCTCTGTGCTCCTTGTGGCCCTGACCATGCTTTGGCACTCGGATGGGGAAATGGAGGCTCTGCAGCTACCCAGAGAAAGAGGTCTGGACTTTGTCAGACCTGCTGTGTGTGATGTCTGCTCTGGGTCCTTCTGACGGCTTCTCACTCCATCCTGCGGGGTGGTTCTGGGTCCCTACGTGCCCAGAACTGCAGCAGGAAACCCTGCTGAGCACAGGGCGGCTCCCATCATGGCTGCTTTGCTGCCTTTGCTGTCTCCTTGAGATTTGGCTCACTTGGGCTGCACTCATCAGGGTCCTTCTTCCCAAATTTAGGTCTGGGAAGGGAGGGAATGCCCTGCAACAAGGCAACCAGAGCCTCTGTCCCAGAGGAAGAGATAGCCATGACTTCTCTCAACCATCCATGCATTTATTGAACACCTACTGTATACCCCAGGGTTCCCTGGTGGCTCAGTGGTAAAGAATTCTCCTGCCTAGCAGGAGATGAAGGTTAGGTCCTTGGGTCAAGAAGACCCTGTAGAGTAGGAAATGGCTACCCACTCCAGTATTCCTGCCTGGAGAATCCCATGGACAGAGGAGCCTGGCAGGCTACAGTCCATGGGGTCACCAAGAGTAGGACACAACTGAGTGACTAAATAACAACATCAGGGCAGCCAAGAAACCTCCCATCCCTCGGTTGGCTGAGCCTGTCTGACACAGATGAGGAGCACAGTCAAGATGAGGAGACGGAGGCAAGGAGATGAAGGGGGAGACTGCTCACCTGTTCACCGAATGGTCCTGTGAGCAGTTTTGCTACTTACTTGCCATCAGAGGAGCTAAGGGGAGGGACATGGAGACCAGAGATGGATGCAGTTACTGCCGGTGCTGGGCCAGATAAGACAAGGTGGGTTCAGAAAACGTTTCAAGGGAGAATCACGGGAACTCGGAGGTCCACTGGATACAGAGCTGAGAGGAAGGCATGTCAGACATCTGGACTCCCCAATCGGGTGACCAGGAAGCTCTGACCTCAGGTTCTTCCTTCTCTCACCTCCTCCAGGGAGAGGAGGTTCCTCACGTTCCCACGCGGCAGCATCCCTGGGAGCATTGTCCTTCTCATTTACATGAGGCCCATACTCTCAATGAAGGAATGGAAGAGCTAAGTTAGAGTACCTGCTATATTTAAGGCATCATCACAGGCTCTTTGCACATACTGCAATGAATTAATCTTTTTAACAATATTGAAATGACTATTGTCATTTTATAGAGAGATGATAAGTTGTAGGGGCAAAATGCTATGTTCCCAACTTATCTTCAAATAGTTAGCAAAGAGAAAATGTATATATATAAAAGCATGCACACACATCATCTATACATATATACATATACATACATAGCTTCTCTGGTAGCTCAGACAGTAAAGAAACATCTGCAATGCGGGAGACCCGGGTTTGATCCCTGGGTTGGGAAGATCCCCTGGAGAAGGAAATGGCTACCCATTCCAATATTCTTGCCTGCAGAATTCTATGGACAGAGCATCCTGGCAGGCCCCAGTCCATGGGGTCGCAAAGAGACATGACTGAGCAACTTTCACATATAAAACTATACATATATGTATATAGAGAGAGATTGAGAAATAAACATGGGAAAATGTTAACAGCTGCTGAATTTAGCTATAAGATATGCAATTTTCATGGTATATTCTTGCCACTGTTATGTGGTATGAAATTTTTAAAAATAAAAAATTAGGGAGGAAAAGACCTCCTCCCTAATTTCCCTAATCTCATAGGGCCCCCTCCATCCCCAGGCCCCCTACTCTGTATGAGCTCTCTGCCTCTGAGCAGATGTTCTCTCCACTAAACGCTTTCCCTTCTTGTCCAGCCAGGGAACCCAGCCCTCTGCTCTGCTCCAAGGTCACTGCCTCTTCCAGGAAGCCCCTTTGCCTTGACCCCGAGCCCCACTGCCGTCCTCACTTAGCTCACTGCATTGCCTGGGTCATCTCTGTAATTCTCTCTCTGGATTAACATTCTGAGAGCTGAGGCCACATCATTTGTCTCTGCATCCTCCCTCCCACCCCCTCTCCTGAATCCAGCACTCTAGCAAGACCCCCAAAAAGGCTGATCAACAAGGGACTTAGCAAATTCTACATTTGATCCATCCACCCCACAACCTTTCTCACAGGCTGCTCAGTCGTGTCCGACACTTTGCGACTGTATGGACTATACAGTCCATGGACTTCTCCAGGCCAGAATACTGGAGTGGGTAGCCTTTCCCTTCTCCAGGGGATCTTCCCAACCTGGGGATTGAACCCAGGTGTCTCACATGGCAGACGGATTCTTTACCAGCTGAGCCACCAGAGAAGCTCTTCTTACAAGCAAGGGTAGTGATTCAGCCTCGTCATCCCATCTCCAAGTCTGGACAAGAGGAGGTGGACGGACAGCACCCGCCCACTGGCTCCTGAGGTAGAATGAAAAAGTCCCAGAGTCATGGGTTCAAATCCTTGTCCCACCACTTGCTGGCTCAGGGTAAATTAGTGCCTGTCACTGAATGTCACCATACGTCTGTCTCTCCTCGCCAAAAAGGGAGATAACACACTCTGATCTGCATACACTATGAACTTAAACGATGATGCAGGTGAAGTACTAGGCACACAGTCACGCTCAGTGCATAGCAGTGTTGGTGTATCAGACAGAAGAGATGACAATGATCGGGGGGGTTGCTTAGGCACCCCTGTGGGAGGTACCAGGAGCACTGGCCTGCGTGTGGGATTGCTGGGCTCTTCCAGGAGCCCTGACATGGTCCCAAGTTGGGGCTGAGGACAAGGGCTGTGCAGCTGGGTATGTGTTCACGAATGTGCATGCATGTGCACTCATGTGTGTTCATACCTGTGCATGTGTGTGCACATGTGTACGTGTGTAAGGAGGAGAGAGGAGCCACTCTCTTTCACTGACAAGCCGTGGAAGGTCAACAGGATCAACCCAACCCACCCCCACCAGCAGACGGGAGGCTCGCCAGCTCCCAACAGGGTTATAAATCATTTATATCATTACACATTTGAGGAGCTCTTGCATGTTTGAAGTGGAATTTGAAGCAGAAAGAAATGGGCAGATTAATGGAGCTTGAAGAAAGCTAAGTATCACTTGCGTCTTCTGCCAGAGCACACAGTCAGCTGGTAGCCAAGCCGCGTTTGAAAAACACGGCCCTCAATTAAAAAGCATTTTCTCGCTCGGGCTTCATTCTGGGGCTCACTTGAATTCATCGCAGGGACATCTGAATCCACCCACCAATGTTCCATCTTGCAGAGCGGACCCGGATGTCCAGGCCTCTCCCAGTGCGGATCCAAATGCTCCCAACAGCATCCAAGACCCACCGATTGGTCCTGCCCATCCCCTTTCAGTCCCAGCCTCACCAGCCACACAAAGCCACTGAGCACACAGCACTCTTCTGTTCCTCTTGCCTCTTGTCTGTTGCTCATGATGTTCCCTCTGCCTGGAATTCCACACTTCCCTTCTCTACTCAAAAATATTCTGCTCAGCTCTGCTCTGTGAAGCTGTTCCCACCCACCCTGGGGTGAGTCTGCTTCCCTTGCGGCAGGTGTTACCCCAGCACTCTGCTCCCATCTAAACTCTGAGTTCCAGGAGAGCAGGGGCTGCATCATCGGTGCACCCTGCAAATGATGCCAGTTCATAAATGTTTCTTGATTGCCTGATTGAGAAACAGAGATGTTTGGTCTCCAGACTGACAAGTTTAAAGACATTGAATACATTTTCTCCAAAGTTTTCTAAGCCTGAGAAACACTGGTAAAACATACCTTTCTTACTTCTCTCCCTAAGCTGTTTTGTCTGGATTTCTAAGCCCTGCCCCCAGTCCACCACAGAGCTACCCTGACACAATTCTCACCTCTCTTCTCCACTTTTGTCTGAATCCCAAGTTTCCAAAGCATGTCTGGTAAACGTTCAACTTTCTCCATTCCTCTTCCACTGCAGACCCGGGCTTGGCCCCCTCCAGCAGGAAGTGAGGCCAGACCAGGGTGGGACCAGAAAGCCAAACTCAGAGTCCCAGACACGCTCAGAGGAGAGCAAGGATGCTGGGGTAGGGCTGCGAACTATAAGGATGAGGCTGCCTATGAGGACTGGACATGCGCTGGAGAAGAGGAGGCTCAGAGTCAGCCAGACATTAGTCTCCAAACTTCAGAAGGGCTGATGTGGACTCTAAGGCCACCTAGCACCCAGGATACAGATTGTTGTTTGAGGGTGTGCATCCCTGTTTTGCAGAAACAGGCTCAGTTTATAACATGTCTATAACATAATTGTTACAAGAGACCCTGTTCACTCAATAGCATCTTGCTTTAGCCAATAATCATATGATCATGTTTGTTACAAGGATATCTTCTCCAGTTCAGTTAAGACCGAGTTTTCTAGCAACTAGAGCTGCTCAGGGACCTCACAGTTTGGACTCTGGTCTGCCAGGCCTTCAGCAGAAGGAACTATGATGTATCCATTCTCTATGGCCCAGCACTGAGCAAAGCCAGGCACTCAGAAGGGGCATATCTGTGTTTGTCAAATGACTGGATGATCGATCATCCTCAAAGGGTAGGAATTCCCCATCACCAGGAATGTCTTAGCCAAGCTGGACAATCACGAGTCCGACAGGCTTGATGAAGATTTGAGCATCACAAAGGAAGTTTGATCAGAAGAACTTTCAGGCTCTCCTTTGTGACCCAGAGGTTGTATGTAAGTCAAATTCAGGGATTAAGAACAAAGAACTTTGGACTCAGACAGCTCAGGCTAGAATACACGATCCATCACTTACCAGCTGTAGAACCTTGAGTGAGTCACTTAACCTATCTGTGCCTCAGTTTCCTGTCAGTAATGTGGGTATATCAGCTCCAGCGTGTTTCAAAGAATTTTTTAAATATATATAAAATGTTTGGCCCATAGTAAGTACTTTGTAACTTTGTTGTTGCTGCTGTTTGGTCACTAAGTTGTGTCCAGCTCTGTGACTTCATGGACACAGGCTCATGAAGCCCACCAGGCTCCTCTGTCCATAGAATTTCCCAGGCAAGAGTACTGGAATGGGTTGGTCTCCAGAGGATCTTCCCCACCCAGAGATTGAACCTATGTCTCCTGCATTAGAAGGCAGGTTCTTTACCACTGAGTCACCAAGGAAGCTCACTCTATAAACATTTTCTATTATATCTATGATGGTGGTGTAGGTGCTGACCTTGAACTTCATCCTGTAAACAAGAGGGAAGTGATAAGACTGTTGGATAGAGAACCACACCATCACAGCAGTGCCCAGGGGTGCATCATCAGATGGCCAGCCCAGACACCAGGATCAGGAGAAAGAAAATCTCTCCAATCCCCTTTGAATTTCAGTTATTCGTATGTTTCCTTTGAACGAGTTATTCAACTCTTTCTCTTGGAGAGAGAAGAAAGTAAGTGATGTGGAACTCAAATCTCATTTACGACTTAATTTTAAAACAGAGGAGATTTGCAATATTGGAAATGCAAGGGAGCAGGAAATAAACTTTAGAATAATTGCTCCATCGTCTTTTAAACAGAAGGCGTTGCACTGCTATTTTTGTTGATGGTATTCAAATGAGAGGATGCCACAGCTGTGGGGGATCTAAGGGATCGTTGGTGGTAGGGCATTCGCTTGGCTGAGGAAGAAACCACAGGCCCAAGAGGAGAGGTTCTGTCTCATGCCCGCAGAATCAGGCCACAGATCCCCAGGCCCACTGGAAGCCTTTGCAGAATGCAAAGAAGCACAAGAGTCAAATAAAAGCCTGAAGGAGCAGCCTCACTACCCCTACTGAAAAAGAAGAAATGGGGAGATGATCTTTGAGCATTTACTAAAACATGAAGACATCCCTCAAGAATCACCCCTTAATGAAAGGCCATGGTCCTCCGAGGTGTATGGCACAAGCCTGGATCTAGCCCCTGCAGCCTGGGTCTTAAAGATTATGAACCCGGAAGACCACATAGAATTTTTATGTTCATTACTTGAATAAGTAAATTGAGGCAGGGAAATACTCTCTGTTTCCAACCTCACAAATTCAGCACTCATTTCTGCAGGCAGGGGAACATGTGGATGGGAAAGCTGGGTGGTCCTTAGACATCCAACGCCAGACGGCCCAGGTACCAGCCATGATTCTGGGGCTCCGTGGAGGGGCTCTAAGGCCCTGACTTTTAAACAGCTTTAGCCAAATCAAAGATGGGGAAAGGGACTGCTGCCCCAACCCAACTCGGACGCTTATCAAAGTGGCTCCACTATAACCTGTAATTTGTATTTTGGGGATTTGGTTTAAGATTTTTATGGCAACAAGGCATTCTAATGTTTTCAAAACCTTTGCCTGAGACTATTCACATGATGTATCCACCAGATCTTTCATCCCTGCCAGTTTACCGAGGTGTGATGGCTTCCACAAAGTCTGGCTGCAAGTTATAAGGAGTCTTTCAAAAGGTCCCTTCTGCACACACATCCCCCCACCCCACAGCCTGGTGCTCCCACCTGCACTTGTACCTGCCACGGGGCAGCCCGCAGTTCGGGAGAGCTGAAAAAAGCAGACACCCGAACGTGGACAGAAATGAGGCCCGTGAGCTTTTGATGGACCCCAGGGACCAGACTGGTGGGAATAGTGTCCATCTGAAGGCTCTGTCCAGTCTGCTCACCCAGCGGCTGCTGCCAGGGCCATTCCGATTAACCCTTCACAGCCACTCCACTTGGGACATGCATGTGCTCTGTTCTTTTTGCTGATTTAATTAACATAATATAGTGGAAATAAAATAATTGAAGGGGCTGCCACTTCAGAAAAAGATCATCGTGGGGCCGCTCAGAAGGCATTGTTGTGTGGTTTCCAGGCAACGATGGGAGGCCCCAGCGGGGCTGGCAGGCCCCAAAGCAGCCAGCTGGCCCGGCCTCACCCAGCAGCCCCTGCCAAGGCCGCCCAGGCCCGGATACGTGGGCCTGAGGGCACAAGAAGTCTTCCTCCAGGCCTCCCTTCGTCACATCTAGGTGCCTTGGAGTCTCAAAGTACAGTCCCACAGCTTGGAATAATGGAGAATAATCAAATAGAGGCAATCAACACGTCAGAAATTCAACCACACACACTGCATTTAAAAATTAATAATAGTTATTGGTGAGCCTGGATCAGTCTTGCTTTCTGAAGTTGATCTTCAACCAAAAATTGGGATTATGTGGACACTGCTGCCAATGGAACCTCCGGGCACTTATTTTCTTTTTTAAATATTATTTTACTTTTCAAATTATGATAGTACCATAACACATTTACAAGAGACTTGGAAAAGACAGGACAAAGTTACCTATAGTCCCACTATATACAACAATTATTTTTTAAGTAGATAAATTCAGATTTTTAGTTAGAGTTTCAATATCAAACTCTCAAAAATTTATAGAATGAATAGGCAGAGAAGTAGAAGGATACAGTAGACCTGAAAAGCACTATGAAACAATTCAACATAATTAAGATTTATACAATTTTCACACAACAGCAGGGTACAAATTCTACTCAAGTTCCCATAGACTATAAACCAGGAGACACTGGAATATATCCAGACACATAAAAAAAGGTGCAAAAATTATGGTCTAAAGGTATTGAAATCATTCAGTCTTTTCTCATATCACTGTGGAATTATGTTAGAAATCAATATCATAAGTTATTTGTAAATAATTCACATATTTCCAAGGCTGGACACATTTTCAAACAATAGAAGGCTGAGTTCTTCCCAAGGATCTGTCCTAATTGCTCAGACACCTTGGATTGGTCCCTTTCCTCTTTGTACCTCTGTCAGGAGGTTCAACACCAGTGGGGAGGGGACAAAGAGGAGAAACAGCAGGTGGGCTTTATCAGATGACACAGGCAGGCAACTAATCGCAGGTTCTGATCCCCTCTGCATGGAAGTCTATGCTGGGCTCTGCACCTCCATGCGACAGCAACTGCAAAGTGTCACTTGCAAGGTCACTGATGCCTGGGGTTCCCACGCTGGGTTCCCCAAGTGCAGTTTCAGTGCAAGCAGCCACCTCTGGAGGAAGGGGAGATGGCAGGACAGCAGGATGACAAATAGACTGACATTCGCTTGGCAACCTGCGTACACACATTGCTGGCTCCACCACACAAGGCTGCAAATCCTCCATCACAAATACCTTTAAAAATGATCCAGCCCCAAGGAAAAACCATTATGGCACGACTGAGCTGGAGGAGGAAGCATTTCTATGCCGGTGATGCCCAGTGATGGGCATGCTGTAAAATAAAATGCTATGGTTTTATCCAGTTTTGTCAAGTCACAAAGCAGAAGAAGAAGGAAAAAACATACAGAAGCTCTGCTAGCACAGGAAGTGTTTGGGGGTGTGTTGGCTGTGGTGGTGCTGGTTTTTCTCCTTCCATGATAAAAAAGCAAGGCAATGGGAACTAATTGTGGAGGGTTTTAATTGCTCGGTACCTTGTTAATGTCCCTACCATATTGATTCCTATTAATTAATCCACTGTAATGGAAAAGTCAATTATGCAATATTAATGCCACTTGTAGAGAAGACTAAATTAATGAATGCAAATGGAGAGCAGATCCGTTATGACAAACATTTGATGGGTTCCTGTGTCCGCCTCCAAGATTAATTTGGCTCGAGGTGTCCAAAACACAGTTCATCTCCCACGGGGAAAGGAGAGGCCAATTACAGATTGGAAAAGAGTGAGATGATCAGATGTTTATTTAAAAAGTACAGTCAGGTTGAAAAATCTGATACTTCATCAATTTGACCACCTCAAACAGTGCCCCCCAACCCCACCCCATGACTACCAGATCCACCTGATGCTCAGCAAGGAGCACTGGGCTAGGAGTCAGGAGCCTGAGGCTCTAATTCCCATCCTATCACAAACTCTGAGCCTGTCTCCTCCCAGAACTCTGTTGTGCTCCAAACAGTCATCTGTTCATTCTTTCAGTAAACTTTCCTAGGTATGAGATTCAGATCTTATCCCCAACTCCTTCTCTGATATCTCAAGATGGGCATGCCACAGGTGGAGTCCATGAAATCCATTACACCCTCCGTCTTCCTGAGCTCCCTGGACCATCTGAGATCTCCAGCATCTCCCCAGTGGTCAAGTGAGAAACCTACAAGCCATCTGTCCCCAGCCTCCCTTACTCCTCCAACCTGCAGCCTTTAAGTCTTATTAGTGTCAGCATCTAGACGTTAAATCATCAATACAACATTCCTGAAAGGAAAAAAAAAGCATATATAAAACTGAAAAAATATTTAAAACAACTATAAAGAGTTTTGCATGCTTAATACATGAAGTTTTTTTTAAGTAACAAAGGAAAATAATCCCATAGAACTGGGCAAAGGAAATGAACAATGTCAGCAGAAATACAAAAGACAAATGAACATCTGAATTTTTTTTGTTCAGATATCAAAGAAAATCCAGGAATGAAGCTAACCATTTTTTTTCTCTCAAAACATCAATTTTTTTTTGAACGATCATTCTCATTGTCCATGAGGGTTAAGAGACAGGACATTTTAGGGAAGCAATTTAACAAGTCTCAAGAGCTTTAAAAATGTCCATAACTTTTCATCCAGGAATTTCACTAAGGATCAATTCTATGGAAATAATTAGAGATGTGAATTGTAAACATATGCATAGGGCATTTATTACCATTTGATTTTTAGGATTAAAAATGAAAACAACCTAAACATCCAAAAATGAGGAAACGGTTCACATACTTCGATGTGTCTGTTGGATGGACTCTCCTATGGTCACAGAAATGTTCATGAAGGATTTGTTGATGTAAAAATGCTCATGATGTAAGGTTGAAGGGAAAAGAGGCTAGGAAAGTAAATCCAGCAAGATCTTAACTTTGGTTTTATTTTTGAAATTTGTACTTGGTACACAAGTTCACATTAGAAAAAAAAAAAATGATCTTTAGGGTGTCCCACTGACATCTGAACTTAATATACAAGACCCCTGGGGAAGCCCAGCCCAGTCACCACGGCAGCCTGCATCCTCTCCACTTTCTCGGCCTGCCGGCTCATGGATTTCAGGTCCTTCCTAATATGTGATTCTCCCCAGACACGACTGAGTGACTGATCTGATCTGATCTCACCACGCCTTGCTGCTTGATTCCTCCATGGTGGGTGCAGAGCAACTTGTACACAGTGATTCCTGGGGGCACCTGAGCTGCCGTCACCTCCCCCTGCTGACAGCCATCCAGACGTCCGCTGACTCTCAGGACTCAGTCCATGTGGCTCAGCCCCCGCAAGGCTTCCTGCAGCTGGACTGGGCTTTCTGCTTTGAGATCCCAATGCACCCAGAGACTGCCCCCAGCATCATTCTCTTTGCTCCCTCAGCCCTCCCAAAGGGAGCTCCCATCCCTGCTCGTCCTGCCCATGGGTATCCCCTGGCCTGAATTCTATCCCACCCCAGATACCCAGTGGCTTCACTCTCTCTTCACACTGCTTTCCAGCTGCAGTGTGGGGGTGAAGCCTGAAGGGTCCCTCTTCATCCAGAACATGAACCCCGTCCCCTAGATCAAGCCATACCTGGCTTCCCTGCCCTGGACAGCCTTGTGGGAAAACAAGGGCATCACAGACCCTTACACCCGGGAGCCAAGTCCAGTGACCTCTCACTAACAGACCATGATTACAGCAATGGAGGGCACCATGGGTTCACCCCCAGTTGCAGAGCCCCTCTCTGCACTCAGCCCTGGGCTCTTGTAACTGAGTTGCCCCAGGAAACTCAAAGGCTAGCAGGAGCGACAAGGAGTAGAAGGAAGCAAATAGGTTCCTGTGCAGCCAGCCCTATGGACCCCACGGGTCCCCTACGCTGCTTGCAAGTCTTTGCAGAAACACTCATGAAGGAAGTTATTTATTCCAAGAATCCTTTAGGGAAAGAAGGCAGAGGAGGACTATAAGCAGAAGAAACAGAGTATGGAAGGACCAGAAACACCCAAGAAAGGAAGCAGGATGCTCCATACCCTGGTTCCTCCTCTTTGGAATCCCAGTGGAGAATCAGAGCCCAGACTTACAGTGGAAGAGCCCAAGGGGAGCTCAGTTCCACCACCCGCCAACCCCATGGCAGAAGCCAGTTCTCTTCACCCATCCTCATCACTCGATCCCATACCGTCTTCCTTCCAGCAGACTTCTTGGGTCTGAAATTGCTTAAGAATAATTCCCCCAAAAATGTACCAGAAATGCTAAACCAAACCATTTAACAATTATTTTTGGTCTTGTACCCCAATCACATAGGAAAGGGCTTAGCCCACATCTGCGGCTTGACAAATGTTTTTAGAGCATCTTGTTTCCCAAGAAGAGAGCAAATCAGAGGCCATAATTATGCCTTTCGGCTCCTAGCATGTTCTTCAGGACCCAGTACATAGCAAGTGCTCACGGAGGCCCCGTAAACACCAATGGATTTGTCTTTCTTATCTTATCTATGTGCTTAGTCACTCAGTTGTGTCCAGTTCTTTGCTACCTCATGGACTATAGTCCGCCAGGCTCCTCTGTCTATAGAATTCTCCGGACAAGAATACTAAAATGGGTTGCCATTTCCTTCTCCAGGGGAACTTTCTGACCCAGGGATCAAACCCGGATCTCCTGCATTGGCAGGTGGATTCTTAACCACTGAGCCCCCAGGGAAGCCCATATTCTTATCTCATCTCCCACCAAAGTTTACCCTTTAACAACTTTGGTTCTTTAAGGTAATTTTCAAGGTTCAAAGGCTTCCGCAGTTCTGAGAAAGGTGCTGTGGATAACAGGGAGGGCGAACCTGACTTATAACCAGGTACTCTGGGAGTACTTGAAAGATTCCTTGGAAATACAGGTGTTTGTTGCATTTCAATCCCCAAAAGGCTGGTTCCCAGGCTGTGGGAACAGTTGCACAACAATGTAAATGTATGAAATGCCACTGAATTGTTCACTTTCAAATTGTTAAAACACTATGTTATGTGAATGTCATTTCAACTTTAAAAAGAAAGGGAAGAAAAAGGAGTAGTGGCCAGTGCTGAGGGCCAGCAAATTTTCCAGTGTGGAACCTCTTGGGGTAGCCAAGAAGGACCTCAGGTGGCCAGAGCCCATCAGTCATTGCTTCTGGTCTGCAAAGCCTGGTCCATATCCCGAAGGTCAAGAGACGTGATCATTCTCTTTGTGAGTCAAGATGTGGTGTCACTGTGGACTTTTCTGGTGGTCCAGTGGTTAGCAATCTGCCTGCCAATGCAGGAGATACGGGTTCGATCCCTGGTCCAGGAAGATCCCACATACCATCCCACATACCATGGGATGACTAACTCCGTGCTTTGCAATAAGAAAATACCCCCCACTTGCTGAAACTAGAGAAGGCTCAGTGCACCCAAAAATAAATTAATTTAAAAAAATTTTTTTAAAAAAAGATGTGAGCTCGCTGAGAGACACTGTTTTTTGTTTCACCTTGCTTCCACTGGGGTTTGCCCTGGTTGCCAGGCACAGAGGAGGTTCTGAGCAAAATGCTTTCCATGGGGGTCTGACGTCTGTGGTGTCCAGCAGGGTCCTGACAACCCAGGCGGTACTGCAAAGACCATGGGAGCCACAGAGGGTCCCCTAATGGCCTTGATACTCTGCATGGTGCTGATGCTGGGAGCCCTGTGCCAGGCAGTGGCAGCACTGCCAGAGAAGCTTAGCACTGAAATTGAGGGTGGGGGGTGGTGGCAACTTTTAGTCATGGAGAAGTTTTTAATACTTAAAATTTCAAATTACTTTGCAAAGAGAGACAAACCAACAATTGGAGTGTCTGTCTTTGGGGAGGCAAGACATCTGCCTTGCGTTGGCAGGCAGATTCCTAACCACTGGACAACCAGGGAAGTCCACAGTGAACCCACATCTTGACTCACAGAGTAACTGATCATATCTCATGATCTTGGGGATATTCATCAGGCTTTGCAGACCAGAGGCAGTGGCTGGTGGCCTCTGGCCCCATGAGGTCCTTCCTGGCTACCCTACTTTTGAGAGGTTTAGCCACATAGAAAGAGAATACAGAGACCTTACATCAACTCTCTTGGAAGTCAGACCCAAGAATGAACTGTCAGAAATAGCAAATGGGAACACCATGAACAATGAGCTGGAAAACAACAATTCACTACTTGGTCTCAAAATAGATTCTTATAGAAAAGCATGAAAAGAAGATAAATTCCAGTGTTTACAGCAAGTTTGGCTGATGGTCGACATTCTGAGCAAGTCTCAGTCCTGAAAAGACCAACTAAGCAAATCCAGTAAGTGGCTGCAACCAAAACATCTTTCAAAACCCACCAGAAGGATGAAGAATAACTTCAAGGGCAATGATACAGGCTTTGCAGGAAAATTTCAACCTCCCTAGAAACATAAAGTTGCTTCCATAAGGATCTCAAAGATGGAAGGGAAGAATGGACACACTTATTAAACAGAAACAAAATCTCAGAAAGCCCTCATCTGCCTGTGGAGCTAGTTCTTAACTGTGAAGAGAATTGGATCGAACCTCCATGTGGACACTTGCTCAGTTCAGTTCAGTCACTCAGTCATGCCTGACTCGTTGCGACCCCATGGACTGCAGCACAGCAGGCTTCCCTGTCCATCACCATTTCCCAGAGCTTGCTCAAACTCAAGTCCGTGGAGTGGCATTATCATCCAACCACCTGTGTCATCCCCTTCTCCTCCTGCCTTCAATATTTCTCAGCATCAAGGTCTTTTCCAGTGAGTCAATTCTTCCCATCAGGTGGCCAAAGTATTGGAATTTCAGATTCAGCATCAATAGTTCCAATAAATATTCAGGACTGATTTCCTTTAGGATTGACTGATGTGATCTCCTTGTTGTGCAAGGTACTCTCAAGAGTCTTCTCCAACACCATAGTTCAAAAGCATCAATTCTTCAGTGCTCAGCTGGTAAACAATCCACCTGTACTGCATGAGATCTGGGTTCGATCCCTGGGTTGGGAAGATCCCCTGGAGAAGGGAAAGGCTACCCACTCCAGTATTCGGCCCTGGAGAATTCCATGGACTGTATAGTCCATGGGGTCGCAAAGAGTCGGACAAGACTGAATTACTTTCACTTTCACGGCTTTCTTTATGGCAAACCCTCACATCTGTATATGACTACTGGAAAAACCAAAGCTTTGACCGTACAGACCTTTTTTGGCAAAGTAATGTTTCTGCAAATGAGAAAAAGAAAGATATACCCATTTGAATGCAGAGTTCCAAAGAATGGCAGAGAGATAAGAAAGCCTTCCTCAGTGATCAATGCAAAGAAATAGAGGGAAACAACAGAATGGGAAAGATTAGAGATCTCTTCAAGAAAATTAGAGATACCAAGGGAACATTTCATGCAAAGATGGGCTCGATAAAGGACAGAAATGGTATGGACCTAACAGAAGCAGAAGATATTAAGAAGAGGTGGCAAGAATACACAGAAATACAAAAAAAAAAAACAAAACCTCTTCACGACCCAGATAATCACAATAGTGTGAACACTCACCTAGAGCCAGACATCCTGGAATGCAAAGTCAAGTGGGCCTTAGGAAGCATCACTAAGAACAAAGCTAGTGGATATGATGGAATTCCAGTTGAGCTATTTAAAATCCTAAAAGATGATGCTGTGAAAGTGCTGCATTCAATATGCCAGCAAATTTGGAAAACACAGCAGTGACCACAGGACTGGAAAAGGTCAGTTTTCATTCCAATCCCAAAGAAAGGCAATGCCAAAAAAAAGCTCAAACTACCACACAATTGCACTCATCTCACACGCTAGTAAAGTAATGCTCAAAAATCTCCAAGCCAGGCTTGAACAATACATGAACCGTGAATTTCCAGATATTCAAGCTGGTTTTAAAAAAGGCAGAGGAACCAGAGACCAAATTGCCAACATCTGTTGGATCATCCAAAAAGCAAGAGAGTTCCAGAATAACACCTATTTATGCTTTTTTGACTATGCCAAAGCCTTTGACTATGTGGATCACCACAAACTGTGGAAATTTTTGAAAGAGATGGGAAATCTGTATGGGAAACCTCTTGAGAAATCTGTATGCAGGTCAGGAAGCAACAGTTAGAACTGGACATGGAACAGACTGGTTCCAAATAGGAAAAGGAGTATGTCAAGGCTGTATATTGTCACCCTGATTATTTAACTTACATGCAGAATACATCATGAGAAATGCTGGGCTGAAGGAAGCACAAGCTGGAATCAAGATTGCTGGGAGAAATATCAATAACCTCAAATATGCAGATGACACCACCAAAGAGCTTCTTGATGAAAGTGAGAGAGGAGTATGAAAAAAGCTGGCTTAAAGCTCAACACTTAGAAAACTAAGATCATGGCATCCAGTCCCATCACTTCATGGCAGGTAGCTGGGGAAACACTGGAAACAGTGGTAGACTTTACTTTGGGGGGCTCCAAAATCACTGCCGATGGTGACTGCAGCCATGAAATTAAAAGACACTTACTCTTTGGAAGAAAAATTATGACCAACCTAGACAGCATATTCAAAAGCAGAGACATTAATTTGTCAACAAATGTTCATCTAGTCAAAGCTATGGTTTTTCCAGGAGTTATGTATGGATGTGGGAGTTGGACTATAAAGAAAGCTGAGCACCGAAGAATTGATGCTGTTGAACTGTGGTATTGGCAAAGACTCTTGAGAGTCCCTTGGACTGAAAGGAGACCCAACCAGTCCATCCTAAAAGAAATCAGTCCTGAATATTCATTGGAAGGACTGATGTTGAAGCTGAAACTCCAATCCTTTGGCCATCTGATGCGAAGAACTGACTTATTTGAAAAGACCCTGATGCTGGGAAAGATTGAAGGTGGAAGGAGAAGGGGATGACAGGGGATGAGGTTGGATGGCATCACCCACTCAATGGACATGAATTTGAGTAAACTCGGGAGTTGGTGATGGACATGGAGGTCTGCCGTGCTGCAGTGTATGGGGTCGCAAAGAGTGGGACATGACTGAGCTCGTGAACTGAACGGAACTGAATGTCTCTGCTTTTTAATAATTTGTCTAGGTTTGTCATAGCTTTTCTTCCAAGGAACAAGTCATCATCTGCAGTGATTTTGGAGCTCACCCCCCAAAAAGTCTCTCACTGTTTCCCTTGTTTCCCATCTATTTGCCATGAAGTGATGGGACCAGATGTCATGATCTTAGTTTTCTGAATGTTGAGTTTTGAGCCAGCTTTTTCACACTCCTCTTTCACTTTCATCAAGAGGCTCTTTAGTTCTTCTTCACTTTCTGCCATAAGAGCGGTATCATCTGCATATCTGAGGTTATTGATATTTCTCGCAGCAATTCTGATTCCAGCTTGTGCTTTCTCCAGCCTGGCATTTCACATGAATTACTCTGCTGCTACTGCTGCTGAGTCGCTTCAGTCGTGTCCAACTCTGTGCGACCCCAGAGACGGCAGCCCACCAGGCTCCCCCGTCCCTGGGATTCTCCAGGCAAGAACACTGGAGTGTGTTGCCATTTCCTTCTCCAATGCATGAAAGTGAAAAGTGAAAGTGAAGTCGCTCAGTCGTGTCCCACTCTTCGCAGACCCCATGGACTGCAGCCCACCAGTTTCCTCCATCCATGGGATTTTCCAGGCAAGAGTACTGGAGTGGGGTGCCATTGCCTTCTCCGAAATTACTCTGCATATAAGTTAAACAAGCAGGGTAACAATATACAGCTGGGACGTACTCCTTTCCCAATTTGGAACCAGTCTATTGTTCCATGTCCGGTTCTAACTGTTGCTCCTTGACCTACATGTAGATTTCTCATGAGGCAGGTCAGGTGGTCTGGTATTCCCATCTCTTTAAGAATTTCTCAGTTTGTTGTGATTCACACAGTCAAAGGCTTTTGACTGTGTGAATAAAGCAGAAGTAGATATTTTTCTGGAACTCTCCTGCTTTTTCAATGATCCAATGGATGTTGGCAATTTGCTCTCTGGTTCCTCTGCCTTTTCTAAATCCAGCTTGAACATTTGGAATTCTCAGTTCACATACTGTTGAAGCCTCGCTTGCAGAATTTTGAGCATTACTTTGCTAGCCTGTGAGATGAGTGCAATTGTGTGGTAGTTTGAGCATTCTTTAGCACTGCCTTTCTTTGGGATTTGAATGAAAACTGCCCTTTTCCAATCCTGTGACCACTGCTGAGTTTTCCAAATTTGCTGGCATATTGAGTGCATCACTTTCACACGTCATCATAACAAATCACAGTTACGATTTGAAATAACTCAGCTGGGATTCCATCACCTCTATTAGCTTTGTTCATAGTAATGTTTCCTAAGGCCCACTTGACTTCGCCCTCCAGGATGTCTGGCTCTAGGTGAGTGACCACACCATTGTGGTTAGCTGGGTCATTAAGATGTACTTGCTAAAGACGAGCAATGGACCTGCTGGTGGTGGCAGTTAATGAGGAGGATGAGAACTTGGAATTGAGGTATTTCATGGAGTGCTCTAAGAAGATGAATCAAAGGAGCTGGGAAGAAAATGATTTATATAGCAAAGTTATAAAAAAAAAACTCATCAAGAAGAAGTAGCCCAATGAATGAGAAATTAAAGAAGTCAGAATAATTGATACACTTAAAGGTCACATGGGAAGTCTCTGAACCAAAAAGTTCCACCGCAACAAGAAAACAACACAGTCAGAAAGAGGCACACAAAGGCTACCACAGAAACAGCGAGTCCTTCCTGGTTCACATTAATAAAAATACTTTTTCATCCATATCTGATACACAGAGAGTCGACACTGTAAAGATAGAGGAGACTCTCTGCAGTGTAGATGGAAACATCAGCAATGCATGCAAAGAGTGACATACCTATAACATTCATGCCAAAATTATTGCAGAAATTTCAGAAGAATCATTGGATATTATCAAAGCCACCTTATTTCCCAAGAAAGAAAAGTCCACAATATTGGAATGAGAATTCTGAGTGAGAGAAATCTCAATAGCATAACAAAATGGATAAACCACACAAAAATTGATTGAAGAAGAATGTAAAGGTGGGGAAAAGTATTCTGCTGTCCTTAATGTTCCAAATAAGGCAGTTGGCAGAGGCCACAGAACACAGCTAGAAACCCCACCCCTCAAAAACCAGATCCCCAAGGAAGGAAAAGCATCAGGCTGTGACAGTCAGGCATTCACGAACCTTTGCCCAGCATTGACCTGTTTCCATGTACAGGGTCCCTCTTGTCTGGCCAACTCTGTCCTAAGTCAGAGGGATACCTTCTCCTCCACAAGAAGACAGAGCTTGTCTTCTCTTCCCTTTGATCCACAGGACAGGGAAGCATCCGGTCCAGGCTCTGGTCCTTCTCTTCATCCTCCCACCAGAAGTCAGATGCTGATGTCATGTCCCAGGAGGAGGCTCTTCACACAAGGACACCCTGTGCTTCCCCTTATTCTGGGAACACAGAGAAGTTCCCCAAGAGTCCCACCAAGGGTCCTTCCTGACCCAGTACCGGTCTCCCATGGCAGCAAGGAACATCTCACCACCACCACAAGATGTGTTCTTCTCCCCACATAACTTGGATCTCTGTGAAGATCTCAAATAGCAGCAAGATATTTTTGTGTCTCAAAATATTTTTGATATGTCTCTTTTAGCATTATTCTATGGAGGGATTATGTAATGACTCAAAGGAAACATGATAGGTTACAATTGTTAGTATAATGTGTGAGGATTGTGTAGCCTATAATGTCAGCCTTACAAGGTAGCTATTTTCATTTTATTCCATGATTCCATCTATTTCCATTTTATTCCATAAGTGGCATATTTAGAATATTTTTGTTACTGTTAAATAAAATAATCCAGATACACAGATTTAACTCATTTTAACTCAGATGACCATTATATCTACTACTGTGACCAAGAATCCCTTAGAAGAAATGGAGTAACCATCATAGTCAGCAAGAGTCCAAAATGCAGTACTTGGAGGCAATCTTAAAAACAACAGAATGATCTCTGTTCGTTTTCAAGGCAAACCGTTCAATATTACAGTAATCCAAGTCTATGCCCCAAACACTAATGCTGAAGAAGCTGAAGTTGAATGGTTCTATGAAGACCTAACAAGACCTTCTAGGACTAACAGCCCAAAAAGATATCTTTTTCATTAAAGGGGACTGAAATGAAAGAGTAGGAAATCAAGAGATACCTGGAATAACAGGCAAACTTGGCCTTGGAGTACAAAATGAAGCAAGTCAAAGGCTAACAGAGTTTTGCCAAGAGAACGCACTGGTCATAGCAAATACCCTCTTCCAAAAATACAAGAGAAGACTCTGCACATGGACATCACCAGATGGTCGATACCAAAATCAGATGGATTATATTCTTTGCAGCCAAAGATGGAGATGCTCTATATAGTCAGCAAAAACAAGACTGGGAGCTGACTGAGGCTCAGATCGTGAACTCTTTATTGCCAAATTCAGACTGAAATTGAAGAAAGTAAGGAAAACTGTTAGACTATTCAGGTATGACCTAAATCAAATCCCTTACAGTTATATGGTGGAAGTGACAAATAGATTCAAGGGATTAAATATGATAGACAGAGTGCCTGAAGAACGATGGACGGAGGTTTGTGCCATTGTACAAGAGGCAGTGATCAAGACCATCCCCATGAAAAAGAAATGCAAAAAGGCAAAATGGTTGTCTGAGAAGGCCTTACAAATAGCTGAGAAAAGAAGAGAAGCTAAAGGCAAAGAAGAAAAGGAAAGATATACCCATTTGAATGCAAAGAATAGCCAGGAGAGATTAGAAAGCCTTCCTCAGTGATCAATGCAAAGAAATAGAGGAAAATAATAGAATGGGAAAGACTAGAGATCTCTTCAAGAAAATTAGAGATACCAAGGGAACATTTCATGCAAAAATGGGCAAAATAAGGACAGAAATGGTCCTTTATTGGACCTAACAGAAGCAGAAGATATTAAGAAGAGGTGGCAAGAATACACAGAAGAACTATACAAAAAAGATCTTCATGACCCAGATAACCACAAAGGTGTGATCACTCACCTAGATAGAGCCAGACATCCTGGAATGAAAAGTCAAGTGAGCCTTAGGAAGCATCACTATGAGCAGAGCTAGTGGAGCAGATGGAATTCCAGTTGACCTATTTCAAATCCTAAAAGATGATGCAGTGAAAGTGCTGCACTCAATATGCCAGCAAATTTAGAAAACTCAGCAGTGGTCACAGGATTGGAAAAGAGCAGTTTTCATTCCAATCCTAAAGAAAGGCAATGCCAATGAATGCTCAAACTACCGTACAATTGCACTCATCTCACAGACTAGCAAAGTAATGCTCAAAATTCTGCAAGTGAGGCTTCAACAGTACGTGAACTGAGAACTTCCAGATGTTCAAGCTGGATTTACCAAAGGCAGAGGAACCAGAGATCAAATTGCCAACATCCACTGAATCATCGAAAATGCAAGAAAGTTCCAGAAAAATATCTACTTCTGCTTTATTGACTATGCCAAAGCCTTTGACTGTGTGAGTCATAACAAACTGTGGGAAATTCTTAAAGAGATGGGAACACCAGATCACCTGACCTGCCTCTTGAGAAATCTGTATGCAGGTCAAGGAGCAACAGTTAGAACTGGACATGGAACAACAGACTGGTTCCAAATTGGGAAAGGAGTATGTTAAGGCTGTATATTGTCACCCTGCTTATTTAACTTACATGCAGAGTACATCATAAGAAACGCTGGGCTGGATGAAGCACAAGCTGGAATCAAGATTGCTGGGAGAAATGTAGATAACCTCAGGTATGCAGATAACACCACCCTTATGGCAGAAAGTGAAGAACTAGAGCCTCTTGATGAAAGTGAAAGAGGAGAGTGAAAAAGTTGGCTTAAAGCTCAACATTCAGAAAACGAAGATCATGGCATCTGGTCCCATCACTTCATGGCAGATAGATGGGGAAACAATGGAAACACTGATGGGCTTTATTTTCTTGGGCTCCAAAATCACTGCAGATGGTGATTGCAGCCATGTAATTAAAAGACACTTGCTCCTTGGAAGAAAAGCTATGACCAAACTAGACAGCCTATTGAAAAGCACAGAAATTACTTTGCCAACAAAAGTCTGTCTTGTCAAAGCTATGGTTTTTCCAGTGGTCATGTATGGATGTGAGAGTTGGACATAAAGAAAGCTGAGCACTGAAGAATTGATGCTTTTGAACTGTAGTATTGGAGAAGACTCTTGAAAGTCCCTGGACCGCAAGGAGATCCAAGCAGTCCATCCTAAAGGAAATAAGTCCTGAATATTCATTGGAAGAACTGATACTGAAGCTGAAACTCCAATCCTCTGGCCACCTCTTGTGAAGAACTAACTCATTGGAAAAGACCCTGATGCTGGGAAAGATTGAAGGTGGGAGGAGAAGGAGACGACAGAGGATGAGATGGTTGGATGGCATCACTGACTCAATGGACATAAGTTTGAGTAAACTCCGGGAGTTGGTGATGGACAGGAGGAGTTGGAGTGCTGCAGTCCATGGGGTCGCAAAGAGTCAGACATGACTAAGCGACTGAACTGAATTGAACTGAACACAGAATGTTGCTTCTTGCTATTTAACATGTGCTCCCATAATATCAACTGTGATGAAAGTTTTACAGAAGCTTCACCAGTGGAAATATTTGAAACCCAACATTTATTTCTATATAACAAGTACTCAATACCCTCTGGTTATAAGACTAATATTTTTTACTATTGTAAATTTCCTGGTGGCTCAGCTGGTAAAACATCTACTTGCGATGTGGGAGACCTGGGTTCCATCCCTGGGTTGGGTAGGTCCCCTAGAAAAGGGATTGGCTACCCATTCCAATATTCTGGCATGGAGAATTCCATGGAATATACAGTCCATGGGGTTGCAAAGAGTTGAACAAGACAACGACTTTCACTTTCATAACTTTTAGATAATCAAAAAGCTTTAAAAAAAAAAAGACATAGAGCAAAGCAGGACTCTGGTAAACCTGTTGTCAAGGGCAGATCGAGTCAGTAAGTTTGAGCTGGTACAGGCCACTGGGATTTGAAGAAGAGGGTGTTTGTCTCCAATGTGTTGTGTAGGGTAAGCCAACAACCACGTGGGCTTCCCCAGTGGCATTCCTCCTACAATGCAGGAGATGCAGGAGTGAGTGAGTGAAGTCACTCAGTCATGTCCAACTATTTATGACCCCATGGCCTGTAGCCCACCAGGCTCCTCTGTCCATGGGATTTTCCAGGGAAGAGTACTGGAGTGGTTTGCCATTTCCTCCTCCAGGGGATCTTCCCGACCCAGGGATTGAACCCAGGTCTCCCGTATTATAGGCAGACACTTTACCGTCTGAGCCACCAGGGAAGATCAGGAGGAGGCAGGAACTTGGGTTCAACCCCTGGGTCAGGAAGATCCCCTGGAGGAGGAAAGGGCAACCCACTCCAGTATCCTTGCTGAGAAAATCCCACGGAGAGAGGAGACTGGCTGGCTGCAGTCCATGCAATGGCAAAGAGTTGGACACAACTGAGCACCCCCACATGCAACCGCAGCAGCACGCTCCACACCACAAGGAAGGAAATTCTCATGACTACCATGCTGAGACTTACTTTTTATTGAAGTGTAGTTGATTTACAATGCTGTGTTAGTTTCAGGTGTACAAAAATGTGATTTAGCTACACATATATATTTTTTTCCTACTGTTCATGAGGTTCTCAAGGCAAGAATACTGAAGTGGTTTGCCATTCCCTTCTCCAGTGGACCACATTCTGTCAGACCTCTCTACCATGTGAGTGGCCCCACACAGCATGGCTTAGTTTCGTTGAGTTAGACAAGGCTGTGGTCTGTGTGATCAGATTGGCTAGTTTTCTGTGATTATGGTTTCAGTGTGTCTGCCCTCTGATGCCCTCTTGCAACACTTACCGTCTTACTTGGGTTTCTCTTACCTTGGTCGTGGGGTATCTCTTCACAGCTATTCCAGCAAAGCGCAGCCACTGCTCCTTACCTTGGACGAGGGTTATCTCCATAGGGCCGACCCTCGTGACCTGGAACGTGGATTAGCTCCTCTCGGCCCTCCTGCGCCCACACAGCCACCGCTTCTTGGACGTGGGGTTGCTCCTCTTGGCCGCCGCCCCTGACCTTGGACGTGGAAAATTCTGAAAGAGATGGGAATACCAGCCCACCTGATCTGCCTCTTGAGAAGTCTGTATGCAGGTCAGGAAGCAACAGTTAGAACTGGACATGGAACAACAGACTGGTTCCAAATAGGAAAAGGAGTACGTTAAGGCTGTATATTGTCACCCTGCTTATTTAACTTACATGCAGAGTACATCATGAGAAACGCTGGGCTGGAAGAAGCACAAGCTGCAATCAAGATTGTCAGGAGAAATATCAATAACCTCAGATATGCAGATGACACCACCCTTATGGCAGAAAGTGAAGAGGAACTCAAAAGCCTCTTGATGAAAGTGAAAGAGGAGAGTGAAAAAGTTGGCTTAAAGCTTAACATTCGGAAAACGAAGATCATGGCATCTGGTCCCATCACTTCATGGCAGATAGATGGGAAAACAGTGGAAACAGTGTCAGACTTTATTTTTGGGGGCTCCAAAATCACTGCAGATGGTGATTACAGCTGTGAAATTAAAAGACACTTACTCCTTGGAAGGAAAGTTATGACCAACCTAGATATCATATTCAAAGGCAGAGACATTACTTTGCCAACAAAGGTCCATCTAGTCAAGGCTATGGTTTTTCCAGTGGTCACGTATGGATGTGAGAGTTGGACTGTGAATAAAGCTGAGTGCTGAAATTGATGCTTTGAACTGTGGTGTTGGAGAAGACTCTTGAGAGTCCCTTGGACTGCAAGGAGATCCAACCAGTCCATTCTGAAGGAGATCAGCCCTGGGATTTCTTTGGAAGGAATGATGCTAAAGCTGAAACTCCAGTACTTTGGCGACCTCATGTGAAGAGTTGACTCATTGGAAAATATTCTGATGCTGGGAGGGATTGAGGGCAGGAGGAGAAGGGGACGACAGAGGATGAGATGGCTGGATGGCATCACCGACTTGATGGACGTGAGTCTGAGTGAACTCTGGGAGTTGGTGATGGACAGGGGGGCCTGGTGTGCTGCGATTCATGGGATCACAAAGAGTCAGACACAACTGAGTGACTGAACTGAACTGATATATTCTTTTTCATTACAGATTATTATAAGATTTATCTGTTCCACATAGAGTAGTGTGTATCTGTTAATCCCAAATTCCTGATTTATCCATTGCCCCCCACTTTCCCGTTTGGTAACTACAAATTTGTTTTCTAAGTCTGTGAGTCAGTTTCTGTTTTGCAAGTAAGTTCATTTGTATCATTTTATTCTTTTTTAGATTCCACATATGAGTGATATCATACGATATTTGTCTTTCTCTGTCTAACTTAGTTCACTTAGTATGATAATCTCTAGGACCATGCTCATTGCTGCAAAGGGCATTGATTCATTCTTTTTTACAGTTGAGTAATATTCCATTGTATATGCCTACGACATCTTCTTTATGTATTCATCTGTTGATGAACATTTAGGTTGCTTCCATGTCTTGGCTATTGTGAACAGTGCTGCAATGAACATTGGAATGCATGTATCTTTTTGAATTAGAGTTTTCTCTGGATAGATACCGAGGAGTGGGATTGCTGGATCATATGGAAGTTCTACTTTCTGTGTTTAAAGAAACCTCCATACTGTTTTGTGAATCAGTTTTAAATATTAAGGGTAATGACCTTCTTGTTCACATCCCAACACTCCTACAGCCCAGTCACACCATATCTTTACCAGGAATGGGCACAAAATCTTTCTCCAGTGAGTGATTCTGCCTGTGACCCCAGATGGCAAGGGTTCAGGTCAGGAGAGGGCAAGCTGGGGCAGAAAGTCAGATACTCAGCTTCCCCTCACCCTCATTACTGGAGAACCTCTCAGACAATGGTTTCCTGGAGTAAGTCTTCAGGAGAAATGAGCAGAAGTGAGAGCACTCTAACTCTTCCAGCTAATCCTCTCTCTTGGATATTGCGCTTTTCCCTACTTCCCTCAGTGAGCTGAGATCCTTCCACATTACCTCTAAATCCTTACAGCAGTTTGTGAAGAAGCTTTCACTTTACAGATGCATCGTCTCTGGCACAGGAGACCCTGTACCTAACAGGTGATTCAGCCTCCTCTGGCCTCTCCTGGTCCACACACTCCCCTCACTTACACTGAGTACCACATGGAGTTTCAGTGACACCCATCCGTCTTACCTCATAGGAACTCTGGTACATTGGTGTTATTCTCTTAGGAAACCAAACCCCAACCCCAGTTGAGTGGCTCATTTGAGGGTCCATGGCCCGAAGAGGGTGTAGCAGGGTGTCAGTGGAAGGTGTGCCTTACGCCAAAGTCCACCCTTTCCACTAGTCGTGGCTTCCTGTTTAAGGTTGATATCTGTCCCTGAGTTCATCCAAGGTGCATCCAGGACCAAATGAAGCATCTGTGAGCAAGGAAGCTCCTCTCCTCCATTTGGGAAGGAAAGACATTCTTAGCAAGGATCCCTTGGTGTAGTGTGTGATGCTTCATGCTGGTGTGTTCACATTCCAAGAAGGAAGGATTCCGAGGTGACATAAGCATCCTTTCCCCACTATAGGCACCAAATTCCCTTTCCATTGTGACCTTAAATTCCGATAGGCAGGCCAAGTCTTGTAATTCACATGCACACACAGAAAGCAAAAAACCAAGTATGAAAAGATAGCTTACAACCAGACATAAAAGGCTAGGGACTTCCCTGGTGGTCCAGCGGTTAAGACTCTACCTTACAATGCAGGGGGCCTGGGTTCAATCCTTAGTCAAGGAACTAAGATCTTGCATAAAGTGGCCAATAAGTAAATAAATAAATAAAATGTAAAAGGCTAATATGACTCCAGTGCACATGAGGTAGACACTGGCGTAGGATCTAGAAGGAATGAAGATTCACTGAGTTCATTACTCAGGCTTCTGTTACATTTCTGACTTCAACACCCATCACATGCTTCTTTTTAACACAGTTTAAGGTTTGAAAGCCATCAGTGACTCTATGTACATGAAAATAATTTTGAAGTTAATTAAGCTGAATATCATACAAGGACTTGGGCTCTATAACTGCTTATTACTACTAAATGTTTTTTTGGATGATTGATTTTCACAAGAACAAAAAAATAATGATCATGCTTCACATTTGTAAAATGTACTTGCAGAGTCAAAACCAAGCTTGCAATGACCATCTTACTTGAAGGAAGTAAGATGGTCTTACATCTCAGAGAAGGAAGTAAGATGGTCTTACATCTCAGAGAAGGAAGCAGGATAGTCTTACATCTCAGAGAAGGAAGCAGGATACAGCCCTAGTCACCCACACAGGTGTTTACAAAGCATCCGCTGGGTACCATCTGCCCTGGAGTGATACCCTGTGAAAACTACTACCTGCCTTATCCAAACAGCAGACTTCTCAGACCAGTGCAGGTGAGAATTGAAACTCTGTGAAGCCAAGGGACTCTTGGAACACTGTTGGCAAGTTGGTGACAGACTCAAACCCAGATCTCCTGACCTGCGGTCAAGTTTGTTGTTTTTTTTTTTTTCTTTCCCACCCCTACACCTCTCTCATGGCACTTTCTAAATGAACATACAGGGCAGCTATTGGGAGGTGGGTTAGGACAGTGTATATTTCAAAAGCAAATCATGTGCCCAGGAACTGAGAAAACTAGATCTCTTTCTCCTTCACAGACCACACTTTCAACACCTACTTGGAAATAGGCTCTTCTCAGGTGACGAACAGTGCCACTAGCATCCCTCGTCTTCCTCCCCATGGATAGCTTAAAAAAAAAAAAAAATCTTGTAAAAAGATGAAGGTTACCTATGTTCAAACATTCCCAAACTCAAACTCCTGATTTATCCCATGTGTTTGGGCCGGCGACGGACACTCAGCAGTCCATGCTCGTCGTTCCAATCTGAGAATGCGGGGTGAGTTTATTGGGTTAAAATCGGCTTTGTTTGGGTCTGCACTGCCCTTGTTCCCCGGGGGCCCCACATGGGGCGCCAACATGGCCTGGAAGAGGGACATGTCAAGTGTCCCCCATCATGCATTGTCAATGCGCAGTGAACTGGAGTCTCAGAGGGGAAGGGAAAAAAAAGTAATTCCTCATTTTCATCCTGACCAGGGGAACCCTTTTCTTTGCCGGCTCGGAGCCGCAGTAATCCGCATTCAAGGCGCCCAGCCCCAGGTTCCTCTCGGAGTTCTCTCCTGTTCCCTGTCATTGTCTTCCTATCTGGGCCCGCTTCTTCCAATAGTGCTCCTTGAAAGCTCTTTCTCCGACAAAAAAGGACCAGCTCTATAATAGGCAACTTGGGCCCTTTCTTCTCCCTCTCTCTCACTCTTTTTTTTTTTTTTAAGCTTTCCGACCGAGCTGGGCTATTTAATCTTCTTGAGGCGTTCAAGATGTCACTTACCTCTGATGGTGGAGACAATGGAGAAATCTTTGCAGCCTGAATGCCAGGCCTTGCTGAATGCCTCTAGCCGCTTTGAAGACGGTTCTTGGAAGTCTCTGTTTCAGCCGCTGTGCCGGTGGCCCGAGTGCAGGTCTTTCTGTGCGATTGCATGCCTGCCTCCGGGCCAGTCTCAGCAGAGGTGGCTTAACATAAAGGAGAGCGGAAAGGCTTTCTCATCAGAAAGACCCTGGTTCAAATCCCAGCTCAGACCAGAGCGCCTCGTTTATCTAATCCTCTAGGCCTTGGTTTTCCTACCTGTGAAATTCAAGTGATGAGAGTTCCCATGTGAGCTTGGGGTGGGTGGAAAGAACTGACTTTTTCTTTTAAAAAATGAAATAAAGGACACTTCTGTGTCCCGTCTGAAAATACACATATGTGCAATTAATTGATCGATTGACTTTACGAGTTCCTGGCCACTGAGCTAGTGTGTGGAATTTTGACATTCCTCTTGGACGGAAAGCAATAAGAAGGGTGTCATTAATGAATGAATTGGAGCAGAAAGAGCCAAAGGCTTACAACCTTTGTCACCTTTGACCTCTCGCCCTGCATGCAAGCCCTGATGATCTGCTTTCTGCAGGCCACTCCTGCCTCACTGCAGCACCCCAGGCAGGACTGCATCCTCAGGGACTCTTCCCAGTCAGGTGGCATTCCCTTGCTCCAGAACATTCCATCACTCCCACTGCCTATGGGGTAAAAGGCAAACTCCCCCTTTGCTTTCAAGACTGTCGATGATCGGCCTGCTTTTCCAGGCTTTGCCTCGTCCTTCCCTTTCCCAGAATCCCTCTCTCCAGCTACCAGCCATACTCAGCCCCTTTCCCCAGCCTCTGCCAGAGCTGTGTCTGCACCTTGGAATGAGGTCTTTCTCCTTCTAATTAGCCTCTCAAATCCCATCACCCTTGGAGGCCCAGTTCAAATGCTTCATCCTCTTTGGGGCCACGTCCCTCTCCCGTAGTACTGGGCTCACTTCGGGCTTAACAAGCACAGTGGAACTCCCACTCTAGGCTAAGAAACTGGAAACTAAAAGGAAAAGAAGCAACAGCCCCGCCCTTGAAGTTTAAAACAGCTGTCAGGTACCAAACCCACCTCCCTGAGGTCACCGAGTGGGGATTTTCAGAGACATCAGACGAAGGAGGGATATTTAGTCAGAGACTGGATCCCACACGAGGTCGATCAGCCGCACTCAGCTGCCCCCTTCCCTGCCCTGACCCGGGCGGCGTGCAGGCCACTCCTGCCGCGGGTATGAAATATACATTCTGCACCTTCTCCGAGGCCCTGCGTGCGGTGAGGGCCCACAGTGCCTTCCCCGAGCCGTGTACAACTTTTCATTTCCCATATCAATCATGAGAACAAGTTGAAGTTCAGATAATGGCAGCTTGGTTTCCCCTAATTGTTCGGGATTTAGACTGACTGTTTGCACTGCAGACTGCGGCCACTGGGTTCCCGGCGGGGGGCTGTGGCCCGCGCTTTCTCTAACAAACCCGTGTTCATGCGTCCATTCAGATCCATCACCCTGAGATAAACTGTGAATATTGCCCTTTGTCGCCGCTGCATTCTTCCCGGCATTGTGGGGGCACTATTTACGGATTTAAAGGTTCATTTGCACAATTCTTTTGTCAGCAGCCCAGGCGCAGAATGGCAAAGTGCGGGCTGCCGCCTCTTTCTGGGTTACTGCCCCCAAGCTCTCCCCGAGCAGAATGGACATGCCTGCCCCCGGGCTTAGCATGAAGAATGTCAATGCGAAAATTACATTTTTTAAATGACCTGTCTGCTTCCGTGGCCAGGGAGGTCACCAGTTCACAAGGGGCGGGATTACGTGTTGCCACCCACCCCTTGGGCGGTGTTCAGAAGTGTAGCTTTGAAAATCAGCCCCAGGGTGAGCACAAAACGAAAGAGGCATTGATCTCCTCCTGTATGTGCCCTCCCACTCAGGCCTCACACTTCCAGGTAAGCGCTAAGTCATGTCTGACTCTTTCTCAGTCCTATGAACTGTAACTCACCAGGCTCCTCTGTCTATGGGATTCTCTAGGCAAGAGTACTGGAGTGCCATTTCCTTCTCCAGGGGATCTTCCAGATCCAGGGATCGAAACTGCATCTCCATTGGCAGGCGAATTCTTTACCACTGAGCCACCAGGGAAGGCCCCCAGGTAATGGTTATGGGTACCATTTTACAGAGGATGAAACTGAGGCTCTATGAGATTCCAGCAAGTGTTTGAGGCTAGCAAAGCTGAACTTGTCACCCAGGGCTCTCGGACTCCTAGTCCGGGGCTCCTTTGAATCTTCTCTGCAACTCTCTGAAGTTTTGCTCCAAAGACCCTGAGCTGGACTTCTGAATGAGGGGCTGAGAATTTGTGTTTGAACTGATGCTCCAAAGACCCTGAGCTGGACTTCTGAATGAGGGGCTGAGAATTTGTGTTTGAACTGATGCAGCCCAAGGGCGCACATGACATGTCAGAGAACCCAACTGCTCTTCTTTGTCTGGGGATCCCCCCATGTTTGGGACCCCACCCCCACGCCACTTCCTCCAAGATCTCACCCTGATTTCCTCTGCCCTGGGCAGCTTTCTATCCCATTTGTCTCCATTACAAGACTCTCTGCTTCTCACTAGATTTGATTACAGGCTCCCTGAGGGCATGACTGGTATTTCTTATTCACGTCTCAGCACCCAGACTGGATCCTGGCAAATTACCTACATATACAAAATGTTCCTGAAAGAATGGATGGATGGATGACTTTTGTACAATATGAAGGTCACAGCTTTCAGAAGTCTTTCTGAGAAAAATAATTCCTCTGCACACACCCATGCAGTCCCTCAGCTCCACTTGGACAATATCAGAGAGAACTAGGGACAAAGATGACAAGGCCCACTTGCTGGGGAGAACAAGGAAAAACTACAAAACAGTGAAAGTTCTCATTCAGTCACAGATTCAGAGCCCACAGAGTGCCAATCTGTTCTACAGGAAAGATCTGATTTTGTCTTTTTTTTTTTTTTTTTTTTTTGAGAAAATAGCCCAAACATTGTGTCAGTCAGAATACAGCCTGTGCCCGCAGAAATCCATGTTGTTATCACAATAGACGGAAGAAAAGGAAGGAGTAAAAGGAAAAGTTAAAGAGGTGGAGTGAAAGAATTTGGAGGTTTGGAAGTGATGCGTATGATGAGGAAGATTAGAAAAGGAAGACGAGGATATAGGAACAACATTTTAGCATTATTATAAAGGATAGCTATATCATCCAAAGACCCCAGTGCACCTCTAAATGAATAATTCCAGGTTTATGTAATCTAGTAATGAACACGATCCTTTCCAACTATAGGGAATGTGTTCAAAATATCACTATCACTGCTGGTTTTAGTCCCCAAGTCGTGTCTGACTCTTTGAGACTCCATGGACTGTAGCCCGCCAGGCTCCTCTGTCCATGGGATTTCCCAGGCAAGAATACTGGAATGGGTTGCCGTTTCCTTCTCCTTTTCTTAGTTGGATCTTCCTAACCCAGGGATCCAACCTGGATCTCTTGCTTGGCAGATAAGAGTCTTCATCATTGAGCCACCTGGGAAGCCCTATTATTACTGTTGGGCAAAGGTTAAATATACACATCATATATTATGTCTTCTATATATTATACACTATATAGTATAAGCTATATGTCTTTTCCTGAAGGTTGGTTTCACTTCATTTAACAAATAGATGTTACGGCCATATTTTGACCAAAACCACAGTTTTGCTGCCTAGATTCAAGCACCAGTAGCATGGCTAACATTTGCAGAAAAAGTTTAAAATTCATCACGTCCTTTGTTCCTTGAAATCCTTTTCCAAGAATATGCCCAGTCTGAAAGAGAGACATGTTTATATGCATAAGGATGTTTATCAGAGTGCTGCTTATAAGGGAAAAGTAGATAAATGATACATTAATTGAAAATAGAAATTGCATAGGTCCATTAATATGGAAATGGTTCCATAAATATAAAAGTATATATGCTGTGTAAACCTGGTCGTATATATTCATAGAAAAAAGACTGAAAGAATATTAGAAAAAGTGTTGGCTTTGGCTTAGTGATTTGGATAACTTGGAGGCATGACAGAGGCAAAGGCCACACTGGAGCGACTAGACAAGCAAGTATAGAGGTGGACCATGTCAAACATGAAAACTACGGGGGCTTCCCTGGTGGCTCAGTGGTAAAGAATGAGTCTGCCAATGCAGGGGACATGCATTTGATCCCTGATCCCAGAAGATTCCACATGCCGCAACTAAGCCCGCCCTCCTCAACCGCTGAGCCTCTGCTCTTGAGACCGGCAACTGCAATTCCTGAAGCCTGCACGCCCGAGAGCTTTTGCTCTCCGCCAGGCAAAGCCACCGCAACTAGAGAGAAGCCTCCGCTCACCGCTAGAGAAAAGTCCAAGCAACAGTGAAGACACAGCACAGCCAAAGATACATAAATAAGTAAAATCATTTTTTTTTTTAAAGAGAAAGAAAAACTACATATAGAGGTCTGCAATTTGGCCACACTAAAAACTGAAAAATGAAGTCGCTCAGTCGTATCCGACTCTTTGTGACCCCATGGACTGTAGCCTACTACGCTCCTCCGTCCATGGGATTTTCCAGGCAAGAGTACTGGAGTGGGTAGCCATTTCCTTCTCCAGAGGATCTTCCTGACCTAGGGATCGAACCCAGGTCTCCCACACTGTAGGCAGACGCTTTACCAACTGAGCCACCAGGGAAGTAAAGGGAGATGGTAAAATCATTCTGGGCACAAAGTCCAGTGAGCCAGCACCAGTGAGTATGGCTCCTACAGACAGCCGTGTTACATTCTTCAGTTTTCCAAATCTAGCAATATTGCACAGGAATGACTCCTCTTTGAGCACACTGGATATAAGACTGGCACACAATGGACCATTCCTTTCTTGTCTCCCTTTTCTCTTGTTCATTTATTTCGTGTGAATTACCTGGGTTGCTTAGCAGAATCAGAGCAGCCAGTGGTGACATTTCTCCCAGGACTTTGATTTCCACATGTATTCGTTTCCGAGGGCTGCCATAACACTATTGCAAACTGCGTGGTTTAAAACAACAGAAACTCACTGCTTCAGAGTTCTGGAGGCTAGAAGTATGACCTGGTGGGGCCGCACTTCCTCCAAAGCCTCCAGGAGAGGATCCGCTGTTTCCACTTCCAGCCCCAGCTGTAGCCGCAGGTGTTCCTTGGTCTGTGGCAGCGTGGCTCACATCTCTGCCTGTGTCTTCCCATGGTGCTCTTCCCTGTGTGTCTCCAGGTCCAAATGTCTCTCTTCTTAGAAAGATACCAGTCATATGGGATTATAGAGCTAGCCTACTCCAGGGTGACCTCGTGTTATCCTAACTAATCATATCTGCAATGACCTTATTTACAAATAAGGTTGTATTTCGAGGTACTGGGACTAGGCCGTCCACATATCTAGGCCAGTGAGAGGAGCAAAATTTAATCTATAACACTGGGTATGAATTCTTATGAAATCTTATTCTTATGGTTTATTTGCATGAATTATGCATCCTTGGCCATCCTCCTACAAATAACAAGTAACATTTCCCCTTTACACATACGCTATTAATGAGTTCTAAGAACAACAGACTGGTTCCAAATAGGAAAAGGAGTTCATCAAGGCTGGATATTGTCAGCCTGCTTATTTAACTTATATGCAGAGTACATCATGAGAAATGCTGGGCTGGAAGAAACACAAGCTGGAATCAAGATTGCCAGGAGAAATATCAATAACCTCAGATATGCAGATGACACCACCCTTATGGCAGAAAGTGAAGAGGAACTCAAAAGCCTCTTGATGAAAGTGAAAGTGGAGAGTGAAAAAGTTGGCTTAAAGCTCAACATTCAGAAAATGAAGATCATGGCATCCGGTCCCACCACTTCATGGGAAATAGATGGGGAAACAGTGGAAACAGTGTCAGACTTTATTTTTCTGGGCTCCAAAATCACTACAGATGGTGATTGCAGCCATGAAATTATAAGATGCTTACTCCTTGGAAGGAAAGCTATGACCAACCTAGATAGTATATTCAAAAGCAGAGACATTACTTTGCCAACAAAGGTTCGTCTAGTCAAGGCTATGGTTTTTCCTGTGGTCATGTATGGATGTGAGAGTTGGACTGTGAAGAAGGCTGAGCGCCGAAGAATTGATGCTTTTGAACTGTGGTGTTGGAGAAGACTCTTGAGAGTCCCTTGGACTGCAAGGAGATCCAACCAGTCCATTCTGAAAGAGATCAGCCCTGGGATTTCTTTGGAAGGAATGATGCTAAAGCTGAAACTCCAGTACTTTGGCCACCTCAGGCGAAGAGTTGACTCATTGGAAAAGACTCTGATGCTGGGAGGGATTGGGGGCAGGAGGAGAAGGGGATGACAGAGGATGAGATGGCTGGATGGCATCACTGACTCAATGGACATGAATCTGAGTGAACTCCGGGAGTTGGTGATGGACAGGGAGGCCTGGCGTGCTGTGATTCATGGGGTCACAAAGAGTCGGACACGACTGAGCAACTGATCTGATCTGAACCACTACATGCTACTGAGAGGTGGAGGCACCTGATGCCTGGCTACCTTGTACATTAGAAATGATGCTGAGGACTTCCCTAGTGGTCCAGTGGTTAAAACTCTGAGCTTCCTCTACAGGGGGCGAGGGTTCAATACCTGGCCAGGGCAACTAAGAAGATCTGCATGCCAAAAACAAAGGAAAAAAACAAAACAAAACAAAACAAATGTTGCTGTATGGTGCAGTAGAAGAGCCATGAGCTTTGGAGTGCCACTTACCTCAATATTTCTTCCTATGGGTTAGTTAATGACTGCACGTCCTTAAACGTGTTAGTGAGTTTCTCTGAGACTCAGTTTAGTCCTCTGTGCCCAGCAAGCTGTATTACCTAGTATTATTGGAGGATAAGAGATGCCCACAGATAAGTCACGGATAGAGACCTCACAGACAGGAGAGGCTTGACAGCATGCTCCATCTTTGCTCTCACCTTTGTCCGAGTTTCACTGGGTCACAGATGTTGATTGAATACCTGCCCTATGCTAGCCTCTTTTAGGCACTGGTAATCCCAAAGTGAATTTAAAAAGCCATTTTCTTGCTTTCTTGGTGCCTACATTCCAGTGGGAAGACAAAGACAATGAAGAAGGTATTTTCAAGAGAGGGTAAGTGCTCTGTAGAAAGAAAGGACAGGGTAATCTGATAAGTGTGCCTGGAACAAGGTGCGATGTGGGATCGCTCCCAATAGTGTGATCAGAGAAGGCCATTATAAGAAGGTCACAGGGGTCTGCATGGTCAGGAGGACCCAGCCCAGCAGTGAGCTAGGGACAGGTCATGGAAGGCCAGGGCAAGCCTGGAGTGGGAATGAGATGGACACACTCCAGGAGCTGTGAGCGGTGCTGAGGGTTCAAGAGGAGGGAGGTGAGGATGTCAGATGGACAGAGGCTAGATCACAGGGAACTTCCCAGGCTCCAGCAAGGGGCTGGGTTTTCTTGTGAACATAAAAGGAGGCCACTGCTAGATGTTAAACAAGAGGGTGACTTGGAAGATGGCTTTGGCTGATATGTGGAGAATGGCTGGACTGAGCACAGTGGGAACAGGTGGACTCCTGGGGAGGCTGTCTTCAATTCCCTGGGCAAGAAATGATGGACCAGCTAAGTGCAATGAGAAGCAGGTAGATATGAGGATGCTTTGGAGGTGAATTTGAGGAGGTATGAAGAATTCACGTTAAATGCCCAGACATCCTCTTTCACATGTCCAGGAATGACACTCTTTAGCAAGTTAATAACACTTATCCAAGTGTATTGAGAACTTGAAAGCCACTGATAACTATTATCATGGTAGAAAAACAGCATAGATAAATAAATACAGCTAAAATGAATCCAGTACTTTATAGCATCAGAGTCATCTTCATCTGCTTCATTTCAGATAAATAAAAATCACATAAGAGTGGACTTCCAACTGTTTCTCTATCTTGATAAAGCATAACCCAGCCTACATTCCTTACACAGTCTGGGATTCCTGTTGTTGAAATGAAGTCACCCCTTTTTATTTTCCATATATCTATAACATGTTGTCTACACATTTGCTGTTTAATACTAATGAGCAATAAGTTTCTTCTGTGAAGAAAAAAATGTCTTTAAACTTTTTAACTGGTGTTGAGCATCAGGACATCAGTAGATGAAACGGGACCAGAGGCTCTCCAAAGCATCTATAAATATCCTGTGGAAGTAGAATGCAGTCCACTGATTGTGTTAAAAAAAAAAAAAAAGTTCTAAGCCAGTGTTTTATATTTTCACCAAGAAAGGGATGCAGTTTTAGACTAAAGGAATTGACACACCTTTTAGAATGAGCTACAGACTAGGAACCAGGGCACTCTTGAGTCCCAGTTCTGCCCCTGACTGTGTTTTCAGGCATGTCACTTCATTTCTCTCTGCCTGTTCAGTAATAATGGCATTTGTCCTTGCATTAGACAGCCTTGTTGTAACGATCAAGTGAGCGTTCAAGTTTGTAAGTACTTTGAAAACAGTGACATGCCAAGTTCAAGGCAGGGGTTGTTTACTCTTATGTCTTTTGGAGCCACTGTCTGACAATACTCACTCTAGGCCATGACTTCACGCTGATGAGCAGCGCCCATGTCTTCCTGCCAGCATCCTCTCTGGAAACGATGCCCGTTGGACTGGATGATGAACCCTGCCATATGTAAGAGCAACCAACAGGAGCACCAAGCTGCAACCCACGTCCAAGGTTTTGTGATTAAGAAGTTTGGAGACCATGCGAGTGCGAAAAGTTAGCACCTTAATTGTTGAAAACCCCCAAAGAGTCCAAACTTGTAAATCATGAAAGGCCACTGTTTAGCAGACTGGAATGCTTTTGAAAAAGGCCAGCGATCAGAGATTGGCCTCGTTAATAACCACAGTAAAACCAGCTCTTGAAGCTCAAAGACGTAGCTAATTAGGGCAGAAAAATTCAACCTCAAATTAAGAGTGTGTGCTTATGTGTGTGTGTGTGTGTTTCTGAAGTGTAAAAGCTTTTCTCCTGGAGAAGTATGTCTAAGTATATTTTGGACATGTTCCAAGATCCACTGTATGACAAAGCCAGTACTACAAAAATGTCAGGGCAGGGTTAATGAACTCCCAGGAGCATCTGTGTGCCCATCTGTCCAGTAAAAAGGGAAAATCAACTTCCTTACCTAGAAGACCGACTGATCCTAAACTTTGAAAAGAGTGAGACTCAAAAAAATGGAGATTCTCTGAGGATGTGTTAGAATGCTTTCCTGGGTTTTTTCACGGTTATAACATAGGTACATGGCCCAGCACACCTGGTCCTTGAGCATGTATTGAATCTGTCTACATGTCCTAGATCATGGAGAGTTAGATGTAAATATCAGCTGGTGTTCGCCCTCAAGAAGCTTGTGTCTGCTGCAGACCAGAGCCTGGGCCAGGGAAGTCATTCCACATACATCTAAAGTGTTACATTTTTGGAGATTTTTCCCTAAGTAGAGGTCAGCTGCAACGGCCTCAGAATTTGCCAGTGATGAAGATTATATGACCGCTTACAGCCCACTACCTGTTTGTCAGCTGTCTGATCAACTGAAATTTAAGAGTAGCCAAAAACACCAAAATCATGGCCTTAACAGTATTAGTGGAAGATTATATCAGCCAATGAACTGTCCCCACAGAAAAGAAATGGAGAATTAAGATATTCAGGGCAACAGTGCACCCCAATGCCCACTTTCTCACCACGGATTACTGCCTACACTTGACAAATGATCCATGAAGAAGCAATAAATAAATTCAGAGGCACTGTGAGTCCAACCCCATGTGAGCCAAGCCCAAAGAAGAGCCTTTGAGATCACAGGTCACTTTAGTGCTAGGAGCTGTAACTCGTGCTTCAAAGGGAGCAGGTCCCCAGAGAAGTCGTTCAGTGAGAAGAAGCACTTCCAGCAGGAGACATCAGGGAGTCTTCCTGGGTCATGAGGCTGTGTTTTAAAGGGTGTTTGGGGTTCTGAGGGCTTCCCTGATAGCTCAGTTGGTAAAGAATCCGGCTGCAATGCAGCAGACCCCCATTCGATTCCTGGGTTGGGAAGATCCCCTGGAGAAGGGAACAGCTACCCACTCCAGTATTCTTGCCTGGAGAATTGCATGGACTGTATAATCCATGGGGTCGTAAAGAGTTGGATGCAACTGAGCCACTTTCACTCACTTTCACTTTGGGGGTTCTGAAATATGGAAACAGGACAGAATGGCTCTTATGACTCAAAGTGTATTCTCTGGAACAGCTGGGCATTCCCTAGAAGCCTGTTAGAAATGCAGAATCTCATGGTGTACATATAAGTACATATATATATATATATATATATGCATACACACACATACTGGAATACTACTCAACTTTAAAAAACAATGAAATAATATCATTTGCAGCAACATGGATGGATGTAGAGATTATCATACTAAATGAACTAAGGCAGATGGAGAAAAACAAATATATGATAATTGTTTATATGTGGAATTTAAAACAATAATGCAAATGAAATTATTAACAAAAGAGAAATACACTCATAGAAATAGAAAACAAGCTTATGGTTGTTTCCCAAAGGGGAAAGGAGTGGGAGGGATAAATTAGGAGTTTGGGATTAACAGATACACACTGCTGCTGCTGCTGCTGCTGCTGCCGCTAAGTCACTTCAGTCATGTCTGACTCTGTGCTACCCCAGAGACGGCAGCCCACCAGGCTCCCCTGTTCCTGGGATTCTTCTCCAGGCAAGAACACTGGAGTGGGTTTCCATTTCCTTCTCCAATGCATGAAACTGAAAAGTGAAAGTGAAGTCGCTCAGTCGCGTCTGACTCCTAGTGACCCCATGGACTGCAGCCTACCAGGCTCCTCCATCCATGGGATTTTCCAGGCAAGAGTACTGGAGTGGGGTGCCATTGCCTTCTCCAACAGATACACACTACTATATATTAAGTATTGTATAGTACAGGGAACTATATTCAATAGCTTGTAATAGCCTATAATGGAAAAGAATATGAAAATAAATATATGTAAAATTGATTTATGTATTACATATGTTTCTTTACATATATGTATAATATATACATACAGAACTGAGCCACTTTACTATATACCTGAAACATTGCAAATCAACTTACACTTCAGTTTAAAAAAAATTTATTTTTAGAAAAGAAAGAAATGGCAGAATCTTAGGAACTACCCCAGACCTATAGAATCAGAATTGGCAAGTGAGTAAGATCCCTAGGTTGTTTGCATGTGAAAGCATTACTCATATTGGGCAGAACATAATCTAGGGGCAGCCACAGAAGAGGAGCAGAGAGGAAAAGTCAGAAAACCCTCACTCCTCTAGTTGCAACTGTGAGACGGTAGGAAAAGTGGTTTCCGTCTCTGAATCTTAGTGTCTTCGTCTGTAAAACTGGTCCGTAAGCTACATCCTGCCTACTTCTCAAGTCTGTTTTTTGTTTGTGTGTTTTCAAAGTGATAGAATGATTTAAATTTATTTTTAAAAATTTTTATTGCAGTACAGTTGCTTTACAATGTTGTGTTCGTTTCTGCTGTACAGCAAAGTGCATCAGCTAGATGTATGCATATATCCCCCTTTTTTGGGATTTCCTTCCCAATTAATGTCACCACAGAGCATTGAGTAGTTCCGTGTGCTCTGCAGTAGGCTCTCATTAGCTATGTTTTATACACAGTATCAATAGTGTATATGCGTCAGTCCCGATCTCCCGATTCATCCCATCTTCCCTCTTCCCCCTCAGTATCCTTCCATTTGCTCTCCACGTCTGTGTCTCCACTTTTGCTGTGTAAACCAAATTGTCTATAGCAGTTTTGTCAGACTGCACTTTTATGCATGAATATTTGTTTTTCTCTTTCAGACCACAAAGAGAAAAGTGAGAGAGCACATGTGAAAGCACATCAGTTCTGAGCACCCAGTTTTGCTGACCAACAACCAGCACGTTTCTCTAAGTGTCTTTGTTGAAAATGAGGCTGTTCTGTGCATCCACAGCTGCCCAACATTGGGTCTGCCATGCTCTGTCCAGAGTTCCTTGTATGCATGGTACATGCATGGTAAGTCGCTTTAGTCGTGTCCAACTCTCTGTGACCCTATGGACTATAGCCCACAAGGCTCCTCTGTCCATGGGGATTCTCCAGGCAAAAATACTGGAGTGGGTTGCCATGCCCTTCCCCAGGTGATCGTCCCAACCCAGGAATCCAACCTGTGTCTCTTATGTCTCCTGCATTGGCTGGCAGGTTCTTTACCACTAGCGCCACCTGGGAAGCCCCAGCAAAGCTTCCAGAGAATAGTCTCCCTCAAGGGAACTGACTCCAATGGTGGGGAGGAGGGCACAGGCAGAAGGGAACCAAGGAAGGAGTGTGCTAAGGGCTGGGAGCCAGCTCCTTTTACAATATCTGGATGTCAAGGGGGCGCAGGGACTAAGACAGCATCAGGCCTGTCCTCAAGGAGCTCACAGTCTAGCAGGAATTAGGACTTGTTTTGTAGTAGGCCTTCAAGAGATGTTCTAAAGTACAGGCCCAGCTTCCAGGGCCTCTTCTTATGGTAGACTGGATCACCCCAAAGTGATCTGCTTTGGCTCGAGAAAGAGGAAAAAGACCTGGGTTCAAACCCCAGCCGCAGGTCTTATTAAATGGGATTCTAGGAAAACCCCATCACCTCCCTGAGACTTGACTTCCTCATATCAAAAATGGGGCACTGGTAATAAAACTGTCCCACCCCACTCCAGTACTCTTGCCTGGAAAATCCCATGGATGGAGAAGCCTGGAAGGCTGCAGTCCATGGGGTCGCTGAGGGTCGGACACAACTGAGCGACTTCACTTTCACTTTCCACTTTCATGCATTGGAGAAGGAAATGGCAACCCACTCCAGTGTTCTTGCCTAGAGAATCCCAGGGACAGGAGCCTGGTGGGCTGCCGTCTATGGGGTAGCACAGAGTCAGACACGACTGAAGCGACTTAGTAGCAGCAGCAAGAGTTATTGTGAAAAGAATTTAATTGGAAGCAAACAAGCCATTTTAAAAAATTTTGTTCATTTTCTATCTTTCTCACTGAAATGTAAAACATCTCTGAAATCAGGAACTTGAATGTGTTGCTCATCATGGTATTTTCAGCACCTAGAACAGTGACTGGCACAAATGACATGCTTAATAAGAGCGTCTTGAATGAAGGGAGAAATATTAATGTCCCTTATGCCCAGATACAAATCTTTCTGGAGTGAATTTACGTTTTTATGCTTGCAGTTAAAGTTCCAACCCCCAGTGCTGCCTCCTGGTATTCACATCTTATGCTTTGAATCAAGGTTGATCTGCGTGGCCAGTAGACTATGGCAAAAGTGATGGTATCTCACTTCCAAGATTACGTTGTAAGATGCTACAGTTTCCATTCCTCTTGCTCTATGGCTCTGTTGTTCTCTTGCTTCTGTATTTCTTGCTCTTAAGAAAGCCAGGTGATGAGTAGTCGCAAGCAGAGACTCATATGATAAGGACTGGATTCTCCTACCAACAGCCATGAAAATGAGCTTGTAAGTCGATTCTCAGACCCATCCTCTAGGCAAGGTCTGGCCAGTGCATAGAGCTGGACTTCAACAGGTGAATGGATAAAGAAGATGTGGTAACGGAATATTAGTTCAGTTCAGTTCAGTTCAGTTTAGTCGCTCAGTCGTGTCCAACTCTTTGTGACCCCATGAATCACAGCACACCAGGCCTCCTTGTCCATCACCAACTCCCGGAGCCTACCCAAACTCATGTCCATTGAGTTGGTGATGCCATCCAACCATCTCATCCTCTGTCATCCCCTTCTCCTTCTGCCTTCAATCTTTCCCATCATCAGGGTCTTTTTAAATGAATCAGCTCTTCACATCAGGTGGCCAAAGCACTGGAGTTTCAGCATCAACATCAGTCTTTCCAATGAACACCTAGGACTGATCTCCTTTAGGATGGACTGGTTGGATCTCCTTGCAGTCCAGGGGACTCTCAAGAGTCTTCTGCAACACCACAGTTAAAAAGCATGAATTCTTCTGTGTTCAGCTTTCTCTATAGTCCAACTCTCACATCCATACATGACTACTGGAAAAACCATAGCCTTGACTAGATGGACATTTGTTGACAAAGTAATATCTCTGCTTTTTAACATGCTGTCTAAGTTGATCATAACTTTCCCTCCGAGGAGTGTCTTTTAATTTCATGGCTGCAGTCACCATCTGTAGTGATTTTGGAGCCCAAGAAAATAAAGTCTGACACTGTTTCCACTGTTTCCCCATCTGTTTCCCATGAAGTGATGGACCAGATGCTATGATCTTAGTTTTCTGAATGTTGAGCTTTAAACCAACTTTTTCACTCTCCTCTTTCACTTTCATCAAGAGGCTCTTTAGTTCTTCACTTTCTTCCACAAGAGTGGTGTCATCTGCATATCTGAACTTACTGATATTTCTCCCAGCAATCTCAATTCCAGCTCGTGCTTCTTCTAGCCCAGTGTTTCTCATGATGTACTTGGCATATAAGTTAAATAAGCAGGGTGACGTACTCCTTTTCCTATTTGGAACCAGTCTGTTGTTCCATGTCCAGTTCTAACTGTTACTTCCTGACCTGCATACAGATTTCTCAAGAGGCAGATCAGGTGGTCTGGTATTCCCATCTCTTTCAGAATTTTCCACAGTTTATTGTGATCCACACAGTCAAAGGCTTTGGCATAGTCAATAAAGCAGAAATGGATGTTTTTCTGGACCTCTCTTGCTTTTTTGATGATCTAGCAGATGTTGGCAATTTGATCTCTGGCTCCTCTGCCTTTTCTAAATCCAGCTTGAACATCTGGAAGTTCACGGTTCACATATTGCTGAAGCCTGGCTTGGAGAATTTTGAGCATTACTTTACTAGCGTGTGAGATGAGTGCAATTGTGCAGTAGTTTGAGCATTCTTTAGCATTGCTTTTCTTTGGGATTGGAATGAAAACTGACCTTTTCCAGTCCTGTGGCCACTGCTGAATTTTCCAAATTTGCTGGCCTATTGAGTGCAGCACTTTCACAGCATCATCTTTCAGGATTTGAAATAGCTCAACTGGAATTCCATCACCTCCACTAGCTTTGTTCATGGTGATGCTTTCTAAGGACCACTTGACTTCACATTCCAGGATGTCTGGCTCTAGGTAAGTGATCACACTATGATGATTATCTTGGTCGTGAAGATCTTTTTTTATACAGTTCTTCTGTGTATTCTTGCCACCTCTTCTTAATATCTTCTGCTTCTGTTAGGTACATACCATTTCTGTCCTTTATCAAACCCATCTTTGCATGAAATATTCCCTTGGTATCTCTAATTTTCTTGAAGAGATCTCTAGTCTTTCCCATTCTGTTGGTTTCCTCTATTTCTTTGCATTGATCGCTGAGGAAGGCTTTCTTATCTCTCCTTGCTATTCTTTGGAATTCTGCATTCAAATGGGAATATCTTTCCTTTTCTCCTTTGCTTTTCACTTTTACAAGAGGATCTCTAAGGATTTACCAAAGGGGAGAATTGCTAGATGATGGATCATGTGTATCTTCTATGCTACCAGATGTTGCTAACTTGTTCCCAGGAATGATGGAGCAAGTTAGATCTCCTTGTACCCTGGACATGTGGGAGAGATCCTGAGACTCCACACTTTCATCAAAGGTCAGTATTATCCGCCTTGATTATTAGCCAGTCGAATGAGTGTGGAAAGTTTCTAATTATTCTTTACTTTTCAATTATCTCCCATTCGTCACTAATCTTTATCTCACTAACATTGACTCTACCTCCCCTGTTCACATGGTACATTAATTAGGATGCTCCTGCCTTTGAGTAACAAAACACTCAACTAAAAGCAGCTTGAACTGAAGTGAAGTGTTAGTTGCTCAGTTATGTTCGACTCTGGGACCCCAAGAGTAGCCCACCAGATTCCTCTGTCTATGGAATTCTCCAGGCAAGAATACTGGAGTGGGTTGGCATTCCCTTCTCCAGGGCATCTTCCTAACTCAGGGACTGAACCCAGGGTCAGGTAGATTCTTTACCATTTGAGACACCAATATATAGTAAAATAATAAAAGCAGCTTAAGCACATCATAAGAAGCTTGTTGATAAAATGCTTCCAGATTTGGTCACCTTAGTGGTACTAGGGCCAGGGGCTTTCATTTTTCTTCCCTTTCATCTTTAGCTTTGGTCTTTATCTTATCATGATGGCAAGATCTCTGCCCCTCAATATCACACAACAGCATGCAAAGGCAGGCAGGTTGCTCTTCTTCCTGTGTCTTTTTTAATCACTGAGCAATATTTTTCGCAGAAGCCCCTTGACCCGCTGCCCCAATTCCCCTCATACCATATCGACGAGGATTACTTTTCGTACCCGTGACTGAAGCAGTGACGAGAAAGGGGAATAAAATTTCAACGGACAGTTTAGACAGTCACCCCTGGGGATAGAATGGTGCCCCTCCTCTAAGCACACGAGAGGGTGAACCTCCAGATGAATTCTATGGCAGAAACAAAATTCATTAAGGCTAAATTCTAGAACGAGCTTTCATTCTGGTGTCCATTTTTAGCATATGGACACCAGTAGTTTCCTTGAGTTCCAATTCAAGAAGTTTTTACTACCTTTACTTTTTAAACATGGAGTTCCATGAATTCATCCCAACTTCATTTTTTCCTGCTTTCAGCACCGACTGTTCATATTCAAAACTTTTCTTAGAAAAAGAAAATTTGCACATAATACTCCAGATCACCACTGAAAAGATAAAGGCTTCCAATTTCCTACCCCCAGCTCCATTCTTGTGCCTCTAAAGATATTTCTTCCTCATATACAGCACTTATGTTTTCTTAGGATTTCTAAACTGATATAAGTGCTGTCACTTTAGACAATTTTTCTCAAACTATGGTTATTTCCAACTTGCTTATGGTCTTTGTGGATGAGATTCTCTGATCCAGAGCCTCAGATTGGAACTGAGGCCATTTTCTGAGCCCTTAAAAATAATAAACTTGTGTAGACATAGAGTTGCCTCTGGTCCCTCTGCCCTCTGAGACCGGAACCAAAGATCCTTTAAAACTGGTACAAGAAACCAAAAGTTTTCCGGATGCTGATTCATTGCTCATCAGTCACATCAGTGATTAAATATTTAAGTGCCAAGGAGTCTGTGATAAAATATTAATCTCCAGCCAGTCTGCTATAAAATATTTAAGAGCTGGTGAGTCTGGAGTGTGCAGCTTTCAGCTCAGAGTGAGAAGAGCCCCATCCAAGGCCGGATGCTGGATGATGGAGCAGATGCAGAAAGATCAGTTGATGGGAAAAAATGTCAGATCCAAGTGCACCCAGATGCCCTGGCTACACAGCACTGAGACTGTGGCTGGTCACATCAGGCTGGTCTGTTTGTAAGCAACAATTCACCCCCATGAGGAATGCCAACCTGAACTTTTTATGTGCTTTTCAGAAACGTAAAAACTGAGACTCAGAGAAGTAGAGGGAATTGCTTCCAGTTTCAGCAAGGAGCAACATTAACTAAGCTTTTCACGTTTATGCTCAGACGCATACAACTCTTTGCTGCCTCATGGACTGTATGGATCCTCTGCCCATGGAATTTTCCAGGCAAGAATACTGGAGTGGGTTGTCATTTCCTCCTCCAGGGAATCTTCCCAACCCAGGGATCAAACCAGTATCTCTTGCATCTTCTGCATCGGCAGGCGGATTCTCTACCACTAGCACCAATTGGGAAGCCCTTTTCACCTTTAAGCAGGAATTATTTCCTTTCCAGCCCCAGCAGAACCATGAACAAAGATTCTTGCAGAGTCTTTGTATTGGTTAAAAAAAAAAAATCATTTTCTCTGGGGTTTCAAGCAGAGGGAATTTAATACGGGAAACTGATTATGAAGGAGCTAGAAGGGCTGGAAGACCAAATAAGAGAAAGAAAGGAAACTAAAAAGAGGAAGTTCAGTTCAGTTCAGGTCAGCCACTCAGTTGCATCCGACTCTTTTCGACCCCATGGACTGCAGCATGCCAGGCCTCCCTGTCCATCACCAACTCCCAGAGTTTACCCAAACTCATGTCCATTGAGTCAGTGATGCAATCTAACCATCTCATCCTCTATTGTCCCCTTCTCCTCCCACCTTCAGTTGTTCCCAGCATCAGAGTCTTTTCCAATGAGTCAGCTCTTCACATCATGTGGCCAAAGTATTGGAGTTTCAGCATCAGTCCTTCCAATGAATATTCAGGACTGATTTCCTTTAGGATGGACTGGTTGGATCTCCTTGCTGTCCAAGGGACTCTCAAGAGTCTTCTCCAACACCACAGTTCAAAAGTATCAGTTCTTCGATGTTCAGCTTTCTTTATAGTCCAACTCTCACACCCACACATGACTACTGGAAAAACCATAGCCTTGATTAGGCAGACCTTTCTTGACAAAGTAATGTCTCTGCTTTTTAATGTGCTGTCTAGGTTGGTCATAAATTTTCTTTCAAGGAGTAAGAGTCTTTTAATTTCATGGCTGCAGTCACCATCTGCAGTGATTTTGGAGTCCAAAAATGTAAAGTCTGTCACTGTTTCCACTGTTTCCCCGTCTATTTGCCATGAAATGATGGGACCAGATGCCATGATCTTAGTTTTCTGAATGTTGAGCTTTAAGCAACTTTTTCACTCTCCTCTTTCACTTTCATAGTGGAACTGAAAAGAATAGGGAGGAACATTTAGATGGGCAGTGCTGCTCAACCATCTCCAGACCAAGGCTTGGAAGTCTATTGGTGCAACTGAGTTCTTGCAGATCCTGTCTTAGTTGGTTCTGAGTCCACCCAAGAAGTGTCTTCTCAACCAGAGCTGCAGCTTCTGGAGAAAGGATACTTATTCCTGCCAGCCAGCTGGAACTCAAAATCGGCTCCACTCCCACTCCCACTGCCACTGCAAGAGCCAGCAGCAGCTGCCACCCTGTTGGAGCCACCTCGGAACCCTCCCTTGCACCCTCTGGTCAGGCTCCCACCAGCGCCTCCTACTGGCAGAAGTGGACAGAACTTCCACATAGACGGAAACTAACATGTAGTTTGCAGGCTTCCAACCGGAGGGTACTGAACTAGGAAACAGCATGTAAATAGCAGGCACAGCCCCATTGCTACTTGAGAGAAAGAACTCCAGAGTAATATGAGTCAAGGTTGGCTTCCCCATCTTTTTCTGCTGTCCCACCATGAAATGGGATACCTCACGAGTTTCTCCAGGGTTGGTCTTAAATATGGATAATCAACTACTTCTGTTTTCTTAATCAATTCTAAAACCAAAAGAATGTTTAAGTGAGTTAAAAGTTGCAGATTCCTTTCTTGTTGAGAGTTCTCAAATTATGCCAAACTGGCATGATTATAAAATGTGCAAAACAACCTGGAAAGAGGCCCATCCAAGTAGGATCATAGAAGCTTGAGCTATAAAGGTGCTGAGCCATCAATAAGATACTTCCACCTGTTGGTTTGCTGACAGGAAGACCGGATGCCAGAAAGGGCCTGGTGATGGTCTCTGACAACCACAGCCCGCTTTGATAACTCAGGCCAGTATTTCTTGGCACTGCACACTGGCTGTGTGTGGCAAGCTTGTCCTTCAATAAAGATGGTCTTAGCTTTGTTGCTTATCATTTCTTACACGTCCTACTCATCTCCCCGGTGAATAAATATAAGAAGAATACTTCATTTTCTGTATGATATAGTTTTATAAGGCATTTTAATATCCATTACCTCCATGTGTCTCAAAGAGAACCCTGTAGACTAAAATCCAGAACACTTATTCTCATCTCTGCATGTGTGATGTGCAGCAAGGCGAGGTGACTAGATCCAGAGGACACAGCGGAGGACTTGCTATTCATAGCCTGCTGTAACAAACAGCCTGCTATAACCGGCTATCCAAATGTTGAATAAGTTGAAAATCTGTATGTACCCTGGCCATCATTCATAAAAACTGGGGCTAGAAGAAGTACTCGTTCAACAAGAGGAAGAGTTTGTTAGGAGAAAAAAAAAAAGAGAGGGTGTGAGGAGATGGAACTTGGGAGGAAAATGTTAGTTCCTATGAGTGGGAAGGTGGAAGAAGTAGGGGTTCCTAGAACACACAGACCCCTGAAATCAGCCTATTCTAAGATAGAGCAGGAGGAAGATTCTGATTACATGTGTGTGTGTTAGTCGCTCAGATGTGTCCGCCTCTTTGCAACCCCATGGATTGTAGCCCGTCAGGCTTCCCTGTCCATGGGATTCTCCAGGCGAGAATACTGGAGTGGATTGCCGTTCCCTTCTCCAGAGGATCTTCCCAACCCAGGGATCGAACCCTGATCTCCTTCATTGCAGGCAGATTCTTTACCGTTTGAGCTACAGAAAAGAACTTCTAATTACAGAAGCCCCCTAAAAGCCAGCTTTTGCGTCTAGAATCCCCACCTGCTGCCATTGCCCTGTACAGTCAGGAACTCTTCTAGGTCTGAGAATATCAGGCTCAGTCCAAAGGCTCAGGATCCCTCCAGGTTTCCCGACTGTCCGGGGTCCACTGCCCTTGTCACCCCCATTTCCTACCCTCACCAACCTGCCCTTCCTCACCCCTGAGCCTCCTGGCTTCTACCCTCTCCAGGCTCCCCACCCCCCACAGTTACAAAAGCAGAGGGAGCCTCCCAGCCATACTTCCCCCATCCCTAAATCCAGGGTGACATTCCATGCAAACCACCGCGTCGGTCCCTTTCTGTCGCTGTTTAGGGCCCGCTTTATGCGGACTCCATTGCACTTGTTCTGAGACAAATGAGGAAGATGTGCAGTCTATTACCCTTATAAACCAGCTCCTTTCTTCCTCTCTCTGCCGTTTAAAAGGGCCTTTCTATTTGACTGAACAAGAAAAGGAACTCTAAGAGAGGAATTAACATTGTCCCCATTATATTGTCCAATTAACACTTGTCCCGTCAAAGGCTGAGTAGGAAGCCGGGAGCCTTGGTCAATGAGAACTTTTAATCCCTCAGGTAAATGCAAAGTCGCATTGAACACGATCAAAGGGCAGATCTCAATATATTCTCCCTCCAAGCCCAGTCCCTCCCCCCTCATGCATAGGACTGTATGAGGCTGCTAAGTTCTGGTTTGAATGAGTCTCAACCTCCCTTTGTGGCCATGTTGGGTGAAAGTGTGGGGGATGGTGGATCAGACATTTAAAAACTCACAGCAAGGCTCTTAATTACGCTCAAGACAAAGACACCAACGCAGACATGGTGAAGTAATGACGACCCAACCATCTTCTTTTTTAAAAATCGATTTCCTCTCTGTAGGTACTAGGTCCAACACTATTATGAACAAAGTAAATTATGCAAATAATTAATCCTTTAGAGTGATGGAATTTGGGGGTCAGTTTCTTGGATCTATAGAATGCCGGCATTCACTGCGATCTGACCCATGAGAAACTGATGGGCAAATAGAATCCGGACTTGAGCTGGAGGGCAAGTACTCTGAAACACTTGTTTTCCAGTTCCCTCCACCGGCTATGATCCTAACATGCTACTTTCTTTTTTAAAAAAGATTTGTATTGGGGTGCAATTGATTTACAATATTCATTAGTTTCAAGTGTATAGCAAAGTGAATCAGTTACAAAAACATATATATTCACTTTTTTAGACTCTTTCCCCATATAGGCCACTTATAGAGTATTGAGTAGAGTTCCTTGTGCTACCCAGTAGATCTTTATCAGTTATCTATTTTCTGTATAGTGTGTATGTGTTAATCCCAATCTTTCCATTTATCCCTCTCTGCTTTCTCCTTGCTAACCATAGCTTATTTTCTACATCTGTAACCAAATTTCTTTTTTGTAGATAAATTCACTTGTAGCCTTTTTCTTTAGATCCTACATACAAGAAATATCATATGATGTTTGTCTTTCTCTGTCTGACTTACTTCAGTCAGTATGATGATCTCTAGGTCCATCCATGTTGCTGCAAATGGCATTATTTTGTTCCGTTTTATGGCTGAGTAATATTCCATGGTATGTATGTACCATATCTTTATCTATTTCTGTCGATGGATATTTAGGTTGCTTCCATGCTTCTTTTCACATGGTAGGTGCTTAAAATGTATTTATACATGATGGTGTCTTAAAAACCGATTTGCTTAGGGATTAAGCCATTCCCTTCTCCAGGGGATCTTCCCAACCCAGGAATCGAACCCAGGTCTGCTGCACTGCAGGCAGATTCTTTACCATCTGAGCCCCCAGTTCAGTTCAGTTCAGTCACTTAGTCGTGTCCGATTCTTTGCGACCCCATGAACTGCAGCACGTCAGGCCTCCCTGTCCATCACCAACTCCCAGAGTTCACTCAAAATCACATCCATCGAATCGGTGATGCCATCCAGCCATCTCATTCTCTGTCGTCCCCTTCTCCTCCAGCCCCCAATCCCTCCCAGCATCAGAGTCTTTTCCAATGAGTCAACTCTTTGCATGAGGTGGCCAAAGTACTGGAGTTTCACCTTTAGCATCATTCCTTCCAAAGAACACCCAGGACTGATCTCATTTAGAATGGACTGGTTGGATCTCCTTGCAGTCCAAGGGACTCTCAAGAGTCTTCTCCAACACCACAGTTCAAAAGCATCAATTCTTCAGCGCTCAGCTTTCTTCACAGTCCAACTGTCACATCCATACATGACCACTGGAAAAACCATAGCTTTGACTAGATGGACCTTTGTTGGCAAAGTAATGTCTTTGAGCCCGCAGGGAAGCCCAATTTAAGACCCAGGTCACTTCGAAAAGATTCCTATTGGTTTGCTGCTGCTGCTGCTAAGTCACTTCAGTCGTGTCTGACTCTGTGCGAGCCCATAGACAGCAGCCCACGAGGCTCCCCCGTCCCTGGGATTCTCCAGACAAGAACACTGGAGTGGGTTGCCATTTCCTTCTCCAATGCATGAAAGTGAAAAGTGAAAGTGAAATCACTCAGTCGTGTCCGACTCTTCTCGACCCCATGGACTGCAGCCTACCAGGCTTCTCCGTCCATGGAATTTTCCAGGCAAGAGTACTGGAGTGGGTTGCCACTGCCTTCTCACTTCGAAAAGATTCCTTTTAGTTTACTAAGATGAAAAATGAACACAGGAGAAAGGAAGGGTAGAATGATAAACTGATTCCTGGAGTGAGTTAATTCATAGGAGTGTGTGCTGATCATTCCCGCCCAGTTACTACTGATGCCCCCTGGGGCTGGCAATGAGCTTTATGGCTGCCAGTACAAAAAAGGAAACACAGTCAGTGGCAAAATCTATACTGTCCAGAGAATATCTACTTAAATAAACTGAAGAATGCAATATAATTTTGATAGCCTGGAGCAAGCAAGTAATATGGGACTTCTTTCCTTGACTTCTGAATATACATTCTAAAATGGCTTTATGAAATTATACTGAATGGTAGCAATGTAATAGGTCATCATCCTGAGATCTAACTTGACTAAGCTCTGTGGAGCAAGCTGAGCTTCTGAAAGATGCCATGCAGCCCTGCGGAGGTTGGCACATCAATGGCTGTCTGTAAAGGTAGCTCTTCAGGTCATTTAGGAACCCCAGTAAACTCACAGCAAAAGTTTGGCACCCTGGTCCCACTGGCAAGGCTAGAGCCAGGCTGTCCTAGGAAGTTTTGACCCAGAGCCACTATGATCAAGAAAGCCGGATTAATGTGTAACCCAGCCCATCAACATCCACCAAGACCATCAAGATGCGAGCACCTGTGCAGACCAGGCTTGGGAAAGACAGAGAAAGATGGCCCTTGGTACTCCTAATCCATGGGCACCCTGCCTGGCACTGACATCAACCATGTAGGCGTCCTTGCTGTTCCTTCCTTTTTACGGCTTTTACACATGTGATCCCTTTGGCTTGGAAGGCTTTCTCCCCACTGGGGTTGCTCTCTGTATTTCACAAAGTGCATGCATGCTCAGTTTTGCAGTCGTATCTGACTCTGCAACCCTATGGATTGTAGCCTGCCAGCCTCCTCTTGCCTTGAAATTTTCAGGCAAGAATACTGGAATGGATTGCTATTTCCTACTGTTGAGGATCTTCCCGATCCAGGGATGGAATTCAGGTCTTCTACTTTGGAAGGTGGATCCTTCACCACTAAGCCACCTGCTGCTGCTGCTGCTGCTGCTAAGTCGCTTCAGTCGTGTCCGACTCTGTGCGACCCCTGAGACAGCAGCCCACCAGGCTCCCCCGTCCCTGGGATTCTCCAGGCAAGAATACTGGAGTGGGTTGCCATTTCCTTTTCCAATGCATGAAAGTGAAGTCGCTCAGTCGTGTCCGACTCTGAGTGACCCCATGGACTGCAGCCTACCAGGCTCTTCCATCCATGGGATTTTCCAGGCAAAAGTACTGGATTGGGGTGCCATTGCCTTCTCCACTAAGCCACCTAGGAAGCCCTTTCACAGAGATCTTTGTTCAAACATCATTACAGGATGGTCTGCCCACCCTGTGTAACACTGGACACACATTTACCCCCTCCACCCAAGCCCAGCTCTACTAGGTTCACAGTCTTCTGTCCATGGAAATTCTCCAGGAAAGAATACTGGAGTGGGTAGCCATTCCCTTCTCTGGGGGATCTTCCCAACCCAGGAATCAAACCCACGTCTCCTACATTGGCAGGCAGACTCTTTACTGTCTGAGCCACCAGAGAAGCCCCTTCATTGTTAGGAAACATCATGAATCTCTGTATATGATTAGTCTATCTGCTTTGGCTCCTCCTCTTTCCCCTGTCTTTCATACCCTCTGTTTCATTGTAAGTAGGCGGGAAATACTTAACAACTGAACAATGTGAGGGGAAAGACTAGCAAGGCACATGGCTGGGTCAGACATCTAAACATTCTGATAGTTAGTTGCCTGGAAGAGGAGATTAGCTGCAGTGAGCATGGCAGGAGGGCCTCCTATCAGATGAGCACTGAGGATCCAAAAGTCTCTGATCGTGATCATGGTAATTAGGGTGACCATGTAATTGATTGCCCCAAATTGGACACTCTGGGAATGAAAGGAGAGCTATTAATAATTACACCAGGGCAACAAGCATAAAATAGGACTGTCCCAGGCAAACCAGATTTATGGTCACCCTGGTGATGGTTAACTAGTAAAAGGGGGAACCTCCTATTTGAAAGTGGACTTGGCTGGGTTGTATTCTGAGGATTACCCTGCAGGGGTCTCTAAGGTCATTTCTTCATGGATAGAAAGGGTCTCTGCTGAAAGAGGTGGATACCCCCATGTCATCCTAAGAAGAGGTGGGCCTCACACAGGACACTCCAACACAGAATGAATCTTGAATGCAAAGCAGAGGGAATTGCTTTCCATGAAGCTCAAAGTCCTCCAGGGCATGCTTTCTCAGACCATATTTGGAGTGGAAAGAGCCCCTGGGCAGGCACTGAGACAGTGTCCAGGAGGAAGGAAGGAACCTTCTAGTACTGGGGAATGAGCTTTGTCCCCTGTACCAAGCGACCTCAATAGAAGTTTTTAATGTTTATTCCAGAGACATTTAGGAAAGTGTCTGACTGTGACAACCTGGTCCCCTAATGGCTTGGGGAAAATGTCATTTAACCTCAATAAGTCAGAGGAATGAAGAGAAAATGGGCTACCCACTGGATCATGGAAAAAGCAAGAGAGTTCCAGAAAAACATCTATTTCTGCTTTATTGACTATGCCAAAGCCTTTGACTGTGTGGATCACAATAAACTGTGGAAAATTCTTCAAGAGATGGGAATACCAGACCACCCGATCTGCCTTTTGAGAAATCTATATGCAGGTCAGGAAGCAACAGTTAGAACTGGACATGGAACAACAGACTGGTTCCAAATAGGAAAAGGAGTTCGTCAAGGCTGGATATTGTCACCCTGCTTATTTAACTTATGTGCAGAGTACATCATGAGAAATGCTGGACTGGAAGAAGCACAAGCTGGAATCAAGATTGCCGGGAGAAATATCAATAACCTCAGATATGCAGATGACACCACCTTATGGCAGAAAGTGAAGAGGAACTCAAAAGCCTCTTGATGAAAGTGAAAGAGGAGAGTGAAAAAGTTGGCTTAAAGCTCAACATCCAGAAAACGAAGATCATGGCATCTGGTCCCATCACTTCATGGGAAATAGATGGGGAAACAGTGGAAACAGTGTCAGACTTTATTTTGGGGGGCTCCAAAATCACTGCAGATGGTGACTGCAGCCATGAAATTAAAAGACGCTTACTCCTTGGAAGGAAAGTTATGACCAACCTAGATAGCGTATTCAAAAGCAGAGACATTACTTTGCCAACAAAGGTTCGTCTAGTCAAGGCTATGGTTTTTCCAGTAGTCATGTATGGATGTGAGAGTTGGACTGTGAAGAAGGCTGAGCACCGAAGAATTGATGCTTTTGAACTGTGGTGTTGGAGAAGACTCTTGAGAGTCCCTTGGACTGCAAGGAGATCCAACCAGTCCATTCTGAAGGAGATCAGCCCTGAGATTTCTTTGGAGGGAATGATGCTAAAGGTGAAACTCCAGTACTTTGGCCACCTCATGCGAAGAGTTGACTCATTGGAAAAGACTCTGATGCTGGGAGGGATTGGGGGCAGGAGGAGAAGGGGACGACAGAGGATGAGATGGCTGGATGGCATCACTGACTCGATGGATGTGAGTCTGAGTGAACTCTGGAAGTTGGTGATGGACAGGGAGGCCTGGCGTGCTGCGATTCATGGGGTCGCAAAGAGTCAGACACGACTGAGTGACTGAACTGAACTGAACTGTTAGGCCAAGCTCAGATCATGAACTCCTAATTGCCAAATTCAGACTTAAATTGAAGAAAGTAGGGAAAACCACTAGACCATTCAGGTATGACCTAAATCAAATCCCTTATGATTATATAGTGGAAGTGAGAAATAGATTTAAGGGCCTAGATCTGATAGATAGAGTGCCTGATGAACTACGGAATGAGATTCGAGACATTGTACAGGAGACAGGGATCAAGACCATCCCCATGGAAAAGAAATGTAAATAAGCAAAATGGCTGTCTGGGGAGGCCTTACAAATAGCTGTGAAAAGAAGAGAAGTGAAAAGCAAAAGAGAAAAGGAAAGATATAAGCATCTGAATGCAGAGTTCCAAAGAATAGCAAGGAGAGATAAGAAAGCCTTCCTCAGCGATCAATGCAAAGAAATAGAGGAAACCAACAGAATGGGAAAGACTAGAGATCTCTTCAAGAAAATTAGAGATACCAAGGGAACATTTCATGCAAAGATGGGCTTGATAAAGGACAGAAATGGTATGGACCTAACAGAAGCAGAAGATATTAAGAAGAGATGGCAAGAATACACAGAAGAACTGTACAAAAAAGATCTTCATGACCCAGATAATCACGATGGTGTGATCACTCACCTAGAGCCAGACATCCTGGAATGTGAAGTCAAGTGGGCCTTAGAAAGCATCACTACGAACAAAGCTAGTGGAGGTGATGGAATTCCAGTTGAGCTATTTCAAATCCTGAAAGCTGATGCTGTGAAAGTGCTGCACTCAATATGCCAGCAAATTTGGAAAACTCAGCAGTGGCCACAGGACTGGAAAAGGTCAGTTTTCATTCCAATCCCAAAGAAAGGCAATGCCAAAGAATGCTCAAACTACCGCACAATTGCGGTAGTAAATTAATCTCACACGCTAGTAAAATAATACTCTCACAGGCTAGTAAAATAATGCTCTCACACTCTAGTAAAATAATGCTCAAAATTCTCCAAGCCAGGCTTCAGCAATATGTGAACCGTGAACTTCCTGATGTTCAAGCTGGATTTAGAAAAGGCAGAGGAAACAGAGATCAAATTGCCAACATCTGCTGGATCATGGAAAAAGCAAGAGAGTTCCAGAAAAACATCTACTTCTGCTTTATTGACTATGCCAAAGCCCTGGACTGTGTGGATCACAATAAACTGTGGAAAATTCTGAAAGAGATGGGAATACCAGACCACCTGACCTGCCTCTTGAGAAATGTGTATGCAGGTCAGGAAGCAACAGTTAGAACTGGACATGGAATGACAGACTGGTTCCAAATAGGGAAAGGAGTTCGTCAAGGCTGTATATTGTCACCCTGCTTATTTAACTTATATGCAGAGTACATCATGAGAAACGCTGGACTGGAAGAAACACAAGCTGGAATCAAGATTGCCAGGAGAAATATCAATAACCTCAGATATGCAGATGACACCACCTTATGGCAGAAAGTGAAGAGGAACTCAAAAGCCTCTTGATGAAAGTGAAAGAGGAGAGTGAAAAAGTTGGCTTAAAGCTCAACATTCAGAAAATGAAGATCATGGCATCTGGTCCCATCACTTCATGGGAAATAGATGGGGAAACAGTGGAAACAGTGTCAGACTTTATTTTTGGGGGCTCCAAAATCACTGCAGATGGTGACTGCAGCCATGAAATTAAAAGACGCTTACTCCTTGGAAGGAAAGTTATGACCAACCTAGATAGCATATTCAAAAGCAGAGACATTACTTTGCCAACAAAGTTTCGTCTAGTCAGGGCTATGGTTTTTCCTATGGTCATGTATGGATGTGAGAGTTGGACTGTGAAGAAGGCTGAGCACCAAAGAATTGATGCTTTTGAACTGTGGTGTTGGAGAAGACTCTTGAGAGTCCCTTGGACTGCAAGGAGATCCAACCAGTCCATTCTGAAAGAGATCAGCCCTGGGATTTCTTTGGAAGGAATGATGCTGAAGCTGAAACTCCAGTACTTTGGCCACCTCATGTGAAGGGTTGACTCATTGGAAAAGTCTCTGATGCTGGGAGGGATTGAGGGCAGGAGGAGAAGGGGACGACAGAGGATGAGATGGCTGGATGGCATCACTGACTCGATGGATATGAATCTGGGTGAACTCCGGGTGTTGGTGATGGACAGGGAGGCCTGGTGTGCTGGGATTCATGGGGTCGCAAAGAGTCGGACATGACTGAGCAACTGAACTGAACTGATAGGCCAGGAGGCATCCTCAGAAGAAATCAGCAAGGTATCTCTTAAGACTGGAGAAGGAAATGGCAACCCACTCTAGTACTCTTGCCTGGAAAATTCCATGGATGCGAGGAGCCTGGTAGGCTACAGTTTAAGGGGTCGCAAAGAGTTGGACATGACTGAGCGACTTCACTTTCTTTCTTTCTATATTTCCTTTTGGAGAAGGAAATGGCAACCCATTCCAGTGTTCCTGCCTGGAGAATCCCATGGACAGAGGCGACTGGTGGGCTACAGTCTATGAGATTGCAAAGAGTTGAACACGACTAAGCAACTAACACACACACATCTCTTAAGACAGCAATTTTCTTAGCACAGGAAAAATTAAATTAACTGTTCTGAATTCAAATGGATAAAACTTGATAAAATGGAAGGAATAGGTTTCCATCAGGACCTCAAAGTTTTACCTTCTCTTCCTCTTTCATCTCCTCCTCACTAAGCATCTCATGGAATCTCTAAGTGATGCTCCCCTGAGCAAGGCTTAAAGACCCCAACCCTGCAGAGGTGACTGGTCTACACACAGCCCAGGCTGCCTTTGCCAGAGACTGCCAGGGCCCAAGTGTGGCTTGGGTATTTCATTTCATTTTATTTATTTTTTTTTTTTCATTTCATTTTATTTTATTTCTCTTTAGTTGAAGACCCTTCCATGATATCCTGACTTGGGTTGGATTCCTGGGTCGGGAAGATCCCCTGGAGAAGGAAATGGCAACCCACTCCAATATTCTTGCCTGGAGAATCCCATGGACAGAGGAGCCTGGCAGGCTACAGTCCATGGTGTCTTGAGAGTCAGAGACTTAGCAACTAGATCATGAGAGTGAATGAAAGTATAACATCACCAGGAAGAATTATTGGCCAATCTAGACACACCAAGACAAGAGTCTCATAGACAGTGTCCTGTCCACTGAGTCACCTCATAGTCCACACAGAGACAACCCTTGTTTCTCATCCCCTGTCTTCCCTGGCAGAGTACACCCTCCCAGAATTCTTTGAAATCAAAGCCTCAAAGATCTTCAGTGTTGGGAGGAGACCGTGTCTCTAATAATCAGTGATGCTGAAACCCAGGGACTAGAGGGAGATCAGAAAGCATGTAGTGCAAAATTCAAGAAGACATCACACTTAGGTGGAGTGGGTTCCTAGGAGTGCTCTAGGCAGTTCACTGGTCTCCCCCCTGTTTTCACCTGGCTTTCATCTGCCCTGAAAACTGACTCCCATCTTCCAAATCTTTGCAAGTGAAGCATCCAGAATTAATTTTCTTGCCAATATGGACCCTGTCTCATTGAATCACTGTGATAAGTTACCATCTAAACAACCTTTTCCCATCACGGGTGAGTAGAGTAAGCCATCAAAGGAGGAGCAGAACACCGAACCCTGTTACGCTTTTAGTAAGAAAGGCGCAGCCACATACACGTGGGTGGATGACAGGCCACCCATGCACACAGCATCCTGAAGCAATGTGGTCACTGCTGTGTCCTGTCACAGTCTCTCCTTTTCTCTGGGTCTTTAAAAGCCACTTGGGACAGGCCAGGTTGCCATAGACACTAAACTTGGTGATCTATCCATTCCAAGAGCAGTACAATTTCCCTAAAGTGGTAAAGAAAGACTTCAGCATGAAAGATGCTTTAAGAGAAGACAAAACATGATTTTGAAACTCAGGCCACTACCCGTACCTTGCAGGGGGTAGTCCACGCTTTTCTAAAATGCACTCTATCTTCACAGAAAAATTCAGCAGCAGTGGCACAAAAGCAATCAAGTCTATGATCCGCAACTGCGCTTGGGGTCTTGCACACTTTATCAACTTTCAACCCCCACACCTTAAGAGCTAGGTGACACAGTACTACGGGCAGCCAGACTGCCCAGTCTGAATCCCAGATCCACCCCTGGTTAGTGTGTGTGAAGCAAGCAACCTTTTCATGCCTTGGTTTCCTTATTTCTAAGATGGAAATGTGATAGCTCTGAATTCATTGAGTTGTTGGGAGGATTAAATGAATATATACCCATACATACATGCAGTTGCTGCGTATAGATAGAATGTGTGGCCGTAACACTTATAAGTGGTGGCTATTACCTTTATCATCTCCATTTTATAGCTGAGGCCAATAAGGCCCAGAGTCGGTGACTGATGAATGGTGAATCCCCCGTCGGTGAATGGTGGAACCAAGAATAGATCCGAGGTCCTTCTAATACTTCGTGGCCACCATCAGTCCGGCATGTTTGTAGCCAGTGTCCATATCTGGGTTTCTCCTTAACCCTGTACAAGCCCATGAGGTAGGCAGGGCAGTCACCATAATTCCATTTTACAGATGGGAGAACTGATCCACAGTATGCTGTCACGGGGCACGATGGGCCTCAGCTCCTCTGAGACCCCTCCACCAGGGCATGCTTGTCCAGCTGCTCCCTCTCAGGTACCCTGCACCCTTCCTGCCAGTGTGCCTGCCTCTGAGTGCCTGGCCCTCCCCCTTCCCAGGCACACTCACCACCTCATGCTATTAGAGCCTCACAGCAGAAGCATGAGGGCCACGGGGCCAGGGGTGGTTGGCCCCATTTTGCAGATATAGAAACTGAGGACTCTTGGCCGCTCAGGTCCCCAGGCCCCACGCTCCAGCCCTTCCCCATCTCCGAGGCCCACTCGCATCATGCAAACAACCTCCTTCCAGGTCAGATAGCAGTCCTCATATGCAGGGATGCAAAGCACCCCCGCTCCCTCACAAGGCCTCAAAAAACTGTGAGGATGCAGAAAACACTCTGAAAACAGTCCACCTACTCCCCCACCTCCTTTAGAGATGAGACTCCTCTCAGATAGCCCTGAAGGACAAGACCAGATCTAGGCAACACTGAAGTGTGTGTGTGTGTGTGTGTGTGTGTGAGGTGGGGGGGGTGGGGGCGGGGGAGTGAAAGTGAAAGTCACTCAGTTGTGTCTGACTCTTTTCGACCCCAGGGACCATACAGTCCATGGAATTCTCCAGGCCAGAAGACTGGAGTGGATAGCTATTTCCCTCTCCAGGGCATCTTCCCAACCCAGGGATCAAACCCAGGTGTCCCTCATTGCAGGTGGATTCTTTACCAGTTGAGCCACCAGGGAAGCCCGTGGGGGATGGGGGGGGGGGGGGGTGTAGTCTCTCACCAGAGCCTTTGCCTCTCAGATTTGAGCTGTCCCTGCAAACAATGCTCTCTCCCTCCCAGACTCCAGGGCTCCCCAGATTCTTTCTCACCCCTCTGTCTCCCCTCACCTTATAAACTAGACCCCCTATCTCAAAAGAAGGCATGCGTTGGGTCTTCTTCTCAAGGGAATGTGAAGATTTAATCCAATCTCTTGCATCTATTTAGCTGAGGATTAGCTGTATTGTTGTTGTTTAGTCGCTAAGTTGTGTCCAATTCTTTGCAACCCCCCTGGGACTATCAGAGAAGGCAATGGCACCCCACTCCAGTACTCTTGCCTGGAAAATCCCATGGATGGAGGGGCCTGGTAGGCTGCAGTCCATGGGGTCGCGAAGAGTCGGACACGACTGAGCGACTTCACTTTCGCTTTTCAGTTTCATGCATTGGAAAAGGAAATGGCAACCCACTCCAGTGTTCTTGCCAGAAGAATCCCAGGGATGGGGGAGCCTGGTGGGCTGCCATCTATGGAATCGCACAGAGTCGGACACGACTGAAGCAACTTAGCGGCAGCAGGGGGGACTGTAACCCACCAGGCTTACAGGATTATAGAAAACCCCATGAGATTCCCCAAGCAAGAATACTAGAGTATTCTTCTCCAGGAGATCTTCTCAACCCAGGGACTGAGCTCACAGCTACTGCTTGGCAGGCAGATTCTTTACCACTGAGCCAACCCTCAACTTCACTAAGCCTCAAATGCTTATCTATAGAAAGGGTACCCTATATTCTACTTTGTCTTGAGAATTAGATGCAAAAGTGTATGCAGAACATTTCATAGGTAGTTAGAAAATAACAACTGCTCTCTCCCCTTCCTATAATTGTTGATTATAAGTTATAAAATGGAAAGGCCAGCAGGGGCCACAAGAGAGGCTTCAAGCATCCCCCACTCAGAAGCGTGCTCCTGGTCAATTAGAAGCAGAGCAGGGCTCCTTCAGGAGGCTGGGAGGGTCGCACTGTGGTTTGGGAAGCACCTTCTGGAGGCCAGGTGGTGGGTAGGCCGGGGAGACATGAAATCACTTCGCAAGTGGCAACTGACAAAGTCCTGACAAAGAGGTAAGATACAGGCATGTATCATGCCCAAACCCAGCATCAACCAGAGAGAATGTGGTGGAGGCCCCCATGAGAACAAGACTGCAAAATGGGACGGACCCCAGTGCTTCCTCCCCAATTTGCCTCCATCGCTACTCACAGGACTTTGGGCAAAAGCTCTGAGCCCAGGGGTTGTCAATTGTTGTGAGGGTTAAATGGCATTTTTTATTGACATATACACACTGCTATATATAAAAGAGATACCCAATGAGACCCTATTATACAGTGCAGGGAACTCTGCTCTGTGCTCAGTGGTGACCCAAATGGGAAGGAAATCCAAAAAAAGAGGATGCCTATAGCTGATTCACTTTGCTGTACAAGCAGAAACTAACAACATTGTAAAGCAACTATACTTCAGCTTTTAAAAAAGGAATGATCAATAAATACATGCAATTTTGTATTTCACTCAGAACAGTGCCCATGTCTGCAAGTACCTTTCCCTCTTTTCACAAAATGGGAAAAACTAGGAAGGGAATATCTTTGCCCAGGAATCTACAGCTAGACGTGTTCATGGGTTCTGCCTTCGTGTTTCCAATCCTCGATGACATGCCTTCTGTCGCGTACCAAATGCAGATTCTCACTAGCAAATCTCAAAAAGAATGAAAGAATCTATTTGTCACTTATGTTCAGAATTTACTCCTGTTAGATCTTGTAGCAAAAAGGAAATCGAAAAAGATATGTTAGAAACAAGTCTATTCTGGGTTGAAGAGGCTTACAGACTGTGTGAGGGACCGTGGCTTGAATGTGTTTTTGTCACTGTAGCTGGCTGCCCTGGCATGATGCAGGAAGCTAGCTAGACATTTCCAGATAGCCCTTATCCAGACAAAGGGCAGCCGACCAAGTCCCACGAGCTCCTTGTGACCACCCAGGGAATTGACGTGTCCTTTGTAGGACCCCAAGTGAGTCTCTGCATTTGTCAGGAAAGAGCTCTCTTTTGTCAACCAGGCTTACAAAATAATAGGGCAGCCCCTCTACCCAGGAAAGTATGCACAATACCCGCTGGCTATCAAAGGGCAATGGCGGTCCCTGACTTGGAAGACCAAGGGCTGGCCTTGAATGTAAATGACCAGAACCTAGGTGGATGGGAATCTTAGCTCCTCAGCTTCCTAATAGCATAATCTTGAGTAGGTTGTACTAAATGGCGGAGCCTCAGTTTCTTTGTCTGCAAAATGGGCATGGTAGTACTTACTCGGGGGCTGTTTGGAAAATTAAAGGAAATGGTAGATACAAAAGTGCTTTGGAAATTAGAAAATGTTGCTCCCATAAGAGACATTACCTTGATAACAATTGGTTCTTTGGAGCATTAGCCTTTTAGTAGAGGTTCCCATATCCCCCACTAAGCTGCCCTCAGGCCTGGCACATCAAGGAAGAGGAGGGATTCCAGCAGTCCTGGCCCCACATTGCACCCTCCCTTCCTAGCCATCCAGGCATTCCATGTTTCTCCCGGTTCCCCAGACAGTGATCATGAGTAAGTCACTTCACCTCTTTGAGTATTCTTCTCCCTATCTCTGTGAAGGGGCCCACGATGTCTGCTCTGTTCACCAGGGAGGTTGTGGCCACGACCTTTCAGAAGATCACATGTCCTTAGCACGCATCACCTGCTATAATATAACCCCTACCCCAGCCTTACTTACGAACCATGTGAACTCAGGCAAGGGATGCGATCATTCTGAGCCTCTGTTTCATATTCCCATAAATGGACATTAGAGGTACTCAATACTTGGGGCCACATAAGAAACAAATAAATCAATAAACCAAGGGCTCAGGCCATCTCTGGAGTGTGGTAGGTGTTTATTAAGCAGTGACTTCTTTCTCTCTCCCATCTCAGTCCTATCCCCTAACTTCTCCAAATCCTTGGTAAACTATGTCAATCTGACCAACTTCTTCAATCTCCCTTAGCCAAGATTTAATCCTGCCCCAACTGGTAAAAGCTATGCCTAGAACCTCTGTTTTTCTGCTCCTCTAAAAATGCCAAAAACACCCAGCTGGTAAGGGACTTGACAAGGACCTTTATACTATCTCTACCTTGAAGGTAAGACCACACCAGTCATCACTGGTCCATAAGCCCTCAGGCTTAGAAGGCCAGAAAAAATATCAGGACATCTAAAACCCTCAATAATTAATGGATAAAAGGAAATCCTCTGCTCGTGTATAACCCAGCTGTATTTTAGGAAGTAGAAACTGGTTCGTCCTTCCATGAGGATGGATAGTGGTGTGAAAAGTTGAGTGAATCACCCAAGGTAAACATTTGCTGAGATCCACACTGCACCAGCTGAGCACGTGAGATGTCGTGGAGGAGAACACAGTGATTGCTGTCCTCAAGGAGAAGACTGGAAATGATGTCACAAGAACCAGCATGACAAATGTCAGGAAAAACAAGGTCTAGGAGCACCTTGACCTGAGCTCACCTCAGGATATTTGAAGGCATTTGCTGAATATGAAGGATGAGGGTGGAGGTGGGGAGAGGACTAGAAAGGAGGGAGGTGCTTCCACTGGATGGGCAACCAGATGGATTCAGAACCTGGGCTTACCCAGTACCAGGGGCCACTAGTGGGGAGTCCAGGGGACCCCCGGGGGCCAACCAAGATGGCTGGTAGTTCTCCATGCTGTGCATGTGTGAAGTCTCCCAGACACTTGAAAGGACTCGTTGCATGCACCACACACCTGCCAGCACCCCCAAGTTCAAGAATATTTCCTTTGGATATTTGCAAACATCCCAGGCTGGGTAATTGTCCCTCACTGTCCCTAGGCAAGTAGACAGGCCACTCCAGCCTCTCCCTCATAGAGGGAGCTGCTAACTGCCCTGCTCTCAGGTTCTTCTACCCTTCCCGTCAACACTCAGTGAAGCCTGCTTGCCAAGCCTGGCTTAGGCAGAGGCTGTGTGGGGGGCAGGAGTCGGGGGGAGAGGGGGGTGTCCGAGGAGTTAGAGCAAGGTCACTAATGGGGCTGAGTTTCTCACCAGAACCCTCCTCTAAGAGCTCATCGATTATTCATGGCCATTTAGAGGTCTAACTTCCTTCCAAGGGAGGGAGCGTGACGGCCAGACCCGGAGAGGAAGCCTGGGGACAGAACCCCAGACAAAGTCCCCATCATCGAGGACTCCACAGGCTGAGGGCAGCCTCCAGGGAATGGGGAGTGGGCAGCTGCCCGGGCCAGGCCACCTTGCAGCCTCCCCAGTGGGCACACTCCGAGGCCAGCCCTCCTCCTGCTGGCAGATGTGTTCATCCACTAAATAATTTACACGCTCCAGGAAATGGACCGCAGAGATGCCAAAGCCATTAGAGGCCCCGCTGATGGGGGACGGGGACACAGGCTAGAAGAAAACACGAAAGAGCCGCCCGTCCCCGGCCTCTGAAGGCTTTGGGGTTGCCAGGCGCAATCAAACCCGCTTCTCATCTGAGTTCACCACAGCCCCCGCAGGCAGTTTATAGTGACCTGCATTTTCCTGGTGAGGAAAACAAGGCTCAGAGAGGGTGAGGGACTCATTACAAGGCCTCACTACATGATTACATTAAAGCCCGGTCTTCTGGTCATTGAGTACATCCTTTATGCAGAGGGATTTCACTAAGAAAATAAGAGCCTGTTTCCTCTTTTTCAATTATTACTATTATCCTCAGGTTGGCTCCTGGTGAGACCAGATCCTTCATTTCTACCTTCTTGCAGCTGTCTATACCTGGGCCCAGGAACTCCAACCCTTTCTGGGCCCACTGGAGGGGCTACAGTCTTTTGGGACCCAGTTGTTATAACACTGAGAGTGCACATGCGTGTGTGCTAAGTCACTACAGTCATGTCTGACTCTCTGGGACCCCGTGAACTGTAGCCCAAGAGGCTCCTCTGTCCGTGGAATTCTCCAGGCCAGGCTACTGGAGTCAGTTGCCATTCCCTTCACTAGGGGTCTTCCCAACCCAGGGATTGAACACAGATCTCCTGCATTGCAGGCAGATTCTTCACCATCTGAGCCACCAAGGAAGCCCAAGAATGCACAAGTTATGACCAAGTGTGTCCACGGAGAGCCTGAGCTCCAGAGAAAAGGAGGACCTGCCCAGGATCTCATGGAAAGAAAGAGAAGGGAATCCAGCAGCCAGGACTTCAAATTCCAGCTCACTTTCTTTTTCGGATGCTGCCTCTGATGTCAGAACCTAGGTGTGACCTCTAGTCTGCTGTCTAAAACACCCAATGTAGAAAGACAGCCAGTTGTGTTTCTGCCCAAGGGGGCAACGGCTAGGACCTCTGTGTCTCCAAGGAGCCCAAGAATATCACCTCCTCCCAGTGCCCCACGCAAAACCAGGGCAGCAGGGGCAGTCCTTAGTTGGATAATAAAAACAATGCTCTGGCTGAAAAGCAAGCTCTCTGTCTGACCGACACGAGGGAAATTAAACGAACTCCACAGTGGATGCAGGCAAACGCAGGCTGCGGAGACACGCCCCAGGTTCATCGATCATTTCTCAGAAACTAGGTCAGTGCTGGAGAAGAATGGTGGGTGTGCACTTATGTGAGCTGCCTCTGTCTGCTGCCTCCGGAGGCTCAGCTATCCCAAAGTTCTGTGTTAGTTTCTAGGGCTGTTTAGCCAAGGACCACAAACTTGGGCCCTGAAAAACACAAGAGTTTCTCATCTCACAGTTCTGAAGACAGGAAGTTCAAAATCTCTTACTCTGAAGGTTTTGGAAGATCTTTTCCTGGCCCCAGCTTCTGGTAGCCCCCAGGACGCTCCTCCATTTATGGCAGCAAAACTCCAATCTCTCCCTCCTCTTCCCGTGGCCATCTTCCCTGTGTCTCAGTGTTTAAATCTCCCTCTTTTGATAAGGGCATCACATATGGGTGAGGGTTGTAGTCCCTGGTGGCTCAGATGGTAAAGAATCTGCCTGTGATGCAGGAGACCCAGCTTCAGTCCCTGGGTCGGGAAGATCCCCTGGAAAGTAATGGCTACCCACTCCAATATGCCTGCCTGGAAAATTCCATCGACAGAAGAATGTGGTGGGCTACAGCCCATGGGGTCACAGAGGAATCGGACATGTCTGAGCAACTAAGCACCTTAGCACCCACCTACTCCTGAGTGACCTTGACTCAGCTAATGACATCAGCAAGGACTTTGCTTCCAAATTCAGCCACTACTCAAAAGGAGTGGAAGTTTGGGCTTCAGGACTCTTGCCTGGAGAATCCCATGGGTGGAGGAGCCTGGTAGGCTGCGGTCCATGGGTCGCTAAGAGTCGGACACGACTGAGCGACTTCCCTTTCAATTTTCACTTTCATGCATTGGAGAAGGAAATGGCAACCCACTCCAGTGTTCTTGCCTGGAGAATCCTGGGGACGGGGGAGCCTGGTGGGCTGCCGTCTATGGGGTCACGCAGAGTCGGACACGACTGAAGCGACTTAGCAGTAGCAGCAGTATCTTTCTGAGCAAAATAATTTAAACTATAACACCACACCAGGTGGAAGAATGTTGATTTTAAGGGTTGTGCAAGAATCAGTTAACCCAGGTCTCCTTTTTGCACTGCCAGGGGCCACAGTACCCTGTTTGTAGCAGCAGCCTTCCAGCTAAGGGGTGCAGAGAATGAAGGAACAACAGGCAGAGTCTAGAGCAACCACAGGATCAAAGTTATCTCATCATCAGCTGCTTCTAAGAACTCTGTTGGCACACATCTTACTCATGCAAAGTTTGATAAGGTTTTTCTTGTCCTCAGAATCCAAATGATGACATTCTTTCAATTCAATAAATATTTACTGAGAAACTAATCTGCGACGGCCCCTTGGCCGGGGAGGAGGGGGTGAGGGTGGGGAGGCGAGGTCTAGAAATACAGGAGTTATTTAGTTCTCCCCACCCTCATGCAGAGCTTCAACTCTGGTGGCAGAGCATTTGAGTCAATGGGCAATTATCCTGTTGGGTGATAAATGCTGTAATAAATGGTGTCCCGAATGCCACAGGGTAGAAAATGACAACAAGCTGATCTCCAAGTTATCTTCATCACTCACCTGACCAAGCTCTCCATCCACCCAAAATAGATGTCTTGCCTCCAGTAAATACACACAAATCCGGGTTTTCTTTTGACAATAACAGGTGGCTCACTGAGGAATCGTATGGTACTCCGGATGGGTAATGAGGCTTGAAAGCTCTCCATCAGAGTCTTCAGCATTTCACACCATGGAGCCAGAGATGAAAGGGGAGAGTTCAAGCCAAGTGGCCTATGGTGGCCATGAAAACCACCCAAGCAACACAACCTTATGGTGCTCTCTTCCCTCTTGGTCACAGCAGGTTCTGGTACTACTAAGAAATTGAAAGCTCTGAAAATGCTTCTATTATTTAAAGCAAACAACCCCCAGGGCACAAGAGGACAGGACCCTAGAGGTGACTAAAATGGAGCCTTGGTTTTGAGATTCCATGTCATCGTGTAGGGAAGGACCGCGTATAGTAGAGCCCTGGCAATGCCACCCAGGTGACAGCTGCAGCCATGGTCATGTGCGGCAGCCCATCCTATAGGTATTCTTATAGGAGATGACAGCTTTCCTACCACACAGCCTGTATCCCATGGGAGGCGAGGAGCAGCTGGTCAACCACAAGAGGACTTTGATGTCAATATCAATTCTCTAGACCATGAATAGTCATTTCACCAAAAGGGAAACAAAGAGCCAATAAGCGCACGGAAAATGTTCAGTCTATCTCAAACTCAAGGAAATGTGATTTAAAGTAGCAATGGATTATTAATTTGTTTTTATTGAAACAGCAAAAAAGTATGATGATACTCAGTACAAAATGATGCAATGGAATGAGTAGTATCATTCATTTATGAGAGAGAAAAACTTAGAACACTCATTCTGGCAAAAGAAGAAATTTGACAACATATACCCAAACTCTTCAAAAATGTAAAGCTTCATCTCCCCTCTCACAAGCTATCTTAAAGAAATAATATGGAAAGGTGGTACTCGTAGAGTAACTTAAGAGAGAACAAAATAGGGAACAACATAAATATCCAACAACATGGGAAGCAATAAATAAATAATAGTACCTTCAGAAGATGAAATATAAAGCCATTAACAATTATATTTTGAGACATTCTTTTCTTTAAGAGTAGTTTTTAAATTTTTGTTATTATTTTTGGTTGTGCTGGTCTTCACTGCTGTGAATGGGCTTTCTCTTTGTGGCGTCTGGTGAGCAGGGTCTACTTTTCATTGCGGTGCAGAGGCACCTCATTGTGATGGCTTTTCTTGTTTCCCATCACAGGCTCTAGGGTGCATGAGGTCTTCAGTAATAGCGGCACGTGGGCTTCATTGCTCCCCAGCAAATGGAATCTTCCCAGACCAGGGACTATATCCATGTTCACCAAAAGGAAAACAAAGAGCCAATAAGTGCATGGAAAATGTTCACTCTATCTCAAACTCAAGGAAATGTGATTTAAAGTAGCAATGGGTTATTAACTTGTATTTATTGAAATAGCAAAAAAGTATGATGATACTCATTGGCAAGTGGATTCTTATCCATTGTTCCACCAGGGAAGTCTGAGAAAGTTTATAAGTGAGGAAATATTTATGTTAAAAGAGAAAGTAGAAAGAACAACCCAAAATTATATGTCCCATTTAATATTAACTATGTAAATATGGATTTTTAAAAGACTGGAAAGAAACATTAAAACAGTAGCAGTGACTGTGTCTGTGGGTTGGATTGTACATTAGATGAATTTTTTTCTATTCTATAATTTCCAAATTTTTATTAATAATTATAGATTGTTGTTCCAGTTAGCAAAATATAATCATTTAACTTGTTTTAAAATACATGTGCTCAGTCACTCAGACATGTCCGATTCTTTGTGACTCTGTGGACTGTAGCTCACCAGGCTTCTCTGTCCATAGAATTTTCCAGGCAAGCATATTGGAGTGGGCTGTCATGGCCTTCTCCAGGGGATCTTCTCAACCTGTGTCTCTGGCGTCTCCTGCGTTGGTAGATAAATTCTTTACCACTGCAGCACCTGGGAAGCCTCACTTAAAATATATACATGTACGTTATTATGTTTAAGTACTCTGACAGGACTGTGTTAGAAGCCAAATAAAGAGTATTTCTGTAGGTAGAAGAGAAGCTAGTTGTTATTCTTTGAAGTTTGCATTCAATATACCAGACTTCTTTGTATTAAATCATTGATTGGCATCACCATTTTTCTAAATGTTGCTGAATCAGGATCAACCAAAATACTGCTTATTTTTAAGGCCCAGCTCAAGTTTCACCTCTTACTGGAAGATGCCATGAGAACTTGGTCCACAGAATCTTCGTCCTCCTTGCAGACGTTTGGGATGTGACCTTCCACACAGTTCAACGAGGCCCTGTCATCTGTGTCTCCACTCTGTGTGTCTGCATGCATGCTTCCTCCCTAAGCTAGATCTCATACTCTTGGTAACAGATAGCTATATCAGTTAGCTATAGCTACATAATAAACCACTCTAAACTTGGTGACTCAAAATCACAAATATATGAATTTCTTGGGATGCGAGCTAGAGTTAGTTAGTTTTTCTTGGCTGAGTTCACTCATACATCCATGGTAAGCACCAGGTTAATTAACCGATCTAGAGAGGCCTGAGTTGTTATACCTTATCTCTCCTCCATGTCACCTCTTAATCTCCAACAGGTTAACCTGGGCATTTGCTCATGGAGGAAGCAAGATTCAGAGATAGCACACGGAAATGCACAGGCCCTTTTGAGGCCTGGGCTCAGAACTGGCATACTATCACTTCTGCTGCATCTTATTGGCTAAAGCAAATCACAAGGCAGGCCTAGATTCAAGAAGTGGGGAAATAGGCCCCACTTCTTAATGAGAAGAGTTGGGAAGTTGCATTACTTGGATGTAGGGAGGAAATCATTGGGGCCACTGTTACCATAGAGATTTCTTTTTTTTTTCAGTTTTATATTGTGCCTAGTGACTTATCTCATGTATAACATGTGCATCAACCATTTTACTTATTGCTAACAGTTCCAACCCCACTTTTTTTTGTTTTGTTATTTTTTTTTTTTTTTTGCTCTGTTCTGAATCACAGGAGGTTGGAAGCCTGGAAACTCTATGCAAGCCCAGATTCCCTTGCCAGATGGCTACAGATTTAGTCCTGCCAATGGGAGGCACTGCCAGGAGATTGAAAGGCAGGACGAAGAGAGAAACCATTATGGTTTTCTTACTTTTGCTTCTAGTGGCAGCAAGAGAAGCATCAGATAGCTGATGGGCTATAGGATTTCTGGTCAGATAACACAGCTCCATGAAGGGAGGAGAAGAGGACGACAGAGGACAAGATGGTTGGATGGCATCACCGACTCGACATGAGTTTGTCCATGGGGTCTCAAAGAGCCAGATAGGACTGAGCAAATGCACAACAAACTGGTCGTTACAGGTGGTGGGGGATGGGCCAGCAGCAAGACAGTGGTCTTGGCAGTGTGGCACCTGAGGGTCTGACCCTGGAGAAGTCAGTTCTGTTCTGACTCAGAACAGAAGCAGGTGATGGTGGTCTCCAAGGTCCAAAGGCAGTAGGCTCCTGGCTTCTGCACTAGGGCCAGCAGTCACTCTAGCAGCTCAGCACTAATTGTCATGGGCTCTGGGCAGCTAGCTCTCAAAATCGGCAACCCAGGTTTGGTTATCGGGGTTGAGTAGAACATGATGAATAGCTGTATAGGGATAAAACAGTTATTTAAATTGTTACCTCAGTTGTCTATGATGAAGTGCTCAGAGATGAAGATGTTGGTGGAGCTGGAAATAATAATTATGACATTTTACAACATACGTACATCAAGTCATGATCAACTTAGTGCTGTGTGTCAGTTATATTACAAAAAAACTGAAAAAATAATTTTTAATTAAAAAGTAGTGAAGTTAGTGGAAGAAAGGGAAGGAGAGAGGGGAGGCAAAGGATGGGAGGTTGGAAGGAGGAAAAGAAAGATTAGAAAAGTTGAATGGGTGGGAAGATGCTGTTTCTGACTCTATTCAAGAGTTTATGTGATAATGACAAGATCATACTTAAATACTTAGCTCAAGACACAACCTGAAAACCAAAAAGCTTCTATGTCAGCCCTAAAAGAATCTCCAATTTCTTACATACTCAGGGTAAGGATATAAGACACAGATGAAAATCACACCCAAAATTTAATCCTACAATTTGCAGAATTACAATATAAATGGAATTCAAAGCCTTGCCAGGTATATGACATTGATTGGGAAAGAGTGAAATTCTGAATGTTAGAACAAGTAAATTTAGATGGCTTTAGATAAATGTGAGAATCTATATTCAGCAAATACTCTTGGGACTTTTTTTTTTTTTTTTTTTGGTATAAGCACCCTGTCCTTCCATCTGTGAGCAAACCTTATAATACAAAATGACTATCAAGAGATAATACAAAAAATAATTATAAAGTGATAGATTCAGATCTTCACAAGAAAAGACTCAAATTGTGTAAAGGGCAGACTGAGCAATAAATAAGTCACTGAATCTGTTTAAGCTCTAATACTTTGGCCACCTGATGCGAAGAACTGACTCATTAGAAAAGACCCTGACGCTAGGAAAGATTGAAGGCAGGAGGAGAAGGGGTCGACAGACGATGAGATGGTTGGATGACCCCATCGACTCAGTGGATATGAGTTTGAGCAAACTCTGGGAGATGGTGAAGGATAGGGAAGCTTGGCGTGATGCAGTCCATGGGGTTGCAAAGATTCGGACATGACTGAGCGACTGAACAATCCAACCTCCTTAGTTACAGTTATGTAAACTGAGTCCCAGAGAAGCTGTGTTTAGAATTCTGACCCCTTCCCATCATATTCTCCAAATGAAGGGAAGATGAGTATTTGCAGGTTCAAGTTGAAGATTACTGGGTCCCCTCAGGGAAGGTTCTCTGTTGTTCATTTGGTAGAGTTCCCTCCTAACAAATATTCCTTAGGAATATGACCTTAGCTTGTCAAAAGTCAAGCTGTAGATTGTAACTGCTACAATCTATTAACATATATTCCTGTCTGGCTTTCTAAAGATTTTTCAAAGCTTACAAATTCTGATATAGAGAATTCCCTGGAGGTCCAGTGGTTAGGACTCCATGCTTCCACTGCAGTGAGGGGGCACTGGTTCTAATTCTGGTTAAGGAACTAAGATCCTACAAGCCACGTGGCACAGCAAAAAAAAAAAAGATAAATTCTGATATATGCCCTTAGAGGGTGGACAATCGCTCTCTGTGGAGAATTACATCACTCAAATTAAACTTTCACGGGGAAAGTTGGCCTTGACCATGCAGATGCTTCAGGAACTGTTATCTGGGTAAAAGCATATGTTTTCTCAACTATCTCCCTGGCATGCCATCCTCCACATGATGCTAAATGTTCACTCTTTGTTTTTATTTTCTCAGACTCCGGATATTTTCCATGGCAATACGGGGTAGTAATCTTAGCCAGTGCTGAACTGGACACCACTCACTTAACTAACAATCTTCCTGTACCAAGAAGCTGCTGGCGTTTCATACTTCCATATCAAAGCATGGAGGTTCATAGAGCCACATTCCACGTGTGGTGTGTTGTGTAACAGTTTCCAGTTTCACACTATTTAAGTATGAAGACAATTTGGGGTCAGTCTTAAAAGCCTGTTGTTCTAGCCTGAGTCCCAGAGTACCAAGGTATTTTTGCCTTATCCTTTGGAAAGTTAACACCCAATGGAACTTCATTTACCCTAGGCCGTCAGTGACTTACTTGAAGTATTAAGTCTGTGTTAGGTCTGGGAAGAAGCTTAGAAGTGAAGTATCGTCACAGCCATGAAATACACCCACTTGCCACTGAACAGGGCTAGGTACTATCTCCTGAGCTTCTAAGGGTCTTTTATAGCATCGTGAAATTAACCTTCCGAGTAAAGAAAGTATGAGCTTTATGGTTAAAGGATCGATATTCAGATCTGGTTTAGACCATTTGTTAACCCTGTGGCCACAATCTACTTACAGAATCTCAGTTTCCTTGGAAGGATGGTAATGTCTGTTTGAAGGGCTGTTGCGAAGAAGAAATAGTGTAGATAAGAACCTACTAGAAGGATGCTGCATTAACAACTACACAAAGGGTCAGAAGTGACATATATACACTGCTGCTACTGCTGCTGCTGCTAAGTCGCTTCAGTCGTGTCCGACTCTGTGCGACCCCATAGACCGCAGCCCACCAGGCTCCCCCGTCCCTGGGATTCTCCAGGCAAGAACACTGGAGTGTGTTGCCATTTCCTTCTCCAATGCATGAAAGTGAAAAGTGAAAGGGAAGTCGCTCAGTCGTTTCCAACTCTTCGAGACCCCGTGGACTGCAGCCTAACAGGCTCCTCCACCCATGGGATTTTCCAGGCAAGAGTACTGGAGCAGGTTGCCATTGCCTTCTCCATATATACAGTACTATATATAAAATAGATAACCAGTGAGAAGCTACTGTATAGCCCAGGGAGCTCTACTCAATGCTCTGTGACAACCTAAATGAGAAGGAAATCCAAAAAAGAGGGCATGTATGTAAACATATGGCTGATTCCCTTTGCTGTAGAGCAGAAAATAACACATTATAAAGCAACTCTACTCCAATAGAAACTTTTTTTTTTAAGTATTACTTTATTTTGTAAAGACTATGAATGTATGTCTGTCACAGCTTGTCTCCAAAAATGGGCCCTAATGGATCACTCTCTCCTACATTAGAACACTTATAGGCCCGGCCACAGAGAATGTGGATTGACTCTGTGGATTACTTTAGGCTACAAAATATTCCAAAATGACCCTGCAAGATTCTGCTTTTATGCTCTTGGAAGTCAGCCACTGTTTAAGAAGCCTAATTGCTCTCCTGAAGAAAACGGCCATGTTGAGAGGTTCTTGAGGATGAGATGCTACGTGGAGAGAGAGACCACGTAAGGACAAGCCACTAAAGTGTGCAGGAGAAAGAAGCCATCTTGGAGACTTCATTCCAGGAAAGTTCCCAGCAGATCCTACTGCTGGATACAATCTTATTCCAATCTCATGAGAGACCCAAAATGAAAGTGAAAGTTTAGTCGCTCAGTCATGTCCGACTCTTTGTGACCCCATGGACTGTAGCCCACCAGGCTTCTCCATCCACGGGATTTTCCAGGAAAGAATACTGGAGTGGGTTGCTATTTCCTTCCCCAGAGGATCTTCCCAAGCCAGGGATCAAACCCAGGTCTCCCACATTGTAGGCAGACGCTTGACCCTCTGAGCCATCAGGGAAGTCCTGAGAGACCCAAAGCAGTCCACAAAAGACCGACCCAATTGCCTACAGAGCTGCCCATAGCATCAGAAGAGATTATATGTGTCCTCAGTCGCCCCAGTCGTGTCTGACTCTTTGCGACCCCATGGACTGTAACCCGCCAGCCTCCTCTGCCCATGGGATTCTCCAGGCAAGAGTACTGGAGTGGGTTGCCAAGCCCTCCTCCAGGGAATCTTCCCAACCCAGGTTCTTTACCACTAGCGCCCCCCCTGGGAAAATGCTAAACTGGGGGGGTAGTTCCTCACACACAATAGATAGCAAGAGTGATCTTGGACCCTTCCATTCTACTGTACACTTCCTAGAAGCAGGGATTATGTCCTTTAACATCTTTAGATTCCAGCACATGGCATAGAATTGACCAAAAGTAAGTATGAAATAAATGTATGCTGAGTAAATTAGTAATGGAATGAAATTAATCTTCTCAACCCTTTCCTTTTTCAGTGAGTGGAACAGCCCACAAGGAAGAATTAGTAACTCTCCAATAACTAGATTCCTAAAATACCTCTTTATGATGTCTCCTCTCTAATTCCTCCACCACTCCAATCAGCATTGCTTCCCTCCTGAAGGGTTATTCGTACCATCTCTTAACTCTGAGTCTAAAGCCTTCTTCCCACAAACATCCTCCAGGTGGGCTCCAGAGTATGTTTTCCCAAGCAGTCTGACTAGCTCCTTCAGACAATGGCTCTCAAAGTTCTGCAGGGTGAATTCCAAGGAATGTAGCCTACAGGCAATCTGCTCATTTCACTCCTGATACCACACCCCAAATACCCCTAAATTCCAGCTGGGCCAAATGGCTTGGCATTCCCTGAATCTACCAGGTCGCACATATGCTTCTCCTCTCACCGTATTCTCACTGCTCCCCTCACTCTGGCCACCACGAATCCACCTATCCCTGGCTTTCTCCAACTTCCACATCAAGACTCAGCTTGCTCAGTGTTCCAACTCCTCAGAAGCATTTCTGACACCTTCTAGTCTTTTTTGTTCTGAAAAGCTTGGATCTAATCTAAACCCCTGGAGAAGGAAATGGCAACCCACTCCAGTGTTCTTGCCTGGATAATTCCATGAATGGAGGAAGATGGCGGGCTACAGTCCATGGGGTTGCAAAGAGTCAGACACAACTGAGCTTGTACATCTGCACACATTCTAAACCCTATCACTATATACTGTACTTGTTTATTTACTTTAATCTCTCTCCCACCAGGTGCGTGCACCCTTGTATAACCTCTGTGTCCTTCCACAAAGTCTGACACTTAGTTGGTACTCAATACTATTGAATGCATGGGTGGATACATGGATGGATGGCTGCCTAACTGTAGTTTTCTTTTACTGAAAAAGAATTACTTCTTACCCACCCCATCCCCTCACCAGACTAGATTTTTTTCTCAATCCTGCAAATTAGTAGCTATTATTGCTTCTATCAGCCACAGTTTCGGAAATGTAAAGATTAATACTCATGATGAGCAGCAAATGTTTCATCCTTAAGGTGCCACAGGAATAACATTTGTTAATTTGTATTTGCATTTGAAATTGAAACACAAATTGGCACAAGAACTATTACACATCCCGGCTAATTAATGTTCTAAAAATGAATTATGCAAATCAACCTCAACAGGCCTCAGAAGCTCTTTCCATGTATAATGAACAACGTGGAACATGAACCTTGTTTAGGGGCTGATTCTGGTGAGACTGTAGAGTGGAAAAAAGCCTGGCTTGGGAATCAGACTTAGCTCATTCTGTCATTCATCACAAGGTGGCAATCTCCCTGGACCTCAGTTTCTTCATCTGTTAATTGGGAATGAGGATGCCTACCTGAAGGGATGAAAGAAGGCTCTCTTCCAAGGTTCTTGACCCCAAGCAGTTACCTCTAGATGGTGGTTTTCTTGGTTCTTTGGTTTTGTGATGCTGCATCCTAAATCAACCCTGAAGGACTGATGCTGAAAACAAAGCTCCAATACTTTGGCCACCTGATGTGAAGAGCTGACTCATTGGAAAAAACCCTGACACTGGGAAAGATTGAAGGCAAGAAGGGGCCCACAGAAGATGAGATGGTTGGATGGCATCACCGACTCAGTGGACATTCGTTCAAACACTGGGAGATGGTGAAGGACAGGGAAGCCTGGTGTGCTGCAGTCCATGAGATCACAAAGAGTCAGACACAATTTGGTGACTAAACAGTGAACAACATCCTCCTCTCACACGGCCCCCTCCCTGCCTCCTTTGCAAACACCAAGTCTCACTGCAAATGCGACTCCGCTCTGCTCATCCTTGAAATGGAGGCTACCACACCATGTGCGTGTTTCCATTTCCCTTACTAGGAATCTGCTGGATGGACAATGTAACATCTAGTTTGACCAGGGAGCATTCCTCAGACCTTGAGAATGGAATGTCAGAACAGCTGGGGGAGGTCACGGTGACTGATTAGGTAGCCAGGCGGACAGCAGCGAGATTCTGGGCAGCTGTCTGTGTGGTCTGTGGCAATGCTCTGATAACCTATCATCCTGACCATTTGGGGTCTCCTGATTTGGCTGGGCCTAGACCAGCACCAGCAAACCCATCTGCTGGGTATGACGCCACAGCGCGGACTGGCGCTGCTTTGCCAGTAGCACTTGTGGGTATCAACTAGAGTCCATCTGTAGCCTGCTGCAGGCAGTGCCAGCGGTTATGTGATGATTTGAAGTCATACAGTGACGGGTCTCCAGGAGCCCAGTGAGGAGGGCATTGAAAGCTGAAGGCTGAAACAAACAGGACCAAATGTGACCGTCAGGGCAAAACAAGGGCTGACCAGGAAGACTGGCTGGTCAGCGTAGTCCCAGGGTCATCAGCATGTTGCTATTTCCCTCGTGTTTCCACTGTACACAAAGTGAAGGAGGTGCCCGATTCGGGCCAGCTCTCTTCTGAAGCCATTATTGCAACACCCGGTGACCAGCCTGACCTGGACAAATGGAGTCCCCAGGAGAAGGTGGCACCCACAGCACAGTCACCCTAACAGTTCCTCCAGCCAGCACCCCTCTTCCTAGCTAGAAAGATTTCCCAATCCCCTAGCAATTAAAAGGAACATCACATACCAGGGACACATTGCAGGTAGCTGGGTCTCCCTATGGATGCTCTGCTATGTATGCTCAATTGTGTCCAGTTCTTTCTGAGCCCTGTAGACTATAGCCCACCAGGCTCTTCTGTCCATGGGATTCTCCAGGCAAGAATACTGGAGTGGGTTGCCATTTCCTCCTCCAGGGAATCTTCCTGACCCAGGGAACGAATCCACATCTCTTGCATCTACTGCATTGGCAAGCAGATTCTTTACCACTAGCACCACCTGGGTCTTCCTAGGGACCCTGATATAGACAGGTGCCAGCATCTTCATCTCTCAAGTGGAGAGGATTGGTTCCTTTCTATTTATTCTATTGATTGAAAAGTCCGAGTGATAGGACCTCATTCAGATATTATTTGAATAGTAGTAACAGAACCAACAGAAACAGCATTTTCTTGGGCTCCAAAATCACTGCAGATGGTGACTGCAGCCATGAAATTAAAAGATGCTTGTTTCTTGGAAGCAAAGCTATGACTAACCTAGCAGCATATTAAAAAGCAGAGGCATGACTTTGCCAGCAAAGGTCCGTCTAGTCAAGCTATGGTTTTTCCAGGAGTCATGTATGGATGTGAGAGTTGAAGTATAAAGAGAGCTGAGCACTAAAGAATCGATGCTTTTGAACTGTGCTGTTGAAGAAGACTCTTAAGAGTCCCTTGGACAGCAAGGAGATCAAACCAGTCAATCCTAAAGGAAATCAGTCCTGAATAATCATTGGAAGAACTGATGTTAAAACTGAAACTCCAATACTTTGGCCATCTGATGCGAAGAACTGACTCATTGGAAAAGACCCTGATGCTGGGAAAGATTGAAAGCAGGAGGAGATGGGAATGACAAAGAATGAGATGGTTGGATGGCATCACCGACTCAACAGACATGAGTTTGAGCAAGCTACAGGAGATAGCGATGGACAGGGAAGCCTGACATGCTGCCGTCTGTGGGGTCGCAAAGTCAGACACGACTGAGTGACTGAACTGAACTGACTGAACAGAATCAAGATAAAACCCATGTGTTCTTGATCTCAGGGATGGTCCCATCTGATGGAGAGGGCTGACCTCTCCCCCACCCCCACCCCGCCAGCCCAACTCACTCTAGTTCCATGTCTCAGACACATAAAGAATAGAAAAGCTGTGGGGTTTTCTGTACTGTAGAGTGGGAACTAGCTCTGAACTGAAGTATTTACTTACAGCAGAGGCTGTAAAGGAAAATAAGAAAGTTTTCTAAATTTGTCCCTAAAACATTTATAGTCGCTGCCATGTCATTTCACACATCAGTTTAGATGTAGGATAATGAAGCTACAAGACCATCTGCTTCCAAGCCAGACATCCCAGCTTGTGTGACCTTGGACTAGTCCTTGTATCAATCATTAAGTGCCCGTTTCCTCAACCGCAAAATGAGATTTATATCTACAGCAGAGGGCTGTGTGTTAATCAGAAAGGCATCCAGAGTAGCTGCTAAAAGTAGAAGATCCGAAGGCATATTACCAGGATTTGGATCCACACGTCAGCTCTCTCCAGCTGGGCGGCTTAAGCAAGTCATTTCACAGTGTTTCAGTCTCCTTCACAGAAAACCAAGTAATAATCATACCACCTCTTAGGATCAGCAAGAGTATTAAGTGAATCTGCCAGGGTCTGAATGTCTATGTCCCCCCCACATTCACATGTTGAAATCCTAACCCCCAAAGTCAATGATATTTGTAGTTGGGGCCTTTGGGAGGTGCTTAAGCCAAGGAGGGTGGATGGAGCCTTCATGAAGGGGATATGTGCCCTTTTAAAAGAGATGCCCTAGCCCTTCCCCAGAGTTCCCTTACCCCTTTTACCATGTAAGGACACATCCAGAAATCCACTGTCTGCAATCTGGAAAAGAGACCTCACCTGATCTTGCTGGCACCCTGATTTCCAACTTTCAATCTCCAGAACTGTGAGCAATTCATTTCTGCTGTTTATAAGCCCCCCGGTCTGTGGTAGTTATTATAGCCACCAGGGTGGACTAAGACACAGCTAATACACGGGCATAGAGCCTGGTGCCTGGGAGGCTCTCACATGTTGCTGTTGGGATCCTTGATGTCTTCAGTCACTCATTAGCATTTTTTCTGTGCTGGGTCTTTCCAGAGGCACTCTAACACAGAGGGGAATTGAACACCATCCCCAAGGGGCTCACTGTCCACCAGACAAGAAGGTCAAACACACAAGCAATTGCAGCAGTGTGACAGGCTCTAGAAGACGCCTGACCCAGCCTAGAGAATTCCAGAAAAGGCATCACCTGTGGAGAGTCTTGAAGGATAGCAAAAAATATCCAGTGAGGTGAAAGTGCATCCAGGGAGTGGGACCTCACTATGCAAGGACACGGAGGTGAGAAACTGGACGTAGCATCTGCAGAGAGCAGAGTGTGTCAGTGGGACAGGTGGCGGGGGAGGGCAATGTGGGGTCTGGCTCTAAGAAGGCTTTGTCTCAAGTGACTGCGAGTTAAGACTTCGGTTTTTAAAAAATCTCCCGAGGACCGGCTCTGAGAATTTAGATTAATTTCCCAATTTGTAAAATTAGAGTATTACAGGAGATGCTTGCTGAGATCCCTCTGAGCTCTGAAGCAATTTAATTCTCACCAGATTGCAACCTCCCTGGAGGCAAAGTGTGTCCTGTTCTTTTGCCTCCGCTGGCCCACCTCAGCGGGGGCCAGGTTTATGCCCAAGAAGCACCTTTTCTGCTGTTTGAATGTTCTAGTCTTTTTTATCTCTGAAATTTCTCATTTTAATCCTTCACAAACAGATTCCAGAAGGCATGTATTTACAAAACTTAGCCGCCCTGGATCTTTATTTTATTTGTTTCTGCATTAAGACAAAACAACAGTGTCTGTACACATGATGTCAAGGATTTTAAAATTTGAAACCAAATGTGACCATCACCTGAATTGTCTCATTCAGAGGATGCTAGGGTCTGGGAGCCTCTGGGAGGAAGAAAACCCAGGACTCTCCAGGGTAGACGATCAGGGAACAGGAGAGACCGGCTTCCAGCCCTAGCTTCTGAGCCTGAGCAAATTAGCCGAAAAAACTGATCTCCATGGCAACAGGAAATTTGTTTCTTAAAGAAGGTTAGAAATAATGCCTTTGGAAGAAACTCCGTGGCAGATAGAATATTCTCAGATTACACAGAAACGGTGTCTATGCCAACAAAATGACGGGCCAGGTGGCTCCATTATCTGGATAATTTAGGCCTGAACCAGTGATTTGTAAAAGAATAGGTGGCTTTTAAGACCTGAAGAATGGAATGTGACAGGTATGGCCAAAGCACAGGTGAGCTGTCTCTCTGGAGTTTTCTCTGCTGATCTGGGACCCAGAACAGGACTCTCAGGTCCAGGCTGTGAGCATCTGCCAGGTACTTCCCAAGACGGAATGAAAAGTGTGTGACATTGTTAGATGCATGGCCAGGAAGTCACGAGCAGTGGTGGTGCCCCAGGCGGAGAGAAACCAGAATCTTAGGTGAATCAGGGGCTAGGCCAATTCTGGCAAAAGTGGCCAAACACCTTCTTTTTTTTTTTTTTTTTTTGGCCCAAATAGAAACAGCCAAGATCCCAAAATCCTCCTGCCCTATTTCTCTCCAACAGTTCTCCTTTTTCTACATATTAGCCTTCTTTCCTCTCTACCGCCTTTATTCCATCCCTCCTGGAAAGATGGAAAGCCATTTGGGAGCTTGAAACCCGTTTCACTTGGGTCAGTTTTTCAGAGGAGACAGCAAAGCGTGGACCGATGCCGGAGATAGGCTGCTCAGATTCCAGTTCTTTCCGGGCTTCAGTTCCTCATCTGTAAAAAGGGTATGTATATAGGTGACTTCCTATACTGGCATTGGGGTGAGGATCAAATGAGTTAACATCTGTAAACATGACACGTGGCAAGAGCTACATAGGCATGTGATAAACCCCCAAAGCATTTAAAAATACTGAAGCCACAGCAAAAATCACACTAGACTCTCAGACGCAGAGGCACCCTGGTAATTCCTGGGTTGAGGAATCCCTTTCACTGGGGATCATTAAAGAATTACAGATGATGGGCAATGTCGCATGCCATCCTGTTTCCCTGTTACACAGACGAGAAACTGATGCCCAGAGATGGAAGGCAGTATGGCATCCCAGGTGTCCCCAAGAGTTTTGGGAAAGAGATTTGCCATCTTCCAGGCAATGCCAAAGGGATGCTGGGGCCACTGCCTGTGGGAGGGCCAGGAGGGTCTCCTAGAAAGCCTGTGTCCCCATCTTTTCCCTGCTAAGGAGCCTCCCCAGACTTCTGCCCAGGGTTAATGTATATTAATAGGTGGTTTCTGAAAAAATTGAATAGAAGGCTTTCCTAGTCATCTGCACTTGGGGCACCGCAGAGGCCAGCCTCAACCCCAGTGGAGTCTCCAGTTCAGAGAGCCTATAAAAGCTCAGGGAAAATCCTGAAGGAACGAAGTCATTGTGTGTGTAACACAATTTATCCCAAGTTTATCTGAACTCAAAGTCCCTCAGAGTCATGCATTTTATGAAATGAATGTTCCTGCAACACATAACACTGAGGACCGTCCACTTCCTGCAGTCAGCGAATAGCAAACACTGACCCCAGGGAGGTGGGAGGTGAAGGGCCATGCGGCGGAGTCGGGGAGCGTGGGGGTCCCCGCATCTCCTGGGTCAGGCCTGCCCAGCAAGGGCTCTGGAAATGTTTGCCTGATATCTTGTCTCCTTTTGGTTTGTGTTTGTTTATTTACCTGCTTGGTGGCTGCTTAATGAATGAAGGTATTCCTCCTGCCAAGATAAGGATTCTCATGGCCCCAGTGTTTTTAGGACCTCAGTGTGTAAATTACATGGCAAAAGAATTCTTTGGTAGTTATATCTGATGATAAATTCCTAGACCACCTAGTTGAGGGGGAGGAGGTAGTCCATGCATCAGCCCTTCCGGTGTCTCATCAGCTCCTGAACCTGGCAGAATCCAGGGCAGGAGCTTTAACAGCCAAGTGGGAATCCAGGCTGTGACACTTGGTAGCTTTGTGAATTGGCCAAGTTATTTAACGATGCTGAGCCAGGTCTTCCATCCTGAAGTCTAATAATATCCAACATGTATCAAACACTTACTGTTTCCCAATAACTGTGTTCACAGCTTTACTCACATTATCTCATTTAAGTCTCATCATTTGAGAGGAGAAAACAGGGGACACAGAAGTTATTTGCAGCAGAGTAAATAACATGCCCACAAAATGTGCAAATCTACCTGTTCTTTAACAAGACAGTACTTGGGCAGTTATCCTAGGGCCCTGCTGGTTGTTGTGAGAAGCCAGCTTTTTGATGTATTGGATCAAAGTGGGGACCAGCAAATGTCCCTTCTTTCCTCTGGGTTCCCACTCCTAGTCTGAGTCCAGAGGAAAAATAACCTTATCTCCCTCCCACCTTTCCTTGTTCCCTTTGCTCCCTATTTTATTCATTCACCAATCCTTTAGTGAAAGCATTCTCCATGTTCCAGACCAGATTTTTTATTAGCTACTGAGCAAATAAAACTGAGCCAGACAGGGCTGTCCCTGCTCTCAGGCAGCTGGGAGTCTTGTCTCAGTTTTGCCATGTTAGCTAATTCCATGGGAACATACATAGAAAAAGAGCCCAGGTCCCACATTTCCATTTTGTTTTGCTGTCATCTGAAGAGAAAACGATTGCTCACTTCTTTTTCTTTTTTAGTATTTTTATTTACTTATTTGGCTGCACTGGGTCTTCACTGAGGCACTGGGTCTTCACTGAGGCACATGGGGTCTTTGATCTTTGTCGTAGCACACAGGCTCTTTCACTTGCGGCATGCAAGATCTAGATCCCTGACCAAGGATTGAACCCTGGCCCCCTGCACTGGGAGCTCAGAGTCAGCTGCTGGACCACTGGGGAAGCCCAAAATCTCTCACTTCTTGAGCACATCAAAAGTCAAGTCACTCTCCTTTCTCTCGCTGAATCATTGCGGCCACCCTTAGAAGGGCATCACTATGTCTACTTTCATATAAAAGCAGATCTGACACCTGAGAGGCTCAGGGGCTCATCTCTTGGCCCCACAAGCAGCCACCTCTAAGCCCCACCACCACCACTTTTTTTGTGTGGACCTGCGCTTCCTCTTGGTGTCGTTTCTCGGGACTGACTTTGCACGTGATGACTCAAAGATTTCTGCAATTTTTTTTCTCCTTTTGGGGAGCTGGGAGAGAATATTTAGTCATTGTTTCCATAATCAGCCCCCATCTCACGAATGGTCACAACCCAAGTCCTGCAGTACCGCTGGGAGGCGGGGGTGATGGGGTCCCTGGCACCGCCTAGTATCCCACCCCCACCACCGACCCCCACCCGGGACGCCAGGCCTTGGTTGGCCGGCTGCCAGCTTTACTGTGGGCTACACAGCTGTTTCCAGCCAAGGTGAGGGCTTCCTCTTAATGGTGTCGTTTACAAGTCCATAAATCGGGATGGAGCCGTTTCCGCCACTGGTCCCACCTCCCTGGGCTCTGGGGTCTCACCCTGCAGACCGGGGCCTCAATCCCGCCCTAAGAGCCCTCCTGTCTCACCAGCCCTGGAGTAGCCCGGTCATAAAGGCCCCCTCCCCTCCGAGGGCAGAGTTCAAAGCTTAGGCTTCCCAGGATCCCGTCCTAAACTGTCAGTCCCGCCCTGCTTTATGACTCCTGCTCCCCCATCCATCGCTCAGCACGAGAACCAAGCCCTGGGGTCTTATCTCCCAGCCGCGGAGATAAAGGCCACAGGGGCTCTGGGAAGCCGCCCACCCGAAGGTGCCTTGGCCCAGGGCTCCCTCTGCTCCCTGGGGTGAGTATAATGAGTTTGAGGAGAGATGGCCTTTTTCAAACCGACAGGGAAGACACTCCTCCCTAGCGCTGGGATTTTCTCTATCTGACCTTCCCAGGGCAACACTTCTAGTGGGAAGGCTGAGGGGACAGCCCTGGATCCCCAGGGGCTCAGGCCTCCCTGGGTACCCCAGGCCAAGGTGATAATGAGGTGAGAGAAGATGGCGGCTTAATGGGCCTGTGCCCGTGAGGAAGGGAAGGAGGGCTTCCCCGGGCCAGGCCCTGCAAGCTGCTCCCACAGGAAAGGGGAGCAGGCCAAGGTCACAAAGAACCTGTGAGAACCCCTCAGGCAGGCACTTACCCGTTTGTTCAAAACAGAAGCAGAGAACCTTCTGTGCGCAGGCCTGTGCTAGGGGCTGTGAGCTCAGCTCAGTGGAGTATTGCTCACCCTCGGAGGTCTAGGTACATGCACTCGAGCAAGGCAGGAGAGTCCTGAAGAACAAACAGGAGTCTGCAGGGCTGAGAAAGGGCTTCCTTGGTAGTTCAGTGGTAAAGAATCCATCTGCAATGCAGGAGACATGGGAGAAGCAGGTTTGATCCCTGAGTCAGGGAGATCCCCTGGAGGAGGAAGAAAACGGCAACCCACTCCAGTGTTCTTGCCAGGAAAATCTCATGGACAGAGGAGCCTCGCAGGCTGCAGTCCACAGGGTCACAAAGAGCTGGACACGACTGAGCGACGACAGACACACACAGGGCTGAGAAAGGGCGTGAAGACAGTTGTAAGAGGAAAGACCCTGTAGGAAAGGCAGGGAGCCTCCAGGGGCTGCCAGTCATGCAGGGGAGAGGGGAGGCCAAAGGCAGGGCCAAGGCAGACCCTCTCTTGACAACCTCATACTCTGAGGGGGAAAGGGGCCATGGGCTGCTGCATCGCTGCCTCCTGGCCTGTGCTGAAACCAGAGACACTGCGCATGGAGCTCTTTCTGGAAGCCAAGTGGGGAAGATCCAGTCCCCTGTGCCCTCCCTGACATGGTCCAGGCCGGGCAACCTGCCCTCACGGACATCAGCCTCGGTACTGGAATGACTAGGAGGAAGTACCAGGGACCCAGGGAGGGAAAAGTCTAGGGCACGGTTCACCTTGCCTGCTGCCAGGACCCAAGCATCTGGTGGTCAACCCTGCCTCTGCACACAGCCCCATGGAGACCACCCTGCTCTCAGGGAGCTTCCAGGGATGGTGACAGTGGGAGTCCTGCTTCTCAACATAAAAACTGAGGCCCAGAAATGTGACAGCAATAACAGCTAATGTCAGGTCACCACTGGTCTATCTGGGGAAGTAGAGATGGCTTCCCTGAAGGGGCAGATGCAGTCTTCGGAACCTCAACATCAGTACCTTCATGCAAAGAAGAGGGAGCCCCTCCCTCTGGGCAGAGTGGGAGGAACTGCTCCCCTCCCCCGGGTGAACAGAGGGTTGAGGAAAGCATGCCGGACTGCAGCCTCCTTGCTTGGGCATCCTTGGGCACCTTGAATTAACGAGAAAAGTAGAGAGGCCTGGGGAGGCTGTAGTCAGGCGGAGGCGTCCATCAGTCCCACTTTGGTGACCCAGCTTACTGGCATCGCCGTGGCCATGGATACCGCACCATCCCTTTATCTGTAGACTAAGGCCGATAACACCTACGCACCAGGCTTAAAGGTCCCGGAGAAGACGGCAAGTCTTATTATTCCAGGGCCTCCAGAACAGAAGATGAAGACTCCCCAGAGCCCTGGATGTTTTCCTTCCTTCCTCACTCAGAGACAGGTCTTAGTTATTTGCTTCCTGCCTCCGTGTAATTACAGTACAAGGGCCTCATCCTCCAGGCCTGTTTTAGCGAAGGAGGAAGGAAGTCGCAGGCCTTTTCGCGGGTTAACTCCCCGCTCAGAGACGCCAGCTGGGAATTTGACTAATCTGTGATTGCAGCCAATAACCCCCGCGTGTTCCAGATCAAGGTCCTGCTCAGGCCAGTCAGGACCGCCCCCATGGCCATTAATCAGCCACTGTTCTCAGGCGCGACCTCCAGGGCACCCATCCTCTCCTGCAGCCCGGAAAGGATACGGTTGGGGGAGGGAGAGAAGTCCCTCCTAGCACACTGTGGAGCACCAGGGCCAGGCCAGACACTGGCCGCTCTCACCAGCAGCTAGATTGTGAATACATCCATTTGTGTGTCCCTTCTAGAGGGCCCGGGCAAGTGTGTACCAGGAAACACCCTTAATTCTGGCAGAACTAGGAAGCACAAGACAAGGATGCTCCTTCAGGGCCCAGCGTGGAGTCCCATTGGATTCAGAAAGGACCGCGGGCTTTCTCCGGAGATACGCTGGAAGAAAAGTCGTTTCCGCTGAGTTGAAGAAACTAGACAGAACTCCAAAACTGGCTCTGTTTTATGCCCTCAAGCAAGTTCCTTCTTACTAGGCAGCAAACTCTTCTCTAGAAGAGGAGAGTAAGAATTTATAACCCCCAAGGGCCCTTCCAGAGCTGACAGCCTAAGACACTGTGGTTCTGGGAATTACAAAGGATCTTGGCCTAGTTGGTGGTATGGATTAAAAGAGAATATTTATTTGTGAAAACTCAGCTCTAATGAAATAAGAGAAACTTTCTTTTCAAGAAGCTGGCAGCAGGATCCACTAAGCTTTCACAGAAAGCGTTATAAAGTTGTTTTACAAACCAAGTTGATCTTAATGAAGCATCTTGTACCTCAAAGAAGGGACTCCTGGTCAGTGTAGAAGAGTTTGAATCTTTGAAAAGAAACCACCTTTATCGTTGAAAGTGGCACCAAGCAGGAAGATCCCAGTGAAGGTCCACAAGCATTAAGAAGGATGGTGTAGGGCTTCCCTGGTGGCTCAGGGGTAAAGAATCCACCTGCCATCGCTCAGCCTGGGGCTCTGTGACGACCTAGAGGAGCAGGATGGGGTAGGAGGTGGGAAGGAGGTTCAAAAGGGAAGGGACATGTGTGTACCTATGGCTGATTCATGTTGATGTATGGCAGACACCAACACAACATTGTAAAGCAATTATTCTTCAATCAAAAAGAAATACATTTTAAAAAATAGTCATCTGCCAATGTAGGACCCACAGGAGACACGGGTTCAATCCCTGATGTGGGAAGATCCCAAAAGCAAAGGAGCAACTGGGCCCGTGTGCCACAACTACTGAACCTGTGCCCTAGAGCCTCGGAGCCACAACTACCGAAGCCCACGCACCCTACAGCCCGTGCTAAGCAGCAAGAGAAGCCACCACGAGGAGATGCCTGTGCACAGCAACTGGAAAGTAGCTGCCTCTTGCCACCACTAGAGAAAAGCCCATGCAGCAACAAAAACCAAGCACAGTCAAAAATTTTAAAAAAAAATTTTTAAAGAAGGATTGTGTTTCAGCTAAAGTTTAAGAAATCTATGGCCTTATTCATCCCACACTCATAAAGTGCCTGCCTGCTCTGTGTCAGGCCTTATGCTGAGAATGGAGAAAGAAGACCCCACTCTTGCCTTCAACTGGGGTCCACTCTAGAAGTCATAGGGATGAGTCCCCACACAAGGATTTTCGGAAATATCACAGGCCTGGGAGATGGGCTGAGCAAGAATCATCATCTCCATCTTAAAAAACAGAGGCTCAGAGGTGCACTCATTTGTCTAAGGCCTCGCAGCCAGAGAACGGAAAAGGAGTTGGCAGATTCTACTCTTCTGACTCCCAGGCCAGAGCTCTTTCCCACCCCTTCTGTATCTACCTGTGACAGAGGACCCAAGATCAAGACATTAGGGACATACAGGGACCTCCTGTATGGGGTTGATACTCCATGAGTACTGTTGACTTGACCAACTGGGTTCTTGCCTCCATGACTCTAGACAAAGGCTGGATTGCTTCTTTCTAAGCCCTTGATTTACTTCTTTCCAGGTCTTTCATGCTGAGTGTTTGTTAGAGGATTGTGGTTTCTGCAAATGGAAAAATCCAAAAAGCTACTGCTCCTGTAATTCCCTTAATCCTGCCGGTATTCCAAGCACAAACCTCAAAACATGCTGCTCATTTCCTCCAAAAATTGCAAACACTTCTATCCATCACCATGGTAGGAAGACAAAGAAGAGCCTGGGATTTAGGCAGACCCCAGACTCCTGTCCCTGCATCATTTTGAGCGAATATTGGGCTTTCAGAGCCCCACTGGTCTAATTGGTAAAATGGGAAGAATATCTTGAAAAGATGTTGGAGGACCACATGAAATGAAACAGAGATTCTACCACACTGCGGCTCGGCTTTTTAGCAAAATAAGTTTCGTTCTTTACCTCCACTCCATTCCATGATAGAACTTAGGCAAATCCCTCCAATGGTCCATTTTCTCGCTGTAAGAGTTTTTCTACCATCAGATTCTCTTTCTCACTGTCATTCCAGATCCATGTGAACTGATCATCAGAACTGATCCACCTGAACTGACGATGGAGAATTCAAATTCTCCAGAATTCTTTGTATATCTTCCTGGCCCAGTTTGATCTGCTAGAGCAGCGTGGCTGCACACATTTGATCCCAAGGAGAACTCGTGGTGAGGAATGATTTCTCTTGCTAGCTTCAACTTGAAACACACAACCACAGGGCCTCTGGGGGCTCTTTTCATTGGGAAAGAACGAGCCTCATCGCAACCAGAATCATCTCCTCTGTCAGGGCCCATAGCTGCACGATCTGGCTTCTAAGCTTTTCAGGGTCCTACCAAATATCTGAAAGCATTTTCTAAAAAAAGAAAATTATGCTCTCAAACACAATTCAAAAACTGCAAAATCAAAGTGGATGTTTAATTAAATATCTTTAAAAATGTAACATTATGTCATCTGCCACTTCTTTAATCATTACATTTATCACTCATGAAATTTTTATTATGTTAGAAAACAATGTACAGTTTACTAGTTTCTGGCTTTGCATGAATTTCAACACAGGCTAAGAAAAATTGAACTTACTGTAAATTAACGATGCTACCCATACTTAAATAATTTCAAAGGCAAAATTGTGGAAGTTCATATGAATTTTTATAGCAGAAGACTAACCCTGTGGCATGAAATGTAGATGTAACATATTGGGCAGAGTCTCCAAATATAAGGGTATAAGGGCCTTCAGTGGTCTTTCAAGAGTCCACATCATTGACTGACTGGTTCCGATATTTTCACCAAGAGGTAGGCACCACCCCCTTTACCCCCCAGACTGCCCAGCAAGTTTCAAGAGCTATCAGATATTTGCTCAGCCAAGAATTGGGTGCCATCTTCAAATGCTGGACTGGACAACTCACCCTTTCCTCTAGCCCCTTCTGCCAAGCATTCCTCCAGCTAATAAAACCCTGCTTATCCAGCACTGGGTTAATATTTACTCAGTATAAACCATTCTAAAGACTGAAGGCCACACTAAAGTTAAAACATTTAAAAGGAAGTCTTACCTTCTGGGTCAGTGTTACAATTTTCTGGGAAAGGACTTTGATCACAAGTGGTGTTACCTGGAGGAGAGGCCAGACCTCCAGGATGGAAGAAGTATATTTAGGTCCATCTAGATATTCCAGATCCATCAGGGGCTGACACTGCAGAAATGCTTTTTTTATTCCCTTCTAGACTTCAGTTTCCATGAAGGTGATGACCTCCAAGAGGATATTGTGAGCAACCCGTAAAATGGGCTTCTGCTCAGATTTCAGAAACCTGAGACACATTGTATGATGTGATATGGTTATGTATCATTTGGTCAAGAATTCTTTTTTTTCTTTAGTGTGATGATAAGGTCTTCTGATGGAAATAACTGTTACCTCATTTAACAGTAGATACTGCAATCATTCTGAAGCGTGATTTTTTTAAAAAATGGTCACATGTGTACCTCTCCATCCCATGTACTCCTTCTACCCTGGGATGATAAACTTCCTCCATGGAGTGGTGGAGTCCATGTTATCCCCACTCAAACCCAGGTGGAGTTTTGCAACTGCCCCCAGCAGTGGAATCTGGTGGAAATGAGGCCAAGTGACTTTCAAGGCAAGCTCACAAGAGATAATAGAGTGTCCACCTGACTGTCTCTTGGGACTTGGAACTTCGGACACCTGAGCTGCCGTGTAAGCAGCCAGCCTGCCCTGAAGTCACAGTGCTGGGAGGGAGGAGACAGAGAAGATACCCAGTGAGCCTCAGACACTGGTGCTCAATACCTCTAAGTGATAGAAAAGTCATTTGACTCATTTATTTTATCCGTTTTGCTTATCTGTGTTTATAACATTTCTGTGGTTATTGTTCTGCCACTAAGTCATGTCCAGTTTGACCCCATGGACTGCAGCATGCCAGGCTTCCGTTGTCCTTCACTATCTCCCACAGTATGCTCCAAGACGTGTCCATTGATTCAGTGATGCCATCCCACCATCTCATTCTCTGTCACTTCCTTCTCCTCCTGTCCTCAATCTTTCCCAGCATCAGGGTCTTTTTCAATGAGTTTCCAACATTTCAGTAGCAAACATACATCATTTTTTTAAATAAGTTAGTTTTTTAAAAATTCCACTCATGCCCCCACCTTCACAAAGCATCATCAGGCCGTGGCTAATAGCTACACTGAATTCCAGCCACTGACTCTTTGCATAATTCAATATAATAACTGCCTGCTCCAGGATCCCAACAAGTTTAGACTGGTGGCCAGATGCCAGAAACCCCCATGCATGTCAGTCTAGACGAGTGGATCCAACGTGTGTGTTTACCAGAGTTAGATCCACCAGCCCAGCTGCCCCAGAGGTGGAGCAAGCTTTCCTGAGGCCAGAGGGTCTGTTTGTTGTTGTCGCCGTTGTTGTTTGTTTTACTATGGGAAAGTAAAACTTTTTACTCATGCATTCATCAAATATTGATTAAGCCCTGCTGTGTGGTGTGCCCAGCACAGGTCTGGGTGCTAGACATCCATGTGTGAGCTGATGCAAGGTTTTTGTCTTCAGTGAAAAATACAAATGAAGCAAATGATCTGAATGCGGCATAAGTGCTGTGAGAAGGGATGCCCTGGAAACAAAAACAGAGGGCACACCCGGCCCAGATATGGAGATTCAGGAAGGTTGCTCAGATAATAGGGCTTCCCTAGTGGCTCATATGGTAAAGAATCCACCTGTAATGCATGCAGGAGACCTGGGTTTGATACCTGGGTCAGTAAGATCCCTTGGAGAAGGGAATGGCTACCCACTCCACTATTCTTGCCTGGAGAATTCCATAGACTGAGGAGCTTGGAGGGCTACAGTCCATGGGGTCGCAGAGTCAGACCAGATAATGGCATATAATAATGGGACATAAGCAATCCCAGTGTCACATGGTATTGTGAGGTTTGACATAGATCAAATATTTCTGTCCTCCCTATAGCCTTATGTTGAAATTCTAAGACCCCTACTCCCGCCCAGTGTGATGGTATAGTGCCTTTGGGGTGATTAAGTCATGAGGGTGGAGCCCTCATGAATGGAATTAGTGCCCTTGCAAAAGACACCCCAGAGAGCTCCCTTCCTTTTTCCTGCCATGTAGGGACACAGAAAAAAGACAACTGGCCTAGCCGTCTATTAACAAGGAACCGAGCTCTCTCCAGACACCAAATCTGCCATCCTTACATCCTTTTCTCCAGACCTCAGAAAAATGAATGTCTGCTGTTCAAGTTCTCCACGTCTCTTTTTATTATAGCAGCTGAAACGGCCTAAGAAAGCAAATGAGATCATCCTGTGAGCACACTTAGCAAAAGAGAAACGCAAGATGTGGTGGGCCATCCCCACCCCCACTGCCTCTGGCTGTTTCTGTAAAACAGCTGTGATTCTGATTGGGCATGAAGCTTCTGTTTTCCATGTTGGTGAGCACAGAAAACCTCGAACCGTGACCCTGACCTGGGTCTTTGTTTGCCGTAGTCTCTTGTACTCTTGTGTACTGCTCACGAAGAGCCAGGCCAAGAGACCCTTTCTTGCTCCAAGGCCAGTGGCCAAAGTCCAGTGCGCTGCTGGGGACACGTCCCTCCTGCCAGCCTGGCTTGACCGTGCTGCTGGCCAGGTGGGGCTTGTGAGACCAGTGCCCTTAATTTGTTCTGACGTCCAGCCCGGGGGAACACCAGTCCTCCAGGGAGCTGGGAGAGCCTGTCATGTCCCCCCAATCTTCACTGGAACTGAGGGTCGAGGGCCAGCGCTCTGCCCTTTTCTTGCAGCGACTGCCTTGAGTGAGTTGCTCAGAATTCTGGCTCTAGTTTCCAGCCCATATGTGTCCCCCACCCCCACCCCCACGTCACAAGACATCAGCATTGGAGGCTCTTCCTATCTGGAAAGTCCTGCCATCCCCCCGAGGGTCCCTAGACAAAAAAAAAAAAAAAACCAAACTGGCCAGCCGGGCCAGCTATCTCCTGCTTCTTCCTCGCCAGCTGCCTCTCTCCCTGCCATTTGTTCCACCCAAAACCAATTCGGACCATTTGCTCCAGCCAGTCAGGCCCCAAATGGGACCTCAGAACTTTCCCTTCGTGTAACTTCTGCCAATTCTTTACATCTCTGTTGAAGTGTCACTTCCTCCAAGAAGCCTACCCAGAACTGCCAGCCTTGTGTCCCTGCGGAGACCCCACAGACACGCATCACGTATCCGTCACACTGTACTGTGAGTGCTGGGACCCAAGTGGTCAATAGTGTTTCTACTCCTCCCCACTTCCATCCACGTCCACTCACCCGGGTACACGGGGGAGTCTTTGGTAAAACAGACCGAAGTTTGCTGGCAGAGATGTTACCCTGAATGAGCAGTCGGTGCGGGCCCCAGAGGTTTGTCACTGTCAAATACTAAGCTCCAAAGGCCCAGTATGGTCTCTCCTGGGGGAAGACTGGAACCGGGGTCAGAACCTCTGGGTGGTCTCACCGAGCAGAGCCCTTGGAAAATGATCGTCTGTGCCAGCTTTCTTTTCTGCACCCTCCTCTGAGCTCTCAGGAGGGTACTGCTGCTGCTGCTGCTGCTTCTACTGCTGCTATGTCGCTTCAGTCGTGTCTGACTCTGTGCGACCCCATAGACAGCAGCCCACGAGGCTCCCCCATCCCTGGGATTCTCCAGGCAAGAACACTGGAGTGGGTTGCCATTTCCTTCTCCAATGCATGAAAGTGAAAAGTGAAAGTGAAGTCGCTGAGTCTTGTCCAACTCTTAGCGACCCCATGAACTGCGGCCCACCAGGCTCCTCCGTCCATGGGATTTTCCAGGCAAGAGTGCTGGAGTAAGGTGCCATTGCCTTCTCCATCAGGAGGGTGGGTGCATTGTAAATTTTGAAGACTGGAGTGAGTGTGAATATTAACCATGCTTCTCCAGCCACTGTGATGGTTTTTGAGGAACACCTGTTGATGTCTTAATGCCTCCCACCATCAGTGTTTCATAGAACACAATTTGGCAAATGCTACTCTAAAAGTATTTATGAATTTGAATCCCAAAAGGGCCAAATATCAATATATAGCTCACTCTTTGGGAAGATTTTATTGGTATTTTTCAACACGTCATACAAAGCCTTCTTTTTCAATGACAGCTTTGTTTCTCTCTCTCTTTTTTGTATTTATTTGGCTGTACCAGGTCTTATTTGCAGCTCTCAAGATCTTCAATCATCTTGCAGCAGGCAGATTCTTGTTTTTGTGGCATATGGTATCTAGTTCCCTGACTAGGGATCAAACCCAGGCTCCCTGCATTGGGAATGTGGAGTCTTAGCCTCTGGATCAAAGGAAGTCCCAAGGCAGCTTTGTTTCTTGCTGATGCAGGGAACCAAGTTTGTGAGTCTTTCCCTTATTACTATGGCTACTAGGAAGCTCATAATTGAGTCCTGGCCCATATCCAGCTACTGCTTAGGCTCTCCAAGGGCAAATTCTGTCTTCTAATCTTTTCTCTGTTACCATCTTATTCCTTCTATCTTTATTTAGTCTTAGCCATTGATTCTTTTATTCATTGCAAACCTGTTTTACTGGTATGCCAAAATCCTTCTGAATATGAGGCAAAGTGTATAGATATAAAAGCATGTGTGCATGCCTGTGTGCTCAGTCGTGTCCGACTCTTTGCAACCCTGTGGACCACAGCCCACCAGGCTCTTCTGTCCATGGGACTTCCCAGGCACGAATACTGTAATGGGTTGCAGTTTCCTCCTCCAGGGGATCTTCCCGACCCAAGGACAGAACCCAAGTCTCTAGTGGCTCCTGCATTGGCAGGTTCATTCTTTATCACTGAGCCACCTGGGAAACCCCATATATAAAAGTAAACAAGTATGATATTGTCAACAATGATAATAATAAAACACTTTCATGCCAAAGAGTAGGTGAACTCCCATAGTTATAAAATAAGCATCAGCTCTTTTCCAACAAGGAGAAGAGGACCTGAGATGGATTTCCTCCTGGGATTAATTTTCACATTTAACCCTTTCACTCTACTCTTCAAAGTCAGAAGAAATATCCCCTCCCTTCCCCCACACGCCTTGAGAAACTGAAACAAAACCACCCTCGAGATCAAATAGATTACGTTAATGACACGGAGAAGACAGGATGGTCTGTGTCCATTCTCTGAGCTCCCAAACAACAGGCTTTTGTGCTCAGGGGAGAGGTGGGGGGCTGGGGACACTTGATAAGTTATATCTACTGTGGGGTGGGGGTGGATTGCCAGGCTCACACTCCAGCCCTCAAAGTTTCCACAAGTTGGGTAGACAGAAGGCCTCCGATTCTTAGCCACTATCCCACCATTGAGGACCCCTGCCTGCCCAATACCAAACAGCCTTCTGAGGATCCATGGGGAACTTGAGGCTTCAGACGGCCCTAGCCTATTGGAACCTTCTTCCTCTAGACAAACTCAGTTGAATCCTCTTGCCTCCTGACAACTTGACAAGTGAAGTGACTCACACGGAGTAGCAATCCTTCTGTCTGTCTCTCCTTCCTGCTGGGTGCTACATGCCATCACCCCTCATCCTTCTCTCTGGACAGCCGGCGTATTCTCACTCTCAGCACATCGTTGTCCAGGAGCAGACCGGGGGCTGTTGTCTGCATCCTGTTCTGGTTCTCCTCGGAGACCACGAGCCCCAGGGAGGTCAGGGGATAGAGTGCCTCTCTCTTCTCTGTGTTTACACCTCTCCCTCAAACAGCTGAAGGATGCTCTTTTGCAAGGAGAGCAATGGTCTAAATAAAGCAGTAGAGAGGCCTAATGCTGGAGAAGCTGTCGCCTAGATGTGAAAGGACAGTGCAAACCACCAGAGATACACTTTCCCATCACTGATTCCCTTGTCTGCATGCCCCAGCTGGTGTGAGCCCTGGAGGACCGGAACCCCATAAACTCCAACACCGAATCCCAATGTCTCCACTAGTGCTGACCTCTGAGTATGCTGTCAACAAATTAAGGGAAGAGGAAAAGGGTAGAACAGGGACTAAAAGGGGGAAGGAAGTTTATATCTCAATTAAAAAATAATAACTCAGACTTCCCTGATGGTACAGTGGATAGGAACCCCGCCAATGCAGGGGACACCAGTTCAATCCCTGGTCCGGGAAAATTCCACATGCCACGGAGCAACTAAGTCTGGGCAAACACTGAGCCCGCACATCTAGAGCCTGTGCTCTGCGACGAAAGAAGCCACCACGATAGGAAGCCTACAACTAGAGAAAGCCCATGTGCAGCAACAAAGACCCAGTGCAACCAAAAGTACATAATAATAATAATAACTGGAAACAAAGTGGAGGAAGACACTAGAACTGAGAGTGGAGCCTCGAGGGCTGAGATGCCAGGTGCTTTCTCCCTCATCTCCCAGAGTCTTCGCATGACCATAAGAGTTTGGATGTTCTGAACCTCATCTCAGAGACAAGGATACAGCCTCAGGTAGGAAGCAACCAGTCAAGGTTTGGACCCAGTTCCAGTTACCCCTTCTACTCCACCCAGGCCAGACCAGGATGCAGTGTGATAATGTGTGTGGAAGTTATGGGCAACACCACTGCTCTTGTTTTATTATGATCATAGACCTGGAGGCCAGGTATCAACTGGAGCTCCATTTCTTGCTGTGAAATCTTGGGCAAGTTACTTCCCTCTCAACCTCAAAGTACACATCTGTAAAACAGAGAATGTGAAGACTAGGCGTTCTTTGTCAGTGTGCCTTAAATTGTAGTTACCAGGGGTTTCCTGGTGATCCAGTGGTTAAGAATCTGCCTTGCAATGCAAGGGACACCGATTCGGGAAGATCCCACATGTGGCAACTAAGCCCGTGAGCCACAGCTACTGAGCCTGAGCTCTGGAGCCCCCAAGTCGCAACTATAGAGGCCACATGCAGCAGTTACTGAAGCCCAAACACCCTCAGAGCCCATGCTCCAGAACAAGAGAAGCTACCGCAATGAGAAGCCAGCACACCGCAACTAGAGAGTGGCCCTGGCTTGCAGCAATGAGAGAAAGCCCAAATGAAGGCCCAATGCAGCCAAAAATAAAAGTAAATGAAATATTTAAGAAACAAACTGCATTTAAAAAAAAAAAAAAAACAGTAGTTACCAGTCTATCAAGGGATAAGGAGCTTGCATGTGAATATCCATCAATATCCTGCTTCTTTCACTGAGAAAATCTTAATATGCCAGGGGGGCGGGGGGCGGTGGGCAAGAACCAGTTAAACTAAACAATACACTGAGTGAGCAGCAGCACTGATTGTGTTAGCCCTTCCATGAATAAACGCTATGATTCCAATGGCTTCTTTATCTGACTTGCAAGATAAACAGGAATAGGAAATGGACTCCATTCAGAATTATTGATCTCCAGATGGGGCCACCGTCTCTTCTAATTAGTCAACAGAGGTCCTTCACAGAGGACCTACTATTGATATAACCCAACAAAGCTCCAGGTCCCCAGATTTGCACCGTGATCTCTGGCCAGAAGCTTCCAAACTTGATGGGGTGATGACACAAGAGCAAGGGACTCGTCAAGAACTGACCAGACCCGGCGAGGAGGGACTGGCACTAAGCAGTCCAGACAGAGCCGTCTGCAGAGGAGCCATGGAGGGACAGGGCAACGGAAACGGCTTTCTAGAGGAGGCGGCATTTGCACCAGATTCTTCAAGTTAACCGACATTAAGTGAAATTGAGAGAGGTCCAGGAACACGGTGCCCTATGCACATTATCCTGGTGCTCAATTTTTCGGAAACCTTGAAGGACGTTTTGGGCTCATTTATGGAATATGGGCCAACTCTCTCAGGCTAGATTCCTGTTAACACCTTGATTGTTGTTGTTTAGTCCCTTAAGTCATGTTCAACTCTTTGACCCCATGGACTGTAGCCTGCCAGGCTCCTCTATCCATGGGATTTTCCAGGCAAGAATACTGGAGTGGGTTGCCATTTCCTCCTCCAGGGCATCTTCCCTACCCAGGGACCAAACTTGCATTGGCAGGTGGATTTTTTACCATTGAGCCACATTTGTATAATGTATCTATACAATATATACAACAGCATCTACGCAAGGGGGACTCAACTGCTTTTTTAAAATAATGCTTCAGCTGGGCGTCAGACCTGCTCTTGAAATGTAAACCTGCTCTCATATGTTGTCAACTGTCCTCTTTGCATCCAGTTTGCTTTGATAACTGGAAAAGTAGGCAGATCACAGTTGGGCCCTTCATTCATCTTCCACGCTTCACTGTAAAGAAGAAGAAATTGTTGCTGAAAATATATAGGTATAGCTGTTAGGAAACTCTCTTGTCCCCTCCAGTCCCAAATCTTGCATTCGGGGATGTTTATTATATTTTAAATCAGCTGTCTGTGATCTACTAGAGCTGTTCTGTCTATATGGAATTCTTTTCTTCCTCTGATTTCAGCCATGAACTCTCTCTGTGAATTTCTTTCCATCTATTTTTTACATTTCTGTCTGTCTCTTTGGTGGACTTTCTTTTTGTCTTTCTACCTTTACTGTTTTTCTGCATATTCTGTCGGCCATGTGATTGTTCAAATTTAACTTCCAACTTTCAAATTATTGTGTGTGGATTGCTTTTTCTTTCTCCCTCTCTGTCTAGAAAGGAAATATTCCCATGGGAAAAGATAAGTGTGAAACAAGGGTGGCTAAGGTCCTATCTTTGAGGTGTCCAGACTCATACAAAGAACTTTTTAATGAATTGTTTTTTTCTCAAAAAAGGAAGACATGTGTAGTGTCTCCCCCAGAGGGTTCTGAATTCTTGGCTGAGGAGGCCAGAAAAAGAATGCTTCCAACCCCTCCCCCTGAAAATCCTAAGTCTTTGAAAGCCATCCCAGAATAAAGAAATGTTTTCTTGTCAATTTTATAATCAGAATTCTGGTCCTCTTGCGTATAAGGCAGTCTGAGCTTACCAAGGGAGTGAATGGTCTTGGGTTTTGGGGGGCCACTCTAGAATCCTGGGGAAGGGCTCCCTTTATTCCTGGCCCGCCTTTGATGACACATGACCTCTGACCCTGATCAATGCATCCTCCTCCCAGAGCCGCAGAAAGGAGAGCCGCTCTCTCAGCGCCCAGAGGAAGAGCGGGCAGGAAGGCCCTGACCTCCCGCCCTGCCCCTAACCTCACTGATAATTGAGTTTTCCATCCGTGCTCACCAGCAGGCTCCAAACACAAAGAAACAAGCCCCTCCTGATTCTGTCTTTGCCCAGATGAAACCACAAGCCGAATCTGTTCAGCTCACGCCAGCAGCCAACACCAGAACACACACGAGAGTCTCGCATCGTATCTGGGAGTCCAGCTCCCCCGGTCCATCCTCCATCCAGGGCCTCACAGCGCCTCCCACATCCCTACGGGCCATGTGGCTACAAGAGCTGTCGGTCCCTCTTAACACAGTACTGTGGGGGGAGGACCAGGTTCCCCGAAATGCGTTCACCCTGAGCAGCAGCCTAGAAAACGCAGCCCCTACGCGGCCTTTCCACAAAAATCATGTTTCCCACCCTTCCTTTAAATGCTAAAGACAGACAGTAAGAGAATTTAAAAGAAACTTTCCCCAGTTCATCTTCAGTTCTTATGAAATTTCTAATGTTGGAATAAAGTAGGTGACAAAGGAGCCCCTTCCAAGCATTTCTACCCTAGGTTTCCCCTCCTTCTGGAAGCAGCAGACGGCCAGGATCACGACCACAGCCAGCTGCCAAGAAGCAGGGGTGCTGGACGAGGAGGCAAGTCCACTGCTAGGCTGTCGCTCGGGGCTCACTGGGGACTGAGGTCCACAGGAAGCCTCAGGAGATGCCCGCCAGCCCTCAGTGAATGTTCATTGTGTTGTACTATGAATAATAATAACCTTGCTCTTGCGATGCCCCTCCCCCGTAATTTATACCGTCTCCTTTGCCCTTCACAACCCCTACCAAGGTAACTATATTTTGTCCTAAGACATCAAAGGGCAAAATACTCATCCAAGGTCACCCAAGCTCAGAAGAGATGGAGTTGAGACCCGGAGCCAAGCTTTCAGACTCTGTAGCATATTTTTGGATCAATCTGTTAGCTTTAGGAGGAACACTCCCAGCGTGCAGACGGAAGGAGGAGGCCTCCAAGGTTTGATAAACAGCAAGAAAAAATAAAAGCACAGTGCCAGAGGGAGTGGTAGACTTCAGAGGGTGGAGGAGGAGCGGCTGCATTTCAGTGGCACGGGGGCTTCCTTGGAGAGGAAAGGCCTCATCCGAGTTTTAAGGATGGAGCATCAAGAAGAGACAGGTAGCGGGAGACAGGAAAGATTTCAGCAGAAGGACCTGCTGGAGAAGCTCAGAGTGTTTAGTCTGCTCAGAGAAGGTGACAAGGCTGGTCCCCGGATACTAGGAGAACAAGGAGCCCTGAATGTGGGAAGAGCTTGGAGAGAGTGCAAGAGGGCAGTCGTGTAGGGCTTTGATGTCTGGGTAGGAGTTCCGGCTTTCTTCCAGAGTCTCCTAAGGATGTAATATGCATGCAGCTTTTAATAACTGGGACAATTTCCCATTTGGAGACAGAACAGTAGAAGAGAAAATCTCAGCCCAAACAGGGCCTGTGGCCTGGGATTGTCGGGATTATCTCCCCAAATCTGAAATCCATGGGCAGGCAACACACCCTGCCTCTGGGATTTCAGTACTTTTAAATAATCTCTCTGACAATGTCAAATAAAACTAGGGGTGAAGTGGCAACAATTAGCTGTGAACTGGCTTTTTTTGAAGAACAAAATATTCTGCTTCCTTGGGAAAAATAAAAAAATAAATAAACCTAATTGAAATAATGAGCTACTGGATCCACTCAGTTTCTTTGTTGTTATGGTAGCTTTAGTTTTTTAAAATAAAGAAAACAAAATGCACTATTAAAATTTTTAAATTAAAAAAAATTTAAATTAAAATGAAACTCACCCTGCCATTCATTGCTGTTTGCTGTTTCTTCAGTGGCCTGATGCTCCCAAGGTCCTTGATCAGCCTCCAACCTGTCTGTTGGAGGTTGGACAGGCCCCTCTCCTATCCATTCAGATGCAGAAGGTCTGGAAGGGCTGTGAGAATCTAGATTTTTACCAGGTGACTTCATTATCATAGACAAGTCTGAAAAGAAGCACAACCATAAAAATCACCCAGGACACTGGGAAATAACAGAGCTCCTTCTCTGGAAGGACTGAGTCAGCAGATCCGGAGGGTGGACACCAGAAATCCGGGTTTTAACAAAAGCAAGGCTGAAATTAGGATGATGTGAATGAGATGCATCATCTTCATTTCAAGTTGGCCGTGTTGCTCGGCACGGATATTTTTGCCATGATCTCTGGTATGATCCCAAAGGAAATCAGTCCTGAATATTCATTGGAAGGACTGATGTTGAAGCTGAAGCTCCAATACTTTGGCCACCTGATACAAAGAGCTGACTCATTGGAAAAAACCCTGATGCTCGGAAAAATTGAAGGTGGGAGGAGAAGGGGATGACAGAGGATGAGATGATTGAATGGCATGCATCATCATATCCATGGACATGAGTTTGAGCAAACTCCAGGAGATAGTGAAGGACAGGGAAGCCTGGTGTGCCACACTCCGTGGGGCTGCCAAGAGTCGAACACGACTGAGTGACTGAACAGCAACTGTAAAGGATTGTGGTGACTGAGTTTTTCAGCTTTCCTTTATACTCTGCATCCAAGGTGAACACCTCACTCTCCTCACCCTCATCCTGCCTGAACCAAAGCCCTGGGTGATCCCTGGGATGCAGTCTGAGTCCACGTCACTCAGCCTCAACTTCCAAGCTCTTATGTGCATTTCCTGCCTCATCCCCCTAGACTTTTCCTTCTCTCAGAGACCTTCTCAGCCACAGACACATGCTCTGTACCCTCAACCTACCCGTCAGTGGCCAGCTAGCCTTTGCAAGTGCTTTTCCTTCCCCTGCAACATCCTTGTGCCCTCTAAGATCCCTGCTCCACCTGCTCAACACCTCTTCATTGCACAGGGCCAGGAGCTCTGACATCCACTTTCCTACTTTAATCACCCATCCCATACACCTATTCCAGGGAGAGCAATTTCTTACACTTCTGGGTTTATCTTGCCCAAGACTGTTGTACCATCCATTATTGCTCTCAGTCTCTGAGTTTCTTAAAAAAAAAGAAAATGTCTTGGGGTTTCCCTGGTGGCTCAGTGGTAAAGAATGTCTCTGCCAATGAAGGAGACAGCGGTTCGATCCCTGGTTCAGGAGGATCCCACATGCCGCAGAGCAAATAAGCCCGTGTGCCACCGTTACTGAGCCTGTGCTCTAGAGCCTGGGAACCGCAACTACTGAAGCCAGCACACCTAGTCTGTGCTCTGCAAATAGAGGAGGCAACACAGTGAGTAGCCCACCCACCATAACTAAAAAGTAGACCCCGTTCAGCACAACTAGAGAAAAGCCCCCATAGCAGGGAAGACCCAGCACAGCCAAAAATAAATAAATAAAAGTATTTCTTTAAAAAAAAAGAAAGTGTCTTATTCTAGATTCCCCCACTGGCACCAAGGCAGATTTGATGAGTGAATGAATGAATGAGTGACACTCAGCCAGGGCCCAGTGGGATGAGATAGGCTTCGGTTTCATATTACAAAGCCAAGCTTGAATTCAGCGTCACTGCCCATCTCCAGGTTCTCCAGAGAGTGACTCGGCATCCCTAGATGGCCTTTATCTATACCATGGGGTTGATAGGGTCTCTCTTGCAGGATTGCTGTGCAAATTAAAAGCAGTTTATCAAGTGCCTAGGACACAGTAACAGATGCTCCATAAATTTAAGAAAAATAACAGGGCTCCTATGATAGATTTCTAGGCTTCTCTGATGGCTCACATGGTAAAGAATCTGCCTGCAATGAGGGAGACGGGTGTTTGATTCCTGGGTCAGGAAGATCCCCTGGAGAAGGGCACGGCAACCCACTCCAGCATTCTTGCCTGGAGAATCCCATAGACAGACGAGCCTGGCAGGCTATAGGTCCATAGAGTCACAAAGTTCAAACACAACTGAAGGGTTACTTTACATTTTTTTTTTTTTTAATGGTAGAATCTCCATCCCTTCTGAGTCACCTTCTGGCACTCTCTGCTCTGGGGAGTGTGCACTAAAGCTGGCTGTGATGATTCTTGCAGTGAAACTAAGCTTACTTTGATAGACGGTTAGTAATGATCAAGGCTTAGGGGACGATTGATCCTCAGATCAACTAGTAGCCAGATCCAGGCAAACTCAACTTCCTTCTGGAGGCTGTGTATCCCCATTCCCATCTTTGTTCCCCAGGTAACCAAGACAATATACAGAAGTCAGTCTTACTGTAGTGTGGGAAATTTGAAATTAGGAAAAGCCCCTCCCCCAACCAACTTTTGAGCACAGATGCAGTATTCTTGCCTGAAAAATCCCATGGACAGAGTAGCCTGGCTAGTTATATAGTCCATCAAGTCGTAAAAAGTTGGACACGACAGAGTGACTGAGCACAGCACACCACTTCCTCCACCCATCCTCAACCTCTAGGCACTGTTCCAAGGGCTTTATGTAAATTCTTCCGTGGGATCCTCACAACAGCCCATTTTATGGATGTAGAAAGTGAGTGAAAAGTGGAAATGGCTCAGTTGTGTCCAACTCTTTGCGACCCCATGAACTATACAGTCCATGGAATTCTCCAGGCCAGAATACGGGAGTGGGTAGTGTTTCCCTTCTCCAGGGGATCTTCCCAACCTAGGGACTGAACCCAGGTTTCCCACATTGCAGCCATAGCTCAGTTGGTAAAGAATCCGCTTGCAATGCAGAAGACCCTGGTTCGATTCCTGGGTCAAGAAGATCCGGTGGAGAAGAGATAGGCTACCCACTCCAGTATTCTTGGGCTTCTCTTGTGGCTCAGCTGGTAAAGAACCCGGCTGCAATGTGGGAGACCTGGGTTCAATCTCTGGATTGGGAAGATCCCCTGGAGAAGGGAAAGGCTGCCCACTCCAGTATTCTGGCTTGGAGAATTCCATGGACTATACAGAGTCGGACATGACTGAGCGACTTTCACTTTCACTTTAGGCTTCCCTGATAGCTCAGTTGGTAAAGAATGTGAGGCCCAGAGAAATCAAGTCCTCAGCCCTGGGTAGTCCATCTCTGAGCAGCAGATCCAGACTCACTTCCTGGCAGGCTGGTGACGGAGCTGAGGCCCTGACCATTACTCCACACTGCCTCTCCCTCATACTGGTGTTGGAACTTCCCAGTTGACATCCAGGTTCTCATGGCTCCTTGTAGTGCCCTGTAGGGGATTCTTCTGCCCATGTTGAGGTGGGAAATGGAAGAAACCCACTACTCTGTACAGCATTCTGGGCTTCTCTCCTGCCTTTCACCCCAAACCTTGGCACAGTGCACCTTTGCCAAGAGGCCAGACACTCCATTCAGGAAACACTGACCCTACATGAGGCCAGGCCAAGTCCTGAACTGGGCACCCAGAAGACAGGAGTGGACCAGAGTTGCAGAAGGTGCTGTGCCTGAGGGTGGGGAGCATGGAGACTTGTCTGTAACCATGGGGAAGGAAATATGCAGAGTAAATCCTCAAGGTGGTCATTTCCTTCTGGGTTATCAGGGAGCCTCCTTGGAGCAGAGTGTGCACCTGCCATGTTACTGAGCTGAGCCCTACATTCCCACACCTCCCACCTGGGAGCCAATAAAAAGGTGTCTTGAGCCTCCTTCACCTATTGAAGGAAGCCTTCTCCCCAGCGCTGTTTCTGATTCAGCCTTGACTCCCTTTCTCAGCTTGACCAGGTCTATACAGAATTTCTCCACAACAGCTTCGTCCTTTTTCCAGCCCCTGGACCTCTCTGAACCAGGCCCCTCGAATCTGACCCTCAGGACATGCAGATCATTAAGCTCTCTTAAAAATCATGGTGGCAAAATAAGGAAGAGGAGGGCTCAGAGATGGGAGTCTTCTCACAAACGGCGCTGTGTGGTCCATTTGCTGGGCAGAAGGGAGGAGAAGCAAAATTGCTGACTGGCAGTTTGGCTGGACTCTTCCCAGGACCATCCTTGGGAGTTCTCTCGGAACCAGTGAAGGTGCAATTCTAGGACCTCACCTGCAAACACTTTGGGATCCTGGGACATCTGGGAGAGAAGTTCCCGTCTTCCAATCTTTTCTCATTTTCTCATGAAGGCTTGAGATCCATTATCTGTGTCAAGGAAATCAGTTCTCGTCTTTATCAATGTACCTCTCTATTCCCTGTGCGCTGCACACAGACACCTCCCATTTTGGGAAGTCAAGGAGATTTGCTCAAGTGGAAATCACCCAGAAGTCATCAGCTCTCACAAGCATGATCCCCAAAGGTTCCTTTGAGACAATAGCCACAAGAATGGAGAAAAACAAAACAAAACACGTTGGGCAAAGGGGCCATCAACTTCCTGGGGAAGAAGGAAGCCCAGGGGAGTCTGGGGGCACATCCTGGTCTTCAGTTCTGTCCTTTGCAATCTCTCCATGGCTGGGGTGAGCTGCCAGGGCTGGGAGGGAAGAGTCAGTGAATTCCAGTGGGGACCCTGCAAGAGTTAGGCCCCTCTCCTAGGTGTCATCTCAAAACACCCCCTCCACATCGCATATTTCTGCCTGCTGCCCCTGGATTCAGACTCTGGGTCCTCTGATCTTGGCCTCTGCACACCAGCTCCCACCACCTGCCTGGGCCTCTTTTGTACCCATTTAGCTGATCAACTGGCCTCTGCCCACCATCCAAGACTCCTGACTTCATAAATCCTCAGTCTGGGCAGACTGGGCAGCCTCTTCTGCCTCTGACCAGGAAGACCTTCAGCTAACCAAGGCCCTGACCTTAGCTGTGACCAGCCAGCACAGAGCCCAAGCTGCCACAGACCCACAGCAGCCAATATGACAGTACCACCTGCTCGGAAGTCCCGAGGCTCCTTAGACTCCTTCCTGTCCTCCCCAGGCTTGAGTTCTGGGCCAGACAGTCGAACGGAGGAGGGAACATTAGGGAATGTATCTTTGCTTCCCAGGTGGTGCTAGTGGTAAAGCACCCTCCTGCCAATGCAGGAGATGTAAGAGACACTGTTTCATCCCTGGGTCGGGAAGATACCCTGGAGGAAGGCATGGTAACTCATTCCAATATTCTTGCCTGGAGAATCCCACATGGACAAAGGAGCCTGGCATGATACGGTCCATAGGGTCACAAAGAGTTGGACACGACTGAAGTGACCTAGCATAGGTCACTTCACTTATCCTTGTAGTTATTCAGGCATTCACCCATGTGTTATTCAGTCAACAACGTTTACTGAGCACCTACTTTATGCTGAGTATCTTAGTCTTCAGGCATATAGTGATAAATAAGACCCAATCCCTGTCCTCAGGGCTCCAACTGTGATGATGGAAAAATGCAGAAGGCAGAGAAAGTTTAGAGGAGAAACATCCTTCCCTGCTTCAGGAGATCCCAGAATGCATCACAGAGAACAAGTGTTTTAATTTGAAAGATGAATAGCAATTCTTTGGGACAGAAAAGCATGGCAGTTGTGAACATGTTCCCTCCTCACTGATGAAGTCTCAGGGACAGTGGTAATGCCTGGATGGAGAAGATGCTCAGAAACAATCGCATCATATAAGATAAAGTCAGTTCTCTAGGGCGGGGGGAAAAGGCATCATTCTTGCTCCTCTGCCTCAAACCTGTAAACCAGTTGGAATCCCTTGTGAGGTCTTGAAAAAGACCGAAGCTTCTGTCCCACCCTCCAGAGGTCCTGATGTCCTTGGCCTGAAATGCTGTCTAGTCATTGGAATCTTTAAATCCTCCCCAGGTGATGCCAACACACAGCTATGTTTGAGAACCTCTGATTTAGAACAATGCTTCGCAAACTTCACATGTCAAGCCATTCAAGAGATCCTGTTGAAATGCAGTTTCAGATGCAGCAGGTCTGGAGCAGGAACTTAGATTCTGAATTTCTAACGAGTTCCTGGTGATTCCAGTCTGTTGGTGTGGGGACCACACTTTGAGTAGCAAGCGTCTCTGAGGCTGAATGCCCAGATCAATTCAAGAAGTCTCAGCATCACGCCTGCACCCAAGGGCGATGACTCTGCTCTCCCAGGCACTAACCTCTGGATTGAGAGGATGCTGGGGGCAGGGCTGGGCAGTCAAGGCCGGGGCGGGGGTGGTTGGGGGTGGGGGGTAGGAGGAGGGGAACTTCACTATTTACCCACGTTTTTAAGAGCTGGCACAGCATACCTGTCCCCGCCAGCTGCCTGTCCACCCAGCTGCACTCAAGGCCAAGGGGCAGCCCAAGAGGCCTGGCGAGCCAGCTGACAGCCCAGCGCGGAGGGTGGCGGCCGCTGTCTTGGCAGGAGCTGCCTTCTGGGTAAACATTGTTCCGCGTTTTTTTCTTTTTTTTTTTTTTTTCTCTTCAAACAAGCCCTTCCCAGCGCTGGCCACATAACCCTAGACAAGGCCTCTCAGTGCTGTTGACACAAAGGCACAAATGGTGTCATTCCAGCCCAGAGATAAAACTCTGATCCTCCCATAATGGGGGGCATTTCCTCTTGGGAAGAACACCAGCCCGTCGGGCAATTCAACAAGCCCAGGCTAAGCCCTGCCCTCCGGCGAGGCTCCAGTTTGCTGTTGTTTGCGGTGGATTTCTTTCTCCCCAAAGCTCGGCTTGTCTCCTGTGCCTCCGTCAGCAAATATGTCAGCCTCAGACAATAGCCTCTTTCTGCAGACAATGGTCAGCGCGAGGAATGTCGCAGGAGGGCAGGACTTGAGAAGGGACAATCAGCTTTCAGAATCCAGTGGCCGAGTGGGTGCTGCAGGGAGGGTCCTGCTGTCACCAGGGCAGCCTCCTCAAAGGCACCATTTAGAGGACACGCAGCCCCAGAAAAAATGTGTGCCTTGGGCAGCGGTGCAATCAGAGGGTCCTTAGCCAGCCAGCCGCTGCTGCGAGCTGACTCCTGTTACCTGCAAATGGGTTTTCCGGAGGCTCCTGCAGCCACAGCCCCTGCCCTGCAGGCTTTGTTTAATGAGAAAACAAACAGTCACCCCCAAATCAGACCGCCGCAGGCAGTTCCCCACACCGCCCCTCCTGCAGTACCCAGCCTGGGCCTCCATTGGTCAGCTCTCCAGAAAAGAAAAGGCTTATTCATCTCCCTAAGGTGGAAACTCGCTTTCTCTGGGGTGGAGGGGAGGTGGAAATTGTGTAACCATTTTGTAGTGGAATCGCCTGTAGTCCTCAAGGTCCTTTGGAAAAAGAAAAACAGATAAGGGGGGCGGAGGTTGGAGTCAGCGCTGGCAGCCTGCTTGCTAGATTTGTTCACTGCGGGATGACTCTTCTGACACAGGCCACGGGCCTCAACGTCATGTCAGCTGGTCCCTGGATTCCAAGGCCCCTCACTGCCATTGGAAAATGAAAGACACTTGGGGGCAGAGAGCGAATCATGCATTCATTCGTTCATTCCACTAGCAACCATGCCTGACACATAGTAGGAGCTTAGGGACCAGTTGTGGAATGAATGGAATGCTTCTTAATATTGGATTCTCTCTCTCTGCTTAAAAAACCTTCAATAGCTCCCCATTGCCTCTAGTATAAATTTCATTTTTTTTTAACACAGCCTGCATCTTGTCACCTGGCCCCTCAAATACCTCTCCAATCTCAGAGTTCCCTCTTTTCTCCTCCACATGCCCCAACACACGCATCCACCCCACCCTACCCCCTCAACACGCAGGCTACTACTGTTCCTGAAACAAAACACACGATAAGAGCCTCCAGGCCTTGGTCCCTCCAGTCCCAAGGCCCTGTCCCAGCTTCCTATACAGATTTGGAGAGCTCCCCCTCTTCAGACTCACCTCCAGTGTTTGCCCCTCCTCCCAAGTGCCGTCATGATGCTTCCAACCCCATGGCCTCGCTCTTGTCCTTGCCCTATCATAGTGACATTTACCATAACATTATAGCATCTGTCCCAACCATATGTGGACTCCTTGAGAGCAGGGCCTGAGTCTGACTTCACCTGCTATGCGGAGTGGGGTCCCAGGGCCTGGTCCATCATGGTTCTCAGGAAGTAGGGGGCCAGCTAGCCCTGATGTGCCCAAGACAGCTCCCGGAAGTCCCACATCCCAGGAAACAGCCCAGGCCTGGGCCAACCTGAACTACTTGTACACTTGTTAGTGTAGTAATGAATGAATAAATGCCCAGGTCACCATTCATTCAACACATGTATTCTAAGACTCTGTGAGCCCGGCCCCATGCTCTTTGCAGGGTATTTCTAGCAAACATCCAGCATCTCTTCCAAACAACCCCACTGCTCAGCACTGCAAAGGGATGAATCTTTGCCGCTAAATGAGCTTTAAGTCCATTAGGCACCTTTCCTTGGCCCTTGTTTATCTTCCTGGCTATCCCAGCAAGAAGCCACATTGTTTATAATGCATCTGTTGACATCTGTCTTATCTCCCCAGATTTGCCCCTCTTCTCCCCAGGTCTGCTGACCTCCAAAAGTATGAGCCCTCTAGCCCCAAGAGTTGAATTTTTTTCTAAGGTTTTATAAGTCAAAAGGTCCACACTAGAGCTTTGGTGTTCCCAACACAGCCCCCAGCCCCAGGCCTCCGGAACAGGAGCGATCACAGCCTGGCCCCATTTGTCTGTTCAGTCTCCCTCAGACCCTCAGGCAGCTTGGACCCATCTGTTTCCCAGTTCTAGGTCAAATCAAGCTGAGAAAGGATCAGGCTTCATCTGACCTGAGATGGCTGTGGCATCTGGCTGGCTCCTCCATCCCACCTCCTCCCCATCCTGGCCAAATGAGCCGAAATCCCCCACCCCCTCTGGTGGGCTACAGGGACGCTATCTCTCCTAGAGGGTGATTTCAGAGCTTCTGGGAAGTGTGACCATGTAGAAGCCACAAAGACAGACACATCTGGTTTGAATCTCAGCTCAGGCATTTAGCTGGGTGATTTCAGGTAAGTTACTTAACCTCTCTATGAAGCTTCATTTAAACAGGGAAGTTTATACTGTCCACTTTGCAACAGGATTATAAAGATGATAGGAAATTGACAAGGCATTCAAGGCATCCAGCTCAGTGTCTAGCATACAGTAGCTGCCCCAGAAGCTACTCCTCTCGTTTTCAACACAAAGGGGATAAATAGCCAGTTAGAGTGACTCTATTTAGGATCTTGGAGCCAAGCCTATACTGTTAGACATCTCACTCTGCTGACTTGAGAAGGGACAGGTCACTGGACAGGGATTTCCAAGTTTTGCCCCTTCTAAAATGTCATTTCCTCTAGAAGAAGGGACCGAAATGCAGAAGTTGCACCAAGATGGATAGAAGTTGCTCATTTAAATTGGAATGTTCCATAGAGGGCTTCCTGGGTGGCACAGCGGTAAAGAATCCACCTGGCAATGCAGGAGATGCAGGAGACGTGGGTTTGATCCCTGTGTCAGGAAGATCCCCTGAAGTAGGAAATGGCAACCTGCTCCAGTAGTCTTGCCTGGAAAATTCCATGGACAGAGGAGCCTGGCAGGCGACAATTCATGGGTTACAAAAGAGTCAGACACGACTGAGTGACTGAGTGCGAATATACATTCCATAGAATCTTTGGTTAACAAAGGACAAGAAAAATAAATATCAACAGATGGACTTCTTTTTAATCTTTTCCCCCCAAATTCACAATAAAAATGTTAAAATTTGCCAAAAATTGATTTTAAAGCATGGCTTGAAGCCAAATGTAAGGCATCTTGATGTTAACGTTCGGAGGTCACACTTGGAAGAAGCAGTGGTCCTCTCATTGCCCATGTAAAAAAACAATAATAATAATTTCCTTTCATCTAGAAGCGATCCCCTGGCTCTCCAGAAGGGCAAGGCTGCGCGTTGTTGTATGCATGACCACTTACCCTTTAAAAATGCATGCATTTAACCAGCCTGATCCTTTCACATTGCCCACACAGCTTTAATCTGTCATTCCAACAATTCCTAGTTCACCTTTCAGCTTCTTCCTCTCCATATAATTTGAATGCCCCTATTTATTCCTGGGTTGCTTCTGTGAACACTCTTGACTTTTTATGAAACCAAAATTAATAGCTTTATACCCTAAGAATTCAGGAATGAGCTGCAAAACTATACCTTTGGAAAGTCCTTCTAAGATTTTTTCCAAATTAATTGCTTGAGGGTAATCTTTTTGTTAGGACATGCATGTCTGTGTCTGGACTCACATGTGTTTAAGACTGTGTCATGTGTACAAGCGCAGTACAGGACCAGAAGAGATGAATATCGAAACGGTCAGGACATTGTGCAGCAGACATAACACAAAGGAACTCTGTGTCAGCAGCAGGGGCTTCCCATCACATTCTGTGGTGTTACAAGTCAAGTTGGAGAAAAACTGGGAATTAACTGGAACAGCCATGAAGACGACTTTTGACACATCACGTCTCATGTGGTACTCATTTTTTCCCAATTAGTCTTTTGAAATACTTGCATTTGTTCCTCACTAATTTCTGAGTAATTGTCTACTTTGGAACTCTCACAAAGTCGGTAGGCATTTGAGAACCATGATGACCTGTGACCTTCGACCCAAGGTGATCTTTACTTGAGGGGAATCCATGAAAGATTGATTTGAGCAGAGCTGAGTTAGACAAACAAGCCATTCACATAACTCCAAATCCAGAGGCAAATCAGGTAAAAATGTTAGCAACCTTTGTGGCTTGGAATTTCCTGTCTCCATAGGCTGGAATTAGAATACTTCTGTCCTAGCCTCTGCCAGAGTGGATGAAGAAGTTTCTGGATCTTCAAAGAGCTCCCTAGAATCATCCAAAGGCACATCCGAGGCTCCACCCATGGGTGAGCTGGCTTCTTGCCAAATTCTTTTTCAAAGGAAACTAAAGGGTGCCTTTTACATGATTTCAAGCAAAAACTCTACATACTTCCATTACAGACACACCTTTTTTTTTTTTTTCTCAAACTTTCCTCCAAAGAATTCAAATTCGGGGAAGATTTTTTTTCTTAAAAAAAAAAAAAGGCTTCACCATTTTAATGAATTCATTCTTCCCAGTCATGAAAACACAGGAAAATTTATATTGGAGCTTCTGAAAGGACTGAGGCCTGGGGAACTGCCACACAGAATGAACACAGTGACAACCAGAGAAAAACTGGTCGCTGCTGTGCTCCAAGGAGGGGTCCCGAGTCGGGATGTGAGTGCCTCCACATTGAGAAAGAGTTTTAAGTCTTCCTGGCCCCTGTTACTGCCATTCCAGAAACCTTGGTAGTCATGGAGGAGCCCAGGTTAGAAAACCACTGAGCCCTAAGCATCACTCCCATCACCTCTGAGCCCACTGATCAAGCCGTGTGAGCAAGTTAGGAAGGAAGGGGTGTATAGGAGACCACACACAAGCTCATATTGTTTTCCTGGAGGTGTAATTATTATAAGATGAAGAAGAGGAAAAAGAAGAGAAAAACCTTGATGACACGGATGAAAATGTTAAAACGGGAAATCACTGATCGTAATCTTACTATCACTGTTTTTATTTTCTTCTCCATCATCTCCAGTCTTTATCCACACGTACATATGCATTGTCTGTGGATTTCTTATTTGCAATACTGGGTGCCCTCACTGAAATATATTTGAAACCCTAAAATGAATGCTCATGCACTTTACTTGCACAAAGTAGTGGAAACGTCATGATACCCACATTCACCTCCCCAGCCCAGGGCGACCGTGATGAAGCCCTGCCTTCTTGTTCCAACTGTCATACTGTGCAAATCCTGTCTATTTAGTGCCATGGTTTTCACATTTTTGTGCTCTCTGTTGATGATTTTACTCTTTAAAATGGTCCCCAGCTGTAGCACTGCCTCGTGTTCCTACACATGAAAAGGCTGTGACATCCTTTACAGAAAAAAGTATGTGTTAGAAAAGCTCTCTTTGGGCATGGGCTCTAGCTCTATTGCCATGAGTTCCATATTAAAGAACCAACAATATATATATAAATAAAACATCTTTAAACAGAAGCACAAATAGAACACGGTTATGAATTGATCAGTTGATGAAAACATTGTACCCAGAGGCTCCCAGGAACCTGTGTATTTCTCTTAGGAACCATGGTTCCTGTTCACTATTCAATGTGCACCGTGACTTTATGATGAACCTAACAACTGCCAATACTGAAAATCAGCTATGGTGAAGGCGAAGGTGAAGGTGAAGTCGCTCAGTTGTGTCCAACTCTCTGCTACCCCATGGACTGTAGCCTACCAGGCTTCTCTGTCCATGGGATTCTCCAGGCAAGAATACTGGAGTGGTTTACCATTTCCTTCTCCAGGGGATCTTCCTGACCCAGGGATCAAACCCGGGTCTCCCGCATTGGAGGCAGATGCTTTAACCTCTGAGCCACCAGGGAAGCCTGAAAATCAGCTATACTTACTTATATTTCATTTTCTGCTTCTTTGTGACTTCATAAACACTTGTCAATATAATGATATTAATAACTCTCCTTTGTGTGGACAAACCACCATCCTCTTAACCACTTCCTTATTGTTGGGCCTTCCCATTTTTTCCAATATTTAAACCTTACAGACAAAGTCGCAGAGAGTGTATGGTGTGTGAGCTCCCTGAGGACACTTGCCGTGTTCTCTGCGTTCTCTGGACGATCTCAGAGCATGACATGTACTGTTCTCAAATGAATGTTTGTTGAGTGAACTAATGACAAAACAATAGTCAAGCACATCAGTCCATCATGGAAGTTGCTCAGCAGATGCTCAATAAATACCTGTTGTTTGGCATATTAACATCTACTAATTCTCCTCTGCTGTTAGTGTGAGTGTAAATTGGTTCAGCCACTATGCAGAGTAGGATGAAATTTCCTTAAAAAACTAAAAATAGGGTTACCATATGATCTAGCAATCCCGTTCCTGGGCATATATTCAGAAAAGACAAAAGCTATAATTCAAAAAGATACACACACCTCAATGTCCATAGTAGCACTGTTACAATAGCCAAGCAACCTAAACGTCCATCAACAGATGAATGGATAAGTAAGAGCTGATATATGGATGCATATATATATATATGCATAGTGTGGAATATATATATAGTGTGGAATGGAATATTATTCAACCTTAAAAAGGAATGAAATAATGCCATTTGCAGCAACATGGATGGACCTAGAGATCATCATACTAAGCAAAGTAAGTCACACAGATATCATATTATATCATTCATCCGTGGAATTTTTTAAAAATGATACAAATGAACTCATTTACAAAACAGAAACAGATTCAGACATAAAAGAAAAACTTATAGTCATCAAATGGGAAAGGTAGGGGAGGAATCGGAGAAGGCAATGGCACCCCACTCCAGTACTTTTGTCTAGAAAATCCCATGGACAGAGGAGCCTGGTGGGCTGCAGTCCAAGGGGTCGATAGAGTCGGACACGACTGAGCAACTTCACTTTCACCTTTCACTTTCATGCAATGGAGAAGGCAATGGCAACCCACTCCAGTGTTCTTGCCTGGAGAATCCCAGGGACGGGAAGCCTGGTGGGCTGCAGTCTATGGGGTCGCACAGAGTCGGACATGACTGAAGTGACATAGCAGCAGCAGCAGCAGCAGCAGGAAGGGGAGGAATAAATTAGGAGTTTGGGATTAATGGAATTAAACTACTATATATGAAATAGATAAGCAACAGGACATACTGTCCAGCACAGGGAACTAAAGTCAGTATCTTGTAAAAACCTATGTTATTACATACATAATATGTATACGTATATCTGAATTACTTTGCTGTTCACCAGAAAATAACACAACATTGTAAATCAACTATACTCCAATTTAAAAAGAAAAAAATCTGCTAACCACTTGCTGTGTGCTATGTAGCCAACCCTAGACCAGCATCTTATTTTCACTGAACTGTTAAATCTGCATTACCTTCAGAGGTACCTTCTAACAGGTACCTTCTATTAGCCTCATTTCACCACCAAAGAAATTGAGACTTAAAAAGCTCTATGTTCAAAGCCGATTGAGCCACCACCTTGCTTCAGCCCAGGTCTCAGTGACATCCAACACCCTGCTTTTTCTACTCCCCAGGCACAGCCCCTGCCATCACTGGATCAGGGCCAGCGGGATCCGTCGGCCTCCGGCAGGACTCACAGGTCACGTAACCCCTCAGGCTCCTCTTTGTCCTGCCCTCCCCACAATTCTCCCACCTGGACTCCCCTTTCACCTGTAATCACACAAGCTCGACATGATGGCTGCTCCCATTCTCTCATCCCAGCCCTTCCTTTATAGAGATAATTGGTGGGCACTCAGCCTTCAACCTGATCCCAGGTAAACTGAAACCCACACCTGACTGGACTGTGTTGTGGAAATGGACACGATGGTGCATGTAGGGCAGAGGCTATGGGGCTCCAGGGCTTTTCAAGGTGGGGGTCTTGATCTCTTTTTAGTTAGGGGTAACGGTAAGGGGGATATTGGACCTTTTCTCGACACTTATGAAAGATGAGGCAAAGATGGAAAAGAAGTTTGCTACATTCGATCTGCATTTCAAAAATGAGGAAAAACTTCTGTAACCAATCTTAATGGAAAAAATTATATATATATATATATATAGATAGATGCGTGTGTGTGTGTGTCTAAATCATTCTTCTATACACCAGAAATTAATACAACATTGCTTTGCTATACACCAGAAACTAACACATATAAATCAACTATAAGCTATGTTTTTTTTTTTTCCAACAGTCATGTACATTAGGATGTGAGAGTTGGACTATAAGAAAAGCTGAGCACAAAGGAATTGATGCTTTTGAACTGTAGTGCTGGAGAAGACTCTTGAGAGTCCCTTGAACAGCAAGATCAAACCAGTCAATCCTAACGGAAATCAACCCTGAATATTCACTGGAAGGACTGATGCTGAAGCTGAAGCTTCAATACTGTGGCCACCTGATGAGAAGAGCTGACTCACTGGAAAAGTCCCTGATGCTGGGAAAGATTGAAGGCGGGAGGAGAAGGGGGCGACAGAGGATGAGTTGGTTGGATAACATCGCCAACTCAGTGGACATGAGTTTGAGCAAACTCCGGGAGATAATGAAGGACAGAGAAGCCTGATATGCTCCAGTCCATGGGGTCTCAGAGAGTGGAACATGACTTAGCACCTGAAATACATCTCTGCAGACATCCCCAGTGATGGTCAGCTGGTGGAAATCACCCTAACCTTCTGTAGACTCTGCCTTCCTCATCACCGAGGGCCCTGAGATTCCAGAAAATGGGATAACAGCAGCAATCATGGTCTGCCAATAGCAGTGTTCATTACAGCAGCCAGTGTTTACTGAGCACTTAAATGCCTCATTTTATCTTCACAGCAGCCCAATAAAATGGCACAATTATTTTCTTCATTTTATGGACAGGACATGTGAAGCTCAGGGAGGTGAAATAACTTGCTCAAGGTCACACAGTTAGTCAACTGCAGAGCTGGGGTCGGAACCCAGGAAATCCCGCTCCAGAACCCACGTCCTGACTACCACACTCTGCTGCCCAGTAGGAATGAGAGTGTGACACTTAGGTTGCCCAGTGGACATAGCTTACTCACCCCTGGGGACCATCCTGTGACATATACAAGCAAAGGTCCCCATCTGACAGGTGAAGCACCATCCCACCACCTCCGTAGAGTAAGTGCCACAGATACCATAACTTGGCTAGGACCACACTGAGGGTACCACCTTATACATGCAGAGAACATGGCTCAGAAAGTGCTTTTTCTCACTATATAGCTAATGCCATTTCGGGGACTTCACTGGTGGTCCAGTGGCTAAGACTCTGTGCTCCCAATGCAGGGGACCTAGGTTCGATCCCTGGTCAGAGAACTAGATCTCGTGTGCTACAAATAAGACCTGGTACAGCCATATAAATAAATATTAAAAAGAAAAGAGAGGGAGAAATGTTATTTCAGCAAATTCATTTGGGACCTGTTGATAAACACCAAGAATGTCCAAAAGTCTCTTTTCTCTCTTCTTTGGTCTAAGAACCTCTCCTCAGCGACAGCCCTCTACATCCTGTTCTCAACTCCAGCGGGCAAAGCATGCAATTCAGAATACCCCTTCCCAGACACTCGAGCAGTGAGGGCTGTCACTCAACTTCCAGGCAGAGGAGGGAGGTGGTGGTGGACATCAGTATCTCAAAATTCCGCAATAAGGGATGATAGTACCTACCTCCCAGCCTTCCTGCTCAACGCTTTTTCCCAGATGCCCTCAGAGAAGTTGTCCAAAGAACTCTGGTGGGGGAGGTGGGGAAGTGGGTGGGTCCCCATGACACCCAGCTGTGTGGTTAGTTGAACCTTGAAACTCACTTGGAAAGCAGATGGGGCCAGCTGCCCCCTGACAACCACCTCACCTGGCTTAGGGCCCAAAGCCCAGCCTTCTGAAGCCTCAATGCCATCAGAAGAATCTTCTCAGAGTCACTCATGGTTGGGGCTGCCTGCACAGCTCACCTCAGCCCCACTGCTGGGTTCAACACAGTCGTTAGGACACTCCATGTGCCCCTGGCCCAGGCCAGTGCCAAGAGCCACGTGACAGTCAACTCCACAGCTTCAGGAAAACTGAAGCTAAAGAGGCTGCCCCTCCTTGCTGTCCAAAAAGGGAAGCCGTGAACCCTCCCTGACAGGATGGGATGAGCAGGGAAGGCTCTGGGGCCTTCACCTCCCTGAAGAAGGAGGACAATTTCCTTTCAGCCCTTCTCGGGCCCAGCCGGCCCAGCTGGTGTGATCTGCCATCTTCCCAAGGGTAACCTTGAATGCTCAGGCCGGCTGGCCTGCCACACCCAGAACCGGAGCTCCAGCTCTTCTGTGGGTTTGATGGGATGAGGCAACACAGGGCAAAATGTCCCAGCTCAGTGGCTCGCCTCATCGTCAGCTGGGTCCTGAGGTGTAAGCTCAGGGTGGGGATGTGAGGAGGCCAGACTACAGCCAGGCTGAGCTCCACAAGCCGACTTCATTGGTAGGAAGGCCAAGGTTTGAAACTCCATCAGTCCTCGCTATGTCTGTTTCCCAATCAACCCCAACTCAGAGAGACACAGATGTACAGACAGCACCCCTCAACACCACTGCTTCTATTTCAGCACTAGGAACAATGTGTGCATGTGTACTCAATCGTGTCTGACTCTTCGTGACCCCATGGACTGTAGCCTGCCAGGCTCCTCTGCCCATGGAATTTTCCAGGCGAGAATACTGGAGTGGGTTGCTGTTTCCTTCTTCAGGGGATCTTCCCAACCCAGGGATCGAATCTGCATTTCCTGCATTGGTAGGTGGATTCTTTACCACTGTGCCAACTGGGAAGCCCACTGGAAAGAATGGCCAGGCATAAATTTATCCACCCACACCCCAAACTCTAGCACTCTCTCCACCGAGGAGAGCCCTGGCTTAGAATGCATGCCCTGCTCCTACTTGAGGAGAGGGGACCCAGACAACAGACCTAAAAAGACAATCCGACCTAAAAAGAGATGGTTCCAGCCTTACAACTTCCCCTGTCAGCGCTTCAATCTGCTCATCCAAGAAAACAAGGGTGAAAATAGCAGATCTGATGAAACAACTTGCAAATTGTATCATTAAGAATATTTCCCAGCCTTGGAGGGGCTAGGTCTGAGAGCACTGGGCCTGGCCAGGCCTTCCTCGGACCCTCCACTGTGAACCCTGGAGGCCAGGGCAGATACGTTGCCGGACAGACAATGGGGCTCGTGCATTTGTTGAGGGCCAAGTGCGAAGAAGACTTGATTCCATAATGAACCAGTGGGTCTCACTGTGACCTGTAATATTTATCTACTTGACAAGGCTGGCCAAGATGTGTTTAGAATTCAGCAGGTGCCAGGGTAAAAGTGAAATGTTAGATCTACAAGACAGGGGACCCCCATTTTCCATTTAGAAGAGCTGATGTTGAGGGAACAGAGAAGTCAACCCAGCTTCTTCATAGCTACAACTGCTCCCAGAGGAGAGAGTTTCCGGGGACCAGGACGGGAGGTTATTAGAGCCCAGGTAAGCAGGTGTCAGCGATGATGCTCAGCCAGGGGAGGAAATAGAACCAGAGAATGGGGGAAGGGGCTGGGGGCTTTGGATTGCAGAATTGCTGATTGTCTGTTGCCCCGCTCCCCCATCCGTGTGGCAGGCAGAGATAAATTAACAGCCATCAACAATGAAACTTCAAGTTTCTAATGAACTTGGTGGAATGCACCTTCTATTTTTAACTGGCCCAATTTCTCGGTCACATCACGTGACTCCTATTGTCTTGGCTGAGAATTACAAGAAGCTGAGAGAGAGCAAGAGGCAAAGAAAGAGAGAGAAGGAGAAATTGGGCCCTATTTCTAGATCAGGAAGGTGGACCCTTTAAATGCATGCATATTTTCTCTTTCGTTTGAAATTGATTAAGTAAGTTTAGAGAAAAATGACTTCTTACCACCTCATTGCTGAGGAGAAATGAAGAGCTATAAAATGACCTTACTGGGGTCATATAGAAAGTTCTGAACTAGATAAGAAGTGGCCTTGGAGAATATGTTAATGTCTTAGGTTCATTTGGCCTCAGGAGCCGCAGAAACTCTTTTGGTTTAGAAATGGGGTGGGTTCACCTTAATTTTTTGCAGTTCATGTAAGATTTCACCTTATCCTGGACAGTCCTACAAGATGTAGGACTTTGAGCTTGGAACGAAGTGATGCTGAGCCTTCTCCACCAGCACAGCCTCACTTGGGTGAGTCTCATCACATAGATATACACCCCTGTTCTATGCCATCCCCTCAACCTCTATATATGATATTTTCCAGGGCAATTGTCAATGTCTTAAAAGCAATATGCAACTCATAGCTCGCCACCCCTAAGAGAAGGGAAAGAGACTATTTCTCACCTGTTATGTATGAAAGCAAGCCAAAGTGGTTCCCTAAAATTCATCAGTTTGGACAAATCAACTAAACCAGAATTACCCAGACTCAGTGTATCCCCAAAATTTAAAATCTGAATGCCCTTGCAGGAAGCTGAATATCTGCTAAGAAACTATATCTTTGGCATATTAATCAGGCTCTAATTCTGGATCTACAATGTTGAACCTCATGATTCCCAAACCGTGGACAGAGGTACCCAGAGGCCCACAACAAATTCTTAGGAGCATGGAAAAGCATTTTACATTTCGGAGCAGTTCTTGACATCTGTTTGTCAACACACAAAACATGAGCTTGAGGTTGTTCAGTGTTTCAGCAGTATATTGTTCTCCCTTCCTTTCAAAGATACCAGATCCTTGCAAAGCTGGGTTTGGGGTGGTTTCAGTAATAACAACCCCTTGTGGTTCAGCTGGTAAAGAATCTGCCTGTAATGCAGGAGACCTGGGTTTGATCTCTGGGTTGGGAAGATCCCCGGGAGAAGGGAAAGACTACCCACTCCAGTATTATGGCCTAGAAAATTCCATGGACTGTATAGTCTATGGGGTCTCAAAGAGTCTGATACGCCTGAGCAAATTTCACTTCACTTCTTCACTTCAGTGATAATAAATAGTGAGAAGATCAACACGGAACAGGAAGTAAAGGTGATGGTGTCCAATCAGAGTCCAAGACCTGAGAAGTTGTGTGGTACCCCACACATCCCGTTTGTTGTCATTCGCTAAGAATGAAGTTAAAGTAGAACTTGTCTTTCACTTGATGGGGATTATTCAAAAGGCAACTAAATTGTGGGGAGACAAATAATTATTAAGTTGTTGGATATAAACACTTAATAAACAGAACTGTTAGGCATTTCTTTTGGCCTAGAAGCACCATGAACCAGATTGGTCTGGGAGACCTCTGGTTTAATTCTACAAGCCTATCAGGAGGTCTTGCAGCTTCTTCGTTGTAAAGTTACATTAGAACGTGGTTGTAATGATTATGAATATGGTGGCAGATTACATTTCCTGCCCCCAAAAGCACACAGCAGTATTTCAGCCCCTATGTGTTTTTCTAGAATCTTACCTCTACTCTCGTCAAAATGTTGAGGTTAATTTCCCTTCTCTTTGACCACAAATTGGGCTCAGTGACTTATTTCTAACTAATGCTATGAAATACAAAGTGTATAAGTGGTGGTGCTGTGTGACTCTTAAGACCAAGTCGAAAAGATGATGCAACTTCAGCCTGACTCTTGAATGCTCACCCTTGCAACCCAGCCACCATGCTGTGAGGGAGCCCAAGCAGTCCACAAGGAGAGTCCACATGGGGACGCCCATGTGAAGAGAAACTGAGCACCCTCCTTCAGCCAATAGCCAGCATCAACTGCCCATTATATAACCAAACAAGCCTTCAAGATGATTCCAGCCCCAATCTTTGAGTCAGGCAGCCAAGGTCCCAGACATAGCAGAGCAAAAACAAGTCATCCCCTCTGTGCTCTGCTAGAATTCTTTACCTAGAGAATCAGAGAGCATAATAAATGATTGTTATAAACCTCTGAGTCATGGGACCTTTTTTTATGCAGCTTTAGACAATCAGAACAAGTACAGTGGATACTTATGAGATGCCTATCCAGCCCAGGAACTACCAACTTCCTCACCTCTTCTCTAGAACTCCCAGTACATAACCATAGGGCAAAGACCCCTCCATATCTTCCCTATACAAGCTAACTCTATCCCTTGGTCCATAGATAGAAAAGGACTAATAACCTGACCAGACTGGGCCAATCCTTGTCCCATCTTATGGGTTTCCCAGGTGGGCAGTGATCAAGAATCCAGCTGCCAATGCAGAAGATGCAAGAGACCCAGGATTGATCCCTGGGTTGGGAAGATGCCCTGGAGACGGAAATGGCAACCCACTTCAGTATTCTTGCCAGGGAAATCCCATGGACAGAGGAGCCTGGCGGGCTTCAGTCCATAGGGTCGCACAGAGTCTGACACGACTGGGCGGCTGAGCACGTACACACGCACATGCATGCACAAATATCCTAATTCGGGAATTTGGAATTGAGAGAGAAAAACAAAGAAAGATGGACTCTCCCCCTGTGACTGGATCTTGTGACATGTAAATTCAGATTTGGGGCCACTTTCTTCTGTGCTGTGGAGACTGGCAGATCGAGAAAGAGAAAGAAGCAGATACACAGGGAAGAGCAAATATAAAGGACCAAGAAGCCTGCCTGGATTTCACAAGGTCTTGCAGTCCTGGATTCCAGTTCTTCCTGGGGCTCTGAGGCCACCCACCACCCACCCCCTGCCCTTTCTCTCTCTCTCTTTTTTTTTTGCTTTGAATATTTGTTTGATGTGGACCATTTTTAAGTTGTTATTCAATTTGCCACAATATTGCTTCTGTTGTATGTTTTGGTTTTTTGGCCACAAGGCATGTGGAATCTCAGTTCCCCAACCACATCCCCTACATAGGATGGTGAAGTTTTAACCGCTAGACCACCAGAGAAATCCCTGAGCCCTCTCTTTAAAATAATTTCCCCATTTTGCTTAAGTTAGCTCAAATTGGTTTCTGTAGCCCTAGGGGAATTGTTCACATCTAACCAGCACTTTACAGTCCACTGAGCCTGTTTACATGCGTGATCTCATATGAGCCTGACCATAACTCTGTAAGATATATGTTATCACCTCCTTTATAAAGAAGAAAATACAGAGGTCCAGGAAAGTGACACCGTCAAGGGTTCATGGAAGCAGAGATTAAACCATCCCGTGTATCCAAATGCCAAGGTCTGTTCGGGAGACATTTCTTTCTCCTGCTCTATGGAAGTGAGAAGTGATACCCAATTTGTCATCAGAAACCAACTGAGCGTTCACAGCTTTACCTGCTGCTAGGTAGGACTTGGATGTCCAGGATTCAGGCCAGTCCTCAGGGAGATCAGACCCACAGCCAAGGAAGCAGAGTGCCCTGCCCCAGTAAGCTCAGTCCTCCAGGGAGAAACTTGCCAGGTCCGTATGGTGGATGCTCCTGACAAGAGACTCTGCAGGCCCGAGATGGCAGGAAAAACTGACTGAAAGAGATGGATCTGAAAGGATGAGACTTGGACAAGCAGGAGGTGAAAGAGGGGGCTCTGAAATTGTCTCCAAGAATCTTCCCCTCAGATTCTTTGGGAACAAGTTATCTGAACTTTTCAAGTCTCACGATTCTCCTGGAGAAAGTTTGCTGAAGGAAGCATCTAGCCCAGCCTCCGTGGATGCATGATTCACCCTCCATACAGGAATCCCCTCTGAAGGATCCCAGAAATGCTCATGGGGCAAGGAGTGTGGGATGAAGAGGGTGCAGGGGGGAACAGGGGCAGTGAGGGCTGTGGAAAGCACATGAGCACAAAATGATCCAGGTTCAAATCCTGATTCTGTCACGGATTCGCTTCAGTTCCCCAAATAAGTCTCTTACGATGTCTAACACTCCGCTTTCTTCTCTTTCCTCTTCCACTGAGATGCTGTGAGCTCAGAGAAACAGTAGATGAAGTGCCCAACAGAGGCCTGAAACAGAGTGGATGCTTAATAGAGTCTAACAAGCGATCGCATCTGACAGCCTGTCCATCTCTGCTCCGTTCTAATCCCTAGAAATGCCTTCTTCTCTGTGGATGAGCTGAATTCTGCCAGCCCAGAGTGCTCACCACTGACCCAGTGTTTCCCTCCAGAGTCCAGAGGAGGAGGACAGGGCTGCAGACACCCCTGCTACCCGCCTTCACCCTCGGACGAGTCCCCTTCCTGCTCCCCACGGCGAGATTTCTGAGGCTGTTCTTGGGGAGACTGCACACATTGAAAGCCTTGTGTGCATGGTAACTCCTCTTTGAGTCGGTTCAGCTGCTTCCATCAATACAGCCCTCAGATAAGACGCTGGAACTCAGAATGTTTGGCTCGAGAGCAATCTGCTACAGCTGAATCATACGTCCAGGATCCCGCAGGGAACGTCCTCCAAAAGGCAACATTAAAGCTCCACAGACCTCCATACCCCTCCCCCCGAGGCCCAGCCTCGCCACTGCACAAACAGAACCCAAAGGGAAAGGTCCAATTATTCCATGGAGATTTAGCTACTGTATTGACAAAACTCAGCGTTAATTCCCAGAAAGCATTCGAGCCCCGAGGTGGGGGCGGTGGTAGAGGGAGGGGAGGGCTTGCTGGATAACTGGGTGAGAATCATAGCCGCTTTTCAGCGGAATCTGACCTAGTTTAATGAAATCAGGTCATCTGTGAGCTCTTCATTACCCTCAGACTAAACAGGACCCAAAGAGCAGCCAGTGTCCCTGGCCTTTCTGAATCCTGCTCATTCGTATTATGACATTTTGATGTTGGGTCTTCATGCATGTTGACTTAGTTGCTGGGCCCCTCCAAAGGTAGTAAACAGCCCGGGTGAAGGCCGGAAAGTAAACAAGAGGGCTGATTTTTAAAAGCACACACACACAAAGGCAGTGTAAATACCCCAGGTCCCCAGCCTGCATCCTCAGGGAAACCAGCAGACAAAAGGCGACGCAAGTGTCTGACTATTATCGCTGACTGATGGATGGAACTCACCTATTATCCTGCTGCCTTCTCAGATGGAACTTGGGGTTTCAGCAGATCTTTGGGGCAGGGGGGTGGGCTGGGAGGGAAATGAAATTGTCAATTTAGGAATGGTATGTTGGATTCCAGGGCAAACTGCTCCCCAGCAGCAATTGCAAAGGACAGCCATCCCTCTTGAGACTGTCCTAGGGGCTGGTGATGGCTCTATTTCATCTGCATCTTCCTGAAACTGAAAGCCCAAGGCCTGAGGCTGGAAGTGAGCCTTCTTCTCTCAGTGGATGATCGTTAATTGAATGACTATTTACAGAAGACAATGATACGTGTGAGCTCCCTGTCCTTATTAGAAATGCCACAGACAGGCTCAAAAAAGGGCAGGATGCTCTCTCTATCAGGAATCAACACAACAGAGGTGGCCCAAGGACCAAGTTTTTGGGGTGTGATGGTATTTTTAACTCAAGATAAACAGTGACAGGGACAGACTGGGGTGGGCTAAGAGCCAGGGGAGATGGGAAGAAATCCCACATACATTGCATACTCTATGAAGTCCCCGGTCCTTCCTGGGTAGGGCCCAGTTCTTCACATGGTGATGAACTTAGTCTGGGTTTGGTTTCCTTAGTCTGGGTTTGGGACACTGGCTTCGGTGAGTTGAGCAATGACCCACATTTGAAAATCCCCATCCCTTCACCATTCTTCCTCAAGGTCACCCCTCCAGAACACATTCCTTGTCTGTTACCTGAATGAAGTGCCTCATCACTGTTCAGAGATGCCCAAGGACTCACACACGCAGACAGGAAGAGATGAAGTACTGATTTGTGGGTGACCCTGGACAAAAGGTGCCCCTTCTCTGAGCTCTAATTTTGCCATGTATCCAATGAGAAGTTTCCATCACATTTTTTCCATGTGGACCATCTTTAAAGTCTTTGTTGAATTTGTTACAATATTGTTTCTACTTTATGTTTCCATTTTTCAGCAGCAAGGCATGTGGGATCACAGCTCCCCAGCCAGGGATCAAACCTGCTCCCTCTGCACTGGAAGGTGACGTCTTAACCACTGAACTGCCAGGGAGGTTCCCCAGTACATAATCCTGACGGGCTTTCTAGAAAGGTCATTCTGACTTCCCAGAGTCCTAAATCCATTCTCTGGCTCGGTCCCCCAAGTCAACAGGCTCTTTTTCAGAGTAGGTGTGCCCTGGAGAAGCCACCTCTCTGTCCCTCTGGGATGCACCACTGACCTCGGCTTCCTTAAGCCCAGGCTCCGATCTGTTCACTCCCAGCTCTGCCATTTAACAGTAGTGTTTGGCCTAGATCCACTATTTCCTTTCATGGTAAGTGAACATGGTTGAAGAAAACAGAAAACGTTTCCTTCCCAAAAGAGACTGAAGGCTGGTCTAGTCTGTGACCCTCCAGAGCTGAGGGGGTGGACGGAGTTGGGCGCCTCTGTTCCCCGCCCGACAATCAGAGTTCAACTCTGCAAAGAGAAGCCAGACCTTGCCATCACAGAATGACGGCTAAGCGATTCTGGCTTTAACCCGTCTGTACTATCTAATCGGGGAAATGGCAGGATCAAGTTTCCTGTTTTATTGGCATTCGATAATATATATTGAGTGACCATGTCTGCAGTGAGGCAATTGGTTTAAAAGGGGGTTATAAGGATTGACTTGTATTTAAGTGCTTAGAATTCCAGAATGGTAATTATCTCAATGTGTATTCTAATTTATAGGAACTCCAGTGAGCTTGACAGCATATAAATTTAAGCCTGTCTAAGGGAGTCCCTGAGAGAACGTCTCTAATCAGAGAAACAGAAAAGCCACAAGAAAACCCAGAGAAGTTTGGCCCAGTGGTTCTCAAATATTTAGCCACAGAATCCCATTTTTGCAGTAAAAGCTTACGTGAAAGCAAATGCAGAAAACAAACCCAAGCCCAACTGCTCAGGCTGAAGTAGAGTGAAGAAGGATTTCCCTGGCAGTCCAGACGTTAAGACTCCACGCTTCAAATGTAGAGGGTACAGGTTCAATCCCTGGTCAGGGAACTAAGATCCCACATGCTGCTCAGCACAGCCAAAAGATTAAAAATAAAAAAATAAAGGGAAGGCTTAGAATCCTACTTCCCCTTCCCTGTTTCAGCCCCCTCCCCAAACCATGGAGGCCCAAGACCCTATAGAACTTCTGCGGTCCAGAAGAATATAATTTGAAAAGTAATGAATGACCCCAAGGTCTTCAGTTTATAGATGAAGACTCCAAAGTCTAGAAAGTTAAAGTGACTTGCCAAAATCAGAGTGTAAGTCAGAGGCAGGAGAGAAACTGAACTTGCATGCCCCTGAGTGATGGTTGCTTACCATTACTTTAAGTGCCCAGTTTTTAATGCTGCCCCAGCCCGTCTTCAGTGTTCACTTTCATTCAGAAACTAATTTAAAATATACTTTAGTTTGAGTTAGAATGGAGATAAGCTTTTAGTCATTATCAGAGGAAAAGGAAGAATATGATGATGAAAAAGCAACTGACTGGAAGTAAGAAGTGATACTGCTACATTACCTTGGAGAAGTCCTTTTCCTTTCTGGGAATCATCTTCCTCTGTTGAATTGGAGGTGGAACTGGTGATGGAAGACACTAAACTCAGTGACTTCAGGATTCATACAAATTTGAAAGCTAAGTAGAGTGGATTTGGAGGGAAAGATAAATTAGGAGCAAGAGATTAACAGATACTACTATATATAAAACAGATAAATGAGGTTCCACTATATAGCACAGAAAACTATATTCCAAATCTTGTAATAAGCTATAATGAAAAGAATCTGAAATATATATATATAAATAACTTTGCTATACATCAGAAACTAACACAACATTGTAAATAGAAGGAAAAAATATTGTAGATTTAGATCCCCAAATTCATCTTCTCTATATTCTCCCATAAAATACTCCTTTGAATAATTTTAAATTAGCAAAAGCAGAAAACTCAACAAAAAGATTAGAAAATACAAATAATCTTCTAAATTTTCTTTAATAGGAAAGAGTTGGAAAATTGAACAGAAAAGGTGAAATATCAGGGTCAATCCAGAATATTCCATTCTAAAGGAGATGAGCCCTGGGTGTTCTTTGGAGGGAATGATGCTAAAGCTGAAACTCCAATACTTTGGCCACCTCATGCGAAGAGTTGACTCATTGGAAAAGACTCTGATTCTGGGAAGGATTGGGAGCAGGAGGAAAAGGGGACGACAGAGGATGAATGGCTGGGTGGCATCACCGACTCGATGGACGTGAGTCTCAGTGAACTCCGGGAGTTGGTGATGGACAGGAAGGCCTGGCGTGCTGCGATTCATGGGGTTGCAAAGAGTCGGACATGACTGAGTGACTGAACTGAACTGAACTGAACTGAACTAATATTATTTGAAGAAAGAGAAAAGAGAAGGAAGAAAATTATTAAAGGGATTTAAAAAATATTTCCTAAAAAAATAAAAATCCTAGGAGGAAAGGACATGAGCTCCAGGATTCAAAAAAGAAAAAAAAAAAAGAAAAAAAAATCCTTTCTGAATGGTAAGTTCCATCAGGGTAAAGTTCCAAAACACTGAGACAAGTAAAAATTTAAAAGCTTCCAGGGAAGAAAATTTAAATTCTATCCAAAGGATGTCATCAGACTTTTCAATTGTAACACAGAATATTAGAAAAAAAAGAGACAGTGCTTTCAATTTCAGGAAGACGGTGACTGTCCATATAAATCTTTATACCCAGCCAAAGTAGCTAAATGATGTAGAAATATAATAAAGAATAAAAAATTATGCAAGAACTCAAAAATTTTACATCTCATACACCATTTCTTAAGAAGCTAGCATGCATTATCTGCCATCAAAATGAGAGATTAAATGATTAGAGATAGATAGATAAAGTGGGTGGATAGGTGAATAGGTAGATCAAGGGAATAAGCAAATTAAGAACAACATAAAGGCAGTATTTTTTTAATAAATTTATTTTAATTGGAAGCTAATTACCTTACAATATTGTAGTGGCTTTTGCCATACATTCACATGAATCAGCCATGGGTATACATGTGTTCCCCATCCTGAACATCACCCCCACCCACCCCCCCAGCCACCTCCTTCCCCATCCCACCCCTAAGGGTCATCCCAGTGCACCAGCCCTGAGCACCCTGTCTCATGCATCAAGCCTAGACTGGTGATCTATTTCACATATAGTAATATACATGTTTCAATGCTAGTCTCTCAAATAATCCCACCCTTGCCTTCTTCCACAGAATCCAAAAGTCTGTTCTTTACATCTGTGTCTCTTTTGCTGTCTCACATATAGGGTCCTTGTTACCATCTTTCTAAATTTCATATACATTAATATACTGTATTGGTGTTGTTCTTTCTGACTTACTTCACTTTGTATAATAAGCTCCAGTTTCATCCACCTCATTAGAACTGATTCAAATGCACTCTTTTTAACAGCTGAGTAATATTTCATTGTGTTTAAGTACCACACCTTTCTTATCCATTCATCTGCCAATGGACATCTTGGTTGCTTCCATGTCCTAGCTATTGTAAACAGTACTGCAATGAACATTGGGGTACATGTGTCTCTTTAAATTCTGGTTTCCTCGGTGTGCGTGTCCAGCAGTGGGATTGCTGGGTCATATGGGAGTTCTATTTTCAGTTTTTTAAGAAATCTCCACACTGTCATCCATAGTGGCTGTACTAGTCTGCATTCCCACCAACAGTGTAAGAGGGTTCCCTTTTCTCCACACCTTCTCCAGCATGTATTGTTTGTAGACTTTTTATTAGCAGAGAAAGGCAGTATTGATAAGTCACATGACTCAGACAAAACAGGCTAGGTTACATGCTGGGACTCACAAAGGTTTATTTCTTGCTACACATCTACTGTGGGTTTGCTATGGCTCTGTTCCATGTTTTCCTTACTCCAGATTTAACTCAAGGGAGCATCTTTTATCTTAAATGTTGACAGCCATCATGGCAGAGGATAAAAGAAATCATGGCAAACCATACTCTGGCTCTAAAATTTCTTCTCAGAAGTGATACATACACGTGCCACTTCTACTCACACTTCCTTGGCAAGTTACAAGACCAAGCTTGACATCAACGGGAGTCAGAAATAGAATCCTCATCCAGGAAAGGATAGTGAATATATGTTTTAACACATAGTCAACTATGTCCCAGGATCACTCTGTGTATCAGGCTTAAAAAGCAATCCAGATTGAAGCAGAAGACAGAATGCTATGGACGGAGTTCTACAGGTGGGAAAATGCAATTGATGTAAGCTCTTGCAATAAAAAAAAAAAAAAAAAAAAACCTCTTGATATAACTTAAAGATTAAAAAATTTAAGAATATGTAAAGTCCTACTAAAGAATTATGAACTCTAGAAGATACCAAAATATTATATTATAAAAGGAAAGTTTTCTTAATACAGCACTTGTAAGTGAACAATGTTTTCACAGTAAAAACGTAAACACTAACCATCAATTTAACTACAAATTGTGAAGTAATTAAATTGGGAGGATAGGAAGAGAAGATGTGAAGGATGTAGTTACAAGAGATTAAAATCCTCGAGGTGACAAAAGTAAAGTAAGGTGACTAAAGCTACATAACTTGAAGGTGACAGATACTTTTTCCTTGATTTCTGCTTGTGTAATATCTTATGCTCCATCTAGAATCAGCGCATGTGTGCGTGTTCAGTTGTGTCCAACTCTTTGCCATCCCATGGACTATAGCCTGCCAGGCTCCTCTGTCTGTGGGATTATCCAGGCAAGGATACTGGAGTGGAGTGCCATTTCCTCCTCCAAGAATCAGTAATACATGGTAATCAACCAGAGGTGCACTGGCAGTCAATATGGATAATGCCCAGCAATAATAAATTTTAAAATACTAATACAAGCACACAGAAAATGAAAATAAAACTTATAAAAACCATCTTAAATTGCTGAAACTGGTTGCCTTTAAAGAGCAAAAATTCAGAAGGTGAATGTGGTAGAGCAGATTATTGCCATTACTGCCCAAACAATGGACATTTTACATTAACAAAAATACAAATAAATAAATAAATAAAGTATATATATATATATAGCATGTCATTTCTGATTCATGTTTGAAGTAAGAATGGTATAGATCATAAATAAATAATTAAATTCTTATATTTAAATGATTAATTTTAAAGGCATCCAGACATAATAAATTGAACCTGACATTATAACCATCCTGGCGGTAATGCAATCTTTCTTTGATGATTCAGAAAGCACTTTAAGGACCTGGCAATGACCTGAGGTCATTTCTCTGAACATCCTTCCTCATTCTTTCCTAATTTGTTAGTCTTGTAGAAATTGATTTCATGTTGCCATTGTAAAATCCCAAAGAATCTCTCTCTTTGGTAAATGTGAACACCCTTCAGGGGCTTTACTCACCATGCTGGAAAAGTCCGTGGCCTTCCCTTTGCTCCTCAGCAGACTGGGAAGAAAAGCGGAGGGCTTCTGTTTCAGAGAGCCAAGTCGTGCAAATCAAGATGCAGAAACGAGGCTGAGATGAGACATCCTCCCATCTTCAGAGGCAGAAAGCATCAAATTAACAGAAGCCACTCTGGGGAATGTGAAACTCAGGGTCCATCATGCCCACATATCACCTGTGGGGAGGATAACCAAGCTCTTCAAGCTAGAAATTTCTCTAAGGTGGTTTTTCCTGCCCCCAAATGGTTAGGCTGACACACATGTTTTTAAAGAGATTTTACTTGGAAAAGAAAAAAAAAAAGCCAATCTGTCAGGTAGGTTCATTATGTGATATATTCATATGATAGTTTATGCAAATGTTAAAAATCACACTTATAAGAATATTCCTAATGTCATGGCAAAATATTTATAACCTAATCTTAAAATATTTATGACATGTAATTTTAAGATAAAAAAGCAGAAATTGATTTATAATCTATAAACTGTATATGTATATGTGTATGTGAGTGTTTTGTATGCTAACAGTACCTATCTCTGGATAGTGAAAATGGTAATCATTCAGTCATGTCTGATTCTTTGTGACCCCATGGTCCATAGCACTCCAGGCTCCTCTGTCCATGGATTTCTCCAGGAAAAAATACTGGACTGGGTTGCCATTCCCTTCTTTGAAACCGACAAATTTTTAGTGAATTTTATGAAACTGAAAAGCCTTTTTGATAATAAATTTTTAAAAATCATGAGATCACTGTAGATAGAAAAGCAAGTGGAAGATTCAGAAGTTAGTCCTGGTTCACCAACCAATCAACTGGATGACAACTGACAATGTATTCATCTCTTTGGCCTCGGTTTCCCCATATGTGAAATAAAGCAGGTGAATCAGAAAAGTGACATTCATCTCTTCACAAAGCCTGACACCAGTACCTGGGGGCTTCAGATCCTCCAAATGAGCTCTACCCTTTCATCTAAATCCACAACCACATAATCTCCACAGTCATTACTGATCATGTTTGTATGTGATTTTGACATGGACAATCGTACAATTCAGCCAACACCTCTTGCCTTGAGATCAAAATGCTCATAGCTAAAAACGTTCACATGCAGTTACTATGTTATCCCAATTACTGGTAATATTGTTCTATCTTCCCCACATAAAAGATTCATGTCTTCCCTCTGCTTTCTCATGTGTTAATGGTTTTGTTTCATTGCCAGGAATACTACAAGTTCTCAACAATATATTTGGAAAAACAGAGTTTTAATGAAAATATTTAAGTGACTTTAAGTCAGAACTGACTCTCCAACCAACAACCATGGGCTTCCCTGGTGTCTCAAAGGGTAAAGAATCTGCCTGTAATGCAGGATTCAGTCCCTGAGTCGGGAAGATCCCCTGGAGTGGAGAATGGCGACCCAGTCCAGTATTCTTGCCTGGAGAATTCCATGGACAGAGAAGCCTGGCAGGCTACAGTCCAAAGTGTCACGAACAGTCAGACACAGCTGAGTGACTAATAGTAACACTATGGAAATTATTTAAAAAGCAAAATTCTGGAAATAATCTGCAGAAAACAGATATCTTTTATTGACCTGGCATCTAAATGTCTTATGAAAGAAACAATCTGAAGTCTTTTCAACATAGGATTCCACGTATGTCTATTGGGGCCTGTGTTACTTACTTTTCTCAACCAAAGAATAAATACTAGCTCCTGTTCCAAGAATTAGGGACCATACATACAAGAGGCTTTTCTCATTGATTGACTGAAGAATAGAAATGAGACTGTTTACCTGTCTTCCCATCAACAAGAGGGAGACCCCCTGAGTTAAAATCTGTTTCACATGATCATCGGATTCTGGTTATTCAGTGTCTATGCTGGGTGAATTCACTAGAAGCAGCAGCAAACGTTATCCACTGGTTGCTCACAAATACATATATCAGTCAGAGTAAAAACAAAAAACAGTGACCAGGGCAGAGGGTCACCAGAGAGCAGAAATGGGCCCTATTCTTTCACCAAATTGCCTTGGCTTTAGTCTGCACTGGAATTCCATGGAAAGGATTTACCATCCTCTAGTCATCCAGGGCAGCTCTTCAGTGGGTCTCAAGGAGCTAGGACTACAGACTGCTATCCTCAAGGAACATCGATCTTTCTCTTCCCAAGCTTAGCCAGAGTTTCTACATGGCTTGGAAGTTTGCTGCCCAAGAGCTCAGCGTGCTACTGAATTTTGGCTCCCACTGTCCACCAGCCGATTGACACTGCCTTCATCAAGCTTGCCTACCACCATATCGCCTAACCCAATGGCTTTATCAGTCTTTTCCTTTCTAGACTTTCCTGCTACGTTAGACACTCTGATCATCATCTCCTTTCTGAAATCCATTTTCTGTCATTGAGAGACATTCCTCCTATATCTCTGGATGAAGATCCCCTGGAGAAGGGAAAAGCTGCCCACTCCAGTATTCTGGCCTGGAGAATTCCATGGACTGTATACTCCATGGGGTCGCAAAGAGTTGGACACGACTGAGCGACTTTCACTTTCACCTTCATGTATGCCCCTTCTCCCCATCCCTTCCATGTTGATGCTCCTCAGGGCTCTGTCTTCACTGTTCTTCTTCTCTCAGAGCATGTACCCCTAGCTGACATTTCTTTCTACGGCTTTAACAATCAGCCTTGCCTCTGACCTCTCTTCAGCGCGTCCCTTCAACTGCATCTGCCCACTGAACACCTCCACTTACCTGTTGAATTGACAGATTCAAACCTGAACTCATCCTCTTTACTCCCAGACCTCCCTCATCTCTGGTGGTCTCTCTGCTTGTGGATGGCACTGCCAACCAGGAGGGCTGAGCCACGAATCTGGACGTCAGTCTAAGTCCTCCCTTTTCCACCTGCCTCCAGCCTATCCCCGAGTCACATCTGTTCTTGTACCAAAGTGTTTCTCACATCTTCCTTCTCTTATTCCCTGGCTACTGTCCTGCTCATTGAAGCCCAGGTCATATCTCACCTGAATAGGTGTGTAAGCCTTCCCCTGGCCTCTTGCCACCAGACTCTTCCTGTCCTCTGGACCCTGCATGTTCTGTCACATGCTCACACAATGAAGGGCTGGTCATATTCTTCTTAGCTGAAATGTATTCTTCCTTTATGGTCAAGCTCAATTACCACTATCTGGGAAGACTTCCTATCAGAGCTCACCTCGCCTCCTTTCTCTTCCCAAAGTATCTTGCATAACTTTGCCTCCAGCACAGTCTCCCCAAAAGACTCTCAGCCCTGTATAACACAGAGAACTACATTCAATATCTTGTATTTGATAACCTATGGTGGAAAAACTCTGAAAAATATATATATGTGATATGTATAAGAATGCATGCATGCCAAGTCTCTTCAGTCATGTTTGACTCTTTGCAACCCTATGGTCTGTAGCCTATCAGACTCTTCTGTCCCTGGAATTCTCCAGGCAAGAATATTGCAGTGGGCTGTCATGCCCTCCTCCAGGGGATCTTCCTGACCCAGGGATCAATGCCATATCTCCTGCAGCTCCTGCATTGCAGGTAGATTCTTTACTGCTGTATATATATTCTTTTTGAGATTCTTTTATATATGTATAACTGAATCACCTTGCTATACATTTGAAAGTAACATAACATTGTAAATTAACTATACTTTATTTTAAAAAATTAAAACAAAATAAAATACTTCTTGCCAGAAATTTTAGCTATAAAAAAAGAAAAAGACTCTTAGCTCCTCTGACTTGGGGACTGGAGTTCCATCTTTTTATTCCTTTACACAATTCTTGGCTGAGTGGTCCTCAATATGTCACTACAAGGTAAGGAAGAAGACAGGGATGAATTGTGGGTACCTCCCCTCCACCAGCCCTGCCATTAATCTGCTGTAAGACCCAGAGAGGGTCATTTTAATTCTCTGAGTCTCAGTTTACCCATCTGCCAAAGAAGTGCTTTCATTTACTGAAGACAAATATGGTTTGAGCACCTACTTTGATGCCGAGCACAATGCTCCGTGCGGTGACTGTCATAAATGTAAACAGGTCCTTTCCTTTGCTAGGACCTTGTGGTCAGAATCCCATTTTCATGGGTCTGTTCAGCAGCAGGAACAGATGGCTCACTTCGAATGCATTTGCCAGAGCTCGTTCATTATTTATGTGCCCCCTGCATACCTCTCCCGGGTCTCCCAGGCTCGGAAGAAAGTGTGTTTCTAATCCAACTAGGTTCTCTTTCACACAGCATTGCCAGGGATAGAAAGCTGGAGAATGTACACTCTCCTAAGATGCAGCTTTTCTAGAGATTCCCTGCCTGGTGGAAGACTTCATATGGTTTTGGAGTCTACAAGCGCCAAGCACTTTTTACATGAATACATTCAGCTCCAAACTCCACATTTGCCACAATTCCCTTGGCTTAGTGTGTGTGGGCTCCATATTCGGTTTCTTGTACCCTTTCCCTTGTGTGTGCATGCCTGGTGAGTCACTTCAATCTTGTCTGACTCTTTGCAACCCTATGGGCTATAATCCACCAGGCTCCTCTATCCATGGGATTCTCCAGGTGAGAATACTGGAATGGGTTGCTGTTTCCTCCTCCAGGGGATTTTCCCGACCCAAAGATCGAACCCACATCTCTTAAGTCTCCTGCATTGGCAGGCGGATTCTTTACCATTGGGAGCCCACACTTTTCCTCATCCCGATCCCAAGTTGTGACGTAAAGGAGGAAGGCAATGTCAATAGATGTTGAGAAGAGGAACGGTCACAAAAGGGTTTAAATCTTCATCTTCCCTAGTGCAAAGCCAGCAGAGAATTCCTCAAGCTGTCACAGCAAGAAACAATATGTCACTGAAAGATGAAGAGGAAAGCAACATGAGTCAACCAAGAGAGTTAAAAGCCATCGCCTCTGGGGAAAGAAAACAAGGGGCGGTTATGGGGGGAGAGGCTGGGGGAAACTTGCTTTTTCTAAGAAACCTTGTGGAATTCCTCAAGTTAAACACCTGTATAACTTTAACAAGAAATTGAAAACTGAATTAAGGAAAATGAAGTCTTCACTGGACTCGAGTAACAGCCTGTGTAGTAGTACCAATCATCTGAACCACTGATCATGGCAGTCTCCGAGGATGAAACCGCAGCTTTGACAGTGTCTTCCTGCTCCACCCCTCCATCGTCCCATCCCAATGAGCCCACCCCTGCCTCTGTTTACTCTCCCTTCCAGGATTCCACAGCACCTACAAGTGGGGTTCCTTCTGAGAGGTCCAGGTAGCCTGCGGACCACAGATGGGACCTGGATCCACCCAGTTCAGACCCAACTCGAGCCCAGAGCATGCCTTTGCTGTGTTTCTCCATGGAGTCTTTGGTTCACTTTCTCACTGGATCTCTCCCACCTCCTCATCAGCTTCCAGGAATCCAAACAAATAAATATCCCTCCCTGTTGGGAGCAGCAAATCTTCATTTGTGGGTGAAATTGGCCCGACCCACCAGCAGAGAACAATTTCTCTCATGACACCAGCTCCTCAAGCGCTGGCCGGTGGCAGCTGCTGCCCCATTAGGAACACATTCTCCACGGTGCAAACCACCCTGCCACCCGCCGGGCTACAGCAAACTTCGGAGCTGCTGCCGGAACAGCTGGAATGGGTCATTCAAATCCATGGGCTTGGGTGCCTGGAGAAATATGAGTCCCCCAGATAGAGTGTCTCCTTCTTCCCAAGCAAGCAGTAGACAGAGAATGCCATGCGGGTGATGTCGGTGGCTGTGTCGCAGTGACTGGAATCACTGAGCACTCAACAAACTTAAACTTTCACATCCACACACACATCCACACAAATATATATAGCCAGCATCCCTGAAGACGAGCTGGAGGGCTCAGTGGGCCCTAGGCAGAGCCCAACCTCGTGTTCAGATACATCCATGCAAGGCGCTGCATTTAGCCACAATACCTACGGACCAAGGGAAAACACGCACTGAGCATGCTGTAGGTTCATGCCTCACTTTTACCCTTAAACGGGAAGAAAAAAAAATTTTTTTCTTAAATGTCACATCTAGGGCAAGGACAGGCTTCTCTCGTGGCTAAGATGGTAAAGAATCCACCCACAATGCAGGAGACCCGAGTTTGATCTCTGGGTCCAGAAGATTCCCCGGAGGAGGGCATGGCAACCCACTCCAGTATTCTTGCCTGGAGAATCCCTATGGACAAAGGAGCTGGGCAGGCTACAGTCCATGGGGTCACAAAGAGTAGGACATGACTGAAGTGACTTAGCGTGCGTGCACACACACACACACACACATACTCGCCAGTATTCTTGCCTGGAGAATCATCCCATAGACAGAGAAGCTTGGCATGCTATAGTCCATGGGGTTGCAAAGAGTTGGACATGACTGAGTCACGAGACAAGGCAAGGGCACAGAAGGAAAAGGAAAGATGGGGAGGACACAGTCATCTTATTTTACAAATGCTCTCCCTTTACTCCCGCCAGCATCACTCCTGGAAACCCTGCTGCTCCTAATAAGCTCATTTGAATTGGGGTCAAAGATAATAAATACTAGACTTGAGCATCCCAGTCCTCAGTGGACGGCTGGTCCTTGCCCCGGCAGACAGCCCGCCAGACTCGGAGTGCTCAACTGCATTTTTAAAATCCCCCGGAAAGCTCCAGGCATTGTGAGCTGGTCCTGCTGACCCGGCTGATGTTTTACAGCCGAGCTCTCCAACAATGCCATTTACTGCACACGAAAGATCACAGCCTGCAGATGTGGGCGGCCTTGCCCTGGCCTCTTGAAATTGCATCTGTTTTGAAATGCGACTCGACTTCAATCCAAAGCTGACCATAACATCCACAGCACGGACGGGAGGTGTTTACTAGATAAGCTTTTGATATTTGATGTTTGCTAATCATATTAAAGGCTTGAAACAAAATCCCAGCTACAATAAATCCTCACAATTGTCCACATGAGGCAGGAAACGCCATGGAGCTCTGTCCCAGGGTGTGATCTGAAGCTGGGTGACACACAGAGGGGAGCGTGGGTCTGGAGGTCAAGGAAACAAAGACTTAGGGACTCAGCCTGATTTTTCTGTGGCTAGGAGTGGACTGCCGTCTATGTGGTCGCACAGAGTCAGACACGACTGAAGTGACTTAGCAGTAGCAGGAATGGACAAGGCACTTTCCCCTCTGAGCCTGAGTTTCCCCATCTTAGAATTATGACTTGGACATGCGGGGTGGGGAGAGGGGGGTGCCTGGACAGATGAGGAGTCTTCAGATCACAGCATCACATGTGGGTGTCTGAACAGTCATGGGATAATTAATTCGACTCTGCAGCAGTTCTCGATTCTCTTTCCTCAGTCCTTCCTGACTCTGTGACAGCCTAGACTTTGGCACTGAGAGATCAGAAGCAGCGTCTGCATGGTAGAGGGCAAAGCCCGCCTTTGCTGATGGACAGGGTGAAGGATCAGGGCCTGGACCATAGTTTCACTCTCCTTCCATCCTTGGACTCCTTCCCAGGAGTTGATTTCTAAGAAGGAAAACTATTTGGGGCTGAAAGTGGCTCTGGATATCTGCTCAACCACACATACACACACACCATTTCCCATGCATCATGCCTTCATGCCTCCCAGCTCCCTGACCCCACTCCATACCTCCCACCTCTCATTCCAGATGACTTCCTCAACTCTCTCCCACCTTAATCATAATCTTGCTTTAGGTCTTAACTTACATTCTGTTTAAAAGTGGGTGAAACCGAAAACCCCAGGGGGTCAGAGGAGGCTGGTCTGCAGAGCCTCCCCTACTATTCTGCCCTACTTCTCAGAATCTAGCCAGCACCTTTTCCTAACGTGTCCCTCTCAACCTAACTTATCAGCAGTGACTAGTAACGGCGCACCATCTGACCTTCCCAAGACAGTCTACCTTCAAGAAAGGGAAGCGTAAAGACTAAGCCCCTTCTAGGCTCCGTGCAGTTGGAGCTGTCGTGATGGAATGGCAGGTATTAATTAGGTTGGTCTTTCTAGACACGCAGCCTTCCTCCTAACCTCACAAATCCTCTCCATCTAAGCCTCCAGATTATTGGGTCATCTTGGGGCTCCCAGAGCCTCTCAGAGCCATCTGGTCAGAAAATATGTATCATCAGCCTTTGTGAAATCCCTCTTCGGCAACAATAGGGAGACTCCCCTTCTGTCCAAGGAATCTAAAACTATGCCCTGAGAGATGCCAGGCAGGTGGGAGACCAGAGCAGAGGGGCAGAGAAGCTCACCCTCCCAGGAGCAGTGCAAGTCACAGGAAAACCTGGTTTTGCCTCCAGATCACAGGTTTTGTGAAACCGTCCGCTGGTTGAATGCAGCGATTGGCTGTCAGCTTTGCCTTGCGGGTAGGCGGACCTTCTCATGGGTGTCGGGGCTGGATGTCAGTAGAGCAATCTCCTGCACAGGACTAATTTAGTGCTTGCTCGCACAATGAGGCCTGCCTGCTAGGCCATGTCATTAACCAAACTGGCCAATTTAAAACTGGGATCGTCACAGCAAGAGCTCGCCACCAGACACACATTTCTCACCAACAAAGGAGGGAGCAGCACCAGTCACTTAAGAAGAAACCTCCAAATGTAAGCTACCGCGAGCAAAGGCCCTTCTCAGAGTTGGCCACTTTGCTGACAGTTCCTCACAGAAATCTCTGTGCCTGTGTCTCTGGGATCTGTATTGTAATTCCCTTTCTGATGGACGAAAGCCGAGATCGCAGAAGGAATTAGAAGTAGAAGTAGGATTTGAGCTTGACTCTCTGACCCCTAGTCTAGGCTCTGCTGTGAAAACTCAGCCCCCACATTTTCCAAGGAAGTTGAAGGAAAGGACGTCAAGCCACGCTAACATTTCACAAAACCCTGGGGAGACAGACTTTCACAACTTTCTTCGAGTCAGAGCTGGGTACTGCAGGTCCTAACAGACGCCCGGGGCTCACTGTTACCGCTGGATTCCTCCTGTAAAGCCTCTGAGGAGTTTATTTCACCCAGAAACCTGCCCTTTGGGCTGGGTTCCGACACCCACCAACCACCACTGTCTCAGCTGCTTCCTAGCACAGTTGCTGTGGGGCAAGCACGCTTCTGACACCTGGAGCTGCCATCTTCCAGGTCATGGGGCCAAGTGTAACCACCAAGAGCCAGAAAAGGAGTCAGAACCATCTGGCCCTGGCACTGGAGATTTTGCTGTTCTTTTTGTTGCCATTGTTTATGTTTTCATTTAAAAAACATATTAATAATATTTATTACTCCTATTAGAATAGTCACAGTAATTTTTTAAGCCCTTAGAGTTCTATCAGTCAAAGAAGGCCACCATGAGTGCTTCTTTCTAAATTTTTTTCTATGTGTAATTGGGTGTCTGCTGCCCTATGAGATGGTGTTTTTTCATAATCATGGCTAAATGTACAATAATATATCCCTCGATGTTATGCTATGACCATTTCCCTCTGTTTTTATAGAATCTTCCTAAACATACCTTTAATAACTGTGTAAAAATCTATTGTTTTTATTATAAAAACAATATAAAACTATAAAAAGTATAAAAGAACTGTGTTCATAGTGAACCCCTTACTGTTGGATCTCTAGGTTATTTCCAATTTGTCTCTGTTATAAACAACACTGTAGTAAACATGCTTGTTTGTAGATTGCCTTTAGGAAGATGTCATGAACTGGAATCACTTGATCAAAGGGTACAAAGAGGTCAAGATCCTCAATAGATGTGTCCCAACGGTGTTATAAATATTTAAATATATTTTAAACATTGATGCACAGTCAAAATAGGAAGGAAGATTTAAAATCACCTAATTCAACCCCTTCCCTTCCCATATGAGAGATGGCCATGGGTTTACAAGATCACGGTCAGCAGTCATCACTCACTCAACAAAACGGCGCCTACCCTCTATTTTCCTCACTTCTGGCAATGTGTACATTGGCCTTTGCTCAACTCTTCTCCTCCTTGGAAGATCCTCACTTTGTCTCCTGGCCTGTTCCTCCTTGTGGAGAAAACCATGCAGACTTCAAGGCCTGTGGAGATTTCCCTCCCTGTCAGTGGGTCATCATTTTCCTGGGAATGGATGGGCCTGCAGGGGATGAAAAGCCCACTGGTGAGACCTCTCACTCTGAGGACCACACCCATGTCCCCAGCCTCCCTGACTGCCCCTACCCATGAACACACAATAAGTGTTAGTCACACTGAGCATTTCCCTCCTTCCCTGGTCCAGTCCCAGGCCAGCCCTCAACTCCAGCTCACAGGTAGCCCGGCCAGCCCACACTGAGACACAGGTTCCTCCTCCCCTTCCTGGCCACCCTGCAAGGGGCCCCCAGCATGAAGTCAACACCCAACAGTGAGGCCATCCTGGGGTAAAAGGCGAGCTTTCCAATCAGAGGCGTGGCTTCGAATCTCAACTCTTAACCTTTTTTCAAATTTATTTGGCTGTGCTGGGTCTTAGCTGCAGCATGAGGAATCTAGTTCCCTGACCAGGGATCAAACCCTGGCCCCCTGAGTTGGGAGCTCTGAGTCCTAACCACCGGACCACCAGAGGTGTCCTTCAACTCTTAACTCTTACAGGCAGAGACACGGAACAAGTGACAGGCCTCCCTGAGCACCACAACTTGCCTGCCGAACCCCTTAGTAGGTTACTGTGCGGACCAACCTCCTGGAAGGCACCGCCTTCCACTTCCTATCACTCAAGCCCCTAACTCCATTCACTTGCCTTAAAGTGTCATCCGTCAGGGGCGGGCAACAGTGTGGGGAAGACAGAAAGAGCCAGAAATGATTGCTCCCTCCTCCAAATGGCTACAGGCTAACCAGGACGTTTCTGTCAGGAAGCGATGTGTACAGAGACACGAAGCCTAACTGTGTAATTATGCTGGGATTCCTTCTAGTAATTAGCTTTTCCTTATGAGAAAGACAAATAATTATCTTTCTTCCTCAGATCCAGACAGCGTGTTCAGAGGCATCTATCCGCATATCCGGCGGGGGCGGGGTTGGAGGAGGATGCCACCCAACAGAATACAGAATTGTTTGAAGCCAGTAAATGTTCTCAGAAATTATCTGTACAGACAACGCAACAATTTGGAGGATGGTGAGGCTTTTGGACGTTGCTAAGCCGTTTTACAGATGACAGAGGTAAGCCCTATGTGAAAGTGGCATGCACAGAGGTGGTACCCAGGGTGCAGCAGGCAACCTCTGTCAAGAGGTCATGGTCAGAGCTGGATCCATTCCCAGGACACAGTGAGGGGTTCCAGCAGAGGGGCCACACTGACTGGTCCCTGTGCCCTTGGGGCACTTCAGAAACAAGGGCCAGAGCCCAGTCCAAGCTCCCCTGGGTTCCTGTTCCAACACCCTCAGTTTCTAGGGTCTTCCTCATTAACCCAGCTTCCTTCTGACCTCAGGGCTTCCCAGGTGGCACAGTGGTAGAGAATCCATTTGCCAATGCAGGAGCCTGAAGAGACGTGGGTTCGATCCCTGGGTCGTGAAGATCCCCTGACGTAGAAAATGGCAACCCCCTCCAGTAATCTTGCCTGGTGAATCCCATGGACAGAGGTGCCTGGCAGGCTACAGTCCATGGGGTTGCAGATTCAAACACAAATGAGAACACACTGACTCACTCATTCACTCACTCTTCTGACCTCAAACACCATTCTCTACCCCTCCCCTGGCTAATTCCTTAGCAGCCAAGAACTGTTCAAATGTGATTTTGGGTTTCCATGGTGGCTCAGTGGTAAAAACTCTGCTTGCAATGAAGGAGATGCAGGAGAATGGGTTTGATCCCTGGATCGGGAAGATCCCCTGGAGGAGGAAATGGCAACCCATTCCACAATTCTTGCCTGCAGAATCCCATGGACAGAAGAGCCTGGCAGGCTACAGACCATAGAGTCGTCAAGAGTTGGACACAACTGAATCAACTGAGCCTACAGGCAATCTTGTCTAGCAAAGCTTTGCCTGCCTTGAATACTCCCAGATAGAGGTCCCCTAACACATGGTGTTTCACTTCCCGGGTGACATTATAAGAGACACTCACTAAAATAGTGTTCTTGAAGGCAGACATCACTGTGCATTCATTTTGCATCTCCTGAATGTATAATAACACAGTTCTAGGCACATAGTAAAGCATCTGTGGAATGAATAAATGAAAATGACTTGACTGACACAGAATAGATTATTGATTGGATAGCAATGAATGAATAAGTAGGAGTATTAATGAAAGAACCTAAGTTTGCCTTCTGAACAGTATAAAATCTGGGCTGAAAAGGACTGGTTAATGACTAAGCACAGACTCCGCCCAGCCGTGGAGGGGACTGCAGGTAGATTCCTAAGGAGCTGGCACAGAGCAGAGGCAGTTGTGGCAGACTGCCTATGGGCAAGCCCGGATTTCCTGCAGAGGCACAGACACAAATGTCAATAAAGGGCACCCGGCTGTCTAGAGGTGGGCGGACAGAAAAGGCTGTATTTAACTTGCTGTTTGATGCTTCAGTGTAGTTTCCTCAAAGCCATTAATTGGAATTTGAATTGCGATTATTCACTTTGGAGGAAATAGATGAATTCTTCCAGGCTGTCCAATATCGCCTACTAAATTTATTATTGTGAATATTTTACATCTCTCTCAATCGATTTTACCTTCTCTTAAAGGGTCAGCTCCTCCTGTCTCCCAGTAGAATTCAACATGCCTACGAGTCCACCTGTCATCACACCTGTGATGGGTTATGCTGTCCTCCTTGTGTACCTGTCACCACCGCCAGACTGGGAGCCCATCGAAGACTGAGGCTAAGACTGTTTTCCCTTCTGCATTCTCAGGGCTAAGGGCCATTTAATATTTACCCAGAGAAGGTGCTTGATTCCTGTTTATAGGAATTAAGAGAGCATATGATTTGATCCTTCTGTTGTTTTTTAAAACGTACCAAAACCCTTCTGAAATACCTTGACCACCTCTCAACCATCTAACTTAATTCAGAAGAGTTTGGTCCCTAAGCCAAACTCTCTATTGTATAAAGCTGCTTCAGAAAAGACTGGAACTCATCCCGCACCTGTGTTGAAGTCCCTAAACATTACAAGGTCATTGTTCCAGGCCCCTGCTGGAGGCATGTGGTGGAAGAAGGGATCTATCAAGGAAGAAAACATAGAGCCCATATCCAAGGAGCTTTGTCATGGAGGACCCAGTGTGAGGGGAAGGGGCTGCGCCTGCTTGTGCTCCAGGGATGTGAAGAGCTCCATCAGTGCAGAGGCTACAGCGAACTTGTGGAGGATCCCAGCAGCCAGGACATTCAGGGGTTGATGTTCAGTCGCTCAGTCGTATCTGACTCTTTGCAAGCCCATGGACTGCAGCATGCCAGACTTCCGTGTCCTTCACTATCTCTCGGAGTTTGCTCAAAATCATGTCCATTGAGTTGGTGATGCCATCCAACCTTCTCATCCTCTGTTACCCCCTGCTCCTCTTGCCCTCAATCTTTCCGAGCATGAGTGTCTTTTCCAGTGAGTCAGCTCTTTGCATCAGGTGGCCAAAGTACTGGAGCTTCAGTTTCAGCATCAGTACTTACAATGAATGTTCAGGGTTGATTTTCTTTAGGATTGACTGGTTTGATCTCCTTGTTGTTCAAAGGTTCCATTAGTGCAGAGAACTTGTGGAGGATCCAGGAGGCCAGGACATTCAGGGGACAATAAGCAAACAGAGAATTCTGGGAGTGCCCTGAGGCCAAGGGTAGGAGATAAGTCGGCCAGTCAGCAGGGGTGGGACTGTAGAGGATTAGAGGCTTTAGATTCAGAAAACATTCAGAAAACTAAGATCTCGGCATCTGGTCCCATCAGTTCATGGCAAATAGATGGGGAAACAAATGGAAACAGTGAGAGACTTAATTTTGGGGGGGGCTCCAAAATCACTGTAGATGGTGACTGCAGCCATGAAAATAAAAGACACTTGCTCCTTGCAAGAAAAGCTATGACCGACCTAGACAGCATATTAAAAAGCAGAGGCATTGCCAACAAAGGTCTGTCTGGTCAAAGCTATGGTTTTTCCAGTAGTCATGTATGGATGTGAGAGTTGGACTATAAAGAAAGCTGAATGCCAAAGAATTGATGCTTTTGAACTGTGGTGTTGGAGAAGACTCTTGAGAGTCCCTCAGACTGCAAGGAGATCCAACCAGTCCATCCTAAAGGAAATCAGTCCTGAATATTCATTGGAAGGACCAATGGTAAAGCTGAAGCTCCCACATTTTGGCCACCTGATGCGAAGAACTGACTCATTGGAAAAGACCCTGGTGCTTGGAAAGATTGAAGGCAGGAGGAGAAGGGGACAACAAAGGATGAGATGGTTGGATGGCTTCGCTGACTCAGTGGACATGAGTTTGAGTAAACTCCGGGAGTTGGTGATGGACAGGGAAGCCTGGCATGCTGCAGTCCATGGGGTCGCAAAAAGTAGGACACAACTGAGCGACTGAACTGAACTGAACCGAGAGGCATTAGATAAAGCCCCCCTCACCTCTTCCTAGATGGAAGAAGACTCCACCCCCTCAGGCTTTTTATTTCTGAGAAGAGAGGGCTGTGGTGAAGAGAAATTATCTCCCACGAGAACCCACTCCACAAACTGAAAGTCGCTCAGTCGTGTCCGACTCTTTGTGACCCCAGGGACTACACAGTCCATGGAATTCTCCAGTCCAGAATACTGGAGTGGGTAGCTGTTCCCTTCTCCAGGGGATCTTCCCAACCCAGGGATCAAATCCAGTCTTCCCGCATTGCAGGTGGATTCTTTACCAGCTGAGCCACAAGGCCTAAGAACACTGGAGTGGGTAGCCTATCCCTTCTCCAGAGGACCTTCCTGACCCAGGAATTGAACTGGGGTCTCCTGCATTGCAGGCAGATATTTTACCAACCGAGCTATCAGGGAAGCCACTCCACACTGGTCTCCAAATCCCAGCCCCTAGACCAGTTAGCTAAGGGCCTCCACGCCTGGGGCCCAGTCACTCAATGGGCACACCCTCTGGGTGGGGGGTCACGCCTCTGATGGCAGCTGGGGAGCCGGGCTCTAGGTGGGCAAGATCAAAAGGCCTGGATAACCTCCGGGGTCACAGTGACAAAATGCTTATGGGCTGGAAGAGGATGGAGCCATTAGAGTGAGGAAATGAACGCTGGCTTTTTCCCCCTCAGCAGGCACAATGGGAGCCGATGGGGAGCAAACAAAGCATGCCCACTTGGGTGGGAGGCTGGTGGTGGGGAGCAGGCCCTGTTCTCTGGCCCGGGAGTTAATGTCGGCCGGCAGGACAATAGGAGCGGTGACCCGGCTGCGGCTTTAGAGTGAGAACACTGCCGGGGTCAGAGCTGCCTGACCCCCAGCGAGGTTAACCAGATCAAAGCCTCTGCCGAAGGCCCAGCCCACTGTGCCCCTAATGACTGTAAAATTGGAGTTTCCACCAGCGTTGGCCTAGCTACCTCTTCAGGTAGCTGGAGATCAGGGGTAGGAGCCACCAAGGATGGGACGCCCCGCAGGACATCATCTTGCCTACCTGGTGACCTCACCCGTTTTCCTGAATTGTTCAGCTGGACACCCCCACCTGACCCACCCACCCTTCCCGAACACATCCATCACCCCTCCTGACTTTCTGGTTCTGTTTTAAGTAACAAAATATAACACTCAGCTTTTCACTTGTTAAAATGTTGAGTCATCAGTAGATAAAGTAGAACCATGACTATCCTTCATACGTTTGTTTTGTGTCATAAAAGTAAGGCTCACCCATTTTACAAAATAGAGAAAAACCAAAGAAGACAACCATCCCAGAGAGAAGCTCTTGCTGTCAGCCTTAGTATATTTCTTGCCAGGCTTCTCCCTGTGCATTTATATACAGTTAGGGTCACTTTCTGCTGATAATTTCATAGCCCACATATTTTTATATCCTAAGCATATTCTCATGTGATTCAGAACTCCCCACAACCATGATGTTTAACATCTACATCAGGCTTCAAGGCAATCATACCTAGAATAGCACAGAATGGGTGTGATTAAACATTCACCTTAGGCTGGTTCTCATGCTTTATTGATATGAATACTTTCGTGATGAACATCTGTGGCGAAGGCTGCATCCACATTCCTAATGATTTCTTTGCAGTAAATTCTCAGTGACACATGGTGGAATCATCTAATCAAAGGGTATAAATGTTTTGGAAGAAAAGTTATTTCAGTTTTTAAAAGAGATTTAAGAGCTGGATGTCCCTGGCAGTCCAGTTGTTAAGACTCCAAGCTTCCAATACATGGGGCATGGGTTCAGTCCCTGGGCAGTGAAGTTTTGAATTCAGTGTGTTGAGGTCAAAAAGAAAATTACTAAGAGCCTATCCATGTAGTGATCACTGAAGATACAGAGACCAATGGGATGTAGTCTCTACTCTCTGAGAGCTCAGATACCACAAGCACACACACCACTCCGGTTCCCATGCAAAATGGGCTGCTATTCTCATTCTGCATGGAAATAGTTTAATAAAAAATTACCAAAAAAATGAAGAGTTTGGGGGAGGGAGAATTTTCCTATAATCCTTGGCCTTCCCTATAACGTAGAACTTGAAAGTTCTTTTGCCATTCAAGAGTCATTTTCACAGCACACTCAATCAAGGACTCCCACTCTTCTCGAAGTCAAGAAGCCTATGGAAGATGAATGATTTGAGACAAATGGGCACTGCCACCTCCTCTGCCATTCTGGTTCCTGCCTCTGGGTCTTTGTTCAGGTCATCCCCTACCTGGAATGCCTCTTCACAGAAAAGTTCTTAATTGGCTAGATTAAGGCCAGATCTAATTCTATCCCAGAAGCCTCCTAGGCCTCCCCAGTCCACACTGAATTCCTTCCCTACCCACTGTCATGACCACAAAGATCAGCCTTTAAAGAAACATGAGCTCCTTGAGGACAGGAATCTTGTCTTACTCATCTCATGAAACTTGGCATATCACTGAAACTTAATAGATGCTTAATGAATCAATCAAAAGACATGTACCACTTGTTAAATGATAAACTGAGGCATATGACAATCTTGTAGCATTTATTTGAGCAAAAGCTGATTCCCATCAGATAGTACCAAACCAGAAGTCATCAGAATGACAGGAGCCAGGGTCAAGACTTTTACAGAGAAGACAAAGAAGCAAAGCAAGAAAATTATTTGATTGGTTATAATTTATTTGCCTCATTCGGGAGAGTCTAGTTGGCTATTTATGTTTGGTTACCTTTGGGTTTGGATTTCTTAATCTTGAGGCAATATAGGCTTAGGTTTGGTTTTCCTTCCTAGGCTACTTAGGAGCTACCCTAGTTGCTCAAATGGTAAAGCATCCGCCTGCAATTCAAGAGACCTGGGTTCGATCCCTGGACTGGGAAGATCCCCTGAAGATGGAAATGACAACCTACTCCAGTGTTCTTGCCTGGAGAATACCATGGACAGAGGAGCCTGGTGGGCTATAGTCCATGGGGTCGCAAAGAGTTGGACATGACTAAGCAACTGACACACATACCTAGGCTGCTTAACACATTAGAACCACCTCAGTTTAATGGCACCGTATGTTAAATTAATTAACATACTCTTTGCTATTGACTAATTATTTCCTTTGTGTTAATCATATCTCTTCAAATTGATTATGTGATATAATGCTGAAGAGTTTGGAAGACAAGTGAAGATCAAATCCCAACTCTGCCTTATAACCTTTGGCAATCCTAAATTTTCAGTTCAGTTCAGTCCCTCAGTCATGTCCGACTCTTTGCAAATTCATGGACTGCAGCTTCCCTGTCCATCACCAACTCCCAGAGCTAGCTCAGACTCATGTCCATCAAGTCGGTGATGCCATTCAACCAGCCCATCCTCTGTTGTCCCCTTCTCTTCCCGCCTTCCATCTTTCCCAGCATCATGGTCTTTTCTAATGAGTCAGTTCTTCACATCAGGTGGCCAAAGTATTGGAGCTTCATCTTCAGCATGAGTCCTTCCAATGAATATTCAGGACTGGTTTCCTTTAGGATGGACTGGTTGGATCTCCTTGCAGTCTGAAGGACTCTCAAGAGTTTTCTCCAACACCATAGTTCAAAAGCATCAATTCTGGGACTTCCCTGGTTGCCCTGTGGTTAGAACTCTGTGCTTCCAATGCAGGGGGCTCAGGTTTGATTCCTGGTTGGGGAACTAAGATCCCACATGCTGTGAGGTTCAGCCAATGACTCACCTTATTAAAAAAAAAAAGTATCAATTCTTCAGTGCTCAGCTTTCTTTATGGTGCAACTCTCACATCCATACATGACTACTGGAAAAACCATAGCTTTGACTAGATGGACCTTTGTTGGCAAAGTAATGTCTCTGCTTTTTAATATGCTGTCTAGGTTGGTCATAGCTTTTCTCCCAAGGAGCAAGCATCTTTTAATTTCATGGCTGCAGTCACCATCTACAGTGATTTTGGAACCCCCCGCCAAAATGAATACATTTCTCACTGTTTCCATTGTTTCCCCATCTATTTGCCATGAACTGATGGGACCAGATGCCATGATCTTCATTTTTTGAATGTTGAATTTTAAGCCAACTTTTCCCTCTCCTCTTTCACTTTCATCAAGAGACTCTTTAGTTCTTCGCTTTCTGCCATAAGGGTGGTGTCATCTGCATATCTGAGTTTATTGATATTTCTCCCAGCAATCTTGATTCCAGCTTGTGTTTCATCCAGCCCAACATTTACAGCATGTACTCTGCATGTAAGTTAAATAGGCAGGGTGACAATATACAGCCTTGACGTACTCCTTTCCCTATTTAGAACCAGTCTGTTGTTCCATGTCCGGTTCTAACTGTTGCTTCTTAACCTGCATACAGATTTCTCAGGAGGCGGGTAAGGTGGTCTGGTATTCCCATCTCTTTAAGAATTTTCCACAGCAAGAATTCCACTGCAAGGACTGTAGCAGGAATGAAACAATGTTGTAACAGAGAGCAAAGTGAAAGTGAGCTCAGTAGTGTCTGGCTCTCTGTGACCCCATGGACTGTAGACTGCCAGATGCCTCAGTTCACAGAATTCTCCAGGCAAGAATATTGGAATGGATAGGCATTCCCTTCTCCAGGGGAATCTTCCCAACATGGGTCTCAAGCACTGCAGGCAGATTCTTTACCTACAAGGAAGCTTACAAAGATTGCTGGTGTGGTGCCAAAAGATTTACAGGAGCCAATCTGAAGGACTGCCCCTAATCAAAAATGACACAGTTTTCGGATGAAAACCAAAAATAACTGAAAGGAAGGAAATTTGAAATCAATACATATACAAAAATCTATGAGTTCATAAACATTTTTAAAATGTCATCATTCACTTTGAAAGTTGTTTGGGCACAAAGTCATTCTGAAAATTAATTTTTTTTAAAAAAGGAGGACTCCAACATCTTAAATGAGAATTAAGTGATATAGCTCCTTTATTTCATATTAACTTATGTTGGTGCAGGGTAAGCGCTCAATCTGGGCTTCCCAGTTGGCTCACTGGTAAAGAATCTGCCTGTCAATACCGGAGATGCAAGTAACATGGGCTTGATCCCTGGAGAAGGAAATGGCAATCCACTCCAGTATTCTTGCCTAGGAAATCCCATAGACAGAGGAACCTGATGGGCTCAGAGGGGTCTCAAAAGAGCCAGAAACGTCTTACAACAAAGGTTGTTGTCTACAACAAAGGTTCAATAAAATTATGCTTTACTGGACAATGAGAATGTTTTTTAAGATGAGAAAATGAATCACCTTTTTCTTTTTAAATTCCTTGCTTCCTTCTTTTGCTTCATTGTCTCTGTTTCACCAGTGACCAGCTTAGGCTCAGGCTCCTAGTAGGTGCTCAAGGAGGCCTGATCAATTTCCATGTCAGAATCCACACAAGTCTTTCAATATCACATTCTTCTGCCTTTGACTTTGTAAAAGGCAGGATGAGAAAGTCCCACTGGCAGAAGGCGAGGGCTCTGGAAGCGCACACTTTGATGCAGGCAGGGACTCTGCCCTCCTCTCTCTGCCTCTTTAATAGGAGCCAAGGAAGGAATCTGCCTTAAGAAAGCAGATCATTAGCGCTCAAAGAGACCCTTGAGAATACCCCCATCCAACCCCCTCATCTGCAGATGAAGGAACTGGGGCTCTGGGAGGTTAAGTGACTCACCCAAGATCACAAAGCCAGGCTGCCAGGCTCCAGCCTGGGGCTCTTTTCACTGTGCTGCTTCAAGGAAGTCTCTGGAAAAGAAATTCAAAGTTCAGCTTTAAGATATCTGAGATGGATTTGCTGAGGTAACCGAGCTCAGCTCTGCTTCTAAAGAAAGGAGCAGGGGTGAATATAATGGTTTAAACCACTCTGTATGATAAGGTTCCCAGGGACTCTTCTGCACAGCATTTGGAGTGTCACTGTGGACATGTCATGGATGTTCGGAGGTGGAATCACAGTTTCTTCCAAATGTTCCTAGACCAAAGGGCCATGGAACAGACTCTGAATGAGTCTGGGATTCCCATATCAGCATAGGAGCAAAGAACCCTACCCTCCCTCCAGTCCAGCCACCAGTACAAACTCCAAGACATCCAGACCATGCTCTCCCTTCTGTCTTCCCCATCTAGAACTGGCACCATCCACTCAAATGCTCAGGTCCACCATCTGGGAGTCATTTTGATCCTGCTTTTTTTTTTTTTTTTTCTGTGTCCTTTACATCCTATCCATTGACAAGTCCCACTGGGTCTTTCACGAAAGCACATCTGGAGTACGGGTGATACAGAGTAGGGGTGTGGGGGTACAAAACGTTGGAATTAAGACAGGCTCAAGGATGTGTTGTACAACACAGCATATACAGCCAATATTTTGTAATTACTGTAAATGGAAAGTAACCTTTAAAAGTCGTATAAATATTAAAATTAAAAAAAAAAAGTACATCTAGAATCTGATGACTGCCATCCTTCTTCACTGCTATCTCCTCGCCCAAACCACAAGCCCTCCAGCGTGGGCTGCACCTGTAGCCACCTACCCATTCTCCCTACCATCACTGTTCATCCTTAACCCTCCACATTCCACCCAACAGGGATCCTGTTTGAAATACAGAATCCAGGTTACATCTCTCCCCCTGCAGCAAAACCTCCAGACACTTCCTATCACACTTCAAAGAAAATCCAAAGGAAATCCTCAACATCTCCAAAAGGCCCTGTTAGCTCAGGCCCCTGCCTCTCCAGGCTCCTGTCCGGGCCCCTGCTATTGCTACTATACCCCAGGTTCACAGACTTTCTATCCCTCGACACATGAAGCTGTGGTCTCCCCCTGGGATAGTCCTCCTAGGACAGACGCCATGTTCTCCTTCTGGGCTCAGTTCCATGTCAGCTTAGCAGAAAGTCCTCTGGACCCACCCCACCCCAGTCACTCTCTGCTGTTGCTCTTTTCTTTTGTGGCTCTTCAAACTATCGTTCTCAGCATGACTCATTCTTTTACATGTGTGTCTGTCTGTTAGTATTATCTGCCTACCAACACAGGAGATGCAAGAGATTCGGGTTCAATCCCTGAAACAGGAAGATGCCCTGAAGAAGGAAATGGCAACCCAGTCCAGTATTCTTGCCTGGGAAATCTCATGAGTAACCTGGCAGGCTACAATCCATGGGGTCACAAAGAGTCAGACATGACTGAGCACAGCACATAAGCTATCTGTTACCCTTTCTAGGGTAAGCCCCAAGACGACAGGACTTGGCTTGCTCAAAGATACACCCTCTGTGCCTTGCACACCACAGGTGCCAATAGCAATTTGTCAAAGGTGTGAATGCAGCTTCTGAGGTGGAGTGAGCTGAGGGGACAGCCTCTGGGAGTCAACAAAAAGATCAATATCAAGAAACCTTCCTTGGTACTTCCCTGGTGGTACAGGGGATGAGAATCTCCCTGCCAATGTGGGGGACACAGGTTCGATCTCTGGTTGGGGAAGATTCCACATGCCTTGGAGCAACGAAGCCCATGTGCCACAGCTACTGAAGCCCACACGCCCAGAGCCCGTGGCCCACAACAGGGACACCATCACAATGAGGAGCCTGTGCACTACACAGAAAACCAGCCCCCGCTCACCACCACTGGAGGAAGCCTGCTAACATAGAAACAATTAAATACATAAATTAAAAAAAAATGTTTTTTTTAAAAGAAGAAATTTTCCCCAGCCCCTTCCAGGATCCCATTGGAACCCAGATGTACTACTGTTTCTCCCACTTGACTGCACGTTGGAATCACAAAGAAGAGTTTTGAAAACGCTGATGCCTGAGTTCCAGCCACAGCCAATTCGATTTAATTGATCTAAGACGTGCTTGGGTTGGGACTATTCAAGCTTCACCTAGCGATTCTCATGTGCTGCCCAGTTTGGGAACCATGGTTCGCACCTCGTCTGCAGCAGTAGGCAGAAAATGCTCCTGGTGCTGCACTTTGAAAGGAAGGACAAGAGCAAAGGAAGAAAGAAACATTAACTGAATATCTTCCATATGCAAGATATTCCTCCAATACTAGGTAATGTGACTTCCCAGATGGCTCAAGTGGTAAAGAATCCATTTGCCAATGCAGGAGACACAGGAGACACGGGTTCGATCCCTGGATCAGGATCCCCTGGAGGAGGAAATGGTAGTCCACTCCAGTATTCTTACCTGGAAAACCCCATGAACAGAGGAGCCTGGTGGGCTACAGCACGTGGGATGGCCAAGAGTCGGACATGACTGAGTGACTGAGCACACACACATACTAGGTAATGCACATGCTCCTTCATTTAACTTTGAAAGATATACTGTGAGATGGCCAGTATTTATCTCACTAACTTAACAAACCCTTAGTATTTACCATTTTTCAGGCACTGTTCTAATCTCTTTACACTATTAATTCGCTAAATCTTCGTAGCGAACTCTTGAAGCAGGAACTGTTATCACCCTCATTGGAGGTGCAGTGACACAGCCAAGGTCTAGTAAGTGTCAGCACCACCGTCAGAACCCAGTCTGTTTCAGTCCAAGTCCTTAACCTCTATTGTTATTCTGCCTCTATTACTATCTCTATTTGATAAAGAACTTGCAGTTTGAAGACATAAAATAACTTGTTCCAAGTCACAGAGCAGATGTTTATAGCAGCTTCATTCATAACTACCAGAATGCGGAAGCAACAGAAAAGACATCCTCCAGATAAACTACGGTACATCCGAACAATGGAATATTTGTTGTTGTTGTTGTTTAGTCAGTAAGTCACGTGACTCTTTTAGGATCCCATGGATTGCCTGCCAGGCTCCTTGGTTCATGGGGTCTTCCAGACAAGAATACTGGAGTGGATTGCCATTTCCTTCCCCAGTGGATCTTCCTGACCAGGGATCAAACCCACATCTCCTGCATTGACAGGATTCTTTCCCACTGAGCCACCAGGTAATAGGAATATTATCCAGCACTAAAAAGAAAGGAGCGTTCAAGCCACGGAAGGACATGGAGGAAACTTAAATGTGTATTAATTACTAAGTGAAAGGATTCAATCTAAAAAGGTCACACACTATATGGTTCCAAATATAAGACATTCTGAAAAAAGGCAAACGATGGAGGCAGTGTGAAAATCCGTGGTTTCCAGGAACCAGAGAGAGGGAGGGATGAATAGGTGGAATGCAAAGTATTTTAGAGCAGTGGAAATGATGCTTCAGTGATGGGCACATGTCATTATCTGTCTAAACGCATGGAATGCCCAACACCAGAAGTGAACCCTAATGTAAGCTATGGACTTTGGGCAATAATGATGCTTCAGTGTAGATTCATTGACTAACAAATGTACTGTCCTGGGCAGGGGTATGGGGGGATGTTGATCACAGGAGAGACTGTGCATGCTAGGGAATAGGGCTGTTGGTAGGAAATCTCTTTATCTTCCTCTCAGTTTTGTTATGAACCCAAACCTGTTGTAAATATATGTGAAAGTGAAAATGAAAGTTGTTCAGTCGTATCTGACTCTTTGTGACCCTATGCACTATATAGTTCATGGAATTCTCTAGGCCAGAATATTGGAGTGGGTAGCCTTTCCCTTCTCCAGGGAATCTTCCCAACTGAGGAATCGAACCCAGGTCTCCTGCATTGTGGGTGGATTCTTTACCAGCTGAGCCACAAGGGAACTCCCCCTCCCCCGCTGTAAATATATAGATATATAGATATAGTCTGCTTCATTTTTTAAAAAGTTGCATGATGATTCATCCAATTTCAAATCCTACTCCCTATATTTTTTATGTGGTACATCTTCTAGCTTCATTTAGATTCTAAGAGCTTTGATATCAGGGACCTCAAGTTTTACTGTTCCTTATTTTCCCAAAAACCTTGCAATAGTGCACAGTAGATGCTTAATAAAGAGTTGTTTGAAGTGGAAATTGTAGGCATGTTCTGAGAAATAGAGTCAGATCAACTTAAAGTTATTTAACCTCCCTGGGACTCGATGTTCTCATTTGTAAAATGGGGATAGTAATGTTACATTCCTTATGAGGATTTTATGACAATTAATTGAAATGCTGTATTTGAAAAGCTTAGAAAACCTCTAGACATATAAAAGCTCAATAGATATTAGTCACCGTGGTACTATTATTATTCCACTCTTACCCTTGTCCAGATGTGTGCATTTTATGGTTTAATCAGAGTGTAGAGACCATCTCAGGGTGTGTTGTTTTCATAGGTCTTGTCTAAGTCATTTTCCCATGGTTCTCTATACTTTCCTTAATTACTATTTTAGCTATGATGCTGTGCTGTGCTCAGTTGCTCAGTCGTGTCCAACTCTTTGCGACCCCATGGACCACCAGGCACCTCTGTCCACGGGGATTCTCCAGGTAAGAATACTGGAGTGGGTTGCCATGCCCTTCTCCAGGGCACCTTCCCAACCCAGGGATAGAACCCAGGTCTCCTGCATTGAAGGTGGATTCCTGACCGTCTGAGCCACCAGGAAACAGGTTATCAAGGGGTGATGGGTTTTCAATGCAGCAAACAGTTCCTGAATACTTGCTCTATGCCAATTCTGTGCTAGGGTCTTCAGAAGATACAAAGAAATATTTGTAAGGTATGTTCCTTACCCTCACTCTCAAGAAAATCACATCTGCTATAATTAAATCTAAGGAAATTTCCTTACTAGCCTAGGGGAAGAAGAAATCAATCCAAGCCAAGGGGAGATTTGGATTTTGAAAATGAGCACTCTTTCTAAAAAGGTCTTCTGGTGAATATGAACTAGAATTCTAAATGAATGGCAGGTACCTCGAAATCATCAAGTTTATAGATGGGGAAGTAGAGGCCCAGAGAGGGCAAGAGAGTTGCCCAAGGCCACACAGCACTATGGTGACCTAAGTGGGGAGAACGTAAGCTGGTGTACACTGACTGCTCTTCTGGGTCATGGGAAGAAGAAACCAAGAACACAGAATTTGAGATTCAGAAGAACTATTCTTCTGCCACAGCTGTGGGCTTCCCCAGAGGCCCAGCTGGTAAAGAACCCATCTGCCAATGCAGGAGATGCAAGAGATGCAGATTCGATCCTTTTGTAGGAAAGATCCCCTGAAGAAGGAAATGACAACCCACTCCAGTATTCTTGCCTGAAAAATCCCATGGACATAGGAGTCTGGCAGGCTATACAGTCCATGGGGTCCAGAGAGTCAGACACAACTGAGCGCAAACACATGATGAACCATGGCTGTAAGGACTTGGATGGTTATTAACCCTGTCTGGTCCTCAGCTGCCTTCCCCCACCTATTACATAAGAATTTTGAACTCTGTAAAGCATTACTAATTCAGGTTAGGGTCATTTAGAAATTTTTTTTAAGCCCAGTTTGTCAGCTTCTAAAAATTAGCCTATGTAAATGAAAGTATGATTAACTTTATCCTCTGCAAAGTACTTTCAGATTTATCTTATTTGAGCAAAGGCTTTTCCTTTAACACAACTAATAGTGATGAGGAAACAGGTCCAGAGAGTCCAGGTGACTTATCTGAAAACATCCTCCTGGAAAGAAAGAATGAATACAAACCCACTTTGGCCAAGTCCATATCTTTGCCTATTGCGCTTTTCAGGAAATGACTTGGGTTTTGTTATCATTGTTTTAACAGACACACAATATCCCAGGTTTCACATCCGTGCTGTGAATACTGGAAATATGAATGAGTTGACTGAAATGCTCTCTTATATATTTATGAGCACATACAGGTCACTCGTCTATTTCATCCATTCATTATTAGTAACTGGAGAGACACCCAGAGGTCCGTCTGCCATCCATGTACTTGGGAATCCAGCACGACTCAGCTCCAGAGGCTTTCAGCACAGTTCCAATGTATTTCACAGTTAAAACTAACAAACATTCATTGCAAACATTTATTACCATCCTGGGCACTGTCTCTGCGCTGCAGGAAAAGTCGGCCAGGTCTGAGCCCTTTCAAGAGTTGGGGCGAAGGTGTCAGGAGGCTGAAGGCAAGTTTTCCAAACTCCTCCCAGTGGCGGGAGTCCTGAGTTAGAGAAGATGCTTGGACCTCTGGGACTGCTTTGAAAAGCTTTGGGGAAGGAGGCCCTGTGGGAAATGCCTGGAACTCTCTCAAATTGGCTCCATTTCAGACCCCCAAGACCAAGAAAGCATTCAAAGGGGAGTCCTGAAGGAACCATTTATATGGAGATCTTCTCGGGAAGCTGTTCACAGGGGCTTGGATGCAGGCCACGGCTAACAGGGCTATTTCTGTTCCAACCAGAAGACGCCTAACTCTCTCTGGCTTCTAACCAGTTATAATGGCTAAATACACCCACTTTAAAAAGAAAGAGGGAAAGAAAGAAGAGAGACGGGTGGGGGAAGACAGAAAAAAAAAAAAAAAAGCAAGAAGGAAAGACAGAAAACATATCTCATCAAGAAAAACAAGGAGCTATGTTTTTTCCTTTAATTTCATGGTACTGCGAAGGGACCTCTCATCTCAGTCCATCCAGATGTTTGAAGTTACAGGATCCTGATTTCCATCCAACAGAAATCCACGGAACAGTGAGAGATGGACAGTGGTCTGAATGGCCCATACTAGAAATCACTATATGTACTTTCTCCTGAGCTAGACTCCCAGTGGATCTGGGAGCCTGGTGATGCTACCCAAGGCCCCCCATCATAGACAAGGTCTCCCTTCTTCTTCTTCTACATCCTCCTCCTCCCTTAATCTGCAGAGAGCAGGAGGAGCGGAACTCAGGAACTGGAGAATGTTGTGTATAAATCCAAGTTTCACTGACTCTGCTTTCTTTGTGCATAAAATGGAGATGATGACACACATCTAGGAAAATCCTTGTGGGAAAATGACATAAGTCAATTGCTGTAAAACACCTAGGAAGTGCCAGCCACAAAGGGAGTGCCCTCTGGGAGTCATAAACACTTTCCCCACTACATCGAGACTTTCCATGGGGTCCCATGGAGAAAGTAAGTCACTGAGCACTTTAAGGGGGAAAATTCCCTTTCCAGTCCTTAGCATCCATGCGTTCTCTTACCCCAAACTAAGTGAGAGTTCCACTGAGATCAGGGTCACACTGAGAAGGGAGCCCCTGACCTAAGTCTTAAAGGATAAGGACACCATTGAGTGTTAAATTGAGAAGAGGAGGGAGGAGAAAGCTTTGCGAGCAGAGGGAACCACTTGATGAAAGATAAGAAAGCCTGAAAATACCTGGGCAGACAATGGGCTCCACCTCTGATTTATCTCGTAACAGTAAAAATGTCAGGGTGCTTCAGGTGTAGTTAGTTCAGCCATCAGTAAGTGCCCGTGGACCTAATGATTAACTAATTGATAACAAAGAGTTCCTAAGTGGTGTCTCCTCATGAGAAGCCTTTGTGATGTTGAATGAGCTCATTAGGGTCTTGGAAAGGAGTTAGGCTCAGGTAAGACAGCAGATGTGCCTGGGTTTTCCCCCAAGAATCGCCTGAACCACTGGGTCCAGAAGTGACAGCACCACTGGGGAGGGAACCACTCAGTGGCTGCAGGTGGCTGTCCATAACTCCCATCTTTTGCAGAGGCCTGGCACTTTCTAGCCTTTCTTGAGTGAAGGCATTTCTTCTTTCTCTCCTTCTCTTATCACCTCTAATTCTGACATCACACCAAGCAACCCCAACACACCAAAGGTGTGTGCAGGTCTTGCATCCTTTCACCTCCAGGATCACAGAACTTCCTGTCCAGGGCTGGTTAACTTCCTGGCTATCAATTTTTCCTCTTTAACACCAAGGCCTGTAGACCAAGGCTTCTCCAACTTTGATGTGTCTATAAAGTCAAAAGTCAAGTCGCTCAGTTGTGTCTAACTCTTTGCGACCCCATGGACTGTAGCCTACCAGGTTCCTCCATCCATGGGATTTTCCAGGCAAGAATACTGGAGTGGGCTGCCATTTCCTTCTCGAGGAGATCTTCCTGACCAGGGATTGAATGTGAGTCTCCTGCTTTGTAGGCAGATGCTTTACCATCTGAGCCACCAGGGAAGTCCAGATGTGTCTATGACTCACAGGTATTCTGCTAAAATGCAGGTTCTGATTGGGTAGATGTGGGATGGGAAGCCCATTCATGCATGTCTAGCAAGCTCCCCAGTGATGACAATGCTGCTGGTCCATCCATGGTTCACATTTTGAGTAGAGAGGCTTCAGACTGGAATGGTAATTGTCCCCCACCTGCTTATTATCGCTGTTTATAGTTACTAAGTCATGTCAGACTCCTTCACAACCCCATGGACTGTAGCCTTCCAGGCTCCTCTGTCCATGGGATTTCCTAGGCAAGAATACGGAAGTGGGTTGCCATTTCCTTCTCCAGGAGATCTTCCCAACCCAGGGATTGAACCCACATCTCTTGTGTCTCCTGAATTGGTAGGCAGATTCTTTACCACTGAGCCAACTGGGAAGACCAATGATCACAAAAGCTCCTGGCCAGAGGAATACAGAACTCAGAGAATTCAGTAACTGATAGGATTTTCTCTGCGCCTTCCTTTTGGGAAGCTGATAGCAATCTCTAGCCTAGTTCAGCAACTTGCTGTTTACACAGCCATTTCCTGTCTGTCATGTCAGTTCTCTTCCACCCACCATGTGAAGTACTTCAAAGAGGCATTTTCTCCCCAATGTGTCAAAGGAAGAAAGTGAGGCTGGGAGAGATCTTCACTCTCCAAGCAGTTCAAATCGTTGTGGCACTGAGCTCACCTCCCCCAGGCCAGTTCTCACCACTGGCTGGCTCAAACCCACGACTGGGGTGGCCTCTGGTCTAGAACAGAGAGAAGAGGCAATGGAGTGCGTCCTAGAGAAAGGACGCCTTGCCACGCCCATCGGTGATGGATGTTATCACTGCCAGGTCTCCACTGTCCATCATCCAGTCTTCTTGGAGGCTCAGCCATCCCTCCACACTTTAAAAGAGCTTGCAGTGATCTTGTACACTCAATGCTAGGCATCCTGCATATGTACCTCTCCTCGCCTCTTTACAATGGCCCTGAAAGATCAGATTTGTTCTCCTCCGGTTTACAGTTGAGGGAAGAAAAGAAACTACAAGATATTCAAGATCACAGGAAGTTACAGGATTCAGGGTCAGGGGCATCAGATACCCAAGTCTGTTCCTATAGTAATCAGCTTACATTTCTTCAGTGTATCCCTTATGCTCTCACCTCTAAGGTCCCCACATCATAGTGCCTTGCTAATCTAGAAATGTCTGCTGTGTTCTAGAAATATCTGCAGAATAGAATGAAATTGAACTGAACTGAATGATGCTTTCTAACACATTATACTTCAATAGTTTATTGCCTCCTGAAGTGACTGGGAAACAGGGACACAGTGCTTCATACTCTCAATACTTAGTCAACTTTAAGCTTCTGAAATTGCTTCAGAAAAAAATGTTATAAATGGACATACAGTTAAACAGGGCAGCTTAGGCACAATAATAATTTGTTTCTGTTTTCTACTTTCAGGTAGGTAAAAGTCGACCTGTGCATAGATTTATTTCACCTTTTAAAATTGTATTCCTGGACTTCCCTGGTGATACAGTGGATAAGAATCTGTCTGCCATTTCAGGGGACATGGGTTCGATCCCTGGTCTGGGAAGATTCCATATGCCATGGAACAGCTAAGCCCATGTGCCACAACTACTGTGCCAGACTCTAGAATGGGTGAACTGCCACTACTGAAGCCGGTGCAGCTAGAGCCTACGCTCGAAACAAGAGAAACCACCACGGTGAGAAGCCTGTGCACTGCCATGAAGAGCAGTCCCTGCTCGCCACAACTAGAGAAAGCCTGCACACACCAACAAAGACCCAGGGCAACCAAAATGAAAATAGATTTTAAAACGGAAATAAATAAAATTGTTTTCTTAGCAATCATGTTATTAATAATGACTCCTTTTTAGTACCTATTACTCCTCAGATACTGCATCAGATAGACATTATGTCACCTAATCCTTACAAAAAGCCTAGAAAGTAGGCGTTAGTATCTTTGAAACTATGGAAAATGATGCTCAACAAGCTTAAGTGCCTCTCCCCAAACCACAGCCTTAGTAACAGGGTTTTCAGAGTTCCTCCAACTTTGTCTCTCCTCTTCATTTTTGCCACAAAGTATCGTTCCAGTAGTGATACCAAGTTAGTTTGAAAATGACATCAAGTTGACTCATGTTGATGCTTTGAAGTCACCGACTCAATGGACATGAGTTTGAGCAAACTCAGGGAGATGGTGAAGGACAGGGAAGCCTGGCATGCTGCAGTCCATGGGATCGCAAAGAGTCAGACATGACTGAGAGACTGAATAACAACAACAACACCATTTAGGTTGTTTTTTCATATTTATGACTTTTTTCTCCACTCTCCCGACTCTCACACCCCACCCTTGAAATAGATACACCAGTTGCTAGGTTACAGAACAATGGGCTGGAGCCCAGAGAATGGTTATCATTACCAAAAGCCACCCAGATTCAGATCCAAAAGCAACCATTTTACTCAGTGGTCTGTTCCCAGTGATACTTATTTAGCCACAGCACATTATCCCATTTCCGGTGAGACCAGCCTATAACGCTTTTTGATTTATTTATTTTTCATGGGGGTTGTGCCACGTGGCTTTCAGGACTTTAGTTCCTTGACCAAGGACTGAACACAGGTACTGGCAGTGAAAGCACAAGTCCTAACCACTGGACCATCAGGGAAGTCCAAGACTATATTCCTTTTAGCCAAAGTCCTTGCAAGACTTGCAAAAAGAGGTAAATTAAGAGGTTGAGATGAAGACATACACACTACTATAGATAATCAATAGTGTCTGTATAAGTGAAGTCACTCAGTTATGTCCAACTCTTTGTGACTTGGACTGTAGTCCGCTAGGCTCCTCGGTCCATGAGATTTTCCAAGCAAGGATACTGGAGTGGGTTGCCATTTCCTTCTCCAGGGGATCTTCTGAACCCAGGGATTGAACTCTGGTCGATCCAAATTGCAGGCAGACTCTTAACTGTCTGAGCCACTAGGGAATCCCCAATAGTATCTGTATCAGATCAGATCAGATCAGATCAGTCGCTCAGTCATGTCCATATAGCACAATACAAAATACTCAATATCTTGTAATAACCTATATTGGAAAAGAATCTGAAAAAAGTATATATATATATTAATATTTACATGCATAACTGAATCACTGTTCTCTACCCCCTGAAATGAACGCAATATTGTAAATCAGTTATATTAAAAAAAAAAAAAAAAGACTTGCAGAGAGTTAAAAGAACAGAGAGTCTCATTCAGAGAGAGTCATCAAGAAGGAATAAGTTTCCAAGCATGAAAATATTAACATTTTGGAGCTAATTTCATTAAAAAAAAAAAAAAAAAACAATTACCCAAATACCTCATTCACAATCTCATTCATTCAACCTAAATACTTGTTGAAAGAATAAAAATACAGCATCTAAAGTGCATTTTGCTCTGACATTTCAAGTGGTGAAAGCAAAAAAAGAGATCATAAAAGCTATGTTCATGTCTGGCTCAAATTGTCAGTAATTTCCCTTTTATAGAATTGATCCTCCGTGAATGACTTCCCCCGAGTTTCTGGCATAGTTTCAAACATAAAAAGCATGATAAAAAAACATTGAGGAAGAGCCTTCAGTTCAGTGATGAGATAGTCTTGAGTTCATCAGTATCTGTCTCTGATAGAAAAACACTCGTCATCTGGAAACACAGGGCTGGAAAACTACAGCCTCAGCTCGAGATGGGAGATCTGGTACTTTAGGAACCTCCTCTAGATGCTTTATGGTACCCAGGGAATCTGCCTGCAACACAGGAGACCCAGGTTCAATTCCTGGGTTGGGAAGATCCCCTGGAGGAGGAAATGGCAACCCACCCCAGTATTCTTTCCTGGAGAATCCTATGGACAGAGAAGCCTGGCAGGCTACATACAATCCATGGGGTCCCAAGAGTTGGACACGACTTAGCAGCTAAACCACCACCACCAGAGGAACTTCCTCCAGACGCCTTATGGTACCCAGGGAAAGGATGGGAAGAAGACACAAGTGTTTCTCGCCATCCCTTTATCCTTAGCACCTGATGCTTGACATAGTGTTGGCACCGGTGACTTGTTTGTTGGCAGGTGGAAGGAGGAAGGGAGGTGGGCAGAGGAAGGAAGGAGCCTGCATCCTGCTCATCAGGATTGGAGAGGGCTTGCCAAGAACTGAAGTCACTTGGGCAAAGGGGCGGGGGTGGGAAACAGCCTCAACTAGAATGGAACCCTCATGCAAGGTGCAGAGGTGGGGGCAAGCAAGGGCTAGAGCTGGAAGGAACCTCAGGTTTCAACACCAAGCTAAAGCGCCAGGCTTTATTCTTGAGAGGACGATCATGGGTCAGTGAGCGTTTTTAAGACAGAAAGAAAATGGGAATTGGGTTTTAGAAGCAGCACTGTCACTGCGGTTGAGGAATATGGGTTGGTGGGGGGAAGGAGGAGGCTTTAAGGGGTACAGGAAGCAAGGTCTAGGTGCCTGCTTGTGTTCCAGGGGTGGGGCTGAGAGATCAAAGCTGACTCCCAGATTCCTCGTGCAGAGGTGACCCAGAGGGACCAGCAGGTTTAGCACGTCCAGTGAAAAACACGAGAAATAGCTCCTCTGTTGCTTTTCTGTTTCCCTTTCATTTAGTTTGGACAAGAGAGGCAACAGGAGTTCAATGACGCCTTTCTTTTTTTCAGCCCTACAGGTCATTCACCGAGGAGGTGGGGAGGGGAGCCGCGCGGAGGGCGAGGGCGAGGGGTATTTAGCAAACATGGAGCCGAAAGCCGCCGCCGGGTTGCTAAACAGAGCCGTGAAGTCGCCGGCCAGCACCTGCCGCATGTAGACATCCAGCGTCACCGTGTCCCCGTGTCCCTGGAGCGGGGGCGGAGGGGGGGTGGTGGGCGCGGCTGCTCACCCCTGGGGCTGTGTTTCCAAACCCACTGAAGGAGCCAGAGAAAAACAGCCGAGCCCGGGCCCCAGTGGCCCCTTTAGGGACTCGGGACTGGCTTTCGAAACGGTTCTGCCCGCTTAACCTTTAAAATTTAGTTTTCATTACAGAGATTTTTCACATGCAGTTTCGAGCATGGGGGTCTTGTTGTTGTTTGTTACAAAACAGCTGCAACCTGCCTGTGCCATTCCTCAGCGCCTCTTCTCCCCCGCGGGCCCTCTCTCCTTGCTTCCTGCACATCCGGGACCCTAGACAATCCGGAGCCAGAGCCAAGGAAGGCCGCAAGTCGGAGCGAGTCTCCCCAGAGATCTCCCCGCATTCCTGGAGGCGCCTCTCATTCTTAAAGCCCAGGCTCCCTTCCCACTGAACTCTGCCTCACCAAGAGACTGGCTTTTCTTCTGTCCTCCATCGTTTCTGTCCCTCTCAACCTCCCTGACTCTCTCTCAACCTCCCTGACTCTCTCCCTGTCTCTGTCTCTCTCAGCCTCCCTGTCTCTGCCTCTGTCTCTCTCAATCTCCATGTTTCTGTGTCTCTCAGCCTCCCTGTCTCTGTCTCTCTCAGCCTCCCTGTCTCTGTCTGTCTCAGTCTCCCAGTCTCTATTTCTGCCTCTCTCCCTATCTCCTCCTCTCATCTCTGCCTCTCTCTCAGTTTCAGCCTCCGTTTCTCTGTCTCTGTCTTTTCCTGTCTGCCTCTCTCAATCTCTGTCTGCCTCTCTGTTTCTTGGTCTGTCTCTCTTTCCTTCTCTCTCTCTCTTTTCAAATTTCAAAGCGTCCCCTTGAAAGGCTGACTATTCAGGGCGGGCAGAATGCGGCCTCTCCCGGGCTGGGCTGCAGTCAAAGCCGCGCGCACTTCTGAGGCGGCTGGGCCGGTCCACCCGGGGCGGCGGCGGCGGCGGCCCCGCGGCCCGACGGGCCATCTGTATGCAAATCTCCCTCCGCAGCCGCCGCGGACTCGCCGCGGCCCGGCCGGCCGGCGGGCTGCGCGCTCGGCAATTACCCGCGCACGTCGGGCCTTTGTGCCCGCGCGGGCTTTGTGGGTGCCGAGGCTGCCAGCACCTGCCCCGCGGAGGTGGCAGATGGCAGGACTTGGCAGCAATATGGAAGTTCGCCTGAATGTGGCCGAGCCGCGAAGGGACATCTTTTATTCCTTCCTGGGGGTGGGGAGCTGAAGAGAGGGGATTAATGCTGGATTTACCATCCATTCTTCCGCTGGGCAAATATTTATTGAGGGCCTACTATGTGCCCCTCGCCCAGCAGTGTGAGAAGGAGCCTCACAGAGGGAGACAAGGTGTAGGCATTTTACTGGGAGGAAAGAGAAACAAACAAAAACCAGGAAAGGGCCATTGACATTCAAAATTGCTACCCTGGCAGTGCTTGCGCAGTCTCTTTTTCGTTCCCAGGGGCGTGGATGTTGCTGGCCCTCAGGATTCCTTTTTCCCAGCCCACCCAACCACCCACAGCTTGCGTCTGGACTACCCACACTAGGAGGAGGGGCCGGAGAGCCACGGTGAGTGCTTTCTGCCCACGGGATTGAGATGTCCTGAACCCCAGCTGTGAAGACAGAACAGTGCTGTTTCTTTGTGGATCTGCCCTCCCAGTGAGGAGCCACTGTGGAGACAGCCTGTGGTCACTGTGCTGCTGGAGGGAGGCCCCTGTGTTCATTCCACCTTCTGCTGAGTCCTGGGGGCCTTTGCTGAATTTCAAACCCTGACCATCAACATCAGGAATGGCTCAGGAATTCCCTGAGCCATTCTGCTAGTAGGTGTTATCTCCACTTGATAGAGGAGGACGCTGATGGCTAGTTAAGACAGAGGTCTTAGGGTGGCCTGGGAGGGGAGGCCAGACTCCAACCCGGGTCTCCTGCCCCCAGGGTGGAGCTTTGGGGACAGCATCGTGGATCTCTCCTTCAAAGCGAGTTGGTCTGTGTTTACCATACTCATATCAGTGCCAGACTTTTAAGAGAAAATATTTGGATATGCATGCATGCATGCTGAATCACTTCAGTCATGTCTGACTCCCTTGTGACTCCATGGACTGTAGCCCTTCAGGCTCCTCTGTCCATGGGATTCTTCAGGCAAGAACATTGGAGTGGGTTGCCATGGACTCCTCCAGGGGATCTTCCCCACCAGGGATTGAACCCAGTCTCTTATGTCTCCTGCATTGGCAGGCAGGTCCTTTACCACTAGTACCGTATTTGGACAGGGCCTAAAAACCCTTTTTTATTTCCAGATCTCTTGTATACCTGACACTGGCGCTCCACGCCTGAGCCTCACTTTGTTCCTAACCCTCTGCCCAATCTCCCAGCCCCACCCAACCCTGGTCCTTATCCATCACATGTTCCTTCATTCGTCGCCAGCTCCTTGCTTAGATATACTTGCCCTGAGCTACTTCCTGTGGGAGCCGAGGGCTTTGGAGCCATACCTGCAAATCTCCTCTGATTTATGGAATGAATTGTGTGAAAATATAGATGAAAGCACACTGCAAGAACTTCTACAGTCCTTACATTTCCCATCCATAAGAACCATGAGCCACGTTCCCTGCTGGTTAATAAAAACAGAACTACCAAGCAAATCTGAATTCTATGCCAACATGTGTAAGGGATAAAGGCAAGGCTGGGATGAAATGAGAGACTGGGATGGGCAAGGCAGGGCTGGGGTTTGGACCATCAGCTGAGGGAGGAAAGAAGGGGACAAGGACAGGATGCCTTCATAGGCATTGATCAGAATGAACATGGTTTATGCAGTTAAATAGCACACAGTCAGAATGTCCAGTGTGGTGGTTGGTCCTGGGCCTGGCATCTAGTAGTAGAAGTTTAGTTGCTGAGTCGTGTCCGACTCTTGCGACCCCAGACTGTGGCCTGCCAGGCTCCTTTGTCCATGGGATTCTCCAGACAAGAATACTGGAGTGGGTTGCCATTTCCTTATATTACATAGGAATTACAGACCCCTGCGAACTCACCCCAAGGATGGGGTCCTTGCCTGCCCAACACTACCACCCAGAAATAGCTCCCAGCCCCTCATGCCAGGGCCGGGGCTGCACTTACTGCCCAGGATTCCTAAAAGTGCCTTGACATCTGGAAAACTGCCTTCTGCTCCCTTACTTTAAGAAGAGAGGCTTAGGCCATCCCAAGATCAGATTCAATCTAACATATTTGTACTGTGCCGAGAAGCCAACCACAGTGGGATGAGTCATTTTAAATGGGGTGAAGAAAGACCCAGAAATGGGGGGAAATGCAAGGGTGCTCAGGGAATAGTGGGTTCCCTAATTTAACTAAGATATAAGATAGTGAGAACAAAATACTGAGATGAAGTCAGTAAAAGTAGATCATACAAGCTCTCAACCATAGGAGTAAAGAAATGGGACTTGGCCCCTGGTCAGGGGCGAACCCTGTGAACTGTGGACCCAGAGGTGACCTTCTCAGGTCTGTGTCTTAACTCACAGGGGAGGAACTGTGGGGAGGGACTGGTCAGAGAAGTGAAGAGGGCAGGGAGATAGGCAGAGCAAAGGGAGGCAGCATTTTGAAGATAAGGAGATGTTTCTTCCTTGATATGGGATGAAGCAGCCTGGAATGGGGTAAGAGGAGAAGAATTTTGTTGCCTGGAGTCAAATCTCTCTTATCTGTATAGTTAGGATACTATTACCTACCTAACAGAATTGCTGTCATTAAACAAAGAATGTATGTGAACATGCCAGACACCTAGTAGGGACTCAAAGGCTATTTGATAAGTGATTGGATCAATGAAGCTGAAACCCTAATACTTTAGCCACCTGATGTGAAAAACTGACACAGAAAAGACCCTGATGCTGGGAAAGATTGAAGATGGGAGGAGAAGGGGACGACAGAGGATGAGGTGGTTGGATGGCATCACCGACTCAGTGGACGTGAGTTTGAGTGAACTCCGGGCGTTGGTGATGGACAGGGAGGCCTGGCATGCTGCAGTCCATGGGGTCATAAAGAGTCGGACACGAGTGAGGAACTGAAATGAACTGAACTGGATCAATGAATGAAAGAAAGAATGAAAGGATGGATGGACCGGTGAATGAATGGTAGATGGAGGGAGGGAAAGAGGGAGGAGCGGAGTGCAAATGAACAGTTGCTGAATCTATTCTGTTTGGTTTTTTTCCTTTCCTTCTTCCTTTCTTTCTTTCTTTCTTTTATTTTTTATTTTTTTTTTTTTTGCCATGCAACACAGCCTGCAGGATCTTAGTTCCCCAACTAGCAATGGAACCCAGGCCCTAGGCAGTGAAAGCACAGATTCTGATTCCTAAGCCCTAGACCTCCAGGGAATTCCCTATCCTTCCAGATCTTGCTTAAACTCTGCATCCTCCAAGAAGCCTCCCAGGACCTTCACTTATATAATAGTAATCCCTACCCCCAGGTGACCCCTCTTACTATTCCCTCAGTAACAAAGGAATTTCTTACCCTCTCGAGCTGTTATGGAGGACAAGTCTTGATCTTCTCAGTGGCCACTTACCCATGCAACAGATATTGGAAATAAGCATAAGAGAACCCTATCCAACATTCTAGAGGAATCCTTGGATTCATTTTGTAGATATTGTTTTGTTTGTTTTTGGTTTGGATTCTAAACCATAATTTTTTCTGGAAAGTTACCCTGATTCAATGTTGAAACTAAAAACTTAGAAAAAAATCATTGAGTTGAATCTCTCTCCTGGTGCAAGAAGACACGCAAGCCGCGTGCATGCACACACACACACACGCACACACATGCATACATCCTTGCCAGCTAGTCTCCTGAACTTGTCAGCAAGAGAGAGATCGTTGCCGCCCAAGCTGTCTGCAATCCTCCTGGACCGTTCTGAATATTACAGAGTTCTGCCTCTGGTTAGCACCCTGCCCTACACCTCTGCCCCCAGAACCTTTTGACCCTAGGGGAATTGCTTCTGAATTTCCTGCCAGTGACATTCATTTGGACTCTAATAAAGGTAGCTGCTCTGTTAACTGACTTTCCATGTACAAGTGTGGCTCCCCCTCTGATCTAGATGGTGGGCTCTTAGAGGGAAGGACTATATCTTATTCCTCTCCATCTCCCACTGTCCTTGCCCAGAGCCTGGCAAGAAGGAGGTGCTTCTTCACTCTTTGAGCAAACATCTACTGAATTCCTAACAAGTATTAGGCACCAGGGACACAAAGATGAATAAAGCTCTACGACTTTCTTCCAGAATCTCTGTTGACTTTCGAAACATTTGTTAGTGGAGTGATTAAGTTAAAATCCGTAAGACTACCTTCCTTGGGGACACTTCCAGCTGCTCGAATAGTGACAGAAAGACAGGTGACCCCCTCCACCTGCTCTGAGTTCCTCAAAGACCACAAAAAGGACCACACAAGAAGTCAGTGCCCTGGCAGATGCCTGGGGGACCAGAAAGACTGGAGGTGACATCACAAAGTCACAGCCCTGTTTGTCTTTCACTGTGAAGAAGCCCATCTGATGTCTCTAGAAGCCCTGCTTCTGGGCTGGAGAAGAGAAACTAGGGTGGTTTCAATGGAAATACAGGGACCTGGGCTTCACATCCGTGGGCAGATGACTTAATCTCTCTGAGCCTCAGTTTCCTGACTTTGGAACAGGGATTAAGCACTGCCCTCTGCGGACTGTTGAGGATCAAATGAGATAATGTGTGCCTCGGGTAGAGCTCATCAAACGTGCTCAGAACACAGCGGTGGTTAGTAACCTCGTGGACAGAACCTGTGTTCAAAGAAACAGTTGAAAGGATGGCTTCTGTTTTTTTCAGAAAGATGCAGTTGTCTGCGTGGGCCTGGCCTCAGGGACATTGCGAGGCCCAAATAGGAGGTAGGAAGATGGTGCTGGGCCCTGTAAACCTCCAGAGCCGAGCTGAGCTAGTAGCCTGGGGAATTCAGGCCCGGCCATGGCACATCAAGTCCCTATAGTCACAGGGAGCAGAGGGGATCTCCGATGCACAGAGTAAGTAAGTGTTAGTCGCTCAGTCGTGCCTGACTCTTTGCAACCCCATGGACTGCAGCCCACCAGACTCCTGTGTCCATGAGATTTTCTAGGCAAGGATACTGGAGTGGGTTGCCATTTCCTTCTCCAGGGGATCTTCTCAACCCAGGGATCGAACCCGGATCTTCTGTAAAGCAGGCAAATTCTTTACCGACTGAGCTACGCAGAGTAGGCAGCAAGTCATCATGTTCCAGAGACCTGTCTCCTCTCCTGCTTCCAGAACAATCCACCTTGGCCAAGCTGGCCTCCAGGGATGCTGGGTCTGGACTACCTGCCCCCCTTCACCTCCCATGAATGCATCTCTACCCAGCCTCCCACTGTCCCCACCCTCCAGACTGTGACACCCCCGTGAACGGACACTCTCCCTTCAGATTTCACCCTGATCCACTGGCTTTGACCCACCTCACACATGTCATTCTGCTTCAAACTCCGCAGCCCCTAAGACCACTAACTTTGTCCCCACTCCAGGGGACAAAGCAACATCTGTCACCTTGACCTTTGCCATTCTGATTCCCCTCCCAGCTCCACTCAGGTTACCCCAGATAAGACCCCTCGGGTCAGCCTGTCCCCAGATCTTCCTACCCCAAGACTGCTATCTCGGGCTTCCTGGCCTCTTAGGCAACACTAGCAACCATTTATATGGCAATTGCAGAAACACAGATGCAACTAGAGACTGTCATACTAAGTGAAGTAAGTCAGAAAGAGAAAGACAAATACCATATGAAATCATTTATATGTGGAATTTAAAATATGGCACAAATGAATCTATCTATGAAACAGAGTCACAGGCAGAGAAAACAGACTGGTACTCGCCAAGAGGGAGGGAACTAAGGGAGGAATGGAGTGGGAGGCTGGGTTTAGCAGATGTAAGCTTGTATATATAGAATGGATAAACAGGATCCTACTGTATAGCACAGAGAACTGTTCAATATCTTATGACAAACCGTAATGGAAAAGAATATTTTAAAAAAAGATTGTATATATATACATATAACTGAATCAGTTTGCTGTACAACAGAAATTAACACCACACTGTAAATCAATTATACTCCAATTAAAAAAAAAAAAAAGAATAGAAACATTTATATGGCAGTTAGCTGTGCCTGGCACTGTTTTGATGATAATGCAAGTATTAACTCATTTCAACTTCACAACAATCCTAAAAGAGAGGCTATAATTATCTACATTTTGCAGCTGAGAAACTGAGGCACAGAGAAGTTATTTGCCCAAGGTGATCCAGCTAGTAAGGGGCAGTTGGCTTCATACTATTGGCCACAAACCTCTGTAGCTTCTCAGAAGCTAGGCACTCCCCAACTCAGGACCAAACCCCCGCACAACACACACTCACAGATGCAGCACACTCCCTCACACCTCTTGAGAACATCCATAGAAAATACAACGCCTAGACATCCTTACACCAGAGAAGACAATGGCACCCCACTCCAGTATTCTTGCCTGGAAAATCCCATGGACAGAGGAGCCTGGTAGGCTGCGGTCCATGGAGTTGCTGAGGGTTGGACACGACTGAGCGACTTCACTTTCACTTTTCTCTTTCATGCACTGGAGAAGGAAATGGCAACCCACTCCAGTGTTCTTGCCTGGAGAATTCCAGGGACGGGGGAGCCTGGTGGGCTGCCGTCTATGGGGTCGCACAGAGTCGGACATGACTGAAGTGACTTAGCAGCAGCAGCAGCAGACATCCTCACACACACATCACAGACACAGATTGAGTGCCTACAATCTTACCTTCTCCCTCTTCAAGTCCTTCCGTCTCTCCAAGGCCCCATCTACTGACCTCCTCCAAGAATCCTTGGCCAGTCCCCCTGCTGTTGGTCAGCGCCCTCTCTCTGCAACTTCTTCAGCGCTTTTTTCATTCCCATGCCCTTGGCACTTAAGTCCTATGACATGATCCCCAACTTGTTGTCTCCTGGTGGGAGGCATCATGCACCCATCTTGGGATCCCGTCAGGGCCAAGAAGTCTGCTTTGGAAGTTCTAGTCTGCCATTGAAAACATAAATGAGTGAAGAGGCAATGGTATCTATCAATGAGCACTCTGCTCTCACAATCACCCCGACCAGCTCCACAAATGGAAACAAAAAATGGATTTCAGTTGGTGCCTTATACTTGATTCCTAGAAAGACTGTGTTCTGCTGACACATTGTCAATTTAATTTTCTGTTTACAGTCGATCCTCACTATCTGAGATTCCGTATTTTTTAATTCACCTGCGTTCATGCTAAATCGCTTCAGTCATATCCGACTCTTTGTGATTCTATGAACTGTAGCCCCCCAGGCTCCTCTGTCCTTGGGATTCTCCAGGCAAGAATGCTGGAGTGGGAAGCCATTCCCTTCTTCAGGGGACCTTCCTATCAACCACCAGGATCATTTTAAGTCATTTGAAAACATTTAGAAAACTTCTTTATCTTTGTGTGTGTGTGTGTGCAGTATGAACAAGAAAATGGTGACTACATCCAAAGACCCATTTCCTAAGTTTTTTTTTTTTTTTTTGGCTGCTCTGCGTCTTCATTGCTGCTTGTGGGCTTTCTCTACTTGTGGTGAGTGGAGGCTACTGTGTAGTTGTGGTGCTCAGGCATCTCATTGGGGTGGCAGAGCGCAGTTTCCAGGCATGCGGGCTTCAATAGTTATGGCACACGGACTTAGTTGCTCTGTGGCATGTGGAGTCTTCCTGGGCCAGGGATTGAACCAGTGTCGCCTGCATTTGCAGGCAGATTCTTAAGAGAAGAACTTAAAGAACTTAAACATTTTTTCTTAAACAAAGAATTTAAGAGAAGAAGAACTTCTCTGGACCACCAGAGAAGTCCCCACCTCCTAACTTTTGAGCTTTATAATCTCCTTTGAAGCTGAATAGCACTGAGCCAACTTTAAAGCATAGGAAGCCTGAGCCTGCGAAAGACCCCAGGACAGGATGTTCTCAGCAGACTCCTTGTATGATCTGCTTAGGGCTGCCAGCCAGGTTCCCTTCCTTAGAAACCCCCTCTGGTACCAACTGATGGCATCTCTAGGAAATATTCCTAGTCAGGGAATGGCAGAAAAATTCCATGGAGAAGCCCAAGTCACCTGATTCACGTCCCAGCAGAACTCCAGTCTACACCATTCTGAAAACATGGGTCTGAAGTGAGAAAAATTATAGTCGAAGCCATTTTCTGACTATACCTAAATAATCCTTTGTAGATGACCCTCCCTGCTACCAGAGCCCTCTTGGATGGCCCACCTTAGTCCTTGCTGCTACAATTTCATCCCTTCCTGCCTAATCCGTTCTCAGCCTGCAAAGACAAAGCGAGGCTCCCTTCTGAATGACACCCATTCACATCCCCAGCTCTGTGATTAGACCCCCCTTGGGCGGCCTTCTTTAGTTAAATGATCCTCATTCATTGAACTTTTCCTCCTCTGACCCATATTGCTGCCCTTATATCAATTTCCTGGCTCCTTTTTGGTCTCTAGGTGAAGAATGTGAAAAATGTTTCCCCTCAGCTAAGGTCTTAGAACATCCCTCTCTTTTAATTTCACCCTGGGAAGTCAGGCATAGACCAGACCCTCTTTTCTGAAGAAAAGGGACCATCACCCAGTTCATTTTTTTAATTTGGTTTCACCGTGCTTAATACATGATACATTCTAAGACTCAGAAGAAGCTCTGTTGTTGCTGTTAAGCATGTATTGAAATTACATTAGGATAATGTATTCAGTTCTAGAAACCCCAGGTAAAGAGAGTGCTAACGATTATCCATATTATTCCTATTTTTAAGACATCGACACTCAGAAACTGTCACAATAAAGGGGGGGACGAAGCTACTTTCTGTTCCTAATTAATGTATTAAATACTGTCTTTCCCCATCTCCGTCTCTCTCCTCCGCTTCCAAGACACATGTATGGGTGTCGAGTTCTCTTCGATTAATTCATGGCATTTGGAGGCATCATTGTTCTCTCTTCCATGTGTAATTTACTGTAATCACCTTGGAAAATGAAAGCCATTTTCCTGAAGCCAGGGAGGAGGCAGATACTCATCTGCATCCCACATTTCAAGCCCTAAATTACTCTCTGGTTCCCCAGAGGTCAAGCTAGAGGGGTGGTTGTCACTGCCGCTATTTCCTGCCTGCTCCCTCCACATGCACGCTGGTGGCTGCCCCGGCAAAGAAAAGTGTTTGGTCCTAGCTTTCTCTCCAGACCCGGGATTGATGAAAACATCCATGGCTTGGCCACCATCTGACAAATTAAAGTCGACAACACAGGTACTGAATGTGTAATATCACTGAGATGGACTGCAGTACGGCAAAAGGACCAAAATCTGGCACAGGGGCAAAAACAGTTCAAGGTCTGGGCTGTTTTGTCTGGAGAAGAGAACATTTGGGTCTGCGTGAAAACTGCCTTCACGTGCCTGGGGGCTGTCATGTGGAAGAGGGATTAGTCTTAGGCCGCCTGGTCTCCAGGGAAAGGACAAGAAAGCCATGAGTGGAAGCAGAGAGAAAAAGATTGTAGCACAACATAGCACAGACTTTTCAAAGTGGATGGATGGAAAATGCACTTGTCGCTTGCACTTGCTGGATTCCTACTATGTGTCAGGCATCCCGCTGGTCACTGGGCATATCATTTTCCTTCATCCTCACGAGAACTCCTCGAGGTAAAGGCAATGATGCCCATCTCTGAGCTCCAGAAGCTAAAGCTCACAGGGTTATGGGGTCCTGCTCCCAGGAAGGAGGAAAGTCAAGAGGTGAATTCCTACCTGACTCCAAAGCTCTGTGCTAGAGGAGGGGCTTCAGGAAATCACATGGCCCGGCCTTGAAAGATACGCAAGAAATTCGGGGTGATGCTGCAACAGGGGTAGGTGTGAGAATCCATCTCTTTGAAAGACACTTTCTGTCCTGAACCTACCACTCAGATGCCACCAAGAACAAATCAAGAAAGATGGGGTATGGAGCTTCTGTGTGTACTGAAATCATAATGGTAGTGACTATGTCTGAGGTGTCTGTGTGTCTGTGCTGAACAGTGTGGTAGACATTTAACGGCATTGCTCCCATTTCTCAATCCTCACACAATTCTGCCACGTGGTTCAAATAAATACACTTGCTTCAAAGAGGCCAAGTAACTTGGCAAGACCACACACAGCTCAGCACTGGCAGAGAGCTCCAAATCCACCAGAATTCTGAGAAAAGGCCTGCATCTCTGAGCAGAAGTGAATATTTATATCAGGGGGAAGTAGAATAGTGTTCTAAGTAAGTGGTTAGACTCCCGAGCAAAACCTATGTTCTGACTACTCCCTTTGTGTGACCTTTCGGAAATTGGTTGACCCCTCTGGGCTTCAGCTTCCTCATCCGTGAGACGGAGGTTGTAAGGATGAACTGAGTTAAAGCATTTAGATCTCTGACTGATCTTGGAATGATGACAAGGGCTATACAAGTGTTGGTGATAATTCATTTTTATCTGGTTGAATTACACTGCTCAGAAATAACAATGGAGAGTGTGATAAGAGGGGTCCCCCGACTCCTCAGTTTGTTCACTAAGGCTGACCATCATTTGTTCCATCTCTGCGGAAGATGGAACCAGAAGGCTGCTCTGTACCCAGAGAAGGGGGAGCTTCCCTCAGCACCTGGGTGCCCCACAAACTTTCCTCTGCTGGAACTTCTCAGAGTGTAACTGCTGGTCCAACACATATGTTTTCATAAGCAGCTGGCAGTGCCTACCCACTCACTGAAGCGAAGAGGCAACCTGGGCTTTCTTCGAAGAAGGGGCCCCTTCTAGGGACGAAATCAGGCAAAGCTTCACCTCCTTGGTGCCAAGTGGGAGGGGCAGATCAGATGCCCAGTTTAGCACAGAAATTGTCCCAGCAGAAAGAGTATGATAAGTTTTAAAAAGATAATGTCATTCACTAAAACACTAAGCAAGCACTGACCATCTGTCAGTTTTTGCTCCATCCTAAGTACTCTTCATGCTTGAGTGGGACAAAGGGCAAGATTCAGGAAGAAGTTTTGAGCATAGGATCAGATTGGCAGGGTTGGAAAAAGAAAGAAAATGAAAGTGTTAGTCTCTCAGTCGTGTCTGACTCCTCGTGACCCCATGAACTGTATGTAGCCCACTAGGCTCCTCTGTTCATGGGATTCTCCAGGCAAGAATAGTGGAGTGGGTAGCCATTCCATTCTCCAGGGGATCTTCTGGACCCAGGGATCGAACACAGGTCTCCTATGCTGCAGGCAGATTCTCTATCATCTGAACCACCAAGGCAGGTTGGAAGGAGGGAGCAGATGCTAACGGAGCCCCTCTCTGTGCTGGACAGTCAGCTCGTATCATCCTTTCCAGTCATGTCAGGATGGAGATGAGGACCAATCAGATCAGACCACCTGGGTCCCACTTTCTATATCACACAGACCCTCGATGGGGGGACCAGAGCTTGCATCTGGATCTGTTCAGCTTCCTGTCCCACCTTCATCTCACACACTTCACTGCCTGCATACAAACATCTCCTTCTTAATAAGGCCTGTTTGGGGCTTCCTTGGGGCTTCAGACAGTAAAGAACCTGCCTGCAATGGGGTAGACTTGGGTTCGATCCCTGGGTTGGGAGGAGCCCCTGGAGAAGGGAATGGCAACCCACTCCAGTATTCTTGCCTTGAGAATCCCAAGGACAGAGGAGCCTGGCGGGCTACAGTCCTTGGAGTTGCAAAGAGTTGGACACGACTGAGCGACTAACACTTTCACTCTGCTTGGGGAACCACCCAAGGTGGTTTGGGGCTCATGCTAAGCTTCCAGTGACATAAAGTCCTGCGTGCTCTTTCACAGGTGCTGCTGTGGAGACAGGGGGATGGGTGTGGCAGGGTCAGTGCTCTCACAGAACCGGCGGACTTCAGGAGAGTGCTGAGGCCCACTAGGACCACAGGCTTGCAGAGAAGAAGGGTGGAAGGCCCCATCTCGGCTCCGCCTCCCAGGTCCTGGGGGCTCCAGCTGACTCTCTCGGGAGCAGGCAGCCACTTCAGCTGGGTCCACAGTCCCAGACAGCTGTGCTGAGGAAAGGCAATCCCCATCCTGGGGAGAATAAAGCAAGGCCTATACTGTAATCCACTGCTCGGCAGAAACCAATCAGTCCTCCTCATTAGCGAGCAAAGAAATGCCTCTCAGGGCTCCTTTCCCTCCTCACAAACAAAATAAAACAAATCCTTCCTATGGATTTCATTTGCCATTTAATGCAACCTAATGATTTCCAATTGAAACCATATTTGTATTTGTATTGACTTATTAATAGCACATCCATTTTCCACGCAATAAAGCCCAAACGTGAACTGATGACTTTGACCGAAATGCATTAGGTAGCATTAAAGATTAAATAAACACGGTTTCTATGAATAATGTTTAACGTCTTCTATTTGCCAGTCTATTGAAAATGGATCTCTGGGTATTTCAAGCTGGGGTTCCAAGGAGTGCATTTTGAACACATTATGAGTAATGAGGACGCATTAAGAATGGCTTCCAGGCGATCACTAGAGCTTGTTACAATCCAGTGTATCCTGGTCTGTTGGCATAAACCATCCCGTTGTTGATGGCAAGAGCGAAGCACCATGAGGACCAAACCAAAACGCATGTCGAATTCCAGAAAGCAACTTAGAAACAGCTTAAAAGAAAATTGAGGAAACCCTTCCTTTTTCCTTCCTCTGGGCACACTGGTCATGTTCGTTCATTTTTTTAAAAATATTTATTTATTTACATGGCTGTGCCAGGTCTTAATTGTGGCATGCGGGATCTTTCCCTGATCAGGGATCAAACCCGGGTCCCCTGCATTGAGAACACAGAGTCTTAGCCACTGGACCACCAGAGGAGTCCTATATTTGTACATTTTAATTGTCATTGATCTTTGCTTTTCTCCTTATATGTTGGTGGACTGAGTCCTACACTGAAGCTCAGACTTGAGCTCCCTGCTGACTCTGCCAGTAGAAGACGGGGGGGACCTTGGATGGAGGTAGCCCTGGCTGCTGCTCTCTGGGTCCCAAGTTTCCACCTAGAAGAGGACACAGTGGAGTCAGATGACCTGAGGGTCCCAAACATTCTTGTCTTTCCTTCACTTTGTGATTTCACTGCTTATAAGTGTTCTCTTTGAATTGGTGTCCCCAGGATCCAGAGCAGAGTCTGACACCAAGGTCTGCAGAAAGGAAGGCCAGACTTACAGAAACTTGGGCCAAGTTTAGGAGTCAGATTTTTGACCTGCCTTCAATAGGTCAATATTAATAATAAAGAGAATACTATAATTAAAACGTTGTTGTTGATCAGTTGCTCAGTCGTGCCTGACTCTTTGCGACCCCATGGACTGCAGCACGCCAGACTTCCCTGTCCTTCACCATCTCCCAGAGCTTGCTCAAACTCATGTCCATTGAGCCAGTGATGCCATCCAGCCATCTTGTTCTCTGTCATCCTCTTCTCCTCCTGCCTTCAATCTTTCCCAGGATCAAGGTTTTTTCTATTAAGTCAGTTCTTCGAATCAGGTGGCCAAAAGATTGGAGCTTCAACTTCAGTATCAGTCCTTCCAATGAATATTCAGGACTGATTTCCTTTAGGATTGACTGGTTGGATCTCCTTGCAGTCCAAGGGACTCTCAAGACTCTTCTCCAACACCAGAATTCAAAAGCATCACTTCTTTGGCACTCAGACTTCTTTATACTCCAACTCTCACATCCATACATGACTACTAGAAAAACCATAGCTTTGACTATTCAGACCTTTGTTGGCAATGTAATGTCTCTGTTTTTTAATATGCTAATAAGGATTCCCTGGTGGCTCAGATGGTAAAGAGTCTTCCTGCATTGTGGGAGATGCAGGTTCTATCCCTGGGTGAGGAAGATCTTCTGGAGAAGGAAATGGCAATCCATACCAGTATTCTTGCCTGGAAAACCCCATGGATGGAGGAGCTTGGCAGGTTGCAAAGAGTAGGACATGACTGAGTGACTTCACTTTTTTTCACTTTCTAGGTTTGTCATAGCTTTTCTTCCAAGGATAGCTACAACTATTTATCTAATAATGTAACTGCCACTCTATGTATTATATATGGTTATATAGCACCTACTGTGGACAGGCAGGCAACCAGGTAGTTACAGACGTGACCTCTGAATGTCTCAGCAATCTCCCAGAGAAGTTACCACCATGGCATACACTGGATGATTTCCTCCATTTGCGGTAATTGACACTATCCCCAGGATTATTATTAGGTGGTACAATATTTTCACATAACTCTCTTTCTATTCCTGAGCCCTGGTGGCTCAGGCAGTAAAGAATCCACCCGCAATGCAGGAGATCTGGGTTCAATCCCTGGGTCAGGAAGATCCTCTGGAGAAGGGAATGGCAACACACTCCAGTATTCTTGCCTGGGAAATCTCATGGGCAGAGGAGCCTGGTGGACCACAGTCCATGGGGATGCAAAGAGTCAGACACAACTGGGCAACTAATACTTTGACACTATGGAGCTATTAGGCAGGATGGTTTTATACCCATTTCACAGATGTGAAAGTGAGGCCCAGACCAATAAAATGACAGATTGGTTCCTGCCCAGTCTCTCCTTATCTTTTCCTTTCCTGACTTCTTTCCTTCTCTTCCTTCCTTGCCCTGGTTCCCTCCTATGGTTTCCCAGCCATCCTCTCCACTCCACCCTCAATCTCTTTTGGGTTTTTTTAATTTCATTCCTCTTTCTTCTGTGACAGTGAGAAGGAGTCTTCAGAAGCTGGTATTTGCAAGAGATCTTTTGGCCAAAGTTTTAAAAATAAGCCAACTGGCTAAGGTTGAAGTCTTTTGTCTTCAAATCTTAGCATGGTGGATTTGGAAAGACCTTCAGCCTCGAGCCAGCCTACTCTTAAAATTTTAGAGACGGGGAAACTGAGGCTTAGGGAGAAATGATTCTCCTCAGTCCCCTCTGCCAGGTGTCCTCATTCATCATGGTCAGCTTTTTCACGTAAGCAAGGTCGATACATCTCCTGTTCCCACCAGTTCCACTAGCTTCTGTCCCTCTTCCAGTCTGGACCACAGGGCAGACAGGGTTGGTCCCGCCTCCCACAGCGCGTCCCCTGTATTGCAGAACCAGCTGTCACAGGGCAGGGGTGGAGCCTTCCCAAACAATCGGCAGATTGTTGGTTACAGTTGTGCTCGGACAGCTGTATTAGTGCCCCTCATGCCATATGGTGGGGAAGCGAGTGGCTCTGAGCCCGACCCAGGAGAGTCTGCACTTCACCTGTTTGCTGCATCTCAGGACCAGCTCCGTCCTCACCCAGGCGGCAGCTGGAATCCCCCTGGAGACACCTCTTATAAACCATCCTCACTTAATGTTTTCAAATTGTCCAGGCTTAGCCTCTAAAAATACTGTATTACTCACTTAACTCATCTCCCTGCCAAGTAAAGGACCTGTTAAATTTGGGCACAACCATTAACCCTGGAACTGTGCCTTAAAAACCAGCAGAGTAATGGAGTGTTCTGCTGCCCAAGTGCCTATTGAAATTTGTAAGGAATTCCAGAGGACACTTGAGTGTGGGCAGGTCTGTGGACAATGTAGTGTGGAAGGCCCAGAGACCCTTTCAGGTATCCTATGAGGTGAAAATTTGTCATAATGATCCTAAGATATTGGCTTTTTTTTTTTTTTTTTTTTTTACCATTCTCAAGTAAACCATGGTTTTTCTAACAAGTAGAAAGCAGATGCCTATGAAATTCCACATGTCTTAATAAAGATCCATGTCAGTTTCTAATGTATTCATGAATTATAATTAAGATGACTGTATACATAAAAATAAAATAAAATAAACCCATCTTTACTCTAATCATTCTAGCTGCTGCTAAGTGGTCCTGCACAGGGATTGGGGTCTCACAGCTGTAGTCAAAGTGATTATCTACATTTTAAGTAGAAAAAAAAAAACCTGAGACTCAAATTGAACTGCTTAGGATCACATAGTGGGTGAGTGTTAGGGCTGAGATACAAACACAGATCAGGCTAATTCCACTGCTGAGGTTGAGCCTTGTGTCTCTTCCTTCAGGTCTCTGGGGACTCCAGGTCTTGGCTTCATTCCAAATTACTCTTGGTTCTGCTAACCCACGCTGAGCATTTTCTCCATGGCACACAGGACAGAGGCTAAAAGAGAATGAGTGAGACAAAGACACCACCCTCCAAGTGCTTGTGTAGTGTTAGTTAACTCAGTCGTGTCTGACTCTTTACAATGCTATGGACTGTAGCCAGGCTTCTCTGTCCAAGGGATTCTCCAGGTAAGAATACTGGGATGGGTTGCCATGCCCTTCTCTAGGGGATCTTCCCAACCCAGGGATCAAACCCAGATCTCCCACGTTGCAGACAGATTCTTAACTGTCTGAGCCACCAGGAAAGCCCTAATAAAAATAATAACCTTTGACTACATGTCCCGTGAATACCATGGGTCAGACGCTGTTCTGTTTTACATATGCTTTTATTCTAATTTCCATCACAGTCTTGTTAGGTTTAGTCAGGTCTGACTCTTTGTGACCCCATGGACTATATAGCCTGTCAGGTTCCTCTGTCCATGGAATTCCCCTGGCAAGAATACTGACGTGGGTAGCCATTCCTTTCTCCAGGGGATCTTCTCAACATCCAGGGGCTTTATTATTGCAATCCTCATTTTATAAACGAAGAAACTAAGGCAAAGAAATGTTGGAGTAAGTGGTCCATGGTCACATAACTTATAAGTTAAAAAGCCGGCATTCAAAACTATGGTCATAGGAATCCCCTGGCGGTCCAGTGGTTAGGACTCTGAGTTCACACTGCCAAGGATCGAGGTTCAATCTTTGGGAACTAAGATCCTACATACCTCATGGTGTGGCCAAAAATTAAAAAACAAATAGAAACTATGGTCATTTCCTTTCCACCAGAAAACAAGGAGAAAGGTAACATGTACATAAGCCATGTGAACACCTGGCAGGCAGAGTGAGGTGAGCAAAGAAAGGCCTTGCCAAACGTGGCATCTGAGTCCAGAAAAGTAACAAGACCCAGAGCCGGGGCCCTCTGAGGGTGGGCGGTGCAGAGAGCACTAAGACCAGTGTGACAGCCATGGGGGCGGGCAAGGGGCCCAGAACATCTGTTTCACACCAGTGTGCCAGGCCAGTGCTTGCTGGTTTGCACACATTATCTAATTCCATCCTTTCTTCAGCATCCCCCCATGGAAGACGTTCCTTCTTCATTTCTCAGATGACAGAGCATTGCAGAAGTTAAGTAATTCACCCAGATCGCCCAGAGCCAAACCATGGGCCCCTTCTGACCTCTCCTTCTGTCTCCCAAGATGTTGTGCGATAAGAAAAAAATCAGTCCCTTGGACTGAAGGTCCTTGAGATCATGCCCTTCATCCTAAGTGGCTTTGACTCCTCTTCAGGTATCGCTCAGGCCTGGGCACACAGGAGACCCTAGCACAGGGCATCGACTTTGTGTGGATTTCATCACAGCCTCATCCTTTGCTCTACAAAGCCCTCAGAGCATCTGTTTATCATGTGGAAACTTAGAGGACAAGCTTAGCTCGTCCTCTCCCACCAGCATTCGTGGGGGGACAACAGGGCTCTATCTATAAGTCACAAGCCTAGTGTTAAAGGCAAGATAGCAAGTCCGGAGCTGGGAGTTCGAACCCACGAGTTCTGGCCCTCACTCTGAACACACAGCCGGGGACCTTGAAGAAGTTGTTTCACCTCTCTTTATCTCAGGTTTTCCATCTGGAAATTGGATTTTTAAATATATATATATTTTAGAGGGAGTTCCCTGGCATTCCAATGGTTAGGACTCACCACTTTCACCACCAGGATATGCTTTCATCCCTGGCCAGGGAATTAAGATCCTATAAACCATGTGGCCTGGGCTTTCCTGGTGGCTCAGTGGCAAAGAACTCACCTGCCAATGCAGGAGACCCAGGTTCGATCCCTGGGTCAGGAAGATCCCCTGGAGAAGGGAATGGCTACCATCTCCAGTATTCTTGCCAGAAGAATCCCATGGACAAAGAAGCCTGGTGGCCTGGCATGCTCCAGTCTGTTGGGTCGCAAGGAGTCCAGACACAATCTAGAGATTGTAGAACAACAACAAAAAACTGTGTGGTGAGGCCAAGAGTAAATACACAAAGTAAAATAACACTTTTTATTATTATACTTTTATTTTTATATCTTTATTATACTTTTATAATATGTATATCTATATTATACTTTTATTTTATATTATTATACTTTTATTATAGAAAAATAAATACTACTTTTAAAAAAGAAGTGAGGAAAATTACAAAATGACGTCTGTCTGTTGATAGGGGCTAGTGTGACAAAACGCCTGGTCCTAAGAAGAGATGCCTAGGAACAGTGGGAGACTGTAGGGAACCACAAAGCCTGCAGAAGAACAGTCACTCTCCAGTTTGCCCAGGCACATGCTGAAACCCAAGCAAACCTGCAGCTCAAAGCATAAAGAAAGGGACATTTGCTTCCCACCCCGCTTTCCTTCACACAGCCACTCCCATCCTCCTGGCCTGCACCAGACCCCTCCCACTTAGGATCTCCCCACCCTGTCCCTCTGACCTATTCTACTGTGTCCCCAGAAAACGGTCTGCCTCATCCCAAAGTGGTGACACCCCAGCCCTGGGTCCTCTCTTCCCAAGGAACTTGCACTCTAAGCCTCCTCTCTGAAGAGGGAAGCTGGGCCTTTCTCCTCCATGGAAGATGCCAGGTACTGTCCACTATGTGCCTTGTTCAGCAGAGGCGAGACAGTCGCACACATAAGTTGTCAGTGCCCTGAGTCCAGTCCCAGCCTCTGGCTCTCCCCACTCCTGTCTGAGCCTTTGTTTCCTCACTTATGAATCACAGCTTGGATGATTTCTAAGTCTCTTTTCAGTTCACAAACTCTTGTTGCTACTAGCATGAAGTTCAGAGAACCTGCTGGAATTGGTTGTTAAGGTAAGAGGCTTTGGAGAATGTGGCTCAACCGGTATCTTGGGCACGTTCAGACCCTCCCAAGGCTCTGGGAAAAAAAAGAAAAGTCCTTGGTGAACTTTCCTCGAAGAATTCCTACCCAAGGCTTCCTGGGCACAAGAAGAATCAAGCCCACAGAGCTCTCCCTACTAAACCCACAGCTACTCAACTAAACACGGTTTCTTTATAATTTCAAGTATATACCTGATTAAAAGGGAAGAAAATGATTCTTTTATATAAACTTTTTTTTTAGTTGAAAAAAAAAATCCTATTTTCTCACTTTTGTGTTTTAAGGAAAAAATCTTTGCAAGGCACAAGAAAGATTTTTTTTTTTTCTCACTCAAAAGATTTTGCTTCAAGGTTAGTTAAACAGCATTTTCCCATAAATAAGCATGAACACTGAATCTCCTGGGCTGATTCTGTTTATACACTCACTACAATGACACCCAATTCTACATAGGATGCCACTTCTCTTTGAATAATAATAGCTAAAATATATAATACCAGTGCTTTAAAACACACACATACACACAGAGAGAATTGGGTAAGCTTAGCCCTGCACCATTACAGTATTTTGAAATGGTTTCCAACATTTCTTGATTTCACACATCTTTGTCTAAATTATAGGTTACTGTCAAGCAGTATTATTCTGTTGATCATTTTGGTTTATATATCAGAGTGCAAATTATTTGTTTTAATTTAATCTTCTTTTCTATTGAAAACGTTCCAGTTATGCCTCTAGCATTTCAGTCACAATAGGGATGAATTATGAGTTCCAAGAGAGAGAGTCTAACACTTTTGCATAGAGAAGGACTCAGAGAGGAGCTAGACCTACTCAGAAGAAGAAACTGAGGCCCAGAGAGGTAAACAGTTTGTCTGAGGTCACCAGCCAAATGGTGACAAAAGTTGACTAGAAAACACTGATATCCTGTCTTCCATGGGAATGCTATTTCCTCTATAGAAGCGTTCTCAAATTTTTAATCAAAAAATACCAAATGCCCTATGAGTCTTCTCTCATCAGGCCATTTGTCCAGTCCTTATAAAGCCTTTTTTCCTTAAGTGGATATTTGGAACCTTTTTCAAATTATCTTTGCAACCCTCTCCAGTATTCTTGCCTGGAGAATTCCATGGACAGAAGAGCCTGGCCGGCCACAGTCCATGGGGTCCTCAAAGAGTCGGACATGACTGAGTGACTAACACTGTTCTGTTCTCAAACCTTGAGAGTTGTGTTTCATTGAGTCATCACTGTCAAAAGCCAAAGAGTCCCCACTCTGGCCCTTGGTTTACCCAATCATGGGGTCAGAAACGGTACTTGAAATGGAACAAAAGTCCCAGTCTTTTGGTTAGGGACATGTGGTAGACCACATATTTCAACTTGTAAGTTTCCTTCATCACCATTAGGCAAGTTGGTCAGCACTTCTAGAAAGAAATTGAACAGGTTCAGTTTAGTTGTCACTTCTTATAAGACACCCTCCCAAACTACCTCTCCTCCCACTACCCTGGTAAAGCGCCTCCCCCTCCTTGAACACAACCACTGCCATGATGTCCTTTTGTGAAAGACATGTCAAGGGGAGCAAGGCGGAAAAAGAGGGCTTTGGAAATAGTGATATAAAGCTGCAAAGACACTAAATGGAGTTCTGTTTTGACTGAAGCACAGACTGTGTCCAGGCATGGGGAGGCGGGAGTCAGGAGAAGCAGGCAGGAAAGGAGACAGAATATGAAAAGCTTTGCAAACCATGTCAAGTTTGGATGGTATCCCAGGAGCAACGGGGAGTGATTGAAGAATTTTAAGTAATAAGGGATATAAGCAGATTTAGGTCTTTTTAATTTTATTTAGCATTTTTTAACTTGCTAAAGTAATGTATGTGCACGTGTGTGTGTGTGAGCACTATAATAAGTGAAATAGTAGGAAAGTAAATTAGTAGTAAGAGAAGGCCTATCTTTTGCCTCCAACCTCCCCATTTCTCCCCCAACCTCAGATAACTGCTATTAACAACCTATTATATATCCCTTCATGCTTCTTTTTTTAATTCAACATTTACAACATATACATACATACAGGGGGGTTGGCTGACCTTTTCCAGTTGAAAAGCAGCCTGGTTTATCTAACTATGTATCAGTGGCATTCCATGACAATGCACATAGATAAATCTAAATCTCAATCAGCATCTCTCTCTATTTCTTTGGACATAAATGCACCTACATATGTAATTGCACATAAGTGTGTGTCATAGCAAATGCACTGAGTTGTTACTATTTTTAATATGTTCTTTCTTTTTTAAGAATTTGCATTTTAGAATCTTTCCTTCTGTCAATTACATAAGAAATAAACTAGAGGCAGGCAAAAATGGAGACTTGGAGACAGGAGGCTGCTATTGGATTCCGGGAAAAAGATGAGGAGTCCTGACTCTGAAAGTGACTGTGGGGTTGAGGTATCAACAGCACCTCATTGGGTTCTCCAGTGGCAAACTGGCTCTGGGCATCCTAGTTTAGAAGAGACACTCACTAATCTTGTAAGATTGGATGACTCAGAAAAGAAAACTGAGTTTTTCAGTGGAACAGAGCTGGTTTCTGACCTATGGCTGGGCTTCCTGGGAGAGTCACTTAAACTATCTGAGCCTCATTTTCCTTTCTACAAAACTGGGATGGGAATAATCTAGTGGTTCAGTGGTTAAGACTCTGCACTTCCAATGCAGGGTACAAATGTTTGATCCCTGGCCAGGGAACTAAGATCCTGTAGTCATGCAGCATGACCAAAACCGGGATGACCATTTCCATACCTTAGGATCTGTGTGAGGATTAAATGAAAGGGCATGTGTGGAAGACATCGAATCCCAGGCCTAGTGTTTAGTACACAGTGAGCAAATGGTGAAGCAATACAGAAAGCAGGGGGCAGAATTCGGTCAGGAAACAGGCTCAACTGGACAAAAAGAATTCTTGGGCCAGGCTGGGCCCTCACGGCCTATATCCTGATTCCTCGTACCTGTGCTGGGAGAGGTCTGTCATCGATGCTTATGTGAATAGGGGACTAGAAGTGAGTTGACTCGTGACTTGGGTTTGCATTCACCAGGCATTCCTAAGGAAATAATGGTGAGAGACCCCACAGTGTGGCCAAGTCACAGAGTGGAGACATGTGTAGTCAGAGGGTGGTGGGCTCTCAGGAGAGCGCACAGAGGTATAGCTCTCCTCCAGGTTGTGTGAGGGGTCAGGCTGGAGGAGGAGCCCAGGGTGTGGTGGGGAGATGAGCCAGCTAAAAGTCAGAGCCTTCTGAATCTTGGTTCTGATGCTTCAGACTCTGGTTTTTGGAATTTGTCAATCAGCCACCTCACGCTGTGCTGGATGCTGAGGGGAAGATCAAAGAAAGATCCTTCCCTCTCCAAATGCCACATACACGTACATACACACACACACTCACACACTCATGCCACACACACATTGATACATACACACTCGCACACACATATATATACTCATGGCACACATTCACTCTCATGGGACATACTCACAGATACACACACACACACATACACGCTCATGGCACACACTTTCGCAAATACATACACACACAGACTCATGACACACACACACATTCACACACACACACACTCATGGCACACAAACACATGCACTCACATACACACACTTGTGGCACACACACATTCACACATACACACCCACCCAAACACACACACTCATGGCACACACTCAAACACATACACACACTCACACATATACACACTCACACACTCTCACACTCATACACACACTCACAGCATACACACAGTCACACACTCACACCACACAAAGCCTAGGATCCTCTAGAGAACCAGAGAGAGGGCAACAGGGAGACAGAGAGACCACGAGAAGGTAAGGAGATGAAGAGTGAGGAAAAGGAGGAGGAAAGGCCCACAGCTTCAGGGAACTCCGGCCAAGGCCAAGGCCAAGGCCAGACTTGGTGAAAGTTGTTCGGTCACGTCCGACTCTTTGCGACAGGAGTCCATGGAATTCTTCAGGCCAGGGAGTAGCCATCCCTCCTCCTGGGGATCTTCCCAACCCAGGGATGGAACCCAGGTCTCCCGCATTGCAGATGAATTCTTTACCAACTGAGCCAACAGGGAAGCTCAAGGCCAGTCTTTTTTTTTTTTTTTAATTTAAATTTATTTATTTTAATTAGAGGCTAATTACTTTACAATATTGTATTGGTTTTGCCATACATCAACATGAATCCGCCACGGGTGTACACGTGTTCCCAATCCTGAACCCCTCTCCCATCTCCCTCCCCATACCATCCCTCTGGGTCATCCCAGTGCACCAGCCCCAAGCATCCTGTATCCTGCATCAAACCTGAACTGGCGATTCATTTCTTATGTGATATACATGTTTCAATGCAAGGCCAGTCCTGAGCAGGTCAAATAGAAGAGCATGGTGCCAGGGCACTGCCTGGTGGTAGGATTTGCTCTGTGGTTTCAACAAGTCTTCCCACTGCCCCCACCTCCCACCCCCGCCCTCATTTTCTCCATCTGGACATTGGGAACACTGGACTGGACATCTCCAAGTTCACTTTCAGTTCTTGGTGACCTTGACTGCTTTGGTTGTTAATGGCTCCATGAGTGAAGGCAGTAACAAGACTTCTAAAAGCAGAGCAGTCTTGGGGAAGGGAAACCTTCTGCGAAACTTGTGGGGAGAAGGGGGCACCCCAGCCAGAGATGGTCAGGAGTTTCTGAGAAGGCACTGTAGGCTGGGTAAGAGACTTCAGAGAGGGCCTTGCTAGGGCCTCTCTGAGTGCCTGCGGCTCTGCCATGAGGCCGGGAGCCCTCGCCTGGGCGCTGACGGGCCAGGGCAGCAGCGGGCCAGGGAGCGTTTTCCCGCGGCTGCAGACAGTCTGGCTCCAGGCCCACCTCCCGGTGCCCTCGGCCTGACATCTTCTGGGCAGAGCCGCGGAGCCCAGGGAGCCGTGTGGATGGTGTTAGTAAACACGCTTTCTTGCGCCCAGCCTGGCAGGGCCTGTGGGCAGCGGGAGGGCGAAGAGCTGGCAGCTCCCACGGCTGGGCAGGCGGACGGGCGGACAGACAGGCGGGCGGGCCGCCCCGCTCAGCCAAGCCAAGGCCCAGAATGGAGCAGCTGCTCCCGTCACCATGGAGACGGAGACCGAACAATGAGCAGACAGAGATGCAGCATGGCCGCCTTGCACGGGGGCCCCACGCTCCCACCCGGCCTTTACACACACATGCACACACACGCACCCGTGCGCACACGCTCACACACGCGGCCTAAGCCTCCCTGCTGGAGAAGAGGCAGAAAGTGAGGACGGGGAGGGAGGAAAGGAGAGCAGCGTTAGCAAAGGAGGGACAGGGTGAGGCTGGCAGGCAGCGAGGATCACAGCTCCAGGGCTGCAAAGTTGAGCGGGAGTCTCACCCTTTGACTCCAGCTAAAGACACATTTTCCAAAACTAGCCAGTTTTTCAGAGGGTCATGTGGTGGTGCCCTGGATTCTCATGTAACAGAAGTAAAGGGGTTTCTAATTAGCCCAAAGCATCTGGAACCAAAGCACCTTAGAGACAGGTCGCTGAGAGCCCGACGCAGCTGTAAGTCTCAGGAAATTAGAAGAATGCTTTCTTCAATGGACCTGAATCCCATGTAATTTCTCCTTGTGATAATGTAAAGCGGAAGCCGAAAGGTTTGGCCACAAAAGGGGAAAGGGGAACCTGAAAAAGTCCCGGTTTAGGCCCTCAGGAAGGCAGAGGGAAACCATGTCCAGAGACATGGGGAGGCATGGGAGGACGTGGGGGAGCTGGGTAGGCTCTGGCGGTGGCACTCACAAGGTGTCCCTGGGTACCTCCTTTGCGCATATCGACCAAGAGGAATGAACCAGTCAACCCCAGTCTTCCAAGAGCTCCTAAGACCCCAGGGGAAGATGGCGGAATCCACCACAAGTCACCTCCATCTTTTGCACCAAGGGCTCACTTCCCTGTGTACAGACCCTCCCTACCCATCAACTCGCCAGCAGGTCCTCCTTCAACCCCTATCCTGTTTCTACAATGAAAACCCAGCCCTGGGAGCCTCTGAGCCTTGCTGGAGCACTGTCCAATGACTGACAAGTCCATCAAGTGGGAAGAACCACCTCACTTGAGTTCTGGTGGTTTTGCCTGATTCCGAGCAGATGGGGACCTGCTAGATCCTTAGTGACAAAGACAGGACCACTTGCTAGTTGGCATGATCAAGGGTGAGAGCTGAAAAGGACACTTTAGAGAGGATGGTGACCACACTCAAGTCAGAAAGAACACACTTTAAGGATCACAGGGAGTGAAGGCTAGAGCTAGGAGGGGAAACATCACATGGGACATGCCAGCCGTGCACGGAGATCAGCAGGGGAGAGGGAGGGGGCCAGGAGAAAGAGGATGAGGCAGTGACCTCTTCTCTGGGGATAGAGTTTAGAAAGCGACATGGATTGAGGAGACGAGAAATAGAACACCTTGGAAAGGGGGGAGGGAGCTTGGGAGCCTGGGTGCCTCCCCATCGTAAATCTCATCCATGGAGTCAGGTTCTATCAGGTTCTGATAACTGCCTGAAAACCCAGCTGAGAAATCCTGAAGGACTCACCCTTGGCTTCTGGCATAGAAAACTACAGGCACCACCAGAAAGAAAACACAGCCAACAGTTGAAGGAGGGAATGAGCACTAGGACCAAGCCAGACCCTCCCAGCTCCCCACCACCCCCTCCCCTCTCAGGAAGGTTCTGGGAGCTCTAGGAAGCCATCTGCGCTGGCTCAGAAGTGGCGGAGGGGGAATTAAAACCACGAAAGGAAGGATCAGAGAGAGACGCTCTCCCCCTCAAGAGCCACTTTAATAGATGAAAAAAGCCAGGCGATTTTTAATCATCACAAATTGTTTGAGCCTCTGATTCCATCCTCTGAAACCCAGGCAGCCTCCCCTGGTTGCTCCATCGTGCTCCTGGGTCAATGGTGGTCTCAGCTCTCCCACCAGCCAGGAGCCCACCTACAATCTCCCTCCCCACTTCCTGGGACCCTCCGAGGGTCCTCTGGGCCTGACCCAACGAGGCCAGGCAAGCCAACAACCCCCCACCCCTCCCCACCCCACTTATCTAAGGAGATCTGACAAAACTCGGGCCCTCAGGGGTATGGCCGCTGGCAAAACATATGGTGCATCGTAAATAGGACTTCCTTTTAGGAAATGAGCCGCTGTAATTAAATCCTCATTCATTTTTTGTAACATACACACAGAGACAAATAGATCTTTATCCTTTGTAGGCACAGAAGAGAAATGGCTTGTGGGGAACAGAGATTCTCTGGTGTCAACTCTTATATAAAAGGCTTCCTAGAACCAGGTGAAGGGAGAATGTGGAATTTTGAAACCCAGCCACTGGTCCAAGAAGGGGAGCGACTTCCTTTTCTGCCTGGGGAGCATTTGGGAATGGAAGTAGGTATTTGCCTGGAATTTGGACAGAGGAAGTGCTCCCTCTTCGCATCCTGCAGTGGCACAGCAGAGTCTACTGTGGAACAAAGGTTAAATTAGATTATTTCAATTGGATTTAATTTGATTCTGCTCCACCCAAATGAACACCGGCTGTGAGCTGTACCCTGGGAGATGCCCCACAGAGGGATACAGAGAAGAAAAACCATGGGGCTCAGGTCCACCAGGAGAGGCTAGACGATGAGTCCGGCAGTGGTTTGTTAGGAGGAGTCTGGGATTTCTCCCCCAGAAACTGGAGTGAGAGCTCTTCTCAGGGACAAGGACAGGGGTGGAGGCAGGAAATGAGGCAGCATGCTGAGATCTGTCCACTCTTGGAGTCACAGGACTCATGGGGCATAAGGCCGAAGCGAAAAAAAAACAGAAGAAACCAGACATCCCTCCTGTCTTTTGGAACCAAGACACAATATTGGATTTCCTCAGCAAAGAATTTGCCCTCATGAAATCATCCAACATCTGTAGTCCTGCACACATTAATGCTAAAAAAGTAAACAAACCCAAACCTGAACTGAAGTGTTTCTCAAGCTAAACGGAGGGCGAAAGGCAGGAGCTGGGTGGTGCAGGATTCCCAGGGGTCAGCCTCGAGTCATTTGCAAATCCTCAAAATTGCAAATACCCTGGGGCCCTTCCCTGTAGTGACAGCTTTGAAATTGGTGCAAAACCACAAAGCTTCTTTGAGATGCAAATATGGTGCGGTGGGCTGGGCTCTGCACGGCTCTGTTATCTCTACTCCAGTCCACGCCTGGCTTTCTGTGGGGCTCCTGGCTGGTTGATTCCAAGGAACGTAAATCCCAAATACCAAGGCATGCTACAAGGTAGAAAGGGCCAAGGGCCATTTGAAATGACACATTAAGTGCCAGAGAAAAGCATCTTTAAGTCCCAGGAAGAGGAGAGGCTACATCCCAAAGGGCTCCAGATTCCTGGCCTGCCTGGTCGGAATCCTGACTCCAGAGCTAATTGCTGTGTGACTTTTAGCCCAATACCTCACCTCTCTGTGCTCTGATTCCCTCTCTGTAAAATAGTGCAATATTCCCTCCTAGGGTTATGGTAACAGTCCTTGAACCAGGAAAACAAAACACCTGAGATAGTGCAGGATATGTAGCAAGTACCTTAAGTGTTATTATTGTTATTGAATGAACAGTTTAGGTTCATTAAATAGGGATTCTAGAAATGGCAACCCACTCCAGTGTTCTTGCCTGGAGAATCCCAGGGACGGGGGAGCCTGGTGGGCTGCCTTCTATGGGGTCGCACAGAGTTGGACATGACTGAAGTGACTTAGCAGCAGCAGGCTAGGGTTATGAAAAAAAAAGTTCACTTTTCACTTTTTCACCGAGGTAGGGTTATAAGGAAATCATTTTAGATGAAGAAAGTTCTGTTAATTCTTGGCAGCAGGGCAGATTTCAAAAGTAAAAACTGGTGTTCCTTGTAGTTTTTGTTGTTCAAAGCTGAAATGGACCATCTCGTGAAGGTGCATCTGATTTGAATGACAGGGGCACCACACTGGCAGTTGCACTAGATGACCTTTGAGGTCTCTTTTAGTCCTGAAATTCTGCAACCCTTCTTCGGTCACATGCACAGGTGAGTCTTCTCCCAGTGTTCCCTGAGCCATGAAAAGAAAAGCGAGAGTACAATGACTGAGATGCCCCCTGACATGTCCTGCCAGAGAGGTCCTCCTGGGCTTCCTGCCCCTACCGGGATAACACTGTGTCACTCGGAAGTTCTGGACCTTGTGATGTGGCCTTGCTCTTAATAAGGAAGGAGTCAGCAGTCGTTAGGAAGATTTCGTTTCTCTTTCAACATCATTTTTTCGTGCACTGGCATCATGCCCCAAACCATATACAGCTGCTCACTGGCTGAGCCCCCAAATAAATCCCATTCCCATCCTCCCTGATCTCGGTCACCTCTGTGAGCTGCTCCATGGTTTGCAAAGGGCCATTAAGTAGGTGATTCCCATCTGACTTAGAGCAGGTATCAGGGGACCCACTTTACAAGGGAGGAAACTAAAGCACAGACAGAGGTAAAGAGCCTTGGCCACACGTGTGCAGCCAGTATCCAGGCAAGAATACTGGAGTGGGTTGCCATGCCCTCCTCTGGGGGATCGTCCGAACCCAGGGATCGAACCCACATCTCCCTCATTGCAGACAGATTCTTTACCAGCTGAGCCACCAGGGAAGCCCCAGTGTACAGTAGAGCTGGGATTCAACACTCTTCTCCCTGTACCCCACCTTTCCAGCACCCTCTCCCAATCCCCACCCCCCATGCTCATGGCTCACCTCCAATCCCAGCCTTCTTATCACTGCTGTTCCCTTTGGCCAAGCATCTCAGTTCCAAAGTGTCTACCCCGAGACAATCCTTCATCTCCAGGACCAGTTCCATGTCGAAGAAACTGCTCTGTCTACAAACCAAACACTTACCTTAGGAGCACTTTTTTCACACTTTCCACCGCTTTTTTCCCCTATTTTACTTTGAACGAAACCGGCAGTTTTCACACGGATAATTACACTTTGCATTCACTTAGCACTTTCAGCTTCTCACAGCACGTTCCCATCCATTATCTTGTTTTCTCCTAATAAACCCATGAGACTGACAACTTTCTCCCTGTGCACAAATGCAGAGAAGGGGGGCCCAGAGAAATGAGTGCCTGCTTCCTGGGTCATCCAAGGAATGGATGGCAGCCTGAGGACAGAACCTGGTAGATGTCCAGCTCTACACTTTTTTCACTCAACCTCACTACATTCCTCTCTTACCACGGATTGTGTGTCTCTCCAATGTGTATCATGAATCACTTTAAAGAAGGAGGAGCTCATTTTGAGTTTTAGAAATGTCAAAATAGGGACTTCACATCCCAATGCAAGGGGTGAAGTTTCGATCCCCGGTCAGGGAGCTAAGATCTCACGTGCTTTGTGGACAAAAGAACCAAAGCACAAAACAGAAGCAATACTGTAACAAATTCAATAAAGACATTAAAAATGGTCCACATTAAAAAAAAAAAATCTTTGTAAAAATGTCAAATTAACCAGTTGTTGCAGGAGGAGAGATTGTGACTGAGTCATGAGTGGACATTCAGTTTCATTATTTACTCCACGTGTGACCTTGGGCAAGTCCTTTCTCAACAAGCCTCATTTCCTTCACTACGAAGTGATGGGATTGAGACTTCCTTGGTGGTCCGATGGTTAAGAATCCACCTGCCAATGCAGGGTACATGGGTTCGATCCCTGGTCTGGGAAGATTCCACATGCCGTGGGGCAATCAACCCGGTGCATCACAACTATGGAGCCTGCGTCCTAGAGCCTGTGCTGTGGGACAAGAGATGCCATCACGATGAGAATAGCCCCCTCCGAAACTAGAGAAAGCCCTAACACAGCAACAAAGACCCAAAGCAACCAAAAATAAATACATATAATTTAAAATATATATATATATGATGGGGCTGGACCACACCCTCTGGAGGCCCCTTCCAGCTTCCAGAGTCTACATGCCTCAATTCAGAACTGACTAGTAGAAAATGTACAATTTTCCTTGACTCTACACCTGGGAGAGACACAAGAAGGTACAGAGAGGCAAAGAAAGAGTACTTGGAGGAAACGAGTCTTTCCCTAATCTTCTGGTTTTCGATGAAACGGTCTCAACTGGAATGCCAGGTAAATGATTAAAACGTGAGTGGGCATTGTTCTGGCTTTTTTCATGATCCAGTCATTTAATCCCAACACCGCTGTGTGAAACGTATTCCTGTTTGCTTGGGGGAGGCCCAAAGGTTTTTAATTCTTCAGTGGGAAACAAAGGCCCTCATTCACTAAACAGTAACTCAAGAGGGTCGTTTCTGCTCTTACCAGTCAAAAAATGTTGTCTGGCCACGAGATCTCATCATCGAACTCAAGAGGCAAAAGAAAGCTCTTTTTACACTGGGTCCCTTTCATACATGGTTAAAGTCCGTGTTTGCATTTTCCTCTGTATGAATAAGGTCTCAGGTTTATTTTATAGAGAAATATATCAAGCCAGAGGTTTTAATGACAAGATAATGAGCAGAGGACGACTCTATTTGCTGCAAAAGGATTTGTGTTACAGAAAACAAAGTGACTTTGCCATTTGTTTTTGGAAGAAAGACTGGGCAGCTCCCTTCAATGGCTAGCTGAGAATTGATTTCGCGCATCCACTGGACAAATTTCTATCTCATTTGCAAAAGTTCCCAGAGAACACTCCCTTCATCCCCAGAGGAGCACCCAGAAGACATCTAATTTATGGCCCAAGAGTTGCGATACAAATTTATTCATGGAAGACAAATATGTCATTTTCTAATGGCTTCTGAAATATACACGATAGAATTACATTCCCAGCGAGGACCATAACACAGAAGGCCGTCTGTCTTCCTGTCTCATCCATCCTTTCAGACACCTATTTGGTTAGGGCTGATTAGTTTGCAAAGCACCGAGGGGGGCCATGGAGGGTCGGGCGGCGTCAGTACACCCAGATCCATGAGCCTTCTACCAAAACTTCAACCCTGTCCTCCACTGGCTTGCAATTGTGTCAAGAAATCAACTGACTATGTATTGGCCTGAAATACAGTGAAGAATTTGACAAGACCTCAAAAGAGGTCAAGACAAATACTGACAAGAATTCCAAGGAGGGAGTAATCACAGCTGATTGGAGCTTCAAGGAATGTCCTTTAAAAATTAAATAAGTGGGCCTAGAAGGACCAGAAGCAACTGGGTCCACAGAATCTTCTCTACATTACAGTACAGCTCTGAACAGTACAGTAGTCACAAGGCATGTTAAGTATTTGAAATGTAGCTAGTGTGACAGAGGAACTGCATTTTATCTTAAAATTTTTTTAATTTAGAAAATATCTCATACATTTTTATTGTGGCAAAATACAGATAACATAAAATTAAGCACTTTCACCATTTTTAAAGATCCAATTCAGTGGCATTGTCTATTCACATCCCTGTGCAACCACCCCCACCATCTGTTTCCAGAAATTTTCCATCATCTCCAAATGAAACTTGGTACCCATGAAACAGTAACTCTTCATTCTCCCTCGCCCACCCCCATCCAGCCCCCTGAGAACCTCTATCCTACTTTCTGTCTCTATACTAATTGCCTAGTGTTCTGTGACAACCCAGATGAGTAGGATAGGGTGGGAGATGGGATGGAGATTCAAGAGGAAGAGGACATGGGTATACCCCTGGCTGATTCAGGGTGATGTATGACAGAAACCTACACAACACTGTAAAGTGATCATCTTCCAATTAAAAATAAGTAATGCTTTTAAAAAAGAATTGCCTCTTCTAAGTACCACAGATAGATGAAATCAGACAACGCTTGTCCTTTTGTGTTTTTCTTCTTTCATTCAGCATGTTTTCAAGGCTCATCCATGCTGTGGCAGAATCTCTTTCCTTTTTAAGGTTGAATAACTGATACAAAACAAAGTTTGTTTAGTCATTCATCTGTTGATACTTTATGCAACTAACGATTTTTTTTTTAGTTTCGGTTGTGCTGGGCCTTCATTGCTACATGCAGGCTTTCTCTAGTTGCAATGAGCAACTTCATTGCAGTTGCATTCATTGCACAACTACTCTTCATTGCAGTGCTCAGGCTTCTCAGTTGTTGCGGCTCCCAGGCTCTAGAGCATGGGTTCAGTAGTTGTTGTGCATGAGTTTAGTTCCTCAGCATGTGGAGTCGTCCCAGATGAGGAATCAAGCGTGTGTCTCTTGCACTAGCAGGCAGATTCTTTATCATTAACCACCAGGGAAGCCCCTTTGCTTTGTTTTGCTTAGTCGCTCAGTTGTGTCAACTCTTTGTGACCCCATGGACTATAGTTTGTCAGGCTCCTCTGTCCATGGGGATTCTCTAGGCAAGAATACTGGAGTGGGCAGCCTATCCCTCCTCCAGGAGATCTTTCCAAGCCAGGAATCGAACCAAGGTATCCTGCATTACAGGTGGATTCTTCACCAGCTGAGCTGCCAGGTAAGTCCCTGAAACCAACTTAAATTGAGATAACCACCTGTGGCTGGCAGCATCTATGTGGGACACAGCAGATCTGAAGGATTAGGGCACGTCTGTGGGTATGGGTAAGAGGACACGTCAGTGAGATGGTTTTGAGTGCACCTGTGTTCTCGAACACACCAGGCTGAAGAAGTAGTGCTGGAATGAGGAGTATTGAAAGGGAAGGGATCTCAGTAAGCACAGAGCTCTGAGAGGGGTGAAGATAAAATCTTTTGGAAAAGAGCAAGGTGGGACTTCCCTGGTGCTCCCAAGGCAGGAGGCCAGGATTCAGCCCCTGGTTGGGTAACTGGATCCCACTTGCTGCAACTAAGAGCTCATATGCCACAACGAAAGAGTCTGCATGCTGCAACTAAGGCCTGGTGCAGCCGAATAAATAAATATTAAGGAAAAGAAATGAGGAAGGTACTGCTGGCTGAAGCATATGGCAAAACAAGAAAGGAAATAAAATAAAATAAGACTAGAAAGAGAGCCAGAGCATGAATGGTCTTGGATATCAGGCTAAAAATTTAGAATAATTTCACAATGAACCATTTTGATTTGTACAATTGCAACGTTACATCCATCTTCAAAGCTTTCCCATCATCCTACTTGCTATTATTTTATAAAGAATCAGCATCAAAAGCTGGACAAATACCCAAGGACTCCACTTGAGAAAAAAATGCTGTCTAAAAATGCTGGTCTAGAAAGCAGGTAAATTAGACAGAAATTGTTAAAGTTGCAGGAAAAAAGTCCTCACTTCACAAAAGGATTCCCTGGAGACTTTCTTTATAGGTTGTGTTCCCTTAAGGCACTAAAAATAAGATTTGAATTACTAAAAAATGCATTTACAAGTTTTCCAGATTCATATTGACAGCACCAAGCGAAGTCTCCCTGCAGAACCAATGCTCCTTGTAGAGCCTAAAACACAATATTAGGTCCGTTTTTCTCCAGGTTGGTGAAAAAGGAAGAAGTAATGGGAAAAAAAAAAAAACAAAAAACTCAGGTCTTGAAATCCGTGATATCTTCCTCAAGAAAATGAACTTATCAAAAATGTGTTTTCTTCACCTGTCCTACAGAGAAATTCACAGCAGTCTTGCAGGTCTCTAGGTGAATTACCTCACCCAACATCTAGAAAGTGATAAGAACACCAAAAAGTGGGGGACAGAGGAAGTGGGAGTCTTTGACATTATATTGTTGACAGAAGAACCAAATTCAGACCAAAATGGGCAAAAAGTCCAGATTCAGGAACATCTTATGGGGCATGACTTAATGGTCTACAAAAGATAAGAGATCAGGATGAAAATCACATTACTTCACTGAATCTGCAAGGGAGTGATTGTTATCATCCATTTGTTTTTGAAGAAGTGGAAACCAAGGTTCAGAGATAGAAAGTGACTCAGCAAATCGCTGGCAAAACTGAGACTCAGTTCCCACCCCCATGGTCTTCCCTGGACCATAGGAAAATGCAGAGGTTTCTTCTCTTTACTTCCACTGGGAACTGTCCTTGGTGTCTCTGCCTTAGTTGATCCTTCGAAGGCCAATTATGTTCAATAAGAGCACCCCAAGTGTTCCTCCAGGAAACAAGCACTTACCCTTCACTCACGTTTCCAGGACATCCCTCACTTGATGTTGGGGAAACAACCCAAGACCCCATCTGGACTATGATAGCAGAGGAGGCACATTAGCTAAAACACAGTACATTCCTGAAATTAACCCAGAAGAAGCATGGGGAAATACACAAAGAGTTACCAAGAACAACAATATCCTGCTAACACCACCAGTAGATTACAATTGTGTGTGTGTGTGTCTGTGTTTTGACCATCAGGAATTGCATTTACATGTATTTTATCAAAGTTAAAGCATTTTCATACTCGTTCTATGATGTGTTCCATAAAATGCGTTGATATCCATGGGACTTCTAATATTCCCTTTTTTTATAGCTCAGCCCCAAATTTGTTCCATTTCTTGTCATCCTCTGCCTCGGTATAACCTGCAGTTCCCATGCAAATTGAGTTGTTCAGTATTGATATCTCCAAGCCTCTGTTTGTTCTTTTCTTGCTTTCTGGAATGTCTTCTTTCAGTATTGTTTTTCCCTGAGTATCTCCTTCTTATCTGTCAGATAAGTGTTGCTTCCTCCCGGTCCAGACGCCCAGCTTTTCAGGGTAAAGATTCCACTGGACTCATGTCTGCTTCCCCACGCCTGGAGTAGGGACGAGCCCTCCATGGGATTGTGGGTGCTGGGGAGTCGTGTCCAACTCTTTGCAACCTGTAGACTGTAGCCTGCTAGGATCTTCTGTCCACGGAATTCTCCAGGCAAGAGTACCGGAGTGGGTAGCTGTTCCCTTCTCCAGGGGATCTTCCCGACCCAGGGATTGAACCTGAGTCTCCCACATTGCAGGCAGATTCTTTGCTATCTGAGCCACTAGGGAAGAGTGAGATCCATAGAGGCCTGGTCATCCATCAGCTCAGCCTCAGAGAGTGCATTCAGCAAGACTTGGATTAAGACCTGTAGATCTGCCTCCCATTCCAAGGCAGCAGCCAAGTGGCTTCTGCCCAGAGACAGAGGATTGCCATTCGGAAGCCAGGTCCAGTTTTTTTCTGCAGCTGGAGGGCTCTGGACAGGGAATCCTGCCTCCTTCTTGACCCTGCGGGGCCCTGAGCCCTCCCACAGCCCCCTCTGTCGTGGGGGCCCCCAGCACACAGGGTCGTGTTTCCTCTCCTCTCTCCTGAGCCGAGGAACAACCTTAAAGGAATCTGGAAGCTCCTAAGTGACCGTGTCTTTCCTGCTGTATCAGTTTCTAATTGTGCAGGGAAAGGTCACGAAGGAAGTCTGGGGTACGCTTTCATCCCAGGCTTGAGTTTTATTTCGTTTCCTTCCTCATTCCCCCTAGCTCTTCCAGTCCTCTGTCATAAAGTTGCAAGGCTGTTAGAATTATTTCTAATCTCATTTTAAGGTGAAGTGAAAGAAAGCCTAAGAAAGACAGCAGAGACAATGAGGGAGAAAATGGAAGGAACTAGCGAGGGGAAAGGGAAAGGGAAAGTGTGTACTTATTTCTTTGGCTGAGTTGGGTCTTCGGTGCGGCACTCAGGATCCTCGTTGGGGTCGGTGGGCTGTTTGTGACGTGTGGGCTCGAGGGCACATGGGCTCAGGAGTTGTGGGATCTTAGTTCCCTGACCAGAGATTGAACTCGAGTCCCTTGCACTGGAAGGCGGATTCTTAACCACTGGACCACCAGGGAAAGTCCCAAGGGGAAGCATTCCAAGGTTAGTGGGTGAGAACAGAAGGACAACCTTCTGTCCTCTCCTTTGACCCACAAAGTGGAACAGCAAGGGTGGGAAAGACAGTGGCTGATTGTCCCTCAAACAGAAGTGGATTTTCTGTAAAATTAATGAGACCGAAGCTTCAGGACCCTCAATTCACAGACTGCTTCCAGAGCCTTTGCAATAGCCTTACCTGGTTTTATAAAATTTGCAAGAGTAAGTTCTTTTGCAGTGAATGATTTAGAATACTGCCCTTCTCACTCCAGCTTGCTCTTGCTTACCTTTGATTCTGATGGCAGTGAGGTGGTCACAGGCATTTTAACAATCCAGCTCAGGGGAAATTGATATGAAATACTGACCATGAACATACCCTAAAACTTAACCCCACACCGTCACACCAGAGTGTTGATGAGAAACTTGTTCATGAAACTTGTCAATTCAAAGAATATCTAAGATTTGTTCTTGCACAGGGCTGGGCTTCCATGATGTCTCAGACAGTAAAGAATCTGCCTGCAGTGCAGGAGACCCAGGCTTGTTCCCTGGGTTGGGAAGATCCCCTGGAGAAAGGGTGGCTACCAGCTCCAGAATCCTGTGGACAGAGGAGTCTTGGCAGGCAACAGTCGAGAGAGTTGGACATGACTGAGAGACTAATACTTGCATAGGGCTACCTTGAGATCTCACAGGTAATCTATGAAAGATATTTGATGGAAGTCTTTTCAAAACTGACAACTATGAAATGGATATTTTCCTAAAGTACAAATAATTTTTTTAATGACTAGCCATTCTATGCTAGAGAAAAGCCTGGATTATCTTTTCATTCTCTCTGTAGACAATGCTGCTACAAAATTGTTTTTAGATGAAGAGACAGCCAAAAAAATGTAGGTAAGCATAGAATGAGCACTTCTTTCCAGGTTCTGAATCAGGTGCTGACAATTCAGAAAGGAATAAAATATGGCCCTACCCTGGGAGAGCACACATTCTAACCAGGCAAACATTTGAATGAGAAGGTCAGTAGCTCTAGTACCATGAGATGATGACTTTGGAATCCAGATCGCTTGCCTCTAGAACCGAGACTATGCAGTGTTCATGATGAAAGACTCAACAGAGGGCAACATAAGTTATCTGCTAGCTTCCTACTGAGTCAGAGAAGAGTGGTTATGGGCCCATCACCAGACTAGCCACAGTTGGATTTTCAAAGTTCTTCAAGACATTAGGGACTTAAAAAAAAAAAAAAAAAAAAAACATTGTATGGGACTTCAGTTCAGTTCAGTTCAGTTCAGTCGCTCAGTCGTGTCTGACTCTTTGTGACCCCATGAATCACAGCACACCAGGCCTCCCTGTCCATCATCAACTCCTGGAGTTCACTCAGACTTACGTCCATCGAGTCGGTGATGCCATCCAGCCATCTAATCCTCTGTTGTCCCCTTCTCCTCCTGCCCCCAATCCCTCCCAGCATCAGAGTCTTTTCCAATGAGTCAACTCTTCGCATGAGGAGGCAAAAGTACTGAAGTTTCAGCTTTAGCATCATTCCTTCCAAAGAAATCCCAGGGCTGATCTCCTTCACAATGGACTGGTTGGATCTCCTTGCAGTCCAAGGGACTCTCAAGAGTCTTCTCCAACACCACAGTTCAAAAGCATCAATTCTTTGGCACTCAGCCTTCTTCACAGTCCAACTCTCACATCCCATACATGACCACAGGAAAAACCATAGCCTTGACTAGATGGACCTTTGCTGGCAAAGTAATGTCTCTGCTTTTGAATATGCTATCTAGGTTGGTCATAACTTTCCTTCCAAGGAGTAAGCGTCGTTTAATTTCATTTTAATTGGCACCTAGGAAATATGGGACTTCCTAGGTGCCAAAAATCACCCCCAAGAAATCTGTGTGTGTATTAACTAATGTAATCTTCATAATTATCCTAGAGGTAGGTCGTATTGGTCCCTGTTATAGATGGAGAAACAGAAACATGGAGAGGTTAAGGAACTTGGCTGTGATCAAAGAGCCAGGGAGAGGCAGAGTGGGCCCCATCCAGGCTGAAACCAGAGCCTCTGATTCACCCAGGCTACCTGCCGGCTCCAATCTAGAGAAGCCTAGCTGGACTGTCTCCATCCCAACCAGAATTCATGAGGGTCAGCCAAAGTTGGGCAGCCAGATTATGTGAAAGGAGGGCGCGGAGAGGAGATTTCGTTGAGGAGATTTCAGCAGCACAGGTGAAAGATCCCCAGGTGTGGAGGTGGAAGCCTCCCTGTGAATCTGGGTTGAAAGTCACATGACCTACCTCGACTTCCTCACTGGAAAATGGGAACAAAGTTTCATCCTGCCAGCCAGGAAGTGCCTGGGTGAGAATCCATGAGGCCCCATCTTTGAAAGGTCTTTGCAAAGGTGGGGAAAGCAGAAGAGAAATAGAGGGGGGGGAAAAAAGAAGATGCAAAATTTTAGCCAAGAGACCCTCCCAGAGGTATTTGATGGCTGCCTCAATTAAACATATTTTGGGGTAAAATGGTTTGTGTTTTCGATTCTGCAGTGACGGATCTGCAGTACCTTTGAACAACTCCTGGAGTAGACCAAGCCAAGCCCACAGTCGCCCGGTTCCTTTGTGGGAAGATGCCAAAGATGAGCTGGTCAAGAGCGCCAGCCATGGATTATTCTGGTCCCAGGCCTTGGGCGGCCCTGTGCTCCGCCCTGTCCCCAGGGACCCCATTCCCACCACTCCTCCAAGTCCACACTCTATTTCCAGGTATAGGTACCACTCAGTTTCACACAGCATGAGTCAGGATCCACAACTGCCAGAAAAGAATTAAAAGGATTCAAGAAAACAGTTAAAAACATCACATCCAGCTCCTGGAGTGTTGGTTTTTCTTTCTCACCTGGGGATCCAGGGATAGAGGGGCAAGGAAAGCCTCACACAGGTGCCTACTGACCGTTCTTCCTGGGGTCTGGGCTGGGCGGCAGGCGGTTGGGGCAGTTGGAAAAGAAAGGAGATGTTAGAGAAAGATGCTCCCTGACCCACATCAGCTGTTAGAAACCTCCCTCGCCCCCAGGACTTCTGAGGTTTTCCTGAGTCTGTTGGCAGATTTGATCTCACACAGTATTCTTGGAATCTGAAAAACGCATCTTTCCCATTCTTGTCCCTCCTGAGTCACCGGCTCTCCTCAGCAGGATGTCACTCCCTTCAGAAAGGCTCTCCTCTCTTGTCACCAGGTGGGATGGTGGACACCTTTATGAGATCCCTTGATCCCTTGTTACCTCGTTTTCAGTCCATTCCCGGGGTTGCTCAAACTGCATTTTTTTTTAATCGAAGTAAAGTTGCTGTACAATATTATACAAGTTACAGGTGTACAATGCAGTAATTCACAATTTTTAAAGGTTATAATCCATTTATACTTATTATAAAATATTGGCTCTATTCTTGGTGCTGTGTAATATATCCTTACAGCTTATTTTATACAAAATACTTCGTACCTCTTAATCCCCTACACCTATGTTGCTTCTCCTGCCCCGCTGGTAACCACTAGCTTGTTCTAGACATCTGTGAGTCTGCTTCATTTTTGTTATATTCACTAGCGTTCTGCATTTTTTAGATTCCACATATAAGTGATATGACACAGTAATTGTCTTTCTCTGTCTGTCTTATTTCACATATCATAATGCCCTCCAAGTCCATTTATTTGCTGCAAATGGCAAAATTTCATTCTCTTTTATAGTTGAGTTAGTATTCCATCTATATATATATACCAAATCTTCTTTATCCATTCATTTGTTGATGGAAAGCTTGCTGCCATGCCTTGGCTATTATAAATAATGCAGTGATGAACACTGAGTGCATGGGTCTTTTCAAATTAGTGTTTTGGGGTTTTTTGGATATATACCCAGGAGTTGCTGGGTCATAAGGTAGTTTTAGTTTTAGTTTTTTAAGAGAACTCCATGCTATTTTCCACAGTGGCTGCACAGTTTATGTTCTCCACCAGCTGGTCTCATAGTGTATTATAGCAGCTTTTCCTCCATTGTCTCTTACAAGAGGGTGTAAATTTCCTAAGTTTCTTACAGGAGGCTGTAAGTTTCCTGAGGGCAAAGACTGTCTTGGGCATCCCTATGGCCCCCAAGCAGGCACACGGCCTAGCACAGAGCAGATGGTAAATAGAAACTGACTGACCTGAGCCCTCCTGTTATGGGGTTGATGTGTGCTCCCCACCCCCACCCCAGGAGGCATGTTGAACCCTTAAGCCCCAGAACCTCAGAATGTGACCTTATTTGGAAATAGGATTATTGTAGAGGTGATTAGTTAAGATGAGGCCACACCAAAGTAGACGGATTCCCTAATCCGATATGACTGGTGTCCTTATAAGGGGAAGGAAAATTGTCCACAGACACGGAGGGGAGATGGCCATGCGGAGACACGGAGATTCAGAGAGAAGGCCAAGTAAAGATGCCTACAGGCAATGAATGCAGAAGATTGCCAGCCATCAGCAGAGGTGGGAGTGAGGCCTGGACAGTTCCCCCGCAGAGAACACGAGAAAGCAAGGCTGCACCGACACCTTGACTTCAGACGTCTGGTCTCCAGAGTGTGAGAAAGAAGTTTCTGTTGCTTTCAGCCACCCAGCCTCTGGTACTTTGTTGTGGCAGCCCTTGGAAACGGTTACACTCCCCTCCACCCACCTCCTCTCCAAACCCCTGTTCTTCTCCTGAAGCACAGCGTGGTCTCTGAAAGACTTCACTTCTTAACCCTTGTCTGCTCCTTGGGGACTATTCCTCAGTCCTTCCTGTTCCCTAATCTGGGCTGAGAAAAAAGCAAAGGAGATTGGTACCCATCGAGCACTGTTTCATACAAATGCTGGTTTGGTTTTTAACATACAGCCTTCCAAGTGGCCTTGAGGATGCTATCAGAAATCTCATTAGAACTTTTTTTCCAAAGACCTAAGAATCTGCCTGCCAATGCGGGGGACATAAGTTGGATCCCTGGGTCGGGAAGATCCTCTGGTTGAAGGGCATGGCAACCCACTCCAGTATTCTTGCCTGGGAAATCCCAAGGACAGAGGAGCCTGAGGGGTAACAGACCATGGGGCCGCAAAGAGTGAGACACATCTGAGCAACTAAACAACAACAGAAGTGCTTGGTGTCCAGCAGCAGGAGCCAGTGCACGTGTCTGAGCACCAGGACCCGGGGGCCAGGTCCTCCCTCTTCACCTCCCAGGAGCATTTCCCAGTCTCCCAGGGCACATTGGCGCCAGGCAGCCAGAGCCCCCAGTGCTGAGATGACAGGAAGCCGGGTGGCAGAATCTGTCCTCCACCCCACAAAAGACAGGAAATCCAGAGCTGAAGGTTGAAAATCTGACCTCAGCTCACCCCTGCATTGTGTCGGCCGGAATGAAAGAATGGGCTGCACAAAGGCCTCTAAAGAAAGTGATTAGAGCCTGTCCCCCGGGGCGAGGCAGAGAGAGACACCAGCCCAGCCCCACCACCCCAGCTCACAGGCCGGGTGGACCGGCCCACAGCTCCCAGGACGAGGACAGACTGAGTCCCTGCAAACGGGAACACCCAAGGCTCCCCCAGAGAGTGAATGCCTGGGGCTGCTTCTAACCAACCAGACTCCTGGAGCACAAAGGCCAGTGTTTAAAAAAAGTGTTAGTGCACGTTCAATTGTGTCTGATTCTTTGCAACCCCATGGACTATAGCTCACTAGGCTCCTCTGTCCGTGGGATTTCGCAGGCAAGAATACCGGAGTGGGTAGCCATTCCCTTCTCCAGGGGACCATCCCAACCCAGGGATCGAACCCAGGTCTGCCACATTGTAGGCATTTTTTTTTTTTTTTTTTACCATCTGTGCCACCAGGGAAGCCTCAAACCCCATCGGAGCAGGACTTGGTGACCGCCAGAGGGGCTGGAAACCTGCATCCTCTCCCCAGCTCTGCCAGCACTTTTCCTGGGCTTGACCTCAGTTTCTCCACCTGTCATGTCAAATTGGAATCACCTCCACCCAGCACAGAGGTGATTAGGCAAATCAAGTGAGCTGTACTTAGTGGCTCAGTCATGTCCAACTCTTTGCAAACCCATGGACTATAGCCTGCCAGACTCCTTTGTCCATGGGGATTCTCCAGGCAAGAATACTGAAATGGGTGGTCATGCCCTCCTCCAGGGGATCTTCCCAAGTCAGAGATCAAACCCAGGGCTCCTTCATTGCAGGGGGACTCTTTACCATCCAAGCCATGAACAGGCTTCCTGGAAGTGGGTAGCCTATCCCTTCTCCAGGGGACCTTCCCAACTCAGGAATTGAACCGGGGTCTCCTGCTTTGTAGGCGGATTCTCTACCATTTGAGCTAAGCTATTGGGTAACAATAACCTCTTCCATTCCTGTGATGCTTTGCATCACCCTGAGGTCCTTTATTTCATTTAATCCTCCTCGCAATCTGTAAGGTTAGAATGATCGCTCCCTGTTACAGACGAGGTCATAACTCCTGAGAGCTCAAATGACCCCCAGCTCAGAGAAGAGGAAGAATAAGCTGAAAGCATCCTCCCCACGTGCACACATGCACACACACACACACACACACATGTGACCCAGAGGCTCCAAGCTTGGTGTCAAGATGGAAGGCAGACCTGCACCAGTGGACGACTAGATGGGTGAGGGGTGGCAGGGGAATCGATCCTTCAGGACTGGCCATGTCTGTTCGGGGTTTTCCTGGAGTCTCTTACCTAAATGGACTAGAAGGTTTGTTTTCTTTTTTATTTAATGATAAAAAATCATTGTTTACCATCATTAAATATTTATTATGGGCCTTTTCACTGTATTAACTCATTTAGTGAAGGTGAACGTCATTCAGTTGTTTGACTCTGTGATCCCATGGACTGTAACCCACCAGGTTCCTCTGTCTGTGGAATTCTCCAGGCAAGAATACTAGAGTGGGTAGCCATTCCTTTCTCCAGGGCCCCTTCCCAACCCAGGGATTGAATCCTGGTCTCCTGCATTGCAGGCGGCTTTTTTTTTTTTTTTTTTTAACCATCTGAGCCACCAGAGAAGCCTCAAACTCCAGCGAAGCAGGCCTCAGTGAGAGCCAGAGGGGCTGGAAACCTGCATCCTCTCCCCAGCTCTGCCAACACCTTTGCTGGGCTTGAGCTCAGTTTCTCCACCTGTCATATGGGAATCACCTCCACCCAGCTCAGAGGTGATTAGATTCCTCTGTCTGTAGAATTCTCCAGGCAAGAATACTGGAGTGGGTAGCCTTTCCCTTCTCCAGGGGATCTTCCTAACCCAGGGATCGAACCCGGGTCTCTTGAATCTCCTGTACTGCACCACTGTGCCATCTGGGAAGTCCCATATTAACTCATTTACTCCTCACAAGAAAACCAAAGTACTATTTTTATTTCTATTTTCCCAGCGTGGAAACTGAGGCTTGCAGAGATGAATAATAGGCTCAGCGTTAAAAAGGAATCCGGAAAACACACCAGGTATTCTCACCCAAGAACCTATGCTCTCAACCTGAGGTGTTAAACTGGCCCTCACATGGAGGATGGGGTCCGAGTCACATCCTCTCATTGTAGCTGTAAAGGCTATTGCACCCAGAGCCACACAACGGAGGGAATCTGGGCAAAACTTGGAAAGAACAATGTTTCATTTCTGTCCTGCAAATAACAGTCACTAGGACATGTTTCCTGAGTTCCAGAAGCTCACAGTCCATTGGGGAGGAGATGGTGTGAACAGAATGACAAAGTTGTGTGACAGCAGGCATTCTCTGATGGGGGCCTGAGTGATCACAGTGCCAGGAAAAGGACAGGCTGCCTGAAGGAGTTGCAAGGGGCAGAACAGCGAGGAACTTGTGAGCCAAGCGTCCAGGTGAGCTGATGACCAGCAAGGGGGCTGATGGAGGTGGAGAAGGGCCTCCACAGAGAGGCCCTGGCACTGCCCTGGAGCTCCCGGCCATGGATGAGATGACCAGCCTTGCAGTGAAAAGTAGAAGTGAAAAAGTTGCTCAACTGTGTCTGACTCTTTGTGACCCCATGGACTATACAGTCCATGGAATTTTCTAGGGCAGAATACTAGAATGGGTAGCCCTTCCCTTCTCCAGGAGATCTTCCCAAGCCAGGGATCAAACCCAGGTCTCCTGCATTGCAGGCAGATTCTTTACCAACTGAGCCACAGTGGAAGCATGAGCTGTCTATGGGCTCCGTGTGAAAGATCAGACAGCTGACTAAAGGTTCCTATGTACTTGGCCTGAGCCCCCTCCACCTGGTGCCCCCTTCAGATCCAGGCACTTAGTCCTACCCTAGTCACACTCTTCCTCACAGGGCCCAAGGGGACATGCCCACTAGATGCGAGAAGAAGCTGGTGATGCGAGGTAAAAGGGGCAAGCTAAGATAGGGCCCCCATTTGTGCTCTTGGTCAAGCCTGACAAATGCCTCCCTTTCCTGGATGGCACTGCAACACATTCGAGCAGAGAGAAGAAAGCAATTCGTTTCCCAAGGATATGGCCCAGGTCTCTACCAATTTCTCCTTTTATATCTGCTAACATTTGCCTTATATATTGAGGTGCTCCTATGTTGGGTGCATATATTTTTTATAGTTATTATATCTTTTAAAATTGATCCCTTGATCATTATGTACTGCCTTTCTTTGTCTCTTGTAACAGCCTTTATTTTAAAATCTGTTTTGTCTGATATGAGTTTTGCTACCCTAGTTTTTATTTCTTAATTGGCTTAGCTGCATGGCTTGCAGGATCTTAGTTCCCCAGCCAGGGATGGCACCCAGGCCCCTCAGTGAAAGTGCCCAGTGCTGACTATTGGACAGTCAGGGAATTCCCCTACTCTAGCTTTCTTCTGATCTCCATTTGCATGGAATACCTTTTTCGATCTCCTTACTTTCAGTCTGTGTGTGCCTCTAGATCTGAAATGGAAAGAGAGGGCTCTCACACTCTGCCCTCAGCAGTCCCCAGAGACACAGGGAGACACTGCACAATCCCTGGAGCCTCTAATGGTTCATGCTTGAGGCTCTGGGCTGCTCTGTCTGTGCCCCTTGTTCACGCCCCCAGCTCTGCTCTAGTGAACATGCCTGTGCTTCCTGCCATGAAGCCTAGGCTCTATCATCTTACAGTGATTCTCATTCCTTGCTGGATGTTAGAAATACCTGGGAAGGCTTTGAAAATCTTCAGCATCAGGAATCCCCTGGTGATCCAGTGGTTAGAACTCCACACTTTCACTGCAGATGGTGCACGCTCAATCCTTGGTCAGGGAACTAACATCACATAAGCCAAGTGGTGTGACTAAAATATATATACTGCTGCTGCTAAGTCGCTTCAGTCGTGTCCAACTCTGTGTGACCCCATAGACGGCAGCCCACCAGGCTCCCCCATCCCTGGGATTCTCCAGGCAAGAACACTGGAGTGGGTTGCCATTTCCTTCTCCAATGCAGAAAAGTGAAAAGTGAAAGTGAGGTCGCTCAGTCGACTCTTAGCGACCCCATGGACTGCAGCCCACCAGGCTCCTCCATCCATGGGGTTTTCCAGGCAAGAGTACTGGAGTGGGGTGCCATTGCCTTCTCCGAAAAAAAAAAAAATATATATATATATATAGATATATAAAATATATATAATATATAATCTTCAGCATCATGTGGATTTAGTGAATCCAGAGATCAAAAAGACTGTGACTCTTCTCTAGGAGTTTCACAGATAGCAAAACATACATATCTTCATTGGGATATTCATAGTACTTATTGAGGAACTTGGAAGATGTAGCCTATTTTCTCTATTTTAATGATGATTAACTTGAGGCCCAGCAGGATGCCTGGCCACTATGTAAACAAATCACCTAACACCCAACGTGAAACATGAGATGCACACAGCAGAAGAGGGTAGAGTGGTTGTAAGGCAGCACAGAAGAGGGTTCAATGAATTCCAACAACATGGGTCACAGAGGGCTTTGTGGAAGAGACAGCCTATGAGCTGAGCCTTGAAGAATGGTGGTGTTGAGAAAGGGGGGACAGGGTAGCCTCCAGATAGAGGGATCACCAGGAAGAGACACACAGTGTCTTTACCCTGTGATAAACCTTATTGCTATGTGAGCCCAAAAATGCTATGGTTTCTGTCATTTGCAGCTTATTTTTCTTTGTTTAAAGAAAAGTCCTGAACAGAAATATAAAACATTTAACTGGCATTTTCAGTTCTTTGAAGTACTCTGCACCAGGGCTGCTGGTATAATTGTTCACATTGTGTCCTACCCAAGAGGTGCCCTCCTGGGGCCAGGGGCGGGACTGGGGTGGGGAGTTGATATCCAGCTGCATTCTGTTCACCAATCCATGCATCCAATGTGGTCTGCATCTGCCTAGAGAGGAGAGGAAAGTGAAAGTGTTAGTCACTCAGTTGTATCCAACTCTTTGAGACCCCATGGAAGTATAACCCTCCAGGCTCCTCTGTCCATGGAATTCACCAGACAAGAATACCGAAGTGGATTGTCACTCCCTTCTCCAGGGGTTTTTCCTGACACAGGGATCAAAACTGAGTCTCCCGCACTGCAGGCAGGTTCCTTCTGTCTGAGCACCAGGGGAGAGGAGAAGCCTTTCTCTAATTCATGCAAAGGTGCCATGTAGGCTATTGGTAGGCAGTGCTGCAGATCAGAAGAAATACGAAATCCATAGCATTCAAAGCAATTTGTTTCTGGACTTCCCTGGTGGTGTGGTAGATAGGAATCTGCCTGCCAAAGCAGGAGACACAGTCCAATGCCTGGTCCAGGAAGATCCTACATGTTTCAAAGCAACTAAGCCTTTGCGCCACAACTACTGAGCCTGTGCTCTAGGACCTGAGAAATGCACTGCAATGAGAAGTCCATATACTGCAACGAAAGTAGCCCCCGCTCACTGGACCTAGAAAAGGCCCATGTACAGCAAAACACCCAGCACAACAACCTCCCCCACCAAAATTTGTTATTCTCAGAGTCTAAGTGTCTGCTGATATCCCCAAATCTGTCATTTGGGGTAAGACAAAAAAAAAGAGAGAACTGTTCCCACCAATCCAAGTGGTTTTTAGATTTTGTATGGACACAGTGTGAGTGCATGTAGTCATCGTTTGATCTCCTTTTAGTCTGGGGACATAACAATGTAGGGGCTAAAAAGAACATACCCAGCAACCAGATTTTAAGAAGATTCTTTCATCCACCACAGACACGTAAGAACCAGAAATCTACAGATGGGAACAAGAATGACTTCAAACATAACACAATCCAAAACCTTCATTTTACAGAAAGATACAGTTTAGAGAGAAGTTTCCCAGGTGGCTCAGTGGTAAAAGAATCTGCCTTTCAATGCAGGAGGTGCAGGAGACACTGGTTCGATCCCTGGGTCAGGAAGATCCCCTGGAGGAGGAAATGGCAACCCACTCCAGTATTCTTGCCTGGGGAATCCCATGGACAGAGGATCTGGTGGGCTTCAGTCCATGGGGCCACAAAGAGTCGGACACAACCGAGTGACTGAGCATGCGCTCACACACAGTATAGAGAGACACATTCAATCATTCATTCATCACTTGCTGCTTGCCTACTATGTGCAAAATTCATTCTAGAAAATACAGAACAAAGGCCAGAGAGCCTCTTACCCCTAGTAAGAGAGATAAGACATAATAAAAAAATAATTCATGACCTAATAAAGATACAAAACAAACAGGCATATTCATATGTATTTATGTGTTTATGGAAAAATCTAGAAAGATGTACACCAGCATTTTAATAGTTGTTCTCTCTGGAGGGTGGGTTACTAGTGATATTTTTGTTTCTCTTTTATACTTCATTGGCTAATTTTTTTCATAGTGACCATAGCTGGGAGGAAGCGAGTTACCTTCATTTCCCAAACCCAAAATGATACAGGAAAAACACCAGGTGAGGTTAGAGGCTGGGAAGACAAGTCTACAGTGTGAAGTTTTGTGAAGGAGAGACCTTAAAGCTGGTTCCTGGAAGATGTGTGGGCTTTGGATGTGAGAAGATGAGTGGAGGGAAGAAAGAAAACACAAGGTCAACAAGGCTTGACATAGAAGAAACTGTGAGCAGTGGCCTTGCTGAGCCAATTCTGAGGCTCTCAAAGGTCTGGGCTCCTCCTACAAGTTCAGGAGTGCTGAGGAGCTCCCCCAAGAGAAGCAAGCATGATGATTACTAGTTATTGAAGCTGACAAGCACCATCCAGGGAATTTTGTATGGCTTAAATATATGCCAACAAAGGTCTGTCTAGTTAAAGCTATGGTTTTTCCAGTAGTCATGTATGGATAAGAGAGTTGGACCATAAGGAAGGCTGAGCATCAAAGAATTGATGCTTTTGAACTGTGGTGTTGGAGAAGACTCTTGATAGTCCCTTGGACTGCAAGGAGATCCAACCAGTCCATCCTAAAGGAAATCAATCCTGAATGTTCATTGGAAGGACTGATGCTCAAGTTGAAGCTCCAGTACTTTGGCCACCTGATGCAAAGAACTGATTCTTTAGAAAAGACCCTGATGCTGGGAAAGATTGAAGGTGAGAGGAGAAGGGGATGACAGAGGATGAGATGGTTGGATGGTATCACCAACTTGATGGACATGGGTTTGAGCAAGCTCCAGGAGTTGGTGATGGACAGAGAGGCCTGGCACACTGCAGTCCATGGGGTCACAAAGAGTCAGGCACTACTGAGTGACTGAAATGAATTGAATTAAATATGCTCATATGTTCTTCCAGAGTCAGGTGAGACCCAAGTGAATCCCTCTCCTCAGACCCCATGGCAAGTTCCCCATTGCATGGAGGTGGTCCTTAGACTCCACCCATCCATCTCACCTGCTGCCCCAGTGTGCACTTGTACCCTAAACACACTCCATTCATACCTCCATGCAGCTCCACTCAGGCTGCCCCTCAACCCAGAATGGTCTTCCTGCCTTTCCCCTTCATGCCAATCACCCATCTTTAAGGCTACCTTGCATACCATCTCCTTTATGGGAAGGCTCTCTTGTGCATCCTGCAACCCCAAGTCTCTGAAAACTATCTGCATTCACATCTCACCTTCCTTCCCAGGTGATGGTCCGAGTCCTCAGCAGCCATGACTGTTCTTCCCACCAGCCCTTCATCTCCTTCACCTGCCCACAGGTCCCATCCCTGAAAGGGTTGACTAGAACGGCATTGAATGCTTTATATTTTGTTGTGGAGCCCTAGTACAGGAAGGGCAAATGTTATGTGGCTCAGGAGACTTGGGGAGCCTGGCATTCTGTAATCCTCAAACTCCAAGAAATCAAAGCAACATTGTATTTCAACTTCACAACACATTCTGTGATCAGGCATCGCAGTAGCATTTTACAGAGGAGGTAGGGATGTGGAGAGGGAACCCCCACACTGCAGCCATTCTGCACTTAAGAGCTGACTCTCTCAGGGCCCTCCAGCATGAGATTTATAATAAGGGTACCATCTGCATATTGAAGAGTCCCCAGATCAACTCTCATTCCCAAGCTCCAGGCCCTTTGTCCCTTCTCTTAATAATATGCACATGTCATTAACATGACAGACTCTTTCCCCTTCAGGGGGCCTGGGAAGGGAGGATCTTCAGCTGGGCACTTGTGCCCCTTGAATAAGGATTTTCAGAATGTGGAAACTATTGATCCCTGGGAGTTAACTGAGGGTGACTCCCCAAAGCTAAATATATGTAAACATCTCTTTTAAAGGTGCTTAAAGTCTCTCCTGGTGGCTCAGACAGTAAAGAATCTGCCTGCAATGAGGAGACCTGAGTTTGATCCCTGGGTCAGGAAGATCCCCTGGAGGACAGTATGACAACCCACTCCAGTGTTCCTGCCTGGAGCATCCCACGGACAGAGGCGCCTGGCGGGCTACAGTCCATGGGGTCATAAAGAGTCGACAGGACTTTGTGACTAACACTTTCACTTGCAGAAGGTCTATTTGACTTGCCTTCTCCTTCATTCTGTGAAAGAACCCACCTTCAAATCCTCAGGGATGCCATCCTTCTTCCACCCACCCTTCCCCTCAACAGACTTCTCCAAAATGGTTTCACAACCGCCAATAAAAAGGAAAACTCCAGCCCGGGAGTCATGAATCTCACAGATGACGTTAACAGCAATTTCATCACAGGGTCTTCAACCCAGGGAACGAAGCCCCAAGCCCTGTCTAGGTGCCTGAACTACAGCTCCTCTGATGTAACAGAATACACCTCCCCAATGGGTCTTGTGGAGGATTTTACACCATGTGTCCCAGGCAGTCTCTGGGACCAGTCCATCCCCAGATGGCTTTAGGAAGGCCAAGCCTTCACTGCTTGGGATTATTTGGTGACTTAAAAATTGCTCCTTTGGCTCCTTGCAAAGACCTGAGAAATAAAGGGGATGCAAGAAGGGCCAGACTAGAAGACAGAAGCCAGCATCATGGTCACGCCTCCATAACATTTTTATTATCATCAGTAGTGTTATCATTATCATTATCTTGAAGGAGACCCAGAAGCTGATAGAAGTAGAGGGGGCTGGCCAAATGGATGTGGGTCCCCGGCCTTTATTACCCTCCCATCTTCCCATTCCTGGTTGACAGCATCTCCAAAGGAAAAGAGAGATTTCTCCTCCTTCCACAACCTCAGGATGACTTGTTCCAGGTCACGTAGCAGAGGTTCCAGAGTTCAAATCCCGGTGCTTGGACACCAGAGCAATATTCTTTCCAGCCCATTTTTGCTTGCCAGGCCCTTGAACTCTGCAGGGCTGGTTGAGCCCTCAGGCTGTGTGTGGTGTGGGTCCCAACTTCAGCCTCCAGGCCTACCCAGCTAGCCTGGCCAAGCTGGTCCCACCCTGCAGTGAGAGCACAGCAAGCCCTGAGGGTGTGTGGGTTAGGCTTAGCAATGGGAACTCTCCACTCCCATGTGCCCAGAGACTCGGTGTTTACTGGGACACAGGACTTTCAGCTTTAAAACTGGGACAGTCATGAGCCGACTGGGACCAGTCAATCATGCTAGGTAAAGGTGGGGGATGGGGGTAGGGGAAGATACCACATCCCTGCAAAAGGGCTCAGTTCAGTTCAGTTCAGTCACTCAGCCATGTCCAACTCTCAGCGAACCCATGGACTGCAGCACACCAGGCTTTCCTGTCCATCACCAACTCCCAGAGTTTACTCAAGCTCATGTCCATTGAGTTGACAATGCCATCCAACCATCTCATCCTCTGTCCTCCCTTTCTCCTCCCGCCTTCAATCTTTCCCAGCATCAGGGTCTTTTCAAATGAGTCAGTTCTTCGCATCAGGTGGCCAAAGTATTGGAGTTTCAGCTTCAGCATCAGTCCTTTCAATGAATATTCAGGGCTGATTTCCTTTAGGATGGACTGGTTGGATCTCCTTGCAGTCCAAGGGACTCTCAAGAGTCCTTCTCCAACACCACAGTTCAAAAGCATTAATTCTTCAGTGCTCAGCTTTCTTTAAAGGTCAACTCTCAAAAAAGGGCTTCTCCTTCTTAAATGGAAACACTGTGGAGACAACATGTGAGTGGCAGTGAGCACCACAGTAAGCCTTCCATGGTGGGTTCTACTCCAATTACCCAGCCCTCAGAGTCCATGCCTCCTCCAGTGAAGTGTGTGTTGGGGGGGCTTAATTTGCACTCGAGCTAAATGTTGCTTCTTTGCTCCAACATGTTCACATTGTGGTTCATCACAGTGGACAAGAAAAAAGTGCTCCTGGGATTGGCCAACCAGAGGAACCCACAGCCACATACAACACAGCAGCCTCCACACACATGCAGCCAACAGTAACGGAGGCTCAGACTTCAGTGACTAAATGACATGCGCACTTATATTACCCAGAGGAATTTCCAAAGAGGAGAAGTGATCTCCCAGAACTGTCAAATGAAATGCCTTCACTGGCATCCCGGAAGTTTACAAGACAACAACCCAGAAGACACGGAGAAAACCTCCGACTTCATTATTTTAATTATTTTAATGAGATGTTTGGGGAACAGGGTTTCTAGTCGAAAGATGTTTTTCCCTCAAGAGAAACTATAACATATTAGTTCAGGGAATTCAGAAGAAGGACCAGTTTAGGATTAGAAAGATCTACTTTCATATCCAAATGCAAACCAACCATTTACAATAGTAAACTTTGCTCTCAACCCTGCCCTCCTTGTCAACAAAAATGCCTCTTAACTATAGTTTGAGCATCTTCAAATCTCTAGTATTTGTATAAATTCCCTGTTCTTCTTGGCTTTATGCCAAAGAAAAGTGGCTACAGCAACCCAAGCGAATACTCAAGGTATTAGCTGTCTGTTATCATATTCTGCTTTCATTTGAGCAACACAATTAAGAATTGAATTTATCATCGTTTTCTCTAGTTCCATATGAGACAAGCCTGTGTATCCAGTTGCACAAATTGAGAATCTCTAGCTGGCTGTGAACAATGAGTCAAGTCTTTTCGCTGGTAATAATTATTGACTATTATGGGACAGTTACTTGTTAAAGGTACCATGGAGCAGGGCAATCAGAGATATGCCTATTGCCTTTAAAGGTGTATCCTAGCTGGGGGAAACCTACTTAGAGATGAATCCAGAAAGCAAACAATGAAGTAAAAGGCACATGCTGAATAAGAGCTGACTGTGGCAATAGGAACTCATAGAAGATTCCCCAGTGCTGTCCCATTCTTCATACACTGTATGGCATTCCCTATTAGAACCTTGGGGGTGATGATTGCTATTGTTGTTTGAGAGTTACAGAAAGTGAGAGGCAGAGGGAGGTGGCTTACCCTCAGCCACAGACTGAATAAATGGTAAAGCCTAGTCCTGCTTTTCACCCAGAGCTTCCTGGAGACTGGAGAAAGTTTCCAAGCACTGCAGATATTTGTAGCAATTCAAGGCTTCAGGCACTCCCCAAATTCAATGACTCTCCTTAGAACTGAAAGGACTTCCCTGGCAGCCTAGAGGTTAAGACCCCTCTTTCCCAAAGCAAAGGTCACAGATTCGATCCCTGGTTGGGGAAGATCTTGGTGCATGATGTTGCTAAAAAGAAAAGAAAAGAAAAAAGCAAAATACAAAATTATCAAAAGATTTAAAAAAAGAAGAAGAAGAACTGAAATGGAGCCCTGGAAATCACCAACTCCAACCCCTTTCACTTCCAGACAAGACAATAGAGAACCAATCGCTTACCTCCTGTGCCAAGACTGCAAATAGCGAATAACTGAGCTAAGATCCAAGCCCCAAACAAGTATTTTTATTTCCCAGAGTTGCCTTCCAGTCCACAGGTAACATCATTCTGTAGGGTGAAAGGACTGCTTTCATGGTCCCCTTCAGGAAAATAGTGGACGGTAACATAAGATCCAAAATTCAATGGGTAACAAGCTATGGATTTGTGAAAAAATAGACTTATCTCTTGCAAACCACCTCCCCAAAGCCTGCTGAAATTCTTGGGGTTGCTGAAAGGCAGAAGAAAATTGATTTCGCCTTGCATCTCACAGCACCCCGGCTGTGTTTAACACAGGGGTATGGCTGTGTGTGTTCTCCCGATATGCATTGTACCATGGGTTTGTCTGCTTCAGCCATAAAAAGGCTCTGTTACTTCTCCTGGTCAAAGGTTTCAGGATGAATGTCTTGTAGCAGGATACGCCAATATCAAAAGAGATCAGGTAACTCTGGTCAGTGGCCTATGAAGAGATTTCCTTTACAAGTAAGGAAAACTAATAAACCATTGTAGAAGGCGTCGATGTTCTGCCACACTCAAATTCCTAGGCTTCATCTTAAAATAGGCTTCAAAGCTCACATTCATTTGTTTCCAAGGTACCCGTTTTCAGGTTTTGTAAGGCCTCTATTGAGGAACAAAAGTCTGCAAAGTTCTTGTTAAGTGCAGGCTTGTGAATTTGTTCTACCAGCAAAGGTTTTTTTTTTTTTAAAGATTCTTTTCCCTAGTAACATACTAGGGAAATGGAGAAAGGAAGGTTTCTGTTAACAAGAAATCAGATTATTGAATAGATGTACATCGTTCCCAGCATGCACCAGGCACTATTCCACGTGCCATGCGTTAGCTAATTTCTGAAATCCCCCAGAAGCCCAGGCGAAGTACATGGTGCCTTCAACCCTAAAGTGCCTGTGGGGAAACGACACAGCCCAGTGCTCTTCTGTGGGAGTCGGATTCAAACCGTACGCTTTAACTCTAGAGCACACTCAACTACGGCTTTCTCCTGCTTCCCTTTGGGGTTGGAAAGAAGACGTTATTGGGGCAACGTTGCAGACATCCAGAGGAAGATGCAGAAGGAAGAGCCTTGAACTGGGAAGACTGAGGGCACAACTGTGCCCCAGGGTGCTCTCGGCTGACCCTGCCCCTCAGCTCCACGGAAACTTCCAGATCACTCTACTCTAAACTGCAACTCTCTTCCCTCCTGCTGTGGCACCTTAGAATTCCTCCATCCTGTTCTACTTTCACAGCATTCACCACCTTATTCAATGCTATTTAATTTAGTTGATTATTTTCTTTCTTTTTTACTGTTGTCACTCTCTCCGAGAATATAAGCTCCCTAAATCATGGATTTGGGGGAATTTTGTCTCTTGTTCACTGATGTCTTCCAAGCTCCTGGATCTGTGCTTGGTGGGTGTGAAGTAAATGTTTGCTATGAAAGAGAGAAGGAACAGAAGGAAGAGGGGAGGATGGGAAGGAGAGAAATGAAGAAAGGAAAAAGAAAAGTGAGCGGACCATCTACTACTTTCTCATCCAGTTTTCCACCTCTGAAATGGGACACCGAGCTTAATGGCTGCTAGTGTTAGTCACTCAGTCGTCTCTGACTTTGTGACCCCATGGACTGTAGCCCACCAGGTTCCTCTGTCCATGGAATTCTCCAGGCAAGAATCCTGGAGTGGGATGCCATTTCCTTCTCCAGGGGATCTTCCCAACCCAGGGATCAAACCTGGGCCTCCTGAACTGCAGGCAGATTCTTTACCATCTGAGCCACCAGGTAAGCTGCTTCCAAATGTAATAACCTCTGATTCTAAAGACAATCCAAACCCAACCCAAATTAGGATTTTCGAAAGACAGCCATTATGGGGATGAAAGAGTCAAACCCAGAAGACCCAGTTGCCAACACAGGTATAGAATGAATTGGCCAGCACTCCTGGAGAATTGTGAGACTCGGGTATAAAAACTTGGGTGATCTCTCAGATGCTACACAGAGGTGGGAAGACTGGAACCACTGTCACTACAGCACAGGGGACCTGTGGCCTCAGATGAGTGTAAAGACTTCTTAGGCCCACGGTAGACCAGCAAACCAGCTCCCTCCAATAGCAAGCTCCATACCGGGAGCCTGGAGGAAGCTGATTCAGCCACGGGACCCCTCACAGACTTTGGATCAACCAAAGTTGGTGATATACTTCCCACCAAGGACTTGATTCCAGACTGTGGGCTCCCTGAAGACTGGCCTCCCGTGTGTGCTCTATTTTCACTTCCAGCAGTCAGTTTCCAAGGTTAACTGATGCCCAGTGGATCTGCTTCCCTGACAGGAGTTAGCCCAAGAGCTTGCGAACCCAGTTGGCAGGAGGCACTCCATAACGGTTCTCACTGCGTTCCTTCATCTGCTGCCTACTCAGCCATCAGCCCTTCTACCAGCTTCTGCCAAGGCCCTGTCATCTGCCAGCCACCTGGCCAGGGCTGAAGAATCAGAGGTGGACAGAATGCTGTACTTGCTTTAAGGGAGGTAGCTCAGCTGGTAAAGAATCCGCCTGCAATGTAGGAGACCTTGGTTCGATCCCTGGGTTGGGAAGATCCCCTGGAGAAGGGATTGGCCACCCACTCCAGTATTCTGGCCTGGAGAATTCCATGGACTGTATAGACCATGGGGTCACAAAGAGTTGGACACAACTAAGCAACTTTCACTTAATGGTCAAGGAGTTCCGGGAGGGTGATGAAGATAGCTCTTCTCTCTTCAGAGGTAATGAGGGATTAGGAGCTGAACACCCACCCCCACCCTCCACCTTGGATATGAGAAATGCTCCCTGAAGGAGGTGATGTTGCATTTGCCATTCAAGGTTGAAAAATATTTCAATAAACGGAAACTGGGTAACCCAAGAGGAAGGAATATAGTGGGACAAGTCGGAGGTGAGAGACCGTGAGCGTGTGGTTGGAAGGAGTGGTGTCTGTGGAGGAGGGGTGATGGAGCTGGTGTCCAGGGTGGAAGCAGCCTCGCGAGCTGGGCTGAAGATTTGGATTCAGTCAGAGATCCCCAACCTCCAGGCCTTGGACTGGTACCTCCTGCCAGATCAGGGGCAGCATTAGATTAGAAATAAAATGCACAATAAATGTAATGCACTTGAATCATCCTGAAACCATCCCTCCCAATTGTCTTCCATGAAATCCATCCCTGGTGCCAAAAAAGGTTGGGAACCACTGCTGGAAGTGGTGGGGAAGCATTGGAAGTTTTTGTGCAGGGTGAGCTAGCTAGGACTAATATGGAAACACTCTGTAGATGGATCGGTGAACCAGGAGGTAAGGAAGCCACCATATGAGTGTGGGGAAAGCCAACAGCATGGAAGAACATGGGGTTGATTATCAGAAAACTCCAGTCCCAGGTGATGCCACTAATTTGACGTGGGGTCCTATAAGCCCATTCCATAAAATGAAGTAATGCAACGAGATGACCTCCACAATCCCTCCAAGTCCTATGATTTATTGATCTAACCAGTAGAGTGGTTTCTCAGTCTCAAAACTGCTCTTGGAATGCAGAGGGTCTCTCATGTTATTGAAAGGAGTGGTTCAATTCTTCTGTGACTACAGCAATTACTTTTTAGATAATTGCAGAGCTAAATTGGGTGGCACTTTCCCAGTGGCAAATAAGAGGTATTTTATTGTAGTTTTAATGTTTTAATACATATTTTTGATCCACCTAAAGCAAAAAGTTCTCTTTAAGGTAGCATAGAGAACATTATTAAAAAGGTTGTTAAACTAACAATGAAAAACAGATCATAAACATTTAGAAGAGAGAATGGGCACTAAGTGTGTAAAATTTGAAATGGAATTTGGCTCTGAGATTCCCAGCAGCCAGAGCAAAAATGAAGCCTGGTAGAAATGCCAATCTAGGGCCTCATTCATCTCAATGGTTTAACCTCCGCCAGGGCTGTAGTTCCAGTCATCTGAAACACTTCTGTAGCACCTTATGGAATCGCAACAAACAGAAATTGGGATGACTGAGTTGAGTTTTAAGAATCTGAGGTCTCTTGGCTCATGGGTACAGACAAAATACAGACTGCAGGGAGATTTGGGGCCAGTAAAATGCAAATAGATGGGAAGTCTTTTTGAATGACAATTCAGAAAGGACTTTCAAAGGGTGTTACTTTCTAGTGTGGGGATGGGGGCAAGGAGGGAGATTAAGGAGTAAAAAGATTTCAACATGGTCTGACCATTGGCAATACCACTAGCCTCTTAGGAAATGTGGCTGAAAAGCTGGTGGGGGCCGGGGAGGACCTCAAATTCTAAACTGCCCTGAACTATGTAACATGGCCAAAGCAGCTGGAGACCCACATGGCCCAGGCAAGCAAAGCTCTTTCTCATTCCTGGACCTGTTTTCTTCTGAGCAGAGGTCTTTTCAGTACAAAGCTCCTATCTGAGATGAATGAAACCTTAGAGAAATGGCCTTGAATACCACCATCACCTAAGAGAAATATTTGTAGGCTCTATTCTGAGAAGCTGAACACCTCCTCAATAAGGATATCACCTCCCATGAGGGAAACTGTGAAATTGCCCCCTAGCTTCATTGTTATCCCCGTTCCCCAGACTCCAGAACCTGCAAAGGTTAATGCTGCTTCCATAGGCTAGTCCAAACTAACAGGAGTGTCAAGCAGACAGAGCTACACTCATACCCCAGTGCCTCTCCTGAAGGGATGGGGCACTTGATTGGGGCCACACAGTTGTCACACCACACATCAGTTAGCTTTTTGAGGGGAGGGACCAACTCCATCCTTATTTGGCTACAATGCCTTAGCTTAGTAAATTCTGACCAGAGCTTTCTTCTTGGAGACCAACTACATATACTTTATGCCAAAATATAATGCCATCAGCTAACAGAACAAAGGTTACCAACACCAAACACAACCAATTTGCAGAACTCGGGGCCTTAATTTTACTTCTCATTCTAAAGAATCTGATGTCCCAGCTGTTTAGTTAAAAGGACCCTGATGCTGGGAAAGATTGAAGGCAAAAGGAGAAGAGGACGGCAGAGGATGAGATGGTTAAATAGCACCACTGACTCAATGGATATGAATTTGAGCAAACTCCAGGAGACAGTGAGGGACAGGGAAGCCTGGTGTGCTGTAGTCCATGGGGTCGCAGAGTCAGATATGACCTAGTGACTAAACAACACAGGAAAATGTTTTTAAACTATACGATGCTATTGGTAGCACATATAATCACTAATAACATATCGATATTGTATAATTTGGGAGAAAGCTCATAACCTTCCTAAGCTCAGTATCCTCCCCACCAAGGGGGCACAATGGCAATTTATCTGTGGAAAACCAAGTTCCCTCTCTAGATTATGTGCTCTTTACAATCACTGCCTAAGAGCTAAGAGTTTAACCATTGCTACTAAGGAAAAAAAAAATGTTGCATCATTTAATTGCTATTTATTTTCATAAACATGAGGTATTTCAAAGTGCTATAAGATGCAGCACTAAATATATACATTTTGAAGAAATTAAAACACAGAACTTTGCATTTACCCAGTTCTATGCACCAAACATGAACAAATACATTAACAGGAAGAAACAGGCTAGGAAAAAGGCATATATATATAGTAAATTTCTTTACAAAAGTTTCTTAGTTCAAAAAGTGATAAAGTAATATCTACTCAAAACTTTCACAACTCATTTTCATACGAAAATATAAGTATCAAATTTAGTTATGTATCAGCATCATACTAAAGTATACAGGCAGTTTAAGAATTAGTACAGTACATAACAGAGATTAACAATATATTTGTATACAAAACATGCTCCTCAAACATTGAGGTATTACAGTACTTAGGTGTGAACTTCCAGTCTAATACTGGCCGCAAAAGCCACCTCTCATTACCCAGGATGTATACAAAAAGGCAGGTGTGTCCATGGTATTTACAGAAATGTTCCCCAGGGGTATCAGTGGCAAACCCCCACGTGGCATCGGCTGGAACTTAAGCACCATTTGAAAAAGAAGGAATGACTTTCTGTCTGGAAACTTGGAACAAACAAGGTGACTTCAACAGCCCCAGAAGGCTCCCAACGGTCACAGGCTTCAACCGCTGTCTCAGAAGTGACGCACAGGAAAGCCGCCAGGGTCACCAGCATCCCACCAATGCAGGTCCTGGTAGGACCCCTCGTGTCCTGCTCCCCACCCCAGATCCGAACTCGACGGGGGACCGATTTGAAAGTAAACCAACATTCTTAATGTCAACACAAGGTTTGTTTAAAAAAAAAAAATCAAAATGTGCAAAGTGGCAGTGACTGTCCAGTTCTGAGATGCATTCAGCAAGTCCGAGCGTGTTCAATTTTCTTTAGCAACTGCTGCTGTCTGGCCTGCAGCTTCTCCTTCTCCAGCAGAAGCTGGTGCTCCTCGGCCTGGAGGGAGTGGACGTACTCGGTGGCCTTTTTCAAAATGACCACTTTGGCGGCCTTCTCGTTCTTCACCAGCTCTGGCACGTGGTCCCTGAGCGTGAGAAAGCTGGAGCGCAGGTCATTGCGGCGCTGGCGCTCCAGGATGTTGTGGTTCCGACGGCGCTCGCTGTCCTCCGAGTCAGAGTTGCGGGGGCTCAAGCTCTTAGCCTTGGGCGGGGGGACACTCTTGAGGGGCCGTGGGGAGGCTTCGCTCTTGATCTTCTTCTGGGGGGGTGCCTCCTCGCTCTCCACGTAGGGTGATGGGGCGGCATAGTTGTGCTGCTGGTGGATGGGGACGCAACGTTTGAGGATCAGCTCCCCTGACGCAGCCCTCCCGGGGCCCAGGGCTGCGCTCTTGGGACGAACGGTGATGGTGAAGGTGGTGACAGCCTTGCTGCTGGAGGACGACCGCCGCTTCTCCACGGTCACCACATCGATCTCCTCCTCTTCGTCTTCCTCCTCCTCGTCTTCATCATCTTTGAGAACAAGATGAGAGTTATTCTCAAGGTAAGACACATAGGAATGAAATATACACAGTCTCACAAGGTAGGCCTGGCACGTGGTCTGTTATTACTGATCCATCAGCATTAGTCTCTGAACAGAGATGTATATACTTTTCCCCTCCCCATCCTCAATTCAAGCTTGAGTGGGTGGCAGAAACTAAAAGAACCTTGGCTTTGGAGTCAAGACAGAATCCTGGCTTCATCACAGTTTTCCCAGCAATGAAATGGGGAATGACACCATAGATTGAGTTGAAGGGATAATATATAGACAGAAGCTCAATAAACAGTAAGCTTTCATCATCGTCGCTAGTCTGTCCCGTAGACTTATTTATATTTCCATCTCCATACTTAACTGACACTTCTCATTTTAGGAGCCTCAGCTAGCCACTACTTACACATGATGGAGTTTGATTTTTAAGTCAAATAAACTTAAAGAACAATTTAATTAACTAAGGAAGAAAAATACCTTGTCTTCCATGAACATGAGTTCTATACAGTAAGCAGTTTTTCAACTAACAAAGATTAGACCTTAACTGCAAAGTTGTAATCCATTGGAGCTCTAAACCCAAATAGCGGGGCACCTCTTTTCAGTCACCACCAAACAACACCCACAAGAACATGAAGCATCGTGTGTCCATTTTCATTTACCACCCCCCCCCCCTTTTCATTTACTACCAGGCTTGGATAGAAAATTATTGTTTAAAATGCAAGCATGAAAATCAAAACACATCTTCGGCTTGATCTGAAGGGGACCGGAAAGCTGAACAATTGTGGGATTTGTTCTAAAGCCGAAATGTGAGGCTGTTCCAGTCTGTGGGTCCCTTTAAGCCAATGTTTTGGTTTTCTGCCAAGAAGACAGCTGTTGGAAGGAAGTGCTTCCTCACCGAAAGCTGTCAAGGCACAGACATTAAAGGGGCAGACCCGTTCAAACTGGAGGCTTATCACCAAGTTTCCTTCCAGGAGCCTGGGACCAATCTGTCCTCAGCCCCAAAGGAAATTTAGGCTTTTTATGCATCTGTATTCTGAAAACACTGGATTTCAAAGGTCCAAGGCTCCCAGCTCCAGGGACAAGAGCTATTCCAGTATTTGGGTAGAGTGCTTCACTTCCAGGCAAAATCTTGGTTTTAACCCTACCCTTCAGTTTCAGCAGCAGGCACACAATAGAACTAATCAATGAGTGCTCCAGGGTGTGTGCATTCCTTGACAGCCGGCTAAGCGCCCGCCCTCACCTTTGAAGGGCACTGGGTTACAGAAAACAACTCGGATCTGAAATTAGTCCTAGAATTTTGGCTAGAAGACAAAACTCGGCCGGTTTTCACTGCACACTGTAAAGAGGCAGCCCCTTGAGAATGCACACAACCGCTGTGGTACTTGCCGCCAGCTGCTCAATGAAGGGGCGGGGGGGGTGGCCCCACCACCACCCCCAGCCTTTCCGATCCTCGCCCGCCCGCTGGCCAGCATATCGCCGCCTGCTGGCGACCAACCAGAAGCAAATAGCCCACCACCCAGACAGAGCGAAGGTACGGAGGTTTGAAAAAATAAAAAATAAAATCGGTACTCGCTATTTGTGCAATGCCCCTTAACTTCCTGCACCCTTAATAGGATTTTGCACAGGCTTGCCCTTTATGGAGGGTCTCTCCACCCCTGACCTGTGTCTGTCCTTTTTCACCCCTTGGGCTAACAGGTTTCTGTCCAAGCAATGCACCCTGCGGCCCCCTGAACCCCAACTCGGCTTTAACCACTCAACTTTTCCTAATTTTCCCCCCACCCTCGGAGGGAACGCTGCCAAGAGAGATGCGGGACAGGGTGGGGGCCAGTGATGGAATCAGGCTCCCGGAGGGAGCTGAAGGAACTTCAGTTAAGGAGAGGCTGGAGAACACAGCTTTCACTCACCCTCTCCTCCAAACCCTGGGGATGGGCCTGGGAAAAACCTAACCTCTCAGCCATCAGTACTGTCTCCAAAATACCCTCTCCCAAAGCCAGAACTCGTGAACCACAAACGGGGGGGCCACCCCAGCCCCAGCGCCCCAAGGAGGCAGCCGGACCCTGGCTCCCGCTTTACCTGAGTCGCTCAGGGTGTCCTCTCCGGAGGTGCTGAGGGCCTTGTGGTCACTGGCGCTGGCCAGGCGGCCGCCGGTGCGCGGAAGGGCGACTACCGGGGCGGCCGCCGGGGCTGCACTGCCGGCCCCCGAAGCGACCGCGGCGCCTGCCGCCGGGGCATTGGCTGGGGAGGCGGGCACGGGCGCGGGCTCGCGCTTGTTCACCGGGAACGGGAAGACCACGGCGGGATCCACGCACTCGGCGGCCGGGTGGGCGAGCTCGGCGGGTAGGGCGGCCCCGGGGCGGCCCGGCCCGGCTGCCGCGGCTCCGTGGCCGCGGCCCGGGGGGCTGGGGGCGCCCGGGGCCGGGGCTGCGGGCCCCGCGGCGGGCGGCCGGCCGTGCTGCAGCTTCTCGCTCACCGCGCGCTCCAGCTTCTCGCGGGCCGAGAAGCCGCTCCACATGCAGTCCTGGAGGATGACCGGGTTGGGGGTGAGACCGCCCAGACCCCCCAGGCCGAACGCGTCCTCCTCGGCCGGGTTGCCCCACAGATCGGCCTCGGGCAGCAGCATCTCGGTGGCCCAGTTCGGGGGCTCGGGGCTGTGCTCCGGGAAGGCACGGCTGGGCGACAGCGGGGGCGTGGGCAAAAGCTCAAACTTCTTCCAGATGTCCTCCCCCGGGGGGGTCGAGTCGGGGCCGCCGAAGTAGAAGTCATCTTCGTCCGGGTAGAAGCAGGGCTGCAGCGAGTCAAACTCGAGGTCTGGGTTCTTGCAGATCATGCCCGGCATGGTGGACGCGGTGCAGCTCGGCATCGGCTCGCCTCCTGGCCCCCGAATGAGGGCTTCTTTCCGCTCCGCTCTTTTTAGTTCGGGGGGTGCTTCCTTCCCGTGGGGGGCGTGGAGGGCGGGGGCCCGCGCCAACCTCCAACACTGCAACCGGCAGACACACCAGGAGAGGGTTGGCAAGCGGAGCCGGATGCGGGGTTGGGGGAGTGTGCGGGGGGGGGGACGACAGGCAGCGGTCACCCCCTCTTCCTCGGTTCCTCAGTCTCCCCTCCAAGCCCCCCACTCCGCCCAGCGCTCCCGAAGGTGGAGGAAGTTGTGTCTCTCGCTCTCTCCCTCCCTCCTTTTGTGTACAAGCTGTCTACGACAGGGGTGGGAGGGGGCATGCAGATGCGGGGGGTGGTGGCCTGGCTCTGCAACTTTGGAAACTGCCATTTCATTCACACCAGGCACTGCCTGGGGGAAGGGGCTGTTCAAGGCTGCAGAGTTCTAGCTCCCACCAGCTCGCAGACAGCCCCGGTGGCACCTAAGTAGGGCCAGCTGCTCAGAGGAAGCCCAGGCCTCCAACCCAGCAACTGGGTATAGGATTTAAGAGTACCCTCAATTCCTCCTTTGTAAAATTGCCACCTCCGGACCGCAAGCAATAGCGGGGGAAGCCGGGGGGGGGGGGGGGGGGGCGGGGGCGGGAATTCAGGCAACTTTGCAAATGGAAAAAATCCTTTCTTTAGACCGAGCCCAACAACAGGCACCCCAATCCTGAATCCCTTCCCCCCCCCCCCAAATTTGATGAGACGCCCCCAGCAGTCACTGGCTGCAGGCAGAGTACTGCCAATAGCTGATTCTGAACGTCTCTAACCCCACCCCCGCTGCTCCAAACCCCCAAGTACGCCCTCTTCCTGAGAGAGGCTGAACCCCAGTTCCTGGGAACGGTTCAGGGGCACCAGCGCGGAGAGGGTCTCGCGGAGAGCCGCTGTCTCCTCCGAGCTGGAGCAGCCGTGACCCAGATTACCACCGCATCGGCCTCGCCCTGCTGAACCCTTTTCGTCTTCCTCTGGGGGCACCATTTGGAGACGAACCCAGTTTCGGGGTGGGGACGCACCGGCTCCCCATCAGCTCAGATGCAGACAAACGTTCTAGAGAAGGGTGAATTTCCTTTCGATGAAGCCATTACACCCCCCTGGCAAGGGCAGTAGAGGGATCAGGGCGGGTCTCTCCAGTCCCGGAGCCTTCGGGAGTGGAACTGGCTTTTCAGGGAAAACCCCGAGATGGTTTTGTTTCGGAAGCAGTCCCCCGGGCATATTCGGGCCCCCGGTGCGTCAGCCGCGATCCCCGTCCAGGGCTTGCCTTCCCGCCGCGCTCGCCGCTCCCGGGGCGCCTGTCCTTACCTCCCGCCGACTGCCGGGGATCCGGAGGCGATTCTGTGCGGGGGTCCCCGGGTGGCCAGGGGCGGGGGGTGGTCCTCGGGTGGCTGCAGTCCGTGCGCGCTTGCGCCTGGCTAGAGCGAGCTCGGCTCCAACCCAGTTCCCAGGAGCCCCCCGCATCCACCCAGCGCGTCCAGACAGATGACTGTCACTGGCTGCGCTTTGAAGCTCGGGGGATATTATTAACTGAAAAATCTGACACACCCGGGGGGTGGGGAGAGAAGGGGGCTGCGGCACAGACAAGGGGGAGGGAGAAAGGCAGAGGAGAGCGGCTTTACCCCGCCCTCTTGATTTCCATAAAAATCAGGGGAGGCGCCAAGGCTTTCGCGCCAAAAGCCACTTGCTTTTCTTCTTTGCAGAACGGAGGCTGCAAAGCTGGGAAGCCCGGGGCGTGCTCCTCCCGCCCTTTTAGACCCCCGGGCTTGCACCGGGTGCACTCTGCGGACCAGCTGCGAATCGAGCCGTGCAATGCCGCACCCAACCCGCGGGGCTGGCCATTGCTCGGCATTTAAAAAAAGAAAAAAAATTTTTCCGGAGGGCTCCGGGGGTGTTGGTTGAGGTTGCGGGGTTGGGGCGGGAGGTGGTCGGGGACAGTTCAGAGGCTCCTAACCCATCCCCCGCTTCGACGGCGCGTGTGTGCAGCTGAGCTCGAGGCCAACGTCCAGCCGGGCAGTAGGGGGGAGGGGGGAGGGCGGGGAAGTGGGTGGTTGCTCGTGGGTGATCTCGGAAGGGAGGCGGGAGCCAGGGTGCAAAGTGGGAGGGAAAGGACGCGCCCATTTAGGAACGAGACCGCCGGAGGTTTTTCTAGTTTTAAATTGAAAGGAGAGGGGCGCCCCCTTGTTTGAAAATAAATAAATAAATAACTGCGGGCGACGAGGGTGGCGCAGCGGTGGTTTCTTCGGCCGAAGGCGACACCTCGCGGAGACCGCGCAGAAAGCGGAGCTGCTGGGCCTGGTCTCGGGGTGGGGCGGGGAGGGGCTCGGAGCAGGGCCACCGGCGCCCTCCCGCCGCCCTGTCAACATATCCCCACCACCGAGGATGGCGGCTTGGGCCCGCTTCCGCAGGGAATGGGCGAGAGGCTCCCCAAAACGTCCCCACGGGCTCCCGAGTTAGCCTTTCAAAAACCAGGGATTGCCCGAATTCTGGGGAGGCGGATGAGGTTCACATAGGAGTTGTGGTCCACAACTCCGGCAGCCCAAACCCCGGTTCGGAAATCTTGGCTCCCGGTTGTCGGAGGCAAAAGGGTAAGTGGCTGCTGCCACTACTCAAGACTCTGTGCCTTGATGTCTTCAATTGCCAAATGGAGTTAGTAATGGTGCTTACCTCACAGGGCTGTTATTGAGAAATAGTTTTGAAAGCACTGAGAACGGTGCCCATCAGCAGAGGGTGAGTGTTGAGTGTCAGCTATTGTTAGTTACCAGACCCTGATAGATTCTTCCTGGGAAACAAACACCCTCACCTCTGCTCTCCCAACCCACCACCACTATGAAATCTTCAGTTGGCTCTGATTAAGCTTTCCTGCAGATATGTTGGGATGCAGGGTTGACAGGGTTAAAGATTCTAGTACCCACATTCCCCAGAACAACCCAGTCTCCCAGGCAGCCCCTTTAATAATCAAATGCACAACAAAGTGGGATTTCCCCAGGAAGAATTCCTCTTGGAATGATTTGGGGCAGGGAAACCTGCCCTCCTCCAACCCCCGCCCTGCCCCCCGGGTTGGGGATGGGGGTGAGAAATCTTCTCCACCTTTTTCCCAAACTGGAAATGCCAATCATCCTCTCCATTCATCTCCACATTCAAACTAGTTGTGGGTGAGGATGCGGAGGGGCAGGAGGCAGCCTGTAAAATGCTCACCTATTAGCATTTGTGAAGACTCCCCAGTCCTTACCCTGGATACCTACATAATTCAAGGGGAGGGGGCAGGTTCCTCGAGTCCTAGGAAGTGACCCATGAATGAGGATGAGCTGCCCTTCCAAACACTTTCATTATTATTATTTCCTTCCCATATGTAAAGCTCTAAACTCTTGCAAAAACCTTTTATACCCCCTACTTCTGCTTTTCCCTAACTCCCTAATCTAAACCAAGCCCTCCTGCAGTTTTCTCCTCAAGCATCCCAGATTTTCCTTCAAAACACTTGCCTTCATTTGTAATGATGTCTGCCTGGGAGAATTTGTCTAAGGCCAGCTTCCCCTGAGACAAGGAGAGGAAACTGGCTCTGTCCTCCTCACCCTACTTGTGTCTGTCTTGCTCCAGGGGGCATCCACCACACAAAGCAGATACCTATCCGTACTCTACTACAGTATAGTATTGTTCAAGGCAGAGGTCCCCAAATGAGTCCTTCTGAAGCAGCCAACTTTTTGGAGAGAGTTTCTGTTTGTCAGCAACAGAGGGTAAGAGGAATGATGACCACACCATCAAGGCAGCAGCCCCAGGAAGGGATCTCAGAATTGCCTGACCCACCTTTTTACCGACACGGTAGGGGAAGTATCAACAGATCAGGTTGGTCCCTGTCGCTACAGAGCCCTACCTTGTCCTCTCTCACCCAACCTGTACCCTTCACCACAGCATTTGTCCTTTGTCAAGGGACAAAGTGCAGCAGAAAATGAGAAGACAAGAGACCCGGTTACTCTGTGTGCCTCCAAGCAAATTGTGTATTCTTCCTGGACCTCAATCTCTAATCTCATCCTCTTAATGCTAACCAATAATTACTGACAAGTCTGAATTTGAAGTTTAACAGAGTGATAAAGTTTTACAAGTATTTATTGGTACTTTCATTTGCAAATGGAAAGATAAAAGACTTTGTCCGTGGAGAAATCTTGCTACTGCTGGTTCCTCGTCTGCTTGTAGGGAAACCTTCAAATTCTTCTTTGAAAGGTTGAAACTCTCTCAGACTATGTGGACACACATGAAATAAATCTTCAGAGGACTTGGAAGACACGTTCAACCAGCATCCACTCAGAACAGAGATGAGTGAAGGCACAGACTCAATGAGCTCATCACAGGCTGAGGGAGACACATCTAAAATGGACCAACAGACAGGATGGAGTTGTCCACAGGATTCGGTTTATAAATAAGGAGATTTTTGAGGGAGAACAATGTTTTCGTCTACAAATCCCTTCTTTAAAAAACAGAGCTAAATCACGCACACACACGCACATTCAGAAGAGTCCAACCCATGACTGGCTAGGCGATCAAAAACCTCTAGATGTTTTTCCTAGATTGTGAGTTAAAGATCTGGATCCAGCTTCAGGGACCTCAGTTTCTCCTAGGAAACTTAATGGGTCCTTTCCTGCCCACTTCACCCCTCCACCACCAAAGTGTACATTTTTGCCGATTAAATACTTTTAAAATTCCTGACTCTTCATTTAGAATAAAGCTAGCTGCCTGACTTACCCAGTTACTAATGAATTAATTAAGCAACTTAATGAATGAATGAAACTTAAATTGAAGTTTTAAATTGGAAAAAGTAAGATAATAAAGTTAAAGGAAATATAGAGTGGCATTCTAAAACAGATAGCCCAGAAACACAAGACGGAAAATTTGAACATATTTGACAGCAATGAAAATTTTCAGTTATACTGAAAACACATCCAAAGTCAAAAGACAATGGTGTGATAGAAAAATATTTGCCTCATCTATAAGAGACAAAGAGTATATCCTATGTCTACAAAGAGCTCTTTCTTACACATCAAATAGAAAAACAACCCCATAGAAACATGGGTCCAGGATAAGAGTAGATAATTTACTGAGTAGGAAATGCAAATTGTTCATAAACATATGAAAAGATGCTCAGCTTCACTAGTAGTCAAGGAAATGCAAATTAAATCTCAAGGAGATTAACATTTTTTGGTCTAGCAGATTGGCCCAAGTATTGGCAAGGCTGGGGAGAGGGGGTAGGGACCCTCCTTACACTGTTGGCATTCCAGCCCGAAGAATAAAGGCAATCCCAGTCTTCCAAATACACCCTATTGTTACAAGAAATAATAAAATAAATATGTCAAAATGCATAAACAAGAAGCTGTGTTACAGTCTTGTCCTCAGTAGCAAAAATACAGTTAATAATCTAAATCCATTCCATAGGAACATGGTTGCATCTTCTATAATACACGTAAGCAGTGGAATAATGTGCAGCCTCTGAAAATAATGTGTTAGATCTACAGGTACTGACTTGGAGGTATCTATGAGTATAAAGGAAAATAAACTAGGTCTTGGGCAGCAGTCTGCCACTTTGGATATCTGTGCATTTAGACATGTCTGCATAAACCCAGCAACAAATTGGATGTAACATGCAACAACTGGTTAATAGTGGTTTACTTTGAGGAAAGGAATCAGATGCAGGGAGAAGATTTCCTCTTCATGCAATATTTTTGAAGCAGTGGAATAATTTTTTGTTTTGGTTAATTTTCAAAACAATGCTTTTATTACTTCCCAGGAAAGTTCGTCATTAAGCTGACCAGTTGGGGCAAGTAAAAGATCCTTTGGTGAAGGCTAATATGATCCCCAACATTCTCTTTTGTCTCCCAGGCTAGTTGGCATTCTTTCAAACCAAACTAGTGCTAAACTGAGTCAGCTGAGAGTGGGTTCAAAGAAATAAAATGGCACTGGCTTAATTAGGATTAGAAGCAAGCCAAACAAAGCCATTTGAGTATATGATGTTGGATGTGCCCAAGACTAGACATATATATATTTACTTCTAAGGATGCAGGAAAATTTAAAATACAATATTGAGAGAGTTTTGGGGGTGAGAAGTTTTACTGGTAATGGCACAATAATAAATAAAACAAAAATTATCTTCATTGAATGCCAGTAATTTAGTTACAGATTTAGCAAATCAGAAGTATCCAACAGGCTCTGTACTCCCCTCAAAGACAGATTTCGCATCCTTTGGGGCAGCTCAGAGATCTCCCTTCCACTAGGAAGCCTTCTTTCAGGCTTAGTATGTTACAGAGACCTGGGGAAATCATGAAGATGGGATGAGTAAAAATGGCTTGCAAACTCCGAAGAGCTCAGGGATGGTAGTTGCCATAGAGCTGGAATTCCTGTTTACCTGTTTTCAGTTCAGTTCAGTTCAGTCGCTCAGTTGTGTCCGACTCTTTGCAACCCCGTGAATCACAGCACGCCAGGCCTCCCTGTCCATCACCAACTCCCGGAGTTCACTCAGACTCACATCCATCAAGTCAGTGATGCCATCCAGCCATCTCATCCTCTGTCGTCCCCTTCTCCTCCTGCCCCCAATCCCTCCCAGCATCAGAGTCTTTCCAGTGAGTCAACTCTTCGCATGAGGTGGCCAAAGTACTGGAGTTTCAGCTTTACCTGTTTTACTTGATGCTAAAAAACGAGATGGGAAAACTGTCCAGGGAGACAGGCAAGTGGCTCAGGGCCAGGCTCAGAGGGGTTGGGGAGGCAAAGAAGCTTCCACTCTGTAGACTATACAAACTTGATTTATCAGCATCAGAGCTTTTGCACGGAGGGGAATCCAGTCTCAGTGTGAACCCATAAGAACTACAAGAAATTCTGACTCCAGATCTGGTCTTCAAGTCTGTTTGCCACCACCCCTTAGAAACAGTAGCACTTCCTATGTCCAATCTTTTTTTCCTGGGGCTACTTTTCAATGTCACTGATTTAGTTTGGTGGGGTGTGTCCAGATTTCCTCAGCTGAAGTTTTCAGACCTCTTGCGATGGTTACATAACTGATGGCTGATTTGCCCATTCATTGATTCTTGTTACTCTCAGTTTCCTAGGATGCTGGAGAAATTCCCTAAAGCCCATGCATGCATGAGTGCTAAGTTGCTTCACTCATGTCCAACTCTTTGCGACCCCATGAACAGTAACCCACCAGGCTCCTCTGTCCATGGGATTCTCCAGGCAAGAATACTGGACTGGGTTGCTATGCCCTTCTCCAGGGGATCTTCCCAATCCAGGGATCGAACCCATATCTCAACGTCTCCTGTTGGCAGGTTCTTTACCATTAGCACCACCTGGGAAACTCTATAGCCCAGATCTGCCTGGAGGCAGGATAGGGTGAGGGGTTTCCTTGTATGTAAACAGTGATGAGTGACAGGTCCCACTGCTACTTCTGGCCTAGAAAGTCTTTTTCTTTTTTGCTTCAAATTCTCAAAAATCAGCTGGAGACTCTCTAAGAAGGAATGCTGATCTTCTTAGCCCCAGCCCCACTCTTCCCTCCGAAACTCTGTTCATTGTTGATTGCCAGCTAGCATAAGCCAGCTGTGTTCTTTATCAAGTTCTTGTGTAGGCGTGGCTCTTCTAACAAGATGGCCAGTTCCGGGGTAGAAGAAGCCTTCCCCACAACAGGCCAACTGGGCTCTGCTGGATGAGCCAATCCAGACAGCCACTCCCAGACTTAATTTCAAGTCTTTAAATTAAATTAGCATTCCGTGAGGATCAAGTTACTTTGCCATTACTTTGCCAACAAAGGTCCGTCTAGTCCAAGGCTATGGTTTTTCCAGTAGTCATGTATGGATGTGAGAGTTGGACTATAAAGAAAGCTGAGCGCTGAAGAATTGATGCTTTTGAACTGTGGTGTTGGAGAAGACTCTTGAGAGTCCCTTGGACTGCAAGAAGATCCAACCAGTCCATCCTAAGGGAAATCAGTCCTTAATAATCATTGGAAGGACTGATGTTGAAGCTGAAACTCCAATACTTTGACCACCTGATGCGAAGAGCTGACTCATTTGAAAAGACCCTGATGCTGGGAAAGATTGAAGGCAACGACAAGGGGACAACAGAGGATGAGATGGCTGGATGGCATCACCGACTCAATGGACATGAATTTGAGTAGGCTCTGGGAGCTGGTGATGAACAGGGAGGCCTGGTGTGCTGCAGTCCATGGAGTCGCAAAGAGTTGTACACGACTGAGCGACTGAACTGAACTGAGGATTAAGTGGTAGTGGTAGTGGTGGGTGGGTGGGGGGGAAGTCCCTAAAGTGCCTGATTCATAATGGATTAGTTCAGTTCAGTCACTCAGTTCTGTCCGACTCTTGGTGCCCATGAATCACAGCACACCGGGCCTCCCTGTCCATAACCAACTCCCGGAGTTCACTCAAACTCATGTCCATCGAATTGGTGATGCCAGCCAGCCATCTCATCCTCTGTTGTCCCCTTCTCTTCCTGCCCCCAATCCCTCCCAGCATCACGGTCTTTTCCAATGAGTCAACTCTTCACATGAGGTGGCCAAAGTACTGGAGTTTCAGCTTCAGCATCAGCCCTTCCAATGAACACCCAGGACTGATCTCCTTTAGGATGGACTGGTTGGATCTCCTTACAGTTCAAGGGACTCTCAAGAGTCTTCTCCAACACCACAGTTCAAAAGCATCAATTCTTGGGTGCTCAGCTTTCTTCACAGTCCAACTCTCACATCCATATATGACCACTGGAAAAACCATAGCCTTAACTAGATGGACCTTTGTTGGCAAAGTACTATCTCTGCTTTTCAATATGCTATCTAGGTTGGTCATAACTTTCCTTCCAAGGAGTAAGCGTCTTTTAATTTCATGGCTGCAATCACCATCTGCAGTGATTTTGGAGACCAAAAAAATAAAGTCTGACACTGTTTGCACTGTTTCCCCATCTATCTGCCATGAAGTGATGGGACCAGATGCCATGATCTTAGTTTTCTGAATGTTGAACTTTAAGCCAACTTTTTCACTCTCCTCTTTCACTTTCATCAAGAGGCTCTTTAGTTCCTCTTCACTTTCTGCCATAAGGGTGGTGTCATCTGCATATCTGAGGTTATTGATATTTCTCCCGGCAATCTTGATTCCAGCTTGTGCTTCTTCCAGCCCAGTGTTTCTCATGATGTACTCTGCATGTAAGTTAAATAAGCAGGGTGACAATATACAGCCTTGATGTACTCTTTTTCCTATTTGGAACCAGTCTTTTGTTCCATGTCCAGTTCTAACTGTTGCTTCCTGACCTGCATACAGACTTCTCAAGAGGCAGGTCAGGTGGTCTGGTATTCCCATCTGTTTCAGAATTGTCCACAGATAATTGTGATCCACACAGTCAAAGGCTTTGGCATAGTCAATAAAGCAGAAATTGATGTTTTTTCGGAACTCTCTTGCTTTTTCGATGATCCAGCGAATGTTTGCAATTTGATCTCTGGTTCCTCTGCCTTTTCTAAAACCAGCTTGAACATCTGGAAGTTCATGGTTCACATATTGCTGAAGCCTGGCTTGGAGAATTTTGAGCATTACTTTACTAGCGTGTGAGATGAGTGCAATTGTGCAGTAGTTTGAGCATTCTTTGGCATTGCCTTTCTTTGGGATTGGAATGAAAACTGACCTTTTCCAGTCCTGTGGCCATTACTGAGTTTTCCAATTTGTTGGCATATTGAGTGCAGCACTTTCACAGCATCATCTTTCAGCATTTGAAAGAGCTCACCTGGAATTCCATCACCTCCACTAGCTTTGTTTGTAGTGATGCTTTTTAAGGCCCACTTGACTTCACATTCCAGGATGTCTGGCTCTAGATGAGTGATCACACCATCGTGATTATCTGGTATGTATGACTTGGTACTCTCTTGTCCTGGCTCCAACCTGCCTATAGGAGCTCAACACATCTGACATCAACAAATTATAGCATTGGGTTCCAGGATGAGCCTTCTGAAGTTGGTGGTAGTTTAGTCACTAAGTAGTGTCTGACTCCTGCAACTTCATGGACTATAGCATGCCAGGCTCCTCTGTCCATGGGATTTTCCAGGCAAGGATGCAGAGTGGGTTGCCATTTCCTTCTCCAGGGGATCTTCCTGAACCAGGGATTGAACCCAGGTCTCCTGCACTGTAGGCAGATTCTTTACCAACTGAGCTATCATTTTCTGGGTGGGTGTAGTTAATAATCTTGTCTCCTTCTCCTCTAATAATCTCTTTCCCTTGTTAGGGGATCCCTGGTGTCTCAGTTCCCTGGGTGGCTTCCCCTCCCTCTTAGCTTGTCCATAACCCAAGCAACTTTGGCCTTGGAAGAAGATCATGCACAATCAAGGTAGTGTAAGATAATAAGAGTGAAAACAGAAGACCATGGGGAGAGGATTGGTGTCCTTCAGGATTGGAGGTGGTGGTTTAGTCCCTAACTTGTGTCCAGCTCTCTGTGGTCCCATGGACTGTAGCCCACCAGGGTTCTCTGTCTATGGGATTCTCCAGGAAAGACTACTGGAGTGGGTTTTCATTTCCTTCTCCAGGGGATCTTCCCAATCTGGGGGGTCAACCATCATCTCCTGCATTATAGTCAGTCTCCTGCACTGTAGGCAGATTCTTTACCAAATGTGCCATCAGGGAAGCCCTAAGTCGTGAATTAATTGTTGAAGCATATTACACTGGTCATTTAACTTCCTTTGGCCTCAGTTTCTTTGGTTCACTAAATGGAATAATGAACTCTGCTCCTGCTTCTATTCCACAAGGTGGAAATAGTATCCATGAAGCAGGGGGTTTAGATTCAGAAATTAAGTTTAATGTCCTCATACTATGTCGTTTCATATCTGAGACAAGTTCACTTCCAGAGCGTCGGTTTTCTTATCTGCAAATAGGGATAATAATATCCTTTTTACTGCAAGGGAACAGATAGGAGATTTGGAATTGAAATAAGTCCATACCTTACATTATATGATGAACTCCTAGAAAATGTGAAGGTGAAATTGTGCCAGAAAAAATGGTAAAACCTCTCCACGAGAATAGTAGAGATTCTCTGTGAAGTTATTAAAACAGAGCTGTTTGGGATGGGCACTTTGGAATAATCTTACAATAATGGTCAGATTTCCTGGTAAGTGGTACCAAGTCCAAAAACCTGTCAAAGGGACAGATGGCATTCTTAGCACAAAAGAGGAAACCAATTAGAAGTTAAAATACAGAAAATGGGAACTTGTAAATGCTAACAAATTGTTTCAGCATGGAAGACTGCTCTATATTCCCTGACACTTGCTGCAGAGGGTTTCCGTCTGGCTCATCGGTGCTCACGGGACATTGGCTGTTAGAGTCTAAAGAAACCTACCAAATCCTTTTTTCTAACCTCCTTGATTTCAAAGCTAACCCGAATTGTCGGGCAGATGCTGACAATTGCACTTTGTCACTTACACAGTAACAGATTGTTTCTTTGCAGCTCAGAAATGAGCAATAAACACTAGGCTTTAAGAATCAATTTCCAAAAACTGTACTTGCATTCATTCAGTCTATCAGCAAATACATACATATAACTTCTGCTCTCAAGGTATATACAAACCAGTGGGGAGGACAGACAAAGATCCAGAGAGTCCAGTTAAACTTATTTCATGTTGTAATATATTGTACACACAGAAGATCCTTCACCTCCATCTGGGGGAGGGGGCCATGAATTCACAGACTGGGAAACATTTAAGCTACAGGATGAGATACTGGAGTTTGCCCACAATATTAGAGTAGATGAATTATATTAGGACGGATGAGGTTATGCAGTAGCAACAAACAAACCCTAAATCTCAGTGGCTTAATATAACAAAGGCTTCTGGGGTTTTGGTTTTCTCTCTTTACATAGCATCCTTATTAGAGAAGCAGACCCTCATGAAAAGAAAAAGAAGGCATGAAACAGATGAGTGCAGCTGTTCTACCCTTTGTTAAAACCTCTGATTGGATTAAGGTGACTCCCCATTCAGACAAAATGGTTTGGGAAAAAGAAACTAAAACATGGCTGTCCCCCAAAGATGCTACATAGGTTGAAGATACTGAAGTAAATCTAGAAAGAGAGATGTCCTGAAGAGAACTGTGTCCTTGGCTACAGCTCTTAGGAGTCAGATCACACAAGGGTGAAAACCCAGGCCTGCCTCCCAGCCCATACTCTTTTTGATCCTCTGAACCACCTGCCATGGCCTGTAACCTGTACCGTTTAGCACTACATAACCTCCTTAAGGGCTGGGGTGGAGGGCAGGGCACATTTATTAGAACTTTTTAATTTTTCATGAGGCATAGTTTTACCTGGCACAAAGGAAGTGCTCAATAAATGTTAGTGGAATGAGTGAATGAATTTCTCTGTTCTCCTGAAACGAGACTGTGCTCTCTATATGTGCAGAATGCCAGGACCAGCACCCCATAGAAGAGTGAGACTACAGACCTGTGGTTTCCAAATCTGGTTTTAGCATCAAAACTATTTAGTCAGTCAGTCAGTCAGTTAGTTAATTATGACTGTGCCTTGCAACATGCAGGATTTTAGTTCTCCAACCAGGATCGAACCCCCACCCTCTGCAGTGGAAGCTCAGAGTCTTAACCAGTGAACCACCTTAACCAATTTGGCTGTGGTTAAAGACCAATTTGGATCTTTCTTGTTGCATGGCCTTTCTCTAGTTGCATCAACCTGGGGCTACTCTGTGGTTGCTGTGTGATGGCTTCTTTTGTTGCAGAGCATGAACTCCAGACATGCAGGCTTCAGGAGTTGTGGTTCCCAGGCTGTAAAGCACAGTTGCAACAGCTGTGGCATATGGACTTGGGCTTAGTTCCTCTGTGGCATGTGGGATCTTCTCAGGTCAGGGAAGAACTTGTGATGAGTTCTCCTACATGAACTAGTGCTTCGTGTTTTGGCAGGTGGATTCTTTACTACTGAACCACCAAGGAAGTCCCCAAAACTATTTTTAAACAATTATTTTAAAAAATCAAATAACTTTTACACTAAGCCCAGATTTTTTTTGAAAATGAGACATAAATGGAATATGTCTGATTGATATGAAAATAGGGGACCCTGAACCCCACTTTCTCATTTCTGTTTTGGCCCTCTCCAAAGAACCTCTGGGCATCTTTAAGATTTTCAAACTCAGATTGAAAGTCAAGCATTTAGATAAATCAAAACTCACAAATAAGAAACCCTGGTACTCTCTCACCAAACCAGAAGAAGTTTCTGGCTTTCATCTCCTCCTGCTGTTGAAACTTGCAGTTATCTCCATTCTCCTGTGATGGGTTTAGAGGTAATGCATTTAGTTTTGTGAGGAAGGAATGAACTGTTCAGATATGAGTGTGAGGTGGGCAGTTCTCATGAGTGGAGGGCTGAGAGAAGCCACTGGCTCTAGGACACTCACAAAGGCTCACCCTGCAGGTTCCAGGGCTGGGACTCCTGCAGAGAACAGATTAAGTTAAGCAAGGCTCCCAGTGCTTCCTGAAGATGGGAACCCAAGCATGTGTCACCTTTTCTGCTGAGTCTGCTTAGGCTCCCAAGGAAGATTGTCTTTCTCTCTATCTGATGCTCATTTCTCACACTCCAAGGTTTTGGGAAGGTTGGGGAGAAGGAAAAACGGGCTTTGCCAGTTTGCTCCTCCTGTTTGGCTCACTGAAGACCCCCTACCCATCATACGGCCAGACAAGAGCCATAATCCCCTCTGTGAGTGGCCCAGAGAAAACCCGGGTCTTCTAGTCTCATCGCTGCTAATCAGAGCCAAGGAGAGCCAGACCCTAGGACATGGATGCTGTCCTAGAGCCAAGTGTGCCTGTTTTCTTCCCACAGCAGCTGGCCTAACTTCCACTGAGAAGACAGGGCTACACAGCCTGGCAAACTTTCCAAGCATCATCACTGAGTGCCAGATGGGGTCTCTGGTTCTCTTTGTCCTCATTCTGCTCCATTAAAACCCAAAGTCAATCTTAGATAATTCCAGGCTCTTCATTCACCTTTGAAAACAAGAGGTTGAATACAGGAGATTTTCACTGATTGAACCTGGGAGCGAATAAGGTCCCTTCTCCACCCTCACGGAGGCCCCAAGGACCCCAACTCCAAGCCAAGAAGAGCTCCTCTAGTCCAAGCCACTCCTCAGGCAGCTGGAGTGACAGCATCCTGAGAGGAATGAGCACACCTAGGTTGGGACTGAAGCCAGGATGCCAGCCCAGTGCAGGCTCCACTGTCCTGCATTCGGTGATTTTCAACAAGGGGCAAGCACTTCAGAGGTGCTCACCAAACACTGTGAACCGTTTGCAACTATGTTTAGACAAAAAAGAACCCAGCCCTTAAGCCAGAGGTCCCAAAACAGCATTCCACCGAAATTGAGGAAGTAGCCTCAGTTCTGCATGATCCATGAGGTCAGATACCAAGGGGTGCTCCTTTGTAGGTTCATCTGCTAGCTGAGGACCTTGATAAGTCAGCTCAGGGAGAAGTAGGTTTGTTAAGCAGTCCAGCACAACCCCTTTCCTTGCTCCCAACTTCTGGTCTCCCAGCTGCATGGACACTTCTTTGAACCTCAGTCTTCTCAGGCTTAAAATGGGGGTAATTAATCCCTCCATCCTTGCAGGATCGCTGTCATTGCCAACTGTGACATAAATGACAAAGCGCCACGTAACTGTAGAGATGATCAACAATATTACAAAAATAATCCCCACTCATTCAGAATTCCCTAATTATCTAGATTATTTCCCCACTTGCTGTCTGAATTTCTGCCATATTTTCAAGATGAAATAGTCGGATATTAACCTGAGTTTTTTCTGCTTTCATCCAACTCTTTAGAATCATGGACTCAAAACATCACATTTCACTGGCATTATTTCTAATGAAACCCTTCATTAAAAACCCATCAGAGTAATATATGGCTAAGAATAATGTATAACTTCTTTTCAAACCCATCAGAACCATACATGGCTCTAGTGATAGATGAAAAAGCAAGTTGTACAACAACATACAGCATGACTTCATTTTTGAAGGAAAAACATCATATGTTCTTATTCATGCATATTTGAAAGGTTGTATATCAAATTGTTTCATGGAATTGTTGGGGGTGGGATTTAAGGATTGAGGAGGTGGATGGTAAAGGAATTTTTATTTATTTATCTGCTTGAATTTTTAAAAGAAGTTGTCCGTATTTTATTTTATTTGTTTTTAATATTTATTTACAGATTATTTATTTATTTGGCTGCATTGGGTCTTAGTTGCAGCACATGGGAACTTTGTTGCAGCCTGTGGGATTCTCTCTAGCACATTTGTTTATAAAGTTGCCTCTCTATAGGTTCCCTGATGCAGTCTTCAAGATTGCACTAAAAGTCATGAACAGAAGTATTAAATTTGTAATCAATATACACTTATACATACAATTTGATTTTCAGTTCAGTTCACTCAGTCGTGTCCGACTCTTTGCGACCCCATGGACTGCAGCATACCAGGCTTCCCTGTCCATCAACAACTCCCAGAGAGCTTGCTCAAACTCATGTCCATCGAGTCGGTGATGCCATCCAACCATCTCATCCTCTGTCGTCCCCTTCTCCTCCTGCCTTCAATCTTTCCCAGCATTAGGATCTTTTCAAATGAGTCAATTCTTCACATTAGGTAGCCAAAGTATTGGAGTTTCAGCTTCAACATCAGTCCTTCCAATGAATATTCAGGACTGATTTCCTTTAGGATTGACTGGTTGGATCTCCTTGCTGTCCAAGAGACTCTCAAGAGCCTTCTCCAACACCCAGTTCAAAAGCATCAGTTCTTCGGCGCTCAACTTTCTTTATAGTCCAACTCTCACATCCATATATGACTACTGGAAAAACCATAACTTTGACTAGACAGACCTTTGTTTGGTCAATTTGATTTTAACATACTCAATATAGCATGTTATCTCTCTTCTTCCTGTGCTGACCCCCATCACCCTCAAGTGATGATGGCCTAGGTAGATCTTAGGGTGCACTGTCCTTTATGTAAATGACATCTGAATGAAACTGCAGCAACTTATAAATCTGTTCAGAACTCCTTCTGAAAGATTTCTCAAGTCCTGGAATTCTATAGACTTACACTACCACCATGGAACATGAAGTCAGCTGACGTGGGTTCGATCCCTGGGTTGAGAAAATCCTCTGGAGGAGGGCATGATAACCCACTCCAGTATTCTTGCTTGGAGAATCTCATGGACAGAGGAGCCTGGTGGGCTATAGTCCATGCGATCACAAAGAGTCAGATACGCTGAAGTGACTTAGCAAGCACAGACTCCCAAGAGCCTCACCCTGATATATCACTAGGGACCAACGGATAGCACCTAGTGAGTCTGTCTGTTTCCCCAGGACTCAGTTCTCAAAGGAATCTTCAGACTGGAAATGGAAGTTTTCCATGTTGCTCCAGAGAGTGAAACTTACAAGTGACGGGAGGCAGTGTCTGGGAATGGAATCCCCAGTCTTAACAATAGGAGAAAGAATTTGGTAACTAAAACTAGAATTTGGTAACTAGAACTGAAAATGGATGGGGCTGTCTTAGTAGTAAGTGCTGAGATGACTGTCACAGGATTCAGGCAGAGGTGAGTGAAGCATCAGACTCACTATAGAAGGAATTTTGGTGTAAAAATAAATTTTGTGATTCTTAATTATATACTTTGCATCTTTATTTATTAGTGGTAAGATTAACATGTGGCTTTAGGGGAAAACATCTTTAAAGTGATAAGCTCTGTGATCTAAATTCGCTGTGTATTTATAGTGTTGGGTTTGGAAACTGGTTAGTTTCTGAAAGCCTGGATTTTAAAGACCATCAATCAATTGTTTGGTCCTAATTAATTTTCCTTAAGAATGTCTGACAATGTTAACAGAAGCAGCAATTAAAATTGAATGGTGGTGTAATCACCATCTCAAATATTTAAACAATGTGGTTATATAATATCTATCAACACAGTGGAAAAAAATATTCTCAGGGAAATAGATGTGAACAGAAAAGAACTATTGCTTCAGGGTTTAGAAAATGTTATTTCTTCTCCTTATGCCTCCCAGATCTTCAAGGTACAAGACAAGACAAGCTCTTGCTGGCCCCTCATGCTGACTTCTGACAGCAGTAAGCCCCCACAGGCCCTACACCTTGGTAGTTGGAGCTAAAATATGCCTTCCAGTTGTCTGCTTCGATCATAATCAGACAAAAGATGTTCTGTGTTTCCCCTTCAAGTCAGTCTGTGTGGGCTCATTCTAATCAGCCAATGAGCCTGGGGCAGAAGTGTTGGTGTGAGGGGTTCTGATTCAGCCCAGGACAGATTTATTGAGGTCCTACTATATGCCAACTTAACCTTCCAGACTGCCATTTGCATCTTCACCTTATTTCCTAAAAAACTATACCTATCTATTCATCTATCTTGGAGAAGGAAATGCAACCCACTCCAGTATCCTTGCCTGGAAAATCTCATGGGCAGTGGAGCTTGGTGGGCTGCAGTCCATGGGGTCACAGAGTTGGGCACGACTGAGCGAATAATACTACTAATACTATCTATTCAATGCTTGCAGACACCTCTTCCTAGAAAGTCCAGAGATTCATCACATTTATGGTATCCCAAACTGAACTCAATGTCTTCCCTTCAAGCTACTCCTCCTGCCAAATTCTCTCTTCCAGTGATGTTCCTATCACCTGTTACCAGATCAGAAACCTGGCATTCAGGCTTCATTTATTTGTTTTTGGCTGTACTGGGTCTTTGTTGCTGCACACGGGCTTTCTTTAGTTGCTATGAGTGAGCGAGGGCTGCTCTTCGTGGCAGTGCTCTGGTTTCTCCTTGCGGTGGCTTCTCGTGTTGCAGAGCATAGGCTCTAGGCTGAGGACTCAGTAGGTTGAGGTACACAGGCTTAGCTGCCCTGCCGCATGTGGGATTCCAGTTCCCAGACCAGGGATCAAATCAGTATCCCCTGCATTGGCAGGCAAATTCTTAAGCACTGAACCACCTCGTGAGCCCTCATCTCCTCCTTTTGAGTTATCTGGCTTCTTTGCAGTGAGCTGATTTCATTATTTCTACCTCCATCCAGGGATTATAGAAGGCACCAGCATGTCCACACCCATTTTTCAAAGATGGAAACCCTTCCATTCCAGGTAGTAAAGAGCCTCAGAGCCACACTCCCCAAGCGTCCCTCTGTCCACTATAACAACTCCTCCCTCCAGAGCCTGCAGTCCTTCCCATGATCCAGCCAGCCAAGGGGTGAGGTCTGGCACAGTGGAAGGCTGGGGAGCCTTCAGGAACTTGCTCTGGTTTTGATTGTCTGGTAGCTGGATGGGACTAATCATTACTGTTTGACTACCCTGTTCACAGTCCTTGACTGTCTTATCAGTTACAGCACAGTAAATGTCATGCCTGGGGCCCCTACAAAGGCTTAAATTAATTTTTTTTTAATCAGAAGAAAAGGAATGAATATAATGACTGTTTAATGATGAATCATGCCTGGATTTACACTGATAATCACACAGCCACAAAGTTTAATTTTGCAGTATTTTTCATGGATGAACCCTACAAGCCAACCCAGAATGCAGTCCCATTCCCTTCTTCCTCATCCTTCTCTTATCTCCAGAACTCCAGATGATTTTTCCTCGGATCTTCCTTCATCCACTGCCTTCCTCTTTTTCTCCTCACTTGTGGACCACCTACTAGGTACCAGGGGCTTCCATTGCAGCTCAGTTGGTAAAGAATCTGCCTGCAGTGCAGAAGACCTGGGTTTGATCCCTGGGTCAGGAAGATCCCCTGGAGAAGGAAATGGCAACCCACACCAGTATCCTTGCCTGGAACAATCCCATGGACAGAGGAGCCTGGTGGGCTGCATTCCATGGCATCCCAAAGAGTCAGGCATGACTGAGAGACTATCACTTTCACTTTCAACTTTCCAGGTACCAGTTCTGAGCATCTGGAAATGAGCAAGCCACATTGCTGGCCCTCAGGTTGTTCACAGTCCAGAGACGATGAAGATAAAGAAACCACCAACTGGAGTACCATGTGGTAGATGGTCCAGCAGGAGACCCAGAGCTCAGAGAAGAGAGAGGCTTCTCCACTCAGGCGAGTTGAGACAGACCTGATGCTTGAGCTCCGGGTGTCCCTGAAGGATTTCACTCTTGCCTCAGAAAGGAGAGCACAGAACAAGGACCATCTGGGGGCTTGAACGCCTCTCCCAGCCGCTGCCAGGGTTCACACCCCTGGTCCCAGCGCCTGTCTACAATGGTTCTGTGGCAGACTAAGCTTTCAGAGTGTTGGCAAGGCTCTGCTTGTGGCTTATCAGCCTGGGCTGTGGACAGTGTTGGGTCTGGATGGAGTCCAGCACTACAATGGGTTATCGGTCTAGAGAACCACCACCACCCACCTTGGAGGAGGGGCTCCACGCCTCTGATGTAGGGCTGGTCTCCAAGGGGGAGTGGGGCAGGTGCAGCCAGCTGACCAGGGGAGCCAGCGGTGGTGGTGTGTTACTTGTCTGTGGGGCCAAGTCATCTACCTCGATCTTCGCTGCCCTCACCTCTTCCTGGGCAGTTCCTGCACTGGCATTTGGACCTTGCTCAGAGGGAAGGCCAGAATACAGGTAGCTGGCTAGGCATGATGGTGGCACTTCCTGAGGTCACCTTCCTGACCTGTCCCCCGTCCCCCAGGGCAGCCCCAAAGGCTAGTCCTACTCCGGGCCTTTTCTGTGCTTCCACACCTCTTGCCCACCCTTTCTCTAACTCTAAAGCCTCATTTGGCCATCAAAACCCTGGAAGCTCTACAGTGAAAATTCTATTTCACTCCTCCAGTTGGAACTTCTCCCTGTGTTCCCAAAATATATGGCAAACTTGTAAAGGGGTGTGACAGTCCTTAGAAGTTTTGGCAGGACTTGAAGTTCATTGCACGCATATGTCTTGCTCACTAGCTGCACCTCTTCGAGAGCCATGATCAAGCGTGATCTTCGAGCCCACAGAGACCAGCACAAACCCATCAGTGACCTATGTCTCAGCAAATGCTTGTAAATGACCCTCTCCCACTGGGACTCGGAAGTGCCATGACTCCTAGATTAAGCTACTTACCCCTCATAGGCTAGGTTCTGCCTGTATTTTGGCTGTTCTTCCTTAGAACAAACCAGAAGATCAGAAATATGACTGAACCACAGGTATCCAGGACAAGTGTGTCCTTCTCATAATATCCCATAATTTAATCAAAGGAAAGCTAGTTCAGAGGAGACCTTACAGGCTGTAGGGAAGAATAGCATGTCTCCATCAGAAGCAGGTGAGCAAGGAAGCTTGCTCTCCCCTCCACTGGATGTGCTAAGTCACTTCAGTCACATCTGACTCTATGAAATCCTATGGACTGTAGCCTGCCAGGCTCTTCTGTCCATGGGATTCTCCAGGCAAGAATACTGGAGTGGGTGGCCAAGCCCTCCTCCAGGGGATCTTGCCGACCCAGGGATCAAACTCACATCTCCTTTAGCTCTTGCATTGCAGGTGATTCTTTACCGCTGGGCCCCTGGGGGAAGCCCTCCCCCTCCATCATGGCCTGACAATGATGCCCCTCCCAAGATGCCCATCACTTTCCTGCTGGGAAATTTCTGTTCTCTGGAAGATCCATTTCAGACCTCAGCTCCTTTCTGCAGCCATCTTCAGTCTTCTGAGAAAGAATCTATTGTTGCTTCCTCAGGGGTCCCATGATACCACCCTCTCACCTCTGTTAAGCTGTTTGGCACATTTATTGAAATCAGCCCCTGGCCGATTTGGCTTTTTTCACTGAGCCAAATACTCACGGCGGTTAATTCTGGGAGCAATGATTTAAAAGGAGACAGATTACAAAATACCCAGAAGAGAGCAGAACAAAGGACTTGGAAATCTGTGCCCCATGAGGTAACCCACTGAGAGGTCAGCCTGGGAGACTCAGGGTTTAGCCTGTCTTCTCTGCAGTCATTATTAATAGCAATCACTCTCACTCCCAAAACTGTCCTGGTTTGGTCCATAAAATATTTATCTCGTCACCCTATTTGAGGAATAAGTAAAGAAAACAAAGGTGTTTGATTCGAGGGAGACTTGAGGAAGCACACTGCCGTCTTCAGATATCTGAAGAGCCCTCTTCAGGGTGGGCCAGGGTGCTCTGTGTAGCCCCAGGGGAGACCTGGGACCTGTAGTCCAGGAGGAGCCCATGTCAGCCTTCCCACTAACTTTTGGTTACTGTCAGGCACCAGGACTTGGCAGTGTTCCTGGACTCTATGAATCCCTTGATAAATATTTGTGGGAGGGAGGCAGGAGAGGGAATTTCCAGCAGGAGAGCTGACTGCATCGAGGGGCCGTGAGGCATCCCTCAGTGGGAGTGCCCATCAGAGGCTGAAAGGCCCTTTGTTAGGGAGGCAGGAAAGGTGTCATAGGCTGAATTGTGCCCCACCTTCTGCAGTAAAAAGGGTGTGTGGGTGCTCTGACCCGCAGAGTGTGACCTTACCTGGAGGCAGGGCTGTTGCTGATGTCACCAGAGTTAAAATGAGGTCATACTGGAGTAGAGGGGCTCCCCAAGCCAAAAAGACCAGAGTCCTTAGAAGAAAGAAGCCAGGTGAAGGCAGAGTCATGCGAGAACGGCACATGACTTCAAAGGCAAAGGTTGGAACCATGTGACTGCAAACCAAGGAATCCTCGAAATTACCAAGGAAGCACCAGAAGCTCAAAGAGACAGGACATCTTCTCCCCACCGCCTTCGGAGGGCGTGTGACCTTGTCACTGCATGATTTCAGAGTTCCGGACTCCAGAACCACCAGAGAATATGTTTCTGTTGTTTGAAGTCACGCTGTTTGAGGTGCTTCATGATAGCGGCCTCGGGAAACTAAGAAGGAACTGTGTGCTGAGAGAGAGGACAAGTGTGATCTGGAGTCCCCAGGGTCTCTCTCAGCGGGTCCAGGTGGTCCCTCCATCTCTGAGCCAGGCTGGCCATCATGGGTTGGCCTGATCTCACTCTGAGCCCCGCCGTGTGTCCACCTAGCTCTGGACGGGTGGTCCGCACCAGGGAGCAATCTCCTCTGGGCTGACCGCAGCGTCTGTGCCCTCACACCTCCTCTCTCTGTCCAGCTGCCCACAGGCGCCAAGATCTGTGATTCCTAAAAGGTCAGAACTTGAGGACGTTCAGAAGGCAATCAAATCCACCACCACTAGCAGCACACATTCTAGACCCCGCAAGGAGTGGGAGTGCCTGGACCCCTATCTCCTTCTCTCTTCACACACATCAAGTTTATCCCCACTGAGGGTTTTGCACTCAAGTCCGTTCCACCCTGATGTCTCCTCCTCTCATTCCTTTCTACTCCCGCCCCCGCCTCTGAACACGTATTTCTAGAGTGTCCTGTCTGACACTACACCTGGCCGCTCTCGATTCTCTGCCTTGTCCTCCTGTTCTGAGAACTCATTCGTAATAGCAGTTCTGTTCACGTGTGCTTGTTTCTTGACTGTCTCCCTGCTGGAATGTCACAGCACGCTGTTTCGGTGTAGTGAGGACTCAGTCAGCCCTCAATGGATGAAGAAATGAAGGAATGAAGTGACCGGGTGAGTCAGCCAGATGAAGAATGTTCCTGACAGAAGGAAGAGCATTGAAGATGCTCAGAGATAGGACTGCATAGTCAAGAAAAAGTTGGAGGGAAAAGGTGAGAGCGGGTCCTGGAGAGGAAAGCAGAGCCCCTGCAGGCCAGGTGCAGGCTCGTCCTCAGCCTGGGTCGGTGCCTGTTAAAGCACGGATTTGTACTTCTGTTTTCTGCATCTCGGAGATGACATACCCACCTCCACTGACACCTGAAGAACAAGGATTCAAGGAGACAGAATTCCTCTACTTCAGGCTCACTGCTGTATCAGCTGCCTCAAAATATTCTTTGAATAAGACAGGTAAATATAAACATACGACAATAGTCACACAATGATGCAGGAATAATTGTACATCTTTGAGAAGGAGAAGAGAGACATAAGATTTATTTCAACAGCAAGGGCCAGCTTCTCTATTGCTGCAATATCTTTTAATCTTCAGAACAATCTCTTTAATGCAAGACATACTCAGTCCATTTTACAGAGGGTAAAACTGAGGCCAGAAGGAGCTAAGCAACTCCCCCAAGGTCACTGAGCTAGTGACCAGGATTCACACCCAGCTCTTCTGCCTCCAAAGCCTGTCTTCCATGTACTAGAATACACTATCCCTCCCTCTCAGATTTCTGGCTGAGAGGCCGCAGAGGTGGGGGACAAAAACAGCAACGGATTTGAAGGAGGCCTTCACCTTGGTGCTTGAGGGTGATCCTGAGCAAGTCAGGTAGCTTTTCTGACTTCTTTTATCTGACTTCTTTTATCTAAAATGGGACTGGTGAATCCAGTCCTGCCAACTTTAGTAGCAGGAAAAATGTCTCTGAAAAAGCTTTGAGGACTAAGTGAATACATCTAGGATTTGACATCAAACTGTGCCCAAAACAAAGATGGTGTTTATTCCCTGCACTTCTTTGTTTGAGATCCTACAATGCAGGTGGCTCTGGGACCCTCCCTTCTGCCCCCATCCTATCCTATCCTTGGCATCATCCCAGTCCTAAAGGAAATCCCCTGAGGGCAGGGCTGGAAGACCTCAGGGCCAGTTCTGAGAAGATGGGAAACACACCAGCTGAGCACAGCTTTCCTGCTGAGAAAAAAAAAAAAAAAAAAAAACTGAGAGCAGAGGGCTCAGGGCCAAGAGGCAGCCCCTTCCTGGGCCCGGACTGCCTGTCCTGCCAATAGAGGTTCTGCCAGGGTCTGGGCTGCTGTGACAGTTCTAGAATGTTCTAGAGTTCTTGGAAGGTGCAGGACCTTCCTAAGAAGCCAATCCAGGTGTCCCAGTGTAGACAGGACAGATTGTGGAAGCAGGCACAGGCTGACAGAGAATGGCTGCCTCCCCTGCACCCTGTGGATTGCCTAGTGACTCAGTTATCTCTTCAACAGGTGTGTGTCAAGTTTTTTCACTTTGTTAGACTCCATGATAGATGGAAAACCCTTGAATATGAAAATTGAAGGCCCTTCTCCCTGGCTTGGTTCTACCACCGTCTTGATAGGGTAGCTCAACCTAGCTGAGCCTCTGTTTCCCCTTCTAGACAACTAGGGTAATTTTATCATCTTTCTACCTGCTGCAGCCGTTCTATGTAATGTCTGCACAGGGCCTGGCCCCAACTAGGCAGTGAAGGGCGGTCATTACCATTCATAATTACCACCCCATGGGCCACTTTGTAGGTACTCAATAGAAAGGTAAGGGATGAAAAATAAACTCCTAGTACTCCCTTCAGTTCCCTTTTGAATTCCACCCAGAGCCGGGGATGGGAAGAAATCCAGCAGATCCTGGTGGTTAGAAACGTGACATCCAAAAATGTCTGTTTTCAAGTCACATTTCTTTCTTTCCTGCAGCTGTCAGAGGCTAGAATTACTTTAGAAACTGTGGCCAGCCTTTTGGGAGGTGGGCTGTGCAGGAGAGAGATCTGCTCAGATGAAGAGAAGATAATACACCACACAAGAGGCCCCGGCCAGTGATGACGTCATTTGGCCTGGCAGCCTGAGTGAGGAGGAATTTCCCTTGTACCTGACAATAACATTTTTTTCAAAATAAAATATGTTGAGGTTGAGAAGTTTATCTTGGCGGAGCATTGTACCATTAGCTCAAGATTAAATGCATCCTGTCCAAATTCTTTTGCTACTTGTAAGGGGCCTCAGGCCCTCAGCCTCCAGATGTTGATTCCACGGAGACCTCAGGGAAGGAAGCTAATTGTTCTTTGCATTAGAAGTGTCCAAAGCGGCCTGGGGTGGCTGTCCCCACATACTCCCCAGAACCCCCTTGGGGACCCAAGCCCTCCTGCTCCCAGCTACTGGCAGTGTTGCCTACTGATAGCTCCCAGCTGAGTCCCTCCTGGACATGACCCTTGGCTGAAGGCCATTGCTACTTGAAAAGTTATGGCCCCCGTCCCACGAGGCAGCTCAATCCGATTTGTTGATATAGAGGTACGAACCCACCAGCCCCCTGCTTCAACCTGGGACAAGTCCGAAGAGCCACCCTAGTTCAGATCACCCTGTGAAACTGGCTGAGCTTTGTTACAAAGATACCAGAGTTCAGCTCCTTCTGGCTAACTGTACTTCCTTCACTGCCCTTCAGGGGTTGATTCTGAGAGCTGTCCCCAACGTATTTACCGTACTCATGTCTCCTGCTCAGAGATTCTGCTGCCAGGATTGGTTTGAGGAAGCCGAGCGACTCTCCTTGAGACTTTGGAGTTCAGTCACTCACTGGCCACTTGGCCAAGAGGACCCCATCACTTGCGGTGGAGCCCTGATTGCCCCAAGGTATGCTGTGAACTTTGTTAAGAGTTTCGTAATGAACTTGGATGGAATACTGTATCCATGGAAAGGAATACACTGGTGTGTGCGTGCTAAGTCACCTCAGTCTTGTCTGACTCTTTGTGACACCATGGACTGTAGCCCACCAGACTCGTCTGTCCATGGGATTCTCCAGGCAAGAATACTGGAGGGGATTGCCATGCCCTCCTCCAGGGGATCTTCCTGATCCAGGGAGCGAAGCCTCATCTCTTATGTCTCCTGCATTGGCAGGCAGGTTCTTTATCACTAGTGCCGCCTGGAAAGCCCACACGGGTGGGGACAGTATCTCAGATATTTGAGAGTCTGACAGAAAGGGGGAACAATGGAGCAGGGAGGCTGTTACTGAGAATGACTGATGTGTTTGAGAATGATGTGGGAGGCTGTGGACGAGTGATCAAAAAGGTCAAGTGTGAAAGCCAGAGGACCTTTCTGATAGCATGTAAGGAGATCACCTGGAACCTGAAGGCAGAAGAAGCTGAGCGGCAAGTCTGGGACTTAATTATCAGGGTAGTGGAGCTCCAGAGATGGCTGAATCCTCAAGCCTGGCAAGTCTGCTATGCTAAGGTCAGAGTTCTTGTTCAAAGTAACTTGAGGCTGAAACACAGTTCAGTTCTTGCCTCTGACCAGTCCTGCTGCCTTCACTTTTCACACGAGTTGTTCCCAAGAGCCCTCCGCAACAATGGTCCTAGACTTTAATCTCACTTTCAGAGTCAGCTCCCAGGGAGCCCAATAAGGAGTGTTCAGATCCCTGCTGGTGGGGTTCACCGTGCTATTTGGAGTTAGATGAGTTTTCTCCACCTTCATCTTATGGTCTTTGCCCTTCCTCTTCTCTGTACCTGAAACACTCCGCTCCTCGATCTTTCTACACCTTATCCTTCAGGGCTCAGCCCAAACCTTGATTCCTCAGAGGTCTTCCCTGCCCATTTACTCTAAGACCCCCACCCCACGCTCACCCAGTTATAATTGCTTCACCGTGTTTCATTTGTGTCACAGCCCTAGTAAATATCTGCAACTGCTCTGTTCATTTATTTATTCTAGATCTCCCACTAGAATGTAAGTTCCATGAAGACCCAGACAGCAGTGTCATGCCTGGGTGCCATATAAATACTTTCGGAAGAAAAACAAAAAGTGATGAAGGAAGGCTGGAAGGGAGACAGGGGCGAGGAAGGATGGAGGCATCTGCTTTCTAACCTTGACTTTGGGAACTTGGAAAGATTCTTTGACCTCTCTCAGCTTTTGATTCCTTTTCTATCAAAAAGGGGATATAAATTATTGTTTGGAATTCAGTGAGATCATTAGTGCAAAGGACCCACTTTTCTAGTTTTTTCCCCTGGAAACTTTAGGAAGTTCTCTTTAAAATAGCACTCAGCCTCTTCTACTTCCCTTCCCACTCACATTGTCCCCCTTTAACCTCTCACTTTGCCTCTAAAGGACGGAGGTCTGGACATTGGCGTTTCCAAGTGGGAGATGCTGTTGAGGTTAGGTTGTAGGCATGGGAAGGCGGCCCGTTAGTGAAGGCAGGATTCTTTTCGAATCTTCGATGGTGTGTGTGTGTGTGACAGTGGTGGTGATGGGGTGTAGTTGGTGGTAATGTGTAATATTTTTGGTGGTGGTGTGTGTTGGTGATCGTGTTACTGCTGGTAGTGCTGTATGTGAGGGTTGTATGTGGTGTGTGTGCTAGTGGTGTGTGTGTGTGGTGGGACGTGTGTGTGTTGATGTAATGGGGTATGTTTGGTGGTGGATGTGATGAGTGTGTGCTGGTGGTGTGTATGTTGGCAGTGTGTGTGTGGTGGGGTATGTGTGAGGTGTGTGTGGTGAGGTGGGTGTGTGTGGTGGGACATGTGTGTGTTGGTATGATGGGGTGTGTGTGGTGGGGTGGGTGTGTGTGTGTGGTGGGATGTGTGTGGTGGGGTGTGTGTGTGCTGTTGGTGGTGTGTGTGTGTGTGGTGGGGTGTGTTTGAGTGTGTGTGGTGGGATGTGTGTGGTGAGGGTGTGTGTGTGCTGGTAGTGGTGTGTGTAAGAGTGTGTGTGGTGGGGTGTGTGTGAGTGTGTGTGGTGGTGTGTGTGTGTGTGTGTGGTGGGGTGTGTGTGAGTGTGTGTGGTGGGATGGGTGTGTGTGTGGTGGGGTGTGAGTATTTGCTGGTGGTGGGGTGTGTGTGTGTGGTGGGATGTGTGTGGTGGGGGGGGGTGTGAGTGTGTGTGGTGGGATGTTTGTGGTGGGGTGTGTGTGGTGGGGTGGGGGGGTGTGTGTGTGTGGTGTTGCTGGTAGGCTGTGTGCATATGAAGTGTGTGAGGGTGCCTCAGAGGTCTAACCCTCACAGTAGTCAACAGCGAGCGTCAGGCTCTCAGGAAGCCCGGCTTCCATCCTGGAACGATCCCATGGTGAATTCCCCGGGAAGGCTGCTCCTGGGCACTGCTAATCAGGAGCATTGCCAGCTGCTCTGATTCTGGGATTTTCCATCTCGATTTCTACTTTCTTTTCAAAGTTTTTTTCTTTACCTTATTGAGCATTGTAAACAGGATGGGCTTTTTGTTCACTTGCATTTATTGACTCACTTATTTTATTCTTTTATGATAGTAATAAATAGACTTGGGAAAACTCTGGGCAAGTATAAACAAGCTGAAAAAATAAAGAGTCAAACCCACTGTATTCACAGTTATTGATATTCTCCCAACATTCTTTCCATACACTGTCTTAAATTTTATTTGGTCACAGAGAGATCTTTATATACAGCTTTAAAAGACAGAGAATAGTGGATTTTGATAACAATCAGCAGTCTACTGCCTCAGTCTTCTTCCTTACCCTGATTCCTACTCCACAGAGGTAACTATTTTTATTTTCCCCAGCTTAAGTCTCTGCTATTTACCCCCACCTGTCTACAAAAAATGGTTATATTACTATTTTTTCCCAGCTTTATTGATATATAACTGGCATATAACATTGTGTAAGTTTTAAGTTGTAAAATGTGATGATTTGACCAGGTATATATTGCAAAATAGTGACCACAAGTAAGCTAGTTAACACCTTCGTCATTTCACCAAATTATATTCTTTGTTGATGCTTTTAGATTTTTGTCTTTTAACTTCTTGGCAGGGGAGTTGCGATTCTAGCCCTCTTACACACTCTCTCCCCAACCACTCAGCTACACACCAATTCCTACTCCTCTTCTTCCATTTCTCCCAATACCATATATGAATTCAGCTAAATAAATAATCTTGAACTTCCTTGTTTATGCCACTTTAAATATGTTTGGGACACCGATACTTTCTGTACCATCATTACATTTCCCATGATGTATACCTTTTCTCAATTCTTTGGAATTAATAATGGCCTCATTTTGTTTCCTCAGCTTTCTATGCATCCATCTCTAACTCACTCCAAACTCTCCAATAGAACAGAATTTCCTTAGTATTCATTCAATACTTGGTGCATTCAAACACACCAAGTAAGCTCTGTCCTTAATTTTTGCTCCTTGGAAACATCCTTCCTGGGGCTTTCCATCTTCTTGCTCCAATCTGGATTGACAGTTCTCTCATGGCATGTGTCCTGTGCCTTCTCTTACCAATTCCTTGGGCTTTCCCATCCCTTGTGTTGGCTCTGCAAAGTCCGATATACCCTGTATTTATTTTAAGGGCTTTAAAATTTTTTAACAGCTTTATTGAGGAGTAATTAACAAACAGTAAACTTCACATTAAAATGTACAACTTGAAACATGTTGACCTATGTATGCATTTACAAAACAATCACCACAGTTGAGATGATGAAAATATCATATATCCATCATCCCCTAAAATGTCCTTGTGTCTCTTTGTAATCTCTGTCTTCTGTCCTTACCCCATCCACCTGCAACCACTGATCTGCTTTCTGTCCTATAGAGTGGTTGGCACTTTTTAGAATTTTATACAAATGGCTTTATCTAGTATGCACATGTTTTTGTCTGACTTCATTTGCTCAACATAGTTATTTTGAGATTTATCTATAAATGTATGATCGATACATTTATAGATGTATCAATAGTTCATTACTTTTGTTTGCTAAGTAGTATCTCACTATATAATTGTTCCACAATTGTTCATCCATTTTCCTATTGAGAACATTTAGATTATTTCTGTTCTTTGGTTATCAAAGAGAAAACTCTTACAAACGTTCATGTTGACATGTACAGACCTGTGCTTTCATTTCTCTTGGGTAAAGAACTTGGAGAGGAATGACCGGGTCATACAGAGATAGGTTCTTGTTGTTTAGTAAACTGCCAAACTGTTTTCTAAAATGTTGGCACCACATTGCCTTCCCATCAGCTGTGTATAACAGCTTCAATTGCTCCACATTCTGGCCAGTACATAGTAGAATCAGTCTTTTCAACTATAGACATTCTATAGGATGTTTAGTAGCATCTCACTGTGGTTTTAATTTCTTGTAGTCAAGCTAGAGTTGGGTCTTTTTTTAACTCACTCTGACAATACCTGTCTTTAATTGATACATTTAGACCATTGATATTCAGAGTGATTAATGATATGGATGGATTAAAATCCTGGATATATAACACCAGTACAGCTGGAACCATACTTAATGGTATATTCTATTTGTTACCTTTCTTTTTTCCTTTTTTTTTTGTTTGGTCTTCCATTATTTTTCTGCCTCCTGGGGTTAAAAAAAGCATTTTATGTGATTGCATGTTCTCTTCTTATATAGGATATCAGTTATACTTTCTTTTTGTACTTAAGTCATTGCCCTAGAAATTGCAATATACCTTTACAATTAATCCAAATTTACTTTCAAATAACACTAGCCCACTTCATGTGTAGTGTGATACTTTATAATAACCAAATAATCTTAATTCTTGTCTCCAGTCCTTGTATCATTATATATAAATGTATATATGATTGATATGTGATTTATATACAAATGATTTATATAAATATATAAATGATTTTTATATAAATCATTCCATTTATATATAAGCAAGCATCCATATATATATATACACATAAGCATATATAATCAAATATTGTTGCTATTATTGTTATGAATAACCTGTTATCTGTTAAGTCAATCAATAATAAGAAAAAATAACATTTTTATTTTACCTTCACTCATTACTTCTTTGGTGAGACCATTTCTCTATGTAGATCGGAGTTTTAATCTTTTTTATTTTCATACCAGTTTTAGAATCTGCATGTCAATTCCTATAGGAAAAAACCTTGCTGAGATTATTATTGGAAGTGTGTTGAGTCTGGAGAGATTTAGTGAGCGACTTCACTTTCACTTTTCACTTTCATGCATTGGAGAAGGAAATGGCAACCCACTCCAGTGTTCTTGCCTGGAGAATCCCAGGGACAGGGAAGCCTGGTGGGCTGCCGTCTATGGGGTCGCACAGAGTCGGACACAACTGAAGTGACTTAGCAGCAGCCGCAGCAGCAGCAGCAGTGAAAGATTTAGTAGAGATTCTTAAGATGTCTCTTAAGAGTATAAAGTCATTGGATCCATGAACCTGTGCCTCTCCACTCATTTAGGTCTTCCTATCAGCAAGGTTTTGTATTTTAAATTTAAAAGTCTTGCATATCTTTTGTCAGATTTGTCCTTAAGTAGTTAATGTTTCCAGTGCTACTATAAATTATGTTTTTCAACTTTAGTTTCTGATTCTTCGTTGCCTGTCTATAGAAATACAATTGACTTTTGTATATTGATCTTGTGTCCTGAGACTTTGCTAGTCTCCTTTAGTAGTTCTAGAAGCTTTTTTGTGTATTCAAAAGAATTTTCTTTGTAGACCATCATGTCATCCATAAATGGAGAGAGTTTTACTTTTTCAGTCCAGATGCCCTTCAATTCTTTTTCTTGCCTTTATGGAGTAGCTCCCACCTCCAGTGCAATGTTACATAGAAAGGATTAGAGAAGGCATCATTGCCTTGAACCTCATCTTAGGAAGAAAGCATTTGGTCTCTGTGCAAAGTTAATTTTAGGAGTTTTGTAGATGCTACTTATCGGATTGAAGAAGTTTCCCTCTATCTCTAGTTGGCTGAGAGTTCTTATCAGTAATAGATTTTAGGTTTTGCAAATGCTTTACCCCTCATCTATTAGAGGTAATCATATGTGTTTTCTTGGTCTCATTTTGGACTTAGTCTGTTAATAGGGTTAATTATGTTACTGGATTTTCCAATATAAAGCCAACTTTGCCTTTCTGGGATAAACAGCACTGAGTCTTGATGTATTATTTTTCTTTATATATTGTTGAGTTCAATTTGCTAAAATTTTATTAACAATTGTTGCACTTATGCTCATGAGGAATATTGGTCTAGTTTACTTGTAATACCTTTATCTGGTTTGGATATCAGTATAATACTAGTCTCATAGAATCTGTTGAGAAATACTATTTCCTTTTCAGCATAGAATCAGAATAGTTTCTTCCTTAAATGTTTATTAGATTTCACCATTAAAGCCACCTGGGCCTGGAATTTCCTTTGTGGTAAAGTTTTTTATTTATTTAAAAGACATAAGGTTATTCAGGTTATCTATTTCTTCTCAAGGAAACTTTGGTAATTTGTCTTTCTAGGAATTTGTTCATTCATCAATTTGTCAAATTTATTGTCTAGAGTTGTTCGTAATATTTATTATCCCTTTCATAACTAGAGAATGTGAAATGATTTTCTCACTCATTGCTGAAATTGGCTCTTTCTGGTTTTATCTATTTTTTCAATCTGACTTGAAGTTTATCAGTTTAATTGATCTTAAAGAGGCAGCAATTGATTTCACTGATTTTTTCTGATTGTTTATATATTTTCTCTTTTATTGATTACCTTTTCTGTTCCTTTCTTCTACTTTCCTTGTTTCATTTGCTCTTTTCTTTTGAACTTCTTATGGTATAAAATTAGGTCCTTGAGACATTTCTTCTGTTTTCTGATACAGTCATTTAGCGCTGCAGATTTCCAAATAGTATCTTGGATGGTATGTTGTGTTTTCATTTCTTTTTAGTGGAAAATATTTTTAGGCTTGCCTTGAGATTTTTTCTTTGAACCACAAATAATTCAGACTTGTGTTATTTAGGATTCAAATATTTTGGAGTTTTTAGATCTCTTCCTACTATTGATTTCTAAGTTTATTTCACTGTGGTCAAAGAACATACTTTGGAAGACTTGAATCCTTTTCAATTTATAGAGTTGCTTATCTTAGCGCCTAAGCTATATAGTCTCTTGGTAAATGTTTTGTGTGTCCTTGAGAAGAATGCATATTATGCTATTGGTAGTAATCTATAAATGTCTATTAAGTAGGTTGATAATGTTATTCAAGCCCTCTGTAGTCTCACTGGTCTTATGTTTTCTTGTTTTATAGTTTTGAGAGAGGGTTGTTGAAATCTTAGACTACAATTGTGGATTTGTCTGTTTCTCCTTGCAGTTTTATTAATTTTTGTTTCATTTATTTTAAAGTTCAGTTATTAAGGATATGATGTTTAAGATATTGTGTCTTTTTGATGCATTGACCTGCTTTATCCCTGATAATGTTCTTTTCTTGAAATAGCTTAATATAGCCATTCTAGCTCTCTTTGGATCACGTTAGCATGTCATATTTACCTCCTTCTTTTTGCTTTTAACCTATTTGTATCTATATATTTAGGGCTGGTTTCTTGTAAGCAGCATATAATTTGGTCTTGCTCCCCCCCCCCTTTTTAGATTGTGGCAAAATATGCATAGGATAAAATTTATCATTTTAGCCATTTTTTCTCCATTATGTAAGTAGCTTTTTCTTTCTTTTTTGTTGAAATTTAGTTGATTTACAATATTGTATTAATTTCAGGTATACAGCAAAGTGATTCAGTTATACATATATATGTATACATATATGTATACATATATATATACATTTTTATTCATTCCCATTAATGTTTATTGTAAGATTTTGAATATAGTTTTCTGTGCTATACAGTAATCTTTGCTCTTTATCTTACCATTTTAACCATTTTAAAGTGTACAGTTCAGTGGCATCAAGTACATTTCCAATGTTGTGCAATTGTCACTGCTGTCCATTTCCAGAACTTATTCATCATTCCAAATGGAAATTCTGGACTCATTTAAACCATAAGTCCCATCCCCAGTCACTGGTAACTCCTATTCTACTTTTTGCTCCTATCAACCTGTCTACTCTAGGTACTTTGTATAACTGGAATCTCACAATTTTTTTTCCTTTTGTGTCTAACTTCTTTCATTTAGCATATCTTCAAGGTTTATCCATGCTGTGGTGTATATCAGAATTTCGTTCCTTTTAAAGGCTGAATAATATTTTATTGAGTGTATATACCTAATTTTGTTAATCCATTCATCCATCAGTGAACATCTGGGTTGTTTCTATCTTTTGGCTATTGTGAACAATGCTGTGAGGAACATTGGTATATAAGAATTTGAGTCCCTGCCCTCAGTTCTTTCAGGCATATACCTAGGAATGGAATTGCTGATTAATAGTAATTCTACTTTTACCTATTTGAGAAACCACCATACTATTTTCACAATGGTTATACCATTTTATATTCCCACTCAGCAATGCGCCCGAGTTCTAATGTCCTGTTATTCTTGCCAACACTTGTTATTTTCTATTTGTTGTTGTTTTGTTTTTTAAATAATAGCCACCCTAAAAGATGTGAAGTGCTGGGTCTAATTTTTTTTTTAATTTTTTGACCATCCCAAGTGGCATGCAGGTTCTTCATTCCCCAACCAGGGATTGAACCCATGTTCCCTGCAGTGGAGGCATGGGATCTTAACCACTGGACTGCCAGGGAAGTCCTGGGTCTTGTTTTTTTTAATCCAAACTAACAATATGTTTTGTTTTTTAATTAGAATCTGTGTGTGTGTTCTACCACTGTGTAACAAATTGTGTCCAAACTCAACAGCTTAAAGCACCAAACATTTTCTGTCTTGCCAGATTCTGAGGGTCAGAAAGCCTCAGGTAGCTTAGCTGGGCAGTTTTGACTCAGCATCTCTCAGCGGGCAGCAGCAAAAGCTGCTAAAGCAAAAGTCCCTGAAGACTGAGACTGAAGACTTCACTTTCAAGCTCACTCAGGAGGCTGACTGCAGGAGGCTGCAGTTTGTCAGCATGTAGACTCTACTGTAGGACAGCCCATATCATAGTCTTCCCCATAGGGAAGGCTTATGTTCAATGGAAAAGGCTTACGATGGGAATAGCGGAAGTTGTGTCTCAATGGTAGCCATCATGGAGATGGTCTAAACATCTCAAGGTTCACTTCAGTTCAGTTCCGTTGCTCAGTTGTGTCCAACTCTTTGCGACCCCATGGACTGAAGCACTGCAGGCCTCCCTGTCCATCACCAACTCCTAGAGTTTACTCAAACTCATGTCCATCAAGTCAGTGATGCCATCCAACCATCTCATCTTCTGTCGACCCCTTCTCCTCCCACCTTCAATCTTTCCCAGCATCAGGGTCTTTTCAAATGGGTCAGCTCTTCCCATCAGGTGGCCAAAGTACAGGAGTTTCAGCTTCAGCATCAGTCCTTCCAATGAACATTCAGGACTGGTTTCCTTTAGGATGAACTGGTTAGATCTCCTTGCAGTCTAAGGGAATCTCAAGAGTCTTCTCCAACACCACAGTTCAAAAGCATCAATTCTGCGCTCAGGTTTCTTTATAGTCCATCTCTCATACCCATACATGACTACTGGAAAAACCATAGCTTTGACTAGATGGACCTTTGTTGGCAAAGTAATGTCTCTGCTTTCTAATATGCTCTGTAGGTTGGTCATAACTTTTCTTCCAAGGAGCAAGCGTCTTTTAATTTCATGGCTGCATCCACCATCTGCAGTGATTTTGGAGACCAAAAAAATAAAGTCTGACACTGTTTCCACTGTTCCCCCATCTATTTGCCATGAAGTGATGGGACCAGATGCCATAATCTTAGTTTTTTGAATGTTGAATTTTAAGCCAACTTTTTCACTCTCCTCTTTCACTTTCATCAAGAGGCTCTTTAGTTCTTCTTCACTTTCAGCCATAAGAGTGGTGTCATCTGTATATCTGAGATTATTGGTATTTCTCCCGGCAATCTTGATTCCAGCTTGTGCTTCATCCAGCCCAGCATTTCTCATGATGCATTCTGCATATAAGTTAAATAAGCAGGGTGACAATATACAGCCTTGACATACTCCTTTTGCTATTTGGAACCAGTCTTTTGTTCCATGTCCAGTTCTAACTGTTGCTTCCTGACTTGCATACAGGTTTCTCAAGAGGCAGGTCCGGTGGTCTGATGTTCCCATCTCTTTCAGAATTTTCCACAGTTTATTGTGACCCACACAGTCAAAGGCTTTGGCATAGTCAATAAAGCAGAAATAGATGTTTTTCTGGAACTCTCTTGCTTTTGTGATGATCCAGTGGATGTTGGCAATTTTATCTCTGGTTCCTCTGCTTTTTCTAAACCCTGCTTGAACATCTGGAAGTTCATGGTTCATGTACTGTTGAAGCCTGACTTGGAGAATTTTGAACATTACTAGCATGTGAGATGAGTGCAATTGTGCAGTAGTTTGAACATTCTTTGGCATTGCCTTTCTTTGGGATTGGAATGAAAACTGACCTTTTCCAATCCTGTGGCCACTGCTGAGTTTTCCAAATTTGCTGGCCTATTGAGTGCAGCATTTTCACAGCATCATCTTTCAAAATATGAAATAGCTCAACTGGAATTCCATCACCTCCACTAGCTTTGTTTGTAGTGATGCTTCCTAAGGCCCACTTGACTTCATATTCCAGGATGTCTGGCTCTAGGTGAATGATAATACCATTGTGATTATCTGGGTCATGAAGTTCTTTTTGGTATAGTTCTTCTATGTGTGCTTGCCACCTCTTCTTAATATCTTCTGCTTCTGTTAGGTCCATACCATTTCTGTCCATTATTGTGCCCATCTCTGCATGAAATATTCCCTTGGTATCTAATTTTCTTGAAGAGATCTCTAGTCTTTCCCATTCTACTGTTTTCCTCTATTTTTTTGCATTGATCACTGAGGAAGGCTTTCTTATCTCACCTTGCTATTCTTTGGAATTCTGTATTAGACCATTTCTGTTTAATGCAATTATTCATGGTCTTTGGGTTCAAATCTGTAGTCTTACTGTTTATTTTCTGTTTCTTCCATGTGTTCTTTGTTCTACATTACCCCCTTTTCTGCATTCTTCTGAATTCAGTTTTTGTTTTTTTTAGAATTCTATTTTAATCCCTTTGTTGATTTATTAGCTACAATTCTTTGTTATGTTACTTTAGTGGTTGCTTTAGAGTCTATAGTATACATCTTTAAGTTTCTACAGCTACCGTCAAGTCAGTCAGTCACTTCAGTCGCTCAGTCATGTCCGACCCTTTGCGACCCCATGAATCGCAGCACGCCAGGCCTCCCTGTCCATCACCATCTCCAGGAGTTGACTCAAACTCACGTCCATCGAGTCAGTGATGCCATCTAGCCATCTCATCCTCTGTCGTCCCCTTTTCCTCCTGCGCCCAATCCCTCCCAGCATCAGAGTCTTTTCCAATGAGTCAACTCTTCACATGAGGTGGCCAAAGTACTGGAGTTTCAGCTTTACCATCATTCCTTCCAAAGAAATCCCAGGGCTGATCTCCTTCAGGATGGACTGGTTGGATCTCTTTGTAGTCCAAGGGACTCGCAAGAGTCTTCTCCAACACCACAGTTCAAAAGCATCAATTCTTTGGTGCTCAGCTTTCTTCACAGTCCAACTCTCATATTCATACATGACCACTGGAAAAACCATAGCCTTGACTAGATGGACCTTTGCTGTCAAATTAATGTCTGCTGTTGAATATGCTATCTAGGTTGATCATAACTTTTCTTCCAGGGAGTAAGCATCTTTTAATTTCATGGCTGCAATCACCAACTGCAGTGATTTTGGAGCCCAAAAAAATAAAGTCTGACAATATTTCTTCTGTTTCCCCATCTATTTCCCATGAAGTGATGAGACCAGATGCCATGATCTTCGTTTTCTGAATGTTGAGCTTTAAGCCAACTTTTTCACTCTCATCTTTCACTTTCATCAAGAGGCTTTGTAGATCCTCTTCACTTTCTGCCATAATGGTGGTGTCAAGTAATATTATACTATTTCATATATAAGACACTTACAACAATATAGTTTAGGGAGTAAGCTTTCAGCATTTTGCCAAAATGGATGTCTGGGATATAGTAGGGTACCTGGAGGTCTAACTGCCTTGTATGAAGACTTTGGGCTAATTCTCAAGGTTTTAGCCTCATTCTGAATCCTCTCCTTTAGAGAAGTCTAGGGACCCAGTTGAACTTTTCCATAGTTCTAGGGTTCATATCTGTTTCTTTCTAGTCTACTGAAGACAGGTTAGATTCCCTTCTCACCCTTTTCAGTTGGATACCATTAATTCGTTTTTATGCTTTTAGAACTTTGTCAACATCTCTTGCTTGCTACTGTCTCCTCTCTAGTTCACTTAACCTACTGGAGAAAGTTAAATGATCCATCTCTCTGCCAAGTTAGTTATTACAAGTCCATCTGTTTTCCAGCTTCTGTAATTCTGTTTGCTGTCACCTCCTCTCCTCTCCTCTCCTCTCCCCTTGTCCTTGTGGCCCATGCCTTTTGCATTCCTTTACTATCACTTTAGTGGGATTCCAGGAGGCAGTGGAGATAACGTGTATCCACAGGGCATTCACTGGAAGGAGAAGTCAGGGGTCCAGGCCACCAAACATCCGATTGTGGAAAACAGTGGTGATTGGACAGATCAGAATCCACTCCCTGCTTGCCAGGGCTTGCTGACCTCCACTGACCTGTCAGGATTCATTCCAGGAGGAGCAAGGGACTGCAGACATCCCACTGAAACACTGGATTGTATGTCACCTTAGACCCAGCTGTAGGGATTCCTTCAGTTTATTCCAGATGCCTGAATTGGCAGCTCCTTCATGCCAGTCCAGGCCAGCTGACTCTGAGCCCTTGCTCTACATCAATTTGATTTTCCTTAGGTCGAGAGAGATCAGAGAAGCCACTTTACCTGATACCTGTCCTTCTTTTGAGATGTTACGGTGATTTCTCTCCTTGAGCTGCTCAAAGCCCAGGGGCCAAAGCCTCTGCATCCTGCCCGCATTAACAGAGGTTTGATATTAAGATTGATGGGGGCGGAACTACTGGCTAATCTAGGTTTTCTGGTGGTGACTCTAGGTGAACAATGGTCCTTTGATCTTCGGAAGCAGGCCATACAGTCCTGCCTGCTCAGGGCCTGGCACAGGCTGTGGAGGTCAGTCAGAGGCCCTAGAGAATCTAGTTCTCTGGCTGCAGGTTGGAGTGATTTGCATTTCAAAGGCTCCAGATAAACTGCAAAGAAGTACATTGGGGAAAGATTACTTCTAATTCCTAAAGACATTGAAAGGCTTGGTCATCGCTGACCAGCTAACTGAAGTCTGTCCAAGAGTGAGTTTTCAAGTGAAAGAAAGATGCAGTCAAGCCCAGGGATGATGTCAGAGACATAGGGAAGGGTGGAAGCAAGGGGGAGGAAAGCACTGAAAGCTACAGTCAGCAAGAAGGACATTGATAGCAGTTCACCTTCATTTCTCTCCGTTTCCTTAATTTCCTATGTAAGAGCAGGAAGGACCTTTCAGAACTATCTGGCTGACCACCAGTTTCATGAGTGAAGGGATTTAGGCCCAGAAAGCCAGATATATTGTTTATCACCCAAATGGGTAAGGGGTGAGTCGGGATTAGAAGCCTCGCATCCAGTCTCCCAGTCCTGTATCCTTTCCTCAAACAGGCTTGGCCAGTGTTGGCCTGGAACCTGTTGATTTGAGACATAGAGGAAGTGGACTATGGGGAAGAAACCTAGAACTGTATGATTGTCCCTTCAATTTCTCTCTTTGTGTTTACTTTGGAAGTTTTAGGACTTTCACAGTGACTGTGATTGCAATACATATCAACAGCCTTAACACTGTATATCTTTCTTCTTTTAAAATTTTTTGTTTTGTGTTAGGGTAAAGCCAATTAACAATGTTGTGATAGCTTTGGGTGGACGACAAAGGGGCTCAGTCATACATATACATGTGTCCATTCTCCCCCAAACTCTCCTGTGGTCTAGGCTGCCATATAATGTTGAGTAGAGTTCTATGTGCCACACAGTAGGTCCTTGTTGGTTATCCACTTTAATATAGCAGTGTGTACATGTCCATCCCAAACTCTCCAACTATCCCTTTCCCCACCCTTGTCCCACAGCAACTATAAGTTCGTTCTCTAATTCTATGAGTCTCTTTCTGCTTTGTAAGTTCATTTGTATTATTTCTCTTTAGATTTCACATATAAGGAATGCCATACAATATTTCTCCTTCTGTGTCGGACTTACTTCACTTGGTATGATAATCTCTAGGACCCTCCATGGTGCTCTAAATGACATTATTTCATTCTTTTTATGACTAATATGCCATTGTATATATGTACCACATCATCTTTATCCATTCCTCCATAGAGAGAAATTTAGGCTGCTTCCATGTCATGGCTATTGTAAACAGTGCTGCAGAGAATACTAGGGTACATGCATCCTTTCAGATCATGTTTTTCTCCAGATATATGCCCAGGAACACTGTATATCCTTTAACCTAACAAATAACATTTCCAGAAATCTTGTCTCCAAAAAATAATTTAGATATGCACCAAAATAATAATTATCTCAACCCATTTTGTTTTTTTACAGCAAAAAAATAGGAAAGAAACATCCCACAGTAGGGGTACAGTTAAGTAAATTCTGACACAACCATATGAAGGACTACCATATAGTTATTAAAGTAGTTGTACAGACTGTATTTAATGAAACAGAAAGAAACTTTGACATATCAATGGATAAAAAGTGTTATGGAAGAAAACATAGCATGTGTGCTGTTTTGAGGTAAATAATATACATGAATACAAACATAATTAGAAGTATATATCAAATTTTAGTAGTAGGTCTCTTTGAGTGGGATTATTGTCTCTTTGTATTTATGGTGTTTTTCACATTTTCTAGAATGAAATTTTTAAAAAAGCTTTAATCTTTTTCAGAGTCACAATAAGTTACTAAAGAATAGAACAAGTCAATTTTTGACTTACTCTGCTTGTATAAAATGTGGTTCTTCTAAGGATCAACCCATAAATATCTCATAATAATTACTCCTTTTACCCATCCTGCCAGGTCAGCCATTTTGCTTGTGTTAGTCCTACACTTAGACTTTTTTTGTTTTTAATTATTGAACTGAATTGCTGCCTTTTTTTTTTTAAATTACAGGATAATACCTATCAGACCACAGATAAAAGAGCTTCTTTAAGCTTTGAAGCAAAAACAAACAAACCATTAGAGATCTGGGCTTGCAAATTTTAAGCAAAGATGCTTATAACTGTCCCCACTGAGTGACTTCAGAACAAAGCCTGCCGTATCAATCTTGACAGCCTTCAGATGGTTTTACCTTGTAGGTTTCAAACCAAACAGTAATAAGAATTTACAAGAGGCAGTTCTGACTGTGAGGTCTGAAGTCAACTGTTGTCAAAACAAAACCTGGTTAGTGCATTTGTAGGGTGAGCATATCATCCAAACCACGGCACTTTTGAAAGTTTAAGGGGTACAGCTGTCATTCCATGGGGAACAGGCAGGAACTGGGATGGCCTGGAGCAAAAGGAGACTTAAAGTTACCCCTATGGATTTAGCTTCTTTTAGACAGCTCTGTTTGAGGGTCTATGCAAGGTAATAGAATGTGGGACTGAGAGGAGCCCTTGGAAGCTAGCCACAGGATAGCTTGATGGGGAAGCTGAGGTGCAGACTGAGGAGGAACTAACCCCAGGCCAGAGGCAGCTCCTAGCTAATGATCCAAGACTAAATGCCTTTTGCTGATAGTTTTCTGTAAAAGGAACAAAATCCTTTTAATCTGAGGCCATGCAGAGGGTGCTGAGGCATTCAAAGGAAAGGAAGCAGCACAAAGAAGTAAAGAACTACCAGAAAGATCTGGCTTTAGATCCCACTCTTAGTTCTGGCTTTGCCACTTTGGGGGCATTCACAGGGCCACTCTGAACCTCAGTTTCTTCATCTATAAAATTGAAAGGATAATAACTACTTCTTATGGCTTACTGAATACCTATTAGGTGTTCAAAAAAATGTTCCTTATTATTCAGGTTTTACCTTGCCTTTGTTATTTATTTTTAATGATGATGATGATGATGTTTGGCTGTGCTGGGTCTTCACTGTGGCACTGACTTCTCTAGTGTGCAGGCTGAGTGGCTGCGGATTTTGTGTTTTAATTGTGGTAAAAGTATATGTAACATAAAATGCAAATGTAATTTACCATCGAACCATTTTAAAGTGTACAGCTCAGTGGCATTGAAGGCGTTCACACTGTCGTATAACCATCACCACCATCCATCTCCAAAACTTTGTCATCATCACAAAATTCACACCCATTAAACATAATTCCTCCTTTCCACCCCTGCCCCCAGCTCCAGGCAACCACCATTCTATTTTCCATCAGAATGAATTTGGCGACTTTAGGTATGTCATGTAAGTGTAATCATACAATTTGAATCCTTCGGAGTCTGGCCTGTTTCACTTAGCATCATGTCTTCAAGGTTTATCCAAGTTGTAGCATGTGTGAGAATTTCTTTCCTTTTTGTAAGGCTGAATGATACGTATGTACATACCACATTTTGTTTATCCATTCACACCTCGATAGCTATTTGGGTTGTTTCCCCCTTTTGATTATTGAGAAGGATGCAGCTATGAACACTGATGTACAAGTACCTGCTCAAGTTTCAATTTTTTGTGTGGATATGCCCCAAAGTGGGATTACTGAACCATATGGTTGTATTTATACATCACTATAAAGTGATACTTGTATATATAACCTTGAATTAAAAAAAAAAAAAAGATTACTAAACCTTTTGAACCTCACTGGAAATAATAACTCTCTTTCAGGCACTGCCATAAATGTAAGTTACCATAGGCATAGTGATGATACATAGTAATGCAGGTTTTAAAAAATGTAGTTGGTTGCTCCAGGGCTATGAACAGGTTGGGGTGACCCAAGGCATTTGTCCTCCTCAGGAGGCCTCCCTGAGAGCCTCCTGCACTTGCAAATTCCTTTAGTTAAATCCGGAGATTTTACTTCAGCCCAAACTGCCCCTTTCTTCCCTTCAGCAGATTTTGATCCTGGAAAGTTGTGTTTAGTAATATTTTAACCACTCATTATTCAAGGAACCCTGCAGTGGTTCCTTCTGGAAAAGCCAGACTCCGTCAGGGAGGAAATAACAAGCTCTAAATTACTGGTAATAAATTAGAGCTTTGATGTAGAGAGTTTGGACCTGTGTGGAGGACTTCACAGTTTACAGGAGGCTCTCACCTCTGCTAGTCTGAGTCATCTGGTGTTTATGGGGTGGAGCCATGTAGGGAGTCTTTTACACCAAGGAATTGAATATTGGGTTGACTATTGCCACAGAAGAGAAGACTTTGGAAGCCAGCATTTCTGCCTTCAGACTCCATCTCTGGCATCAGTTCTGCAACCTGAGCTAAGTTACTTCTCTCTGTTACTTCTCTAAGTTACTTCAGTTTTCCTGGCTGGAGAATGGAAATGATACCTATCTCCTGGGATTGTTGAAGAGATTAAATAAAATAATGGATTTAACATCCAGTAGGGGCTATGTATATTGTCACCCTGCTTATTTAACTTATGTGCAGAGTACATCATGAGAAACGCTGGGCTGGAAGAAGCACAAGCTGGAATCAAGATTGCCGGGAGAAATATCAATCACCTCAGATATGCAGATGACACCACCCTTATGGCAGAAAGTGAAGAGGAACTAAAAAGCCTCTTGATGAAAGTGAAAGAGGAGGGTGAAAAAGTTGGCTTAAAGCTCAACATTCAGAAAACAAAGATCATGGCATCTGGTCCCATCACTTCATGGGAAATAGATGGGGAAACAGTGGAAACAGTGGCTGACTTTATTTTTGGGGGGCTCCAAAATCACTGCAGAAGGTGATTTCAGCCATGAAATTAAAAGAAGCTTACTCCTTGGAAGGAAAGTTATGATCAACCTAGATAGCATATTAAAAAGTAGAGACATTACTTTGCCAACAAAGGTCCATCTAGTCAAGGCTATGGTTTTTCCAGTGGTCATGTATGGATGTGAGAGTTGGCCTGTGAAGAAAGCTGAGCACCGAAGAATTGATGCTTTTGAATTGTGGTGTTGGAGAAGACTCTTGAGAGTCCCTTGGACTGCAAGGAGATCCAACCAGTCCATTCTAAAGGAGATCAGCCCTGGGTGTTCATTGGAAGGACTGATGCTAAAGCTGAAATTTCAATACTTTGGCCACCTCATGCCAAGAGTTGACTCATTGGAAAAAACTCTGATGCTGGGAGGGATTGGGGGCAGGAGGAGAAGGGGATGACAGAGGATGAGATGGCTGGATGGCATCACTGACTCGTTGGACATGAGCTTGAGTAAACTCCGGGAGTTGGTGATGGACAGGGAGGCCTAGAGTGCTGCAATTCATGGGGTCGCAAAGAGTTGGACACGACTGAGCGACTGAACTGAACTGAGGGGCAAATCCAACTCTTTGCCATCCCATGGACTATAGTCCATCTGGCCAGCTCCTCTGTCTGTAGGATTTCCCAGGCAAGAGGTACTGGAGTGGGTTGCCATTTCCTTTCCTTGTCCAGAGGATCTTCCTTACCCAGGGATCGAACCCACATTTCTCCTGCATTGGTAGGCAAATTCTTTGCCACTGTGCTACCGGGGTATGCTGTGCTGTGCTTAGTCACTCAGTTGTTTCTGACTCTGTGCGATCCCATGGACTGTAGCCAGCCAGGCTCCTCTGTCCATGGAGGTTCTCCAGGCAAGAATACTGGAGTAGGTTGCCATGCCCTCCTCCAGGGAATTTTCCCAAGCCAGGGATCAAACCCAGGTCTCCTGCATTGCAGGCAGATTCTTTACCATCTGAGCCATCAAAGAAACCCAAGAATGCTGGAGTGGATAGCTTATCCCTTTTCCAGGGGGTCTTCCTGACCCGGGAATCGAACCAGGGTCTCCCGCATTGCTGGCAGATTCTTTACCCATTGAGCTATCAGGGAAGCCCGCCACTTGGGTATACTTCAATTAAAGGAACCCAATGGTTTCAAAAATCAAAAGGGAAAAAAAAAGAAATCATGTTCTAAAAGTGACTGTTTTCATGGGGGCTTCAACAAATAAACTTACTTTTCCTGCAGAAACGTTAGTAATAAAGGTCTTTTCACAATACATTTATAGCTTTCAAACCACCTTGCTTAAGCAATCCCTGTGCCCGATGACATTCAGCTCTCACTAATCAGCTAGTGACCTCATTTTTCTCTCACCATGGAGTGTCCTTATGCCTTTATCACCTGCTCTTTGGAACAAGAAAGCCAAGCAACAAGATTTTTTAAAAGGGAAGCTGTGATCAGCATAATGCAATTTGTGTTCCATAAGCAAAGGCTAAATATGTGATCCCCAAGATTAAAAACCAGAAGTGGTTTTCTATAGCAGGAGCTGTACCTGCCGCAACCAGCGCAAAGGCAACCTCCTTGTCATCTGTTTGGTGCTTATGTAACCTTTACATTCTCAAGATTCCCCCCAGCCCACCAGATAGGCAGTGTCCTACCATTGTCCCCATTTAGTCCAAAAACCCGAGTTCCAGAGAGGTGAGGTCAGTCACTCCGGGAGACTTAGCTGATAGGTGAATGAGACAGTGTCTCTTCTCTCCACACCACGTCTGTGGGCCGCAGAGCTGGGGGTGTCCCTACCAGCTTCAGGTGGTGATAGGCTGAGGGTGGAGGGACCCCTCCAGAGGGCTGGAGGCTAAGGGCTGGACAGAGGGGTCTTTTCCAAGAGACCTGTTGGTGGAACCAAGCAGATCCTGAGTTCATCAGCAAGTAATAACTTCTAGATGTTTCAGGGCCAATTGTACAGCGCCTGCGGAGGTAGTCAGCCTGCCTGTAAGTCTGAATAGAATTCCTTGGCTTATGAAATAGCCTGGAGATCAAAGCACCCTTATCTCTGCTGAGACAGCTGAGATTCCCAGGGCTCTGGCCCCTTTCTCTGGGCTTGGCTTACCCTGCCCCCCTGGGGGTCACCATCTGAGCACAGAAGCCTAGAGGGTGCAGGCTCATAGACCAGTTGGTCCCCAAACCTGGCACATACTTGGTATCCCCTTAACACGGGTTGATAAAAAAAAGAAGGTTTTCCTCCAAGCCTCAGTGTTTCCATCTGTGAAATGGGGATATTAACAATACTTAATTCAGTTCAACTGTGTGTACTGAGAGAGAAATCAGCTAACAGCCTAGGAATATGAAGGACATATATGCGTGTGTGTGTGTGTGTGTGTGTGTGTGTGTGTGCATGCATGTGCACGCATCCAGCAGGTTAGTAGCTATCATTATTTGGCCTGTGGTTAGTGGAGGAGAGAAACATCTGTCTTTTGAGGGTACCAAGAAGGCCTCCTGCTTCAGTGAACCTGGGCCTGGGCCTCCAAGGAAGATGGTCTAGGAACATTAAGACGAGGAAACAACAGCATCCCAGGTAGGGGAAACCACGGAGGCAAAGGCAGAGTAGAAAGTGGGGCTGGGGATTTCCTTGGTGATCTAGTGGTTAAGACTCTGAGCTTCCAATGCAGGAGGGGATCCCTGGACGGGGAATGAAGATCCCACATGCTGCATGGCCAAAAAAAAAAAAAAAAGAAAAGAAATTGGGCCCAGAGTAGGAGGCAGGGGCAGAGCTGTCCATGGGTGCTGAGCTCATCCTGGTTCCATATTCAGAGCAGGAAGGCTCAGCCCCCATCCCAGCTCCTCTGGAGGCCCAGTTCTCATCGCAGAAGTGCAAGTGTACCCCCTCCTCTTGTCCTCTTCAAACTTCCTACGACAGAGAGGCCAGGACGGGAGTCAGAGCTGCACGCCCCGTGCTCAGCTGCTGTGTCTCTCTCAGGCTCTGGAAAATATGCTGCAGGTCTGGGGTGGGCCTGAGAGTCTGCAGATCTCACAGCTCCCGTGGGTGCGTAGATTTCTGGTCTGGCTTCAAGGACCACACTTTGAGTAGCTGGGCTGGGGAGGCCCCTGGTGAAATCCCTGGAGCTCCTGGCTCCCTCCCTGAAGGACCCACAGCTGGGGGGACAGTGACTCAGCTGCCTTGTGTCTGTAAGCCCAGCTCTCGTATGTGCGTGTATGTGTGTGTGCATGCATAGGCACGCATCCACATGCCAGTCCACATCTATGTATGTGACTCCACTCCTGCTTGTCGGAGTGTCTGACTCTCTGGCGCCATCCCTGAGGGTCTCTCACCTGAGTCTCCACCTGACTGCAGGGTGCTCAGGTCTAGAATGCTCCATGTCAGTGCGTCCGCCTGTCAGAGAGCTCTGCTGGGCTCCCCGGTGCAGGGGCAGCTGTGGCGGGGGGAGATGGTGGAAACTGTCATGTGGCAGGGACAGGGCCGTGAGTGCTAACAACTGGCTGACAGCTGGTTACAGCTGGGGACAGCTTGGGCAGGCGTGGGCGTGGGAAAACACACTTCAGGTCGCAACAGCTGGGAGGGGACCACACTCAGAAGACGGGCCCACAGTGCCACACAGCATGCGAAGGGCAGGGCCTGAGGCCTTAGGCCTGCCAGCCCGGCCACTGTCCTGAGGAACGAGGCCAGCACACAGGATGGCTGACATTCCCTGCAGGCCCGGTCAAGTGGGCTGTCCTGTCGGGGCCTCACGCAGTTGCTCTGAATCCTGCTCACACTGAGTATGGACTTTATTTGGTGGGTTCGTGAAGGTGAAGAAGGAAACATCTGTGCATCTCCACCAGAATGCTTTCTTGGAAGGTCTGAGTGTGCAGGCTCCAGGGGTGGGTGTGCTGGGGGCAGGGTGATTGTGTCAGATAGCCGACACTTCTAGAAGGCTCAGGGCCTATTGTGACAATCAAATAGGTGAATACAGGGCTGGCAAACGGGAAAGAGCATGAAATATCAAAGCTGCTTATTATCATCATTATTGTTATTGCTGTTTTAAACATGAACATGTTATTCTATTCATTTTGAACAGAAACCGTCCTAAGATATGCTACAAAGCCCCCGTTTTCTTAATCCAGGGACACGGAGCTCATTAAGCCAAGAGCAGGCAGGAGGAGAAGGAGGAGACGTCAGGGCTGCTGGCTCCACCACCCTGCTTGAAGTTCCCCGGGTTCCCCCCCTTATTCCAGGCTGTCGGTCAAGACTGCCTGTGGCCTCCCCCAGTCACCCCCTCTAAGCCTGCTGCTGCTTACAGCTCAGCAAGCAGATGACCAGAGTTGCCAGACCTGCATGCAAAGCGAGAGGCAGACGGCAACCAGGCCTAGGAGGCTTTGGGGACAATAAAGCTTTTGGCAACTGGGTGTCTACATGGTGACCTTGACTTAGATTTTTCAGAAGCTCCTTATTTCTTACTCACCTTCCTCTGGCTGACACCGTGTGTGTGTGTGAGAGAGAGACAGACAGGGATACTGGCAGAGAAAGATCACTCCCAGTTAACTAACAGCATCATGATACCTGTACCTGTAACCCAGCCTGATGCTGGAGTTTATTTCCCAGACAGAGGCTGCCCTCTATGAGACATGACTTAGCATCTTCAGAGGTGTATCATCTAATGCCTGCCAAGGACCTGGGGATGCATATGCTCACACCAGCCCCCACCCCCAACCATGCTCTCCTCTTTCAGGCATAGCTGCAAACTGAGACCAAGTAGGTATTAGGCAAACTCTAGAGAATTATCCTGATGTGCTTAAGCCCCCGAGGGCTCCCTACAGCTTTGAGAGGGAAATGCAAACAGCTTTCTGTGGCCTGCCCCTTCTCACTTCTCCAGCTCCCAGCTCTGCCTGCCCTAGCAAACTAGACCCAGGCACACTGGGCATCTTCCATTTCCCCAAACATTCCAAGCTCTTTGCACTCACGGGCCTTTGAATTTGTAGTACCAGTGCCTGGAATGTTCTTCACCCCTGGCCCCATCCCTCCCAAGGCTGACCCATTTCTGTGTCACTTCCTCAGAGAGGGCTTTGCTAACTGTCCTTTTCAAGTAGGTCTCCCGCGGCTGTTGGCCACCTCCACTGGATGTATTTCCTTCCATAGTGTTTGTTTATCACAATGGGGAATAACTTTGCATCCTTTTTTATTTGTAATCTGCTCCCATTCCCTCCCAACTAAACTGTAAGCACCATGAGGGCAGTGGCCTGGTCTGACTGGCTCACTATTTCATCTCATCTCCAGTCTCTCTGACCCACTAGGCATTTAATAAATGCTTGTTGACAGAATGAATGATTAAAAAAAAACCTTGCACATCTCAGGGGTGCTGAGGTCAAAGAGCACAGAGGCATTCCAAAATGCCTGCAAAAGGGATTGAGTGTCCCCAAAAAAACACTGCTGAGTCCCCTGCTCATCTCGCTAAGGACAAGCCTTCCCCTTCAAGGGATCTACCTTCCCAGGTGGTGCTAGTGGTAAAGAACCCACCTGCCAATGCAGGAGACTCATGAGGCTTGGGTTAGATCCCTGGATTGAGAAGATCTCCTGGAGGAGGGCATGGCAACCCATTCCAGTATTCATGCCTGGAGAATCCCATGGACAGAGGAACCTGGTGGGCTACAGTCCTAGGGATTGCAAAGAGTTGGACATGACTGAGCAACTAACACTTCACTTTTACAGTGCAGTGGGGGAATGTCCCTGTGGATGCACCAGATAGTACCCCAAAACTTAGTGGCATAAAGCAACCATCCACTGTGCTCACCGGTTCTGTGGGCTGGGAATTTAGAGAGGACACAGTGGGGCTGCCTTGCCTCTGCTCTGTGGTGTCAACTGGGAAGCTCAACATACGGGCACTGGGATGATCGAAAGGTTGGTTCCCTTGCAAGTCTGATGTTTGATGCTGGCTCTGGCTGGGGGTGGGGAGCTCAGTTCCTCTCCCTGGGCTTCTCCATGTGGACTCTGCTTGTGGTCTAGTTTGGGCTGCCTCACAACATGGAGGCTGATTTCAAAGACAAGCATCACCAGAGAGCCTGGAAAACTCTGAATTGCCCCTGTGAACTCACCTCAGGAATCATGCAACATCGCTGCCACCACATTCTGGTCAAGAAGGGATCACAGTGCCCCATCCACAGTCAAGGAGATATTGATCCTTCCTCTTGATAGGGAGTGGCAAGACTCTGGAAGACCATGTGGGACTGAAAATATGGTGTGCCATTTTTGGAAAATACAGTTGTCCTCCAGAAGATAATATTAGTAATATAGGCTGAGAAAGGACACTAATCCCTCTAAGACTTCACATCATGAGGGTGGGGTTGGGGTGAAATAATAACCATGGTAGGAATAATAGGGAGCCAGGGAAAGAAAGTTTAGGTTGACCGCCTACTTACATGGGGCTTCCCTCTTAGCTCAGTTGGTAAAGAATCTGCCTGCAATGCAGGAGACCCGGGTTCAATACCTGGATCCAAAAGACCCCCTGGAGAAGGAAATGGCAGCCCACTCCAGTATTCTTGCCTGGAAAATTCCATGGACAGAGGAGCCTGGTGGGCTACAGTCCATAGGGTCACAGAGAGTTGGACATGACTTAGTGCCTAAACCACCACCACTACCTACTTACATAACAGGCCCTGGGTGTATATTTAACATGGATTATATGATCAGTAGCTCAGTGTGTCTGACCATTTGCAACCCCATGGACTGTAGCCCACCAAGCTCCTTTGTCCATGGGATTTCCCAGGCAAGAGTACTGGAGTGGGTTGCCATTTCCTTCTCCATTACATGTATTATCTCACTTAATGAGATCACATTCGGTGAGGTTTTCACAGCATATAAATCATTTTCACACACGATATTGTAAAAGCTTCAGTGCAAACCTCCCAGCCAGGAAGTCTCAGCTTTACCCATGAGAAAACTGAAGCTCAGAGCAAGCAAGGGGGCACTGCCTTCGTTCCCAAAGCCTGGAAACAGAAGATTCTGTGCTATGGCCTTCCAGTCCCACGGCAGATCTGATGACAGACTCAGATAGGATTTCACATCCTTTAGAGCAGGGGAACGGAGTTGACAATCTAATATCATTTTGCACTTTGCAGCTGGTGTGAAAATGGACATTCTGCCCTGGGAGTTTTCTGTGATTTCTTCCCACAGTCACCCTGTGGTCCCCCAAGAGGCCTCTCCTCCGCCTGTGGGTGATACAACCATTCCAGATCAATCTCCAGATCGAATCATGATGAAGCCCTGTCCCAGTCAGAGAGGCAGCCTCACGTTCTCACGCATTATGGTGTCCAGAAGCCATGCGCCAAGTGCTGGGGTGCCCGTGAGCGTGTTGGAGTCAGCACAACTCTGCCGCTCTCTGGTCAAGTGAAACGAGTGAGGACAAGTCCCTTTGCCTGCTTGAGCTTTGGGCTTCTGCTCTGTGGAGAGGGAACAATACCATCTAGGCTGCCTGCCCACACCCCACCCCAGTTAGCGGAAGGGTAAAATGAAGAGGTAGGAGAAATGGTGGGGTCTGAACCATCAAGTCCTGCGCACATTGTCTGGGGCTGGCTGATGCAGGAACCCAGCCGGAAAACCCACTCTCTTCTCTTGGGGTTCAAGTTTTGAAGGTGTCTCTGTTGGAAAACCTGCACCTATGACTTTGGGTAAACCTAGGTACTCTAAAAAAAATACACCAAACAATGTACAGTGCCTCAAATCAAGTAGAAGTGCTTGAGAAACCTTGTTCTCATCCGTGGATGGGAAGGACCAGTCGACCCTTCTCCACCTCCATCTGCAAATGGAGGGGGACCTTGTGGAAATGCTTTACCCAACCCTGGTCCCCCAAAGGAATAAACCCATCTTAAGAGTAATTTGGCTTTGGATTCTGGACTCCTGTTGCATAATTTCACATCATGTGGCTACACAATAATCTATTAAACCATCTCTGAGGTTGATTCTGTTTTTATTGATGTCATTTTAAATGACAAGTTATGCCGTGAATATGATTTTTAAAGGCATTTTATGTTATTTTAGTGAGATCTTGAGATGGAGAGGATTTAAACATGTGTGACTAGTCTGAGTTTTGACCCAGAGCTCTGCAGGTTTCTTTATGTACCTTTTTGCTATAGAGAACTTGAAACTTGGCCACCTCATCATAAAAACCCAGTGTCAGCATTATCAACATTTTACTAATCTCTCATCTGTCTAGACTTTTTTAAAAAAATTATTGAAGTATAATTGAATTACAATGTTGTATTAATTTCTGTGACTCGTTATACATACATATTTTTTCTTTTCCATATTCTTTTTCATTATGTTTTATCGCAGGATATTGAATAGAGCTTCCTGTGCTTTACAGTAGGACCTTGCTGTTTATCCATTCTATATATAATAGTTGCATCTGCTGTCTAGACTTTTATTTTTTTAACTTGCTAGAGGGTTTTGAAGTAAGTTATAAACATCATTTACTTTGACATAAATAAAGCAATGTTAAAAACTTGACAGTTTAGAATCAGATACTTATTTCTACGACTTAAAGTGTAAATTTTTCACCTACTTAGTTCTTTTCTCAGAGGCAATCAATGTTATCTGGCTCTTGCATATCCCATTCAGAATATATTATGCATCTTCTTACTTTTTGTACCCAAATGGCAGCATGTTATAAGCACTGTTCTGAACCTCTTTTTCTTTCCCCCATCAAATAGCACACCAATGATTTTCCCATGTGTCTCCTACAGAGCTCCCTCACTCTTTTTAAATGACTGTAAACTATTCTATCAAAGGAATATACTGTAATTTATTTAATCTGTTTCTTCTTATGCCATTTCCCTTCTCTTGCTGTGACAAGCAACACCAAAGTATCCATTGTCTGTATCACTAGCACCATTATTTTCCAAGTCCCCTGCGTGCCCGTCCACAATCCCACCCCTTTTCTTTCCACCACAGAGTTTTCTACTACCCTATATTTAAGTTTCATTATTTTCTTGTTTTTCTTTAGAGCTTTGCCACATATATTTGTATCCTTACACAATACCTTGCTTAGATTTCCGTGATTTTGAACTTCATGTAAGCAGAAATATACTTTATGTATTCTTCTGCAATTTGCTTCATTTCTTCAACATTAAGTTCTTGAAATTTATCTGCGGTGGGAGCAGAGAGATAAATTGGGAATTGGGGATTAAGAGATGCATGCTACTACTACTACTACTACTACTACTACTACTACTACTGCTGCTGCTGCTGCTAAGTCGCTTCAGTCGTGTCCGACTCTGTGCGACCCCATGGACTGCAGCCTATCAGGTTTCTCCGTCCATGGGATTCTCCCGGCAAGAACACTGGAGTGGGTTGCCATTTCCTTCTCCAATGCATGAAAGTGGAAAGTGAAAGTGAAGTCGCTCAGTCGTGTCCGACTCTTAGCGACCCCATGGACTGCAGCCTACCAGGCTCCTCCATCCATGGGATTTTCCGAGCAACAGAGATGCATGCTACTATATATAAAATAGTCAAACAGCAAAGACCTATTGCAACTGTATTCAACATCTTGTAATAGCCTATAATGAAAAATAATCTGAAAAAGAATATATATATATAATTGAGTCACTTTGCTGTATACCTGAATGATTGTAAATCAACTGTATTTCAATTTAAAAAAATGTATCCATGATCGTTCATGTAGCTGCAATGCGATTATTTTCCTTTCTGTATGCTATTCTGTTATACTAGTATATCATACACTTAAGTATTCATTATTGGTGGGCTTTTGGACTGTTTCCAGTTTTGCTATTATAAACGTACTAACTTGAACATTTTTAAAGCATCTCTTCGTAAGCACAGGTGGAAGTGTTTTTCTAGGGTATTCACTAAGAAGTAGAATTGTCAGATTCCATACAGATATTTATCATAGGATGCCAAATTATTTTCCAAAGGGATTAAATCAATTCATACTCCCATCATCAGTGTATAAATATTCTGGTTGCTCCAACCTCACCAAAAGTTGGTATTTTCAGACTTTTTCATTGTTACCACTATGGCAGATGTTAAAATATATTTCGTTATGTTTTAAAATTGCATTTTCCTAATTGGTAATTAAGTTGGGCATCTTTTCACATGTTCTTTGATTATAAAAGGCTCTTGCTACATAAAATGTTCCTTCAAATCTTTCACCAAGTTTTCCATGAGGTTTGTTTTATCATATGAATAATAATTAATGCTTTGTCCACTACTTGTATTAGAAATAAATTCTCCAAGTTTACAGGCATTTTCATCCTCAGTCTTTGCAAGTCTTTGCATTCTCTTTATGGTATCCTTTGAATAGGAGTGTTACATTTTAATGCAGTCAACATTATTACCTTTTTCTTCATGATTTGGGCACTTTGTTATTTGTACATCTTGTGACTTGTTCAAGAAATTCTTTCTTGAGGTTAAAAACAGTCTCTTATGCTTCATTCTAAGTCTTTCATGGTCTTATTACTTCTGTTTACATCTTTAATTCACTTGGAATTGATTTTCGTGTGATGGTGGTGGTGGTTTAGTCGCTAAGTCGAGTCTGACTCTTGCAACCCCATGGACTGTAGCCCTTCAGACTCTTCTGTCCATGGATTCTCCAGGCAAGAATACTGAAGTGGGTTGCCAATTCCTTCTTCAGGGGATCTTCCTGACCCAGGAATCGAACCTGGGTCTCCTGCATGGGAGGCAGATTCTTTACCGACTGACCTACAAGGGAAGCCACCGTATGGTGTGAGGTAGGAGTCAAATATCACATTTGCCATACAGATAACCAATTGTGCCAACACCATTTATTAAAATTCCATCCTTTTCCTTCTGATTTGCAATGCCTGTTCAATCATAAATCCAGTTCCATGTGTGTGGAAGTCTGGTCCGGGCTCACCAGTCAGCTCTTGTTTATCTGCTCAATAGTTAAACTGATTATCTCTGAACTGATGCTGAATTGTCTTCATTATTATAGTTTTACAACACTTCTTGATGCCTGATTAAGATCTGCAAAATTCCTCACTTTGTTTGTCATCTTTGAAACACTATTCTTCAAAGTGCTATTCTTGGCCTATGCTTTGGTATATACATTTTTTAAATGCATTTGTTTATTTTTGGCTGTGCTGGGTTTTCACTGCTGTGCAGGCTTTCTCTAGTTGCAGCAAGCAGAGGCTACTCTCGAGGTGCCATGCAGTGAGCTTCTCAGTACAGTGGTTTCTCTTGTTGTGGGTCATGGGCTCCAGAGCTCCCAACCTTTAGCAGTTGCATCATATGGGCTCAGTAGTTATGGTACAAGGGCTTAGCTGCCCGAAGCATGTGGAATCTTCCCAGACCAGGGACCAAACTGGTGTCCCCTGCATTGGCAGGCAGATTCTTAACTACTAGACCATCAGGGAAGTCCCTGGTGTATTCATTTTAGAGTCAAATATTGCTCTAAAATGAGTGTAGTTTCTACTTCTAATGATGTATGAGGATTTAATCAAATAATATATGGGAAGCATCTACCATAATTAATAGGTGCTTGGTAAATGATTGGGAAAACAAGCTGGCAGAGTCACCTTGGGGAAGTATTCTTGCTGTCTGGTCTGCTGTCTGTAGTGACGTTGGTGGTAGGTGATGTGGTGTGACAGTCTCACTCTGCACAGCGTATCACAGAACTGATGTAGGAGTGGGCATGAGAGAAGAGATGTGAGAACACTGCCAACTGCAAGTTGTCTGCTACTTTGTATTCTTACTACTTGGATTATCATCTGGCTATCGATATGATTGCAAAGTCCTTGGATGGGTGATAATTGACTCCAAGGGTGTCACCAGAAACTGTGCAAGCTTGTGGAATTTTAACTGTCTCATTCCTTTTCAGAAGCACTTTCTAGTTTCACTGATACCATGAAGGTCTTTACACAGATGTGCTTTTTATTCTGATGGTACACACGTGCTTAGCACACCAAAGGGGTTTTGCCAAGGAGTTTTTCTCGGGTGCTCAGCTATGACAAATGAAACTTTGGTATCAGAAAAATTATATATTACAGTATGGTTGACTTTGCTTCTATAGGGGAAGATAAATTCCCTTCTATTCTCTTAGGTTCTGTGACTGGGTCTAAGAATGAAATGGTCATAATACAGTTTAGCAGGAGAAAAGTTAACAAATTTTATTTCAGATTTGTACAATTACACAGAAGTCTTCAAAAGGAAAATGAAGGCCTGAAGAGGTTGTTAAGCCAAAAAGCTTATATACCTTTTACTCAAAGGACAATAAATTGTGGGGACGTGACAGGACAAAAGGGCTTGGGCTAGGGGGCAGTAAATTGTGCGACAGTGACCAGGAAATATACGCAGAAAACTAATAGACCATGTGGGCTATTTCAGAAGGTTTGTTTGTATAGGTCCATTCTGTTGTTGACGACAGACTCCAGGGATAAGAATGCTCTTCTCTTTCTGGTACAGGGAAGGCACCTTTCTCATGGGAAATTTTAGATCCTGCTTTTAGGGAGAGAGGGAAAGGTTAGAGAGCCTGCCTAACTCCTGCTTCCCAAGTGCCTTCAGGTCAAGATAATCTTATACCAAAGCCCCAGATTCTGGGTGGCACATTAGGGTCCTTGCACTCCCCAACTCCCAGATGCCCTTAATGTGCTTCCAAGCCTGAGCAGCAGCTTGTGGGCCCATCACTCATCACGAGGCACCTGCCTGGCCCTTGGGCAGCAGCCTGGACTCTGGCCCTGGCCTGCAGAGCCCTTGAGGACATGGCCAGGCTCACAACAGCCCAGGCAGACCTGAGACAACTCCAGATGAAGACTGTGGGGCTGCCAACCTGGATTAACGACCTGTATTGACCCCTCCTTGGCTCTGTGACTAGGGGTCTATAATGTCCACCACCTGCAATTTCCCTAATGAAATGTGGGTCTCACATTACTTACCTCTGGGAGAATGAGTGCAGGGCACTGAACACAGAGCCCCGGTGGGCACTAGGTGGTCATTTTGGCCATGCGCATACTCAGTCCTTTGGGTCCGACTTTTGCGACCCCATGGACTGTAGCCCTCCAGGCTCCTGTGTCCAAGCAACTTCCCAGGCAAGAATACTGGAGTGGGTTGCCATTTCTTCCTCTAGGGGATCTTTCCAACCCAGGGATTGAACCTGCATCTCCTGCATTGCAGGCAGATTCTTTATGGCTGAGCTACCACAGACTCGGTAAATGCTGACTGGAGAACTGGGGGAGCAAAATATGGGGGGTATAACAATGGTGGAGTGACGTAATGGTTAATTGTCTGGTGGAGTGAACACTGGGGATGTCGTGTATAAGGGCCATAGGGGACTAAGCAGGAAAGGAATCTTAGTGTCAGATCAGGAGATTCGAATGTTCAGGCTTACACATTTATCCTGTGGTGTTGGACTCAATTTAACTCCCTTTACTAAACACTTTGCCACCACTTTGCTTCATGCAGGTGCCTGCAACCTGGTCCAAGGATCTCAAGTCTGTCTGCCACTCCTGGCCCTTCCATTTTCTCCTGGAGTTTTACTAGTTCCTACCGTATTGAAAGTTTAAGTGTTAGTTGCTCAGTCGTGTCCAACTCTGTGACCCCATGGACTGTAGTCCACTGGTCTCCTCTCTCCAAGGAATTCTCCAGGCGAGAATACTGGAGTGGGTAGCCATTCCCTTCTCTGAGCATCTTCCAGACCCAGGAATCAAACCCAGGTCTCCTCATTGCAGGCAGATTCTTTACCATCTGAGCCACGAGGGAAATCTTGCTTCCTATAAGTGCCTGCAACCTGGTTCAAGGATCTTAAGAGTCTGTCTGCCACTCCTGGCTCTCCCAGCTTCTCCTGGAGTTTTACCAGTTCCTATCTTAGTACTTTCCACATAGAGATCCTTCTAGTAAACTCTCCACTGCCGATTCTGCCTGGCTTTCCATTTTCATCACCCTTGAGTTATTCTCTCAATGCTTATTAGCAAAGCAAGAGGTATGCTGTGCTTTCTCCAAGTCCACTCTGTCTCCTGGTCCCAGCCGCCCTAGAGCTGAGGTTTCTTTCCTGTTTGGGAGGGTAGCTGGTGCATTGGCACTGGGGAGCTGATGAAGAATTCTCACATAGGTAATTATCCAGTTGGACCAGGGATATCACCTGGGGGAATCAGAGGAGTGAACAGTCTACCCAGGCTCCTAGGAAGAAATCAATCAGTTGAATTGATTGGTATGGGGGAGGGGAAGTAGCTGTGGAGAAGGCTCATGGTGTGTGTCACATGTAGCTTTATAGGCTAAATACCGTAGTCATCGAGCACAGTAGGAGAGGAACGACTTGTCTAGCCTGGCCCTCTCATTACTAGAATCTTCACTACTGTTGTCCAGGGGTGCACCTGGCCCCAATATCTTAACATCTGGAGATAGAGGCCTTGGAGGAGGTATGACAAGGGCTAGACCCTGGACTTGTAGTTCACTGTACAATATATCCGTCTCTACCTAGAGAGGTTCTTCAAATCAGAAGTTTGTAAAAACAGCCAAGAATGACTTGGCTATGCTCGTGAATGAAATTAACCTGGAGAGACTAATACCTAGGTGAAAGGTATTGGGCAGGACAGTGGAAAGAGTAAGAGGTAAAATAACATAAGCATTAATGGAGAGGGCTCTGGATTAACTAATACAGAGTTAGTTAACCAGCTAGTTAACACAGAGACTCTGTAGCATAGAGGGTAAGAGGTTTTAGTGTGAGACTGTCCTGTATAAATTTGCGAGGAACTAGTTCTTTGACCCTGAGAAAACTGCTTAAACTTTTTCTCAATGTTGTTAATAGACACGAAGAGAGACAGAGACAAAAAGAAGTCTCTTGATGTATAGCAAAACAAATATGTTTAGAGTGAATACCTGTATACCCATCATTTCCCAGGTCAAGGACTAGACTCATCACCCTAGCCTCGTCCCTGCCCTCCACCCCATGTTCCCTCCTAGCACACACTCCCTTCCCTAGTTCCTGAACATAACTACTCTTCTGAATTTTACAGTAAACAGCTGTTTTTCTTCACACTTTTACCACCTACGTGTGTATCTCTAAACAATATGATTTAGCTCTGCCTGGTTTTGAACATTCTATTAATGGACTCATACTCTCTACACTTTCTTCTCTCACTCAATATGCTTTTAAGATGGATCTATGATCTTGCATTTAGCAAGATTTCATTAATTTTCATTGTGACATAGTAATACATTAGATGAATGACCTACTCTTTTATCCATTCTACTGCTTATGGATATTCTCGTCTTCCCATTTTTTTTCCCCACAAACAATGCAGCAATGAACATTCTTACCCTGAGTCTTTGTATACCTGCAAAGAGTTTTTTGTTTGTTTGTTTGTTTTACTTTTTATTTATTATTGGAGTATAGCTGATTAACAATGTGATAGTTTCATGTGGACAGCAAAGGGACTCAGCCATACATATAGCTGTATTCATTCTCCCCCAAACTTCTCTCCCATCCAGGCTACCACATAAACATTGATCAGAGTTCCCTGAGCTACACAGTAGTAGGTCCTTGCTGTTACCTGCTTTAAATATATACCTGTCCTTCCCAAACTCCCTAACTGTCCCTTCGTTTTTTTAAATTCCGGGAATGGAATTTCCCAGCTACACCTCGTGTATGGATTTCAACTGTCACTTATCATGCCAAATTGTTTTCCCAAGTGGTTACATGTATTAACATTCCCATCAGCTCTATATGAGAGTTTTTCTTACCACATGGCCTCACTAAGATCTGTTGTTGTCGGAATTTTTTTTTTCTGTTGGAAAAGTAATATCATGGTTTCATTTTCTTGATGATGAGTGAGATTGAAATCTGTTTCTGCAATTGTGTTTTTCCCCCTATGAAATATGTAATAGTCTTTTCATCATTTTTCTACTGTGTTGGCAATCTTTCTTATTAATGTGTTAGAGTTCTTTTTTTAAAAAAATATTTTGGATAAAAGCCCTTTATGTGTTATATATGTTGCCAGTCTTCCCTCACCCTTTGACCTGTCTTTTTCACATTCTTAATGATGCCTTTTACCCAAGCTGACTTAACTTTAACAGAATCATATTTTTTTTTCTTTACAGATGACATTTTTGAATCTACCTGAGTGATCGTTCTCTACCCAGAAACCATAAAATATTCACTTACATAATTTTAATTTGAGATCGTAAACTTCTTAGCACATTTTGTTATTTATCTTAGCACAATTTTAATCCTCTGTCCTTTGTTTGGTTTTATTGTTGTTGTTATGAAGGCAGGTGCCAATTTCATTTTCTCTCTTTTGAAGATAACCTCTCTTTTTTTTTTTCTGGTTCATCTACTGCAACATTCTGCCTCTGTGTGTGTGTGTGTGTGTGTGTGTGAACATTTTTAAACATTTAGAAAAGTTAAAAGAACAGAACAATGAACATCATACACCTATCCCAAGGTTCAATCACTGTTAATATTTTTTCTGGCTGCTGTTAAGACCCTCTGTTTGTCTTTGATGTTCTGACTTACACTGTGATGTGTTTTGTTTTGAATTTCTTTCCTTTTTTTTCTGCTTGGGATTTCTTGGACTTCTGGAATCTTTGGACTGGTGTTCTGGAAGTTTCCTATTTCGGTTTTCTATTGCTGCATTACCATTTAGTGATTTAAAACAATCACACCCATTTATTTTGTTCACATGTATAGGGGCCAGGGGGGGAAAGCTTGTCTTTGCTCGACATGGTGTCATTGGGGGCAGCTCAAGAAATCATTTCCAAGATAGCTCTCTCACTTGGCTGACAGATACGTGTTGATGCTGAGTAGTTTTCACAGCCTGCTTTATCGCAACAGAAATTCAGAGATCCAAAAGATCTTTTTTATTTTGTCCTGTCTCTGTCTTTCAGTCCAAAGTGATATAATTCTTTAAAACATTGCGGTTTCTTATTAATCTATTTACATATCCACCACATTAGACAAAAGCCACACCTAGATATTTCTTGGAGATAAGCTTTTCTCCACATGGGGCCTTTTGTGAGATTTTTAATAAGATAAAACCTGTCATGTAAGGTTTATTCTTAAATTTTATTATTTATTTCTTATTTTAGTTTGGGTTGCACTGGGTTTTTGTTGCTGGGCACAGGTCTCTAGTTGCAGTGGGCAGGGACTCTTCTCCCCTGTGGTTCATGGTGGTGGGTTAGTCACTAAGTCTTGTCTGACTCTTGCGACCCCTTAAACTGTGGCCCACCAGGTTTCTCTGTCCATGGGATTCTCCAGGCAAGAGTACTGGAGTGGGTTGCCATTTCCTTCTTCAGGTCATTGTGGTTCGAGGGCTTCTCACTGTGGTGGTTTCTCTTTGGAGCACAGGCTCCAGGGATCGAGGGCTTCCGTAGTTGCAGCTCAAGGGCTCAGGAGTTGAGGCAAACAGGCTTAGTTGCCCTGAGGCATGGGAGATCTTCCCTGACCAGGGATCGAACCCATATCTCCTTCATCAGCAGACAGATTCTTAACCACTGGACTACCAGGGAAGTCCCCTTTTGTGAGATTTTTAGAAGCTCAATTGAACTAGACTGCTGCTGCTGCTGCTGCTGAGTCACTTCAGTTGTGTCTGACTCTGTGCAACCCCAGAGACGGCAGCCCACCAGGCTCCCCCATCCCTGGGATTCTCCAGGCAAGAACACTGGAGTGGGTTGCCATTTCCTTCTCCAATGCATGAAAGTGAAAAGTGAAAATGAAGTCGCTCAGTCATGTCCGACACTTAGCGACCCCATGAACTGCAGCCTACCAGGCTCCTCTGTCCATGAGAGTTTCCAGGCAAGAGTACTGGAGTGGGTTGCCATTTCCTTCTCCACGAAACTAACATTAAAGTTCCCCAGTTCCTGGGCCTTTGGACCTCCTCTGAGACCCACATTATCAGTTCTCCTGGCTCTCAGACCTTCCGACTCAGACTAAACTACATTTATGATTTTTTTAATTCTCACATATGCAGAAGGCAGTTTGTGGGACTTCTCGGCCTCCATAGTTGTGTGAGCCAATTTTTATGGTCAATTTCCTCTTCAGTTCAGTTCAGTTCAGTCGCTCAGTCATGTCCGACTCTTTTCGACCCCATGAATTGCAGCACGCCAGGCCTCCCTGTCCATCACCTACTCCCGGAGTTCACTCAGATTCACATCCATCCAATCAGTGATGCCATCCAGCCATCTCATCTTCTGTCGTCACCTTCTCCTCTTGCCCTCAATCCCTCCCAGCATCAGAGTCTTTTCCAATGAGTCAACTCTTCGCATGAGGTGGCCAAAGTACTGGAGTTTCAGCTTTAGCATTATTCCTTCCAAAGAAATCCCAGGGCTGATCTCCTTCAGAATGGACTGGTTGGATCTCCTTGCAGTCCAAGGGACTCTCAAGTCTTCTCCAGCACCACAGTTCAAAAGCATCAATTCTTCAGCACTCAGCCTTCTTCACAGTCCAACTCTCACATCCATACATGACCACAGGAAAAACCACAGCCTTGACTAGACGAAATTCGTTGGCAAAGTAATGTCTCTGCTTTTGAATATGCTATCTAGGTTGGTCATAACTTTCCTTCCAAAGAGTAAGAGTCTTTTAATTTCATGGCTGCAGTCACCATCTGCAGTGATTTTGGAGCCCAGAAAAATAAAGTCTGACACTGTTTCCACTGTTTCCCCATCTATTTCCCATGAAGCGGTGGGACCGGATGACATGATCTCTTCGTTTTCTGAATGTTGAGCTTTAAGCCTACTTTTTCACTCTCCTCTTTCACTTTCATCAAGAGGCTTTGTAGTTCCTCTTCACTTTCTGCCATAAGGGTGGTGTCATCTGCATATCTGAGGTGATTGATATTTCTCCCGGCAATCTTGATTCCAGCTTGTGCTTCTTCCAGTCCAGCGTTTCTCATGATGTACTCTGCATATAAGTTAAATAAGCAGGGTGACAATATACAGCCTTGACGCACTCCTTTTCCTATTTAGAACCAGTCTTTTGTTCCACGTCCAGTTCTAACTGTTGCTTCCTGACCTGCATACAAATATCTCAAGAGGCAGATCAGGTGGTCTGGTATTCCCATCTCTTTCAGAATTTTCCACAGTTTCTTGTGATCCACACAGTCAAAGGCTTTGGCATAGTCAATAAAGCAGAAATAGATGTTTTTCTGGAACTCTTTTGCTTTTTCCTTGATCCAGCAGATGTTGGCAATTTGATCTCTGGTTCCTCTGCCTTTTCTAAGACCGGCTTGAACAAAATAGAGCCTATGGATTCCGTTTTTCTGGAGAACCCTGACTAACACAACCTTATTTTCCTGAAAGTACCCTGAAAGATCTTTGCTTCTTCATTTGAGAATCACTTACCACATGGATAGACAGAGTATGAGAAAAGCTTTTACTTTCAAACCCAGTAAATCCTGCCCTCTGGGTTTTTGTTGTTGTTTTTTTAATTCATCAACATTTTCAGGAGCAGTTTTATGTCCACAGCAAAGTTGAGTGGAAAATGCTAAGTTCCCACAGACACCTTTCCTCACCAAACACACACAGCCTCCTCACGTTCAATGTCCACATTGTGGGGTACGTTTGTGACAAATGATGAACCAGAGATATCATCATCCACCAAAGGTCATAGTTCCCACTGGGGTTCACGCTTTGTGTTGTACATTCTTTGAATTTTGACATATGATGATGATACATGCATGCATGCGTGCTCAGTCACATTCAACTCTCTGCAACCCCATGGACTATAACCTGCCAGGCTTTTCTGCCCATGGGATTATCTCAGCAAGAATATTGGAGTGGGTTGGCCTTTCCTTCTCCAAGGGACTTTCCTGACCCAGGGATCAAACCAGCATCTCCTGCATTGGCATATGGATTCTTTACCACTGAGCTACCTGGAAAGCCACATATAATGATACATATTGGCCATTCATTAAATTATCACAGAGAAGAGAATAGTTTCACCACCCTAAAAATCCCCTGTACTCCACCTCTTCATTTTTCCCTCCTCCCAAACCCCTGGCAATCACTTATCCTTTTACTGTCTCCATAGTTTATTTTTTCCAGAATGTCATATAGTTGGAATCATACAGTATGGGGTCTTTTCAGACTGGCTTCTCTCACTTGAAAATGTGCACTTATGCTTACTGTATGTCTTTCCATGGCTTGGTAGCTCATTTCTTTTTATTGCTGAGTAATATTCCCATGTATATTTATATATTTAGTGAGTTTATTGGTTAATTTGCCTACTGAAGGATGTCTTGGTTGCTTCGAAGTCTTAAAAGTTATGAATACAGTTGCTAGAAACATTTGTCTGTGAGTTTTTGTGTAGACAAAAGTTTTCAATTCATGCGGGTTGCTTTTTTATATTTAAAGGGCCATTCATCACTTTACTTCCCTGCTCTCTAATTTTATTAGAAGCAGCTTAGAAGAGCCAGGCAGCACCACTCTGCCTGGACATTTCCTTAACTAGATTGTCAGTTCATTAGGTACATTTTCTCATTTACATGTTACCAAGGGTGATAATGGTGTGAAATGCTATCTTCCTGCATGCAAGTCCTTCTTGTCTCTGATTATACCTTCCTCAAGTTCAAGTCTTTGCCAACAGTCTTCTCAAGGCCCTTCGGCTCCTACTGTGTCTGGTGCCAAAGCTAACACTACATCTTGCAGGTTTTTGTTATACCGACAGCAAACTCCTAGCACCAAAACGTATCCCAGTTATCAACAGTTTGATTTAAAAAAAAAAAAAAAAAACTATCTCACAGTTAGCAGCTTAAAACAATAGGAGGGCTTAATTTTGCTGTGAATCTGCAGTTTTATGGTGTGGTGAGGGGAGCTCTTCTCTGCTCCTTCTAAAATCAATTAGGAGCTGTCTCACTCTGTTAATAGAGCTCCAAATTTAATATGTCAGTATTTTCTTGCCCTATCCTTCCTCTCTTAATCTTCCTTTCTTCATCTGGGTTATTTATTTACATCCTATTTTACCAAATTTCCCTGTTGGTTCTAATCTCCATTTGAATCCATCTATTAAGTTTTAAATTTCAATCTGAACGCTTTTCTTTTCAAAATAGGTCTCAACTTTAAGTGCAATTTGCAAGCAATAAAATGCATATATTTTAAGTAAATACTTTGCTAAGTTTTGATAAATATGTACTCATGTATGGGCTTCCTCGTCGCTCAGTGGTAAAGAACTCGACTGCCAATGCAGAAGGCACAAGTTCGATCACTGGGTCTGGAAATCCCCTGGGGAAGGACATATTAGTAGCAACCCACTCCAGTATTCTTGCCTGGGAAATCCATGGACAGAGGAGCCTGGTGGGCTACAGTCCATGGAGTCTCAAAGAGTTGGACACAACTTAGCAACTTGTACTTGTGTTTAGTCATTCAGTAGTGTCCGACTCCCTTTGCGACCCCGTGGACTGTAACCTCCAGGTTCCTCTGTGCAGGGGAATCTCCAGGCAAAAATACTGCAGGAGTTGCCATTTCTTCCTTCAGGGGATCTTCCAGACCCAGGGATTGAACCCAAGTCTTCAGTGTCTCCTGCATTACAATGGGATTCTTTAGCCACTAAGTCATCAGGGAAGCCCCAACTTAGTGACTAAACAGCAATAAACAATTTTGTTTATTGCTGCACTTTTGTAGGGAGAAGGCAATGGCACCCCACTCCAGTACTTTTGCCTGGAAAACCCCATGGACGGAGGAGCCTGGTAGGCTGCAGTCCGTGGGGTTGCTAAGAGTCGGACACGACTGAGCGACTTCGCTTTCAGTTTTCACTTTCATGCATTGGAGAAGGAAATGGCAACCCACTCCAGTGTTCTTGCCTGGAGAATCCCAGGGACGGGGGAGCCTGGTGGCTGCCGTCTATGGGGTCACACAGAATCGGACACGACTGAAGTGACTTAGCATAGCACAGCATACACTTTTGTAGTATGACCCCAGTTAAAGCATAGAATATATCCATCAGCCCCAAAAGACCCTTTATTGCCTCTGGAGTCACAGTACTCCCTTCGCTTCTTTCTGAAACCACCATTGATCTGGTTTCTATCTGTCTAGGTGAGTTTTACCTGCTCTAGACCTTCATATACATGGTACCAGACAGTCTGGACTCTTTTGTGTCTGGCTTCTTTCCTCCTCAGAATAAAGATTCCTCAATGTTTGTTGCAAATTTGGGGTAATTACCTAGGTATGGAATTGCTCGGCCATAGGGTAAGTTTACATTAATTTTACAAGGAAAAGCCAAGCTATTTTCCAAAGTGCTTGCCCCCAGTTTACGTTCTCATCAGCAATAATGAAAATTTCATGCCTCACACACTTGCCAATGCTTGGTATTTTAAGGCTTTAAGAAATGTTTCCTCTTCCTAATATCTCATTCTCTTTCTAATTTACATTTTCCTATGACTAAAGATATTGAACATCTTTTTATAGGCCTATTGGCAACTTCCATATCTTCCTTTTGAAATATCTTTTGTTGTCAGTCTATTTTAAAATTGTGTTTTTGTCTCATTTTTTTAGTTGAAAAGTTAGTTTTTAGATATAAGTCCAGTGTTAGCTACATCTATTGCAAATATTTTCTCTATGTCCTTTCACTTAAAAACACCAATAACCATGCTTTTAAAGAGGTTCTCTCACTATCTCTTTTCCCTGCTCTGTATTTCTTTATAGTCTTTCATCATCTGACACATTAAAACATATTTACTGGTTATTTCTGTCCCCTCAGTTCAGTTCAGTAGCTAAGTTGTGTCCGACTCTTTGAGACCCCATGGACTGCAGCACACCAGGCTTCCCTGTCCATTACCAACTCCCGGAGCTTACTCAAACTCATGTCCTTCGAGTCAGAGATGACATCCAATCATCTCATCCTTTGTCGTCCCCTTCTCCTTCCACCTTCAATCATTCCCATCATCAGGGTCTTTTCAAATGAGTCAGTTCTTTGCATCAGGTGGCCAAAGCACTGAAGTTTCAGCTTCAGCATCAGTCCTTCCGATCTGTCTTCCCTACTAGAATGTAAATGCCATAAATGTAGAGTTTTTGCCTCTTTGTTCAGAGCTGAATCTTCAGCACCTAGAACACTGTCTGGCACATAATAAGCTCTGAATAACTATTTCTGAAAATGAATGGCTTAAGTCCAATCCTTTTTTTTCTCAGCGGAATAACAATGACTAACCTGAACATTTATTTTGAATAAATGTACCTTTACTTTGCCAGTTGATATCCAAAATAAAATATTGGAATACCGACCTAGTTAATAAGGATTTGAAAGAATTACCTGGGCAAAAGCAACACTGGAGTCTTACAAAGTTAAAGAAGATGCTTCTGAAAAAGCATGCCCCTTTAGAAAGACCTTAAAATCTATTGTCTTCAATCATTTTTTTTTTCATTTTTTTCCTAGCCTGTTGAGCTTTTAAAAAGAAGTTGAGACCAGTTCCTCACCAGGAGTTATACAATGAATGAACAGCTATTATCTGTACGTGCAGAGTCTGAAAATTGCAGCCTTGGGTAATGACATCCATTGAGAGAAGTTTCTGAGACCCAGAGAGAGGCTGCCATAACAAAATATATTTATAGAGTTCTCTTGTCTTGACTTAGAATAATTTGACATCAGAATAAAACTCTTAGGCATTAACCCTTTGGTCATAACACTATGCCTTTTTTTTTTTTTTTCCTTGAAGCTATTGGACAAAGTGCCAAGTATTCTAATACATAATCTCTTAATTTATGAATTCTCAATGTCTATGAATTACATGGTGGGACATTGTAATACAGTTTTACACAGGGTAGACCCTGGCTGACCCACGCAAGGTTTCACTAACTCAATGAGACCTTAGTCACTGAATTGTCCAACCAGGAAATACACCTATTATGTCTGTCCAGTTCAGGTTTCTGTCCCTGATGGTGCTTGATCGTGTCTGACTCTTTGTGACCCCATGGACTGTAGTCCCCCAGGCTCCTCTGTCTATGGGATTTTCCAGGAAACAATACAGGAGTGCATTGCCATTTCCTTCTCCAGGGGATCTTCCCAACCCAGGGATCCAACCAGCATCTCCTGCTTGGCAGGCAGATTCTTTACCACTGAGCCACCTGGGAAGCCTGTATATTTACATACTCATGTAAAATAGGACAAATAAAATAACATATATGTGTAACTGTGAAATGCTCTGGTGTTAATTAAATACTAATACCCAAAAGTAGGGCCTTCATAAACTCAGAACCTGAATCACTCACTGCCTATACAAGATTGCTGTCTACATAATGGCACCCCCTGGAGTCTATAACGTGAATTGCGAGCAATCAAGCTGAGCAACTTGGAGGCCTTGGGGGTCGTCTCTCTCTTTGGATGTCATTTTTTTTTTGTCTTTTTTTTGACCAACAAATTCCTATATCAGGGCTTACAAGCTCCCTGTGGAGTGCTATCAGACTCTCAATTTGTAAAATGCTCAGAGATCTATCTTTTAAAAACAGATACTTTCTACACAATGGTGTATAGTAGCTCTTTTTATCCCATTTCTTTGACTGTGGATATTCTAAGTTGGTGATGGACAGGGAAGCCTGGTGTGCTGCAGTCCAGGGAGTCGCAAAGAATCAGACACAACTAAGCGACTGAACTGATTCTAAGCACGCTAAGATCTGTGAGGTCTGTGAAAGTCCTGTTGAACTTCCTCTCATTGCTCTTCTATGGGTTATTATATGGTGACGTGTGGTTCCAAATGCAAAGAACCTTCTAGACTTCACATTGTACCTGGAAGATACTTTTCTAATTTTTAGTTACCATTACATATTGGCTATTTCCAACATTTTGCTACAGAAATAAGTCTTCTGGCCACTGTGCATATGTGTTAAGTTGCTTCAGTTATGTTCAGCTCTGTGTGACCCTATGGACTGTAGCCTGCCAAGCTCCTCTGTCTGTGGGATTCTCCAGGCAAGAATAGTGGAGTGAGTTGCCTTGCTCTCCTCCAGGGGATCTTCCCAACCCAGGAATCGAACTTGGGTCTCTTATGTTTAATCTTCATTGGCAGGTGGGTCCTTTACCTCTAGCACCACTTGGGAAGCCCTTTGGCCACTGGCTATAGTTTTGTTAAGCTTTTACAGGTATTTAGCAAGTGAGTTATATTTACAAACCAAACTAATTTATAAACCAGACGTGCTTCTCTTACTATAGCACCCTTAGCATCCAGCTCAGTGCTAGGCACAAGCTCATTTCAACCGAATTAAACTGAAATTTTGTAAGCTGGGTAATTAAATAGGTCTTGCCTTGTTTGAATTGGATTTTCATAGAAAACAATAGACTGATACACATTAATTCAAAAGGCTGGATCATTTATCTGTTCTGGGTTGATTTTAAAAACTAAAAACACAAACTATGAGTCTGCACTTAATATAAATCTCTAGAAATTTGATAGAAGTCTTATTTTTATTTTCTTTATGACCAATAGGGCCAATAGATATTAGAAGAGTTCCCTGAATTGTGAAAATAAACTTTGGAAAATTTTCAGAAGAGGCAATTAACATTCTTAGAGTGATTGGGCTGCTATCTTAAATGATATTGGTGAAATTATAAATTAATAACCAATACAATTACAATAATTGATTTGAATGGCACTTGTCAGTTCAATATGTGGCATCGTATAAAGTATATCATTTGACCTTCACATCAATCTCAAAACTGTGAGAATTATTTTTATTCCCATTTTGGATTTTTTGTTTTGTTTCTTTTGGCTGAGCCTCTTGGCTTGCAGGATCTTAGTTTCCCGACTAGGGATCACACTCAGGCCCCGGCAGTGAAATTGTCAAGTCCTAACCACTGGACCACTAGGGAATTCCTTTTCTATTCTCACTTTGAAGACAAGCAAAACTGAGACTCAAAAGGACTTAATGATTGGTCCAGGTTGACCCAGCTGGCAAGTGTTTTAATTCTAAAGCAGTATTTTTTCCACAACAACCCAACATCTATTTTAATGCCATGAAATGTTTCATATTAATAGCCTGTTAATTAACATTTCAAGTGTTGTACTAGATATTTAAGGACCAGGGGCACAAAGTAGAATAAAATCTCCCTCAGGGAATTGCAGTCTCCCTGAGGGACACTGGTGGTAGAAAGCCAGATACTGTGTCCTGTGATGAATGCCTTGGTGAAAGGAAGCCCAGGTGCTGTGTGAACAGGACAAGGAGCTTCCCAAGGGCAGGACCAACCACATCACATCCCTCTTCTGATCCCCTTAGAGCCTTTGGCACATACTGTGCACTCAGAAAATATTTATCAGATGGATTGACAGCTGCATTGTTGTGAGAAAGAATGAGTGAGTTGACTTCTGGGTCCCAAAATAAGTAGAAAATTTCCAGGACATTCTAGGTTAAGGAAGTAGTGAGGGCCCTGTGTTTTAGAGGTCACCTATTTTAAAGTTCAGTCCCATGGGTTAAAGAGATGTCTTTGTTTACCGAGACAATTCGACGTGGTTTCTTTGTACATCCTTCTGCGGTTAAGTGGAGCCCAACGCGTTTTCTGCAGCCCTGACCTTGTGACTGTGGAGTTGCTGTTAACTGGGGCAGTAAGGGGTACACTTCCATGAGCAAAAAACATCGGAGGTTATTATTTTCTTTCCTTTTTTCCTCCATTGCCTCAAAACGGCACTACCTTTCTGTTCACATCAAGTGCCGCTCTTGAGAGAAAGATCTCTGTTTGAGTGATTCGTTGAGAACACTGAGTGCCAGACCACATGCTAATTAAGGCTTGTCACATACCATAATGGCACCTTAGTAATACACCAATTAACAGCTACTCTAATTACACCACTTACATAAAATTAATGAAGAGTCTAACTGATGAGAAATAAGAACCTGTATATTAGAGCAACACAGAACGTTCATCAAGTTTCTGATGAAACAGCCTTTGAGAAATCTGTTCCTCCCCATTGCCTAGTTAAAGAAATATTTTCAGAGGGTGGGGGAATGGCTTTTTGTAAAATGAACTGGCAAGAAATGGAGAAAATGTACTGATTCTTGCTGCTAGAAGGGCGGAATGCTCAGGCTTTAGAGTCTGAAAGGCTGGATTTAAATATTACGTATCTGTCCTTTCCAACTGTGCTCTTGGTAAACTAGGAATAGAGAACCCCCTTAACCTGTAAAAAACATCTACAAAACATCTACGTTTTACTTAATGGCAAAAGACTCAATGCTTTCCCCCTGAAAACAGACATGTGACAAAGACGCCCCCTCTCACCACTTCACACTGCAGCCTTGCACAGTAGTTTATAGCTGGTGCAATGAGACAGGGAAAAAAAAAAGCCATCCAATTAAAAAGTAAGCACAACTTTATTTGCAGATGACAGGATCACCTATACAAAAAAGCCAATGAAATCTACAAAAAAAGTCATTAGAATCAATAAGTGAGTTTGAGAAGTTGCAGGATATAAGATCAGTACAAGAAAAATCTATTGTATTGCTATATACATGAGTGACTTTTTCACCTTTCTGGCTCAGTTTTCTTCTCTGTAAAATGGCAACAAATTTATATACTTTATAGAATTGCCTTGAGGGTTAAGAAAATGTAGATTCCTAGACAGGGTTCAGTAAATGTTGGTTTATTCCCATTTTTAGAGGACAGCAAATGGAACCTTCAGTGGGTCTCAAGACCAATATTTAAAAAAAAAAAAAAAATGATGGATTAGAGGAAAAGCCACTCCATCCTGTAGTAACATCCAAGGAAACATTTACAGCTGGAAATCATTCAGATGGAGCAATTGCTAAGAGAAGTTCTTATCTACAGCCCAAGCCACCCAAATCTGCTCTTCTCATCCATACCCTCTCCCCGACGCACTCATTCCCAATTTCTTAGTTTAGCCTGAAATTTTATCACAATCTCTTAAACAGTTTTTCTACTTTTAATCTTCACACCGACCACCACGCACCCCGCCCCCCCCACCCCGCTCCCCTCCCCAAATCCAATCTTTCCATGGCAACCAGAGCGATCTCTTTAAAATGCAAATCTGATCACCTCATTGTGTTATTTAAACCCACTTGTGGTTCCCTGTTGAACTCAGAGTTAAGCCAGAGCTTCTTAGCCTAGCTTCTGAAAACACACTAGGTGCTTCTTAGGACTGAACCACTTACACTTTCCCCCAAACACCAAGCATTTCCTTGCTTCCCAGCCTTTCTGCTTCTCAAAATGTCTCAGCTTTCCTCTCCACATCTATCAAGTCGAAGCAACTGCTGCCCAACAATCCTTGGCATGTTCCTTTTGCTCTGTCCAGGCCTGATAAATCCTACATGCCAGGGTGGCTCTCGTTCCTTCCATTTCATCCTCTCTTCAAGACCTCTGGCCTAGCTGGAATACAGGCCATTTAAGGAGTTCCTCCCAGGGTTTCTTCTCCCCTGGGTTCTTGGTGCCAATTTAACTGTCTGGGTATTCCAGGATAGCTTCCTGGTTTGTAATCTTTGCTCTGCCTTCTTCTCCTAGCTCTGTGTGTGTGTGTGTGTGTGTGTGTTTCCAGCCTTATCTGATGTGAAGAATCTATCTCCCAAGTACACAGATTCTTGAGCCCTTCCCTGGGGGAATTGGTTCCTTGGGTCTGAGTTGGACCCAGGATTGGAGACAAGACCTGAGTGGTTCTTGTCATCAGTCAGACTTGGGAAATGCCACCACCCTCCGAATGGGGCAGGTGCCCTCAGTCCTGAAAGGTTGGGGTGGGGGGTGGTTGTTCAGGTTCTTCCTCCTTTCCCCAAGCAGTGCCCTGGTTGTGTTGTTCATGCCCTTCAGGAACTCAGGTTTCTCCATTTTTGAAATGAGCAGAGGTTGAGTGCTCACAACTTCAGTGCTTCTTCTTCTCTTTCTGGCTGGCTCTAGGGGTGTCCAAAATATAGTGGGGGAGGAACCAAGTCGACCTTGGGAGACGGGGGACTCGAAGGGAAGCCCCTCTCATGCCAGATGCTACCTGGAAGATAAGCAGATGTGAACAGTTAGGGAAAAAGAAAAACCCACCTACACCAAAGAGAGAGAAAGGTGGGGAAAAACTAGTTGTATACCTTTTCAAAACATCATACTACAAGGTAAGGGGCTAGCATCAAGAGAAACCTGTAGACCAATGAAACAGATTCTACCCCATTCCACCCAATCTGAGTATGTGCTGCCATCAGCCTCAAAACGGGGCAGGATCATTCAGGAGGTTATTCAAGGACAGTCTGAAAGCTGTTAAAAAAAAAAAAAATCCCAAACCTTTAGCTTCTTATTTTATATTATACAATTTCAGGTGGAATAAAGAATTAAATATAAAAACATAAAACTATAACCTCAGATTAGCAGATGATACCACCCTAATGGCAGAAAGTGAAGAGGAACTAAAGAGCCTCTTAATGAAAGTGAAAGAGGAGAGTGAAAAAGCTGGTTCAAAACTCAGCATTCATAACATTAAGATCATGGCATCTGGTCCCATCAGTTCACGGGAACTAAATGGGGAAAAATGGAAACAATAACGGACTTCATTTTCTTGGGCTCCAAAATCACTTTAGTTTCACAGCCATGAAACTAAAAGATGTTTGCTCCTTGGGAACAAAGCTATGACCAATCTAGACAGAGTATTAAAAAGCAGAGACATCACTTTGCTGACAAAGGTCCACATAGTCAAAGCTATGGTTTTTCCAGTAGTCATATGGATGTGAGAGTTGGACTGTAAAGAAGGTTGAGCACCAAAGAATTGATGCTTTTGAACTGTGGTGCTGAAGACTCTCGAGAGTCCCTAGGACAGCAAGGAGATCGAACCAGTCCATCCTAAAGGAAATAAGTCCTGAATATTCATCAGAAGGATTGATGCTAAAGCTGAAACTCCAATACTTTGGCCACCTGATGCAAAGAGCAGACACTGGAAATGACCCTGATGCTGGAAAAGATTGAGGGTGGGAGAAGAGGGTGACAGAAGATCAGATCGTTGGATGGCATTACCAGCTCAGTGGACATGAGTTTGAGCAAACTCTAGGAGATAGTGAAGGACAGGGAAAGTCTGGTGTGCTTCAGTCCATGGGGTCACAAAGAGCTGGACATGACTGAATGGCTGAACAAAGTGATAAAGAACCCGCCTGCCAAAGCAGGAGACATGAGATGCGGGTTCAATCCCTGGGTCGGGAAGATCCCCTGTAGGAGAGCATGGGAACCACTCCAGTATTCCTGCCTGGAGAATCCGCTGGAAAGAGGAGCCTGCTGGGCTAAGGTCCATAGGGTTGCAAAGAGTCAGACATGACTGAAGCGGCTTAGCATGCACACAAACACAGCCTCTGCAATACATGGATTAGAGCAGGCTGCATACGACAGTGTCCTTGTATTGAAAATCTTTCCGTCCTCTTGGGGAGGCAGGACACTCCAGGGGACCCATGACACCAGCAGCAGCTGGATGGGGATGCCCTGATTGTAGGCACAGCAGTGGTGCAGGGGAGAGGGGCCTGGTTCCCCTGGTAAGGGCTGCACCTCCCCCCACCGTGAGATGGCCCCCCGAGGCTCCTAAATGTGCTGTTTTGTCGCCAAGGCCTCCAGCTCCAGGGCGCTTTCCAGCAGGACAACCGGGAGACAATTAATGTCTGTCTGGGCTGTGCTGGGGGAGCTCGCTGTGGTTGGATCTGGTGCGCTTCTCCCGCCAGGGCTGGTGGGCTGCCACCGTACCATCTTCTGTCCCACGTGCTTAGCTTGGGTGAAAAACAACAGCAAATGCTTTCTCGCTGGGCGCGCTTGTCTCTGCACGCCACCATCTCTCCCCTCATCCTTCCTGCGCCTCTGGTTTCCCGGAAGAGAAAACGTCTCCAAGAGAAAGCACAGATCTGTGTGAGCCGCTCTCCTGCTCCAGTGCCCCCTTACTGCATCCCGACCACCTTTTAAAGCCAGACTGGCACTACCTCAGCTCCGGGACACTAAGGTGCCATGGGGCACCTGCCTCCCAGAAGGATTAGGGCCTCCATCCCATGTGTTTCGTGGCATTTGTCCAAACCTCTCTGAGTGAGGTGGTGAAGAGGTGGTTAAGAATCTGCCTTAAGAAATGCTGTGTCCCTTCTCCTGGGAGGGCCAGTGAATTACTGACAAAAAGAATTCAATGGAATTAGTTGGGATGAGACTTTAGGTAAACCTGGGATCTCTGCCTGTTAATTGTAGCCCCCTACTTACACAGGACCCGTAGTCGAGAGCCATTGCATAGAACAGGGATCTGAAAGGCTGGGTTTCGGCCAGAGTAAAACTGCTGGAGAATGTTCCCATGATCAGGTGAAGGGCTCCTGTCATCACTGAGAAAGCTGAAGAGCAGAGCAGGGGGTGTCTTTTCCTTGTCAAGAACTTTCTAGGGTTCTTCCTTAAATGACTATATCTTTTCAAGGGAAATAGTACTACTTTATCCCAAGAGTAATTTTGATATGAAAATCTGTGTTTGAAAGAATAAACTGTGACCCCAGAAAAAGTGTCTGCCTTGAGACACAAGAAACCCGGGTTCGATCCCTGAGTCGAGAAGATCCCCTGGAATTGGAAACGGCAACCCACTCCAGTATTCTTGCCTGGAGAATCCCACAGACAGAGGAGCCTGATGGGTACATTCTATGGGGCTGCAAAGAATCGGATGCTACTGAGCGTGCCTGCGCTCTGAGCCTTGGGTTCACCATCCTGCACTCATTGGTTGGCCTGTTTGCACCCCAACAGGACTGTGAACATCTTTCCTGCATTTCTGCATCCGTGGCACAAAGCACACGCCCTCTACTCGAAAGACGCCTACTAAGTGCCATTGGCTGTCGTGCGAGGTCTGTAAAGCACCAGTGCAGGACACTCTCCTGGTGCTGACTCTGAGTCAAGAGATTAACATGCAGGAGATTCACTGGGGAGTGAGGGAAGCAGCACTGGGTGGTGGGAGAGTTGAGCTGGGACGAGATGAGGACAGAGCCCCGGAGCCGTCCCACAGAGCCGGAGTCGGAGGCAGTCTCGGCCCTCGGCTCCCAGTCTTCCTTGACCAGTCACTGGGTGACAGCTGTGCTGGGAAGAGGATGGGACCCTGGCCGTGGATGTGTCTGCAGAGAGCTGTCAGCCCTCTACACTCTCAGCGCCTGAAAACAGTCTGCGGGCCCCCTCGCCAGCCCCTAGCACCCTCTCAGGGCCTGGGTTCATCATCCAGGGGCCGTGCTTCCCCCAGCGTGGGTTGCACACTCCTACATCACAGATCCCCTGCCAGAGCCAAGGAATCGCCACCAGTGACGGGGATGATTCCGTTGTGCTGGAAAGGTTAAAAGAAACTGAGGCTACAAGGGGGCGTGGCTTATCTGAGGTTCCCAGCAGATTGGAGGAAGGATCCAGATGAACTTCCGGGTGTCTAAGGTTCAGACTAGGGTCCTTAGGCGCAGACCAGGGTCCTGGGCTGAGGCTCCTAAGAGCGTGAGAAGGGGAGGGGGATGGTGATGCGCAGGCAGCCATGGTCCAGCCTCATCCAGGGCAGGGGGCGGCAGCCTCCTGAAGAACCCGCTCCCGGGGCCCGGGACCAACACTAGGGCACTAGGGATAAACACAGGTCTCATCGCATCCCCTTACCCCAACTGGTCCCAAGAGACCACCCACCCAGGAAGAAAGGCCCTGGTTTCTTGAGGATCTATGAGATCCTCCTAGGAGCCACCAGAGTTGTTTCAGGCGGGGGGGGGGGGGTGGGGGGGGGGGGGACTCTGTGTCTCTGACCACCAGTGTGACCGGTCTTTCCATTAACAAGAGTGGGTGTCAAGGGATAGGACCTCCATTCATAAGAGCAAATGGTCACTATTACACATTCACAGCTTGGAGTCACTATCCTAAGGGTCCTACTTGTATTAACTCGATCCTCCCAGCAATCCCACAGAGGCTGTGCTACCTGCCCCTTAGAGTGAGAAAACACAGGCACAAGAGAGGCTATGGTTCCTCCCATGACAAGTAGCTCAGCCTTCAGCTGTGCCGCCCATGTGGGTTTTAATGTATATTTTTTCAGCAGGCGTTATCACTCCATTGTACGAAGTAGGAGACTGAGTCTTAGAAACAATTAGCAATGTCTTGAAACATCACTTCATGGGAAATAGATGGGGAAACAGTGGAAATAGTGTCAGACTTTATTTTTTGGGACTCCAAAATCACTGTAGATGGTGACTGCAGCCATGAAATTAAAAGACGCTTACTCCTTGGAAGAGAAGTTATGACCAACCTAGATAGCATATAGAAAAGCAGAGACATTACTTTGCCAACAAAGGTCCGTCTAGTCAAGGCTGTGGTTTTTCCTGTGGTCATGTATGGATGTGAGAGTTGGACTGTGAAGAAAGCTGAGCGCCGAAGAATTGATGCTTTTGAACTGTGGTGTTGGAGAAGACTCTTGAGAGTCCCTTGGACTGCAAGGAGATCCAACCAGTCCATTCTGAAGGAGATCAGCCCTGGGATTTCTTTGGAAGGAATGATGCTGAAGCTGAAACTCCAGTACTTTGGCCACCTCATGTGAAGAGTTGACTCATTGGAAAAGACTCTGATGCTGGGAGGGATTGGGGGCTGGAGGAGAAGGGGACAACGAGGATGAGATGGCTGGATGGCATCACTGACTCTATGGACGTGAGTCTAAGTGAACTCCGGGAGTTGGTGATGGACAGGGAGGCCTGGCGTGCTGCGATTCAGGGGTCGAAAAGAGTCAGACACAACTGAGAGACTGAACTGAACTGAACTGAAACAATTAAACATGAAGAGACAGATATACATGCACATATTCTGGGGGGACTTCCCTGGTTATTCAGACAGTAAAGAATCTGCCTGCAATGTGGGAGACACAGGTTCGATTCCTGGGTGGGGAAGATCCCCTGGAGAAGGGAATGGCTATCCGCACCAGTATTCTTGCCTGGACAATTCCATGGACAGAGGAGCCTGGTGGGCTACAGTGCATAGGATCACAAAGAGTCGGACACGACTGAGCGACTTACACACACGCACATTCTGGGGGGCAGGGGGGTGGTACGCCACACCTCCAAATACAGGGAATGGGGACCAGCAGCACGTGGTGCAGAGTGAAGGGCAGGGCGGGTGCAAGGACAGGAGGGAGGTGGGAGACCCAGCTAGAGATCTAAGTCTCCTGCTGGAGCTGCAGAGCCTCAGAGAGGTGTCAGAGCTGGGGTGGGAGGGGGTGGCTGGAGCAGGGTGGGCTAGGGTGGAACTGGCAGGTCATCTCTGCATCCAGAGCCCGCTGTGAATACACACGTGACTCTTCCTGGGTAACATGGCGCCTGCTTCCTGCAGATTTAATTCAATGTCAGCTGCAAAGCTCTATTAACTAAATTGGCCATCAACCTGCTTGTCTGTTTCATATAATGGGATCTTGCACAAAACAAGTTTTGCACCACGTTAAAAAGTGTCATGTTTGAATCAAAACTTATTCCAACGTTCGGGCTAATGAAAGCCTCAAGTGAGAGTTGATCAATGGGTCTGGAAGTGTTTCCATGGAAACAGAAGGATGGAGGCAGGTCTAATCCTAAGCCAAGTGCACCAAGGTGATGCTCTGAGTCTGAGGTGCTCATCGGCGGGACCCTCACTCAACCCCACTGGCAAGTGCCGGGGGCAACAGAGACCTGGAGCCAGAGCCAGTGCAGGGTGGGCAGAGAGGGGGCCCCCCACGGAGCTGGAGCCTCTGGATCTGAGTTTAGCACACTCGCTGTGGCAGCCAAACCTGTTTTTAAGGATTTATTTTTGTGTTTTTTACAGGCCTTAGGTGCCTCAGCAAGAAGACTCCCCAGACTAACCTCTCACGTGTGCTGGTCCAGCTACCACAGCCGTAGCCAGTTCTAGCACAGCAGGGGCCAGGCCGCCAGGTTGGGGGTCATGCCTTAAGGTGGGTGGTCACGGCAGACCCTGAGGAGTCACTTTCTCTTTATGGTCATGATTCCTTATCTCTGAAATACAGACTAGGGTAAAGCTGCTATATTTGGGGCTGGGAGATGTGCATTTCAGATATCCCCCTCTGCCTCTGATGTGGGAGGATCCTTCACCTGTCCAAGGGGTAGATTCTCCATCTGTAAGTCTGGGAGTGGTGTCTTGAAAGTGAAAAGTGAAAGTGAAGTCGCTCAGTCGTGTCCAACTCTTTGTGACCCCATGGACTATAGCCTACCAGGCTTCTCTGTCCATGGGATTTTCCAGGCAAGAGTACCAGAGTGGGTTGCCATTTCCTTCTCCAGGGGATCTTCCCTACCCAGCGATCAAACCTGGGTCTCCTACATTACAGGCAGACACTCTGAGCCACCAGGGAAGTGGTGTCTTGGGTCCCTCTCAAAAGATGTCAGCGGAGCTGATATCTGACAGGCCCCGGGCCAGCCACACAGACAGTGAGGTGTCAGGCTGACGCTCACCGCTGGCCAAGAGGAGGGACCACGTGGCCAGTGCTTCTGCCTGGGACCACAGATCCCTGCTGCAGACAGAACAAGGGCCACCATCCACTGCATAGAAGCCACAAGCTAACACAAAGCCCTTCTGGGCATGTTCCTCCTCTCATATCATCCTTACAGTAGTCTTGGCGGGATCACTGTTTGGTCCCACGGGGGGCCACGCACTGGGCAGACTGAGCAGTCTTCCACAGCCCCTCTGGCCCTTCTGTGACGTGGCTGGGACCGGAGCCACCTCTGTGATGCAATGTGTCGACTGCACCCCGGGTCTCTGGCCTCTCCTTTCACCCGCGATCCCCAGGCTCACCCAACCCGCACTGACTGTTGGCCGGGCACCTGTCCCTGAGCGCAGGCTTGGCCCCACGGCCCTTCTGAGCTGGCCTGGGCAGGCTGCCGTGAGGCTGGCCACCGGCCACACATCCTGCCAGTTTCCCCACCCCCACCATATGGCCTGGGGGTCTGTTTTGCTAGGGGGACGGCGGGGCAGTGAATGGGCCGTTCTGTGCCAGAGACCAGGGTCTGATTCAATTTAAACCTGTCTGTCCAGGGACCTGCCTGGGGGGAATAAAGACTGCTCTCTCTGGAAGATGCAGGCAGGCTGCAGCCAGAGACACCCGGTTAATCAGGTTTGCTGGGGCGGGCCTCGGCCTTGGCCCGACAACATGTCCCATTACTGCAGCCTCCGAGGGGTCAGTGTGGTGGCACGCCTGCCCTGTGGCTTCACAAGGCTCTTCTTTCCCCCTTAATCAAATCAGGCTTCAGCCTGCCATTCCCCTGGCCTGAAGTCATCGCCATGTGGGTGGGGGAGGAGCTGGGGGGTGGGGGCAGAGATGGCCGGGGGCCAGAAGGGACCCAAGAAGTCACCCAGAGCTCACCCACCATGGACCCAGGGGTTGAGGCCAGAGAGGGGCAGACTTGTCCTTACTGTGGTCGTGGTGGGGGTGGGGGACCTTGCAGAGAGGGGAGCAGAAGGCCCAGACCCCAGGACCCTCAGAGACAAGGAATTCATTCTCCCCACCACCTACCAAAAATCTGAAAGTTGAAATGAGAATGAACCCATCGCTCCCAACATCGATGGCCCTCACGACACAGATGAACTGGGACAAAATAAACACAGAATGAAGCTCAACACAGTAAGAATAGGGAGTGAATAAGTGAGTGCAAATCGCTCAGTTGTGCCCGACTCTTTGCGACCCCATGGACTGCAGCCCACCAGGCTCCTCTGTTCATGGGATTCTCCAGGCGAGGATACTGGAGTGGGTTGCCATTTCCTTCTCCGAAGAAGAGAGAAAGCAGATACAAAGAGTACGTGCTGTATGGCTGCATCCTTAGGAAGGTCAAGGGTGAGAACACACTGGTTCTTGAAGTCAGATGTGGGAGAGGGGATGGGGCTCCCGAGGGGCTGGGAAGTTGATCCTTGAGCTGGTGACACAAGTTTTCACACATGAAAATTGATGGAGTCACGCACTTGGGGGTTGTCTGTCTCTCTCTGTGTGTGATACTCTAGTTAAAAAAAAACGCTTTAAAAAGCTGCAAGTTCAGAGAGGCGGTGTCTTTACAGAAACAGCGGCTGAACGCCTGCCTTGGTTCTTTGCTGGGGGCCCAGAGAAAAAACACACAATCCTTTATGGGAAGGAGCTGAGGTCATGGTCAGTAGCTAGACAGGGCAGGGACCCGCAAATGGCAGGGGGCACAGGGACAGACTGGGCGTCAGAGGAGGGAGGCTCTGGGACAGGGTGTGACCTGGATCACCACGTCTTGATGTGTTTGTAGGAGTAAAGGAGGGGGCACGTCCCAGTGCCAGGGGTACGAGCCATGAGGCCAGGAATGCCTCAAGCTGGGCATCCTCAGGAGTCACCCACAGAGCTTCCTGGGCTCGAGAACTCAAGATCACAGTCTCTGCCAGTGTTACAACAGAAGCAGAAGCCTCCCCAGAACAATCATTGATGAAGTTTTAGCAGGAGAGTTGTTGGATGAAGGTGAGCTTTGTAGACAGAGGGTCTTATCCCTGTTTCAGGTAGGGGAGCATGGGAGCCCCTGTCCAGGTGAGAGTTTCCAGCTGCCTGAGCTAACACAGTGGTGAATGGAGAGCCACGGTGAGGTTCCAGAGATGCAGTGACGGAAGACGTGGGGAGCCGATGTGAGAGGAGTGACCTTGGATTTGGAGATCTTATAGAAGGAACATCAGAGATAGTGGGCCCTGGGCAGGGTGATGGATGACCACAGCATGGAGACAGTGGTTTGGGAGTCACTCGCATGTAGATGGTTGATGACGCCTCCCTGGTGACAGCACCTGTTAGGAAGGATGCATTGGTGCAAAATATGTATAAACCCCTCAAGAGCATGAGGGTGGTTTGGATTAGAACTTTGTGTGCCTGTTGAGAGAGCAGTCAACCAGCCCCATAAAGGTTGCTTATCTCCCAGTAGCTGGGAGAAGACTTTAAATAACTCAGTTACCAGAACTGGGTAAGTGGCAACTCTCACATCACCCTGCCCTTGGCTCAACAGCAGTGGCACCTCTCTCCTATTATTTGTCCACCCGACAAAGGCATTTCTGGGCTTCTCCAGGCCATGCAGACTTTGGCCATCACCTAAAAATCTTGGAACAGTCCAAGTGTTCTCTTCCAGGAAGGAGCTTGAAGGTGGAGACAGATCTGTCTACTGGGGCTTGTTACCGCCTTCAGTACCAGATTTAGCCCTCAGTCTAGTCCATTCAACTTCATTAAGACTGGAATTCCATAAACCAATCTTCCATCCACCAATCTCAAGTATGCATCTGAGACCCATCAAATAAATGCCAAGTACCAGCTCCGTGGCTGGCACTCTGGAAGGAGGGGGGGACCAGGTGGTGCTCACAGCCCAGGGTGTGGATGAGTAGACCGTGGGATCCTGTTCAATTCAATTCAGCCCAAGACCCTTGAAAGCCAGGTGCCTGCAGGGTGCCAGCTGGCCAAGGGGAGCAGAGGATAACCCTGCCCTGGGGTCCCCTAGCCTGGTGCATGTACGTGTGGCGGGATCTGGTGCATGTACGTATGTGGTCACGAGCACACTCATGACATCGTGAGGCTGGATGATGGCAGACAGTTTGGAGAAAGCCTTCCTTTCCAGGGTCCATGGGTGTATTAGTGTTTATCAGGGACGCAGGCCATCCGAATCATTCTAAACCTGTAAAGGGCATGGTCCTTGTGAGCCAACAGCCAGTGCATCTTTGTGGAAGGACCTTGAGCTGGTCTCAATGGCAGAGGCCACAGGGAGTGGAGGAGGGGCCACGGTGAGCTTGTTTCAGGGCAGTGAGACCGGGTGGCAGTGCTGACCAGATACGTAGGAGGTGAGAGCTTGTCCCATGGAGTTATTCTGCACAGGCTGAAGCTCCAATACTTTGGACACCTGATGTGAAAGGCTGACTTGTTGGAAAAGACCCTGAGACTGGGAAGGATTGAGGGCAGGGGGAGAAGGGAGTGGCAGAGGATGAGATGGTTGGATGGCATCACCGACTCAATAGACATGAATCTGAGCAAATTCCAGAAGATAGTGAAGAACAGGGAAGCCTGGAGTGCTGCAGTCTGTGGGGTCACAAAGAGTCAGATACGCTTAGCAACTGAACAAAAACGAATGCTTGGTGTCCCTTTGTGTTGAGGAGAGGTCTCTGTGGAACAGGACACAGCTGGCCCCCTTTAGGTTCAACCTCAGGTGGAGAGGGACACTTCTTGGCAGTCAGACTCTGCCGGCCCTCCCTTCTCATCCTCACCCTCATTATACCCACCGTGAACACGTTTCTCCAGCCTCATGGGACTGTGTTCAGCCTGGCACATATAGCCCAATGCTGGTGAATCCATCTTGCCCATCCTCACCTCATCACTGGAGTGCCCTTCTTTCTCCAAAACTGCCTCATGAAATCCACATCCCCTTCAAGATCCCACCAAATCCCAGTCCCCCTAGAAGCCTCTCCAGCTTTGTCTGCCCAGGCTCCCACAGGCTCTGAGCATAAATCCGCCCTGTGCCAGGGCTTTTTTTAAAGAAAAAAAATTGTGATAAATACACATAACATACAGTTTACCATTTTAACATTTTTAAGTGTGAATTTAGAAACATTAAGTGCATTTGTGGGCAACCATCACCACTATTCATTTCCAGGAATTTTTCAGCATTCCAAACTGAAACTCTGCACCCATTATACAATAAATCCCTGTGCCCCTGTCTCCCTGGCCCCTGGGAAACTTTATTCTATTCTACTTTCTGTCTCTGTGAATTTACCTGCTCTAGGTAGGGCTTCCCAGGTGGCTCAGATGGTAAGGGGATCTGCCTGCAGTGCAGGAGACCCAGATTGGATCCCTAGGTTAGGAAGTTCCCCTGGAGAAGGTAATGGCAACCCATTCCAGTATTCTTGCCTGGGAAATCCCATGGGCAGAGAAGCCTGGTGGGCTACAGTGCGTGGGGTGACAAAGAGACACAGCTGAGCGACTAACACCCTGACACCCAGGTACCTACTCTAGGCTTCATTGGCGGCTCAGTGGGAAAGAATCTGCCTGCAATGCAGGAGACTTGTAGGAGACTCAAGTTCGATCCCTGGGTCGGGAAAATCCCCTGGAGGAGGAAATGGCAATCCACTCCAGTATTCTTGCCTGGAAAATTCTGTGGACAAAGGAGCCTGGCAGGCTACAGTCCTCGGGGTCACCAGGAGTCTGAAGCAACTGCGAATGCGTGCAGGTACCTACTCTAGAAGTGGAATCATACCATATTAGTCCCACTGTGCCTGGATTATTTTCCTTGGTACAGTGTTTTCAAGGTTCTTTGGAGAAGTAGCATGTGTTAGAATTTCGCCTCTTTCTACGGCTGAATAATACTCCACTGTATGTATTTTGTCTTTCGATTCATCTGTTGAACATTTGGGTTCTTTCCACCTTGTGAATCTTCTGAATAATACTTCTACAAATGTGGGTGTAAGAGTGTCTGTTTAAGCCCTTGATTTCCAATTCTTTGGGGTGTCTACCTAGGCGTGGAATTGCTGGGTCATATGGTAATTCTATGTTTGATTTTTTGAGGAGCTGTGTCAAGAATTTCTATGCTCGCCTGCACGTGAACCCAGGACCGTAAGGACAGCAGAGCCCAGGCTGCGTTCATTTGCGCTTATCAAACTCTAAAGGGGTCTTTGGGGCCGGACAATCCCAGGTTCAAATCCTAGCTCTGCTTCCCAAAACCTGAGCCTCCATTTTCCTGTTTTTGAAACAGACGATAACGCTTGCCTCACAGGGTTACTGCAAATGTGAAATGGACTCATAATGTGAAACGCCTGGTACTCTGCAGGTGTTCAATAAATACTCGTCCTGCGTCCCCTCACCCACTTCTGTTTCCTCATCTGTAAAGAAGCATCTTATTTACTAAATGCTTCATAAACCCCAAATGCTTTCAGGACAACGGGGTGGAAATGTTCGGAGGCAACTTTCTTTAGAAAACATCCCCCCCCCTTTCAAAAAGGAGCCCATAATTCCTCCACATGCTTCCCCATCTGTTCCCCCAAATGTGATAATTAGGAAATGATGCTGTCACTTTCCAACGTGAGAAATCGGCCCCTCCCACCACGTCTCTGAGCCACGCAGCAGAAGGATAAGCAGATAGCTCTTAAGAGCTCACAGCCGGCCCCTTTCCCAGTGCCCGTGGGTTTGGTGGGGTTCAAAAACCAGACCAATCTCCACTAGGAGGCAATGTAAAGTGCGGAGATAAAATGCCAGTCTTAGGATGTGTGTGGAAGGGGCTTACAGACCACCTCAGGCACCCTTGCCATCTATGGTTCTTTCTTCATTCACCACTGTCTAGAGTAGTGAAATGGACTAGTAACATTTCAGATTCATGAACGAGGCCCAGGAAGGCAAGTGAACTTCTGAACACAGCAAGTCGGGAGGAAAGCCAAGACAGACGTCCAATCTCCTCCCACCCTGCTGCTGGAGATGGGGGCGACATGGCACCCGGCCCATTGAGTAGACTAAGACGACTTGCTTAGTCTTCCCAAGGCAGTACCTAAATCTGGAACTCTGTCTGCTGATAGTCCTCAGACTTTCATGTCAACCAGTTCTGTCCCCCATTCCCCTCCTGGAGTTTTCACATTCCGGTTTCTAAACCTTTTTACATGAAGTCCCTAGGCTCAGTTTGAATTTTCTCCAACTCGGAGCCTGAGTCAAGGATTTGGGTGCCCATTGTTCAATTGAGAAATGATCCTGGGATGAGGAGGAGACAGGTTTGGAGGGAAAGTCAGGAAGGGGTGCGTTGTGGAGTTGGTTTCACTATAGTAACAGTGACCAGTCCCACGGGAACCCTCTGAATCTTGGTATAGAATTGTCCCTTCAGGTATCAGAGGCTGAGGTATGCATTCCTATCCCCTACTGGTTAAGAGTTGTCTTCATTGTCTATTGCCGAGCACCAATTTGATGGCCCCGCATTTACGGGTTTCAAACAACATGCATTTACTGTCTCACAGTTTGTCTGGGTGAGGAATCTGGGAGCCGCACGGCTGAAAGGCTCTGGTTCAGGGTCTCTCATGAGGCCACTGTCAGGCTGTCCACCGGGCTGCAGTCTCTGAAGGCTTAACTGAGGCTGAAGGATCCGCTCCCAAGATGGCTCAGTCACATGGCCTTTGGCAGGAGGCCTCGGTTCCTGGCCTTGTGGGCCTCTCCACAGGGCTTCTTGCAACATAGCTTCATCCTGAGAACGAAGAAGAGAGAAAGGGCAGGTAGGATGGAAACTGAAGGCTTGTTATCCAATCTCGGGGGCGACATGCTGTTACTTCTGTTGTACACCGTCCACCATGTGATCAACTCTGGCACAACATGGGGCACAGTACAAGGAGGTGGGGGTCCCCCCGAGGCTGGTTACCCCAAGGTAAACATTGGTCTTGGGAGCATTAATCCTCCCCCACCAAGCATAAACGCACACTTCCAGGCTGCACCCACCCCTGGGATGAATGGGCTCACAGTCAGGGGGCTCAGAGATGTAGAGGGTGCTTGGATGGGAAGCTGTCAGCACACACGGGAACCTCTCAAGGAGACTGGGTGGACTCATCAGCAGGCAAGGGGACCAGGCACTGATAGCACCACTACGGTCCTTGCAGCCATCTCCTTCTCTCTCCGGCCTGGCCTCTGCCATGCTCCCTGACCCATTCAAAGGCATCCTCTAGTCCTGAAACCCTCCTTGACTGCCTGCCTCCCAGCCCTTCACCTGGGCTTGCTCTGGCATTTGCACAAACACTGTCAGGAACAGCCAAAGGGCTTAAGTGTTCCTCACGGGGTCCACCGCAGGCCTGCAGGCCTTAGCAAAGTCCAAAGGTAGGGTGTATGGTGAATGTGGAGGCTTAAGGTGTCACCGGTGTCCAGTGTGGCTCTATCTCTCCACTCGGCCCTTCTGGGGGTCAGCCTTGGCCTTGCCTAGTCCTCCTTGCGCTCTGGAGATGGCAGCTGGCCTTCCAGCCAAGACATCCAGTCACAACAAGGCCCCCAGACAGAAGAGAAGCGTGTGTTCTCCGTCTCCTTTTAAAAGCAAGGAACAACTTGTTTGAACGCTCCCAGCGGACTTCCCTTTCCATCTGATTGAAAAGATCTTGGTCCTCTGCCAAGCCCTAAGCTACTCCCAGGCAAGGGGAATAGGATTGTCATAACCAACCGAGATGGAGTAGAGGCCACCTGAGAGCAGAGGACGGGATTACGTTACCTGAGCGTGTGGCCTCAGGACCAGAGGGTGCTGCCAGACCTGGAATCAAGCAGCAGCTGCTGCTGCTTCTAAGTCGCTTCAGTCGTGTCTGACTCTGTGTGACCCCACAGACGGCAGCCCACCAGGCTCCCCCATCCCTGGGATTCTCCAGGCAAGAACACCGGAGTGGGTTGCCATTTCCTTCTCCAGTGCATGAAAGTGAAAAGTGAAAGGGAAGTCGCTCAGTTGTATCCGACTCTTTGCGACCCCATGGACTGTAGCCTACCAGGCTCCTCCGCCCATGGGATTTTCCAGGCAAGAGTACTGGAGTGGGGTGCCATCGCCTTCTCCAGGCAGAGCAAGGTTCAAATGCCTGCTCCACCATTTATCGTCTCTGCACCTCAGTTTCCTCCTTTATGAGGACAGTGAGACCTACTTTGTTTTTATATTTTTCAATTTATTTTTTATTGAAGTATAGTGGATTTGCAATGTTGTGTTAATTTCTTCTGTACAGCAAAGTGACTTGTCAGTTCAGTTCAGTTGCTCAGTCATGTCCGACTCTTTGCGACCCTGTGAATTGAAGCACGCCAGGCCTCCCTGTCCATCACCAACTCCCAGAGTTCACTCAGACTCATGTTCATCGAGTCAGTGATGCCATCCAGCCATCTCATCCTCTGTCGTCCCCTTCTCCTCCTGCACCCAATCCCTCTGAAAGTGAAGTCACTCAGTCGTGTCCGACTCTTTCCAACCCCATGGACTGTAGCCTACCAGGCCCCTCCGTCTATGGGATTTTCCAGGCAAGAGTACTGGAGTGGGTTGCCATTTCCTTCTCCAGGAGATATTCCCAACCCAGGGATTGAACCCAGGTCTCCCACATTGTAGGCAGATGCTTTACCGTCTGAGCCACCAGGGAAACCTCTGAGTTATACACAAACATGCATTCTTCTCTTATATTCATTTCCATTATGGTTAATCCCACGAGATTGGATATAGTTCTCTGTGCTATACACTAGGGCTGGTTGTCCATCTGTTCGATATGTGATAGTTTTCATCTTCTAGTTCTGAACTCCCAGTCCATTCCTTCCCTCACCCGCTTCTCCCTTGGTCACCACAAGTCTGTTCTCTTTATCTATGAGTCTGTTTCTGTTCCATAGGTATGTTCATTAGTGCCTACTTCAGATTTCACATATAAATAATTTTATACGATATCTTTCTCTTTGTCCGACTTTGCTTAGCATGGCCATCTCTTGGTCCATTCATGTTGCTGCAAATGACATTATTGTGTTCTTTTTATGGCTGATATATATATGTACCACATCTTCTTTATCCATTCATCTGTTGATAGATGTTGACATTGTTTCCATGGCAATACTTACTTTGAATGGTTAAAGTTAGGCTCTAGCACCTAAACATCTCTATAATTAACTACTCCATGGCTCACCATCCATATTACTAACAGTTTTTTCCAGCCCATCTGTCTCTCTTCTCTCTCTTTTTCTTTCCATCTCTCTCTCTTTCTCTCTCTCTCTCACACACACACACATGCACACACACACATATACCTTTTAGGATTTTTAACTGACGTATATCTTATATAGAGAAAGAATACAAGTCTTAAACGCACAGCTCTATAAGCTTTTACATATTCATACTCCCTGGGTAACTACCAACCAAATAAAGATTTAGAATATTTCCAGTACCCTCAGAAGGCTTCCCTATACCTTCTCCGAGTTAATACTGTCCCAAAGGTAACCTTTATCTGACTTCTAGTATAATATGTCTATTTTTAACTTTATAGAAATGGAACAATATTGTATGATTTCTTTGCTCAAACTAAATGTCTAGGAAATTAATCCATGTTGCTGCAAGCAGATTTTTTCACTGTCGCGTAGTATACCGTTGTATGAATATACCATAATTTATTTACCTAATCTACTGTTGATGGATATTTGGGTTGTTATCAGCTTTTACTATTGTGAATGATGATGCTATTTTTGTGCAAGTCCTTTGGTGAACACAAGCGCTCATTTTGATTGATTATACATCTAGGAGAAAAATTGCTTGTCACTGGGTATAGGTATGTTTAGCTTTGATAGTTACTACCAAATGCTTTCCAAAGGAGGTCCACTGATTTTCAATTCCAACAGAAACACGTGCCCTCCGTGATGTCTTGCCTGGACTATTGAAACATGCTGATTGTTCTTCTTGCATTTGAGGTGCTCCCTCAGAATTGTCCAATCCCCACCCCTTTCCATGCCTGGGATGTTGGAAGCTGGCAGTGTCATCTGGGCAGGGTATCCCATGCCCAGAATGAGACCAGTGTGGGCTCTAGTATTTATTTCTCCCCTTTGTGGTGCTCTCTGGCCCTCTGACTCTTCTTCTCCCCATCCCTACACACATAGGGTTAATCAGATGCCTCAAGGAACCCTAGGCCTTGTGCATAATAGGATGATCCTGGGTTGTGATGGTTGGGTGCAGTTCCAAAAGAGCAGCCTGATGTCCAGATCCGACTGGACAAGTCTCCTGCAGCCGACTTGGTATTTATTTTCCATTATTGTACAAAAATGGGCTGCTAGAATGGAGGTGACATGTTGGTTTGTGGACATTGAGATATAGGACAACTTCAGGGTTATCCTTGCTGACCAGTCCTTGGGCTTGAACCTCATGTAAAGGCCCATGTACCAGCTGCTGCCCACTCATGTTCCACCAGAGTGCCTCCTGAAATCTACCCTACCCAAGGGAGGAGTGGGGGAAGGCAGCAGACAATCTGTGTCCCATGAACCCCTGGTGTTGGCACCAGGGACACTCCATGCTTTCCACAGGCTCCACACCATTTGTTAAACTTTCCTCTCTGGGTGTCTGGTCGTGTCTTCTCCCTGGACTTCTGAGATGGTTGTTACACAAAGACAACGGGCTCTTCCAACCTATGTCCCTTCTTGCCTTCAGTTGATGTGGGGATATATGACTCTCCCCAGGCCCTCTTCGGCTATAAAAGATGAGGACAGGCGTTTCTTATGCAAGTGAGCTCTTTTCTCTGTGCCTGCAGGTTCTCTGCCCTCCTCCCTCCTCGCTGGTGGCAGTGTGTGAATCACGTCAACACTGGAAGAGATCCCAATCTAGAAAATGCAATGATTAAGGCCTAAAGCACTCAAGATGTGTCATTCTTTCTGTTATAAAATTCCAAACAGGAAATTTAACATAACCAGAAAATGAGTAACCGATCACGTTTTCCTGCCTGTTGTAGGTGAGACACACATTGGTGGTCATGTGACCAGCCTTCAATAAATGGTGTTGTGGAACCACAGAGGCAAGGTGTTCTGTACTGTTTCAATCCGAGCAGATTCAGCAGACCCATGGAATGGTTTCTCCATGGGAGACAGAAAACTAACAAGGAACCAAGGCTTTGACAGTGAAGGTCCTGATGACGTGGTTCTTGGATCTGAACAGTAAGTGATGGTGCCTGGACACTAAGGAATCTTCACAAACACTAATCAGACAATAAACAAATAAGTACCTTTTTCCTACCATCATTCTAAATCTCCATTAAGAAATCAGCATAGGGCTTTCCTGGTGGCTCAGTGGTAAAGAATCCACCTGCCAATGCAGGAGACACGGGTACAATCCCTGATCTAGGATCACAGTGAGGAAATGAAGATAAAACAAACTCCAAATCTTTTAGTGAATTTCCTAGAAATGCCAGTATGATGGAGTCTAGATTTAAAACACTTTATGAAATGTGAAGGAAAAAAAAAATGTAAATACTTAAGGAAACCTCTGAAAATGGCTGAAGCAAGAATTAATTGGAGTAACCCAGGGAAAACCCACCTTCCGTCACTAGGACTGCCCTGATCTGGCTGGAGGCTCTTTCCTTTGGCTCATGTTTGTCCCCAGTGGCGAGTCCCAGAAGAAGTCAAAGCCACCATTACTAACCCACAACTGACCAATTAGGTTCAGCTGCATAGCTGAAATGACTCTGTTGAAAATTTCAATGTTCCAGTTCAGCTTAGGAAACAAATTAGGCTAGAAAGCCCCGTTTTACGTAATCAGGTGAATTTACCATCATTAGTGGCAATTAAGATAAAGTACTAATGACTCCATTTACCTTGGTGGGAAAACCTGCAGGGAGCCTGTGCAACTAGGGGCTTAGTCTGGGATGAAGTCCCTGGGGCTTCAGGGATGCTCTCTTTCTGTGCTCCTAGAACATAAGAAGATGTAAGTCCCCTTGGGGAGCATCATTTTACAGATGAGGAAGCCAAGGCTGGAAGCTCAGATGGGCTTTACTTGCCACGAACCTTGTTTTGAAACTCTTCCTGCTTCATTTAGCTGCCTTGCTGGCATAAAGGGTTATTGCTGATGGATGGGGTGGAGAAGCGGGAGGGAAAGCAGGCTATTCAGAGCCATGCCTGTGTGCCAGGCCCCTGGTTAGTTATGCGTGCATGTTACCTAGTTGACTGTCTTAACCCTAAAAGACACAACCTTTCTGGAGAAACCTCGTTAGCTCCATTTCACAGATGGGAAAAACTGAGGCTGGAGAAAGAAAAGCAGCTGCACAAGGTTAGACAGCTCTTACAGTTCCTGCGCCAAATCTCTGGTTCCGCCCATTTCACCCTACAGACTTTCCGAGGTCATCTAGCTCAGCTGCTCGTCTGGCTGGCAGGCTCGCCCCAATTCCCCGGAGGTCCAGAGTGGGAAGACGAGGATCAAAGAGCACTCTGGACCTGCCAGGGCCTGCCTGCCTCTCCCTGGGCTGCCTGCAGCTGGGGAACACGTCCTACCAAAGTGACTTGCTCTTGTGGCTTCTAGGCTGGGAAAAGAGCAGGGCTGTGGCATTCCTGAGCTGGGGAAGGGAGGCAATGGGCAGATAATTAAGGGGTAGGGAACAGGAGGGAATTGAAGCCATTACCCAGCTAATTGAGGGCCAGTGTCCCACTTTCCCTAAACATCTGGGGGCCAGGCTCAGGTGGCTGACAGCACAAAGCTTCAGGTAATGGTGTCTGAAGAGTCCCAAGAAGCGGGGAGGCTGTGAGATCCCAAAACCCTTATTTCAGGCTGGGTCCCCGGCCTTGTCTTCTGTGAGGTAAAGCCTGTGACATTGAAATTTACTGCCCATGAAAGTTACTGATAGAAATTGCTTTCCTCCACTGTCCATTGGATTAAATCACTTCTTTCCTTTTTATATATATTTATTTTTTAATTATTTATTTGACTGTACTAGGTCTTCGTTGCTACAAGCAGGCTTTCTCTAGTTGCAGCAGGTGAGGGCTGCTGTCTAGCTGCAGTAAGAGGGCTTCTCATCACGGTGGCTTCTCTTGTTGCGGGCTTCGGCAGTTGCAGCACATGGGCTCAGAAGTTGTGGCTCCTGGGCTCTAGAGTGCAAGCCCAGTAGTTGTGGTACACGAGCCTCATTGCTTTTTGGCATGTGGGATTTTCCTGGACCGGGGATCCACCCAGCATCCCTTGCATTACAAGGCAGATTCTTAACCACTGGACCACCAGGGAAGCCCTATTTTTGTTTATTTCTTTGGCTGCCCTGGGTCTTAGTTGCAGCGCACAAGATCTTTGATCTTCATTGCAGCATTCCAACGCTTAGTTGTGGCACATGGGATCTAGTTCGCTGACCAGGGGTTAAACCTAGGCCCCCTATATTGGCAGTATGAAGTCTTAGCCACTGGACCACCAGGGAAGTCCCACGTTGAAATCATTTCTAATCACTGTGTCATCTTGTGGAGTCATCACAGTGGCCCCATTTTACACGTGGAGGAACTTGAGACCTAGATGGTGAAAGTGAGGTACTCAGAGTCACATCCCCAAATGGGAATTAACTGGAAAAGCCATCCATCTCTTTATTGCTGGTCCCATCGTCTTCTGCCAGCCCCGCCCAGCTCTTACCCAGAGCTTGAGTTTGGACACGTGTCTTCCATTCCATCCTTCCCACCTCCAGCACCCCCCGCCCACCCCCACCTATAGCGACCAACCGATTTGCCATCCCCGGAACGAATGTTGAGGTCACCACTTCGGGAGCTGGAATTCTCCTCGCTGCCCAGAGCCCAGCTTTTGTGTTTGTTGTGTACACAAAGGCAGCCTAAGTTAGCACATGTGTTCGAGCGGCTTCCACCCCCCCGGCCCCTCTCCGGGGACCCACGGGGAATTCTGCTAAGATAATTATCTCCAACTGGGGTTTTGTTCAGTCCTCTGGTAAGACAAGCTCCCGTTTAGAATAATAAGGCTCTGCTATTGAAGGCTAGCTGGGAAATATTTTTCAAACAAGCAATTCACGTATGTGTTTCACATATGCCGCTCATTAAGGTTTATAAGACCTTTTGGTCTTCACAATAAAGCTTGTTTTTTTTAAAGGTTAAAGTCAGCAAGCCCCGGTTACTGCCAGCTCCCTGCTTCCCTCTTCAGAGGGGACAGAAGTCCTGGGAAGTGTTGAAAGGGAATCAAAGAGGCTGATGGCTCCCAACCCCATGAAGGGAGGAATGGTGACCCCGAGAAACCTCCCATCCACCCACCCCACGAGCAGGAGCAGTACCTGGAGGGGAGTCCTCCTGCCTGAACCCCGCATGTGCAAGGCCTCGACGGTTTGGAAAAGACCACATCTTTATCTCAGTGATTACAACCTGGCAGTGCCTTAGACTCACTGGGGACATTTGAGCAACACGCAGGGCTGGATTCCTGTCCCCCAAACCCTGATGAGGTTGATCAGAGGTGGATCACTGGATTGGGTCATTTTTAAAGCGCCTCAGGTGATCGTGGTGCACAACCAGAGTTAAGACCTCCAATTAACTCCCAGGCCCTCCAAGCTGCCCTGTAGGCCGATGGGGCAGGAATCCTTCCCCCATCCTAGAGATGAGGAGAGCGAGGCCCAGGGAGCAGATGTGGCTGAACCGGGACTTAAGCCTCGCTCTCCAGACTCCTTCTTTCAAGGCCTCCTCCTTGTCATCTATGAGACAGAGATGGTGACAGCTTACCATTTACTGAGCCCCAGATCTTTGCACGTGCTGTCATTCAAGCCTCACAAACCACTGAAGTCAGTATTAGAACAGCCACTTTGCAGATGAGGAAACCGAGACTTGGAGAGGTCAAAGGACATGATTCATGTCTCCCCAAATACAGAGGACTTGATCACAAAAAGTCCTGCAGGAGACAGGTACTATAGGCCATAGAAATTTAGCCATTAGGCTCCCAATTCTGAGAGCCTCTCACTCCTTAAAGCACTCTTTAAACTCCCTTTAAGGTCTAACATTGGAATATGCACTGTTTTCCCCAGTTAGAAAAGTGTTAACAGCAATTGAGGGTGACACCTATTTACTCATGGTCCTTTGAGGTCCAGGGAGCCACCAGCTGTAGACTAAGAATCAGACACTCATCCATTCATTCCATGACTGGGGACCTACGGCAATGCAGAAAGAGGAAGCAGACGTTCATTTATCCTCTGCCTCCTCTGCATCACACACTGAGCTGGCTTTTTTACCTACATTTTAAACCTGTAATCAATCAGGCAGGGGTTGCCCTCCCCAATTCAAAGGAGAGAGAGCTGAAACCTGGTGCTGTGGTGTGACCTGCTCCAGGTCACAGAGCTTGGAAGAGTCAGATTAAAGCCCCACAGTCCACAGGCTCCCGCCACCCCCACCTCCTCCCTATGCTTGTCAAAATGGCAGGTGTGACCTGCCCAGACATAGAGAAGACTTTTGGGCAAAGCTGAAAACAACCAAGATAATTTAAAAGTGGGCGTGGGGGAAGGGGGACAGTTTTATTGTAACCTTGGTTGAATTTCATTCTTTTTGAAGTCACCGTTAATTTGGTACCAGGCCATTTTAATCAATTAGGTTGAAGCTGGCTATTTGTGAAACCACCAAGAGTGTGCTTGCTTTTGTTATTAATTAAGAGCATCATTCTTTTTAAGCGTTCTTTTATCAAACTGTTCTTTGCCTCCTGATTTCTTTTATTTTTTTAATTTTTAAAATTTTAATTTAAAGAATTTTTATTTTATGTTGGAGCAACGTTGGATTACTTTCAGGTATTTTTTGTTGCGTTAGTCACTAAGTTGTATCCAACCCTTTTGTGACTCCATGTCCACCAGGCTCCTCTGTCCATGGGCTTTTCCAACTCCAGGGAACCTTCCCAATGCAGTGATCAAACGCGCATCTCATCTCCTGCATTGGCAAAAAGATGCTTTACCACTGAGCCATCTGGGAAGCCCCTGTTTCAGGTATTCATCAGAGTAATTCAGGTTCTAGTTTCTTTCAAACATGGTCATGGGGGCGGATGAAAGGAGAAAACCATAAGTGAGGGAGACCTCAGGACCGGGAATCTGGAAAGCTGGGTCTGTTCCAGACCTGCCCCTGACCTTCAACATGATCTTGGACACTTGACTTCCGTGAGCCTCCGTTTCTTCCCCAAGTAGGAGGTTTTGATTTCTACCCCCGCTTCCTGTCAGGGATGCTGTGAGAATGGAAATGAGATGAAACAGTAAAAACTACAAAGGATTATGCAAATTTATCTTGTTGCTAAGGAAAGTATTACTACTAATATATAAAAACAGTTGGCTAACATTGGTAGGAAGCATGCACTATTATTCCCTGCTAGAAAAAATTTATCAGCAACAATTGAGGGCAACACATATTTGCCCTTTGAGGTGTCCTTTGAGGTCCAGGGAGCCACCAGCTGTAAGCTAGGACTTAATCGGTTACTCTTCAATTCATTCCATGACTGGGGACATGATGTGAGTCAGCCCTGGGCTAGGGAAGTGCTGAGATGAAGCAGGCACAGAGCAAAGAAAGAGCAACCTTCACCCACTCGACCAGTGAAGCAGAGTAAGATGAGGACATAACAGAAAGAAGAATTTCCATGGGATCTCAGAGAAGTGAGAAGTGGGTGGGTTGGGGTGAGTACATGCTCTGGGTGGCTGTAAGATTTGGTCAAGTTTGTGGTTTTCTTCCTGTGAGCTCTTCCTCTCAGCCTTCACCCTCCACCAGTGACTCCTCCAGCATCTCTCCAGGGAACTGAGCTGCAGAAGAGCTATAGGACTTCACATGACAGGGCCCTTTGGACTGGGCTAGCTGGTCTACCTCCAGCTGCTCTAAGCGAAGACCTCAGGAACTCCTCAGAGAAAAAACTCCCAAGGGAGCCTCTCAGGTCACTGTCTCAGGCATGTTCCATGTATTCACTAATTACTCTATCCATCCAACCATTCATTTCTTCACTCATCAGCTCCCACTGATCCACATACATTCAACCAGTTGACATCCATCAGTAAACAGTCCTCAGCATAACCTACACCTGGAATTCACTTTCATTCAACAGACATTTATTGGGACCCTGAAATTGATGAGAAATTGTTCTATGTCACAAGGCCTTTTTGACAGATTTCTTCAGAAGCTTGCATAAATTCAACTCAACATTACCAAGGAAGTCCTTTCCTCTTTACACATCACTCATTACAGGAAATATAATTCACCCATCTGGCAAATATCATGACTCTTTAAGTGGATACAAAATATTCCATACTGCCTAACCTTTGCATATATAATATAAAATCCAGATTCACTTAACTGTTAGGGCTATAGGGACTACAGAGATCATCACAGATGACATAACTAAGGCCTAGAGAGCAGGGAGTAAAATGCTCAGGGTCATATAGGAGGTTAGTGGTGGAGCTAAGGCTCTTATCTCCCTATCCCAGAGCAGTCTTCAACCTCATATTATAATATGTTCTAATGTTATATGATTTCTAGAATATGCCAAATGAGTTTGAAGAAATCTCTTTTGGATTCTGTTTTCTTACCTATGAAAAAAAGTTTGCTACTGATTTCTAATCTACCTTCCAGCTCTGTTTCTAGATCTCTTAAAAAAAAAAAAAAAGAGGATTGGCATGTAATCATTAAAATGCCAAGGAGCAGAATGAATCTGCCTGTGGGTTCTGCTTAACTCTAGGACAGTTGTCTATTACTGTTGTTAGCCCATTTGGAGCCTTGGGTGGCTGGCCTGGGGATCCTAGGGCCAGGATGAAAGTGAGGTCTTCCATCTGCAGGTCTGGTCCATGCCCACTTTAGAGGCTTAGCATGTCTGAGTTTGAGCTACAGGTATCAAGGAAATGGGTAGAATTAGCCTCTTCTAAAATTAGCCTGGGCCTACAAACATGAGTGTCACACTCACATGCTTGATATCATTCCCAGCTCCAGCCTCCTTTGTCTTATGTAGCTGGTAGAGCTTGAAGCATCACAGCTTCTGCCCATTGATTCAATAGAGCCAACCATCCATTCATTCAACCAGAAGACATCAACCACTGGACCTTGTCTAGTCCAATGAAAGCTGCTTTCCAAGATTCATAGAAATTTAGTCAAATGACCCTCCAGATAACCAGCACATTGAGGGTATGGGCTGTGTCATTCATTTGGCATCTCAAGTACCACCCATGGTAGATGCCCTGTAAGTGATTTTTAGTTGAATGGAATATCTGCTGGAGAACTTCTTACTGACTTGAAGGTAGTGGGCAAAATCACCTAACCTCTCTCTCACTTTTTTCATGTCTAAAATGAGAAAACTGGTAACACTGACCTGAAATGACTCTTGGGAGGCTTGGACAAGGAAATCTACATGGGAAAAAAAGACTTTGTAGAGGGAAGAGCCCTAAGAAAAATGTTAGCTCTTGTTCCTGCCATGTGGTATCCTAGAGGGCCAACCAGCAGAGAGGCAGCCAGGATCGGGAGAGACAAATCAGGCTGGGTAAGATCTTGAAAGGAAAACTTAGAGAAATATAGTATTTGGAACCTAAAGAGTAAGTCCTACACAAGAGCTGCCTGGTCATCCAATTGCTTTTCAATAGGAAAGAAAAAAAAAAAAAAAAGACAAATGAAAGACTTTGTCACAGTCTAAATAAGAATTTTGATAACAAGCAAGCTTTTCTTCTTGTGGTTTTGGTGTGGACTTCAAACCAGATTACTAAGCCGTAATTCACCTCTGTGGAGTCCTTGCTATGCACAGGCCGTTTTCTGTACCTTATCCCATTTAATTAGGAATTTGAGGGAGATTCAAAACTGCCATCCCATAGTTATTTGGGTTCTGGAATCCAGGGATCTGGGAGGGCTCAGGTCAAAGGTTTTCCCATTATTAAAGTGTCCAGAATGACAGAAAGATCCAACGCCCGCCGCCTGACCTCCACCTTCACCTCTGTCCCTCCCCTCCCGCCGCCCCAGCCACGGTCTTATTCAAATAAACAGTCTCAGGTCCCAAGCGGAGTTCCTTCGAAGCCAGGGCAGCAATCCTAATTGTGGTTTAATGAGGCCCGGGTTTGCTCTGACCGGCTGTTTACTGAAGCAATTTCAATTTGCTCCTTCTGGCCAGAGGTGGTGGCCACTGGCTAGCCTGTGCAGGATAAATGTCACTGCGGCACTGGGGGAGTTGGGCCACTGCCCCCCCCACCCCCCAAGTCCCTTCACTGAGCAGAAGGATCCCAGGAATAAGGAGAAAGAAGACGCAGACGTGGTCGCTAAGCTCCAGCAAGGCAGTAAGTAAAGGAGGGACAGAACTGTGAGAGAGGGGAGCAGGGGTGCTCCGGGGGCCTCTGGGTCAAAGGAAGAGCTGGTCCAGGAAGGCTTCTAGGAGGAAGCGTAGCATGTGGCAGCTGTTCAGGGTCTGATGCCATTCCAGAACCCAGAATGCGGTGTGCTTTCCCACAGCCTGTGGCCATCCCAGCAAGCTACAAAGGGCTTTCCTCACTCCCTCTGCAAGAAGTAACAGCAAAATTCTCTCAGTTGTGAAATCACAAAGAAACACACATTTTTAAAGTGACTTGTCCATTGTGACAGCTCCTTCTACAAAGGGAAGTGCTCCCAACCTGAAGGCCCAGCCTCTGCTGCTTTCAGCTTGTGATTTTTATCTGCAAGGGTTCAGAGGGAAGCAGCAGAGAAGAAAGAGAAGGGAGATGAGGTTTACTGAAATGTATACACAAATTGCATCTCCTTGACTATCCTAATTGGTCAATTCTATTGTCAATATCCAGAGGAGGAACCTCAGGCTTGGAGAGGCAGCCCTTCACTCAAGATCATGTGGTGCTGGATCCAGAACCTCCAGAATTATGCATTGACTCATTGATCACTGAGAGCTAACTACATGCCAGGCATGGCTCTAGGTGCTGAGGATGTATCTGGGAATAATCAAAGAGCCGGCCTCATGGAGATGAGATTCCAGGCAGGGAGACAGACCGTGAACACGTTGATATATAATATAATGTAACATCTGTAAGACACGTCTGACTCAAAGCTATGCTCTCTCTTCTACCACGTTCAGCATCCCTCGCAGACATGGGCATCTGGCCTCAGACGGTCCCTCCATCCTTTTTATTTCAAGGGCCCTGACGTTCAGGCTTCATAGCCTGCTGCCTATCCACACGCCCTCCATAAACCCTAAAGGTCCCTTTGAGGGTGTGTGCCATCCCCACAGAGCCATCACGGCATCAAAGAAGAACTCTGTTCTCTGCCTGATGCCTGCGGAGCAGCTGTCCTCCGCAGGCCTGGAATCCCCAAAACAAGTTGGCCCCTGGGGTTCTCCCGTCCTTCCTGGAGGTACCCTCTGAAGTTCCTGGCGAGGAAGTTCTGGTTCAGATAAAGGTTACCCAAATAGCTCCAGCAGCCCAAAATGTGGTGGGAGATTTACAGGAAGCGGGGAGGGGTGGTACTTCCAGGAGCCGTAAATCTCCCCTGCCCGGGGCTGGGGAAGAGAGTGCATGGCCGACACTAAATCAATTTCATTGGCGTGCTCCGCTGTTTCTGCACTTGGACGCTGGGCCCGGAGTGGGAAGGAAATAGTTGTCAAACATCAGGAATGATGAGGACAGACCCCGGGATCCGAGGTTGTGATTTCCTGTGGGCTGGAGAGTTTGCTTGGTCTTTTCTTGAGGGTCTGCTTCCCAAATGCCTCCGTCCGAGGAGTGAGTAGCCTAAACTCCATGGCCTTGGGTTCTAGACAGCATTGGCCCCTGGGGTCTTTTCACCAAGATCCTTCTCCTGGGCTCCCTCCAACCAGCTCTCTGCCTGGCTGGCTCTATCTCATCAGGCATATTTTAGCTCAAATGTCCCTTTCCAGAGAGGCTTCCCTGGATGGTCCATCTAAAATCAGCAGGAGGGGTAGACTGGGAGTTTGGGATAGATATGTACACACTGCTATATTTAAAATAGATAACCAAAAAGAACCTACTGTAAATAGCACAGGGAACTCTGCTTGATACTCTGTAGTAACCTAAATGCGAAAAGAGTTTGAAAAAGAATAGATACATGCATATGTATAACCGCATCACTTTGCTGTACATCTGAAACTAACACAATACTGTCAACTCTGCATGTGTGTTCATTCACTTCAGTCGTGTCCGACTCTTTGTGACCCTATGGACTGTAGCCCACCAGGCTCCTCTGTCCATGGGATTCTCCAGGTGAGAATACTGGACGGGATTGCCATGCCCTCCTCCGGGAGATCTTCTTGACCCAGGGGTCAAACCCACGTCTGCCTTCATCTCCTACATTGCAGGCAGATTCTTTATCCACTGAGCCACCTGGGAAGGCCCGTTAATCAACTATGCTCCTATAAAGCAAAAATTGTATTTAAAAAATAAAGTCAGCCCGTGGACCCCACTGCTGTCTCTTTGGAGCTCTCTGGTACACCTTTGTGGACAATCCTATATGAAGAATCCTGTTGATGGGATCACTGTGACTGTCTGTACATCCCCACACTGCCAGGTCCATGAAGACTGAGTTGTCTGCTATGGCATTCCTGGTATGTAGTGCAGGACTTAGGATATTGTTTTCGTTATTCAGTTGCTAAGTCATGTTCCACTCTCTGTGACCCCATGGACTGCAGCATGCCAGGCTCCCCTGTCCTTCACTATCTCCCAGAGTTTGCTCAAATTCATGTTCATTGAGTCAGTGATGCCATCCAACCGTCTCATCCTCTGCCCACCCCTCCCTGCTTCCCCTTTTGCCTTCAGTCTTCCCAACATCAGAGTCTTTTCCAATGAGTTGGCTCTTCACATCAGGTGGCCAAAGTATTGGAGCTTCAGCTTCAGCATCAGTCCTTCCAATGAATATTCAGAAGTTGATTTCCTTTAGGATTTGCTAATTTGATCTCCTCGCAGTGCTTGAACTAAGTATATAATAGGTGCTGAATAAAGATGCATTGACTCAAAGAATCAATGAATACATTAAGTACCAAAAGTCTTCCACCCTACTCTGCATCTTACATCCTGAGTAGCAAAGATGGATGGTGAAGGAGATGCACTTATTCAGCCCAAGCACTAGGCATGTCTTTTCACCAAAAGCAATCACGGTGTGTGCTCGGCTCTGGGAGAGATGATGACAGAGGCAATGACGTGTTTGGTGCTACAGAAAGAGCTCATGGAAGCAGAGCTCTTCCTCTGTTACCTGAAGGTCGGAAGCCCCGAGGTTGGGTTCTTGGGCGAACCCGGCTGAGATGGCTGACCTCCGGTTCCTACCTGCTTCCTTGTGTTCTGCTGATTCCCCTTAGAGCCTCTCCAACTCCGAGGGCCAAGAGGGAGCTGCAGTCGGGTCCTCTCTCCCCTCTTGCCTGTCTGCTCGGTCCCCACGCCTCAGTCCTCCTCCTCTCTTGCCCCTCCCAGGTACAGAACTTCCAAAGACCTCTCTCCTTCACTTGTAAGAGGCTGGCCTTCCCGGGAGGCAGAGCTGGATCCTGGGCCAATTTAGTCAGAAGCCTTGGAAGGTCATCTGGCCCCAGTTTGTCATGTTTCTGATGAGTGAGTTGAGCCTCAGAGAAGAAAAGGGACTTTTTTAAGGTCACACAGCATTAAGCAGAGGCCTGGGTGTCTTGACTCTAAGGCCAGTGCTCCTTGGGTCATGTCTACCTTCTTTCCTTGGAGAAGCTTGTTGCTCTGGGAAGGGATGGGGAGGGCAGTGACTGCCCCGCTCTATTGCAGAGCAGCCCAGGTGTGGTTGATGTGATGGAGAAAAGAGCATGGAAGAAACCTGGTCTACCTGCCAGGTGGCCGTGGTGGATGCTTCAGTGTCTGAGGCTCATTTGTAAAATCTCCCAGAGGTGATCCTGGAGACGAGGGAGAATACAGATGACAGGTCAGTGCCTGGTGAGGGTTAGTGTTCTTCTCTGTCGCTTCCTTTTTCTTTCATACAGTTTTTTGGTGTCTCTTCTCTCACTCCCCCAAATCCCATCTCTGCCTCCCTCCAATCACTCCCCACTCCCCAGCTTGCCAACTATTTCAACCCCCCTCATGTCTACTGTGGTCCCTGGTTTCAGGGATGTCCCTCCCTTGCTACCTAACCCAATTAAAAACAATTTTTTTTTTTTAATTTCAATCATCTCTTCCAGGAAGCCTTCTAGGATTTCCAGTCCCATTTTGATGGGGAGAAAAATGTCTGACAACAGGTTCAGCTTCTCTTTCTGTTTATAAGTTTAAATGGCCAACAGCTTTCAATATTCATTCATTCACTCAACGCATGTTGTAGGCATGACATCAGCCTCAAGAATATAAAGACAAATCAGATAAGGCCTTTTCTCTCCAAGAGCTCCCAGGCTAGTACAGAGGAAGACACAAAGGCAGTTACATGATGAAGTGCTAAGAGGTTTAAGGAGCAAATCAGATCAGCTAGGTTAGTGCTAGCTGCTCTAACAATGAGCCCCCAACTGTCTGAGCTTAACACAATAGGAGGGGATTTCTCACTCATGAAACTGTCCAGTGCCTGTGTGCTGGTTGGCAGAAGGCCGAGTGGGAATGGTCATTGCCAGAGAGATGGGGCCATTTCTCCAGCCAGGGAAGGAAGGGACAGTTCAAGGGCAGATAAGTAAAGCCAGCACAGGGGTTGGTTTAAAGTAGAGCTCACAAGCTTGGTGCATGTGAAGTTGTCCTCATTCAGGCCAAGTCAACGATGGTCCTTTTTTTTATTTCCAGGGTGGAAATGTACAATTTCTTTTTTTTTAATCGGGGGATAATTGCTTTATAATGTTGTGTCCATGCATGCTGCAGTCCATGGGGTCGCAAAGAGTCGGACATGACTGAGAGACTGAACTGAATGTTGTGTCAATTTCCGCTGCACAACAAACTGAACCAGCTGTGTGTATACATATATCCCCTACTTCTTGAGCCTCGCTCCCCACCCCCATTCCCACCCCTCTAGGCCATCACAGACCACCGAGCTGAGCTCCTGTGCTATACAGCACCTGCCCATTTTCAGCACCTATCCATTTTACATATGGCAGTGTGTATATGTCAATGCTTCTCTCTCAGTTCGTTCCAGCCTCTAGAAATGTACGATTTCAAAGAAGACAAGAGGGACACCAATTTGGGAAATCTCCTCATGGCTGGCTTGCCCTCTTGTCGTCAGGTCATTCAGCATGAGGGACTTGCTTTTAGGAAATGCTTCAGTCTCCACTTTCTGTCTTTGCTGTGTGGCTGGATGAAGTCCAAGAGACAAAAACACTAAAAGAGGGTGCGCTCAGCTCTGACTTGTGACGGTTGTCCCAGTAGGGAGGGTGGAAGGAACAGGAGAAGTGTCTGCCAATGGGGAGTCAGCCTCAAGTCTGCATGGGCATGTGCTTTGTAAGGTGATGGGACACCCAGCCTGGGGTGCAGACGACTTTTCAGGGAAAGACTCTCTGACCACATCCTATCAGGAAACTAGAGCTCATTGAGGCCAGAAAAGACCCTGATGCTGGGGAAGACTTAGGGCAGGAGGAGACAGGAGCGACTTAGGAGGAGATGGTTGGATGGCATCACTGACTCAATGGTCATGTATGTGTTTAGTCACTCAGTTGTGCCCGACTCTTTGTGATCCCATGGACTGTAGCCCTCCAGCCTCCTCTGTCCATGGGGATTCTCCAGGCAAGAATACTGGAGTAGGTTGCCATGCCCTTTTCCAGGGGATCTCTCCAACCCAGGGATCTAAACCAGGTCTCCCACATTGCAGGCAGTTTCTTTACCATCTGAGCCACCATGGACATGAGTTTGAGCAAACTCTGGGAGATAGTGAAGGACAGAGGAGCCTGGTATGGTACAGTTCATGGGGGTCAAAGAGTTGGACATGACTGAGTGACTGAACAACACTGGTCATCATTTGACTCCCTGGAATTGCATTTCCCTGAGGGTAACCCAGTCTCAGTTTGGATTATCTCACTAGGCAGATGGGTTGTGTTAGGAAACTCCAAGAGAAAGACATCCTTAGATTCAACTATAGGACTTTCCAACCCCAGACACTCTTAGACCCCCAGATCATCTTCATCCTTCATTTTACACTCAAGGAAACAGAAGGGAGAAGGGACCTGCCCATGTCTTCAGCAACTTCACGGCAGGTCCGGGAAGGGAAGTCAGCTCTCCTCACACCCATTCTTGGGTTCTTCCCACTCGGTTTTGTCAAATCTGTTTACAAAAGAGAAAAACCAAAGGAGCTGTATTTCTTCCAACTTGGTTTCAAATCTCCAAGGTTTTCTTGGTGAGACAGAAGGCACGTGGGAGGCTGGAGGAGGGTCTCGCTTCTCCAGGGGACCGGAGGTGTCGGGGGAAATGTGACACAAGGAAATACACTGGTGAAGAATGAAAACGGGGGAAAGGGAGCAATTTTCCAACCTTCAAGCAAGTAGGAGAAAAGGCATCTCAGGAAATAAAAAATGACCCTTTCAGGAATGTTCTTTCAGAGAGTGAACAAGGAGCCCACACATCTCTTACATAAAGTAAATAGTCTGGTTACCTGATTTTTCAGCATAATTGATGGGGATCACAACATAATCACTCCGGCATTCATTAACAGATCTCAAAAACTAGTTTTAACACTTGCCGCACACACACACACACACACACACACACACACAAATTTGCAGGAAAGATAAATCTCTGCTGGAAGGAATTTATTTCAATGCACCACAGACGGGTCTGTGCAGATAGCAGTTCCCTGGGAGAAGGGCTCATCTCTCTCAGTCGTGTTTATGTCTGCCTCTCTCTACCACACAGGATGACCCACCCCAGGATGCTCAGAGAACGCTCCTCCAGGCGGCCTGCCGGGTCCCAGGGCTGGGGGAAGCGGTGGAAAAGGCCAGGGAGGCGCAGGTCAGGGCTTCCCAGCAGTGTCTGCTCTTACTCTGTGCAGATACCAGCCCTCCCCAGGAAGCACTCCCAGGTGTGGTGGGGGTGAGACCACGCTCACCCAGTGTGTTAAGCGCTCTGCAGGAAATCCTTGAAATAGAAGGAGAGGAGAGGGTGATTATCTCTGGAGGGGAGGGACTTGGCCATCTCCCACCCTGATATGGTGATGCTCAAGTGGGGCTTTGAAGGGTACCTCTGAAGAAGGAGGAGGAGATTCCAGGCAGGAGGGTTGGACGGTGCATAGGCTCAGTGAAAGTGAACGTCGCTCAGTTGTGTCCGACTCTTTGCAACCCCATGGACTATACTATAGTCCATGGAATTCTCCAGGCCAGAAGACTGGAGTGGGTAGCCTTTCCCTTCTCCAGGGGATCTTCCGAATCTAGGGATCAATCCCAGGTCTCCCGCATTGCAGGCAGCTTCTTTACCAACTAAGCCACCAGGGAAGCCCACAAAGGCTCAGAGGAGGGCCCAGTAAGGCCAGTGCAGAGAAGTACTGTGAAGTCTGCAGAACTGGTGTTCAGAGGCAAAGGAGGGGCTAGACTCTCCTTTGAGCCAGGACAGGAAGCGGGTGCATCCCACCTGCGGGTCCAAAGGTCACTGCCTCACAACTGCTCCAAAGAGGGGACGAAGGGTCTGGTCTCTAGTCCCAGAGTTTCAGACCTGCAGGATGGGGTGGGGGAAATGGTCTCTGCCAGAAGCCCCACTCCCCGCCCGCCACCTAATGCCCCAGCAGCACCACCACCTCTCTTTGTATGAAGTTTCAGTCTGTCTTTACAGCTGCCCAGAAACAAGCTTTGTTTGCCCAAATCTGGGGTTCAGCTCTGTGGCAAGGTGACTAGAACCCCTAAGCATCCAAGCGCTGATAACAGGGTTGGAGGAGAGCCTGTAGGAGCCACTGGTTTTGAGCCAGGATGGGGAAGCTGAGGCCCGGAGAGGAGGGACTTGAGTGTGGCCCCTTAGGGTCCTGGGGGCTGATCCCCATCCAGGGCAGCAGAAAGTCAGGTCTCTGGGCTCCCAGGCCAGTGCTCCCACCCAGAGCCACTGTGCTGCCCAGCCCTGGGAGGCACCATGGGGACGAGGTGAAGGGCACCCCCTGGGGTCATGTAGGCACAGCCCCGCTCACAGCTCTCCAGGCAGTTAGCGATCAGTTCCTCAGTGGGTGACTCCGATGCTGAGCAGACACAGAACCTGATGCTGTCCGTGGCTCGCAGCAGCTTAGTGTCCATCGAGTCCAGGGTCAGTTACTGTAGCCCAGCTTGAAGCCCTTGTCCCATCAGATCTTGCTCGTTCAGTTCAGTGGCTCAGTTATGTCCGACTCCTTGCAACCCCATGGACTGCAGCACACCAGGCCTCCCTGTCTATCACCAACTCCCGGAGTTTACTCAAACTCATGTCCATCGAGTCAGTGATGCCATCCAATCATCTTATCCTCTGTCACCCCCCTTCTCCTCCTGCCTTCAATCTTTCCCAGCATCAGGTCTTTTCAAATGAGTCAGTTCTTCACATCAGGTGGCCAAAGTATTGGAGTTTCAACTTCAGCATCAGTCCTTCCAATGAATATTCAGGACTGATTTCCTTTAGGATGGACTGGTTGGATCTCCTTGCAGTCCAAGGGACTCTCAAGAGTCTTCTCCAACACCACAGTTCAAAAGAATCAATCTTGCTTGCTAATCACTGTCCATGCTCCTGTGAAACCTGGGGAAGGATTCTCAGTTCTTCTCAATCCTGAGCCCAAGGCGGCCATCACTAATTCCTTCATTCAAAATGTTTTTGTGTCACACCCTATTCCAGGTTCCGCTTAGAGTTGTCCATGACCCAAGTGCCAACTGCAATTTCTGACCCTCTAGCTCAGTGTCGTCATGGGAAGTCCAGGCCAGAGAGGAGGATAACCTGCCCACCATCACACATCAGTTATCAAATCCAGTCCCTTGACTCCCAGGCCTGTTTTCTTTCTCATCCATCACAATGCCTCCCAACCAAGCTCCCTATTAACACTGTAAAGCTCCCTTTAACACCGTAACTAAACTCAAGATCACAGTGAGGAACTTCCCTGGTGGTCCAGTGGTTAAGAATCTGCCTTGCTGTGCAGGAGACGCGGGTTTGATCCCTGATTGGGGAAATAAGATCTCACATGGGGCAGAGCGGATAAGCCTGAGCGCTGCAACTGCCGAACCTGGACACTGCAGCAAAAGGTCCCTCATGATGCAACAAAGATCTTGGGTGCAGCAACCAAGACCTGACACAGTCAAATAAATAGATAAATAAAAATCTTCCCCCCAAAACCACAATGAGCACCAGCCCTGTGTGAGGAACACATCAATTTCTTGTCACTTGCTTGTCAGGAAGCCACAACAACTGGCTGAATTCTTGCTGCCAGCCCAGAGTCCCTTTATCATTTACAGATGGGATTGTGTTTGGTGGCTTAACTTCACCAAGCAATTTACATACATCCTATCTTGCAAGGGACCTCGTAATGTGAGTAGGAATGAATCCGTTTCATATATAAGGATACTGAGGTCCAGGGTGGTAGACTGGCCGGTCCTCAGAGGTCACACAGCCAGTAGGGGCCCGGTCAAGGTCTGAGCCAGACCCCATCCAGAAGCTGAGTGCCTCTCACTGCACCTCGTTGCCTTTCTATGCACACGCTGTGTTCATTGCTTCATTCACCCTCAGACTTGTCATCACTTGTCATGGATTTAAATTTTAAACTTCTTCCTTCGAAATAGCCTGCTTTCATTTGGCTTTGGCTTCTGCAACTGTGCAGTTTGAGAACAATATGAAAATCAGCATTTCATCAAGATGTAAAGCTTGTTAAGTGAGATCTTGAAATCCCTAAAAATTATTCTTCCAGGATCCAGCACAACAAAGGATGCTTGAATTGTCAGCATTTATTTTGAAAAAACAAAAAACCAAAACTGAAATAGATGTCCTTGAATTTCTAAAATATAAGCCCAAATGGAGACAGTTGAGGGATTTTCCATCCTGTGAGTTTTTTTGTAGTGAAGGAACCTCATTGCAATAGTGTAGTGAACACGGTGGAGTGAGGAAAGAGAGGAGCTGAAAGTGGGAGACGGGAGCCTGCTGTGTGATTTTGGAAAGTGTTCTCCCCTCTCTGGGTCCCAGTTTCTCCATCAGTCTTATGAAGGACTGGACTATTTCTGTAACTAGTCCTCCTTCAGGAAATTCAGTCCCAAGTGTAATTGTTTTTTAGTCACTAAATCATGACTGGCTTTTTTGCAACCCCATAGACTGTAGCCTGCCAGGCTCCTCTGTCCATGGGATTTCCCAGCCAAGAATACTGGAGTGGGTAGACATCTCCAGGGAATCTTCCTGACCAGGGATTGAACCCATTCCTCCTGCATTGGTAGGCAAGTTCTTTACCATTGAGCCACCCCGGAAGCCCATGTGCAATAACAGGGATGAAGTTTGTGCCTAAGAGTAGCTTGATGATCAGCCCAGACCATACCAGCATCCACCCCAGGCCTACAGAGACCCCAGCCACCCACGCCACAGGAGGGCTGGAAGCTTCAGGGCCTTTCCAGACCCTGGCCCTTTGTGTGTTTCATCTACTCCTCTGTCTCTTTCCAGCTGCATAGGGGCCCCAGGGAGGCACCGGCAGGGGTCCCACCTTTGGAGAGTGCTGATGAGAAGGAAGGATTCAGGCAGAGGAAGAAGGAAAATTCTGGAACCCCACCACAACCAGAAGCCATCCCAGCAAATCAACGAAAAGGCTTTGATGTGGAAATCAGTTCTCTGGCCAAAAGTCTACCTGTTTGGGAGCCAGTGCTATTTACAGGGGGCCTCCCAGGAGGCACTAGTGGTAAAAACCCACCTGCCAGTGCAGGAGACGTAAGAGATGTGGGTTCGATCCCTGGGTCAGAAAGATCCGCTGGAGAAGGGCATGGCAACCCACTCCAGTATTCTTGCCTGGAACATCCCATGGACCAAAAAGCCTGACTGGCTACAGTCCATGGGGTCAAAAAAGAATCACATGACTTAGCTACTAAACAATAGCACAACCCACCTTCCTGCTGGGACCCGGCTTCTCACTGGAGACTTCTACATGTTTTCCTAGAAGTATCTTTTCTCTGCTGTCTCCTCCTGGGTCAGCTCTGGCTCCCTGGCCCCCCAAACATTCCCCACACTTGCATCTCTAAAAGCTCTTTCTAACCTGGAAGATATCGTCTGCCTTCCCCCCGACCCATACCAACCGTGATCCTCCAAGAGCAAGGACTATGTCCTGTTCTCCAACTTCTCCAGCCCAGCTCCTGGCCAAGAATGGGTGCTCCATGAACAGCTGAACTAAATTCGGTTGCCTTGGGTAGGTTCCACTTATTTAAAATGTTTCAAGAGATCTGTCAAGATTTGAAACAAAAACGAAAACCAGAGTTGACAGTTTCAGCGGCCCCGGGAGCCTTGGTGGTCTGATAAGAGCTTGCCAGTGCCCCATCCCCAATCCTGAAGGCTGAGTGATTAGCGTGAATCTGAGATAGAGTGACATTCTGATGGAATCCTCTTCCTTTCTTTAGCATCCCCTGGCAGCCTTCTAGCACCAGCTTTGAAATGGCTGTTGATCCAGCTCCTGTTTCAGCTCTTGGATATTCTCATATAGAAATGCTATGTGAAGACTTCACATCTGAGGGAAGAGCCACCACCTAAGACCATTTCCAGAAAGGCCACCTGCTCCTCCTCCTTCTTTAGGAAAATGAAGGATTCGACTGCCATTCAACTCTGAGAGGTGGCCGGTCTACTGGTACGAGCATCACTTCTGGAGTCAGGAAGATCTGAATTAAAAATCTGGTTCTGTAACACACTGGCCGTGTGACCTTGGGCAATTCCGTTCCCCCTCTCCGAGCCTCACTTCTTTTATCTTTGAAATAGGAACAGTATTAGTCGCTCAGTCATGTCCAACTCTTTGCAACCCCATAGACTGTAGCCTACCAGGCTCCCCTCTTCATGGAGTTCTCCAGGCAAGAATATTGGACTGGGTTGCCATTCCCTTCTCCAGGGGATCTTCCCGACCCTGGAATCAAATATGGGTCTCCTGCACTGCAGGCAGTTGCTTTTACCATCTGAGCCACACGGAGTGTTATTGAGGATTTAAAAAAAAAAAACTGTGAGCACCCAGGATGGGGCCTGAGGCATAGTAGGTGCTCAGCAAGTGGTAGCTTTGATCTTGATCTTTGAAGGTGACTCCAGGCAAGTCACATGATTCCAGTTAGTGGCACAACCTGCTTATCCAGTGGATCTTAGCCAAGTAGGTTGAGGACAACTGGACTCTCCATGAAGTCATCTCCATGTAAAATGCATCTGAAACACCCCAGACCCCTCCTTGGGAAAGGAGTAAGGAAAGGGGGGCGGGCCAAAGCCCACAGGATCACCCAAGGAGGAGGCGGCTGAGATCTTGAATAGCCCATCTCCATTGCCAAGTTCCCTGCAGTGTTAGTTAGATGAGGTCTAATTATAGATCTTCATAGATCTTTATATCCTAACCCTTTAACTTTTGGGAAAGCAATGCTCAGTTCTGGCCCATCAGCGGGCATTTTCCTTGTTCTGCCTCTGCGCTAGGCCAGATCTTATGAGGAACGGGAATCAAAGGAGGTGGACAGCAGGGCTGGCCCGGGAGCTCTCAGTAGTCTGGTGGTCATCCGTGTTTACCTTTCTTTCTTCTTTCTTTCCTCTTTCCTTCCTTCCTTCCTTCCTCTCTCTTGCTGCTCCAGGTCTTAGTTGCAACACATGGGATCTCTAGCTGCCACGTGTGAACCCTTAGTCGAGACATGTGGGATCTAGTTTCACCTGACCAGGGATGGAACCCAGACCCCCTGCATTGGGAGCGCAGTATCTCAGCCAGTTGACCACCAGGAAAGGTCCCAGCATCCATTTTCTTTAATCACACCTTCCCTAAGGCCTGGCTTCCCTGGTGGCTCAGATGGTAAAGAATCTGCCTGCAATGCTGGAGACGAGTGTTTGATCCCTGGGTCAGGAAGATGCCCTGGAGGAGGAAATGGCAACCCACTCCAGTATTCTTTCCTGGAAAATCCCATGGACAGAGGAGCCTGGAGGGCTGCAGTCCATGGGGTTGTAAAAAGTCAGACACCACTGAGAGACTAGCATTTTCACTTTCCCCAAGGTCTGGCCTCAGACATGCTGCAGTGCTGAGCCGGGTTCTTGTGTTGGAAACTGAAGTCTAGTTGGGATGGGGAAGCGGATGATGGACCTACGACAGCTGTGGCCTGGCAGGGAAAACCCCCAAAGCCAGGACCTTCCCATCTCCCCTGAGGAGTCAGCCACTGTGTGGTCCCCGTGTGGAGGGAAGAAGGAAGCAAAGGGCCGATCAACTGAAGATTAGAGACGCTAAGGCAGCAAGCAGGATTTACCCCAGATAAGCAGAAGAGTTTCCAGTGATAGTGAGGGCAATGGAGAGCTGGGTTTTAGAAAGAGACTGAAATCACTTTATTAAAAAAGGATTTTCAGAAGCTTTGCCAGGTGTGAGGAATGCAATCTTTCTTTGATATTCCCTTCAGACACTGAAGTCAAGATTTCTGTTGCATTTAAACTTGTGGATTCTGGATTGTCATTCACTGAGTGGAACATGGGCCTCAGGGTCCCTTCACCTCCATGACAATCTGCTTTGGGCTCCAAGTATAATGAAATGCCTTTTGCTCTCCCCTCCCCCTGGTAGCTCAATTGGTAAAGAATCCGCCTGCAATTCCGGAGACCTGGGTTGGATCCCTGGGTTGGGAAGATCCTCTGGAGAAGGGAATGGCTACCCACTCCAGTATTCTGGCCTGGAGAATCCCATGGACTACAGTCCATGGGGTCACAGAGAGCTGGACACAACTGAGTGGCTTTCACTTTTACTTCACTTCCCCCATGCCAACCATGAGCCTCTTGAGGGTAGAGTTAGTGTCTCATCCACGATTGAGGCTCCATAAACATTTTTTTGAAGGAGTGGATGCTGACGGCAGAGGTGGAAGGGGGCTTGAGCCAGACTCCGCTGAGGTCATTTATCTGCACCCTCCCTTGAATCATTTGTTCTGATTACCAGTGGGGAGGTTTAAAGCCCTAGCCCATGGTGGCTCAGACGGTAAAGCGTCTGTCTACAATGCGGGAGACCCGGGTTCGATCCCTGGGTTGGGAAGATCCCCTGGAGAAGGAAATGGCAATCCACTCCAGGACTATTGCCTGGAAAATCCATGGACAGAGGAGCCTGGTAGGCTACAGTCCATGGGGTCGCAAAGAGTCGGACACGACTGAGCAACTTCACTTCACTTCACTTCACTTCCATGCTCAGTCTAAGAGACCACACGGAAGGACAGAGAGGGATGTCAGTGTCAGTTGATGGACCTCCTTTGAACCCTTCCCGCCTTGTCTGTTGGCAGGATGGAGCTGAAAGGGAATGCAACCCTCTGGGAGGTGAAGCCAGGCAGAGGTGACAATAAGAGGAAGGAATAGGACAGTAGGCTGGAGGGTGAAGGAATGGGAGGGAGAAAGAGGCCACAGTTCAGATACAGGGAGAGAAGGGCGGGTGAGATGGAGGGAGACAGGCATGGCGGGAAGGATCCCAGCTGGCACCAGGAGATGGGAGAAGGTGAGGCCAAGGCTCATGTCCTACATGAAGGATGCTGCTCATCCTATTGCACAAATACAGAAGAGCTTTCAAAATGGGCCTGGTGCTTTGGTCCATCATCTCCACCCTCCCAGCTTCCTCTCTTCCTTGGAGACACAGACAAGGCTGGACTCCCCATCCATCTACACAGCATTCCGAATGGATCTTCTGGATGAGGTCTTGGGTGGAAAACCTTAGTTGGAACGAGATCCTTCTCCCCAAGTGACTCCACCTTCTTGCACAGGTTCCCCACTCATCTCACCACCACCCTCTGGTTAACAGACAGCTGGAGCCCCCCTTCTGAGGATGATGGCTGGAGGCCCACTTTTCTGGAACAAAGCAGTGATTTCCTCCAGTGCCATCATGGACCCCCTCCTCCACCAAGTCCTCAGGGAAGGGCAATTTGTGGAAAGGGAGCTGCTGGGTAATAGATTTCTCTGTCAACATGATGAGTGAAAGAAAGACCGAGGTAATTACCAGTAATGCACTTCAATTATTGCCTCTGCCTCCCCATCCCCCCACCCCCCCAGCAACACATCCCCATTTAATTTTCATTTAAAACAAAACAGTTGCCACAGACCCAAGGCTAAAAACAGAAATCCCTTTCAGCTCCTGGCAAATTAGCAGGGATGTCTTATTATGGAAGCGGTGGGCGACGAACTTCTTCCAGAGCAATACAGGAAGCGGTCCTCCCGGTCACCCGACGTCCCCTGCCACACAGCTCCGTCCTCCAAGGCTCCAGGCAATTAACCTTGTCCCTCCAGGACCACAGAGCGCCCTCCCCTCGCAGGCCCGCGTTAGCCTCTTTCAAAGCCCTCGCCTGAGCCATTCTGTCAAAAATCAGTAGCACCTTGAGGAGGCCTGAGGTCAGGGGACTTCCTTGCTACACAGGAAGGCGTGTTCTATCAGAAACGGGAAATGTTCTCAGCCCCTCAGATCTTGGGCGACTAAAAATAAACGAATAGGCCTTAAATTAACTTTTTCTTTCTTTGGCCCCCTCCCTCCCCTGACTTTCCACCAAGACTTTTCAACTTGAAGGAAAAGCATTTATTATCTGAGAGTGACACACAGGAAATTAGACTTATAAATTGTGCTTAAAACGTTATAGTTTCCAACTTTCTTTAATGCTAATCTTAATGCTAATAGGTTGTGAGATATGTGTTTAGACTTGAGAGATTTTTTTCTTTTTCTTTTCTAATTAATTCTCGGCTTCAGCACATGAAGTATTTGTGGTGGAGGAGTTCCGGGAGTTTCTACACTATTGAAGAAGGGGCCTGCTGGAGGGGTTCGAACGGCCATTTTCCTAAAGAGACGTCCAGAAAAATTCAGTTCGTCCAGAGAATCAAAGCACTCACTCTCTACTGATGAAGCTCAGAAGACAGGATTTGCGTTGATATCCATTCTGACCCAAGCCACCTCCACCATCCTGGTCTGGATTCTACCCTCCTCTCTCAGGTTCTCTCTGTTCCTGTCAGAAATTCCCACAAAGTTTCCCACTGGGACCAGGTTCTCCCAGCACCACCATTCTATTTACATGACTCCCCACCTGGGCTCCCATTGGGCTCCCTCACCTCCATGTGTATTCTTACAATGAAGGCCCTTGCCTTTTGGCATTTGTATATTATCTATTTTTCAGGATGGGCTTACCAGGTGGCGCTAATGCTAAAGAATCAGCCTGCTAATGAAGCAGACATAATGAGACTCGGGTTTGATCCCTAGGTTGGGAAGATCCCCTGGAGGAGAGCATGGCAACCCACTCCAGTATTCTAACCTGGAGAATCCCATGGACAGAGGAGCCTGGCCGGCTACAGTCCATGGGGTTGCCAAGAGTCAGACATTCTTCAGGACAGTTGTTATGTGAGAAAAACTCATAACAATGCTGAGAAACGCCCTCCTCCAGGGCACGGCTGACATCTCTGGGCCCTACAGCCCCTCCTAGACACCATGGTAATACCATACACACCAAATCAGTGTGGTGGCATGAGGGAAGGAGTCAGGAACTCTGGGTGTGTCACCAGGTACAGGTATTGAGGGTGGGAGAAGGTGTGATGTGGGAGTTTTCTCATGGTTTTCCAGATGAGCCAAAGACCTTGCCAGAAGTTTAGGTTGATGGATTTGGGGACCAAAATGAACCCCCACTGGTGATTTGGAAAAGAAAACTTGCTTTCTCTTATCTTCAAGAAGAAAAATAAAATTGTTGTTGTTCAGTTACCCAGTCATGTCCGACTCTTTGTGACCCCATGGACTGCAGCATGTTAGGCTTCCCTGTCCTTCACCCATCTCCCGGAGCTTGCTCAAACTCATGTCCACTGAGTCGGTGATGCCATCCAACCGTCTCATCCTCTGTAGTCCCCTTCTTCTCCTGCCCTGTCTTTCCCAGCAACATGGTCTTTTCTAATGAGCCAGCTCTTCGCATCAGGTGGCCAAAGTATGGCTTTCTCTTATCTTCAAGAAGAAAAATAAAATACATGGACTCTACAACTATCAGTGAAAGAGATTGGCTAGTTGGTCCCCAAACCACCTCCCATTTCTCCTAGACACACCATATGCTGTCTTTTCCAGCCTCCCTTGCAATCAGCTATAGTCACGTGACAGAGTCTATCCAATAGAATTTAGGAGCCATGCCACATGTTCCTTCCCCTAGTCTGTCCCTTCCCTTAGGTAGAGATGGGGGACCCAATGACGCCCTAGTCTAGGCTCTCAATCAGTAGTTTTCAACTGAGGACAATTTTGCCAACCATGTGACACTGTCACATCTAGGGGTGTGAGTATGCTGTGCAATTGGCATCTAGTGTGTAGAGACCAAAAGTGAAAGTTGCTCAGTTGTGTCCAACTCTGTGACTCCATGGACTATGTAGTCCATGGAATTCTCCAGGCTAGATAGAATACTGGAGTGGGTAGCAATTCCCTTCTCCAAGGGATCTTCCCAACCCAGGGATCAAACCCAGGTCTCCCACACTGCAGGAGGGTTCTTTGTCAGCTGAAACCAAGGATGCTGCTAAATGTCCTACAAAGCATAGGACAGCCCCCTCCAACAAAGATTGCTTGGGTTCCAAAATGTTAAAATGCCCAAGTTGAGAGATACTGCTCTAGATGGAGGGAGCCTGGGTCTTGAAATGGCCTTGTGACTCTGCCAGCCTTCCTGGCACTGTCATAGAACAAGAAAGAGATCTTCACCAGCTGATGCACAGATTTTTGGTGGTAGTTTATTAGAGGAGTCAGGCCACTTTGATGGGTCTGCTGTTCCCTGACCCTAAATACACCACCTGAAACAGGAGGTGGGCTGGTACACACCAGGGAGTCCCCTATGCTCCCCCAAGCCACAATCTCCATGCTTGTGACACGGTCTCAACACTGTATATTCCCATTTCCCCACCTCTACTCCACCTTGAAAAAGTTAGATGTGTCCACAGGTGTCACCTGAAAGTCACTGTGACGTCTTTGAAGGTAGGGACTGAATCTCAGGCAAGTTCAGATGAGTTTAATAAGCTCTTTCAGAGGGTCTTTGCCATTTCAGTCTTTGCATATAACTGAGGGTAGAGACCTAGCTAAGCTCTAGTCTTTGCCCTCGAGGAGTCATCAGTCCAGTGGGAGGGACAAAAACTTAAAAAGGTGGTGGAACGCTAAACTAGCAAACATTGTAAGGAAGATGGGCACGACCTGTGAGAACGTCACAGACTGTCACGTGACAAAGTGGCTTCCTTTCTCAGGGGCTCATTGCTAGAAGCCAGGGCTCCTTGGCCACACGTGGAGGAAGTGCTGGGGAGAGCTGAGGGCAGACGGACCCTGTTGATAGCACTCGCCAAGTTCTTCATCAAGACACATGACCGCTGCTCTCCTCTCCACAGCTCCAGCCCCGCCTTGGTCTGAGGCCTCTGCTTCACACATCCACGTGACGATGAAAGCTCTTTTGCCTCCAGCCGCGTGTTCCACCCTTTGTGCAAAAGTGCCACAAACTGCACGTAAGAGCAGAGCAGTCACCAACAGAGCCCCACACGTGCTCAGTAAATATTTACTGAAAGAATGAATAGACAGATGAGCACCTACAGGTTTATGCGACCAATTCCTTCTAACAAGAATGGCTTGTTTCCATCTTTTCCTCCAAAGGCTTATCTGGTCTACTTTCTGGTTATATCTCCACGTCACTATACAAACTAAAAAATAGACAAGAGCAAGATGCAGGCTGCAGAGGGAACACAGTAAAGAATGTGCCCCCTAGACTTGGGGACCAGAAAAGGTTTCCAGATGGAGGTGACATCTCAGTCACAATTTGCAGGAGGCATGGAATTGGGAGAGGTCGGGTTGAGGATGTGAGACGAGGAAACAGAGCTACCCATATGATGGTGGTCCCTCAGCGGAGAGAGAAAAAGCTGCTTTTGAGGAGCAATGAGTTTGTTGGCAGAGGACAAGGTGAAAAATGACAAGAGCTGAGCTCGACAGGTGAACTGTGGCCAGACCATGCAAGGACTGTTTGATGGGGGATAGGAAACTATAGGAGGCTTGAAGCAAGGAAGACATGGTCCTCTGTGTGCTCCGGAAGGATCAGTCACACTGCCCTCTTGAGAATGGATTCAAGGTGTACATCTGGAGATGGTCACAGTCATGGGAGGGGGGTGGAGGGGTGCGCTCCCAGAACTACAGTGAAACTTGGATGAGACACTGGACTCCAATTCCATCCTTCATACAGGTGCCAGAGAGATTTTGCAAACACTGATCTGATCGTGTCATGCTTCTGCTCCAAGTTCTTCATTGGCTCCGAGTGCCACAGGATCAAATACCAACTCTTCACAATCAAGCTCCTGCAAGGTTCTGCTTTGTTTGTGTCTTTCTGGATGGCACCCTCTCATTATCTTGAGCCTTACCTTGGCAAACCTAGAACTGCTCTCCCACTCCAAGTCTCAGCTTTTGTATCTTCTTCTTCATAAAATAAATCCTCTTTGTTTCCATCCAGGCCAGGGTTGTGCCTTTCCTCTGTATTGTATTCTGATTGGCAATCTGCCCACCTAGACTGGGAGCTTTCTGAGGACAGGAACTGAATCACTCAGCTGAATGAGCCCAGCACCCAGCATGGTGCCTGAGCACCACACATGCTCAGTAAATATTTACTGAAAGAATGAATAGATGGAGGAATATCTACAGGTTTATGCAGCCAATGACTTGCAACAAGAATGGCTTGTTTCCATCTTTTCCTCTGAAGGCTTACCTTCAAGGTCTTCAAGGATATGTTAGTTAGAACTAAGCGCTACATTAAATAGCTCTCAAGAAGGTTGTAGCTTTAAAAACAAGAGGTTCATTTCTTTTTCATACAGTCATGGATGCTGGGTGGGATGTTTGGGTGGGTGTTCCCATAGTCAGGAATCCAGGTTCACTGTGCCCTGACATCTTCAGCTTGTGAGTTCCAGGAGGGAAATGCATGGAAGTGTACATTCAGAAGATTCTATTGCTTAGGTTTAGACTTATGACACATCACATACCCTTTTTGCTCCCACCTTGAGGACAGATTTTGGCGTGGTGCCAAGTGAGCCTCAAGGAAGGATGGAAAACATGGGTTGTCTGGGCAACCAGGTTGCCAGCTACCTGGGAGAGCATGATGTGATGGAGAGTTGACCAGCTTCATCACAAAATCTGGCCCAAATGTCACCAACCTGAAGATTTCCCAGCCCCATGAGCCTGTGGGAATTTCTTATTATTCAGCATCAGTGGACCCTTGAGCTTCCTACTAACATGGCCGAGATCATACACCCTCTGGTTCCCTGTGCCTGTGCTAGCTTCTCTCCTTTTCAGAATAACCAAGAAAACCATTTATATCTTTGTTTTCTCCCCTTTGACTTTGTAACAGGGCAGCAGAAAGACCACTGCAGTCAGAATCAGGAGAGTTGGCTGATTAGCTGTAGGCAGCCACTGTCCCCTTTCTGGGTCTCAGTTTCCCCAAGTACATTAACAAAGAGAGTGGGCAAAGTGCCTTTTAAGTTCTCTCCCACTTCTATTATTCTGTGGTCCTGGGTCCTCGATGAGCAGATCTCAGCCCTCAGCCCCGGCCTCACTGCCCCTTCTCAGTTCTGCAGGAAACTCAACTCTGGGCTCACTGTGGAGGGTGCCGCTGATCACCACCTATGCATTCATAGGCCTGCCAGAGAGAAAAAAGCTGGGAGAACTGGATCCAAGTCTTGGCTTCATCATTCTGCAGCCTTGTGCAATGGGTGAGTATTTTCCTGAATCTGCCTTCTCTTTTATAAATGAAAATCCCCATATCTGCCCCATGATGCAATCATCTAATATGGAAGATCAAGTGAGAGCATGAAGGTGAAAGCCCTTTGGAAACAGTGCTTGCGTGCATGCTCAGTTGCTCAGTCATGTTGGACTCTTTACAACCCCATGGACTGTAGCCCGCCAGGTTCCTCTGTCCATGGGACTTCCCAGGCAAGAATACTGGAGTGGGTTGCTATTTCCTACTCTAGGGGATCTTCCCAACCCAGGGCTCGAACCCACATCTCCTGTGGCTCCTGCATTGGCATGCAGATTCTTCACCACTGAGCCACTTGGGAAGCCATAATATATATATTATGTATCAGTTCAGTTCAGTTGCTCAGTAGTGTCTGACTCTTTGCGACCCCATAAATCACAGCACACCAGCCCTCCCTGTCCATCACCAACTCCCGAAGTTGACTCAGACTCACATTCATCAAGTCGGTGATGCCATCCAGCCATCTCATCCTCTGTCGTCCCCTTCTCCTCCTGCCCCCAATCCCTCCTAGCATCAGGGTCTTTTCAAATGAGTCAGCTCTTCGCATCAGGTGGCCAAAGTATTGGAGTTTCAGCTTCAACATCAGTCCTTCCAATGAACACCCAGGGCTGATCTCCTTTAGAATGGACTGGTTGGATCTCCTTGCAGTCCAAGGGACTCTCAAGAGTCTTCTCCAACACCACACTTCAAAAGCATCAATTCTTCAGCGCTCAGCCTTTTTCACAGTCCAAGTCTCACATCCATACAAGACCACTGGAAAAACCGTAGCCTTGACTAGATGGACCTTTGTTGGCAAAGTAATGTCTCTGCTTTTCAATATGCTATCTAGGTTGGTCATATATATATATCATATATATGCTATGCTATGCTAAGTCGCTTCAGTCATGTCCGACTCTGTGCGACCCCAGAGACGGCAGCCCACCAGGCTTCCCCGTCCCTGGGATTCTCCAGGCAAGAACAGTGGAGAGGGTTGCCATTTCCTTCTCCAATGCATGAAAGAGAAGAGTGAAAGTGAAGTTGCTCAGTCGTGTCTGACTCTTAGCGACCCCATGGACTGCAGCCTACCAGGCTCCTCTGTCCCTGGATTCTCCAGGCACGAGTACTGGAGTGAGATGCCATTGCCTTCTCCGATCATATATATATCTCATTATATATATATATATATATATATATATATATATATATATATATCTCATTATATATATATATATATATGTATATATGTATATATCACAGCCACCTGGGAAGCCCTTTTTGGAAACAGTAAAGGGTTATATTTCATTTAGCCTTAAAAATGTGTATTTCCTAGAACATTTGCTGTTTTACAGTCTGAAATAACCACATTTTTCTCCTCATGTTCCTGGAGCTTCCAGAAGCAGGGTAAGGAGGAATGGGTCTGGGGCAAAACATTTCTCAAGAGCCTCATTTCAGGCCAGCACACCCACATGTGGCCCGCCACTCCTTCCTGAGCAGGTGGGAAAACACCAGGGCCAGTAGGTGAGCCCTTGAGACCAAGGCAGCCAAAGAAATGGGGGCAGACGGCATGAGTCCCCTCTGGGCTAAGGCATTTCAGGGTTGCTGTGCCAGGATGACCTTGGGTGCCACCTGCAGAGATGGTGGCATCAGGGGACAGAGAATCTGACTCCCTGAGTCTGGAGTGACCATACAATTTACCACCCACACTGGGACATTTCTGAGAGTGAGAGAGAGGGGCCAGTGATCATCAGGGTGGCATGGCCAGCGTAGGCCCCAGGCAGTCGGTGTGTGCACTTGGTCCTCCTCCCTGAATCTCAGGCTAGAGGGGAGCCCAGGGACCTGCTCGGGACTTAGAGCTGGTGGCTTGTGTTAGGCTGTGCCTTCCGGCTCTCAAGATTCTTAGGGAACATTGACCCTGATTAATTCATTCACATCACCAGGTTCAGTTTCCACAAACACTCCACGAGGTAAGCATGATTTCCCCCATCAACACAGCGACCACAAAAGGTTACTGCAACGAACTTGTCCAAGATCACACAACTAGTTTAAAACCCAGCTTTGCCGGATTCCAAAGTTCATGCTCTTTCTTCTACTCCATCACGTGGTCTTCCTCACAGCCCAGCTCGACTTCCTAACTCCCAGAAGACCCATGAGAAGAGGCCGGAGTTTTAGAATGAAATGTCTGTGGCCCCCGCCCCATTAACCCCCGAGAACACAGCTCCCTGGCCGCCCCTCCACCTGCAGGGCTCAGAAGGCAAGTGCCCATATTTCACTTAAAAAAAAAAAAAAGAAAAGGAAAGATCAAACGCCCTCTGCCAGTGACTTTAACTTATTTATGGGCTTGATTTTTTTTTTCCTGGATCATTTCCTTTCATTCCTGCCAGAAGTCCTTGCTTACAATCCTCCCAAGTTATTAATAAAAGAAGTCAAACGGTAGCAAGCGCAGGGGGACGTTCTTGGCTCCTGCTGATGTTTAGTTTGTGCTGGAAGCAGATGTTCTCACCCAAATCATAGACACTTGCCAGGCCTTTCACATCGGTCCCCTTTTCAGAGGAGGACAGAAGGAGTTCAGAGGAGAAAGCTGATTTCCAACTCCAGTAAGAGAAAATGAAGGATAAGGACCCTCACTCAGATCGTTGTACAGACGATGCACACGTGACGTGCCCAGCTCTGCGTAAAACACCAAGGACCCCGCCTGAGCCAACTAGCCCTGACCTCCTCCCAGCCCCCTCCTTCTGCCTTACTCAGTTGAGATGTCTCAGCAATTTCTGGTGAGATGGTAGATAACTACACGACTCAGTTCTGCTTTGCAGTCTGGGCTAAGGCTTTCTCAATAGCTTTTTTTTTTTTGAGTTCTGAATTATTGTTGCTATTCAGTCACTAAGTCATGTCCAACCTTTTGCGACCCTATGGACTGAACCATGCCAGGCCTTCCTGTCCATCACCAACTCCTGGAGTTTACTCAAACTCATATCCATTGAATCAGTGATGCCATCCAACCATCTCATCCTCTGTCATCCCCTTCTCCTCCTGCCTTCATTCTTTCCCAGCATCAGGTCTTTTCCAATGAGTCAGTTCTTCACACCAGGTGGCCAAAATATTGGAGTTTCAGCATCAGTCCTTCCAGTGAAAATTCAGGGTTGATTTCTTTAGGATTGACTGGCTTGATCCCCTTGCTGTCCAAGGGGCTCAAAAAGTTCTTTTGAGGGTTTTCCATAAGAAGTTGCAGAAAACCTCCAACAAACTTTTTGGCCAACCCAATTGAAAAAAAAATACTCAACGGAGAAATTTTGGGCAGATATCTAGGGCAAGTACACTACCTACGTCTTTTGCAGTGAAGACTCCTGCCCCAGAAGAGGAAACTAGGCAAGTAGCTTCTCAAGGGAACTTTATCTTGGCCAGGATCCTGTCTCCCAACTCGCCATCCTGGCCTCTACTGAGCCACTTAACACAACAGATTCATGTTCTCCTGGTTGTCTGAATAGACTGTTCCTCACCCTGGATAACCAAGTTGAAAAGATCCTTCTTGATCTGAACGACGTACCTGTTACAATCTTCTGTCCACTCTTTCCAGATGGAAGGAGACCTGTGACTGGCTTGTCAATGAATGAAGAGGACCCAAGAGCCAGCAGGCCGAGCACAAGTTAGAATGAGCTTCGAGAACAACACGAGGGTGATGGCAGCCAGTGGGAGCCCTGAGAAAGGAGAGTCTGGGCCCAGGGCCACGGGGCAGGTGCCAGGGACACCGAGCAGAGGGAGGGTAGTTGAGGGAGTTGTTGTCATTCAGTTGCCCATTCGTGTCTGACTCTTTGCAACCCTGTGGACTGCAGCACCCCAGGCTTCTCTGTCCCTCACCATCTCCCAAATTTTGCCCAAGTTCATGTCCATTGCGTCAGTGATGCTATCCAGACATCTCATTATCTGACACCCTCTTCTCCTTCTGCCCTCAATGTTTCCCAACATCAGGGACTCCATCCCCTAGCCGAGGGAGGTGGGGAGGACAAAGGCTTCTGACTAAAAGCCAAAATAGTTTGTTTCTAGTGCCAGCTTTGCCCCCCATTGGGCTGATTCACCTGTACTGGGCAGACCTCAGCATCTTTATCTGGAAAAGATATTTTCAGGGAAGACGCTTTCTGCTTCCTTTACCTCCAAAGCTTAGGGACTTCCCTGGTGGTCCAGTGGTTAAGACACTGTACTCCCAACGCAGAGGGCTGGGGTTGAATCCCTGGCCAGGGAACTAAGATCCCACATGCACTGTGGGTGTAGCTAAAAAAAAAAAGAGTGTGGCTGTGAGAATCAAATAACAGAAGAGAAATGGCCACATGACTGGTATGTCTGTTTAAACTCGATGGTAATCTTGTGATTATGAATTTGTCACTATCAAGGTTTGGGGGGCTGACTGTGTCCAGGGATGCAGGGAGGCGTGAATCCCATATTCTCCTGCCTTGATGTGTGTCCACGAAGGCATGTGTGGATTCTGTTAGGAATGGGATTGGAAGGGATTCTGTTAGGTTCTAGAGGGTGTTGGGGCTGGCAAGGGTTTGACGGTACAAACCCCACGTTCCTTGTAGCATCACTGACTTGTCTCCACGGACGGGCAACCTTCCCCTGGGTCTTGGTTCACAGCAGCCCTGAGGGCTGAGACTGTGAACCCAGGGGTCCCCTTTGGGCTGACCCCCCCTCCCCCGCTGAGTGGCTCATTTGCACGTGGCCTCGTTGGTTTCTGTGATGAAGCCACACAATGAGGCAGTCACCCTCAGCCGTTGCCCTCTGGGCTCCAGCCCGGGGTCCGCCTCTCTCTGTGGGCTCCATTCATACCAAAGGACACGCAGCCTTTAGCTGGGGTCGCCCACCCCGGCTCCGGAAGGTTTCAGGGCCCCATCTCTCTGTGGGGGTGGTGGAGGCCGGTTCCACGCGTCACGGGACATTGCTCACATTCTCGGGGAGGGCGTGGAAGGGTGCCAGCCAGTCTCCCGGGCCAGGCCAGCCTGAGGCGCCCTGGAGGCCTGGCTTCCTCCTGGGTCTGTCCCGGGCTCAGTGGCACTTCCTCCCTCTGGCTTCTGCTCACACCACCCAAGTCTGGCCTGTTACATTTGGGCCAGGGAGGGCAGCTCAGGGGTGGGAGTGCCCTTTCTGCCAGGTTCCAATCTGTTCCGAGAAAGGTGATGGGGGTGTGAGTCCAGATCTGCCTCTGTCCCACTGTGTGACTTTGGCCAAATTGCTTCCCCTCTCTGGGCTTCTGTCTCCCCACTCGTAAACTGAGCTTATCAACGTTTGTCTCTCAAGATGGTTAAATTTTGAGAGAAAATCAAATCAAATTTCAAGAAACCTAAATTCAGTTTAATTTCCAAAACAATAAATCAGATGAAATGTGTCCCCATGCCTCTGCAGAGTCAGTGCCAACAGGGGACTGTGGAATTGAGCTCAGGGTATGACTTTGGTCGTTTTCTCTCTCGGGCTGCCCTGCACCTGGGAACGGGGTGACCGTCCCTAAGCGCCCAGTGCACAGGGATGCTGTCACTGCAACTGAAGGGCCGGAGAAGGAAACCCTTCGTGCGCAACAAGTCCTGTCCTGGCTTTGTGTCATGTCCTCTGAGATATCAGGCACTCACTGAAATGGTTTAAAAGCCCCTGGCATCCACTACACGTGGGCGGGTGTGGGGGAGGGGGACAGGGGTGTGCCTGATGCCAAACACACACGGTAGAGACTTCAGGAATTCTAATGGTCGCATCCGGTGGGTCTTCCCCTCGACGTGTAATTTCCCGTGTTCATTGAACCCAGGCAGGCCCTTTCATGCATGTGTTTCTGATTCTGATTAGACGCGCTGACATCACTGAAACGGTATGCCCGGGGTTAGTCTCACGACCACCAGGCTGGGGGTGCAGGAATTTTGGTGCCAGAAAAATTGGATAATGTGGGACAGTCTGACTTTGCTCTCTGACTTCCAAAGTCTCCTGGGACTCTTCTAAGCTGGCCTGAGGCTGTGGTCCCTGACACACACACACACACAGGGAGGATGGGGCTGTGGTCCCTGTCTCACACACACACACACACACACACACACACACACAGAAGATGGGGCTGTGGTCCCTGTCTCTCACACACACACACACACACGGAGGATGGGGCTGTGGTCCCTGTCTCACACACACACACACACACACACACACACGGAAGATGGGGCTGTGGTCCCTGTCTCACACACACACACACACACACACACACACACACGGAGGATGGGGCTGTGGTCCCTGTCTCACACACACACAAACACACACAAGAAGGATGGGGCTTCAGTCCCTCTCACACTCACACACACGCTCACACAGAGGGAGGATGGGGCTGCGGTCCCAATCACCAGGCACCGAGCCTCTCACCTGCCCTGGCTCCTTAAGCAGGGAGCAGCCAGGACTTCACTGCTGGGGTCTGAGCACCTGCCTGTTTGAAGAGCCATCCAAGAGCCTTGGGGGCTGCCTCGCACAATCCCCCTGCCAGTCCAGCGATGACCAGGGGCAGGGAAGGAGAACGCCAGGTGAGGATGCCGGGCGAGGAGGCCAAGCAACCCAGACTTGAGACCTGGCTTCGTCCCTCCTGGGATTCTTGACTGTGGGTGTCATTTCCTTCTCTCTATCACAGCATCCAGATCTGGAAACTGGTTATGGTAAGAATTTAATGCCAAGCACTTAGCACAGGGGGCTTCTCTGGTGGAAGACTGTAAAGAATCTACCTGCAATGTAAGAGGCCCTGGTTCAATCCTTGGGTCAGGAAGATCCCCTGGAGAAGAGAATGGCTACCCACTCCAGTATCCTTGCCTGGAGAATCCCAAAGACAGAGGAGCCGGGTAGGCTATAGTCCACTGGGGTCACAAAGAGTCGGACACGACTGAGCCACACACACACACACACACACACACCCTACAGACAGGGTGTCCCTGGGGTGACACAGTTGTGCACATTTACTGATGCACATTTATCTCCACACTCGAGATGCCCAGAGCAATGCCTGGTACTCACAGCTGCACCTGTGCTGAGATTTGTCTGGTCTTTGCTGAGCACCTGTTCTAAGCTCTGCCAGGGACCACCCAGAGAAGAAGACATCCGTTCTCAAGCAACCTTCAAATCAGGGTGGCCAGTGCTCACACCTCTGACCATGAAACCAAACGGAGCCAGAGCTGGAGCCTTGACTGAGACAGGCCGGTGCTGGGCACTGGGTGGGAAGGAGGCAGGCAGGCCATCAGCAAGAGGACTTCAGGGAGGAGGAAATTCAGGGCCTCCAGGATGAAAGGGAATTCTTTGGATGGAGACAGCAGGACAGAGGACACAGCAAAGCACCTGTCCTTCGGGTCTAGAGAGACCATGGCTCACACTGCATCTGTCTGGATTGTTCCAGGATCTTCCGTCATTCTCCAAGCCTCAGTCCAGGCAGAGCTTCCTCTGATCCCCATCTCAGGCAGCCATGGAGGTGTCAGCTCACCCCGGAAGCTCCTCCATGGAAACACTCACTTCCCTGCGTTGCTCTCGTCTCCTCTGCCCTCCCAGAGATGAGAGTTCTTTGAGCCAGATGCCAGATCCTCAAAGCCCAGGGAGGATCCCACCCAGGTGAGAGATGAGGACCAAAAGGCTCAGAGATGAGAAAATGGGGTAGGCTATTATGTGTTGGCATCAGTTCAAGGTGGATGATATGAAGCCATCCACCTGGTTGTGTATGTGTCAGGAATTCACTCATCGTGGGAGATGAATTAAGAAGTGACTTTTAGAGCCAAATTATGGGGGCCTTGAAATTCAAGCTTAGGAGATTGGGCTTTTCCCCCAGAAGTGTCTGAATCAGTGTAGCTTCTTTTATAAATACCCATCTACCATGCCCCTCCCCACTCCCCAGCCAAGACCAAGGTCAACAGCTCCAATGTCTCAGGGCTTTCCTCTAGCTTCCTCCCTCCTTCCTTCTCTTCTCCCTTCTTCCCTCCTTTCCTTCTTTCCATCCTTTCTCCATTTCTTCCTTACCTTCTTCCACCAATATTTATTGAAGTTGCAAGGTAACTGTTTCCAGATATTCTGTTTGCAGATTAACCAGATGAAAATCTTATCCTTGAGAAACTCAAGATCTAATGCAGAAAATGATGTAAAAACAAGTAATATAGTGTGCTATAGTCTATGTTAGGAGAGTCTGCGGGAGCATGGAGGAAATCAAGTAACCTAATTTGGAAGTAATCTGGAAGACTTCCTGGAGGAGGTGACGTCTAAGCTGAAACCTGGGCAGTGGTTAAGACTTCTCAGCAGGAAGAGAGGAGACGCTTGGAGAAGTCATTCCGGGCAGAGAGAACCGAGTGTGCAAAGGCACAGGGGTGCAAAAGCAAGGAATCTGGAGCAAGTATGAAAGGTAAGCTGGAGTGCAACATACATGAGGGACACAGACTGGGGGGTACTGTGTGCCAGGCTAGGGAGCTGTAGGGCACCGGGTGGACCAGGAGCCAGCTTGGGGCCTCAAGCAGAGTAAGTGATGTGAGGTCTCTTTATGAAAGATGGGCCCGGCTGCACACCTCAGTGACCCAGGTGTGAATTGCTGGTGGCCTCCACTCGGGCAATGGGGTGTGGATAGAGAGAACAGGATGGACTATGGCCAGTGGAATGGGCAGGATAAGATCGTGGGCTGGGGGGAAAGGGAGGGCAGAGGAGGAACCCTGGAACATGCTGGGCTTTCTGGCTTTGATGATGCAGGAGAGATGGCAGAGCCAGACGCTGGGGTCGGCCGTAGGGGCAGGAGTGGACACTTTTCTTTTGATCCCACTCCAGCCGCATTTCACAGTCCTTTGGGGCCAGGGTGAGCTGGGTGTTCCAGCAGGGCCACATCTCTGTGCCTGATTCATCTTTGGAGAGCTGGTTATTGTACCGTTTGATCGCATCTGCATGCGACCCCTTGGTCCTCAGGGGCTGCACACCTCAGATGGCTGCGCACCTCAGATGGCTGAACTTCTCTAGAAGCTATGCCCCTTTGTGTGCCAGGCTGCTGTTGGCCATTAGGGTTGCATGTCCTACATCTCCAGCCAGACCCCAGCCATGCAGGGCAGAGGGCTGCCCAGGGGTTTTGGAGTCAGATAGGCTGGGGCAATCATCATCCTTCACCTAGCCCAGGGCAATCCAGGAAGACTTCTTGCAGAAGGAAGTTGAGACCCAGCTGAGACCTGCTCAGCCAGAAAAGGAGTCACAACAGAGGCTTCGGTGGAGTAAATCCGTTTACATCGTGTAAACAGGGAGAGAATGTTGGCTGCATGTTCTACTTGTGAGTATTCGGCGAGGGACTCTGAGAAAACTAGGATGCGAGGGTCCGTGACAGCAGAGCCGTTCTGTGTTCTAAGGGAGCCACCAGCAAAATCCGGTCCACAGGAGCTCAGAGAGCAAGAGACCCACAGCTGGGGCAGTCAAGGAAGGCTTCCTGTAAGAAGAAAGGCCAGGCAGAATGGGAAAGACAGCCTAGGTGCTGGTGAATAGCAGGGAGAAGGGACCAAACCGTCCAAGACTGGGTGAGCTGTGGGCCTGGGAAGAGCCATTGTGGGGGCCTGGAGAGGGGTCTGTTTGCCCTGGGACTCAGGATCAGCCCCTCCCCATCCCCTGCTTTGTATTTCCAGCTCTGTGGTTTCCTAATTTATTTGGCTTGAAATTTGTGTCAAACTTTTTTTTTCCACATGTAATTGAAACCTAACCTCTAAATGCGTGTTCATTCCTGAGGGAAATTAAAGGTGATTTCAAGCAGGAAGATCACAGATCTCAGAAAGGGGGCCTAGGGCGGGAAGGAGCGGGAGGAGGCGGGGGAGCCCTTTTTTTGCCAGAACACCCGGCTGCTGGAGCCCCATTGGGTTAGATTTGCTGCCCTGATTGCACTTTCTGGAAAGAGAGCCTGGGAGAGCCTGGGTGACATCTGTTGTCACCTGAGGGGACCCCTCACCCAGCAGAGAGCCGAGGCAGGGTCAGGGAGTGAGACATCACCCAGCTCAACTCACCTCCTCGGAAAGTTCCCCAGCCCTATTCCGAAGGGTAGATGACAGAGGAATCTTAGGGAAAAGCGTCCCTAGTCCCCTCACTCCGGAGCTCTGTGACCTTGGACAAGTGGCTCAGCCTCTCTGAACCTCTCTGCACCTCAGTTTCCTCATCTGCACAGAAGGAATGGAAATAATACCTGAGAGTTGCAGCGAGGATTCATTTCAGTGAAACGGTGCCCATGACGCCCTCAGGTCTGGATTCTGATGGAATCTAAGTTGGCGCCTCAGCAGTTGAGGGAAATGGCCTTTGGTTAAACACAAGGACTCAAGCAAGACACACATTTTCCTTGGGGAGTGACAGTGGGTTTCATAGGTGCCTTTGACACAAAAGCTAGCTTTTCTTCACTTTCCTGCCCATCCAAAGATATTTTAAAAGGCTGCAACCTCTTCTGTGCTAACCATACTCCATGTATTTGCGCATTTAATACTCACAACAGAAATTAAGAAGGGATTACTGGTGCTCCCATTTTATAGATGAGAAAACCAGATCAGAAAAGCAGTGTGATTGACTGAAGGGGAGGTATAGTAGAGCCTCAGTGAGTCCTCCCAGCCCCCTTCACCACCTGTCTTAGAGCCCTTCTTCCTGGTCACCGAGATGGACACACACATTCCTGGTCTCCCCAGTTCTGCATGGCTCTGTATCACCAACAGTGAGCTCTGCACCATGGAAAAGGATGCTCAGGCGACTTTCCTCGTGGTCCGGTGGTTAAGACTCCAGGCTTCCACTGCAGTGGGGCACAGGTTCAATCCCTGGTCAGGGAACTAAAATCCCACATGCCACACAGTGCAACCAAAACAACAACAGCAAAAATAAAAATAAATAGTTCCTTGTGGGAATTCCCTGGTAGTCCAGTGGTTGGGACTCTGCACTTCAATTGCAGGAGGCATGAGTTCAGTCCCTGATTGGGGATTCTGCAAGCTGCTCAATATCACAAACACACACACACACACACACACACACACACATGAACAAAAAGGGAAGCTCTGAACCAAACTCACAATGAAAGAGGTGCCACTGACTCTCTCACCTGGACATCTCTCAGGTAGTCTTGGATATCAAGCTGCTTCCCCTGCCACTGAACCCGGGACCCTCTGCAGGGACCACCCAAAGAGCAAGCGGTATCGCACTCCAGACCCCCGGGCCTTGAAACCAAAGGGCAATCTGTGGTTTAGGCATTTGTTCTGTGTCTCTAAGGCAGAAATCTGGAAGGTGCAAAAAGAAGATTCCTTTTTGTCACGAAGGAGTTTTGGCGGGACTTGCGGACAGGGACACAAGGTCAGTCTCCTCAGGAGGAAGTGAGCTCTCTGCTCCTGGAGGTGTCAAGCAGAGAGTCTAGACTGTCCCTTGGCAAGAACACCACACATCACAGAGGGGACTTGGGTTTCCACTGGGAGGTCTAGGTGAATGAACCCTGCAGAAACCCATCTGGGGTGGCATCAAAGATGTTCCCACACTTGCTCCTGGCCTGAACCCCCATGAGTAGTCCTCTCGAGCTTTTTTCTATTTGTCACTGGTTATTTCTGTTAAAGGACTCCCCTGGTGCCTCAGTGGTAAAGAATCCGCCTGCCAATATAGGAGACATGGGTTCAATTCTTGGATTGGGAAGATCCCCTGGAGAAGGAAATGGCAACCCACTCCAGCATTCTTGCCTGGGAAATCCTATGGACTGAGGAGCCTGGCGGGCTACAGAATATAGGATCTCAAAAGAGTCAGACACAACTTAGTGACTAAACCACAGCAACAGTTTCTCTTAAAACTCCCAACAGGCTGTTCTCTCACTGAGATCCAAGGTCTGCTCTCTGCCTAGCTGAGGCCAGCCTGTGAGGGGCCCAGGATGGCTTGTCTCACCAGCTGGTCCCTGCCAGCCTCCACGGGCCTGGTCCCATCGGCAGGATGTCCTGCCTCTCCACCTCCATGCTTCTGCTCTAACGGAATGCATCACGCATCGCAGGCAGGACAACCAGAGATGGGATCTGGCAGCAGAACCCAGGAGTCTTCTCTGTTAAACTTGGGATATTCTGGTGTGGCAATGCCCCCCGCCTCACCCGAGGGTAGGGGCTTCTTCAGCTCCCATCTGGGCCCTCAATCCGTCACTACTCAGCCCTGACTTCCCAGGACCTCTGCTGCTCTTCTCTGGTGCTTCCAACAATGCCCAGGACAGAGTCAGGATTCCAGTTGGCCCTGGATCACACTCTGCCAAAATCCTGGGGGAGCTGTGTCCACACCATCGTGACAAGGCACTGGGCCACGGGCCACGTGCTCATCCTTGCTGTCCATTGTACAACCCTTCACTGGACACTATCTGTGTCAGGACGGGGCACTCGGCACCCAGGGTAGACAGGGAAGTATCTGTGCTCCCAGCTGGACAGGTGCAAAGTAAACAGATCACTGGGAGACAGGTCAGCAAACTTTTTCTGTAAAGGAAGTCAGTAAATATTTCAGCTTTGCATTTATGGTCTCTGAAGGAACAACTCAACTCTGGCATTGTAGTGTGAACACAGCAACAGGTAAAGGGTAAATGAGGGAGCCTGGGCCTCTGTGATGCAAGGTCCCCACCTGTGCACTGGCCTGAGAACTGCAGGGGCTGGGGGAGCGGGCAGCTGCCTTGCAAACCATACAGACTCTTACTTAAATCTGTGCGTGCTTTCTGTTGAACACTTTCCCAGTGTTTATTTGGCTGTGCCAGGTCTTAGTGTGACATGAGAGCTCTTAGCTGTGGCATGCGGGATTTGGTTCCTGACCAGGAATCAAACCTGGGCCCCCCGCGTTGGGAGCATGGAGTCTTAGCCACCGGACCACCAAGGAAGTATCTCCCCTTTATTTTTTTTTATTGCATACCTATAGTTTACCTACTGAGCACCAAGTAGTACACCAAGAGGGCTCTTCACACTCATTATCTTATTTAAACCTTAAAACAATCCAGTTGGTTATTGCCTACATTTTGTAGATGAAGAGATTGATAGAGGAAACATTCTGATTAAGTAAGCGCCTCTTGTGTGCAGCAAGCCTCTCTGTCCTAGACAGGGAGGGGGTAAGGTTCCGGTGGAAACCCCTGTGTTTCAGCCACACAGATCTTGGTTCTTCTCTTGGCTCTTCATTTACTATTTGGGTTGGAGAAAAGCGTCAGCCCCTTGAGGCTTCATTTCCACCCTGGTGAAGCAGGGATCTTGTGCCTGCCTTCCAGGATTTCCTTCAGAATTAAAGAACCGGAGTTGGTGCACATGAGGGCCTGGTACAGTGCCCAGTATGCAGTAGGTGCTCAATAAATGGACGCTGGCTAAAGAAATCAATCACGGGGCCCTGCTCTAGGAACCTCACAAACCCCTCACGCATCCTTCCTAGAGGTCTGTGTTCCGGAAGAGATCTTTGGCTGACCCTGGGCCCAGGGCAGAAGGCCTCACTTCCATGTGGTTACAATTGGCCCTTTGAGGGGCCATCACCCGAGGGGACAGAGCCAGCGTCCCCCCTTCTCCACATCAAGCGGTCGGATTCGAGCCAGCCACCAGAGAGGGCCATCCGGGGGCAGAGGCCGGGCAGTGATGGATAACCTCGTCCCGGGACGCACACACAGGGCAATCTCAGGGCCTCCTGCCTGGGAGGCGGCCTCCTCGGGGCATGGGGGCCACTGACCCGGAAACAAATTAAAGGCACATCTGTTGGGAGGCCATTTCCAGCCGTGGCTCCGAGCGGCCGCCTGCATTCTTGGAACAAGGGGGCTGTGTGTGTGGTGAGCCAGGCTCATACTCTCCAGGCTGAGGAAGGAGCAGCCGTGGGGGTTGTGGGGCCTGAACAGGAGGAAGGGCCAAGTAAGCCTCAGTCAAAGAGGGAGTTGTTTTTCTGGGTCTTGAGTGACTAAGAACATAAGATATCAGGACACTGGATGTTGAAGGATTTTCCCAACACTTAAGTCAACAGATCGGCTCTCTGTACTTGAAATAACTGAGGAGGGGCCCTCTCCTCCAATTTCTCATGGACATTTGGACCCTCTCTTATGATAATGCCTGGACCATCTTGGCTTATGTATTACAAGGGGTGGGAATTCCCTGGCCTCCAAACTGTGCTATAGGGCACCTTGACATGCTTGCGTGTCAATAATAAGACAATATTTTGTGTCTGGGTCCTCCATTCAATGGCTTCAACGTGCTTCTGAGGCACCACAGGGTAATGCAAGCTCAGTAAATATTCTATGGATGGATGGATAGATGGATGGATGGATGAAAAGTGGATGGGTGGATAGACAGATGGATAAATGAAGGGTGGATGGGTGGATAGATGGATGGATAGATGAAGGTGGATGGGTAAATAGATGGATGCATAGATTAACAGTGGATGGATAGATAGATGGATGGATATATGAAGGGTGGATGGGTAGATGGATGGATAGATGAAGGTTGATGGGTGAATAGATGGATGGATAGGTGTATGGATGTATGGATGGACAGATAGATAGATGTATGGACTGATGGGTGGATGGATGGATGACAGAAGCTATAGTGAATGAATAGTCTGTGATAGACACAGAGAACAAAAAAGAAGATAAAAAGCACCTATATTCAAGACATCAAAAGAGACTCTGTGGGAGAAGGCAAGGGTGGGATAATTTGAGAGAATAGCATTGAAACATGTATATTACCATATGTGAAATAGATTGCCAGTCCAGGTTCGATGCATGAAACAGGGCACTCAAGGCCGGTGCGCTGGGACAACCCTGAGGGATGGGATGGGGAAAGAGGTGGGAGGGGGTTTCAGGATGGGGGACACATGTACACCCATGGCTGATTCATGTCAATGTATGGCAAAAACCACCACAATATTGTAAAGTAATTAGCCTCCAATTAAAATAAATTAATTAATTTTTAAAAAACACCTAAGGTATAGCCTCTGCTTTCAAGACTTAGCATTCTCTCCATATGTAAAGAAATCTAACCAGACCTTCCTTAAACCTAAATGGCTCATTCTTTAAGGCCCAGCACAAATACCACTTCCTCTGTGGAGCCTTCCATAAGGCTGGCCTTCTCTCCACTCTCCTCACCCAGTAACAGAAAGAAAATTTGACAGACACAGTCAAAAAAAAAGGAGAAATAAATTCTGGGACCTTGAGTCAGGCTAATGTACTTGGGGGAAATGGAGCAGCCAGCAAGATTTTTTTTCCAAAAAGAATTACATGAAAAATATTGTCTGACGTGGTTGTCTGCCTGAGGACTTTAGCTTGTGTGAAAGTCGCCATTGACTAAGCTCATTGACCCATTTGTTGAACAAATACAGTCTGCAAGCGCTCGCTTACTCTGGGGCCGGCTTTACTGGAAGAATTGGGGAATCAGCATAAATCATCAAAGTCCTGCCCCCAGGCACTCACAGCCTGATGGAGGAGGCACATTGGCTTACAGGTAGGCAGCACAGTGGCATCAACACTGCACAGCAGTGAAGGACAGTGCTTTGAAGCTCGACCATCTGGATTTGAATCCCAGCCTCACCACTGTGGGACCTTGGGAACACCGCTTGACCTATCTGTTCCTCAGTTTCATCATCTGTGAAATGGGGATAATAGATTAGAAAGCACTGAGGACATAGGAAGTTCTATTTAAGGGTTAAAGAAAATAGCAGAGGAGAGTTCCTGGTGCTTCCTGAGAAGAGCGATGTCAAGCAGCTTTCAGGGACAAAGCCCAGTGAAGTAGGTGGCATCCTAGTGGGACCTTACTTACTCCACCATTCCTTAAACTTGCAGCCGCTTTCTATGTTCCATGCAAAGAAATAGAGGAAAACAATAGAATGGGAAAGACTAGAGATTTCTTCAAGAAAATTAGAGATACCAAGGGCACATTTCATGCAAAGATGGGCTCGATAAAGGACAGAAATTGTATGGACCTAACAGAAGCAGAAGATATTAAGAAGAGGTGGCAAGAATACACAGAAGAACTGTACAAAAAAGATCTTCACGACCCAGATAATCACGATTGTGTGATCACTCACACTCACCTAGAGCCAGACATCTTGGAATATGAAGTCAAGTGGACCTTAGGAAGCATCACTACAAACAAAGCTAGTGGAGGTGATGAATTCCAGTTTAGCTATTTCAAATCATGAAAGATGATGCTGTGAAAGTTCTGCACTCAATATGCCAGCAAATTTGGAAAACTCAGCAGCAGCCACAGGACTAGACAAGGTCAGTTTTCATCCCAGTCCCAAAGAAAGGCAATGCCAAAGAACACTCAAACTACTGCACAATTGCACTCATCTCACACACTAGTAAAGTAATGTTCAAAATTCTCCAAGCCAGGCTTCAGCAATACATGAACTGTGAACTTCCAGATGTTCAAGCTGGTTTTAGAAAAGGCAGAGGAACCAGAGATCAAACTGCCAATATCTGCTGGATCATCAAAAATGCAAGAGAGTTCCAGAGAAACATCTATTTCTGCTTTATTGACTATTCCAAAGCCTTTCACTGTGTGAAGTGAAGTCGCTCAGTCGTGTCTGACTCTGCAATCCCATGAACTGTAGCCTTTCAGGCTCCTCTGCCCATGGGATTTTCCAGGCAAGAATACTAGAATGGGTTGCCATTTCCTTCTCCAGGGGATCTTCCCAACCCAGGGATCAAACCCAGGTCTCCTGCATTGCAGGCAGACTACTTAATGGCTGAGCCACGAGGGATTTGTGGATCCCACACAGCTTGTGTGGATCACAACAAACTGTGGAAAATTCTTTAAGAGATGGGAATACCAGACCACTGGACCTGCCTCCTGAGAAACCTGTATGCAGGTCAGGAAGCAATAGTTAGAACTGGACATGGAACAGAAGACTGGTTGCAAATAGGAAAAGGAGTACGTCAAGCCTGTATATTGTCACCCTGCTTATTTAACTCATATGCTGAGTACATCATTAGAAATGCTGGGCTGGAGGAAGCACAAGTTGGAATCAAGATTGCCAGGAGAAATATCAATAACCTCAGATATGCAGATGATACCACCCTTATGGCAGAAAGTGAAGAAGAACTAAAGAGCCTCTTGATGAAAGTGAAAGAGGAGAGTGAAAAAGTTGGCTTAAATCTCAACATTCAGACAACTAAGATCATGGCATCTGGTCCCATCACTTCACGGCAAATAGGGAAACAGTGGAAACAGTGGCTGACTTTATTTTTGGGGGCTCCAAAATCACTGCAGGTGGTGATTGCCACCATGAAATTAAAAGACACTTACTTCTTGGAAGGAAAGTTATGACCAACCTAGACAGCATATTAAAAAGCAGAGACATTATTTTGTCAACAAAGGTCCATCTAGTCAAGGCTATGGTTTTTCCAGTGGTCATGTATGGATGTGAGAGTTGGACTGTGAAAAACGCTGAGCGCCAAAGAATGGATGCTTTTGAACTGTGGTGTTGGAGAAGACTCTTGAGAGTCTCTTGGACTGCAAGGAGATCCAACCAGTCCTTCCTAAAGGAGATCTGTCCTGGGTGTTCATTGGAAGGACTGATGTTGAAGCTGAAACTCCAATACTTTGGCCACCCGATGCGAAGAGCTGACTCATTTGAAAAGACCCTGATGCTGGGAAAGATTGAGGGCAGGAGGAGAAGGGGACGACAGAGGATGAGATGGCTGGATGGCATCACCGACTCAATGGACATGGGTTTGGGTAGACTGAGGGAGTTGGTGATGGACAGGGAGGCCTGGCGTGCTGCGATTCATGGGATTGCAAAGAGTCAGACACAACTGAGCAACTGAACTGCAACTGCTGTGTTCTAGGCTTTGTGTCAGGTCCATAGTAAACTCGATCTTCAGTCTTTCCCCTGGGGGCAAGTGTGATCCTTAGGCTCACTTCACACAGGAGGAAACTCATTCAGCAAGGCTAAGTAACTTGCCCAAAGTCACATAGCAGGTCAAGGGCAGAGCCAGGCTGCAAACCCACACATTTTGGCCTTTGGCTTTGCCATTTAAAACAGGTTCATTAACATTTTAGGGTCGTGGTTTGCGCCAGGCAGGTAATGATGGTACCTACTTCTGGGTAAGACTGGGTGAGTTAATGGATGCAGGGCAGTTGGAGTAGCACCAGGCACACGATCTGTTTTGTGACGTTGGCCAATACCATCCTCTCGCACTCCCCAGCGGTGCTCTGACCACGATGCTCGAGGATCTCAGAGCAATGCAGATACCCAGTGAGCAGCCTCCCCTCGACAGGAAAGGCTCCAAGTTCGGAACCCACGTGTCTTTCACTGTGGCAGTGGCGGGTCGGGGGGCTTCTCTTCTTTGTGGACAGCATGTGGTTTGAGTTTGAAAGTTTACTTCCTCAAGGTCTAATGAGCCTCTGAAAGTGATTAAGCAGAAGACAGAAAGGTTAAGCCAACGCCTTTTTATCGGAAGAAGTAATATTGAGCCTAATGTCCCCAGTTCCTTTCCCACCAGCTCCTGTGATCTTTCCCAAGAAGGGGCTTATTTCCTCATGTGGTGGAAATTCCAATCCAAGTCCCCAAACCTCCAGGTGAGACAAGGGACTGGCTGGCATACCCCTGCCCCTGCCTGCATCCAGCCCCTCACCTTTTGAGGGAACCTGGCTGGGACAAGCCAGCCCCTCTCTGCCTGTTATTCTCAGGGATGAAGGCTCCCTAGTGTCTCTTCTCTGCTCAAGCTCTTTCTGCTTGAAATGCCCTCGCAGCTTCCCCGCTGGGAATGTCCCTGCTCTTCTCCCCATGTGTCTGAGAGGCTGTCCTCACTTTTGGGGTATCCTCTTGACTGAGCAAGGGGTCCTCCTCCCTCTATTGATATAGAGCTATTACCTATCTGGAATCCCAAGTGAAAAGTTTAACGGCATCAGGCAGAGTTGGCTGAAGGAAACTACTGCTTGATGCCAGAAAGGGGGGTTCAGCACCCCAGCCTAGGAGGAAGCCCCCTCTTGAACTGCCTGCTATTAGAGGGAGAAGCTTCTGCTGGCCTCCTGGTTGCACCAAGAGCTTGTCTGAGCTGTGGGTACCTTGCTGATCACAGGGCAGTGACTGTAGGAAGGTGTGGATGGAAGCAAACATCACCTTGACAAGTAGCATCCACAGAGAAGCAGAGGGTAGGTCTGCATGGGGTCGCTCCGATTGCAAGGAGACTGTGAACAAACCACGAAGTGTCCAGAGCCGGCAGGCCTGCGCTGGAAGCAACGGTTCTGTCTTGCTCTGACACACGTCACTGTATCCCAAATGGGCACTCCTGCGTTAGTCCTCAAGACACAGAGCTTGGGAAGAAAAGCAGTTTTCCTGCCACTAAAACTTAAAAGTAACTTGATATCTTATACTCCAACCACTGAACTGGTTCTTAAATGCTCTTTATCATATCTACACTTAATCAGCTCACGTGTTCCCAACTCCAGGCACGGGGACCTCACTACCTCTCAAAACAAACTTTTCCAGCATTTAAATGCATGTATCTATACAGATAGATAACTAATAAGAACCTACTAAATAGCACAGGGAACTCTATTCAATACTCTGTAATGACCTATATGGGAAGAGTATCTAAAAAAGACTGAATATATGTGTATGTATAACTGATTCATTCTGCTATACAGCAGAAACTAACACCACACTGTAAATCAACTATACTCCAATAATTTTTTTTTAATTCAAATATGTTTCTGGTATTGAATTGGAGTCTTAAAACAACGCCTACTTATTAAGGGGTGGGAACAGGAGTGCCACAAGCTTCAGGGCAGATATGATTCTTTGTAATTGTACTAAACACAAAGTCAACCCTGAAAACACAAAGTCAACCCTGAAAGAACATCTAGAGATGGTGAGAGCTACTTTAGAGCTGAACATCACAAACTAAGAGTAAGAACACATGGAGCCTGGTCCCACCGTCCCCCTTCCTTGCCTGTAAACTGCGACTTCATCTCTTCAAGCCTTAGTTTGCTTATCTGAAAAAAATGAGGTAAATTCTTGGCCCTTTCCCAGGACTATTAGAATAAGCAAATAAACTCTTGGGTGTGAAAGCGCTTTGAAAAGGAAGAAGCACTTTCTCAGTGCAAGATGTTATCATTAATAATGATGATGATTATCATGAGTGTCGGTGGTAGTGAGAATAACAATAATAATTCATCCAGTAGAAAGTGTCTCTCCTCGGAGTGTCCTACAAGCACAAACCCAAGATAAACATTCAACCTGCCGACACGGAGGCCAGAAGACAGAACTCAGCTCTGGGGAGGTTTTTCTGAGCAAGCTGCCCTCCAAAGGAACAGACCCTGCCCCGCTTTGAAGGAGTGAGCTCCCCATCACTGGAGGCATCCAAGCAGCCTCTGAGTAGCCCCTTGCCTCTGATGAAAGGGGACTACTTCTCCAGGGGGAGTGGGTTAGCTGGGTGGAGCATGAAGCAAAGATGTCTCAGAATACTCTGGCTCAGAGGAGACAACTCCAACTGTTATCTGTTGCTCTGGTTCCCGTTTTTCACCCACTCTGCCCTTAGCAGCAATGGCTGTGCCCTTGTTAATTCCCATTCTTGGTTCCTGCGGGCTCCCTGCCCCCACATCCATCCCCCTTCTCTCTCCCAAGCCGTGAAGGTGGGGGTCCTGCATTCCTCTGTCAGGAGCTTCGAAGGGCCCCCAGGCCAGCTGGAGCATCAAGGGTGGTCAGGACACCCCCGCCCGGGGTGGGGGTATGGAAAAGAAGGCTCCACGACCTTCCTCTGCGGTTATCTCCCCCATCTGTAAACAGCGCCCGGCCCTCCCCGGGCAGCCTCAGCCTCACACTCGGGGTGACAGCGTGTTTGGACGTTCCGGGACCCTCACCCAGCCGCCTTTGTTCTCTGGGTTTAATGAAGGGACTGCTAAAACCCCACTTGCCAGATAAGATGACAGGGCCGTCTTTTAGGGTTATGGATGGTACACAGAGGTGACAGGACGAATTCCTGCGTGCTGAGGGGTCTGAGTGCACTGCCTTTTGTCCAGCGGTGGGCTCGTCTCAACTGGTACAAGGTTGGTCCTTCAGCTTCCAAAACAAACATTTCTGACTCAGGCCAAAAGATTAGAGGAAGACAGCAGGAGACAGGCTTTCTGTCTCCCACCCACCTACCCACCGCACGAAGCCCCAGCTCACCAAGCAAGGGCTGTTCCCACCTACTGCTCAGACAGGCTCACCTCCGATCTCCTTCATATTCATGATGACAGCCACTTCTTGTTCAGTGCATTTTCGTTTACAAAGTGCTCTTACTTCGTTCAACTTGCTCATCACAACTACTTGAGAGTCAGGCTCTGGAGGAGGCCCCTGGATGACGTTGCCTGCTTTACTACTTATATTAGCATTTTGAACTTGGGCTAAATCCCTTACATTCCTGCAGATGGAAATTGTCGCCTGGCTGTGGGGGGACCACTGTTGATTAGCATAGTGGGAAAAGCCTGTAACTGCCACCTTCCATACGAGGCACCGTTCATTTCACCTGGGATGGGGGCTCAGGAGGGTGGGACTCCTCTGCCGTGTCTGCTGTGTTCCAGCACCCAGAAACCCCACGGGCTGCAGTAGGCACATGCTGCCTTCTTGCTCACTGCAGACACAGCTGGTGGGTGGAGGAGAGGGCTCCTGGCATCTGCCAGAGCGGTCCTGGAGGAACCCATGTATCCATGTAGAGAACCAGGCTCTTGTCCTGACTTGGAGGGTCTGCACCCCACAACCCTCGGGGGCATCTCTGGCTGTGGACGGAAGTCCTCCCTGGGCTCTGCTGCCACTCAGCACCCGGGGGTCAGGGGAGCTGCCCTCCTCCAACCACTGGGCACCGTGCCCACACCCTGCCTCCACATCCTAGGCAGACTGGATCCCAAAGTGGGGGCCAAAATTTACAGCAGCTCAAGAAACAGTCTCTTCCACCTCCCCACTTCAACACACACACAACCACACACAGAGATACACACAATCACACACATACATACATACACTCAACCACACACACATACACACAACCACACACACAATCACACACACATACACACAATCACACACACAACCACACAATCATGCACATACATACATACACTCAACCACACACACATACACACAACCACATGGACATAGAGACACACACAATCATACACACATACACACAACCCCACACACATACACACACACAATCACACACAAAACCACACACATATACACACAATCACACACACATGCACACAACCACATACACAACCACACACAATCACACACACACATACACACACAATCACACACACATACATACACAATCATACACATATACATATATACACACAATCACACAATCACCCACATATACACAACCACACACACACAGATACACACATACACACACAGATATACACAATCACACACATATACACAACCCCACACACATACACATATACACACAGTACAGGCACACATACACACAATCACACATATATACACACATACACACAATCACATACACAATCACACATACAACTACACACACATATACACACAATCACATACACACACACACACACTGAGCTCCTGTGTGTTCTGCTCTGACTGGTCTAGAGACCAGGGCCTGATTCCTTGGACCTGCCCAGTCCCCAGGCGGGCTGAAAGACTCAATGTAACATTCAGGGGTCTTCTCACTTGTGAGTCGTTCAGAACTCGGGGACCGGGGGGCAGCCCTTTTCCTTGACCTCTTTCTCCAACCCTTAAAGACCACAAAGATGAGAGGAGCCATGACATCAGTACTGGAGGTGTGGGCCCAGTTAAGGGCCGGGTGGTACCCCTGCTGTTTTATTTTCTTCAGCATTGAGCCATCTCTTCCCGCGCTTTTTATTTCGCCAGAATCTTGCTCTCTCGCAGGGCAGGTCAGTAAACTGGGTCAGTGGCTGTCCCAGGGCAATGATCGGGTGGGGAGGTGTGCTTCCCTCACACTGTCGTCTGCCCTGGTTTGCCTGCAGTTGCGTCTCTTCCGTCCCCACCAGGAGCGGAAGCCTCACCAGAGGCCCAGCGGCCTTGGTGAGCCCACCCACCGGAGGAGACCAAGGAGGGGCTGGTCAAGGGGGCTATCAGCCCAGCAGCCCAATCACAGGCCCGAGGGCTGGGGCCGACAAAGGCCCCTGGGGCAGAGTCTGCGGGGTAGGGGTCAGCCTGATGCATTATGTAGCAGAAAATAGACTGCGACAGAGAACAATAAACACTGGGCCTGGAGAGCAACTTCCTGGCAACTGCCCCGTTGGTGCAGAAATGCTTCTTCATCCACTTTCTTCCGCCCACTGACACAGCCACGGGCAACTCCTACTCACGGGAGGGCCCGAAGTTCCGTCCTGCTCCTGGTCTCCACCCACCCTCATCATCCTTCATCGGTTCTGTCTCAAGAGCCTCTGCCTCAGTCTCCCTGCCTTCTCCACCAGGGCTAACCTTCCTGAGGCACACGGTGACTGCAGCCCCCCACAGCCCTCAGTGGCTCCCCATTGCCCCAGAACAAACAGTGACGACTTGGATGGCAATCCAAGCCTTCCTCAACTCCCAGGTCGCTTCTTTCACCCTACCAGGCAGCGGGACGCTTTCTGAATGTACTTTCCACTTTCTGGCACATGTTGTTGTTGTTTAGTGGTTAAGTCGTGTCTGACTCTTGCAACCCTACGGACTATAGCCCATCAGGCTCCTCTGTCCATGGGATTTCCCAGGCAAGAATACTGGAGTGGGTTGCCATTTCCTTCTCCAGAGAACCTTCCCAAGCCAGAGATCGAACCTGCATCTCTTGTATTGGCAGGAGGATTCTTTACCACTGAGTCGCCAGGGAAGCCTGGCAAATGCTGTTACTACTGGCTGAAATGCCCACCCTGCCCCTGTTCTTCCTCACCTACAAATCTTCCCTATTTTTCAGTCTCTAATTAAAAACTCTCCCTGTCACTTAGTCCTGCTCTGTACACTCAATTATTTCTTCCTCCAAAATATATTCCTCACGGCTTCCTTTTGTAGTTGTCTTTTTATATGTTTGTCTTCCCACGTCACTGTCAGCTGCTTGAGCAAAAGGATGGTGACTTATTCGTTGTTGTGCATCCGTCCCAGCTCTGGAAGAGCTCAGATCAAGAGGGAGAGGCAGACGTTTAAACAAACGCATGCAGCAAAGCTTTAGAGGTGACACGGCAGAAAGACGCATGGCATATTTGTTTAAACGTCTAGGTCATGGGAGCCGTTGGGCAAAGGCAAAGAGAGAGGAAATGGCTGGTGTATACAAGGGACCATAGAAGAACATTCCCTGGAATGTTCCTGGGGAAGAGGACCAGCCTTGTATGTTATGCTCACTCTTTGAAAGATTCTTTTCATTACAAATCAAAATTAATAAACTATTGTAATATCACAAACCCTCACTCATCAGAGTTTAAGTCTCTATTAATATGAGACATCCAAAATATTAATAACACCAAATCTCAAGGATAACAAGCAACAAAAAGAGAAGAAAAACCTAGAGAACTCAGATCATGCTCTGTTTGGTCACTGTGCTGACCAAAGGGAAAGGGCACCCACAGAAGATGTTGAGCCATGAGCTCCAGAGGCGCCAAGTGGACAAAAGAAGAGGCTGCAGAGAGGAGAGATGGAGAGATGACAGGAGGGCAGGATGGGGGAGGAAGGGTTGGGCGTAATTTATCAATAACTTCAAACAAAAGGAAATCAAGTTGACAGATTGATAACAGACAAGTATACTTTTTCTACTTTGCTTCATCCCCAAAGACACTTGACTCAACAGGGAGAAAAATGTTTTTAAATAGCAGATGACAGTAAGAAAAGCTGATAATGAAGTCGAGGCACCAACTGCAGGGTACAGAATAAGGACGCCGATTAGGAAACTGTTTAGAAATTGAGAAAGGAAATTGACACAGGTCAGTTAACTCAACATTCTGTCTACCTGCTCAAGTACACAAACATAAAAAAAAGAACAATTTTCAAGGGAGGATCAATAGCCACACAGGAAACTGTATTTCTGGTCACTTCCCAAATCTCTGATTAGACCAGTCCTCAGAAATGTCTCCTTCTGTTAACCCCATCGCCACCATAATTTAGTAGCATATTGATTTACTCATCAATTATTTGGGGAATGTCTACATGCTAAATTAATCTCAATGGTCTCCTCACTGATACACCAGTTGTACCTAGAATAGAGCTAGACAGATAGTAGGTGGTAAAAACGTTCTGGTAATAAAGAAAATGTAGTGTTTACACACAATGGAATATTAGTCAGCCTTGTGAAAGAATGAAATTCTGACATATATTACAACATGGATAAAACTTGAAGACCTCATGTTAAGTTTTCATTAAGCCAAAAAGAAAAGAACAAATGTTTTATGATTCTCCTTGTGTGAGATACTCAAAACAATTAAATTCATAGAAAAAGTAGAATATACATGACTAGGGGCTGGGAATTGGGAGTTTTTGTTTAATGGGGACAGAGTTTCCATTTAGGATGATAAAAAAGCTCTGGGGATGGATGGTGGTGATGGTTGCGTATCAGTGGCAATGTACTTAATGCCACTGCTGTAGCCTTGAAAATAGCTAAAACGATCAATTTTATGTTATGCGTATATTTTACTACCCCAAAAAGGTGCTGATAGAGCAAAAGTTTCCGAAAGTGTAGCAAGCAAATGCACAGCTTTCCTCTACTACTCTGCGCCACCCCCGCCCCCCGCACCCCTGCCCCCAGTGTAATTCACAGTAAGCTCTCTGGCTGGAGAGTTGACCAAAGGGAATTCAGCTTCCTGCTCCCTGGACTGTTTACTCAGGTCAGGAGATTAAATAATTGGCCAATAGGGTTAGGTAACACTGAGGGCTACCATGAGCTCCGTGGCCCTACCAGCTGTTCATCAGAGAGAGGGCAGAGGGCCTCAGGAAGGTCAAAAGAATGAGATGTATGGTGAAATGACGTTATCTGTACTGTCAACACACAGAAAGGGAACATTGACGTGCTCCCCTCTGAAGTTGCATGGATTTTTGTGTTCAAAGACTCAAGGGGAAATTGTTTATGGATGAAATATTTGTTTTTCTCTCTTTGGGGAAAAGTTTCGGTCCTTCTAAGCTCTTTAGCCATATAGTCAACAGATGAGCCAGTGGTCCCCACTTTCTTGGGTCCATACTATGCTTTCACTTACTTGAATTTTGGGCTGTGCATCTGCAAAGATTAAACTGCACGCATAGTACCCAGTTCCTCTGGCGCCTATCAACCATGTACCTGCCTAACAGAACTAGCGACTACACTGATTTCCTTCTCTTATACATCCACATAGCAAATAATCATGTAATCTGGGAAGCGAGTGGTCTTTCTTTGCCTCTGCTTGACATTTGATTATTCCTCTGTTGTTTTTTTTTTTTTTTTTTTTTTTTTTTGTGCTGGTAGCAAGGCAAATCCCACTCCACAGTGTCAGATATAGGACCCTCCACCTCCACGACTTGTCCAGCAGACAGCATCATAGCACGTATATCTTCAGTTACAGACCAATGTCCACCAATGAAATTTGGTCCACAGACCAGTGAGATTCGGTCACGTTGACACCACAGACATTGAACTTGAAATTAGGTGTTTTCTAAGGGGTTGAATTTAACTCCTCTGATTTTCAATCTCCTCTCGTGCTGTATTAAATTCACGGCAAGCATTCTTTGAGCTTCTGTTCTGTGCCAAAAGCTACCTTAGGTGCTGTGCCTGGAATCCAGACCAGTTGGTAAGTGATCCGGTGTGGATGGACAGAGGATGGAGCACCCATGTCCAGTAGCCTGAGTCCTAGTCTAGGCACTTCCGCTGTTTAGTTTTGCCTGATCTTGTGTCTTCATCTACGAAACAGAGAAAATAATAAGACTTTTTATTGAGTGCTGACTGCAAGGAGATCAAACTAGTCAACCCCAAAGGAAATCAGTCCTGAATATTCATTGGAAAAGCTGATGCTGAAGCTGAAGTTCCAATACTTTGGCCACCTGCTGTGAAGAACATTGGAAAAGGCCCTGTTTCTGGGAAAGATTGAAGGCAGGAGGGGAAGGGGATGACAGAGAATGAGATGGTTGGATGGCATCACCAACTTGATGGACACAAGTTTGAGCAAGCTCTGGGAGTTGGTGATGAACAAGGAAGCCTGGTGTGCTACAGTCCACGGGGTCACAAAGTCAGACACTATTGAGTAGCTGAACTGACTGAACGACATACTTCTATTATCCCCAATTCTTTCAACCACCACCCCTTCATCATTTTTTCAGATAAGAACAATGGAGTTCAGGGACTGGAATGACTTGTCCAACACCACACAGCCAGCACATAGCAGAACTGGATTTGAACCCGGTTCCAATCTGTCTGGGTCATAGCCCATGCATATCTAATAATACAGAGCTGATTTCTCTCTCACTGGTTAATTTGTGAGTATTCCTTGAGATAAGAGCAAAAGGCCACGCAAGTTACAAGAGTCTGTCAAATTTAAATTAATATTTTTTACTTTATTAGGAAAAATTAAAGATACATGATTGAGAAAAGTGGTATTTTTACTGTTTTTTAAAATAATTTGGCATAACTTTTAAGCAGTCCTACTGAAATATAATTCACATACATTTCACCCATTTAAAATGTACAATTCAGTGTTCGGTGGTATATTTATAGTGTTATGCATCCATCACAAAAATTTTAGTACATTTTCATTCCCCAGAAAAAGAAATCCCACATCATTTAGCAGTGCCAGCTCCCCAGCCCTAGGCAACCAATATCTACTCTCTGTCTCTATGGATCTTCCTATTCTGGACATTTCATATAAATGGACTCATACAGTCTGCGGCTTTGGACTAGCTTCTTTCACTTAGTAAATATTTCCAAATTTCATCCGTGTGGTAGCATGGTATTATCGCATGTATCAGAACTTCATTTTTAATATCAAATAATATTTTACCATATGGATATGACACATTTCATTTATCCACTCACCCACTGATCATCTGACCCTCCCAATGGCCCTCCCAATGGGCATTTGGGTTACCTGGCTTTTTTGGCTATTATGAATTATGCATCATTTGTCTTTACTGAAATATAATTTATACACTGTAAAATGGATAGATTTTCAGTACATAGTTTTTGAAAAAGATCTCCCTGGGGAACCACCACCCCTATGAAGATAAAGAACCCTGATGCTGGGAAGATTGAGGGAAAGAGGAGAAGGGGACGACAGAGGTTAAGATGGTTAGATAGCATCACTGACTCAATGGACATGAGTCTGAGAAAACTCCAGGAGACGGTAACGGACAGAGAAGCCTGGCGTGCTGCAGTTCATAGGGTCACAAAGAGTTGGACACAACTTAGGGACTGAACAGCAACAATGGTGAAGATAAAGAACATTTTTAGCAACTACAAAGCCCCTTCTGGTCAATCCCTCCCCCACCAAGGGGAAACCTCTGCTCTGATCTCTACCTCCGAAGGTAAATTGGCTTGTCTCAAAACTTCAAGGAACTGGAATCACACCCTTTGTGTCTGGCTTCTTAAACTCTACGTAACACCTCTGAGATGCATCCACATGACGTTTGCTCTCACCCAGCTTTGAAAGAATACACAGTATTGGACAAGTGAAGCAGAGAGAGAAAGGACCTTGGTGGAGGGGAGCCTCACAGGACAGGCCAAGAAGGGTAGGCAAAGCTCGGGAGTTCTGGCTGACCTTGAAGGGAGACTCACAGGGGCCAGGACTGTGCCCAGACTCCAGGACGCACCAGAGGAGGGTTGTGACGAAGAGAGAACAGACGACGACTGCGGAACAGGGCCACCCTGCCCCAGACCTTCATCTTTGTGTCATCTGACCCTCCCAACGGCCCTAGGAGGTTGGCAGTCAAGCCCTCTCTCTCCAGACATCTCCAGCGCCCCCTGCAGGTCTCACACAGGTGCCTCAGCTTCCCCTCTGGACCCTCGTTTGACCAAACTAATCCTCCACTCCTGGAACCCTTAGCTCTGTCGTGAAGCAGAGCCGACTTGAGCACAGCCCCTACCCTACCCGCATCCCCAAAGGCTCTGTTGAAAGAGGCGCCACCTCCTTGGAGACCCCCAGCCCGGTTGCCGCCTACCCCAGGCTGCTTCTCTGCACCCGGCCTGCTGGCATCTATGCCCTCTTCCTCTCTCTGGCACCAGGCAGCATGCCCACCGCTCAGCCTGGCTGGCCTGGACGATGTTGAAACCCGCATGTGATGTCATTTAGTTAACGCCCGTCTCCAGATGCTGCAGGAGCACACCATCAGGTGAGCGAGCTGCGGCAGCCTTGGGCTCACGGGTGCGATCCCAGGCCCCTTCCCCGAGAGGGACCACCTTACCGGACCCCAAGAGTAGAGGCCCGCCCCAACTTCTACAGTCCTTGGCTATCGCTTTGTGTCACCCTCCCTGTCAAGGTGCCAACCTGACCAGGATCAAAAGACCAGGAAGCTTACAAAGCAGAAAGATGGCTCCTCCTCCCAAGGACTGACGAGTAGGAGGGTTTTCGGTCTCAGTCTTGTGGATAGTCCAGATGGGCAGGGGGAGATCTGGTTCCAGCCCCAGCCCCTCACTTTCATGCTGGGGGACCTGGGACCGTCCTCCTCTGCTGGGTCTTCAGGCCTCCAAGCCGCCCTGTCCAACCTTGCTGGGCTCTCATGAGGCTGGAAGAAAATCACGCACAGGGAGCTCTTTGGAAAAACATAATGTCCTCACGAATCAGCCCTGGGAGATGACCTTTCAGCCCTGATGTCCTTAGTCACATAAACTGTTGTCCATTTGAGGCAGGGAAGGTGGAAGAAGCTGACATTACCTGTGTGGCCACCCTGAATCGGATCTCTCTCAGGCCCCCGCCGCCCCTCCTGGAGGAAGGCCTGAGGTGTGTGGGACATTGTTATCCCATTTCACAGGGGCGAAAACTGAGACTCAGAGACATTGACATGGATCTCAGACCTAAGCATACAGTAGATGCTCGGTGCTTGCTGACTGTCCTGGGGACAGCGCCATGTGACAGGGCTAACACCAGCTCTACTGAACATTGACCACAACTAGCAGAGTTGATACAGTGTTTCTAGTTGGGTCATTGAGAATTATACCAATATTGTGCTCTTCAGTTTTAGACGATTTTTGTTTATTTACTTCATTGAGCCAAGTCTTAGCTGCAGCACGGGAGATCTTCGGTCTTCATCACAGCATGCACGATCTTTAGTTGTAGCATGTGGGATCTAGTTCCCTGACCAGGGATTCAACCCCGGCCCCCTCCACTGGGAGCTCAGAGTCTTAGCCTCTAGACCACAGGGAAGTCCCTTTGTTGATTATTGAGTTGTTTTCTTATTGTTGAGTGTTTTCCAGAAAGGTAAATAATAGATTATTTTAAGACTTAATATTTGTGTATCTGAAAATCCCTGGAGTTGATGACCCCATTAGCTCTGAGTTTGGGTCCCAGCTTCACCACTTCCTGGATGTTTGACTTTAGACAAGCTATTTAAACCGCTGAGCTTCAGTCTCCCTATTGGTAAAATGGGATCATAACAGTACCCTTCCCTGCAGGATCGCTGTGAGGATTAAACGAGAAAGTGCTTTGAAAGGTCCCAGCACAATTGGTGGCCTGCAACATCGAGCAACTCTAGAGATGGGAGTTCCCTCTTCTACTCAGTCTCCCTTTCTCTCTCTTTATTTTTTGGCTCAGTAATTTTTCCCCAGGAGGGCAAGTTCTATTCTGGGAGAGATTCAGGGAGGATGGAAAGCAGTTCTTCTGCCCACAGTTCTCTTGCTGCACTCTGAGGAGTCTGCAGAACTGGAGAAGACGAGTTGGGCCTGGAAGGCAGGTAATCACCGGGTCAGGCTGCAGACTGCTGGGGAGAGACGTGAAGGTGATGACCAAAGTGCAAAGGATGTTTGCTTCGCAGCCAGGGTTCGGACCCTGGACCAGGTGCTCTGTGCTCTCTTTAATCTCACCAGCAGCCTGCCGAAGAAGGCCATCTTGTCCTCCTGTTAAAGACACAGAGATTGCGACTCTGAAAGCAGGAACTGAACCTTTCTTGCTGCCTGGGGCCTCTTGAATGCCAAAGAGCAAAACCGGAGGAGAGACTGTTTCCGGACAATAGCCTATTAACACTCATTACCCATAAAACGGGTAGTTTTCAAATAGCCAGATAATTGAGGCCATTGGGTGGAAGGGGGCTGGAATTACCTGATTAATTGCCTCACTTCTGGGCCTCACGTGTTTAGACACAGCCCAGGAGAAGCTGTTGGTGCTTTGAAGTCTTCCTGCACTTTCCCTGTCTCTGCTTTTCCAGCCTGAGCCTCCAACCCTGCTTCCTGCTTTGTGCGAGAGCGCCCACACCCCATCAGTCAATGCAAGACAGCCATAAACTTTTATTCTTAATCCTCATTTGAAAAAGCAACCCTTTTGGCCTTTTCTCTGCTTTTATCTAGATCCAAGAACCACAGATTCATTCATTCATTTGTTCCTTCAATAAAAATGTAACCAAGTACCTAGAGACCTCCCAAGCCCTCTTCTGGGTTCCAGGGACACAGTGGCAAAAACAACAACGACAAACAGAAATAGAATGGGGTGGCTGCAGCTCCAATACTAGCTCAAGGCAGGAAGACTGCGGCGAACGATTGAATCCCCCGACTTCTTTCTTTCTCTGTCGTATGAGGACAGTGACAGTGCCTGCCCCTTAGGGTTTCTCAGAGAATTAAAGGACATATTCTCAAAAAATAAAAACAAAATCAAACTCCCTGCTCATATAGAAATTACATTCTAGAGGGGAGAGAGACAAATAAACAAGTACATATACAATATTCCAGATGGTGAAGCTTTGGAGAAAAGACAGCAAGGTGAGAGGGGCGTAACTGACATCTGATGGGTTGGGGGAGTCTGAGCAGAGGAGAGCAAGGGGCTGTGTTCAGTTCAGTTCACTCAGTCATGTCCCACTCTTTGCAACCCCATGGACTGAAGCACAGCAAGCCTCCCTGTCCATCACCAACTCCTGGAGTTTACTCAAACTCATGTCCATTGAGTTGGTGATGCCATCCAACCATCTGTTGTCCCCTTCTCCTCCCGCCTTCAATCTTTCCCAGTGTCAGGGTCTTTTCAAATGAGTCAGCTCTCCGCATCAGGTGGCCAAAGTATTGGAGTTTCAGCTTCAGCATCAGTCCTTCCAATGAACACCCAGGACTGATCTCCTTTAGGATGGACTGGTTGGATCTCCCTGCAAATCCAAGGGACTCTTAAGAGTCTTCTCCAACACCACAGTTCAAAAGCATCTATTCTTCGGCACTCAGCTTTCTTTATAGTCCAACTCTCACATCCATACATGACTACTGGGAAAACCATAGCCTTGACTAGATAGACGTTTGTTGGCAAAGTAATGTCTCTGCTTTTTAATATGCTGTCTAGGTTGGTCAGGCGCTGTGTGGGCAGGGGCTTCTCCGCTCACAGGAAACAGGCAGTACTAGAAGTCCCACATCTCAGGGAACCCCTCAGTCCTGGGGACATAGGGGTGCCGGTCACCCTGGGAGCAGGCTGGACTGAGTCTGGAGTGAGTGTGGATGGAGCAGATTCAGCACGGCCAAGAGCATCTGGCAGGAGGGTAGGAGCCTGACCAGGGTGGCACACACCACGCAGGCTTTTCCTCTTGCCTCTTTACCTTTCCATAAACTCCCTCAAGCTACCCTGAAATGCATCAATGCCAGGGAAGAAAGGTGTGCTTTTAACAAGAGAGGATGGGGAGATATTGATCTTAAGGAACACCTAGTATAACATGTGGTGTCTTAAACAATGCTTCAGAATAACCCCAGGAGGCAGAACTGTCACCATCTCTGTTTTCCTGCAAAACAAGTCGAGGTGGGAGGGGCTCACCAGCCCATACTTTCCCGGCCGTGAGCCAGGGTTTGGAACCAGTGGCTGGCTCCCAGGACGCTGCATGTCTCCCCATCCCTACACACGTGTCGTCTCCTGTCCCTCCATCACATGATGGCGAAGCGGGCAGGACAGGGAGGAACCTTGCACTTAAAAGATGGGGAAACTGAGACTCAGAGTTGAGAGGGGTTGGTTTATCATCAGAGTCAGCGGTCAGTTCACACCTTAATTGAGACTTCGTGAGGCCCAGTCCTGGCTTATTCTTTCCTCCCGTGACACTAGACAAGAGATAATGCCTGTAAAGAAAAGAGATTGTCTCTCCCTAGCCCCCAAGCCAGGCTTCCTATGGTGGCCAGACTCCCAGAGGAGACCTGAGGTCTAGTGAATCGGTGGAGTCAAGGGGCATTGCCAGGGCGGCCCTGGGTCCCTTCCTCTATCCAGATTTTCCCCCTCCCCACCACAGCTGGGTGGGTGAGGGGTCCCCTGCCTTGGGGGAAACTGGGGGACTCTCCTGGACCACTTTCTGCTCCTCCACCCCCGACACAGCCCTGCAGCTCCTTTCCCAAGGGGGAGAGGATTATTTGTTTTTCCTGTTGCCCTGATTTATGGGCCGCTTTGTTCTTTATCTATTTGCACAAACTCAGTAAAGTGACCTGCTCCTTCCCAGAGGTCAGAGATTCTGTCAACACCTCAGGGTCACAGGTCAGCCGACCTGCCTGGGGTGGAAGGGGTTACAGGAGGTCACCTGGGACCAGCCCGGTAGATGCCGATTTTGCTCAGGCTCTGTGGCTGCACGTGGGGTCCTCCCTGGGCAGATGAGAGAAGTGATCTCAGGCTGAGCACCTACTATGCACCAGGTTCTGAGCTCAGTCCCGCCCTCACCTTCCAACAAGAGTCCTACTGGAGACAGCTCTTCTCAGAGGTGGGAGCCGAGGTTTTGATGGAAAGATTCACCCAATAAGACACCTAGTGGGACTCACTGTGGGTCTCCTGACTTGTCATTCCAGGCATTTCCACATCACATTGTCCTGCTGAGGTACACAGGTCAGGAAGGCTCCACTGACCAGGACTGACCTACCCCTCTTCTAGCTGGGGGCTCGGATCAGAAAGGCCAGATGGCTCTCTGTCTTCCTTTCATCCTCCCTTCTTTCCTCCCTTCTTTTGGGGACCACTATCCTCTCCTCCCACCCCACCCCATGCTTTTCTGTGTACCCCAGGATGGCTCCCTCACAGGGTCTCTGGGTCAGATCAACATGAAGGTCATGGGCGGACAAACTAAGCCACTCCATGGGCAGACAGCACCATGTACATTCACGGGTGGGTCAGAACCCCCTGCCCAGAGCCCAGTGCCAAGCCCCAGTGTGACTCTGAGGGGTTCAGCAAGGAGGCCCACCTGAAGGGCTCTACAAATGGCAGGTGCCCGCCGGCTGTGTGGCCTTGGAGAGCTGTCATCTTTCAAGCCCAGTCTCCTCCACTAGTACAAGGGCATCGACTTCCCAGGAGTGGAGCCAGGGTCCCTCAGAATAAAGCATGGGCATGCTCTATGAACTATGAGGAATTTCAGTCTCTTTACGTCATAGATGAGGGATAGAGACCCAGAGAAAGAACTGAATCTCTGACAGGGGAGCAAAATGGGTCCAAACTGGCTTTCCCTAAGATGCGGCTCCACCAGACTGCCTGGGAAGCCACAGCACTGGTGTGGGTCCACAGGCACCTGCTCTCTCCTCTTACCCTGCAAACATTTCCCCCAAACAGATTCACCACACACAGGAAGTTTGAGAAATCTCTCAAAGGACCAGCCTTACTCAACCAATGCTGACCTAATGTCATCCAGTCTCCTCCAACTGTTTCCAAGTCAGCCACTTGGAATTCTATTCAGGTCAGCCAGATGAACTCCTTGAAACCCAGAATAACCAAAGAAATTCAGTCACGATAAACGCAACTCAATTAAATTTGAACCCTGCCAGCTCAATGTTTCCATCTCACAAAAAATCCCATCATCTTCCAACTAGTATCCAAACAATCCAGTCCAGCATAACCCAACCCACCCAATCTAGCTCCTTTCTGAGAACAAATATCCCAGGCTCAGACAGTAAAGAATCTGCCTGCCATGCAGGAGACCCCGGTTCGATCCCTGGTTTGGGAAGATCCCCCTGGAGAAGGGAATGGCTACCCACTCCAGTACTGTTGCCTGGAGAATTCCATGGATAGAGGAGGAGCCTGGTGGGCTGTCATCCAGGCCTGAGTGACTTTCACTTTCACTTTTTCAGACTAACCCTATCAGTGCACATTGATATGATGCCAAATGCTTCCTCACCCCAAACAACACAGTTCAACCTATGGCAAATGTCTAGGCAAATGTCTCTAGACACATCTTGAAGATAAAAACTATTTTTTTTTTTTAAGATGAGAAATCAAGTCTAATGAAAGTAGCACCTTCTGATATTTCCAACCATTTAGCCTTCAATAATTCCTTCAAGGTAAGCCTTCTTTTGATCTATCCTGCACTCTGTTCTTGTTCCATGCTCTACTCAAGAATTTCTTGCATCTTCCACTTATATCCTATGTGTCCCTGTCAGCACCCTGGGCAGTCCTGGCCTCCAACACAATGACATACCAGGAGATCTCAGCCCATGGTTTCTCTCTTCATCCTTTTCCCTGAGAGTTACTGAGACTCTTGCTAGCCCAGGGGAAAGCTTTATAGTATCTTTTACTGGTTGTGTGGATGGAGTCCTCTTAGTCACACCGTGAGCTTCTGGAGTCCAGGACCAGTGTGATCGTAATTCACCTATTCGGTGATGTACAGGAATTTCAGTGATCCTTTTAACCATGCACACTTTTTATTCTACGTATCATCTTTGTCTTTAGAATCTCACTCTCCTAAAATGTACAGTTCTATCGGATGGCTTTTCCTTCACTCTTGCTAGATAGCTGACTCATTTCCCATTCTGTAGCTAGGTTAAGTTTTAAAAACCTGTCACTTACAGACTTAAAAATCCTTGGCTGGCTTCCCATTACCCTTGACAAAGCCCAGACTCCCTAACATGGCTTCTCGGGTCCTTTACAACAACATGTCCTTCACTTACCCCATCAACCTCAGTTTCCACTGTTGTCTGCTCTCCACCCTCCTCTGGGTCTTTGCATTTACTACTTTTGATACTAAAATATCTCTACCCCACCATCCGGTTAGTTTCTTCTCAAGCATAAGTACTTAGCTTAAGAGCCACTTTATTTCAGGACTTCCCAGACCCTTAGACTAGATTTGTTTCCCTTGCAATAGATCCCCGTATCATTCTACCCTTATCAATTTTATTGCAGTTTCTTGTGTAATGACCCCCTTTCCCCATGGATGTAAATTCCATGATGGCAAGAACTGTCTACTCTTTTTCTTTGACATCTGGTGTAGGCAATAAAGTGGAATGAATGAAGGAGCTGCTGCTGCTGCTGCTAAATCACTTCAGTCATGTCCGACTCTGTGCGACCCCAGAGACAGCAGCCCACCTGGCTCCGCCGTCCCCGGGACTCTCCAGGCAAGAACACTGGAGTGGGTTGCCATTTCCTTCTCCAATGCATGAAAGCGAAAAGTGAAAGTGAAGTCGCTCAGTCGTATCTGACTCCTAGCGACACAATGGACCACAGCCCACCAGGCTCCTCTGTCCATGGGATTTTCCAGGCAAGAGTACAGGAGTGGGGTGCCATTGCCTTCTTCAAATGAAGGAGCTACTTTCCATTAACTCTGACATAATTACAAAGTTTCCACTTCACTCATTCATTTATTATTTCAACAAATATTCCTTGAGCACATTTCACGTACCAGACACTGTTATGAGCTCTAAGAGGTCCAGTAAGAAGAATCTCACCTCTTCACATTTACTCAGATCTATATATATCTATAAAAGGACCTTCCAGTTTATTCCCTCACTCCATCATGTATAAACTGGAGACCTGCCTTGTCTCTAGCTCCATGAGGACATAGATGGGAATAAAGGTCTGATGAGCTCAGACTTTTCATACTGTTCATGGAGTTCTCAAGGCCAGAATACTGAAGTGGTTTGCCATTCCACTGGAAAGAGTGACAGACTTTATTTTTTGGGCTCCAAAATCACTGCAGATGGTGACTGCAGCCATGAAATTAAAAGACACTTGCTCCTTGGAAGAAAAGTTATGACCAACCTAGACAACATATTAAAAAGCAGAGACATTACTTTGCCAACAAAGGTCCATCTAGTCAAAGCTATGGTTTTTCCAGTTGTCATTTACAGATGTGAGAGTTGGACTATAAAGAAAGCTAAGCACTGAAGAATGGATGTTTTTGAACTGTGGTGTTGGAGAAGACTCTTGAGAGTCCCTTGGACTGCAAGAAGATCCAACCAGTCCATCTTAAAGGAGGTCAGTCCTGAATATTCATTGGAAGGACCGATGCTGAAGCTGAAGCTCCAATACTTTGGCCGCTTGATGTGAAGAACTGACTCATTTGAAAAGACCCTGATACTGGGAAAGATTGAAGGCACGAGGAGAAGGGGATGACAGAGGATGAGATGGTTGGATGGCATCACCGACTCAATGGACATGAGTTTGAGTAAACTCCGGGAGTTGATAATAGACAGGGAGGCCTGGCGTGCTGCAGTCCATGAGGTCGCAAAAAGTTGGACACAACTGAGCTACTGAACTGAACTGAACTGAGCTCAGACTGGATTTGTAGGTAGGGTGAAGTCAGGGAAGGCTTCACAGAGAGAGAAACATGTGAAGGCCTCAGAGATTGCGAAACAGTTTGCTAGGCTGCCAAAGGTATAAGAACGGAGGCAAAGGGAGAGCATCCTGTGAAGGTCTGGGCCACAATTTTGGACAGCAAGGGTTAGGAGAGAGCAGCAAAGTGAGAGAGAGTTCCACGCAGCCTTGCCTGGCCTCTCTTCATGATAGCTCGCTCACTCGGGGAACACCTTTGGACCACCTGAGGACAGAGCCCACTCCTGGATAAGCATCCACTAATGTATCCTCATGAAGGACAGGGAAGTGAAATGGTTTGCTTACAGGAACCTAACGGTAAGTGACAGAGCTACAGCCCAGGTTTTCCTGAACCCACAGACCAAGCTCTTTCCCCTCCATTCTGATTTTCAAGGAAGACCCTGACAAAGGTTCACCTTCCTGGGCTTGGAAGGGAAGATTTAGAAACTGTCTTGTTTTGGGGAAAATTCGCTTTAGTGAGACTCCTTCTAAACATGCTAAATGAATATCTGAGGCAATTATTCATATAATTAATGTCAGGGACACTCCCACAGATCTTTTTCCTCTCAATTATCAGTATGTTTCAGGTATAAAGTGGTGGGTTTTTTACTGAAATTATTTGGTTAATTGACTTGCAGGTGTAGACGCATTCTCAGAAGGAGGAGATTGCCAAATCCACACGCCCAGACCCCGGCCCCAGGCACGTTGGCACAGGGAGACCTTTGTAAGTGAGCCATCTAGTAGGAACAACAGGTATTATTACAGGAGAACATGAGACGCTGGAAATTTGGCATGTGCACAAGTGCAGTATATACATCGCCCCCTCTTCCCCCAGAATTGCCTGTATGGGCACAGGGATTAATGAGCTGCCTGGTTATTATTTTTAAACTGACCTGGTAGAAAATGTGGCTCCTGGAAATACTGCCGGGAGTTTTGAAATGAATATGTGCAGGAAATGGTTAAACATCAGAGAAAGGAGAGCTCTTCAATTACCTAAGCAATCCCCCTCACTTGAGGGATGGGCAAACCAAGGTCGGAGAAGGGCACTCCCTGCCAGGGGGCCACTTTGTGCCCTCCCAAGGACTCTTCCCTGCAAGCCCCCAGAGACAACAGCATCTACGGGGCACATGTGGGGTCTGATGATATCTGGGCAACCACATCCGGGGCTTTTGTCCTCACCTTCCTGTCGGTGTCTTCAATGCACTAGGCGTTTAATCATCACAGAGGCTGGCATTACTATCTCCATCTTGCAGATAAGAGAAACTGAGATTCATGAAGCCAGGTGGCCTTGACAGAGCCCCCAGTATAATCATGATGATTTGAAAGCCCATATAATTCATTGACCAGCTGGGCCTCCATCATTTGTTTGAAGATAGCCAGCTGGAATGGATACAGCGAGATTGAGGAGAAGAGACTAGATATGGAACTCAGTCACCATGTGACCTCTGGAAAGTCCCTCCTTGTCTCCAGGCCTCAGTTTTTCCACCTTTAAAATGATGCTGTTGGGGACTTTCCTGGTGGTCCAGTGGTTAAGACTTTGCCTTCCAGGGCAGAGGAGGTGGATTCTATCCCTCCTCAAGGAGCGAATATCCCACAAACCTCATGGCCAACAAAACAAAACAGAAGCAATGTTGTAACAAATTCAAAAAAGACTTAAAAAAAAAAAAAGAAATGACGCCATCAGACAAGATATTTAAGGTCTCTCAGGAACCCCAGATCCCATCAGCATCTCCATCCTAAAGCTCCACGTGCCCCTACAAGGGGCCGCTCCAGGTAAATCCACCCTATCACCCACTCCATCCACAGACACTCATTCAGTTCAGTTCAGTTCAGTCGCTCAGTCTTGTCCGACCCTTCGTGACCCCATGGACTGCAGCACACCAGGCCTCCCTGTCCATCACCAACTCCCAGAGCTTGCTCAAACTCATGTCCATTGTGTCAGTGATGCCATCCAACCATCTCCTCTGTTGTCCCCTTCTCCTCCGCCTTCAATCTTTCCCAGAATCAGGGTCTTTTCGAACATACTCATTTAGTTCATTTCAGTTCAGTTCAGTCGCTCAGTCGTGTCTGACTCTTTGCAACCCCGTGGACTGCAGTACGCCAGGCTTCCCTGTCCATCACTGACTCCTGGAGCTTGCTCAAACTCATTAGGGACACTTATTAGGGACTCATAATGTCCTGTCTGCTGTTCTATCCACATGCTCCATCATTCCTCACAGTATGATTATCTCTTACGAGAGGAGAGAAAATTGAGGCTCCTTGTGCACTGACGCTGATGCAGATCTGGGGCTGGTTTGGGGTCACATGACTCAAAATTCAGGGCCCCTCCCCCCAGGACCAGAAGGCTCTCCAAGTTCACCGGCCGAAGTCATCACAGGAGTTTCTTTCTGGCTCTGGCATCTAGGCAGACAAGGTAAAACATGGGAAGGCCATCCCTTTACAGGCTGGTTTGGTTTCCAGGGTCCAAGGTCCAGGGCCAGGATGTTCCACTGGCCTTCAGGCACCTCAGTAAACTGACCACAGCCCAGTTACCAGTCAGGCCCAGTCTGGACCCTTCACTTATGCTCTGGGGCAGAGACTTGGTGGTTTGAACCCAGAGTCAGCTGAGGCCCCAGAGAGCTGAGGATGCTGCCAGCTGTGGCCTCAGAGAAATGTGCTCCAGGGTCCCCATGGGACCAGAAGATGCGCGAGGAACCATCCGCCAGCCTCCAGGCTGAAAGATCGGACATTCCTGAGTCCTGCCCCCACGCACAGCACTCCCACACAGACCCCCCTCGAGAGGCACAGACAAGAGGGGGATTCAGTTCAGGCACAATAAGCTCACAGAATGTGTACCCACCCTCCATCTCCTATCTGATCTGATGCATATCCCTGGGCCCCACTGCCCCAGCCCAGATCATGTGTCAAACAGGCAGAGCCGGTTCTGAGAAAAGCCCTGCTTCCTGCGGTGCCCTGGTCTCCATGTGCTCAAGGGAGGTTTGGGTTAGAATTCAAATTCCTGGCTCCAAGAGACCAGCTTGCCGTGGTGACCTCCGTGACCTTGGGCAGGTCCCTTCCACTCCTGGGCCTCTGTTCCTTCATCTGAGAAGCCCTATCCTGTCCATCTTGTGAGGTGTTTGAGGGTCCAGTGGGGGGTGATCTGGGTTTAGAACTCAGGCAGTGGCCGCCAAACTGTGCCCCTCCCACTATGGCCCTTTTCTTTTTCTTCTTCTTCTCTAGGACCCCCAGAGTCAGCCTCACATACACAATGAGCTCAGGAAGGATGTTGAGTGGACAGGTGTCATTCTCTTGGGCCAAAAAATAATCTGAACCCCCGCTCTGTACATTAGCCATGCCTGAGTCTCAGCAGGAGTCAGAGCCTGTCCCCATGGTACAAGCCGAGAATGATCAGTCTTGATATTGCCGGTCTGGAGCAGGGGCTCGTCTTGGCCTTCACCAACAGCTGCAGCTGCCTTGACCTGACTCAGGGCTGGTGATCCAGGAAATGGGGACCCTATTTTGTGGCAGTCAGGGGGCAGGAGAAGCAGAACCTGCAGCAGATGAAGCTCCAGGGAAGCAGTGCCCTCTTGGCTGGCAGCTGTGGCCGTGTCCAGGGCCCAGTGTGCAAGGCTGGGCACATCAGTGAGCAAGCATCAGCATCTAGTACTCGTGGTAAAGGTGCCCACCCCAGGCCTGGGTCTCCAGCCCTCCTGCACTCTCAGTAGCACCCCGTTAGTGAATCTTCTTTTCAGGGACTCCTTGCAATTGCTGGCAATTAAGAACTTGCCTGCAGTTTCTGGCAGTTAAGAACTCTGATTGATAAAGATGCCAACTAAGGGATCATTTACCAAATTGTCTAAAGACTTGAGTTTTGGTCTTGGTCTTCATCCTGACCATATGTGTGACTTTGCGCTAATCTTTAATCTTAGAACCTTCATTTCCTCCTTGGTAACATGTAAATTATAAGAGCTGCACATGGTATTGCTTGAGAGGGTAAATGAGGTCATGTATGTGACCTTTTTCTATGATGAAGATTTAAAGCCTGGATCATGGCCTGGAAGGCTACAAAATTCTTCACTAATTGCCCACCTCTTCCCTTTGTTGAAGCCATTGCCCTTCCTTCATTTACCACTGAGGCAAACTCCACATACCTTCCCAGTCCTGTTTCCAACTTCCAGCTTCATCTCGAGCCCAAACTCTGCTCAACAGATCGATACTTTGTTTCCATTTATCCACCCACAGATTCTTCCCTCCTTTCTGTTTACCCAGGTCCTATCCAAACCCCTACCCAAATCTTCCTTCTTCACCTGCTGTGAACACCCCTTTGGAGCTCTCCGGGGGGAGCCCAGCAGAAGGCCATTCCCCTGAGTCCAGGGGCTGTCTCCTTCATCTCCAAACCCCCAACTCCAGCCCAGGCCTAGCACCTAGTGGGTCGAAACAGTCAGCCTGGCAAGTTTGGAACAGTGCAACTCAGAGCATCCCAAGAAAGAGAGGACAGGGATCAACACTCCCATCTGAAGAATGGGAGAAACTCAGCCTGGGAAAGGACTCGCCTAAAGCCAGCATGGAGAAGGAAATGGCAACCCACTCCAGTATTCTTGCCTGGAGAATCCTGTAGACAGAGGAGCCTGGTGAGCTACAGTCTGCCATGGGGTTGCAAAGAGTCAGACACAACTGAGTGACTGAGGATTGAGGAAAGCCAGCATATGCAGGCAGGTCTGATTCCAGCCCCAAGGGTTTCCCCTTCCTCCAGCCTGAACCCCCTCTTGTAAACACTGCCTCTCTTCATTTGCCCTGCAAGCCAAGGGATTTCAGCAGGAGTTCAGTTTGCTAATGGCTTGGAGGGATATCACAGGGATATTACAACCATGTGACTTATTTTGTTCAACTTCTTCACTCCCTACAAATGTCTATATATATAAAAAGAATGAAGGAAAAAAAATTTTAGTGGGGAAGAAACAATTTTTGTCTATGGAAAATTAGGGGTCTATTTTGGTGCCAAAGCAGGGAACAGGCTGAGAAAGGTGACCAAAAGTTTCACAAAGCTGTGATTGGCCTGACTTTCTCTTGGGTGACAAACAATTTGCATCTTTTCCCCTTCCTCTCCGGATAGTGAACTCTACCAGCCTAGGCTGACAGTGGACCTGGGAGGAGAGGAGAATGAGTCTCGGGGCATGGCAGGGTCCTTGGACAGCGTCCAGCCGGAGCCCTCGCTGTGCAGGGAGAGGAAACCGAAGCCCCCACAGGGTCAGAGCCTTGCCCAAGGCAGAGGTGGGGTCTTGAGGAGCCTGCCGTCCAAGGCCTCACAGCTAAAGGAGCCCGCCACATCATCCGCCCATCCCCAGGACCCGGTCATCAACTCACTTCTGCCCTGAAAACTGCCCCTGCCCCTGGGTAAGCAGTGTTTGGGCAGGAAACACCTGGGCTGAGACTCTGGGGTTTGTGCCTGAAGCTTTGGAGGCTGCAGGGTCAGGCTTGCACTTGAAAAAGATTCTTGCCCAGTGGCTTGTCTAGTGTATCTGATACCCAGAGCTTATGATTTTTCTAACACCCCCTCCTCTGTACAACCAAATGACTTTTAGCTATCATCAATGCTTTCTTGATGACTTCTTTAGCTTTAGTTTTTTTAATATGTATTTTATTTATCTATTTTTGGCTGTGCAGCATGTGGGATCCCTAGACTAGGGATTGAACCCGTGCCCCCTGTAGTGGAAGCCTGGAGTCTTAACCACTGGATCGCCAGGGAAGCTCCACTTCTTTAGTTGTAAAGCGAATAGTTAACAATTACAGAAGAAAAATGCATTTCACTTTAAAGATACTATGCAAATTCTGTAAAATATTTTATGTACAAACTAAATTTTGCACTTGCTTAACAAAAGAATACTCCTCACGGTTCACATCATTTCACTACTTTAAACTTTAAACACAAATATAAGCTCCAAGCAATCACATGAAGAACTCATTCTATATAACCTATATATTATATATATATAATGAAGAATTCATTATATAACCTATATCTTCTATATATATATGAAGAACTAATTCTATACAACCTATATATTTTATATATATATATATATATATCTTCTATATATAGAGCACAGAGTCTTTATAACCACTGTGCAGTCATTATTTCAAATCTATTACTTAAAGTCAGTAATGAGTAGTACCATGGGGGTTGAAGATGTGATCAGCACCAGAATAAATCTGTCCTGAATATTCATTGGAAGGACTGATACTGAAGCTGAAACTCCAATACTTTGGGCACCTGATGAGAAGAACTGACTCATTGGAAAAGACCCTGATGCTGGGAAAGATTGAAGGTGGGAGGAGAAGGGGATGACAGAGGATGAGATGGTTGGATGGCATCACGGACTCAGTGGACGTGAATTTGAGTAAGCTCCGGGAGTTGGTGATGGACAGGGAAGTAGTGGTATTCTGCAGTCCATGGGGTCACAAAGAGTCGGACACGACTGACCGACTGAACTGAACTAGAGCATTGAAAGTGAAAGTGCTAGTCGCTCAGTTGTGCCTGGCACGGAGCAAGGTCTTCAAGCAATAGCAGCTCTGGTTAATACTGAGTTGAATTAGTCATGAGAGTCAGAGCGGGAAAGGCAAGGGGGTGCAGAGGAAAGGCAATGTGGGGAAGGAGTCTTGAGTGTTACTATGCAGTGGCAAGTCACAGAAAGACAAGTCACGTCACATGGTGCTTGGAGGCCTTGCCAGGTGAAGAGGGCAGCTTGGAGCCTAGAGGGCCATGGAGTCGACAGCCCAACACCCTCACTCACCTGTCCTGGCCCAGGGACCTCAGGCACCCTGCCCAGCATCCCCTTCAGGAGCCCCACATGCCTCCCTCGCAGAGTCCAGTCCATGCCTCTTCCCTGGTGGGTGCCCCACCCTGGCCTCCATCACCTCTCCATCACTGGAATCACCCACCCCTCCACCAGCCCCCTGCCTAGCTCCTCTTGCCCCATCTAGCGGGCACCTCAACCTCCTGGGGTGGCATAAGGCACAGCCACCCACCATGTTCTCCTGTTCTCGGGGCCTTCAGAGGTCTCCTGCCACTGTGCAGAGATGAGGGAGTGACCAGCTGCCTGCAAGGGCAACCCAGGGCATCTACAGAAACTTGAGCAGTGGTAGAGCCTCCTAGTGCCTCTGTGTTCTCAGGTCGCTTATTACATCACTTTGGCTTGAGTCACCTCCCCACTCTAGACCCCAGTTTCCACATGCCTAAAATGAAAGACCATAAATACACGTAGTGCAAAGAAGGGAGTATTAACCTGTGTTTGCATCACTATCATCACCATTTAGAATATGCTGGCATGTTGTAGATTTCAGCAAATATTTACTAAACAGATGGATGAGCCAAGAGAAGTCTTCAGAGGCCATAACATCTAAGCAACTGTGAGGTTCAGACAAAGTAGTAGGTGCTCAGGTAGAGGGGTCACCTTGTCAAAAGGACAGAACAAATCAAGGGACTGAGGTATATGGGGGTTGGTTAGGGACAATCTTCGATATCACACCATCCTTGACTGCAAACCACAACCAGAAGGTGTTGCCGACCCCTCGCAACCAGGCAGTTGTTGCCAGCTACTTATTTTTGGTCTTCTTGGAAACCCAGCCAGAGGAGTTCAAAGGGGTTGGGATCACGATTCCAGCTCCCAGCCCTGCCTCAGTCTCGTTTGTTATTCTTTCTACATTGTGAGGAGCTGTCATCCTACTCCAGGAAGTGCATACTTCACACTTTGTTGGATGGGACAAAAGAACTTAGGGGGCCAAAACAGAAGTCAGATTGTTGTATTGTTCTAAATAAGAATGCATTGAGCTGCTGCCAGAGCTTCAAAAATGGCAAGAACGAATTCTGTATATTTTGCTGCCAGAGAGCAAAAATATTATTTTTGGAAGGTGTCCTGCAGACACTCCCTTCACCACATATCAGGAGATAAAATGTTTCAGTTACTGTGCTCTCGGCATTGAGCAATGGAAGGATGGAAAGACCAGCTGGCTGTGAGTGCCAGTGGTGGAGGAAGGTCTGGGAGCCCTGAGACTGGGGTCAACCCTGCTCCCAACCCCCAGGCCACGTGACCCAGGGCATGGCCCTTCCCCTCTCCTGGTGACAGGCTCTTAGTGTGAATGAGCAAGGAGAAGGTAGAGCTTCTCCCAGCATGGCTTCCATGGTGGGAATCTGGGCAGGCTGACCCAACTGGAACTCAAGGATGGAGCATATAGACTTGAGCCGTGATGAAAGCTCCACACCCCTATAGAGGAAAGAGGAGATGAGGGGGACACACTGTGATGGTGAGACCGTCAGCATCCAAAATGACCTTTCTCCTCCTCAGACTCAGCGTCTGCAGCGGGCAGTTCCCAAGGTATCTACAAACCGGGTACCCTGTTTGAGGCTCTCAAGTGGAAGGCTCCCGGGGCAGAGACCATCAACGAAGCTTTTGCCTTAGGAAAACTGAGGCTCCAAGAAGCCAAATCTACCTGACTCTTCATCCCAGAGTCCTTCCACACCCCTCATGCCCACCTTCTGAGGATGCAAAAGTAGGAGACATAAGCCCTTCCTCCTAGAGCACACAGGCTCTCTGCTGCCCGAATGCAGGTAGGAGCCTTCACAAGATGTCTGTGAAGAGCCCCAAGGGGGACCAGAGCCCAATACCTCAAGAGGCCACAGCATATTACAGGCTTGTTTGAGGGACCCATCAGCTCCTGCTCAGTTTAAAGAGTCCCAGGTTCAGGGGACAGTTCCTTCTCTCCCTCCCAGCTCTCAGATGCTCACAGTGCTTCGAGAGGCAGGGACTGGAAGGCAATAGAAGGGATGGGAAAGGAACTGTCATCACAGATAGGATTCATGAGAAGACACAGTCGGCTTCTCCTGAGAGCAGAGACTTGATAACTCCAAATGTTCTCTATTTCTGGCCTCAGTCAAGTTCTCCTTCTTCAGTCCTGTCCAAAAAGCAGTCATAGTTCCATGAAATTGAATGCTGGTGGTACATCCACAGGACTGAGCTCTGTGCCCAGGCTTCATAATCATCTTGGGTCTAATTCTCCCCGCCGTCCTGGAAGATACATGATGGCTTTATCCCCACTTTACAGGTAAGGAAATGGAGTCTTAGAGGTACAGTCTGTACCCATGAGAAGTCAAATGTGATAAATATTCATTTATTCAATGTTAGAAGGTGCTGTGCACTCAGTCGCTCCGTTGTGTCCAACTCTTCTGCAACTCCATGGACTCTAGCCCGCCAAGCTCCTCTGCCCATGGGATTATCCAAGCAAGAATACTGGAGTGGGTTGCCCTTCCCTCCTCCAGGGTACCTTCCCAACCAAGGGATGGAACCAGCATCTCTTGCATTAGCAGGCAGATCTTTACCACTGAGCCACCAGGGAAGCCCCTTCGATGTTAGAGACAGGAATATTAAAAACCAAACTATGCCAAGCCCGTATTAGTCCTTTTGTCTTCTCTATAGACATTAATTTTCAGAGCAATGTTTGGTTCACAGCAAAAGTGGCTGGAAAGTACAGAGATTTCCCTTGTGCCCCCTCCCCCACACAGGCTATGACTCCTTTTGAAGCCGGAGAAAACCTTTCCTACAGCCTCTGCCTGTCTTCTGCAAGTGAGGTGAGTAAACTGTTCCATACAAGCCAAAGTTCCAGATTACTGACATTTTCCATTTGAAGTGATAAGCTTTTTATATTTTCAGCCACTGTGTTGGGAGTATGAAATGGATTAGAGGGCATCCCCGACTTCTTTACCAAAGTACAGGGTGTAACAGAGAAGAACAAATCCGACTCCATATTGGACCTATTCTTTTAGCTCTAATGTTTGTGCTCCCTGTCCTGTGCTTAGTCACGCTGGCCCTGCACCTTTGTAAAAGAATGTTGCCAACAGCCTGCAATATATAGGACAGTCTATTCTCAAGGCTCTGACCTTTAAAGGTGTAATGCTTTTCCATTCAAATAGAGATCAAAAGTTTCAGAACAGAAAATAGCATTTATCTTGCTGGAGGTTTACAGGAACATTGTGATCACATCTATGAGGACAGCTGCAAGAACAAAGGATTCCTGTACCAAAAAGTTTGCCACAACCAGCCATACTCCTCCCCTTGCAGTATGAAAGAAGCCCGAATTCTAACTCAGATAAGATAGTTCTTGAGACACTAGTCCATTATCTTCTCTGCTGGCTTTCTGAACGAAATCTCTATTCCTTGCCTCAACACCTCATCTCTAAATTTGTTGGCCTGTTGTGCAATGAGCTTGGACTTGGTAATGAATACAACATTGGTGACTTTAAAAGGACTTTGATTTACTGTTGTCCTCTGAAAACACCAAGCTGAGGGCTGGGTGTCCCTGCACTCAGTGACACCAACCTGTCTTCAGCGACTAATTCTATTTTCTTTCCCAAAACCGCTCCCTCTAGCTATTGCTTCTCTGTAGCATCTCTTAACCTGTCCTCAGTTGCTTCTGAACCTTAATTCTCACTACCAAAGCAGAGAAATTAGGTTTTCCAGAAGCAACTAGACACCCAGCATGATTAAGTCAATAATTTTCATTCCATGCAGAATTGTATGCCACCAAATTTGGCCAAGAAAGCACAAGGTTGGTGGATGAAAGTAGCCTTTGCAGAAGTTACTCTCCTTGTTACCAGGTATATGCCCTGCTTGCTTTCAGGGTGATGGCCACGCTCTGGAGTTGAGTCTTCTACATCTGACCCCCTAGATGGGCAGAATGTTGATTGGATTTTAGCCAGTACCAACTGCCATACTGGCTAGGTAGAAGTGAGGACGACTAGGGTGTTGGGCCAATCCCGGAGATGGCACAAGAGGGAGCTGAACCCAGATACCCAAGAGGAGACTGTCTTTTCCAGAGCCACCTGGGCTGTGACTGTGAATTGGGTAGGAAACCACAACCTGTGAGGAGGAACCATTGCATCAGGAATTATGTGAGGTTCACCTTTACATACATGATCTTATTGAATTTTTACAGCAACCCTATGAAACGGGGCTTTCCATATGGGGAAATAGGCTCAGAGGTTGAGGAGGCTGCCCTTGGACTTGAAGCTAGTGAGGGTCAGAGGCTGCATCTAAACCCAGGCTGCCCGACTCTGAAGCTAGTGCCCTTCCTCCCATGCCTACGGCCACACGATGTCACGACGTACGCTTCGCCCATGTCACCAAGAGCTGCCCTGAGAGGACCATTGGGATTTAGGGCTTGTGCGATTGAAAACTGAGTCATCCATCTTGGCAACAGGACCTGGTTAACCCCGGGCTAATTTTAGATTTCCTCACAATTGCTCATCTTAATATAGAACAGCCCCTAAGGATCGTGTTGGCCAATGTTTTGTTTTTGTTTGATGTGACCAGAAAAAAGGAGGACAGCAAAGGAGATGAGGTAATGGGTATAATACCACCCACCCATCATTCTGCTCCTTTGAAGGGTTTCAGGAAGCTCTGATAAGGGACTGCGCCAAGAAGCCGCATCAGTTTTTTTCCAGCTATTATTCAAGGGTAGTGTCCCTCAAGAGATAGTCTTTAGCTTCCAGGGTGAGGAAAAATAGAGCCAGCCTCCCCTGGGCTCTCTGACGTCTCTGACATATAACGGATACTTTCAGAACAGCTACGTGTTTCAAGATGCGGAGGCAGACGCAATGGGGAAGGGAGTGAGACCAAGACGGGTACCGGTCCCTCGGTGACTGACACAAGCCTGCACAGCACGCAGCCAACACAGAGCCAAGCCCGCAGTATCCGTGGATACATATTGTGAATGGGTGTATGGGAATGACCGTGGCCACGTTACTTACAATTTTAAGATTTTTAAAAGCAACTTATGTGTTCAGGTCAATTGTCCTTAAGTAAGTTATCGTAAACTACAAGAGAATGGTTCTTGCTCATCATATGTCTACTTTTGAGATTTGAGGTGTGGTTCAGCAGGCTTCTCTGCTTTAAAGAAAGAAACCAACACAAAGCTTTGCTCAGCTACTTATGAATCAACCCAGTTCTGACTTGCATTATTGATTTGTTGCGTGACCTTGAGGTCCCTCAGCCTAAGTTTTTGCTTCTATAACATGGGGAGAAATACAAGCATACCTTGGAGATGCTGAGGGTCCCTCACCACACCACCACAATAAAGCCAATATCACATGAATTTTATGGTTTCTGAGTGTGTATAAAAGTTGCATTTATACTGTATTGTAGTCTATTAAGTGTGCAATAGCAGTATTTCGTTTCAAAAAAAGTTGTCATCCTTTAATTTTGAAATATGTTATTGCCAAAAAATGCTAGTCATATCTGAGCCTTCAACAAGTTCTAATCTTTTTGCAATAGTCACGCCAAAGATCATGGATAACAGATCCCATAACAAATATAACAACAATGAAAAAGTTGGAAATATTGCGAGAATTATCAAAATGTGACACAGAGACATGAAGTGAGCAAATGCGATTGGAAGAATGGCTGCAATAGACTTGCTCAACACGGGGTTGTCACAAACCAACTTGTAATCAACATAGTATCTGTGAAGCACTATAAAGTGAAGCGCTGTAAAGTAACCCGCGGTAAGACGAGGTCTGCCTGTACCCCTCAAGCAGACACCCCGGCCCAGTGCTGGTCACCAGGGCTCAGCTGGGCACAGGTGAAACATTTCATGTTCCCAGTCTTCCACATTCTTCTCTCCTCTAATCTGCAAAAATTTTGTTCAATGAAAAGTATGAAAAGACATGAAGGGACTTCCTTGGCAGTTCGGCGGTTAAAACTTCACCTTTCACCTTTCAACGCAGGAAATCCAGGTTCAGTTCCTGGTTGGGATAAGATCCCATAGCCTTGTGGCCAAAAAACCAAAACATAAAACAGAAACAATATTGCAACAAATTCAATAATCACTTTAAAAAAGGTCCACATAAAATAAAAGACACTTTAAAGGTGGGGAAACTGAGGTATCTGATAAAGAATGTTTGATTATGAAACCAAAGACATCAGGAGTCCTGGTATGTGCCTTGGGCCCTAAGACCCCCTCAAACACCGAATAAGGACGTGGAGGAGGTGATGCCCTAAGGTTCTTTACGGGAAACTCATAGGACTGACCACCCTCCCACTCTGGGTGTCCTCTATGATGCAAACGGGTGGGATTCAGGAAGCCGTAGCATCATCTTTCCACACTGTGAGGCCACCATCCTCCGTCCCCTTCCCCCTTCCCCGCCCAGTAAGAGCCACCTCTCAGAAGCACAGGGATGCCACCCCCTCTTCCCCGGCCTGAGGCCTGCGGGTGATTAGAGGGAAGATAACATTCCAGGGCGCTGAGGGTGGGGTGGGCCGGAGGTGTGGATCAAGGCCCTGCCACTGCCCCCCACCTGGTCTGGGCTGGTTCTCTCAGCTGTCTGTCCATCACGGCTCCAGGCGCTTCTGCCCCCAGCCCTGGGAATGTCAGGAATCCCCTCCCAAACTCCAGCGGCTCCTCTGCCCGAAGCCTCCCCTCCCCACCCCCCATCCCGAGGCATCCATCAGCTCTGGCCTTTCAGGAATGCGCTCACTCCTGGCACCGCCAGGGCCGGGAAGACGGCTAATCCCCCGGCGCATTCATCACTCATCTCAGGGAAAAGAGCTTGCAGCGGCCAGGGAGAGGACTTGCCCCAACCTGCCAGTTTGGCCAGGATGGAAGGATGGACGGATGGATGGATAGATGGATAGAAGGACGACACCAGCTGGAAGGGCTGGAAGATGGCCAGGACTTGCCCAAAGACCCAACCAGAAAGCTCTTCTCTCCCTCTTAGCAAAGTCTTTCTACCTCCAGGAATCCTGAGAACAGGAAACTTGGTTTGTTTGGTGGTGAAGATGGTGAAAAGGAGTTGACTCCTTCCTGTTGTTGGGAAGAGACAAGATTGGTAAAGCTGACAGTTCAGGGGCCAGGCATGGCCTCACCTTAGGGCCCAGCAAAAGCAATGCTAATCCTTCCCAAGCTGCCGCCTCATTCCAATTCAACAGCTGCCTGTGAGGTGGGGACAGAAGCTCTGGTCCGCCCCCCAGGATCCTGGCATTTCCAGCTTCCTTGCCTCGTACACACTCTTCCCGTTGCCTCCCACCCTGGTCCCAAAGGCAAACCTCTAGGCGTGCATTTCTGCTCTGATGGTAATTTTGCCCTTGCCTCCATCACCATATTTTTCCCAGTGATGGGTCATTGTCTTAGCACCTGGGTGTTTCCTGTGCTGTACTGAAGCCCCTGAAGGTAAAAGCCATCGTAAATAATGAGACAGCCCCAAACTGCCATTTCCTGGCTGTGTGTCCCTACCAAGTTAGTGAACCTCTCTGGGCTTCCACTTCCTTCTTTGTAAAATAGGGATTAAGACTTCTCAGAGTCCTACCAACAAGGACATTCTCAAGTCTCATCCCAAATATCCAATTCCGAAAGACGTCTAGGTACCAGTAGAAACCCCTGCGAGTTCGTAGCTCCTTAAAACAAAATAGACAAAGCATGCTTCTTCCTTTACGGCCTGGACATTGGAATGTTTCCTTTCTTTGTGTCTATTCATCTTCCATCTTCATCATTGAAGTTTTGGTTTTAATTAGTTAATTCAACAAATATTATTAAGCATTTCCTTTTTTCCCCCAGATTTACATTCTGAATTTTATTTCCTTATTAAATATAGTTGATTTACAATGTGGTTTTAATTGCTGCTGTCCAGCAAAGTGACTTAGGTGCCCATAGACATGTATTCTTTTTTATCTTCTCTTCCATTATGGTTTATCACAGGACATCGACTATTGTTCCCTATTATTAAGCATTTCTTATGTGTTCAGTGTTGTGATGGGAGTTTGGAATACTGCAGTGAACCTGGTCCTTTACTTGAAAAGAGAGACTCATAAACAGGCAGATACTGAAAAGTCCTATGAGGGGTGAGCATTGGCTGGGAAAAGGCATTCAACCTAATGGATGCAGGAGGGAGGTATGCAAGGAAGGCTTCCTGGAGGAAGAGGCATCTAGGTGAACACCTGTGGGATAAATAGGAGTTCTTAGGCAAATGTGATAAAAGGAGAGGGGACACAGAAGCCCAGAGAACCCTCCACAGCTCCAAAGACACTACGGCAAGCTTGCTTCACACAAGCTGTGTTTCCAGGGAGTCTTCCCAGAACTCTAGCCCAAGAGGGCCCAGAGGCTGGGAGCACAACTTCAACACAAACCATCCAATCCACAGAGGCCTCTCCATGGACTGGTCCAGTCTCAGGGAGGCATGCAGGAAGGGTGGAGGGCACACGGCCTTCAACTGGGGTAATTTTAGATGCATTGTCACTCCTGCCCCGGGGCCACCCTTCAGCCGGGTCCTGACTGAGCTGGGAAGGGCTCCTGGTCTCCAGATCTTGAGAGGATGTGGGCTTTGGAAGGAGGCCAGGTCCACAGCACAGCAGGCCAAGTCCAGGCAAGACCCTTCCTCAGTGCGGGCAGGCCCTGGACAGCCCTGTCAATATCACTAACACTGAGGAGGCCCTACTGCTGATCAGGCATCCCTAAAAGGAAAACAAAGCATATCAAAGGCCGTTCATTTGGGGGCAGAGAGATCCTAACACTGAGAAATAGGGGAACAGGCAGAGGAACAGAAGAGGTGAGCGTGGCTGGGTGCAATGGCCTTGAGCTTGGAGCTCCTGGTTGGCCCCTGGGCCTCCCCAGGCACTAGGTACATGAGCTTCGTCAAGTTATCTAACCTTTCCAGAAATGAACTCGAAAGCAGCAATATCCCTCCCAGGATGTTGTGAAGAATGCCTGAGCTCATCCAGGTAAGTGGACTAGCAGGGTATCATAGGATCAAGGAAATACTGGCGAACTATTAACCATGCTACTGCTGCTGCTGCTGTTAAGTCGCTTCGGTCGTTTCCCACTCAGTGCGACCCCACAGATGGCAGCCCACCAGGCTCCCCCGTCCCTGGGATTCTCCAGGCAAGAACACTGGAGTGGGTTGCCATTTCCTTCTCCAATGCATGAAAGTGAAAAGTGAAAGTGAAGTTGCTCAGTCGTGTGTGACTCTTCACGACCCCATGGACTGCAGCCCACCGGGCTCTTCCATCCATGGGATTTTCCAGGCAAGAGTACTGGAGTGGGGTGCCATTGCCTTCTCCGATTAACCATGATTGATTTCTTATTAAAAGCCTCAAATCCCCACCTCAAAGCCCCAGCCTGGGTCTCAGTTCTAGTCCCCAGCTGGTGTCTCCCCCTCTCTCACCCTTTTTTCACTACCTGTAAAGTGAAAGGTTTTGAACAGATTCAGAGGTTCTCCTCCAGGCAGGGGAGAGAGGACGAATGTCATTCAGGGCCCAGAGTGTTTGTTCTGACTTCAAAGTTCAAGGCCATTCAGTCAACCCCCAGAAACGCTGATACCATCCCTCAGGGGATGAGCACCTACAGGCGGTGGCTACACATGGAAACGCTTTGGAGACAGAGAAAAATAGAGAAGCTCTGAGAATCTTCCAGTGAGCTGGGAAGTCCCATGGGTGGGAACTTTCTGAGAAAATCAGATTGGACAGGGCATTATGGAAAATAGGATTCCTGCTCCCCCACCCCCCGCAGTATTAACAGAGCTAACTTATGATATTATTCAGCAGGCTAGCTTCTGGGAATATATCTGAAGGAAATGAAATCAGGATCTTGAAGAGATACCTGCAGTTCAGTGTTCACTGTACATAATTCACAATATCCAAGACGTGGAAGCAACCTAAGTGTCCATCACGAGATGAATGGATAATAGGAATGGTATGTGGCACATGTGGAAGCTCAAAAAAAAAAAAAAAAAAAAAAGCTGATTTTATAGAAACAGAATGTTTAATGGTGGTTTCTGGGGGCTGGGAGAAATGGAGAAATATGAGTCAAACGGTATAAGATGCACCCAGTTATAAGATGCCTAAGCACTGGGGCTCTAATACACAGCATGAGGACTATAGTTGATAATGGTATTACAGCCTTGAAACTTGCTGAGAGTAGATCTTAAACACTCTCACCACCAAAAAAAAATAAAAGGAATTAACTATGTAAGGTGATGGATGTGTTAGTTATCTCAATTCTTGATCGTGGTCTTCATTTCACAATGCATATGTATATTAAAACATCACGTTGGACTATTGAAATATATACAATTATATTTGTCAATTACCTTTCAGTGAAGCTGGGGTGGGGGGCGGAAATCCAAGTCCCCATCTTAAAAAAAAAGTTAACAAGGACTGGACAGGAGTGAGGAAACCTGAGTTCTAGGGTGGCATGGATGAGTCCACCGACAAAGTCTCAGTGTTCTCATCCTTCAGGGACAGAACAAGGCACCACTTGGCCGCAGTGAGACGACCTCAGGAGGGTGCTTGCATCCGGAAGAGGCAAGACTCCTGAACCTGTGACTGGGGTCCGAGAAGTGTGCTCACTTCAATCACTTCCCAACCCAGGGACGGAACCAGAGTCTCTTGCATTGTAGACAAATTCTTTACTGTCTGAGCCATGAGGGAAGCCCCCCAAAAAGAAAACTAGTATTCTCACCTGAAAAATTCCACGGACAGAGGAGCCTGGCAGGCTACAGTCCACGGAGTTGCAAAGAGTTAGACATGATACAAGGCTTCAGGAAAGAGATCGATCACCTTTAAGAACATTGATGCAAAGGCCCCCCAAAACGTATTTACAAATTGAATCTAGCAGTATTTAAAAATTTGAATACATAGCAACCAAGAGACCTTTATTCTGGAAATGAAAGGCTGGTTTGATTTTATAAAATCTATCAATGTAACCCACCATGTTGACATTTTAAAGAAGAAGTGCCACATGATCACATCGATTGATGAAGAAAAATCATTTGACAAAATTCTACACTCACTGATTCAAAAACTCCTAGTAAACTAGGATTGGTGTTCTTGCCTGGAGAATCCCAGGGACAGTGGAGCCTGGTGGGCTGCCGTCTATGGGGCTGCACAGAGTCGGGCATGCCTGAAGCGACTTAGCAGCAGCAGCAGTAAACTAGGACCAGGTGGCAATAGTGGGAAAGAACCCTCCTGCCAAAGCAGGAGTCATCAGAGACACAGGTTCAATCCCTGGGTGGGGAAGATCCCCTGGAAGAGGAAATGGCAACCCACTCCAGTATTCTTGCCTGGAGAATCCCATGGACAGAGGAGCCTGGCGGGCTACAGTCCATAGGGTCGAAAACGGTCAGACATGACTCACATGACTTAGCACAGCACAGCAAACTAGAAATAGAAGGGAATGTCTTCAGTCTGATAAAGCACATCTATGAAAAGTCTACAGCTAACATTCTTTGAATCTTAAAATACAAGGAACAAGCAGGCTGGAGTTGTTGAGGACCCAGGGGCAGGGTGACACTGGTTAAAGACCTTGAACTGATGGGGGAGCTCAGAAAGCAGAAGTCTGACAGAGAGGAGAGAATGCCCATGGGGGACAGAAGAGGGGGGCCAAATGCTCTGGCTGTGTTCCAGAGACCCTCAGAGGAGACACACCTCCCACTGCCAGGCGCTTTATATGCCATGTCATTTAGTCCTTGAAACCACCCAGAGCAGATGAAGCTGTGATCTTCAGTTTACAGATGCAGAAATTGAGGCTCAGCTGGGCAAATCACACCCCACAGATCCTACCGATGATGGTCGGCAGTGCCTAGACTTGGAGAAGGGGCAGCAAATGGAACCGCATCTCAAGCCAGAACTCTTGTCTTCTGCTGCCCACAAGTATCGGCTTCAGCTTCTTGCATAAAGTATCTAGCAAGCACAAAACCTACTGGTTAAAGTTATCTTCCCTGATTAAGGCTGTTGGTGAAAGTGTACTTGTGATTCCAAAAGGCTGTGTGAATTTCACACCTTGCGCTTCTTGGTGGGACTCAGGCTCCGCCAAGAAAATCATGAAGCTACAGCTATAACCAAAGCCCAAGTTCTCCGACTATACATAGTCTCCAGCTGTCGATCCATGGGAATTTGCTGCTCACTTAGTCCTAAGAGGCTCTCCAGGCTGCTGCATTAGGAACGAGGGACAAGGATGAAACCTCGATCCATGGGTGTGCAGTGACCAGACCTGCCGCTGCCAAACCCAGATTCCAGTCCTTGATCTGCTCTCATGAGCTGTGTGACCTTGGCATGGAGGACACTAAGCTCCTCCTTGCCTCAGTTTTGTTATTTTTTTAAATGGGAGATAAAAATGCTTTCAGGCTTCTCAGGTGGCTCAGTGGTAAAGATGTTGCCTGCCAATGCAGGAGACACAAGAGACGTGGATTCTATCCCTCGATCGGGAAGATCCCCTGGAGAAGGAAATGGCAACCCACTCCAGTATTCTTGCCTGAAAAATCCCATGGACAGAGGAGCCTGGTGGACTACAGTCCCTTAGGTCAAAAAGAATTGGACACAACTGAGCGACTAAGCAGCAAAAAAATGCCTTCATGATATAGTTACCAACTGTCTGACCATAGCAAATGCCCAGTGATGATTATGACAACAGGCTCTCAGCCAGACAGGGGTCCTCTACTTGACCTGAACATGGATGATCACAGGGTGGCTAAACGGTTCCTCCGAAAACGTGGACACATACAGGTAACCAACATCTTCTTTCTTGTCCATGTGCAGGGAGCCCAGCAGCTCAGAGGATTCCTGGAAGAGCCTGGAAGCTCTGAACCTGAGGCTAAAGGACAAGATCAGACAAGGGGCAGCACCCACTAAGGAACTAGACCCGGATGGAGCTACCTCCAGCCTTGGGGAGAAGTTCCCATCCAATACTCGTCTTCTGGGGAGCAATTTCCCTCCTCCTTCTGGGAAATGAAAAAGCAGCCAGATGCATGCTTTTAAAAATAAACTATGCAAGAGAAAGAAGCAGAATATCATGTGTTTTGCTCCCAAACCAGTCTGAAATATCTGAGAACCACAGAAAACTGTCAGGACTCAGCAGAGCTCTTAAGGTTTGTTTCAACATTTGGGGTGAAAAACAAAGGGATTCAAATCTGTACTTAAAAGCTGTCATGGGGCATTTGGGATTGCCATAACAATAAGCATGTTTCTCCATCAAAAGAGAAAGGCAGATCGGGCCCCATATAAAAAACAGCACCGCTAATTGGAGCCCACAGAGGAAGTATTTGAGATCACCAGGACGAAACTGTTCTATCATTTACAATGATTAGGAAGAGGGGGTTTGCCCTGTGGCCAAGTGAAAAGAGATTTTTATAAACACGTAGAGCTTAGAAGTTTAAATCGAACACTCGGGAGCCAGACAGCCAAGGTTTGAGATCTGGTTCCACCACTTCTATGCGACCCTGGGCAAGTGACTTACCCTCACTGGGCTTCTGTTGGATTTTATGAAAATTAAATGAGCAAATATTTGTTAAGCATCATGTCTGGCTTGCAGTAAGTGCTATGAAGTGTTTGTAAAATAATAATATTTAAAATTAAAGGTGGAAAATTTGCAGTGCTTTTGAAGCCTTTTCTCACATCCGCTGGGCTTTTTACATTTCAGTTTTATCAGTGTTGATTCCTTCAGGATCTCTCAAGTACAAGATGAATGCGTTGTGAATTGCATTTCTAGCTCAATTCAACTTTTTTCCCTTGGGGTCTTACTCCATGATAAAAGTTGGGGAAGGGACTTACTTTTAAAGATTTGTCAGGTTCTTCACAGGAAAGTTCTGATCAAGAGGGTTTTATCATCTGACAAGCCTGGGAACCACTAACTCAAGCTGAATTCCTCCTTAATCAGTCTTAATCAGTAGGAATCAGGGTTTGGCCAGCTGCTTTCTTTGGTACCAGGATTTTGCCCACCCCCCTGTCATCCAAAAACAAAAGAGAAGGGACTCTCAGGCACAAAACTCCCTTAGGAAATGTGGGGCGGGAGTTTCTAGGGAAGGAACCAGGAGACCCTCCTAGAATTTTCATTCCACCTGTGAGCTTAGTTTAGAGAAAACCTCGTACCATTGCAGCCGCACGTAAGAGGACTTCCCTGGTGAGTAGAGCACCCACCAGCCATGAATCTGACCCTTTCAGCTCTTAGGGCAGTGGGTGAGGCTGGCCACTCCAACTTGCTACTGGGTGCTGGCACTCAGAACATCTCTGAGAAGCACTGGCCAAAAGAGGTCCCTTCGGCATGGGACCCTGGTCCTCCCGGGCACCGGGGAGGTGTTAGGTCAACAATGAGGGATGAATAGTGCTTGTCAGCAGCCTGGGTTCAGCCCGCAGGTGTGGATCCCTGTACCAGGGCCACAGGTACAGAGCCTCACACCAACCAAGGTCATCTCTGAACTGACTGAGTCCCATAACAACTGTTGCCAAAAGCCTCTCTGATCCTTACCAGCCAGCTCCCTGATCCCATATTAGGTAAAAATGCCCACCCCAGTGCACATCCTTCAGTGCCCTAACCAATCACCTAATGCCACCCTTCCGGCAGGAATTTTCTTTGTCTCGCAGTTATCCAAATTGCCTACTAACCCACAGAAAGCGCTCGCCCTCCCCTGAGCCGTTCCACTGTTCCCTAACAGCATCCCGTCAACTCTCCTTGGTCTGTCAGGAGGTTGCCCACTGTAATTGCAACACCCACTTTATCTCTGCTCTTTGCTCTTAATAAACTCCTTTCTGCAGTACTCTGCTTCTGGAAATTCTTTTCCAACCCTGCTTAGATGACCACAATCCCAGGGAGGATCACTGAGGAGCACGTGGACCAGCCATGCTCCACCCTGGCACTGAGCAAAATCCGTGTAGGGCTTTTCAGTTTCACATATCCATCTCGTTGCATTCTGGATTGCATGTCTTTCCTCTCCCCACACTCACCGCTCTCAGAAGGGTCCCATAGCCTGGACTCCATGGACCTCCTGCCCTCCGCATAGGTCAGCCAGTGAAACCACAACCCAGTTGCTGACCGGCTGCCAAACCACAGCCGCCGGCACCTGCCACCGAGCTGGCCGAGTGGCCTGGCTCCATTCCCAGCCTGTGCAGCTGGGAAAGAATGAGTCAGCAGTGTCTTGCCTCCTTGGCCTTAGGCGGAGCGTGGCCTAAAGGCCACAAAAAAGTACAAAAAGTACGTGACTTGAGGATGGCTCCTGTGGAGAACACACTGAGACTCAAAGTCTCAGCGACGGGAAAAAACCTTAGAGCTTTCTTGCTCAGACCCTCTTCATGTGCTCAGGGAGCTCAGACTCTGGACCCACATGGCATGACCCACCTGTGTGACCCTGAGCAAGTTAATGGCTTCCCATGCCTCAACTTTCCCATCTGTAAAATAGGGATAATAATAGTACTTACCTTACAGGGTTGTTGGGAAAATTAGATGGTTGGTTTCTGTACAGTGCATGTGGCACATAGCAACACCTGACGTTAGCTGCTGTTGTTATTATTTAGAGAAATCCCTTCCCCACTAAAGGCTTTTCCAGGGATGTGATGATTTCAACCTCCAGTGGCAGTAACCCACATACCTGGCTTTAAGTGGTCTCTCCCTGGGCCTGTATTCTAAGAGGCAAACCGTGGACAAGACAGAGGCCCGCCCAGCCTCCACCTCTCGTGAAGACTTACAAGGAGGCACCACAGCCCCTGAACCTTTCTTGACATGTCTGGGTCTATTTTGGAGACCAACAGAAGCTACAGGTGTCCACTTGCTGCGGTACATGCATGAGTGCTAAGTCACTTCAGTCTTGTCTGACTCTTTGTGACCCCGTGGACTGTAGCCCACCAGGTTCCTCTGTCCATGGGATTTTTCAGGTAAGAATACTGGAGTGGGTTGCCGTGCTCTCCTCCAGGGGATCTTCCCGACCCAGGGATCAAACCCGCATCTTCTGCAGCTCCTGCATTGCAGGCAGATTCTTTACCACTGAGCCACAGGGGAGGCCCCCATTTGCTGTCAGGGAAGTTCAAAAGCCAAGGTCAGACCGGCACTGATTTTAGCTGCGTCTTCCACCATCTTATGGCCTGAGCAAGGCTGCAGTTACCTCACTTCCCTGAGACCCTGGAAGGGGTTGAGATGTACCCCCCTGAAAAAAAGCCAAGTCTTTCCCAGAACCTCAGGATGTGACTTAATTTGGAGATAGGATGGTTGCAGGTATAATTAATCAAGATGAGGATGTATTGGAGAAGGGCAAGTCCTAAACCTGGTACGACTGGTGTCGTTACAAGAAGGGAAGACACGGAGTCACAGACCCAGAGGGAAGGCGACCACGTGATGACAGAGCCAGAGGTTGGAGTGAAGTGTCTCCTAGTCAAGGATGGCTGGTGACAACGGAAGGTGAGAGAAAGGCAGGGAACAGACTCTTCTAGAGCCTTCAGGGAGATCACGGTCCTGCCTACGAATTGACCTTGGACTTCCAGCCTCCAGCTCTGCGAGAGAATCAGAGTCTGTTGTTTCAAGTGCCCTGTCTGCAGGTAGGGGTGGCCCAGTCTGGACAGGCCCCCGGGCCTCAGTCCCCACCCGCAGGCTTGTCTCCCGCTGTGCTCTGCATCTCTCTTGGCATGTCTGGGATCATTCGTTCTTCAGGTTTGTCCAAACCTTTCCTCTCAAAGGCTTCTCTGTTCTCACTTGCTGGTGGCCTCCCTCCTTCTCTGAGAAGCAGTGACTTTGGGGCACCAAGTCCCAGAAAATGAAGGCCCTTTCAAGGCTGTCTTCTTTCCTAGGATGTTCCTGGAAGTCTGACGACAGGGCTCTGGCCCTAAATGCGGGACGCCAATTACAGAACATGGCAGCTCTCTCCCATGCCCACATCCACCAACAAGCAGAGGGAGGGGATGAGGACCAGGGAGGGGAGCTGAAACTCTACAGGGACAGTGATCTGGCGTGCTGCCTGGGCCTCAGATAGGAGACAGTTGGCTGTCAGAATGTTGCTTTGCCACTGCTAAGCTGTGCAACCTTGAGCAAGTCACATCTCCTCTCTGGGCCTCCATCTCCCTGTCTTTCCAAGAAGGAGCTGAGTTGAGTGACATCAATGGCCCCACAGTGCCTGTTGCTGAGGATAGCAGATACCCCTGGAAGCCACCCTCCCTCTCTTCCCACCCGTAGATGACATGGCAGCCCTGCTGCAGGACAGAAATGACAGTGTGGTCATGGTCCCCAGATCAGAAGATATTAAGGGAGAGACCTCAAAGACAACACCCAGCAGAGAGGATCAGGCAGACCTGGGACAGACAGGCCCCCTTTTGGGTGAATCCAGCTTCTCTGCTAATTGTGCGGAGACGGGAAGCCCTGTTTCTTTGCAGTGGCTTTTGTGTTAAAACCTGGGCCTGCTTACGAAAATAATCACACACAAAAAATTCTCCTCGCCTCCCACTCTACACCCCCAGGCCTTCAGCTTTCTTGGAGAGGGAGGGGCTGAGAGAGTTCTGGAGAGCTAGAATCAAAGGCAGTAGAGAGGACCAGAGGGAAGGCAACCACAGAAAGAGAGAAAGAAAACCAGTGAGGAGAGGCTTGCTGGGAAGGAGTGGGGAGGTCGGCGAGGGAGCAGGAACCATGGTGGCACTTCCTCTGGGCTTTCCCACGCTCTGCCTCGTGCGGTCCTTGTGTCCCAGTCTCTCTCCTCCATTTCTCCTCCTTAGCTCTCTCCTTTCTCACAGTTTCCTCCAACATCCTCCCACACTCTCTTCTTCCTTCCTGTGATGGCCTGAATTGTGTCCCTCAAGATTCCTGTGTTGAGGCTCTAACCACACCCCCCCAGTACCTCAGAATGTTGCATTTGGAGATGGGCTCTTTTTAAAAAGGTGATAAAGTTAAAATGAGGTCACTAGCATGGACCCTGATCCAATAAGAGTGGTGTCCTTACAAGAAGAGGAGATTAGAACACAAATGTGAACAGAGGGAGGGTGACATGCAGACACAGCTAGAAAACAGCCATCTGCAAGCCAAGGAGACAGACCTTGGGTTTCTACCAACCCTACAGCTTGGCCTTGGACTTCCAGCTTCCAGAAGTAAGGGGAAATAAACCTGTGTTGTTTAAACCTGTGGTTCTAGGTCACAGATGCCCAGCAAATTGATGCACTCCTGCCCTCCCCTCTTTCTTCCCAGCTGCCGCACCACCACCACCATGCCATTACCACAGCTGTCCACTGCAGTGACTGCCAATTCCTATGACATCAGGAGCAAGAGAACTTCCCAGGAGCCAGCTGATTTGGTTCTGGGCCATGCAAGCCACTGACTCGCCATGTGGCCTTGAGGAACTCACTTGTTCTCTCTGGGCCTTTTTCTCCTCTAAATTCTACCCAGGTATTAATTACCTGGCTTGTTAGGAGAGTCTCATTTAATTTCAATGTGACAACTGCTTGTTAAATGGTGAAAGAATCACAATGAAAGTTGTTATTTGTGTGGCTAGAGTGGCAGGTGGCGGGGGGGTCGGGGGGGTGGTGCGGCGGTGGGGGAAGAGCTGCCAAATGCATTCCAACAAGTGAACAGCCCATAGATACTCTTGTTTTCTACAACATAAAGGATATTCCAGGACTTGGGACAAAAAGCTAAGATGCTAAATGTTTCGACTTAGTTCTGATTTAACACTCTTCAGACGCAGTCGTCCAGCTTTGTGGACAGGCAGTGTGGATTCTTCCCGGCCCCACTCTGACTTCATAATGAATGGTCTTTGACTCAGCTCTGAACTTGACAGTGAAGCAGGGAGGTGGGTCTGCACACAGCCTGGGAATATATTGGAATCATGAGAGCCCACGAGGCAGCATGTAAGAAAATGGATTTTTATTCACATTGTGTGGTTCATTTCCTCCAGGATGCCAAGCACAGGGAGGAAAACGCTGGGTGATCTTCACTCGGTCCCTCCCCGCTCTTTGAACCTGGGTTTGCCCATCTGTAACATGAGCTGGTGGAATGAAATGACCTGTCGGGTTCCCCAGCCCCCTACCCGTGAGGCACTTCCAGAGTCTATCATTCAGAGTTCCACGGGTTATCACCGCAAAGAAGGAGTGAAGCTGGTGGCTTCAGGGAATTCTAGGTTTCCAGTTTCCAGTCCAAAAATAAACAGCCTTCCAAGTTCAAAGAGAAGTGCCTTTCACAGGGAGGGCTCACTCGACAGCACAAGGCTTGTGGGAGGAAGGTTTCAATGAGCTGAATGTGAAGGCATTAAGCCATATGAAATGACTTTGCCTTAAAATACACAACTCTGCCAGCGAGAGGGAAACGCTCCAGGCACAATGTGGCTGAAACTTTAGCAAACCCAGAACATGTGGCTTCTTAGCCAAACCCTCGGCCCCCACTCTCCACCCCTGCAGCCTCACGCAGAGTCAGAGTGACACACAATCCTCATTGGTTCCCAGGCAGAGACTTGAGGATCCCAGAGTGTCTGAGATGGATGCTGAGTGGGACTCGCAGGATTTGTCCAGGGACATCCTCGGTTTCTCCGAGCATCCTGGTGTAATTATTAATAGCACCCCTCTCACACTTGAGTCGGAGTGTGCAAGATATATTATATAGTCACCCTCTCCAGAAGGATTATGTGCTGCAGAATATGTAGCCAGGAGACCAAGGCTGTCAGTTTTACATCTTGTTAAGCCATTACTTGGAAACCTTCTACAAACACGGGTTGCTAAGTCACTTCAGTCGTGTCCGACTCTTTGTGACCCTGTGAATTGTAGCCCACCAAGCTCCTCTGTCCATGGATTTCTCCAGGAAAGAATGTTAGAATGGGTTGCCATTTTCTTCTCCAGGGAATCTTTCCGAGCCAGGGATTGAACCTGAATCTCTTATGTCTCCTGCATTGGCAGGCAGGTTCTTTACCACTAGACAGTGTGGGACACCTGGGAAGCCCGCAAACAAGGAAGGTGGAATGGATATGAAATCAACAAAAAAATGGAACCTGCATCTCGTGCTTGTCCCAGATTGGACAGAGCTGCTTACAGACATCTTAGCATAGCCTTCAAGGCTGTGAATAACTTTTCTCATTTCTTCTACTACTCTCCTTTCCCCAATCCCATGCAACTATAAACCAAAAAAGAGAGAGAGAGAGACTTACTCTATTCCTATTTAGCATAGGTAAGTATACAGATGATTGGTGAACAGCTGGAGAGAAACGAGATGAGTGCTGTGCCCTGGGAACCAGAGTATGAGCTTGAAGAATAAGTTATTTTACATTTCATTTCCTTCCTAAGAGGTTCCCTGGCCTGAGATAGCAGAAAGATTCAGTGGATGAAATGAATCCACACTTCAGCTAGACATTTGACAAAGTAGGTCATGTTCTCCTTATGGACAAGTTGGAAAATGGCATGGCTGCAAGGTTCACTTGCTAGTGATCCAAAGAGAACCAGACAGAGGGCCTCACCTGGGCTCAGTGCTCAGCAGCAATTGAATTAGTGCTGCGACAGGAAGTGGGCAGAGGGCTAGTCCAGTGTGGATGAACCACCACTGGAGGAAAGGTGACCTCAAGGATAGAAATGTTAGGATCCAAGGGATCTGTGAAAGCTGGTGATGGTTCGACCAAGAGGCTATGAATGTGCAACCTATTTCCCTGTTCCAGTCTAAGGACCCAAGCAGGAGGTGCTGGAGGAAGATTGGGAGCTTCCATCAGCACAAGGCCAATGTCAGTCCCCAGGGATGGGGCAACACCAAGCTAAGGCCAGCACACGCTGCATGGATTGAATTTCAATGCCCAGAATGAGAACCTAGGAGACTCCACCCAGAGTCTGGACAGGCCCCACCTGTGATAAGGGACCCAGAGGTTAGTGTCAAGCAGATCAAAGACAAACCCCTCAGAGAAGGGAGCGTGAGGTGGACAAGCTGGAATATACAGTGGGCAGCATGGGTGAAATATACAGGGGGGTGGTTTCAGCTCCGTGTAAGGGAGGATTCCAATGATCAGAGCCTTTAACGGCTGGCACGGTCTGCCTTGATACGTGGTGAGCTCCCCATCACTGGAAGCATGCGAGCACATGCAGGGGAACTACAGCCTGCACGTTGCTGGGGGCAGGAGGACTCGACCCGTCACTGGGAAAAGTGAGACCATTCGTTGTCAGGGTCACTTCCAACTCGGAGCATGCCACGTAGCGAGCACTCAGAAATATTTACTGAATCAACACGTGGGTGATGGATCTACTCAACCAGGGACTCAATACCTCCCAGACCAGGACCGCAATCGGACTGGTGAGCCACTTCTTCCTCCATCAACTGAGAGGGATTTTGCTTTCCCTCCTCACTTCTTGGGACTGTTACGAACATCGCATTAAAACAGAATTTTATGTCGTGATGATCTAATTAATGGGCATGAATTTTGCTTTGAAAGAAATGTACAAGGCACCATATAAAGACCACAGCTGTTTGTAAAAGTCAGCCCCGGAATGGAAGTCTCACAGCAAGCGTAGCCTTCCCATCATAACAATTCTGACAAGAAAGGGACCCCCAAAGAATTTGGCTCCAGCCTTTTCAAGGAAAAGACATGGAAGTCTTCAAAGAGAGATAAAGTAATTTGTATTTATATGAAGTCAGTAAATTCTCTTTTTTTCCTCCCCAGTTCCCACAATTTAGCCAGTTAAAAGAACCCTATTACAAAACAAACCACTCTAAATAAAGAGAGGAAGTCAGTCGCAGCGTAGACCTTGTTTAAAGAAATCATTTCAAATCCCACACAAGAAAAACATACACCGGCCCTGATAAATGCTCTGGAAGCCGGCGGGGCCGGGGAGGCGCGCGAGGCCATCTGGGGCAGAAACATAAACACCCGCGTGCAGAGCGGAAAAGTGTGGTCGCACCCCGGTCCCTGTGGCCACAGGATGGCCTGGCAGGAGGGCACCCAGAGGCTGCGAGTCTGGCAGGGCGGGTAGGGGAGGTGAGAGCCCTGGACACTGTGCCTGCCAGAACCCAGACCACATAGATCGAGACTAGAAGGTCCTCCATAGAATTCTCCAGGGGGCATCAGCAAACTCAGAAGAAACAGCAATTTCTCTCTACCCTAGGCCGAGGAGGCAGAGATATGACCTGGGTGGAAAAAGCTCCAAGCCTCAGGCTTGGCTCTGAGCCCCTGTGAGACGCGGTTTCCTGACCTGCCATAGCCTGGTGAGAGTCCCAGCCTCAGACCCGCCTTGTCATGTCTGTGGTAAGTGCTGAGCCTGGAGGGGTTCCACTAAAGAAAGGTCTTTCTACATTGAGTGCCATCACTGGGCCCAACCCACAGCACCCCAACTTCAAACAAAACCTCAGCAGCCACCAGCCCCTTGAACATCCTCCGGGCCCTGAACATCCCAAGGTTTTAACTTGGCAAAGCCGGTTCTCTCTGCTTAGAAACATCCCCCTCTCATCCTAACACCTTCCCGACTCCACTGTCCCTGCCCTGTGAGCCTGGTCTGAAACTCTAGGACAGAGTGAGCTGCTTTCTCTGGATTTTCCATCATTTTCTAGTTCATCACAGTGGATTGCCAAGAGCCATTTTCTAACATCTCCTGTGCTAGGTCGTGAGTGACTCAAGGGCGGAGGGGAAGCTTTGACTTCTCAGTGACTCCTCAGAGCAGGAAGAAGGGGCCAAGGACACAGGAAGGGACAGCAGGCAAAGGGCCTGGGTTCCGTGAGGCAAGATGTGGGAGGATGGATGGAACAAAGGAGAAAACGGAAGCAAAGGACCCGAAGGCCGGGGCTCCTGGTGACTCCTTTGACTTCAGCCTCTCCCTGACCCCAACACCCCACACCCGTGTCTGCAGCACAAGTGGCTTCCTCTCCTAGAAGACACCCCTGTTCTTAGTACTATCATTTGCCCCACCTTGCAAATTCCCTTTCCTCCAGGAAACCTTCCCCAGCCTTGGGTCAAGTTCGTCCCCTTCAGCTTGGAGCTTCCTCCAGAGGCGCCCCCGTCACAGCTCCTCCCTTGCTTCCTAGTAGCTTGTAAGCCATGTAGGTCATTGCTACCCTGGCCATTGTTGTCACCAAAGATTCCCGAGGACCCTCAGCAAAGATCACTGGTCCTCCGGACCCTCCCAGCAACCGCGGGAAGCAATTGGTCAGGGCCGCGTGAAGGGGTGGTACGCCTGCCCCACGCCCAGCCCACGGGGCTTCAGACAGATGCCCCCAAACTCCTTTCTCATGTACCCACGTTGTCTCAATGTTGTTCCCAAACACACCAAATTTAGCAGCAGCCACCCCGTGTTCCCTCTACCAGAGCAACACCAGAGAGGGCCAATCTGGAGCCCAGGATGCAATGTTCAGCTGGCGACAGAAGGTGTGAAGACGTGCAATTAGATCCCTGTTAAAACGTTTCAGTAATTTCTCCACTGCAGAATCGATCGCTCTTGTTTATGCAAATTCCCTCTGTTACTAGAAATGCTTGTTTCTCTAGCTTTGAGCCGAGACGGGTGCAAAACCGGAAGCCTCAGTTACTGCGAGGGATTGTGAAAAAAACACCTGGTGTGTAGTAGACTTACGAAATGGTTATGTGCATGTACGCTAAGTCACTTCAGTCAAGTCCAACTCTTTACAATCCTATGGACTGTATGGGATTATTGGGGAAAGTCCAACAATTTACCAGTGGTCCATCTTCCATCATGGAACCCCCAAACCTGCCTCCCTGGATACTTGGGCCCTTGAGGGAACTCCACCCCTGGGATAGGAGTCAAGCCCTGTTGTCATGGCAGCAGGCTCTGCCCTTACTCAAGACACAAATCTTCAACTGGTAAAGACTTCACCCTTCCAAGGAATGTTGCCAATGACTCCCTAAACCTAGAGAGGTTTTTCCTAACACAAATGTATTTTTCTGGAATTTCTAAGGACCAGATAATTTTCCCTTGGTATATAAGATCAGCCCATAGACCTCTGGTTGTTTAGTTACTAAGTTGTGTCCCACTCTTTTTTTGCTACCCTATGGACAGTAGCCCACCAGGCTCTTCTGTCCATGGAATTCTCCAGGCAAAAATACTGGAATGGGTAGCCATTTTCTTCTCCAGGGGATCTTCCCAACTCAGGAATCAAACCTAGGTCTCCAGCATTGCAGGCAATTTTTTACCACTGAGCCGCCGGGGAAACCCATAGCTGGGGGAAAATAGCTTTCTCCTGCTGTGTGCTCACCTCACTGTATTGTTCTGAATCTTGGGACCCTTTTCCTTTCTCAGCCCAATAGGGAGCTCCCCAAGGGCAGAAATCAAGCTGTTTTTGCCTCTGCATGGTGTCAGGCGCGGGTCCTGGCCTCAACATTTCCAGTTGAATAAGTGAGCGCTGCTCCCTACTCACAGGACACAGCTTTGACCTGGAGATGCTTTTGTCTCCCAAGGAGGTCATAGTGCAGAAACTGGGCTGCAAGAACTTTTAGGTGGGTAGACATTCACCAAGGATGTCTAACTGCTGACTTTGCTGGGTGCTGGGACAGGATCCAAACTATACAGTCCTTGACTTGGGGAGCTCACAGTCATTTCCATGGAGTTAGAGCTGCTGTGGAGGTTCCAGAAACAGATTTTCAGAGACCAACATCTCATTTTGCAAGAAAGCGTGGAGAGGGGTGGGCCTCCGTCATGCAGTGAACAGCAGGGCCAAGGCTCCAGTTCAGACATCTGTGCTCACAAGGCACATGTCTACTTGCCACTGTCTGTTCTCTCTGGGTAATCCATGAGGTATTATGTAATTAATTCAAATACTTATTAAATGCCAACGATAAGTACGCCTCTGTGCCCTGAGCTGGGGATGTACTGGGAGCCTGCAGACACTGGATGTGTCTTCCTGGGGCTTACCACCTGGTAGGCGGACAGACATGCCAAAGAGAACTTGTGAGTAATCTATGCTGTTAGGAGGGCATCAGGGTGTTGGCGGAAGGCAGTCGCGAGCATCACCTGAGGGTCTTCTGCATTCATTCACTCTCTCATTCATTTCATTCCTTCTGTAACCACTTGGGCTTCCCAGATGGCACTAGAACCCACCTGTCAATGCAGGAGACATAAGAAATGCGGGTTCCATCCCCAGGTCAGGAAGACTCCCTGGAGGAGGGCAGGGCAACCCATTCTGGTATTCTTGCCTGGAGAATCCTGTGGACAGAGGAGCCTGGCGGGCTATAGTCCATAGGGTCACAAAGAGTCAGACTCAACTGAAGCAACTCAGCCTGCAAGCACGCATGAACCTCAGAAGGGACTTTCTTAGAAGGATGTCAGGAGCTTCACGTAGAGGACAGGTGACTAGGGAATGAACAGACAGAGCTCCAAGGCTTGGGAAGTAGAAGGCAGGACACACAGCGGCTCCCTCTCAGTGGAGAAGGTCAGAGATGCCCTTTTCTGCAGCTTTGCCCACCAGGGCCACCCGAGGGACCTGAAACCTCTCCCTTTGGCCCTCACCCAGGAGCCACTGGGATTCAAAGACTGGGGAGACAGCATCTAACTCCCTGTTCCCTGCTCTACAGGCAGGACAGGGAAAATCCAGACCATAAGCTTCAAGAGTGGGAAGCTTCCTTCCCACTTCCACAAAGGCCACACATTCCAGGAAAAGTAGCCACCCCAATGGGAAAGTGGGTTGTTATCTGGAGGGGACATTGGATCTTAGCAGACAAGAGCATCACAGGGCCACATCAGACTCTGCCTCTTTTTAGGAAGTCTGAGGTTCTACTCCATTTGCAGCTGGTCCAGAATAGTCTCTCCGAATTTTGCTGAAATGGGAGCTCCAGTACTTTGGCCACCTGATGGGAAGAGCAAACTCATTGGAAAAGACCCTGATGCTGGGAAAGATTGAGGGCATGAGGAAAGGGGGGCAATAGAGGATGAGATGGTTAGATAGCATCCCCGACTCAATGGACATGAATTTGAGCAAACTCTGGGAGACAGTGCAGGAGAGTCTGGCAGGCTGCAGTACATGGCATCACAAAGAGTTGGACACAATTGATCGACTGAACAATAACAACAAAATTTTGCTGAATGAGTAAACGAATGAAAAAAGAAATCTGTAAGATGGAGATAGTGCTTTCTCCCTCTTTTAGGTTATTGTGAGCATTAAGTAAGATAGTTTGTGAAAAGAACATAGGAGACTATCCAGCAGAAGCAAACACTCACTAAAGGCTAGCAGTGAATATCCATTTCAGCACATCAGCACAGTATTGCCTTGGTGGGCGCTGTGTGCCATATGGACAGGAGGGATGCGCAGGAAAGGGACTCCAAGGCCAGCACATGACGTCTGTCACGTGAAAATGAGAGAGTGTCCACCTCACACTCAACAATCTGGCAAGAATAAAAAGTCTGACAGCATCAAGTACTGGTGATGATAAGCAAGTGGAACTCATTTCTACTGTTGTAAGTACATGCAAACTTTTTGGCAATATCTAGCAAAACTGAAGATGGATACACCCTGTGATCCAGAAGTCCTATTTATCTATCTATACATACAAATACATATACAGACATACATATATAGATAGATAGACATAGATATACAGATTGAGTGAGTGTTACATGATCATTCGTGTCCAACTCTGTGGCCCCATGAACTGTAGCCCACCAGGCTCCTCTGTCCATGGGACTTTCCAGGCAAGAATACTGGAGTGGATTGCCATTTCCTTCTCCAGGGAATCTTCTTGACCCAGGGATTGTACTCAAGTCTCCTGTGGCTCCTGCATTGACAAGCAGATTCCTTACCACTGAGCTACCTAGGAAGCCTATATACATATTAATATATATATACACACACACACACACACACACACACACACACATCCAAAGAAAAATTTATAAGTGGATTCCATAAAAGGAAAAATCAAGGGAAAAACTTAAATATAAAACAATATGAATGTAGGAACTCCCGTGGTGGTCCAGTGGCTAAGATTCAGTGCTCCCAATGCAATGGTTCAGGGAACTAGATCCCATACGCCTTAGCTAAAGATTCTGCATACTCCAATGAAGATTCAGCACAGCCAAATTAAAAAAACAATATGAGTATAGATGAATAAACTGTAATAGAGACATATTATGGCATATCATGGCATCCAGTCCCATCATTCCATAGCAAATAGATGGAGAAACAATGGAAATAGTGACAGACTTTATTTTCTTGGGCTCCAAAATGACTGCAGATGGTAACGGCAGCCATGAAATTAAAAGATGCTTGCTCCTTGGAAGAAAAGCTAAGGCCAATCTAGACAGCATATTAAAAAGCAGAGACATTACTCTGCTGACAAAGATCAGTCTAGTCAAATCTATGATTTTTCCAGTAGTCGTGTATGGATGTGAGAGTTGAATTATAAAGAAAGCTGAGCACTGAAGAAATGATGCTTTTGAACTATAGTGTTGGAGAAGACTCTTGAGAGTCTCTAGGACTACAAGGAGATCCAACCAGTCAATCTAAAGGAAATCAGTCCTGAATATTCATTGAAAGGACTGATGCTGAAGCTGAAACTTCAATACTTTTGCCACCTGATGGGAAGAACTGACTCATTGGGAAAGACCCTGATGCTGGGAAAAATTGAAAGCAGGAGGAAAAGAGGAAGACAGTGAATGCGATGGTTGGATGGCATCCCCGACTTGATGGATATGAGTTTGAACAAGCTCCGGGAGTTGGTGATAGACAGGGAAGCCTGGTGTGCTGCAGTCCGTGGGGTTGCAAAGAGTCAGACACTGCTAAGTGACTGAACTGAAATGAACTGAATGCAATGACTCAACTAAAGCCTGCATAAAAGCATGAATGAAACTCACACACAACTCAGAGCTTTATCCTTGCAGGACTTTTCTACACAAGGCAATCAGTCACAGAAATGATCATATATAAACAGAGTTATTTCCTCGTTTCTTAGGAAGACAGTAGAATATATCTGTTTTTTTTAATATTTCCATGTTTTCAGAAAAAGCTTTTGGCCCATTCAAATGAGTTGGGAAGCATGTCTATTTTATTTATGATTTAAAGACAAAAACAGTCTGTAAGTATCATCAGTTCTTACAATTGTAGATGAAGCCTAAGCCAAGGTCATGGGGTGGGCAGGATGGGGAGATGTTTTCCTCGTTACATGGCAAACACTGACACATATTATGAGAGCCTAGGCCAGTCATCACTGTCAGAATCCCCCAAGCCTGTGTGTTCCAGCTCTCTCCCAGTGGGCAGGGCAGAAGGCAGGCTTTTCAGAATCTTTCTGATAACTCATCTCCATACCTTTTCAATCTCTCTTCCTACATTAACCCAGCCAATTGTTAGGGCACATCCCTAAATTCTATCGGAGCATCCCAGGTGGTGCTAGTGGTAAAGAACCCGCCTGCCAGTGCAGGAGACATAAAGAGACATGGGTTCGATCCCTGGGTCAGGAAGATCCCCTGACGGAGGAAATGGCAACCCATTCCAGTATTCTTGCCTGGGAAATCCCATGGACAGAAGAGCCTGGTGGGCTACAGTCTATAGAGTCACAAACAGTCGGACACAACTGAAGCAACTTAGCACACACGCACACGAAATTCTATCTTCCCTTCAAATCTAGCCTCATACTTAGCAACACATAATATGGTCTCTTCTTGTCCTCAGATTCAGCTCAGGTATCTACACAGGCATGAACATTAGATGCTGGGGCAATGACAATATTGTGATAAAGATGCACTAAAGATGACTTCAGTTTAGGGATGGTACTCTCCAAGGTGTCTGTAGGACTTGGGTTGGTAAATTCAGCATGTGTGATAAATACTACCAATATGAATTAGTATGCATATGACAGAGAAATTGCAATGTGTACAGCAGGCAGTGATCAAGACCATCCCCAAGAAAAAGAAATGAAAAAAGGCGAAATGGTTGCCTGATGAGGCCTTATAAATAGCTGAGAAAAGAACAGAAGTTGAAGGCAAAGGAGAAAAGGAAAGATATACCCATCTGAATGCAGAGTTCCAAAGAATAGCAAGGGAAGATAAGAAAGTCTTCCTCAGCAATCAATACAAAGCAAAAGAGGAAAACAATAGAATGGGAAAGACTAGAGATCTCTTCAAGAAAGTTAGAGATATCACGGGAACATTTCATGTAAAGATGAGCACAATAAAGTACAGGAATGGCATGGACCTAACAGAAGCAGAAGATATTAAGAAGAGGTGGCAAGAATAAACAGAAGAACTATCCAAAAAGATTTTTATGACCCAGGTAACCATGATGGTATAATCACTCACCTATAGGCAGACATCCTGGAATGTGAAGTCTAGTGGGCCTGAGGAAGCATCACTATGAACAAAGCTAGTGGAGGTGATGGAATTCCAGTTGAGCTCTTTCAAATCCTGAAAGATAATGTCGTGAAAGTGTTGCACTCAATATGCCAGCAAATCTGGAAAAATCAGCAGTGGCCACAGGACTGGGAAAGGGTCAGTTTTCATTCCAATCCCAAAGAAAGGCAATGCCAAAGAATGTTCAAACTACCACACAATTGCACTCATCTCACATGCTAGCAAAGTAATGCTCAAAATTCTCCAAGCCAGGCTTCAACAGGACATGAACCGTTAACTTCCAGGTGTTCAAGCTGGATTTAGAAAAGGCAGAGGAACCAGAGATCAAATTGCCAACATCTGTTGGATCATCAAAAAAGCAAGAGAGTTCCAGAAAAATATCTACTTCTGCTTTATTGACTACGCCAAAGCCTTTGACTGTGTGGATCACAACAAACTGTGGAAAATTCTGAAAGAGATGGGAATATCAGACCACCAGACCTGCCTCCTGAGAAATCTGTATGCAGGTCAAGATGGAACAGTTAGAACTGGACATGGAACAGCAGACTGGCTCCAAATTAGGAAAGGAGTACATCAAGCCTGTATACTGTCACCCTTCTTATCTAACTTATATGCAGAGTACATCATGTGAAATGCTGGGCTGGATGAAGCACAAGCTGGAATCAAGATTGCCGTGAGAAATACCAATAACCTCAGATATGCAGATGGCACCTTTATGCCAGAAAGTGAAGAAAAACTAAAGAGCCCCTTGATGAAAATGAAAGAGGAGAGTGAAAAAATTGGCTTGAAACTGAACATTCAGAAAACTAAGATCGTGGCATCCGGTCCCATCACTTCATGGCAAATAGATGGGGAAACAATGGAAAGAGTGAGAGACTTTATTTGGGGGGACTCCAAAATCACTGCAGATGGTGACTGCAGCAATGAAATTAAAAGATGCTTGCTCCTTCGAAGAAAAGCTATGACCAATTTAGACAGCATATTAAAAAGTAGCGACATTACTTTAGCAAAAAAGGTCCATCCGGTCAAAGCAATGGTTTTTCCAGTAACCATATGGATGTGAAAGTTGGACTATAAAGAAAGCTAAGCATGAAAGAATTGATGCTTTTGAACTGTGGTGTTGGAGAAGACTCTTGAGAATCCCTTGGACTGCAAGGAGATCCAACCAGTCCATCCTAAAGGAAACCAGTCCTGAATATTCATTGGAAGGACTGATGCTGAAGCTGAAACTCCAATACTTTGACCACCTGGTGCAAAGAACCAACTCATTGGAAAAGACCCTGATGCTGGGAAAGATTGAAGGCAGGAGGAGAAGGGGATGACAGAGGATGAGATGGTTGGATGGCATCACTGATGTGATGCACGTAAGTTTGAGTAAGCTCTGGGAGTTGGTGATGGACAGGGAAGCCTGGCATGCTGCAGTCCATGGGGTCACAAAGAGTCGGACACAACTGAGCAAGTGAACTGAACTGACTGAATGTGTTCCATCAGAAGAACTCTGATTCCAGAAACACTGGAGGAGGTGTGACATAAAGCTGGACTCTGACCAAATATATTCCAGAGGTCTTTCTCTTCCCCAGCCAAAACCTGTGACTCCACCTGTATTTCCTATCTTTGGAGGATGGCATTCCACCTTCTATTCCCTCACCCAAATCAAAACCCACAAGGTGTCTTTGACATTCTTTTTCCCCACTCTGTCACACTTAATCTGGTACTAAGTTTCAAAATCATATAGTTCAAGCTAAAGCTGATGAGTGTTGGATGCCCAAGAGTGGTGGTCCTTGAGCAGAATGTGGGGTTAGCACAGCCCAAAGCTCTGGGTCTAATCCTATGTCCAGGATTAGCAAATTGATGAGTATTTTCCACCTGATTTATTTTATTTTATTGTGGGATCTTAGTTCCCCAATGGGTTCCTCAAACCCGAGTCCTCAGTAGTGAAACCACAGAGTCCTAACCACTGGACAGTCAGGGAATTCCCCTTATTTGACCAATTTTAAAGGGAAGCAGAAATGGAGAATAAGAGAGGCCTGGCCCTCCACTCCTCACCTTGAACCTGGAAGGAGAAGTGAAACATAGCTATAAAATCACAATAAAGTGCCAAGTTTTAAGAGAAAGGCTGGCCAAGGGAGAGCAGGGATCAGGGCCAGGCAAGGAGGGGTGGGGTGTCCTGGCCTGTATTTTCAAGAACACACTGAATTTCCCAAGATAAAGAAGGAAATGGAGAAAGAAGGCAGGCAGGTCTCCAGGCCACAAGACACCAGAGGACAAAGGCCAGGGAGCAGCCAAGGTCAGATGGGCTGAAGCACAGGGTACTAAGGACCCTGTGCCCTGGGGGTGGGTGTGCTCCTCCTGGGGGTGGGGAGGTGGTTGGCTGACGGATCTGGTCTCTGGCAATCCGATCTGGGCCCCCTAATACACAGCCCCTGCCCAGCCCCACAGCTGCCAGCTGCTGTCTGTCCTTTTGCTTCTTGTTCTGAGCAGCTGGTCCTGTGAGAAAAGCAGAATTTGGGTCAGGGTTGGGAAACCCAATAGCTTAAGTGTGGGGAGGAAGACTGGAAGAACCCCAATCCTTGGAATCAACCCTTCTGGCTGCCCGGGCCCCCTCCCACCTCGCTCTCCCGTGTTATTACGCCAAAAGGGCCCATGGTCCCATGCCACCCACTAGGCTGACCTGTCTGAAGATGCTTCTAGTGGCATGACACAAAGAGCCATAGAAGAGTCGCCACAGTGCCCCCAACCCTGGGGTCTACCCTCCAGGAATGAACATGCAACCAAGCAGCACACTTTATCTGTGTCCTTATTTCAGCAGGCTGGGGAGAGGGGCATAGAGAGGAGATTTTGAGTACTGGCAGGAAGATCTCTGAACCCTGAATTCACCACTTATTAGCCAAAACCTTGGGAAAGTGACTTAAAGCCATCAGCTTTGCAGGGATCCAACCACCCACATTTCTGAATCCTGTCTCTCTAGCTATCCAGGCCCTACAGCAAGATCTGCTGATGACACTCCTCCCTGGGGGTCTCTTGGTTCTTCTGCACATCTGAGCCCCTTTCTCAGTCCCTGGGCACCTCACCTTGTTCTCCAGACCTTTCCACATGCCACTGTCCACAGTCTTCAAGGTTCATGTCCTTAATGGCAAGGCAAGGATGCTGGATCTGATTTCAGAGCTCCTATGGTCTCTTGGCGTGCCCCATGAGTATCTCCACTCTGTTATCAGTCCCTTAATAAACCAAACCTTGGCCATGAGTGGGTCTCTCTAGTCACACTCCTCAGCTCTCTCAGGATTCTCTCCGGGGTTCCAAGGAGACACTCATCTAGAACCATTGATTCATGCAACAAAATGCCACCAAACTATCAACCTACCTCCTCACACATGTAAGTTGTACACTGTCAACAACTCTGTATTATTATCCCATGGCACACATCAGTAAACAAAGTCCAGAGAGACGCACAAGGAAATAGAGACCCAACAAGCCCCAGAAATCAGATCACCTGACTCCCTGATCTGGCCATGCACCCCAAACCACCGCCGTCTCCCTGGCCTTCTCACAGAAGCTCTGAGAATTAACACACTTTGCAAAGAAAGTTACATGAGGCTATTCATGCCTTCCCACCTTCCAGAGGTGTTCTGAGGATGTGCACAGACAATGCATGTGACAGTTCTTGGAAAAGCTCAAAGTGCTATGGAAACACGAGATTCAGTTGCAGCCAAGCCTCTGCCAAGTTCCACTCCAGCATTTTTTTTTTTAACTGCAGAAGAGAATGAAGCAGGGCCCTTCCTGACAGAGGCTGCTAACACCTTGAACATAAGGAAATCCTTCCACCACAGAGCAGGCTCCAAGCTAAACAGGGGAGAATTGTTTGGAAGGGGTTTTCATTTCCTTCTTCCTACCCCCTCCCTCATGCCGAGTATTCAACAGGCACTAATTTCACTTTATAAATGGAAACTGAATCATTGCATTCCAGGCTGGAAAATGATTGGGAATGAGAGTATGTCCGAGGTCAAGACCTAGCCACTTCCTCTCTGGACAGGAAGTAGACTCTCCAAATGGTTCTTGCAGGGCCTCCCAGTGATAAAAGGCCAGCTTTGGCTCTGGACTGGGAGAGCTCTCTGCTGTTTTCAAATCTCACTTTAAAGGAGAGAGAGAGGAAAGAGAAAAGCCCGGATGCCCCTCTCTAAACAGGGATGTCAGCTCAGGAAGGAGGGGTTTTGCAGCTGCCTTTTGGTGGGGGGGTTGTCGACAGCATAAGAATTGTTTAAAGTCTGTTGTAAACACAGGCACAGAGTTATGGTGAGTCAGGCAGAAGTGCTGCACCCTCTCTCAAACACTGCACGGGGCCTCCCAGGGCCGTCAGGGCCCTTCTCACAGAGTTGGCTGGTCCAGATTGTGAAGATATAGGGAAGGTTCAGGCCTCTGGAGGGCACAACTAACCTGGCACAGGGCAGAGTGCATCAGAGATGAAACAAGCTCCTGTATTTGTGGTCCAGCCTTGGGAGCAGGGCAGAGAGGGGCACTGAGAGCTGGAGCTACAGTTGCTGGGCTGCACCAGGCTGGGAGCCCCTAGGCACAAGGACTGGCCATTTGCCCCAGGCTTTCCAGCTCCTGGGCCTCTCAGGTGGCTCAGTGGTAAAGAATCCACCTGCCAATGCAGGAGATGTGGGTATGATCCCTGGGTGCGGAAGATCTCCTGGAAAAGGAAATGGCAACCCAGTCGAGTATTCTTGCCTGGGAAATCCTGTGGACTGAGGAGTCTGGTGGGCTACAGTCCACGAGGTCACAAAGAGCGGCACACTACTGAGTGACTGGGCTCATACGCACGTGAGTCTACAGACAAACCTGGGTTCGCATGCAGACTCCATGCTTACGAAATGAGAGGTCCTAGATGAAGCCACTCAACCACCCGGGGTCTCCACTTCCACACCTGTTAAACTGGACATAATGACACGGAAGTTTCAGAGGCACTATTAGAGATCATATCATGCCTAGAAATGCAAGCCCGTCTTGGCTTGGAAAGCTGAATTTGTTCACTCAAAGATCTATTGCCCAAGACTCAATGCTCAATCAGCCTCTGTCATTGAGAAACCTAGATCTTCCTAAGCAAAAGAAGGCTGAGAAAAATATGCTTGCTTGTTGTAGAAGTGAAGCCTGCACATATAAAGCACTTCTAAAGGTTGGTAAAGAATGAACGAGCAGGAAAACAGTCACATGGACAACCGCTGTTAACGTACTGGCAGATTTTCTTTCAGTTTTCGATTTCTTTTTTTTTAAGTGATTATCCCACTTTGTATCATTTTTCTACTGCTGTAGAGCAATTATGCAATTATAACAATAACATAACAAACTCAGTGGCTTAAAATAACACCCCTTTATTTTCTCTCACAGTTCTGCTAGGTCTGAAGTCCAATTAGGCTCCACTGGGTTCTCTGCTTACAGAACAGGTCAAGGTCAAGGTGTCACCTGGGTCTTTATCTAGAGGCTGGGGAGACTGTCCTCCAGCCCCTGGCAGGTTGTTGGTTGAATTCAGTTCCTTACAGCAGCAGGAAAGAGGTCTCTGTTTCCTTGCTAGCTGTTAGCAGGAGGCTGCGCCCAGCTTCTTTCTTTTCTTTACCAACGACAATTGTTTCACACATCGAATGACTAAATAAGATTCCATTAAATGGATGTATCATGATCTGTATAATAATTTTGCTAAGTAATAGCGACCATGTAAGACGTATGGTACTTCATGGTACTATTGTTGAATTAATTCCATAGGGATGGCAAGTCATTGCCCCCAAGGAATAATGTAATCAGTTTTGTATTTTATAAAGATTATCCAGTCAGCAGTAGAAATGATTGACAGAAGGGAGACCAGGTAGCATTAACAAACTGATGGTGGGGGTCTCCAGGGAATTCAGGTGAGCGAACTTCAACTGATTTCTTCACGAAGCAGCTCATGCCTTCAGTCTCTCACTTATTCAGCAAGCAAATACCAAGCACCACCCATGCACCTGGCATTCTTCTGGGCCTCGAGCATACAGAGGAGGAACGCATCGACCCTCTCTCTAAGGAACTTATCATCTAATAAGAGAAATATGTGCATAGTCTAAAGGCAAGTTATTGGTCCTGATGATCTTTCAGACAGGATCCAGTGAGAGCACAGAGGAGAGGATGGCCGATTCTTCCAGGGGGCAGAAAGAGAACAGAAGGGAGATGAGGAAGGAAAAGTCATGAAAGAGAAGTGCTATGGGTTGAAATGTGCCCCTCCCCTTCACCCAGTGCATCAGAACAAGGCCTTACATGGAGACAGGTTCTTTTTTTCTTGGCTGTGCTGGGTCTTCACTGCAGCATGTGGGTTTCTCTAAATGCAGAGCAGCATGTGGGATCTTAGTCCCCTCACCAGGGATCAAACCCACGTCCCCTGCAATGGAAGATGAGTTCTTAACTACTGGACCACCAGGGAAGTCCCTGGAGATAGGTTCTTTGTAGAGGTGATGAAGTTAAAATGAGATTAGTCAAGTGAAAGTCACTCAGTCGTGTCCGACTCTTTGCGACCCCATGGACTATACAGTCCATGGAATTCTCCAGGCCAGAATACTGGAGTGGGTAGCTTTTCCCTACTCCACGGGATCTTCCCAACCCAGGAATTGAACCCAGGTCTCCCACATTGCAGGTGGATTCTTTACCAGCTGAGCCACAAGGGAAGCCCAAGAAAACTAGAGTGGGTAGCCTATCCCTTCTCCACAGATCTTCCCAACCCAGGAATCGAATGAGATTGGGGTGGGCTTTATCCAGTATGATGGGTATCCTTATAAAGAGAGTGAATCTGGACACAAACACAAATTCTTTGTGATTCTTTGCAACCCTATGGACTATCGACCACCAGGCTCCTATGTCCATGGGATTTCCCAGGCAAGAATATTGGAGTGATTTGCCATTTCTTTCTCCAGGGTATCTTCCTAACCCAAGGATTGAACCTGTGTTTCGTGTATTGGCAAGCAAATTTTTTACCATTGAGCCACCTGGGAAGCCCACAGACTAGTATGATCGGTACCCTAGTAAAGAGAGTGAGTCTGGACACAGACACATACAGGAAGAATGCTATGAATATGAAGGCAGAGAGTAGCGTGGTGTGTCAACAACAAGGAGCACCAAAGATTGTGAGCAAACCAGCCTGGAACAGATCCTTCTGAAGCACCTTCAGAAGGAGCATGGCCCTGCTGCCATCTTGACCTCAGATTTCTGGCCTCCAGGACTGAGATGATAAGTGTCTTCTGTTTAAGCTGCTCAGTTTGCAGTGCTGTGCTATGGCAGCCCTGGGGAAAGTGACATGGTAAACAGACCCAGGGAAAGACTATTTCAGGGCAACACCATGGGAGGATGAAGTAGGCTTATGAGTTTGGGGCACAAGGCATGGATGGGGATACAGGAGCTGAGATGTAGAGGTAGGATTGGGTCACTAATGGCCCTGCTGGCTGAACTGAGGACACTGAGCTTCAATCCAGAAGGTGACAGAGACCCACAGAAAAATTTTGAGGGGGTCAATGCATGGGGCTTGGTCACCAATGGCATGTGATGAGATAGAGAAGCATTAAAGATGACGCCTAGATGCTTGTAAGTTATTCTAACTGTCGCCAGTTTCTAGAAGAGGGAAATGCAGCCCATTAAGCCGGATGAGCAGGCAGGCACCTTTTAGTTTCTCCTGTGGCCCAGAGCGGCAGCTCGTCTAGTGACCATCCGATTTCAGGCTGCCTCCTCTGACGATCACAGTTGTCATCTCTGCCCAGAAAGGGAAGGCAAAGACTATCATTGTATATGCTTTGCACACCCGTTGAAAAGAAAAAAAGCAGTGAGTGTTTCCATAATCACCACTGCCTTGGGAGCTGCCAGGAAATTCCAACAGGAAACTCCCGTTTGGAAGTGTTTTGTTTTGATTAGAACATGTTTATTCCCCGCCAAGGATGCACTTTGGCACTGAGGCTGAACCAGGCGCTTGTGCTTGATATGGACTCCAAGAGGCCACTGGCCACCCGTGAGGGTAGGGGGAGTGGCTGGACCATGGCCAGCCACATCCAAAGAGCCCCAGGACCAGGCACAGCAGAGGCAAGCTGGGGGGGAGGAGGTCGTAGAGGACCCCTGAGACTGGCAGCTGGAGAGGCATCTTGGAAGAACCAGGATAAGCCACTTCAAGAAGCACCAGATGCCTTTCAATTTGGCCTGGGACTCGCGAGGCCCAGATGAGCTCAGTTCCTGAAGTTCTGTTCCAAATTGCCATTTGGGTTGATATTTACTTCACAACAAAGATCCAGGAGAAGATGAATCAGCCTCAGCTCTTTGTTTAGGAAGCTCCTGCTTGAGCTCTTCCCAAACCAGCTCCACCTCAGTTTCCAGGCACCAGGAAGGCCGTGCCCATGGTCAGGACAGGGTTCAAATGGCAAGACTGGATTCAGCAGCGTTGCCACCACTCCCTCTTCCCAGCAGCCCTGGTAAAACCAATGGAACCCAAGAAACCCGAAGCTTCCTCCTCTCCTCCTCTCCATCCATTTCACCTTAGGGCCTCCAGAGCAGAGATTCCCAGAACCCTGCTCCAGAGACACCCCACAGATATTCAGCACAGAGAGCCCTCCATTCTGCCTGGGGCAGCAGCCTTCTGCCAAGGTTGGACCAGGCTTCCTAGGCACTCTCTTTCTTCAGATGCTTTAATGAGCCTTTAGAGGCAAGCCCTTCCCACCCCTGGGTCAGTCTCCCCAGGAACGTGCAGAAGTCCAGAGCACAGCCTTTGGTTCTAAGCTTGAAGACCAGGCTTGGAAATTCTAGTGCCCACTTCCCTCAAGTTCCCAAAGCCTCTGGTCAAAGGCTTAGGGAATTCTAGGCAGTACTCCAGAGCACACTTGGGGTTTGGTATCAGGCATTTGAAAGGACCAGATTCACAACCAGGATTCCCTCCATTTTTAACATTCTAAGATGTTTAAATGGTCCATGAGGCCCAGTGAGCAAGGGACACTTTTTTCTTGTCTCTGCCACTCAGAGACTCCTCGATACTCAAATTCTCAAAGAAGAAAGGAGTGACTCCTTCTCACCTATTCCTACCGCCCATCATCCTGCTATGGAGCTGTTTCTAAATGTGCTATTATTATTCAGGTCTTTCCAGGTGGCACAAGGATAAAAGATCTACCTGCCAATGCAGGGGATGCAAAAGATATGGGTTTGATCTCTGAGTTGGGAAGATCCCCTGGAGAAGGAAATGGCAACCCACTCCAGTCTTCTTGCTTGGAGAATTCCATGGACAGAGGAGCCTGGTGGATTACAGTCCATGAAGTCACCAAGAGTTGGACATGACTGAGCGTGCATACATCTTCTTTGTTTTTCAGGTATGGTGAGGCCAACAGATCAGAAGATGATTGTGATTGAAATGACAGGTTGCTGCAGTTCTCAAGAGGAGGGGACATGTCATACCATGCAGGGCCACATGGAGAAGCATCAGGGTCAGTCAGGAAGCAGAGGGCATGTGGAGAGACCACGGGCAAGAATCTTGACTGTGGTTTTTAGAGAAAGGAATAGGTGAGGCTGAGGCTTAGCTGGTTTGAACAAGTTCAGCAGGCTCTGGGGAATAGGGGCTGTCCCCAGCTATACAGTACTTGACCCTTGGATGATTAGGGCAGGTGGATAATGGCTGACAAGAGTGAGAGCCCCATAGAGGAGGTGGTTGGGGTGTGAACTCTGAATTTGCTGGTTTGCATATGAAAGGCGCTCTCAGTAAATCAGTTACAATCTCTAGGGATTGGCTAATCCTGGGAGGGTCAGTCCCTCCAGGTCAGCAAGACCTAGATGTCAAAGTATCAAAATAAAAAGACATGTTTAATATGAGGGCTGACAGGACTAAGTGCAGCCTTGGTGGTGGATGCTAGTAACCTTCCTTCAAAGGACACACAACATCTAACAGTGTACAAAGAGTCTTGGCCTCTCAGGAGTCTCAAGGTAGTTTTGGTGGATGGAACAGAATGATAGTTGCCATTTTACAGAAGATTAAAAGCACAGATGAAAGTGAAAGAGGAGAGTTTAAAAACTGGCTTAAAATTCAACATTCAAAAAACAAAGATCATGGCATCTGATCCCATCACTTCATGCAAATAGATGGGAAAACAATGGAAACAGTTAGAGACTTTATTTCAGGGGGATCCAAAATCACTACAGATGGTGACCACAGCCATGAAATTAAAAATTGATCCTCGGAAGAAAAGCTATGAGCAACCTAGACAGCATATTAAAAAGCAGAGACATTACTTTGCCCACAAGGTCCATCTAGTCAAAGCTATGGCTTTTTCAGTAGCCATGTAAGGATGTGAGAGTTGGACCATGAAGAAAACTGAGGGCCAAAGAATTGATGCTTTTGAACTGCGGTGTTGAAGACTCTTGCAAGTCCCTTAGATTGCAAGGAGATCCAATCAATCCATCCTAAAGGAAATCAGTCCTAAACATTCACTGGAAGGACTGATGTTGAAGCTGAAGCTCCAATACTTTGGCCACCTGATGCAAAGAATTGACTCATTGGAAAAGACCCTGATGCTGGGAAAAATTGAAAGCAGGAGGAAAAGAGGAAGACAGAGGATGTGATGGTTGGATGGCATCACCAACTCAATGTACATGAGTTTGAGCAGGCTCCAGGAGTTGGTGATGGACAGGGAAGCTTGGCATGCTGCAGTCCATGGGGTCACAAAGAGTCAGATACGACTGAGTGACTGAACTGAACTGAAGTGAAAAGCACAGTGAATGATATGGCTTGCCCAAAGTCGTGCATAGCAAGTGCAGATCTGGGCGTAAATGCAAGTCTCCCTGGGAATATTCATAGAGTCTGCTTTCCCCACTGCCTGCTGGGGAGAAGGGGAATAACTATGTAGAGAAAAGGCTGGATCGTGTGCTTATCCTTAACTGTTTTTGGAAGGGGAGAGAGAGATTGTCAGCAAACATGTTTTCCTTTGGCTACACAGATATCTGCATCAATGGCTGAATAAGTATGTGTTTAATTGAATGAGGCACATTAAAAAGCAATCAACACTTTAGTGGCTTCATTTATCAATTTAATACTATCGCACGTTGTTTCTTGCTTTATAGTTAATTGAACTTCTCATACATTGTGCCACTTGATTTGATTCAATTGAACACTTATTTAGTGAAGTTTATTCTGCATCAGGCTCAGAGATGGAGAAACAGAGAAAACAAAATCTTGCATCTGCCTTCAGGTACAGTGGTGCCAAGAGAGAGGTGACACCATTCTATGACATACTGTGCAATAAATTCAAGTAAGGACAAGGTACAGTGACCACACGAAGAAGGAAATGATAGACTCTTTGGGCAAGTAGTATTTAGGGAAGAGTTATTATAGGAAGTAATATCTGAGCTGATTTTTAGGCACAAGTAAGAATTCCCCAGATGAATAAGAAAATATTCCTATGTCTGTTGATGAGAATAATACGTGGAAAAGCCCAGAGGAAATGGAATATTTGTCACTGAATCATTTTGATTGTTCTTGGCTACAAGTAAAAGACTCAACCAGAGGTGGCTGAAACAATTTTTAAAATAGAAAAATACGGACTTCCCTGGTGACCCAGGGGTTAACTTTTGACCTTCCAATGCAGGGGCTGCAGGTTTGATCCCTGCTTGGGGAGCTAAGATCCCACATACCTTGCAGCAAAAGAACCAAAACCTAAAACAAGAAGCAATATTGTAACAAATTCAATAACGACTTTAAAAATGGTCCACATTAAAAATATTTTTAAAAATAAAGGTAAAAGATTAAACGTTGTGCCATATAGTAAGTAGCCCAGAGGTAAGGAAGCTCCAGGGTTGGTTAATTCAGCTCTAATGACATCATCACAGGCACAGGTGCCTTCTGTGCTTCTGTTTTGCATCTTCAATGATAGACTTTTATTCTAAGGCTTGCCCCTCATGGTCATGAAAAAGCTACAATAGTTCCAAACATCACATCCAAAATAAGAACATACCTATAGATCTGCAGTGCTTTAGGTACATTCAGGCTGCTATAACAACATATCACAGACTAGGTGGCTTATTGAGAGCAGAAATGTGTTTCCATGGCCAACTTCTTATTTCTTCACAGGTGGACGGGGCAAGGGAGCTCTCTGAGGTCTCTATTATAAGGGCACCAATCCCATTTTTGAAGGCCCCACCCTCATGACTTCATTAACTCCTAAAGGCCCCATCTCTTAATAACATCACCTTGAGGGGGTAGGATTTCAACATATGAAATTTAGACGTTTAGTCTATAGACATTAAGTCTATAGCAATTGGGCTTGCCAAAGTACATTATTCTAAAAGAACTGAGTTGTAGTTGTTTGTTTTATAGACTTCCAGTTAAATGCTTATTAAATTCGATTTGGCTTCTTTTTTACATATTTGGGAGTAAATAAGCTTTTCAGATCTCAAACATTTCCATAGGCTCCTATAAAGCTGATAGACCCTAGACACTGTGTATTTAGTGTCTAATGATTAAAGCCACTCTGACCCTGAGGGCTGTCAATGAGGAAAAGAATGGATTCTTTCTGCTCCCACATCAGGCCTTGAACTTGATTGACCCTATGAGACAAGGGCCCTAAAAATACATGGTGATAAAGGCAACACCCCTCTCGGTAATAACAAAGGCTCAGAAATGCCTCACGTGTATACATGTGCATACACACATGTACACACAGGAGCTCACACACATACAGGTTCCTGCAGGTCCCAAGGCTGTCATCACCTGTGACTGGCATGCCTCCTAGGACCTGGGGGCATCTGAGTCCTACCCTAATGACTCAGGCCTGCCAAAAGGTTTCCAAAGCACCGTGGACCATAGCATCTTTCTTGAAAAACAGAAACAACAATTGTTGTCTTAAAGAACAGAAAGAGAGAGAAGAGTGACAGGTGGCAACAAGAGGTCTTGCTCTCTGGCCTGAGCAGATGTTTCTGGCAGTGCCCTGCTGGGGAAGGGCCCCTGAGCCCTGGAGCCAGTTCCCAGATGGAATCCTCAAGGTACAGAGCTGCTTGGGAGTGTAATCCAAAGACACAGGAAAATTCAGCTGAGAGTCCAGAATGCCAATGGCCCAGTCAGTTGGGAGCCGTCAGCCTCAAGAAGGTGCCAGGCCTTGGCAAGGGACCCTTGAAATCTCCTGCTTTGTTGTGCTTAGTTGCTCAATCATGCCCAACTCGTTGGGACCCCATGGACTGTAGCTCATCAGGCTCCTCCGACCATGGGGATTCTCCAGGCAAGAATACTGCAGTGGGTTGCCATGCCCTCCTCCAAAGGATCTTCCCAACCCAGGGATCGAATCCAGGTCTCCAACATTGCAGGAGGATTATTTACATTCTGAGCCACCAGGGAAGCCCACAAATACTGGAGTGAGTAGCCTATCCCTTCTCCAGGGGATCTTCCCAACCCAGGAATCGAACTGGGGTCTCCTGCATTGCCGGTGAATTCTTTACCAGCTGAGCTGTTAGATCCTGAGAAATTCTCTCATGCAAGGTGCCACCGACGAGGGAAGTTGAAATGTCTCTCAGTGACAAGCTCAAGTGCTCCTCTATGGCCTGGAAAGAGAAGTGAAAGCTTGCCAATGGCTCCTGTTTCCTGAAAGGCAAGATCTAGCTCCTAAACATGGCACTCAGGGGTGTCTGGGACTGGACGCATGCATGCTAAGTCACTTAAGTCGTGTCCGACTCTTTGAGACCCTATGAACCATACCCTGCCAGGCTCCTCTGTCTATGGAATTCTCCAGGAATTCTCCAAGAATACTGGAGTGGGTTGCCATGCCCTCTTCCAGGGGATCTTCCCAGACCCAGAGATTGAACCCACATCTCTTGCACCTCCTGCATTGCAAGCAGATTATTTACCACTGAGCCACTGGGGAAGCCCCCGATGATTGGATACTTAACCTTAAATTTTTCTTTTTAAATTCAGCTTTATTCAGAGTCAAGGGCCTCCTACTTATCCTTCTGCCTTTCTTCCTATATCTCAACCACACTGGGCTATGGGTTCCTCCCATGATGAGCCCTGAATCTGTACCTACCCATTCTTCAGGGACACCACCTCCTTGAAGCCTATCAGGATGTTCCCTTCTGCTCAGCAAATGCAGAGCCAAATGGCATTTTGTGCATCTTTACATAATGGCACTTATTTTGCTGAACTGCAATTTTTTATGTGTCTGTCACCACAAAAATATGTGAGCTCCTCCTAACAGGAGTTTTTTTATTCCTTGAAGTGTCATTTCCCTATGGTAGGTAAATATGAGAGGAAAGAATGTAGAGTATAAATATTGATTGGTTAATACATGAAACTCTAAATGAATCATTGAGAGTGAGTGGAGTGGTAATATATTTCAATAAGAGATGACAATCTGTGCTATTAAGTTCCCTAAATGCTCCCTGCATGGAAGGACCCCCCCCACCCCCCACCTTTAATAGGGCTTCCCCTCTTCATAAAGAGGACTGGGAACACCTGTGAGAATGGCCAAAATCCAGATACTGACAATACCAAATGCTGGATGAGGGTGTGAAGCAGCAGGAACTCTCATTTTTGCTGATGGGGGTGCAAAATGGCTCAGCCACTGCCCAAACTTCAGAAGACAGTTTGGCAGTTCTTACAAAATTAAACATTTGTTGTTATTCAAACAGTCATCTCCAACTCTTTGCAACCCCATGGACTGCAGCATGCCAGGCTTCTCTGTCCCCCACTGTCTCCTGGAGTCTGCTCAAACTCATGTCCATTGAGTTAAGTGATGCCATCCAACCATCTCCTCCTCTGAAATTAAACATCCTCTGACCACCTGATCCAGTAGTTGTGCTTCATGCTATACACCCAAAAGAGATAAAAAATTTATGTCCATACAAAAATCCGCTCATGGATGTTTTTAGCAGCTTTCTTCACAATTGCTAAAACTTGGAAGCAACCAAAATGTCCTTCAGTAGGTGAATGGATGGTAGGTAAAATATGGTGCATGCAGACAATGGAATATTATTCAGCACTAAAAAGAAATGAGTTATTAAACTGGGAAAAGACACAGAAGAAACTTAAATGCACATAAGTGAAAGAAGTCAATCTGTAGAGGCTGCATTCTGTATGATTCCAACTATATGATACTGTGGAAAAGGCAAAACGGTGAAGCCAATCAAAAGATCAGTGGTTGCCAGGGGTTGTGAGCAGAGAGGTATGAATAGATGGAGCACAGAAGACTGTAGGCAGTGAAACTGCTCTGTCTGTAATGCTCTGTAATGTCTGCTGCTCTGTAATGATGGAGACGTGTCATTGGACACTTTGGCCCAAACTCATGGAATGGACAATACTGAGAGAGAACTCTAAAGTAAACCATGGATTTTGGTGATTATAATGTCAGCGTAGGGCTTCCCTGGTGGCTCAGTGGTAAAGAATCTGCCTGCTAATGCAGTGCGATCCCTGAGTCAGAAATATCCCCACGAGAAGGAAATGACAACCCACTCCAGTATTCTTGCCTGGGAAATCCCTTGGACAGAGGAGCCTGGCAGGCTACAGTCTCCAGGGTCACAAAGAGTCAGACACGACTGAAGCAACTAAACAACAACACAATGTGTCAGTGTAGATTTGTCACGATCGGTTATAACAACTGTGCCTCTTGTTGGCGGTGGGGTGGGGGACATGCTGATAATGGGGGAGGCTGTGGACGGGGGAGCAGGGGGCATGTGAGAAATCTCTGTTCCTACCTCTCAATTTTGCTGTGAACCTAAAACTCCTCTGAGAAATGAAGTCTTAAAAAAAAAAAAAAAGGAGGTGAGAGGACTCTTCTCCACCGTGGAGGGCCTGGCGGGGCTGTGGAATGGCTTTGCAGCTGCCGCTAATTCTAACCATGTGCGGCGTGCTGGGAGGGCAGGCCGGCCACTTCATTACTTCGTGCTTAAGGAAATGCCTCCCAGCTCTGCACTTGCCTTTTTAAATTTCACAACCACTAAATCCACTCCCAGCATTTGTTTTTTATAGCGAATGAAAGAGCGAGGGCTCTGCAACGGAGACCTTCTAGAGAGCTAGTCTGTGAGCAGCATGAGACAACCAGGGGCGAGGGGACCCCCAGCCCCCCAGCTTCCCAACTGCCTCTCCAAAGAGACCTAGGCCCATCCACAGAGTCAGCCAAGCTGGGGTTAGAAAAATCCCTCCCCTAGTAAAGCCTGAGTCCTCGTTTTTTCTCTTTTTTTGGCTACACTAGGTCTTTATTGCTGGGTGCAGGCTTTCTCTCACTGTGGCAAGTGGGCTACTCTCTAGTTGCGGTTCCCGGGTTTCTCACTGTGGTGGTTTCTTTTACTGTGGAGGCTCTAGGGCGTGCAGGCTTCAGTGGTTGCAGCACGCAAGCTCAGTAGTTGTGGTGCCTGGGCTTTTTTGCCTCAAAGCATGTGGAATCTTCCTGGACCAGAGATTGAACCCATGTCCCCTGCATTGGCAGGCGGATTCTTAACCACTGGACCGCCAGGGAAGTCCAAAGCCTGAGTCCTTTAATCCGTGAAACGAACTTAAGAGCACCCCACTGGGGACGAGACCAATGTAGGTTTAAATTCTAACTATGCTGCTTGTAAGCGGGCACCAGTGACATCCGCTACAACCCCTGACCCCCAGGCCACAGTACTGCCTGCTGGCTTCTCCTCTGTGAGTTTCTGGGGGGCTTTTTCTTCTGTTTGGTTTTAGTTCTCCCAGCACTAGGCTCAGTGCCCAGCCCATAGCTAACATACAGTGGAAGCCTCTGGGCCTTTGGTAACTCACAAGGTGGGAAGAGGAAATGAGATGGTGGAGGAAAAGGGTCCTGGGGATGTGAACTCTGGGCTCGGGAAGACTACCTTTTGGAGACAGAAGGGCCATCCCTAAAATTGGGCCACTTGGCTGTCCTGCCTTCTGCTATGGACAACACCAGCCTGGGCCACTGTCCCCCAAGCAAAGTTCAGATCAGAGGGCAGGTGGGGATATGGCCCCCTAGGCTCGACCTTTATATGACCTGTGACATCACAAAACTCCCTATGATCACTACCTGAACCTCCGCCAAAGGCTGGACACAGATTACGTGATCTAATCCTCACAGCAGCCCCTAGGGCAGGGACGCCGATCCCTATGTTACATATAAGGAGTTTGACCCTCAAGGCCCGGCCCCCTGCAAGGCAGCCCAGCTGGCCCAGGACAAGAGCCAGCACCTGAACCCTGTCCTCCCAGCTAACCCCAAGCTCTTGCTTTCACCAGATCATTTGTGGGCTTTTCTGCCTTTCCATCCCACATGGAAACCCACCTTTATGGAAACCAACTAAGTGTCCCGGAAACCACCTGCCCAGGACCCTCCCAGGGGTTTGCATGAATGACTGATGAATTACCATCAGTCCAGATCTGCAGGATGGCCCAGGGGAGAGAGCCCCAGCCTCAGCAGCAGGGCCTGGGTGCAGAGGCTGGTCCAGCCGTGGAGCAGCCCAAATAAGAGTGGCAGCTTATAGCACTGTTTCCTGGGCCTGGCCCATGGACTGGCAGTTCTGCCAGTTGTGAACTTCCTTCAGTTTAATTTTTTTTTTTTTTTTTGCTGGGTATCCATCTTTTTTAAATTTAGTTTTTTTTAATTGGAGGTTAATTGCTTTACCGTATTGTATTGGTTTCTGCCATATATCAACATCAATCAGCCGTAAGTATTTTTAAGATTTCTTTTTTTGATGTGAGCCATTTCTAAAGTCTTTATTCAATTTGTTACAATCTTTTTCCTGTTTTATGTTTTAGTTCTTTGGCCAAGAGGTATTTGGGGTCCTAGCTCCCTGACTAGGAATGGAACACACACACCTCTGCATTGGAAGGTGAACTCTTAACCACTGGACAACCAGCAAAGTCCTTTGGTTGCGTGTGTGTGTGTGTGTGTGAGTGCATGTGTGTGTGTTAGTCACTCAGTCGTGTCCAACTCTGTGACCCTATGGATTGTAGCCCACCAGGCTCCTCTGCCCATGGGATTCTGCAGGCAAGAATACTGGAGTGAGTTGCCATGCCCTTCTCCAGGGCCTTTGGTTTTAAATAGAGTAAAAAAGGAAAGGGATCTTGCAGGTATTCACCCCCCTGGCCCAGCACCAAAGATCAACTCTGCCAAGCACTCAGCTTTCCAAGCTTTGCTCTCACCATCCCCTCCAGCAGCTGCATCTCCTACATGCAGGGGAGGCTCACGCCAACCCCCATCCCTTCCGACTCTCTTGCCTCTTCCTCTCACTCGACAGAACTCCTCTGAGCCTTCCCTGCTCAAGGGACTGAGATGCCCAGATGAGTCAAACAGAGCTCCTATCACAAAGGAGGTCAATGTCAGGGCTTCTCAGGCTATAATGCAACCTAACGATGAAACCAACTATCCGCCCAGCTTCTCTCCTGACCCTGCTGCCTTCCTGGCATGAACGGTAGAGAGACTGTGCCAGATGACAATGAGAAATGAAAGGAGAGGGAAACCCAACTCAGGTTAGACATCTGCAATTCAGGAAACTGAGGGGGAAGAGGGCATCACAAGAAAATGTACATCTGGAACTAGAATTGCTCTCTAAGAACGAGGAGGGGGACCACCTGGAGAAGCTGCAGGCTCCATGAGGACTTAGGAGGAGTATCAGCTGGGCCCCTTGAAGGCCACCGCCCTGGAGCTGTCCATCTCTAGAAACCATGCTGGCCCATAGTGTCATCAGAGTGAGGCTCTCAGAAGGGAGCCCTCCCACACCATGGATGGGAATGTAAATTGGTGCAACCAGTATGGAGAACAGTATGGAAGCTCCTTAAAGGACTAAAAATAGACTTGCCATGTGAGTCAGTAATCCCATTCCTGGGCATATATCCAGAGAAAGTTCTAATTCAAAAAGATACATGCGCCAGTGTTCAGTGAAGCATTGTTTACAATAGCCAAGACATGGAAGCAATGAAAATGACCATCCACAGATGAATATGGAGTGTGTGTGTATGCCTGGTGTTGTTCAGTTGCTAAGTCACCAAGTCATGTCTGACTCTTGAGACCCCATGGACTGTAGCCCACCAGGCTCCTCTGTCCATGGGATTCCCCAGGCAAGAATACTGGAGTGAGTTGCCACTGCCTTCTCCAGGGGATCTTCCTGACCCAGGGATAGAACCTGAGTCTCCTGCATTGGCAGGCAGAGTCTTCACTGCTGAGCCCCTGAGGGAGCTTATATATACAGTAATGTATAGGAATATTACTCAGCCATAATAAAGAATGAAATAATGTGGTTTGCAGCATCACGGATGGACCTAGAGATTATCATACTAAATGAAGCAAGTCAGAGAAAGACAAATACCATATGGTATCATTTATATGTGGAATCTAAAATATGATACAGATGAACTTATTTACAAAATAGAAAACAGACTCACAGTCATAGAAAACAAACTTCTGGTTACCGAAGGAAAAGGAGGGGGAAAGGATAAATTAGGAGATCAGGATTAGCAGATCAAACTGCTATATGTGAAATAGGTAAACAGTAAGGACCTACTGGATAGCACAGGGAACTTTATTCAGTATCTTGTAATACCTATAATGAGAAAGAACATGAAAAAAAATACATATATACGTATAGCTGGATCATTTTGCTGTACACCGGAAAATAACATGACATTGTAAACCAACTATACTCAACTTAAAAATTAATTAATTTTTTAAAAGTGAGGCTCCCAGATTCCAAACATAGCCAGAAGCTACCGCTCAAGGAGGATATGGCAGCCAGATGGCAAAGAGCCCCACCCACAGACCCAGGCTGTAGGAGGTCCCTCCAGGCCCCCACAGCAGCGCCTTCCTCACTGAGTGTGCTGTCCTCTGGGCCAAGGAAGCTTCATTCACCTGAATCTCTGCCCCAACTCACTGTCCAAATACCTGAGGCCCTGGGCTGCCCTGCTGACCACTTAGCTCGGAGCCTGCTCGCAAGTCCATTCTCCCCAGGACTGACCGGGCCCCTGGAGATTCACCCCAGGTCCTCAGGTATTCAAAGGGTCGGGATGAACAGAGCTTAGACTCGATAGGTGGAATGTTCGATGAGATCCCCTCCCATTGAGAGAGCCAGGGTTGTTGGAAGAGAAGGGAGGCAGGCTTCAGGCCTGGAGTGTTCACTGTACTCTGACCTCAAGCCCCTTAAACAGAAAGGAAAAAAGGAAAAATCAGAGGAAAGACAATTTGCACAGCCTTCCCTGTCCCCCCTCCCCGACTCTCACCCCTCGACACCTCGGGCAGGTACACAGCATGACTGCCGCTTGCCAGCACTTGCTAAGCAACCAGGAGCTATTGGGCTGTTTCTCTCAGTTCCCTCTGGTTGCTATGGAAGCTGTTTGAGAAAACCTCTCCTGCCAACCTCCAAGGTTTTTTCATCAGAGCCTGGTGGAGAGCACCTTGTCAGTCAGGCTGGGCAGCAGAGCTCAGAGGACGGGGTGGAGGGTGGGGCCAGAGGCTACAGGACTGCAGGCAGCCCTGTCAGTCCACCCTGGCCCCAGACCGGGTCCCCAGGCCCTATCTAATGAACACATCCCTCCCCAAAGGGATCCTATCTCGTATGCCATCCTCTTTGCCTTCTGGCTTCTGGCCTGACTGTCTGTCCCTGGTCCCAGTGGCTGTGCCCCGAGGGTGTCAGATCCTCTACCCAGAAATGACGGGGAGATGAGGAAGACCCATCCCCTGTCGAGCCTCAAGATGAAATCCCTACAAACCCTTGTTTCTGTGCTGCTAAAATGAGCAACCTCCCAGCGCATCACTGGGTGAAGGTCGCCTCCATCTCCTCTCCTGTGTTATTCATGAGCCCCTTCTGCCAGCTGAGCTGGGCGAGAGCCAAGGTGTTCATCCCACTGCGGGGCTTCAGGGGACCTGGAGTTCTGGAAGGCATCACCCCCTCTCCTCAAGAGGAAAGCAAGTGCCTGCTGCCAAAGGGACCAGGTATTCCACAAAGGATTGGCCTAGGAGGACAGGGAGGCTGAGAAGTGTGAGCTTCTTCCACCCAGGCTGGGAGGGAGGCGTGGGAGCATGGGATTCAGGGAGGGTCCAGGAGTGCCTGCCCCCAGTTTGAGGAGCAGCTCTACCTGCTGGCTCTGTGATCCCAGGTGAGGGCCTCTGTGTCTCGGAGACTCTGTTTGTTTCGCCTCAAAATGGCAATAACAGTTTCCACCTGGTGTTGCCGTGATGGTGAAATGGAGAGATGTCCCACCAGAGAGGGCACCCCATTAGTGCCGATGCCCGCCCCTTCACGAGCTCTGTACCTCAGGGGTGTCTGCAGTTGTGGATGGTGAGAATCAGAGCAGCCAGTGACCCGGAGTGCGAATCAAGCCTGATCTCTTGATCTGTTCAGTTAGAATGTGTGTTCGCACATAAGCCTGCTCTTTATCTGTTCAGTTAGAGTGTGTGCTCACACAGTCTGTGAGACTTGTTCCCTTCCCACCTAATCTCGCTGCACCAGACAGAGCCTGGGCAAAGTGATGTCCAGTGAGTATTTGTGGTGACGCTAGTGGTAAAGAACCCGCCTACCAAAGCAGGTAGACATAAGAGACCCGGGCTCAATCCCTGGGTCGGGAAAATCCCCTGGAGAAGGAAAAGGCAACCCACTCCAGTTTCTTGCCTGGAGAATCCCATGGACAGAGGAGCCTGGTGGGCTACAGTCCACGGGGTCACACAGAGTCGGACACGACTGAAGCGACTTAGCAAGCATGAAAGTATGTGCACAGAGTGAAGGTCATCTCAGAACCCAGGACAGGAGCCCTTCCACTCTGGGTTTTCATGCTCAGATCCCCAAAGGCAAAGATTCTTGTTATAAAGGATGAAATTTTTTAAAAGACAAGAAATAGTCCTGCGGACCCGTTTCTGAACACAGAATTACTCAAGTGAATAAAACAGCAAACAGGAAATCAAGAATAGAGTCAAAAGAGGCAAAGCCAAGTAATATCAGGCTTTGGGCATCAGTTTGGGGCTCCCTGTCAGCACCCCAAGGGTGGTCCCAGCATGAGGAGAGATGACCCCACATTCATCACACCCTGTCCTCTTCTTGGTTCGTTGTGATCTTGGCCAAAGGCACCTGTTGAGGATCCATTTTTTTCCTTCTCAAAAGAAGAATCAGAATCATCATCTGAGAGAAGGAAAGCATGCTCATTAAAAAAAAATAACTCCAATAAGTGCAAAGTGGCTCGATTAAAAGAACAAAAAGGTGATTGCAACTGATTTCTGGAAAGTCAGAGTTTATTGTTAAAATTTTGCTTTGAATTTGAGACTGAAAAGCTTCAAGGGGAAAAACTATAATGAATACAGGCTTTAAAGGGTTTCTTCATTTTTGAAGAAACAACTCAGCCTCCTTTTCTCAGATCCTAAGAAACACAGTTTGGAAAAAAAAAAAGTTAAGACCCAGCCTCACATTCCCAAGAATCTTAGACTTTCAAAGTTGGAAAAACCTCAAAGTCCAAAACGTCAGCCAATCTTTCAGTTCTCCTTGAAGTGATGAGAACAGGGGCTTTGAATTCAGACAGGACTGGGTTCATATACCCAATTTGGGCTTCCCTGATGGCTCAGATAGTAAAGAATCTGCCAGCAATGCAGGAGATCCTGGTTCAATCGTTGGGTCAAGAAGATCCCCTTGAAAAGGGAATGGCAACCCACTCCAGTATTCTTGCCTGGAGAATCCCCATGAACAGAGGAGCTTGCCAGGCTACAGTCCATGGGGTCGCAAGGAGTCGTTCATGACTGAAGTGACTTAGTACGCACACACAAGGAAAGAACTACCTGGTCCAGGCACTCTCCTGGGTGCTTTCGTATTTGAGCAGCTAAAGAATGTGTCGCATGTCAGGTTAGCAGAGCTGGGATTGCATTTCCCAGAATTCTCCTCCCTACAGGCTTCAGATTTCAGACTGGTTACAGAAAATATTTGCAGGAGACCTGGAAGGCGAGTGTGAACCCCCAGCCATTCTGTGATGCTCTGAAGGCAGTGGGGCCAGACACTGATGCTGCTCCCACGCTTTGTCACTGATCTGCGTGTCCACCTTTGTGGCCTGGGGTGGCAGCAACACCTGCCCTTCCGGCCTCTAGCAGTCCCAGGCCAGATGTACATGCTGTCGTGTGGGGAAGGACACCAACTAACCCTTCAGGTCGCCTGTGTGGCTGAGGACGGAGCGGTGACGGTGAGACGAGGACTCCGCTTTCCTGCTGGTTCCAGTTTGGCCTCATCCTCTCTATGCCATGTCCATCCCTCCTTGCCCTGCTGAGGACAAGACCAGCACACAGAATGCTTGACCAGCTCCCACAGTTATATAAAGTCTAACTCTTACTTTTAAAAATTTCTCATTCTATTTTGCTTACCGTGGTTCTGCTTTTTAAAGGAACTCCTAACGTAATTGATACAGTTAGTACAAGGTTATGCTAAGAAGGTAACTTCTGGAACTTACCACTAAGTGCCTCAGTTTCTTCATCTGTGAAATGGGAGTAAGTACTGACTTCATAATTGTGAGGTTTAAATGACTTAGTATGTGTAAGTCGCTTAGTTAGTGTTTATCACCTCAGTGAGCAGTCTTATTACCATCATTTCATATTGTCTTTACAAATCTACAGTGAGATAAGGAATATTGTTCTACACATGATTCAGACAGAGAGACTCAGAAAGTTTCCATGACTTACCCAAGGTCACTCAGATGGAAAGTGAGAGAGCTGGCATTCCATCTCAGGTCAATTTGTTTCCAGACTATTCTCAGCAGGGGCTTTCCTGGTGGCTCAGAGGTTAAAGCGTCTGCCTGGAATGCGGGAGACCCGGGTTCAATTGCTGGGTTGGGAAGATCCCCTGGAGAAGGAAATGGCAACCCACTCTAGTACTCTTGCCTGGAGAATCCCATGGAGGAGCCTGGTGGGTTACAGTCCATGGGGTCGCAAAGACTCGCAGAGTCGGACATGACTGAGCGACTTCACTTTCACTTCCTATTCTCAGCAGAAGTTTCTCCCTCCTCTCTCCTTTTTCTAATCCATATGGAATGGTGTCTCTTTGGAAAGCTTCCAAGCCTCTCCTCTCATAACAACTCTTAGTCATTTTAATCAAGAATGAAAATACTCTCTCTTTAGACAGATTCAAAGATTTTACGGAAGAGAGAAGTTTCTCCTCAATAATGAATCCTTTTCTGAACACTGTAATCCTTTTCTGTTCTCACATGACTGATTTTGATTTTCAATTAATCCACAAATATGTATCAGCACTATTGTCTGTCCAACATTGTGCTGTTGGAGAAACAGGTGTAGTAGTCTAGTGGGGAACCTACAGGACTTGAAATTGGAAGATCTCTACTTGCCCATTCCCTCTGCAGTTTCCACTCTGAAAACACAGTGATAAGGAAGCAAAGTTATGACCAACCTAGATAGCATATTGAAAAGCAGAGACATTTCTTTGCCAACAAAGGTCCGTCTAGTCAAGGCTATGGTTTTTCCAGTGGTCATGTTTGGATGTAAGAGTTGGACTGTGAAGAAAGCTGAGCGCCGAAGAATTGATGCTTTTGAAGTGTGGTGTTGGAGAAGACTCTTGAGAGTCCCTTGGACTGCAAGGAGATCCAACCAGTCCATTGTGAAGGAGACCAGCCCTGGGATTTCTTTGGAACGAATGATGCTAAAGCTGAAACTCCAGTACTTCGGCCACCTCATGCGAAGAGTTGACTCATTGGAAAAGAGTCTGATGCAGGGAGGGATTGGGGGCAGGAGGAGAAGGGGATGACAGAGGATGAGATGGCTGGATGGCATCACTGACTCGATGGACGTGAGTCTGAGTGAACTCCGGGAGCTGGTGATGGACAGGGAGGCCTGGCGTGCTGCGACTCATGGGGTCACAAAGAGTCGGACAGGACCGAGCGACTGAACTGAACTGAACTGATAAGAGGGAAAAACATCACAGGGCATGGAATCTATTCTCTGGAAGAGACATGAGCACATCGATGGAAGAAAAGTCTGGGTGAGGGTCCAAAAGAGACCATGAGGACGCACTGAAATGATCACAAAGTAAACACCAGGGACTGGTCTGAGTATATCAGCTCCATCCTCATGACAACCCTGTATGGTGCTCTTATTATAAACTCATTTTTAAAATATATTTTATAAAGAAGAAAACCAGGTGCAGCGAAGTTATGTGCCCAAAGCAACACACACTTAATAAGCAGTGAAACCAAGAGTTAACTCCCAGGAGTCTAGGCTCAGAGGGTGTAGTCTTAACTTCGCAGTCACACCTGCCTCTCAATGAGTGGAAATAAACAGGTGAGGCTGGGAGTGCTGGGGGGGAGACACACCCAGCAGGCAGACAGGAAACTGGGCGCCCAAGGGACTTAAAAGGACAAAGTCATGAATGGGACCATGGGAGACAGGGAGCACTGTGTTGAGGGGCTCAATCGCATATGGGTGGCACCACATATTTGTAGAGTTGACAGCTGGGTCAGTCTATCTGAATGAGGTTATTACTTTAAAAAAATTTTTATTGGCGTTTAGTTGCTTTACAATATGTTAGTTTCTGCTGTAGTAACAGAAAAGTTAGTGAATCAGCTATGTGTGGTGCTGTGCTTAGTCACTGAGTCGTGTCCGATTCTTCGTGACCCAATGAACTGCAGCCCACCAAGCTCCTCTGTCCATGGGCATTCTCCAGGCAAGAATACTGGAGTAGGTTGCCATGCCCTCCTCCAGGGGATCTTCCCAACCCAAGAACTGAACCCAGACTCCCACACTGCAGGTACATTCTTTACCGTCTGAGCCACCAGGGAAGCCCATGAATACTGGAGTGAGTAGCCTATCCCTTCTCCAGGGAATCTTTCCAACCCAGGAATCGAACCAGGGTCTCCTGAACTGCAGGTGGATTCTTTACCAGCTGAGATACCAGGGAAGCCCATGAATCAGCTATCAGTTCAGTTCAGTCACTCAGTCATGTCCGACTCTTTGCGACCCCATGGACTGCAGCTTGCCAGGCTTCCCTGTCCATCATCAACTCCCGGAGCTTACTCAAACATCTGATTTCCGTATTGACCATCTGGTGATGTCCATGTGTGGCGTCTTCTCTTGTGTTGTTGGAAGAGGGTGTTTGCTATGAGCAGTGTGTTCTCTTGGCAAAACTCTGGTAGTCTGTGCCCTGCTTCATTCTGTACCCTGAGGCCAATTTTGCCTGTTACTCCAGGTATCTCTTGACTTCCTACTTTTGCATTCTAGTCCCCTATAATGAAAAGGACATCTTTTTTGGGTGTTAGTTCTAGAAGGTCTTGTAGGTCTTCACGGAACTGTTCAACTTCAGCTTCTTTAGCATTACTAGTTGGGGCATAGACTTGGATTATCATGATATTGAATGGCTTGCCTTGGAAATGAACAGAGAATAGGATCAGCTATACGTATACATATATGTCCTCTTTGTTACCACAGAGTATTGAGTAAAGTTACCTGTGCTACACAGTAGGTTCTCGTTAGTTACCTATTTTATACATAGTAGTGTATACATTTCAGTCCCGATCTCCCATTTCACCCCACCCCTCCTTCCCCTTTGGGGTCCATACATTTGTTCTCTACATCTGTGTCTCTATTTCTGCTTCACAATAGATTCATCTGTTGGAATAAAATCATTTTTGAAGCATTGTCAATCAGCTCCATGGTGGTGTGCCAGAGGCCTACAGATCTGCCCCAACCTCCCAACTGTGGAATAATTGCAGTGCTGATGGGTGGAGCACGTGGTCATAGTGGCCGTCAGACTGGAATGTATCTCAGGGCGGAGACTCCTGGTCTAAGAGCTTGGAGTTCTCATATTGGCCCCAGCTGCTTGTGACTGGGGGTGAATGACCTCCTTGCTCTGGGCTATAGCTTCTCCATGAGTAAAACGCATTTGGTCAATAGTGTCCTGCTTTCTTCCCTAGGCTATTCGGAGGCTCAAGGTGACCTGGGTGACAAGTGTTAGATGCATATCGGTAAGGGGTGGTGATGATGATGTTTCCATAGTTGTACAAAAAACCAAAACACTAACATCTTTTGCCAGATAGAATGAAAATGATTGAAAAATTAAACTAGTATTTTTGACAAGCCATACTCCATTGAAAAGAAATTTTAAGAGAAAAGCCTTGAACAACAAAGCCTCCCAGACAAGTCCCAGCTTGGCAGTATGCCAACTCTGAGATCCTAAGACCAGCCTTGGAAGCCGTTAGCAATACTATGTCTGTGCTTATAGTCACAATTGCCCTGCACTGGAGAGTCATTTTTTCCTAAATAATCAAATTGGTGTTTTTATACCACTACCAGATAAAACTGGTATGTGTCTCTTTTCTTTCCTTTCCCCTCACCCTCCATCATCACCATTGCTGAACTGTAGAGACTGAGGTGTCTCACTATAGCCAGAAGAATGACAAAAAGGCAAGGCAAATGGTCCAAAGTTGCACCCAGGGCCAGAGAAAGCCACTAAGGACATAAGGGCCACCATGGATTGAGTTTGACATGTATTAAATTCAACTGAACAAAATTTATGCAGGTCACAACGAAAATGCTGAAGTATCTGATGAGGGCTCTTCCCAAGGCTCACCATCTAGTTGAAAACACAAGATAAACTATTGTTCAGTGGCTAAGTCATGTCTCACTCTGCGACTCCATGGACTGCAGCACGCTAGGCTTCCCTGTCCTTCACTGTCTCCTGGAGGTTACTCAAAGTCATATCCATTGAGTCGGTGATGCCATCTAACCATCTCATCCTCTGTTGCTCCCTTCTCCTCCTGCCCTCAATCTTTCCAAGCATCAGGGTCTTTTTCAATGAGTCAGTTCTTCACATCAGGCAGTCAAAGTATTGGGGATTCAGCTTCAGCATTAGTCCTTACAATGAATAAATGAATAAGATAAACTATGATAACACTATATTTACATTATACTTGCAAAGAATCCTAGGGAAACTGCAGGTGATTCCTACTACACGGAGGTGATTTGGAGGGCTCTTGGAAAAACAACCAAAAGACAGTAACATTGGAGCTGAACTTTAAACATGGACTTCACTGGTGGCTCAGATGGTAAAGAATCTACCTGCAATGCAGGAGACTTGGGTTCAATCCCTGGGTGGGGAAGATCTCCTGGAAAGGGGAATAGCAACCCACTGCAGTATTCTTGCCCAGAGAATTCCATGGACAGAGAAACCAGGGGGGTTACAGTCCCTGCGGCTGCAAAGAGTCAGACATGACTGAGTGACTAACACTTTCACTTTCACACTTAAACATGGAGGCCACATGTATCACTGAAGTAAGGGACAGTTGAGGGGATCCCAGGCTGAGTAAAGAGTATGAGTCAAGGCCTGGAGGCCTGGATGTGCATGAAATGCTTCCGTGAAAGCAAGTGAAATACGTAGATTTGTACAGGGGTGAGAGTGAATGGTATATAAGTTAGGAATGATTATGTTATGCTGCAGTGACAAACATTCCCCAGATCTCAGTTGTTTATAAGATCAAGAATTGGAGAGGCTACATGTCCATCCCTATCTGCTGTAGTTCTCCATGTCATCCTCACTCCAGGACCTTCACAGGAAGCAGAGAAACTGCCTAGAACTGCCTGTCCACTCTAGTAGGAGTAGTCACTTGAGGCTATGTAATTTTCAGTGGACTCAAGGGGCTAGTGGCTACCGTACTGGACAGCATAGATATTACAGAACATTTCCATCATTGCAGAAACTTCTCCTGGATGCCTGGTCTAGAAAAGGGGTTTACAAACTACAGTCCATGAGCCAAACCCAACCTGTTGCTTGTTTTTATAAATAAAGTTTTATTGCAACACAGTCACGCTCATTCACTTGTGGATTACCTATGATTGCCTTCACATGGCAATGGCAGAGCTGAGAAGCACCACAGAGATCGTAGAGCCCGCAAAGCTGAAGGCATTTATAGAAAAAGTTTGTTGACACCTGGTTTAGATCACGCTCCCAGTTGTCATAGCAGAAGGAAAAAGCACTCCAGCCCATATGTACCTCTATTCACAATTTATCCGGAAAAACTAGTCGTTTGCCTCCAGCCAACCACAAGGGAACCGGGAAGTGCAATATTTACCATTTGCCCAGAAGTGAGGAAAAACTAGAAACACTTGGCACATTGTGACAGCCACAGGGGGACAGGGCTGCACATAAGGCAGAAAACAAACTCAGAGTAAAGGGCCCCAAGGTTTGAATGTTACGCTGCGGGCGACGGAGCACTGGCAGGGGAAAGGTCTGGCTCCATGAAGCGAATCAGTGCTGGGGACAGCTGGAAATTGATGGGAGTGATCAATATTGGCACAGAGGACAGCAGGACAGAAACGAGAGGAAGAGCTCAATAGAGACGCGATGACGCCAGCTTTAGACACTCTCACAGGTGACTGGGTCGTAGCCCATTCCCAAGGCAGCAGAATAATGAGAGCAAACATTTATATAATCACTTCCTGTGTGCCAGGCACTATTTTGACCATTTAGTATATTTTGCCACCTTTAAGGGCTTCCCTGGTGGCTCAGACAGTAAAGAATCATCCGCCTGCAATGCAGGAGACCCAGGTTGCATCCTTGGGTTGGGTAGATCCCCTAGAAGAGGAAATGGCAACCCACTCCAGTATCCTTGCCTGAAGAATCCCATGGACAGAGGACCCTGGTGGGCTACAGTCCATGGAGTCGCAAGATTTGGACGCGACTGAGCGACTAACACACTCACCACCTTTAAACCTCTCAACAAGCCTGTGAGGTGGGTAGCGTTCTAGCCCCACTTTCCATACAAGGGAACTGAGGTCCAGAGGCGTAAGTGACCTGGCCAAGGTCACACAGCAAAGGAGCAGCATCTGGCTGCTCAGGGGTCCAGTGCTCAGAACAAAGTCCACCTGCAGCCGTCACAGAACGCTGATCACTAGCCCAGGCATCCTTCGGGTCCCCTGTTCCAGCTCTGTTGACTCTGTAGAAAACTGCCCAAATTTACGGATTATGTGGACTGTTACTTTTTACTCTCCAAAACACATTAAGTGATTTTGTCTGGAAATGTTTTACAAGCCCCAATTATGCCTCCTACATCCCCTCCCCAGCACAGCCCAGGTCCCCAGCCAGGACTGTAAAAGAGCCTTTTCTTCTTTCTAAAGCCTCTTAACTCTCTGCCCCCAGAGAGGGCTGGTTCTCCCCGAGTCTGGGAAAAGCCAAGCTCCCGTTCTGGCCCACGGGGAGGTTTTAGACGGACCGTCATGTCTCAGCTCTGCTCTCCCTCTTTTCACAAGACTCTTTAATTAGGTTCAGAAACATGTTTATGATCCTGAGAACCAGCCCGTGTTATATTAGGCAAGTTCAAAGCTCCATTTCCCCCAACAACTCTCAGAACATTTCAGTAAACTCAGAGGCCTGGCTCTGAGCCAGGCCTGAGCAACATCAGACTGCGGGCGAACAGCGCCTCCAGCACCTCTGCTCTGGGCGGCTTCGGAAAGATTCATGCTTAGATAGAGTTTTTCACCCCGGCCACTCTCTACTGGCCCAGTGACCTCGGATATATCACTTAACATCTCTGAGCCTTGGCAGTCCATCTGCGGCACTATGGACTGTAGCCTGCCAGGCTCCTCTGTCTGTGAGATTTCCCAGTCCAGAATACTCGAGTGGGTAGCCATTTCCTTCTCCAGGGGATCTTCCCGACCCAGGGATCAAACTCGGGTCTTCTGCATTGCAGGCAGATTCTTTACTATCTGAGCCACCAGGGAAGCCCCTAATTTGGGGAAGGTAAGTTTATTTAGAAGTTAGAAAGGTAGTCATCATGGCTATGGAGAGTATGAGAATTAAATGATGGATAAGATTAGTCAATTTCCCTCTACACTCCTGTGCAGGTTCCTGACCTCTCCCCCATCCCCCGCACCCTGGGGACCTGATGGGGCCAGCCTCTCAGGGAGGTGGGCTATCAGTGTGAGTAGAGGCTCATACCCCGCCCCCAGGAGGCTGCACTTATATTCTTTCTTTAGAAAGAAGCTCTTCCCTCCCCCATGAGGAATTTGCTTCAAATACAGGGACCTGGCATGAAAACCTCCAGGGTGCCAGACAGTGGTTTTTGCAGTCACAGAGTAATAACCTACATGCAGCAAAACCCCTGTCACAAAGTCACCATGGACAACATACCGACTTCACAGACAGGTGCCCATGCTATGTCGCTTCAGTTGTGTCCGACTCTGTGCGACCCTATGGATCGTAGCTTGCCAGGCTCTTCTGTCCATGGGATTCTCCAGGCAAGAATTCTGGAGTGGGTTGCCATGCCCTCCCTCCAGGGGATCATCCCAACCCAGGACTGAACCCGCATCTCTTACATCTCCTGCATTGGCAGGCGGGTTCTTTACCACTAGCACCACCTAGGAAGCCCCCACAGACATGGTCTCAGCTAATTGTCACTGCTCAGAGAAATGGGTGCGCGTCTGATGCCTTTTACACCTCATGAGACGCAGATTCAGTGAAGACAGCGAACTGGCCTAAGAGATCACAGTGGGTCAGAGGCAGAACGAAGATAAAGGCCCAGATCAGAGCCAGTCTAACTCCAAGCCACCTCTGGTTGTGGGACTGCACCTCCTCTTCTCTGAGGTGGGAAAGTTAAGCAGAACCACGCAGAACCACTGGCAGGCACCTCCCAAGCAGGCCTAAGGTGACATGCTTCTTGGGCTTTTATCAGCAGCCTCCCTTCCCTGGTCCTGAGGTCTGGAGCATCCTTTAGGAACCGGAGGGCTCACAGAGACCCAGTCTCTTAGACTCCATCTGACCCCTCCATCTGTCCCTTCACCCCGCGAGCTCTCCCTCCGGTCTCCCATGAGCATGGGCCCCCTAGTTCCTTGGCCTGGAGTGTTTGGAGCCCCTCCACCTACCCAGCACAGCCAATCTCCCCTGCCCTCCTTTCCCAGCCCCGTGGTGGCTAAAGGTGGCCATAGAGTGCCATGGACAGAGCACCGAACCGAGAGTCCAGAGGCCTGGTTCTTCACTCCATCACTGCCGCTTTACTGTGTGACCTGGGGCGAAAATCGCCTCCCTTCTCTGGGCTTCACGCGCCACATATTTCAAAGTAGATTCAGCTGAGACATCTCTGAAGAGTCATTAAGCTCACTTGGTAAAGAATCTGCCTGCAATGCCGGAGGCCCGGGTTTGATTCCTGGGTCAGGAAGATCCCCCTGGAGAAGGAAATGGAAACCCCAAGAGTCAGACTCGGCTTAGCGACTAAACAAACCACCACCACCACCACCCCTGCAAACGACACAACAAGGCTTCTTCACCTCCCCCCAGTCTCCATCACCACTGGACCTCGGCCCTAACACCCATCTGTTCTAGAGAATTTAGTGGAAGAAGCTTAGGACCAGCTTTAGGGGTTTTACCGCACTATAGCCAAAAGTCCCTCGGGAGATATGGAGCTTTAAACTAACAGAGTCCACCTGAATTTGGAAGTCATTTCTCCCAGTTTCCCATTGTATGACCCCAGTGCGGTGAACCCGGTGCTGGATGGCGTGGACTGAACTACCAAAAGCTCCAGCACAGGTGGGCCCGCGCCGCGGGGGCGGGGCTAGCATGTGGCCCCGCCCTTTCTTCTGCGATGGGGCCACCAGCAAGTCACCCGGGGCGTCTGGGGCTTGGCCATCTGCTCGGGAAAGTGGGCTTGAGAATTTCCTGGAGTTTTTCCCTTGAACGTGCTGTGTCTGTAAGACATATACATTAAGTGGTGTGTGTTTTTCACTTGAGTCTCTTTCCTTTTTTTTTTTAAATAACAGTTTTATTGAGATGTGATGTACATACCATACCATCTACCCACTTAAAGTACACGATTCAGTGGTTTTCAGTATAGTCGCAGTGCTCTGTGAGCATCCTTGCAATCAATTTTTGAACATTTTCATCACCCCCCAAAGAACCCCACATCTGTTAGCAGTCACTCCCCATCTCGCTCCAAACCCCCTCACCTAGGCTACCACTAGCCTGCTTCCTATCTCTGTGGATTGGCCTCTCTGGACCATTCTGTTTCCTATCAATGAAGTCCGGCCCTATGTGTTCTTTGCCGTCTGGCCTCTTTCATTGAGAATCGTGTGTGTAAGCTTCCTCCAGGCTGTGTCACGTCTCTCACCTCCTCTGCCCCCACCAGTTCCCTGGCTCACCCAGTAGGGCTGCAGCCTTGGCCACGGGCTCACCTCTTTGTCAGGGCTTCCCAAACACCAGGCTCCCCTCCCTCTGGAATGTTCCCTCCACTGTCTGTGCAGGCAATCAGCGCTAGGCCCCCTCAGCCCCCTGCCTCCTGCCCCAGGAAATACATTTCTCAGTTCTTTCCACAATTTGAAAGGTTTTAAGACAAACTGACTTGCTGTTGACAGCACTAATTCCTTTCTTCCTCTCCATTGCTCCTGTCTCTTCTCTCTCTCTTTTTTTTCCCTAAAGGAATTTTTTTTGATGTTGTGTGTATGGGTTTTCTCCCAGCCTCCAGCTGTCACTTTGGTATGGGGATTGATGTCAAGTAGCTCTTATTGGCTCCTGCTCTATTCCAATTGCTTCATATACAGTATCTCGTGTTCTCTCTGTGGGGCAGGCATCGTCATCCCCGTCTTATACATGCAGACGCTGAGGCTCAGGGAGACGGCGGGATTGCCCGAGGTCACCACCAGCAGATAGCAGAGTCAGAATCGGGCCTTTGTCTGTTTTGCTCTTCTGCCTCCCCAGGGACCAGTGCTGGGGACCAGTTGGTGGTGGTTTTGACAATCTTTCCCTTAGATGGGATCGAACCCACTGCAGAATCCTGGAACATCACCACAGGGCACGTTCGTGCACATTGCTCAGAGAAGGTCATCCAAAGTCCTCCTTCCACGAAAGAGCCCACAAAAGCAGCTTTATTGGTGTCAGTTCAGAGGGGGGTGTTTAAAGATCTGTTTCCTAGCACTCTGTTATAATCATCAATGAAATAAACCATTGATCCACTCTTCACTTATCTCTCTGCACTTTCTTCCTAGTTACGAAGGCTGTAATGGCTCTTCATTGCCTACAGAAGCATTTCCAACTTCCTCCGTGTGGCACAAAAGGCCCTTCATGGTCAGGGGAACTGCCTTCTGTGACACAGGGTCCCTAAGATGCCCTCCTGCATTCTCATTTTCCACTTCTCAAAAACTTTCAAAAGAATAACATTAAGCGAAAACATTTATCAACTAAGATTACCTATGTGGGATGCATTGGACTATAAGATGGGGTCTTGGAGGAGCCAGGCCAGGTGACTCCTTACCTGGGAGCCAAGGTCGTATCCTGGAGCAGCAGCCACAGAGGGATTCCACGTTGATCAGTGTGTGGTCAGATCCATGTGCTAGATCTGAAAGTATGAAGTTGTAGCAAAACAGGCAACAAGGTCAATAAAGGCCGTGTAGTCAAAGCTGTTGCTTTTCCAGTAGTCACGTACCAATATGAGAGTTGGACCATAAAGACTGAGCGCCGAAGAACTGATGCTTTCCAACTGTGGTGGTGGAGATGACTCTTGAGAGTCCCTTGGACAGCAGGAGATCAAAGCAGCCCATCCTAAAGGAAGTCAATCCTGAATATTCATTGGAAGGACTGATGCTGAAGCTGAAGCTCCAATACTTTGGCCACCTGATGCAAAGAGCTGACTCATTGGAAAAGACCGTGATGCTGGGAAAGATTGAAGGCAAAATGAGAAGAGGGTGGAAGAGGATAATATGGTTAGATAGCATCACAGACTCAATGGACAGGAATTTGAGCAAACTCCAGGAGATAGTGGAGGACAGAGGAGCCCAGCATGCTGCACTCCATGGAATCACAAAAAGTCAGACACAACTTAGTGACTGAATAACAGCAATGATAAAGTTGACAAGATGCAGAGGAGGTTCACTAGTCAGGCCCTGCTGTAGGTAGGGCTCCATGTTACCTAACATGGTAGGTAACATGTAGGCTCCATGTTACCTGTGAAACAGCTGGTGACATCTTCAAGGAGGATGGAGAATGTAGGTGTGGGTCAGTGACAGGCAGCCCTAGTGACCATGGCTCCAATTCCAGGGAACCCAGATATGGGGGTGTGGGAACCCCAAAACCAGGTCTCCGGCAGGAGGGGCAACATCTCAGTGGCTCCTCTCCAGGGCTGGGGCTCCCACCAAGCAGCCAGGTCAGTCAGCCAGCCCCGAGGAGACCAGGGAAAGCATGAAGTCATCTGTTTACACCATTTCTACTCCTACTTCTGTTTTTCTCCCTCTGTATACAACTCTCTGCAGATGATTCTTGACTGTCATCCCTCAGAAACTTCCGGTTTCAGATCCAGAGTCTCTGGCCAGGCCAGGGAGGAAGGACAGGGAGCCTCAGGGGACTCGGGACCGCAGAACCCACACTTGGGCTAAGATCTTCCTTTCCAGGCGGGGGCCTGGAAATTCCCCGTCCCCCGGAAAAGTCTTCTGCCGGACTTCCAGGCCAGACTTCCGGCCGCCCTGGGTGCCCCTAGCTTTATACACACCCCACCCCACCCCACCCCCGCCTCTAAGCTCACCTCCTGGTTCAGTCCAGGCAGCCCCTTCCTTGAAGAACAGTGGAGAAAAACACAGGCCAGAGTCAGACCAGAGGGTTCAAGTCTCAACCCTACCATTTAGTAGCTATGACTTAGGAAATTAATCTCCCTGAGCCTCAATTTTCTTCTATTTAAAAACAACTGACCTTTTAGAAGTAATAAATAACCCTGACATTCACCAAGCAGCCTCCACAAGTGGAGTGAGATCCGACACCTTGGCCCACCACCTCCGTAGAGTAGCGATCACCTTATTCAGTCGTTCAGTCGTGTCCGACTCTTTGCAATCCTATGGACTGCAGCACGCCAGGCTTCCCTGTTCTTCACTATCTCCTGGAGTTTTCTCAGATTCATGTCCATCAGGTCGGTGATACCATCCAACCATCTCATCCTCTGTCATCCCCTTCTCCTCCTGCCTTCAATCTTTCCCAGCATCAAGGTCTTTTCCGATGAGTCGGCTCTTCGCATCAGGTGGTCAAAGTATTGAAGCTTCAGCATCAGCCTTTCCCAGTGAGTATTCAGCGATCACCTGGGTTAGTTTAAAGACTAAAAACAATGCATGCGCAGGTCAACTCAGGACAAGCAGGGCATGGTTGTCTTCCTATCCTGGCCTCCATTCTTCCACATTTGCCTGCCTTGGGTTGTCACTCCCGGTTGCTCCCAGAACACCAGCTGATTCAATCCCCTCAGTGCCCTGGGGCTTTTCCAGGACAGAGACAGGCTGTAAGTCAGCAACATAGCTCCTTCCCTCACCCCCACTTGTATTTCTTTCTCTTTCCTTCTCTCTGTCTCTCTCTCTCTCTCTCTCTCTCTCTATATATATATATATTCCGCCCCCCCCATAGAAAATAGTGTCTTTAACAGACTTTGCAGGTTTCAGAGCTAGCATTTAGTGAAAAGGTTTGTATCATTCGATTCTCCTACTAGTGTTGTGGGAAGTTTGGGACATCAAGTGTTTGTTGAGTGAATAAATGAGTGAATATAGGTGCCTTCAAAGTCCCTAGAAGAGGATCAGATGGGCTGGCCTGGCACGAGGAGCAGGACACCTGCCAGCTGGGGCCTGTTGGTGGTCTCCCGCGTTGAGTGAAAAGAGCCAGCGAGCCTGTCCTCTGCTCTCCCTCTCTCCCTACCCTACTCCCCACCTCCCCTCCCCACCCCATCTCTGTCTCCCCCACCTCCACACTGGAGCCCCCAGCCATTTCCTACGGGGCCTGAGATCAGTTGACCCCAGGAACAACACAGATGACAGCCCACTCCTCACTTCACAGATAGGTCTCCACCCAGGTCCCCAGCCATACTCAGAAGGTGCTCACGGCTGCTATTACATTTTTAAACGATGCCTTGTCCCCACACGTTAGTTCTAATGATGCTGCTTTGACTAGGTGAAGAATTCTTTTCTTTCTTCCCAGACTGGAATTCGCAACATGTGTTCTCTACCCGCCCCCATCAGACTCGAGGGAAATGAATTCTGGGCATGCCTGCTTCTTCCAGCAAACCTCGCCTGATCCAAGGACGACAGTCATTAACTTATTTTTCTAAGTAATCCTCTGCTGAAAGCTGTGAGCCGCCTGGGGTGGACAAGAGCAGGGTTTGCAAGGAAAGTACTGGACGGGCAGCTCATGCCAGGACAGACAGCTTCCCGGGAGGAAGGGGGCGGGGCACACAGAGACGTGGGCTCGCTCCCAGAATAGGACACAAATAGCCATTTCAAATCAGGCTGCCTTCGCATCCTGGGCTTTTGTCGCTGTCTGGGGAGTATTCCATCAGCCTGCTAATCACTCACATTCAGATCTTTGTTGTCAGCAGAGGCTTCTGCACTTATCAAATCAGATTAATGGTGGAAGCAGCCTCTAACCTATGTTCTAAAACACAACACCCTGCAGAAAATCCTGAAACCTGGTCCAACACCGAGAGTTATTTGATCAAATCCTTTGAGGTCTTCCTCCCCTGGCTCTTCCCTGCCTGTTCTTACTCCAACCACATCCTCCCGCGGATCAGCCCCTAATCCGGTTAGGCTCCTGATAAGCCAAAATACACTTGTACCAAGGGTTTCCCAGGTGATGGAGTTGGTAAAGAACCCGCCTGCCAACGCAGGAGACGGAAGAGACAAGGGTTCGATCCCTGGGTCAGGAAGAGCCCCTGGAGGAGGAAATGGCAACCCACTCCAGTATTCTTGTCTGGAAATGACAGTTTTCTTGAATGGAAATCTCCATGGACAGAGGAGCCTGGCAGGCTACAGTCCATAGGGTTGCAAAGACTCAGACATGACTGAGCACTCACACACACACACACACACAGGCACACACACACACACACACACACACACACACACACACACACACACCTTGCACCAGGTGTTTCTAATCCTCAAGCAGCCTTCCCCAGTTTTCTGACAACAAGTCCTCACCACCTCTCACACATCCTGGCCAGAATTTGCCACTCCTGAACACCTACCTCTGCACCCCCATCTTTGAAGGCTGAAATTATTTATGTTATAGCGGACTCTCCTCTCCTGCAGCCCTTCCTCCCCATGAGACCAGCTCCCTCATCTCTGTTCCCCTAGAGCCTGCACATGGTAGGTCTGGAGCACCTGCTTGTTTGGTCAACAGGAGATGGTGATTAAGTATGTGTCTCCTTGAGCTGGGCACTGGGATAAGACGATGTCACTGACAACAAGCAGAATAAAGGGTGAGTTTCAGGTTTCCCAGGCCTCAAGGAGTATGTGGAGATGTTGAACTTATCAAAATTAAATAAGCATTACCCATAGTGAAAAAGCTGGCTTACAACTCAACATTTACAAAACTAAGATCATGGCATCTGGTCCCATCATTTCACAGCAAATAGATGGGGGAAAGTGGAAAACAGTGACAGATTTTATTTTCTTGGGCTCCAAAATCACTGGGGATGGGGCCTGCAGCCATGAAAGTAAAAGATGCTTGCTCCTTGAAAGGAAAGCTATGACAACTTAGAGTATTAAAAAGCAGAGACATCACTTTGCCAACAAAGGTCCTTCTAGTCAAAGTTGTGGTTTTTCCAGTGGTCATGTACGGATGTGAGAGTTGGACCATCAAGAAGGCTGAGCACTGAAGAATTTTGAATGCTTTTGAAATCATGGTGCTGGAGAAGAGTCTTAGTCCCTTGGACAGCAAGGAGATCAAATCAGTCCATCCTAAAGGAAATCAGTCCTGAATATTCATTGGAAGGACTGATGCTGAAGCTGAAACCCCAGTACTTTGACCTGATGCAAAGAACTGACTCAGTGGAAAAGATCCTGATGCTGGGAGAGATTGAGAGCAGAAGGAGAAGGGAGTGACAGAGGATGAGATGGTTGGATGGCATCACCAACTCAGTGGACATGGGTTTGAGCAAACTCTGTGAGATAGTGAAGGACAGGCAAGCCTGGAGTGCTGCCGTCCATGGAGTCACAGAGTCAAATATGACTTAGCGGCTGAACATCAACAACATAGCCAAAATACCATACAATAAAAAACACAAAGGGATATGGGTCAGGGCTCCAGTCCTGGGTACGGTTTCCAGGAAAGGACTTAGGCATGCATGCAAAGGAGTTCCAATTCACATGGAGTGCGTGCTCCTGGCCAAATGAGCACCCAGATACATGGGAGGAGGCCATCCCTGTGGACCAGGTAGTCAGGGAAGGCTTCCTGGAGGTTGTGGGGCTTGAGCTAGATTTTGAGCAATGGACTTAGAATTAGAAGCACTGCAGGCATAGGGCACAGAATGAGCAGAGCAAACAGTAGGAAAGGGAGTTCAGAAAACTGCCCTCTGAAAAGAAAAATACAGAAAGATTTTACCTAGTAGAGGGTTCTGTGAACTGAGAAGGTGTTGTAAGACTTCACAGAGGTTATATTTTCTTTCTTTTTTAAAAAATTTCAAATGAAGTATGCAGAGCCTCAGGTCCTGATCACAGGTCTCTCCCACCAATCCTCCGCCTGATGGGCTGATGGGGCACCTGTGAAATGCAAGTGGTAAAGCAAATAGTTTTTTAACACTCTTACTTCAATTTAGTTTGAGCTATTTCTACTTCATATTCTTCAGTGTGTGTGTTCGATGCTCAGTTGTGTCTGACTCTTTGCTACCCCAAGGACTACATAGTCCTCTAGGCTCCTCTGTCCATGGGATTTTCCTGGCAAGAATACTGGAGTGGGTTGCCATTTCCTCCTCCAGGATATCTTCCCAACCCAGGGGTCAAACCTGTGTCTCCTGTGTCTCCTGCTTTGGCAGGCAGATTCTCTATCACTAAGTCACCTGGGAAGCCCATAGTCTTCAGTACCCCTTGCTAAAGTGTAGGGCAGTGAAGGGGGGAATGGAAACAACACAAGCCTGGCAGATACAAGTTCAAAACCTGACTCTGCTTTCTTCCAGCCATGAGGCCCTGAGCATCACCATCATCACGGTCATTCTCACCATCATCATTAGGAACATCTACTGACTACTAACTCTGTACCAAACACTGTTCTAAGCCTCTCCAACAATCCTGCAACTGACTATCCCCATTTTACAGATGAGGAAACTGATGCTCAGAGAACAAATAACTTTCCCAAAGTCACCTGTAGTTAACAGTGGCAGAGCTGGGATTTGAACCACGGTCCTCACACTGAAACTTCAGTCACCTCAACTGTAAAATGAGGACAACAGTGGCTAAACACTAGTTGTCGTTATGACGTGACAGGAAGTTATCATCATTCCCTGCATTCCCTGCGTGTTCTTGAGAGTGAAAACAAAAGCCCCTTTAATGTTTTCAGAAGCATCGCCTTCTCCTGCTTCTAAAGGGATGTAGGTCAAGTCTCAGCTGAGCAGATTTTCTGGAGGGAGAAGTCATCCTTTGCACTCATCTTTAACATTTTTCTTTGTTTCTAAGGAGCCGTCGTTCGCATTTACCGACTCCCTGCCACCCACAAATTCTTTTCATCTCCCAACCCTCAATTGTCCTGACTTGCAACCTTTGATAGGCAAACGTGCAAACAGCTGCTTTCTCAGAGAATTCCAGTCCAGAAACCTCAGCGTGCCTTTTCTGATTTCTCCTTTTCCAATGTTAGAAAAGCCTCCTGGAGGAGACAGTGACTGTTTCAGAATAATGAGGCCTGGAGTTTTGCCGTGAGTTTGCCTCACAGAGGAGGTAGTAAGTTCATATTAAGACCACCAAGCCTTTCTCTAGTCTAGATCTTACCTGCCAAGTCCCCCTCCAAAAATATGATAGAGCGGAGTGCGGCAGGCATGGAATCTTTTGCAAGCAAAGACACGTTCCCTCCATGCATGGAATTCGCTGCCTCCAATAGTAACAAGCATGCAGATTGGTAGCATTTTTTCCCCTATTGCCTCCTATGCACCGAGCACTGTTTGAGGTCCTTCCCAGACATTTTAACAGCATGATTATAATCTCTCCATGGATGAAGCGCTCTTCGGAAGCCCGCCCCATCCCCATTTCACAGATGAGGAGATTGGCATCTCCCTTCCCTCAGTGACCCTATAAATAAACAACGCTCAGTGCCTGGTACAGGAAATGCTCTGTGTGTCAGGGAACATCATTCACCAAGGCAAGCGCTGAGGTTACGGGCACCTTGGAGTGGGATATATTATCACCAGCTCAAGCGTGACGACGCTCAGCCACCCCAGGCCACGAAGAGTAAGCACGGGGATGAACAAGTAGTTTTCCCACGCCTCCCTTGCCTGCTCCCAAGAGCTGAGGCTGCTCAGAGGGAAAATTTGACCTCCTCCTCTGCTCCCTAGGGAGAGGTCATGGTATGTCTGCACCTACAAAGCACAAGGAGAATGGGCAGAGGGAGGGCAAGCCTGGAGGCCCAGCAGTGGAGCACGGACTGCAGAGGTTGGTGGGCATGTGGTTTACTGTGGTGGGCTTCCCAGGTGACCCAAGTGGTAAAGAATCCATTTGCCAATGCAGATTAGACATAACAGATGCGGGTTCGGTCCCTGGGTCAGGAAGATCCCCTGCAAGAGGGCACGGCAACCCACTCCAGTATTCTTGCCTGGAGAAGCCCCACGGCACAGAGTTGGACATGACTAAAGTGACTTAACACTCATGCACCGTTTATTGTGGTACTCTCAACCTAGATTCATGCCTGACACACAGCAGCACCCAATAGGTACTTACAGGATGAATGAATGAATGAGTTAAGTAACTTGCTCGTGAGCAGTCAGCGAGCAGAGTTGGCATTTGAACCTCGAGTTACCTCTTGAGGTTTATCAAAGCAGCAGCTTCCCAGAGAGATACAGATGATGCTTAGATGCCTGAAGGCCCTTCACCTGCAAAGGAGAGACGAGCAGATTGGCCTCATAGGAAGCCCAAGGTCTTGTGACCAGAGACCCAGGCCCTGGTTCTGCCACAGCCACCCCTAGCTGTGTGCCACTGGGGAAGTCTCTTCCCCCATCTGGTCTTCACTTTACCTGTAAGTGGGATTCTTAATGCTCGCCTGCCCCCACAGAGAGTCAAAAAATATAAGGTACATAAAGTGCTTTATTAATTGCAAGGGTGATTTAAATATCCATCGAGCGAAGCCCCCATGGGGCTCAGTGTCCCCCATGCTTCACAACTCTAGAGTGATTCCATCACATGGATATAATCTATGTGAATCTCTGCACCCCGCTGGGAATTGGTCAGTGCCCAACCTGTGCAACTGAACCCAGAAGTTCTAGCTTAGGGTCTATTTTTGGTGGGAACATGAACTCAGTACTGTGACCAGCAAGAAGATAGAAAAGCTGCCCCCTGCCCCCAGGAGCTCTCAGAGAGGAGATGCAGATTTCCAGAGATTAGGCCTGGAGAAGTCTCCCTGGACTTAACCTTGCAAGCTGCTTGCAGAATGGTCCACCAGATCAAAGGATGGGAGGGAGATTCTGCCCCAGGAGACAAATTCCAGGATCTACATAACTTCTCCAAAGGCTCAGCAGTAAAGAATCTATCTCCAAGGCAGGAGATCCAGGTTTGATCCCTGGGTCCAGAAGAGCCCCTGCAAGAGGGCACAGCAACCCACTCCAGTATTCTTGCTGGAGAATCCGATGGCAGAGGAGCCTGGTAGGCTACAGTCCAGGGGGTTGCAAAGTCTGACATGACTGAAACGAATGAGCATGCCAACAACTTTTCTCCATCCTCCAAACCCAGAGCTTTGTCTGCTCTTCTTTTCACCAAGGATGGCTGGGTCCTTATCTCAGTGGGAGGGTGTGGGAGAGACTGGGAAGGAGAGAGTCTCACCCTGGCTGCTAATTCCTGCCCACCCCCCACTCGTTCATCCTCTGCCCACAGCCTCACGGTGTGGACAGGGGAGCTCAGAGCAAACAGACCCCGAGAGCATGAGACCTGAGGGGCCCACCCAGGGTTACGGGACTTGCAAGACCAATACTCAGTACCCATCCTGGCTGTCAGCGCTCCCAGTGATGTCTTTCTGCTGCCCCGTAACAGATTCCGGTGACCACTTGACTCCACTGGAACGCCCAGGGAGGAAATGCCACCCCCTGGAATGCCATCAAAATAGTTAAAAATCCTTTCATTGGCCCATGGGGTGAGATGGCTGGAATCTGGGGAAAACACTGCAGAAGGACTTGTTCAGCAACACCGCGATTCACCCTGGAGGTCCCGGCCCCCACATCGTGGCTCCCTGGGGGGGCCTTGGCCCCGACCCAGTATGTCACACCTTCGGCCTCAGTGCTCAGGGCTTTCCACACCTGTTCTGACACCCCTCACTGTGATCGCACCAGCCTGTTGCCACCTCCCGCGTGGCATAGTGCTCTAAGGTCCTGGAGGGAAGGAACCACACTTGTTCAGAACTGACCAGGCAGAGAGGTGAAGGCTCAGCTCTGCCCACCCTGGGTGGCACCCTGCCCATCTGGGCCCGAGTCAGGTGCAAACCTCATATCAACCCATACCCCCCACCTCTTGCCTGGGCCCCCCCGCCCCCCCGGCTGGCACAACATCAAGGTTCCATTCCAAGCAGCCTCGGAGCCCTCGCATGTGGCCCAGGGTCCCAGCCCCTCATTAGGTGGTGGCAGCTCTCACATAAGCCCTTTAATGTGGTGCGATGGCATTTTTCAGGCCTCTTTTCAGAAGGAAAAAAGTTAATAACGTGAAAGCTTTATTACCTCTCCCGTCCCCCCCTGTGAGACATGCCCTTCGGTCGTGCAACGTGGGGCTAGTTAAGGCCACAGCCCGGGATTTCCTCCTCTCTGGGAGTAAGTGTAATTACACACGCGGCCGGGCCAGGCTGTAAAGCGGCAGCACACCCGGCCTCCACCTCGGAGGCTGGAGGAGGCCGGCTAGGTGTCGGCCGCCCGGCCCCAGGTCTGCAAAGCAGAAACATATGGGGAATCCATTACCTGCTCTACAAAGGAGGCGGCCTTGCTAATAAACGTATTTACTGGGTTAAATAAATACGGCGAGGGTTGTTAAAAGCCTGGCCTGTGACTTAAAGTCACCAACATTTTTCACTTGTCAGAAAGGGGCTTTTGGAAGCTTTCAGGCGGCCTGCCTTCCTGCCCATGTTTATGCATCCACCATGCCCCCTCAGCTCCTCCTGATCAGGGGAAAAGAAAGGGTCTTTGTCTAGAGGCGTGGAGACCCTACGGGTGGGCAGGCGGATACACTCAGGCTATGTGTGCCGGGGGGGGGCCTCAGGAGTGGGGCTCCTGCCCCGAGCTGGTACCCGGCAGAGCCCTGCAGCAAGACATCTTCCCAGAGCCATGCATCATCTGAGAAGGCTCAAGCCAGATTTAAAAAACAGCAACGGGACAGAGAAAGACAGATATCATATGACATCACTTACATGTGGAATCTGAAAAAAATGAGACAAATGAACTTATTTACAGACCAGAAAGAGACTCACAGACATAGAAAACAAACGTATGGTTACCAAAGGGGAAAGTGGGGGGAGGGAGGGATAAACTAGGAGGTTGGAAATAACAGATGCAAACCACTATATACATATATAAAAGAGATAAGCAACAAGGTCCTACTGCATAGCACAAGGAGCTATATTCAATGTCTTGTAATTATCTAAAATGGAACAGAATCTGGGAAAGAATAGATATACATACATGTATAGCTGAATCACTTGGCTACACCCCTAGTAGCTCAGATGGTAAAGAATCTGCCTACAATGCAGGAGACCTCGGTTCAATCCCTGGGTTGGGTAGATCCCCGGAGAAGGGAATGGCTACCCACTCCAGTATTCTTGCATGGAGAATTCGATGGACAGAGAATCCTGGTGGGCTACGGTCCATGGCGTCACAAGAGCATCGGACATGACTGAGCAATTAACACATAAATCAACTGTACTTCAATTTTTTTACAGAACAGCATTTGTCAACATGACACGAGGTTATTATATAGGTTTGTTGCTATCTCCTTTTTAAAAAAAAATAATATGGTAAAAGTCACATGACATATAATTTACTTATTTTAGCCATTTTAAGGTGTACAATTCAGTGGCATTTAGTACATTCATAATGTACAACCATCACTACTACTGGTCCAGAACATTCTCATCACCCCGAAAGGAAGTCTTGTACCCATTAAGTAGCTACTCCCCACTTTCCTCTGGGGCTTCCCTCATAGCTCAGTTGGTAAAGAATCCGCCTGCAATGCAGGAGACCCCAATTTGATTCCTGGGTCAGGAAGATCTGCTGGAGAAGGTATAAGCTACCCACTCCAGTATAGTTGGTCTTCCCTTGTGGGTTTTCCTCTCCCTCTCCCAATTCTGACTTTCCACCTTTCCAGTATGGATTTGGCTATTCTGGGGCAATTCACATCAATGGAATCATGTAACATGTGACTTTTCATGCCTTGCGTTTCCACCTAGTGTAATACTGTCGAGGCTCACCCGTCGTAGAGCATGTATTTCATTCTGTTTCATGGCTGAGTAATATTCTATTATATGGCTAGGCCATATTTTGTGTATCCGTTCATCAGTTGGCAAACATATGGGTTGTTTCTATCTTTTGGCCTTCGTGAATAATGCTGCTGTAAACTCGTGCAAGTGTTTGTTGGAATACCTGTTTTCAGTTCTTTTGGTGAGAGACCCAGGAGTGGAGTTGGTGAGTCATATGGTAATTCTATGTTTAACTGACTGAGGAGCTGCCAAAACTGCTTGCACTGTCCTTGGTACCTGGTTAGAAGCGGACAACAAGGAGATAACTTTCCATTCTAAATTTCCAGGTCTGAGAAGACATTGATGACATTTACAAAGGTTACAAAGAAGGCTAATAGCTGATAAGATTGCACTCTGCCCCAGGCACCTAATTCCCACAGGCACCCCCTGCTCAACATAGAGACCCTTATCCTCATCGGACAGACCAGGAGGCCAGGGGATTTATGGTCACCCCAAATATATGCTTCAGGGATTTAACACCTGAATCTTCAGACTGTGGAATAATCTGTACTCTTGTCATCCCCCTCGACATGAGGATGTAGAAGAAATGGCACAGTCCCTAGGGCCCCAAGAAGGCCTGGTGGCTTTTATTAAATGACAACTTGTTAAATGACATCCTAAACAGTGTCACACAGCAGGGCAGCTGAGGGCCTGGTCAGCAGCTGTCTGCTTTGCCTCCCGGGAGCCCATAGGAGAGGATACACCAGGAGACTTCACCGGGCTCCAGGCAGGAAAACACATGGCTTCAGATGTCACGTACCCATGGACACGGGTGAGAGTGTGGATGACGTTGTACTGGCCTACTCACTCTTAGCCAAGAGAGCTTATTTTCCTCCAAAACAGATGTTATAATATTAAGGTCATATTTGTTGGTTCCAGAAAGATGGCAAGTGACACACATCAGCCCTCTTCAGAGCTACTTGTATATCTTTGACCACACGTCTAGACCCTGTCAGTGGGAAAAGGGTCCCAAGGAAGACTGGCATTAGAATCCAGCATTGGGTGGCAGTTCCCATTTCCTATCTGGCCATAGTATTTATTGTACCTTCTCCTCTAGATTTTATTGTCATACCGCCCAGTTACTTCTCTGGGCATATTTTGCTTTTATTTTTGTTTCTCTTTAATCCTTTAGCTTCTTGTATGTCAGCCACGTCCCTCCTGCCCTCATTCCCCTGTTGCTTGTATCTGCCTCTGGTGACCAGCCTTCACCTCTCTGACCACTAACCAGTCCCCACCATCTGGCAGATTCGACAGCAGCAAAAGAAGGCATCTGGATTTTGGTATCATAAGACCTAGACTTGAAGCCCAACAGCAGGACTAGCCATGTCAGCATAGCTGAACAAGCTAAAAGACATAGCCCCTCTGAACCTCTGTTTCCTCACCTGGAATGATAAGCAAATCATGCAGGGCTGTCATGATGATAATTTAATTAAATAGCATCATCCCTAAAAGCCCAATGCCTAGTGCAGCACTTGGCCTGGTGTAAGAAATCAACATCCCATTTACTCCTTTATTCGGAGAGGAGAGGGGGGATTGGGGGGAGAGCAGTGAAGAGAAGAAGGAAACACTTTAAACTGAAATTATGCCATGAAACTCAGAATGTGTTACTCATAGAGATCAACCATTATTTAGATATTCGAACTTCATTCCAACTTCATCCTACTGCATTCCAAATTGTGGATAATCAAAGGCATTGTTACACTTTAAGGGGTGTTGGCAAACTGATAAGCTCTAAAGGGACACAAAATTCGGGGCGCTGCCTCCTGCCCTTTAGGTCCCTGTAGGTGAGAAAGAAAGCCTTCAGCAAGTCCCCAGGCCATTGGAACTGGATACCACTTTCGGGCTCAGATTCACGTTAATTCTACTGCCCTGATTGGAGGGAAAATGAGTGAGTTTTCAAAGGAAAATGCCTTCCTCTGGGAACAGAGAAAGGCCTTTTGAGATAACGAGCAGGAGTTCGCCATCAACTTGATGCATGTCAGAGTCTCCAAAGATGAGCTGTGTGCAGCAAATGCCCGTCTTTCAAGTCCTGTTTATGGTTGGTTAAGTAAGCAATGGAGTGATCTGTCACCTCCGCTCTCCAGCCCGAAAGCCGAGAGAGCAACAAGCCAATCTGATGTGAAATGATTTGGACAGTAAGTAAATAAATCCCACCTTGATAAGCTGGCCCCTGCCGCAGCTCTCCCACGGGCCCTAAACATTTTGATTTAGGACCGATGAGGGCTTCCCAGGGGGAGGCCAAATACTCTTCTCCCCTGGAGGTCCCTGAAAAGAGAACCTCACCTCATCTGTTGGTGATAGTTTAGGTGGAAAAAGGTAAGTAGGGAAAGGGGTGAACCAGGTGGCCTTTCTAGGTCTTCTCCACTAAGGAGTCTTAGTGACAATATCCAATTCCCATCAAAGGCAACTAACTCAGCTTGGGAGTATGGGTCCAGCATAGGACTCGCGCCAAATTTCTGCTCGATTGATTCATGGAGGATTCAAGGCTGCTTTGCCCACGCAATTTTCAAAAATTTTCAAAATGTCTGAATGGCAGATTACTGAAGTAGGGCATATAAACACCAAATCACCACTTTATTGAGTAAGGAGTCTCTCTTCCCGTTTGGGGAATCTCCTGTGCTCTCGGTGGAAACTTTTTTCTTTCCTCAATGAGAGGTGGAAATGTTTTATTTATGTACAGCCTTTCCTAGGTTTACACCTATTTCCTAATCACTAACCATTCTAAAACCCTGCCCCAAACCAAGAAGCCATTTCCTTTAAAATGTCCCCAAACTAACAGCTTGCTTTTTTTCTTTTAGTGTTTTGAACTATTCCATGTTATATCTCATTCAAAGCCTGCCATAGTGGTTATGACTGCATGCAATACCCTAGACAGATTGCCTGGGTTTGAAGCCTGGCTCCATGTTTATCAATGCTGTGACCCTGGGTGGGTTCTTTCACTGCTCTGTGCCACGTTTTCCTCATCTGGACCATGGGAATAAGGACAACTAACGTTCAGGGTTGTCCTGAAGCTTAAATGAGTTCACCTACGTGAAGCACTTACAATAGTCACTTTGCTGTCTTTCTTGCAACTCACAGCAGATCAAAGGTGATAAAGCTGATTCAGCCACTCCCATTTGGCAGACGAAAGAGGCAAGTGATTTTCCAGGTCACGTGGTGAGGGGTCAGCCAGGCTCAGGCTAGAGTCCAGATGTCCCTGGCATCCCAGCGAGCATTCTTCCCAGGCACCAAATTCATGCTCAGCTACTACCTAAATATTACTCCATGTTGAGTGAGCTAATTGTGGTCCAAGGTTATGTGTACCTGAAAATTCCACGAGAGCTTTGCCTGAAAAATGAGAATTTCAGCTGTTGCGCAGGTCCACAAAGATGAGACTCATCCAGCAAAGCTTTGGGGAGCATAGTCATGTCATACTCCCTTCTCTTCCTTTTCTGTTTGGATTTTGAATACAGTGGTACTTTTTGATATCTTTCTTTCTTTTTCTTACTACTAAGAAATTCACTTACTTTTCTTTTTAGCAATATTTCTATCTCTTTAGATTATAATGGAATATAACATTGTGTAGTGTGTGTGTGCTCAGTTGTATCTGACTGTTTGTGACCCCATGGACTGTAACCCACCAGGCTCTTCTGTCCATGGAATTCTCCAGGCAACAGTCCTGGAGACGGCTGCCATTTCCTACTCCAGGGGATCTTCCTGACCCAGGGATCGAACCTGAATCCCTTGCATCTCCTGCATTGGCAGGTGTGTTACTTACCGCTGAGCCACTTGGGAGCATTTATATTTCTTTAGATTATAATGGTAATACATTGTATAGTGTTGCAAATGTGGGAAACTGGTAAAAACCAAAAGAAGAAAAAAATTTAACTGTGCTCAAACCTATTACTCAGAGAAAACCAGTCCTTTAGTATATCCCTTTGTTATCTTTGTTCTATGTACGTGATAAGTATATATAAGTTTTTTTTTCTTTTACATAATTTGGATCTTGGTGGTATGTGGCAGTGAGGGGGTGGTTTATGTAACATATTGCAAGCTTTTTGTTCATTTACCTTTTCATTGCTTTGGGGTTAGAAAGTGAAAGTGAAGTCGCTCAGGCGTGTCCGACTCTCTCCTCCGACCCTGGGATTCTCCAGGCAAGAGTACTGGAGTGGGTTGCCATTTCCTTCTCCAGGGGATCTTCCCAACCCAGGGATCGAACCCAGGGATCGAACCCGGGTCTCCTGTATTGGAGGCAGATGCTTTAACCTCTGAGACACCAGGGAACACTCCATGGGGTTAGCTTTGGGGTTAGTTCTCCAAAATATAGACAAAGTAGCAGAGCACAGGATTAAGAGCAGGGCAGCTTGGGTTTGAGTCCTGTCTCAGGCACCTCTTAGCTGTGTGACCTCAGACAAGTTACTTGAATTTGCTGTGTCTCAGTTTTCTCTGGGTAAGATAGGGATAATAATAATACATGCCTGGGAGTGTTTACCTGCCCATAGAATCGAATGAGTTAGTGTTTGTACTAAAAAAATATTAGAAAGAAGCAACAGAGGTATAAAATTGGAGGTTGATGCTTTTGTTTGTCTGGACTATAGCTATACTCCATATAGAATTTTTGGTTGCAAACAGCAGACATACAACCCAACTGAAACCAAAAAAGAAGCCTTAAAGCATATTAAGTAGGATACCCAGTCTTCCAATGGGAAGGACGTTTGAATAATGACCATAATCATTGCTCAGTTACCTACTGTGTGCCAAACACAGTGGCTGTTTTAGGTATGCTGTCACCATCATTTCATCAAGTTCCTTGTAGGAAATATGAGGATCTTCTTCTACATATTAAGAAAGTGAATCTCAGAGGGATTAAATGACTTGCCCAGGTTCACATAACTGAGGAAGTAGTGGAACCAAGATTCAAACCCAGGTATGATCTACTCCACAGTGGAGCCCATTCATTCATTCATTCAACATTACACCCTGTGCTGGACCGGGCATCTATGTGAGCATACAGGGGTGATCCTCGTTAGCATGGAGCTTACAGTTTAGTAGGGGAGAAAGGTGTTTGTCCAATTATCAGGCAAATAAATGTGACATTGTAGCTGCAATGCAAGCTCCGAAGGAGAGGTCGATGTGCTTTGAGAACCTATATTTGGGGTTTGACCTTGACAAGGAGGCCATGGAAGGTGCCCTTGAGGAAGTAATGCTTGAGGCGAGAATGATTCAGGAAAAGGAAACTGCAAAGTCTCTGCAGAAGAAAAAAGCATGGGGTTGAGAGAGACTGACAGACGCCAAAGGGCATGTCTGAAATGAAGAGTAAGAGGGGAAGGGTGGAGAAAGGGGAGACCAGAGAAAGGAAGGGGCAGCCATGTAAGGGTTCCTAGTGAGTCAAGGACCTTAGACCTTCTCTTAAGGTCAAACAGAAGTCATTAAAGAATTGCAAACAGGGCAGTGACACAGTTAGATTTCATTTCAAAGAGGTTGCTCTGGCTTCCATGAGAAGAAAACATTGTGTGTGGAGGGGGAGCAAAAGTAGATACAGGTTCACTAACCAATACCCCAGGTCAGCAATGCCATTATTCAGGACCAAGGATATGGAAAGAAGTGAACAGACTCTGGAGAGCTTTAGGAGTTAAGATTTCAGAGCTTGGTGATGAATTGGCTCTGGAAATAGAGGGAGGGGGAAGGGTCAAGGGTGATGCCAGGACCTCTGGCTTGTTTAACTGAGATGATGATGGTCTATTCACTGACCTGGTGAGTACTGAGGAAGACCAGATTTGAGAAGGATGATTATTAGCTTAGTTTTAAGGTAAGTCTGAGGTGCCATTAAAATACTCCCCCTAAAGTGCTAAACAGGAAGTAAGAGATAAAGTTCTAGTTATAAGAGATGTTAAGGATGCAATTTTTTAAGTGGGCACCATCTTCTATGGATGAAGGTTAGTGGGCACTTGGTATTCTTCTGGGCTGTCTCCTATCTGAACGCCCTTTGGGAAAGCCCTTGCTTTAGGAGGAAAAGTCCACCTCCCACTGTAGAAGCTAAAAAAGCCTGCTTTGGGGATGACCTGCAGTTTAGATCTAGGACTGTATCTCCCAGAACCTCTGTGGCTCCACAACAGAGTTTGACTTGGCATTGACTGGGCATTGACTTGGCACTCAAGTAACTCCTTCTGCCACACAAAGGCAGGTCTTTGCCTACTTTATAGCTAGCTAAACCAAGGTGTAAATATCAAAAGAGAGGTGGTATATGATTGGCTAAGGAGAATGAGCTGAGTGAGGAGTCAGAAAGACTGGCTCGGCCACAGCTGGCCATGTGACCTTGGATAAGCTCTCCCACTCCTGCCTCAAACACTGCCCCCCACCTTCATGAGCTCATGGACCTTGGGGATCGCCAAGGCCCTTACCACCCCCAGTAGCTGTGTACTTGCCCCTAGCAGCTTAAGGACAACCAACCAAAGCAATCACCTGGTTAATTCAGAGAGAGGGATTATCTTCCTGAAATGAGAAGGCAGATTTTTATTTTTCTGGCCCTGAAGAATCAAGATTATTCATCCCCAAAGCTGTAAATAAGCCACCCAGAATAGCAAAGAGTTGAAAGAAAATGAGCTCATCAGCAGATTTAAAACAAAGTTCTTTTTTTCCTCTTTGACAATAAGATTTTTTTCTTTTATTCTACGCTTTCTTTCAGTATGAACTTCCTCTCATTTTGCTTACTTAAACGAAGGTAATAAAACAGTCCCAGGGGACATATGGTTACCGATAATTGAGACAAAGCAGAAGCAATTTGGGCCCTGAGAGGTTTCGCCTGCGCTGTCCAACAGATTTCTGTGATGATGGACATTCTATCCTGTGCAGCAGTTTAGTAGCTCCTAACAACATGTGGGCAGTGCAATTAAACAACAGGATTTTAAATTTTAATTAATATAAATGTAAACTGAAATAGCCACATGTGGCCACTGGCTCAGGTGCTAGGCACCTATATGTTGACAGCCAAGTGGACCTTACCATGGACCTGTCTTCTGTCTCAATAAGAAGCCTGGGGGAAATGTACATTTCCCGAAGTTAATCATTTGGAATTTGCTTTGGGATGGGGATTGCAGGACAGGGCGGAATTCACTCCAGTGTCATGTGTGGGTTTATTAATTATCTCGTCCTCACGCGTGCTCAGTCATGTCCAACTCTTTGTGATCCCATGGACTGTGTGGCCCACCAGGCTCCTCTGACCATGGGATTTCCCAGGCAAGAATACTGGAATGGGTTGCCATTTCCTCCTCCAGGGATCTTTCCCACCCAGGGATTGAACCCAGGTCTCCTGAGTCTCTGCACCACCTGGGAAGCCCATTGTCTCATGATTGCTTTTGTAAAGGGACTACCTCTCTGAACCCAGAATTAGGAGCTCTGAATTCGAAGGCATTTATTAGGCTTAAATTTATGTGGTGTGAAATCTGTTAGATCATTTGCTCATCAGTGGGTTGTCTAGAAAAAAGGCCCATCTACAAAGGGTTTTCAGGGTGAGGGTCACCGGTGTAATAAGAAACATACCAAGCCTGGCCTCCAGCGAAAGACTGTGGGCTTTCAAGTCAATTTGGAGTTTGCGAAGTGGCCTTTTGAAGACCTTGCCATTGGTAACATTTCCTCTCTTATTAAGAAAAAGAGAGAGAGGCTGAGAGCGCAATTATTTTTCACTCTTGTTCAACTTAACCCAAAGGTAGGAGCCCCTTGTGGTTCACACTTGAAAGCGTGGAGTAGTTACATGGGACAGCCAGGCTGGGAGTAAGCCTTCAAAGCTCATAGGTAGATGCTGAGGTGTGCCTATGAGAAGGTTTGGTTAAAATGTGGACAAATCAGACAGGAGGACTGGTTTTCAACTAACCCCAGCAGTCAAAGGCATGGCTGATACTCACTGCAGTTTATCAGAAGAAATAATCCAGCTTGGTTTAGAAAGCAGCTCGTTCGTTCGACATACACTGGCCATGGGCTACGTGCAGGCTGTGAGCAAGGTTCTAGGGGTGTAAAGCTGCTGGCCCCAGGGTGGGGGTTGGGGTATCCCAGTGCAGAGACCTGGGGATAAATTCGGATGGGAGGAGCGTCACCCCCAGGAGGGAGCACAGACAGCCCAGTGCAGGGGAGGGTGATTTTCGCTTTTTTTTTTTAACTTCATATTTCTGAAAATGTCCACAACATTTCCAGGGAAAGAAAATAGAATAATGAAACTTTGTAGGTGCTCGGGGATGAATTGAATCTGAGAGATTCTGTTATATTCGGGAGGAGGGGACAAGGGAACCTCAGATAGATATATTCTAATACTAATTCCCCTCAGGCCTGGCTCCCTTGACTCTCACCTTCTTCCAGGGCTTCTGCCTGGTTTAGGAAATTGCCACCCCAGGAAAGGGGTGTCCCCCTATCGCTAGCATGAGCCATGGTGTGCGGGGTTGAGGGGGGTGCTCCCCGGCCAGGCAGGAGACATTTGTCTTCCACCGATTGTGTGAGGCGCGGGGAGCACAGATAGTGAACATTTCCGGGGGGCTGGAGGATGACATATGCCAGGGAGAGGGGAGGCTGAATCATCCAGTCATTGGTGACAAGCTGGGGGGTTTGGAGGTCAAGGGCTATCAGGCAGCACCCCCACGGGGAGAGGGACCCCTATGGGAGAGGGACCCCCAACAGGAGAAGGACTCCATGGGAGAAGGACTCCCACGGGAGGGGGACCCCCACAAGAGAGGGACCCCCACGGGAGAGGGATGCGCTCACATTGGGTTGAGGAAGACCACGGTGCCCAACTGGAGGCCACAGGCCCGGTCATGGAGCCTCTAGGACTGTGCACATGAGAACCTTGTCACTTAAGCCAGTGTCTGGCGGACAGCAGGCGGTCAAGACAGGAAGGGTGAAGATCCGCAGGCCGAGGGGCCGTTACAGTTCACACTGGCCCCCTCGCAGCCATCCCCCAGCCCAGCCCCCTCAGCACTGCCTTAATGCTAACCACCTGGCACCTGCCATCGGGGGCCTGACGCTGGCCAGGCCCCCTCGGGCACCTTTCATGTGACACTTCTCCTTCTTCGGCTTTCACAGGACAAGGGGTTACTGCCCATGGCGCTGGGAGACAAGAAGCAGGCCCTGGGGGTGAGGAGGGGTACACTGGGGACCCTGGCTTCCCTGGGGCAGGGGCCACAGCTCCCATCCCCACAGGATCCAGATTGGCAGGGGGGGAGTGAAGGCCAAGGGGGGATTATCTGTGCTGACACCCCTCCACGCCCAACCTGCAGCCACAGAGCATCACCAAAAGGCCCAGAGAAGGTGACAGCCCCCAGGCTTTTCCAAGAGACCCCAACAAGCACTGAAGGTCGTTAGGCCTGGGAGCAATGTCAGATCCCTTCCAAGGACGAGGTTCACTTCCGCAGAACGTGTCTGCAAAACTGCTGGGTCTCCAACCTCAGAACACGGAGAGAATTCAAAGTATTAGGCACCCCAACTGACGCTGTTACTGTAGGGGAATAAAATTGGTCCACCTTTATAGTAATTTTAGGCATAAATCTTTTCCAGCCAAGGCAACCCAGGAAGCAAGGAGGAGAAGAAGGGACTAGGATTCGGCAGTGCCAGGTTCAAGTCCTAAGGCTGACACCTCTAGCCACGGGTGTGAGTGTGTTCAGTAGCTCAGTCATGTCTGACTCTTTGCGACCCCACAGACTACAGCCTGCCAGACTCCTCTGTCCATGGGATTCTCCAGGCAAGAATACTGGAGTGGGTTGTCATTTCCTCCTCCAGAGGATCTTCCTGATCCAGAATCGAACCAGCATCTCCTGCATCTCTTGCATTATCAGGCAGATTCTTTTTACCACTGAGCCACCTGGGAAGCCCCTCTGGTCAAGAGTGGGCGGTGATGTGCTTAGTCACTTAGTCGTGTCCAGCTCTTTGTATCCCTGTGGACTGCAGCCCACCAGGCACTTCTGTCCATGGGGATTCTCTAGGCAAGAATAATGGAATGGGTTTGCTAGGCCCTCCTCCAGGGGATCTTCCCCACCCAGAGATCGAACTCAGGTCTCCTGCATTGCAGGAAGATCCTTTACCATCTGGGCCACCAGGGAAACCCAGACCTCGGCTTAATTATGGAACTTAATTCCTCAAGGGGCAGAGACCACCCTGCCTGTTGCCTGAGGGTTGTGATGTTTCAGTGAGACAATGGCTAGGAAAACCTTCTGCAGAGAGCAGGCATGGGGAAGGGCGCTGGCTTTTCCTAGGTGCCAACTATCCATCAGGGGGTTCCCAGCTCACCCCTACCACAGGTCAATGACCTTCCTCTCCTCCCTGTGTTACAAAGGGTGGTTACTTAACTGGTATTGTGTGGTCTCACTGCACACAGCCAGGAAGTGGCCACAAGTTTTTGAATGTGAGATTGGTCACTCTACACCCTTTCACAGGCCGTGCATGAGTGTTCATCACTGCAGAGCCAGACCCAAAGCGGGGGCCACAGAAGATTCTACACAGGGAGAGGAGGCCTGGGAGGTCTTGATGTCTGGGTTCCCAGGCTGTGCGAGGTGCCCCCACCCTGAGGGGCTGCAGGGAGGACCCGAAGATGGTGTTGGATGTCCATGGGAATCTCCAGGTTCTCCAGTCACTTGGAACTGCCCCGGTGAGCAGTGATTTACGCGTGGCAGTTCTGAGGCCGCCCTGTTTGATCTCTGGCCTTAGCCCTGAGTGGCCATCCCACCCCCGTCCCCTCCTGGAGGGCTCCCATGACCAGCCGGCAGACAAAGAGATGGGGTCTGACTTCGGGCCCAGTGGGCAGGTGGCAGGGCAGAGGTGGGAAGGGAGGGATGTCCTTCAGTGTTATTTCCCAGGAGGCAGAGCAGCGGGGCAGAAAACACACAACAAGCTCTGACTCAGATACCAAGGTTCTAAGCCCAGGCCCATTAACAGAAGGCTCTGGGGCATTTTTTGTACCTTCCCTGAACCTCTGTGGGCTTTCCTGGTGGCTTAGACAGTAAAGAATCCACCTGCAATGTGGGAGACCCAGTGTGCAATCCCTGGGTCGGGAAGATGCCCTGGAGAAGGGCATGGCAACCCACTCCAGCATCCTTGCCTGGAGATTTCCATGGACAGAGAAGCCTGGTGGGCTACAGTCCATGGGGTTGCTGTCTCCTTGTAAAGTGGAGGTGGTCTGGCCTGCTTTGAAGAGACATGGGGTCAATACAAATAGTCTGTCTCTGCTTTAGAGAAGGCCCTCACTCTAAGCTACCCAGCATTGCTGTTATTATTTAGTCAGGAAGCCTACCCCTGAGGCAATAGCCTGATTTCCCTAATCATTGGCCCAGCTTCCCAATTCAGTTCAGTTCAGTCACTCAGTCGGGTCCAACTCTTTGCAACCCCATGGACTGCAGTATGCCAGGCCTCCCTGTCCATCACCAGAGGTGCATGGGGCTTCTTTCCAGTGGCAAATCCCTGAGTCCTTCCTCGGCATCGAGGGCCTACACAGCCCAAGCTGCTTCTGGGCGAACTGACCTCGGGTTCTGATGGCCTCGAACCTGAGCCCTCTGACTCGACCCCCGAGCAGAAGGGTGGGGAGGACGTGGATGAGGCTCCCCCGGCTCAGGTGCAGAGACTCCGCACGTCGGGAGCGTGGCCGCCATCCCTTCACCCGAGAGCCGGCAAGTGGTCAGGGATGCCGTCTGGGGAGGTGGTCGTTTTCTAAAGGGAGCAGGAGCAAAGGCCAAAGACCACCACACCCTCAAATCAGGGCCCCCTGGGGTGGGCTGGGAGACCCATGGGGGCATACTCAGCCTAGGGGGTGAAGGTGGAAAGAAGGGCCCCCCTCGCTGCCACCTCTTGGGCTTGGCACACGTGTCCAGGACACAGCAGCACGCCTGGGCGCACAGTGGTCCCGAGTACCCAGGCGCCGTGGCTTCATTCACAGCCCAGTTTGGTGTCAGTACCCAGGTCTGTCCTTAACTCCCTGCAGAGTGGAGGTGGTGGGGCCGGATGACCCCCTCCAGCCCTTCCCGGTCGGCTATTCCAGCTTCCCCTGCTCCTTCAGGAGCTGCCACTGTGTCCCCTCTCCATGGCAGGTCCTTGGAGATGAAACAGGGAGAGAGAGAAGTCCAGCCCTCCCCTGGAGCACAGATAGGCAGGCTGCCAGGGCTGAAGGGATGCCTGGTGAGTAGATGGGAGCAGGAGAAACATGGGCTGAGCTGGGAGAGACAGAAATGTGTGAGACCTGAATTCACATCCTCCATGGGAGGTCAGGCTCCAGGGGGTGGGCAGGAAGGAAAGAGGAGGTGCCCCAGGCAACTCGGGCAGCCCTGACCTCCCCTCTTTCCTGCTGGAGGCAACCAGGACAGCTCTGCAGCTCAGCAAGGCCACAGTCCACAGGCAACAAGCTGCAGCCTCTCCCAGGAAAGATGAGCTTGAGATCTGATGGTCAGAACAGTTGTCCTTGGGAGTTCCCTGGTGGTCCAGTCGTTAGGACTGTGGGCTTCCACTGCCTTGGCCCAGATTCAATACCTGGTGAGGGAACTGAGATCCTGCGAGCTGTGCAGCCAAAAAATCCTGCAAATCTGTGTGCAGTAACAGATTTGGGCTCGAGATGCTAATTCCTGTTGGAGAAGAGGATGACCCATGGCTGAAATGGTGGAGGATGGGGTTAAAAGGCAGCTGAGCTGCAACTCAGGTTTGACAGCTGCCCACGCTTTAGGCCACCTGAAGCTACATTAATAAAGGCCCAACGTCCAGTTCCGAGGAGGTAAGGACCCTGCTTTGTGCCGCAGCCGTCAGACCCTACTTGGAGCATTGCCTTGGTCCTGGGTTCCATCTCTCATCACGTGAGCATATTCAGAGCAAAGTGATCAGGACGAGGACCTTGAAGTCTCACTAAAGGGACAGAACAGAAGGGGTTCTAGCTCTCTGGTCTGGAGAAAAGCCCAGTGGGATGTATTTTTGAAGGACTTCATGGAGTAAAGAGAGACGTATCCGGTTTGGAGGAGGGGCGATGGTATGAAGAGCAGTGGAGGGAAAGAAAGGAATCCACATTTCAACAGAGTTAGAATTGGCCCAGCAGTGACACCATGGCCTCACACAGAGCGAGCCTCCCATCCCCAGAAGCATGCAACAGAGATGTGCGAAGGTCACGTGGAAGGCTGGAGAGAAAGAGCCTGTGTGATGGAGGGGTGACTCCCTCTTGCGTTTCCTGCATCTTTGAGCTGAGAGTCTCTGGGTCTAGGAACTCTCCCAGTGGTGAACCCATGATGCAAGATGCACCTGTTTGCATGCAGAAAAGCATCGTCTGCCAGGGTCTCCCTGCCGACCACGTGGACCGTGCAAGTTTGCTGAGCGCAAGGAGCTGAGCCTCAGGTCCACACCAGGGGTGATGTCACCGTGGAAGCATAAGCACTCGGGCCCACACCTTTCCAGGTCACTGAGCTGTCCCTGCAGCAGGAAGAAGCATTTCCTGGCCCTGGTCTCCCCTCAGGGGTCCCCGGCCGGGCATCCTGTTTCTGGTGGGGCAGAGCATCCTGTGAGGGGTCCCTGGGGCCTCTGGAGCCTCTTGGGGGGCAGGCAAGCCTGACAAAGCCCTCGGTGCTGGCCACAGACATCACTGCTTGCATCAGCTGGGGAATCAGGCTTCCCAAGGGCAACCCCTGAGGGGAAGGAAACACTATCTTCAGGGAAGACCCTTCTACCATCCTGTCACTGCCCTTGCTCCTCCTCAGCTACTTTTTTTTTTTTTTTGGCTTCTTATGGGATCTTGGTTCCCAGGTCAGGGATTGAACTCATGCCCTTGGCAGTGAGAGCTTCGAGTCCTATCCACTGGACCTCCAGAGAATTCCCTCAGCAAATTCTTTAAAAAAACAAAAAACAAAAACAAACCTATTCTGCAATATGTTCAACGCTGCCCCTAAAAGTCTCACCCAGTGCCTGCCATCTGCCAGCCCATGCAGTCACCAGGAATGCCACTGCAAGGCAGCCTGGGTCTGTCCCTGGGGGTGCTCTGGGTGGAGGGGGCTCTGTGTCCGGTGGGGCCAGGAGTGTTTGTCCCCCAGGAGTCTGAGCACAGCAGCATGAAGCCCAGAGGACTGTGCTGACTGAGCCCTGTCCACACTGGAGCCCCTTCTCGGGGTGGGGAGGGGAGTAGGAAAGCAGAGGGGAGGGTGGTCCATCACCTCTGAGCTTACAGAATTTAGGGAGATCTGAGTATGTGGAGTGTGGCTCGTTTGGCTACAGGTCTTGAACGGACCGAAATCCTAAAAGACAAAAAGCACCCCAGGGAAGTAGCACATACCATCTAGATGATTTTTTTCCAGTGTGCAAATAGGGAAACTGAGGCACTGGGCAGGCTTCCTTTTTCTTCCTCTAGGTTCTAAAGCCCATTCAGTCACTTCCCGGTGGCTGTAGGTCATTCCTGTCCCACAGGACATGTGGGCACACAACCCTGAGGCGTCACCCACCTCCCCATGACAGTAAGCTCATCCTTGACCTCCAATGACAATAAGTTTGTTCTTGACCAGCAAATAACTCAGCTGACTGCAGGCAGGTCAGACCCAAACACGAAGCCGTGGGATTGAATGGGGTCGAAGCTATGGGACTGAACAGGGTCCCGTTGTGGGAGCAGCGACCAACAAAACCCTCGGCTTTCCCATCAGAGAAACCAGGGCTCCAATCACCACTTGCTTCTCACCAGCCGATGGGGCATACGTTATCTAACCTTTTTGAACCTCGTCAATTTCATCTGTGAATGTTCACCCCAGTACCTTCTATACCTACCAGTACCTATCTGTAGTGGATATTTGGTGTTATCATCCAGTCTTCGGGGCTTCCCTGGTGGCTCAGATGGTAAAGAATCTGCCTGTGATGCAGGAGACCTGGGTTTGATCCCTGGGTTGGGAAGATCCCAGGGCATGAAAACTCACTCCAGAATTCTTGCCTGGAGAATCCCATGGACAGAGGAGCCTGGCAGTGAGAGCTCCGAGGCTATGGGGTCACAAAGAAATGGACACGCCTGAATGACTAAGCACAGCATAGCATAGCACCCAGCCTTCACACCCCTTCCTTCTAACCAGCTTCCCTTGAGGAACCATCTTCCCTCACTTCTGGTCGAGCTCTGAGCTCTACAGATATAGTGACCATATCACCTGAACCCAGCCAATCATGCACCAAATACGCCAGCCACAGTGACTAGTCATGAGTTGGGTATATGATCTATATTGTGCAAATCATCACAGTACATCTGGGTCTTACACAAAAGCAGCTCTCTGCTTTGGCTGGACCCAGAGTTTCTGGGCCTGGGATTGTCGGGGTCACCATTCGCAGCCTGAGAATGAAGCCAACCTATAAAACAAGAGAGCCAAGGAGCACAGAGAAATCAAGGCTCTTTGCCATCAGATGCACACCTGGATCAAGTCCGGTCTGCGGCCTCTCTGAGTCTGGGCTTCTTGATTATGTGGACTGGTATATTCCCTTTTAGACGTAAGCCAGTTTGAGTCGCATTTGTTACCACTTGCAACCTGATGCATATGTAAGTCACTCACTTTCTCTTCATGGTGGAGCAGGAATTGCTTAGAGAATATTCCCAAAGACTTTTTGCTGTTGTTGCTGTGGTGCATGCTGGTATAGAGGACTAGTTGGCACACACCTGCTTAAATAAGTCAACATTCCTACCCTGAAGTAGTAACTCCTAATCATTCTTCAAATTTACCACTGTCACCTCTACCTAGAAAGCTTCCCTGAACTCTCCAACTGGGGCCTGGTGCTCTGGGCCCTCCGTGTTCTGCCATCATACTTGCAGATCCTACTTGTATTCTGTCTACTTGTCTATCTCCCACACAGGAGGAAGAAAATATCTAGGTATTAATCATTTATATATAAGCAGATAGACGAAAAGTAAATGGCTGATGAATGACAAAATTGATGGGAAAAATTCACATGCTTGGACACGAGTCACACAGTTTCACTACCAAAAGTATAAAGTGCATGCTGCAGAGGGTGTTAGCTGTCTGCTCAACATTAACTTTTCCATTATCCCAAAATGCCCAGAGAAAGGAAGGAAGGAAGGAAAGAAAGATAAATAAAAAGAAATCTGCATGATCACACACACCATCTCCCTTGCAGAGATGTGACCTCAAGTTCTGGCTGACTAGATTTAAATAGAAGTCATTAGGTCAGATATCTAGGAAAAGTCTTTAAAATCAAGTAGGGAGCTCCTTTTGCCCCTCCGTTTCTTCCCCCTTTTTGCTGTTCTAAGTGCACATGTGATGGCTGGAGCTCCAGCAGCAAGTTCACATCATGAAGAATCTTTGAGGATGGAAGCTATGAATGAAGTATGGCAGAGCAGAAGGAACTTGGATCTCTGATGATGGAGGACCAACTATATCAGCTCCAGACTGCCTGCCTCCACATCTTTTTTATATTTAAAATAAATAAGTAAATAAATATTTTGCATTTTGTTGTTCAGTCGCTAAGTTGTGTCCGACTCCTTGCAACCCCATGCACTACAGCACACCAGGCTTCCTTGTCCTTCACCATCTCTCAGAGTTTGCTCAAACTCACACGCACTGAGTGAATGATGCTACCCAACTATCTCATCTGCTGACACCCTCTTTTCCTCTTGCCCTTAAATTTTGCATTTAGGCCACCATTATTTTGAATATGCTATTGTACATATTTGAGCCTAATCCTAACACAACATAACAAGTTATTTTATTAATACTCATTGATAATAAGTATTTATTTTATTCTAATCATAAAATTAAATTTTAAATCTATGTCCAACATTTGGAATAGTGCCTGTGTGCCAGGTAGTCTGAAGACACAGATATACAGAAGAGGAGAAGGAGACATTTTATAACTGATTAAAATGCAAGTACCAGTTCATCACTTTATCTGGGAAAAAAGAAAAAGGAACTATTTTACTGATTTTACGGTATCGCAATGAGAGATTGTTAATTTTAAAGTTAAAGCTTATATTTCCTTATGTTAATTCCAGTTACCCTTCTTCCCCAGCAACAGCAGGTGGGAGGGCTTTGGGTGGTCAGAGTAATTCCTCCCCGACTTCCTGCCAGGGAGCCTGAGTGGATCAAAAGGCCAAGAGAATGAAGAGACTTTTCTCCTTCAAAATAGCTCCTTGGCCCCTTGAAATGAATGAGCAGCTTCTTTAACAGACTTTCTCCCTTCCTCCGCTCCCCCCGGCCCCCCGGCTCACATTCCCCATGGTTGGTGAGGCAGAAAATTCACAAGAACAAAGCTCTTACCCTAAAAAGATCCTCTTTTCACTCTAGGGTCAGTTCCACACTGGGGGCTTCCAGAGGAGTCACCTTGAAATTAAGAAAAGTAAAAAAGTTGCAGAGATGTCAGGGAGATCACACACACCAAGGTGCCTGGCTTCAGCCCTCCCACCCCGCACCACACACGTGTGCTCCATGGGAACCCATAGATAGAACTCCTCAGGCAGGCTCCCATGACGCAGGGTGTGCAAGGAATCTCCGAACCTGGGAGACCAAGGAATGGATCATCTCCCTGCCTGGTGTGAGTCCTGGGCAACTTCTAGGGACTCCATCTTACCCTTCTAAAAAAAATGGGCCAAGAGCCCGCACCCTGCCTCTCTCACACAGCAGGATGTCTGGCCAAGAGGATGTGCATTTGTGATAGAGTTCTGCCTTCTCCCCGCCCCCCAGGACAGGTGGCCTGTCACTCCAGCCTGATTGCATGGGAGCCTCCTGGCATAGTATCTACCCGGAATCCCCTTCCCCATCCCCAGCCTTTTGGGACACACCAACATGTATTTGGGTTAATTAAAGTCAACATTCTTTACACTTCACCCCTTATAAAATGTCCAAAAGCTAGATTCCACGTGGAGCCCGCTCTGACTCCGCTGGGGTGCCAGTGTGGCACCCTCATTCCTCATCAGTCAGTCTGGGGACAAGATTCAGCATCTGGGGCTTCCTGGGATCAGCCGCCCCCTTGGAGCTGGGCCAGCCCCCACCCGGAGTGGTAACCAGGATGGGCCGAAGGGCGGCCATGCACACACTCCTACTCTGGGCCCTGGGGCCAGGTCAAGGTGATCGAGTTTCCTTCTCCACTCAGAAACCCCATCACCTCTGGCTCCAAAGTAATAAACTCAATCTTGGGGCTTGAACTGTTAACACGGTTCATTTCTGGGCCAAATCCCTGAAGCTGAAGGGTTTATTTTTAAGGACAAGCAGTTTGCTGTTTTCAGCGTTTCTCATCAGAAATAGTGCAATTCAGCCCGATCTGCATTGGAAGCATAATTTATCATCTCACACAGATGGTTGACTAAGGGTGGGGAGGAGGCTTACTTTCCATTTTAGTTCAGCAAACGTTTCCTGAGCTCCTGCGTGTGCCAGGCAGAGAGCAAGGCACTGGGGATGCACTGACCATCAGGCAGGCTCCTGGCTTTGAGATGTTCACAGTCTAGGTGGGAGACAGACCTCTAATCCCAGCTTTGGCAACAGAGGGTCTCAGGGTCTATTGGACAACAGCCATTTACTACTGGGGTCTTGTTGGGAAAATTACCTTACCTCCTTCTAGCTTTTGATGTTGTTCAGTTCTAAGTCATGTTTGACTCTTTTCAACCCCATAAACTGCAGCACAGCAGGCTCCCCTGTCCTTCACTATCTCCTGGAGTTTGCTCAGATTCATGTCTGTTGAGTTGGTGATGCTGTCTAACCATCTCATCCTCTGCTGCCCTCTTCTTTTGCCTTCAATCTTTCCTTGCATCAGGGTCTTTTCTATGAGTTGACTCTTCATATAAGGGTTGTCAACTTTGTTGATCTTTTCAAAAAACCAAACTTATGTTCTGTTAATTTCCCCTGTTGGTTTTCTATTTTGTTTCACTAATTTCTACTCTAATCTTTATTATTATTTCCTTCCTTCTGCTTGCTTTGGGTCTAGTTTACTCTTCTATTTTTTTTCTTCTTCTCAGTGAAGTGGATGATCAGAGTATCTATGTGAAATCTCTCTTCCCTTTGAACACAGTCACTCACAGCTATAAATTTCCCTCCAAGCACTGTTTTACCAATATCCCATACAATTTCCTACAGTATGTTTCCATTTTCATTCATCTCAAAGTATTTTTCTAATTTCTTCTTTGATTTCTTCTCTGACTCATTGGTTGTTTAGTATTGTGCAGTTTAATTTCCACATATTTGTTATTTATTTTGTTGATTTCTAACTTCCTCCCATTGTGACTGAAGAACACATCTTATATAATTTCAGTCTTTTTAAATGTACTGAGGCTTGTTTTATAGCCTAGTATGTGGTCTATCTTGGAGAATATTCCATACACACCTGAGAAGAACATGTGTTCTGTTGTTGCTGGGTGGAGTGTTCTAGCGACATTTGTTATTCCTAGTCAGTTATTTATAGTCTTGTTAAAGTCTTCTATTTCCTTGTTCATCTTCTGTTTGTTTGTTCTACCCATTGTTAAAGGTGAGGGTATTTAAGTTTCCAATTACTGTCGCTGAATTGTTACCTCCCCTCTTGGAGCCTTGTTTCCTTAGAGGAAAATAATTATTCTTGCCTTGAAGAGATGTAGAGACGTCCATTCTGCTACCCGATGGACGTTACTGATGTGTCTCAGAATGACTTAACAGAATAGAGGACAGTGGTGGAAAGGATTTCCTTCTAGAGTAACTGGGAGGTTCTGGGTTAAGCCAGCACAGCTTCAGTATGAAAACCAAAACCCTTCTTAAAGAGAAAGGTGTCAAAAAAAAAAAAGAGAAAGGTGTCTACTTCCATGGCCTTATATTCAGGATATGCACATCCCTTGTACAAAAAAATAAAAACCAAGTAGCTAACAAATCCTAACTTCTCATCTTTCATTTGCTAGCTGAGGTAGAAATTCATAGAAATTTCTTGTGATAGCCTATTTATCCATCCATACATAAATCTTCTCATCATCCATATACCTCTTCCTTCCTTTCTTCCACCTCTACAAATGTTTCTTCCACCTCTACTAAGCCATCTTCTCTGGGTCAGATTCTGATCCAGGGACAGAAGACACTGAAATAGGACCTGCTATAAAGGATCTGTCCCATCTAGGAATCGACCCTGACATGGAAGCAGGTAAATAAAATACATAAATATAAATGTTACACTAAAGGAAGGAACGAAAGGTTTGGAGAGCACCGAAGAGAAAGTGAGCTGCCTGACGGGAGAACGAGGAGAGGAGATCGAGATGACTTCCCAACAAATGTTAACAGAACTGAAGAGAAGTTGTCAACAGAGGCTTGAGTTTCATAACCCTCCCTGCCCCTGCCAATCCTCCCAGGTAAGAGGGGGCCCATGGGAGGAAAAAGGAGGAAAACAAGAGGATGTTACACAAAGTGAGTCATCCAGCCTCAAATAACCGAGAACTGCAAAGGCAGAAAGTTCTTGATTTGGAAGTTTGCCAGCTTCAATGCTATTACAAAAATAACCGTGATGAACTCACATATTTCTCTGCAAGGATGGGTCCACCGTAACACTGAAACCTCAGCCATAGGAAATCAGAGCTTTGGGCCCCATATGTTCAAAATCATGCTCTTATTTTAGTCAAGTTCTCTTGAAGAAGTTAAAAGCTGTATTTTCCTATTGAAAGTGGTCCTGCTCTTCCATTCCTGTCAGGGCCATTCCTGTTCAGGGTTCAGAGTTGCTACATGCCTTTTATTTGGCTCTCCGTCTCCACAGAACTGTTGTTGCTGTCAGGTAAGTGGATAGACTCTCCTCCTTAAAACACGAAAAATAAGCTAATCAATATTTGTCGTATGTCCACTATGTATGCTGTAGGAAGAGGAAAAACCCTTCACTAGAACTACTGGATCCACCTGAAGACACAGAAAGAGGGAAAAGTCATGAAACAGTTTTTTTTTTTTTTTTTTTTAATTAAGAGCTATCTATGCATAAGGGCAAGACCAAGAGTCATGTACTGGAAGGCTTCCTAAAGGCAGAGCACAGAACCAAAAATCATAGATTCCGGAGCCTGACTCAGCCTGCTGGACTTGGAGTTAAACTTTCTGAACCTCGGATTTCTTATCTACAAAAAAAAAAAAAAAAAAAGAGAGGAAAAAACTGGCTCTTACATGAGGCTGAAAATAAAATATCTGGTTTATGGTTAATATTCATAAGTGTGATGTTCTCTTATCTCCACAAAGGAGGTAACAGTGACTCAGATCCCTGAAGCTGGGCGGAATCTGACGGGTGAGTAGAAGGCGGGAAGGCCTCCCAGGAGGCAACAGCAGCCGCACATCCTGGCAGAAAGAACAACAGGGTACCATGGATAAGCACCTGCATCCTAATTCTAGCTCCGCTGTTCACTGGTCAGGTGATCTTGAGTAAACCACTCACCTCTTGATGTCTCAGTTTTCTCATCTGTAAAATGGGAACACTAATAGACCCTATCTTCTGGATTATGAGGGTTCATTGAGTTAAGATGAGTAAGCACTTAGAACAAGACCTGGTACTTAGGGATGGGTCAATTAATGTTATCTGTTGTTATACATGCAAGGGAGTGAGAAGACCAAGTTCAATGTGAATTGGGGAATAAAAGAACTAATAGGAAAACTAGAACCAAATTTTAGAGGACCTTAATTGTCCGATTTTTCTGGATACTTGATTAAGGCAATAAAGGTCCACTTCAGATTCTTGAGTGGGGGCTGATATGAATTAATTATAAATTGAAATACAGCCATGGAAATAAATGGACTCCTATTGCTCTTTTAATTATACCAAAAAAGGCTATTTCTTGAATAATGACTCAAGGCTCCTTCTTCCACCACCTAAGATGGCATTCTTTGGAGAAAAGTAGAAAGCAAAGGATATAGCACATAACTAGGCATTTCTCCACTCAGATCTCTTTTCATCTTCAATTCCATGAAATCACTGGAGAGAATCACTTGGGGTGTCCGCTCATTGTTTTGGCTTTTCCAATAAGGGGGCGCAGACACTTTCTGAAGTCACTAGGCTCATTGGGCTGCCTGGCTAAGCCCACCCATCCTGCCCTCGCTCCCACCCACACCCACCCACAGCCAGGCCAAGTCAATCCGGGGATCATCCCACAAATCTCCACTGTCCTCTCAAAGAGTGATGCCATAATTCCTAGGATCACCGGATAAGTGGCAGGAAGGTGAGTGGCGTGAACGTGATACCCCACCCCACTGCATTCAGATCTGAGCTTTTAGAGACTGTCAGAGTCAAGGAAATGACTGGGGGAAAGCAGCCTGCCTTCTGGAAATGGTGATGAGAACGGCAATTAGCATAAATGCGATTTTGACACACGTGTGGAAGTTCTTTTGTACAGAGAAATCCCAAATGCTGTGTCTAAGAGAAAGGCCGTGCGGTGGTCCTTTAGGTGCTTTGTGGCAGAAGAAACCACTGTAGCACAAACCATATAGAGCCAACTCATGGGGATAAAACCCCTAATTCATGTTATTTTTGGCCTTCATGATCCAGAAAACAAAAAAGACTATGGACTCTGACAAATGTAATGGGAAAAAAATTCCTTTGAATCTGGGATTTGCTTAGCAGGGGAAAAAAAAAAAAGGAAGTCAGGTAATCCTTAAGTGACCCCAAGTGGTAAAAATACCCCAGCAGAAGTGTTTAGGTGTTGGTGGGTATTCTCGGCGTGACACTAGCGCCACCTGCTGCACCTGGCTGGGAACGACAAGCCACAGACCCCAGGGAGCTGATGTAGGGAAAGGTGAGCTTTTGCGTCTTTTCTCAGGGTGCCGGGGGTTGTGAGCCAACAGTGGGGAAATGAATTTAAAAATTTATGGACGGAAGCGTATGAGGACAGAATTTGTTATTACAACCAACACAACTAACACCAAAATTTCAAGTGAACGGTATTTAATGATGTGGATATAATCCAATATAGCTTTTCAGAGCCAAACAAAATACCTCAAGTTTCCAGTCTGGATGGCTACCAGTGAGACAGTTCTCGCCCCAGTATGTCTTCAAAGTCATGGGAGTGCCCGCTAAACCTGACTGCCCTGAGCCTGACCATCACCTTGCTGACCGAGCTTCCACTAGTTACGACTGCCCCAGAGGTTTCCTTGTCCCCTCCCATCATTATGTAACAGTTTCCTACAGGGCAGGGTCCTGACTGGTTCCCTCACCCTTCAGCATCTCTCTGTCCAAACACAGAGCCCTTCTTTCCCTGCACAAGTCATATGAACATTGTTGTTGTCACTCAGTCGCATCCGACTCTTAGTGGCCCCAAGGACTGTACCCTGCCAGGCTCCTCTGTCCATGGGATTTCCCAGGCAAGAATACTGGAGTGGGTTGCCATTTCCTTCTCTAGGGGAATCTTCCTGACACAGGGATCAAACCTGCATCTCCTGAATTGGCAGGCAAGTTCTTTACCACTGAGCCAACGTACCTAATTGCTAACACTTGAGCAACATTGGAGGGTTTCAAGGGAACCGCAATGAAACAAGGAAAGTTTGTTAGCAGACAGACACCTTTGCTCCCAGGAGACTCTATTGATGCCACTCCTATTGGCCGTATCTCCCCACCTCCGAAATGGCAACCCACTGCAGTATTCTTGCCTAGAGAATTCCACGGACAGAGGAGCCTAGAGGGCTGCAGTCCATGGGGTGACAGAGAGTCAGACACGACTGAGTGACTAACACACACACACACCCCACCTCCAAACTCCATGCTGGCAACTCCTGTTCGGATCAGGATTTTCATGCGAGATTCTCTTCCCTGAGACCCTGACCCACCCCCAAAGCAGAACACCCCTGCCATCCAATCATTGCCCTACAAGAGAGCCAACCCCTCACTGTCTCTTCAAATCCTACTTGGCAGTGGCAAGTATTTATCCTTTGGGATTTAAGTTAAGGCAACATACAGCCCAGCAGCCAACCGGAGCCTTCTCTGGTGGACAGGATGCGTTAGCAAGCTGGGAACAAGATTGAAGGTAAAATAATGAGGTGAGCCAAAGACTTCCAGAGGCTCATACTGTGGTTCTGGGTCAGGCAAAGGAAATGTTTCAAATACAAACAAAGTGGCAAAAAGAAAAAAAAAAAGTTAAAAGCCAAATGGGTTTTGAAAAACTGAAGCATTTTCTTAAAAGATTTGTCTGGATCTGCAAAGCAACTATTTCAAAAGGAACCAAATTCATCTGGCTACAAATTTTATTTTTTTAAAATAACCCTATTAGTTTCTCCAAATGGTACCACTTTTATCAAAATTTTTTCTCGACAAAAACCTCTGCTGCATAGTGTAAAGAAGGGTTCCAGCCTGAGTCTAAACTGTATTGAACTTCAAGACACGTACCTGCTGGAGCATGTGCGGAGGTCACACAATGATTTGCAGCAGGACCAAGAAACATCTAGTCAGGTCGTTTAAAGCAGCAGCTCTCAACCTTGGCAGCACATAAGCATCACCTGGGGTACCCGGCTCCACTCCAGAACAAGAAAATCCGAATTTCTGGAGGTGAAGGACAGATACTCGTATTTTTTTTTTTTTTTTGAAAGTTTCCGTAAGGTGGTCCCAATGCACATCCAGGACTGAAAACCACTTAACTACAGAAAGGATCTGCATTAAAGGCAGTAGACTGCCCCGGCAGACAAGCAACTCTGGTACTGCAAGCATCTCTCCCTCAAGTGTCCCTTTCAGTCGTCTCGCTTGAGTCTTGGAGTAAAAGATTGCAGTGAGGGTACTTCCCTGGTGGTCCAGTGATTAAGACTTCACCTTTCAATGCAAGGGGTGCAGGTTCAATTCCTGGTCAGGAAATAGGATCGATCTCACATGCCTCACGGCCAAAAAGTTGAAATATAAAACAGAAGCGATATTGCAACAAATTTTATAAAGACTTGAAAACTGGTCCAAATTTCTAAGAGCCATTTCTCCATAACTGTGTTTCTTGATGTGTGGTTGAAGACTCGTCTGCATCACAATCTTAGGAATTTGTTATAGATTCTGTCCAACTCTTTGTGACCCCATGAACTGTAGCCCACCAGGCTCCTCCATCCACAGGATTTTCCAGGTAAGAATATTGGAATGAGTGGCCATTTCCTTCTCCAGAGGATCTTCAAGACCCAAGGAAAACCAGCATCTCCTGCATTGGCAGGTGGACTCTTTACCACTGTGCCACCTGGGAAGCCCATTTCAGGCCCCACTTTAATCCCAAAGATCTCTTCCTGTGACTTATAACTAGGAATTGGTAGCAGGAATCCTTGCTGGGATCAGGTCCAGGCCTACCTGACACCAGGTTCTTTCCAACTCCCCAACACTTCTGACCAGTAAAAGTAGAATCTCCACGAGAAAAACTAGCATTTTAGATGGTTTTAATGAAAGAAAATTCTTTAAATCCAAAAAATGGAAAACAACAGTAAAAATTCCCCTCCTACTCCTCCCACCAAAGGAATCCTCCATCAATTACTCTGCAGCAGCAAAATATTATCCCTCCCTTTCCTTCCTGTTCCACTACATTTTTTCCCCTCTAACAAATATTCCTTTTCCCCCCAAATAAGGTCACTTGGAAAAAAAAATTCCTGACAGATGTCAACATCATAGGGAAATAATAAAATTATTATATAAGGAAAACTACCCCAGATCTCATTTTATATTCACCTACACATTTTTCAGATTTCAGTCAAGATACAATAAAGTGCATAAGTTGGAAGAATAAGGTGAAAAGTTTGACTACATAGTTTTGCCCATTTAGAATTGACTGGGAACTTTTTTTTTTAATCTGGACCATTTTCGGTCACTGCCACATATTTCTACCTTAAAAAGAAAAGTGAAGCCCTGCACCTTATTTACAGCAAGTCTGGATCTCTGTCGTTTAATGCTGGCAGTGGGCCAGGAGTTGGGGAGCGTGGGGGGTACAGAGTCACGTGCAAAGAGGCTGCAGGTCAGACATAAGAGGACTTCTACTCACCGGCCCCAATTCATACAGCACATGAAGAGAAAGGGTGAAAACAGACTTTCAATGCAACAAGTACTATTTCAGTGTAAAACAAGTTGCCCAGAATTCTTCCCATATTGTTAGTGTGAATGCCAACTGGAACAACCCTTTCAGAAAGCCACCTGAAGATGACCCTGAAAAGTGTACATAAAATTTCTTTGCTTCAATAATCCAGCTTCTAGGAATCCAAGAGAAGGAAAACAGTCCAGAAGACAGAACAAAGATGTTCACGGTTAACACAGGACAACTGTGAACAGTGTGTGCACATGCTGAGCCGCTTCAGTTGTGTGCGACCTTATGGACCACAGCCCGCCAGGCTCCTCCGTCCATGGGGTTCTCCAGGCAAGAATACTGGAGGGGGTTGCCATGCCCTCCTCCAGGGGATCTTTCCAACCCAGGGATCAGACCCAGGTCTTTTCCGTCTCCTGCACTGGCAGGCGAGTTCTTTACCACTCACACCACCAGGGAAGCCCATCAAATGTGGTCCAAGTGCCTCTCATCTGCTGACGTTTTTTTTTTGTTAACATAATCCTGAGTGATGAGAATTACTTTCACCGTTTTTATGAACAAAGAAACAGAAGCATAGAGAGCCTATTCACATCTAGGTCTGACACCTGAGGTTCATAGCCTCCTCAGTTTCCCTCAAAGCTCAGTTACACAGACCACAGCACTTCTAATGGATCATGCAGCCATTAAAGTCTTTATAACAAGAAAATTACTTACACCCAATGAAGATATAAAATTTTAATACTGTAAGAATTAAACTGTATACCAAAACATTTACAAGAAAAAAAATAAATGAACACAAATGTTATCTACGGACTTTCTCTGCAAGTGGGAATATAAGTAAAAAATAGGGAAATATGGGGATTACTCTAACCTCAAGTTCCCGTTTCTGTTTACAATAGGAAAATGTTTATTAAAAACGAGGTACAGAAACAAGTCTTCACATCTGTAGCATTAATCAGAGGCCTGAGCGACGGGCACGTAGAAGCAGGGACCCGGCATAAAAGGAAGGACGGATGGAGATGCGAGTGGGAAATCAGGTCTCCAGGAAACCCCTCCAAAAGTCTGGCTGTATGTTGCTTCCTCTTTTAAAAACTTTTGCCTGAGTAACTGCAGTTGAACAGTAATTTGAAGAGGAAAAACCAAATAGTTCCTTCCACAGTCTACCAGCTCTATCCTACATTCCTCTCTGATCTCCCCATTTGGACCTGCGAATCATCTTCTGAAGGGAGACCCAAGATTAAGAGCTGAAACTAACAAACCCAGGTTCTGGTTCCGGTTCTACACACTGGACCGTGTGAACATGTATTCCTAGAAACAGCTTCTGGCCCTACAAGACAAGAACATGAGCAAGACCAGGAAGCTCCCTTCCAGCTCCAGTGTTAGATGGTCTAGGTCTCAAGTGTCTTCTTCGCCATTTGTCAACTAAAAACTCATCTCTAAAGCATGATTTCTAAGCATGTACACAGCAAGCAGCTGCCACTGCACAGTTCAAGACTGGCTACGGTGGTTGGAGGAAATCCCATGGCAGTGGTCTAGGTACAACTGGAAGAATGGAATCCTCATACTCAACACACATCAAGCGTAACTCAGTATGCTACGTAATGGTTTCCCACTGTTTACATAATGAATTTCACTCAAGAGTTTCTTTGAAGAAAATATTTTGGGGCTAAAATATTTGAAAACCATCATATAAGAAATGACAGTAGTGTGTGCTCCTACGGAATCTCTAGGGCAAGAACAATCCTCCCAAAGAAACTACTTTGGGAGCTAAGAGCGAAAAGGCACAGAAGAACAATTCAATTATGTCTATGTGAATGTTCTCTTTTTCTTCTGGTATTTTAAAAGGTAAGACGGTTTGAGGAAATTTCAAAGAATTGCATTTAAGACCTTGAGGGACATCAGAATAGTTTCATCTTTACAGAAAGTATCATCTGGAAAGAAAGACTCTTAAAAAGAAGATGGGCCTTCAGGGATACCATCATCAGATCAGTCGTCAGTCCTTAAAACGCATAACCTCTTCTAACTCGTGATAAAAACTTCAGGCTTCCAAACTAACCCAGCTGTCCTTCCACCTTGGGATACTCCACTTCTCTTTCATGACTCTTTCCAAGCTTCCCCATACACCGAGGCAACCAGAAGCATCTCGAGGCTGTCTCCATTTAGGACCACTTCTTGCAAAAATCCTCAAGACAATCACTAATGGTTCCACACAGTCCTCTACCAAACACACAAACACACACACACACACACACACACACACACACACACACACTTGATTTCGTAAACCCAGAGCTTTCTTGAAAAAGAAACATTATAAAATAACTGTAAAATAAGACACAAATGTTCATGAAAATACAGTCATCAAATTTATTCTTTTCATTGGGTTTGGCATTCTATGAAGATTTTCTAAGACTGTTGCTTCTTGACATGCAAGAGTTAGCACTCATAGCTTAAGTTACTATAAATACTGCTGCCTGGAAGCAGTACAACTATTTTAGAGTTTTAAGACCACAGACTTTTATTACTCAAATCTTATTCTGTGTATGTTAAAATCAGAAGGTTCTGAACAGCTGGTTAGGAAGGTAGCCAAGATGCAGGAAAGATGTCTGGGCCTCCTTTTCAAGGGCAGCCAACTCTTGGACCGTAGGAGCCAAAACATCCACGTGGCCTTTATAGTTTCCACCTGGATCACACACACGAATCACAAAGAAATGCAAATGACACGCTTGAAATAACTTGTCAGCAATACTTTGAACCAATTATATCAATTTAAACATTGCTCCCAGCAATAAAGATGTACTTACTACTGGGCAAGTTACCTCCCAAACTGTGAGTTTTAAAAATGTTAAATTAAATCGATTAAAATCAATGGTTAGGCCTTACTAACAGCTGTCCCAATATCCAATACCCCTCCCAACCTCTCCCCCATCATCTTCTTGAGTTAGAAACCATCAGTTTAGTTTGAATCTTTAAAAAATTTCAGGAATCAGCTAAGGGCATCATAGGCAAAGGGAATTAAATGGTATCCTGGTTATTACTTGTTCAAAATTATTGTTATTCTCTTGCTTCCTAGTAATTCCATACATTTTTAACTACTCTGATGATATTAACACCTCAACAGAAACAGCTAAGCTTCTGTCCTTCACTCACATACAGATCACAAAATAAAAATGCTGCAAGACAAGTATGAACAAAGTGCTATGAGAGGAACACGAGGGAATGATTAATATGCTAAAAATATACAATTAACAGAAGGAAATGAAACACTTTCTTCTTAAACTAGCACTCAAAAAAGGACACATTCACATGTAAAATAGAATTAAAAGTAATTCACAGCTTACCACCAAGAGTTCTTTTCTGGCCGTAAGTAACTTTCCCATCAAATTCATCTACTGGTACTTTTATATCTGGCTCAACCTGAGAAATGGTACAGTTCAGGTGTTCCTCTATCTCGGACAGCAACTGAGAAAAGGAGAGGAAATTCAAGTATTTTCAGATAAAAATTTCATTTTGACAAACCCAAGCTGCATTTTAATAGCATTAAAACCAGGAAGGCTAAAGGGAAATAAGATTTCTAAAGAGATGAACTCACAAGTCACAATTTATAAACTACAATAACCACCACCCATTATGTCTTGTAACTCACAGACAAGAGCTGATATATAACCTTCATAGATAAATGCAGTCTATTCTTACCAATTTTAGTGACACTTTGTGAGCCTTACCTGCATCTCATTGTACCATATGGTACAGCCACCATCTTCCTTGAGTCTTGTGTTATAACACCCTTTTCCACGGCTGCTACATACATGATACCAAACCTATATTAAAGAAGGAAAAACAGATTAACATGTATGGTGACTGACATACTAGATATCTTTGTTCTCAACTAGTTTTTTTTTTTTTTTTTTTTTAATTTTCTGTCCTCAAAGCGTAAGAAAAATAAGACTGCAGCTATGGTATGTCATCAATCACTACCACCATCAGTAGCTCACTAACTAGGGCTTCTGATAGAGTTCTTTTTGAGAGGAATCCAAAAGATTTTCTAAAACAGACTTCAATTAGATGTCAATAGAAAGGAATTCTCAGATTAAAAAAAATAACAAAAAATGTAAAGTATTAGAGAATGCTATCTCCAGATCAGTATCAAAAATAAAGTTCAAAGGTTTTCCATAAGAATAAAATATAGCAAAAAGCAAAATGCACAATATCTAGTTTGGGCAATGAGTTTGTAGGCGTTTCTGATGCCTGCAAACTATTCTGTCAATCTGAATCAATTTATATCAAAATAATAAGCTAACTCTCTCTCCCATAAAAAGTCTACCATGGCAAAAAAAAAGTCTACCATGGCATGATGCTAAACAGGGTTTAAATACCTTTCAGTGAAAACAATTACATGAAAGCTTTTAGGGAAAATTACATTTTGTATTGTTCCTTTCTGAACTTGATCCTACCAGTTGTCTATTCAATGAATAAACAGAAAAAGATGCCATAAAAAGTTCATTTATATTCCATATGCACCTGAATTCAACATAAATGAAAACTCAAACTGCTTTTATTTCCAGTATCTAAAATGACAATGCAAACAATGAATACAACACAGCACTAAAAGATCACCTTCTCTTTTTCTGTTGCCACCAGGGAAATGGCCAGACCCATCCTGAAAGATTTGAAAAGTCTTCGTTAGACTTTATTCCAGAAGCAAAGAAGCTTAAAAAGGAAAAAACAAAATTACAGCCGTACCTTTCAGCTCTTCCTACTCTGCCAATGCGATGGACATAGTTTTGTTTTTCATCAGGCAAGGTGACATTTATGACTGTAAATAAAAAGTTATTACCAATTGACATAAAGTCCTAAAATTTTCAAACATATCTGATGTTTTTTGTTCTAAATATTTGAATCATATTAAAACAGTTTCCTTTGCATGCCTTAAAATTCAAAATGCAAGCATAAAACATTTCTTCTTACCATAAGGAACACCGTGGATATCAATTCCTCTGGCAGCTACATCTGTGCAAATCAAGAATCTGACATCTCCTTTCTAAAAAGAGCAGACAAGAGAGAGGGGGATTTATTAGTACGTACACTAAAAACCATAAGTGCCATCTTTCCACTGAGCCCTCTAATCACGAATATATTACTATCAGATTAGAAGTCCAGTTGTTCATTATTCACTAGAACAAGTTTTTCATTTTTAAGTTTACAATTTGCCAAAATATGACATTCAAGGTGAATAAATCAATGACTGGATTCATTTCTGCTTTTTTTCACATAAAGGTTATTAAACCACTGCTAAAAACTTGGCTTTATTTTTAGAAATCCTAACTAATAATTTGCAAGATAAGACAGAATAAAATATAAGCATTACCTTTACTCTTGTACTAAAATAATTCAGAATCCTAGGTATTTTACCTTGAGGTTACATTTCTGAGGACAACAGATGAAAATCCCAAAGAGAGTGGGCCCCTGGTACTCTCACCAAGAATATACAAACTGGCCTTCAGATGTTATCTGTGCCACAAGGCACAGCAACTAAGAGACTGGAGTGGGTGAAGAGCACACTGCCTTCCGGCCCAGGACAAGGCCAGGATAGAGCGGTGGCACAGATGCTGAAATAAGGCCAGGTGACCAGTTGTAACATCCACGGCAACCACACTCAGCGTAGAATCATGATCCAAACTCCTAGGCCCAGTACCTTGCCGCTTTTTTCATATTAGGGGTCCGAGAGAAATGAGATCTGTACTATATGCTGGGACAAACACACTGTGATAAATGATGAGAGAGCCTGTGGGTGGAGGTTACTGACCTTGAATTCCAAATGGCTCAAGTCCCACTATCGATACCAAGAGCTATACAACCTGTCATGGGATGCAATCAAATAACTGGGACACTCTTCCGCAAATCATTAAAAATATGTGTAATTCTACAAAACCATATTCTGATACTCGTCTTAAATTAATCTACAAATTAAGTTCCCTCTGGGTATTAGTACAATTAAAAAAAAAAAAAGATCACAGACATGATTTATCTAGTGATGCTTCTCCTAAAAATACCTGTGGAAAAATTTAGCTAAAATTTTCTAAAGTTGAAAATTCTTACCATAGAAGTTCTGTGCCAATAGAGAACATGTAATTTACCATCTGACTGTTAAAAGATGATGAGGCCCTGCCGTGATGAGGATATACCAACAGGGCAGAAGTATTTTGAAATTTCTAGGACAAGAATTGCTTTAAGAATATTAACTGGAATTGATTTAAAACTAGGTACAACTCCCCTCTTAAGTATTAAGGAAATGCAGTCAACTAAATATCAGTACCTTGAATCTTTCCAAGTTTTGCTTCCTCTCATGAGGCTTTCTGTCACCATGAAGACAAACACACGAGAACTGATGTCCCTTTTTATCAGGTCCTAGTGAAAAGCACATTAAAGAGTCAATGCTGGGAAACATTATGCCTAGGAGTATATCAAAAAACCAGTAACATTTAGACTACAATGGTGCCATATAATTCCATGGAAATCTAAACTCCAACTTGTCATAAACCATGGTTGACCAATTTCTGTCCTAGGTGAAATGCCATTAAAATGAACTCCATGAGCATTAAAACTGATTCGCTTTGCTTTGAAAGATATTTTAAGTAACCTCTTCCAATCTGCAGCAGTGGTTCCTGTGTATCCCAGGACCTCACCTCACCTATGTAAAGAACCAAAAAGTAAACAAAAGAGATCCTTCTTGAAAGAAGCAAAACAGTCATTATGAAGGTCATGTCCTTACTAAATGGCCATGCCCACATGCCTGCCTTCCTCAAGGTATTCTAAGCAATTTAGTTATCTGCTTTCCTGACCAAAGCAGATTAGAAGTACCAAAACAGGAGGAAGCAATGGTATTTTAGAGCCAGGTACAGTGGCAGCAAGTCCTTAAAGAGAAACTCTTCAAGTAGACACAGTAACAAAAAGCAGTGCAGTCCAGACCAGACTTTCAATTTCGCAATATGTTTGAAAACATAGTAAGTGTTGGGAAAAGATATAAAATAAAAATTACCATTAACATTTACTATATTTGCTTCACCACATACTTATCCCTCTATCCTTCTATCAACTCACTTTTACATTTTTGATGCATTTCAATGTAAACTGCAGTTATCGGTACACAGTTCAGCACGCATATCATTAACCAGAGCACAATATTCGTTTAGGTTTCTTTGTTTTCTCTTGGAGATTAAAGTTACATGCAAGGAAATGTACAAATCTTAAGTGTACACCTGCTGAGTTCTTGACAAACGTGTAACTTACACGGCCCAAAGCCCTATCAAGGTACAGAACATGAATATCATCCACTAAGAACCTTCTTGCCCTTTCCCACCTATCCACACTCCCACCTTCCTGGGAACAACCACTGTTCTGGACTTTTCCCCACCAGACATTAGTTTTGACTCTTCTAGAAAGTCATACAAATGGAATCACACAGCACAAACTCGTGTTTAGGAACTCTTTTATTCAGCATAATGCTTCTGAGATGCCACCCACAGTTGTCTCTATCCGCAGCCTATGCCACTTCAGCACCGAGTATCAGCTATTTCAGTGAATAAATATTTTGCATTTTGTTTAGCCATTCTCCTATTAATGGCCATTTGGTGTACAGTCTGAGGCCATCATGAATAAAGCTGCTGTGGCCATCTTGCACACATCTTTCGTCAATACATGTTTTCACTTATCTTGGGTCAATATTTAGGAGCTGAACTGAGAGGCCATAAGAAAGCAATGTAAAATTTTATAAAAAACTGTACGACCCTTTACATAGGTGCCTGTACATCAACAGTGTATGAGAATTCCCGTTTCTCCATATCCTCACCCAAATTCGGTGTTTTAAAGTATTTTTAATCTAGTCATTCTAGTAAGTGTACTTATCTAGGCATCCTAATGAGTGTACGGTGGTATTACAGTGTGATTTTATTTTGCATTTCTCTAACGACTGATTATACTGAACATTTTTTCAGGTTGGTTTATATATTTAACATTAATTGTAAGGAGCATAAACTTAGAATCATTATATCTTCATCGTAGAGCAAGTATTTTATTACATAGTGACCTTTTTTATTTCAGTAATTTTTGTCTTAAAGTCTATGGCATCTCTATTAATATTTAAATTCCTGTTTTAGCTGACAGATATATGTTTTTTCATTCCCCTTCCTTCCAATCTTCCTATGTCCTCAGGTTTTAGGTTTGTTTCCTGTAAACAGCATACAGCTATATATTATGCAGTCTAACAATCTATGCTCTTCATCAAAAGACTTCGATCCACTGACAAATACTACAGTTTACTCATATGCTCAGATTTTTTTCACCAATTCTATTACTCTGTAATTTCTAATTGCTCTGCTTTTTCTCATTTCTCCCCCTTCCTTTCTTACCTTTTTTTTAGATTAAGGTTTTTCCTCATTTATTGGTTTAGGAGATATATATCCTATTATATAATGATTACACTTGAAATTTTAACATTAATCAAAACTTCACCATTCCTCTAAATAATATAAGGACCTTAGAATGCTGTGATTCATCTTCACTGCAATGAAACTACCTATGTGGAAAACCATCTCATCGTTTTTCCTGGGGCTGATCATATGGGAAAGTACTGGATAAGCACAGATACTTTCAGTGCAGTCACTGCTTTAGTCCTGGGCATGAGCGCTACACTGCATCAGCGTGGGACTAACAGTCTATTAAGTGAGGAAATGAACACAGTTTATTTCAAGGGAGGAACTACTACCTCCTCCTTGCTGCATAAAATACTGCTCCAAGTTGTCACAGTCGATCTTGGTTCTACAGAAAATAATTGCTTGATCCATCTTGTGTTCCTTGATGGCTCGGACAGCATACTCCCCCTTCAGGATTTTAATAGCTTCAGACCACATCTCTTGAATAACACAACAACAATAACAAAAAAAACACAGAATTTCAATCTGAAATTGTCAGGAACACACATAATCACACAGACTTACAGCTTAACTCACCTAAAAATCTCTATTTTAATGCAACTATTATAGCCAAAAGCAAGCAATAAAAAGATAGGATAAAATGGTGGGAGAATCCACTTGCTCATTTATTTTTCTCTTTTTTATGCCAGTTTATGGGATACCAAAACACCTATAACCATTCATCATATAAAAATGTACATGTACACACACATACACAAATAAACAGAAATACCCACAACAAAGCTTTGTTCTTACAAAGACCAAAGAACTAGTATTCTGCCTTGCATTAGTTTCCCTAAATGCTCAGTAAATGTTTACTCAATTACTTCAACCCCCTTTAAAAACTAATAAATGGTACTTCCTAAATCAATCTAAACAACAGAAAGTTCATTTTTCACTCTATGGAATAAAAATTTTACATCAAATCTAGTTAGTGACTTCTCAGTTGCCACCCTGCAAGTATCTATTTTTCAGTGTGAAGCTGGGCTATAGTTACTCCACAACTGTAACCCAGTGTATTTCTAAGGTGGCTCTGATCATCTCTAATTGTAGTAAAAACTAAGTAAAACTTGTACAAGGAAAAATATATGAAGCAGTAAAAAATTTTATTTTATAAAATGCATTCTCCAACTGTGGGATGTTACATTATTTTGACTATCCGTGTGCTCCTCTCCAACTGTACTAGCTGAGCATACACCTTATAAACTTGGAGCTGCACATAAAAATGAGTTCAAAGGAACCCTCTTTAATCAAAATTTCAGGTAACTGACCGTTTAGATACCTGCCAAAAATCTACCATTGAATCCAATATGAACAAAATGCAATCTAAGCCTTCCTTGCCAATGAGCCACCTGAGACATGGGACACCAGACATGTGGCCTAATGGGTTTCAGATCTCTTCTAGGTTCCGTTCTTGAAGCACTAGCCTTCTATCATCGACTCAGTGGACATGAATTTGAGCAAACTTCAGGAGACAGTGGAGGACAGAAGAGCCTGGTGTGCTGCAGCCCATGGGGCCACAAAGAGTTGGACACAAGTTAGCAACTGAACAACAACAACCATCCTTAGTTTCATGCTGTTATCTTCATGTATCCTTGAATATTATACACCTCTTACAAACTATCTCAATTCTGCATGGAAGTATCTTTATTAAATCAGAATTTAATTTTAGCCTTTTTAAAAATTGATAAATGTTTAATGATATGGAGTTTCAGTATGGGAAGATGAAGTACTGGAGATGGATGGTGGCGATGGTTGCACAGTAGGAATGGACTCAATGCTATTGAACTGTATACTTTAAAATGATGAAAATGGTAAATTTTATGCTATGCCTATTTTACCACACACAGAAAAGAATCAAAAACCCATTTGAGGATCATTTCTGTGTCTTTCACAGGGTCATACCTAACGACGTCACTTTGTTACTCAATTGCCAGACAGGAAGAATCTACGTATAATTCCTCTGGGAATTCAGGACTAAACTACAACCTGTAGCCAGAGAAGTTCACTGGTTTCCTAGAAACATTAGACTTCTATAATCCAAAATATTTGTATTTTATATGCCAGGAGACTAATATCTTAAATTCAGTGATTAATACTTCTACAAATTGACTGGTATGAGCTCTCCCCCATTTTTAAGTTATTTCTGTTTTTTATTTTCGTATCTCCTGTTCCTTCATAAGAGCAGACAGAGCAGAAATTCAGCAAAGCAGATCAATTCAAACCTTTCCCCACACATTTTTATTGATTCTTCTAACTTACCTGGACTGTTAGCACCAGGTCTTGTGTTATCTTTTGCATGAACTTCATCAGTCTATCAAAAGAAAAGGATGAAGGGTTAAGTGATGATTCAGAACAGGCGGCTTTTTTTAAAGGGAGAACTGGATCTAACTTTAGATTCCATCTAAGACATCCATCTTTATCATCTATAGGCAAAACCATTCTTCAGATTCAGAAAAACTCTTATTAATTATAGGTCTGCTACTGCTAAGTCACTTCAGTCATGTCCGACTCTGTGTGACCCCATAGACGGCAGCCCACCAGGCTCCCCCGTCCCTGGGATTCTCCAGGCAAGAACACGGGAGTGGGCTGCCATTTCCTTCTCCAATGCATGAAAGTGAAAAGTGAAAGTGAAGTTGCTCAGTCGTATCTGACTCTTCGCAACCCCATGGACTGCAGCCCACCAGGCTCCTATGTCCATGGGATTTTCCAGGCAAGAGTACTGGAGTGGGGTGCCATCGCCTTCTCCGAATTATAGGTCTAAGGCTAATCAATTTTAAATATAATAATAAAAACACAAAGGTGGTTTTTAGAACACTGTGTATTTACAGTAAGCATACCCATATTATATTAATATAAATCTAACAAGAGTGAAATAAGTGGGAAGATGGACTCAGGAAATTGGTATTTAGGGAAATAAGGCATATCAAGAAGAATAAAAATACTACTAAAAAAGGAAACTATAGTGTAAGAAGTTACACAGGCAACCCTATGTATTTATGAAAATTATAACAAGGAAGATGGCTCACAGAAGTAACTTTATATGTAGAAAAAAGTAAAGCATGAGCCCATCCTTTATTCCATACCTGACAGACCTAAACTTTTCTAGCAATATGCAAACCTCTCAAAGGTCCAATGTCTGGTCGCTTTGAGCATCACAGAGGCTCAGGGTAAACTCGTTCATGAATGCTTTACGCTATACACAGGTGCACCCTGCAGAGCACTTACCCTAATGTGGCTTTTCCCAAGCCTTTCCCAGAGCCTGTCCGTTTTGGGGTTCACTGGGACAACAACGTGGTGGACAGTATCTGGGACGGAATCCTCTCCTTTCAAATCGACCCACGTGGGAAAGTGCATGATCTTCTCAGACAGTTTCTTCACATCAAAAGAATGCAAAGTGGCTGAGCACACAATCACCTAAGAACAGAAAAAACAGTGTTTAGATAAACTTTTACTTTAGAGTGACAATAATGAATCCAGCATATGAATACAGACACGGGGCATGGGGCTGACTAGGCCTGGAACCTAACACGAGTTCAAAACCTGACTCTGCAGCAACAACTAGCGATGTGACTTTGGGCGGGTTAGTCCTGAGCTCCAGCCCCTCACTGCCACGGAAATCACACCACCTAGTCCCCAAGGCCCTACAAAACTCAGATGAGTGAAAAGGTTTTTAAAAACCTAAAATCATAAGGTACTATGTATCTCCTCCCAAAAGTTTTTACCTCTAGAATTCTTCCTAAGAAAACAGAATGAGAAAGAATAATATTTTAAGAAATAATTACTAAGGAAGCAACTGTTTTGCAACAGCTCAAGACATTTTTCCTTCAAAAAGGAAGGAGTGCTCAGAATCTTGAATATAAACCCTACACTCTGTAGAAAAGGGGGAAAAAAAAACAAAAAAGCTAAGAATTTTTTACTTCTAGTCTTCTGTTATACTTAAGTCATGTCCTCAAATTCCATCCACCTTATTTCTAAAAGCAGCTCCTAAGACTGTTCCTTTGTGCGCACTATTTAATCAGGTAAGAAAGAAAACGTTTTATGCAGTAGTTAACTTAACCAGAAGACACTAAAATGTGAATGTAACAAACAAGTTAAGCATTAGTACGTAACAAATGCCTACATGTATTCGAAAATGCGTTAGTTATTGTATACCTGAAGTCTTTTTCCATCAGAGGTAATCTGAGGAATCTGATTGTGAATCCTATTGATAAAGTCAGAGTAACCTTGAGAAAGAAGCCCATCCTATAGCAGAAGCAAAAAAAAAGCATTAGGTTTTAAACCAGTATCTAAATCTCTTCTAAATCAATCGCAAAACAAAAGACATGGAAACTAATTCATACATATCTCCATACTTTCAAAATTATTTTCTATTGGATACTGAAAGAGTTATTAATTCAACTTTAAAGCCCATGTGACTACAATATGAAAAAAACCTCATATTTATAACTTAAAAATCATACTCTGGTATTCTAAAATGAACATGAGAGTTAATAGCTCCCACCACATCTCCTTAAGAATATGACTTTAACATGAAAAAACAAAAAGCTTCAATGTTGAAAAGCTACTTCATCTTGAAAATATATCTCAAGAGCCCAAAACACATAAATGCAATTGGAAATGTTAAAAAAAAAAGTACGTACAAACAAGATAATTATTTGGCGTAGAAAACAAACTTACATATTTAATAACGAGGGTGGTTAAATAAACCATGAAGTATGCATGTAAGAGATCACTAGGCAGCCTTTAAGAACTGTTCATAAATGATGACATGAAATAGTTCTGTACCATATTAAAAAAAAAAAAAAAAGATTTCCCAGATTCCACATAGCCTGACTACAACTGCATAAAATAGTCTTTACTATAAATATAAGGAGTGAATGGAAATACACCAAACTGGTAACAATATTTCTAAATATTAGGATCATGATTGAATTGTATTTTTTCTTTAAGTCACACATTTTATCTCCAAAAACATAAGCAGAAAAAAAAATTTTTTTCTCTGAAAGCATGAGTAGATTTTAACATACAGCTTCATCCAGGACCAGGAATCTAACTTGGGATAAGTTCAGCTTTCCGGTAGACACCAGATCATCCAGTCTTCCTGGAGTGCCAACGACAATATCCACCTAAAAAATACACCAAAACAGCACCTTATGAAACTTAAAGGACCACTGCAATCCCCTTAGAACAGCAACCAACAACGGCCCACTTACAATAAAAACATGATACTGACGTAGTCACAGTCAACTATACATCCGCAAAAATGGGAGTTCTAGATACTGCTGAAATGTTCAATTTGTATCTGGTTTGAAATTAGTGTTGACCACTTTAGCAACTGATTTTAACATTTTTAACTGTTATATACAGTCTAATTATAGCAACTCTGAAATTAAACCAGGATCCAAACCCCAATTCTACTATGATCCACTGCGTAACCTTAACTAACTTCATCTCGTCTAGTTTCCATCTTCTCATTCCCAGGGTGGCTAAGAAATCCACCTGTCAATTCAACTAAGGACAAGTTTCATTTATATTTTTATTAAAAAAATTTTCAAGCATCCACAAAGAGAACAGTATAATGAGCCCCTACACCAGCACACCTGACTAACATTTTAAAATTGCACACACACATACGCACAAACACACCTTTTAATCAAGTCCATGGTACAGTGAACAGAAACATGGGCTTTGAAGTAAGCTCTACCTATAAGTTGTAAGATCTGGGGCAAATTACTTAATATTTGGTGTAAGTTCTTTTCCTAATCTGTAAAAACGGAGAAAAGGACCATCACAAGGTCTGTTGTTGGAACTGCATAAGAAAATGTGTAGAATGCATTTAACAGAGCCTGGCCCATTTCTAGAAAGTACTCAAAAGGGGATAAGTATTTTTTTTTTATGCTTCTATATTCTTTTTTTTAATTTTTTTTTTATTTTTTAAATTTTATTTTATTTTTAAACTTTACATAATTGTATTAGTTTTGCCAAATATGGGGATAAGTATTTTTAAAGTGTGTACAGAATGTATGTGTGTGAACACAATAAGGTATTATATAGAATCATTCAATAAATTAAGACAATTCTAAACTTCTCCTCTTTACCAACAGGGATAAAAAATCACTTCTCTTGTTTTTCACTTGTTTTCTCCACTCCAGATTAAAAACGTAACCATCTCCAAACAAATTTATCACTGTAGTCTCATTACTTCAATATTTCACTCCCTGAAAAACTGAGAGTACTGTCCTGAAAAGACTTTTAATTTGATCCAGTGGAAGGCATTTATAGCCCCATAAAAAATGAAAGATATTGCTGAAGCTACTGTTTCAACTGTGTTGATAACTATAATCAAGTCTCAGTTCAATCTAGAAAATAGTCTGAAAATATGGAGATAAAACCCTTCAACGTATTAAAACAATGTACTATGTGCCAAGTACTGCACTATATACACAGCAGTGAATACAACACCACTCTGCTTCTTTGTGTAATGTCTCTTTACAAAGGATGCTAACCCACCATGCAAGTTTCCTCCCTCCTCATTTCAGTAGGTAGTCGGCATGAAAACAGACACCAGGTTTCTCAGGTTCAAAAAAAAAAAGTCAAATTGGAAAAGCCTGCAAGAAATATTTATATAAATTGGATAACAGCACCAAGCACTTCTTCAAGTCTAACTGCATATGTTGCATAATTCTGCAACTTTAAGAAATTTTATAAACTAAGTAGTTCTATTCTCTGACTCCAGAGCTGACTTCTGGCCCCAGCGTAAGACAGAACACAGGGCTGAGGGAGAGCCAGAGGGCAGTGGGAGATAATAGAGGCCAAGAAGGTAAGATGGAAAGAAGAGCAGACGGAGAATATACTACAAATTCTCTAAGTAGAAAGGACCTGAGTCCTAACAAGAAAGCTGTGGAGTAACATTGCCTTTACTTTGCCATCAGCTGCAGTCAGTACCAAATTTTAGATCTAACTGGCAAAAGCAGATATAATTCTCTAAAAGCTCTGTAGCTGGAAAATATAAGAAAATCACTTATGGGGAAAATAAATTTGGATGTGAGGAACCAAGATAGGGAATGAACATATTAAATCTTTCTTATAACCACTAAAACATGACCCGTCAAGTAAGAACATATCAAAGCAATATTACTATCTTAGAACAATATTAAGTACAGTAATATGATTCCTTGCCTCTAATATGCCATACCAGGTCAAATCAAAACCATTCAGCATAAAATTTCATTTGACAGCAGCACCAAGGAATTAGAGGGAGAGCGTATTTGCTCACCATGACTCAGTATCAGGCTGTTTAAATTAAATGATAAAATATTTAGGAAAGGAATGGAAGAGAACTTTGTAAGGAAAAAGTTACCTCATACATACAGAATATTTTATGAAGTTCTACCTGTATTTGAATGGACGAACAATTCAGTTTCCCAAACATCCTCCCCAGTAAGGAGACTCACGGTCCTGGCTTCGTTCTTGGTAACTGCACAGCCTTTAAGACAGACCTGAATTCGTCTCCCTCCCACTGGAACCACCACCTCACCACCCCTCAGCCTCCAAGGATCACTGCTAATACTTCTACCTTCTCTGCAATCCACCTTATCTCCATTTCTATTTTTCACTCCAGTTTCCTCTTTCTCAGCTACTCCCAGAGGAAATGACTGTTTAATGCATGAAAATGGGAAGGAATTTTCAGGTGCTCAAAAGATAAACCAAAAGAATTCATGTATGCTGGAATTTTGCATGAGGTGTTTGGAAGAGACTGCTGCACTGTATACTTTTGGGGAAAGAAAAGGAATACCTGTAAGATGTTTTTGAACATACATACACTCTTGTGATCTTGTTTTCATTTCAGCCTCATTTTTCTTGAAACACAACAGAACTATATTGTCAAAATGACAACACAAAATGTTACTTTAAAAGTACAACTTACCCCATTATCCAAAACAGAGAGCTGATCCCGTGCTGCGACACCTCCAATTATCAGAAGCTCCCTGAAATGAATGAATACCAGAATAATAATGTAGAGAAAGATGAAAGCCTGCTTTTTTTCCCCCCAATTTTGAGGAGGTACATATTCAAATTGAATAACTGAGAAAGAATCTGTAATAAAAGTCTAGAGAAGGAAAAAAACAAGGCCTTTCATTTTCAGAAGCTAATAAAATGTTAATGAATGGTAAAGTTAGGAGAATGTAAAACCTTAGAAGCCAGAAAACAGCAGTCCTCATCTATGCATCTTCCTATATTAGGATAACTCCAGGTGCCCTGAAATCAGATTTCAATGAACCTTTATAGACACATGTGGTTTTACATGTATAAAATATACACTCATATAGATTCTTAAAAGTTGCCTCCAGGTCAGTAACTAAAAACTGGGGGATGGGGTGAAAAGAGATTTTTCATAGAATATCCTTTTGTATTTGAATTCTTCTCATTCCAGATAATAATACTTCCAAAAATATGTTTAAATTAAAAGACTGTCTTATGCTAAGATTATTAATTCAATGCAGGGAAAGAATAGTCTTTTCAACAAATGGAGCTAGAACGGATATGCAAGAGCAAAAAAATGAAGTTAAATCTCATTCTCAGGCCACACACAAAAATTAATGCAGAATGAATTACAGAGCTAAACACAGATATAAGATCTAAAACTATAAAACTCTTGGGGAAAAAATGCAAATTTTCATGATCTTAGGTTAGGCACAGTCCCTTACAACACCAAAAAAATAAGCAAACAAGCAACAAATGAAAAAATAAACTTGACTTCATCAATATTAAACACTTCTACACTTCAAAGGACACTACCGAGAAAGTGAAAAGGCCCACAGAATGAGAGAAAATACATGCAAATCATATATATCTAACCATACTACTACATATATCTTACAACTCAATAATAAAAAGACAAATAACCCAACTGAAAAATGGGCAAAGGATCTGAACGGACATTACAGATGGCTGGTAAGCCCAAGAAAAGATATTCAACAAGATTAGCTATTAGGGAAATACAAATCAAAACCACGGTTAGGTACCACTGCACACCCATTTGGAGAAGGCAATGGCACTCCCCTCCAGTACTCTTGCCTAGAAAATCCCATGGACATAGGAGCCTGGAAAGCTGCAGTCCATGGGGTCGCTGAGGGTCGTACACGACTGAGCAACTTCACTTTCTCTTTTCACTTTCATGCATTGGAGAAGGAAATGGCAACCCACTCCAGTCTTCTTGCTTGGAGAATCCCAGGGACGGGGAAGCCTGGTGGGCTGCCGTTCATGGGGTCACACAGAGTCGGACACGACTGAAGTGACTTAGCAATAGCAATAGCAATAGCAATAGCACACCCATTAGGAAGGCTATAACTGTAAAGACAGATAATAAGGAGAGGATGTGGAGAAACTGGGACGCTCACACGTTACTAGCAGGAATGCAGAATAGTGCTGTACCTTCGGAAAACAGCCAGGAGCACCTGAAGGTGTTAAACAAGAAGCTACTACATGAGCCAGCAGTTCCACTGCTGGGCATATTCCCAGGAGAAACGGAAATGTGCGTCCACACAAGACTGTACACTAATGCTTACAGCACAGTAAACAATAAGTGGAAACAACACAAACATCCATGAAGCCATGAATGGATTAATTAAAAATGTGGTATATGCATACAATGGAATACATCTTGAAAATAAAAAGGAATTAAGTACTAATACACACTGCAACGCCGATGAACCTTACAGACATTATGATTACGTTAGAGAAGCCAGTCCAAAAAAAGCACATATTATTTGATTCCATTTATATATAATAAGCTGTCCAAAACAGGCAATCGATAGATGGAAATCAGTGGTTGCCCAAGGACAGGAAGGTTAGAGGGAAATGGGAGTGACTGTTAATAGGCAGCATTTCTTTTGAGAGTGATGAAAATGTCCTAAAATTGGCTTTGGTGGTTGCACAACTGTGTGAATATAAGAGAAGTTAAGATAATCTGTACATTTTAAAAAGTGAATTATATGATATGTTAATTTTATCTCATTATGTGCATGCTCAGTAGCTCTGTTGTGTCCAACCCCATAGACTGTAGCCTGCCAGGCTCCTCTGTCCTTGGGATTTCCCAGGGAAGAAAACTCGAGTGTGTTGCTGTTTCCTCCTCCAGGGGATCTTCCCAACCAGGGATGGAACCTGCGTCTCCTGCATTAGCAGGCGATTCTTTACCACTGAGCCACCTGGGAAGCCCATATCTCACCACAGCTATTCCCAAAAAGATTGTCTCTTTTTTATAAATAGCCTACAAAATTACTTCCTAAGGTGGCCAGACAACTTTTAATCATTCATTTTAAAAACAGCAGAAAATACAGAGAAGGTGTCAACACTTAGTCTCATAAATTCTATGACAGATAAAAAAATGGCTTTATGGTTGCCTTCTGCCACCTTAAGCGATTCAGATAGTAAAAATGAAAAACCAAAAAGCCTTCTATTCTGTGCAAGTCTATTACCTTGCCACGTCCCTAACCACCTACCACTCTAGAGCCACTATGTTTCCTAAATCTGGTAACGCCAGATGCGAAACTGGCTACTTAAGAATCACCTGGAAGACAGGCCATTCTTCCTTAAAAAACAAACAAACAAAAGAGCTCTAATTCTTATTTCCAGGAAATCTGATTCTGTATACCCAGAGGAGAGATCAATAAATGTGCAGTTTCAAATAAGGTCCTTAACTTCTGGGTTCAGTAACTACAGTCCTAAATCTATCATTTCTTTTATAAAACTTTACTCTTATCTACCTTTGTAATCAGATATATTTACGTCTACAAATTTAGCAGAACGAAAAACTACACAAACACGTAACAATCTACGCTTGTGAGCAGAGCACTGCAGGGCTGAGGAATGTGAAAGACCAGCCCCTGCCTTAATGAGTGTAAAACTGAGCTGGGACGAGTAAAATTATGCACATTTAAGACCAGGAACGCTAACGTGACGGTGTGTACGGATTACAGGGAGGCAAATGCAGTCAGTCAATCTCTGAGGAGGGAGAAAGGACTGGGCCAGTACCGATACATTAGCTTCCCAGAAAGAACCAGGACTTGAGCTGGGTCTTCAAACAAGGGAAAGGTTCAACAGTACTAAATACTGAAATGAGAACCACTCCACTTGATCATCTTAACAAATAAACTGATCTTATCGTCCATCTTCCCTTCCAGGCTTTGTCCAGATGCACGTTAATCTTTACCCATAATTAGAGCGCAAAAATCAATCTATATGAGCATGTTATGTTCTTCCAAAAACACTCCCCTGTGAAGAGCTCCAAGCCCCTGATACTAGGCAGGCGCTCTGGAAATGTACTCTGTGTGACACCCTCTGTCGTGGCCTCAGGGCGTTTCGTCACATTACTGCTGTGTTGTTTCTCTCCCCACCACTCTTGTCTCCACTTTTGCACACAATTTTATAAAAGCAAAGATGAATTCTCAGTTATACCCTAATCCCTAACCTAAGTCTTCACACCTTAGGTAGGTATTCAGACAGTTACTGAAAGAATGAAGTGCATCAATCCTTAAGACAAAATTACAAATTATTTTACCGAAAAAGTTTTACTAAGTATAAATTTATCCCTGAATTAAGTTTAACTTGTAAGACAGATTAATATTTAAAAGATGCGCCTGCTGCTGCTGCTAAGTTGCTTCAGTCATGTCCGACTTTGTGCAACCCCAAAGACGGCAGCCCACCAGGCTCCCCCATCCCTGGGATTCTCCAAGCAAGAACACTGGAGTGGGTTGCCATTTCCTTCTCCAATGCATGAAAGTGAAAAGTGAAAGTGAAGTCACTCAGTCGTGTCCGACTCTTAGCGACCCCATGGACTGCAGCCCACCAGGCCCCTCTATCCATGCGATTCTCCAGGCAAGAGTACTGGAGTGGGTTGCCATTGCCTTCTCCAAAAGATGCGCCTATGGGACATCAATAATTCAAAGTTTCTGAAGTTAGATCGTGTGGATGGTTGCACAATCTCATAACCATATACTAAAAACCACTGAATTGTATACTTTAAACAGTGAATTTTAACAGTGAATGTGAATTATATTTCAGTAAGAAAAGGTCATTAAAAGCGAAATTAATAAAAATCAACTGACAGATGTTATGTATGGTATGGCTTTCCTGGTATTGAGAAGGTAGAAAAGGCTTTTCTGTAATTGAAAGGGATTGTTACTGAGCCAGAAGCTCCCCAAGCTCACTAGACTTGTGGTCTCCCCACAGTGGCAGAAAGAACCCCCCAACTAGAGCGACCAGCCTGATGCCCACAGGCAAGGTGGTCACCACTGTGAGACAGGCGAGAGTTAACCACCAAGTCAGGTTTACCAACACACGAGACAGAGTGATACATTATCTATGCAAATGAAGTGATGAAGCTAAAATTAATGAAAGGGATCCTTTAATGAATTTTTACTCTGATTCTATTTTGCAAATTATGACTCTTTATGTAAGAGACACAGGAAAATCTCAATTTACTTTTTGGACTCTAAAATCACTGTGGAAGGTGACTGTAGACATGAAATTAAAAGACACCTGCTCCATGGAAGAAAAGCAATGATAAACCTAGACAGCATATTAAAAAGCAGAGACATTACTTTGCCTGCAAAGGCCAGTATGGTCAAAACTATGGTTTTTCCAGTAGTCATGTACAGATGTGAAAGCTGGACAATAAAAAAGGCTAAGCACCGAAGAACTGATGCCTTCGAACTGTGGTGTTGCAGAAGACTCTTGAGAGTCCCTTGGACTGCAAGGAGAACCAACCAGTCAGATCCTAAAGGAAATCAACCCTGAATATTCACTGGAAGGACTGATGCTGAAGCTGAAGCTCCAGTACTCTGGCCACCTGATGTGAAGAACTGACTCACTGGAATAGACCCTGACGCTGAGAAAGACTGAAGGTGGGAGAAGAAGGGGACGACAGAGGATGAGATGGTTGGATGGCATCACCAATTCAACAGACATGAGTTTGAGTAAACTCCGGGAGATGGTGAAGGACAGGGAAGCCTGGCGTGCTGCAGTCCACGGGGTTGCAAAGAGTTGGACATGAATGAGAGACTAACGACACCACCACTTTTTTTTAATTGAACTTTTCTCACTTAAACAGGACTTTTATATGGAAACTAACTGCTACTATATAGCAAAATCAAATATATTTACACACACATCCATGTGCATATGTACACGCCCTGCATTTCTCCCTTGATTTTTCCTACTTTACTCTTCTTCTGAAACGTCTCAGGTCTAAACACAACAGGCGTTTGAATACAAGAGGACTCCTTACCTTAACTTAGGATTATCGATGTATTTCTTAAACTGCTTGACGTTATTCAGAGTTTGTTCAGCCAACTCCCGGGAAGGCTCGACGATGAGAGCTTTTGGAGCATTGGGGAGAAACTTTGTTTGCGCCACCTGTGCACTACCTGAACAGAATGAAGAAGACTGGGGTACACCTCAGGATACTTCTGTTTTTAAGACGACAAGCGCAAATATTCCACCAAAAATCTCAGGAACAATTGTCAAGCAATACAGATGGTAGTCGAACAAAACAAAGATTGCTAAAATGAATACAGCTTCTTTAAAACTAGCTGCAGTCATTTTAATTGATCATACGCTTTGTGATAAATAGGCTTCCCTGGTGGCTCAGACAGTAAAGCATCTGCCTGCAATGTGGGAGACCTGGGTTCGATCCCTGGGTTGGGAAGATCCTCTGGAGAGAGAAATGGCACCCCACTCCAGTACCCTTGCCTGGAAAACCCCATGGACGGAGGAGCCTGGTAGGCTACAGTCCGTGGGGTCGCAAAGAGTCAGACACAACTGAGCGACTTCACTTTCCTTTCCTTTCACTTTCCTTTGTGATAAATGAGCTTTGAGATGTACTGAGCTTAAATAACTGAAGCAAACTAGGCAGCACAATGGTTAGAGTGTGCGCTCTAGAGTCAAACGGCTTGTATTTGAATATAGTTCCACCGCTTACTTATCCTGTGACCTCGGTCAAGTCCCTATTCCTCAAGTTCTTTGTCTGTAAAACCACCTTGCAGGGTTGTTGCGAAGACTAAATAACGCACGTGACACCTAGCACAGCGCCATGGCATTTAATAAGCACACACCCTGTAAACCTGAGACACCATCATCGTCATTATGATCAGTTTCCCCCAAATGCCCGGCCTGAAACTAATACTTGGGAGTTTATGAATTGGGTTCTGACCCTGAATTTTACTGACGTGTTCAATAAACGAGAGAGACTAAACCAGCCGAAGAGAACCTGGACCTCACTGCGAGAAGCCTCGGTCACTGGAGTTCTCACAACACCCGCTTCTTGAAACCCTTACCCCATCGGGTGCAGTACCTACCTGTGTGCTGCGACTTGACAACGAAACTCTCCGGCGCCTTGGAAAGGGCAACGAAACCATCTTTCGGTGGAAACTTGAATTCTTCTTCCCCGAAGTTAAATTTGAGTTCCGCGTTCTAGCATTGAATAAAGGAGAAAATGGTAACTCTGAACCTAAGAGCAAACTAACCAGGATGAAATGATGAAGATCAAATTAGCTTATAGTCACAGCAAGATATCTCTAATTACCTTCAAAACACAGGCAGGGAACAGGGCTTGGTTCTTCATATGTGGTGGTATTTCAAATGCCAGACCAAGATCTTTGCCTTTAAAAAAAAAAGAGAGAGAGATACAGAAAATGAATTGAAACAACCAGAAAAGGACCGCCACATGCTCACACTGTCAAATCTACTGGTTCTGGCATTAACTGTGCTGCCTAATACCACCTTCTCAGAGAAGCCTCCTCTGACCAACCCCAGACCATCACCTTCCATTCCCTCACCCAGACTTACATACCCTTTCAGTGCCCACTGCTCCCTCCTAACATATCACAGATTTGTCTGCTTCCCCCACCAGTAGGTAAATCCCACAGAACTATACATAAATGTGTCTCCTTCCTTTTCTGCTGCATCTCCAGAACCTACCAGCCTGCCTGACACATGGCAAATGTTCAGTAAGCATTTGTCTAAAAGAAAGGTAAGGAGGAAGGGAAAGAGGACTGAAGACAGTGAGGGGATTTTAAAAATCACGAATACTGAATATCATATATATTCTCCAACAAAACAACCCACAGAAAGCTCACCGTTTTTGGAGAATTTGACATGCCCTTTATCTATATCTAGGTAACATCCAATGGTATCATGCATAGTGAATTCCTAGAAAACCAAAAAGTCAGGTACTGTTAATAAAAAGCAAAATTGAAAATAAGGTTAAAAGTTCAAATATAGTTGCATCCAAAGTAAGTGCTGCTGCTAGTATTGAATAATAATTACTTAAAATTCTAATGCAGATGTTAAAAATGGCTACTCCAGCACATCACATATAATACTAGAAGCATCGGACACACTTCTTAGAATTCACATGATATTAAGGCTCATCCACATTACTACAGACACAAGTTACCAGAACAAGTGTATTTAGATGTAACATAATTCAGAAGAAGAAATGAACACCCCAAGTATTAAAGTCAAAGCGAAAATCAAAATGGGGTGAACACAAAGAAACTATGGAGGGGCTAATGAATGGTATAAATGAAAAGTAGTTTTTTTTCATTTTGTATCATTTCTTCACCCCAGTCCAAAATGAACTTTCTGTGGAAAATGTTCAGAAAATTCACTTGAACTTGACAATCGTTTCTATACTCTCAGTCATGTCACGAGTGATCAAGTATGCAGGAAAACATACTAAGCTATGATTGAGTCATTAAAGACAACTTGCTGCTGCTGCTGCTGCTAAGTCGCTTCAGTCGTGTCCGACTCCGTGCGACCCCATAGATGGCAGCCCACCAGGCTCTGCCGTCCCTGGAATTCTCCAGGCAAGAACACCGGAGCGGGTTGCCACTGCCTTCTCCATTGTGTGAAAGTGAAAAGTGAAAGTGAAGTCGCCTAGCTGCATCCGACTCTTAGCAACCCCATGGACTGCAGCCCACCAGGCTCCTCCATCCATGGGATTTTCCAGGCAAGAGTACTGGAGTGGCTTGCCATTGCCTTCTCTGAAAGACAACTTACCTCTCCATAATTGTCAAACTGCTTGTTGTGGGATTTCTTCCCTGTTCCACCAAAGCCAAATCCAAACTTGTCAGTACCTAGATTTTAAAAGTATTTTATAAGTGTAGGAAGAAAAAGTATAAAGTGAAAAGCACCATAAAAGCAGCTTAAAAGCTGAAGATTTGAAACATCTACAAGTATTATGTGGTATGTATTAATGCAAATTAACTTTACTGACTTTACTCTTACCCTCAACATTATTCCTCCTGATTTTATGATATTACCGTATCTATTTTTGGTGGACTTCAAATCTCTCTTGGAATGAGGTAGGGAATAGGTAAATAATATTATTTCTATGTCTCTAAATATAAACTCTGTATGGTTAAGTTTATTATTCACTCCCCACTAAAACAAAACATTAAAAATTCACAAATGGAAATCAATAAACTCAGTTTATTTAGTAACACTTACCAAGATCTAGGGATGCTTGCATGGAAGACCACCCAACTCTGCACAACCCTTGGTCATGACAGGATACCTCATAGTAGTGCTTCCCTACAGGGACAAAATACTTTTGAGATTTACATAAATCGTACACATGATTCATTTACCATGCAGCCACTTTTCCATTTAGACGTGAATCTGAGCAAACTCCGGGAGAGAGTGAAGGGCAGGGGAGACTGGCATACTGCAGTCCATGGGGTCACAGAGACTCAGATGATACTTAGCAGCTGAACAACAACACTTTTCTACTCTTTCTGAATTACATTTTATATGTTCCAGATGAAGACTTGTAGATCTTTCTGCAACATTAAAAATCTTTTCCGATCCTCACTTTAAAGCTACTTTAAAGTAAGTTCATGTACCAATACATCTCCCCAAAAGTTTGTAGGAGCACAAATGTTGTTTAATACCTTTCGTTAGGCCTTTGGTGGCTCTGCATCCATGCCATTCCTTTACTTCTCTGCTCTGACAACAAAGACCATCTGACCCAATTGCTGGATTTGAGAAAAACACAGAAAACCATGTCAATACAGATGATGTAAATCACGCACTCTGAAATAAGCATCATTCAGTCTCACTAATAAGATAAATCTTCACTTGTTGCAATGTTCCAAGGACTAAGAGCTGCTGATTGCTGAAGGACAGCAGCATCCTCTGTGTGAGTAACCGCCCCCATTCAGGCCCTCGAGGGCCATGCCAAAGGTCGGGGACTAGTTTCTTTACTGTGACCTGTTGACCTGGACAGCATTTTACCACAACAAAAAGGAATCAACACAGTACCTAACCTGACTTGCACCGACGCCAGCTGCACCACCAACACTTAGACAACTGTTCTCTAGAGTCCCTTAAAGAATGGATACTAAGGATGACACTGGTTGCTCCGATTTTATGCTGAAATTAGAGTCTGAATGAATGCTACCCTAAAAGGAAAAGAGAAAGTCTCCCTGGCTTGTTCCCTAATCTGCAGATCCAGCAATCACAAAGGGAAAGCAGGAAAAGTCTGAATAAATAACCCTGTGGCTATTATTGCTAACATAGGACTCTCAAACATGAAGTTCTATATTATATATCACAGTCAGTCATAGCGCTAATGGGTGCTTTTCGGCTTTAAGTAAAGCATTTGGCCTTTATCTTTACTAGAAACTGCAACTTTTGTCCTGGCTTGGGCTTGCAAATCATATCTGGCACCTGACTATAGAAGAAACCTTTTGAAAAAGCACCTCATCACACATTTTCCTTTCCTTATCAGAAACTACATTATTTACTCAAAGTATAAATTCTCATGAGTATAATGATATACTCATGTCACGAGTATAAACCTCTGAATTTTTAAAAAGTTCTGTGATAATGGTAAATCCTAAACATTTTTGTATTTAAAATTCTTTATGCATATGTACATAATTACTCTAGATACCACATGGTGAAGAGCAGCATTGGGGTTGCTTGTTTTTGTCATGATTCCTCAGGCCCCCTCTACCTTTCTCTGTATCCTGATTTTCTTCCTCACTGACACCTGGGGAAAATTCCTCCAAGTCAACTCTACAGTTCTGACTTGTTCTTCCTAATGGCTACACAAGAGTCCATGGATACACCCTAATCTTTGTTTACTATTCTGGCAGCAGCATTTACTTTGCTGGTAGTTTTTATCATTAGAAACAACGTTGCATCCAACAGCTCTGAATGTATATCCTTGCAAACGGGAAATTTTTCCCCAATGAGCTTGATCATCCAGGAATATACATTCTTTAAAAACTAAAAGATAATGCGGAACTGCTTCTTAGAGAGGCAGCCAATTTGTACGTTTGTATCACTCTTCTGGATTCTTGCTAATCAGATGGTGTAACACAATCACTGTAACTTTTACATTCCACTTCCCTACTACCTGTAAACTTGACCTTGCATGTTTATTGCCATTTGGATCTGCTCTTCTGTGAACTGCCTATTCACATACTTCGCCCATTTTCCTTATTGGCTGTTTACCTCTTTCTTACTAAAATAAATAACCCTTTATCATCCATCAACACAAGAACCCCTTATAAGTTTATAAGGATTCTTTATCTTTCCTCAGCATTGCATTAAAAACAAGCTTTTGAATTATAAATATGCTGCTAAAGTCTCTCCACTTACCAAAAGCAGATCCTCTGTCATACGGGTTCATTTGCCATTTGTTCAGCACTAAGCAAATTAAAAGAAGAAAAGTTAACCCTAAATAAACATAATTTAAAACATTCTACAGAAAATAAAGCAAATACTTTATATTTTATATCATACCATAACTCCTCTAGATTCAATATAGTTTTACACACTATCTGGAATGTACAATTAAAAGTGTTGCTGTTTTGATTAAAGGCAAAACTGAAACTGAAAACTGAAACATGTCAAAAATAATAGTCACTGACCCACCAAGGGCTAAAACCTTTTCTGCTCTCTTGTTTCAGTGCCTTTTTACAGGATGGCACTGATCTGTGTCCTAACTATGAGAGTATTAATAAAATGAAGTTCTGGCGACTTCAGTCATAGTGAAAACAACCTACCAATGTATCAGAGTCCAATTATCACTTTATCATAACTAAAAGAAAAGCCAGTCCTTTATCTTAAATAATTCAAAAGTCACAAAGTATTTTCCTCCTTACGTCTAGGGAATCAGTATTTTCCTTTTCTAAAGCATCTTAAGAGTCTGGATAACCAAAGAATCGCAATAGCTAAAGAGAACTCGATGTGTTTTCAAGCCCAATTTCAGCCCAAGATAGAAATCTTTTCTGGACTATTTCTGGTCAAAATTTATCTACCATCTGCTTAAACATTCTGAATGTTCTCTGAGCGTCTCCATTCACTGTGGGCTCAAGTGAGCTACTAGGAATTAAGTTAAACAGTACTTTCAAGAACAATATTCTCTCTCCAGATCCCTTCAATGATTTAACAATTACACCATCTCTCTTCTTTGTTTCTCCATGTTTCAGTACCTAGCTTCTTTATCTGTAACAGGACATGGTTTTTAGAACCACAACCATTCAGGTTATCTTCTGTGGAGTGTTCCCTTTCATCATCATCTCTCATAAATGATGGCTGATAGCCGTTACAAGTTCTGAGACTATTTCTAAATAGACTAATAGTCTAGTGTTCACATCCATTATCTCACAATTCATTTACAAATAAGTTCATTCTACAAACTCTCTAACACTGTTACTTTCAAACTCCTGAGAAGAAAACAGTTGATATGCCAGCTCATGCCACTTAAGCTTGCAATTGTGTCACAACCGAGTTTTGTTTCATGAAACAAAAGTGACTTAATAAAATCACAGATTACTCAAGATAGAATGGAATTCAGAAACCATTTAATAAAAGTGACAAAATTTAAAGATGAGAAAATTGATGTAAGATTGTCAATGGCACCAACAGAACCAATCTTCATGGAGACAGGACTGATGAGTTTAAAATGTACACTTTACATTTTAACTTCTTGGGCTCCTTCCTTAAAGGACAACGCATGCCTCTTTCCCTGTAGAAGGCAGTATTTTCTACCACTGTGGGGTTTTACTCTACCAATTATTTGTAAAATCCTTCCTCAATGCCTTTGTAAAACATCGTACCAATTTATCTTCAATGAAAGTGAAAGTCGCTCAGTCGTGTCTCTTTGCAACCCCAAGGACAATCCAGTCCATGGAATTCTCCAGTGGGTAGCCTTTCCCTTCTCCAGGGGATCTTCCCAAGCCAGGGATCAAACCCAGGTCTCCTGAACTGCAGGCAAATTCTTTACCAGCTGAGACACAAGGAAGCCCTTTATCTTCAATATTATGCATAAAAGCTATCAAGTTAAGAAAAACATTAAAATAACTATAATTTCCAAAATGCCAGTATTTTCTCAAAGGAATTAATACTAATGTTAGTATTTTAAAAGGGATCGTCTTTCAATGTTTATGCTCTCACTTTTAGCACTGATGGTTTCCACAACACCAAGTGACAATACCATCCCCCGTGTATCAACAATAAAAGTGCACACTCAAATCTCATGTCTTTAAATATCTAGCATGAGAATTACTAATTTATACAAAAAGAAATTAATAATATGCAAAAAATCACCTGAAGCACCAGTTTTAATTGTCGCTTTTCCTTTTTTGCCTTCTTGTTGGTCTTTCAGAGTTTCATACACTATCTGAATAACCGGAATACTGAAAGCCTAGCGAAGAAACAAGAGTGCTCTATATTAGTAATGAGATATCAGTGACAGTTTAATAATCAATGTAAATTGTGAGAATTATGCATGCACCTTAAATAATACACATATTCCTGATTGCTGCTCTAATTTGCCCAAAGCCAAAATACCAGTAAGATAGTAAGAGTTGACTGAATGAAAGAAATAGGAGCCAGCCAACAGCCCAAAATAATAAGCAATAGGGACCTACAGAATGAACTGAACTGAAAAGGATAAATATTATTCTCTAGTCTAGACCAATAGGAGATCAACCTAATTGCAACCTCTTTATTACTGGAGCCACTACATTAGAATTCAGAAGTGAGTATAAATATTAAAGATATTGTAACTATTTCCAAGACCAGTTTAAAACTATATTCTTAAAGCCATACTCTTGTAAATCTTTTTCAGAATTAGCTGGCATGGCAACAAAAATATCGCTCTCAGTGGCAAGCAACAAATTTTTTACATTTTGGAAGGAGATTATTTGATTAAATATTTCAAAGCAAAAACCAATGTTTAAAGACCCTGATGCTGGGAAAGACTGAAGGCAGGAGAAGGACGACAGAGGATGAGACGGTTGGATGGCATCACCAGCTCAATGGACAAGAGTTTGAGCAGACTTCAGGAGATGGTGAAGGACAGGGAAGCCTGGTGTGCTACAGTCCACAGGGTCACAAAGAGTTGGACACAACTTAGGTGACTGAACAACAAAAGTTGCTTTAAAATCAACTCTTACAAAGTAAGTCAACTTAGAAGTTTACTTACCCCAGTTTTTCCACTTCCTGTTTCTGCAGCCTAAATGAAAAAAATAAATAAAGCTTAAATTGCCAGCTAAAGAAATCAAATTAACGTGATAGCATGTAGAAATCTCTAACGATACACAAGCTAGCCAGATTATTCTGATTTCCTCATTCAATTCTTTTGACTACTGCCAATCTTGCCATTTCTTTTCCATTCCCTCTGCAATCTGTTCGCTTTTCCCATTGCTAACAGTCAAATCTAAATCCTCACTGTTCTAACACCCTAACTGCAGCTCTGGAGAAGGCAATGGCAACCCACTCCAGTACTCTTGCCTGGAAAATCCCACAGACAGAGGAGCCTGGTAGGCTGCAGTCCATGGGGTCGCGAAGAGTAGGACACAACTGAAGTGACTTAGCAGCAGCAGCAACTGCATCTCACCTCTCAGAGCTATACTACAAGCTGCTACCAAATCAGTCTTCATAAAAAAACACACTTCTAACCATGCAAGGCATCTCTAGTTAAACATGTCCAATGATCCCCACTGCCAACAAACACCCAAATTCTTTACCATGACCCTTAAGAAAGGGCTCAGATAATCTGACCCACCATATACTCCCATCTTATCTCAAGTTACGCCTCTCCACCCCCGCACCGCAGACACACGTACGGCATGCTACCACCTGAGTGAACTACTCTGGGATCGTACCCTGCATTCTCCTATTCCCTGTTTTTGCCGATGTGCTCTCTACCTGGAGGGCATTTCTCCTTTATCATCCCTTGTCCAAAATCTAGTTCCTCCAAGCCGAGTCCCTTACAATTCCTCAAGCAGAAGAGTAACTGCATCCCCACTTGAATCTTGTCACACACTGCGTTTCTTGGGCAAATCCTCCCTTGTATGACATTTATCTGTGTACCTGTCTTACTGAGCTACTGGGTTTAAGCTTCTGAAGGGCAAGGACTGCATCGTATCCACCTCTGTGTTCCCCGCAACTCCTACCTACTTATTTTGAATGGAGCATATGGATCTTCAATGTTGGTGAATAAACAAAATTAATCTGGTGAAAATATCATTTTTAAGCCTATGGGGCCTCTTTAAGAGTGCGGTTACAAACAGCCCCAGAATTGTGTTTCCCTGGCTTCCGACTACCCCACCATGTTTAAACATACCATAAGGACATCACCTCCTCCTAGGATGAGGGGGATCGATTCAGCCTGGATATCAGTTGGGAGACTAGAAGAATCATTTTGAAGAATTTTAGTTAGTGAAAAGAAAGAAAAAAAAATCACCTAAGCTCATTAAGTCATGTTAAACAATAAACCTAGATGAGAATTTTATTTGGTAAATACTAACAATCTTTTTTCAGCTAAAAATATATCAACGTTTAAAAAGGAAATTCTACAATTTAAAGAATCACAAGAAAAAAACTGAATTTCACTTACCCAACTGGGCCCAACAATCTTTGATAAAATCACTGTTATTTTAAATTGTAAAACTCTGCTGTCACAGGAACATACAAGTTTTTAAAGACAGAGGTACTTACAGCCAATCCATCTCTTCCACGGCTTGTGCAATCTCAGGCATAACACCCATCTCTGAAAATAAAAATTAATTTTAAAGATTACACATAGTACTAAACAAATTATACTGCTCTTAAAATTACTATTCAGTGGTAAAACAGGTTTGAAGCAACATTCAAATGTCTACTGAGTATAAATTTTGGACAAAGACCTTGAAAGTCAAATTCAAGCTCTCACTACCAATGTGACCTTAAGCAAGCTCCATACCTATTTCCCCACAGAAAATGGAGCTAAAATACTGCCTGCATTGTAGGGATATGGGAAGATTACAGATACTCATATGTAATGCACCTGGAACACAGCTGCCACTTAGGGATGATATACAGCAGCCACCGGTGACAGTTTCCTTCCTACCACTAGTGAGAAATCTGCCAGAACTGGAGAGGTTCCAGACCAGTACCTTGGTGTTTCATCTAGAGATGATGTGGAAATCACGTGTCTTGCCTCTGTGAGGACCATGTGAATACCCTCAGCGATCTGAGACAAATGAACAGGTAAGAAGAGGGAGCCCACATGTACAGGTAGCCATAATCAAAACTATGATGAACTGAAAGGGAGGGGCTGGTGGTGAGAACTTGGGTTAACCAGAAATGTCAGCTGAAGAACTTCTCTGTTCTTACCTGTTCACATGTTTTAAGTAATTTACATCAAAGCGAATCCTAAATAAATAGGCCGGGTTATTTCTCATTGGATTTTGAAATTTCATCACTTCTCAAATGAACTGTAGGGTTGTATGGAATAGTCAGTTGTATTTCTTAAATTTCCTTTCCAAATAAGAAGTGATCTTTCAAGTCTGCATTTTAAAACTGTAGCTTTTATTAGTTATCTATACAACAGTATATATTTCTATTAAAAAACAAACAATACTCAAATACATCTAACCCCAAAGATAAACTATTTGGATATTTTGTATTTCTTATAATCGTTTGTAAAAAGACAAAATAAATCTATAATCCACTGCAAAAGTAGCTCCCACACGCCCCCCTCTACCACATCAAGTGAGAAGACTCATATTAGCAGTCAACAGTAGATACAATACTAACATTTTATATGTGTGCTCAGTAGCGCCCAACTCTTTGTGGCCCAATGGACTGCAGCCAGCCAGGCTCCCTTGCCATGGAATTTTCCAGGCAAGCATACTGGAGTGGGTTGCCATTTCCTTCTCCAGGGATCTTCCTGACCCAGGGATGGAACCTGCACTGGTGGGCAGATTCTTTACCACTAGTACTAGCTGGGAAGCCCCAACATTTTATATAGTGACCTAGTTAATATAAACATTGATGACATAAGAAAGTATAAAAATCTCTTCCAAAAAGGCAGGCTCTTCTACCCCTCAATCTCTTTGACGAAATCCACAGATTGAAAAACTAATCCAGGTCAAAAGTACAGCCAAGCTGACCTTTTTAAAAAGTGACCCCCTGAGAGTCTAGGTGTATTCTCTCTCCTAAAATGCAAACTGCTTGGAAAAAAGGGGGAAGGTCTTCAATAGGCTGCATCTATATTAACTATTACATTGCAAGCACCAACTAAAGACGGCTTTCAGCAAATTCCAGGCAATTTCTTGTTCCACACTGGTCATGCTCTTTGCAGATTTGCTTTGAAACCATGTTTTCTTTAAACAGAACATTTTTAATACTCAAAAGAAAAATAGCAATATTCATGCTCTTTAATTCCACTATTGTCTTTCACATCACAGACTCTTCCAGCCCATTACCCTAATATTGCTGAAATCTGTGCATAACTCTCAAAGTGACCCTACAAAACGACAACCTGGAGCTAGCTGCTCTGCACACCTGAGCTCTGAAATCTTGTTTTAGGAGAGCTGGTCAAAGAAAAGCAGCTCCCAGTTTACGCAGATTTCCTCTCGTCTCCTATGAAACCCAACTAAAACCTCCAGAAATCTTCCTCCCAACTAAAAATCTGGAATTTCTAATGTTCTAATAGTAGAAAAATGAAGAAAGTAACAATACTGGGTTATATGTGAAGTCACCTTAATAGGATAACAAACATTAAAGATGGTTGGCCTAACTGCATACATTTATTGCTAGGTAAATGTACAACTTTCAGTATGGAAGGCTGACTGCAACTTGTGGACGTATAAAGGAAGAATGATAAAGAAAAAGGAAAAAAACAACTGTCCAGTTACGTAAGCCATCTCAAATTCCTTTTCGGAACGAAAGAGGGTATCGCCAGAAAAGAACGATTTTTAAAAGTGTGCGCTGACCTCGTGTTTACGCGGCTGAAAAGGTTTTCCCTATAGCTTATATAGGTATATATATATAGGTATATATAACGTTAGGGTTGATTTAACGGCGCTTAACAACAAAGAAGGATCAGGTTTGTGCCTAGGACTTTTCGTTCTGGAAGGGCCTGGGGAAAACTCTAGATGCAGGATGGTCACTTCCAAGGAAGCCCTCTCCGCGCGCCCCGCTGCCTCCCTGCCCGGCCCGCCCCTCCCCGGGCGCGGGCAGAAGACGGTTCCCTGCACCACCCGCCACGTCAAAGCCCAGGAGGCCTGGGGCTCCGAGCGCAGCTGCAGCATCGCCGCCGCATCGGGCAGGACAGCAGGGTGAAGGGCGGCTGGAAGGAGAGACAGACGGGAGCGAGCACCGGGGAGGCCCGGCCAGCCAGCCGGCATCCAGACAGCAAAAGGCTGTCTCCCTGCAACAGCGAGACGCACCGATCGGGCCTCCCGCGCTGCCACTGGTCCTCCCCGAACCCGCCCCGGGCGCGGGCAAGGAAGAGATTGCCCTAGACAGCTCCCTCCTGAACTGCGCGGCCCCTCTCCGCCCCTCGGCCCAAGCCGAGGCGCCGATCGGGCCGCCCGCTCCGGCCCCCCTGCTCCGCGGACGCACCGGAGAAAGCCGCCATCTTCGCCCCGTCCTCCGCCGCTCAGCTCGCGCTCCCTCCCTCCGCCCGGACACGCTGCGCGCTGGCCGCTGGCGCTTCCGCTCCCTGCCCGGCCCCCGCCCGGGTCTGCTGCTTTCCAAGTCCGGGCAGGCACACAGCCTCGACAGAACGGTTCCGGGCACAGAAAGACCCGCCCCTGGACCTCACAGCGGAGATCCAGTTCAGCTGCGCCTTGGTTTTCCTGAGTGGCCAGTACCCGTCATCATTAGACGAACTCAGAGTTACCTTTTACGTCAAGTATGCTGTGTATCATCAGGACCACTTTCACACGGATAAGGAAGCAGGCCTTTCGTAATGAGGCTCACACAAGGGCCCAGGATGATCCGACAACAAAACTGTGTTATCTCGGCTGCCTCCTTCAGACCCCTCAACTTCTCAAAGATAATAAGCAGGGCTTTCTGGTATGCGAATGACCTGGAGAGAATGTACTGAACTCAATGTCCACCCCGTCCCCCCCCTCCCCCACCAATACTAGGGAGAGAAGAGCCTGGCACCCAATAGCCATTTATTAAATATTTTTGACTGATTCCAGCCTCCCAGCCTCAGTGTTTGATGTAGTATTGAAAATTTCAAATCTGTTTGATGTTCATACAGTTTTGACTCTTCTTTTTGCAGAAAGATAGGAAAAGTAAACGAATATTTAATCCTCCCGTCAGCTCTGCCAAGGAGTATTAACATCTTTAGATGAAGACACTAAGTGTCAAGAAATTAACCCATCTAAAGCCACGTAGAAGAACTATACAAAAAAGATATTCATGACCCAGAGAACCACGGTGGTGTGATCACTCACCTAGACCCAGACATCCTGAATGTGAAGTCAAATGGCCCTTATGAAGCATCACTACAAACAAAGCTAGTGGAAGTGATGGAATTCCACCTGAACTATTTCAAATCCTAAAAGATGATGCTGTGAAAGTGCTGCACTCAATATGCCAGCAAATTTGGAAAACTCAGCAGTGGTCACAGGACTGGAAAAGGTCAGTTTTCATTCCAATCCCAAAGAAAGTCAATGCCAAAGAATGCTCAAACTACCACACAACAGCACTCATCTCACACACTAGCAAAGTAATGCTCAAAATTCTCCAAGCCAGGCTTCAACAATACATGAACTGTGAACTTCCAGATGTTCAAGCTGGTTTTAGGCAGAGGAACCAGAGATCAAATTGGCAACATCTGTTGGATCACTGAAAAAGCAAGAGAGTTCCAAAAAATATCTATTTCTGCTTTATTGACTATGCCAAAGCCTTTGACTGTGTGGATCACAATAAACTGTGGAAAATTCTGAAAGAGATGGGAATACCAGATCACCTGACCTGCCTCCTGAGAAATCTGTATGCAGCTCAGGAAGCAACAGTTAGAACTGGACGTGGAACAACAGACTGGTTCCAAATAGGAAAAGGAGTACATCAAGACTGTATATTGTCACCGTGCTTATTTAACTCATATGCAGAGTACATCATGAGAAACGCTGGGATGGATGAAAGCACAAGCTGAAATCAAGATTGCCAGGAGAAATATCAATAACATCAGATATACAGATGACACCACCCTTATGGTAGAAAATGAAGAACTAAAGAGCCTCTTGATGAAAGTGGAAGAGGAGAGTGAAGAAGTTGGCTTAAAACTCAACATTCAGAAAACTAAGATCATAGCATCTGGTCCCATCACTTCATGGCAAATAGATGGAGAAACAGTGACAGACCTTATTTTATTGGGCTCCAAAATCACTGCAGATGGTGAGTGCAGCCATGAAATTAAAAGACACTTACTCCTTGGAAGAAAAATTATGACCAACCTAGATAGCATATTAAAAAGCAGAGACATATTTTGCCAACAAAGGTCTGTCTAGTCAAGGCTGTGGTTTTTCCAGTAGTTATGTATGGATGTGGGAGTTGGACTATAAACAAAGCTGAGCACCAAAGCACTGATGCTTTTGAACTGTGGTCGTTGGAGAAGACTCTTGAAAGTCCCTTGGACTGCAAGGAGATCCAACCAGTCCATCCTAAAGGAAATCAGTCCTGAGCATTCATTGGAAGGACTGATGCTGAAGCTGAAACTCCAATACTTTGTCCACCTGATGGAAAGAACTGACTCACCGAAAAGACCCTGATGCTGGAAAAGATTGAAGTCAAGAGGAGAAGGGGATGACAGAAGATGAGATGGTGGATGGCATCACTGACTCGATGGTCTTGAGTTTGAGCAAGCTCCCAGAGTTAGTGTTGGACAGGGAGGCCTGGCGTGCTGCAGTCTATGAGGTCGCAAAGAGTCAGACACGACTGAGCGACTGAACTGAACTGAACCGAAAGCCACGTGGCTACTGGACAGCAGTGGTAGCTGAGCCACATCTGCGTAACCTCAGGGTGCTTGCTGTACCATGAGTAGCTAGCCACAGAAGGACAGGAGAAAAGAAAACCTCAGGCAAAATGTTTCAGATGGACTTAGAATGACAGCTTCGGGAGCCATACTCTCTAGGTTTGAATTCTAGCCCTGCCTCTTGCTAGGTGTGCATTAGTGTTAGTCATCAGTCATGTCTGACTCTTTGTGACCCCATAGACTATAGCCTTCCAGGCTCCTCTGTCCATGGAATTATCCAGGAAAGAATACTGGAGTGGGTTGCCATGCCCTTTTCCAGGGGATCTTTCTAACCCAAGGATCAAACCTGAGTCTACCACATTGGCAGGCAAATTTTTTACAGTCTCAGCCACCAGGGAAGCCAACTTTACATAGGGTAGTAATATCAAATCTTGTTTTAATCAACATAAATGTCTATTTTACTTATCCCATTTTGAATAACCATCCAAAGAACTTTTTTAAAATTCATTTGTGGTAATTCCTTTTTTTAAAAGAAAAAGATTTTTACCTCATTAAAACAATAGCTAGATATTTTTTGTGTTTTTTCAAGTTTTTTGCTGATGTTCTTAATTGCTGTTATTAGCATCTGTGACGGAGAAGGCGATGGCACCCCACTCCAGTACTCTTGCCTGGAAAATCCCATGGATGGAGAAGGCTGGTGGGCTGCAGTCCATGGGGTTGCGAAGAGTCCGACACGACTGAGCGACTTCACTTTCACTTCTCACTTTCATGCATTGGAGAATGAAATGGCAGCCCACTCCAGTGTTCTTACCTGGAGAATCCCAGGGACGGGGGAGCCTGGTGGGCTGCTGTCTATGGGGTCCCAGCAGCAGCATCTGTGAAACCATTGAGAAGACCTCAAGGAAGCTTTCTAAACTGGTTTTTCTTGTTTTAAAAAGTTTTTAAGTTAATTTGACTTTTGTTGTATAGATATCAACAAAACAGTTGTTTACAATGATAGCACTCAGCTGTGTAACCTTGAACAAATCTGGGCTTCAGTTCACTCTTTTGTGAAATAACCATGAATAATGTCGACCTTGAAGGATTGGTATGAGGATTGAATAAAATAGGTAAAGCATCTACAACAGTGCACAGCACTGTCTATGTGTGTTCAGTTCAGTTCAGTCGCTCAGTCATGTCTGACTCTTTGTGACCCCATGAATTGCAGCACGCCAGGCCTCCCTGTCCATCACCAACTCCCGGAGTTCACTCAGACTCACGTCCATCGAGTCAGTGATGCCATCCAGCCATCTCATCCTCTGTCGTCCCCTTCTCCTATGTGTGTTACCTCTCTTATTACACTAGGACCTGTAAGAGGATCCACCACCTGAAGTTCCAAAGGTAATAAAATCAGGCCGAGCTGCAGCCTCCCACCTCCAGGGGGCACCATTCACAGTATATTCTATATTCTCATTCTATTTTGTACCAATTTATATAAGTGGTACACCTGAGAGTTATGCAGTGTAGCAGTTCTGAATAGATACCATATACCCCATATTTTTCCTAGCTCAAGGGATGAAGCATTTTCCGGGGGACTACTCAGAACTTTTGATCTCAGGAGTCGGGGAAGCAGAAGGCATACTCTGAGAAGCTGTGACTAGAAGGCACCAAGGCAGCAGGGCAGAAAAAGAGCCGGAGGGAAGAGAAGGCAGCTGTGTAAGCAGACTACAGTTCCAGCAACTGCAGGGGAATATGTGTGACCTTCCCCCTCAGAGCTAACTGCACCTGTGGCCTTGAAGCTCTCTTCAAAGGGAATGTGCCCAAGAGAGCTGCCTAGAGAAGCTAAGGGATGCAGCAGACAGATCCCCAAAGGACCCCATTTTATTCATACTTTTAAACAGATGGGGGCCTCCCTGGTGGCTCTGATGGTAAAGAATCTGCCTGCAATGCAGGAGACGCAGGTTCAATCCCTGGGTCAGGAAGGTCCCATAGAGAAAGCAATGGCTACCCACTCCAGTATTCTTACCTGGAAAATTCCATGGACAGAAGAGCCTGGCAGGCTACAGTCCATGCGGTCGCAAAGAATTGGACCCAGCTGAGGGACTAACACTTTAACCAGAGGACAGACATCACCTGCATCATTTGAGTTGCGTTTGGAGAATACCAGCACAAGAATCTCCCAAGAAACCAACAAAAAGTACCTCTGAGCTAAAAAAAATCAACCTTGGGCATGGTTGAACCCAAGAGCACCAGATTCAGATCACAAAGGGACCCGCCAACCAAAGGTGAGTCTCCTTTCTGCCAGATGTTATCTCTCCCCAAGGGTCAGAAACAATAGCTAATGGGAGACAGGAGAGCAGAAATGAGAGTGACTGCACCCTTCACAGCATTGCTAAGCTGGGGAGAAGGAAGCTGTCCTTTTGGTTCAAGTTGTGAATTTTGATCATAACACTGGCTGCTAAGTCACTTTAGTCGTGTCCGACTCTGTGCGACCCCAGAGAGGGCAGCCCACCAGGCTCCTCCGTCCATGGGGTTTTCCAGGCAAGAGTACTGGAGTGGGGTGCCATTGCCTTCTCCACATAACACTGGACCCAATAATTTAATAACAGAAATGAGACTATAGTTGTGATGAAAATAGCCAGGCAGCTTTTCTTTATCTGTGTGTGCTTAGTCGCTCAGTCGTGTCCAACTCTTTGCAACCCCATGCACTGTAGCCCACCAGGAGCCTCTGTCCGTGCGATTTTACAGACAAGAATACTGGATTGGATTGCCGTTCCCTTCTCCACCTGGTCCCGGAAACTCTACATAAATCATTAGGTGGGAAGACAGCCACCACTAGGTGGCGCCAAATTGTAGCTGAGCTGACGGCACCAAACTGGTAACTGCAGCCATGCTGGATAAACCTGCAAAGGTAATTAAAACTCCCAGCTGGGACTTTTCCACCAACGTTTATTTCCATAACTTCACAATAACCCAGCATTTTATGTAATTGAACGTTTTGGACCCATAGCCAAGAGTGTTTGGTGGAATTTTCCTGCAATATCCGTGCACCCAAAAGAGACTGGGATACGTATTTTCAGGTAAGGTGTAGTATAGGTCACTGCAGACCAGATGGATTTTAACTGCAAAGGCAGCCCTAAAAAATACATCCTTGAGTTACCCAGGCCCTTGAGAGTGTAGAGAGGATGGGCCCCATGAAGGAGTCCATGGACTGGCCACACACATTCCCGCTTCCCCTTGAAAGAGAAGTGAAAGTGTGAGATGCTGAGTCATTTCCGATTCTTTGTGACCCCATGAACAGGAGCCCTCGAGGCTCCTCTGTCCATGCAACGCTCCAGGCAAGAATACTAGAGTGGGTAACCATTCTCTTCTCCAGGAGATCTTCCTGACCCAGGAATTGAACCAGGGTCTCCTGTATTGCAGGTGGATTCTTTACCGTCTGAGCCACCAGCAAAGCCCTCACCCTTTCCCCTTGCCCTTCTCTGTTATGAAAGTGAAAGTGAAGTCACTCAGTCAAGTCCAACTCTTTGCGACCCTGTGGACTGTAGCCCACCAGGCTCCTCTGTCCATGGGATTCTCCAGGCAAGAACACTGGAGTGGGTTGCCATTTCCTTCTCCAGGGGATCTTCCCAACCCAGGGATCCAACCCAGGTCTCCCGCATTGCAGGCGGACACTTTAACCTCTGAGCCACCAGGGAAGCACTATTATACAGCCTGGGAAAAGAAAAAAAGAAAAGGTTGCCTTTCCAGACTCCCTTGTAGAGAGACAGCATGAGATCCACTTCTGCCGAGATGAAAATGAAAGTTCCTTTTTAAAAAGGAAAGATCTGACTGGCAGATACTCTTTGTCTTCTGGACATGCTCCCTGGAAAGGCAGAGATGAGCCACTAAGATGGCTTCATGCTAAGGTTTTTGAAGCAGAAATCAGGAGACTGGATCCTTGATGAATGGTGGTGAGCTACGTTACCAGCCCAGGTCTGTCTGCCGCTAGATGTCTTGTAGCTGGAAAATGTCTTATATATTTGAGCTACTGTTCATACCCTCCGGCTTGCCACCTAACACATTCCTAACAGATATGAAGGAAGGAGATGAAACATTCATCCATAGAGATATTGTGTAATGATCACTCAGATCATTTCTTGAAATGTTCTAGAGTAGAGCAGTAAGAAACTTACTGTGGCTCTAAAGTCATGGCCCCAGTCATGAAGGCACTATCAAAAACAATGCTTGAATATATGTTCATTTCCTCACAACCAAAAATGAAGATGAAATGAATGTGCCATATGCAATGGAGGAAATGACTCTAAATTTCCTGAGCCCTCCTTCCCAGCTTTTAAGGATCTAGCCATCACCAAGAAGGAAACAGCAAGAGAGAATTGTTTTAATGTGAAGGAAGTCAATTAGAAAATGCAATACTTTCATTATATAACCCATCCCCCAAGTCCTTCCTCCCAATACATAACACAAACCCATTCATCATTCCCACCCAGGTAGTGTCTCACTCCTCAAAGCTTCCCCAGGAAGTTTGCCCACAGATCTATGTCTTAGGAGAATAGAGAACTTAGCAGCAATGCTCTGGATCCTGAATCCTGCTGTGAGTTGTTGCTATTGTTGTTTTTCAGTTGCGAAGTTGTGTCCAACTCTGCAACCTCATGACTACAGCAGGCCAGGCTTCCCTGTCCTTTGCTATATCCCGGAATTTGGTCAAACTCCTGTCCATTGAGTTGGTGATGCCAGTCAACTATCTCATCCTCTGTTGCCCACTTTTCCTTCTGCCTTCAATTTTTCCCAGCATCAGGATCTTTTCCAGTGCATCAGCTCTTCATATCAGGTGGCCAAAGTATTGGATCTTCAGCATCGTTCTTTCCAGTGAATATTCAGGATTATTTCCTTTAGGATTGACTAGTTTGATCTCCTTGCAGTCCAAGGGACTCTCAGGAGGCTTCTCCAGCACCACAGTTGTAAAGTAAAGGAAATGTCCCTCAGTCGTGTCCGACTCTTTGCGACCCCATGGACTGTAGCCTACCAGGTTCCTCCGTCCATGGGATTTTCCAGGCAAGAATACTGGAATGGGTTGCCATTTCCTTCTCCAGGAGATCCTCCCAACCCAGGGATCAAACCCAGGTCTCCCGCATTGTAGGCAGACACTTTACCATCTGAGCTACAGGGGAGTTCTTCGGTGTTCAACCTTCTTTATGGTCCCACTCTCACATCCGTATGCTGTGAGTGGATGTGGTCAACCTTCCACCAGGACACCCTCTCCACTTTGAAATCTCTTGGTAGTAGACTCCTGATTCCACCCTCCAGAGGATGGCACACACCAGACCTTCCTATCAGCAGGTACCCTAAGGCCACTGTACCCTTCAACACATCAGACCATGTAGAATTCCTTGCATAGAGCAGATTGCCTCTCTCCACTAAATGTTTGCTTATGCTGTTTCCTCTCCCTACAATAGCCTTCCTCTTTCAGTTTCAGTTATCTATTGCTAAGTAATACCTCCAAACAAGTACAATAGCTGATTTATTGGTCATGATTCTGTGAGCCTGGAATTTAGGCAGGGCTTACCTGACTGGTTCTTCTGTTCGACGCAGTATGAGCTGGGGGTCATTCCCTTGGGTGCATTCAGCTGGTGGGCTGGACTGGACCGTCTGAGAAGGCTTCACTCTCATGCCTGGTACTGCAGGGCTCCCATCCATGGGCTTGCTGTCTCCAGATGTCCATCTTAGGCTTTCCCACAGCAGGATTAATCCAGGGAAGACAGACTTCCTACACGGTAGCTGGGTTTCAAGGGGAGAGGGCCCCAAAATAGAAAGCCAAGGCTGCGTACCTTTTAAGTCAGCTATGGAAGTAGCTCAGTGTCACTTCTGCCAAGTTCCGTTTGTCATTACAGGTCACATGACCAGCACAGCCCAGATTCATGAGGAAGAGAAATAGGCTCCACCTCTAGATGCAAGAAGGCTTCCCAGGTGGCTTTTCTCAGATTCTTTAGTGGTAAAGAATCTGCCTGCCAATGCAGGAGACTCAGGTTCCATCCCTGGGTTGGGACGATCCCTTAGAGAAAGAAATGGTAACCCACTCCAGTACTGTTGCCTGGGAAATCCTATGGACAGAGGAGCCTGGTGGGCTACAGTCCATGGGGTTGCAAAGAGTCGGACACGACTTATCCACTTAACAGCAACAACTTAATGCAAAGAATGGTAGATAGTCTGCAATCATCTGTAGAACACCATGCCTCTCTCCTTGACAAACTCCTAATTATTATTCAGATTTAGCTAAGCTAGCAACTAGCAGCAAATCCTGCTGAATGACAATCCCCAGCTCACAGATATCACTAGTTTACCCCAGCGTTTATTTGTTTTTCCTTAAATTTCTGACAATAAGCCAGATATATGGCTTCCCAGAATAGTGAGTCTCTTCTTAACCCTCCACGGTAGCTGGGTCATATGCTTGTGTTCTGGCCATTGGCATGTAAACAGAAGTGTCATTAATGGAGTTGGTGCATCCTTCTTACTCTTGTTCCTTCCTCTTGCTGGAATAGGGATGCAATGGCTAGGGCTTGAGCAGCTATTTTGGGCCTTGGAATGAGAGCCATATACTGAGGATGGCAGAACAAGAGAGAACTAGCTTGAGTTTCTGGCTCCAAGGAGCACCATACCAGCCAGAACTGACTCTAGATTTCTTACAAGAGAGAGAAATAAACACTTATCTTCTTTGTTTTGGATTTTCTCTTCCAAATGACCAAACCTAATCCTAATGTATATACCCCCATTAGTTATCTAATGGGCTTCCCTGGTAACTCAGACGGTAAAGCGTCTGCCTGCAGCGCAGGAGACCTGGGTTTGATCCCTAGGTCAGGAATATCCCCTGGAGAAGGAAATGGCAGCTCATCCAGTATTTTTGCTTGGAGAATCCTATGGACAGAGGAACCTGGTGGGCTACAGTCCACGGGGTCGCAAAGAGTCAGACACGACAGAGCATCTTCACTTTCTTTTTTTCTTTCTTATTAGTTATCTATTGCTACAAAACAAGTGAACCCAAAATCTAGTGACTTAAAACAAGAACATTTATTATTGCTCACAGCTTCTGGGGAGTAGGAATTCGGGAGCAGCTAGACTGGGGACATCCACACAAAGCCGTTCTTTCTGTTGTGGTAAAGCTGCGGGCCTGGTCTGCAGTCATCTGAAGTCTGGGTGGGGGGGTGGGGGGAGGGCAGGCAGGGATCAGCTTGTAGAGGTCGCCAGCTCTTGGGACTCTAGAGCAGTTGGCAGGAGGCCTCTGTTCTCCACTTGGACCTCTTCCCGGGGGAGCTTGAGGCTCTCATGAGATGGCTGCTGATGTCCCCTAAACTCGTCCCTGCTTGCCACTGAAGCCAGGGATCCTAGAAAGCAAAGCAGAGGGAGTGATAGCTTCTATAGCCTAGCCATCAAAGTCACACTATTACTATTGCCATATCTCATGGCCACAGAGGTCTAGTCAGCTGGAAACATGGGGACCAGTGGACAAGGAAGGATCATTTTGGGACCCAGTTCAGAAGCTGCCTTCCACATCCCCCTGCTTCCCTAACAGACCCCTCGTCTGTTCAAGTAGCAGGTGGCCATCCCTTAACATCAGGGAAAATCCTGTTTGCACAGCATCCTGTGGGATAAATCGTCTTCCTTCTAGACCAGCCTTTGTTGTCATTTGTTGGCTTAGCTTACCCTGTTATTCACAGTTTACCTGACTCAGAAAGCAGTTTGGAGACAGGGAAGGCTCATGTTTAAACATTCTCTTTTTCTCCCTCTGAATTTCCTACGGCTTCTGAGCTAAGCAACAATCATTGAATTTTATGCTTTTGTCAAAATAAGCTGTCAGAAATGGGTCCAGATCTATTAGAAGGCAACATCATTCTTGCTGCCCCAGCATTCACCTTATGATGCCAGGACCAGAGGGGGCCCAGCAAACAGACATAAATCCAGAGATCTATAATTCTGTATCCCCCGAAGAAGTGGCCATAAAGTCCATCACTCCAGATATATGGAAAGGAGAAGACAAAGGGCAACCCGGATGAGTTTCAGAGGGACTGTAAAATAGAAAAACAGATCACGCTAACTGGGTCGGTCTCATTATAAGCAAGGCAGGCAGGGACACGATTTACGCCTGGGTGCTGACTGGCCAGCAGGCATGAGCATCCGCCTCCCTCCCACCCTACCCCAAACCCCTCCTGCACACCTCTACCCCCAGAACCATCACCTGTATTCATCATCTCCTGTCAGGGATGCTGATGGCTCTTGGGGAAATGGTGCCCCACTTAGAGTCTGAGCAAGAGAACACAGCCTGGAAGGTTGTGGGTGTTTAAGAACAGACTGTGCAGCTGACAAATGCTCTGAATCCAGTTGCCCAGGATCTGCCAGGACCTGAGTTTCATTCCCTGCAAAAAACGCCCATGTTGCATCTGCAGCCAGGGGGCAGGCTTGCCTTCTCAGCCCCCCTCCCAGGGTCCTCGCTTTATCTCACATTCTTCCCATCTGTGAAACTGATCACTTGTTAACAAGGTCTGTGATTTTTATTTGAAGCAGACTGAATTAAGACCACTTGCTATTTTTAAAGAGAGAGGGGTTGATAATATGGATGGTCAAGAATTCTTCAAAACGCCTGGAGAAAATAATTTTGAATATGGAAATGTATCCTGCCTGGTCAAAGGTTCCCAAGATGCTGCAATAGTAAGACTGGGAATTCGTGAGGGCTGCTTCAGGTGTCGTTCTGAGTAGTGATGTTCCAGTTACTGTGACTGCATAACAAATTACCCCCAAATGTAGTGGCATAAGAGCTCCATTTATTATGCTTGTAGATTCTATGAGTGAGGAGCCTGCATGGGCACAGAAAGGATGGCTTTTCTCTGTTCCTCAGTAACTAGCACCTCAGGTGAACAACTCCAAGGCTGGGGGTTGGAATCATTTGAAGGTTCGTCCACTCACATGACATACCTGATGCTGGTAGCTTATGATGTTGGATTCGTGATCTCCGAAGAAGATTTAGCTTCAGGACCAGGCACCAGTCTTGCTCACTCAAGAGCTTTTATGTAGCAGAGTTATATTAAAGTAAGAGAAAGGACAAAGAAAGCTTCTGACATAGACATCAGAAGGGGGTCGGAGAGTGCCCCCCTCGCTAGTGTTAGCAAGGGAGTTCTATACTTTAATTAGTTATTACAGTAAGTCAAAAGGATGTCTCAAGGTTGTCTGACCTTGACCAGTCTGACTAGACTCACTCCCATAATTTATATTTCAAGATAACAGGATTAGCCAGAAGGTTTTTCAGGAAGGAGAAACTGTCCTCAAGCAGCATACATTATTTTTATTTAATCCCTAGTATGCAGAGTACATCATGAGAAACGCTGGACTGGAAGAAACACAAGCTGGAATCAAGATTGCCAGGAGAAATATCAATAACCTCAGATATGCAGATGACAGCACCCTTATGGCAGAAAGTGAAGAGGAACTCAAAAGCCTCTTGATGAAACTGAAAGTGGAGAGTGAAAAAGTTGGCTTAAAGCTCAACATTCAGAAAATGAAGATCATGGCATCTTGTCCCATCACTTCATGGAAAATAGATGGGGAAACAGTGGAAACAGTGTCAGACTTTATTTTTCTGGGCTCCAAAATCACTGCAGATGGTGACTGCAGCCATAAAATTAAAAGATGCTTACTCCTTGGAAGGAAAGTTATGACCAACCTAGATAGCATATTCAAAAGCAGAGACATTACTTTGCCAACAAAGGTCTGGCTAGTCAAGGCTATGGTTTTTCCTGTGGTCATGTATGGATGTGAGAGTTGGACTGTGAAGAAGGCTGAGCACTGAAGAATTGATGCTTTTGAACTGTGGTGTTGGAGAAGACTCTGGAGAGTCCCTTGGACTGCAAGGAGATCCAACCAGTCCATTCTGAAGGAGATCAGCCCTGGGATTTCTTTGGAAGGAATGATGCTAAAGCTGAAACTCCAGTACTGTGGCCACCTCATGCAAAGAGTTGACTCATTGGAAAAGACTCTGATGCTGGGAGGGATTGGGGGCAGGAGGAGAAGGGGACGACAGAGGATGAGATGGCTGGATGGCATCACTGACTCGATGGACATGAGTCTGAGTGAACTCCGGGAGTTGGTGATGGACAGGGAGGCCTGGTGTGCTGCGATTCATGGGGTCACAAAGAGTCGGACACGACTGAGCGACTGATATGATCTGACAGAGTTTAAACTGAGTTAGACCTTTCCTGGTGGCTCAGATGGTAAAGTGTCTGCCTACAATGCGGGAGATCCGGGTTCAATCCCTGGGTCGGGAAGATCTCATGCAGAAGGAAATGGCAATGCACTCCAGTATTCTTGCCTGGAAAATCCCATGGATGGAAGAACCTGGTAGGCTATAGTCCACGGGATCACAAAGAGTTGGACGTGACTGAGTGACTTTCTTTCACTTTCTTTCTTTCACAGAGTTTAAATTGAGTTGTGTAATCATCCGTTCCAGGCTTAAAGAAAAAAAAAAACAACACATTTTATGTTAATAAGACCAAGGAATGTAGAGAAAAAAAAAAAATTGTCCTTTCCTCCTCCTTGAGAATTCCACACCCCTATCTCCTCCTCGAGAACCCCAACCCCTCTCTCCTTGGGGACTCCTGGGCTTCTTATCAACCTGCCTAGGAAGCAATGATTATGTCACAATAGCCCCAGCTGGGGCCGTTGGCCAGTGGTGGCCCCTCCACGTGGCCTGGGCTTTCTCACAACATAGTGGTTGTATTCCAAAGGCAGCATCCCATGGACCACGTGGTCTTTATTGACCAAGCTTCAGAGGCTAAGCAGCATCACTTCCTCCTCATTGCACTAACTGAGTCAGTTACAAAGGCCTGCCACGTTCAAGGAAATCATAGACCCCACCCCTTAAAGGGGGAAGGTCAGCATCTCCTTGTAAGCCCAGCACGTGGACAGGCCACGCATTTGTGTGGCCATGTATTAGAGTTCTTCAGAGAAACAGAACCAATAGGAGGTATGTATGTGGGAAAAGAGATTTATTTTAAGACACTCCTCACGCCATTATGCGGGTTGGCAAGGTCAGAATCTACAGGGTGGGCTTTCAGACAGGAGAGTCAGGAGTTGCCAGTAATGCAGTTGAAGTCCAAAGGCTGTCTGCCAGCAGAGTTTCCTCTTGTTTGAGGGAGGTCTGCCTTTTGTTCTATTGAGGCCTTCAACTGCTTGGATGAGTCTCAACTTTATCCAGATGTATTGACACATAGAATTAACCATCACAATTCCATCCTTTGTCAATCTGGCACCCACCCATGTGCGTGCTAAGTCTCTTCAGTTGTGTCCAACTCACCCACAGGCATCTCCCTAAATCACACTTAATCACAAAATAAAGACGACAACAAGGTCACACATCTATGTCACATGATACAACTGTCCTGTGTACAGCTGAAATACTTTCCTCAGGGGATGGTGCAAGGGCCTTGCATGAAGTTTACTCTTCTGGATATCTTGTTACTTGAATACCATGATGTAAAGTTATCAATACTTAAATACTATGACATAAAATAAAAACATCTTACATGATAAAGGGATAAGAAAGGGGATGAAATATAGCGATTTGCTTTGTGTGTGTGTGTGTGTGTGTGTGTAAATATATACATATATATGTATCTTTATGAACCACATATTCATAACAGAATAGGAAAGGAATACTCATGACAATTGTAGTCCACATTTCTGAAAGTGGACACATAACCAAGCAGGACCTGTGAGACCTTCCCTGGAACAAGCTCTTTCCCCAAATTCTGTCTGGTAGCTCCTCTCTGAAATAGCCAGATAATAGTATCTCATGCATGTTTCCTGGGGTTTCCCTGGTGGCTCAGCTGGTAAAGAATCTGCCTGCAGTGCATCATCTTTGACATCATCAATCCTTAGGTGCCAGTAGGTCTGGGGGCAGCATGATCATGACCATCAACTTATTACTTTCTTCCATTTGGTGGGAGCTTTTAGCAGCTGAAAAACTCAGGAAAGTGAAAGTGTTAGTCACTCAGTTCTGTCCCAGCTCTTTGAGACCCCATGAACCACAGCCCACCAGGCTCCTCTGTCCATGGGATTCTCCAGGCAAGCATACTGGAGTGGGTTGCCATTTCCTCCTCCAGGGGATCTTCCTGACCTAGGGATCAAACCCAGGTCTCCTGCGCTGGGAGGGGGATTCTTTACCACTGGGCCAGCTGGGAAGCCCACCCTCACCTGGAGGGCTTGTTAAAATGCAGACATGGGGCGATCCTCCCCACAGTTTCTGATTACTTAGGTCTGGGGTTAAACCTATCTGTTGCATTTCTGATAAGTTCCCAGGCAGATGCTGCTGCTGCTGACTGGGGACCATGGTCTAAGAACCACTGCTGTGGATAAAACAGAGTGATGTGACCAGATTTTTGTGTATCTCTTTCAGTGATTTTGTGAAGTCTAGGTTTGTGTAGGCTCCATTAACAGGCTTTCAGTCATATACATAAAATGTAACTGAAAGTTGAATGAGGACAAAGAAAGTATGTCTGACTAGAAATGACAGGTAAGAGAAGTGTCTTTAAACTCTCCAAGCTTGATGGGGCACTGGATTTGACTGGGGTTTGGGAGGAGGGGAGAGTGGAAGAGGAGTAAATGAGAGAGAGAATTTCTGTGCTTTTTTTTTTTTTTTTAATTTCTGTTTTCCCTGATAGAGAGGAGAAGGGGGCTCTTTTGCAAATGTTTGTCCTGCTGTTGGGGAAATAGAAGGAGGCAGGGAACTTCTTTTGTATTTCCTTCTTCTCAGTTGCTTTTAGCTCAAAATAATCCTTATGCCAAAGTGGCATATTTTGGGGTGGTATATTCTGGTCTCTTGTAAATGCTTGGACAGCTTAGAAGAGGGTGGAATTAGAATCCAGTTTGCAGTAGGTTAAGGGCTAAATGCGGAGAAGGCAATGGCACCCCACTCCTGTACTCTTGCCTGGAAAATCCCATGGAAGAAGGAGCCTGGTAGGCTGCAGTCCATGGGGTCGCTAAGAGTCAGACATGACTGAGAGACTTCACTTTCACTCTTCACTTTCATGCATTGGAGAAGGAAATGGCAACCCACTCCAGTGTTCTTGCCTTGAGAATCCCAGGGATGGGGGAGCCTGGCGGGCTGCTGTCTCTGGGGTTGCACAGATTCGGACACGACTGAAGCGACTTAGCAGCAGCAGCAAGGGCTAAATGGGAAGTGAGAGTTTGCTGTGGGCATAGTGAGAGGCTGCAATGAAGTGAAGTTGAGCAAAAATTAGGTGTGGATGTGGCGTGAAAGAATGACTTAATGTTTTAACCCTAATCATAAAAGAAACCTAAGAACGGTTATAGGCTAAAGAGAAGTAGCCATTAATGAAGGTGTTAGGTAGTTAGAATAGGGAAAAGGAGTCCAAAATGCCAGTGGCTAAAAGACAAGGTAGGGAAAAGCCCGCGAAAATGAAACAGAAGAAGGTTGGAGGACTGGAATGAAGACCTCTGGTAGAACAAACAGCATTCCTGGCTAAGCCCAATTTACATAGGGCAGGCCCAGGGGGAGGAAAAGACATATAAAAGAAGGAGCCAAAGCACTTACTCTCTCTCTCCCGCATGCTGGGGCGCTCTTCTCTTCGCATCTTTGGGTCGACATGCCCTCATGCCTCGAAGATGGATTTTCCTGCTATTATCTAAATAAAATAGAGCTGTAACACGGAGCCATAACATTGATTTGTCTAAGAGCTATAACACGGTCTGTTCGAGACCTGAGAGCTGTGACGTGCCAAGGGCTTTAATGTCCATCACTCCAAATCTTTGCTGTGACGAGACAAAACCGAGGAGCATACACTCGCCTGACAAAGGGAACGAGGAAAGATGAGGGCTTCCCTGAGGATAAAGCGTCTGCCGGCAATGCAGGAGACCTGGGTTCGATCCGTGGGTTGTGAAGATCCCCTGGAGAAGGAAATGGCAATCCACTCTGGTATTCTTGCCTGGAGAATCCCATGGACAGAGGAGCCTGGCAGGCTACAGTACATGGGGTCACAAAGAGTCGGACAGGACTGAGCTACTTCACTTTCACTTTCAGAGAACAAAGAAGGAATTACATTGGATAAAGAGATTTGATCAGGAGAAAGACAAACTTCATCTCTTTGCCATGGAGATTTTCCCCACACACCTTGCAGTCTGCTGTGACAGTGGTGTCCAGATGTAGCCCTTGATCAATTTCACGCTCTGACATCCAGTCCTAGACTGACAGAGACTCGACCTCAGATGAGAGTTCAGGGTGAACAAGCCATTGGCCCAGGCTGACTCAACTTCTTATCTTCAGTAAAGGTTGAAATTTCCTGGTTTTAAAATACAGCATAAATGTGCTGCTGGAAAGTTTCCTCTAAAAGCATGGTGATTTGGGCATAGCTTGTGTGCTCTTTTGACTGAAAAAAATGCACAAGCTAATATTTGAGAATTATGTTTTATTTGGCGGACTAGCTGGAGACTTAAGCCTGGGAGATAGCCTCTCACGTAGCTCTGAGGGACTGCTCTGAAGCATAAAGAAGCCAGGATATACAGGAGTTTTTGCAACAAAATCCTAGAGGTTGGAATACCAAAAGATTAAGGTTAACTAAAGAAAAAGCAAACATTCTCAAGTTAGAGCTTTCTACATATGAGAAAATATTGGAGTCTAGGCTCATTGAAACCACTCCTTTGATATGCACCTTAACTATTTAGGGCCAGTATCCTGTTACTTTTCATCCTGAATCCCCTAAGGGTGCACATTCTGGGACACCTACAGTAGCTGATGACTCAATGGCCACAACATCCTTTGTATACTGATATGGCATCTGACATACTTTGTTCATATTCTCCAAGCCAGGCTTCAACAGTAAGTGAACCATGAACTTCCAGATGTTCAAGCTGGATTTGGAAAAGGCAGAGGAATCAGAGATCAAATCGCCAACATCTACTGGCTCATCGAAAAAGCAAGAGTTCCAAAAAAAATCTACTTCTGCTTTATTGACTATGCCAAAGCCTTTGACTGTGTGGACCACAACAAACTGTGGAAAATTCTTCAAGAGATGGGAATACCAGACCACCTGATCTGCCTCCTGAGAAATCTGTATGCAGGTTAGGAAACAATAGTTAGAACTGGACATGGAACAACAGACTGGTTCCAAATAGGGAAAGGAGTATGTCAAGGCTGTATATTGTCATCCTGCTTGTTTAGCTTATATGCAGAGTACATCATGAGAAACACTGGGCTGGATGAACACAAACTGGAATCAAGATAGCTGGGAGAAATATCAATAATGTCAGATACGCAGATGACACAACCCTTATGGCAGAAAGTGAAGAAGAACTAAAGAGCCTCTTGATGAAAGTGAAAGAGGAGAGTGAAAAAGTTGGCTTAAAGCTCAACATTCAGGAAACTAAGATCATGGCATCTGGTCCCATCACTTCATAGCAAATAGATGGAGAAACAGTGACAGACTTTTGTTTTTTTGGGCTCCCAAATCACTGCAGATGGTGACTGCAGCCATGAAATTAAAAGACGCTTGCTCCTTGGAAGAAAAGTTATGACCAACCTAGACAGCATATTAAAAAGCAGAGATATGACTTTGCCAACAAAGATCTGTCTAATCAAGGCTATGGTTTTTCCAGTAGTCATGTATGGATGTGAGAGTTGGACTATAAACAAAGCTGAGCACCAAAGAATTGATGCTTTTGAACTGTGGTGTTGGAGAAGACTCTTGAGAGTCCCTTGGACTGCAAGGAGATCAAACCAGTCCATCCTAAAGGAAATCAGTCCTGAGCATTCATTGGAAGGACTGATGGTGAAGCTAAAACTCCAATACTTTTGCCACCTCATGCGAAGAACTGACTCACTGGAAAAGACCCTGATGGGAAAGATTGAAGGCAGGAGGAGAAGGGGATGACAGAGGATGAGATGGTTGGATGGCATCACTGACTCGATGGACATGAGTTTGAGTAAACTCTGGGAGTTGGGGATGGACAGGGAGGCCTGGCGTGCTGCAGTCCATGGGGTGGCAAAGAGTTGGACATGACTGAGCAACTGAACCGAACTGATTCTTTGTTCATAACTGTTTCAGCAGCTTGGCATTTTTTTTTTATCATAACTGTGATATTGACATCCAAAGGAAATCAATGTCAAGAGAGGATGATTTAGGTTTTGAACACAATTTCCCAGGTTTGTGCTCTCAGAGGGCCTTCTGGAGGCTGGGCTGCTTCCAGAGGGGGATGTGGAAAGCTTCTGCGTTCCTATGTGATTCCCCTCTCTCATTTCTTGTGTTCTCTGGGGCTTCTCCACTGGACCTCTATCTCTAGCAGGGTCGCTTGGCCTTCATAGCAGCTCAGAAATTCAACAGGGATGAGAGGGAAGCTGCTTGTCCTCATATACAAAGGGAACCACTCACGGGCTTAGCACAGATTGAGAAGGAGGGGGCTTGCTCTATCAAAGCACGTGATTAATTCCTCATCAGATTCATTGAGTCCTTGTTCTCTAGGTTACTGTTTCCACTGTAGATTTTCATCACAGGCAACTCAGGGACAGACTGAAGGACTTGACCATAGTTTCATTACGACTGTAGTAAGGAAAACAATCATAGCTCACAAGTGATCTGTTCATTGAGAGAAATTTTCCCTGAGTCTATATTATTTTGTTGGAGCAAAAGAAATGATTTCTTAAAGTTACAATCTCTCTTTTAAGCAAAAAGGGTTAATCTGTAACAGTTTCAACCTAACCATGAATAATTCATGCAGTCAATAAAAATGTATTCAGAGCTTTCCTTCAAGCTGGGTTCACAGAGATTAAAAAGCCATTGTCCCTGTCCACAAAGAAATACAGCATTTTGGTTTTGAGTTGCCTTTTGAATTTTTGAATTATTGGTGTTATTTGAGATTCCCTAGGCGTCCACAGTCTGTGGGCATGAATGGTAGTCATCGTTGGAACACGGAATGCTGTAATTTCACTGGTTTTGTTCCCAGCTGGTGACATGGGACCCTCCGTCATTTGTAAGCTCCTTACCATACCACTTCTGGGGAGCCCCAGAGGCATCTTCTACATGTTGGCACATGAGTCCTTTACTTTTGGATTCTGCCAGTCACCTCCCCTTGGGGCCATTGTTGATCTGCTGTCTGTGGTCTATGCGCCTGTGAGCTGCACAGGCTGAGTTGTTTTTGGCAAAGCTGGGGAGAATGTCTTCCCCTTTGTGTTTCCCTCTATGGGGTTCAGAGTCTCTCATTTCAGGCAGATTTTTTCAGAGAAGACATCCTGAAAGAATCCCACAAACACCAAGAGCCCTTGCTAAAATATAAAAGCAAATACATAAGGTTTAAAATGGATGGATGAGTTTGTCAGAAAGTACAGGAAAGCCAGAGTCCTGGCAATAGGCAGGAGAATCCACGGAAGAAGCAAGCAGTAAAGTCACCAGCTGCTTTAGGGGTGGAGCTCTGATTTCGAGGCTGACACAGAGATGGTTGGGATGGAGTGGTGGAGCTGGGGTCAAAGCCTTGGGCCTGTGAAAGGAGGGGAGTTGGATCACTGATTCCCTTGCATAAAGGTGGGATCCATGAAGAGCTACACAATTAAAAATACATCTCATAAAACAGAAAAGTGAAAGTTGCTCAGTCATGTCTGTCTCTTTGCGATCCCATGGACTATACAGTCCATTGAATTCTCCAGGCCAGATAACTGGAGTGGGTAGCCTTTCCCTTCTCCAGGGAATCTTCCCAACCTGGGGACTGAACCCAGGTCTTCCACATTGCAGATGGATTCTTTACCAGCTGAGTCACAAGGGAAGAGGCAGACAGCAAATAAACTTGCTTGCCCAACCTGGAATATGAGTAGACATGAAGGTGTCTTTTGAGAAATTGTGACTACAGCCTGACCTTCTTGTAAATTTGGGTCACATTAGTTGTAACATCTGAAACAGAGATTCTTAAACCGAACCCAAATCTCACAGGTGCCTTGTAAAAGTGAGGGCAAGACTTCCCAGAAGGAAGGCACCCTGTAACCCAGGCCTCAAAAAATGCTCATAGGTTATATTCCAAAGCACATGAGTGAACAATCACACTCACATACATACACACACTACATAAAGAAACAAGCCACCATAAGCAAGACTCAGCAGAAAGAAAACATGTTTAAAGACTTCAGGTATTAGAAATACCAGGTATCAGGTAGAGAATTTGAATTATGCTTGATGTATTTCTAAAAGTAGGAATTGAAATATAAATAAGAAATAACCAGCTAACAAAATGACCACCATACTTGGACTCTCCCTCCTATATCCCTTGACTGTGCCATCAAAAATTGTAGATTTACATTTTTCCCCAAAATTTTATTATGAAAGTTTTCACATATAGTCAAGTTGAAAGAATTTTACAGTGAGCACTCATGTAACCACCACCAAGATCCTATCATCAGTATTTCCTTGCTTGTTTTATGACATATCTTTCTACTTATTCATCTAGTGTATCCATTAATTCATCTTACTTTCTGAGGCTTCCAAGCATATTACAGATCATTTACCTTTGTTTTTAAGCCAAATAAAACAAAAGAGCTAGTCTTAGTAATATGTCAATAGTTGATTAATTTACCAATGTATTTTTTTAATCAAATTTTTGCTCATCTCTTGCTGACTGCTCATTTTTGCATTTCTCACTGCGTGTGCCTCTGGTAAGGCTTATTCCCCAGCTTGTTCCCTATGATTTGTGAGTGAGGAAAACTGGGGGAAAGGGCCTGTGTGAATTGTGCAGTGAATTAGAGTAAATGAGCTTTAAGTGAGGGGCTGGCGATTTCTTCTTAGCTAATACCATACTTGAACTTTATGACGTCTATTTGCCTGACAAGAGCCATTATGGCAATCTTAGAATATTTATAGAAGGATTGACTGAGATTCTTCAGGCTTTCTGGAGGAAATAGAATGTCTTGGTTTGCTCTGCATAGTATTTTATCATTATGATTATAATTTACTCTCTTCATAAAAAGCTACTATTTAATACATAAAGAGTTTACTGTTCAATCAAGTACAGATGTATGACATCTATAAGAGGTGGCATTTAAATGTCCAAATTCAATTTTACTGTGCAGTTTCAAAGTTAAATGGAAGCAGTTTCATCTGGTGAACTAACCTCTGAGGTCTCTAATAGGCAGAAGTGTAAAGGGTTAAATGAAGATCATTAATGACTTCTGGCTTCATAGGCTTTTTAGCTGATGGGAGTTAACCTGCTGAGCTCCTACAAAATGAACCTATCACTTAATAATAGCTCTACCTGGAAGAATTAAGAGGAGAAAAATGATTCCTTCATGTGAGATGTTGCTAAGTAATTTTCGTCTGATTCTAAGACAGAAATGTCTCTGGCCATCACAAAAGAAGAGGAGAATATTTTAGTTCAGTTGAGGTGCAGTCAATACACTGTGAGGATGGGATGAAGTGGGGAAAATTTTGTCATTTTTTCCCCTTCTCATCAGAACCTTATAAAAACATCAGTTATTTCTTTTTAAAATGGATATATCACAATACCTTCTCCATTCATAATTTGAATATTAGACAAAAACTGTGTTTCAGTTCTGGCTCCATTACTATCTGTGTGTAACCTTGTTTTGGTGACAATGATTCAGAGCCTGAGTTTCTTCATTCATAGGGATAGTAACCCCTTCCTTGCAGTGCTGTAAAGAGGAACAGTGATAAGGTTTAACAAAGTACCTGTCTCTACAGATTTTTTAAAGGTCTAGATTCACCAAAGATCCATTACTTTCCTAAGTTCTAAATTTACCTCCTTACTCTATTCCTGCTTAAAAGCAAAAGCTGACAGTTTCTGATTCGTAGAAAGATCTAAAGGAAACTCTTTAAGTATTTTTGAAAGAGTTTAAAGATTGCTGTTTGTCTTTATAAGATAATCCAGTAATTATATTGGTGCAGGTAGCGGGGCATCTGTAAAAACTATCATCTCTGCAGATGGCTCTGCCCCCAAATGGAGGGCCATTCAGAAGCATGACCATGGCCACTGACTGGAGGCCTCTGTCATGTCCCATTGCAAGCTGGATTGATTTTGTTTCTTACCTTCAAAATCATCAAAGCCAAGGTCTTAAAACCTCTGAGCATTGAAGCCCCTTCTAGAGTGTTCCTTGTTTGGTAAATATCACATATTGGGAAGTACTACAAAAGTCCTCTTCCAAAGTGTGTTACTATAGACTGCTCTTATGTCTATACTGGACCCAGGGGACCATATTTTTTTTCATATGGGCCCTAAACATGTAAATAATTTTGTAGATGAGAACTTTGTTTTGGAAATTTCCTCATATATTACTTTTATCTGTTTGTATTGCCTGTTTTTTTTTTAAATAAAACTTACATTTTCATGTTTAGCTTAAAAACAAAAAAACAAAAAACAAAGTATCTGTCTCAAGGCTTGGAGCAGAGTAAAAACACACAATATATCCACCATTATTATTATTATGCCATTTTGGAACTGTCTCGATTTTTTTCATTGTTATCTTAAGTAGTTCACAGAATTATCATTTGTGTTGGTTATTTGGAAAACATGATTTTTCCTTCTAGAATAACTTTTTTATGGGCTAAAACATCTTTAAACCAGCTGGAAATTTTGGCTAAATTAAGTTGTTAGATGGCCATGGTAATACATGGCAACCAAACTCTTATGTATGATATAGTTAACACCTTGCCTTGTGGCTCAGATGGTAAAGAATCTGTGTGCAATGTGGGAGACCTGGGTTCGATCCCTGGATTGGGAAGATCCCCTGGAGGAGGGCATGGCAACCCACTCCAGTGTTCTTGCCTGGAGAATGCCATGGACAGAGGAGCCTGGAGGACTATACAGCCCATGGGTTGCAGAGTCCGATATGAATGAACGACTAACACTTCACTTTAAAACACACACACACACACACACACACACACACACACACACACAAGACATTTTAACACGTCACCCCTGATAGAACAGGCTGATAATACTCCTGTCCCACTTGTTGGTACTTCTGGTCATCCAGGACAGTTCATATCCACTTTCCACCACCTAAATGCTTCCTGTGATGTTCTGTGGTGTGAAGAAAAGAATGCATAACCAAGACCTAAACAACTGTGTTTGAATTTTGGCTCTGTTGTGACCTTGAAGTTCTCTGAGTTTTCATCTCAGATGAAATGGGATCTGATTATCTCCCCAGAATTTCTGTTTATCCACATCAGCAGTGGCTGTGAGGATGAAAGGGCTCTGTAAGCCATGAATACTATCAATGTATTCATTGATAACACTATCAATGTACTACTAATTAATAACTCAACTTGGAAGCAACGTTGCAGAGATCTATACATTACAGATTCTAAATTAAGGAAATCTGCAAAATCCACTGCTAGAAATATCAAGAGAGGAGTCGTTTCAAGGCATTTGGAATTCAACTCAAATTAGCGTAAGGGGACTCCACTAGCTTAACTGGGAAGATGGAAGCACACAGATGTCACTTATTTCAGCTATGTTAATATCAAGTGAGGGGCTTCCCAGGTGGCTCAGCGATAAAGAACCCACGTGCCAATGCAGAATATGCAGGAGACCTGGGTTCAACCCCTGGGTCGGGAGGATCCCCTGGAGAAGGAAATGGCAACCCTCTCCAGTATTCTTGCCTGCGATAGAGCATGCATGCAATATCAAGTGAAGTCTTCCTCTCTCCTCTGTTTTGCCTCAACATGTTGGTTTCATTCTCTTATGAACCTTGCAGACAGGCTTCTCCAGCCCCCATTGTGAATACGATGGCTGCCCAGTCTGTTGTTTGAACTTTGTGATCCAAAAAGGAAAGGTGATTTTTTCCTCCACTTAAATCTCTTAAAAAAAAAAAAAAAAATGGAAGGGAAGAATTCTCTGCCCAATGCTTGCAGTCAGGGGATTGGGACTCTTTTGAGTGAGCATACTTGAATTAAAGAGGCAGAGTTTGGGGACTGACAGCCCCATGAGAATTATCTGGCTGAGTGAAGAATAGGCAACGAAGCCGTTCTACTGGCCAGACACAATGACAGCTGTCACCAAGAGCACAAGGGAGGGAGGGAGAAGAGAGTCACAACCAAGTCTCGCTGTCCTTATGAACTGCCCAAGGTCTCTTCATTTAATCAGCCACCCTCCTGTTTACGATCAGTCTGACCATCTACTGTTTGTTCCATCATCTCGGTTTGTTCAGGATAGTCCTGTTTCCTACCTGTTTTCACAGCACAGTTGTTAAAATCATTCCTTTTCATTGTTTAAAGTATCTCAGTTTGGAAACTAATTGTTTGTTGTGTGTGCTAAGTTGCTTCAGTCCTGTCTGACTCTGAGTAGCCCGCCAGGCTTCTCTGTCCAGGGGATTCTCCAGGCAAGAATACTGGAGTGGGTTGCCATGCCCTCCTCCAGGGGATCTTCCCGACCCAGGGACTGAACCCTTGTCTCTTATGTCTCTTGTGTTGGCAGGTGGGTTCTTTACCACTAGTGCCACCTGAGAAGCCCCAAATAGTTGCTGTAAACAAGACCAATCAGTCATTTGGCTTCAGCCACCCAACCCATCTTAAATCATCTTACTCCTTTGACTCAGCTGAACTCTGATTTGGGATTTGACTTCTCTGCCTTTTCTTTCCAACGTCAGGACCCGATGGTCTCTGTCTGGAGCTCTCCTCAGGACCTACATGTTTTTACCACCTTCTTCCTTTCTCTGGTCACCTCACATTCTTCCCTGCCCTGGAATATTCTGGATTTTAAATTGTGGTGACAAAGACTTTATAACTTTCTGCTCCCAGCACCTCTATTAGTAGAATTTTCCTTCCCAGCATTGCTCCAAGTTAAATGTCTAGTTGCTTTCCAAATAATCCTGTTTCTGCTTGTGCTTTTGTTTCTTCAAAATATAAGACCCCCAGAGGTCAGCCAGCTATGGCTCTGTTTCCTGTTCTGGTGTACAAACTATGATAAATGGGTGACCGTGAGGATGGATAAAGCAACAAACACAGTGTGATGATGGTAAAAGAAAATAAATTCTTGGCGATGTATATGTGGCTCTCTCCTTTGAATATCACCTAAGAAGGAGCATCCTTTGCCAGCTTGGTTACCTCTGGGCTGTGGTTGTACTGATCATGTGAAGGTAGTGAAGAACATGAATGAAGTAGAATGCAATCTCATTTTCCACCCGATAAAGGACGAGATAGGGAGGAGTAAGGAGCCAAGGAGACGCAGGGGTGCGGAAGTGGAAGAGGGTGGTACCAGGTCCCAGATGTTCTGGGTCCACCCCCTCACACCGTGTTCCCTCCATGTGGATTGTGTTTCCACCCCTTCACCTTTGGCAGAATGCGAGGTGAGAAGTGCTTGCTGAGGCTCTGCAATTCGCCAGCCTGAGTGAGATGAGGAGAGATGGCTGGTATTTACAGATGACAATCTGATAAAAGACACGGCTGCTGAGAAGAGAAGTACCATGGGAGGAGAGGATTTTGGGGGGGAGTTTCTCATTTCTTCAACAAATAATATGTATTTGTCCTCTGCTCTGTGCCAGGCACTGTTATCCACTCTGGGGATTTGGCAAGGATGTGTGTGTGTGTGTGTGTGTGTGTGTGTGTGTGTGTGTGTGTATATATGTGTGTATATATATATATATAATGTATATATGTATGTATGTATGTATAGCATCTGGGAGATAAAAGGATGGTCTCTGTCCTTGGTTCCTGCCTCAGAGCTTCTAAACCCCTTGTAATTTCTTAAGTAATAAGGATACTAGAAGCATCTCTTGTTCTAATACTGTCTTTGACTACAACCCTCACGCAGGACTCCTAAAACCTGTATAATTTCTTAACTGAGAAGTACAAGGTGCATCGTTTGTTCTAATGAGTTGACTCTGAGTGGGCTCCTGGATGGCAGCTGGTCACCAGAAAGATCAAGTCATGATTCAGTTCAGTTTGGTTCAGTCACTCAGTCACTTTGTAACCCCATGTACTGCAATATGCCAAGCCTCCCTGTCCATGACAAACTCCTGGAGCTTACTCAAACTCATGTCCATTGAGTTGGTGATGCCATCCAACCATCTCATCCTCTGTCATCTCCTTCTCCTCCTGCCCTCAATCTTTCCCAGTGAGTCAGTTCTTCGCATCAGGTGGCCAAAGTATTGGAACCTCAGCTTCAGTATCAGTCCTTCCAATGAATATTCAGGACCGATTTCCTTTAGGATGGACTGGTTGGCTCTCCTTGCTGTCCAAGGAACTATCAAGAGTCTTCTCCAGCAGTACAGTTCAAAAGCATCAATTCTTCAGCACTCAGCTTTCTTTATAGTCCAACTCTCGCATCCATACATGATAACTGGAAAAACCATAGCTTTGACTAGCCTGACCTTTGTTGTCAAAGTAATGTCTCTGCTTTTTAATATGCTGTCTAGGTTGGTCATAACTTTTCTTCCAAGGAGCAAGTGTCTTTTAATTTCTTGGCTGCAGTCACCATCTGTAGTGATTTGGAGCTCAAGAAAATAGTCCCACTGTTTCCCATTTATTTGCCATGAAGTGATGGGACCAGATGCCATGATCTTAGTTTTCTGAATGTTGAGTTTTAAGCCAATGTTTTCACTCCCTTCTTTCACTTTCAGCAAGAGACTCTTTAGTTCTTCTTTGCTTTCTGCCATAAATGTGGTATCATCTTCCTATCTAAGGTTATTGCTTTTCTCCTTGCAATCTTGATTCCAGCTTGTGCTTCATCCAGCCCAGCATTTCTCATGATGTACTCTCAATATAAGTTAAATAGGCAGGGTGACACTATGCAGCCTTGACATACATACCCCTTTCCTGATTTTGAACCAGTTCAGTTCTAACTGTTGCTTCTTGACCTGCATACAGATTCCTCAGGAGGCGGGTCAGGTGGTCTGGTATTCTCATCTCTTGAAGAAAAAGCAAGAGAGTTCCAGAAAAACGTTTACTTCTACTTTATTGACTATGCCAAAGCCTTTGACTGTGTGGAGAACAACCGTGGAAAGTTCTACAAGAAATTCGTCAAGTCATGATTAGAACCTTTAAATTTTAGTTGTCTGCTCCTTGCCATCTTTCAGAGAGAGGAGAGGGGCTGGAAATGGAATTAATCATTGATCACACATATGCGAGGAAGTTTCCATAAAAAATCCCAACAGTAGGGGCTTCTGAGAGCACCAGACTGGTAAAGTCATCCACACTGGGAGACTGACGCACCCCAGCTCCACGGGGACAGAAGATCTGGTGTTAAGGACCCTCCCAGACCTCACCCTATGTATCTCTTCATCAGGCTGTTCACCTGTATCTTTTGTCATAACCTTGAACAGAAAATGTAAGTAACTTTCCCCAAGTTTTGTGAGCCTCCACACCTTTGGTGATGGGAAGTGTCAGAAACAAAGAGCTTTGTGTAAGAAGTGAAGGAAGACGCCTGTGATAAGAAACACATCGTAGCAAAGAACTGAGTTTTCCCTTACACAGGGGAAAGCTGACTTTCTTCCATTTTAGCGTCTACAGGTATACAGTAGAGCGCTGTGTTCTGGCAGAGTCTACATTTTAGTGAAAGGGGGCAGAGAATAAACAAATGTAATAAAATATAAATTATATAGCATTTTGGGTAATGACAAGTGTTATAGAAAAATGTGTAGAGTGGGTAAGGGAGATGTGGAGTGCTGGAGTTCAGGAAAGGTGGTTACAAATTTAAAATGAGCAGTTCGGGTAGGCTTCAGAGAGAAAACGTTTTGAGCAGAAACTTGGGGATGAGGGAGAGAGAGTCAAATATCTTTTAGAAAGACTTCTAGGAAAAGGGAACATCCCTTGCCAAGCCTTTAAAGACAATGTGCATCTGGCGGACTCAGAAGGTGGTGGGGGAGCAGGAGATGAGATGAGAGAGGAAGCGAGACCAGGCAGGTGATACAGGACTTACTTTGAGGTCATCTAACTTTGGGAGAAAAGGAGCCTTAGACTTCCCAGCTGGGCTTTTAATTGCATCTCTGCCTAATATGCATCTTGATGCATATTAGGCAATATAATTCCTATAACAAATCTTCAGTATTTATGTTTGTTTTGAATGTGATACAGTACAAATTCCCTGGTATAGGGAGAGAGCAATTGGCCAGGTGGCAGTCATCAGACTCTCTTGCCCCACTCTACTCATTTCCTACAGCTGGGATTACTTGTGATACCGCGCACGCGCATCCTGGTGGTCCTATATAAGAACCACCTGAAAAAGTTCTTGTAGGAGAGAGTCAAGTAGAGTCGAGTCGTATTGAGTTGCCCAGTCGTTGTTGCTGCCGTGTCAGCCCTTAGAGAGTAAAGCTTGTCTGCCTTGCTGTTGTGGATAAAGAATGTCTGCAGTCCCTATTCGGAGAAGGCAATGGCACCCCACTCCAGTACTCTTGCCTGGAAAATCCCATGGATGGAGGGGCCTGGAAGGCTGCAGTCCATGGGGTCGCTGAGGGTCAGACAAGACTGAGCGACCACATTTTCCCTTTTCACTTTCATACATTGGAGAAGGAAATGGCAACCCACTCCAGTGTTCTTGCGTGGAGAATCCCAGGGACGGGGGAACCTGGTGGGCTGCCGTCTTTGGGGTCGCACAGAGTCGGACACGACTGAAGTGACTTAGCAGCAGCAGCAGCAGCAGCATCCCTATTGTTGTAGCCACGAGTTCCAGAAAACAAACTCATTCAGGGAACAATGCAGATAGTGGAGTGCAGTTTATTACACCAGCGGGCCCAAGGCAGAGTCTCCTCTTAGCCAAGGACCCCGACCAGTTTTTGTGAAAACCTTATATACCCTACTTGTAGGTGCCCAAACCCACCTCCCCAAATTTCCTGAAACTAGTCTGAACAAAGGAAAAAGAAAGATACAATCAAAGTTAACCCATGATTCATTTGCCTTAAGCCTAGGTAGTTAACAGTGGACAATGATCAATAGGCCTGAGGTCATACCGCAATAAGCATAATAGAATGTATGATTCTATTTGGTTACACAGATAATTAGGGTGTTCTTTTAGGTAACAGAGAGTCTAAGTACGAGCCCTGGGGCTCTTCCTTCCAGGGACCTGGCTTTCCAGTTGGTATGTCGTTTCCATAGATACTGGGCAAATAGCTTGAAGTCCAAAGTCCAGCCCAAGATGGAGTCTTGCTTTCAAGATGGACCCTGTTCTATTTCTTCCTTCACTAAGGCTCTTTGCATCTTCTTCCAGTTTCCCTGCTCATGCTCTGCACACTCTGGGCTCAGCGAACAGTGAGATACAGTGAGACACCTGGACACTGTATATTTACACAGGTTGTAGGTCTCTGCTTACAGTGCAGGACTTTTCTCAGAGAGGTACTTGTTGAATGAAGGAATGAATAAATGAATGAACAAATAACCTAGACCTGCAAGTGGGTCCTCAACCTATTATTTCAACTTTTTTGCCCCTACATCCTTTCTTGACTTGGTTTCTACTCAGCTGCTTGCTCTTCCAACTAGATATTTCTGCCTCTGTCCTTACCCAATTTCCCCCTACTTGAAATGCTCTCCCCAAACCCTCTGCTCTTGATTCCAGTTTTATCTGTTAAAGACACCATTTCCTCCAGAAAGCCCCTCTAGACCCTCTGTTTTTTTCTGAACTCTGATAGCATCATTCTCTGATACCTTTCTTTCTTAAAATTTTTAAAATTTTTGGCCACACTGTGCAGCTTGCGGGAACCTAGTTCCACCACCAGGGATTGAACCCTGGGAACCCACAGCAGTGAAAGCCTGAGTCTTAACCACTGGATCACCAAGGAATTCCGGTGACACCTCTCATTCGTTTAATCTGTTGCATAGGATAGCTTTCTAGTGTTTACTAAAAAAAAAAAAACAAAACAGGCAACAAATACATAAATGGCAGAACGCAGGGTGTTAGTCCTCGAAGGTCTTTGTTGGTCTTCACAGACCGTTTCAACTTCAGCTTTTTCCACGTTAGAGGTTGGGGCATAGACTTGGATTCCTGTGATGATGAATGGCTTGCCTTGGGAAGGATCTCAGGGAGATAGTTCTCACCTTTTCGTTTTATAGAAGCTGACGGGGTAAGAGAGGTTGGGATGTGGCTGATCTGATGCAATTAATAAACAGGGAGCGTACCAAGACCAGAATGTAAATTGTACCGCAAGACAAGCGAGAGGTTGTCCCACCTACTGAAAGGAGGGTTTCAACTCAGCATTTCCTTTTCACCTCGGGTTAACTCCACCCCTTTCCCCGGGAATCAGAGGCGGCGTGGCCGCGGAAGCTTGTCCGCCGCAGCTTGCCGTAGTAGCCCTGCCCCAGCACTTGGTGGGGCCAAATATGGCGTCCTCCGAGCCATTGCCGACCGTGAATCCAGGCGCTGCGGAGGGCGAGGAGGAGACGATACTCTATGACTTGTTGGTCAACACCGAGTGGCCCCCGGAGACGGAAGTACAGGTGAACCAGGCCCCTCCGGGGCTGCGGCCAGCTTGGTGCCGGCGCTGCCCCGGCAGAGACACGTAGCCGGAGCCACGTAGGGTGATGGAGCCGGGCTCCACCGCTTGTGCGGTCGTCCTGGCAACGGCACCGCGAGCTAACGGGGGTCCGGGTCCCCCAGGTGGGGTTTTCTGGCATGCCTCCTGGACTCCTAATTCGGTGCTCTGGGTGGGGTGGGGGGCGAAACCTCGGGCCCTGAGGCACGTACTTTACCACCCCGGTCTGTTTCATCGTCCCTACTTGGAGGGCTTAAGGCACAGCGCTGGACTCGGGGGTCCTTCCCTCACCTAGACCCTCGGTGGTCCCTTCCCCTGGCCGGCCCCGGCAGGGCTGCTCCTCACCTGCTGTGGGAGTGTTTTCCAGGACCCTGCAGTTATCTCAGCATCTGCTGGGCTGTCGTGGAGCGCGGCATTTTAAACCTTTGTTCCTAATTGGGCCCGAGTTGTGTCAGTTCTTGTGTTATTTCAGTAATTAATGAGTGTATGTGTATGTCTGTCCGTGTCCCAGATACTGTCAGGCGCTGCGCTTCCGAAGTGACTAAGTTTGGTGGTACTTGCGGTCTTAGAGGGAAGACAGTGTAGTAAACTTTTTCATCACTTGCTGTAATATGCACTTTAATGGCGATGTGAGCAAAATGCCCTGAGGAGTGAAGATTTATGAGGACCCGGGGTTGGGTTTTGTGTTAGAAGAGGGGTCGTAGGTGTTGGTAATCTGGACCTTGGGGTCACTGGTTTCATAGAAAGGACCTCTCAGGCACAAGGTGGAGATAAGAACCAGAAATCCGCATTTATTAAACGTATTTATTGAGTGCCTAACGTGTGCCGGTTGCTGTTTTAAGATCAGAATATGCAGCAAGATGGGAAAGGAGTTTCGTTAAGATCATGGGCTCTAGCCCATACGAATTCTTATTTACAATCTCTTTTCTCAGTTTCTTTCTTTTTGGCTGCTGAGTTTCTTTACTGGAGAAAGTACTGCTTCTCCTGTAAAGTTTACAAGCTTTTCTTTAACCTCCTTCCCACTGCAGTTTCTGCCTTTTGGAATATTTTGTAGGCTAGCAGAGATCCTCATGCATAATTTTTAAAAAGTCTTTATATAGTTTCTGTTTGTGTTGAACAATTGATATTTTGTATCTTAATGCAGCTGGAAAGTTGCTGCTGCCACTAATTGAATGAGATACCTTTCCACACCTTAGCACTCACTGGTTAATTACAATAATGTTATAGAAATGCTTAAGATTATAAATTGGTTAAAGAAATATGCACTGCATCAACTTATATTGAAACCTCATAACACTTTTTTTGTTTGGTTCTATTGATTTTAACTGAACTACAAGCCCTTGAAAGGCAGCTACATTTGACTCATTTTTATATTCCTTCCCCAAACCAAATTTTGTCTTCTGCAAAGTAAATGATCGATTCATGTTTGTTGAATGAAATAACATTTTTGTGCTTTTAAGCCACATCTGTCTGCACTCTGTGACCATTAGGACATCTTCCAGGTTATAGTGCCTAGTATTGTTTAACCTATGTTTGGTCTGTATTTAAGGGACTATTTAATATAGCAGTTATATATCAGTGTGGCTGTTTGTAGTATTTTCTCTATGAATATGCAGCTAATATTCAATATATTTGCTTTGGGGCATGAGTTTATTGATCCATATGATCGCTTTTTCTACAAGCAAAACCCCTTTTAGGCCTCTGTAGCCCACCAAAATAGACTGTGCCAACTGGCAACCAGTGTGGGTCTTAGACCTTGACTTTTTTTGTCTTTGCACTGGTGTTTTGATTTAGAAACATTTTCCAGCCTCAATCCCCTTCCTGTCTTGCAGAATTCATCCTGACAAATGCCTGTATCTCTGCCATGCTCACTTTCCTAGTGCTGCTTCTCCTTGTTTTGTTTCTATCTATAAGTAGTTTTAAAGACACTGATAACTTGTGCCCAGTACTGAGTATTAGCAAAGAAATATAACTGACTATATAAGTATCAGTGGAAAATTCTCAATTTTTTTTTTCATTTGTAGCCTAGAGGCAACCGGAAACATGGTGCATCCTTTATCATCACAAAAGCAATTAGGGGTGAGTATAGCTTATTTTGGCTTCCCTTATAGCTTGGTTGGTAAAGAGTCTGCCTGTGGCACAGGAGTCTATCTGCAGTGCTGGAGAACCAGGTTCGATTCCTGGGTTGGGAAGATCCCCTGGAGAAGGAAATGGCAGCCCACTCCAGTGTTCTTGCCTGGGGCATCCCATGGACAGAGGAGCCTGGTGGGTTACATTCTGTGGGATCACAAGAGTTGGACACAACTTAGTGACTAAACCACCACCATAGCTTATTTATTTATGATATAGTTAGCAGATAATTTTTTCTTTATTTTTTCCTATTCTGTAACTGTGCTCTTTTAAGAAGTTTCAGTTGCGACCCCATGAATCGCAGGGTGCCAGGCCTCCCTGTCCATCACCAACTCCCGGAGTTTACTCAGTCTCACGTCCATCGAGTCAGTGATGCCATCCAGCCATCTCATCCTCTGTCATTCCCTTCTTCTCCTGCCCCCAATCCCTCCCAGCATCAGAGTCTTTTCCAATGAGTCAGCTCTTTGCATGAGGTGGCCAAAGTACTGGAGTTTCAGCTTTAGCATCATTCCCTCCAAAGAAATGCCAGAGCTGATCTCCTTCAGAATGGACTGTAGGATCTCCTTGTAGTCGGGATTTGAAAATGTGTCCTTTTGAGTTTTAATGTAAACTCAGTTGCTAAACTAATCACTATTAATTTTCCTGATTAAAATGAGTATTAATAGCATAAATGTTACCTATTTTATAAAAAATGCATGTGTTTTAACTATATGTCTGTGAGCATGTGTGTATGTATACATATACACATATATGGATGTATTCATATGTTTATACAGATACATTTTTTTACAGTTTATTTTTAATTAAAGGATTATTGCATTATGGTATTGTGTTAGTGTCTGCCATACGTCAATAGGAATCAGCCATAGTTATACATATGTCCCCTGCCTCTTGAACTTCCCTCCCACCTGTCACCCCCTTCTACCTCTCTAGGTTGTCACAGAGCACCAGTTTGAGCTCCCTGAGCCATACAGCAAATTCCTCCTGGCTGTTTTGCATATGGCAGTGAATGTGCTTCCATGCTACTCTCTCCATTCACCCTCCTCTCCTTACCCACTGTGTCCACAGTTCTGTTCTCTGTGTCTTTATTGCTGCCCTGCCATAGGTTCATCAGTACAATATTTCTATATGCATTAATATACCTGTTTGAAAATATAATAATAATTTTATCTTCTGTTACAAGACACACTAGCATATTCAGTTTTCATTATCAAATGTGAAATTTTGAAAATTTAGAAAATATATACAAGTAATGTACTAAGTTTAGGAATATAGAAGACCACAAATTGGGAATAAATAATTCCTCATTTTACCACCTGGAGATAATTTCTTATCCTTCAGACCTTTTGCTTTTGTCACATACATAACCATGTACACAGGTTCACACATATGTGTACATTTTAAATGGAATCATAAAACATTGCTTTTCAATAGTGTGTGAAAGATTTTGTTTCCCATGGACTTCTCCATTTTAGGCATTATTATTTTTAAGTCTTTGCTGTAAAGTGTGAAATGGTATCATAATCTTTATCCAAATACTTTGGTTTTCATGGGTGATTACTATGACTTCTATTCTATGGTTTCATTAAAGCCTTTTAGGCGAAATTTTGCATCTCAAACCACTTTTACTTGTTATACAAAGTTTTGAATAATACAGACTTGAGACATATAAACAAATATATGATCTTGTGAAAGTTATTGTGTATATTAGATTATATTTATCCTCGACAAGAGTTGTATTCTCCATGTTTTGTAATGACTCACTCTGCAGTGTATTTTAGACTTATTGTCAGTAAATCTAAAATAGAAAATGATTCCCAAAGAATAGCTCATTCATATTTGGCTTTTTGCTGTTTCTTTTTATTACAGATCGTTTATTATTTTTAAGCCAATATATCTGGTACAGGTGAGTTGTCAGCGCTTCAGAGAAATGGTATGAACAGCAAGTACAAACAATATTATCCTATTTATTATTGAAGCTTTCAGAACTGAATCCCAGATTGTGATATGGATGCTGACATTCAGGTGAACCCAGTTTATAAAACAGCCCTGTCAAACATTTGGTATACCTTGACAAGATCTTTCGATAAATGTAGGCTGATTTTCGATCCCTTAGTCGTTATTGAGAATATCTCATGACCATCTCTGCATTCTCTGATTGTTTCCTCAGCCTTATCTCGAATGTGTATTCAAGAACAGATGGACCTATTCTTGCATTATCTTTTTAAAAACCTTTTTGTTCTTACGGTTGTATCAACTCTTAGAGTCAGTGTTCAGTTGCTGTGCATCAGAGAAGGTTCTCTTAGGTTTCAGTTCTTGGAAACTTCTTAGTTCTTTTGAGTGTTAAGTATGTTTTTAGGCCTGGTGCTAATTTTAGAAACAAGGAGATGATTAATCTGACCAAAGATACAGTTTTGCTTTTAGGTGCATGTGTAGGAATTGATTTATAGAATTATTTCCCAGAGATTGCTTTTTGCTCGAGGACAGCTAATCTTAAGAGCTCTAGAGATAACAGGGTTCTGTATATAATAAAACAAACCTTTGGCTCTTCCCTGGGGTTACCTCCAGTGCTTTTCTGCTTTTACTGTGTGTGTGTGTGTGTGTGTGTGTATGCAGGCATTGAATTTCTTTCTGAATTTTATCTTATTTTGGGGGATGTGGAATGTGATAGAGAACTGAGTGAGAGAGAGGGTGGTCGTGGGGAGGGGAGTGTAAGAGGTAGGCTGTTTTTCCTGGGCTCACCGGGCTACACTTGGTAGTGTTGAGGACTGTTGGTTAGGGATGGCAGAAAAGATGTCTGTTTAGGGTGCTCCTGAACAGTAAGTTCTTTTGTTGTTTATGGAGGAGGAGGACTTGCAAGAGCTCCCTCTGTTGAAAGCCTTGTCCTGCGTGTAAACGCCTTATGCTCAGGCGTCAGGAGGTGTCTTTCTCATGAGAAGTCCCTTTCCTTGCACTGGCCACATCGATCAGTGTATAGACTGAGTGGACCGTGAGGTGATTATCTAGTTTTCTCCATGATATGTTTCTTTCAAAATGCTTGTAGTTGAGTTGTTTTGCTCTTGAGTTTATGATAATTATACCTAAAAGGTCTTAGAGCCAATATTTGTTTTGAGTGGCCTTTTCAAGTTTTTTTTTTTTTCTGTCAATCATGCAATATTACAAACAGACTGAAAATTGTAGACAGTAATATAATCTGTTACGATTGTATCCACATCTGAATTAAAGCAGTTGTTGCTCTTCTGCCATATGTGCTTCAGATGGCCCTGTTTTTATTTTTATGCAACATGTTAGAGCTCAGGTCCACTCCTCCCCACCCCCACCTTTGCCTGTCTTCTTCCCCTCCGGAGGAAATTTATCATTCTCATGTTGATTGTATCACAGGCATGTTTCATATCTTTTTAATAATATTAAGTACCTCATGGCATTAATTGTTTTGTCTTAAAAAATGAACATAAATATACTGGATGTAAATTAACTAATCTTTTTAAGCCTATGTTGTGTTTTCTAATTTCGTAGTGTTTTTTCTTTTTTCCTGTTTCTCTTCCCCATCGAATTATTTTTTCTTTCCCACCTATTTTCTTGATTTTCTTCACGTGTTACTCCTCTAATTTGTCTGAATACTGATTCACGTGTGGCGGGTCGTGTCCTTGTATCTTTTGTGAGTGATGCTAGTGTGACCTTATGCTTGGGAACCTTGGAGCATGTGAGTAAAGTCAAATCACCGTCCAGTCTTGCATGTCGTAAAGACTTGGGGTTTTGTTTTTTCATTAGGAGGTTTCATTCCCATCCCCCCACAGACCAGAATTCCTTGCAGAGATGAGATTCTTGAAGGTCTCCCTGGGTTCCTGTGACGTTTGGCTTGTTCCCCTTGCTCTGATGGCACAGTCTTTTGAGGGTCCTGGTCTCTGCGGGGGTCTTCACCTCCCACTCCTGTCCTTCCTGTGGCCCCTCGCAGGTGTTTACTCTCCATTTTGAGTTCTGTTCCTCTCTTTGTCCTGTGCCCATTTCTGACTTTGTTCTCTTTGCATTTGTAGTTCTTAGGAGATTTCTGTTCCTCTCTTTGAGTTTAGCTGTGTACTAGAGTTTGTTTTTGTTAGAGTTGGAGCCTGTATTTCTGGATGTGCATTGCAGGAAGAGTTCTTATAAGCTGACTCTGCTGTTACTGGCACCCTCAAATATCTTTTCCTTAGAAAAAACATATCATTGACCACATAACCAGGGTTTTTTTTTGGTAATAGAGAAATGTATGTGGTCAAGTTTCAGATATCGAATTAGTAACTTTCAGTTTTGAGTTTGCCAATATTCTGTTTTTATATTCTAATGGAAAAATCCGTCTTGTTCACTATAGATCTGCTGTTTATAATATTTACCTACTATATGTGGTTTTCATGATTAGATTTTTAAAATTAGCTAATGTGTTGTGGTTTCAGCCCTGCTCCTTTCTTGCTCCCTGATGGACTGGTTCGCTTGGTTAATAAACAGATAAACTGGCATTTGGTACTTGCAAGGTAAGGATGCATAAAATTCACCTAATGTTTCTCTACCTGGATTAGCATTTAAATTCCATTATGGTTATTAATTTTAGGATCCTTATGGCTTGCTCTCTTGGTTTTTTATTGTATGTAAATTCCCTGTGTCGCACATGATTAATATTGTTTAAATATATTAATGCAACTCTACTGAATTATTTTGTATGCCTTTGTACCTATATATGCATCTAATTATAAGGTCAGAAATGGATAATTAAAGATGTGAAAAAATTTGAAAATAATTTTAACGTCTTAAAATGGTTCCATCTATGATAATGAGAGCTATAGATACTCATACAGGGATTTGTTTCTCTTTCTCCCCATGAAAGCAATGGGAAACTCTTGGCTGCAGTTCAAGACCAGTGTGTGGAGATCAGGTAAGTGTCAGTTGTATTCATTCAGCAGTTCCCTACAGAAAAGATTTACTTGATTTATGAGAACTCAGGTTTTTAAAGGGGGTATATTTAAAGGAATTTTGTTATTAACTCATGTAATTTTGTAAGGTATCAAATGCCAACTTATGCTAATTAAAGGATGAAGGCTGTTTTCAGAGTATGCCTTCTACTTCCCTGGATCACTCTGTCTCCTGAGAAATTTTACTTTCTCAGTAGACAAAAGCATATATTCCAGAGCTCTGAAAATCACTCTTCTGTTATTGCTAAGTCAGGTAAGCATATGCTCAGGAAGGTGAAAAAGCAATAGAGACAGCTTTACTCTGTTGGCATAAAGCTGTAGATGGAATATGGGCTTGCAGAACACTAAGGCTTAGTGTTACTAGGGACCACTGATTCTCTGTCCTCCTGAGACAGCAGTGGTATTACATACACATTTAGAAGACTTCTCAGAGCTGGGCTTCTCATGCACTTTATTTTTAAGTAGTATATCAGTTGTGAAAGAAATAGCAACATTGGCAACTAATTTAGGAAAACTAGTTTACGCTCTCAGGAAATTGTCAACAGCAGACTAAACATATTGTACCTCTAAATCTGGGGGCCACTCCTGTCTCCAGGAAAGCCCCAAGTCTTGAGTCTCAAAAAATAAGCAAATGAGGTGGAAATTTCAGGCTGCCTGGATACCAGTCAGAAGTTTTTTCCGATACTTTGTTGTTGACTGAAACTAGTTTTAATAAGCATTCAGTTTTTAGCACACTGTTTCTGTTCACAAAATTTCTTTTTTCATTTATCCAAACAGAACTGGAGTTAGCTTTGGATAACTTTTAGGGGAGTAGATGGAGGGTTAGCTCCCACTGGGGCTCTGACTTTAGGGGAGTAGATGGAGGGTCAGCTCCCGTTGGGGCTCTGACTTCAGATTGAGAGCCTCTGTGATCATTCTTAAAACCATCAGGACAGAGATGATTGGCAATAATGACTGCTTTTCAGAACTTCACTCTTCATTCCACATGGCTTTGATAGGCAGGGCCCTCTTCTCTAACAGCAAGAGTGAGCCTGGGGGCATGGTATTTTAGCTGATAATTGTTAATAGAGATGGGCTGGTACTTCCAACTCCATTTGCTGCAGTGATGTGAAGTGTTTCTCTTGGAGAAATGTGTTCATCGTGTGACTTCTTTATGAACAGCAGATGGTAGTCAAAGTTGCCATCTTCCCTCCCGCCCCTCCCTCACCACCCCCCCCCCCCCCAAATGGGGACCTTAATGGAATGATTTTAGTTGTTAGGACTGGAATACACATGTGGCAAAGGATTGATACTTAGGCTTGTTAAGGAGATTTTTACTAAGGGTTTCTGGAACTTGTTACTAAAAATTGTGATGAAAAGAAAAAAAAGTAATTATTTGCTTTTGTAAGAGGATTTGCTACTGGATTGCTAGCATGTACAATAATATTTATAAAACGTATACATAGGCCAGCTCTGTAGGAGTCCGCTCATGCATTTGAGACTAAGTAGTGAGGGAACATTTCTGGGCAACAGACATGATGGTCATCAAGATCTTCTTCGTCTGGTCTGTAATTTGCAAGAGTTTTGTAACTTGGTCCATTTAAAGCCTTTTGGGGCCAAGAGGCAGCTGTATGAGAAAGCCTTTCAGGGACTTGTTCCCATTGGATCCCCTTCGCCTCATTGGTTAGGTATCGATCCTTGGTGCTCCTATAATAATCAACATATTAATGGTAAGAAGGTAATGCTAACAGTATTGGGCACTGTTGTAGGTGTTTTACAAGTGTTAGCTTAATCCTTGCAGAAGTCCTCTTTCTCTATTTTAGAAATGAGGACTCTGGCACAGTATGGTGAAATAACTTGCCTAGGGATTTGAAATCAGCTCTTCTAGCTTCAGTGTTCATGCTCTTGTCTACACATTTGTACTACCTCTTGATCATGCCTTTTAGCCATCTATGCCAATATGTTTACATGTGGGTTTCCCCCAGTATATTTATGACCTCTGCTTTGCACTACTCCAGGGGGGTGCCATTTGTTTAAAACTCCAGTGCATGGGATCTGAAGTCTGCGGCTCGTTTATACTGTGTGTTCCTTGGAGGCATGGAAACTTTTCTTTTTTTTTTTTCCCTTGCACTTGTATATTTCCTTGGATGTAATAGGTGCTTAGTTTATGTTTTATTGGTCTGGCCTGTCAGCAAGTGGGATGGGGAAGCAGATTCTGGAGAGGATACTATGGGGCAGAGCCCACTCTCTTGTTCACGTTGGCATTCAGTTGCTTTTGTTGCAGATAGACACCCACACTTACTTTGCAGTAACCTGAAAGGAAGTGTCTTTGAGCAAAGTGGGGTGGTCAGCAAAGAAAAAGGGCGAGGTAGATCCCTGAAGTCAACACTGTGACTAGTGGCTGTGCCTGAATTTTTAAGATGTTTATTCTCACTGCTCCATCTGTGTCTTCTCTACCACAGTGAGGAGCACATACAATCCAAGATTGACTCCAGTAGTAATAGTAGTCGGCACTCAGTATTCAGTAAATATTTGTGGATTGAATTAGAATATGAAAGATAATTATAGTGTCTGGGGTTGTTATTTGGTATTAGGAAGCAGTTATTAACAGGAGATAGTTTTAGTGGAAAACAGGCAAAGCTGAAACACTATAGTTGAGGAGACAGCTCTGCTATTTGCAGTGCAGGGTTAGGCTGCTGTCCCTCATCTTCAGTTTTGAAGTGAGTGGCAAAGGCCTCAATCGCATGCTCTACTATGACACCTAACCTGCTTATGTGTGGAGTTCACATGGGTGAAAAACAGTTTGTGAATTGCTACTTGTCATTTGGTGGTTATGGATTATAAGTGGTTAATACATACTTCCTTTTTTCCTAAGTATTGAAGTGATAGTTTCTTATGATTATGGGCTGTTATAAATATGGAAACTGATTAGAAACTTTCATGAAACACAATAAAAAGCATTAGAATAAGGGACTCATAAAAAAGGCAGCCTTGCCTCCCCTCTTCCCAATTTGCTCAAGTATCTTAAGTGAATATATTCTGTGAAGTTCTGACAAAACAAATTTGTCTCCCCTCCCTTCCTCCCCTTTACCAGCAAAAAGAGCAAACTGTGATTTGTGATTATATTACTTCAGTCTGTGTGCTGAGTCACTTCAGTTGTGTCCAGCTCTCTGTGACCCTATAGACTGTATCCCATCAGGCTCCTCTGTCCATGGGATTTCCCAGGCCAGAATACTGGAGTGGGTTGCCATTTCCTTCTCCAGGGGATCTTCCCTATCCGGGGATTAAACCCCTGTTCCTTGTATCTCCTGTACTGGCAGGCAGGTTCTTTACCATTAGCGCCGCCTGGTCTGCTTCATGGTAATTTATATGTGATGTCTCATTTAATCATATCTGAACTCTAAAGTTGTGGTTACTTATCCTGTTAGTGAAAGCGAAAAGGAAATCATGTTGAATATTTTATCCAGGTTACAAGAACTGACATCAAGTCAACTTCACTTGCGAGGTCATGTCTTTTTTGTTCTAGTCCACATGGAGGCTGTATAGTCTTAATTTCTTGAGGAAATTTATTTCCATAATTGTAGCTGGATTTTGTTAATATAATTTAATAAATGACTAAAAATCTTAGTCTTTAAAATTTGTTTTAAAGGTAATGCTTACTTATTTTACAAATGTTAGAAAATAGTTAAATATTTATGAAAGAACAGCAAATTTTACGGTTCAAAAGTTGTCTACTATTAACATTTTGATATATGTTCTTTGAAATTTGTGTGTGTGTATAAACTATGTGTATATTTAGTAGAATGATACTCTATATTCTATTTGATACCTTTTTCTTTAACTTCTGTAAATTAATACATTGTTAGCATCTTTTCATGTTACAATAATTGTATAATATTTCATAGAGTGTAGTAAAATTTAATAATTAATCTCTTTATACTGGCTGTATTTTTCTTTTTCATAAATTAGACTGCATTAATTGCCTTTATCTGTGTATATCTGTAATTATTTCCCAGGGATAGCTTTATAGAAATTAAATTGCTAGATCAAATACAATGGACCTTAAAGTTTTGGATAATTGTTTATAAATTCTTTTCGAGAAGGTTTAACATTTTTCATTTTTGAAGATATAATAATTAGACTACTTTGGTATGTATTTCAAGAACACAGATATTGAGTAGGTCATTTATATATATAAAATATATATGTATATGGTCACTTGTTAAAGCTGTTCAACTTATGAAAACAAGACTTTTTTCCCTGATTAAAATCTGTGATATGATACTCATCAGTGGTTCTTAACCAGGATCCATCTGTGGAACTTTAAAAAAAAAAAATACTTTTGCTTGGGCCCCGTCCCAGATTTACTAAACCAGAGCCTTTGGGGCTAGGGTTCAGGCATCTCTATAGTATTAAAAGGCTGTGCTTAAAATCACTTAATGCTTGTATTGCTGTATTCTTACTGTAGCTATGTACCTAGTGAAATAAGGTTGAAAGAAAACATTGTCACCAATGAAAGGGTCTTATTTGTGGCACAGAACCTATCTGTGTGAGGGAAGGAATGTCATTAAACATTAATGTCTAGAGAAGTTGTCTGGTCTGTGGTGTCTTATAGTAGTACTACACAGTATTGTTATGGCAAAACTGTTGTCTTAATTTTACATATGTCTTTTGCAGGTCTGCAAAAGATGATTTTACATCTATTATTGGAAAATGTCAAGGTAAGAGTTTCCAGAATATTTAAAAAATGAGAAATTCAAATTTACAACAACTAATATTTCTTAAAAATCAGAATAGATGCTATTTATTGGCAAGGATGATTATGAATTTATTAAAATAATTTTAACACGTCTTAACTGATTTCTGTTTTAAGATGTGAATTTTGGAGAGATATGAAATTGACATGTTGTACAAAATTCTTAGCCAGTTTTAATAATGTTCTTGTAAGTGTCTGTACTCTTTTATTTTGAATTGAATGCAGAAAATCATTTGTAGATATGTCAAGAGTTGGTCAGATATAAACTAATAAATAGTCTTGGATTTGATCATTCTTTGATACACGATTCAGCAGAAGTTTACTGAGTATCATTCATGGATATATATGACATTTTGCTGGGTTTGAGGGGTTTGATTATGAGCAAAAATGCATGATCCTTTACCTCACGAGGCATGTGTGTGTGTGCGTTCAATTGTGTCTGACTCTTTTGCGACCCCAGGGACTGTAGCCCTCCAGGCTTCTCTGCCCACGGGATTTTCCAGGCAAGAATACTGTAGCGGGTTGCCATTTCCTTCTCCAGGGGATCTTCCTGACCCAGGGATTGAACCCGTGTCTCTTGCAGCTCCTGTACTGGCAGGTGGATTCTTTACTGCTAGTTCCACTTGGGAAGCCCTTCGCAAGGCATGTAGACACTCAGATATATTCTTACAGATTTTGATAAATCTGAAGGAAAAATACAGAGCAGGGTGAGAGTTTAACCAAGAGTGTGAGAGGAGATTGTTCAGGAAAAGTGACTTTTGGAGAGGAAGCTTAAGAATGACTAGAAGGTAGGAGAAGGCAGGGGGAGTGTTTTGATCTACGAGAGCCATGTATGAAAGGCTGAGGTATGGAGGAAAACAATTAAGGGCATGTGCTGTTACATAAATGCATCTGTTATGTTCTATTTACAGTACCTCCACTTATGTTTGTTTGACCTGTGTTACTTTAACAGTGGAGAGGTTGTCGGAATCGTGATGATGATAATCATGGTCACTGGTGATGACAACCACTTGTGTCCTTATTGTGTGCCAGACACTGTATTTAGTGCTTCACATGCCCTTTTCCCCATGTGCTTGGAAGAACATGGTGTACATATTTTACCTTAAAGCAGCTTTCAGTTCAGTTCAGTCACTCAGTTGTGTCTGACTCTTTGCGACTCCATGGACTGCAGCACGCCAGGCCTCCCTGGCCATCACCAACTCTCGGAGCTTACTCAAACTTATGTCCATTGAGTCGGTGATGCCATCCAACCATCTCATCTTCTGTCGTCCACTTCTCCTTCTGCCTTCAATCTTTCCCAGTATCAGGGTTTTTTCCAGTGAGTCAGCTCTTCACATCAGGTGGCCAGAGTATTGGAGTTTCAGCTTCACCATCAGTCCTTCCAATGAACATTCAGGACTGATTTCCTTTAGGATGGACTGGTTGGATCTCCTTGCATTTCAAGGGACTCTCAAGAGTCTTCTCCAACACCGCAGTTCAAAAGCATAAATTCTTTAGTGCGCTCAGCTTTCTTTAGAGTCCAACTCTCACGTCCATACATGACTACTGGAAAAACCATAGCTTTGACTAGACAGACCTTTGTTGGCAAAGTAATGTCTGCTTTTTAATAATGTTTTTTTAATTTAAAAGCAGCATTAGGTTAAAATAATCAACAGTGAAAGAGCCAGGAGAAGGGAGGCATTGATAGTTTTGAAACCTACGGAATGGTGGGAAGACAGAGGATTCCCCCCGGCTGGTCTTCAGCTCCTGGTCAAATACACCATTGGTGGCCTAGGGCCAGTTTCCTTCTCATTCTCAGATGTTCAGATGTAAAAATCAAATGTTTTAAAAATGTTTGGAGTCCCATGTTAATGGTGATATTAATTATATTAGTATGTTAGAATTATTATTCTTGTACAATTCCGTGTGTGCGTGTGTGTGAGTTGCTTAGTTGTGTTGGACTCTTTGCGACCTGATGGACTGTAGCCCGCCAGGCTCTGTCCGTGGAATCCTGCAGACAAGTAACACCAGAGTGGATTGCCATTCCCTTCTCCAGGTAACCCTCACAACCCAAGGATCGAACCTGGGTTTCCTGCATTGCAGGTGGATTGTTTACCATCTGAACCACCAGGGAAGCCCCAGTTCCATGTCTGTGCTTTGTGTTCAGTCATGTCCAACTCTTTGGACCCCATGGACTGTCTACTAGTGGATCCACTAATAAATAGAGTTCTTATGGAGTTAGTTCACACAGTGTACATTGTCACTTAAGAGCAAATGTGAAACTTCCTGCATATTTATATAAATTCACCTCTGCTTCCTGAAATCTGTTCCTTCCATTCTGTTACTTGGAGTACCCCGTTCCCTCAGTATTCTGGTCAGTGGTACTCTCGTCTGTACCAAGGCAAAAATCCAGGCATTTTCTCTTCTTTTACCTTCCCTCCCTTCTTTCTTTCCTTGACAAATTTTATTTTGTTGCCACCATACCAGGCACTATTATCCTAGGCACTGTGTATACAACAAGGAATAAGATATAGGTTACCTAGATTTAAGGATTTATAGCCCATTGGGGAGGGGGGGAGAGAGAAATAATTCATTGCGCTTATACTGAGTGATGCAATGGAGAAGACTCACCTTAATTTCACCACGTCCCTGGAATCTTGAAATGACGCTTGCTTGCTGCTTGTGCACGTCATCTGTCTCAGCTCTAGTTCAGGCTCATAACGTTTTTTTTTTACTTGGTTTCTTGCAACAGTCTCCTAACAAGGTTTCCTTTTATATGCCCTTCAGTAATCCATACTTTACACTGCTTGTCAAATTGATCATTCTTCAATGAGAATTCTATCAAGGTTCCCTTTAAGTCTGGCTCTGCTGCTTTCTAGATACTAACCTTGGACATGTTATTGATACTTTATGTCTCTGAGCCTCAGTGATCTGTAATACAGGCTTAAACCTGTACAAAGGGTTGTGGGGAAATGATGTGAGCTTATATATATACACACATATATATAAACCTCTTAGAATAATGTCTGACGTACTGAGTACTTAGGAGACATTAAGCTATTATTGTTACTAGTACTGTAAGACGTGCTTAAGATCTCTCACTTGTGCTCCGTTGACTGTGGAATGCAGCTCTTATTTTCTAGTTCAGGAGATAAGACTAGCTCTAGTCTGCCTGTGTCTCCTGTGAGATGCCCCTGCCATGTGTCCCGTGGTCTGGCGTCAAGTAGCTTGCAGTTTCGAGCCCCATCGTGCTTTTTATACCATGGTGCCGATTGTTCCGTTGGTCTAGGTGCATCCACCGTTCTATTTAATTAATTAGCTCTCATGTTTTAGTTCAAACATCAGCTTTTTTGGGCAACCTTTTTTTCCTTGGCCTCTTCCTCATGTTTTGTGCATTTTTTCTTAATGTTTCTGTAGGACTTTTTGTACCTGAATCATTGCACTTAGCCTAATTTCCTTTCCTTTTTCAATTGTTGTTTTGCTTCTGTGATTCCTAATTAGATGGAAATCAGGGCTTCTCTGTTACTGAAAAATTTTTTTTTCATTCTTAGTGCCTAGCATGCTGTCTGACACATAGTAGGCACACAGGTTTTGGCCATATCAAATGGATAATGGTGTTTGGTAACTACTAAAATGATTTTGTAAATGAATCTATGAACATAGTGTATTTCCTTGTTTCTTGTGAGTTAATTTTGTAAGTTCATGTGTGTGTATGTGTGTGTATGTACATACACACATATGTATGTATTTCGTGTATATCATACACATATATAAGTTTGTGGGTAATTGTCATGATACTCGTGTTTTTTATTTCTGTTGTACACAGTGTGTATACATACCACAGTTAGATCTATAAGGCTAGATAAGAAGCCATGTTTGCTTAGTATCTTTTTGAGAATAATAGAAGGCGAATAGTTTTTGTGACTTTCTAAAACTTTGGGGTTCCAGGTTTTTCTCAATTTGCTTTCTATAGGTTTTTCACCAGCACTTACTGAAGTGGACCACGTTTGGAGTAAATAGAGTATAAGGATCAAGAAGTTCCCAGAATAGTTGGGGATATTCAGTTACCTTTTCCCCAGTGATTCCCTCTTGTTGGGTTGGGGCTTGGGGACCATGTGGTGGGCTTCTGAGAAGTGTGCTCAGAATCTAGGAGTGATCCAGACACTCAGGGCCCCTTTGAGCTTTGACATTAGACCCTGCTCTGAGTCCATAAGTAAACCAAGAAATCTGTGAATTAACATGAACATGGGAAGATTAACCCTTCTGTATTTCAGACAATTTGTAACATTTGTTAGAGCTTTTACTGTGTACGGGCGGTTCCTGGTGGCTTAGCTGGTAAAGAATCTGCCTGCAGTGAGGGAGACCTGGGTTCAATCCCTGGGTTGGGAAGATCCCCTGAAGAAGGGAAAGGATATCCACTCCAGTATTCTGGCCTGGAGAATTCCATATAGTCCATGGGATCGCAAAGAGTCGGACATGACTAAGCGACTTTCACTTTTCACTTTACTGCGTACAGTTAATGTGGCAGCATGAATGAGATAATAATGCTTTGAGAACTAATGTTTTATTTTGTTGGCTTCTGAATGTGTGAATTTATGACTTTAATGCTGCATTAATGGCTTCTTTCCATTTCATATAATGTGAGGTAATGATCGTTTGCTTATCATCTAACTCATCTTTATGGGCATAACTCTCATCTGCCAAATGATGTTTCCTGTGTATGCCCGGAGAGAAGGAGCCAGATTGTTGTTACTGCATTTCTGAAACTCATTGTAGAGTCTGCAGACTGAAATAGGAGCTATTTGGTTCCACTTCAATATTTTTCAGTTATTGTTTGATAAAATATATGCAGTTTGAGGATGTTTTAAATGTGGATTGCAACTTGTTTTGGCTATGTTTGCCAGGCCATAAATAGTAATTTCGTCTTCTCTGTCTTGAATAAAGACTTAAAAATAGCACATGGAATTAGACATTTTTAGAGCTTTCCTATGTTAATCAGGAGATTTTTCTCATGTTTCTGAGTTTGAGATACCATAACCCAGAGCTTCCTAATGCTGAGTAGCAGCTTGCCTAGATGTATGTGGGCTGAGGCCCCCAATTGTCCATCAGTTGTCCACCAGGCCATCAATTGTCCAGTGGCCTGGTGGCCCTCTGACAGCGCAAACCCAGGCTGGTTGCCTCCAGTTTTCAGCAGCCTCATCTACTTACCCACAGGTGCCATGCTGTTGTTTAGCTGCTAAGTTGTGTCTGACTCTCTGTGACCCCCATGAACTGTAGCCCTCCAGCTTCTCTGTCCATGGGATTTCCCAGGCAAGAATACTGAAGTGGGTTTGCCATTCCTTCCTCCAGGGGATCTTCCCAACCCAGGGAGCGAATCTGTGCCTCCTGCGTTGCAGGCGGATTCTTTTTACCACTGAGCCACCAGTGCTGTACAGACACGGTAGTGTGTGTGTCTTGATAGGAAAAATTTTGGGAAGCATAGACTGTTTGAAGCGCCCTGGTTTTGAAATGAAACATTTCTCTCTTGAACTGTGTGATTCAGGAGCCTCAGCTTATATAGCTTTTTAAATTTCTTTTCATGAATGTTAATAAATTTTTTCTTGTTGACAAAACAATACACGTTCTCAGTAAAAGTTTCAGAAACTAAGAATGAGCAAAAAGTAAAAAATAAAGATAAGCACATCATCCAGAGATGAGTAAGACTAACATTTCATGATCTGTTCTTTCAGATGTTTTTTTCTCTAAGTATTTTTACTGTAGATATGTTCTATGGAAGTAAAATGTTTTATAATCTACTTTCTTCATTTAAAGATTGTTTAAGTCGTCTAGGTTGAAGTTCAAGAAGAATTTCCTGAAGTATCTTTTTAAATTATTATTTTTTTTTAACTGGATAACTTCCTGTGTTAGGACATAGTTCTCCCAGCTACCCACATTATGCAGAAGTGCCCATGTATTGGGTCTCTGAGCAGTAAGTACCTCAGTGTTGTACTTGATTTCACCAGCAGGGTAGAACATTCAGTAGGCCTCTGTGCAGATAATTGTGTGTAACAGATAGCATATTATTGTTACCTGTCTTTGCCAATGGAGTTATTGGTTTATAGATTTTTATTTTGGTAATGTTTTTCTGGTTTTGCACTGGAGTAGTGCTGGTCTCAAAATATGAGTTGTCAAGTGTTCCCTTTTTTCTGTAAGACTTTGCGTTCAGTTCTGTTCAGTCACTCAGTCGTGTCCGACTCTGCGTCCCCATGGATGGCAGCACACCGGGTTCCCTGTCCATCACCAGCTCCCGGAGTTTACCCAAACTCATGTCCATTGAGTCGGTGATGCCATCCAACCATCTCATCCTCTGTCGTCCCCTTCTCCTCCTGCCTTCAATCTTTACCAGCATCAGGGTCTTTTCCAATGAGTCAGCTCTTCGCATCAGGTAGCCAAAGTATTGGAGCTTCAGCTTCAGCATCAGTCCTTCCAATGAACACCCAGGACTGATCCATCTCCTTTAGGATGGACTGGTTGGATCTCCTCGCAGTCCAAGGGACTCCCAAGAGTCTAGCATTAATTCTTAGGTGCTCAGCTTTCCTTATAGTCCAACTCTCAAATCCATATGTGACTACTGGAAAAAACCATAGCCTTGACGGACCTTTGTTGACAAAATAATGTCTCTGCTTTTTAACATGCTGTTTAGGTTGGTCATAACTTTTCTTCTAAGGAGTAAGCGTCTTTTAATTTCATGGCAGCAATTACCATCTGCAGTGATTTTGGAGCCCCCCAAAATAAAGTCTGACACTGTTTCCACTCTTTCCCCATCTATTTGCCATGAAGTGATGGGACCGGATGCCATGATCTTCGTTTTCTGAATGTTGAGCTTTAAGCCAACTTTTTCACTCTCCTCTTTCACTTTCATCAAAAGGCTCTTCAGTTCTTCTTCACTTGCTGCCATATGGGTGTTGTCATCTGCATATATAAGGTTATTGATATTTCTCCCGGCAGTTCCAGTTTGTGCTTCGTTCAGCCCAGCATTTCTCATGATGTACTCTGCATATAAGTAAAATAAGCAGGGTGACAATAATAGAGCCTTGACGTACTCCTTTTCCTATTTGGAACCAGTCTGTTGTTCCATGTCCAGTTCTAACTGTTTGTTGCTTCTTAACCTGCCTAAAGATTTCTTAGGAGGCAGGTAAGGTGGTCTGGTATTCCTATCTTTTTAACAATTTTCCACAGCTTGTTGTGATCCACACAAAGGATTTGGCATAGTCAATAAAGCAGAAATAGATGTTTTTCTGGAACTGTCTTGCTTTTTCGATGATCCAGTGGATGTTGACAGTTTGATCTCTGGTTCTGCGTTTTCCAAAACCAGCTTGAACATCTGGAAGTTCACAGTTCATGTATTGCTGAAGCTTGGCTTGGAGAATTTTGAGCATTACTTTACTAGCGTGTAGAATTGGAATTAATTTCTTAATGTTTGGTAGAATTCACTAGTGAAACTAGAGTTTTGTGGGTAGGTTTTTATTGATAATTCTTAATTAGAATTTGAAAATAGATATAAGGCTTTTAAAAATTTAAATTTCCTCTTTTTTTTATTCCCATCTTTTATGGAATTTCCCTCTATATTTTACCATATATTGGCATAAAGTTTTAATGTTTCTTTATTACCTTTTATTTTATGTCAGATCTGTAGTGATGTTCCTCTTTTATTCTTGATACTGGTAATTTGTGTTTTCTTTTTTCTTGGTCAGTGAAGCCAGATTTTTATCAGTTTACTAATATTCAATAAAAATAGGTTTATGGTTTAGTTTTCTATTCTCCTGATTTTTGCTCTATTTCCTTTCTTCTGACTGTGAGATTTAATTTGCTCATATTTGTCTAGATGGAAGATGGAAGTTTAGATCATTGACTTCAAATCTTTTTTCTTCTGTAAGCGTTTAAGCTTGTTCTAATATAAACATTTTTATTATTTAATTCTCTTGGGATTGAAGAACATATTTGATATGATTTTAACCTTTTAAATTTATTAAGGTTTGATTTATGCATAGCATATTGTCTGTCTTCAAAATAATTCTGTCTTCAGGATTTGATTATTGCATATGGGGTGCAGATATTGAATATAGTGGTGTATAAGTGTTAATTACATTGAATTGAGTGTCAGAGCTGTTCACACTTTTATATATACTAATTTTCTGTCTAGTTGTTCTATCAGTTCCTGAGAGAAGGTTGACATTTCCAAATATGATTGCATATTTGTTTGTCTTACCTTTAGTTTTATCCATCTTTATGTATTGATATTTAGGGGTTCTAGTTTTTAGGTATCTGCAGGTATTATTTTGTTGTCTTGAGGAAATGGCTCCTTTATTGTGATGGAATGTCCCTTTCTATTTGCAGGAATACTCTTTGTCTAATATTATTCTATTTTGTCTAATATTATTACAGTTGAGTTCTGTTTTGTCTGATATTATAGTTGCTCTTGCTTTTTTATGATCAGCATTTGTATGACATATCTTTATCTCCTCTTTTCCTCATTTATGATTAGCATTTGCATGACATAGCTCTATTACCTCTTTTGCATTTATCTGTGTATTTATTAAATGTACATCTCTTGGTCTTGTAGAAATCATATAACTTGAGTCATGCTTATTTTTTCAGTCTGACAATTTCTGTCATTTAATTGTGATGTTTAGGACATTTACATTTAATGTAGTTACTGAGCTGGTTGGGGTTTACTGTCTTATTTTTCTTTTTTTAATTAATTTTTAAAATATAAATTTATTTATTTTAATTGGAGGCTAATTACTTTACAATATTGTATTGGTTTTGCCACACATCAAGATGAATCCTCCACGGGTGTACACATGTTCCCCATCCTGAACCCCTCTCCCACCTCCCTCCCCATACCATCCCTCTGGGTCATCCCAGTGCATCAGCGCCAAGCATCCTGTATCATGCATCGAACCTGGTCTGGCGATTTGTTTCATATATGATATTATACATGTTTCAATGCCATTCTCCCAAATCATCCCACCCTTGTCCTCTCCCACAGAGTCCAAAAGACTGTTCTGTACATCTGTGTCTCTTTTGCTGTCTCGCATACAGGGTTATCGTTACCATCTTTCTAAATTCTATATACATGCGTTAGTATACTGTATTGGTGTTTTTTTTTCTGGCTTACTTCACTCTGTATAATGGGCTCCAGTTTCATCCACCTCATTAGAACTGATTCAAATGTATTCTTTTCAATGGCTGAGTAATACTCCATTGTGTATATGTATCACAGCTCTCTTATCCTTTCGTCTGCTGATGGACATCTAGGTTGCTTCCATGTCCTGGCTATTATAAACCATGCTGCGATGAACATTGGGGTACACATGTCTCTTTCACTTCTGGTTTCCTTGGTGTGTATGCCCAACAGTGGGATTGCTGGGTCATATGGCAGTTCTATTTACAGTTTTTTAAGGAATCTCCACACTGTTCTCCATAGTGGCTGTACTAGTTTGCATTCCCACCAACAGTGTAAGAGGGTTCCCTTTTCTCAGCACCCTCTCCAGCATTTATTATTTGTAGACTTTTGGATCGCAGCCATTCTGGCTGGCATGAGATGGTACCTCATTGTGGTTTTGATTTGCATTTCTCTGATAATGAGTCATGGTGAGCATCTTTTCATGTGTTAGCCATCTGTATGTCTTCTTTGGAGAAATGTCTGTTTAGTTCTTTGGCCCATTTTTTTGACTGGGTCATTTATTTTTCTGGAATTGAGCTGCAGGAGTTGCTTGTATATTTTTGAGATTAATTCTTTGTTAGTTTCTTCATTTGCTATTATTTTCTCCCATTCTGAAGGCTGTCTTTTCACCTTGCTTATAGTTTCCTTTGTTGTGCAGAAGCTTTTAAGTTTAATTAGGTCCCATTTGTTTAATTTTGCTTTTATTTCCAATATTCTGGGAGGTGGGTCATAGAGGATCCTGCTGTGATGTATGTCGGAGAGTGTTTTGCCTATGTTCTACTCCAGGAGTTGTAGAGTTTCTGGTCTTATGTTTAGATCTTTAATCCATTTTGAGTTTATTTTTGTGTATGGTGTTAGAAAGTGTTCTAGTTTCATTCTTTTACAAGTGGTTGACCAGTTTTCCCAGCACCACTTGTTAAAGAGATTGTCTTTTCTCCATTGTATATTCTTGCCTCCTTTGTCAAAGATAAGGTGGCCATAGGTGCATGCATTTATCTATGGGCTTTGTATTTTGTTCCATTGATCTATATTTCTGTCTTTGTGCCAGTACCACACTGTCTTGATGACTGTGGCTTTGTAGTAGAGCCTGAAGTCAGGCAGGTTGATTCCTCCAGTTCCATTCTTCTTTCTCAAGATTGCTTTGACTATTCAAGGTTTTTTGTATTTCCATACAAATTGTGAAATTTGTTCTAGCTCTGTGAAAAATACCGTTGGTAGCTTGATAGGGATTGCATTGAACCTATAGATTGCTTTGGGTAGTATACTCATTTTCACTATATTGATTCTTCCAATTCATGAACACGGTATATTTCTCCATCTGTTAGTGTCCTCTTTGATTTCTTTCACCAGTGTTTTATAGTTTTCTGTATATAGGTCTTTAGTTTCTTTAGGTAGATATATTCCTAAATATTTTATTCTTTTAATTGCAATGGCGAATGGAATTGTTTCCTTAATTTCTCTTTCTATTTTCTCATTATTAGTGTATAGGAATGCAAGGGATTTCTGTGTGTTGATTTCATATCCTGCCACTTTACTGTATTCATTGATTAGTTCTAATAATTTTCTAGTGGAGTCTTTAGGGTTTTCTATGTAGATGATCATGTCATCTGCAAACAGTGAGAGTTTTACTTCTTGTTTTCCAATTTGGATTCCTTTTATTTCTTTTTCTGCTCTGATTGCTGTGGCCAAAACTTCCACTTTCACTTCCAAAAGTGAATAGTAGTGGTGAGAGTGGGCACCCTTGTCTTGTTCCTGACTTTAGAGGAAATGCTTTCAATTTTTCACCATTGAGGATAATGTTTGCTGTGGGTTTGTCATGTATAGCTTTTATTATGTTGAGGTATGTTCCTTCTATTCCTGCTTTCTGGAGAGTTTTTATCATAAATGTATGTTGAATTTTGTCAAAGGCTTTCTCTGAATCTATTGAGATAATCATATGGCTTTTTTCAATTTGTTAATGTGGTGTATTACATTGATTTATTTGTGGATATTGAAGAATCCTTGCATCCCTGGGATAAACCCCACTTGGTCATGATATATGATCTTTTTAATGTGTTGTTGGATTCTGATTGCTAGTATTTTGTTAAGGATTTTTGCATCTATGTTCATCAGTGATATTGGCCTGTAGTTTTCTTTTTTTGTGGCATCTTTGTCAGGTTTTGTTATTAAGGTAATGGTGGACTCATAGAATGAGTTTGGAAGTTTACCTTCCTCTGCAATTTTCTGGAAGAGTTTGAGTAGGAAAGGTGTTAGCTCTCCCCTAAATTTTTGGTAAAATTCAACTGTGAAGCCGTCTGGACCTGGGCTTTTGTTTGCTGGAAGATTTCTGATTATAGTTTCAATTTCCATGCTTGTGATGGGTCTGTTAAGATTTTCTATTTCTTCCTGGTTCAGTTTTGGAAAGTTGTACTTTTCTAAGAATTTGTCCATTTCTTCCATGTTGTCCATTTTATTGGCATATACTTGCTGATAGTAGTCTCTTATGATCCTTTATATTTCTGTGTTGTCTGTTGTGATCTCTCCATTTTCATTTCGAATTTAATTGATTTGATTTTTCTCCCTTTGTTTCTTGATGAGTCTGGCTAATGGTTTGTCAATTTTATTTATCCTCTCAAAGAACCAGCTTTTGTCTTTGTTGATTTTTGCTATGGTCTCTTTTGTTTCTTTTGCATTTATTTCTGCCCTAATTTTTAAGATTTCTTTCCTTCTACTAACCCTGGGGTTCTTCATTTCTTCCTTTTCTAGTTGCTTTAGGTGTAGCGTTAGGTTATTTATTTGACTTTTTTCTTGTTTCTTGAGGTATGCCTCTATTGCTATGAACCTTCCCCTTAGCACTGCTTTTACAGTGTCCCACAGGTTTTGGGTTGTGTTTTCATTTTCATTCATTTCTATGCATGTTTTGATTTCTTTTTTGATTTCTTCTGTGATTTGTTGGTTATTCAGCAGCGTGTTGTTCAGCCTCCATATGTTGGAATTTTTAATAGTTTTTCTCCTGTAATTGAGATCTAATCTTACTGCATTGTGGTCAGAAAAGATGCTTGGAATGATTTCAATTTTTTTGAATTTACCAAGGCTAGATTTGTGGCCCAGGACGTGATCTGTCCTGGAGAAGGTTCCATGTGCACTTGAGAAAAAGGTGAAATTCATTGTTTGGGATGAAATGTCCTATAGATATCAATTAGGTCTAACTGGTCTATTGTATCATTTAATGTTTATGTTTCCTTGTTAATTTTCTGTTTAGTTGATCTATCCATAGGTGTGAGTCGGGTATTAAAGTCTCCCACTATTATTGTGTTATTGTTAATTTCCCCTTTCATACTTGTTAGCATTTGTCTTACATATTGTGGTGTTCCTATGTTGGGTGCATGTATATTTATAATTGTTATATCTTCTTCTTGGATTGATCCTTTGATCATTATGTAGTGTTTTTCTTTGTCTCTTTTCACAGCCTTTGTTTTAAAGTCTATTTTATCTGATATGAGTATTGCTACTCCTGCTTTCTTTTGGTCCCTATTTGCATGGAATATCTTTTTCCAGCCCTTCACTTTCAGTCTGTATGTGTCCCTTGTTTTGAGGTGGGTCTCTTGTAGACAACATATATAGGGGTCTTGTTTTTGTATTCATTCAGCCAATCTTTGTCTTTTGGTTGGGGCATTCAACCCATTTACGTTTAAGGTAATTATTGATAAGTATGGTCCCTTTGCCATTTACTTTATTGTTTTGGGTTCAAGTTTATACACCCTTTTTGTGTTTCCTGTCTAGAGAAGATCCTTTAGCATTTGTTGGAGAGCTGGTTTGGTGGTGCTGAATTCTCTCAGCTTTTGCTTGTCTATAAAGCTTTTGATTTCTCCTTCATATTTGAATGAGATCCTTGCTGGGTACTGTAATCTGGGCTATAGGTTATTTTCTTTCATCACTTTAAGTATATCCTGCCTTTCCCTCCTGGCCTGAAGAGTTTCTGTTGAAAGATCAGCTGTTATCCTTATGGGAATACCCTTGTGTGTTATTTGTTGTTTTTCCCTTGCTGCTTTTAATATTTGTTCTTTGTGTTTGATCTTTGTTAATTTGATTAATATGTGTCTTGGGGTGTTTCACCTTGGGTTTATCCTGTTTGGGACTCTCTGGGTTTCTTGGACTTGGGTGATTATTTCCTTCCCCGTTTCAGGGAAGTTTTCAACTATTATCTCCTCAAGTATTTTCTTATGGTCTTTCTTTTTGTCTTCTTCTTCTGGGACCCCTATGATTTGAATGTTGGGGCATTTAACATTGTCCCAGAGGTCTCTGAGATTGTCCTCATTCCTTTTAACTTGTTTTTCTTTTTCCTCACTGATTCATTTATTTCTACCATTGTGTCTTCTAATTCACTAATCCTATCTTCTGTCTCCATTATTCTACTATTTGTTCCCTCCAGAGTGTTTTTGATCTCATTTATTGCATTATTCATTATATATTGTGTCTTATTTTTCTATTTGTCCTATCTCTTCTCTGTTCCTTTTAGCATTTGTTCTGGGATTTACAATGTACATTTAAAAATTAATTATACAGTGTGTATCTCTTCCCTCCTACTCCTTTGTACTGTTTTCTAACTTTTTAAATAAATGTTAAACCTACAGTATATTATTAATTTTTTGTCATGTAACTAAGGAATTAAACAAGGATGGATCTCTCATTTTTTCTTCTATTTTCCACCTCTATTATTTTTAACTTTTTCTTTTTGTGAAAGTTTCCATTTGGTAGTGTTTCTCTTCAACTTGAAGACCTTATTTAATATTTCTTGTAATGCAGGTCTGTTGATCTGAGACCATTTTTGATTTTTGCCTTCATTTTTGTAAAATATCTTCTCTGGATATAGAATTCCAGGTTGATTGTTTTTTTTCTTTCAGCTCTTTAAAGAGGTCATTGTATTGTTTTGATGAGACGTTAACAGCCGTTTCTATTACTGTTTTCCTGTAGGTAATGTCTCTCTTTTCCAGCTGCTTCTGAGATTTTCTCTTTATCACTGATTTTAGAAATTTGACTATCATTGTTCCAGGAAGGGGGACCTCTTCCAGGGCCCAAAACTGGGCTCTTGTCGAACACTCGGAAATGAATCGTCCGAGGAGACACATGTGCTGACAAAGCGAGAGATTTTATTGGGAAAGGGCGCCCAGGTGGAGAGCAGGAGGGTAAGGGAACCCAGGAGAACAGCTCTGTCACATGGCTTGCAGTCTCGGGTGTTTTGGTGATGGAATTAGTTTCCGGGTGGTTTTTAGCCAGTCATTCTGACTCAGACTCCTTCCTGGTGGTGCATGCCTTGTTCAGCCAAGATGGATGCCAGAGAGAAGGATTCTGGGACGTGGTTGGACATGTGGTGTCTCATTTTGACCTTTACCAAACTCTTTGGTTGGTGGAGGCTTATTAGTTCCATGTTCCTTACCAGGACCTCCTGTGGTAAAACAACTCCATGCAAATAGTTACTATGGTGTCTGGCCAGGGTGGGTGGTTTCAGTCAGTGTGCTTCCTCTAACAATATGACTTGACTTCATTTTTCTACTTTATCTTCCTGTAGGTCCATTAAGCCTCTAAGATCAGTGGATTTGTAGATTTCATCACATTTACAATTTTATGGATGTTATTTAAAATTCAAATAAAGTTTTCTAACTCAGTCTCTTTCCCCTCTTCTGGCACTTATAGATTGGTTGTGATTATTCCACTGGTTACTGATATTCTATTAATTTTTTCAGTTTTCCCCTCTCTTTTTTAATTTGTGTAGTTTATTTTGTGAAGTTTTCAAGGTATCAGTTTAAACTTTTTTTTTTTCCTCTACAGTGCTTAATGTGCTTTTAAGTCCATCCAATGAATTTTTCATTTCAGGTATTACCTTTTTCATTTCAGTAATTGGGCATTTTATAGTTTCCATCAGATTCTTTTTGATTCCCTATTTATTCGCTTTGTTTATACTTTTTTTTTGTATCCCAAAATATGTTTTAATAGCTATTTTGAAGTCCTTGTCTGCTTATTCCTCGATAAGTTTTATTTCTGGGTATATTTCTATTGACAGGTTTCTTTTTTTTTTCATGATATGCGTTATGCTTTCCTGCTTCACATACTTTGCAACTTTAGATTATATGCTCAACATTATGGGTGCTGTGTTATAGAGTGTCTGGTATTTGTTATCTTTTCTTAAGGGTATTGCATTTTGTTTTGGGAAGTTAATTTCTTTGTGGATTGGCTTAATTTTTTAAGACTTATCAGTGTTGTAGGATATGCTTTACAATAGCTTTTATTTTAGGGTTAGATCAGTTATCAGTTCTACTTTAAGATGAGGCCTGTCCAGGATCTCTTAGAAATGCTCAAAGTGTTCAGTGAAGTCTCTCCACTGTGGCTGCTGCTGCTGCTGATGCTAAGTCGCTTCAGTTGTGTCCGACTCTGCGAGACCCCATAGACGGCAGTGCACCAGGCTCTGCCGTTCCTGGGGTTCTCCAGGCAAGAACACTGGAGTGGGTTGCCATTTCCTTCTCCATCCACTGTGGCTAGCTGGAACTTATTACCATTTCAGATCCTCCCTAAGATCTGCTAGTTGTTCTCCCTCTAATAACTCATCCTCTCCAAGTGTGTACAAAGTTGTGTTTGCCCAGAAACCCAGGGATTCCTCTCTGCATACTTTGAGCGTTCCTTTTCTGCCTTACCCACTTTCGTCTGGAAGGTTGCCTTGCAGATTCTAGTCAGCTTGGTAGCTCCAAACTCTAACCTTCATCGCAGTTCAGTTAGACTTCCATGTCCTGTCTGAGGTCTGTCTTCATACACCTAGTGGAGAAAGTGCTTCCTGGCAGAGAGCGAGGGCGAGCCTGGGGCTCACCTCATCCGTTTCCCTTTCTCCCTGTCATCACATCTTGTTCTGCTTGTAATAAACCATCTGAAAATAGTTCTTTGCCATATTTTATTTTTATACTGGGAGGCCTAATCTGAAACTAGTTACTCTGGTTTTTTTTTTTCCGTTTTAATTACAAAAGCAGTACATAATTGTAGCAAATTCAAATAATGAAATCGAAAAGTAACAAGATTGTATTATCTTAATTTGCATTCTTCATAGAATGTGAACCCCATTTTATTTATCTATTTCCCTATTTGTGGAAATTTACATGGTGTACTGTGGCTTATTTTTTTCTTTCTCTTCTTATCTTTGTCCCCTTCCCCTTGTAACAATGCTGGAAAAGACATCCTGTTTGTCCCTGGGTATAGTATTCAAAGTGTAGCTACTGCCATGTTTCCTTCCTGAAAGTTATACTTTATACAACCAGGTCAAAGGTATGAATGAAGCCATTCTTTTTCCATTATCAGCACCATGAGTGAAAATGAAGTCGCTCAGTCGTCTCTGACTCTTTGCGACCCCATAGACTGTAGCCTACCAGACTTCTCAGTCCATGGGATTTTCCAGACAAGAGTACTGGAGTGGGTTGTCATTTCCTTCTCCAGGGGATCTTCCTGACCAAGGGATCTAACACAGGTCTCCCGCATTGTAGGCAGACGCTTTACCCTCTGAGCCACCAGGGAAGCCTGAGCTTGTTAAGAGTACCTGATAAAAAAGTCCTATCCAGGTTGGAGACAGTCCCTTAAATTATGTCTTTTTCCAGTCCTGGTTGCAGGTCATGAGACATCTGATCTTCATCCAAAGATAGATTACTGAGATAAGCTTCAGAAACAAACTTAGGGTGTTCTTTAAGAATTCAATTAAATTTTACATTAATATCACATAACAGCAAAGAACTATCCACGAAATGAGTCTTACTACCTCCATTGGTAGACCTCCATTAACAAACTGGGATTTAACATTTATTAAAGCATCTTTTTCTCCCTAAAATTACCCTCATTTTAATCAAATATAACCAAATTAAGTGCTTACAAATCAAATAATTATAAATTAAACAATAAATTCCAGGTTCATGTGAACTAGGAAATATTCAGTAATAAATACCTGATATTAATGTTTGTTTGTTGACCTATCTAATATAGAGATGTCTTAGAGTAATTAACAGTAAGTATAATATTTTTACTGTACCTAGGTTTAATATAAGTTAAATATTATACCTGTTACGAGTTTGTCAACAAGGACATTACCTCGAGTGAAGAAACTTCTAAAAAAAAATGTAAATGAGGTGAGCTTTTATATAAACTCGATTAAGAATAATTATTCTTTAGAAATATCTATCTAAAATAGTCTCTCCAGATTGGTGTAACTTAAATTTCTAAGGGTTGTGCCAAGTGTGCTAAGTGTTGGAAGTCTATTGAGGAGTTAGGTCATTTCCAAATAAAATAAGACTTTGAAACATTTACTACTAAACACTAATTTCCTTTTACAGAGAAACTAAAGAAATTTGGGACTATAAATGAAAAATGTTTGGTGCCATCCTAAAACGTTCTAAGAAAGCAAGGGTTTTAGAAATTATCACTGGTATTTATGCTCACCAATCTATAAAATGCTAATATAAAAGTTCTTGGTTGCTAAAGGAAAGTAGGAAGTGTGTTTTCAGTAAAAAAAAAAAAAAAGTATGAAAAAATACTAAAAAGAGTTATGCATGATCAGGATTTTCTAAAATTGGATTACAAACAGACAAAAAAAAAAAAAAAAAAAGGAAAGATCAGTTCTCCCAGCAGAAAAAAGAAAAACAGACAAAAAAACAAAAAAAAGGAAAGATCAGTTCTCCCAGCAGAAAAAAATAAAATTGGATTACAATTAGTTAGATAAATGGATTTTGTTAGAAATGACACAGCCATTAGAAAACTGGTTAGTCGACTAGGTCCAAGATGACAGAGCTGACTTTCACTAGACCTTGAGCCTTGGTATTTACACCTGTTGTGACATATCAGCAAGCAATGATACACGCATCAACATTGACTAAATCTGACCAAATGTTCTAAACCCTTTTAATTGATCTTTTCGATAAAACTTCCTAAATAGAATTCTTTTCAAGTTCTTTTGACCTCTAGCTAACTTTGGGGTGCTTCAGAAGACCCCTGAAACATCCCAAAGGGAGATATTAAACTGTGTTTATTTGGTTGGTTAAATTACATGAAAAAGATTATCAAATGAGTAATAAATCCACTCATGTTATAATGTATGGTAAAATTACTAATACAGATATCCTAGAAATTATATGAAGTTCTTAATATTTTGATATGTCCTGGTATTCTAATGAAAAACCTGATGACTTCACAAAAGTTAACAAAGGACTGAATGAACCAGCAAATATGTTTATAACTTTTATGGTTTCTATCTGAAAAATTACAGGTTTGAATCTTGTGTTTTCTGGGAGTAGGGGAAATCCTTCCTCTCAAACTAATTATGAAAATAATTTGGTAAAATTATATGTTATAAACAAAACAATTATATTTTCTCTCTGACTCCTCCAGAAATTTGAAACTCTTAGGTTTCCAGTAAGTTTATCACATGAGCTAGGAAGGTTATCTCACTAACCGGTTCAAATCAGTACTATAAGGTACCCATTTTCTAAAATATCATCAGGTTAGCAGGGGGGAAAAAAGCATCTCATTTCTAATTTGCATATCTTTATTTATTAAGTAAAACATGTTAAGTGGCTATTTTGTGTGTGTGTGTGTATATGTGAATAGTTAGATCATATCCTTTTGTCTATATTCCTCTTGGATTACTTGACTTTTCTTTATTGACTGTGTCCTTATTTGACTATTCTCTTATTATTTCTATATTATAGTATGAATGTTATCCTTTGTCATTTGTTGCAGATATTTTTCCAAATCCATTTGCCTTTTACATTTGTTATGTCTTATTTTCACAGAGTTTTTTTTTTTTTTTTTGTGGGGAGTGGTAGCCACTCTTGTCATTCTTTTTTTCCTTTATAGCTTCAAACTTTCTTATGCTTTAGAACTTCCTTTTTCTAGGACTGTAGTTTTTCTCATATGTGCGAACATTTAGATAATTAACTCCTCTGCGTGTCTTCTAGTCCTGCTAGTTTGTTCTTGCTCACTGGTTCTTGATGTCAGAGTCAGAGAATGTTTGGGAGACTGTGTTCATTGAACCCTTGGTGATCGCCCCATGGTCACACGCAGCCGTTGGACAGCATCACTGAGAATAAAGCCCAGGGTTCCTTATTTTCAGTTCTTCCCCTTTTCCATTTCTAATTTGGGTACATGAGCACTGGACTGCAGTGTGCTTCTTCAGCCCCGGGGTGCTGTTGTGTACCAGCAGAGTATGAGGCGCTGGTGATAAAGTTATGAACAGAATGGACACAGCATCTAACGTTGTGGAATTAATAGTTTAATGCACAAGGCAGACGGTGAGAAGTAGACATATATACTGATTTGGGATAAGGGCTGTGAAAGACATGAAATCATTGGAATGGAGGAGAACAGTGGAGCCTTGAGGCTGCTGAGACAGGGCAGTTGGAGAACGCTGCCTGAGCAAGTGAGATTTACATGGCGATGTGAAAGATGGAAAGGAGCCCAGGACGGGTTCAGGGGAAGAGAGTTCCAGGCCAAGTGGATGGAAGCTCTGAGGTCGAGGCAAGCTCAGCAGCTGGTTCTGGATGAGAGCAGGTATAAACGGCTTCTCCAGGAATGGGGTAATTGTCAGATTTTTGAATACTTTCAGAAAACTCCATTGACACTGGCTTTGTAAAAATCTGTGCTGTTCATTCATCTCTAAAACCATACAGAATGCTGGCAAAATCTGGTGATACCATCTTCATTTTCATATTGTTAGGTGAAATTTTATCTTGTAGTGAAAACCTATCTTTATTTGGGTGAGAACACATGCTGAGTTTTCTGGAGCGGCTGGTTATAACTGGAAGTGATAGTAAAAACAAATTCCCTTCAGATGGGGCTTATTTCAGACAGATACAGAATATTGTACGTAAATCTGTTTATCTTCCTATAAAAATGAAATAAGAGGAAAGATCTGTTATCACAGGTAAAACAGAAATAATGGAAAATGTTGCGGTGTTTGTTTAGCACATTAATATTTTTCAGACATTAAATTGTCCTCTTGCTCGTGTTCCTATAACATCTGCGAGTATATGGGTCTCGGAGTCTTGTGTTGTTATCATTCTGTGTGTAAATTCACTTACAGGTTTCATAATTTTTTTTTAAAGCTATGTGAGGACAGAGAAGTGACTTTTTTTTTCAGTTTATTGTCATCTTAAAAATTGCTTTTCCAAAGTGTATGCAGTTCTTTGTTAGGCTTAAAATTCACTAGACCCTCCTGTATTCAAGGGCCTCTCTTGGATTTTTTAGTATGCTTTTCACCTTTTGAAAAATAGAATGAAGAAACTCAAGGAAGTCGTGTATATTTTTCCCATGAACAGAACATATTTTACGTATATTGTAGAGATAAGAGGGAGGTTTGAATTCTATAATATTCCTCTTTTAGGTGGAAGAAAGACTTCAGTTATATAATTCATGTTTAATTGTTAGTCCCTAAGGACTGGTAAACCCTTACCATTATTATAGATTTTTCTTGGGCTTTGCTCATTAGTGAAACATCTTGTTCCAGGTCCTGGGATGGCACTGTCGAGTAAGACCTTGTCTCAGAGACTTGTGGGGAAAACACTCATGTAAACACATTGTCTGATGCGATAAACGCTGAGGGACTTTTGTGGAGCATATTTGGGGGCACAGTTTTGATAAGTGTCAAAGAAGGAAGAGGTGACAGTTTGTTACCACAGATGGTTGTCACCAACAAGAAGCCTTTGAATAGCATTGGAGATGAACCTTCTAGGGAGAAACAGCAGTGTGTGTGAAGGTTACAGACTGGAGCCGCATGGTTTGTGCGCCGGTGGTTGTGCTGCTGGTGAGCTCCAAGGTGGATGATGGAGGAAGGGGTGGGAGGTGAATGGGAAAACCCTGAGGGGACCTTTGGTGAAGGGCCATTCACATCTGTGAGGGAGTTTGGACTTGATTTTGTTGGAAATGGACAAGCACCAGGGATTTTAAAGGAGCAGAAGGATGGGCTCTGTTCACCTTTCTTTTTGACAAAGATAACTTGGGATACAGTTGAGGAAAGGTTAGAAGGGAAGAGCCTGAAGTTGGGGAGACCTGTAGGAGGCTGTTACGAGAGTCTAAGCCAGAGATGATGAGCCTGAATTGGGATATTAGCAGAGGAAGAGAGAAAAGGTGAAACATTTCAGAAGCACTTCCGAGGCAGTAATCCTCAGGCTAAATCCAGGCTCTGGCTGAGGGATTGTGAGCTCTAATGAAGCCAACACTGTTGGGGGAGCGGCAAGCTGAGATTCTGGCCTTTGTTTGTATCCTGACTCCTGGCGTCACCTGGAGTCTCCTAATTATTTGGAGTTTTTGTTGGTCAAGGCAAGGCACTGGTCCTTCCTGCTTCTTCAGTTCTGGGATTCTATGGGGAAATGGAAGCAAAGGAAACAGCAGAAACCTCAAACCAACCTAATGCAGTTCAGAGCTGCACTGCCCCTTTTTCTTTTGCAGCTGGTAGCCTTTCTATTATTGTACTGAAAAATTTGAAACAGAAGAAAAAATCAGGTGTTGGATTAGTAAGGTGTTGATTCTCCAAGTTTTATAATTGTGTGATGGAGAACAAACAGTTCTTGATTCCCTTGCCTAATATGTATTTTTTCTCTTTCTAATACTGTGTTGATATAATTTCCCTTTGTTTTTCTTCAGCATCTGTATTTGAAATAACATATTTAAAAGATAAAATACGTATCTAAAAGATTGGCAGTTGAAATTTTCTTTTATTTTTGCTTTTGGAGGAACTTAGCTCCCTGGATTGGAATCATTTTCTGCCCATATTCTATGCTCTTGATCTCTCTTAATTTCATAAGTATTTTGAGGGATATCATTCGTGGGCCTTTACCTGATGAGGACACGCTCAGCATTCAGTAGACCACTGGGTCAGTAGACTTCATTCTCAAGTAAGTGGGGCAAAGCTTGTCATGGTTTACTTTTGCCCCTCTTCCTTGAAGTGGCTTTTTGGGAGCTGTTCTTTTCTCCTGAATGGTTGTGTTAGAGACCTTTAGGAAATGATGTCATACTTGAATATTCTTCTTGCTGCAGAAACTGTATGTTAACTATCTTTATAATGTTAAAAGCACTTCCTTTTTCATTCTAGTTCCAAAAGACCCAAAACCACAGTGGAGGCGTGTGGCTTGGAGTTACGACTGCACCCTGCTGGCCTATGCTGAAAGCATGGGAACTGTGAGGGTGTTTGATCTCATGGGAAGTGAGCTCTTTGTTATTACTCCGGTATGTACATACCCATACCCAAAAAACTGCCTTTTATGTATAGGTACTTGAATGAATGAGTGAATGTGATGAAAGAGGAAATATACATCAGGATAATAAGCTGTGGAGTTAAGATCTTAGATCTAGTTAGAGAGCTGTTCATGAAATATGTCTTCTTTGTATTTTGAAATGCACTATGCAGACATCAGTTCAGTTCAGTCGCTCAGTTGTGTGTGATTCTTTGTAACCCCATGGATTGCAGTATGCCAGGCTTCCCTGTCCATCACCAACTCCCAGAGCTTACTCAAACTAATCTACCATTATTACAAGATGGTAGTAAGTAAGTACTAAATTAGAGGTGTTCAGTTCAGTTGCTCAGTCGTGTCCGACTCTTTGAGACCCCATGAATCGCAGCATGCCAGGCCTCCTTGTCCATCACCAGCTCCCGGAGTTCACTCAAACTCATGTCCATCGAGTCAGTGATGCCATCCAACCGTCTCATCCTCTGTTGTCCCCTTCTCCTGCTGCCCCCAATCCCTCCCAGCATCAGAGTCTTTTCCAATGCGAAGAGTCAACTCTTCGCATGAGGTGGCCAAAGTATTGGAGTTTCAGCTTTAGCATCAGTCCTTCCAATGAACACCCAGGACTGATCTCCTTTAGAATGGATTGGTTGTAGAAAGTGGTAATAAAGTTCCAGTGAAGGAAAGAAGTCAATGGGCCATTGGAACAGAACAGAACCAGCCTGAGAGGAGTTAGAATTTGTTACCATAAAAAGGTAGAAATTGAGATGGAGGGTGAAGAAAAAAAAATTAATGGTGGTAGTAACTTACATTTGTGTAGTGCTTTGTGTTTCATTAAGGACTGATGTATATTCATGTGTAATTTTCACAACACCCTTTGAGTAGACTGGGTGCATAGTATCCTCATTTTACGGTTTAGAGAGCTTAAACTGTGAGGAAGTAAAATGACTTTTCCCCTGGTAATCCAGTTAATTAGTGTCTCTTAGGAATTCAGTGCTTTCTTTTTTTTTTTTTTTAACTTTGTATCCTCCTTCCTCAAGTGAACAGGATACAGGGGCAGGAAGAACGGTGGTCCTAATTCTGGCTGCATTTTAGAATCACCTGTGAAGCTTTATAAAGAACGGAAAATGAAACAAAACAAATTATTGGATTTCCCAGGCTACACCTAGAGAAAGTCTGACTTAATTGATCTGAATGGGACCCTAAAGATAATGTTTCAGGTCTTTCAACTGATTCTAGTGAGCAGCTGGGAGTGAGAACCAAGGATATAGAAAATGGTTTTTGTTAAAAAATGAGTGGAAACACTTGAAAAAGTACACTGTACTCATGTTATAGAAGTTCTGGGGAACCAAGCAAAGAAGGTTGAATTATTATTTTCCAGAGTAGCACTGTTTGTGCTAAGTCACTTCAGTTGTGTCTGACTCTTTGTGACCCTATGGACTGTAGCCTGTCAGACTCTTCTGTCCATATGATTCTCTAGGCAAGAATACTGGAATGGTTTGCCATGCCCTCCTCCAGGGGATCTTCCCGACCCAGAGATTGAACCCACGTCTCTTACATCTCCTGCATTGACATCGGGTTCTTTACCACGAGTGCCACCTGGGAAGCCCTAACACTGTTCAATAGAAATTTAATCTGAGCTGTAAATGTGATCACATGTAATGTAAAATTTTTTAGTAACATTAAGTTCAACAGGTGAAATTAATTTTATTTAACATATCCAAAATGATTGCATGTTGAAATGACTGTAAAAATTATCAGTGGAATATTTCACATTATTTCTTTGGTACTAAGTCTTTGAAATTTGGTGTGTCTTTTTATGTTTTTAGCTTGTCTCTCTTTGTATCTATCAGATGTTCCATAGCCACATGTGGCTACACTGTTGATATTTTATTGAGTGGTTTTAGACAGTGAGGGTCCACTCAGGGTGGTGAATGTGATTCCTGAGGTGCACAAGCCTCCAGATCTTTAGCAAATATAGCCTGATATTTAGCTGATGGAAAAAGGCTGGCATTGAGTGACTGTTTTAAGAGTCCTTCCCTTTAAATTGCTGATTAGACAAATGGAAATAACTGGAGACTGCTTTCCTCTTCTGTCTTTCTTTTTAATGTAACACTGGTTACGACTGGCAGTGGAAATTAACATTTGAGAGCTTATATCTGAATTCCGTATCTTAAAATTCTTTGAGGCTGAATGATAGGATTAGTTTTGTTTTTTTTTTTAATTTGTCTCCCCTTATTTTTCAATGGAAATATAGTCAAAACAGAAATTCAGTTACTAAGTGAACATCTCACCCAAAGAGGATGCTGTGGTTGGGAGGGCTGGTCTAGAGTTGGATGTGTAGTTCTGGGCACTTTGGCTTAGGTGATTCTTCATATACAATCAGTTCTGGGGCTATCTTAAGGTATGCCTTGCAAGGCCAGTGTCTTGAATAGCCTTCCATTATACATGTGGTAACCTATATCTAGTATTTTTTAGTGACTTAATTTCTCTCTTCCATAGGCATCTAGTTTAGCAGGCGATTTGAGCTATGCCATTGCTGGGCTGATATTTTTAGAATATAAAGCAAGTGCACAATGGTCTGCAGAACTCTTGGTCATCAATTACCGAGGAGAACTTAGAAGCTACCTTGTAAGGTAAAAATACACTTTATTTGAGATGCCCTGTTTGAAATAATGTTTACTTCCTTGCTTTAGTGTTAGATTTTGGTGCTTTTTTTTTTTTTCTTTCAGCATTTTATTATGAAAAATTGCAAATAGAAAGGTTGATTTACTATATAGCACAGGGAGCCTTTAGTCAGTGTCTTGTAACACCCTGTGATGGAAAATAATCTGAAAAATAATATATGTGTATTACTGAACTACTTCACTGTGTACCTGAAACATTGTAAGTCAACTATACTTCAGTAAAATATGTATGTTAAGGAAAAAAGGGGAGATAAATTCATTCACACTTAAGAGAAATGCTTTGTTAAATAAACCTGTATATAATTTTAAAAAGGTTGAAAGAATTTTGTAGTAAGCTCTCATATACCTCCACTTAAATTCTGCTTAGCATTTTGCTGTATCTACTGTGTCATATTTCTATCTAGTTCTCTGGCCATTAATCAGTCCTATTTTTTATGTATTTCAGAGTCAGTACTTATTATTTTAGTATAGTGATAGTGAAGTTGCTCAGTCGTGTCTGACTCTTTGTGAACGCGTAGACAGTAGCCTACCAGGCTTCTCCGTCCGTGGGATTTTCCAGGCAAGAATACTGGAGTGGGTTGCCATGCATATTTTAGTATGCATATGATTAATTAAAGTTCAGAATGTACTTAACGGTTTTCTTTCGATCGAGAAAATTTGCATGCAGTGAAATGCGCAGATCTGAACTGTACCAGCCAGTGAATTACGACAAATGCATACACTTGTGCAATTCAAAGCCCTGTCCAGATACAGACACTACCATCAAGCAAGAAAGTTCCCTCATGCCTCTTCTTTTTGTCCATACCCACCCTCAGAGGAACTGCTATTTATAATTTTTCTTCATCATAGATTAGTTTTGCCTGTCCTAGTGATTTACATTAACAGACTCATAGAGTATGTACTCTTTTTGTTAAGGTCTCTTTCATTCAGCGTATCTTGAGACTCGTCCTTATTTGTATACGCATCAGTAGTTTATTCTTTTTATGGCTGCTTAGTACTTCATTGTATGACTATCTAGTCTTAGTTAGGGTTGTTATAACAAAATACCATAACTGGGTGGCTTAGCAATAACAGAAATCTATTTCTGACAGTTCTGGAGGCTGGATGTCTGAGATCAGGGTTCCAGCCTGGTCAGGTTCTGGTGAGAGCTCTTTGTTGGGTGCAGACTGCCCACTTCTCCTTATATCCACACATGATAGAGAGACAGCTAGTTAGCTCTCTAACCTCTTCTTACAAAGACACTAAACCCATTTTGACCTAATAGTTCCCAAAGATCCCATCTCCAGATATCATCACATTGATATTAGGGTCTTAAATGAATTTGAGGGGATACAAGCTTTCAATCTGTGGGGATCACAAATCCTCAGTCCATAGCACTCTTGATCTGTTTATCCCTTCTTCTATTGATGGAGCTCTCAGTTTCCAGTTTTATAAATAAAACAGCTGTGACCACTCTTGTGTAAGTCTTTATGGATAAATGCTTTCATTTCTCTTGGGTTAGTATCTTTGAGTGGAATTCCTGAGTCATAGGGTGGATATAGTTTGTTTTTTGTACGAAATTGCCAGACTTTTTTCAGAGTGGGTATAGCATTCATAGTCCTACTAATAATTTTTCAAAGTTCTGGTGGTTTTACATCCTCAGCAATATTTAAGGATATAAATTTGGTGGTGTCTGTCTTTATAATTATAGACATTTTAATGGGTATTTAGTGGCATTTCATTGTGGTTTAATGGTATTTATTTCTTACTTACCTTCTTGAATTTAGTGTTGGAACACATCAGAGCTATCAGGAGAGCCACTGTTTCAGCTTCAGCAGTCATTATCCTCATGGAATCAACACAGCTATTTACCATCCCAGGCATAGGTAAGCAGCCGTTTGCTCTCATATTTAGTGGAGTATTAAAGTGGATGTAGAAGCCTTGGCGCAGTTTCAGAGGGAAGAAATTGTCCGTTCTGATTTTTATTTTGGCTTCATTTCCTCCTCTTGTGTATAGTTGCCTTAATGTCTGTGGTATTGTTGTAGTCCCCTTCTGAACATTCATGCTCATCTGTCTGGCACGCTGAGCTTCTTGGAGCCAGACTGGGCATTGGGAATATTCACTGAGGAATGTCTTTTCTCTTTGTTCTCTGAGTCTGTTCATATTTGTAAAATGAAGATAATACAGAACATGTTGCATTGTTGAGGCAGTTCAAAAGCAGTGCACATGAAATGCCTTGGCATAGAAGGACCTCAGTAGCTGTTCTTCCCTTCTTCTGTCCTTCTTTGCAAGTTGGGGCTGCACTGATTATTGCATAGTCAATTTCTGCCACTCCAGGCACAACTCCGAGATACTGTGGACTCAGTTCCAGACCTCTGCAATAAAAGGGATATTGTTGCAATAAAGGGAGTCACACACATTTTTGATTTCTTAGTGCCTATAAAAGTACATTTACATTATATTGTAATTTTAAGTGTGCAATAGCATTATGTTTAAAAAATGTGCATACCTTAATAGAAAAGTGCAAAACAGTTAACAGTAGTAACATCAAAGATCACTGATCTCAGATCATCATAATAAATGTATTAATAATGAAAAAGTTTGAAATATTGAGAGAATCACCAAAATGTGACACAGAGACATGCAGTAATTGCTGTTGGAAAACTGACACTTTAGACTTGCTCTTTGTGAGGCCGCCACAGAATTTCAGTTTGTAAAACAAAAAAGCAGTATATGTGAAGTGCAGTAAAGCAAAACAGAGTGAAACAAAGTTGACCTGTGTGTTTGATTCTTCTTGTGTGCCACTTATCCATGTATTTGCCAGCTACGCAGAGGGTCACCTAAAACTTTTGACATTTTCTGCTTCCCATGATTTCTCCCTTTGACTTTGTTATTTGTGAATGAAATTTACATATATTTTATAAATTAGTCAAGCTAACTTTTTGGTTCTCTAAAATGGAGGAATAAATATCAAATTGAGCCAGGCAAACCTTGCTTGAGTTCTGAATTTTGAGACTTACCCTCTTGGCAAGTACTTAAACTCTGATCCTCAAGTGTACTTAAGTATTTTAATTGAAAATGTATGAAAGTTTTCTTTCTGTTCAATCATAGGTCTGTCCTTCTGTTGGTTCAGAATGTTATGATTATGAAGTTTTTATACTAAAGTTTTTATACACACACACACCTGTACAGCTCCAATGATTTCCTGATTATACTTTCTTGATCCTGTCCCCTCCAGTCTCCTGTTGATAACCACTGTCCTAAGTTTTACTTACATCTCTTGCTTTCTTTATAGTTTTACCACTTATTCATATTTAGTTATGAGTGTATTTGTTGCTGTTGTTCACTTGCTAAGTAGCGTCTGACTCTTTACAATCCCCTCGACTGCAGCGTGCCAGGCTTCTCTGTCCTTCAGTATCTCCCGGAGTTTGCTCAGATTTGTTTCCATTGAGTTGATGATGCCATTCAACCATCTCATCCTCTGTCACCGCCTTTTCCTCTTGCCCCCCCTCAATCTTTCCCAGCATCAGGGTCTTTTCCAGTGGGTTGGCTCTTGGCATTAGGTGGCCAAAGTTATTGGAGCTTCAGCATCAGTCATTCCAATGAATATTCAGGGTTGATTTCTTTTAGGATTGACTGGTTTGATCTCCTTAGTGTCCAAGGGACTCTCAAGAGTCTTCTCCATCACCACAGATTGAAAGCATCAATTCTTGGACACTTAGTCTCCTTTATGGTCCAACTCTCACATCATACGTGACTACTGGAAAAAGCATAGCTTTGACTATATGGACCTTTGTCAGCAAAGTGATGTCTCTGCTTTTTACTATGATGTCTAGGTTTGTCATATGAATATGTAAGTGGAGTCACATAGAACAGGGGTCCCCTACCCCAGGGGTGCAGATGGATCACACATCAGGAGGTCAGCAGCAGTCCTGCGAGCTGAACTTCATCTGTCACTCTGCCATAGCTCTCATTACCCCCTCAATCATCCCCCCAACTCTGGCTTTTGCTTTGTTTATTTCATGATGACTCCTGATTGTCTCTCTGTTGTTTTTTTTTTTTCAGGAAGGTAAGTGAGGTTCTCTTGGGATCATAGGTTTGAAATGATCATACACTCAATAGTTATCGCATGATAATAACTTGTCATAAGTGAGACTATATTCATTATTTCTTAAGGCTTTCACTTTGTGGCATAGGATGTAAGTAAGTAAAGGTATTTCTGGAGGAGTGGTCTCGAAATGAAAGTTTTGGAAAGGTGAATTATGAAACCACTGAAGGAGACCCTCTTCTTGGTTTTGCAGTCATATACAATTTGTGACAGCAGTCAACTTGGAGATGGATGGCTGCATTAAAGTTTCTGAATGAGAATTGTTATAAAGCAAGGAATATGTGTAAATGTCTTGTTGTGCATGACAAAAATATTGCTAGTTGTTTATATTTTCCATTATGTGATATTTTTTTAAATGAAAGAACCTGAAATATTCATCACATTTTTTATTTATTTTTGGTTATTTTAGTAATGTGAGCCTGTGGTATTTTTCATCCACAAGGATTCTGTAAATGTGAAATAAATCAGCCAGACTGGAGTTAGGATAAATTGGTAATATACAAACTCAAGGTTTTATGCTGAGAGCACTATTGAAGGAGAGAAATTGAGGTGTAAGTTGGGTAATATGAAAGAAAAATTAGTTGAGAAGCTTTGGGATAAGCTTTGAGGATTTGCTGATTTTGACTGTTTTCTTTCTTGTCTTCTAACTCACAGCCTAAGAATGCATTTTATCCTGTCCAGACTATCTCGTATTCCACTTTTGCTCCCCTCCTACACTTACCCTGACTCTTCCTCTGTTTTCTGTTCTCAGTGTTGCCTTTGTGTGTTAGATTTGGCTTCTATTGTACCCGGATTCCAGCTAGGAGGAATTTCGTACCTCTGCATTTTTAGAAGGGACTACATTAAACTTTAGTACAAGTGGGTTGTGCGCTTGGTGGTGATTAGGTGGTGGTGCCTGCCCTGTAGGAGTGTACAGTCTATTTTAGGAGTCACACATTCACAAATAAGGGCACCCACATAATATGAATAAGTTACAGTACAGTAGTCTGCCCTATCCACAGGGTGTATGTCCCAAGACCATCAGGGCATGCCTGAAACTTCAAATAGTACTGAACCCTGCATATAGTGTTGTTGTTTTTTTTCTCCCACATACATATATACCTGTGGTAAAGTTTAACTTATAAATAAGGCACAGTAAGAGAATATTTGAACTGCCAGCATCATTACTCTTGTGTTTTGGGGCCATTATTAAGTAAAATGAGGCTTACATGAATACAAGCATTGCAGTACCTCACCATCCATCTCTGATAACCTGGATGGCTACTGAGTGCCTGAAGGGTGGGGTGCACTGGCCAATGGCATGTCATCTCTTGGGGCAGGATGGGGCAGGATGGGGCAGGATGGAGCAGGATGGCACGGGAAGGCCCAGGATATCGTTATACTACTCAGAGTGGCGTGCAGTTTAAAACTTGTGAACTGTTTATTTCTGGAATGTTCCATTTCATGTTTTTGGACTGCAGTTGACTCTGGGTAACTGAAGTTGCAAAAGGTGAAACTGTGGGTAGGTGGGACTCCTGTTTATATTTTTAAATGATAGCTTCTGCTTTCAACAGCTTTTTTTGTTGTTGTTGTTTTGAGGTTTTGATCCTAATTTTATTGTAAATTTCTACAAGCAAAACCTGACTTATTCAACTTTGAGCCTCCAACAGTTCTTTGATAACTGCTCAAAGATAATTAGTGTTGGAAGCTAACTTTTTCTAGGTCCTGAATTATATCTCAACAAACACAAAAGGTAGAAAACAAGCCTCTTTTCTTGGTCCTTTGTGAGAAGCCACTCATTCTCGGAATCCTTGATGATGCTTTGGTATTTTAAGTGTATAGTTCAGTGATTTTTAATAAATACGTAGGGTTGTGCAAGCTCTACACCAGTCAGTTCTAGAATATTTCCAGTGCTCCTAAAGATCTCTCATGCCCGTGAGTTTCATGGAATGTAAATCACAACCTCAATAAAACTGTAATAAAGAGTGAATTAGAAAGAAAAAAGATCCTTTAAGCAGGTTTTCATTTGAACACTTTCTTTTTAAGTTTTAAAATTACTTTTAATTCACATATAGTAAAAAGGGTGTATGTTTTTTTAAAAAATTATTGAAGTATAGTTGATTGACAGTATTTTATTTCTTCTTTACTATAAAGTGATTCAGTTGCACACATATATATTCCTTTGCATATTCTTTTCCGTTCTGATTGCTCACAGGATATGGAATATAGTTTCCTGTGCTGTACAGGGGGACCTTGTTGTTTATCAGTCTCCTATATAATAGTTAAGCTCTACTGATCCCAAACTCCCATTCCTTCCGTCCCTTCCCATCCTCCTCCCCCTTGGCAACCGCAAGTCTGTTCTCTTATGTCTGTGAGTCTGTTTTTATAGATACATTGATTTGTATTGTATTGTAGATTCCACATGTAAGTTATATCATGTGATATTTGTCTTTTTCTTTCTGACTTTAATCTCTGGGTCCATCCATGTTGCTGCAGATGGCATGCATATGTTTTGATGACTGAGTAATACATCAGTTGTGTGTGTATGTGTGTGTGTGTGTGTATACACACCGCATCTTCTTATCCATTCATCTGTTGATGGACATTTAGGTTGTTCCCATATCTAGCCAAGTGAATCTAGCCAAGTGATACTCTTGGCTATTATAAACAGCGCTACTATGAATACAATGATGCATGTATCTTTTTGAAGTATAGTTTCGTCTGGGTATATGCCCAGGAGTCGGACTGTGGGATCATAGGGCTACTCGAGTTTTCTGAGGAATCTCTATACTGTTTTCCCTAGTGGTTGAGCCAATTTACATTGCCACCAACTGAACACTTTTGTCTTTATGTTCAGAAAGATACCCAGGTTTATGTTAAGAAAGATACCTATGTTTCATATAGTCTATAGGGAAAAACCATGATTGATTAATAATGTTTCATGGTTGTGTTAAGGATTAATTCAAGCATTTGAGTGATTTTTTTTTTTCCCTTTTAGTCACCTGTGTTAAGCCAGATACAGATTCTACAAAAAAAGTGTGAGACAACATTTACAAGGAGTAATAAGCTAGGTTTTCAGCTTGCCTATGTATAGAGTACAGTTAGGTAGGAGTGAATTGGCTAAAGAGTAGTTGGGTGATTGCATTCTCCTAAATGTGCACTCATAGTATTTGCTACTATTCTGTGCAAGTCTCAGAAGATGGACGAGGAGATAGTCTTTAGAAATCTGTTAATTTTAGGGGATACTGAGGAACACCTTTAAGTAATGGCATACTGCAGTACTAAAGGGCTGTGTCTCCTGATTTGGTCATCTCTTGGTGGGCTTCTGATTTCCCCTAAACAGCACTCAGCATTTTATTTTTTATTATTATTATGTATTTATTTATTATTTATAAGCATTATTTATTTTACTTTTTATAAAATTTATGTTTAATGGAAGGATAATTGCTTTGCAGTATTGCATTGGTTTCTACCAAACATCACCATGAATCAGCCATAGGTTCACCCACGTCCCCTCCCACTTGAATATTCCTCCCTCAGCGTTTTAAATGCAGGCGTCCTTCACACTCATTTACTTGAGATACCCCCTTTATCCCATACGTTGTACTTAGTGGGGGGATCAAAAATGTCTTGTGTGAACGAGCTCTCAGGAGACATAACAACCCAACTGGCACGGGAAAGAAAACAGGCCTGGGCACAGACTGGGAAGGGGTGTGGGTAGAGTACACAGAGGGGCCACCATCTCAGTACATCACCCTCGTCTAGGGAAAGGTCCCACAAATGTTTTAATTTTATCTTGTGGAAGAGATAGTGTTGAGAATACCCTACCTTAAAGGTTTACCCAAGAGCACTAGCACATTTTTCTTCTTTTATAAGCTGTAAGATCCATATAGACCTATGAGATGCTTTGGGGAGGTAATCAGTGAGCCTTTATATCCATTACATTGCTGTAAAATTGCCCGCCTTTCTTTCTGGTTCCTAAGGTCATATATATTCTGTGAGAATCAGGTCAGTGGTGTGTAAAAGATATACTATATTGACAGCTGGAGGAGCAGTTACGTATAAATTGCATTAGGAAATTTCTCATAAGCCCTAGCTAGATAAGATTTAATAATTTTATGAAGGATTGCTTCTAGAAAATGAATGAGTGCCGTAGTCCTGATCCTTGTTGATTATCTTCTACTGCAGCGAGAGAGTGTGTTTGGCCTTTGGTAATGTAGGGGCTATTGACATTTGAGAGATTAATGTGCAGCTTTGTAGCTGGCAAGTGTGAATGTCAGAAATTGAGTATCTTAACTTACATTAAGGAGTTTTTCATGTTGCCTTTCGAATGCTCATTCTTCCAGTGTGAGCAAATTCTTTTTTCCGTGAGTTCAGGTTGGTTTTTAGAAGAGAAACGAAGAGGTCCTGTTGTTAGTAGAGAAAGCTGCGTCGTTGTGGCAGAGAGGAAAGTCCTTAGATGTGAATTAAGGGACTTGCTGAGCTTCATGGACTAACTTTCCTTTTTTTCTTAAACGGATATATGTTTCTGGTGAGGCAGGGGAGTCTTGGCCACATCCTGTGATCTGTTTTTATCTAGAATATATTACAGATAGGGAGACATGCGTGACTCAGAAGCATCTTGGTTCTTAGCAGCCTTTAGCTGTCTTTTAAGTCAGTGACAGTGCTTTATTACTTTTACTTTTCTTTGGCCTACAATTGAAAAAAATTTATTTGGAAATCATTGTTAACTCATCCATCAGTCCTCTACATGGAGAGTCTTTGAGAGAAGAGGCTAGTTCTCATTATGTTATAGTTTTTTGCACTTAAGTGGGCCCTTGTAGGCCTTGATAAAGCTTTGAATTCCTACAGGTGATAAATAACAAGTCTGTGTCTCTCCTCTTTGAGTGTTTTGGTTGTAGTTTAACCTGATATATGATAACTTTGTATGTCAGTGAATTTCAGTAATCTTAAGCAGGGTATTTTGTACTGGGGTTATACTCCCTCCCACCCTGCCCCCGCACCTCCCCCCTCTGCCCCCCGACCCCTAACTTTAAGGACTACTTCCACAATCCTTCTGCAGAATTTATGGAAATAAAATTTTAAGAAGTGACTTGGGCCAGATTGAATTTCTTCTTATACTTGGAGTCATGCTGGCTATTGTGGATCTCTCTTGAAAGTAGAGAGATGAAAGAAGACGATTATCTTTGGTTCTTTTATAGGAATTAAGGAATGATGCTTAATTATGGTTTATATACAAAAAGAAAATTAAAAAAATACATTTGTGATGTGATAGAATGTGTACTGGATTCAGTTTAGTTGCTCACTTGTGTCTGACTCTTTGCGACCCCATGGACTGCAGCATGCCAGGCTTCCCTGTCCATCACCAACTCCCGGAGTTTACTCCTGAGGGTGAAGCTAACACCACAGACCACAGAGAAAAGAGACAGAAACTGGCTCGTTGATGACCACTCATTGTTGAATCACCCAACCCCGAAGTCAGCCCCACCTCTGAGCTTTTGAGTTATATAAGCCAGGAAATTTTCTGCTCACTTAAGCTAATTTAATTGGATTTTCACTTGTGTCTAAAAACATTCTAAAATTAACCTATATTTATATAGGAGTAATTATTATTCCCCATTATGTAGAGGAGAAAACTCAAATCATTTCCCCAAGGTTGAGCTTGATGGGAGCTCAGGAAGGTCTATCCATAAACCTGTCTCTCTATTCATCACCATGCTGCCACTCAAAGAACTTCACAATGTGTCTAAGATTCACCTGGATTTAATTCGATACGATGAGAGGCCGCAGTATTCAGTTCAGTTCAGTTCAGTCACTCAGTCATGTCCGACTCTTTGTGATCCCATGAACTGCAGCACGCCAGGCCTCCCTGTCCATCACCAACTCCTGGAGTCCACCCAAACCCATGTCTGTTGTGTCAGTGATGCCATCCAACCATCTCATCCTCTGTCCTGCCCTCCTCCTCCTCCTGCCCTCAATATTTCCCAGCATCAGGGTCTTTTCAAATGAGTCAGCTCTCCACATCAGGCGGCTAAGTATTGGAGTTTCAGCTTCAACATCAGTCCCTCCAACGAACACCCAGGACTGATCTCCTTTAGGATGGACTGGTTGGATCTCCTTGCAGTCCAAGGAACTCTCAAGAGTCTTCTCCAGCACCACAGTTCAAAAGCATCAATTCTTTGGTGCTCAGCTTGCTTTATAGTCCAACTCTCACATCCATATATGAATACTGGAAAAACCATAACTTTGACTAGATGGACCTTTGTTGGCAAAGTAATATCTCTGCTTTTTAATATGCTGTTTAGGTTGGTCACAGCTTTTCTTCCAAGGAGCAAGCGTCTTTTAATTTCATGGCTGCAGTCACCATCTGCAGTGATTTTGGAGCCCAAGAAAATAAAGTCTGTCACTGTTTGCCATTGTTTTCCCCATCTATTTGCCATGAAGTGATGGGACCAGATGCCATGATCTTAGTTTTCTGAATGTTGAGTTTTTAAGCCAACTTTTTCATTCTCCTCTTTCATTTTCATCAAGAGACTCTTCAATTACTCTTCACTTTCTGCCGTAAGTGTGATGTCATCTGCATATCTGAGGTTACTGATATTTCTTCTGGCAATCTTGATTCCAGCTTGTGCTTCATTCAGCCCAGCATTTCTCATGATGTACTCTGCATATAAGTTAAATAAGCAGGGTGACGATATACAGCCTCGATGTACTCCTTTCCCAACTTAGAACCAGTCCGTTGTTCCATGTCTGATTCTAACTGTTGCTTCTTGACCTGCATATAGGTTTCTGCATATAGGTTTCTCAGGAGGCAGGTAAGGTGGTCTGATATTCCCATGTCTTAAAGAATTTTCCACAGTTTCTTGTGATCCACACAGTCAAAGGCTTTGGCATAATCAATAAGCCAGCAGAAGTAGATGTTTTTCTGGAGCTCTCTTGCTTTTTCGATGATCCAATGGATGTTGGCAATTTGATCTCTGGTTCTTCTGCCTTTTCTAAATCCAGCTTGAACATCTGGAAGTTCATGGTTCATTTACTGTTGAAGCCTGGCTTGGAGAATTTTGAGCATTACTTAGCTGGCGTGTTAGATGAGTACAATTGTGTGGTAGTTTGAGCATTCTTTGGCTTTGCCCTTCTTTGGGATTGGAATGAAAAGTGACCTTTTCCAGTCCTATGGCCACTGCTGAGTTTTCCAAATTTGCTGGCATATTGAGTGCAGCACTTACACAGCATCATCTTTGAGGATTTGAAATAGCTCAACTGGATTCCACCACCTCCACTAGCTTTGTTGGTAGTGATGCTGCCTAAGGCCCACTTGACTTTGCATTCCAGAATGTCGGGCTTTATGTGAGTGATCACACCATCTTGGTTATCTGGGTCATGAAGATCTTTTTTGTATAGTTCTTCTGTGTATTCTTGCCACGTCTTCTTAATACCGTCTGCTTCTGTTAGGTCCATACCATTACTGTCCTTTATTGTACCCATCTTTGCATGAAATTTCTGTCCTTTATTGTACCCATCTTTGCATGAAATGTTCCCTTGGTATCTCTAATTTTCTTGAGATCTCTAGTTTTTCCCATTCTGTTGTTCTCTATTTGCATTGATCACTGAGGAAGGCTTTCTTATCTCTCCTTGCTATTCTTTGGAACTCTGCATTCAATTGGGTATATCTTTCCTTTTTCCTTTGCCTTTAGCTTCTCTTTTCTCAGCTATTTTGTAAGGCCTCCTCAAACAACCATTTTGCCTTTTTGCATTTCTTTTTCTTGGGGATGGTTTTGAATACTGCCTCCTGTAGAATGTCACGAACCTCTGTCCATAGTTCTTTAGGTATTCTGTCTGTCAGATCTAATCCCTTGAATCTATTTGTCACTTCCACTGTATAATCGTAAGAGATTTGATTTGGGTCATACCTGAATGGTCTAGTGGTTTCCCCTAGTTTCTTCAATTTAAGTCTGAATTTGGTAATAAGGAGTTCATGATCTGAGCCACAGGCAGCTCCCTGTCTTGTTTTTGCTAACTGTTTAGACTTCTCCATCTTTGGCTGCAAAGAATATAATTAATCTGATTTTGGAATTGACTATCTGGTGATGTCCATGTGTAGAGTCGTCTCTTGTGTTGTTGGAAGAGGGTGTTTGCTATGACCAGTGCGTTCTCTTGGCAAAACTGTTAGCATTTGCACTGATTCGTTTTGTACTCCAAGGCCAAATTTGCCTGTTACTCCAAGTATCTCTTGACTTCCTACTTTTGCATTCCAGTTCCCTCTGATGAAAAGGGTATCTTTTCATCATTCTGTACTGTACATGTACTGGATTAGGAGACAGGAAATACGTGCTACCTATTTGCTCTGTAACCTCAAGACAAGTCATTCTTTTTGGATGACATTTTCCCGGCACTGCACTGCACACAGACAGTAGATGGTGGTTTTTGCAAGCTGCTTAAGCACAGAGATGTTTAGTGTAGACTACTAAGATGGTGTTTAGCAGAGCAGATGTGTGACAGTGATTTTGATAGCAGACATTATGGAAAGACCCATAGTGAGGGATAGCGGGCAGGCAACAGTTAGTAGGGTTCAGTGGGGGTGGGGTAGTGTTTGAAGACAAGACTTATTTTCCTGAGAGAATTAAGTTTGAGCAATTAAAATAGGTGAGAATTTGATTTCAGGACCCGGACAGTTCTGAAATCAGGATTCAAAGTAGTCATGGAATAGATCTGATAGAGGGATGCTGAACATGTTATATTGTGCCTTGGCAGTGAAGTTGCCTAAATGCATCCTGATGCTTAGGAGGGGGTTAGGTTTTTAGATTATTGACATCAACTGTGGATTGAGTGAAGGCATCTGGGGCAGGGACATCCAAGAATTCTAAGATGAACAGAATTGTCAATAATGAACTGGTAAGATTTTTGTAGTAAGGAATGAAAGTGAAGTGAAAGTGTTAGTTGCTCAGTTGTGTCTGACTCTCTGCGACCCCATGGACTGTAGCCTGCCAGGCTCCTCTGTCCATTTGGTTCTCCAGGCAAGAATACTGGAGCCGGTAGCCATTTCCTTCTCCAGGGGATCTCCCCGACCCAGGAATTGAACCCAAGTCTCCGGCATCGCAGTTGGAATCTTTACCATCTAAGCCACCAGGGAAGCTTGGTAAAGAATAATCAAGATCAAATTAAAATGAATTAAATTGGCAACATTTCTGTGTCCTGAGAGAGGATTGTCTCATGTCTGTGAAGTAGCAGGTAACAGTTTTTGAGCCTTTATTTTGCCAGACATGCTCTTAAGAACTTTCAATATGGTGACATGTAATTATTCTCTCCCACCCGCCCCTTCCTTGCTGGTCTATGCCACAAGCCTGTTGCTGATTGGACAGGGTACATACAAGAATTTCTCACTCTATTATTTCAAAATCATGTACTTGACTTTAAGGAGTTTTAAGCCACTAGATGGCAGATTGTTTCAACAATTACTAGACAGAAGCCCCTTCTTAATAAACCATTTATAATTCTTCTTGGAGTCAATTGTTAGGCTCACATTTAGCTCTCCCAGTGCATTAGAATCCCACCTGGTGTGGTACACGGGGGCACACGGTCCATTCCTCCCTCCCTCCCTTTCCTCGGAGGGGGCTATCTGCCCTCTCCTCACTGCCTCTTGCTCTGCCCTGGCCTCTGCTCATTTAATTCACTCCATGTGTTTTTTGGCTCCATCACTTATAGCTTATTTTTCTTGTCTGATACTGACATCCCTGCTGTGAGTTTTAGTTTCTTAGAATGTCAGAGCTGGCCAAGAGTTTCATCCATCATCTGGCTCAGACCGTTCATTTCTCAGGTGGGAGAACTGAAGCCGCGAGAGGTTAAGCCAAGGACGAGGACCCTGTGTCAGGTTTATCCTCCCGCCCCAGCAGTTCTGTGCGCAGAGAGCCATTTCCTGAACGAAACTGACATGGAAATGCTTTGAAGGATACAGACACAGTCTCTGTGTCTGAGTGGGTTAAGTTCGGTGATGGAGGTGTGATTTCAATAACGGTTACAGTTTAGAAAGTAGACGGTGATACGTGCTCAGGAAAACGAGCAGCATAAACCATCTCATATTGTTAAGGACCGCTTCTAAGTTTCTGCCCTGCTACCCCTGCTTGCCTTCTACAGGCTGGGAGCACTCACTCCCTTTGTGAGCATCCTCCCAGCACACTGTTTACAGACGCAGCTCCGTGCTCCTGTACCTCGTGTTCTCTTGGCTGAGGAGGCTCTTTATCTGATCTCTTTATCTGTCAGGAAATTGTTGAAGGGATAAACCTTTCTCTGGTGTTAACCCTGTGAAGCTTTCCTGGACCTCGTCTCCCATGCAGTTAATTGGTCCTTCAGGCTTGTTTTTGTGTCTAACTCAGGGGTCCCCACAGGCGTGGTTCAGGTGGGCTCGTTCTTTCCCCTGGAGTGGACTGTGCTTGTCGTCATTCTTGTGAATGAGTATATGTCCCCAGCCATCTGAGAAAGGAAGGTGCCCGAGCCTCACCCCACGGTTGGTACTGATGCTTTGGGAGAGCTAAGCTCGCCACTGCAAATTAATCTGAGAATTAGAAGTGGTTTGTTAAAGTGAGCTCTTCATTTGTCTCACACATTCCTGATTGCTTAGCACATGGTTTGCGTTTATAATTTTGATGGCATGAAGGAAACTAATATTACAGTTACTTTGGTGCAAAGATATTTGAACCTAATACATCTGATTCCTTGACCCAAGATTTTCCTATTTTCCACAAAATTTTGAGGTAAAAGATTATTGGGAAAGTTAATTCCTGTCTCCTACTCTCTCGTTTTACTTAATGAGAAGGAGTTTTAACTCTTACACATTGTGTGCTTTAGTCTTCAGATTTAATATGTACTGTAGAAATTCTGTATTGCTTTTCATCTTTATAGAATAATTAAAAAATAAGGGCTTGCTTCAAAATGTGATTCTTAAGGTAAGTACTTCCACTGTATAATCATAAGGGATTTGATTTAGGTCATACCTGAATGGTCTAGTGGCTTTCCCTACTTTCTTAAATTTAAGTCTGAATTTGGCAATAAGGAGTTCATGATCTGGGCCACAGTCAGCTCCTGGTCTTGTTTTTGCTGACTATATAGAGCTTCTCCATCTTTGGCTGCAAAGAATATAATTAATCTGATTTCAGTGTTGACCATCTGGTGATGTCCATGTGTAGAGTCTTCTCTTGTGTTGTTGGAAGAGGGTGTTTGCTATGACCAGTGCATTCTCTTGGAAAAACTCTATTAGCCTTTGCCGTGCTTCATTCTGTACTCCAAGGCCAAATTTGCCTGTTACTCCAGGTGTTTCTTGACTTCCTACTTTTGCATTCCAGTCCCCTATAATGAAAAGGACATCTTTTTTGGGTGTCAGTTCTAAAAGGTCTTGTAGGTCTTCATAGAACCATTCAATTCAGCTTCTTCAGTGTTACTGGTTGGGGCATAGGCTTGGATCACCGTGATATTGAATGGTTTGCTTTGGAAATGAACAGAAATCATTCTCTCGTTTTTGAGATCGCATCCAAGTACTGCATTTTAGACTCTTTCTGTTGACCATGATGGCTACTCCATTTCTTCTAAGGGATTCCTGCCCGCAGTAGTAGATATAATGGTCATCGGAGTTAAATTCACGCATTCCAGTCCATTTTCGTTTGCTGATTCCTAGAATGTCGACGTTCACTCTTGCCATCTCCTGTTTGACCACTTCCAATTTGCCTTGACTCAGGGACCTAACATTCCAGGTTCCTATGCAATATTGCTCTTTACAGCATCAGACCTTGCTTCTATCACTAGTCGTGTCCACAACTGGGTATTGTTTTTGCTTTGGCTCCATCCCTTCATTCTTTCTGGAGTTATTTCTCCATTGATCTCCTGTAGCATATTGGGCACCTACTGACCTGGGGAGTTCCTCTTTCAGTATCCTATCATTTTGCCTTTTCATACTGTTCATGGGGTTCTCAAGGCAAGAATACTGAAGTGGTTTGCCATTCCCTTCTCCAGTGGACCACATTCTGTCAGACCTCTCCACCATGATCCAGCCATCTTGGGTGGCCCCACATGGAATGGCTTAGTTTCATTGAGTTAGACAAGGCTGTGGTCCATGTGATCAGATTGGCTAGTTTTCTGTATTATGGTTTCAGTGTCTCTGCCCTCTGAGCCAGGCTTCAGCAATACATGAATCGTGAACTTCCAGATGTTCAAGCTGGTTTTAGAAAAGGCAGAGGAACCAGAGATCAAATTGCCAACATCCACTGGATCATCGAAAAAGCAAGAGAGTTCCAGAAAAACATCTTTTTTTGCTTTATTGACTATGCCAAAGCCTTTGACTGTGTGGATCACAATAAACTGTGGAAAATTCTGAAAGAGATGGGAATACCAGACCACCTGACCTGCCTCTTGAGAAATCTGTATGCAGGTCAGGAAGCAACAGTTAGAACTGGACATGGACCAACAGACTGGTTCCAAATAGGAAAAGGAGTACATCATGGCTGTATATAGTCACCCTGCTTATTTAACTTATATGCAGAGTACATCATGAGAAACACAGGGCTGGAAGAAGCACAAGCTGGAATCAAGATTGCCGGGAGAAATATCAATCACCTCAGATATGCAGATGACACCACCCTTATAGCAGAAAGTGAGGAGGAACTAAAAAGCCTCTTGATGAAAGTGAAAGAGGAGAGTGAAAAAGTTGGCTTACAGCTCAGTATTCAGAAAACTAAGATTGTGGCATCTGGTCCCATCACTTCATGGGAAATAGATGGGAAACAGTGTCAGACTTTATTTTTTTGGGCTCCAAAATCACTGTAGATGATGATTGCAGCCATGAAATTAAGACTGTTACTCCTTGGAAGGAAAGTTATGACCAACCTAGATAGCATATTAAAAAGCAGAGATATTACTTTGTGAACAAAAGTCTATCTAGTCAAGGCTATGGTTTTTCCAGTGGTCATGTGTGGATGTGAGAGTTGGACTGTGAAGAAATCTGAGTGCCAAAGAATTGATGCTTTTGAACTGTGGTGTTGGAGAAGACTCTTGCGAGTCCCTTGGACTAGAAGCAAATCCAACCAGTCCATCCTAAAGAAGACCAGTCCTGGGTGTTCATTGGAAGGACTGATGATGAGGCTGAAACTCCAGTACTGTGGCCACTTCATGTGAAGAGTTGACTCATTGGAAAAGACCCTGATACTGGGAGGGATTGGGGTAGCAGGAGGAGAAAGGGACGATAGAGGGTGAGATGGCTGGATGTCATCACTGACTCGATGCACGTGAATTTGGGTGAACTCCAGGAGTTGGTGATGGACAGGGAGGCCTGGCATGCTGGGATTCATGGGGTCGCAAAGAGACATGACTTAGTGACTGAATTGAACTGAACTGATTGTAAGTACTTAAGAACCTGATAATGTATATTTAAGGAGGTTGTGGTTGTCACTGCAGGTAAATATTCTGGGTGGAGGAAATTATTGTAACAAAAAATAATATTACTGATATAAATTATTTTCTACAGTGTTGTCTGTGGTCTTAATTTTTGCAAAAATCTAATGACTGTTTCAATAGTAAATCACAGGATGCTTAAGGTATAACTATTAATGTATAAATAGCTTCAGAATGCCACAAAGCAAATGATATGCTAATTTCATTTTCAGTATTTGACAAGACTTGTGGGTTGATGCTAAGTGTGAAAGCCAATTTACTGATTTTTTTTTTCTCTCCGGACTTCATTAATTGGAAGAAAGTTATGTACATAATTTGGAATCCTGTATCTTGACTTTTCTTTTAAGTTAGAAGCAGAGGAAAATACAGGGAATGTTTTAATGCACACCTGAGACCTACTATCCAGAGAAAATAATAGCAAATGAAGCAACTGACAAACAACTAATCTCAAAAATATACAAGCAACTCCTACAGCTCAACTCCAGAAAAATAAATGACCCAATCAAAAAATGGCCCAAAGAACTAAATAGACATTTCTCCAAAGAAGACATACAGATGGCTAACAAACACATGAAAAGATGCTCAACATCACTCATTATCAGAGAAATGCAAATCAAAACCACTATGAGGTACCATTTCACGCCAGTCAGAATGGCTGCGATCCAAAAGTCTACAAGCAGTAAATGCTGGAGAGGGTGTGGAGAAAAGGGAAATCTCTTACACTGTTGGTGGGAATGCAAACTAGTACAGCCACTATGGAGAACAGTGTGGAGATTCCTTAAAAAACTGGAAGTAGAACTGCCTTATGATCCAGCAATCCCACTGCTGGGCATACACACTGAGGAAACCAGAAGGGAAAGAGACACGTGTACCCCAATGTTCATCACAGCACTGTTTATAATAGCCAGGACATGGCAGCAACCTAGATGTCTATCAGCAGATGAATGGATAAGAAAGCTGTGATACATATACACAATGGAGTATTACTCAGCCATTAAAAAGAATACATTTGAATCAGTTCTAATGAGATGGATGAAACTGGAACCTATTATACAGAGTGAAGTAAGCCAGAAAGAAAAACACCAATACAGTATACTAACGCATATATATGGAATTTAGAAAGATGGTAACAATAACCCTGTGTACGAGACAGCAAAAGAGACACTGATGTATAGATCAGTCTTATGGACTCTGTGGGAGAGGGAGAGGGTGGGGAGATTTGGGAGAATGACATTGAAACATGTATAATATCATGTATGAAACGAGTCACCAGTCCAGGTTCGATGCACGATACTGGATGCTTGGGACTGGTGCACTGGGATGACCCAGAGGAAGGGTATAGGGAGGGAGGAGGGAAGAGGGTTCAGGATGGGGAACACAGGTATACCTGTGGCGGATTCATTTCGATATTTGGCAAAACTAATACAATATTGTAAAGTTTAAAAATAAAATAAAATAAAAAATCATAAAAAAAAACAGAATTAACAAATACTAAGATTGTGTTTTTTCCTAAAGGTGTGTGTGTGTGTATGTGTATAGAAAGTGAAAGTGAAGGTCGCTCCGTTGTGTCCGATTCTTTGTGACCTCGTGGACTATGTATATAGTCCATGGAATTCTCAAGGCCAGAATACTGGAGTGGGTAGCCTTTCCGTTCTCCAGGGGATCTTCCCAACCCAGGGATCAAACCCAGGTCTCCCGCATTGCAGGTGAATTCTTCACCAGCTGAGCCACAAGGGAAGCCCATGTATGTGTATCAGTTCAGTTCATTTTAGTTCAGTCGCTCAGCCGTGTCCGACTCTTTGCGACCCCATGAATTGCAGCACGCCGGGCCTCCTTGTCCATCACCAACTCCCTGAGTTCACCCGAACTCACGTCCAATGTGTGTGTATAGATACAGCCAAATACATAAATGAGAGACAGTAGTGCAAACAGATTCCTACTTGTAGAGGCAACCTGCTCTCGTGGTTTTGGTGTGCAACCTTCCTTTATATATATATATATATATATATATATATATATATATATATATATATATATATTTAACATGTTTGGCTGTATCTGTGTTAGTCATGGCATGTAGGATCTTCACTACGTCATGTGGGATCTTTCTTTCTTTGTGGCACATGGACTCTCTAGTTGTGGCATGTGGCTCAGTATTTATGGTGCATGGGTTTAGTTGCTCGGCAGCATATGAGATCTTAGTTCCCTGACCAAGAATCGAACCTGTGTTCCTTGCATTGCAAGGCGGATTCTTTACCCACCGAACCACCAGGGAAATGTCTAGTATATAATTTTATGTTTGTTCTTTTTATACTGTATATGTTTCCCTGAACAATTGACTGAATTTGCATTTATTCATCCCTTTTAAACATTTTAAATATTTCTGATTTTCTGCATTATTAACAGTGCTGTATGAGGTATTCTTTTACCAAGAGATAAATATGCCTGTGTGAGAATTTCTCCAGAGTTATCTTAGAACACAATTTGGAGAATTGTTGGGGGGGGCACACATTTTTTAGATATTGTCATATCCTCCAAAGACTCTGATGCTGGAAGGGATTGGGGGCAGGAGGATAAGGGGACAACGGAGGATGAGATGGCTGGATGGCATCACTGAATCGATGGACGTGAGTCTGAGTGAACTCTGGAAGTTGGTAATAGACAGGGAGGCCTAGCATGCTGTGATTCATGGGGTTGCAAAGAGTCAGACACAACTGAGCGACTGAACTGAACTGATACCCTCCAAAATGATTGCTACAGTCTTACTAGTAGTTTTATAAGAGTTACTGTGTCTCTATAAACATAGAGAGTGGCTGGTATAAATCTTTGTTGCTTTAATATGCATTCTTGGCTTTTGTATTTCTCTTTTTGTGACTTATTCTCTGTGCATTTTTCTTTGTGACTGGTTGTGGGAGATCTTTATGGATTCTGTCTGGTAAAACATATACTCTGTTAGTTTTATGTCTTATAAATAACTTTTCCTGGTGTGTGACTTGTCTGTGCACTTTCGGGAGGGAAATTTTAGGTTTTAATATGGTCAGATTTGAAGGAGAACATTTTAATGACAGCAGGGTGGGAAAGTGTTTGGTGGGTCAGGATGCACCGTGCACAGGCCACGCAGAGAAAGGTTATCAGTGTGAGTGGAGTTGATTCTTTTTACTTTATTTATTTTAGTTAAATTTTTTTTTATGGCCATGCTGCTCAGCGTGTGGGATTTTAGTTCCCCAGGCAAGATTGAGCCCATGCCCCTTGCAGGGAAGCGGAGTCCTAACCTCTGGGCCACCAGGGAAGTCCATAGTTGGCTCTTTTTAGAACTCTACTCTCCCATGTGAATTTTGTTGAATATATTGTTTAGTTCCATTACATGTTTGTTCAGTTCCATAAGAAATTGTTTTTTTTTTAAATTTATTTCTTTCAATTTATAGACTAAGAAGAATTGGCATTTTTAAGGTAGGGGGAGTTTGTCAAAGAACATGGTCAAAGTGCAAGTGTTAGTTGCTCAGTCGAATCTCTGATCCCGTGGACTGTAGCCGGCCAGGTTCCTCTGTCCATGGGATTTCCCAGGCAAAAATACTGGAGTGGGTTGTCATTCCTTTCTCCAGGGGATCTTCCTGACCCAGGAATTGAACTCAGGTTTCCCTCATTGTAGGCAGATTCTTTACCATCTGAGCTACCAGGGAAGCCCAGAGAACATGGCATCACTCTCTTTAATTGTAACTTTGTATCTTTCAGGGAAGATTTTGAAATTTTCTTTCTGTTGTTGTCCTTTACCACATTCTGGCCTTAGTGTTGTCTGCTGCCCTCTCTATCAGTTTATGACTCCTCACCCCTGTTGCCAGGACCCCCATCCCCCACCTCACCTTCCCATATCTTACTGCTGAAATCTAGGAAGAATGAGGAAGGGTGTGGAGAGGAAAGGACTCTCTAGCATCATTTTCTCTGTGCTACTTCAGGAGAAAGTTGGAGCTTTAAATTTACTCACTCCGGCTACATTTATTGCATTTATGGTGCTGGGCCTCAGACTTCTCTCATTTCCATTGACTGTTTTCAGTTAAGTTACATGGTTTCACTTCATTTTGGTTAGTGCTGCCCAGGACACCTCTTCTAAAACTGTAATCATGATGAAGAAGGTTTATTTGCTACCTTAGGCATCAGTACCAATCTACCTCCCCACCCCGTCCCCCGCTGCCCTTAATCACTAAAAGCTGAGCCCTCATCAGCACTGAGTCCTGTAAAACAGTGAAGTGATGGACCAAGTTAACATCTTGACTTGGGGTTGATACCCCTTGGCACATAGAACTGAAGATAAGTCTTCAGTAGATGTCACCTGGGTTATCATCTCCAGATATGGGTGTTACCTTTTGCAGCATTTAATTCTGTGCTCTTAGCTGTTCCTTATTTTCATGTGCCTTTAATTGGAGAGTGAGCTTTTTGAATGCAGGGAGCATACCTTGTTCATCCCTGTATGAACTGTGTATCAGGTAGCTGCTGATTACCCGCTTTGTGACTATGCTGATGAAATCGTCTCAGTCCCCCCTTCCTTTAAACACAAGCAAGCACACTTGTCTGCCTGCATGGGTGAACACACGCACGGTCTTAGAGCTGCAGCATCAGTGTCCCAAAGTTGCCATCCCATCTGGTGGGAACAATACACGATTAGTTCCATCATTCTGTCTCCTTTCCACTTACTCTTCAGTCTGGCATGAATGGCAGAAAGGCTGTTTGGAAGCAGTTATTGAATCTCTTTCATTTTTAATCAAGCTTATCTTATTGTAGCCAATTTGATTATGCGTGACTGTGTTTATCAGAATTCATAGGGAGGAAATGTCTTCTAGAATTAAGATCAGGAGATGCAGAATGAAACTGAAATCTCAGTTAGCTGTCCTTCTGTAGTCAGGTAACGTAAAGTTTTATACATATATTTTAAAATGTAAAAATGAGGTATGATATCTGTTACTTCCATGGCATAGTAGTGCAAACAGAATAATAATGCTTAACCTCTTGAAAAAAGTATTATATGGTGTGTGTATGTGCATATATATATATATGGTCACTATTGCACACTGAGTAGAGAGAAATTATTATCATTATCAGGATCTGTTTTGCCCTGTCCTTTTAGAGGTTTGTTGAATTCTCAGATTGTGTTTTATTTTTGTTATAACAATAGGCTACTAATTTTTAAAGATATGTCTTTGTGAGAATTGCATGTTTCCTGTGTGAAAAAGTGCTGTGACTAGATTCAGAAATGTAAACATTCAGAGCTACCTGTTTTGCTTCTATTTTTTCAGAGAAATTTTTCCTAACAAATTGACTTAAAAATAGAAGTTCCGTATGGAAAATTTGTAGCATGATCATAGAAGACTATATGACTCCCTCGTGCTTGCTATTCAGGTTAACAATGGACTCGTGGCCAGCATCACATCATCTGTGGCCTCAGCCGAGCCTCCACCCCCCGAGCCTAGAGTATCATGAAGTCAATCCTGGACAGTGTAGTGTTTCGTCTGAATGTGCCAGTGTGTATTTCTCAATAATAAGGACTCTTAAAGACGTGAACATGAAACCGTTATCATTTATGAAGACATGGAAAAGGATGTGGCTTCTGTCTTCTTTTACTCCATCGCCTTATTGTTATTGGGGACAACAGTGTTTACCTTAAGACACCAGAAGTTTTATTTGCAAACCTTTTTCTTGTTTTTTGATGCATGATTACAATGTCTTATATAGTGCCCTGCCAGATTTACTGCACATGACTTAACTTTAAAAATCATGACTGTTGGGTTCCATTATTAATTGGCTTAGTTTGTGTGTGGTGGTCTTTTAACTTGTACTGCTTGTTAGACTGCTTTGCCTTGTTGGTGACTGGCCTTTAATTGCAATGAAGTATAGCAAACAGTAAAGTGAACAGGTGATAATGTGGGGCTAAGCTACTGAGCTGTCTTACTTCAGTATAGTTACTAGTGTATAGTTGTGTCCCATCCACAGCATTCCTGGCTGTCATTTTTTTTTTTTTTTCTAGCATCTGTAACTGTGCCCTCATGACCTCCAGTGCACTGCTGTAGTTAATATATACATGTCTGTGAGGTGACATATCCATTTATGTTTATTAATTTATTGAGGTATAGTTGCTTTATAATGTTGTGTTGGTTTCTGCCGACTTTGAAGTGAATCAGATCTATGTATACATCTGTCCCTCCCTCGTGGGCCTCCCTCCCACCACCACCGTCCCGCCAGTCTAGGTCACCATAGAGCACAAGCTGACTGCCTGTGCCACACGCAGGTTCCTGTTGGCTATCTGTTGTACACTTGGTAGGGTAGTTATGTCAGGGATGTATCGGTTTATTTAAGTTTATTGGTGTTGATACAGCTTCTTAGATACTCAGTGACCAACCTGAAAACATTTCTTTTTACATTTCCAAGTTCTCATCTGGGTTTCAGATGTTCCAGTGTGTCAGTGAAGGTGAAATTACTAGTTGAGAATCCGTCTGGTCTATTGGTTGTTCCCCCTAAAATATTTACCTTCTAATTTTATTTCAGTTTTCCTTGTGGAAGTGAGCATTTCCGCTCGCTTTGTTTTGATGTTGTCCTGTTCATATTTGTAATTTATCACTTTATCTTTCTCTGTTTTAGACTTCTGCTGGTTGGCGGATGTGAAACTGCTGAAGTGGGCATATCCAAAGCTGCTAGCTGTGGACTGTCTGCCTGGAGAGTTCTTTCAGGATCACCGTATTATAAGCCCGTTACTCATGGTGGCGACAGGGTCACTGCAGTAAGTCTCATTTATGGTATTTCATTTTGTTCATTTGGACGTTATCTAAAGGTCTTAGATAAGCCCTTTGTAAGATATATGGAGAAAGAAGCAATCTGCCTTAAATGAGGAAAGTGACTTAATACAAGTGAAATTTTAGGATTTCTGTCAAATATCAAATTTATCTAAAGCGTGCTTTATTTAACTTGGTCTCATTTTTAATAAAAATGTTTGCAGATATGAAGAAAAAGGATTTAGCAGTATTGTTACTTGCATTTGCGTTTTTAGACCTTGACATTTATTAAGTCCTTTGATGCTCTGGCAGCAGTTCTGAGCACTCTCACAGATTGTAGCTCATTTAACTCTCAGTAACCCTTTGAGATAGGTATTGTTAGTAGCCCAAGTCTGTTGATGAGGAAGGTGAAATTTAGCTGGGTCAGCCAGCTAGCAAGTGGCAGAATGAGAGTGCAAAATCTGGCAGGAGTTCCCTGTTCAGGTTCTTAACTGCCTTGGTTCTTCCATTTTGTTACATATTGATCGGGACTGTTTATCCACCTGTTCATTTATTCACTCTATTATTGAGCTTCTGTTTTCTATCAGTCACTCCTTTCTGCTGTAGTTAATATAGGCTAGGCTCTGCTGTGATAATAAAAATTAGCCACATAAACAGACAAATGAAAAATCCTTACATTTTTGTCGCTTACCTCGTGAAAGCATATCCCTTATATGTGGCAAAGTCTGCTGTTGATACCAAGACCTCCTGGAAAGCTTGTTCCAAGTGATGATTAAAGGATCCATGGAGGCTGGCACTCTTGAGGGCCCACTGTCTCAGTTTAGGGCATTAGGTGGGGAAGCAGAGGAGTAAAAGGAGGGACTTCTTACTGTCTCACACCAGAGCTGACATCGCTTCCGCTCACAGTTCACTTCCTGTAACTCATCATGTAGCTCCTCATCATGTACCCTCAAAGGGTCTGGGAAGTAGTTTTCTGTGTCCAGAAAGGAGAGAAAAACTAGACGTTAGTGAATATTAATTGTTTCTACCATATTGACCCCTGGTGGCTCAGCTGGTAAAGAATCTGCCAGCAATGCGGGAGACCTGGATTCGACCCCTGGGTTGGGACGATCCCCTGGAGGAGGGAACAGCTACCCACTCCAGTATTCTGGCCTGGAGAATCTCATGGACTGCATAGTCCTTGGGGTTGCAGAGTCAGACACGACTGAGCGACTTTGACTTTCACCATATTGGTCACTCTGATTTGTATTTGTTTTTTTGTATAAACTGTATGATCATAATTATGGACCCTGTGCATAGCATGTTGCCTGATACGTGGTGGGCATTCATATTTTTCTAGTGAGGGAAGAAACCAAGAGACTGAAGTGAAACATGACGTAAGTGATGCTTATTCCTATGAATGTACTCATTCCACTGTTTTTGTCTCAGAATGAGTGTATTTGTTCCATTATTTCTGTCTCAAAATAATGATTTAAAATCTAAAACAATGGTTAAATGTTTCAAGGTTGAAGAGGAGCCGATGAAGAAGTACTTTTGAAGAGAAATCTTTAGCAATCATAGTAGGCCTCCGTTTTTTTGTTTGCTTGTTTAGTTTTTAGCATATGCTGACACATGTGATGGTGAATTTAGCCCAACAAGGTAGTAATTTTTTTTTTTTTTATTATGTCAACTACTGGCTCAGAATGGCACCAGACTCGAAAGCTGTTTGTGTTTGTCGATCAGTTCATATAGAAGTGTGCCTTGTGCTTTTCCTTCCATTCACGATCATTCTGCTTACTCTAGCACCCATTTGTTCTCTCTGCAAGATCCAGTAAGGAGTTCAGTTTGGGTGTTTATTAGCCACATTTCATAGATCAGGAGCCCAAGGCCTGGGAGATGTAGGGCAGCAGGGATGGCACCAGGTCTCGTAGTTCCTGTTCAGCACTTTCCTCACACCCCGTGCGAAATTGCATACCTCTCATTGGCATCATCAAATTTATGCTGTGATGATTCTCCGATAATTTATTTAAAAAAAGAATGAGATAGCAGTTGGATGTCGTATTCCATATTTGTAATAATTTAGTCGTGTTCCTCCCTCTGATTTCACACTCGGCTTGTCGTTTTATATGTGAGATGTTTCATAGCAGATCCGGAAAAGAGTTTTAACAGTTTTATCTCTTGACTGTAAGTCTGCAGCGTATTTTTTTAAAATCTGTATTGAATTTGTTACAGTATTGCTTCTGTTGTACAATTTGGTTTTTGGCTGCAAGGCATGTGGGATCTTAGCCCCCTCAACCAGGGGATTAAACCCCATGCCTTGAAAGGTGAAATCCTAACCACTGGACTGCCAGGGAAGTCCCTGCAGCTTAGTTTTTTTTTTTTTTTTTAACTGACTGTGCCATGAGGCTTCCCGAATTTTAATTTCTAACCAGGGATTGAACCCAGACCACGGCAATGAAAGCACTGAGTTCTAACCACTGGACCACCAGGGGTGTCCCCGAAGCTTATTTTAAAATGGCTCAATCAAAAAATAATTTTTTAAAAAGTGTACATATGCATACAGAAAATGCAATCATGGTGAAATGTTAATTGGTGAACTCAGGTAAAAGGTATATTTGGTATTTCATTGTGTAGTCATTTCAGCTTTTCAGTAACTATAAAATTTGTCAAAATGTTAAAGGTTGAGGTGAAAAAAAGAAAGAATAGGTAAGTGTGGAGGATATAAGATGAGAAAAGTTGGCTGACTTTGAAGGGCTGTTTCAGTGGGGTGTCATCAAGTGTGTTTATGACAGAGTCTGGGACAGGGGAGACATGAAGAACTGTCTGGTACCACGAAGCCTTTTTTCACTGTAGCTTCTTTGAATTCTCTGTGCTTTCACTTTGCTCCTCCCTGAAGTATTGGAATCTGCTCTGCTATGTATGATCCTTCCTTCTCTGGCCTGAAGCTTCAATATTGGAGTCTCTTAAAAGAAAATTGCTTGTGCACTGACAGAAGAAGTGGGGGGAAATATTGAATTGCAAATTGAGGGCTCCGCTGTATGATAAACTTCTTGAAATGCTGCAAGTGTATTTTAATTACGTTAGTGCCTTTTAAATGTGTCCTGCAGCTAAACTCGCAATCATTCTACGTAGCCTTCCCCTCCCTCAAAGTAATTTCAAGCTATAGGATTAGTTCCTCTTGTCAGGTGGCAGATATTGTTCGCATATAACCGCTTATTGTTTATTTAAGGCTGCTATTGTGTTGGAGTGGCTATTGACAGAAAAAGTGCTGCTGACACGTATATTCTCGTCTCTCAAGGCTGTTAGGTTGTAAAAGAGGCTATGCAAAATTCAATAGATGCCTTGACCAACTTTTCCAAATTAATGTCAGTGTCATCTGTGTGAGAGTTTAATTTATTCATTTGTTCAACATCGATTCACTGCTGCAGGTATCAGAACATCAAGGTAGCAGCCCTCAAGGGGTTTGTTTGCTGGACTGGATGATGCAGCTGTGTGCCCAGACGTGGGCAAGAAGCTGTAGCAGATACTGGGGGAGTCCAGTCACTGGGGAGGGGAGGGGGAGCCTGGGCTCAGGAGTCTGAAGGCTGGAGTTGGAATCCTAGCTCAGCACTACTGCTCGTGTCTTATGGCTCTTGTCTGGTTCAAATGAGATGATAAACAATAAAATGTTCTACAGTGTTCATTATTGTCTACTTGTATTTTTAAGGTGGAAATTTTGGAAAAGTGTATAAAAAAGGAACCAAATTATTTTTTTGTAGCTGATGCTGCTGCCTCTTTAGTATGGGATGTTGCTGTGGAAAGAATACAGGCTTTTTGACATCCTGTTTCTCTGAGAAAATAGAAGTAAAAAGAATATTTTCATAAAGAGCCTCCATCAACACTTGAGCTTTGTATTTTTTCTCTTGTTATTACAGATGAGCTGTGCTTGGACCAGCCAAGGCTAGCTGCTCTGTCTGTCCACTGGATCTCACACTCTTTCTTACTGAAGGATATTTTTCCAAATCATGAATCTTGCTGCCAGTTAGGTTTATCAGCAAGCAGTGTGCATTTACTTTTCCCATTGTAAAACTTTTTTAGTTTAGGGCACTTAGACCCTACTAAATCCTGCTGCCAGCCCATTTCTTTTTTTCATGAGTTTTCTATACTTGATCAGTTTCCTCTTTTTCTGTTCTCTCTTGAATTTACCTGGATGGGGCTTTACCTCCATGATGTCACTGAAATTGTGTTACTGGTATCAATACCCTCCAATATTTCACTGCTGCTGCTAAGTCGCTTCAGTCGTGTCTGACTCTGTGCGACCCCATAGACGGCAGCCCACCGGGCTCCCCCGTCCCTGGGATTCTCCAGGCAAGAACACTGGAGTGGGTTGCCATTTCCTTCTCCAATGAATGAAAGTGAAAAGTGGAAGTGAAGTCGCTCAGTCGTGTCTGACTCTTGGTGACCCCATGGACTGCAGCCTACCAGGCTCCTCCATCCATGGGATTTTCTAGGCAAGAGTACTGGAGTGGGCTGCCATTGCCTTTTGATTGGTATTCTTTAGTTCTAATTACTTAATACAAAAATTAGTTATTTGATTTTATTTTCCCCTTCCCCTCTCCTTTCTTCTCCTTTTCCTATTTATTTCTATTTTGTCAAAATACACAGTATTTATACGTTAGCTTCAGCCCTTGTCCTCATTTTTCTTTAGTCATAGGTGTTCATTTATATATTTTAAAATGCTCATTTCCACTTTGGAGTTTTCCTGGTTACCTCTTGGTTGGATGAAATTATCCTTTGCAGATGTTTTGAGAGGGGCTCATAGATGAAGAATTTCTTAGGTTCTTGTGTGTTTGGAATTGTTTTTCATAGCGTGGATATTTGAAGGCAAACTTCCGTGGATATAAGACCTTTGGTTTACTCGTTCTTTCACTGAACTTAATGAAATACTGCTCTATTGTTGGCTTTGCTTTGGGTGCGAAATTTGAAAAGTTGACGTGAGTCAGATTATCTTCCCTTTGTGTATTATTTGGCCATTTTGTTGGGAGGCTTTGAGGATTTCTGTATCTTTGCTTGGTAAAGAATCCACCTGCAATGTAGGAGACCCTGGTTTGATTCCTGGGTTGGGAAGATCCGCTGGAGGAGGGATAGGCTACCCACTCCAATATTCTTGGGCTTCCCTTGTAGCTCAACTGGTAAAGAATCTGCCTGCAGTGCAGGAGACCTGGGTTTGATCCCTGGGTTTGGAAGATCCCTGGAGAAGGGAAAGGCTTCCCACTCCAGTATTCTGGCCTGAATAAATATATTCCATGGACTGTGTAGTCCATGGGGTCACAAAGAATCAGACACGACTGAGCGACTTTCACTTTGAAATCTAATAGACTTCCTGGACTATTTCTTGGAGTTGATTTTTCTGGGTTAATTTTTCAGGTACCTGTTCATGCTTTCAATGTATAGATTAGATGTTTTCATTTCTGGAAGGTTTTCTTGGACCGTGACTTTAGGTGGTGGTTTTAGATAGACCTTAGACCCCTATGCTGGCTTGTCTCATCTGTCCTTCTGCACCCTGCAGTTATTTTTTTCAGTCTGGTTTTGCTTATCACCAAGCTTGATGGTGGGCTTGGGTTGGGGTGGATGGAATGTGGGGGTTGGCAAGAGCAGTGCAGATGACACATTGGGAGTTTTCTCCTTCTGCCTACAATGATTTTTGAAGTTTGGGTTATCTTTTATCTTCTTCAAGTTTAGCTGAAATAAACTTCATCGGGATTTATTTTTCCCTTCTTGCATTTTATTGCTTTTGGAGGAAATGTGGAGCTAGACCACTAGTAATGTCTTTAGTTACTCAAAGGTTCTGGTAGGAACATTTTAACCTCATCTCAAGCATGCTCCCCTGTTTGCCTTTTTCTTTTAAAGTGAAGTTCATGTAACATAAAATTGACCATGAAGTATTTTAAAGTGTACAGTTTAGTGGCATTTAGTGCCTTCAGTGTTGTGTAACCACCACTACTGTCTAGGTCCAGGGCATTTTCATCACCCCAAAGGGCAACGCCAGTTCCATTAAACAATCCCCTCTCCCCAGCTCCTGGCAATCACTGATCTGCTTTCTGTTTCCATGAATTTACCTATTCTGAAAATTTCATACAGAGTTATATAGTAGGAGATTTTATATATGACGTCTTTCATTTAGCAACATAGTTTTGATGTTCATCCAAATTGTGGAATGCATCAATACTTCATTGCTTTTTATGACTGAGTAACACTCTGTTGTATAGATATCCTCCTTTCTTTAGTTCGTGGACATTTGAGTTGTTTGTACATTTTGGCTATTATTAATAGTGTCACTATGAACATTTGTGGCAAGTATTTGAACACCTGTTTTCAGTTTTGGGGGGTATAAACGTAGGATGCAATTGCTGGGTCATATGACAGTTCTGCTTAACCTTTTGAACAACTGCCAGACTCTTCCACAGTGGCTGTGCTGTTTTATGTTCCCACCAGCAGTGTACTGGTGTTTCAAGTTCTCTGTACAACTTCAGTTATACTTATTTTCCATTTCTAAAATATTCTAGCTTTATCTCTTGCTTTTAAATCTAGAGACAAAAATAGTCTGTGTTATATTATTTCAAATACTTGTTTCTAAATGATTTTATTCTGGTATTTTCCAAGAATAGGATCAATTTCTTCATGAATGAAGTTTCTATTGGCAACCTGGGACAGTCTCATTTGAGAAGAGCTGCTCATTAGATTCTAATATGCATAGATTGTATTAGACTTATGTATATATTAAAAAAATTTGATTATGGCTTTATTTTGTAAGATTTGTCACTTGGTCAATTTTTTCCCAAACAAAAACAAAATCTCACCAAGATTTCTGATACTTACTGATTTTCTTAACCATTTCGTAAAATACTAGATATGCTGTAGTTTTCATTGCATAATGAAAGCACTTTATACAATGAGGAAGTGTTCCATTGATCTTTAATTGTATGATGTGTGTTTATTTTTTAGGTACCAAAGACACTGGGATTATTAAGGATGTTAAGTGGCAAGTTTTACAGTCGCCAGGGACAAGAACAGGTAATGCAGATTGGCTTAACTTAGAAAACATTTTCACCAAACTCTACTTAAGGACAAAGTTGAATGAACCTTGAACATGATAGATTTTCACCTGAATTTGCTCTTAATTATACACTATGTGGGTGTATGCATTAATAAGGATTCATGAAGCTGTTCACTGAAGATTTGTGTATTTTACTATGTATGTCATTCTTATCTCAATAAGGAAAATTAAAAGAAAATTTCAAGAATGAACCTAGTCCTCTTGGGTCTGGGAATATAGCCCAAAGAAGTCTCCTGGAAGCATTATATATCTTTGAATCTTCTTATTTTATCTTACTTGGGAGTTTTGTATCCTTGTCCATAACATATACTTTTTATTTGTTGATTTTAAAATATTCCTTCCCTTGCATTACAGTTTTCCAGTTAGCATTCTCTTTGGCCGTTTCATGGAGTTTGTCTTTATCTTGCAGATGAAGAACTATATGAAAGACTAAATGCCTTGGCCTCTGCCATGTGCTTGATTCTTTCTAATGTACTGTGTTGCCTCTGTTGTTCTTTCTGTGACCATATTAGTTCATGAGAGCATTACTTTTTTGAGTCAGACTTCTAAACTACAGTGGGTTCAACTATCTACTGAACTCCTTGAGGGCAGGGATTTATGTTTGTTTTGTTCACTGCAGGTTCCCCAGAGTATAAAACAGTACCTGGCGTGTATTATGTATTACTAAATATGTAATATGCAATAAATGTTGAGTGTTGGAAGAACAGTGCTTACAAATTCACCTTTTATTGAGCTGAGTTTTTTTTTTCTTTAAGCGTATGTAATAATTTAAAACATTTTGAATGCATGTGATAGAATTCAGTCCTTTGCTTTGAATACAGCTTGTCCGTGTGAAAGGTATAATAAAATTGGAAATCACTTGTTTTTGATTGCTCTGTATAGATGATAAACAACTGAAGAAAGTGAGACAATTTAGTCTACATACAAAGATCTGATATTTAACATTGAAAAAAGTCTCTTAGAATGGACAGTTGAAAAGTTTTATTGCAGTGTTTGAGAGAAGACAGTTCCTACTCCAAATATTGCTGGAAGTTGTAGAAGACTTTAATTAGTGTTTTTAATTAACACAAGATCAAATGGACATTTGAGCTAAGGATTTATTGTAAGTGAGAAGTAGAAGTTAAAATAATGTTCACATTATTTCAGTGGCATTTTGTTAGTATCACATTGCTACACAAGAGAATGAGTGAAGTAAGAGGAAAATACCTTTTAAAGAATTTTAGGGAGCAGTTTAAGATGGGAAGGGGTAAATAGGAAAATTGACAGTGAAGTTAATTAAAAGGGCCATAAATGAATTATTAATGTACGAAGACAGTTTACTGTGCAAAAATGTCCTTGTAAATCCTCTTGCGATGCTTCTACCCCTTGATAATCACTTACCGAGTAATTAGTTTGCTAGACCACCTTTGAAGTTAAAGCCTCATGGAGCAAACTGAAGCAGGTGGTAAGTGATAGTCACTGTTTTTCTTTTCCTCACCTTTATTGAGAGGTAATTGACACATGAAATTGTAAGATAGTTAAATTGATGATTTGATACAGGTACATATACATTGTGAGAAGATTTTCTGCCACTGACTTAATACATGTATCACCTCACATATTTACTTTTTGTGTCTCTGTTACACTTAAATCCTACCCTCAACAAATTTCAATTATACAATACAGTGTTATGACCTGTAGCTATCAGTGTTCTACATTAGGTCCTCAGACTTTATTCATCTTATAACTGAAAGATTATACAACTTTATCAACCTCTGCCTTTCCTCCAGTCCCCAGCCCCTGGTAGGCAAACACTATTCTGTTCACTGTATTTACGATTTTGACTTATGATTGTCTTTATAGATTCTGTGTATAAGTGATACAACAAGTATTTGCCTTTTTTTAATCTTGCTTATTTCACTTAGCAAAATGCAGTCCAGTCTCATTCATGTTCTTTTGCAAATGACAGGATTTCCTTCCTTTAAAGAAGATGAATAATATTCCATGTTGAAGAATAAAGATTAATATAATTAATTCTTTATATATTAATTTATATATAAAATAGGGATCTGCTTTCATTCTTTTGCATGTGGCTGTCCAGTTTTTCCAGTATCATATATTGATGAGACTATTTTCCCCATTGTGTATTCTCGGCTACTTTGTTGTAAATTAATGGACCATGTATGCTTGAGTTTAATTCTAGCCTCTCTGTTCTATTCCATTGCCCTGTGTATCTGTTTTTATTCCAGCTTCATATGTGTTTAATTACTATTTTCAGTGTAATTTAAACCTGGATGTATGATGCCTCTGGTTCTTCTTTGTCAGGATTATTTTGACTCCTTGGGTATTTTGTGGTACCATACAAATTTCAGGATTATTTTTTTTATCTCTGTAAATAATGCCTTTGTAATTTTGACAGAGATTGCATTGAATCTATAGATCACTTTGGGTGGTATGGACATTTTAACAATAGTAATTTTTCCAGTCCATGAACATGGAATTTCTTTAATTTGTGCCTTCTTCAGGTTCTTTCATTAATGTTTTATGGCTTTCAGTGTATATGTCTCTCACTTTCTTGTTTAAATTTATTCCTAAATATTTTACTGTTTTTGATATTAATGCAATTGTTTTCTTAATTTCTCTTACTGATAGTTTGCTCTTACTGTCTCTTGCAATTTTATAAATTTATTTATTCTAACAGGTTTTTGGTAGAGTCTTTTCTATATATAATATCATGTGATCTGCAAACCGAGCCAGTTTTATTTCTTCCTTTATGAATTGTATGCCTTTTAATTATTTTTCTTGCCTAATTGCTCTGGCTAGGGCTTTTTTTTTGTACCATGTTGGATAAAAGTGCCAAGTTACATATTAGTGACCAACATTCCAGCTGTTGATGATTAAAATGAAAATGACATTCATAGTTGAGGACTGTGAAAGAATTTCAAAGATATATTTTAACCAGAGTGAAAATTAGTTACATCTAAATTTTGTTACCTTTACAACAACTTAAATTTGATGGAGAAGAGAACAAGATTGTCATTCACATAAGCTGACAAATCTTAATACAATAGGCAGGGTTTGAATGTTTGAGGTTTACTTTTTTTGTGGTGTACAGTGGTGGAAAAGCCATTTCCTCCTATTTCCAGAGCACACACTCCTGAATTCTCTTCTTTGCCAACCAACAGACTTTCCAGTTTCTGAATACTGCAGACTCTGCTCAGGTTTCTGAGTACTGCATACTCTGCTCACAGAATTCAGCATGGATTTTCTGCTTTACATCTTGTGTTGCAGTTACTGACAGGATAATAAATTATTTTCTGGTCCAGAAGTACCCTGCATGCTGTAGACCCTCAGAAAACTTTCTACAAATAAAAAGCAGAGTTTATGCTTTAAAAGGAAATCACCGTGTTTTTAAAGTAATATAGGTGACTTATCTGTCTTTGGCAGGCTACAATTCAGTTCCTACTAATAAACATGTCTTCTTACTGTGCATGTTTATGGAAGTTAAACAGATAACTTGAGACTTGAAAGAAACAAACATTTAATGTGTATTTTATATGTATGGGTGTAATGCCTGAGATTTGCTTTAAAGTCCTCCAGGGGACAGAAGTCCCCAGTGGCATTGTGGTAATTGGGGAATGACACATGAGACAAACTTGAAATGTTGATGTTTGTTTAAGATGGTTGTTGGGCCCATGGGTATTTATTATACTGCAGTTTCAGCTTTTGTGTGTGTGAGTGCAAATTTCTGCAACAAAATGCTTATGAAAGGGAGTGGTACTTTTGCAGTGTGGGTGTCGTGGCATCAAAGGAAACTAAGGGCATCCAGAAAAAAAAGCCAGTGGGGACATTTCAGTGAATATATTTATTGCTTAAGTGTGCAGGAAGGATGGAAGGGCGGGAGGGACGAAAACAAAAGGATGTTTAACGTATTGGTTCATTATTTCCCTGCTTATAATGCTGCTGTTATTCACATTGTTTAGTGTACATTTTTTGGCTTAGTTTTTTTTTTGTGTGTGTGTGTGTGTATGTGTATTTTTATAAACTTTCTACCTGTTTTCAAAGCACTTTTTAAAAATTAATTAATTTATTTTAATTGGAGGTTAATTACTTTACAGTATTGTAGTGGTTTTTGTCATACCTTGACATGAATCAGCCATGGGGGTACATGTGTTCCCCATCCTGAACCCCCCTCCCATCTCTCTCCCTCAAAGCACTTTTAGTGGAGTTGTTTAATGGAGTTCCTGCATGTTCAGCACCTGAGTAATTGTTCAGGTGCTGAAGCAATAAAGTATACTTGATCGTAATTTCTACTGAGGAGCATGCCTTCACTATTAGAAAGGCTGTGGCCTAGGTGAGGGCAGTGATCGTGGTCCCCTCAGGGCACGTGGAGCTGGAGGGGAGTCTTTGCATGTGGTTCAGGTCCTGCTGTTTATATAGAATGATGATCTTGGGCAAGTGTTGTCACACTTCAGGTCTTCAGTTTCTTCATCTGTAGACTCTGAAGAATGGGTAGAAAGTTCTTTTTATTAACACAGATCAGTGCTTCAGAGGCCCGTCTTGTGCAGAACCATGGAGCTAGTTGACATAGAGTTGTGAGAGGAAGATGCCAGGTCCTTCATCTACTTCTTGGGGCTTCCCTGGTGGCTCAGATGGTGAAGAGTCTGCATCCAGTTTGGGAGACCCAAGTTTGATCCCTGGATCGGGAGGAATCCCCTAGACAAGGAAATGGCAACCCATTCCAGTATTCTTGGCTGGAAAATCCCATCTGGCCTCAAAGAGTTGGACACGACTGAGCAACTTCACTTTCACTTTCATCTTCTACTCATTGTTCCATCTCCATCACAGAGGAAGAGATGTGGTATATGCAGGTTTTTGCTTGATGTGCTTTTGCTTGCGTTGCTTCTCCTTCTCAAGCATTTGTATTTTAATCTCTTACATTTCATTATGACAATCTGGAATAGATTTATATCCCATTAAAGTGATCTTGTCTGTTCACTCATCCAGCAGTATCCCTCACTTCCAGAAATTGTTCTCCTTGTTTTTGATGGCCAGTATGCCTAGTTGTTTTATACCCGAGCACTTAAATTCTGTCTGCAGAGGCCAGGTAGATAATAATGGTGAATCAAGTCTGTTGTAAATTCTGTTCTTTTTTGGTATAGTCATTGTTACTTTTCACTTCTGCAGCTTTCAGCCTTAATCTTGGGGCCATAATAGAAAATAATGGGGGTTTTGGCTGGCTGGAAAGCTCATGACCCTTCTAAAAGGATAACTACTACCTAATTCCAGCCGATTATGTCCTTTGGGCCCTGTGTTGCCAGCTTTTCTAAATGTGCAGGAGAAATATCGTTATGGGCTGCCGTTTTCTGGTCTGTTTTATTTTTTGTGGGGAGACTACCTTAGAGCCTGTTCTTAATAAATGGTTGAATGGGAAATAGGTCTTCAGTTAGTATTTCTTCAGTTCTTCCAGCTCTGTTGTAGTTGTTCGGTAGGTAACATCTCTGCTGAGGATGGTTTCTTTGTGGTACCTGAGCAAACCTGGTGTCCTCGTGGGAAAGGACTGAGAGTATGTGGCAGGTAGAACTGGGAAGGCTAGTCTTCCTCTGTGTAGCCCAGGTTTGGCCATGTAAGGTCAGTATATTACGAAGTGTCTCTGTTTTGTGGCAACACTTAGATTCCTTAAATCGAATAATTTGCCAGCAGATATGAAAAATCTTACCCATCTAATGTATTTCTTAAATTAAGGCATGCATTTTCCTCTAGTCGATCTTTTATTCCCTTTGAACCCTTCTCCCCTCCATCTCTTCCTCTGCTTCTCATTCACAGCATGAATTTGTGGCTTGTCCATGGTGTAAAATATTCCAGGCATTGTGTTCATATAGAATCTTGTAAAAATTATGAAATTCAAGAAATGCATAATTTTGTCAACATCAACCCATAAGATACTGAGAACTCATAGTAATATATGTATGATATAAAGGAATGTTTTTATAATGCTCACTTATTTGGATTTTACGTTATATGTAAATCATAACACTATAAAGGAGATTGAAAAAACACCTTTGGGCAGAATTCTTGTTTTTTGTTTTCTGGAGCACCTTTATAATGTTATGAAGCTGTTCTAGTCCTTAATTATGCGAGATTGCTTACGACAAGGCAACCCTGAAGAACGATATTAATTTCTGGAAGTTATTTCTATTGGCTACAAGTCCCTTGCTCTGACATTATTGTAATATAATTGTTGTCTAGGACGGGATCTTCAAAATGAGCCTCTCTCCAGATGGGACCCTCCTTGCAGCCATTCATTTCTCAGGAAAGCTAAGCATCTGGGCCATCCCGTCTCTGAAGCAGCAGGGGGAGTGGACTCAACACGAGCAGGTGTGTCTCTCGATTGTCATTATTCCTAGAATGATTCTCGCGTGAGGGTGAGTACTGACCATACGGATTTCATTTTTGTGATATTTTACGTTTATTTAAAATGTGGCTCACAGCTATTATTTATTCTGATCATTCCTAAGCTGTCCTTTGTTTAAAATATTATCACAGTAGCAGGACAAATGAGGAACAGAGCAGCACTCCTTGCTGATACTGATCTGTAGAACGGGACACTGTATCCTGAGTGTCCTCTGTCCACTGAACTCTGCATGTCCCCTGCCTCCTCATTCCCCACATACAGAATGGAGATGTTAATTTTTCAGCAAAAGTTAGCTAATATCAAAGATTCAAAAGGTCATTTTCTTCAAAAGAGTTCCTCTTCTTTCCAGATCTTGTAGTTCCAGTAATCCTGGGCCTCCTTCAGGTTGAAGGGAGTTCTCTTTACTCCTAAGGTAGTTAGAGAAGATACAGAGAAAGATAGAACTGTTCAGCTTTTTAGTGTCTGGAAATGACAGGGATTGAGAGGTAAACAATTGAGTTGTTTAGGAACAGATAGAATCAACATCTATTGTAATCTAAATCAGCATGGGCAGGTGAGGTCTGCTCGTCTAATGCCATGTGTTGTGATAGAATGAAGATTTAAGAAAGATGCTTTCAGGTGCCTGCAGCTTATGTTATAAACGGTTTAATCCTCTGAGGATCATTTTGTATGTCAGCCCTGTGAGTGTTGATTCTCTTCCCTCGTATCTGCATGCCCCTTTCCTGGAGGAATATCCGGCCATCAGCTTTGGTGATAGTTTTGTGATTCTGGATAGAAATCTATTCCCTGAAAGATATGAATAGATCCATGTCTTTCTGTTAGCATTCTTTTGAATTTTATTTCATCAGAATGCACCATTGAAAGAATTCTTAATGAGCAAACAGCATTTTGTATTTCTCAGACTAGAGGAAAAGAGAAAGGGCCTCTACATTTTTGTACTCTTTCACAGACTTTGTTTTTGCTGTTTTTTTCTCTTAGAAACAATTTTAGGAAGATTTTTTTCCCTCCCTAATTCCTCATTGTGTTGAATTTAATTTGATCTCCACATCTCAGCCACTCTCACTTACTGGATCTAAATTTGCTCTAAAATAGAAGAGATCTTCCTCAGTTTTCAACCTCAATAACCAAATACAGGGACATTCTTTCTGTCTCTTGTGAAATGAGAGCTAAGTTGACTTATATCTTCTCTCTAGAAGTGAAGTGAATCAGCTCCTAAAACTTTGTTTAATATGTTCAGCTGGGCTCATCAGATAATTGATCCAGAAGGTACCATGTATTTTTCATGGTTATCAATGTACAGTGATGAAATATTTACCTTTCATTATTGGAATAGACCCTGATGTTCTATTTTATGTGGGAAATTTTACATTTGGGCAAACTTTTTCTTTAAAGGTGAACACTGATTATTAAAGTCATTTATAAAAGAAACATTGATCGAGTTCTGAAGCACACTTCATATTTCATCTTTTGAGTATCCTGGAATGTCATACATATTGAATAAGCACTATCTTAAAGAAATCCATTAGTATGCTCTTTTTTTTTTTTTTTTTGATTCTGGATACTTTTTATGCTTGCAAAGATCAGTTGCATCTGTTGCAGTCTTTATTGGCACACATTTGAATTTTTAACTGGTTAGACATTTTAATCCTTATTTGCCAATCAATTTCATTATAATTTGTTACACTTTAGCTCATGAATGTTATTCATTAACTTTTTATAATGATTCTCTTAAAAACACAAAAATTGTTTAAGAATCTTAACTCAGGAGTGAATAACTTTGAATATCTCAGTGGTTTGGAATAGGTCATCAGAAAAGTAATGTGAAAAAAACGAAGGGACTTCAGAAATGGCCACAGGGATCCACGGGAGGGGTGAGTTCAGGTCAGGAATTCGCCTGTGGTGTTGTCTTAGGGAGAGTCTTTTGAACAGAAATACCCCGAGAGTTTAGAAGGCAGTTCGTCAGGAATTGCTGAAGCCCGGTGTTTGTGTCGTACCTCTGAGTTTCCGCCTCACCCCTGTAGCTCTGATTAGTGCCCCTCATACAGCCTGTGGACAAGACGGTACGATGATACAGCGCCTCAAGCTAGTTGTACCTTTTATTATAATTTACACATTTTGGGGGCTTATGTATCAGTTTCTTTTTATTTGCTTGGTATAAATTACCTCCTTTGGATGCCTGAGTAAACTGGAAGAAAGAGGATTTAAGACTCACAAAACTGAAAACCACGGACCTTAGTTGCCATCACCAGGGACATTTTCAAGTAGTGGGGTCCTTTGCTGAGGGGTCCGTGGTTTAGTGATGTCCCTGGACCTGATCCTACCTTTGGAGCCTTTCTCACTGCTGCTCAGCACGTCCTCATTCCAGAGTGCAGCCCCTCACAGGCTCGGGGCTGCCAGCGCCCCCCTTGACGGCTGCTGCTCAGCACCTGGAAAGACTCTAGCTGAACAGGACTGAATCTGCCCTCTGAGACCCCTGCCAGTGCTAGCTTCACAATAAATTCTTGTCCAAAGTTGAGAACAGGGAGGGCATTTAACCGTATCCATTCTGAGGTTATGGTTGGAATACTGTAGAGGCTCCTCGTCTGGTCATTATGCTGTTTACACCTGCTCCTTGAACCCTCCTCTCCTGCTCCCTATTTTTGTCTAACCCTTTTCTGTTTTACTTTCTGAAACTTCATTCTATCAATAAACAAGTTGCTAGGAGGCTTCAGCATTTTTACAGAGCATTCTGAAATAAATGTATCAAGTTTACAGAACTCAGTAGGATTGAGGTGCAGGTATGTAATAGTCTTGTAGCTTTTATAAAATTAACTCTAATTATATATATTAAATAATAGCCTCTATTCACTGAGCACTTACTTTGCCTTAGGATTTTCAGCAAGTAGGCAGCAGACCTGAGGTTTGGTTTCATGCCCCTTTGGCTCTGATGTCCATGCTCTTTCCATGACCATGCGAGAAAATAAATATATTTTTAAAAGGTGAGAAAAACCCTATTGGTTAAGCTTTTTATCAGGCTTTATTTATTTGATCTTTAAAAGAAGAGAGACAAATTCTTTTTCTCAGTGCACTTAATACAGCTTTCTTCAGCCTTCTCAGATACATTGAACTCCAGAGCCGTTAATAGTTAGTGTGTACCAGATACCAGAATAAGTAACTGAGAAAGCCTCTCGCTGATAAACCCTTGACTTTACGATGGATATCTACAGTACTTCTGACGTGGTGACATGAGGTGAGGGTGTTAGCTGTTCAACAAAAGGAGTTTGAACAATCATACCGTGTTTGAGTCTTTGACCTGTATCCAGGGGATTAATCGCATTGGGTATTGGACATTTTAGATTTGGACTTGAATGTCTGGGGACAGTGACTAAAATCTAGTGTACCAGTCAGATAACAGAGAACAAGCTAGTGGTTACCAGTAGAGAGAGGGAAGAGGGGAGCAGAAAGACATGGGTAGGGGATTAAGGGGTACAAACTGTTATGTATAAAATAAGCTGCAAGAATATATTGTACAGTATAGGAAATACAGCCAATATTTTATAATAACTATAAATGGAGTCTAACCCATAAAATTTTTGAATCACTGTGTTGTACACCTGTAACTTAATTTAATACTGTACATAAGCAATACTTAAGCAAAAAAAGTCAAATAGTGCAGTCGAGTAAATGTAATAAAACTTTAATGTAACCATGCTGTATAGAGTAGGTTGTCACTTATAATATTGTCATAAAATAATAAAGTTCAAGTATTTGAATCTGTACTGAGTCCTAGAGTAGAAAATGTAATAAAGCACAGTCCCTTGCCCTTAAGACATTCATTGTCTTGCAAGGGAAATTATTAACAAATTAAGAAAATAATGTGTTAGTATTTTGCTTCTGTTGGTGGTGTTGGCGGGGGGGATTGTTGGGAGTAAATGGTGTTTGTATAGTAAAGCTTGGCTGTCAACAGCAGTTTTATTTCTTTTGTTTACTTCACAATCTTATTAATCAGAACATGCTTTTAGCTCATTTTAAGAGATGGGAATAGTGCTGAAGAAAGTTAATTTAGATTGCTAAATGTTAGAATCAATGTTCCACTTTGACTCAGGTCCTCTGACTTAATAGGTCAAGCCTGCCCCCCTGCCACCCCCCAGAGACTCTTCTTACAGCACTTACATGTAGAAATCCTGACTTTAAGTGGGAAAGTTGGGTGCTAGCTAAGATGTTAATGGGAAACAAGGAGAGACAACCCATGTGATTTCTATGAATGGCACCTGGAGTTGTGTGCTTCATCATGTAGAGATAACTGGGAACGTGAAAATACTAATGTACAAGAGGTATAGTGGAACTTCCCTGGTGGCTCAGACAGTAAAGCATCTGCCTGCAATGTAGAAGACCCAGGTTCAGTCCCTGGGTTGGGAAGATCCCTCAGAGAAAGGAATGGCTACCCATTCCAGTATTCTTGCCTGGGGAGTTCTATGGACCGAAGAGCCTGGCAGGCTACAGTCCATGGGGTCGCAAAGAGTTGGCCATGACTGAGCGACTAATACTTTCACTCTTTGACTTTTTCATATTGTCACTTACCAAATATGTGGTGTTATTTTGTATATTCATCCCTGACTGAAAATATTGAAAAATGCTTAAACAACTGAAAAACACTTCCAACAGCTGCTCTTTTTTCATTGTCCAGCAATAGTTGAGTGACCTTGGGCCAGGTTAGGGCAGGCTTTGGATTTCTTTGCGGCTTCTCTGGGAAAGAAATGGACAGCCAATTAGTTTAAACTGGTGCATGTAAGGTATGGAGACTTAGTGTATATAGTATATGGGGACTTATACTAAAGCATAAGACTAGTATACTGTTCACCTACAGTGTACTAAAGTATATATACTTATAAGTACTATATACTTATATATGTACTATATATACACTTATATATGTATTAGTTCAGTTCAGGCACTCAGTCGTGTCCGACTCTTTGCGACCCCATGGACTGCAGCACGCCAGGCTTCCCTGTCCATTACCAACTCCTGGAGCTTGCTCAAACTCATGTCCGACAAGTCGGTGATGCCTTCCAACCATCTCATCCTCTGTCGTCCCCTTCTCCTGCCTTCACTCTTTCCCAGCATCAGGGTCTTTTGCAGTGAGTCATTTCTTTGTATCAGGTGGCCAACGTATACTGTAGTATATAAGACCTTATATACTAAATGGTGTATACGGTATATAGGGACTTAAGGCTTCACCTTCCAATACAGGGAGTGTGGATTCAGTTCTCTGGCTGGGGAGCTAAGATCCCATATGCCTCACAGCCAAAAAACCAGAACGTAAAATAGAAGCAGTATTGTAACAAGTTCAATGAAGACTTTAAAAATGGTCCACATCAAACAATCTTAAATATATAGAGAAAGTATGTGTGTGCTAAGTTGCTTCAGTCGTGTTTGACTCTCACTCTTTGAGACTCCATGGACTGTAGTCCATCAGGCTCCTCTGTCCATGGGAGATTCTCCAGGCAAGAATACTAGAGGGGGTTACCATGCCCTCCTTCAGGGGATCTTCCTGACTCAGGGATTGAACCCGTGTCTCCTGTGTCTCTTGCATTGGCAGGCAGGTCCTTTACCTCTAGCGTCGCCTGGGAATCCCATGTAGTCAGCTTACAGCTTTACCTTGAATGTTGCCTGAGAAAAAAATTAATGTTTCTCTTGCCTGATACGGACTTAAAGTCTTTTACCAAATTGTGAATTCAGCTTGTCTGGGCCTTTATTCAAGCAATACTTTATTAGTTTTCATAATACTATGCTTTATTTGAATGAGTGTTTTCTCTGTAAAATCTAATGATTAAAGATAGTTTGGAAATGTCTATTCTGATTTACTTCTATCCAGTTTTCAGTTGATTAAATACTTTGGCTTTCATTGTCAATATGAAAATCCATCTGGCTAGAAATCTGTATTAAGTTTTGTTCATGTTTGGAATATATAGTAAAATTGCCAAAGTGATTTTCATTTCCAACATTTCCCATATGTTATGTTTATATATTGACATCTCATTTTTGGCCTTAATTTTTCTCTGAAGTTTTATTACTTGTTTGTGCTTCCTTAGATGTAGTAGATATAAGACTTACCATTTCCATTTGATTTTATTTTCTCTTTGACACGTAGTAGGTGCTGGAGTAATTTTGTGAAGGGGATGAATCAGTGAAGGATAAGTGGGAAGATGATAGTTCTTGTGATTAATCGGGATCTTACCCACAGCTGTTTTCACAGCTTCACTAGACTGTCAGTTCTTTGAGAAGAGACACTGAACACACATTTCTTTCCTGAGATCTAACAGAGGGCTTGGCGTGTTAAATACTGATAAATGTTTGTGGAATGAATAAACATTTAAAGGTTACTTTCACGCTATGATGACAGGGTCTTTGTTATGTTTAGCTTCAAGCCATTAAAAAAGAAGTCAACAAATAAAATCCTTAAATCTGAGAAGACAGATTTAAGCCTAATGCATTAGCCACAATAGCCTTTCTGTACGAAATCTATAACTGTGTTCTTGGGGCATCCTCCTAGGCTGTTTTCAGGCATATGGTAGCATGTCATACAGGGAAGAGTGATATGGAGGTTGCTTCTCAGAACATATCAACACAGTACTGGGAGTGAGTGCCAACTCTGTACTTTCGTAGAGGTCTTGGGAGCTTGGTGATCCTGTCCTCAAAACAACAGCCTCCGGAGTTTGTGTCAGATGCTGTAAAGCAGAGCCAGACCATGGTTCTCACAGATAAAGTCCTTGGGGTTCTAGGGTGGTAAGTTTGGGCCAGTTTGAATAGTACGAGGGGAGCAGTGGGAATGTCACCTTAGAAAGTGGTGAGGGACAAGCCATCAGGATAATGGTCTGGCAGGTCACCTCTGCCTGAGGCAGAGTTTAAGTTTGGGATTTTGTTTGCTCTTCTTTCTTAAATATACTGTACAGATAATTCTATCAAACTCCCACATATTGTAAAGTTGAATGCTTAGTTCAGACATGTAGACTGAATTGCTATGTACTCCTAAGATAAAGATACAATTAGATATATACCTCAAATAATTTAAAACAGGTACTCAGACACAGTACATTTTCATACATGTTCACAGCAGCCACAAGCTGGAAATAAGCCAAATGTCTATTAATAGAAGGATGAACAAACAAATTGTGGTATATACATGTGATAGAATATTATGCAACCATATAAAAGGAAAGAATGTGAATTCTTAGGTCAATCTTGGGAACATTATTATAATCAAAAGAAGCCAGACACACAAGGTTACCTATTGTTTGAACCCATTTATACAAAATATCCAGAATAGGTAAATCCGCACAATCAGAGGGTAAAATTGTTGATGGCTGGGGAGAAGGGAAAAGCGAAGCAAAGGTGCAATGACTAAGCGGTTTTATTTTGAAATGATAAAAAGGTTTTGGAACTAGATGGAGGTGGCAGAACACTGTGAATGTACTAAATAGCACTAAATTATTTGTTTAAAAGTGGTTAATTTTATGTTATGTTCGTATCAGCTCAATGAAAAAATGATCTCATTAATCCTCTTCTCCCCACAAACCCCCCAAACAAAAAGAATGCGTAGAATTAGAATAGGATGCCTGTTGTCTTGTACTTTGACCTTTTTTTTTTTTTTTCCTGAATAAGGCTAGTATTTCCCTACCTGTGTCCTCTGCATGCTGTGTTCTGTGACTGGAATGTGTTCCTCCGTCCATTTTCCACATCCAAGTCTTATCCAGCTAGAAATGTATACAGCAGCATCAGGCTTTCTTTGTTCCTCTTCACCTCCCTTTATCTTTCTCAATGTACGTGTGCGTGCTCAGTGGTGTCTGACTCTCTGCGAACTCCTGCCACCCGCCCTCCCCCCATGGACTGTAGTCCACCAGGCTCCTTTGTCCACGGAATTTTACAGGCAAGAATACCGAAGTGGGTTGTCATTTGCTTCTCCAGGGGATCTTCTCAACCCAGGGACTGAATGCGGGTCTTGCCTCTCCCACAGTGGCAGGTGGGTTCTTTACCCTTGCACCGCCTGGGAAGCCCTCATCTTCCTGAAGCCTGTATCCAAAATCGTCTCTTCATCCTTTGAGGACCCCTGGCACTCTTATCTGTAGGTCTTTTTTGGGGCAGTTACCAAATTTGACCTTGGGTTATAGTTATTTATACCCATTTATTAGTTATATCCTTGAGTATGGGGCCTGTAATGTCTGATTTTTTTCTTTTCACAGTGTAAGCACACAGTGTTCATTGGCTAAATATCAGAAGAAACCACACGTTTGAGGAGCCGTGGGAATATTTGTACTATGCCAACTTAATTTTTCTATAACTTAGCCATCCTAGTTAGAACTCAGTGATCCAAAAGATTGATGAGTTCATTCCCTCATTCAGCATTTAGCTGCTGTGACAGGTGGGCCCTGACAGAGGGTGGGAGTACAGGCACCACAGACACAGACCTGGAGGCAGGGGAAGAGATCTTCACCTTGTTTTTAGCGTGGGTTTCACAAGAGGAGACACCTGTTGTTTAAACAGTCTCCATGGAACAGCCTGGTCCCAGAGTGTGGAGCTTGGCTCTTTTGACTCTGTACTACTCGTTCATGGTCCTCTGGCTCATCTCTGAATTCTGAAAGAATTGAAAAATGCTTTGAGTTCTGAAAATATTTCTGCCAACGAGATGGCTTCTTTTCTCACAAGAGTTCTTGTTAAATTTCTCTGTAATCTGTACATCTTTTAATTTACCCAAAGCTGAATCATAATTATTGTTATTTGTGGGGCTTAAAGTTTGGAAGTGTTGCTCCATACTGCCCTTGTGTCCTCTAGAATGTAAGTGGGAGGCTTCCGTGGCATCACATAAACAGATGCTGGCGGGCACCTGTGCTGTCATGGAGGTGCAGCTGCTGATTCGGAGGCATTGAAAGCTTCTAAGGTGCCTTATAAATGGTCAGATAATGATCTTAATTTAGTTGATTATTTTCTGTAGTACATACCTTATTTTAATTTTTTGAAACTTAATCTTTTTTTTTTTTGATTAAGTAATCTAGGACAATCCATTTCTTTCCCTAGTATCAGATCAGATCAGATCAGTCGCTCAGTCATGTCCGACTCTTTGTGACCCCATGAATCGCAGCACGCCAGGCCTCCCTGTCCATCACCAACTCCCGGAGTTCACTCAGACTCACGTCCATCGAGTCGGTGATACCATCCAGCCATCTCATCCTCTGTCGTCCCCTTCTCCTCCTGCCCCCAACCCCTCCCAGCATCAGAGTCTTTTCCAATGAGTCAACTCTTCGCCTTATATGACAACTTTTTTTTTTTCTGATAAGAAGTATATCTTCTGTTCTCAGGGACCACTCATAGTGACTTGTCACAGTAGAGGAGAGCAGAAGGTACTCAGGCTGTGGAAAAGAATGCCGGTCTCAATACTGTAACGTATTAGCCACTGATAATTTGGTAATGAAGCATACAGGCTTATTCTCTTGCATTAGATGAAAAAGCACATATTGACATAAGGAGAGCCTCACTTTTTTTTAGGCTTAAGATTTCAGATAACCCCCAGCTGATATTTTGTTGTCCGCCCCCTCCCCCCATACTATTGTGATTCTGGAGGTTATGGAATTAACAGCGGGCCTGGGAAATGTCAGACAGTGGCTTAATCTCGGTTGTTTTGTTATGTTTGAGAGATAGTGATGTGTCCTGACGTTCACAAAAACGGGCATGACATTGTCTTGCCATGAGATTAGACAATGCATATATTGAATTTGAGGATTGCCTGGTTATATATATATATATATATTTTGATTTAGTAGATATTCAGTCATAGAAAGTTGGAAGTGGGATTAACACGAAAGTTGTGGGGTCCAACCTCAGAGCTATAGGAGCTGAGGCCTGAAGGGTTGCTCAGCTTATGAGCAGGGTAGCATTTCCATCCAGGCCAGTGTTTTATTCACAACAGCATGGCTGTTCTCCTCCCAGTATGCGTGTGTGTGTGTGTCTGCGCGCATGCACAGAATTGTTAGTGTAGTCTCCTTTCATTTGTATGAATTACATTCCTGCTGTCATTGTTCTTGCTATTTTCTTCATTAAATTGAGTCACAGTACTTGCACGTGTGCATCTTCAGTGTACGAACAATTGCTCTTCAAGATCTTGGAAAGATATTTCAACTAGGTGTCACTAAGATCAAAGGAAAGCATCATTTCTCTTTTCTGTTGAAACAGTCCAAAGTTCTTGATGATGTTCTTATAATTTTCTTACCTTGTTGAACAAAGAATTTATGTGCCTGTGTTTCAAATTCAGCCAGGCTATGATGATCTTAATCCTGATTGGAGACTCTCTACTGAGAAGAGAAAAAAAATCAAAGGTGAGTTGTATGATGTATAGTAATTAAAACCTTAAGAGACTCTTCATCTTTAGTAAAGGTACATATGATAAAGAATATGTAGGGGGAAGAAAATTCTTTTTCTTTCTACTACTCTAGGTTCTCTGGCTGGGACCTTATAAAATGGGGTTGACAAAAGATAGATTAATAAGATAAATAAGCAGAAGTTTGTTAGTGTGTACTGTGAGTTGATACATGGAGTAACTCAGAGGGTTGATTGGAAATTGGGCTTATATAGCATCAAAGAAACAGTTTCTAGAGAAGTGTGAAGACAAAGGAAAAGTAGTTGGGATTTCTCAGTTCAGTTCAGTTGCTCAGTCGTGTCCGACTCTTTGTGACCCCATGGATTACAGCACTTCCCTGTCCATCACTAACTCCTGGAGCTTGTTCAAACTCATGTCCATTAAGTCGGTGATGTCATCCAGCCATCTCATCCTCTGTCGTCCCCTTCTCCTCCTGCCTTCAATTTTTCCCAGCATCAGGGTCTTTTCAGATGAGTCTGTTCTTCGCATCAGGTGGCCGAAGTATTGGAGTTTCAACTTCAACATCAGTGCTTCCAATGTACTAACCAGGCCGGACCCTGTTTAGCTTCCAAGAACAGACAAGATCGGGAGTGTTGAGGGTGGTGTGGCTGTAGGCTGGAGTTTCTAGGAGTGGCAAATACGTGGGGAAAGTAATGGGATATAAGCACTAGTTTGTGATGTAGATTCCTTTGGTGCTGTCTCTGGCCTCATAAGAGTTGAAATTTGTCTCCAGTCATGAACTCTTGTTCCTCCTGGCAGAGGGTGAAGAGAACAACTTTGTACATTTATGTCCTTTGTTGCTGGTGTTTAGTTGTGAAGTCGTGTCCAACTGTCACCCCATGGACTGTATCCAGCCAGACTCCTCCATCCATGGGATTTTCCAGGCAAGAATACTGGAGTGGGTTGCCATTTCCTCCTCCAGCGGATCTTCCAGACCCAGGAACTGAACCCACGTCTCCTGCATTGGCAGGCGGATTCTTTTCCACTGAACCATCAGGAAAACCAAAATTTATGTCCTACTTTTAGGCAAATAGAGGACAGAGAACTTTTCTTGTATCTGCTGCTTCTTCCTTGCCTCCAGCCCGAAATAATCCTTACGCCAAAGTGGCATATTTTGGGGTGGCATATTCTGTCACCCTGCATATAAAAGTCTCTAGATAATTCTGCTTCACTTTGGAAGGAACACTTAAGATTTTGTAGAATGGGGACAAGGCAACAGATCCAACTTCCTGCTGCCCAGGTGTTACTATTTCATGTTTTCCCAAGGCCAAGTCAGCTGTGTCAGGCAGCATGGCTCTCCTACCTCAAGCCAGCATAGAGACGGCAAGTTCACAGGTCATACGTGTGGTCCTTTGTAAATAAGTGTGCAGGAGATCGCAGAAAGGGATTTCTCAAAGGGGAAACTGAGCAGTTATTGCTGAGGCCGGGCTGAGCATGTGGTAGGTAGTAAGTAATGAGAGATTGGAGGGATTTTTTTTTTCATATATTTCCCATGTCTAAATTATTATTTTTTAGTAATGAGCAATGTTTTATAAATAAATAAAGCCTGCATTATTTACAGTTAATTAGATGGCAGTGGCACCCTACTCCAGTACTCTTACCTGGAAAATCTCATGGACGGAGGAGCCTGGTGGGCTGCAGTCCATGGGGTCGCCAAGAGTCGGACACGACTGGGTGACTTCATTTTCACTTTTCACTTTCTTGCATTGGAGAAGGAAATGGCAACCCACTCCAGTGTTCTTGCCTGGAGAATCCCAGGGACGGGGGAGCCTGGTGGCTGCCGTCTATGGGGTCACACAGAATCGGACACGACTGAAGTGACTTAGCAGCAGCAGCAGCAGTGATTATTTAATTGGTAGATGAAAACTGAAAACAGAAATTTAAAAATAAAGAGTTTGACTAATCAGTTCTTTTTTTTTTCTGGTGAAACTCCCCTAGTTCAATACTTCTGAATTTTTAAGTGTCTCCTATAAAATGAATCATAGTTACCAGGCTTCAAAATCTTTATTAAATTATGCTTCTAATTATGTTTAAATAGCTTAAAAGTATTGATTCATTTATATCATCTGTCTTGTTCATATATTCACTTTTGTTAAATAATCATCCAAAATACTCATTTAGAAAAACATTTTTGAGAAAACAATTTGTCAAAGCAGAAGATTGACAGTATATTTAAATGATTTGCTCTTTTTCATCCCCCTTTATGTTAAGCTGTAAGCTGAGGAACATTGATTTTCATGTTTTCTTGGAATTCCTTATTTATATAGATTGCTTTAGGCTTAAATAGGAAGAAGATGTTGAGTTATTATAGTCATTATTTTTTAATTAAAATAATGGATTATTCTAATAGAGTTCATTTCCTATTTTATTTTTTACTTGGCCATGCTTCATGACTTCTGGGATCTTTGTTCCCCAGCCAGAGATCAAACCCAGGTCAGGGCAGTGAAGGCACTGGGTTCTAACCACTGGGCCACCAGGGAATTCCACTAACCCATTTTGCTCCAATGTTTACATATATTTTAAAGTTTATGGTTTACTGTTTTATGTATTACCTTTAAACCTCATCAGATTGTCAGTGGAACAAGTAAGGTATGTGAAGGGCAATAAAATCAGAATAAATATCACACTATTTCCTTTTGAATGCCTCAGTTTGGTGAACCACAATTCATTTTTATCTCCCCCCACCCCACCCATTTCTTTACTGGTCTTGAATGTGTTTTCCTCTTTCTGGATAGCTGTGGGTGTGTGTGCTCAGTCGCTCAGTCGTGTCCGACTCTTTGCAGGCCCCATGGACTATAGCCCACCAGGCTCCTTTGCCCGTGGAATTTTCCAGGCATGAATACTGGAGTGGGTTGCTGTGCACTTCTTCAGGGGATCTTCCCGACCCAGGGGTCGAACACTCGTCTCTTATGTCTTTTGCATTGGTAGGCAGATTCTTTACCACTGGTGTCACCTGGGAAGCTCCAGTTGCAAATGTAGGGAGAAAAATTCTTTTTCCTTCTACCCTACTAGATTCTGAAATCAACTAAGACCCAGTAAATTGGAGTAACAAAGAACCGATTAATAAGGAAAAAAGCATGCACTTTTACTTACTATGTTTTAGGGACATGGGCGCCTTCACAAGGAAATGAAGATCTGAGGAAGTTAAACCTGATCAGTGTTATACTAGGTTGGATGAAGAGTGGGAAGGTGTGGAAAACCTTGACAGGACATAGGGTCTGAGCTCAGGATAAGACTTAGCAGCTTGTCTGTCTGTTTTTCCCTGCCTTCCTCTGTCTTTGGAGATAAGGATGCACCTTTTCTCCAGGTGTAGAGAGGGCACCTCCCACATGAAGATCTTAAGACCTGCTCCAGAGGAAGGTCGGCGTCCTTCCTTAAACCTGCCATTTATCAGTTTATCTTTTATTTATCTTTTGTATGTTGAAAATGGTGATATGTCTGTGAATGTTTTTCATTTTTTGAGCAGAAAGGCCTTAATATAAAACTTTGGACTTTGGCAAATCGGTGGCATTCAGATTTTTGTTAAATAAATTACCACTTTGTATCTTATATTGAACTTCCCTGGTGGCTCAGTGGTAAAGATCTGCTGCAGTGCAGGAGACATGGGTTTGATCCCTGGCTTGGGAAGATTCCCCTGCAGGAGGAAATGGTAACCACACCAGTATTCTTGCCTAGAAAATCCCATGGACAGAGGAGCCTGGTGGGCTACAGTTCATGGGGGTCACAAAAGGGTTGGACATGACTAAGAGACTGAACAGCAGTCTTAAATTTGAGTCAAAATCTGAGTGACGACTTACATTTTATTCTTAGTATTTGTCATACCTTTAGGGCTCAAATAGGTTTTTAAAATTGATTATTGGACTAAGTGTGTTGTATGTAACCTGCATTGATTGATGAATTTCTGTTCATTTACTTTTCCCCCCATTAGATAAGGAGTCCTTTTACCCACTGATAGATGTGAATTGGTGGGTGGACAGCGCAGTGATTTTGGCTCGCTGCTCTGGTGCTTTGACTGTTTCATCAGTGAAAACTTTGAAAAATTTACTGGGAAAATCATGTGAATGGTTTGAACCGTCGCCTCAAGTCACCGCTACCCATGATGGGGGGTTTTTAAGTTTGGAGGTAATTCTTTCCTTTTTAAAGCAACAAGTGTGTTTGAGAGTAGTTGGGAAGATCCTCTGGAAAAGGGCGTGGCAACCCACTCTAGTATTCTTGCCTGGAGAATCCCATGGACAGAGAAGCCTGGCGGGCTACAGTCTATGGGATTGCAAAGAGTCAGACGTGACTGAGTGACTAAGCCTACTCACTACTAATGTGTATTACAAAAGAAATTTAAATGTCTGATTTTTAATTTTGAGTATCCCGTTATTTAATCTTATCTTTTAAAACTAAAAGTTCGTTATTGGAATCAGCTTGAGTGCAGTATAAAAAAATCTATTGTTTAGTCAGTTTAAAAAATTACATTTGTATAAGAAAGAAAAACATTTTTAGTCATTTTGTTTTCTACAAAGCACTTTTCCCTAATGGACATGATAGACTCCCCCCCCCCCGCCCACCCAGATTAGTTATTTAAAAACATAAATAATATTACTACCAAAGAAATACAGTCTTTAGCCTATTTCTGTGAAATATGACAACTTAAAACTTTTGGTTCTTCTGTTAAAAAATACTTGTTTATCATGTCAAAAAAATTTGAGATGAGTGTAGTATTTTAAAGTTATGTTTTGGTCATTTAAAACTCTTATTTTATTTCCAAGTTAATGACCTTCAATAGTTTTCACTTCAATGCAATTTGACAATTTTTTTTTTTTACCTGTAAGTTTGGTACTGATTCTCAAGATGTTCTTTAAAGAAAATCATGTTTTAAAATCCAAGTCAACTCTGTTAAGTTTGGAATGAAGGTTATCTTTAGCAGGCAGCCTTCAGACTCAAAACTTTGTGCAGCTTCAGATATTGTTTAAAAGTTGGGCAGAAGGGTAGCTATTCTTGGTAGAGCAAATAAATACCTTCATGTTCATTTGCTAAATGGATTGAAACACATCATCTTTTCACAGCAGGTACAAAAATATCAAAAGAAAGAAATTAACATTCTCCTTTATTTCCCTAAAATAATTACCAAGCATACATTGTACCAGACCATATTAATAACCTGTTAATAAAGCAAGCTTTAGTTTTAGAGATTTGGAACCAGTGACTTGCGCACGTATTTCTGGAGTTGTTGATGTATATAGAGTTTGTTGTTGGGTTCCTTTGAATTCCATGCTTAGTCTTAATCACACCACTGATGTAATGCATCAAACCAGAGTAGAATTAAAATGCTTTTTCTATTAGTTCTAAAATCTTGTCTTTAGTTCCTCACTGTTCATTTAACATCTTTTTCAATTCAGTGCGAGATTAAACTTGCCCCCAAACGATCTCGTTTGGAGACGAGGGCGGGAGAAGATGACGAAGAAGAGGATTCGGATTCTGATCAGGAAATCTCTGCCAAGACTCACTACTTTGGCTATATAAAACAGGGCCTGTACTTAGTGACTGAGATGGAACGGTTTGCACCGCCCCGGAAACGCCCACGAACCATTACTAAAAACTACCGCCTGGTGAGCCTGCGGTCCACGACCCCGGAGGAGCTCTACCAGAGGAAGGTGAGGGTGTCCTGTTACTGTGCATGGTCACAGATTCAGTTACAATTCTGTTGAGAAAAACACTCTTTTTTTAATAAAGGAAGAAATTGAAAGAGGGATTGTTGTATCAGTATGTTGCAAACATCAGTATGATAAAGCTTCTGAAAATGCTGCTGCTCTTTGTGATTGCTCTGTGCCTGAGCGGTCACACAAAAGCGGTGGATGGGAGGTGAGCTCATCTGGACCATTGTCCCCTTGGTGGCTCTGCCCAGGTTTTCACTCCACTTCTTGTGGCCTTTGGCTCTCACCTCCTCTGTGCCGAGGACAGCTGTCTGCTCAGACTGCAGCTGGGGAGGGAAGAACTTGCAGGCTGGATTTCTAGTCGGGGGTTTGCCTGGGAAGCAGATTCGATCAGCACTGAGTACTGCATGTGTCTGTGCTGCAGTGTCAGGAGAGGAGTCCTGGCAAAGGACTCTGGCTGTCGCCCTGTTTGTGCTGGCTTTGCTGTTTTACTCTGTAAGCACGGGCACTTTACCTCTGTTTCTCATTTTTCTGGTAAAGTGCTTAAATAGATGTTGATCTCTCTGGCCCTCATCATGTTTGTGAGCTTCTGGTGCCACAACAGGGCACGTGGGGGTGGTTAAGAGTACGTGACCTCCACTCTTGCCATTCATTCTGCCATCATCGTGACACTGCGACAGCTCAGTAACATCACATTCCTGTTCCATTTCCTTGTCCAAAGATCGAAAGTGAAGAGTATGAGGAAGCCTTGTCCCTGGCTCAGACCTACGGCCTGGACACTGACCTGGTGTACCAGAGGCAGTGGAGGAAGTCAGCGGTCAACATTGCTTCAATTCAGAATTACTTGGTATGTTTACATAGTTTGATAACATGTAGTGAGAGTCATAGTTCTTCCCCTGGTGGCTTAGATGGTAAGGAATCTGCCTGCAATGCAGGAGAACTGGGTTCAATCTCTGGGTTGGGAAGATCCCCTGAAGAAGGTAAGGTTCATACTTAAAGGACTATCTCATGGCTGTAGGGATTCATATTGGAGTACTTTTCACTGATGACTTTTCTTTGTGAAGCGTTTTATTCAACCTGGAAAAATTATCTTGTTTCCAGGTTCTGTTGGCTCTGCAGCTGGATTGTTGGTACCAAAGACCTGTGTATGAATATTCCGTGATAAACCAGCCAAGTACCTGGTCTTGGCCTAACTCTTTCCCTTCATCTACCTCAGTCACCTCAGTTCACTGCCATGAGTCAGGGTCCTGTCAAGAGTCAGGAACCACACAGGAATTTGAAGAGAGACAGTTTTAATACAGAGAATTATTTTCTGGTAACGAGACATTAAGTATATGAGGGCAAAGATAACTCTAAGGAATAACCTGGGGCTGAAGGGAATGTTTCCAAGGAGGTAGAAAACTCAGAGGGGAGGTGGTGATCAGCTGGAGGCTGGTAAGTAGGAAACGCCCCCACTAGCAAGAAGACTGGTAGATAAGGAACCATGGCCAGGATGGAACAGAAAAAAAATTCCCCCTGGAGTACAGGCAAGCCTAGTTTAGGAAGCTTCCCATTCAGGTGTCTGGGAGGTTCACTGGGGAGGAGTCTGTCCATGGGAGTGCAGTCGATGCTAAGTGGGAAGTTGTCCTCTGAAAGACGAAGCTGGCAGAAAGCATCGCAAGATGGTCCCTGCTGGCAGTGCTGGCTACCCAGACACAGGAGAGGTTCTTCCTCTGCAGGGCCCGCCCCCTGCAGCACCCTCTGTTGACAAAGCTTAGTATCATGTCGGCCCCAAATGGGAGATGCTGTTTCTGTCTCTTAGCTAGCTTTGAAGAATGCTTTTGAAGCTGAGAGGCAGCTTTTTGCTTAAATTCTTTTTGCTTAAATTCTACAACTGTATCCTCCTTACTACCACATTACCACAGTTACAGTTGCTATGCAGCTTGTTAATTTGGATCCTTGGTCCGTTTGTAAGAAGTAGTTGAACGCATTCCTATTTTTAGGACTTCTCATTTAGGAAGGAAAATATGTTTACATTTAGAAATATTCTAAGAAATGTTGGGAAATTTTCGTGGTAATTGTTTTCCCTAAATTTATGTACATGAGTAATTAAAAAAAACAATCTGAAAAAGTTGTATGTAAGACATTGATGCTTTAAACCAAACAGAAAGATAAACTGTTAATACAAATATGATATTAGAGATAAGAGAGCATGAAGAATATTGAAATAAAGGGAGAAGACAAAGTTGCTTGTGTTTTCTTTAGAATATCAGAACACCTAACCTATTTTATCTTTCTTCCTTCTTTTGTGACTCAGGACAGTGAGCTCATGAGTTCATGTATATTCACTTAATGGCCTTTCCTGTAACACAATAAAAGGCAGTTTTGGTCTCTGATGGAGTTGACAGATGTTGAAGAGACAAATCATGTACTTTTTTTTTTTTTTTTTTTTTTAATTGGGGGAAATGCTTAATTCAGCAAAATAGATAGGAAGTACAGAGTAGAAGCTCTATGCCAGAGATGGTGAAGGGGTACTGGAGTGGCATAAATATGGCCTTGCTTTTAGGGAGCTTTTAATCTTACTGAGAAGACAAGCTTCATGCCTTATGTACTTTGACCATACAAGTGATTGCAGACAAATGCTATGGGAACCCAGTGAAGGTAGCAATAATGTTAGACTCTGCTATGGAAGTCTTTATATAGGAAGATGTTTGGGGCAGGGATTGGAAAGGATTCAAAGTAGAGTTAGAAGAGATGAAGGCATTGTTAATGGGACCAGTGGTATGAGCAAATTAAGGGAAAATGAGCTTGACTCAGAAGGCTGGTGACTAATCTGTCTTATGCATTGCTGTATTTTCATGGCACGCACAAGGTACTCAGCAAATATTTCTTGGATGAATAAATGGGGTCTGTAAGTAAACCAGTCTGTTGGATGTGATATTCCATGATAGTGGACACTGGGGCCTATGATTAGGTAGATACTGATTTGGGCTCAAGTGGGAAACCTTTCCAGGGTGTTATGTGTTGATGACATGGACTGGTATGGAGGCCACAGACGTGGAGAAGGAGATGTGAATTCAGAGACTCCTGAGGAAAGAATTGATATGAGAGAATGTGTAAAGGAACATAAAGGGTATGAGCCAGATTTTACTCTAAATTTGTATCCACAAAGACTCAAGGAAGAGAGCAAGTCAGGGATTTCAAATGGAGTCAGAGAAAGCTGTTGGGAGGGAAGAATGGCCCTTGGTCTTCCCAGAGAACAGCATGGCATGATTTTTTATGATTGAATCATCGTCTGTGCTTTGGGGTACAGCTCATGGCCAAGTAAATACAGAACTTTGAGGTACTAAACAAAACGTTAGTTTTGTTTCAAGGTTAAACATGTTTGTCACAGTAGGATAAATCTTGTCTTACTTTTTTATTTTCTGTTCTTTCATACAGCCCAAATGCAAACTAAAGAACAACTGAAAAATTTGGAAGATCTATGTTTCCAAAAAAAAGTCATCTGAGTTTTGTGTTTCAGTGTGTTTCATTAGAAGAAGGAAAGCAGGTGGAATCATATTCCCTATATTCAGTTTTAATCACCATTAGGAAAAAAGCTTTTTAATGGTGAGGTGCTCCAGCAGCTGCCTGTGGCCAAGTTCTTAGGTAGCTAGCTGTGATTCTGGAAGGCAGTTCTCAGGTGCTGTCAGATGTCATGGGTTTTTTAATGCCTCTGCTTTTTATTTTCTCTGTGTCCAGAGTAAAATAAAGAAACGATCCTGGGTTCTTCACGAGTGTTTGGAAAGAGTTCCTGAAAATGTGGATGCCGCCAAGGAACTGCTTCAATATGGATTAAAAGGCACAGACCTGGAGGCCCTTTTAGCCATAGGGAAAGGAGCAGATGATGGCAGGTTGGTTACAGAAAGATTTGGATTCAAAAGTGAAGGTGACTTTGTAAAAACTTTTAAAACTGAGACATTAGAAAGGGTCAACTTTTCTTTATTTAGGTTACTGTGCAATGGAGCAGTTGATTTGACTAATGCTTTTTTTAATCTGAGGTCATAGTTTTCTTTCTCCTGAGTGAAATATGTTTACATATGATAGCTTGATGCTGAGAAAAGAGCAAATTCTACATACATTTATTGAATGCTGGCAGCGTCTAAGCTGTGGATTTAAGGTATATCCTGCATACCTGGGCTTGCTTACTGGTCAAATGAACCACCGTAGGCAATCCTGAGTTTCATTCACTTTCTTTATCTGTATCGTTGTATCCTTCCTCAGAGCATTATCTTAATTAAATTATTTATCTTGTGAAACCACCTCATAAACTTTTAAGCACCATACAAATGTCAGTTAATAACAATAATCAAGTTATTTGACAGGGGCTGCTGTTCATCAGGCATTTGGAAGATTATATCCATGGTATATAAATGTGATGGTGTGTTTGATAAGTAATTTAAATGAAACCAGCCTTCATTACCATTTTAAGACCTTAAATAGAAGTGATTCACATTATAAATTCTGGGCAACATTTTCTTCATAGGCTGTTTCACATTGCAATAATGTAACCTCCCATGTTTTCCTAAGCAGCTTTCATTTCCTTGGTATTCAGAGTTTCTACATGTGATGATTACGGATGACTTCTTGCCCACCTCATGGATATAAATGAGAGAATCGCTTTGGTTATAATGTATAGCCAAATCTTTCTTTTAAACGGTTGGTTATTTCTGTTTCTGCAGAAGCCAACTTAATAAAATCAAAGTAGGGAAAAGTACTTCTTCACTATATGAAATATATATATATATATAAAGAAAACACACTCCAAAGAAATTTGAGTTTTCTTTTTTTTCCTCACAGATTTACACTCCCTGGTGAGATGGACATTGACAATATCTCCTATGAGGAGCTTTCCCCACCTGAAGAAGAACCTGCCGAGAAGAAAAAGGAGAAGGAGCTCAAAAAGAGACGAGAACTACTTAAATTAGTGAACTTTTCAAAGTAAATGATATATTACTGTTCATTTGGTAATTTCTTTAAAACAGTGATCTGAGTGTGTTCCTTACTAGTGATAACTGCTCTGCATTATTTCTGCAGCTCAAGTCAAATGCATTTAGTATTGTGCCCTTGTGCTTTTGTGTGTTGTCCCATGAGTTTGGGGCTTAATGGAATATTGATCATTTTTATTCTATTTTAGATCATAGAGAAATGTGCTTCCAGGTAAATATAAGTGACCTAATATAGTTTTTCAAAACAGGTTAACGCTGGAACAAAAGGAACTTTGCCGTTGTAGACTGAAATTATTAACCTACTTAGATCGGCTTGCAACATATGAGGTAAAGGAGTGGTTTTAATCAAAGCAATTATGTTCATTTGATCTGTCATTACACATGCTGTGGCTGCCTATCCTGTGGGATATTCCTGGTCTTTAGAACTATTTATGTGGGAAAAATTTGCACAGAAGCACATTCTCTTGTATATCATTTTTGCTAAAAATTAGGGATTTGTGAGAGGCCAGAAGTTGCTTTGTTAGTCTAGGGAGTAGAAATGTGTGTGTTATTTCAGCATTTGTGTTTCCTAGATTTACAATCCTTTTCATTTATTTTTATTTTACATTTAAACTTTTGGTTATGGTAGATAGCTGTCTATAGTAGCAAATTCAGTATCCACTGGGGTTTAATAATCCTAATATGAATATTCTGACCTGCTTTATTTTAATGATTTATTAATGTCTTGAATTTAGTTGGCTAAACTTCGATCCTAATGACGGCCAAAAATTAGACACTTGAACTTAGAGCAAACTTCAAAATTGTTTCTTCAGGGCAGCAAACACAAATGTCCCATGTTGGACATTTCAGTAGTGCCCTGTCCTGTCAGATTTGTTAGAGGTGTGAGAAGCATTTCACAAAATATACATAGTTTAGATTGCTTTTCATGTGACCCTCATAGTTCACGTTACCCAGGATTTAGTATAAATTTCTCACCTTTTGAAGGGCTTCCCTGGTGACTCAGATGGTAAAGAGTTGACCTTCAGTGCAGGAGACCCAAGTTCGATCCCTGGGTTAGAAAGATCTCCTGGAGAGGGAGTGGCTGCTTGCTCCAGTATTCTTACTTGGAGAATTCCATGGACAGAGGGGCTTGGCAGGTTATAGTCCACACAGGTCGAAAGAGAGTCGACAGGGTTTCACAGTTAATACTTTCACTTACACTTTCTCACCTTTGAAGTTTGACTGCATTTGCAGGTTGCTTCCTCCATCTGTCTGAACCTCCCTTTTAGGGGCATATCTTGACTCTTGGTACAGGCACATAATAGGATCGCAGTACATGCCATGTGTAGTAATGTGATACATGGCCCCAGAACAGTGGAGATACTTAGTACTCCTGATGCCTGTAGGCAAAGAAAAGCACTTGATTCTCCATCAGTAAATAGAATAAATATTTTCAAACAAAATACTAGTGACAAGAGAACTATTTCTATGTCTTTTTGAAAGCATGGTAATTTTATATCATTTATATATCATTTCATACAAACAAGTTACAAAACATTTCTAATAGTTTTATCTTTAGTACAACTAGCTTGACTGTTGGCTGGTCATATTATTTTAAAGCATATTCCTTTATTATTCTGAGTTCTATGATATTTAGAGGTAATATATAAAATTGCTGATGCTGGTACAGCTATAGTTTATTATTTTTTATACTTAGTTTTAGTTTCACTGATGAGATCTTAAAAAAGTTCCATAAAATGTTCAGAGTTTCATTATCCAGTTAATTTTCTGTTATTATTCTTTAGTTATTGAATCACTATTTCCTATTTGACAGTAGTAAGTACATTTATTATTACATGGTAATAGTGACATTTAAAGTATTTGTTGAGCCCACAAAAAGAGAATTAAGCTGAGCTTTTTAAAAGTAGGTGAAGTTGATGAATTTGGCCATTAAAACTTAGAAATGAAGATATTCTAATGTAACAGCTAACCAGCTAGATCATGGTAGAGATAGGTGTTGCATTTTAATCGCAAGGCGTGGCTTATTTTATTACTGTGATAAATGAGATTAAAATGGATTCATTTAAATTTTACAAGAGTGCCTATTTTACACCAGATGTCATGCCAGTGCTGGACATAGAGAGATGAACAAGGGATAATCCTTGTGGAGTCCTCATTATATGGGCAGTAAGTGATGATAATGAAGCTATGAAGAATTGATGGAGCATAATGGAGAAAAACATTAAATTTTCCCTGGGGATGTCTGAGAATATTCTTATGTAGAAAGTGGTATTCAACTAGTCCTTAAAAAAAGGAAGGGTGGCTTAGGGGGCTATAGGACTACCAGGTAGGAGACGCAAGCATGGATGCTCCATAAGGGTAGTGGCCTTGTCTTACTTGCTGCAGTATCCCGCAGTACTCCGTACAAGACCTGGCTTGTTGAGGAGATTAGGAAGAAAGATTTGTTGAGGAAACCAGTAGGTATGAGAATACCTTAAAAATATGAACAGATTTGTTGAGGACTTCTGTTTGTTAGCCAGTGTCTTATGTACTTAATTCAGGTTATTTCTTGACAACCCTTTGAGGAAGGTGATGTATCCTCTCAATTTTATGGATGTGAGGCTTTAAGAAGGTAAGTATTTTGTCTAAATCAGTAGGAAGCAAGAGCCTCCTGTGAACATCCTTTTTCTTCCTTCTTTTCCTATCTCACTAGGTTAATGCAGTTAACAAATATTATTGGTTATTTACTCTGTGAAAGGCAGCATGCTAGGTATCTGGAAAAGTGAAAATGAAAGAAAGTGTTAGTCGCTCAGTTGTGTCCCGACTCTTTTTGACCCCGTGGACTGTAGTCCACCAGGCTCCTCTGTCCATGGAATTCTCCAGGCAAGAATACTGGAGTGGATTGCCATTGCCTTCTCCAGGGGATCTTCCCGACCCAGGGACTTAACCTGGGTCTCCTGCACTGAAGGCAGTCATCTGGGGTTTAGCATTAACACGAGAGACATGAGCCTGAAGTCGTCTGCTGCGGTGGGGAGACCTACGTTGCCGCCGCCGTGGCTGGCTCCTCTCTGTCCTCAGTGTTTCAGCTTCGCTGCCCACAGGGAGGCCTTCCTGTGTGTTGACACCCTTCCTATGTGTTGGGCATTACCTGTTCCTATTGCCGTTTGTCTTCCCGACTCGATTTTAGAGCTCCTAGGAGAGCAGGGAGGGTGTATGGTTCATGGTATCAGCACTGTCTGTCACAGTGCCCCTAGCACATAATTGACACCTAATAACTATCTGATTAAAGAATGAGTCGTTTCATCTGCAATTCACATGGATCACTCCAGCAGTAGTAGAATTAGTCCAGAGTTGCACACAGATGTGGCAGGTGCTCATGGTACACATCCGTGTGTAACTCTTGCTTCCTTGTTTTTACCAGGTGGTGAATTTGGGTTGTCCTCCTATAATTAATTTCATAGCCTGTTTCATTTACTTCTGGATTAAAAAAAAATGAACAGCATTTATAAATACAGCCATTTTCCAAATAAAGGCAGGAGTGCAGATGTAGTACTTGAGTTAACAGTTGAGAGTTTAATTTAGACCGTATTGATTTAGGTAAGCAGAGCTGTAACGGTTTTTAGCATAGTCTTGTCACCCACGTTTAAAAGCCTTTTCATAAAAGCATGGCTTCCCCTCAGGAAATCCTTGGAGTACCTCATGCATCTGGACAGAGATACGATGCTGAATTCTTTAAGAAGTTCAGAAGTCAGAATATTGTTCTCTCAGCAAGAACTTATGCTCGGGTAATTTCTTGTTTGTGAATGAAACAATTATAGTTATTAACACTTTCAAGTCTTTGAGCCATGCTGTTAATGTTACTATGTGTGCGTATATCATTACATTTCCTTTTTAAAAAATTGTAATAGTAATAAATGTAGAGAAAATAGAGTCATGTTAAAAATATTTTTTTCATCATTCAAGACTTTAAAAAATAATTTTTAGAGCACTAGATTGAGAAATGTGATACAGACCTGAAAAATATCAGGAATATTTCAAACCACTTCATATCAGAACTGCATTAAAAAAAGCTAATTGTAAGGTTTTGATGTTGTCATACAAGGTCACTTCTTTATTTCTAAGGTTCAATTTAGAAGTGTACCCTTGCCTTCTGTACAGGAGAGTAATGTGCAGGCCCTGGAAATTCTGTTCACTTACCATGGGTCTGACCTGCTTCCTCACCGCCTGGCGATTCTTTCCAACTTCCCAGAGACCACATCACCACACCAGTATTCTGCTTTGCTGCCTGAAGCTTGGTATGCACTCTGTTCACTTTATTTTTTAAATGAGAATTTTTGTTTTATGCTAAATATTAAAAAACAATTCTAATCTACTTAAACTTTTTTCTAATTATAAAATTATTTCTAAATTATTTTAAAGTGATTCAAATGTGTCAGCGTAACAAGACCACTTTAACTTAAGGAACATGAACTTTACTTTCTTTTTTTCTCCTTGAAAGTCTCCTGCTACTGAAAAAAAAGAGAGGAAGACTCATAGTTTTATTGCTGTATACTCAGTATGTACTGTTTTATGGTTGAGAGTAGTTTTTAGCATAACAGTATCTGTTTAAATTAGTTGTATCTTTTAGAAGTTGAAATGTAGTTCTGACAACATTTAGTAGGTCCAGGGGACCCAGGAATGTTCTGGTGGTCCTGCTTAAGTGCAGCCAGGATTTGAATCTATGTTAGAGTTAGGTCAGTAAGCTCTAAAAAATAGAAGTTATAAACTCCCTATTTTGTGTTTCTATTAGTACTAAAAATGTAATTCTGTATTATGATAAAAGTGAACAGAAAGGAAAACCTTGGGATGTACTATTTATTTTCAAACAATTTCTTTTAGATCTGAATGGTGATAAATAAATGCATTTTATAAATATGTATTTATAAATATTTCAGAATATAATTATTTTTTGCCTATTTGCAAAATAGATCTAATCTGAATGGTAATGACATTTTTCTACTGTAAATTGTTAGTGTAGAGAATGGGTTATTATCTTAAAGTTTTTTCAAAAGGTAATTTCTTCTTAGATTTGAATGCATTTTTTGGCATTGTCTTCTGATGAGTGTTTAGATAAACATTTGATTTTAAACTAAAATTTCAGAATTGGCTTGCAGAATAGTTTTACAATGCCCAGTGTTGCTGCTGCTGCTGCTAAGTCGCTTCAGTTGTCCGACTCTGTGCAACCCCATAGATGGCAGCCCACCAGGCTCCCCCGTCCCTGGGATTCTCCAGGCAAGAACACTGGAGTGGGTTGCCATTTCCTTCTCCAATGCATGAAAGTGAAAAGTGAAAGTGAAGTCGCTCAGTCGTGTCCAATTCAGTAGCGACCCCATGGACTGCAGCCCACCAGGCTCCTCCATCCATGGGATTTTCCAGGCAAGAGTACTGGAGTGGGGTGCCATTGCCTTCTCTGTGCCCAGTGTTATGTATTGTTTTTGAATGCCTATAGTTCCTGCCATAACTGATTTAAATTGTAATAATAGCTTAGGTATATCATTGCAGCAGAGAATAATTAGATATTATTTTGAATCTTTCTTGTGGGATGTGTTGCTTAGACAAACTTTGAAAAGACTGATTTCTTGAGTCCTTAAATTATATTCATTTTAAACATAATGAGAAAATAAAGATTTTGTTGTTGTTGTTAATCTGTTTGTCAAGTCTTTTCACCTTGAGTATATTTTTGCTATAGTTAGAAGGAGGAAGAACAATAGGTTTTAATAGTAATGTTTCTGTCTCCTTATAATTTTATATAACTGCAAAGCAAAATTACAGTTATGTTTGAGGCATAGCTTCTTCTGTGAGGTTTTATTAATTAGTCCTTTCTGTATATTCTCATAATGCTTTTGTCCATTCTTATAGCACTTTTTATGTTGTATTATAACCAGTCATCATTATTACTGCTTTTCTGCCCCCTGTTCTCTTCTTTAATAAACATCCGGCCTTAAACTCACTCTAAGGCAGAGGCCGTGTTTTCCCGAGTTTTCAATTTCCAGGGTCTAGGTGTTTTTCTAGTGGGTTCTCTAAAGTTGTTTGCTCCATTTACAGAAAAGATTAAAGGATGTCCTGAAGGGGTTGCAAGTTTCACCAAGACTCCCAATGCCTTAAAGATTCAATTGCTATTTTAGCCCATAGCTGAAGCTTGCACTCTTTAATCCTAGTTCAAGTTTTACTCTAATGGACATGTGGTGGTGGTGGTTTAGTCGCTAAGTTGTGCCTGACTCTTGCAACCCCATGGACTGTAGCCTGCTAGGCTCCTCTGTCCTTGGGATTCTCCAGGCAAGAATACTGGAATGGGTTGCCATTTCCTTCTCCAGGGAATCTTCCTAACCCAGGGATCGAACTCTGGTCTCCTGCATTGCAGGCAGATTCTTTACCAACTGAGCTAATGGACATGTAGATTCATAAAATGCAAGTTGAGACTTATTTCCCTTTTAGGAAATACATTCTTTGAGGACTTGGTATTCAATACCTTTTCAAATCACTTGGAAGCATTGGGTCAGGTGGACACTAAGTGTCTGTTTGTTGGAATGTTGACTGAGCCCCTTCCACATGCCTGGGGCTGTAGTTGGGGTTTTGAAATGACTGAACACAGTTCGTCTTCAGCAGGAATCATCACATATGCTTTACATCCCATATGCTTTATGCACAAACAGAAGTTCTTGCTAACAGCATCATGCTTTCAAACTGAGGAGGAGATGAGTGGAAAAGACTCTAAATCTGCAGCCTTTTTTCCTTTCTCCTCAGTTAACAATGTTTGCCAGCTTGTGAAATGATCTTGCTACTTTGTTGTTTACTGCCCTGAACAGCTGTAGAACTTTTCTTTGTGCATGCCTTCTTTGTCTTTTAGCGTACGCATTGCTTAGTGGCAGAGCCTGCATTTCATCCTGCTTTATCTTCCCTTGAGCCCCCCAACTTGTATTTTGCAAGTGGTAATGACTCTTTAATTATCCATTGAATTGATTGGAAACCAGTCACTGAGCTCAATATGTATGGCTCCCAAACACAGAGTGGCGGTTCACTCTGGTGCACTGACTGTCTCCTGAACTTGTGAGGCCTGCTCCCTCCTCAGGGTTTTTCAAGGTCATTGTTCCCCTGTGTGGGGTGCCCTTCTCCTGGGTCTCCATATGACTCAGCCTCTTACTTCCTTCTGTCTTTTGTACTCAAAGACTCCCTCTTTAAAACACCTTTCTCAACCCCTCTTTCCCTTTGCCTCCACCTCCTCCTCAGTCTTTGCCCTTAACCGAGTTTTCTTTTCTTCATAGCATTTACACCTAACATCATATTTTATCATTTATTTGTATAGTGAAGTTAGTCAGTCGTGTCCGATTCTTTGTGACCCCATGGACTGTAGCCTACCAGGCTCTTCCATCCATGGGATTTTCCAGGCAAGAATACCAGAGTGGGTTGCCATTTCCTTCTCCAGGGGATCTTCCTGACCCAGGGATCGAACCCTGGTCTTCTGCATTGCAGGCAGATGCTTTATCCTCTGAGCCACCAGGGAAGCCCATAAATATGATAAAATCATATTTTATCATTTATTTGTATAACATATAATTTATTTGTCTTATCTACTTTTATCTCGTCTCCCTTCACTCTTCTATTTACAATTTTACTCTCAATTTAAGTCCTTTTTTCCTGCTTTATTTTCTTCCTAGCATTGATCAGTAACTTAGTTTGTGTTTTACTTATTCACTTGTTGATTATGTTTATCCTTCAAAAATGTCACCTCCTGTAGCACAAGGTTTTTTGTATGTTTCTTCCCTTCCTTAGCCCGTGAACTTAGAATCGTTCATGGCATGTTGTAGGCCCTCAGTAAATACTTATTGAATGAATGGACAAATGAATTAATTAATTAATATAAAATCTGTAAGGAAAGGATTTTGTGTCTTGTTCACTAATGTAATCTCAGTGTTAGAACACCTTGGGATCAAAAGCAGTAACTCAGGAAGTTGTTTTGATGGATGGATGTGAATGGAAGGGCAGGTGGGTTTTACATTTTAGGGTTCAAGCTATTTAGAATATAGATTAATAGTAGTGCACGCGTGCATGCTAAGTTGCTTCAGTCGTTTCCAACACTATGGACTGTAACCCACCAGGCTCCTCTGTCCATGGGGATTCTCCAGGCAAGAATACTAGAGTGGGTTGCCATGCCCTCCTCCAGGGGATCTTCCCAACCCAGGGATCAACCCAAGTCTCTTGTATCTTGTGCATTGACAGGCAGATTCCTTACCACTAGCACCACCTGGGGAAGCCCAAAAAGTAGTAGTAAATTATGCCAAATAGTTGACCTTTTACCTAATCTATTTTGAAATCCATTGACAAAATGTTTGCCTTGGCATTTAACCAAAGTTTGATTAACTAATTTTGATTGAAGCAAATTTTTTAGTTATGACTGCCGTGAAACTTCTTTGGTTTGTGTTACTTTAGTGTTTTATATTGTCACTCTTGCATCATCATGTGTATTTGACATTGGTGAAGAGTCACCAAGTAGTAGAAGACTTTGAAATTACATTTTCTGTCATAGGTGATAAATCCATTTGTTACCTACTGATCCTTGGTTTGTCAGTGCTGTAAGACATTTACATTTTATATTCTATTGGACTGTTTTAGTTTTAAAGACAAAGGCGACATTTCTTACCATCTTTGTTAGCTTTCACAATTTATGGTAATAGGTTTTATTTATTTATTTTTTTTGGTGGAAGAGAACTACATTTTGACTTTGAGTATTTTTGATGCTTATAGCCTGTTTTAGAAAGTCTATTTAGGTTTTTTATTTATGCCTCTTGTTTTATTGTAGAATCTTTCCAGAATGATGAGAGCAGTCTAGTTTAAAAGGTTGTGTTTAAAACAGTTACCTGTTGAAATAGTAAGGCAGACGGATAAGAGTATTGAGTCTAGCTGGAGCCAAGTTGCTTAGATTTCTGATCTTGGACACATTTCCTAACTGCACCTCAGCCTTCATACCTGTAAAATGGGGATGACTATAGCACTTCATAGCATTGTAAGAATGTCTGAGTTAATGTAAGAATGTCTGAGTTAATGTATATAAAACAGTGGGAACAGTGCTTGGCACCAAGTAATTGCTATTTAAAGCTTAAGAATTTAAGCAGACTTAAGTCTGCTTAATGCAGTCTCCCATGCTAAGGCCTTGGCCTTATATATGCCATAAATAATTATTTTAAACTTTTTATTGGAATATTTTTATAGTTACAGAAAAGTTGCAAAAATAATACAGTAAGTTCCCATATACCCTTTACCTGCTTCCTCTTCCTTTTTACATAATCATAGCACATTTTTCAAAACTATGAGATTATTGCTGGAATAATCCTGCATATAACGTAACATACGCATTCCTAAAAATCACTGCACCATGCAAAAAGTGCCATGAGAACCACAGAGCTTAAGGGGAGAGTGGGGTTCATGGAATAAAATTAGGAATGTAATAAAAATTGTGCTATAGTTTTACGTGTATTAAATGATTATGAAACACATAAATACTAAAATATGGCACTGGACAAAGACCTGAAAAAGGCAGCTGTGGAAGTGGGTGTTGGAGCAGTTGCAGTGTTATTGGAAAGTGGTTTGTGTTTTGAAAACATAATGAAACAGACCATATGATAATAATAGTTAAGAAACTAAACTACATATTTATTTGGATTTAACGAGATTTTCTCAAAATATCATTTTTCTGTTGCAGTATCTGATCTAGGATACCACATAGCATTTAAGACTTCATTTACTTTCTCGGAATATATGGAAATAAACTGTCATTTAGTACCTGTCACTCATGATGTTCTTTGACACATATATTTATTAGACAGTGAATATTGATACCAATATTTATATTCCTGGATTGTCTCCAGAATCAGTAAGGAAAGATTGAATTATATTTAGCATATATTGGGATATTGCAATATTCAAAGTATTTTATAATATAAGTGGCAAACCTCTGTTGATGGAAATAGAGTATCCTAAATACCTCATTCTTTTCATCATCCTTGAAAAGCTGTTTCTATAGTAACTTGGCAGTTTGTTTGCTTGTGAATATCTACGTTTAGTCAGATTATTTGATTGAAATTTTGACTGAAAAATCTGCTATAATATGCAGATGGGCTGTGCTGTTCAAACTACGAAAATGTGTTTTAGACATTTCCATTTTCTTTTCAGGGTTTGAGATTACTTGTATTATTTACTGACTTAATTCTGACCGTTCTCTACCTTTCAGTTCCACAGCAATTTATGTGATATATTTCTAAGGCTGAAAGTAAGAAGTGGCTGAGTGAAGAATTTTGTCACCAATTGTTTAGATAGAATAGAATGTTAACCTAATCTTAGGTCTGTATAGACCTAGTCCCATATTTAGAACTGCTCCTTCATTTAGAACAGCCTTGCAAAGCCGTCTTATAAATAGTGTGGCAAACCAGTGCATGGAAGTCTCTTCCTGTGACTTGCAGATCCAGGCCTTTTTATGCTGTGTGTACGTCGGTTTAACTTGTGTATTTGTCCCGGCATTTCATTCACTTGCTAACCCTCAGTCATTTCCTGCTTTTTCTCAGGCCTTAGTCCCCTTGTTGATCTCTACCCTACTTGATAATGCACCAGGAAATCCAAGTCCTCAGAAATTTTCTCATTTTCATTGGGAAATGTTATCTGGTAAATTAAGTTTTGCACCCTTTTCTCATCACTCCCCGCAAACTAGAAAACCTTTGGATGACCAATTTGGAATATATTTTTGTCCTCGGAGGTCGCTAGTATCCTATGGCAAGTTTATTTATTTATTTATTTATTTATTTTTTATGACCAGATTAACAAATATTTCACAATCAAGTGCTTTGAATATAGTGATGGATGCAGTGACTGTCAGATGAATGAATGATGGTTATGTGAAGAAATCTGGAAAACACAAGGGATTGGTGTAGCAAAGTAAATAAAATGTACACAGAAGCGTTCTTTTTTGAACCAATCTGGAAAGGAAACCTGTCTTTGAGTTTGCATACTGCAAGAAAGGTAATCAACTGGTTGGAATTCTATCGTTGTCTTTAGGGTGATTATATGTATATCATTAGTGTATTTGTGGGTCATACTTTTGACGTGTGTATTTTTGACTCTGTGTTAAGCATAGGGGCCATTAGGGCCATTTGACCTTCATATGACTTTTTATTTAATCTTTTCTTTTAAATTGTAAAATATGTACAAAATTTACCATCTTGACCATGTTTCAGGGTATGGTTCAGTAGTGTTAAGTACCTTCACGTTGCTGTGCACCCAGCTTCCAGAATGCTTAATGTCTCGGGAAACAAACTTATTAAATGGCAACTCCCCATTTTTCTCTGAGCCAAGCCACTGACAACCACCATTTTACTGTCTCTTTTATGAATTTGACTATACAGTATTTGTCTTTTTGTGACTGGCATAATGTCCTCAAGGCATAATACACTTTTAGTAAAATTAATATCACAATTAAATAAGATTTAGAGTGACTGGCCACCTGTGGGCCATGTTTCTATTTATGCTGCAAAAGTATTTCTTAAATGAAGGATGAATGTGAGTTCTATTTCAGGGTGGGACGTTAGAGCACCATTATTATCTGACTCCCTGTGGAGAGCCTCTTCTTCATCCTTTGGTGATAAAGAGGGCATCCAAATGAAGAGAACTTCTAATAACTCTCTTCTAATACTCTGTCTTCTAAATCTTGGATTTGAATAGCCAAATATGAAGACTTTCCTGTTCCTCCAACAACATAAAATTTATGTTATAAAAGCAAAAGATCAATATGCATTTCATTAGAATTTTTAGGACAGACTTGATTTAAGTAAAAATAATTTACCTTTTAAATTAAATCATATAAATCAAATAAAGAATTTACCTTTAAAAAATCAGACGACATTATTCCTGTTTTTCACTACTGAAAGGTAGATAAGAGTTTACCTTTTTCCTACACTTGGAGTTTCAAATTAGTAATATTTTATGTTAGCTTGTGATTTCTTCAGAGATGAAATAATTTGAACTGTCTTTTTCATCAAAGTTGCCTCTAAGCAGTTTTTGATTCAGAGGATAAACTAGTGCCTAATGTTTTTTTCTCTCTTTTTTTTCCCCTTGAAAGGCAACAGGAAACAGTACCATAGTCAATTACTATTGCCTTAGTTTCATAGTTTTAAGCATATTCTGGAACTTTTTCTCCTGTAAGAAATATATTACTATAATATTTTTTGTGAAACATATGTTGATTTTTGAATTTTAACTTTTTTTCAGTGAGATTTATAATTAATCATGAGTACATAATGAAACTGATTTTAAAACTGAAGCAGTTCTAAATTTCCTTATATTGTTTTATTTTCATTGAAAGAACAGTTTAAAGAAGGTGAATGAGTCAAATACAATTTTATGTTATTTCAATAAAAATTTAGGGAATACTTACGTACCAAGCAAAGTCATTATATTAGACTAAATAGGTAAACAGATATATGAGTCACATGTGATCACTGTCCGCAAATAAATTAGAATCTAGTAGGGAAGATCAGACAGGTTGAGTATAGAAATAATTACCATAAAGTTAAAATACATGTCATAGGCGTATAGATAGCTGTATAGACGGGAGAGATTACTTTCTGTTACAAAGAAGATAAATCAAGAAAGCCTTGGCAGGGTGAAGTTTGATCTAGGCCTTGAAGGTTGAGTGTGGTTTTTTTTCATGCAGAGAAGTTTGAATAGGAAAGAGTCATTTGAATAAATAGTTTCCCTGAAGTCTTTTCACCTACTTAGTCCTCACATATTCTTGAGTCACAGAGTACAGAAGATGTTCCCAACTAACTTGTTAATTGAAAATCTGTTCAGAGGTTTTCCAGTAAACGATTATGGAACTCTTTTTATTTACATTTTTATGTTGCCCAGTCCTGATCATAATGATTTCTTTTTTCTTCTCTGAAAAGTTTAAAAAGCAGTTTTTATTGGGCATTCTCTTTCCACTATTGTTTTTGGTTTTTTTGGTTGCTGTTGTTGTAAGAGGAAAACAGAGGATGAGCTAGTTGGATAACATTACTGACTCAGTGGACATGAATTTGAGCAAAGTCTAGGAGATAGTGAAGGACAGGGAAGCCTGGCGTGCTGCAGTCCGTGGGGTCACAAAGAGTTGAACACAGCTTAGCAACTGAACAGCAACAAATGAAATGTCATCTAAACTATATCCTGGATGATGAAATAACAGTGGAAAGATTCAGTTCAGTTGCTCAGTCGTGTCCAACTCTTTGCGACCCCATGGACTGCAGCACACCAGGCCTCCCTGTCCGTCACCAACTCCCAGAGCTTGCTCAAACTCATGTCCATCGAGTCGGTGATGGCATCCAACCATCTCATCCTCTGTCGTCCCCTTCTCCTGCCTTCAGTCTTTCGCAGCATCAGTGTCTTTTCCAGTGAGTCAGTTCTTTGCATCTGGTGACCAAAGTATTAGAACTTCAGCTTCAGTATCAGTCCTTTCAAAGAATATTCAGGATTGATTTCCTTGGGGATTGATTGGTTTGATCTCCTTGCAGTCCAAGGGACTCTCAAGAGTCTTCTTCAACACCATGGTTTAAAACATCAATTCTTCGGTGCTTAGTTTTCTTGATGGAAAGATTGAAGCATTGCTATCACTCTTTTGATTATAGAGAGAAACATAAAAGTGTTTCTTTTCCCTTTAAAATTGAGAAATTGATTAGTTACCTAATCAAAATTCGGTTCCCCTATGTGCAGTTTATTTCTGAACTGCTATGAGCAAAGAACAACCAGTTGGTTTATATTCTAGGCTTGAAGTAAGTATGTGGCCGCCTGCAGTGACTGTCAATATAGAGGCATACAGGCAGCATGCTACAGAATGCTGGCAGTTTCTGAATCCCAGAGTAACCTGGTAGTTGGACCAGAAGGAGAGGCCCCAGAGCCTCTCTTGTCTGGGAACTCAGGGTCTGGGGTTGGAGGTGGGAGAATTGGTTTGCATGTTTCCTGGCACTGTGGGCATCTTAGATCTTGACTTGATTAGTTCTTGTCTTTCCATTAATTTAAAGCAACAAAATAGATGTAAGGCAATTTTATTGATTATGAAGGGATAAGCAGACATTTAAAAAAATTTTTTTATGAATCTTGGAAAGTATGTTGATGTTTGTTATATCTTGTTCTTCTGAGAAGTGCTAAAGAAATGAAGGTGTAATGATTTATTAATTTATTTCTTTTTGTATTTGATGAACAGTTCATGATTATGAAATATAAAAAAACTTGCAAGTGAATTTTATAACTTCTATACAATTCTCATAGCTTATCTGTGAGATAAGCAGAAAAGGAATTATTATCCTACTCCCAGGGAAAAATTTTGAGAAGCATTAGGGAAGAAATCAACCCTGAATATACATTGAAAGGACTGATGCTGGAGCTCCAATACTTGGGCCACCTGATTCGAAGAGCCTCATTGCAAGAGACCCTGATGCTGGGAAAGATTGAAGGCAAAATAAGAAGAGAGTGGCATAGGATGAGATAACTAGATAGCATCACTGACTCAATGGATATGAATCTGAGCAAACTCCAGGAAGTAGTGAAGGACAGGGAGGCCTGGCATGCTGCAGTGCATGGGGTTGGATAGCACTTAGTGACTGGACAACAGCAACAAATGAAGAAACATGTCCTGAAGTTGTTTTTAAAAATAATTGTTAAATGCATTATCACTTTAGTGTATATATAACTATTGTCAAGTGTTTTTATTATGGCTTAATACAGCTTAAATATGATTTCCCCAATTTTATTGTGGTATAATTGACGTATAGCACTGTATAATTTAAGGCATATAGCATGATGTAAAGTTTGACTTTATTTGAAATTAAAAATATGTTTGAGAGGGTACTTTTTTTTTTTATTAAAAAAACTACTGCATTCTCCTTACTAGATCCAGCAGTACTTAGAGATACCAAATGATAGTCTTTTCATTGAGTGGGATCTTTCTTTCATTATTCATTTTCTTCCACACTTTAAATACCTTGACCAATCATTTCAGAACATGGGACCTTTAAGTAGATAACATCTTCTGAATGGTGAAATTACCATTCTGGAAATAGTCCCTATAATTCTTTTTGATCACACAATGTCTTTTCTTGTCAAGATTTCATTAATATGTAAATACTTGCCTGTAACAGCAGTGAATCTCTTTATCACATATATTTAATTAACATATAAATAACTCTGGGATGCACTTTTTCTAATTTCTAATATAGGCCATCCTGTTTAAATATTGTATTTATAATAAGTAAAAGTCTGTTAGAGTCACATTGAACGGGACATGTGTATTCCTGTTTGATTCATGTTGATTTTGATAGAAACCAACACAATTCTGTACAGCAGTTATCCTTCAAATAAAAAATAAATTTAAGAGTCACATTGATATTTTGTAGACAAAAGCAAATACATTATTTTAAAAATGTTTTGATCTCAGTATGTTCCACTGTTTAATCTTAAAAGTTTAGGTACTGTATGTAATAGCTATGGAAAAAATCCATGATCTGTATAAATGTTGGGATCACATGCATGGTATTGACACATACTTGTCGTGGAGGAGTGATGGTATGATACACTGGAAGGAGCAAAGGCTTTTAGTCAGAATATGGGTGTTTGTCCTGGTTCTGAACTTCTGAGCTGTGTTACTGTTGGGAAGTCTCTTAACTTCTTTGAACTTGAGTTTTGTCAAGTGTGAAATGGGGAAATTGTAAAGGTATTGTAATGATTCAGTAGCCTAAGAGATGTATTACCTAGCAGAGTTCTTGGCAAATAGCATTCCATGTACGGCAATGGTTGTGTTAATACAAATATGGCTGTAGCAGTAGCAACAGCAGTTTTTGGTACAGGTTGATGAGAAGAATATCATAATATATTTTATTTTCAAGTGCGTTAAGTAGGTTTGCAAAGGACTGATGAATAAGCAAAATATAAAACTGTAATAAGGACTATTCCTCTTTGATGATGCCAATGCTTTGGTTTTTCATCTGGGACAGCACCCCTTAACTGGTTTCGGGTACCTGAGATTTTGGACTATTAATCAAAAAATTGACCATTGTTTCAAACAAAGTTTTTAATTTCACTTTTTATTCACTTTTTATTGACTTTATAGTTTTGATATACATCAAAAACTATATTATTGATATAGGAAAATGAACAAATCATAAATGGGCAATTTGAATTGTTATAAAATGAACACAATCAGGAAACAGACCTAACAAAGCACTCTTGATGCTGTCTCCTTTTACCCTCTCCTGTTCACCTTACCCGTGAGAACCACCCTGACTTCTAACGGGATAGCTCAGTTTTGTCAATTAAACATGTGCAGTGGTTTATGAGGACTATTGTACCTAAACTCTGGAAAAGCATACTATTCTTCTCAACAGAGATCAGATTTCTGATGTTCTTTGAATTAAGTGCCTATCTTATTTTTTCTAATGCTGACTGTACAATGACATTTTGGATTTTTATATTTAAAATGTTTGTTACAGACAGAATATAACTTTGCCCTTTATCTGTCAGTCTCTGCTTTTTAATTGGCATGCTTAGACTATTTGCAGGCAGACCTCATTTTATTGCACTTTGCTTTATTGTGCTTCGCAGATACTGTGTCTTTTACAAATTGAAGATTTGGGCAACCCTGAATCAGGCAGGTTTATTGGTGCCATTTTTTCCAATAGAATTTGCTCACTTTGGTGTTCACAATTTGGTAATTTCTGCAATACTTCACTGCTGCTGCTGCTAAGTCACTTCAGTCATGTCTGACTCTGGGTGACCCCGTAGACAGCAGCCCACCAGGCTCCCCCCGTTCCTGGGATTCTCCAGGCAAGAACACTGGAGTGGGTTGCCATTTCCTTCTCCAATGCATGAAAGTGAAAAGTGAAAGTGAAGTCGCTCAGTCGTGTCCGACCCTCAGCGACCCCATGAACTGCAGCCTACTGGGCTCCTCTGTCCATGGGATTTTCCAGGCAAGAGTACTGGAGTGGGGTGCCATTGCCTTCTCTGCAATACTTCACACTCTTTCATTATTATATTTGTTATATGATCTGTGATCTTTGTTACTATTAAACATGACTTGCTGAAGGTTCTGATGATGGTTAGCATTTTTTTTTAGCTAGAAAGTATTTTAAGACTAAGGTATGTACATTATTTTTTAGATATTTCTATTGATAAGTTGATAGACTACACCATAGTGTAAACATTTATGTTTGTTGTTCAATCTCTCAGTCCTGTCTGACTCTTTGTGACCCCATGGACTGGAGCCTGCTCGGCTCCTCTGTCTATGAGATTTCCCAGGTAAGGATACTGGAGTGGGTTGCCATTTCCTTCTCCAGGGTATCTTTCTGACCCAGGGATTGAACCTACATCTCCTGCTTGGCAGGTGGATTCTTTACCATTTAGCCACCTGGGAAGTCCCAACTTTTATGTTTATGGGAAACCAAAACACTCACGTGGCTTGTTTTTTTTTTTGTGATACTGCTTTATTGCCATGATCTAGAACCAAACCCATGACATCTCCAAGGTCTACATCTCCTTGGGTCTACTGTACTAAACTTAGGAAAGTCAGGTCTGTTATTTTTTCAAGTATTTTTCTTCTTCCTGCTCCTCCCATCCCCAGTATGCATCATCTTTTTTGGGACTCTACTTCCATTTAGGTTAACCACTTGATTTGTCTCACAGTTTTTTGTTTTTGGTTTTTATTTTCCAGTCTTTTTCTCCCCCATGTTTTGTTTTGGATAGTTCCTATTTACTAATTTTTTTAGTAAAAACGTTCACTAATTTTTTTAGTAAAAAAGTTTACAAATTTTTTTTTCATTGTCTCTTATTGATGATATTAGTGTGTTTTTCATCTTAGCTACTGAAGTTTTTATTCCTAGGTATTAGATTTGGGTCTTTTTAAATTTTCTCCCCTCTTACCATGTTATTGATATTTCTTAGAAATTGGTTATTCTCCTGATTATGGGCCATAATTTCTTGCTTTTTTTGCATACCTGCTATTTTTTTTACTGGATGCCAGAGATTTAGGTTTGTTCATCTTGCTGGTAGTGTTCTTATCTCAGTTGTTTTGGAACATGCTTTTTCTTCCCAAATTCTGTTGGTTTATTCAGTCACACTTCTGTGTTTCGCCATGTGCCTTACCATGTGTACTTTGAGGTTAGTTTCTCTGTGCAGTTGATCTAAATAGGTTTCTGAATTTGTAATGGAATAAATTCATCTGTAGGGGTTTTTAAATCTGAACATTATAGAATATGATCTAGCATTGCAGGTACAGAGGTATTTATTTGATATTGTTTTCTTCTTTGTGGATAATTTGGAGTCTTTTTATTCCAGGGTCAGGTCCCTGATCACATTCTATACTTCCTGTCTTTTTGTGAATGAGTATTTATTATGGACTTAAGAATCTATATAAAGCATGACTCATTTCATTCAAATGCTCCAATGTTTTGCTTTCTTTGTCTTCCTGCTGTCTCCAGTTTAACTTTGAACCTCATCAGCAATAGCGATGTGTTAGAATAACTTGCACAGCAGACACCTGTACCACCGTCTTCCCAGTCACAGCCTGTTAGGTTGACACCAGAGCCTGGCTGTCTTCATTTCCGGTATTTTCACTTCTTCAGTTATGATTATTGTCAGTCTGCAGTGTAATTTGGCCTCTACTTAGAAGATTCATGGTGAAAAGGCTGTAAATAGACTTGCACAGCAGCATCTCAGAGCAAACAGTCTTATGCGTCTTTGTTTATGGAAAGTTTAGGACAGCCCACATCTCTGCTTATTTATGCTCCTGCTTTCAGGCCAAGAGCCACCTGCAGTGTACGGTATTGTGATGTTGCTCGTGGCATGGGTATAAGATAGGGAGTGGTATGGTCCATTTTAGAAACCAGAAATGTGTGAATAAACCTCAGGTACATTACCAAAGTTTTCAGCTACAGTCAAAGCTTATTAATTGTGAGATTTAAATACCCCTGTGGTTTTAGGGTAGGATTGTTTTTTCATTTATTTATTCAGATTTATCCATCCATCCGTCAGTCTGTCCATCATCCATCCATCCATTAAATATTTAGTGAGGTTTAAGTGCATGCCAAGTGTTGAACAAAGGATATGAAAATCACCAAAGCTTTGAAGGAGCTTACAATTTAGTAAAGGAGCAGAACATAAATAAAAAGTTGTAATTGAGTGCATTGACAGTGGGAACAGAAGTACATGCAGTGTTTAGTAATATGGAGGAGAGTCTGGTAAGCTGCTTGGTATGGGAACATCAGAGAAGGTTTTAGTTTTTTTTTTTTTTTTCTTTTAATGAATAGTATGTTGACTGACACAGTTAAAGAGAACATTATAAATAGGCATGCCACGAATCATACTACTTTTCTATCCATTTAGATGAGCTTTAAATGCTGTATTATTTTTACATAACTTATATCCACATTTTTTCTTCCTACTTCCATTATACAGCTTGGTTCTGAAATATACATTTTTCTTTCTTAGAAGAGTTTTTCAAGATTTAGAATCACACAATGCTTCCTTTCTTAAAGAAGTTTTCTAATTACCTGATGGAATCATTTTGCTGTGATCCTTCTGTAAGTTTGGGACTGAGGGTGGAAAGTGCTCCTACTCTGAAAGACATGTATGCAGATAATTATAGGAGCAGTGAGGTCAGTGCTCAAAGAGTTAGGTATGCATTCTTAGTTATAGAGCCTTCCTCTTCAATTGACTTTTATATTTTTCATTAATTATTTATTTATATCTTGACTAAATCTTACATTTCTAATTCTTAAACTTTTTTTGGTATTTGTTTGTGAGAGCTCTGCTTTTAGAATTAAAGAGTATCAGTGACTCTGTTTCTGCTGATCATTGAATCATTTATTTGTTCATTCAATCAGTGATGAATATTAAGCTTATAGAGTTTACTTTTCTGCAAATTTATGATCACAGTACACATTGTATATTTGAAGATTAAATGAAATAATGCATTTATATAAATTTAGTTAAAATGATTATATATACTTGCTATGCATGTAATATTGCTGGGAGTTGTGGTAGATGCAAAGGAGTATTTACAAGAAAAGAATATTTACTTCTAGTGGGGATACAAAATTTTTTTATTTTGTTATGACCAACCTAGACAGCATATTAAAAAGCAGAGACATTACTTTGCCAACAAAGGTCTGTCTAGTCAAGGCTATGGTTTTTCCAGTAGTCATATATGGATGTGAGAGTTGGACTATAAAGAAAGCTGAGTGTAGAAGAATTGATGCTTTTGAACTGTGGTGTTGGAGAAGACTCTTGAGAGTCCCTTGGACTGCAAGGAGGTCCAACCAGTACATCCTAAAGGTGAACAGTCATGGATGTTCATTGGAAGGACTAATGTTGAAGCTGAAACTCCAATACTTTGGCCATCTGATGCGAAGAGCTGACTCATTTGAAAAGACCCTCATGCTGGGAAAGATTGAGGGCAGGAAGAGAAGGGGACGACAGAGGATGAGATAGTTGGATGGCATCACTGACTCAATGGACATGGGTTTGGGTAAACTCCGGGAGTTGGTGATGGACAGGGAGGCCTGGCGTGCTATGGTTCACGGAGTCGCAGAGAGTCATACACGACTGAGCGACTGAACTGAAAATATGTATTAAGGAAATTAAAGAACTCTATGGAAACATAAGACAAATGTACCATCTTATGTATATTATCATAAGTTTAAATAGGAGTAAATGCCAGGGGAATTGTTCAGTTATTAGTAGTGAGAATCGAGAACAGGAAGAAAGCAACCTAGAGTGGAATGGTCATAGAAACATCTGAGAAAAGCTGGAATTTAAGCTCGAAGAGGTGGGGTTCAGGTAGGTAGGACATCATAGTAGAGCAGAGACTCTGGAACCAGACTTGCCTGGATTCAAATCCCAGCTGCAGCGTTTTAGTTTTGTGATTTTATGAGTTAGGATGCTGTCTGTCTTTCAAGACTGCTGACTTTGTGTGTTTGTATGATAATATATAATTTTATAGTTGTTCTTACAAACTGTAAGCATTTTCTAAGTGTCAGCTATAGGCCAGATAAGGTTGGATAACTTTATAGATAGTGTGTGAAATGTCCGTTCAGTGCGTGTCTGTAAGCAGGAATATGCAGATATTTTTTTGAAGGGCAGCGACAAGGAAATCAGTCTTGCTATGGCTTAGGATCTGCATGAGCATAATTTGTGCTGTTTTATTTAGTGATACGGATAAAAAGCAGATAAAAATTTCTTTTCCTAATTTTTTGTTCAATCTCTGTTACCACCACAACCTGATAAAGGATCAGGGTTTATAATGTATATTGATACAATTCATGAATATTTTGGTATTTCATTAGTTTTTTAGTTGCTAAGTCCAGATGTCATACACTTTATCTTTGTTGTGCATTTTATTGTCTTGCTATCTGGAAGTAATGTGAGATAAAGGCCTTACACTTATTCTCTGTACTGGTTCTGGTCGGTCTAAGTAACGCAGAACACAGAATGAAATCGATTGGGTTTCTCTCCTATTACCTCCCTTTTGATAGTCGAGGGCATGTAGTTTTGGGCCTCTCCCGTGTGAAAATAGTCCTCATCAATTCTTACTTGACATACACTTTCGATCTTTCAGTGTCATCGCCCTTTCTTCCCTAGTGACTTTCCGGGTAGCAAGGAAAGGTAGTCTTCCTTTTTGTGAGTACCTTCAGTTGTCTTTTCTTCAAAATCAGTCATTTGTTCAAGGGGCAGGTGGGAGTGTTGGTGGTGTAGAGGGGAATTTTCATATCATTAATGTCTCTATTCATCCTTCACCCCTTGTTTGGTTGGCATTAAGTACCTATGTGAGTATCATCCTTTCTCAGTTACTTATAATTAGCTTTTCTGGGAATTTCTTCAGTGATTCTCCATTGGAGTTTGTGGCTTTCCATTAAACTTTAACTATTTAATGACTAGTTCTCCTTAGAAATAATCAAATCATCCTCTGTTCATGGTTAAATATTTATTTTCAAACGATTGCAGTCTTTTGGGAGAGAAATAAGCCTTGTGGCACCTGTTGTTTAGTCGCTAAGTCGTGTCTGACTCTTTGTGACCCTATGAACTGTATCCCACCAGGCTCCTCTGTCCATGGGATTTTCCAGGCAAGAATACTGGAGTGGGTTGCCATTGCCTTCTCCAGTGGATCTTTTAACGCAGGCACTGAACCTGTGTCTCCTGCTTGGCATATGGATTCTTTACCACCAAGCCCCTGGGAAGCCTGTGGTGTTTACTACTACCTTTTAAATCAGCTCCTCAGATTTTTTTGTCACTATTTATTGCAGTGGCCAGGTGCCCACCCAGTGTGATGTCAGCAGAGTTTATTGCCATTGTTAGGCATTTGTAAATACAATCATTCATATGATCATTAATGTGGTGTTTCTATTTATCATATAGTAGATCCTGAAATGGTAACAAGTCACATATATCCTGTATTTCACTACCCATGAAAAACCTTGGTGGTGTTGATAATACTGCTGCTTTTTATGGTGAATGAGTGCTTATTATATATGAAGTACTGTTCAAAAGGCTTTCTGTGTTCTAATTTGATCCTTCGCAAATTCAGATTCTTATTGTCCCTATTTGACTAATGAGGAATCTTGAAGTACATGCAGATTGAGTAACTTGATCAAGATGACATGGCTCTGCAGGGTGGTATCACAGTTCTAACGGAGATTAGACTTCTCAGAGCATGCTCTACCTTTTAGATTAGAATTCAAGAAAACATGGCTCTAGTCTCATCTTTGTTTTGGGCATTAATGAATGCTACAATATTTACTAAATAGATGAGGCGTCTGGGTCCCAGGGATTTAGTGGTGAAGGAGAATTCAAGTCCTAGTGTGGTGGGTTTTTTTTTTTTCCCTCTTGTTTATCTTTGACACATTGCTATCACCTGAGAATACTGTTAAGTTTCGGGATATCTTATTAGCCTAGTCTCTGTTTCATAAGCCAGTTACTAATGAATAAATATAACTTAACATCTTTAAATCAGTGCCTGAAAGGTGGCAATTAGTTGCAATATACTGTTTAGCTTTTTGTTTCCAAAGCATAGAACGTGAATAAAAAAACTTTTTGAAAGTTTATTCATGATAAAATTTCTTTGAAATAAAACATTTATATTTAGTGTGAGAAATAATTGGTGAGAGAATAGTTGACCATAATAGAACTTGTTACAGTCATTCCTTTCCTGCTGACAGATACATGTTACCTTCAGATGAAACCAGCAAAGTTTATTGTTTGAAAGAAAAAAATGAGCAGGGCTCTAACATAAAGAATCCTGAAATTAAGCAGAAGCAGTCATTATTTTGTAAAGGGGTAATTAAAGTGGCAACAAAGGTCCATCTAGTCAAGGCTATGGTTTTTCCAGTAGTCATATATGGATATGACAGTTGGACTATAAAGAAAGCTGAGCATCAAAGAATTGATGCTTTTGAATTGTGGTGTTGGAGAAGGCTCTTGAGAGTCCCTTGGACTACAAGGAGATCCAACCAGTCCATCCTAAAGGAGATCAGTTCTGGGTGTTCATTGGAAGGGCTGATGTTGAAGCTGGAACTCCAGTACTTTGGCCACTTGATGCGAAGAGCTGACTCATTTGAAAAGACCCTGATGCTGGGAAAGACTGAGGGCAGGAGGAGAAGGGGACGACAGGATGAGATGGTTGGATGGCATCACCGACTCAATGGACTTGAGTTTGGGTAAACTCCAGGAGTTGGTGATGGACAGGGAGGCCTGGCATGCTGCAGTCCATGGGGTCACAAAGAGTAGGACATGACTGAGCGACTGAACTGAACTGAATTTAAGTTTATCATGTACTTCATTTTTTTTTTAATTGGGGATGATGCATTTATATTTACAGTCTTCCCTAGCAAAGTGGAAACAATAGAAGAAAAAGATGAAATAAAATGTATGTAAATGTTGTTTTGTGGTTATAGAACTGAGATTCAAATCAGTTTTGCACCTAACAAAGCTTTGTACAGCTTTCTGGAAGGAATAGCTCTGTTTTCTAGTTTTTTTTTTTTTTTTTTTAAACCATGTTTTCACCTAATCCACTTAGTGATCAGTTTACAGGGCTAATATTTTTGTTTTAAACAGAATTAATAAAAAGTTTTTCTCTAAATTTTATTAAGCATTCTGTTTTCTTTGTGAAAGAATAAGCTAAAAGTTGGGCATTTTAAAGATACTAATGATAGAACTGATCAATCATTTAGAACTGTAAAGAATGGTCAGGTTTAGGGAAATACATATTCTGAAATCTTCCCCCCCCCATAAGTATAACATGACATGTTAAATTCTCTGATTGTAGATGTATACAATCACCAGTATAGATTTTGCCCTTTCATGAGGATAATAATCTGTATCAAGAAAGTATTCTTGCTCTCAGATCACAGAACCCATGTAAATATACCTCCTCGATGTATGTGTAATCTTTTTTATTGCTCTATTCCAATTTTGAATTTTTGTGATGCTCATGAGATCACTCTAAAAAACAGTCTTTGTGGTGTCAGTTAATTCATTTGCCATATTATTTTATAGTCTGCTAAATGTCAGGCATCATTTTAGGCTTGAGGATGTGGCAATAGACAAAACAAGGAAAAATGCTGCCCTTTAGGAATTTATATTCTGACTGGGGAAAAACCCTATGTCTTTCTTAAATGTTATTTGATTTACGATAAAGAACTTAACAGTGTTTTTACAGCAAGCATCTTAAACTCCTAAAATTAGTCCAAAAATAATTTGCTTTGTATAAGCATCCTGGAACAAAATCAAAGCACAGAAAGGTTTCTGTTTTTATATAACTGTTGAGGATCAAGCCTAAGATGAAGCCATATTTGGTAGGAGTTAGTTTCTGAAGATGAAGCCATATTTGGTAGGAGTTAGTTTCTGATCCTACTGGTAATGAGATTGGTTTTGTATCTCAGTTTAAATGTGTCCTTTAAATATGCATATAGAAGGTCCTACTGGGGTGTCTGAACTAAAATATGAGAAGGTTCATGTTGCCCTCTGCTCGCGCACAGTCTGACTGGTGCCTCTGTCTAACTTGGTGGCCATCTACTAGCTGGGAGGGTAAGCTTTGGATTCTGTCAGGTTGTGTTTAAATCTGTGGCTTTGTCATTTATTGAATTTATGAGGAGAAACAAGTAGCTTGGGCCTCAGGTTTCTCATTATAGTATCAGGAGGATAATACCACTGCAGTGCTGCTGCTGCTGCTGCTGCTGCTGCTGCTAAGTCACTTCAGTCTTACTCTGTGCAACCCCATAGACGGCAGCCCACCAGGCTCCCCTGTCCCTGGGATTCTCCAGGCAAGAACACTGGAGTGGGTTGCCATTTCCTTCTCCAATGCATGCAAGTGAAAAGTGAAAGTGAAGTCACTCAGTCGTCTCCGACTCTTAGCGACCCCACGGACTGCAGCCCACCAGGCTCCTCCATCCATGGGATTTTCCAGGCAGGAGTACTGGAGTGGGGTGCCATTGCCTAGGTAGGACCAACTTAGGTATTGCATATTAAAAGCAATTTATCGTGTCTGGTCCATAGTGAGAAATCAATAAATATTAAAGGTTATGCTATTGCTGGCCATTCCTAATATATTATTGTTAGTATTCTTACCATTATATCAGTGGTGATCACATTTAGAAACACGTAGAAACATGTAGTTGTGCTGTGCCCTGAAAATGGAGCAAAAATGCTTCATCAATCTAAGGCTCTTTAGGCCTGCTTTTTGGAGTGAGTCTCAGAGCAGAACCTGTCTTTAATGTGTGATTTGATAAAAATAGGCATGTTTTCTTACCCATTTCAGTTTATTGAAGGTTGACAAAGTCTTAAAATTTTCTAGTCTTTTTACCAAATTTTGTAGTCTTTTTACCAAACATTTGCCAAATAAATGTTACTTTGCTCAGAGCCCCACACCATTACTGATCATTTTAGTAGTAATCCTTATATGTAGTATGTATTTTATAGAGAAAATGCAAATCTCAACTTATGATAAATTTTTCTCAGTCTTTTGAAAAACATTTTGTGTAGCTTATGGAACCATGTCTGCTGTAATTAGAAAAGGCGGTAATAGTTTGCTGAATTAATTTTTTCCTTGTTCCTCAATTCATTGCTACAATTTATTCTTATCTTGGAAGAGTGAGCATTATTATCATTGTTGTATCCAAATGTTTTCTTTTCTACCTATTCAGTGATCTGTGATAAAGTATTAGTTACTGATGTGGAAGGAAATAAAATAGTTTTTTACTTGGTGACAAATGAAATACTGTGATTTTGGTATCTATTGTAATTAATCGTCTATATGACTGAAATTTAAAACCATGAAGTCTCATGCCTTCAGAAATGTATTTTTGGTTTGCTAAGACATTGCATGCTAGCTAAAAAGTGGGTAAAATTCTGTTTTAAAAATAATATAATAAATTTCTTATGTATATCTAACAGGGAACTTTAACTTCAGAAAATTTGCAACAATAATAATAACTTCAGCAGTCGTGTCTGACTCTTTGTGACCCATGGAGTGTACAGTTTACGGAATTTTCCAGGCCAGAATACTAGAGTGGGTAGCGTATCCCTTCCCCAGGGGATCTTCCCAACCCAGCGATTGAACCTGGGTCTTCTGCACTGCAGGCAGACTCTTTACCATTTGAGCCACCAGGGAAGCCCATAGATGCTGCTGCTGCTGCTACTGCTAAGTCGCTTTAGTCGTGTCTGACTCTGTGCGACCCCATAGACGGCAGCCCACCAGGCTCCCCTGTCCCTGGGATTCTCCAGGCAAGAACAGTGGAGTGGGTGCTATAGACAGATAAATCAACGCTGCTGATTTCCAGGGCTTCACAGCTTCTCTGTTCCTTGTAACCCCCCAGCAGTTTCCTGCTGCTATCTACATAAAGACTACCTACCTTTTCCCCAAATGCTTATGAAGTATTTTTTGTGTAAGACCTGTTCCATAGCTTAGGAAGATAAGAAACTGCAAAACATAACCTCATACTATACAAAAGTGCAGTCCTTTCTCTGAGGCTATGATAAATTTTAGGAAAGTACTACCATTGATACTCAAATATGAGATAAGATGTTTTATTGAACTATAAAAGCAAGGTGATTGAAATTTGTTTTTAGAATTTTTGTCTTCATTCTTAGTTCAGGATGTTTGTGTTGTTTTCATAGATTTACGGACTATTAGAGCTAAAAGTTACTTTAGTGGTTGGAAGTGCTTCACTTTAGAAAGTCATGTGCCAAGTACTATACAGCTGGTTAAAAGACCGGTGGGTTTATGCTTTCCTTGTCTCTTCCTTCATAGTTTGCTCTGCTGTCTTACATTGCTTCATTCTTCCTTTTTAATTTATTCTTAACGCCGTGCAATCAGGACTTATCTTTGCCTCTTACATTTTCCTTCTATCATTTATTGGTGATATTTTTAACTTGCAGAATTATTTCTTCACTCTGATTATTAGCTGTGTCCTCTCAGCCTGGTCCCTGGTTGCTCAGCTGGTAAAGAATCTGCCCGCAATGGGGGAGACCTGGGTTCAATCCCTGGGTTGGGAAGATCCCCTGGAGAAGGGAAAGGCTACTCACTCAGTATTCTGGCCTGGAGAATTTCATGGACTGTATAGTCCACGGGGTTGCAAAGAGTCAGACATGACTGAGTGACTTTCACTTCACTTCTGGCTGTTAGGCTGTCCAGTATAGGCACCACCAGCCACATGTAGCTATTTAAATTTTAAATAAAATTAATTAAAAAGTATTAAAAGTTTCTTGGTATCAGTGTCACATTTCAAATGATTGATATGAATATATGTAGCTTAGCAGTTACTGTATTGGATAACCCAGTTAGAGAACAGTTCTGTGATCACAGGAAGTCAGGCTGTACAGTTTTTGAGAGCAGGGGACCATTTATGTTAGCATTAAAAATATAAAATATGGAGTTTTGATAAATATTTTAGAATGTTTGAGTGAACTCAGCCATACCACCTTTAGTTTCTCGTTAACTTTTTTGTTTTGAATTTTCCTTTTCTTTTTGAACCATTTTACTATCAAAGAGAAATCAGCAGTTTGGATTTTTTATTTGCCTATTGTATATGATATGTGTCATATACTACTTAAGATACCATAAAAAGAAATCTTGGAGTTTAAGGTTACAGGATTGATTACTTTTGTATTATGTTCCTTATGTTTCCAGTCATTGAGGTAATGTGTCTTTTAAATGTATGTGCTTTTTTTTGAAATGTTAAGTTATGACGGTGATTCCTTGGTGATCGTTCCTTGGCACGAACATAAGCACCGAGATGAAGACTGGTGTGAGGAGCTGGAGTGCAGGTAAGAACGAGCCAGGGGGAGAGCGCTTCATGTCCTTGTAGGATGGATGAATAGCAGGCCCAGTGCAGGTGGTGTGCGGTGGGTGGTTTACTGGATGGTGGTCCCTGCTTGAGAGTTTGAGGGACATTTTTTAACAGCTTGACTGTACTCAAGGTATGTTAAAAAATTTAATGAAAAAATATTGAATGGCTACCAAGGAGTTATTCTACAAGTGGTCCTTATGTAACAGCTCTTCTCATTCTGAGGTATTCCTTTTCGGTCTTTGACATATACAGGTATGATTTTCATAGCTGTTATTGTGGTATGTGTGCAGTTTTGTTCTTGATTCAGTTTTGATTTTCACTTTTATAAGACTTTACCGTGGAAAGCCTCAGAACATTGAGGCATCAAGTTCTGTAGAAGTGGGTGGGTGATGAGGTGTGGGGCTGAAAGCCCGTACAAGGGGCATTTGAATCCCTTTATTGCCTTACTCTTCAAAGTCAGATAAATGCTCATTGCTCATTTTTACATTTGATATGAGTCATCTTATATTTTTACATTTTTTTAAGCTATGTGTATGAACTGTCTGATAAATGATAAATAAAAGCCCTAAGCAGTAGTGTGATCATTGCAAGTGAAATTTGGGACTTTCTTCATGTTGGCACTCCCCCTTCATTCTGTATCTTTCGCTGTTGATATCTAAGTGCATAGCATATCTAACTCCTAGTTAACCTTTTTCACTCTGATGAGTTTGGTTATAATAGCAATCGAATGCCCTGTGTTTTTGCTGTTACATGCTTTAAATTTTTTTTTTTTTATTAAAGTTCTGTGTAGTTGCAAATAGATTAAAAGTTTAAGATTTTCTGCAAATTTTGTTAAAAAAACAACAACCATACTCCTTTGTTCCCCTTTTTTTGTATCCTGCTCTCCTGAAGCAACTACTTTGAATTCTTTTAAAGGAATGTTCTATTATTTACTCCAGTCTCTGAATAACAGAATTGTATAGCTACTTGGAAAACTCAGCAGTGGCCACAGGACTGGAAAAGGTCAGTTTTCATTCCAATCCCAAAGAAAGGCAATGCCAAAGAATGCTCAAACTACCACACAATTGCACTCGTCTCACACGCTAGTAAAGTAATGCTTAAAATTCTCCAAGCCAGGCTTCAGCAATATGTGAACCGTGAACTTCCTGATGTTCAAGCTGGTTTTAGAAAAGGCAGAGGAACCAGAGACCAAATTGCCAATATCCGCTGGATCATGGAAAAAGCAAGAGAGTTCCAGAAAAACATCTATTTCTGCTTTATTGACTATGCCAAAGCCTTTGACTGTGTGGATCACAGTAAACTGTGGAAAATTCTGAAAGAGATGGGAATCCCAAACCACCTGATCTGCCTCTTGAGAAATTTGTATGCAGGTCAGGAAGCAACAGTTAGAACTGGCCATGGAACAACAGACTGCTTCCAAATAGGAAAAGGAGTATGTCAAGGCTGTATATTGTCACCCTGCTTATTTAACTTATATGCACAGTACATCATGAGAAATGCTAGACTGGAAGAAACACAAGCTGGAATCAAGATTACTGGGAGAAATATCAATCACCTCAGATACGCAGATGACACCACCCTTATGGCAGAGAGTGAAGAGGAACTAAAAAAAGCCTCTTGATGAAGGTGAAAGTGGAGAGTGAAAAAGTTGGCTTAAAGCTCAACATTCAGAAAACGAAGATCATGGCATCCGGTCCCATCACTTCATGGGAAATAGATGGGGTAACAGTGGAAACAGGTCAGACTTTATTTTTCTGGGCTCCAAAATCACTGCAGATGGTGACTGCAGCCATGAAATTAAAAGACGCTTACTCCTTGGAAGGAAAGTTATGACCAACCTAGATAGCATATTCAAAAGCAGAGACATTACTTTGCCAACAAAGGTCCGTCTGGTCAAGGCTATGGTTTTTCCTGTGGTCATGTATGGATGTGAGAGTTGGACTGTGAAGAAGGCTGAGAGCCAAAGAATTGATGCTTTTGAAGTGTGGTGTTGGAGAAGACTCTTGAGAGTCCCTTGGACTGCAAGGAGATCCAACCAGTCCATTGTGAAGAAGATCAGCCCTGGGATTGCTTTGGAAGGAATGATGCTAAAGCTGAAACTCCAGTACTTTGGCCACCTCATGCGAAGAGTTGACTCATTGGAAAAGACTCTGATGCTGGGAGGGATTGGGGGCAGGAGGAGAAGGGGACGCCAGAGGATGAGATGGCTGGATGGCATCACTGACTCGACGGACGTGAGTCTGGGTGAACTACGGGAGTTGGTGAAGGACAGGGAGGCCTGGCGTGCTGCGATTCATGGGGTCGCAAAGAGTCAGACACGACTGAGCGACTGAACTGAACTGATAGCTACTTTTTGATGTTTTTAGTCATGGCCATTATCTGTGGACTTGCTTCAGTGGAAGATAGTGGTTTCGTTTCTTTTGCTCCATATACTCCTTTCCTTTTTGAGCATTTACGTGACCCCCCACTCCCCTTTAGTCTTTTACCATCATTTCAGTGTAATTTAAGCTTAATGCATGGTATAGGTCAGCCATATTTAACTAGAAATCCACAGTTGGCATGGGTAATGAGAGATTGAAGACAGAGATAAGTTGAAAAAGGTGGGAGATTGATGGTAGATACAGTAGAAGGAAAGGTGTGTGGTCTTCACTTTAAGACGGTGCTTTTTGAGGAGAGCCCTGTTCCAGTCACGTGATGCTTCCCAATTCTCCTTAGCCTGTGCCTTTTTATGATTCTGAGAAAGAGATAAGAAGGAATAAGGGCATTTCTTCTCAGACAACAGTAAGCTAAATTGTAAGCTAAACTTGCTGTGCTGGGAGTCTTAACAACTGTAAAAATGAAAAGCTAGGAAAAGGCTGACAAAAGAGAAGATGTTTTTGAAGCTGATACAGATTTGCAGGACATTTCTTGTTTAATTCATCTATTTTATTGCCTTTCCCCTACCTCCTAACCATTTCTCCCACCTTGCATCTTCCACCTCTGGTGATTACGTCTGGTGATTCTCTGTATCTGCAAGTGAGGTTATGGGATACCTTGTGGCTTTTTCATTTACAGTTGCTCCTTGAACAACAAAGGGGTTAGTGGGGCCTGACACTCTGTGAAGTCAGAGGTTTGCCTATGACTTATAATCCATCTTCCCTCCATACCCGAGGTTCCCATCTATGGATTTGGCCACCCATGGGTGGCGTAGTACTGTAGTATTTACTGTTGGAAAAAAAACCTGAATGTAAGTGGACCCACACCGTTCAAACTCATGTCGCTCAAGGATCTACTGTAATTCTGTCCTCTGCTTGATTTAAGAATACTGAAGGAAGAAAAACATGCCGTTTCTGTATTCATGAAGTGTATCATCTAGCAGGAAAGATGCTGCTGCAATAAATTACTAATGTGATGAGTGTTATGAAAGTGAAGTACAAGGGCCACTGGGAGACCTAAACTTGGTGGAGGTCAAGGAGAGTTTTCCATAGGAAGTGATGTGAAATCTGAGATTCAAAGGATCGATAAGATTTAGCTCAGTGGACCGGTGAGTTTGGCTTATGAGTGAAGGGAGTGTTTTAAGAGAGGGAAGAACATTTGGGAGGCTCAAGGCAAGGGCCCCTTTAAGGACTGAAAATAAGACCTGTATTGTTGAAGTGTACAGGACAGAAGTGACACTGGCACCAAGATGAGGCTAGAATATTTTAAGGCAGGTGACAGGCTACAAATAGTCATGAGGACGATAGAATCATGTTTCTGTTTTAACAAAGATAACTATTTCCTCGAGATAGCGTGAATTCAGTTTTGACCTTGTTGCATTTGAAATGCCTAAGAGCAAATAGAAGGGCAGTTTTGGTGCTTTCAAGTGAAGTCTGGGTTAGGGGTGAAAATATGTTGGTGAATTTATATTGTAGAGTCTACCAGGAGACCTAGAGACAATATAGTGAGAAGACAGGAGAGCCGGAGAATTTGGAAGAGGTAGTATTTAACAGTCGGCTCTGGGAGGAGAGTCTAGCAAAGATGACTGTGAAAAGGAGCAGCCAGAAAGATGGGACGTGCATGACTTGACAGTATGGCGTAACGGCATGGCATGCTGGAATGGAAGACAAGCATGTTTCTAGGAGGAGAAAATGTTCAAATTCACAGTGCTGAGAGGGCAGTAAGTTAAGGACCGAAAACAAAATATCAAAGGAACTCTTAAGTTGCTTGTGGATATTTTTCCTCTGAAATGGGAAGATTTCAGGAGATTGGGTGTGACTTTTATGCTTCAGAGATGAGGAGAAATCACAGGTCAGATGTTAACGCAAGTTGCGAAACTAGTTAAACGACTACCCAGTTTTAACTACAGTAGGTTGTCTGAGGCATGTGGATAAAACACCCAAATATTTGTGAGCTTTGGGTATGGTGAGATACTAGAACAGCTAATAATTCCAATGAAAAGAATACCTAAGTAAATAAAAGTTAAACACCTGCTCTGTGCCAGACAATATTCTCTGCATATTTTATTTATATTAATTTGAAAATTCTTGCATAGTGTTATTCCCCATTTTTGATATGAATAAAATGAATCTTAGACTAGTTTTAACTAATTTTTGCAAGATTTCACAGCTTTCAGTAATAGAATTGCATTTGAGTGCTGACTCCAATTATATTATATTATATTATATATATATATAATATTATATATTAGTAATATATTAGTAATAATTATACCACTTGTGATTTACTGACTTACTTTAGGGACTTCCCTGGTGGCTCAGTGGTAAAGAATCTGCCTGCAATGTGGGAGACCTTGGTTTGATCCCTGGGTCAGAGAGATCCCCTGGAGAAGGGAATGGCAACTCACCCCAGACTTACTTTAGATGAATGAATATCCCTAATGGAACATGGTCTTTCCCTCTATTTATATCTGAAATATCTTAGTTTAAGTTGTTATTTTTTTCTTTTTTAGTTCTTAACCATTGAAGGGAATTGGCCAGCATCATCCTCGTAAAAATGCCTCATAATTCACGATCCCTGTGATGTTCTCCCTGTGTACCTTCCTTTAATGTTGTTTCTTTTCCCCTCCTGTTGGCAGGTAGTATAGAGTAGTTCCTAATTTTGCAAATATCAGTGCATTACTATGTTGCTGATACCTACTAAAGTTATATTAGCATCATAAATAAGGCATATTTCTTCTTATTTTTATGAAGTTGGGAAACAAGACTTCTTAATTTACATTTGGCTCAGAGTCACCTTGGGGTGTCTTTACTGAACTGGGTCTGGCTGGCCACCACAGTCATTGCGATTTAGTTGGCCTGTGGCAGGTACGCCGCCATGTGCATTTTAAAGCTACCCAGGGTGAGTCTGATTTTATTTAATACTTGATTGATTGGGGGCATAATTTTTTTTTTTATTTACTGTCTATTCTGATTTTTTTTTTAATTGGGAGAGCTAATAGGAAACTAAAGCATTCTGCAAATTTCCCATTTATCTTGTGTATCCGTGCATATAGGAAAACACACACAAACACACCCTCCCCCAAGTGTGTCCATCCATCCATCCATCCATCCTGCCAGTCTCAGTAACTGCTCTCTCCCTATCTCTGTCTTCCTCTCTTTCTCTCTCATAAACTCATTTTCCCCAGCATTTCAGCCAGTTATTAGTTGTTTTTTCTGTGCTCTGCAGAATGGTGGTTGAGCCGAGTCTTCCGGATGAGAGTGAGTTCCTATACACCGCACAGCCCGAGCTGCTGCGGTACCGGAGCTCCCGGCTGGCAGTGGAGGAGGTGATGGACTGGTACGGGAGCAGAGCAGAGGAAATAGAACATTACGCCCGGCAGGTGAGGCTGCAGTGCTGTGGCAGATGCTCCGCATTCAGTGTGTGTTCTGGCTGCAAATAGCAGAAAAGTTGTTCAAAAATCTTTCTTTATAAAGTATAAGCTGCAAAGTATGTACACACTGTTACAGATTTTCCATGTATGCTTGAATAGGCTTCATAACATTTTAATTTAAAAGATTTTTTTATCAACGTTGAAATGCTTGATTTGCCCCCCTGTCATGTTGCAGAAATGTAGTTGATGATTACTTTGCTTTTCAGGAACCCTGTTTGAACTTTGGTTTCTAATGCTTCTCTGAAATCCAAGACATGATTTCTCTCAGTTTCCCATGAAGCTGAGATGTGTCCCAGCTTCATCAGAGAGGGGTGTGGAAGAGACAGATGAGGGTTGTACCAAAGCTTGTGAGTGTGTGAAGATTGTTCAGTCGTGTCTGACTCGTCGCGACCCCGTGGACTGTGGCCTACCAAGCTCCTCTGTTCATGGAATTCTCCAGGCCAGAATACTGGAGTGGGTAGCCGTTCCCTTCTCCAGGGCAATCTTCCCAGCCCAGGGATTAAACCCAGGTCTCCTTCATTGCTGGCGGATTCTTTAACTACTGAGCCACTAGGGAAGTACCGAAGCTTAGGAGATCTAAAAGAGAATCTCTTCCACTCATAGACTGGGTGACTCTGGATCTGCTTGCTGCCTACCTTTCCAGTACCTTGGTTTTTTTTAGGGGCTTAGATCTTACTAGACTCAGTGATAACAAATAAAATCATCCAGGAGAGACCATTAAAAATTCCACTAATTGAATTCTCTGCAAATGGAAGCAAAAGTTGTCTTCATCCTGGTGGATAGAAGTTGATAGTTCGGAGCCTCTTGAAATCTCATCCAGGGTCTGGCTAGTGGGTGTCTTTTTCATTCTACTTATAGTCTTGGCTTTGGACCTCCTGTCCTAACATCAGGTTTTCATTTGAAGGACCATTCCAGAAGGTCTCAAGAGCAGTTGCACTGTAGGAAGGAAGAAACCCCTTCGTTTAAACTTCTAGTTAGTGTATCTGTCGTGGCCCTGTGTCTCCATTTGATAGAGTTCTTGAATTTCTGCTTAGTCTAATTCCTGTTTTTTAGTATTCATAGAATTGAAGATGAATTATTTTGGAGCTGATGGGATTATTACAGATCCAGCTTTTTCGAGGGTGGCCAAAAATATATATGATGGACTTTTTCAGGTTTTTGGAAGACTACTGAGGACATTTGAAAATGTTTAGAATTCTAAGATACCAGAATGAAAAGAATCTCTGGAGGGGTTCTGGTCTGATTTTCTATGTTATAGGTAGACAAACAGATTCACAGAGGAGAAAGTGAACTACTTGCTCAGGGACACACAGTAGCAGAACCAGACGGAATCTAGGTCTCTGCACAATCTTTCTTATGAAGTCCATATAAAAATGGACAGTTGCACAGCTCTCAGTGACTGAAAGCAAGATAAATTAACCTAAAAAAGTGGTTCTCAATTCTCAGATCCATAGTATTTTTTTTCTGTAGCAACTATTTTGTAATACTTCCTTATTATCCTGATGTGAGAATCATGGACATATCTCATTTACATAAACAGTCTCCAAAAAATTAACACAGTGACTTAACGGTGATAAAATCTATAAATGCTTCATCATGAATACACTAAAAAAGAGACTAAAGTCCGTGAGAAATCACTTTGAACAAGACAGCTGACATTTGCCAATAGATTGAGGGGTATTGCTGAATTAAACATCACGAATGGAATGTGATCAACTCATGGTAAATTTTTTTTTTTTTTTCAGGATATTTGAGAAGGTAGGCAGGAATTAGGGCGAGGTGGTTGTGTAGGACTTCCCTGTACACGGTGGGATGTCTGGCATCCTGGCTTCTACCCATTTAATGGTATGAGTTCCACTAATCCTTAGGAAAGGCAGAATTGCCTCTCACTTGATAACTTAGTACTGTCCCCCTGGTGGACAGTACTGCTCCCGTTAAAAACTGTAGTCTTAGACCAATATCCTGCGTCTGTAAATGACCAGATGCAGGATATTGGTAGGGGTCAGGATATTCATAGGGGTCAGGGTAAGCAAAGGCCTTATTACTTTGCTGATTCATGAGAAACTCAACCTGGTAATAATTGATGAAAGTTATCAAGTGAGTTGAAAAGGTGCAATTTTTGTAGTTTGTATAGGCAAATGTAGGTTGTATACCATGTAGATAGATCCCTTTTAAGAACAAAGTCATCATTTGATTTACACTTACAGGAATTTACAAATACCTATAGTTGACTGTTGTCTCTGGCTTACGAGAAAAGGGATCTTGTTTGAACCAGTTTTGTTGGAGCACTTTGTGGTTTTTAGCTGAACTTCTAGATGTAACACTTATTTTTTGCCTTTTTGAAAATGGGCATTGTTTTGAGCATGAGGTGATATCTCACTGTGGTTTTGATTCGCTTTTGCCTAATTTTAATTATTTTCAACATCTTTTCACATGCCTGTTGAGCATCTGTATGTCTTCTTTGGAAAATGTCTGTTCAGCTCCTATACCTGTTTTTTAATTGTGTTTTTGTTTTTTGTGTTGATTTGTATGAGTTCTTTATATATTTTGGATATTAACCCTTTATCAGAAATATGATTTGCAAATATCTTCTCCCATTTGGTAGGTTGTCTTTTCATTTTGCTGATGGTTCTCTTTGCTTGCAGAGCTCTTTAGTTTTGATATAGTTCCACTAATTTGTTTTTTTCTCTTGTTTCCCTTGCCTGAGGATAGATCCAGAAAGATGTTGCTAGACTGATATCAAAGAATGTTCTGCCTCTGTTTTCTTCTAAAGGTCTTAGAGTTTCAGGTCTTACATTCAAGTCTTTAATCCATTTTGAGTTGATTTTTTTGTATGAAGTAATAGTCTTACTTTCATTCTTTCTCATGTGGTTGTCCAGTTTTCCCAACACCATTTATTAAAGAGACTGTCCTCTCTCCATTGTATGTTCTTTGCTCCTTTGCCATAAATTAATTGTTCATGTATATGTGGGTTTATTTCTAGACTCTCAATTCTGTTTTATTGATTTGTATGTCTGTTTTTCTGCCAATACCAATTTTAGTGTTTAATGACTGAAATTAGTGTTGCAAAATATTTATTCAGGGGTTTAAAAAATAGCACTAACAGAGGAAAAGACCTATACTGGAATGCAAAATGAATTATTTTTTACACTTATCTTCTTTATTTGGTTGTTTTATTAATAATTTATTTTTTAGAGATGTTTTTGATTTCTAGAAAAATTGAGTAGAAAGTACAGAGTTGCCATATACTCCCCTCATCCCCCCACTTATTCACTAGTTATCTCTGTTACTAATATCTTTTATTTGAGTGATATGTTACAATTGATGAACCAAGATGTCTTAGTGGGCAGGTGGATAAATACAGTGGTACATCCACACAGTGAAATATTACTCAGCTCTAAAAGAGAGGTGAGCAATCAAGTCATGAAAAGCAGTGGAGAAACCTAAAATGCCTATTCTGAGTTAAAGAAGCCAGTCTGAAAAGGCTGCATACTGCTTGATACCGGTTGTGTGACATTCTGGAAAAGGCAAAATGATGGAGGCAGTAAAAAGTTCAGTGCTTGCCAGAGGTTGGTGGTGGAGGGATGAATAGACAAAACACAGAAGATTTTCAAGGCAGTGAAAATACTCTCTATGTTACTGTAATGATGGGTACCTGTCATACATTTGTCCGAATCCACAGAAAGGAAACACCAAGGGTGAACCCTCATGTAAATGGTGAACACTGAGCGATAACGGTGTGTGAGTATAGGTTCATCGACTGTTACAAAGGCGCTTCCCTGGGGCGGATATTGGTGATGCAGGAGGCTGCGTATGTGTGAGGGCAGGGTTAATGTGGGCTGTCTCTGTACCTCCTGTTCATTTTTGCTGTCAACCTACAACTGCTCTAAAACATGAAGTCTGTTAAAAACAAAAGCGGAAAAAAAAAATAGCAGTTTCTGAAATACAAAATTTTGAAGTCTATAATTTCTAGACCTCTTGATTTCTGTTTTAGTGATTAAGAATAATTGTAAAGAGAAGAAAGTGATTTGGTGATGCTTTATTTAGTTGGCTGTATAGTTTCTTTCATCCTTTTAGTGATTTAGAAATGCTTATAATTGAGATACTGTTCTTTAGCTTTGTTTTATGTATCGATGTTTCACGTGGTTTGTGCTATAATTGAAGTGGTATCTGACACACTTTTATCTTTTTCATTTTTAGAGATTTAATTGATGTAGGACTACTTCTTCCTTTGTGCCTATTTGGCTTTTGAAAACTTGTTTGTTGGTTTACGAAAATGTGTACATTTAGTGGTGACATTTATCTAGTAAGGGCTTGGGGTATGTGGTATAATTAGGTAAGTTGTAGTAGATCCTGCTTTAAGGTGTCAGTAGTTTGATTTTCAGACATTTTTACTTTGGTAAGTATTTTGGAAAGCAACCAATACAGAGTTGATGTTAGAAACCCAGATCTGGATCACAAAATGGGTAGTTTCAGATTGCTGATGTGCTGCATGTTCAAGCACGTCAAAGTTCTGCTTAAACAAAGTTGTATTGTGTGCATCAGGTTTCTTCATACGTTCTGAGATTTTCTGAGTTTTTTGTTTTTTTTTAATTGGTATACAGGTGGATGCGGCCTTTCTCACATTAAATGTACTTTGTTGGGGTATTGCCAGATCCCTTCTCTTTTGCCTCATGCCTTCTCTACTGGTTGTTTTCCCCCTTATGTTTGTTTGCACCACTCTTTTCAATTGAACATGCAGTTCTTCTCTGTTTTTAACTTCCTTATCTGTCAATTCCTGAGTCTTAGAAGGGCTTTGGGTGGATCTGTAATACTGCTTGGAGTTTTTTTCTCTGTACTGTGATTGTTTCCTCTCCCCCGTTTTCACTCTTTTCTCTCCCCAATGCATCCCTCATTATTTTCAGTAATGACTGTGCTTTGTATTTCATGGAGAAAGTTGAGAAATCATTTCCATTTGCCCTACTCTTTCCAGCTTTCTCAGAGGAAGAGGTCCCTCTTCTTTGATTCACTGGAACGTATTTCCTCCCCTGTCCTCTAGGTTCCACACTCCCCACTCGCTGCTCAGGATTGTACCGGCATTCATCTCTCTCTCTGTCCTCTTATCTTCAACCTCTGGTCTATTACCTACTTTCTCCCCCCAACCTTTTTTGAACATAAAGTTCAAGTCATTACTATTTTGTGTGTATATATTCTTCCTGGCTTCTGTTTTAGCTATCTTCTTTCTATCACAGCTCGACTCAGACACAGCCACTCTGCTCCTGGTAATCACTTTCTCAGTGTTTGCTCATTTCCCTGGTGTTGGCTGCTCCTGCCACTCCATGGAAATACCATCAGTAAGGCCCCCTGTTAGCCTTTTAATGGCAGATCCCCCTCATTTGTTGTTCAACAGCATTGTCCTTTGACACCACTGCCCCTTCATCCCTGCATTGTCTTCCCCTTAGGCTTCTGTGATATCATTTCACTCTCTTCTGTGTCTTTGTATGAGCCATTCACAATCCTCTCCTCCATGTGGCCCAGGGTCTTTGACTTGTCCCTTAAATATTGCTGTCCCCTGGGGGCTATTCTTGTCACTAGTGAAGAGTCTTCTGATGCTAGTAATCACTGTTCTCCTAACTAGTTTTCTTATTTCGGTCCAGCCCATTTCTAGTTCATTCATATTTGATTTGTCATTAATTCAATAAACACTTACTGAATATTATTTCCAAAGTATAGGCCTGTTTATGACATGCCTCAGTCAAAAATCCTTCGGATTTGCGTTTCAAGGTAAACTGCAAACTCCTTAACTTAACAAATGATGTTCTTTTTTATCCGACTCTTCCCAGCTACTCTAGCCTTGTTTTTCACCCCTTCACTTCATACCTTTTCTTTTTTGTTTTCAGTTTATGAAAATGACTGTACTTTCACAACACTCACGCATCTCTCCCTTTCATGCTGTTCTCCTGCCCTTCTTCTTTGTTCACTTACTAATATCCACTGATTCTTTAAAACTCATTTTAAGTGGTCTCTCCTCTGGATGGCTTTATGACTCTCAGGTTGGGCTGCATGCCCTCTTCTTTGAGATCCCAGACACCCTTACTCCACTTGAGTCATTAATTTACCAGATTGTGTTTCCCTATGAGATGGAGATATCTTTGAAAGAAGAGATCTCATCTTACTCAGTTTTATGTTCCTAACATTTAGAATGGTACTCAGTTCCTAGTAGGCCCTCAGTAAATAATCATTATCCTAGGAGTCAAGGAGTAAGTAAGGAGCAGTATAAGGCACTGTGGGTTAAGGCAGCATTAGATGACTTTGCTGTCAATGAGCATATGTCATTTTATAAATCGGATTAGGTGATAGGAGTGGAATTGCTGTATGTTGAGCATCTATAGGAAAATTGTTCTTTGTTTTGCTCTAAGAAGGTCTAAATAGTTGTATAGAGTTAGTCATTCATCAAGTATTTATTGAATGTCATATATGGGTGGCATTGTGAAAGAAGAGGTACTGAACAGGAATATGGAAGCAAAACGTTCTTTTGGGGGCAGAATGGTCTAATGAATACAGATTAATTTCACATTATCACGAACTGGTGGTGGTTTAATCACTAAGTTATGTCTGACTCTTGTGACTCTATGGACTGTAGCCTGCCAGGCTCCTCTGTACATGGGATTTCCCAGGCAAGAATACTGGAGTGCATTGTCATTTCCTTCTCCAGGGAGACTTCTCCACCCAGTGGTCAAACTTGCATCTCCTGCAGGCAGATTCTTTACCACTGACCCACCAGGGGAAGCCCATTATCACTTATTGTTAATATCTATGGTCCCCACACCCCATCCCAAGCTTGTTAATGTTTTGAGAACTAAGTAGGCAAATACATGTAAAACAGCTCTGAAAACTGTAATGCTCTATGAATTGAAGATGATTGTCTTTTATTTTTATTTCAGTATTTCTTGCAGATTATTTAATTCTTTTGAGGCAGTTTGGTGCTGGTATATTTTGTAAAGAAGTCTAATGTTTTTGTACTAAATAAGAACATTATTGATAATGTGATTTTATATAAAATGACTGTAAGAGTTAGATTCTATACTGGAGCTTTTACTTTAGAAAATATGCGAAAGAAGACATAAAACTCAGAGACTTACTGTCTCCTTTCCCTTTTAGGTTGACTGTGCATTGTCGCTTATTCGACTTGGAATGGAGAGGAATATTCCTGGCTTGCTGGTTCTCTGTGATAATTTGGTTACTCTGGAAGCATTGGTTTATGAAGCTGGGTGTGATTTAACCCTAACCTTGAAAGAACTGCAGCAGATGAAAGACATTGAAAAACTAAGATTATTGATGAATAGTGTAGGTTTAATTTTAAAAGCTTCTTTTTTAAGTGTTCCCTATGTACTTTGATGAATGTGTATCTCAAAGCCAAAAGATGAAGTAGCCTTCAAACCAGAAAACTTAGTCAATAAAGGAAGGCTTCTTGACTTAAAAAAAAATTAAATTTTATGAATAAATTCCTGAAGGCATCCGAAACCTTTCTGGCTGGTTTTGTACCTTCTTTGCCCTTCATTCATGCTTATCTATGAATGACTGCCCCCACCCCCCCCCCCCCCCCCCCCCCCCCCCCCCCCCCCCGCCGCCTCCCAGCTAGGCATATTTAAATTAGCTGTCATTGTAGTAACCATGTTTCTAAATCTGTCATTATGCTGGGCTGGGGCTGTGAGGGCCCTCTAGTGTGTTCATGGCACTAAGGAGATGAGCTACAGTGTTCTTGCTGTTGGGTCTGCCAGCCCCAGACAGCAGGTGATTCTCCTGCTGCCTCTTGGGTCCTTAGGAGGCATGAACTGGAGTGTCTGTTAGAGAAAGTGTTGACTTTCATTGTTTGTGAGTCTGGTTATCTTTGATCTTTATGACTTGTCTGTTAATACCAGGTGTTAATATTTAACTTAATGTGTGTGTGTTTTGGTGAAATGCATTTTCAGTGTTCTGAGGACAAGTACGTGACAAGTGCCTACCAGTGGATGGTTCCCTTTCTTCATCGCTGTGAAAAGCAGTCTCCTGGAGTGGCTAATGAGCTGCTAAAGGAATATTTAGTAACTCTAGCAAAAGGGGACTTAAAGTTACCCCTGAAGATATTTCAGCATTCCAAGCCTGATGTAAGTAGAAACGTCTTCAAAATCTCTGTACATTTTCCCCTTAAGAATTATGTTTTATTTACAAAATTTGTAATACTCGGCTTTGCAAGTAATTTCTCTTCAAACCAGAAGAAGTGGTTGTCATTTTATTCTTTAAAAATGTTTTATAAATTGAGTCCAAAAATATTTTGAAAGTTCATCAAATGATGTTTATCTTGATTGATATACTCGAAGTGTATTGACTTTCTACTACATTGTGGAAAAGGCAGTACCAAAAAGTCTTAATATTAATAAGTTGAAAGATAATGAATTCTTACCATAGGCAGGCACTTTTCAAGTATTAACTTATTTAATCTTTATAACAATCCTAGGAGGTAGATATGTTTATTATATTAATATTACAGGAAAAGAAAATCATGATATAGACTGGTTAGGCAGTTGCCCAAGGTCAGGGTAAGGAGAGGACCTTAGGTTTGAACATAAATTTTCTAATTTCCCAGCTATGTTCTTAACTATTGTGCTTTACTGTAATACCAATAGAAGAAGAAAAGATTTCTGCCCTTGAAGACCTTCAAAATACTTATTAAGTTCTTTAGGATCTCATAAGGAGATCTTTTGATTATTCTAAATAACTCTTATATTTGCTTAAGATGGATCCACCTGTCTGTCTGTCTGTCTATGTATCTGTCTTTCTATAGGGTTCAGATACTTGTTCAGATTCACTGGTGGTAAGTTGTTTTCTTAAACGAGGCATATTTTTGCAATATAAATAACCTCTTAATTTAGCCATGAATAAAATATGCTGTTTCAGGGGATTAGTGGCTCCCTTTCCATTGGAATGGAAGCAGAATGGCATAGTCCTTTGAGACACTAACTTTGTAGTGAGAGTTAAAGCCTCAGGTTGTGGTTTGAGCAGAAGCCTTTGAAGGCCTCCTCCAGTCCTTAATTCTAATTGGATGTTCTTGTACTGCCTTTGTTAGCAATCTGAAGTCCTCTAAGGTGTATGGTCATAGACCAGTGTAATAAAGACAGAAAGGAAAGCATTGCTTACTTAAGCTCACACAGTTTTAGGTTTCTGGAAGGCCTGTTTGTCAGAAATGTCTCTGTTTATTGATCAAAGTTTTCCGTCTTCTCATAAGCACCTTCCACTTAGTATTCTGATTTTAAGTTTGGGGTGGTGTACTGTGAGCCAAGGGTGGGTTGCTTATGACAGCAGAATGCTATGTGAGAAGCAGGATGGATTGAATATGAATGTTTTATGAGGAAGAAAGAAGTGACTTTAAATTCTTTCCAGTAATCTTGTTTGTGATCCTTCTTCTTTACAGAGTCTTGTAAATCCTTTGTATATAGTCAGCTTTTTGTTGTTTTTACTTGGCAGTTTAGCATGTGCCTTTTGAATAAAACATATAACCATTTGTTTTTGTTGGAATTTGTCAACATCAAAGCAGAGAACAATGGTATTTGCTGGGCTCTTCCTTTCCAATCTGCTGTCTCTGTTTCTATCAGTGTTATCTTTCTACAGTGCAAATTTGATCATATCATGATCTATGCACAATCTCTGGTGACCTACCATTGTCTGCAGGGTAAATGTTGGGCTGTGGTAAGTGGTGTAGAAAGTTCTTTGGGGTCTACTTTTAGTCTGCCTCTTCAGCCTCATTTCCCTCCAGGAAGGCACTCGTTCACTCACACTACTCACCTTTTCACTGTCAGGTTCTTTCATGCCTTTTTATGTTCTTTGAGGATGTTTCCTCTGCTTGGCATAATCAAGCCCCTTTCCATCACTTAGAGCTTCCCCAGTGACTCAGACAGTAAAGAATCCGCCTGCAGTGCAGGAGACCTGGGTACAATCCCTGGGACAGGAAGATCACCTGGAGGAGAGCATGGCAACCCTCTCCAGTATTCTTGCCTGGAGAATCCCATGGACAGGGGAGCCTGGCAGCGGGCTGTAGTCCATGGGGTCACAAAGAGTCAAGCACAACTAAGTGACTAACACTTTCGCTTCTTTTAATTATAAATCCCTACCTATCAGTCAAGATCTGACTGTCATTTATGCAGTGATTCTGATGGAAAATAAGTGTTATGTACAAGTAATTTCCACTCTTGTTTTGCTGTGCCCACCATTCTCACATGGGGATTGCACTATTTCAGGTTTCAAAAAGACTACCGTATTTCCAGTTCTCCAATACTCATAGGGCGTGATCCTTCGGGGTCCAGAGTAGAAGCACTGGATACTTCCTTGGCCCTTCTCCTTGAACATCCGAGACTGTATCCCAGCAATGGGGATATAGGAGATTGTCTGCTTAACGTTGTAAACTCTCAGCTGCAGTTTCCTGCTGGGCTTGGACTCACACTCCTTAGGAAGTTGAAAAGTGCCTCTGGGACTGTGCTGTTCAGTATGGTAGCCACTAGCCATGTGTGGTTATGTAAATTAAAATGGAAAACTCAGTTACTCAGTCCCACTAGTTTTTTATGCTATTCGCAGTATTTTATAATTACAAACTAAGCTACAATGTCCATATTTATTTTGTGTTGTTGGCATATATATATCTTCAGGGTATATTCCTACAAGGGGATCCTGGGCTCTAAGGATTGGGTTGTGTTGGTATTACTGCATTTCTTTACAGATAAGTTGTTCCGATTTACATTTCCACCAGCAGTGTATGAGCATGGCTCTTTCTCTACAACTTTGCAGACGGAATATGTTGTCATATATAAAAATTTTTGCCACCACGATGGGTGAAAAATGGCATTTCAGTGTTGTTTTAATTTGTGCTTCTCTGAATATGTGTGAATTAAACATTTTTTCTTGTGCTTGACAGGCATTGTCATTTTTGTGAATTGTCCATTCCTACTTTTTTTCTGTTGCTCAGTCTTTTTTGCAATTTTCACTTGGATTTTAGTCTCTTTGTGCCTTAACTTTTAGAAATTCATGCGTATTGGTGTAATTAGTTATTTTTCTGTTGTTTCTAGTGTGAATATTTCACCTAGTTGGTAGGTTATCTTTTGACTTTGTTTATGGTATATTATGTCATGCAATTTTTTTACAGTTCCCTTTATGTAAAATAGGAATAACACCAGTATTATTTACAGGATGTTTTGAGGATTTGTGAATTAATGCACATAAGGCACTTAGAAACGTTACCTGGCACACAATAGTGCTTCCCTGGTGGTTCAGATGGTAAAGAATCTGCCCACAACGCAGGAGACCTGGGTTCAATCCCTGGGTTGGGGAGATTCCCTGGAAGAGGGCATGGCAACTCACTCCTGTATTCTGGCCTAGAGAATTCCATGGACAGAGGAGCCTGGTGGGCTACCCCCGACTGAACGACTAAGCATAGCACAGGCACACAATAAGAAAATGAGAAAAGTTAGCTACTTTGGTTAATTTTTACTGACGCTTTTATTGTGCCTGTTTCACCAGTTTGTCACTTTGCAACCTTAGGTAACTTACTCTTTGTCAAATGTTGATGTCAAATTAATGATCTATTTTGTAATACCTTGAATAAGTATATAATATAAATCCTGTAGCCCAACTACTTTAGAAAACTTTACTTCCCTGGTAACCTCATTGTTTCTTCTTTCCATCCTTTTCTTCTATTCATCTGTTGATATGATTTTTCTGCTGAGAAAATACCCTTTTTTGGCAGCTTCTCTTCATCACTTTGCTGGTTTTTTTTTTTTTTTTTTTTGTGAGTTTCTACTAAAATGTTGAAAAGCAGTAGATCTTTATTATGGAAATCATCTTAATCTTATTTTGTTGTTGTAAAGGGTGCTAAGAAAGTACTTTCAGTCTTCTGTTTTGGAGACAATAATATAAGCATTTTACTTTTATTAATTTATTTAATTCTCACACAGTGCTATTAGGAAGATGTTAATATCCCAGTTTTATAGATGAGAAGGGGCTTCCCTGGTAGCTCAGATGGTAAAGAATCTGCCTGCAATACAAAATAAGGCACAAATCTGTTAACTTCTATATCCCAGAAAATACTCTAAGAATGGCTCTTACCCTTTGTGTCTTGCAATGGAAAAGTGACCCTAAATAGCCATCTTTCTGCATCAGAAATATGGAGTATGTTTCAGGATATGAATATTACCACATTCCAATGTGACTTCTTTTGAAAAAAATGTCAGTACTGTTGAATTAAATGACTAATACTTAATGTGTACTGAAAAATAGCAGGTTTGAACATCTCTGAATATTAGTTAAGGAATTTTATATATTTTTTTTAATTGAAACATAAAATTTGGCTTTAGGGTTAGAAATGTTGTTTTTAATGAATTGCCTTTTTAATTCACTATGTTTCTTCTGTCTACTTTATCTTGAATGGGTCATAAATTGAAGAATCTGTTTTCAGCAGATGCAAGGCTTATGGGTACAAATTGTCTTTTCTCGCTGATTCTGTAATTAAAATGCAATTTCATTTAGAATTATTAAAGACCCCAAAAGTCTGTAAGCTAAAAAAAGCCAAGATTTGTTTCTGCAGCTGATTAATTGCACTATTTAATATTCTATTGACAGTGGTACTGGTATATGGCAAAACTGAATGTAAATCTATTGACATGTCACACAGCATGCTTTATTTCTCTAGTTGCAGCAAAAAATCATTCCTGATCAGGACCAACTAATGGCAGTAGCTCTAGAATGCATCTATAGCTGTGAACGAAATGACCAGCTCGCGCTTTGCTATGACATATTAGAATGTCTGCCACAAAGAGGATACGGGTAAGAATCCACAGTGTGCCATTTTTGTGGTTGTGTCTTTTTACACTAACAGTTACAGTGAAAACGTTGCTTCTCTGAATGTTCATTATAGAGAATTTGGGGAATATAAAATAAATAAAGAAGAAAATGAAATCATATGCAAACCTATTGCCTCAAGATAAACACTTTTCTAGTAGTGTTATGAGAAGTCACTATAATTTTGTCAGCCTTGATAATTATCCTTTAAAAAATAAGCAATATCACTATCACCATGACAAGAAGCCCTTTAAGTAGATAGACAATAATGTGTCTTTGTTTTAAATTGTATTTCTAATTAACCTTTTCCCATATTTTTGGGCTAGCTGTATTTCTTCTATGAATTGTTTGTTGTTGGCCCTTGCCTTGAATAAAACTTTTAAGTAATAATGTGTGGATATACATACCTCATTTTCTTTACATCTTATATCTTTATCGAGATATAATTAGCATTCAGCACCATGTAAGTTTGAGGTTTAAGCATAATGACTTACATATGTTGTGAAATGATTACCACGTTTAAAATAAAACTTTTTTCCTTATGGTGAGAACTTTTAGGATTTACTCTGTTAGCACCTTTCCCATACAACATACTTCAGTGTTAACTATAGTCATCATGTTATATGTTACATGCCCAGTGTTTATTTATCTTACAACTGAGAGTTTGTACCTTTTGACCACCTTTATTCACTTCCCCTCTTGTAACCACAAATCTGACCTCTTTTTTGGTTGTGTTTTTTTGGTATGATACCTCCTGTAAGTGGGATCATACAGTATTTGTTTTTCTCTGTCCGACATATTTCACTTTGCATAAAGCCCTCAAGGTCCTTCCATGTAGGCATAAATGGGTGACTTCCTTTTTTTTATGGCTGAATAGTATTCTATCATGTGTGTATATCACATTTTCTTTATTCTTTCCCTTTATCCTTTGATGGGTACTTAGATTGTTTCTGTATCTTGGGAATTGGAAAACATGCCGCAGTGAACATGGGGTACAACTATGTCTTAGATATAGTGATTTGGTTTTACTCAGATACATAACCAGAAGTGGAATTGCTAGATCATATGGTAGTGTTATTTTTAATTTTTTGAGGAATGAATATACATAATTTTTAACTGGGCTTATGTTTAAGTAGGAATTTACATAACATTCTTTTGGATCATTTAGGTGTATGCAAATCCGATTTGTATTTTCTCTTTGAAAGTCACACAACAATCATTCCTTTAACTAAACTTTAAAAATGTAGTATATATTATAAATTTCATATCTGGAGAAGTTAAAAAAGCACATGGAAGAGCACTGAATGAAAAATCAGTGGGCCTGTCTCTATGCCTTTGTGATGACAGCTGAGTCACTGCTGTGGTCATCAGTTTCCTCGTTTGCAGAATCAGCTAATTAGACAAGAAGTCCTCCTCATGCTCTATTTCTTTTTCTTCCTTCTATTTCTTTTTTGCTGTCTTTTCTTTCCAAGGAAATATTTGTGTGTGTGTGTGTGTGTGTGTGTGTGTGTGTGTAATGAATGATAAAAGTCACTGATTTTGCAACCCATTGTGAAATAATTGTTTCATGTAATCTTTCAGTTCAGTTCAGTCACTCAGTCGTGTCTGACTCTTTGCGACCCCATGGATTGCCACATGTCAGGCTTCCCTGTCCATCACCAACTCCTGGAGCCTTCTCAAACTCATGTCCATTGAGTCGGTGATGCCATCCAGCCATCTGATCCTCTATCGTCCCCTTCTCCTGCCCCCAATCCCGCCCAGCATCAGGGTCTTTTCCAATGAGTCGACTCTTCGCATGAGGTGGCCAAAGTATTAGAGTTTCAGCTTCGCATCAGTCCTTCCAATGAATATTCAGGACTGATCTCCTATAGGATTGACTGGTTGGATCTCCTTGCAGTCCAAGGGACTCTCAAGAGTCTTCTCCAACACCACAGTTCAAAAGCATCAATTCTTCGGTGCTCAGCTTTCTTTTTGGTCGAACTCGCACATCCATACATGACTACTGCTGGAAAAACCAGTCTTGACTAGATGGACCTTTGTTAGCAAAGTAACGTCTCTGCTTTTTAATATGCTGTCTAGGTTGATCATAGCTTTTCTTCCAAGGAGTAAGAGTCTTTTAATTTCATGGCTGCAATCACCATCTGCAGTGATTTTGGAGCCCAAAATAAGTTTCTCACTGTTTCCATTGTTTCCCCATCTATTTGCCATGAAGTGATGGGATCTGATGCCATGATCTTTGTTTTCTGAATGTTGAGTTTTAAGCCAACTTTTTCACTCTCCTCTTTCACTTTCATCAAGAGGCTCTTTAGTTCTTCTTCACTTTCTGCCATAAAGCAGAAAGTCTGGTCTCATCTTTAATAGTACTGAAATCACATGAAAAATTGATGGGGAAGGAATACTCACATGGTAACAAAGTATTACCTTTAGCAGATATTTTAAACTTTTTTTTTGTAATTTCATAAGGGAAACATACATTTATAAAGTTCAAGTCTGACTATTGTCACATTTGATCAAGTTATCAGAAATGGCATTACTTAGAGTCAGATAGCCTAGCAGTATGTGCCTCCTCGTGAGAAGCAGTATGAAGTAAAATTATTTACTCTGAATCTAATCAGTACTTTAAGCTGGACTTCTAGTTTATAGTAAATGTAGGGAATAGCAGAACAAGTTAAATAACACCTTGAAGAAAAAACCAGATAAATACAGACAGATATTCTAGAGGTCAGGTTGTCTTCAGTTTGAAAAGTCCGTGTCATGAATAAAAACAGATTGGTGGGGGTGAGGGGGAGCTATTCTGAAATTAAAGTGTCCAAGGGAACATAATCCCCTTCTAATCTTTAACCATAAAATAATGTTATGTACTAGTTAAAATGAGGGTACTGGGAGACTTGTAATAGACAAGCAAGTGTAGGCTTCTCTCCTGCCCCATCCTTGGATACCTGTCTTCATTATAGATCATGTTTTTTTCTCTTCTCAACTTTGTCTGTGTCCTTTAAAATATTATACTCATACTGTTTACTGATTTTTCCAACTTCAGATGATTATTGACTTTGTTTTATGGAAGCCTACCCTGCCCCCATACCTACTTCTCCTAACAATTTTCTCAGTGTAGTTAAAGAGATATTTTTTGTTTTGTTTTGTTTTGCTTTGTTTTTAAAGTGGTATTTTTATCATTGTGATTCTGTATATACTGTTTACACAGAGCTAGTTATGATTGTATTTCCTTTTTATGCATTTTTTTTCTTGTATTGAATAATTTCCTTGTCATTGTTTCCATTTATTTCCCTCACTCTTCTGACAGAAGTGGAAAAATCCTTTTCAAGGTCAAAAATACCTAGTAATCTTTCCTTTCTTTTTTCACACTCTCTCTTACTTCAGAGAAACGTCTTAGAATTGTCTTTTCTCTTCCTCTGATATGGATTAATTCTTTACTCTGCTGTACATTGGTCATCTCTCCTCTGTTGTTATGTTGCATTTCTGGGGTTATTATCTTCTCCTTTCTTTACTCATTCCCTCACTTTGATAGAACGCAGTCTTGAATAGCTTCTTGTCAAATATCACATAGAGGCATTCTTATTTTAAGACTGTTCCATGTCAGAAAAATATCATAGTTGTATCCTTACATTTGGAAGGCTTGTCTTGCATGGAAATCTGGGTTAATGATCCTTTTGCTTATGAGTGTTGGAGGCATCAGTGTTGGTGAGAAGTTCAAGGCCATTATACGGCTTTTTTCTCCTGTTTTTGGAATCCTTCAGTACCTACCCTTCATCGCTAATGTTCTGAAGTATAAGGATGTATTTTATTGTGAATCTAGGTTTATCATTACATAGTGTGTTCCAACCTGGAGACTGATGTCCTTCAGCCTATTCTTTCTTATATTTTCTTCCTGTTATGTTTCTTTGATTAGTTTATTTGCATGCCCTTCTATTTTTCTTTTTTGCACATTTTAAATTTACTGCCTTTTTTGTTATTTTTTCCCTACATTTTGATCTTTCATTATATGGTCTGGGAAATTTCTGCAGTTTTATCTTCTAATCCTTATTTTGAATTTTAAAATTTGTTTTGGCTTTCTTAAATTCAAAGAATTTTTCCTTATTCACTTTAAAACAAAATCGTATCCTACTCTTTTTTTCACAGATGCATAAACCCCCTTCTATACACCCTGCATTACCCTCACCCGACCATGATCTTTGATTTTTCATATTTTGTTTGTTTGCATCTCTGCTTCTACTGTGAGATCCTTTCCTCCATATCTAATGATTCTTGACCATTACTGCTACTGCTAAGTCGCTTCAGTCGTGTCCAACTCAGTGCGACCCCATAGACGGCAGCCCACCAGGCTCCCCATTCCTGGGATTCTCCAAGCAAGGACACTGGAGTGGGTTGCCATTTCCTTTTCCAATGAATGAAAGTGAAAAGTGAAAGTGAAGTTGTGTCTGATTCTTAGCGACCCCATGGATTGTAGCCCGCCAGGCTCCTCCGTCCATGGGATTTTCCAGGCCAAGAGTACTGGGGTGGGGTGCCATTACCTTCTCTTCTTGACCATTAATTTATATCTAATAAGTAATAATTGCTATTTTATTAGATAATATCTGATTGCATGCCTTGTGACAAGCTGAAGGCTTTTCATTATAGGGATCCTTAGAAAATTGCCTTATTTATGAGCAGCTAGATTGTCAGTCTTGTTTTAGTTTTGTTTTCTGGAGGGTAGGGTAATCTTGCATTCTGTCTATTGTGTAACAGAAATGTTGGGTGGTTTGTAGATCCTGATTGTTGATCTCTTTTCATTAAAAGTTGAAGTGCTGACCCCAAGAAGGAATCAAGGCAAATAGCCTTGTTCCTGGTAAAGCTAAATGGTACTAGTGGTTAATACTTCCCTTCCTCAGTCCAGGTTTAGAGAATCTTCATATGGAAAGAATTGGAGAAGAAAATGGCAACCCACTCCAGTGTTCTTGCCTGGAGAATCCCAGGGACGGGGGAGCCTGGTGGGCTGCCGTCTGTGGGGTTGCACAGAGTCAGACACGACTGAAGCGACTTAGCAGCAGCAGCAGCATGTAGAAAGAAAAGGTGTAATTACAGGGGGGACTCAGAATCTGTTTATTACTGAAAACTGTACCGATGGGACCACAGGCTCCTTTACATCTTTGGTGAAGAGAAGCAGGTCTACCTCTGGGAACCAAGGGGGTTCAGTAGGCAGCACAGGGCTGGTAACGTGAATTGTTTTAACAGTTTTTTTAGCAAAATATCATTACCCATCGTTTAAAAACCTCATCCCAGTGGATGTCAGAGTGTCTCAAGTCAAAGTGCTCTTCTCAAAGGGTGTCGAACCCTTTCCTTAACAAGCACCCGGTAGGGCAGAAGTGTTGGGGAGGTTCTTTTTACATGATCTTCAGGAATGACATGATGGTCCCTCCGCCTGCTTGATGCCCCCTTGGTTGTCCTTGAATCATCTAGGTAAAATCATTGACTTCCAACTGACATGTGCAATTTTTAAAAGTAAACATATTAGACTTTGTTCTTCAGTAAGGTCAAAAAGGCATTATCAATTAGAGCTTATCTATCAACTTATAACCAGTAATTTGCCTATTCTGAGGATCGGATTTAGTCATGATATCAATTGAATGATGATATTCAGAGAACATGTTTTTTTTAATGTAGACATTATAATGAGGGGGCTTCCCCTGTGGCTCAGCTAGCTGGAACATGGAAGCAACCTAGATGCCCACTGACACATGAATGGATAAAGAAGTTTTGGTACATATACATAATGGAATATTACTCAGACATAAAAGGGAACACACTTGAGTCAGTTCTGATGAGGTGGATGAACCTAAAACCTGTTATACAGAGTGGAGTGAGTCAAAAAGAGAAAGATAAATGTCGTATTCTATCTAACATATTCGGAATCTAGAAAAATGGTTCTGAAGAATTTATTTACAGGGCAGCAGTGGAGAAACACAGAGAATAGACTTATGGACATGGGGAGAGGGGAGGGGAGGGTGAGATGTATGGAAAGAGTAACATGGAAACTTACATTACTGTATGTAAAATAGATAGCCAACGGGAATTTGCTGTATGGCTCAGGAAACTCAAACAGGGGCTCTGTATCATCCTAGAAGGGTGGGATGGGGACGGAGATGGGAGGGAGGTTCCAAAGGGAGGAGATACATGTATACCTGTGGCTGATTCATGTTGAGGTTTGACAGAAAACAACAAAATTCTATAAAGCAATTATCTTTCAATTAAAAAAAAAAGAATCCACCCACAATGTGCGAGATCTGGGTTTGATCCCTGGGTTGGGAAGATCCCCTGGAGAAGGGAAAGGCTACCCACTCCAGTATTCTGGCCTGGAAAATTCCAGGGACTGTGTGATCCATGGGGTCACAAAGAGTTGAATGCGACTGAGCAACTTTCAGTTTCACTATAATGAGGGGATGAGTATATTTGTTTTCAGAGAGTGTGTAGGCTAAGAAATGCCTTTTGTGTGTGTGTGTGTGTGGCCAAAAGCTTTTTTCCAGCTTCAGATTAATGGTTTCTGATCTAACAGACTTTTAAAATTTTTTTTTGGTAAACAGAAAAAGCACGATACTCTTCTGTTGTTCCATTAATTTCTTAATGATTGTATTTCATTATTATAATTTTCTAAATCATTTCAATTATAAATTAGTCTAGTATTAAAGTATAGGCCTTCAGAATATTTACTCTGGTTCTTTTTGCTCCTCGTGCCAAGTTTGTCAGTTTACATTCTCTTAGTGATTAGTTGTTTATTTTCAGTGATTAAATGGTTTTACATACCAAATGGTTAACCATATATTTATTCACTATTTAGGATATTAGATTCTTGTGTGTCTTACCTAGACTGCACATTCTACCTGGCTGAAAAAATTCTTTAGTCATTATGTTCATGAATGTCATTCACAAAGGAAGAACATTGTATTCTGAAAATCAATGACAAACGTTTATTGTAGAGCTACAAAATGATAATTTAAGAATATTGTTTCCGAATGAGTGTGGTAATTGAAGACAAGTGATCTTTTGTTTTTGGAGGGCTTTAAGTGGAATATACCCTAATTTATCACTCCAGTCCAAGGCTGAAAACTTGGTTTAAAAAGATAGTATAATCTTTGTAAATTGCATGAAGTAATTGCCACATAGATTTATACCAGGAAAAATTGATAGTTTTAAAAATAGTGAGGCTTTGGTGTTCAAGGTAGGTCACTTTTAATTTTCCAAGGCCAGATGAGATTTTTATTTGGTTTTCTTATCAGATCATAAGATCTTGCTGGAATTCAGCCAGATCATTGGTTGGAAGGCATCAGAGTGTGTCGGGTACAGTTGTTCTCAGTTGAGAGCTGTCCCTCCGAGGTTGGGACACAGAGCTGCAGAGGGTGGCTGGTGGCTTTACAGCAGTTGCTTAACTTTTCTGTCGTATTCCTTTCACTTGCACGTGTGTTGTTCTGTACTGAGTCTATCCTACCAGCCATGTTCTTATTAGTTTATGATCTTTTTCATGGTACTGTTTCTCCTAGTCTCCCCTAATTTTTTCCTGAGAGAGAGTTTGCTTGTTATCTCAACTCCCTGGTAGGAATTATCTATATGATGACTATGTACTTCTCCTTCACTTTAAAATACTACAGTGGAGTCAGTGTGAATGATGAGATGTAAAAGACCCTTGAGGATATAGAATCCTAATGGACAAGCCCTACGAGTCACAGGTGGTGTAGACAGACCAGGACAAAGCCACTGTGCAGGGCCTTGGCTCCTAATCTATTTTATTGTTAAAAAAAAAAAAAAAAAAACAGAAATAAATGAGGGCTTTATTCTTTATCACTTCTTTAAAGAAAGACTACAGTTGATTTATAATTTTTTTTGCTTTTCATCAGAACTGAACTAAAAGTCTTTAGGAAAATAGTTGCCCATGTCTCACTAATCTTTAATAAAAAATATCGTTCTGTTCTAGTATTTTTTATCTTAATCTCTTTTGAGTTATGAAAGATGCTGAATGAGTGTAGGAGATGAGACTGACATTTTACTTGGACGGTATGATACCACTTTTATGTATTAATGTCCAAGGGAAACATCAGTTTTTTTTGTTTTGTTTTGTTTTGTTTTTAAACTTGAGTTTGGTATTTTAGTTAAAAAGCTACTACTAAAACCTAATTTTAATTCTTTTTTCTTTATCCTTCAGTCAGAAAACAGAGGTCACCACAGCGCTTCATGACATGGTAGACCAACTGGAGCACATTCTCAGGTGAGAAAACGGAGTCTGGTTCTGTGCTGATTAAAGACATCTTTCCAAGAAATGTTACATTAAATATGCCCAGTGGTCATTTCTACTTTGATCTCATATTTGTTTGATTCTCTTAGGAGTGAATGAATCTAATACTAGCTTATCTCAGCAGAATGCTACAGTAGTGGAAACATGAACTTTGAAGACTGGTAGAAGTGTGTTCAAATCTAGGTGTCGTCACTTACTAGCTGTGTGATCTTTGAGCCTATGGTTTTCTTAGCTGTAATACCTATTATATCTAACTCATAAGATGTGATTTTAATATTATATTAAAGGCTTCCCTTGTGGCTAGGGTGGTAAAGAATCCGCCTGCAATGCGGGAGACCTGGGTCCAATCCCTGGGTTGGGAAGATCTCCTGGAGAAGGGAAAGGCTACCCACTCCAGTATTCTGGCCTGGAGAGTTCCAGTCCATGGGGTTGAAGAGAGTCGGACACAACTCAGTGACTTTCACTTTCACTTTAAGCTTTTAAAGTACCTCACACTTAGTAGGTAAATAAGAAATATTAGTTCCTTCAGTAATTGCTACTTCTACCAGCAAACAGTGTTTATTTTGCCCCTTAGTTTCCTTTTTTTTGGGTATACTACATTTGATTGAATATTTGGATTATAGTTGTAACTAGCAATATTCTTTACTGTGAAAATGAAATATTAAGCTCTTTTGGAGACTGAAAATTTCCAAGTTGCTATTCAGAAAGTGTAATATTGTTTACTAGTGTTCATTTTTATGTTTATATATAATGTGCTTATATGTAAATTTAAAATATTTACATTAAAATTAAACTTTAGGAATAATAAACTTTGCTCTTCCAATATACAATTGTAGAAATTATAAATAATAACATCACTTGATAATGTTAGTATGTAAAGTATAAGTATTTGGAATCTACTAATTTGATGTCTCTCTCCTCCCCACAGCCTCTCTAAAAAATTGAGCATAGTTTGAACAAGACTTAATTTGTTAATATAGATTCATTCCTTACAAATCTACATGGTTTCCTTTATTTCCCTAATGAAGTGGGAAGGAGCTTTCCCAAAGAGATACAGTATAATAAACACAATGTATTTCATAAAAAGTTATTACTGCATGATAAACATTATTTATTTCACCACATGTTCCTGGATGTAACCATGAATTGTGTTCATAGTCAAATTATGCTCTCAGTATCTCAGGCAAACAGTAGGACCCTGTAGGTTTCTGGATGATTCACAAGTCTTTCACTGTTCACCTTAATTTACTAACCTTTTAAAAGGAAAGCTTTTCATTCCTGTTCCTGGTTTACCTCACAGCCATTAATGGTTGATAAATGTTTAGTGTATATAATGTCAGGCAACATGACCCATTAAACTTACCTTTATGCAGAATTACTGAATTTTATCTGACCTTTAATTCATAAATGTGAGATTTGGTGAGAACAACAAGGTGTGTATACAGTGCTGATAATTATGGAATAAGATATCCTAGGAAGATCCATATAAGAACAGGAATCTTATTTGTTTGTTTATAGAATGGATTCCTGAGGAAGATTGAGCCTTATGGTATTTCTGTGGTTTTCCAACTCTAAAATCCTTTGCTTATTGCTTTTCTAGCAGCCTTGCCTATAACAAAATACTCACTAGGGTTGTTAAGAGTTAAAGCTGGGTATTGCAGTGATAGATTTGGCTTATTTTGCTGACTTGATGCTTTTAGAGTACAGCAAAATTGTGAAAAAGATTTTGAGATAAGGATATGCCAGGGTTTTAAAAAAATGTTAACTTATCCCAAGAATATTGTAATAAAAGTCAGTAGGGGAAATAAAATTTGGTATATAGTTATTAGCTTTTCTTTGGCTAAGAATTAATGTAATGTGTAAAATTGGGTCATTCCCTGTGCTACTTTTTTATTTTTGTTTTAAGTACTTAAACCTAAGTGCTACTTGTATGTTTAACGTTCTTAGAGCTGTGTTGTTTGGTATCAAAGCATATTTAAAAGTTCTTTTTTACTTACAGTGTGTCAGAGATTTTGGAGAAACACGGACTTGAGAAACCAATTTCCTATGTTAAAAATACTCAGTCTAGCTCAGAAGAGGCACGCAAGCTGATGGTTAGATTGACTAGGCACACCGGTCGAAAGTGAGTAATAAACACAATTAATTGATAATTGTGCATGATTAGAAACAAGTACTGCGTTTTGTTTTTTTATTCTTTTTCTGAGTTCATTGGGTTATAATTGACCAATAATAAATTGCACATATAAAGTATAGAAACTGATACTTTTGATCCACGTGTGAAGAAAGCTGAGCGCCGAAGAATTGATGCTTTTGAACTGTGGTGTTGGAGAAGACTCTTGCGAGTCCCTTGGACTGCAAGGAGATCCAACCAGTCAATCCTATAGGAGATCAGTCCTGAATATTCATTGGAAGGACTGATGCTGAAGCTGAAACTCTAATACTTTGGCCACCTCATGCGAAGAGTCGACTCATTGGAAAAGACCCTGGTGCTGGGAGGGATTGGGGGCAGGAGGAGAAGGGGACGACAGAGGATCAGATGGCTGGATGGCATCACCGACTCGATGCACATGAGTTTGGGTGAACTCTGGGAGTTGGTGATGGATAGAGAGGCCTGGTGTCCTGCGATTGATGGGGTCGCAAAGAGTCAGACATGATGGAGTGACTGAACTGAAATGAGCTGATGTACCCGTTGAAACCTTCACCTCATCAAAATAACGTACCTAACCATCACCCCTGAAGGCTTTCTTTTGCTCATTTATAATCCCATTCCTCCTCCTGCTTCTCCCCATCATACCCCCATCCCTGGCCCAGGCTATCACTGATATATTTTCTGTCTCTGTATCTTATTTTGCATTTCCTAGAATTTGATGTAAATGGAGTCATAGCAGTATGCTTTTTGTCTGGCTTCTTTCAGTCAGCATAATTATTTTGTGATTCATCCATGTTGTATCATGGATCCATAGTTTATTCCATTTTATTGGCTGACTACTATTCCATTGATGGATTACCTGCACTTTGTGGATCTTTTCTACTTGTTGATGGATATTTGATTTATTTTGAGTTTTAGCTTGTACAAATATAGCTGCTGTGAATACTCATGCACAAGTCTCTGTATGCACATGTGCTTTCATTTCCTTTGGATAAATCCATGAGAGTTGAATGGCAGGATCATATCAGTAGATGGATGATTAACTTTTGGAAAAACTGTCTTCCGAAGTATTTGTAATGTTTTTTTCATTTTGTTATTTAAATCAGTCTTTTAGGTGAAGTCCATCCTTGTCAGTACTTGGTTTGGTCAGTCTTTTTAAGTTTATTTTAATAGGTATTAATATGTTATGGTATCTAATTTTTACTTTAATTGCTTTCTCCAAAGAGTAATAACATTGAGCATCTATTTATGTGATTATTTGCCATCAGTGTATCTTCTTAGATCATTTTAAAACTGAGCTTTTGTTTCTTTACTGATTTTGAGTTTTATTATATACTAGGGATATGAGTTCTTTTTTAGATATATGCTTTTGCAGAGATTTTCTCCTATCTGTCTTATCTTTTCATTCTCATACCTGTATTTTGAAGTGCATATTGTATACATTTTGATAAGTTCCAGTTTATCAGCTTGTTCTTTGTTGATTGTGTTTTTGATGTCATATTATGGAACTTTTGCCACAAAGATTTCCTCCTGCCATTTGTAGTAAAATTTTTAGTTTTTCCTTTTGCAGTCAGATTCATGGCCCATTTGAGAGTTCATTATTGTTTATCATTCACGATTTTTTTTTAATACCTAAATATTCCAGCATCATGTGTTGAAAAGACTATCTATACTGAATTGCTTTTGCATCTTTGTTGACTATCAGTCATCCATGTAATGGGGGCCTATTTTGGAATTCTTTATTTTGATCCATTGATCTATTTGTCTGTCTTCTAATAACCATACTATGTTAATTGTTATAGATCTGTAGTAAGTCTGAAAATTATTGTAAATTTATAGGAAGTCTTAAAACTTTTTCCTCATCTCTTTTTGGACAGTTTATTATAGTTACTGATTTATGTGCCTTATATTTCCCTTGAAATCATCAGCCTATCCAGGGGAAGTGTTATAGTTACCGTACATGTAATTTGGAATCTTACGTATCATTGGCCATCTCTCAGTTTTTAAATGAGTAATTTAGAAGATTCCGATAATTTAAGTCTTAAGATTTCTTTACAGCTGTAAACAGTTGGTCAGTATTTCCCACCATGTTGGCTCTACTCTAGAATCCACTCTTCAATAAGAAAGCGTTGGTGCTGCTGCTAGATTACCTGCTGTCTTTCCATTGAATCTCTCAAATGCTTTTGAAGTCTTTGAAGTTAATTTCTACTTATGGCATTCTACTTACTGAGAATGTGAAAGAGAGCATGGCCTCTTTCTTCAAGGTAGTCAACTTGAAATGAATCTTAATTATTTCACATATGCTACCACAGCTTGACCTTCAGCAACTATAGAATTTTCTTATGCATATTCTGAATGGTGGCAGGTTTCACTGACTGTGTCACCAATGAGGTTTTACCATCTTGAATGCTGTACTGTTTTCTCTCTGGAAAATAACACATGCCATCATTCCAAAGTGGTAACTAATACGTTGTGTTTGTATTCAGGTATCTCTGTCAGTTTTCAAATCTCTTGTTATGGTGCCCCCAAGTTCTACTCTTGGTTCTTATTTACTGCATGTATTCTGAAAAGACCATTGGAAATAATGTCTTATAATTTGTTTTAATTAAAACCTGTACTTACAGCTAGCCATGTGTGAGCAAGCATTAATACCATCTGTCCCGTGTTGCTGGTTTCCAGAAGAACAGCTGGGCATGAGAACTTGAATTCAACTAGACAGTGCCCAGGTCTGGTTTTATGAAGCTTGTGCAAGAGAGACACTTAATTTTTCAAACATTTTGCTACTTTTTTGCCTGTAAGCCAAATTTGAAAGAGCCCTTTAATTTTTTGAAGTCCACCCAAAGAGTTCACATACCAACGTCTAACTAAGGGAAGCACTTCAGGGATTATCCTTAAAGACTTGCAAATATGTCAGCTTGTTTTATGTGTTTGTATGCTGGAAAAGAATGTGTTCTCTTAAGCTTTATTGCATATTGGATAGAAATAATTGTTCATTTTGTGTAACAAATATAAAATGCTGGAAGCAAATTTTGTTTTTAATGCATAAGAAAGAAAACAATGCATGGAAAAGAAACATCCAGTTGGTATTTGACAAACACAAAACAAAACCTGCCCTTTTCAAGCAATGAGATTCATGATTATATAGAACTTCAACACTAGAAAATAAACATAAATGGTGATTACAAACTCATAGATATTCAACAAAGATGAACTTTGAAGAGAGGTGGAGAGAATTATATAGCACATTCGCCCTCCTACCAGGCAATATTCGTGATGGTGTATGTGACGACAGAAAAACAATGTATTTGTAACTTTCACATTCATTCATTCATTCACATCTGTTGAATGCTCTGTTGTGCCAGAAAAATGTGAGGCGTGTCTTTTCATACATTCTACTTTAAAATATTCCTCATAATATTCAAAAAAGGGAACTGAAGTTCAAAGAAATTAGTAAGTTTATTCAGTTCTATACAGGCAGTTGAGCCTGTTTTTACACTTAGGAAAAACCTTGCTTCAATTGTCTGTTTTATCCACATTAATCTCTTCCATTCCTTATCATTGTCTGAGATGGACTTTAAGTTAGAAAACTGAAATTTAGGAGTATTAAATACTCTCAGTCACAGAGCTAGTATGTGAGTCCCTGGGGCATTGTTAACAAAACCTTTTCTGTTGCTGCAGAAGAATCTGAGCCATCAGATATCTAACTCTGTGACTCTGGAAGCTGACATGACACGGTATTTGAACAGCTAGATTGTGTAGGCCTCACTGCTCGAGCCCTGATTGGTAAATTGCTTCTGAGCAGAGAAAACTGTCGATACACTGGGGAACCTGCTAGGGACTTGCTATTTTGAACTTTCCCATGTTTGGTCACTGGCTTATATTTGAGGGGACCCTGAACACTGTGGTTATGGAATTGTTGAAATAGATACCAACTTGTGTGGGGAATGAAGCGTCTTCATAAGCCAGATAGGAACTGCAGCTGCCTTACAGGGCTCTGTCTTGTCCTACGTGGGCTGGCACCTGGGTGGAAGGAAGCCCTGCAACACTGTCCCAGACTCCCTGGACTCTGCCGAGACTCCCACTGAGAGGAAACCCTGAGGCTGCCCTGCTGACCAGCTGCGCTTCCCACCTCAAGGCTCCAGCCGTGTGTGGCCTCTGTGGCCTTCTCCGTCTGCACGTGTGGTTGAAGTTAAGGACGTCCCCTGCTGGCAATTGCAAAGTGATGAAGATGGAATTTTGAAATGCATTCTCCTGTCTCCAAGTGCTTTTTCTGCTGTATTGCAGCTGCATTATCTTAGGCCATGTGTTTTATTTCACCGTAGAAACTCACAGCTTGTATACCTTTGCCGTAGTCAGAGAATGCTATTCCAGTTTTGTGTCTAGGCTACCTGTGGCTGAGATCGCTCTGCCAGCGTCTCTGATGTTGTGTCACTGCCCACCTTTTCCCTCTGTCTTTAATCCAAGCTTTTTTCCCTGGAAATTCAAATGAAATATACTTCTGTTGCTCATCCAGGAGCTGTGTGGCATATAGAATGGTGGTACCGATTTTTTTACTTTCGGTCAATTGACAGCAGCAATTTTCTTTTTTCTTTTTCTCCTCCCAGGCAGCCTCCTGTCAGTGAGTCTCACTGGAGAGTGTTGCTGCAGGACATGTTAACTATGCAGCAGAATGTTTACACGTGTCTAGATTCTGACGCTTGCTATGAGGTAATTTGACAGATTTTAGTGTTTCCTTTTAATTTTTAAATTTTGGTTGTTAGATTTTGTTCATTGAACACAAAGATGATGACCAGAAGCTTCACCGTAAGTAATAGGACTGAATTATTGACAAATAGCTGGTAATTGAGTTTGAGCACTTTCATATCTACGTTTCTGAACTTTCATATCTACGTTTCATTGCCACACATTTATTTAGTGGGTTAATTCTCATCTGGAAAACTCGGAATTGTACATCAAGTACAAGCCTCTCTTCCATAGTTTCGGTGGTCACCAAAAATGACTTCATCATAGTCGGACTTCCCTTTTAGCTCAGATGGTAAAGAATCTGCCTGTAGTGCAGGAGACCCAGGTTCGATCCCTGGGTCGGGAAGATCCCTTGGAGAAGGAAATGGCAACCCACTCCAGTATCCCTGTCTGGAAAAACCCATGGACAGAGGAGCCTGGTGGGCTGCAGTCCATGGGGTCACAAAGAGTTGGGCATGACTGGAGATCAGTCCTGGGTGTTCATTGGAAGGACTCATGCTGAAGCTGAAACTCCAATATTTTGGCCACCTCATGTGAAGGGCTGACTCATTGGAAAAGACCCTGATGCTGGGAGAGATTGGGGGCAGGGGGAGAAGGGGATGACAGAGGATGAGATAGCTGGATGGCATCACCGACTCGATGCACATGAGTTTGGGTAAACTCCGGGAGTTGGTGATGGCCTGGCGTGCTGCGATTCATGGGGTCGCAAAGAGTTGGACACGACTGAGCGACTGAACTGAACTGAACTGAGCGACTAACACAGGTGACTTGTGAAAAATGACTTCATGTACCTGAGAAAAGTCTGTCAAATCTGTCTGTTTTCATCTCTGCTAAGTTGCAATAATCCTGCAAACTTGTTCCACTCCTTCCATGTCTCCTTCTAACTTAACACGGATTGAGAATATTCTTCTAGAACAGACCTTTTCATTACACTCTTTTTCTTAAAATGAGCTGCTTGTTCCCTATCTACAGTCAGAAAGTACCCATATTTCTTACCCTGTCATAGAAAGCCACTGGGGATTCCAGCCACCCTGTGCATTTCTCGCCTCTGACACACTCCACTGTGTCCTCTGGGCTCCAGTGGTGTCTGATCTGTCCTGAGTCCCTCCGCTCACCATGCTGTTCCCTGCTTCTGTGACTCTGCACGTTATTCCTTTTGCCTACCTGGAATATGTTCCTCTTTTTTAAATTTGAAAATTGATGATAACTTGTAGGATTCAGTTCACTAATCATGTCCTCTAGGATGCCTTCCTTTGTCCTTTGATATAGCTCATCTCTTTTGTAGCCTTTCTTTCAAATGTAGTGACTTGCGTGTTTCTATAAGTTTCTTCCTCTTGGTCATTAGCCTATAGGCAGGCATTATTAGATCATGTTCATCTTCAGATCCCCTAGTGCATATTCTAGTATTTGGCGTACAAAGGGTACTTAAAGATGGCTAGTTGTCTCAGATTGTAACCCGGGAGGATTTAATCCTTATTTTGGAAGGTATGTGAATTACCACCAAATTCCTCAGGCTTTGCATGGAAAAATGATCCAGCTAACCCATTTTTAATGAGATACAGTTCAAAAGAGTGTTCCCATTTGAACTTTCCTATCAAATAAGCCAGATCCAAATTGTGTAGGATATTTCTCGTGTTGCTGTGCTCTGACAATCGTGAAGCATAACCTGTTGATAAAATGAGAGTTATAAAATAGGTCTGTGTTTTATGAAATTGGCTGTATTTTAATTCAAGGTGGTTTTAACAAAAGAGCACTGTTGAGAAATGAACATAGGCTGTTGAAAAAGGAATAGTTTTTTGTATTTGAACTTCAGATTTTTATGTGCTTGATGGGTGTAAAGTTTATATTGATGATTACAGTCTCCGACCATGCACAACTGCCAGTAACTTCCCCCTTGTATCTAAAGCAAAACTGGAAATTCAGTTTCAGGAGAAAATAATCTATATGCATATGGGTCCCCAAATCTTAACTGTCCTTAGTATGCTTAAAGTAGTTTTTAAGTGTATGTAGCATTATTTCCTGGTATTTTCTGATTTTGACTGAAAAATTGGTGTTAAATATATTACACTTGAACTCACTTTTGTGTAATCTATCATAACAGCTTGACATATTAAATCGTTTTTGTTATATTTTAACACATTTGTATTAGGCTTTGATATTTTAACAACTTTGTGCTGTTAGTCTTTCTTCTTTGAGAAAACATTTTAAAGCATATTATAACTGTCTTAAACTGATTCTAGAGGATAACCCAGATTTGGCATTTTAAAATATTTTAGTGCTGTTTAAATTATGCTATATTGTCTTACTGACTTGTGGCCATTGTATTCAGTTTACCTGTTCTTGGAAATTAATTTGAAATGTCATTGGCTCAATTTTGATAAAGTGCAAGATTTCTATATAGCCTGTAGAGCAGAAATATGTACTGTTATTTCAGCAAAACCTTTAAAATAATAGGAGTGAATTGTTATTTTCAGTATTGGGCATTGACTCTCTATGGCTTACCTGAATAAATCAAAGGAAAAGAGAAATTGTTACACCTAAGTCCTTTTGGTCACCTGGAGAGAGCCATTTTCACCTGTTGTATAAGTGCTTAGGGTTACTGCCTGATAATTTGCTTTCTGCCACAATATGTATTTTATAGCAGATCCCTTTTTGGAGATTAGTAATTTTATCCTTGCCAGTCATTTTGGTAAAAGCCTGAATAAAACTACCTTTTCCGGAAGCTTAGAATGATTGAGAGTAAGGAGATCCTATCAAAATTGGGTAGCCTTCCTTTTTATAAGGAAACTCTTGCCTGTCCATTAAATCTTCTTTTCAGTTCTTGCTTCTATTTCTGTCCTCTGGCGTGATAGGAAAGAGCAGTCCCTGGGACCTTCTTCCGGGGACGTTCTCCCAGGGAAGTTCTTGTGCTGATTATATATTGATATGATTAGTGTGGACTTAAATGTATCTCTTTAATGAGACTCTTTTGGAATAAGTAAATAACCTCAATTATAGAATAAATTTTATGTTAATTGGTGCTATTAGTTGCCATGTAAAATGCTGTGGTATTTGCACAACTACCTTCCATCAAGTAGCTTCTGTTGTATTTAAATAGTTTTTAATTTGCAGATTGGCAAAAAAAAGGTCACGTGGTGTATTGTCATTCTAGTGGTGAAATGTAAGGAGAACATTTGTAGCTTAGGTATTTAGTGAGACTGAAGGTCCCCTGGAGAAGGAAATGGCAACCCACTCCAGTATTCTTGCCTGGGAAATCCCATGGACAGAGGAGCCTGATGGGCTACAGTCCTTGGGGCTGCAAAGAGTCAGACGTGACTGATAGACTGAGCATTCACGTACACTTCTGAGACTGACTTTATGTGCTTTAAGCAGTCATTAATTATGTGTACCATATTCAAAGATTTTCTTTTAAAAAATGAAAATGTTATAGTTCAACCAGAGTGTGGGACAGTATGTCTAATGGACCTGATTTTAGTGAGTATGAACTTTAGGTATTTTACTTAAGTGTTCATTGTAACACATGAAAGTATGCTTACCATTAGTTTGTTCAGTTAAATTATTTCTTATTGCTAAAAGAGGGAGTTTTTTTTTAATTGAGGTGAAATTCACATAACATAAAATTAAGCATTTTAAAGTATGCTTCATTGTCATTGAGGTACATTCATGGTATTGTGCAACCTCTACTTGTAGAATGGATGTATTTTTAAAATTTATTATACTTGGATATCAGAGCTTCCATTGTGTTGAGAATTGAGCCCTCCCTTTCTAAGCACTAATTCTAGTTTATTCTTTTCCCCAGATATTTACAGAAAGTCTTCTGTGTTCCAGTCGCCTTGAGAACATCCACCTGGCTGGGCAGATGATGCACTGCAGTGCTTGCTCAATAAATCCACCAACTAGTATAGCCCATAAAGGAAAAACCCAATTCAGGGTCAGTTACGAAAAAAGTATTGACTTGGTTCTGGCAGCCAGCAGAGAGTACTTCAATTCTTCTACCAACCTCACTGACACCTGCATGGATCTGGCCAGGTAGAGGAACTCTGTGTTCTCCATAAGAGAGAGTGGGGTCAGAATACACACACTGCATTGTTGGTGTTATTCTCTGACTTACAAAATACGTTATCACAAGTGCAGAGTACTCTTCCATTTGGGGTACAGTTGCTTAGTGCTTGAATATAGAAAGAAAACTTAATTATATCATGAGTGTTCATTAGTTTATGAGCCTTTTTCTCTAGCACACTTTCCCACAGTCATTCTAGCTGATTTTCTGTAAGGTTATACTTTTCTTCTATTGGAAGAAATTCATGTGGTAGCCTGAAAATCCAGGTTCTGGAAAATTTTAGCACATTAGGTCATGTCTGTATCCTTTACATGGCTTCCAGTCTGCTTAGGGACAGGAGACCTGATTAGATAATAAAACCCAAAAGTCCCTTCCAAGTGGAAATTTATGGACTAGGGATTCTATTCTTCTCTTGGCCTGTTGTATAGGAAAGTTAGCATTCCTTTTTCTTGGTATTGATTCTTCAGATCAGATCAGATCAGTCGCCCAGTTGTGTCCGACTCTTTGCGACCCCATGAATCGCAGCACGCCAGGCCTCCTGTCCATCACCAACTCCCGGAGTTCACCCAGACTCACGTCCATCGAGTCAGTGATGCCATCCAGACATCTCATCCTCTGTCGTCCCCTTCTCCTCCTGCCCCCAATCCCTCCCAGCATCAGAGTCTTTTCCAATGAGTCAACTCTTCACATGAGGTGGCCAAAGTACTGGAGTTTCAGCTTTAGCATCATTCCTTCCAAAGAAATCCCAGGGCTGATCTCCTTCACAATGGACTGGTTGGATCTCTTTGCAGTCCAAGGGACTCTCAAGAGTCTTCTCCAACACCACACTTCAAAAGCATCAATTCTTCGGCGCTCAGCCTTCTTCACAGTCCAACTCTCACATCCATACATGACCACAGGAAAAACCATAGCCTTGATTAGATGGACCTTTGTTGGCAAAGTAATGTCTCTGCTTTTGAATATGCTATCTAGGTTGGTCATAACTTTCCTTCCAAGGAGTAAGCATCTTTTAATTTTATGGCTGCAGTCACCATCTGCAGTGATTTTGGAGCCCAGAAAAATAAAGTCTGACACTGTTTCCACTGTTTCCCCATCTATTTCCCATGAAGTGGTGGGACCGGATGCCATCATCTTCGTTCTTAAGAGCTTTTTTTTTTTTTTTTTTGCATGTAGAACTTTAGGCCTTTGCCTCTCTTAATGGCTTAACTATGTTGCCAGCTTTTTATTGTATATAATTTATCTTTCAAATGGCTATTTAGAATTTCTAAAAATTGTAATTGTTATTCTTTTCTCTTACATAAGGTTTCTGTCTTTTGTCTCAGACTTTGAAAGACCTTTAATTCCAAAGATCATTAAAGTCATTTTTCGTATTGTTTTCTTACTACTTCAGTTGTTTTATTTTTGCATTGAAATTTTAGGCTTATTAGGATTATTTTGGTGTAAAGATTGTGGTAGTTATTAAGTTACTTTTCCCCTCAAATGACTAGTAGTTGCTTCAACTCTAGCAAGACTTTTAAAGGTAACTTCCCTGCCCCACCCTCTGCCCTCCCTCCCCACCTCCGCCAGTGAAATCTTATCCAGAGTCATGTTTTCTCAAGGCATGTTATTAAACTTGACAAAGTTGTTTAAAATAGTTAGTAAATTTTTTCTCCTTTCCCAAGGGAAAGTATTTCTATTTCAGATGATGAAAATATCAAATAGAACAGGCTTTGAAACTGGGAGTTGTGTTTGACCTAAATCTTCTTGACAGATGCTCCTGGAGATCATTTTAAAACTATACTTGCAGTATTTTCCTTTCATCCATCTCCTCTCTCCTATGAAAGTGAAGTGAAAGTGTTAGTTGCTCAGCCATGTCCAACTCTTTGCAACCCCTTGGACCATAGCCCGCCAGGCTCTGTTGTCCATGGAATTTCTCCTATAAGGACACACTTTAATTTTAAAAATGTCGTATGTGTATAACGTTGCACCAACTGATTGTGACTTGTGAGCTCAGATATATTTAATTGTTCACAGTTTTATTGAAATAGAAAAAAGCCATCCATTTTTATTGATTAAATTATTATTTATTTACTAATTTTTTTAATTGAAGAAGCAATGCAGCCACGAGATAAAATATTCAAAAATACAGAAAGATAGCTATGGACAATGTCTGTCTCCTCATTATAGTTCCCCTATCTGTAATGCCCTCTATATTTTTAATTTATTTCCTGTGTATCCTTCTGGAATATCTTATTGAATATTACATTCTTCTTTCTTAGGTCACAGGTGCTTACTACTTGTACATACCTTTCTCTGTTTTGTTTTATTCACTCGGTATCTATATATAGGGTTTTTCTGTGTAAGTGCGTATTGGTTTGTTGCATTCTTTTTTGGTGGTTGTAGAATATTCCATTGTTTGACGTTTATATAGTTTATTTAATTAGTTCCTGATTTAGTGTCTTTTATTTCAAAAAAAGCCTATCTGTAGTATAAATTCCTAGAACTGGAATTCCTGTGTTCAAAGGTAAATTCAGTTGGAATTTTGGTAGATACCATAAATAGGTTATATACTGTTTACCCTTGAACCAGTAGTATGTGTTAGTGCTTATCTGATTTAAATGCCTTAATTTTTTCAAGAAGATAGGCCCATATCTGTCAGTTGGTCATGTAGGTAGACACTGGCCTAGACATCTTCCTGTGATGGTCCAGGATCTTAGAATCATTAACTCTCATGGCCTGATCTCTGCCTGTCCTTTCTAGTCTCATGCCCCACTGTTCCTCTGCTGCTGCTGCTGCTAAGTCACTTGAGTCATGTCCAACTCTGTGCGACCCACAGACGGCCTCCCACCAGGCTCTGTCGTCCCTGGGATTCTCCAGGCAAGAACACTGGAGTGGGTTGCCATTTCCTTCTCCAATGCATGAAAGGGAAAAGTGAAAGTGAAGTCGCTTAGTCGTGTCCGACTCTTAGCGACCCCATGGACTGCAGCCTACCAGGCTCCTCCATCCATGGGAGTTTCCAGGCAAGAGTACTAGAGTGGGGTGCCATTGCCTTCTCCGCACTGTTCCTCTATGTGCATCTTTCAGAAAATAGGTTTGTTGTTAACTAAAATTTATCAAGTATGCTTTCTCTGAGTTTGACAAAATTTGCTTAAAATCCTCCATAGGTATCACAAATTCTTAGATTATCAAATCACTGTCACTTACATTTATCTCAGTACTGCGTCAACAACTGATTGTTTCTGATCAGCAAAATGTCTCTTGTGCACTTTGTTAGGTTATTCTTTTTTCCTTTGAGAGACAAAGTTGTGACCGAAATCAAGACATTTCTGCTTTCCTTAGAAGAATAACTGGAAATTATACAAATTCCTTCTTTTTGCTTAATCCTTTTTATATCATCATTATCTCTGGAGTCAACAGTAAACAGAGCACTAAGCCCGGAGCTAACGTACCTTGCTTTATCCTCTGATACCTTACGTGCTGTAACCGGCACAAATCACTCCTCTGAGCTTCAGTTTTGGCTTCCTTGCAAAGCAGGTGGTGATATTTCTCTGTCTCGCAGCCTTGCTGTGAGGATTAAGAAAGAGATCAGAAAGCCTCTAGCAGAATACCTGGAAGGGAGTTGGTGTCTGATAAATGTGTTGGATCTCTGTGTTGTCGATCATAGAAGGGCAGCTTAGCTGAACGTATGCTGCTTTTCCACTTTAAAAATGGTTTTGTCCTAGGTGCTGTTTACAGCTGATAACAGATCGACCTGCCGCCATTCAAGAGGAGCTCGATCTTATCCAGGCCCTGGGGTACCTTGAAGAATTTGGGGTGAAGATCTTGCCTTTGCAAGGTGAGTTTTCTACTTAAGTGTTGCACTTTTATGAACTTATTTTGCATAAATTCACTAGTATTCCTGTTTAGGTGTCTAAATAAAGAGTACTTTTGGTCATTTAATCTGTTAGCAATAGGTTCTGCCCTCTGTCCCATTTTTCAGTGCCGTTATTACAGCAGTGAGGCTGTTGGATAAAAACAAAAAGAGAAATTGGGGATTACAGGTGAGAGTTTCACGTTTACATCAGTTTTCGACTGAAATTTATTCATTTCAGTTGCATAATTTAGAAGTAGCTCTAAATGATAATAGTTTATTTCTTCTTATGCTTACTGTAGAATATTCTTTCATTGAATCCGTATTTTTTTTTAACAGAGGGAATGACAGGAAATTGTTGTTTAGAGTTAAATTACTAACAGTATGTTAGCATTGCTCAAGTTCTTTTACCTAAAGGTGGAAGTCAGATTAGTACCAGCCCAAACAAGTCATCTGTCCTTTTGGGACAGTGGGCGTCTCCCAGTGTCCTGAGCCTCACCTGATAAGCAGGAAGGAGATTTTCTGTTCCTTCAAATCCTGCAACTCAGTGCCCTAAATGAAGTGTGTTTGGTGATTCATGGTATGCTTGGCTAGTTTCCATGTCATCTCTGATCTTTATTCTTGAAAAGATTTTTATGTTTTTTATTGAAGTATAATTGACTGACAGTGTTGTGTTAGTTTCAGGTGTACAGCAGAGGGCTCTTATCTTTATTCTAACTCTGGAAATGTTCAGAATTGGAAGTGGGAGAGGTTTAGCTAAGTTCTTTTCATCTCTGGTTTTTGATAAGTTTTCACTGGAATTGTGTGTCTGGTGTTTTTTTTTTTTTTTTAACTTCTAATATCATTGATCAGTGATAGTCTGTTACAGGTTCCTTGGTGTGTTTTATTGTATATTATCTATTCAGAGTCAACAATAACTTCATTATTTTTTTAAATTGTCTTTTACTTAATTCTTATTGATCTGGGGGTAAACACAGTTTTCACTTGGTTCATTTGCCTTAAATTAGGGAGGTCAGTGTACCTCCGTCGTGTCCCTGGTCACGAATCATTAGTGTGTCTTCCTTTGTAGTGCGATTGTGCTCTGATCGGATCGGCCTCGTCAAGGAGTGTATTTGCCAGTCCCCCACGTGCTACAAGCAGTCCACCAAGCTGCTGGGCCTTGCTGAGCTGCTGAGGGTAGCAGGTAAGTTTTGAAAGCTTAACTGCTGTGCACCATCCTAGGAAAACACTGGAATATGTGCTACTAGGTGTGAGAGGAGCTGCTTTTCAGCAAGGTTTTGTCTTTTCCAGCAAGATTGGCATGTTATTAAGATGTGTTCCATGTTGAGCTGCTTGGACCTCTGTTTTCTAAATGAAGGCAGACTTTTTTGGGGTTCCATGGTCATACAGGGTCAGAAAGAGAAGTCAGAGTTACCATTTATAACCAGAAAACTTAAAAAGTAGGACAAGGCAGCTCAACTAGTTCACCTTCAGTTTCCACATTTGGTGTAATATTTTCTTTTTAATATAAATTTATTTATTTTAATTGGAAGTTAATTACTTTACAATATTATATTGGTTTTGCCATACATCAACATGAATCCGCCACGGATATACACGTGTTCCCCATCCTGAACCCCCCTCCCACCTCCCTCCCCATACCATCCCTCTGGGTCATCCCAATGTACCAGCCCCAAGCATTCTGTATCCTGCATCGAACCTGGACTGGCAATTCATTTCATATATGATATTATACATGTTTCAATGCCATTCTCCCAAATCAACATTTTTGAACCTGAATAATTACTTAGAACAATTTGTGCATTTACTGTTTGGCCAGGTTTTCTCACGCATTGTCTCATTTCATTTTCTGTTAAATGATGTTGATGTTTTCTTCCTGTTTTATGAGGGGAATTGAAGGTCAGAGAAGTTAAGGATCTTGCTCAGCAGGGTTAAGTAACAGAGCATTTCTGAGTCCATACTCCATGTGTCACGCTATTGTGCTTACCAGTCTTTTAACGTTTTTCTTTTGTATTTTTGACTCATCCAATGTGTATCCCACCTGATGGACATCTTCAAGTGAGTCCTCAATCTTCTTAAACAGATTTTAAAGTGTGCAGCTTAAAATTTTCAAATCCAGCACAATTTTGTGACAAATACCTTCCCATTTCAACTAAAAGAATGAAAATGAGCCTGCCCGCTGACTCGAAACACCAGCTGTCTATACTGGACATGTCTGTTGGTTTGCTAAGTGGTCTTTCTTTGGGACCCCGTCCCTCTCCCAGTGGAGACTTGCCAGTCAAGATGCTTTGCCACAGTTGTTGGCACTGTCGTCCTGCCAGTACCTCCTGTCCACCTGCCAGTGCAGAGATGACCGTGCGACTCAAGAAAAACCAATCAAAATCTTTCCTGACGTTTGATATATAAACACAGGAAGACAGAAGCACATTCTTCTTTTCTAAATTAAATTCATAAGGATACAACCTTAGGGATGCTGGCAGTCATTTGTCTGATCAGTTTTCTGAAAATGAATCCATTTGAGAGAAGGAAAACCCCCCAGTGGCAGTCTACATGCCTCAAGATCTAGTCCTGCCTGAAGATGGCTTTTAACCCCAGAAATTGTTTTTAATAAAAATGGGGTTAAATTCCATGTTTAGCTTTAAAAAAGTAAAGAGGATTTTGTTTATATTTTGAGCTTTAAGTAAATATATATATATGTATATGTATATTTGGTAGACACATTTATGTTTTAAAATCTAAATAGGACTCTTCTTCTTAAGGCTTTATAGTTTTAGTATATTTTATTGTGTCAGATGTCCTTTTCTAGCCTATCTGAAAGCGTAACGCTAGCATTTTTACCTCTGGCCTTGGAGATGTGTTCAGATATCCCTTGGGGGCCAGGCAGCCATCGGGAGGTATCCTGGAAGGCGGCAAAGAAGTTGAGCATGGGGTCTGAAGACTGGTCCTGTCCTTACTCTCCTATTCATTTGCTAAATGACTTAAGCTTCAGCTTCTGGAAAATAGGAATGCACCCCCTGCTTTAAGTCTAGGTTATGAGACTCACACGAGTTGATACATACGAAAGCATTTTGTAAACTTGAAAGCACTCTGATCATCAGGGAAGAATTTCTTAAGGATCCAGTCATAGACACTAATGAAGCAGTCAGGGATGCTGTCTACATTTTCCATGTACCTGCCTACTACTGTTAATTTCCATTTTCATCCCTGTGACACTGACCTAAAAATAGGAATATCAGTGATCAAGATAGGCCTGCATTTTTAATGGTATGAACATTACTCTTCAGTCCTGCCGAGTACATTTGTGTGGAACACCTGGTGTTCAAATGGCTTTTCTTTGCTGCAGCTATTTTAGTTCTCCTATTTGGAACCATCTCAACTTGACCACCTCTGTTTCACAAAGTTGAATGTGGAATCTGTGTTATAACTTCAGTCCAGTATCATTAAAGGAGAAGACTAGTATCCATATTTCATTCAACATGGTGCTTTTATTGTGAGCCCCCTGAGTGCACATAATAGCTACTGTGTATCCGTGACTGCTGTGTGCCAGCTCCCTTCTGTGCCCTTTTAACACACTGGCTCTTCTGCTGTTCACTGCAGGCTCTCCTTACCGGCATTTTACAGATGGGGAAATAGAGGCCCCAGAGAGGAAAGTAATACCACTTTGTCAGGTACTTTGGATACAGAGTTCTATTACACACCTGCTGCCCTCTGGGAATTTAGCATCTTGGAGGGCTGCAGAAGCAGAGAACTGTGTTGCATAATGGAGTATGAGGGTAGTCCACGGCTTCTGTAAACAGATGTTAGAGAATCCAAAAGACAATTGTAATATTTAGCTGGGGGCGGAGTGGTGTTAAGAAAGGAATCACAGGCAGGTAACATGTATCTGAAGCTTACAGAATGCTGCGGTTATTTATTGCTGCTTTACAAACCACCCTGAAACCTAGCAGCTTAAAATAACAACAGTCATGTCTTCTTATCTCTCCCGGTTCTGAAGGTTGACTGGGCAGTTCAGGGTCTTTTATGAAACTGCAGTCAGATATAGCAGTTAGGGCTGTGCTTATCTCAAAGACTGCTTTGTTCACATGTCTGGCACCTGGGCTGAGAAGATTGAAAAAGCTGGGGGCTGGAGTAGCTCGGGCTTTCTCTTCTCTATGTGGTTTCTCACTTACCATCTTTCCTTATGTTGTTGTCAGACTACCTGGATTTCTTATGTGGTGGCCTAGGGCTCCCAGAGCCAGTATCCCAAGTTCAGTTCAGTGCAGTTCAGTCACACAGTCGTGTCTGACTCTTTGTGACCCCATGCATTGCAGCACACCAGGCCTCCCTGTCCATCACCAACTCCCAGAGTCTACCCAAACTCATCTCCATTGATTCGGTTATACCATCCAGCTGTCTAATCCACTGTCGTCCCCTTCTTCTCCTGCCCTCAATCCCTCCCAGCATCAGGGTCTTTTCCAATGAGCCAACTCTTCGCATGAGGTGGCCAAAGTATTGGAGTTTCAGCTTCAGCATCAGTCCTTCCAATGAACACCCAGGACTGATCTCCTTTAGGATGGACTGGTTGTATCTCCTTGCAGTCCAAGGGACTCTCAAGAGTCTTCTCCAACACCACACTTCAAAAGCATCAATTCTTCGGCGCTCAGCCTTCTTCACAGTCCAGCTTTCACATCCATACATGACCACAGGAAAAACCATAGCCTTGACTAGACGGACCTTTGTTGGCAAAGTAATGTCTCTGCTTTTGAATATGCTATCTAGGATTGTCATAGTTTTCCTTCCAAGGAGTAAGAGTCTTTTAATTTCATGGCTGCAATCACCATCTACAGTGATTTTGGGGCCCAAAAAAATAAAGTCTGACACTGTTTCCACTGTTTCCCCATCTATTTGCCATGAAGTGGTGGGACTGGATGCCATGATCTTTGTTTTCTGAATGTTGAGCTTTAAGCCAACTTTTTCACTTTCCTCTTTCACTTTCATCAAGAGGCTTTTTAGTTCTTCTTCACTTTCTGCCATAAGGGTGGTATCATCTGCATATCTGAGGTTATTGATATTTCTCCTGGCAGTCTTGATTCCACCTTGTGCTTCTTCCAGCCCAGCGTTTCTCATGATGTACTCTGCATAGATGAGAAACCAACAAAAGTTTCATGTCATTTTGCTGTAATTTAGCTTTGGAATTTGGGCCGCTTCATCTCTAATGTGTCTTATTCACAGAAGCAGTCACACAGGCCCTCCCAAGTTTAAGGGAAATATTTATAGGCTCCACTTGAAGTTGACTGGGCTTGGGTGAGCCTGAGATGGCTTCCACAGCTGTTGGAACAGGCCTGCATTACTCTCTGGCTGGTGGGCAGAAGCCTCAGCCCCTTGCCCTGGGGAGCTCTCCGTGGGGTTTCTCAAGCATCTTCTCAACAAGGCGACTCCTGGCTTTCTCCTGGAGCAATTGATCCAGAGAGCAGGGCAGAGCCTTTAGTGCTTTTTTACAACCTTCTCTTGGAGGTCAGTCACCATCGTTTATAGCTGACTCTGTTAGAAATAAATCACTAGCCATCCCCATTCAAGGGGAGAAGCAGTAAGCTCCATCTTTAGAAGGGAGTACCAAAGAATTTGTGGACATAGTTTAAATTATATTTCATATATTCAAAGTTTTGTCCTGCTACCATTAGTATTTTCTTCAAACTAAACATTTAGACCATTTTCTTTAGTAGATTCCTAGTCTGGTTCTAGTGCTGGCTCTTCTCCCTGTGAACTTGGTTTTCTTTGTAGGACTTTTCTAGAATCATTGTTTTCAAGCTTGTTTTTGGTTATGCTTTTTCTTTTAACCACTTGCTCAGATCACCTGATACACAAACTAACTTTCTCACAATGAAACTATAAAATTTAAATCCATTTTACTTTGTATTTATGGTTTTTATCTTTTTATTTGTCATTATTGATTAGAATTAGGACATTCAAATATGAGAATAAATAGGAAACATGTTTAAATTCCCTGTTTGGAGGAAAACTTTTCCTCTACCTACCTACGTAGGAATGGCTGGTCTGGGGCTGGTATATCTGTATTTTACTGAAGTATCACAGATTTACAGTGTTGTATTAGTGTACAGTGGAGTGATCCAGTTATAAATGTACACATATTCATTCTTTTTTAGATTCTTTTCTCATATAGATTATCACGGAATGTTGAGTAGAGTTTCATTTGCCATAAAGTAGGTCCTAGTTGGTTATGTATCTTATGTATAATAGTGTGTGTGTGTTCATCTCAGGTTTCTCATTTATCCCTCCCTACAGAATTGGTTTTTGTTATCTGTTAGTCTGTTTTTGTTCTGTAATAATTTCATTGCTTTTCTTTTTTAAAAAAAATTGGATTGCATGTCTGCGTGGTATCATAAGATGTTTGTCCTTGTCCTACTTCACTCAGTGTGACGATTTCTAGGTCCATCTGTGTTGCTGCAAATGGCATTATTTCATTCTCTTTTATGGCTGAATAATATTCCCTTGTGTCTGTGTACCTCGTCTTCTTTATCCATTCCTCTGTTGATAGACATTTAGGTTGCTTCCATGGCTTGGCTACAGTGAACATGGGGGTGCAGGCAGCCTTTTGGTTTATGGTTTTCTGTGGATACATGTCCAGCAGTGGGATTGATGGATCATATGATAGTTTTATTTTTACTTTTTTAAGGAACCTCCGTACTGTTCTCCACAACGGTTGTACCAATTTATATTTTGTATGGGGCCGATATTAATCATTGATCACTTTGGAGAGAGAATTTCATGATTAATAACCAGACTGAAAGGTCTAAGTGGCCTTGACCTTTTGTCCTGTTGTCTTATAAAAATCTTTCTAATCTCTGTTTTTCATTTGAGAATTAATTAGAAAGATAGACTTAAGGAACTCCTCTATCCATTGATACTGCCCCAAACAGTAAGTTGTTTGCATGTGTTTTTAGGTGAAGACCCAGAAGAAAGGCGTGGACAGGTTCTCATCCTTCTAGTGGAGCAGGCACTGCGTTTCCATGACTACAAAGCTGCCAATGTGCATTGTCAGGAGCTGATGGCCACAGGTGAAGTAGACACCACTTAACACTTTGCTCATGTTTTTTTTTTTTTTTTTTTGCTCATGTTCTGACTCATGGACGAGATCTCTTTTGAAATCACTTGGTCTAATTGGTAAGCCAGCCACACTGTGTTCATAGGCCTTGGGAGATGTTTTGTGAGCACTGATAAGTAGGTATTCCATGTGCTTGTATATTAATGTAAATACTTTAATGGGCTCAAGGGGTTACGTTTTATCTGGGATATGGTTGCTTTCCATTCCATATTAAAAGTAGGCTCATAATTTTAATAGCAATTTTATGTAAAATATTTTAATTTTAAAATATTACAAAATATGTAAATTTTTTAATGTATTTGACATATAATAGAAAAAATTTCAAATTTGAAATATCTGTAATTTGTGACTACATTGTCTGTATTTCTATTCTTTAATTTCTTTAAAAGATCACAAAATGCTTTTCGAATTTGAGCAGTTGGGAAGTAGCTTGCCACTGATACTGAAATTATAACTCAAGTCTCTGGAGGATAAGCAGGTTGTATTGTGGAATAATTTCTCTATGAAAGAGCACATTCCCCAGAGGAGTAGCCAGGAATGTTGTCTTGTCATAGGCTCTGGGCTAAATGATCTGCTTTTTGCAGTTGTGCCTGAGTATGTGGAAACTCAGGCACACTTAGCTGTTTACCCACTGCCTGTGCATGGCTAATGATGCAATGCTTCACTTTGTGATACCTCCTGGTGTTGCACACTGATGATTTGTATATTTGCTGTATACTGGTAAAATAAATGATTATTCTGACACTTGTTAAAAGGAGTAAGGAAGACTTTATTCAGGACTTTTGTAATGGAAGAGAAATCAGGCTCAACTCCAAATACAGAAAAGACAGCTGGGAATTTATCACCGAGGATCAGGTTAAGGGGATCAACAATGGTTGAAAAATTACAGTGATGAGACATCCGGGATAGGGGCATTTGTACTAAACTGACTTACTGGTGGCACGCCAGGGTGATCAGATACAAAGGGTGGGAGATTCTCTTTAAACTGACTTGGCAGGATTCTTGACTGAAACTGGATTATAACAGGTTCAACAAAGGCTGGGCCAAGGTAGAGGTCTCGTTTAAAAGAGGACTCAGAGAAGCCTGAGTGAAGTTTGGTCAAGGAGAGAGTTTGGTGATACATCTGTGAAAATGTTGAAAACTGGATAAAAGCTTAACACTTTACAACCTCAGCATTGGAAAACTGGTTTCATGGAAAAACTGTCAGATATTAACCTAGTGATTGTGCACCACTAAATCACTGCAGATGGTGACTGCAGCCATGATATTAAAAGACGCTTACTCCTTGGAAGGAAAGTTATGACCAACCTAGATAGCATATTCAAAAGCAGAGACATTACTTTGCCAACAAAGGTCCATCTAGTCAAGGCTATGGTTTTTCCTGTGGTCATGTATGGATGTGAGAGTTGGACTGTGAAGAAGGCTGAGCGCCGAAGAATTGATGCTTTTGAAGTGTGGTGTTGGAGAAGACTCTTGAGAGTCCCTTGGACTGCAAGGAGATCCAACCAGTCCATTGTGAAGGAGATCAGCCCTGGGATTTCTTTGGAAGGAATGATGCTAAAGCTGAAACTCCAGTACTTTGGCTACCTAATGCAAAGAGTTGACTCATTGGAAAAGACTGATGCTGGGAGGGATTGGGGGCAGGAAGAGAAGGGGATGACAGAGGATGAGATGGCTAGATGGTATCACCAACTTGATAGACATGAGTTTGAGTGAACTCCAGGAGTTGGTGATGGACAGGGAGGCCTGGCATGCTGCGATTCATGGGGTCACAAAGAGTCGGACACGACTGAGCGACTGAACTGAACTGAACTGAAGTTCAGAATAGTTATGGTATTCTGGAAAATCATTGTCTTAGTTCACTATCATTTCCTTAGAGAGCTTTGTATTAAGTTTATTCCTATAAGGATAGTACTTGGATTAATTCTGACTTTGTATATTTAGAGAAATTATCCTGGGCCAAGGCCTTTGTACTTAGAAACAAGACCTACTTTCTAACTGGATGTCCTTCAAATAAGAATGAAAATGCGTTTTAAGAGTTTAGAGCATAAACTTGCATAGGGCAAAGCCCTCTGCCGAGAGTCAGACTCTGAGTGTATTTTTGGCACTGTCCCTGGACCTCTGTCTTCATGTGTGACGTGGATGATTCTTTGTAGCTTTCCACAATAATTTATCTTTTTCTAGAACTTTGCAGTGTATAAACTGCTTTTAAGTACAGTTTTTAAAAAAATAAAGATTGTTTAATCTTTACAGTCTTCCCTTAACAACCTTCCTTAGTGGCTCAGATGGTAAAGAATCTGCCTGCAATGAGGGAGACCTGGGTTCAATCCCTGGGTTGGGAAGATCACCTGGAGAAGGGAACAGCTATCCATTCCAGTATTCTGGCTTGGAGAATTACATGGACTGTACAGTCTGTGGGGTTGCGTAGAGTCGGATACAACTGAGCGACTTTGAATTTCACTTTACAACCAAGGGAAAGAGGAATTACTATTATTTCTGTTTTTTTGCGGTGGTGAGGGATGATGATGTTTGGACCTTTCTCAAGCTCACACAGTGCTTGGTCCACACTCAGTTCTTTCTGAATTCAGATACTCAGTCGTTTTTACTCAACATCAAATCTTAGTAAATTATCTGTAGTCATTGTCAGGTTGAAGATAATTTACTATTTGTAGTCATTTTCATCTGAAATTTAACATAGTTTATCAGAAAAACTTGTCTGGAGCGCTGCTGAACTTTCTGGATAATACACTCACCTAATATTTCTTTTCTGTTTTAGATCATTGTGTTTTTCTGCTTATATAATGATACATATCACTATGACTGACTTTGCTTTGGTAACATAAGACCTCAGTAAAAAGCCATTACGTTTTTCAAGTTGGATTGAAAATTTCTTTCTTCTAGTGAAAATCAGTTTGTTTTTCTTGCCCATTTTTCAGGTTACTCTAAAAGCTGGGATGTTTGTAGCCAGTTAGCACAATCAGAAGGTTACCAGGACTTGGCCACTCGGCAAGAGCTCATGGCTTTTGCTCTGACACATTGCCCTCCCAGCAGCATTGAACTTCTTTTAGCTGCCAGCAGCTCTCTGAAGACAGAAGTAAGTCTCCCAATAAAGTAAATCCTGAACTGTATCAAGTGTATTTTGTTGGGTCTGTGGATCTTGGGTTTGTGCTTTTTTTGTTTTACCAATAATATGAAAATTTTAATTTATGGAAAAAATAGTTTGTTACTTACAAATTTGAAGATATTAAGCTATAAAATAGTGTTGTTGGCTTTATTCCAGTAAAGAAAGGCTACAGGTATGAGAAATAAGAGAATAGTATTAGGAAACAATTTATTGAATATAATGGGGAACATTAGTATTGTCAAGAACAAAATATTTAAGAGGAGGTCCTGTGTAGTATACTGGAAACCATGTGAGTTAAAACTGGTGGTGACACCATCCCCTTAGAAGCTCTTTGGAAATAGCAGGGTGTGGGCTTTGGTTGGAGAGAAGCTCAGTTTCCTAAAATTCACAGGCTAGATCTGCATCAGGGGGATGTTAGGCCAGTTGTAAAACGCATGTGAAGAATTCTGGAATTCATATTTTTATCTCCTGGCCATTCATTACATTGTACATCAGGTTTCCCACAGTTAATTCCGCTCCTGAAACGGTGGTTGCATCCTTGGGAAGGTGTTCATGGAGCCCTGAAGTCAGCCTGTTACCACTAGGAGATTGCACTTTTTTGTTTGTTTGTTTTTCCCCCTCGAAAGAATGCTTTTTAAGTTTCAAGTCTACATTGTAAAATGAGGCAAATTTAAAAACAATTCTGTTATAATATACAGTGTTCTTTTTCAGATTCTTTATCAAAGAGTGAATTTTCAAATCCATCCAGAAGGAGGGGAGAGTATCAACATGTCACCATTGATGAGTAAAGCACTGCAAGAGGTGAGTCTGGGTGAGAGGGAGGAGTTTGAAAGGTGCTTGTGAGAGGAATGAAACAGTTATCTCACACTGTATGTGTGGTATGTGTAGACTGTTCTTTTTACCTGTGTGTGTCTGTGTGAAATGTAGCATTCATATCAGTTCAGTTCAGTCGCTCAGTCGTGTCCGACTCTTTACGGCCCCATGGACTGCAGCACGCCAGGCCTCCCTGTCCCTCACCAACTCCTGGATTCGTATAGAAAAATGTATAAAACAAAGATGTCCATCTTAATAAAGTATCATAAAGAAAACATGCACAAACTCATCACACAGATAAATAGCTCATGACAAGCCTTCCCCTGCACACCCTTCTAACTTTTAGCTTTGCTGTCCTTCCAGAGATCCTGACTCATCGTGATAACCAGATCCACGTATGTTCTGTTCTTCTTTTAAAGTAATTTAGAAACCTATAACACCCATCCCAGAGTGGTAGTTTAATTTTAGCTGTTTTTGCACTGTATAGAAATAATTACATTCAGTATTACATTTGTGAGGTTTATCCATGCTATTGTAAGTACTGCAGTTGATCTTATTGTTACTGCGGTATAGAGATTAATTGCTATATGCATACATTCCAGTTTATCCTTTCTAATACTGACTGACACTGGTTTATTTTCCATTTTGGTACTGACATAATGCTGTATCATCACTGTGTAGTGTTCCTGGTGCACATGTACAGACTTGGAGGTGTGTGTTGTCAGATAAGTGTGTTTGTTCAACCCCAGTTGATAGTCCCAATGCCAAAGAATGCTCAAACTACTGCACAATTGCACTCATCTCACATGCTAGTAAAGTAATGCTCAAAATTCTCCAAGCCAGGCTTCAGCAATATGTGAACCGTGAACTTCCTCATGTTCAAGCTGGTTTTAGAAAAGGCAGAGGAATGAGAGATCAAATTGCCAACATCCTCTGGATCATCGAAAAAGCAAGAGAGTTCCAGAAAAACATCTATTTCTGCTTTATTGACTATGCCAAAGCCTTTGACTGTGTGGACCACAATAAACTGTGGAAAATTCTGAAAGAGATGGGAATTCCAGACCATCTGACCTGCCTCTTGAGAAATTTGTATGCAGGTCAGGAAGCAACAGTTAGAACTGGACGTGGAACAACAGACTGGTTCCAAATAGGAAAAGGAGTTCGTCAAGGCTATATATTGTCACCCTGTTTATTTAACTTATATGCAGAGTACATCATGAGAAACGCTGGACTGGGAGAAACACAAGTTGGAATCAAGATTGCCAGGAGAAATATCAATAACCTCAGATATGCAGATGACACCACCCTTATGGCAGAAAGTAAAGAGGAACTCAAAAGCCTCTTGATGAAAGTGAAAGTGGAGAGTGAAAAAGTTGGCTTAAAGCTCAACATTCAGAAAATGAAGATCATGGCATCCGGTCCCATCACTTCATGGGAAGTAGATGGGGAAACAGTGGAAACAGTGTCAGACTTTATTTTCTGGGCTCCAAAATCACTACAGATGGTGACTGCAGCCATGAAATTAAAAGACGCTGACTCCTTGGAAGGAAAATTATGACCAACCTAGATAGCATATTCAAAAGCAGAGACATTACTTTGCTAACAAAGGTTCGTCTAGTCAAGGCTATGGTTTTTCCTGTGGTCATGTATGGATGTGAGAGTTGGACTGTGAAGAAAGCTGAGCACCGAAGAATTGATGCTTTTGAAGTGTGGTGTTGGAGAAGACTGCAAGGAGATCCAGCCAGTCCATTCTGAAGGAGATCAGCCCTGGGATTTCTTTGGAAGGAATGATGCTAAAGCTGAAACTCCAGTACTTTGGCCACCTCATGTGAAGAGTTGATTCATTGGAAAAGACTCTGATGCTGGGAGGGATTGGGGGCAGGAGGAGAAGGGGACGACAGAGGATGAGATGGCTGGATGGCATCACTGACTCGATGGATGTGAGTCTGAATGAACTCCGGGAGTTGGTGATGGACAGGGAGGCCTGGCGTGCTGTGATTCATAGGGTCGCAAAGAGTCGGATACGACTGAGCGACTGATATGATCTGATCTGATGATTCTCTTGAATGGTTTTACCCATTGCACACTCAGCAGCTGAGTTTGGGATTGCCATTTGCTCCCATCCAGGTAGTGCCAACTACTTTGGCATGGGTAGTTGTCAAAACTTTACCTCTTAAGTGTTTTGAGATACCTGTTTATGCTTTTGATTTGCATTTTTTGGTTGCTGGTGAGATGAACTTAACTCAGGGGGGAGCCTCTTTTGTGAGGTTCCTTGTTCAATTCCCTTGTCCATTTTCTGTTGAATTTTAGTCCTTTTTCTCTTTCCTCATTGAAATTCTTAGGAATAAAATTTGTCTGGAGTCATTAAGTATTAATACGTATGAATCTCAGGAGAGCTGGTCCTGGGAAAGGAAGGAGGAGGTGTGTACTCACCAATACCTCTTTAGCTGTTTAACCTTTGCTCCCTGGAGTTTAACTTCTTATGACTATTTCCGGCAATACAGAAGTGGCGTTTTTTTTGTTCGTTTTTTTTTTAGGTCAAAAACAGTAGGTAGTCTAACTAGATAAATTAAGAGATGATAATCGTCTTTTTAGGTTGGTTTCCACAGGATTCCTTTAAATGGTAAGCTTTACTTTTAAAGTGTAAAATGTCATTCATTTTCCTAGCAACTATTTTAGAAGACATCTGTTGTGATAAGTGAGCTATATCTTAGCTCCTTTTTTTGTTTTTATCTATTTTTTTTTGTTTTGTTTGCTTTATGTTTCCATACGTTGATTCTCAATTTTTAAAGATCATACTCTGTTTATAGTTATTGTAATGTTGACTACATTCCTGGTTCTATACAGTCTGTCTTTGTAGCTTATTTATTTTATACCTAATAGTTTTTAATCTCTTAATCCATTACCTCTATTTTGCCCCTCCCACCTTCCCTTTCCTCACTCATAACCCTAATTTGTTCTGTATACTTGTAACTCTGTTTCCTTTTGTTATATTCACTAGTATGTTGTATTTTTTATATTCCGCATATAAGTGATTGCATACAGTATTTGTCTTCCTCTGTGTGACATTTCATTTAACACAGCACCTTCCAAGTTCATCCATGTTATTGCAGATGGCAAAATTTCATTCTTTTTTATGGCTGAATACTCTCCATTGTGTGTGCTTGTGTGTATACACAACATCTTTATAAATGGACTGTAACCATCTTGTCAGATTCATTTGTAGTTGTATACCTTGTAGTTCTTTTAGAAGTCTGGTTCAAAGCTTCATCTGTGGAGTCTGTTGATAAGAGTTAGGGCAAGATTATTTAGATTTTGCCTACAGTTGAATATACACAATTACCTCATCTCCAAAGTTCTTTCTTTTATATTAAACTTCTGCTTGGCAGCCATTTATTGATTACACATGTGTATCCCCAGTTCAGTACCAAGCGATCTCAGGATCTCAAAAAAGTTTATAAAGTGACTTTTGGCCCTTAAGGATGTTTATCCTCTTCCTCCTATAAATGGTTAACTCCAAGACAGCAGTGATCGATAGAATTTTCTACAGTGAGGGGAATATTCTGTATATCTACATTGTCCAGTATAGCAGCAACTAGTCACATAGAGCTGCTGAGTATGTGACATATAGGTAGTGCAACTAAGGAATCAACATTTAAATTTTGCTTAATTTTATTTAAGTTAATTTTACTTAATTAAGGCTGCTGGATACCTGAGTGGACATCACAGTTCTAGAAGGTGAGATACTCAGAAGAGGATGGTGTTCCTCCATCAGTGCTGCAGACAAAGGACTTTGTTTCTATGGTTGGACTCCCTTCGAATTGAAGTCACAGCATTTTCCAGGGGCCTGGAGTGAGGGGGATGCTTTCTTCCTTTGGCATGTTTTGACTTGTATTGATTAGAAACTATTCAGTTTTCCCTTCCTGGATCTGAGAGCACATTAAATTCTATGGTGTTTTCTCTAGGGGATTCAGAACAGATCTTATATTGGAGATTTGGCAGGTTTTACTATTTCTCAAGGTCCAGTAGAAGACTTGCTTTTCACAAGATCTTTATCCCAGTTTTTGTACCTTTTGATCCTCTGATCTCCTCCCATTTGTTCAGCTACATCTCTCACTGTTGCTCCAGCCTCCTCTCTTTTCATGCCTTCCAAACATGTGCTGTGTTCCATTCATGGTGAACTTACCCCATTCTCTGAGTAGGCTCTCTCACAGCTTTGGTGTTATTTAGGGTTCTCTCTCAAGCTCCAGAACTTTGGCCACCTGATGCGAAGAGCCGACTCCTTGGAAAAGACCCTGATGCTGGGAAAGATTGAAGGCGGGAGGAGAATGGGATTACAGAGGATGAAATGGTTGGATGGCGTTACTGAATCAATGGACATGAGTTTGGGCAAAGTTCAGGAGATAGTGAAGGACAGGGAAGCCTGGCGTGGTCCATGAGGTCGCAGGGGGTAGGACACGACTGAGCGACTGAACAACAGCAGCTGTCTGTACTGCCCTTCTTGTATTGTTTCTGATCATCTTGCTGCCCTCTTGATCTCACCTAAGCTGTCGTTGTCTTTATCAAGTTTTCCTTGAGTCCTCGTCGTTCCCTCTTCTGCATCCCCCAAATATCTCATAGCATTGGATCAGCTCATGTGTGGTACGGTTTGGCGTGTATGGCGACTGGAAGTGTGTCACTTACCTTTGGTGCTCTCTCCAGAGAGTGCTTGCCACAGAGTGAGTGCCTGCTGCTGCTGCTAAGTCGCTTCAGTTGTGTCCAACTCTGTGCGATCCCATAGACGGCAGCCCACCAGGCTCCCCCGTCCCTGGGATTCTCCAGGCAAGAACACTGGAGTGGGTTGCCATTTCCTTCTCCAATGCATGAAAGTGAAAAGTGAAAGTGAAGTCGCTCAGTCGTGTCCGACTCTTAGCGACCCCAGGGGCTGCGGCCCACCAGGCTCCTTTGTCCATGGGATTTTCCAGGCAAGAGTACTGGAGTGGGGTGCCATTGCCTTCTCCAGAGTGAGTGCCTAGTGAATGCTTAATACAGATGCATTGGAAGCTCCCACTGCAGAAGGATCAGTGTGTGGTAAAAATGGATTAGAAAGTAAAACTAGAAGGAATTTCCAACTAGACGCATGTGTGTGATCTGGGTGCTGTTGAGGACCTGTTGTGTTCTGGCCGTATAAGGGGAGTATCATTTCTCTATTCAGTACAGAACTGCACCGTGTTTCTGCTGAGTTCAGCTCCATAAGCTTATTCTGAAATGCCCACATCCTTCTTTATAAAATCCACAAGAAGCCTTTTGCGACCTTTGGGTTTTCCATTTCCTGCTCTCTGATGAATTAGAAAGTGTCAGCCGGGCTCCGTGGTGGCCTCTGTGGAGTAGGGCATGCTGTGTCTCCACAGGGCACGTCCTGATCCATTCAGCGTCCTCAGTACCTGTGGGAGACTGCCAGCAGTGCTTCACAGGATCCACTTAGCGAGGAAGAGGAATTCTTCCAGAATGATTCTTGTATTTTTTTTATTTTTTAGCACTCTAAAAGCTTTCCTGTCTTCCTTTCTCCTCTTTCAGCACACTGTAATATTAATAGATCTAGATCTGACAAAGTGCTAATCCAAACCCTCAAACACATCATGTCTTTGATTCATGAGGCACATTTCAGAATATTATAGCTACTATTATTAGATTAAAATACAGTGCTTAGCTATAAGATGCTGTGTGTTACACATTAACAGTAAACGTAATAACCACATTAAATTATAACTTATAAATGAGAGCTGACTGTATATGTAATGTGCTTAATGCCCAAGACTTTCATTACTCAGTTGTGAAAATGATGATTTTACTTATATATCCAAACAAAGTAAAGATGTAACTGCTGTGCAGTTGCATTTGTGTTACTACAAGTGGAGCCTTCAAGTTTGAAGATATTGGCTGTTGTTCTCAGGAACAAGATATTTGTTTTTAAGTAAAATGAATAATTTATGAGTAACTACCAAAATTAGAGTTTCCAGCTTCTTATTAATGTTGGTTATTATGTTTTTTTAGATGTAATAGTATTCCACCACTTAGAGCGTATTAACATTTTGTTTAGCTAGTGTTAGCTATATCAGATAGGCAATAATGTTTTCCCCAGATAAATCTAATTAGAGTTGAAAATGGATTATATACAAGGTTCCCATTAAAAAATCATCTTCACTATGGGAAATCTTGTTATGAACATTTTAAGTGGCTACAAATTTATAAGACTGGACTAATTATTGTTTCGAACTGGGGGCAGGGCTTGGCATAGAGCTGTTTTGAATGTATAAAAGGATTATTTAGAAATATTAAAATAAATTTCTGACAGTTGTATTTCAGTACCACGACAACTCTTTCTTTTCCCCTTCACCAGTTAATGGGCATTTGGGTGGTTTGTACTTTTTAGCTATAATGAATAATGTTGCTATGCTATGAACATTTGTATACAAGTCTTTGTATGAAAAAATGTTTTGATTTGTTGTGGAGGTATCTGGGAGTGGAACTGAAGCATTGTATGATGTATATGCTCTAAATATTGGAAAACATGGCCAAATTGTTTTCCAAAGTGGCTGCACCAGGAGTTTTTAAGTTTCCCCTCTCTTCATATCCTTGCTGATACTTAACTCTTGAATGGCTTTTTGTGAAAGCCATTCTTATGAGTATATGTGGTGTCTCCTTATCGTTTTGGTGTGTGTTTCTAAATAAGTAACGATAATGAGCATCTTTTCATGTGCTTTCTTGCACTTTCTGTACCTTCTTTGATGAAATGGCTACAAATATTTTCCCAGTTTCTTTTTAGCTGTTACGTCAACTCCTTATTAAGTCATAAGAGTTTTTGTTGTTTTTAAACTCTTGAATACAAGTTGTTGTTGGATGTGCGACTTTAAAAGATTTTTCTGTCAGTGTGTGATTTGACTTTTTACTTTCTTAATAGTGCCTTTTGAAGTGCAGAACCTTTTAACGTTGCTCAAGTCCGTTTTATTAACCTTTTCCTTTATTGCTTGCATTTTTGGTGTTGTATCAGAGAAATCTGTGCCTAGCTCAAACCTGTGAAGATTTACTCCTGTGCTTTTTCCTAAGAGTTTTACAGTTTTAGCTTTTATATGTATTGAGAGGTAGTAATGAGCCACTTTTTGTATGAGATAAGTATAAGATTGAGGAAAATCCACATGCAGAAAGATCAGTTTAGAATTTTATCTCCTGTTATATACAGAAATGAACTCTATACGATCAGGTTTGTTTTTTCTTTTATGTGATCTCGTTCTTTCTTAAAGGATTTTAAATCTTACGCTGCACAAAGGCACAAATTAATATTTTAAAGTTTAAAACGATTTCACCTGAAATGGATTTGTGTCATAATTATTGCCTTAGTAATTTTCTTTTTTCGAGATGTTTTGGAATTTTGGTGTTCAAGCTCGTGTTGTGTTTCCTGAACCATCTGCCTTTGTCGTTACATGCAGATCACGTATGGCACAGCATGATACTGGTTGCTGGATGCATGTGCCATGAGTGTTTATCTTTTCCTTTGCTTTGGGTCATTTGGATTGTGCCCAGTCTTCCTGTGTTTTAGACTGAACTTCACTGAGCATTTTATGTACATATCTTTGCATATTCATGCTTGTATTGCCCTGGGATATAATGGAAAATATGGGCCCCTAAGACAGATAATTTCCTGTTTCTTGTGGTCCGTCTTCCATAACGTTAAGTGCTGATTAAAAAATGAAAAAGAAAATAAAAATACACTAAATATACCTCTATTTTTCCTAAATACAGTTCTCTTAATTTGGATTCAAGAATGCTAGAAGATTCAAGAAGAGTTCAGTCCCTAAAGCCCCTGAAATAGTGTGTCAAATCTGGTGTGTCTTGTTTGTGACTTAGTGTGTTCATGTATGTTCACACACATGAGTACATTCAGTTTTCTGGGGAAGGCACTTAGAGCTTGCCTTAGAAATGTGTAGGGGGCCGGGTCTTCTGAAGATAAGAAATTGTAGCCTGGCATTTTAATTACCAGATGAACTGAAGCAGAGTCAGACGTCAGAGTGGTTAGTCCTCATGGGGTTTTCTTCTGAAAAATCATTCCAGAAGCAGCATCACCAGTAATAAGCGTTCCATTCTTAATATTTTGAGTTCAGGATGCAATTTGCTCTAAGTGTGGGGCTTCCCCAGTGGCTCAAGTAGTAAAGAATCTACGTGCAGTGCAGGAGACACAGGAGACATGAGTTCGATCCCTGGGTTAAAAGATACTCTGGAGGAGGAAATGGCAACCCACTCGAGTATTCTTGCCTGGATAATCGCGTGGACAGAGGATACAGTCCATGGGGTTGTAGTGTCAAACACGACTGAGCACATGCATGCCCATGACAGGATGAAGTGTTAGGTGAAGGGAAGTACTTTTGATCATTTAAAGATATGTTGGAAGAGAAAGGGTAGTGGCTTAGCTCAGTTTGAGCTGTTTGTGATCCTTAGTCTCTGTTATGGGTACCACCAGCTCAGTTTGAACTTGACAAAGCAGTTTCTTAGAAATCAGCCCTCAGATTACCAGACACCAGAGGGATAGGGAGTCCTGGCACGCTGTGGTCCATGAGGTCAGAAAGACGTGGACAAGACTTGGCAACTGACTGAACAACAATACCAGACACCAGAGAAAGCAGCTCCTGCATGGGTTTACTATAGTGATTGATGAACAAGAATTGTTTCTGTAAGCCAGACTTGACATGTGGAACTGTTCTTGTTCTTGTGAACCTGTTTGGTAATGTTGTCTATTGTAGGACTTGAAAAATATTACTAGTGCCTATGAAGTTAACCTTTGAGCTATGTAACACTTGATGCTAATGAGATTTCATGTTAAATTTTATGCTGGGAGTTGTTGACTTGGTTTGGGAGATTAATCTATTTCTGCTGTTATACACTCTAAATTAATTAGCAATATGTGACTATGAATATAAAAACTGCCAGTAGTAATCATTTCAGGAGTAAATTTTCCTAACCTCTTTTTTCTTTCCCTATTACATGGAGTTGAAATAAAAGTCTTTTCCTTATTAATGACTCTGGTTACACTCTAATCTGGTAGACTGCTCCCCAGTTAAATGTTTCTTCTCTAGTCTAAACGAGCCTTTTGTTTTGCTTTCTCTATAAGGGAGGAATCTTACAGAAAAGCCTTTTGTCATGTACATTTCTGTGCATTGACATTTCATTTACTTTTCAGTTTCAGATGTTTAAATTTTTTATATTGAGTCAGCCAGTCCATATGAACAGAGTAAAGTTTAGGTTTATTTTATGAAATGGTGTAATTGTCTTATAGCCTATATTTTTTGATATTTTTCAATGAATTTGATTTTCCCCTGAATGAAGTTATTTCATGCTTAAGTGCCATATTTCTTATCATGTTTATATTTTTTAGTTTCTATACTTGGATTAGTTGATAACACTCAGATCACTCCATAACCCTCTTGAGTAGGGAGATTCTAAAGATGAGCCAGAATTGAAAATGTGACATGAAACCTTACCTGAATAACAGTTAGTTGCTGTAAGCATAACATATTAGATTTAGAAAATGTTTCTTCAAGCATAGGTACAGTACAATCAGACTTCCTGTTCATATCTACAGTACAAGCTATCCTTCAGTAACTTTCATACACCCTGAGCATGTAGCAATCAACAGACATCATCTCTGCCCTTGAAAAACTGCTGTCTAGTTGAGAAGACAGACAGAAAAATCATAATTATGGCAAATATATTAAAAGTAGGCATGTAATGTAATGAGTGGGAAGGAGAAGAGTATCTTCTTGACAGGATTTTACTGACAGCAAAAATACCACATTTCAAGGAAGATACAGAATTTCTTTGTGACCTTGGAGCAGGAGAAGACTTCATACAAAAAAAAAAAAAATACTAATTATAAAGTTTAAAAGCTGATAAATTGAACTAATTTAGAAGTTTGAAAACTTCTTTTAATCAAGACATCATTAAGGTAATAAAATATAATCTGCAGAATAATAGAAAATGTCCATAATTCATATATCTAATAAGGGCTATGAATCCAAAATATACAAAGAAAAACCAAAAAACTGCAAATGAATAAGAAAGACAGACAACCAACAGAAGAGTGGGCAGAAAATTTGAACAGGAACTTGAAGATTGTCCACTTTCTTTTTTCTATGGTTGGATCCAGAATCCTTGAATTTCTCTTATCTGACTTATCTCAGTCCCTTTTCGTCTTTAGAAGAAACAAATAAAAGCATTTAAACTTAAAAATGCATTTCAGATTCAAATATACCTTATGGAAACCTCTTCTATTCCCAGTATCACTGCCTTAATTCAGTTCCTGATTATTTTATCTTTTTTTTAATTGTACTTTTTTTTTTTTTTGGCCATGCAAGGCAGCTTGCAGGATCTTAGTTCCCTAACTGATCTTGGGTGGCCTCCGGCTGCAACCACTTGGAACAGGGCTTGGGTTCCCAGCCACAGATGGGCTGGGTCACAGTGGTAAAAGCACCAGGTCCTAGCCACTAGGCCAGTGGTCAGTGTCAAGGGCCCTGACCCTTTGGCTTTGCAGAAAAGAATTGCCACAAAGACAGAAAATAGTGAAGCAAGTAAAGTATTAGGAGTAAAAAGAGTACATTACCTGTGGATAGACACAGGCAGACTCAGAGGGAGAGTCCCTGAGTTGCTGAGTCATGCCTTTGTGGTAATTTGAATTACTTTCATGGGGCATTTCTTCTGGGTTTCCTTTGGCCAGTCATTGTGATTTGCCTGCTTCACAGTCCTTACGTGGTTTATCTCAGGATCCTCCCATGTGGGCACATGCATCTCTTTGCCAAGATGGATTCTACCGCAAAGGCATATGGGTGGAACATCCCATGACATGACTCTCCCTTGGCCTCCAAGGAGCCTTTTCTGCCCATGTGTGGTTAGGGAGGTCTCTGACTTCGGGAACAAGAAATGTGTGGTCTGTGCAGTGTCTAGCCTCCTCCCTTTATTCCCCTGCTATTTTTGTCTTGGAATTTCCATCAACAGAGAATGAATCTCCAATTACTTTACCCTGGGTTTGGGGGCATGGCGGGGGTAGTCCCATCTGCCTCATGACCAAGAATTAAACCCAGGCCCTTGGCAGTGAAAGCACAGAGTCCTAACCTCTGGGCCACTAGGGAATTCCCCGAGTCCCTGATTATTTTAAATTTGGACTAATTCACCTATCTCCTAATGGATTCCTGCTCCTGGAATAAGATTTCTAAAACATAAATCTCGTTATGTTAACTCCTTTTGTTTAAAGCCTCTCGGGGGTGTTGTGTTGTCCAGGTGATGATGGAGGTGCTTTGGTGTCATGTCGGTAGGTCTCTTGCTGGTCTTGCCTCTGCCTGCCTTTGATCTTCATGTGCCCTGACCTTCATCTTTGTGTATTCTTTTCTATACCGTCATTGAATCAACTCAAGTTTCCTCCAATATTCCATGTTGGTTCATGTCTCTTATTTGTATAAGTCTACCAAGAACATCCCCTGGAGGAGGGAAAGGCTACCCATTCCAATATTGTGGCCTGGAGGAGGCCATGGACTGTATAGTCCATGGGGTCGCAAAGAGTAGGACACGACTGAGCGAATTTTACTTTCACTTTTCACCTGAAATGATGGGCGCTTCTCTGGTGGCTCAGTGGTAAATAATCCATATGCCAATGCAGGAGACACAGGTTTGATCCTTGGATTGGGAAGATCCCCCTGCAGAAGAAAATGGCAGCCCACTCCAGTATTCTTGCTTGGGAAATCCCCTGGACAGAGGAGCCTGGCAGGGTACAATCCATGGGGTCCCACAAAGAGTGGGACACGACTTAGTAACTAAACAACCTGAAATCATCACCATTTCTTCTTTGGAAGCCTGAAATTATTTCCTGCTGAAATATTACTTCTTCTGTGAAGCTTTCTATGATGGTGCCTCTAGACAGAGGACATAGTGATTTGTCTGTATCTCTGCCTCCCTTTGTAGTTTCTGGAGCTCAGTGGCTCCCAAGGGCAGAGGCTGTGTCCTTCTTGTTTTTATCACCTAATTGACTAGTACAATATAGTATGACATCAAATAGGAGTCACTCAGTGAGGATTTGCTGAGTAGGGGAATGAATTCTGATTGGTTTCTGTTTTTTTTTCAGGTATAAAATCTAACATAAATTGAGATGCTTACTATACTGTATACTTACATATGTACACACATATTTATATATATATCTGTGTGTGTGTATATATATGCATGCACACATATAGAGAGAGGGAGGGAGAAAGAGAATGTCTAGTTACTGCAAATTCCTTCTGAGATTTATTTCTGACAAAGAGCTTTTTCTGGCAGTGTTATTCAGAGAGGGATTTATATATGTGTGTGTGTGTGTGTGTGCATATATAGTACTAGTTCTGTTCAGTGCAGAGTTACTGGGGGCAAAAGCTTAGAAGCAGAATGAAGCAGAATGTACCTGAATCCAAAGCTTTCAGTAGCCCAATAGATGAACACACTCAATGACGAGCTGTCCAGGTAAGCAGGCCCTGCCCCCACGATGCAGGGAGGGAGTTAGCAGTACCGTCTACACTGCTGCCTAATGGTAGAAGCTTCTTGGCCGGGGTCCTGACCCTGTTAGAAAAGAGGGGCCTCTGGAGTGCAGGAGCCCGATGTGATGAGCTGACTGTGCTACTAAAGTGGAGAAGAAATAAACCTCCTGCCGTCTTCTCAAATAGTGAAGAAATTAAGGAAAGACTTCTCGTAATGCTGCCATTAAAGCAACTGTGTGTGTGTGTCTGTTCCCTCGCAGTGTTTATGCCCAGTATACACATAACGGGCCTTGTAAAGCCCTGACACATACCAAGCTTTCACGACGTGGCAGCTATCGTTATGATTACTCTTGGAGGGAGATTTGTGTTTTTTCCTATGTTGGTCTTTCTACTTGTCTTTTCAGACGTGTTGATAATGAGCTTCGGTCTTCCGTTTTGTCTCCTTAACCCTTCCCTCCGACCCCCACAGGCATGCAGAGGAGAGGGCACATAACCTTCCTAATTGCTGAAATTGAGAGGAAAAACTGAGAATGTAAGGTTTAGCCTCCTTGGATTTCCTCTTGATTTTGCCTGTCAACAGAAAGGGTACAATGCGTGCATGTATGCTAGGTCGCTTCAGTGGCTCAGTCGTGCCTGACTCTTTGGGATCCCATGGCCTGTAGCCCACCAGGCTCCTCTGTTTATGGGATTCTCCAGGCAAGAATACTGGAGTGGGTTGCCACGCCCTTCTCCAGGGAATCTTTCTGACCCAGGGATCGAACCCACATCTCTTACGTCTCCTGCATTGGCAGGTGGGTTCTTTACCACTAGTGTTACCTAGGAAGCCCAGAAAGGGTACATTCAGTTCTAATTTTTGTTCCTTGAGGTTATACACATGTGGGCTAGTTTATTTACTTGTTCATTTAGGCACTTAAGTCTTACAATCCAGTGTATTTTACACTGACAGCACTTCCCTATTTGGAGCAGCTGCATTTCCAGAGTGCAGTTGCCTCGTGTATCTGCTGGCTGCCAAGTTGGACAGCACAGGTTTTGGCAGTTCTGGAAGTTTGTTCTGCTCCATTTTCCACTACTGGGCTGCTATGATTATTTTGCTCAGATGTCTGTTCTGTAGAGTCAACTCCTCCTTGGAAAAGTGACTCCCAAGATGTAGACTTGCAGAAAGATTTTAGCCTTATTATGGCTGGAGATTTAAGCCAAAGTCTTCATCTACTGCAGAATAAAAATGATGTTGTTGTTCTTTCAGATCAAAAATATATTTTCTTGTTTTTTTTTTTTTTTTTAATCAGTGTTCAGCTGTAAGCAATAGAAAACATTCTAGCTTTTATAAGCAGAAGGGGACTTTTTTATTTTAATGAGAATTGGAATCTTACACAATCATTCAAAGGTCTGGAGAAGCAGGCTTTGGTGTATTTTTAGAGTAACTATAAGAAAAATACTGAGGAGGTTATTACCACTGGAGCGGAAATCTGCCACAAGAAGTTGGGGAATTCGAAAGCCCCTCCTCGTCAGCTGCCTGCGGTGCTGCTTTGACCCTGCCAGGATAACAAGCCAGCAGAATGGGTCCACACTGTCCTTTACCCCATGAAGCTAGGGACTGGTCACTGGTACTTGCATCACCAATACTGCAGAAGAGCAACTAGGATGACTAGGAAAAATAGAAAAAGGGAAAAAAAAAAAAGTTTATTTTCTACAGGGAAAGCACAGTAATAGCAAAAGTACAGTCTCTACTGTAGTTTCACTGTGCAAATCTACACAGTGGGTGCATCTGTTTGAGGAAAACTAGGTCATGTGAAGAATGTCAGCCCTAGGGAATCTGGGAAATGTAGTATTTAGCTTTTCAGCTTCTAGCCACGCAGCCTGGGAGCGGTCTAGAACTGAGTTGAGTGAACCAAGCTGCAGTATCTGCTGCAAAATCTGAAACCCAGGAGAAGTGCTGGTCTTTTTTGGGCACCTAAACCCCTAGCAGTTGTTTTTGACATGGTTGCCCTTATATACAATCAGTTTAACATGAGTATTTTCTTCCTTAGCATATCATCTGTGTTGTTTTCATAATTATAATTTATGGTGCATCGAGTTGATAGTTTATACCTTTCCCAAAGTCCAGAAAGCTTACAGGAAACACAGGTTTAAAATTTTTTTTAAGAAATGAAGATATATTTGACATATTACACTGTATAAGTTTAAGGTATATAATATATTGATACATTGATATTATAATATAGTTGCCATTGTAGCGTTAACTGACACCTCTGTTGCATCACATAATTATAATTTCTTCTAGTATTGGGACACAACTGTTTTTTTTTTTTTTTTTTCCCCATTAAAAGAATAGAAAATCTTTTGAGAAAAGTTAACCAACTGCCCAGTGAAGAAATTGTAAGTATCAGTTAATGCAGCTTAAATACATTTCATTTTAGTACTAAGAATAAAATTAAAATGGTTTTCTAGAAATTATAAGTGTACCAACATAATGTAATCATTTTCTTTTACTGCTCTGACATTTAGGAGCTTTGAAACAATGCAGTTCAGTTCAGTTCAGTCACTCAGTCATGTCAAACTCTTTGCAACCCCATGAATGGCAGCACGCCAGGCCTCTCTGTCCATCACCAACTCCCGGAGTTCACCCAGACTCACGTCCATCGAGTCAGTGATGCCATCCAGCCATCTCATCCTCTGTCGTCCCCTTCTCCTCCTGCCCCCAATCCCTCCCAGCATCAGAGTCTTTTCCAATGAGTCAACTCTTCGCATGAGGTGGCCAAAGTACTGGAGTTTCAGCTTTAGCATCATTCCTTCCAAAGAAATCCCAGGGCTGATCTCCTTCACAATGGACTGGTTGGATCTCCTTGCAGTCCAAGGGACTCTCCAGAGTCTTCTCCAACACCACACTTCAAAAGCATCAATTCTTCGGCGCTCAGCCTTCTTCACAGTCCAGCTTTCACATCCATACATGACCACAGGAAAAACCATAGCCTTGACTAGACGAACCTTTGTTGGCAAAGTAATGTCTCTGCTTTTGAATATGCTATCTAGGTTGGTCATAACTTTCCTTCCAAGGAGTAAGCATCTTTTAGTTTCATGGCTGCAGTCACCATCTGCAGTGATTTTGGAGCCCAAAAAAATAAAGTCTGACACTGTTTCCACTGTTTCCCCATCTATTTCCCATGAAGTGTTGGGACTGGATGCCATGATCTTCGTTTTCTGAATGTTGAGCTTTAAGCCAACTTTTTCACTCTCCACTTTCACTTTCATCAAGAGGCTTTTGAGTTCCTCTTCACTTTCTGCCATAAGGGTAGTGTCATCTGCATATCTGAGGTGATTGATATTTCTCCCAGCAATCTTGATTCCAGCTTGTGCTTCTTCCAGTCCAGTGTTTCTCATGATGTACTCTGCATATAAGTTAAGTAAGCAGGGTGACAATATACAGCCTTGACGAACTCCTTTTCCTACTTGGAACCAGTCTGTTGTTCCATGTCCAGTTCTTTTTTTTTTTTTTTTTTTACAGCTTTAATTTTTCAGCACTTTATTTATTTATTTTTTTTATTTGATAAATTTAACGCCTTTTATTGCCATACCTCATTTTACTGTGCTTTGCTTTAGTGAGCTTTATAGATACATGTTTTTTTTTTTTTTTCCTTGTTAATTTTCTGTTTAGTTGATCTATCCATAAGTGTGAGTGGGGTATTAAAGTCTCCCACTATTATTGTGTTATTGTTAATTTCTCCTTTCATACTTGTTAGGATTTGTCTTACATACTGCGGTGCTCCCATGTTGGGTGGATATATATTTATAATTGTTATATCTTCTTCTTGGATTGATCCTTTGATCATTATGTTGTGACCTTCTTTGTCTCTTTTCACAGCCTTTGTTTTAAAGTCTAATTTATCTGATACGAGTATTGTGACTCCTGCTTTCTTTTGGTCCCAATTTGCATGGAAAATCTTTTTCCAGCCCTTCACTTTCAGTCTGTATGTGTCCCCTGTTTTGAGGTGGGTCTCTTGTAGACAACATATGTAGGGGTCTTGTTTTTGTATCCATTCAGCCAGTCTTTGTCTTTTGGTTGGGGCATTCAACCCATTTACGTTTAAGGTAATTACTAATAAGTATGATCCCGTTGCCATTTACATTATTGTTTTGGGTTCGAGTTTATACACCATTTTTGTGTTTCCTGTCTAGAGAATATCCTTTAGTATTTGTTGGAGAGCTGGTTTGGTGGTGCAGAATTCTCTCAGCTTTTGCTTGTCTAAAAAGCTTTTGATTTCTCCTTCATACTTGAATGAGATCCTTGCTGGGTACAATAATCTGGGCTGTAGGTTATTTTCTTTCATCATTTTAAGTATGTCTTGCCATTCCCTCCTGGCTTGAAGAGTTTCTATTGAAAGATCAGCTGTTATCCTTATGGGAATTCCCTTGTGTGTTATTTGTTGTTTTTCCCTTGCTGCTTTTAATATTTGTTCTTTGTGTTTGATCTTTGTTAATTTGATTAATATGTGTCTTGGGGTGTTTCTCCTTGGGTTTATCCTGTTTGGGACTCTCTGGGTTTCTTGGACTTGGGTGATTATTTCCTTCCCCATTTTAGGGAAGTTTTCAACTATTATCTCCTCAAGTATTTTCTCATGGTCTTTCTTTTTGTCTTCTTCTTCTGGAACCCCTATGATTCGAATGTTGTAGCGTTTAATATTATCCTGGAGGTCTCTGAGATTGTCCTCATTTCTTTTAATTCGTTTTTCTTTTATCCTCTCTGATTCATTTATTTCTACCATTCTATCTTCTAATTCACTAATCCTATCTTCTGCCTCTGTTATTCTACTATTTGTTGGCTCCAGAGTGTTTTTAATTTCATTTATTGCATTATTCATTATATATTGACTCTTTTTTATTTCTTCTAGGTCCTTGTTAAACCTTTCTTGCATCTTCTCAATCCTTGTCTCCAGGCTATTTATCTGTGATTCCATTTTAATTTCAAGATTTTGGATCAATTTCACTATCATTATTTGGAATTCTTTATCAGGTAGATTCCCTATCTCTTCCTCTTTTGTTTGGTTTGGTGGGCATTTATCCTGTTCCTTTATCTGCTGGGTATTCCTCTGTCTCTTCATCTTGTTTAAATTGCTGAATTTGGGAGTCCTGTCTGTATTCTGGCAGTTTGTGGAGTTCTCTTTATTGTGGCGTTTCTTCGCTGTGTGTGGGTATGTAGAGGTGGCTTGTCAAGGTTTCCTGGTTAGGGAAGCTTGTGTCGGTGTTCTGGTGGGTGGAGCTGTATTTCTTCTCTTTGTTCAGTCGCGCTATGGGGAGGGAGGGAGGGATGCTGCAAACAAATGACACTGGCGTGCGCTCGCAGTGCCTCAGCCACACTGGGTCTGCCCCCGCTCACGGCGCGTGTAGCCTCCCTGCCCACACTGCTCAGGCTCTAGGTTGTTCCGCCGGGAACAATCCGAGGCTGGCCCTGGGTTGCATGCACCTCCCAGGTCCAAGCCGCTCCGGTTCAGGCACTCAGGTAGTCCTCAGAGGCGCAGACTCAGTTGGGGCTGCGTTTTGTGCTCTTCCCAGGTCCGAGCAGCTCAGGTGATGAGGTGTTTGGCGAGCGCCAGTGCTGCGACTTATCGCCTCCCCGCCACTTGGTTATCTGGGTGTAAAACTGGCGCACCTTCTCAGGCAGATGTTGACCATCCAGACCCCCAATAAGTTTTAGTTAGCAAAGAAGCCAGTTTTATAGATAATGTCTCTCTGGGGCTGTGATTGCCCCCTTCCGGCTCTGGCTGCCTGTCACCGGAGGGGGAAGGTTTGCAGCCGGCTACCTCTGTTTAGTCCTTTGTTCCGTGCGCGGGCTGGCGGTGTCTTAGGTTAGGGCTGGCTTTTCGCATGGTAGATATCCCACAGTCTGGTTTGCTAGCCCAAATTATTTTGCTCAGATAGTGCTCAGGGTATTCAGGCCAAATTCTTACTCTCAGCGATGCAGCCTGCGCCGCGCCTCCCTGCCCAGCCCCCGCTTGCTAATGGCAGATGCAGGCGTCTGCGCTGCTTCTCCGCTGGAGGAGTTACCGTAGGGCTCGCAATCTGCAAGTTTTAATTGTTTATTTATTTTTTCTCCCTGTTATGTTGTCCTCTGTGCTTCCAAAGCTCGGCACGGATTCGGCAGTGAGAAGGTTTCCTGGTGTTTGGAAACCTCTCTCTTTTTAAGACTCCCTTCCTGGGACGGAACTCCGTCCCTCCCTCTTTTGTCTCTTTTATTGTCTTTAATATTTTTTCCTACCTCCTTTCGAGGAGTTGGGTTGCTTTTCTGGGTGCCTGATGTCCTCTGCCGGCATTCAGAAGTTGTTTTGTGGAATCTACTCGACGTTTAAATGCTCTTTTGATGAATTTGTGGGGGAGAAAGTGTTTTCCCCGTCCTACTCCTCCGCCATCTTGGCGCCTTCCCTTTCCATGTCCAGTTCTAACTGTTGCTTCCTGACCTGCATACAGATTTCTCAAGAGGCGGATCAGGTGGTCTGGTATTCCCATCTCTTTCAGAATTTTCCACAGTTTCTTGTGATCCACACAGTCAAAGGCTTTGGCATAGTCAATAAAGCAGAAATAGATGTTTTTCTGGAACTCTCTTGCTTTTTCCATGATCCAGCGGATGTTGGCAATTTGATCTCTGGTTCCTCTGCCTTTTCTAAAACCAGCTTGAACATCTGGAAGTTCATGGTTCACATATTGCTGAAGCCTGGCTTGGAGAATTTTGACCCTTACTTTACTAGAGTGTGAGATGAGTGCAATTGTGCAGTAGTTTGAGTAGTTTGGGATTGGAATGAAAACTGACCTTTTCCAGTCCTGTGGCCACTGCTGAGTTTTCCAAATTTGCTGACATATTGAGTGCAGCACTTTCACAGCATCATCTTTCAGGATTTGGAATAGCTCAACTGGAATTCTATCACCTCCACTAGCTTTGTTTGTAGTGATGCTATCTAAGGCCTACTTGACTTCACATTCCAGGATGTCTGGCTCTAGGTCAGTGATCACACCATCATGATTATCTGGGTCTTGAAGATCTTTTTTGTACAGTTCTTCTGTGTATTCTTGCCATCTCTTCTTAATATCTTCTGCTTCTGTTAGGTCCATACCATTTCTGTCCTTTATCGAGCCCATCTTTGCATGAAATGTTCCCTTGGTATCCTGATTTTCTTGAAGAGATCTCTAGTCCTTCCAGAAGAAAGACTGTTGTTTTCCTCTATTTCTTTGCATTGATTGCTGAGGAAGGCTTTCTTATCTCTTCTTGCTATTCTTTGGAACTCTGCATTCAGATGTTTATATCTTTCCTTTTCTCCTTTGCTTTTCACTTCTCTTCTTTTCACAGCTATTTGTAAGGCCTCCCCAGACAGCCATTTTGCTTTTTTGCATTTCTTTTCCATGGGGATGGTCTTGATCCCTGTCTCCTGTAGAACGTAACGAACCTCATTCCATAGTTCATCAGGCACTCTATCTATCAGATCTAGGCCCTTAAATCTATTTCTCACTTCCACTGTATAATCATAAGGGATTTGATTTAGGTCATACCTGAATGGTCTAGTGGTTTTCCCTACTTTATTCAATTTAAGTCTGAATTTGGCAATAAGGAGTTCCTGGTCTGAGTCACAGTCAGCTCCTGATCTTGTTTTTGTTGACTGTATAGAGTCTCCATCTTTGGCTGCAAAGAATATAATCAATCTGATTTCGGTGTTGACCATCTGGTGATGTCCATGTGTAGAGTCTTCTCTTGTGTTGTTGGAAGAGGGTGTTTGTTATGACCAGTGCATTTTCTTGGCAAAACTCTATCAGTCTTTGCCCTGCTTCATTCCATATTCCAAGGCCAAATTTGCCTGTTACTCCAGGTGTTTCTTGACTTCCTACTTTTGCATTCCAGTCCCCTATACTGAAAAGGACATCTTTTTTGGGTGTTAGTTTTAAAAGGTCTTGTAGGTCTTCATAGAATTGTTCAACTTCAGCTTCTTCAGCATTACTAGTTGGGGCGTAGACTTGGATTACTGTGATATTGAATGGTTTGCCTTGGAAACGAACAGAGATCATTCTGTCGTTTTTGAGATTGCGTCCAAGTACTGCATTTCGGACTCTGTAGTTGACCATGATGGTCACTCCATTTCTTCTGAGGGAGTCCTTTCCGCAGTAGTAGATAATAATGGTCATCTGAGTTAAATTCATCCATTCCAGTCCATTTTAGTTTGCTTATTCCTAGAATGCCGACATTCACTCTTGCCATCTCTTGTTTGACCACTTCCAATTTGCCTTGATTCATGGACCTGACATTCCAGGTTCCTATGCAATATTGCTCTTTACAGCATTGAACCTTGCTTCTATCATCAGTCACATCCACAGCCGGGTATTGTTTTTGCTTTGGCTCCATCCCTTCATTCTTTCTGGAGTTATTTCTCCACTGATCTCCAGCAGCATATTGGGCACCTACTGAACTGGGGAGTTCCTGTTTCAGCATCCTATCATTTTGCCTTTTCATACTGTTCATGGGGTTCTCAAGGCAAGAATACTGAAGTGGTTTGCCATTCCCTTCTCCAGTGGACCACATTCTGTCAGAATGAAACAGTGCAAGTTCTTATAATTCCCATAGGACAGAAATGTGGCAAGCTTGGGTGGGTTTTTGCTTAGGATCTCAGCCAAAGTCAGGGTGCCCACAGGACTGTGTTTTCTGGAGGCTCTGGGGGAGAATTCATTTCCATGCTCATTCATGTTGTTAGTAGTGTTAGTTGCTCAGTTGTGTCTGATTCTTTGTGACCCTATGGCTGTAGCCTGCCGGGCTCCTATGTCTGTGGAATTTTCTAGGCACTGGTGTGGGTTGCCATTCCCTTCTCTAATTCATGTTGTTGACAGAATTTAATTTCTTGTGTTTGCAGGACTGAGGTCCTCATTGCCTTGCTGGGTGTTACCTCCAGTTTCTTTTCACCTTCTCACATTCTTTAACTCTTGGCCACCTCTCTCCATCTCCAAAGCCAGCAATGATGTGCTTCATGTCTCCCCTGCCTCTTCTCCCTGGGTGTGTCTGTGTGACCCTAGCTGGGAAGGGTTCTCTGCTTAAAAGGCTCATGTGATTAGGTTAGTTCCACTCATAATTCAAGATTTATCTCCTCACCTCAAGGTTTGTGTCCTTAATCATATCTGCCAAGGTCTTTTGCCATCTAATGTACTATATTTGCAGGTTCTAGGGATTAGGATGCAGGTATTTTCAGTTCAGTTTATTCAGTTGCTCAGTCATGTCTCACTCTTTGTGACCCCATGAATCGCAGCACGCCAGGTATCCCTGTCCATCACCATCTCCCAGAGTTCACTGAAACTCACGTCCATCGAGTCGGTGATGCCATCCAGCCATCTCACCCTCTATCATCCCCTTTTCCTCCTGCCCGCAATCCCTCCCAGCATCAGAGTCTTTTTGGGGGCCAAAATTCTACCCACCCTATATAGAGGCTTTCAAGTTGGTCTAAAATGGTGAATTTCTCCTACGTGTGTGTTGTGATGATATCTAGGTAATTATTGAGTGATTCCACGATTTATCTTTTTTTATTATTCAAATAATGCATTAATGAATGATGTGATGTAGACCCAAATAGCCGAACTAAACTCTCCTATTAGTGGCAAGAAAGTTGTTCATATTGGAAGACTAGATCTTAATTTTTCTTTCCTTTGACTAGAATACTACAGAAAAAGTAAGTTGAAGTAGACAAATACTAAACCAAAGGCTGGGTTTTCATAGAACAATTTCCCTTTCTTTGATCAAAAAGCAGCTGTGGTCACTGTCATTTCTGTTTAAACAAATGTTGATATATTGGCATTTTTCTCCTCATGAAACCTCTTTGGTTAGTACATGGGGAGTTGGAATTGTAGCTGATTGCTTTGAGATTGGCAGGAGGTTCCACATTAGAAACCTTTTAAATGCTATTAATCATCCACTTGTTTAGATGAAAAACAAAATGCCTTTCAGTATGTAAAGGTGGATCATCAGAATCTTGTACCTTTGTCTAGGTCACAGTAGCATTGTTGAAGTGAATAATTTATTTCTTAATCTAAACCATAAATAGTTTAAAATGTCTTGTTAAAGAAACAAACATGAGTACCTCATTGGAGGATATTAGATTAGTAAAAAAAAAAAAATTAAGAACCCACTCTTTGCTTTATAAATACTTCTGAAAGAGATTCTTTGACTAATGCATTAAGATGTATTTTCCTTTACTGAATGTTCTTTTGTAAATGATTCAAGGAGGTACAGTATGCTAATATCACGTTCACATTTTTTTGGGTTGTTATTGGTAAAGATGAATTTTTAAATCTGTTTAATTTCATGTCTGATAACTCCAAGTTGTCGCATTTCACTCTCTACCCTGTTCTCTTCTTTTTACTCTTGCCATTTTCTCTCTCTCTTTTTTTTTTTTTAAACATAGGATGAAGTAAGTGTCCCAGGCAGCAACTCAGCCGACCTGTTACACTGGACCACTGCTACCACCATGAAAGTCCTCTCCAACACCACCACCACCACCAAGGCGGTGCTGCAGGCCGTCAGCGATGGGCAGTGGTGGAAGAAGTCTTTGACTTACCTACGGCCCCTTCAAGTGAGCGAGGCATTCTGTTTTCTTAAAGCAGTTGGGGTGGTTTATGTCAATTCATTAGCATGCTCTTCAGTTGGTTTCACTATTTAAGTTTATCTTCTTTAGATTATTAATCTCCTAAGAAATCTAGGCCTCCCATCGGATAGGGAATGAGTGATTTTACAGACTGTAATTTGCTACCATACTAGAAGAATACATCGATATAGATTTAAGTAAGGTTGGTTTCTATGTCAGAATTGAAGTTTACTGAGATGAAAAGGAAAATGATGTTTATTAAGGCTTTCTCTCTTTTGCTCTGTTTCTGTAGGGCAGTAGAAAGAAGAGAAGCACTAGGCGCCATCCCGGCGGCTGTCTTAGTTCTCTCCAGCTTCTGTGACAAAAATATTTTAGCCTAGGTGACTTAAACAATGGACAGTTTATTTCTCACAGTGCTGGAAACTGGGAAGTCCAAGGTCAAGGCCCTGGAGAATTTAGTGTTTGATGCAGGCCTGCTTCCTGGTTCATAGAATGCCTTCAGTTTGCTGTGTCCTCACATGGTAGAAGGGGGGTGAGGGACTTTTCTGGAATCTCTTTTCTTATAAAGGCGCTAATCTCATTTTCCAGCTCTGCCATCATGACTTAATCACTTATCAAAGGCCCCACCTCTTAACACTATTACACAGGGGTGAGGATTTCAACATGAGTTTGGGGTGGCGGTGGGGCACAAACATTCAGTCTTCAGTGGGGCCTCTAGGTAAAGGGAATGTTTTAACCGATTCTTTCGTGTTTCTGCAAGTAGAGGTCAGGACAAGCATTGAGGTTGTTTTCTGTGACTTCTTAGCCCACTGTGTCCCTCCTGTCTTCCCTGCATCGTCATGCTGCTTTCCGTCCTTTAGCCACATACTAGGAAACTAACAGGAAAAAGAAGCAGGGGCCTTTTTATAAAGGTACCCCAAACACTTGAGTATCTCATTCATTCATTCTGCAGATACTTACCAGGCATTTTCCATGTGTCAGATGTTGTGCTCATCGTGGGAAATAGAGTGGGGAAACCCTTCAGTCTGATTTCCTTCCTTTGAGTCCCCTGTGTCTCAGTGGGAGCAAAAAAGAAACCAACAGATAAAATATTTGTATGATAATGAGATGGCAGGTGGTGATGAGTACTGTGCAGAGAACTTAAGCAAGGTAGTGGAATAGTGAGTGATACCGGAGGAGCGAGGTTCTGATTGCAGCAGGGGGGTTAGTTTCTCAGAAAAGGAATCACTCTGAGCAGAAAGCTGAGTGAGCCAAGCAGACAAGTACATTTTGAAGAAATAGCCTGATGTTTTTGTAGAAGGGGGCCAAGGTAAGGGAGTGCAGCATGATGAGTGGGAAGATGGTTGGAAATGAATGGTTGGAGAGATGGTGAGGAGACCCACCATGTAAAGCCTTCCATAGATGGTGAAGAGAACTACAGATCTGCTTCTCAGCAACACAGCGTTGTTTGAAAATTCAGACAATGCAGTCATGTGATCCAAGGTTACTTTTAATACATCTGTTTAACTTCTGTGCAGAGAGTCATCAGTAGTGAAGCAAAAAGATGCTTCTCTCTTCCAGGAGTCCAGCTGAGAGATGTTGATGGCTTAGATTAGGGTAGCCATGAGGGACATGAGAAGTCTTTGGTTTGAGGGTGTACTTTGTGGACCTGCTGATGGTCTGAACGTGGGATATGCAGGAGAGAGAATGGAGGATAATCACCCAGAAGAAACCACTTACTGATGGGCTGTGGGCTTGACTTTGGGTGAAGTCTGTGCATCTCATCGCTGCATGCATCACACTGGATTTTGATTAGGGTTATTTTCTGTCTTACCTGTTGGGGCTTTTTGAAAGTCTTAGAGTTGGACCATTAAGTAAAGCAGGCTGAGTGCTGAAGAAGTAATGCTTTTGAACTGTGGTGTTGGAGAAAACTCTTGCGAGTCCCTTGGACTGCAAGGAGACCATACCAGTCAAACCTAAAGGAAATCAGTCCTGAATATTCTTTGGAAGGACTGATGCTGAAGCTCCAATACGTCGGCCACCTGATGTGAAGAGCCGGCTCATTAGAAAAGATCATGATGCTGGAAAAGATTGAAGACAGGAGGAGAAGGAGTCTACAGAGGATGAGATGGTTGAATGGCATCACTGACTTGATGGATATGAGTTTAAGCATGCTCCGGGAGATAGTAAAGGACAGGGAAGCTTGGCATTTTACAGTCCATGGGGTTGCAAAGAGTCGGACATGACTGAGCTAATGAACAACAACAACGTCTTAGATAAAGTGGTTACCACTGTGCCTAGTATATAGTTTTCTCTGAAGAAACTATTTTAACATCATTCGCAGCAGCAGCTTGATTGTTTCCTAGGCTGTGCTTGCCCTAAGTAAGTGCTCCATGAATTGGAGGATTGGGTGAATGTCTTCTTGTTGGCTCTTCCAATAAGGGGCTTTACAGTCTGTTTGAGGAGAGCAAAGCATAAAGATAATTAACCATAGTAGGGATACTAAAATATTGCTAATGAATACTGAAGACCAGTCTAATAAAGATGTTCGTGTGGGTTGTAGTTGTGGGGGCGGTGGGGCTGGTGAAGGGAGCCCAGTCTTACCTTGCCTCCAGCTGCTGTGATTTCAGCAGGTGTGGTCTGTGGCGGGCCTGGGGGCAGAGGTGGGCAGTCAGCATGGACCATTACCCTTGTAACGGGAGGAGGGCACAGAGGCCAGTAGAACAGACAAAGTAGTTGCATGGAGTGTTAGCCTTTAATGGTAATTAGCATTTAGTGAATTTGAATGTTATTTTGTGTAGTTTAGATTTGATACTGCTGACTGCATTATTCAGAGCTACTAAAGGTTTTTTGGAGCAAGGGAACAGCATATATAGAATGATGTTTTAGAAAGGTTATCCGGACTGTTGTATAGAAAACTGGCCATGTGTGTGACACCGATTGCTTCAGTGTTTCTGATTCAGTGATGTCAAAGTGACCAGAAGAATCAAAAAGCACCTCAGGGTGAGGCTGAAGCGCTGCTCAGAACGTGGTGATGATTCTTAATATTCTCCGCTGGGTTTCAGTGTCGCTCTGACACTCTCTCTTCGGCTCGCACAGTACACGTGATCCATTTCTCCTGAAATCTATTTGTTCTTTCTTCCTTCCTTTCCTCCTCCACCTCCTCTCCCAGCTCTCTTTCCTTTATCCACTGATCATCACTTTGTTCTGTTTAGGGTCAAGAATTTGGTGGTGTTTATCAAATTGGAACCAGAGCCAATGAAGGCCTAGAAAAACAAGGCTGTCATCCTTTTTATGAATCTGTCATCTCCAATCCCTTTGTTGTAGAGGTAAGGGCAGTGTGCCTAAGAACATAGATTTAACTATCATGGTGGCTGCGAGCATTTTACTACAAACAAAATATGCGGTTTTTTTGAAGATGTACTTCTTTTGTTCATACTCATGTTTTGCATTGGTTTTATGTGATTTGTTACGTGTTATGAGACTAAAATAAAATCTGTTTTACAATTTTACATCGAATAATATGCTTTAGTAAGTGAGAAGCTATAATTCAAGTTATGAGAAGATAAAAATCCTATCATTATCTTTTCTAAGAATATCTTCATAGAGAAAAAGCCATCCCATCAAATGATGTCACTCCTTCTCTTGTCTAGTCTGAAGTGACCTATGACACCTATCAGCATATCCCGGTAGAAAGCTTTGCAGAAGTGTTACTGAGAACTGGGAAACTGGCAGAAACTAAAACCGAAGGAGAAGAAGTATTTCCAACAACAGAAGGTATGAAAGGTTCTAGTTCCCCAACAATGTGTAACTCAGAATAATAGGTGAGACTGTATGAATGAATGAGAGTTAGGAAAACCAGTAACATTTTCAGTAATTTTGAGTATCTTAACTTGACATCATCATTCATACGTTTATTTATTCATTGATTTAAATCATTTATTGAGTACCTACTATTTTCTGGATACTTGTAATATTGAAGATTTAAAAGGATAAATGAGATAAAATTCCTATTTAGGGTGCTAATCATGTAAAGTGATTCTTACAGGGAATGATACAGAATAATGAGCTCAATAGATACTACTTTCTTTCCTGGTTTTATGGGTTAATCAAGAACTCTTATGTACCTGTTTCATGGACTATAGATGTGAATTTCGTCTTAAGAATTTTCTACATGGTGCCATATCGTTCCATGTGAAATTTTTTGAAAAGAATGAAAATGTATGCAGTTGACCAAAGACCACTTGCCATTTGTACTTTTTTCTTCTTTAACCTCCTTACTTCTTTTCAAGGTTCCAGGGTAATTGCCTTGACTATTTTTATTTTTCAATTTTCCCTCTCTGCTTTGCCAGCCTTAGTAGGTACTTCAGGACTCAAAGACAACTGGAGCTCCAGCTATCTTGTCTATATTCTAGGTATCTGTAAGGAATAAAGAAGGGAAAGACAGTTTTCTTGGCAGTCTTGTCCAGGACTTGCACTTCCATATAGCCTATAACTGCTAATGAGCCTGAATGATGCTGTGTTTTAATGGAACACATTGCAGTGTGAAGTAAAACTTGGAAAAAATGTATGTGGGGAATAGAACTGCCATGTTCCTGGAAACCTGATACTATAACTTATTTTTAGATCATCCTTCTTTCAATCATTATTTATATGCAGTTGTAAAGAGAAGAAGCAAATACTCTGCAGAGCCTGGGATGCTGGAGGTTTTTACCAAGTTACCGTTTTTCTTCAGTTCTGAGATGCATATCATGATCTATAGTTTCTCTGAACTCTTTGCGACCCCTGAACTGCAGCATGCCAGGCTTCCCTGTCCTTCACTATCTCCTGGAGTCTGCTCAAACCCATGTCCATTGAGATGGTGAGGCCATCCAACCATCTCATCCTTTCTTGGCTTCTTTTCCTCCTGCCCTCAATCTTTTCCAGCATTAGGGTCTTTTACAATGAGTCAGCTCTTTGCATCAGGTAGCCTAAGTATTGGAGCTTCAGCATCAGTTCTTCCAGTGAATATTCACAGTTGATTTCCTTTAGGATTGGCTGGTTTGATCTCCTTGCTATTCAGGGGCTCTCAAGAATCTTCTCCAGTGCCACAGTTTGAAAGCATCAGTTCTTCAGCACTCAGCCTTCTTTATGGTCCAACTCTTACATCCGTACATCACTACTGGAAAAACCATAGCTTTGACTAGACAGACCTTTGTCAGCAAAGTGCTATCTCTGCTTTTTAATATGCTGTCTAGGTTTGCCATAGTTTTCCTTCCAAAGAGCAAGCATCTTTTAATTTCATGGCTGCAGTTACCAGCCGCAGAGACTTTGGAGCCCAAGAAAATAAAGTCTGTCACTGTTTCTACTTTTTCCCCTTCTATTTGCCATGAAGTGATGGGACCAGATGCCATGAGCTTAATTTTTTGAATGCTGAGTTTTCAGCCAGCTTTTTTACTTTCCTCTTTCACCTTTATCAAGAGACTCTTTAAGTTCTTCCTTGCTTTTCTGAAATTAGTGTTCAAGTCACAGTTGAACACTAATTCACAGGTACGTTCATGTTTCTTTTTTGCCTCCAAGAAGCTATTGCTAAATCATGACACATCTTATAAGTGATATTGAATTATAAGAGTATAGTTGCATTGCTATTTCCCCTTTTAATTATTTCTTCTTTCTTTTCTTTACAAATATTGTAATACATTACTCATGGATTAAATTATGATTGATTGTTGGAATAGCTTATACAGATAAAATCTAAGACCCTAAGAAAATACTGGTTAGACATGGAAATATCATCTGTTAATTGGTATAGTAAAGGACTGAATTAATAACCAGGATTTGGAAACATTGACTTATGTAATATCTTAACACATTATCGATTAGAGGATTTTTGCAGAACCTAAGGCCTATGACCAGCAATTTGCTGTGTAAGTGAATATGGAAACACTCTGGTCAATAACATTGGGGTAAAGTGAAAGTGAAGTCGCTCAGTCGTGACTGACCCTCAGCAACCCCATGGACCGCAGCTTTCCAGGCTCCTCCGTCCATGGGATTTTCCAGGCAAGAGTACTGGGGTTGGGTGCCATTGCCTTCTCCAACTCTGAAAGTGAAGTGAAAGTGGCTCAATTGTGTCCTACTCTTTACGACCCCATGGACTGTCCGTGGAATTCTCTAGGCCAGAATACTGGAGTGGGTAGCCTTTCCCTTCTCCAAACATTGGGGTTACAAAAGATATATTAATACATCTCCAGTCAAGAATATGTTAATTTATGATTTAGCTTATGACATAGATATGTGTGTGTGTGTATTTGCATACCTCTCTTACAAAAAAAGGCAAGAAAATGGAACCACGTGCTAAAGGTTTGAAAGATGGCTGTGTCCTTGGAGAGACTCTGTCGCACTGATTTCTCAGTTTATTAAAGCTTCTGCTGTTTTCCAGAGCTGTTTTTGGAGGAAGGTGGAGAGTTCTTGAGAATAAGGTCCTGGTGGGGCACAACTTTCTAGATTAAATTTGGCCTCCCCCTTTCATGGTGTTCTTAAAATACCTGACCATCTTTGTGGTAGCTGGTAACTAAATGATGAGGCCTCAGAAAACTGGAAGCATGAAGCAAATAGAGATTTTTGTGGAGGAGCTGTATGGATTGGGGGGTAGCACAGTGATAAGTCGGGGGTTCCCTCCTGTTCCCTTTCTCACCATGTGTACATCATTCACTGAAGCATTGGTCCTTGAGCCACCTACTGTCCTTGTACCTGGAGTATAACATTCAATTATAACTCAAAGTTGGTGATACCTTTTGACTACTTTCATCTAATTCTACCTTCCCCTACCCGCTGCCTCTGGAAACCACAAATCTAATCTCTTTTTCTGTGAGTTTGTTTCTGGAGTGTAATTGACCTACAAAATTGTTAGTTCCTGGTATATAGCATCATGATTTGATATTTCCGTATGTTACAAAATGATCACGTTTGGTTTCTCTTGAGTATGCTAATATATTTGAGACAGATATCATTAGCTATTTTATAGTGTCAAATATTTGTTAGAAACTCAACAGATTTGATGAATGATATACGTTAAATGACCTAAATTAAAAATTACAGAAATGTGACTCCCGACTTTGGTTCAGAAGTAGGTCATGATACAAATTATACTTCCCAACGCGATCTGACTTTTCAGAATTTTTTAATAAAGTTGATGAAAAGGTTTTTTATGGAGACTAGCTGAAGAAAATTGATCATTATTTATTTAGCTAAATGAATGATTTAATGGCTAATGATTTCTAAATCAATAATATGGGCAGCTTTCCTCTGTGAATTCTGTTCTGGAATTAAATTTATCATAGAGTGCTTTCCAGAGGCACTTATTTTGCAGAGAATTAGTGCTTGGAGGCTTAGGCATAGATTTCATCTGATTTCTAGAGAAGTATTACTTGTCTAGAAAATGCAGTGTATTTTCTGCAAGGTTAGAAAATAAGCATTGCAAATTAAATTCATACACAGTGCTAAATGTAGGACAGATCTTTATTATTATATTTTTTAAAATAAATACATGTATTTTAAATGGTAATGAAAAATCACTGCAATATAGTCTACAGCCAGCAAGATATCTGGTGGATCCCATCCGATTGAAACCCTATGGTTTCTGGACTACTTCAGATCCTCCTTGATAATTTTGTCATATGTAGCTTTACATGGCTCACAGATTGAAGGTCTGAGAAGCTTCCTATATGTGGGGGTTTGAACTGCACCTCAGTGAGGGCTGCTGAGAAAGTTGGGATGGGGGCAAGTGTGGGCAGTTATGACGTGTCTCCCCTTTCCCATCCTCCCGTCTCTCCCCTCTCATCTTCCCCCAAGCCCCCCACCAAGTTGGTTTCCTTCAATAATTCAGTTAGTGAGGAGGGGTTCTGGGTCAGCACTTGGGTTGTAGGGATTAATGAGCCGTGATCTGGCTGTGGGAGAAAAAAGATGTCACAGAGTGACTTTGACAGTTGTGTTAAGGTTCAGGGAAGAGACACGATCCCTTTCCTTTCAACCTGGGGACGTAGGAGATGCTGGTGTGCCCGACACCGGTGATGGTGGCCTTCCCCATCTTGGAGCAGCAGGGAGGCCACAGGCTTTGTGTGGCTGGAAACTCAGCTGCCTGAGTGCTAGAGAGGAGGTACATGTATACTTGTCCACACAGAACCCCGTTTGGGAAATAACTGTTGGGGAGCTTGAGCATTTGACCCTGTTTTCAGAAGGATTTTTTCCCCTTTTCTTCTGTAAATATTTTATTAAGGAAATTTTCAAATGCACAGAAAAGTCAAGAAACTTCTACAGTGAACCTCCCATATACTCTCCACCTGGATTTCAACAATTAATATTTTACTACACTTGCTCTAGTCCTCCCACCAAATACAGCTTCTTTCTCTGACACATTTCAGAGTTGTAGGCATCGTTACTCGTTGCCTCTTGACATGCACTGTGCGTATCTTTAACTACAGTCAATATTTCTTACTTTTTTATTTTACAACATTTTATTATTTATTTTTTTTCATGTACAAACAATGAAATGCAAAAACGCTAAGTGTAGACATAAGACTGTGAGTTTTGACAAGCACAGCGCCTGTGTAACCCTGGCTCCTTTCAAGATGCAGAACATTACTGTCACCCCAGAAAGTCGATGCCTCTTTCCTGAAAACACCCACCCCACGCTCCCAATCGGAACTGACAGATGTTCGGTTTTTTCCCTGCTGTAGATGAGTTTTGACTGTTCTAGAATTCATTCAGTGGGATATATTCTTTTATGTGAAATGAGATTTATCTGCTTCTATCAGTAGGTTTTTCTCTATTCTTTCTTTCTTATTTTTTTAATAACTGAAAGGTATTCCACTGTATGAATATACCACAGTTTACCCCTTCTCCTGGTGAGGGACATGGGAGCTTTTTCCAACTGAGGCTTGTTATGAAAAAGCTGCTGTGAACTCAGCAGTTTTTGTGAACCTGTGTTTTTACGGACCTTTGTTTTTATTTCTCTGGGGTAACTATCTAAGGGTGGAGTTGATGAGCCACAGTTTTTTAAGGAACTATCAGACCTCTCTTGTTGGCTGTTGTGGTTTTTCTGGGCTGTGGTTCTTTAAGACTTCAAGTTCTCCATCTGAATTTTACCTGCCTGGCAAGGAGCAGACAGAAGCTTGCCCTCAGGATAGAAGCTGTAAAGATGGGAAACTCACTGGTGTCATTTCATTTTCCAAGTGGCATCTGCCCTCTAGTTTCTGTCTGCTCTGAGTGCCTCACCAGTGCCTTAAGATACCTGTTTTTCATGCTTTATCCAGAGTACATAGTTTTCATCTGCAGGAGGGCTGTACAAGTAAGAGAACCCAATCCCAGAAGATTTTAAATCGGATGTAGTATTCTGGATTTCACTGGAGTTCGTCTGATGAGAGTGGGGCAAAAGTCTGAGTCATCAATTCACTCAGAAACAGATGAAAGAAACAGAAAGATGAAACAGAAAGCCAGGGTACCTTTCTCTTAGGATTAATTCTGAGGAGTCAACTCATATCAATGAAGCTTACCCTGTGGAGAGGACTTTGGACTCACCCTCAACTTAAGCGATCTTCATCTTCTGTGGTTGAAGTAGATGTCAGGAGGCCTCTTGAGAAATGGGCCAAATGGGCATTCAGGTGGGTGAGATATGCCAGCTAAAGGGCAGTCCTGGTGGAGATGCTACAACAAGGACTTGGCTTAAAATGAGATTTGAAAAACACATGGCAATTTGGCGATAGCTATAAAAATTATAGTTGTGGGATTATTTGACCTAGTGATTCCTCTTCTGGGAATTTATTCCATGAATTCTCACACATGGAAAATACGGCACATGTTCATTGCTTGTAATAGCATACGATTGTCGATAGCCTGATACATACCGATGGAGAGAGATATCTTATTTTATATGTCTTGTTTTCTGTCTGCGTTAGTCAGCTTGGGCTGACAGGACAGAATACTATAGACCAGGTGGCTTAAACAGCAAAAATTCCCAGTCTCACAGTTTGGAGACTGGAAATCAGATGCCAGCGTGGTTGGGTTCTGGTGAGCTATCTCTTCCTGGCTAGCACACAGCTGCCTTCTCACTGTGTCTTTACCTCAGGGCAGAGAGAGAGGGAGAGGGAGGCAGAAGGTATGAAGGGGGCAGAGTATGGGTTTTCATGGGAAATAACAGGCGAGGTCTGGTAGGCATGCTTGAGCAAGCTTGAGAGGAAGAGTTTGGGTAACTTTGGTGGACTCTGGGCTGTGGGGTGATCTCTGGCTATCTAGCACTTGGCCCTGGGGTGATCAGGGCAGAGGTGATATTACGCCTGGAATGCAGAAGCCAGAGAAAGGGGCTGGTTCAGAGAATTGGCTCCAAGCTGGTTGGTTTGCACATCAGTGGTGTGCCCGCAGGGAAGCTCTTTGCTTTACTTGGCAACTGACTAGTTTGCCAATAGCCCAGATTGACAAGACTCTTCCCCCTCAAATGTCAGTGCATCATAAATTGCAGGAAAGTTTTAAAATTGATGAATACTGTTGTGAATATGGGGCTTCCCTGGTGGCTCATTCAGTAAAGAATCTGCCTGTGATGCACGAGACCTGCGTTTGATCCCTGGGTTGGGAACATCTCCTGGAGAAGGAAATGGCAACCCACTGCAGCACTCTTTGCTGGAGAATTCCATGGACAGAGGAGCCTGGCAGGCTACAGTCCATGGGGTCACAAGAGTCAGACATAAGAGTTGTTTATATGAAATGAAGCCTTTGTGGTTATTATTCACTTGGAGCAAATATTTGTATTTTAAAATGATTATTTTCACTATATGTAAAAATAACAATGATTCTTTGGACTCCTCTGAGGGTGATTTTTGTCATTACTTTTAGCTCATGGAAATTAATTATTTCTTTTCTCTTTTGCCTGCTAAAAGCTTTGTATTCAATGATATATGTTCAAGAAACACTGGTGACCATCTTTTGAGTTGTATCTGTGAAATAATATTAAATATTTGAAAAATAAACCTATTGAAATTTATATTTTCAGATCTAGTTTTTCCCTCACAAAGGTCTCTCAAGGGAACTCTGCTTTATTCCAGCCACGTCGTCATGACTGTTCTTTGTTGTTTTTGTTTTTTGTTGGGTTGTTTTCCTTTTGGAATTTCCTTCAGGATCTGGAGCATATGCTTAGGAATATCTTCAGAGGTAGCGTATTTTTTCATCCCTTGAAGGTGCTTTGATTTTTGGAAATCTCCAAATGCACATTAAATGGAGTGTAAGATTGAGTTGATGATAGGATTAAAAACAAAAACAAAAAACAAGGAAAGAAAGAAAGGAAAAAAGATCTGACTGGAAGTCAGTAATGGGACTGGATGATTTTCCCAGGCAGGGCTCAGACTAGCCCCAAACACAACTCTGAGAGGGACGGTCCTCCATTAGCTGGGGTATCGGCCATTCACCTGGAATAAGGGCTCCTGAGCCATTCGAGACAGGGCTGGTTTTGATGAATAGGTTTAGATTCTAAAAGCCAGAAAAGGGGTGGTTTGAAAACTGTCCTCTTTTGTACATAAGGAAGGGAAATATCTGAAGGAAGTAAAAATGGAGTGGAGAAAAGCTAGATGAGATTGGAGGTTGCAGTTGTAGAGGAAATGAGTGTCTAGAGAACTCAGATTCTTTTACTAGAGGTGCTGTGCAAGAAGCCTAGTTCCCTTTTAGATGAGTCAGCACAAGACATGAAGTTTTAGGTCACGTCTGACACTCCACTCACTTAGAGCTGGCTCATCTAGGCTCAGCTAGTAAAGAATCCACCTGCAATGCAGGAGACCAGGGTTCTATCCCTGAGTTGGGAAGATCCCCTGGAGAAGGGAAAGGCTACCCACTCCAGTATTCTGGCCTGGAGAACTGTATACTCCATGGGGTTGCAAAGAGTCAGACATGGCTGAGTGACTTGCAGTTTCCTCTAATACACCATAAAATTATATGGTGTATTTACAGAGTGAAATATTACTTACTTTGAATTATTTAGATGCTGTTTACCATCATTAGTGAAGATCAGGAGAGTCTGTTCTCTATAAAAAAAGTTTACACTGTGATGACAGTGACTGTCTGGTATTGGTCACTTAAGGTCCTAAATGAGTGCCTCCTTGTTAATACAAAATGGATATAAACACAGGTGTTATTCTCAGTGTTCTCTCTTTTATTAAATCCATGACATTGATAGGTTGTTGCTTATATACAGAAGTTTTATAAAAGTTGTAACGGTTGGGATATTTTAAGATGTTATATAATCAAAGCATGAAACTTGTTTTCTTTTCATGGAATGTGGTGCAGAGAAAGAACCCAGCCATATTGTCATGACTCTAGTAATCAAGAGAGTTATCCTAAGTCTGCTCTCGAAGATCTGTGTTGTTCTGACCATGAGTGCTCATGTGGTCATCTTCCACAGTAGCTGTCATTGATATCCAGAATTGTATAGCATGGCCTGGGTCTCTAAAACTCGAAGATTAGCTGGAAGTGACATCCTCACTGATCTGTTTGCACTTAGACTTTGTAGCTGCACTAACAGTATTCACATATGTAAGTAGCAAATGGCATAGTGTGTCTGAGTTAAGGCAAGACTACCATTTAACGTAGTTTCATATAATCTGTACTTCAATGGTGCTGAATAGACTTTCTCATAAAGCATCTTAAAAAGTTCTCTGAAGATAATTACAGTTGAAATCGTGAAGGACTAAAATCGTGACACTTAGTAACCATGACTGTCACATGGATCCTCAAAGAAAATAATGAATTTTTTTTTTTCCCCTGCATCCAGTTCTCTTACAGCTAGCAAGTGACGCTTTACCAAATGATATGACCTTGGCTCTTGCTTATCTCCTGGCCTTACCACAGGTAAGTTTGCCCTTAACCAAGAAAAAAAGGACTTAAAAAACGAATAAACTGAAAGTCTCTACTGGGGATTTTCACCAGTGAATTGTTTATTGCATGTTTCATTTCCTTCTGGTTGTGCCTCTGCATAATGGAAGGGCTGTGGTCAGTATCTCAAGAGTAAGTCTACAATGTTAGCTGAAATCTTGATTTTAAAATCTGCTTTCACATGCATAGGATCTGCCTTTATAATATGTCTGAATTTTAATGTAGTCATGTTAAGATGAGCTTGAGTCGATTTGATAGAAACTTTGAACCAAAATTCTACAGTAAGGACTAGAAATGTAATGGTTTATGATGGTTGTGCCAGTTTCCTTTCAGCTGAGCTCTTTCTCTTGTTCTCCCTTGTAGGTGTTAGATGCTAACAAGTGCTTTGAAAAGCAGTCCCACTCTGCTCTCTCTCTCCAATTGGCAGCCTATTATTATAGCCTCCAGATCTATGCCCAGTTGGCTCCATGTTTCAGGGACAAATGCCATCCTCTTTACAGGGTGAGTCCTCACAGTTTCCACTTTATTAATAAGAAATGGTAAAGCTTTTCTAAAATAGTTAAAACACGTATTTACCTCTTCGGAGGGACTGAAGCACTTTGCATTCAGAATGCATTCACAGTGGCTGTGTTAGATGGAGTTGCTTTTCCATGCATTAATAAGAGGCAGAGGTTCTAGTATGTAAGGTGAATGTTGCTGCTGCTGCTGCTAAGTCGCTTCAGTCGTGTCTGACTCTGTGCGACCCCATAGACGGCAGCCCACCAGGCTCCGCTGTCCCTGGGATTCTCCAGGCAAGAACACTGGAGTGGTTGCCATTGCCTTCTCCAATGCAGGAAAGTGAAAAGTGAAAGTGAAGTCGTTCAGTCGTGTCCGACTCTTAGTGACCCCACGGACTGCAGCCTGCCAGGCTTCTCCGTCCATGGGATTTTCCGCAAGAGTACTGGAGTGGGGTGCCATCGCCTTCTCCGAAGATGAATGTTGATTCACCCCTAACTTCTCTGTCATTTATTTCATTTTCTAGCATTCTTAGGAAAGGCTGAAGTAGTAGAGGAGAAACGGATAACTGGCTTTGTAACTACTTTCTCAAGAGGAAGATGGCTCTGATTTAGGACAGTATGCAGTGTTGTTCTTTGAACAGCACTGCACTTTTATGTATTTTTAAGCCAGAGAGGTATGAGAGTAGTAATGGTGCAGGTGAGATGTTGAGACATACTATGCCTACTTACTCGCATGGTTCTGACACCTTATTAAATTCATTGTTAATTTCTGAGTGAGCGCACCTGAGCTTGGCCTCAACTTACATTGCCTTCTTTTCTGGACCCAAAAGTGTTTCAGGTGCTGCTGGAAAATGGAAGGCCTCTAGGTTTACTTGTCTGCACCAGCTTTAAGCATCAGCATTCAGAAATTGTCTCCTTTTTACACTGGGTATTTTAAGAGAATTACCACTTTAAGAATAGATAAGCAAATAGATTAGACTTTCAAATCCACTCTGTGTACAAATTCAAGGCTCAGTGTCTATTGAGGCAGGATTCTTCCCCCTCTGACCCAGAGCAGACTGCAGAGAAAGAATTTGGATGCCTTGGCCATCCAAAACAAACATATCTAAGAGCCTGTAAGTATATGAAAACATTCTGTTCATGGCAAAATCTTTGGCTTTGATTCATCAGTTTTTATTTAGAAAGAGAAAGGGGAATGAGCGAACTCTCTGCCACACAGGTTACTCTCCCAAGGGCATCATCATTACGAGTGGGTATTGTTTTCAGAAATGGGTATATTAGGATGAAGTTTGGGCCAAGGAAAGGACTGTCTTTTTTAGGCTAGTTCATGTATTACTTTATTTGGGAAATTTTGAATTTCTTTTTTTGATTGCTACTGCTGCTTTGTACTACTTTTTCCCCCTATACTCTAGTAATTTTCCTTTGTTTTGCTTTTATATCCCAGGTATGTTTTTGTTTGAGATAAGGAATTGACCTACTATGTTATAAATTGAGGGAAAGAAGTGATTATATATAGGTGCAAGTGAGGCAGGTTAATTTCTGGAACAGTGTACTTACTTAATGGAACAAGCATCGTCTCTTCCTTTCTGTCGCCTCTGCATCTTTTTCCAGGCATCTAGCAGAGCAGCCTTTCCGGAATGGAGGTCTGGGCTTCCTCTCCTTCACTTCAGTGCTTCAGTGGTTTCCCATGGCCCTAGCGAGGTCGTCTGGCCTCTGTTTCCTCACCTTCATTTTCCTTTTGTTCAGCCATACCAAGCTGCTTAAAGTTCTCACACAGCCCGTGTATTCTCTGTTCCTTGTCTTCAGCATGTTGTAATCTTTTGCCCATAATGTTTCACCAGCATGCCTTTGCTTAGTGCTCGGGTCCTGCCGCCTGCCACCATCCTGTCGTGCCCCCAAGCTGTGCTGGACGCTCCTCTGTGTGCCTGTACTGCCCTTTCCTTACCTCGTGACTTCTGTACTGTGTTACTTTGAATTTGCCTATTTTCATCTCACTGGATAACGAGCTGTTTCAGGCCGGTGTCTGTGTTGTATTCATTGGTTTCCTCGTTGCAGGATCTGGAATGTCAAGGGGAGTAAATGGGTGTTCCCTGGGGTAGAATACTGAAAATTAATGAGTCATCCTTCAGTACATAGGAGGCAGTTGGATAATGTGTGTGTGTTTATCAAAAATATTTGTCAGATGACTGCTTGTGCCAGGCAGTGTTCTAGATCCTGGGAAGACAGTAGTGGACAGTGTGTATAAAAACCCTTCCCCTTTTCAGATTTACATTATGTTTGGGGAGGGGCACCATCAACAACAAAAAAAGTAAATATATCTTTTGTTTGATTATGATAAGAGCTTTGCAAACAAAAAGCAAAGAAGAAAGTTAAGCAGTGGAGTTCAGTTTAAAACAGGCTCAGGAAAGGCCTGAGTTAAGAGGGTGACCTTTGACTAAAAAAAAGGATGAGCATAGCACGAGGAAGACTGAGGGGAGGAGAGCATTCTAGATAAAAGGATGGAACCTGTAACAGAGAAGTTGATATGTCCCTGTGCCATCCTATGTACTCTAGTGTTTTTTCACAAGTATTTAAGGAAGTATTGAAAGTATTACTTTATAAAATGTGAGGCACAGAAGTGTTGCCCAACTCCAGAGGGAAAGTATAGCAGTGGAGTCGGTGACTAGACTTCACTGTGACCCATTCGGGTCTCCTCTAGGCCGGGAAGGTGTCAGGAGGGGTCACAGCAGGGGTGTATGTGGGGCTTGTTTAGGGAAGCTCTCTGGGAACGGTAGAAGGATGAGACTCACCTTGGGAAGGCATAGGCTGTCTTAGTACCTTTCACATTCAATCTGCCATTTGATCCATTGAGCAGCCTCATTTTGCAGAAGTGGCAGCCTCTGCAGAAGGTAAGACTCAGAGAAATTGGGTTACTTGTTCAGGGTCGCTCCAGTAGAAAGTGACCTCAGTCACCGGAGCTCCTGATTCCAGTCTTTACCTGCCCATTGTCTGGTCGTGCGGCCACTCCAGCTTTGTTTCAGAAGCAGCGTGTCCCTGTGTTTTGGACCCGAGTGATCTCTGGCTCGCACTCCAGCATGATGTTTCTACCCGCTTTGCAGTGGCTGTTGGCTGAAATCTCTACTCCCGTGTTTGACAGGGAAGCCACTCAGTGAACACTGGTGGCTCTTCCTCACCCCACCAGTCATGATCCTGACACTGGCTCATTTGAAGTTTATGTTCTGACTGTTCAGACTGTATATTTCTCTGATTTTGACATCCTTTCCCATGCCTTGGTGTCTGTGCAGATGTAATTCTCCTGCCTGAAATACCTCTTGCTTCTTCCCACTAGTAGCAGATAAGTCTGAGCTTATAAAAGCCTCCTGTGTGAAACTTTCTCTGCTGCCTGAAATGATTTTTTTTAATTCTCTTTCTTACCTTTCTAATTATTGTAAATACATCTTTTTTTTTTTTTTTTTTTAAGTTGAAAAGTAAAGTTAAAGTCAATCAGTCATATCTGACTCTTTGTGACCCCATGGACTGTAGCCTGCCAGGCTCCTCTGTCCATGGAATTCTCCAGGCCAGAATACTGGAGTGGGTAGCCTTTCCCTTCTCCAGGGAATCTTCCCAACCAGGGATCGAACCCAGGTCTCCCGCATTGCGGGCAGATTCTTTACCAGCTGAGCCACAAATTAATTTCTGTCTCTCCCGGCTCTCTTCCAGACTTCCCCCAGAGTGGATCTTGTAGGCTGTGGTAGCCGGTGCACCTCGTCTTCTTTCCACATATGATCCTGTTGAGGGCAGGAATCCCCGTCTATTCTGAGTCCCCAGGACATCACCTCCTTCTAGTTACTCAGTGATTGTTTGTTGGCATGTGACTCATTTGAGGAATCATTTCAGCTGCTATGGTGAACAGCCATCAGTATTACATTTTGGGAGTCCCGACTTTTCATGGACGGGCCTGTTAGCTGGATGTTTTAAGTATGTTTGCATTGTCCATTGACTACCTAATGGCTCATTATTTGAATCTTTTCAGAATCTCTCCCTGCAAAAAACCACACTGCTGAGTTTGAATTAGACATGACAAACTTCTGATGAATCATCTTGGAAATGGAGATCCAAGTGGTTTCAATTTGTTGCCCACACATAATAACTCTCCATGAAGCTTTGCTTCTCCTCAGTTGTCAGTTCAGCTTGTTTCTATTTGCACAGTCTTTTCACATTTTCTCTTTCCACTCCCTGCAGTTCTGAGCTGTGGGAATGATAACTTAGGTAGATTACTAGGTTTGAATGAAAGTGTTGATATGATTTGTGGTGTCATTTCTGATAAGAACCCTGTGCATCTTGGTGCAAAGCACATCCTGTGTCAGCCGCACAGACCCCCAGGACCTGGCAGCAAACCTGGGTGATCATTGAAGCAGCCCAGCAGGCCTTTTTTCTTTTTAATATTTATTGGTTGACTGATTGATGGATTGATTTAGCTAGGTGCACCAGATCTTAGTTGCAGCATATGGAATCTAGTGTCCCAACCAGGGATTGAACCCAGGCCCCTTGCCCTGGGAGTGTGGAGTCTTAGCCACCTGACCACTGGGGAAGTCCCTCATGTTTCTTTTTAGAGATCTATAATGATGATTGGCAAATGGTCACTTGCAGAGAATTTCCTCTTCTAGTATTTATCCTAATCAACTTTTTATGTTGAAAAAACAATGCACAAACATGGCAAAAAACAGATGAAGAAAATAGGATAAAACAAAAGGTCAGTTTCCTTTTTGTATTCCTCCAGAAATAGTTATGGATGTACATATTTATATAACAACTTTGTAATACAGATATGAGTAAGCTATCGGAGAAGGCAATGGCACCCCACTCCAGTACTCTTGCCTGGAATGGACGGAGAAGCCTGGTAGGCTGCAGTCCATGGGGTCGCTAAGAGATGGGCAGGACTGAGCGACTTCATTTTCACTTTTCGCTTTCATGCATTGGAGAAGGAAATGGCAACCCACTCCAGTGTTCTTGCCTGGAGAATCCCAGGGACGGGGGAGCCTAGTGGGCTTCCGTATACGGGGTTGCACAGAGTCGGACATGACTGAAGCGACTTAGCAGCAGCAGCATGAGTAAGCTATACACATTTCTGTACCTTGTGTATTCGTATCTTTTGTAATTATTGTAACTGCATCTTTTTTACAAATTGAAGTATTTAATTGTAGTTTTTTTTTTTACAAATTGAAGTATTGAAATTTACAAAGTGTTAATTTCTGGTATACAAACAAAGTGCTTCAGTTATACATATAAGCATGCAAGTACACACGTGCAGATATTCTTTTCCATTGTAGGTTATTACAAGATACTGAATATAGTTCCCTGTGCTATACAGTATGACCTCGTTGTTTATTTATTTTATACAGCATACTGTGTATCTGCTAATCTCAAACTCCTAATTTATCTCTCTTCACGTATATGCATCTTGAAGTGTAATTTCTCTAGGTTAAAAAAAAAGTTTAAGAAGATAAAATCATTTAAAAATGGAAATGTGTCTTTTAGTTTTATATGCTAGAGAATCAAACCTAGCAGGGGATGAAATTCAAAACTTTATGGTAGACTATTTCTAAGATGCATTTTTTTAAGCTACTAATTGAAAATACTAAGTAGAAAATTATCTCAAGCAAATAACAACCCTAGAGGGAAAACATACCACCTGTTTAAAACTTTCCAAACAATATTACCAAGAAATGGAGACTATTAAGCCTGAATGGATTTATTACCTCTACTAGTTAGTAGTACTAGATGAAGTCATTCAACATTCTAGTCTCATAAATATTTATGTACATTAAATTTTTTTTTTTTTTTTTAACAGGGACCTGGCCATAGTCTTTAAAGAAAGCATATATTTTTTTCTACACCTTAAAGAAACTGCATTGCCAGATTTGGGGGGAAAATTAGAATAATTTATTCTCTACACTTCTTAAATTTTTTACGCCTTTTTATGTTTTCAGTTTTTGTAGTATCATTTCAATACTGAATATGGGAGATTTCAAAGCTACCCGTAAAGTCCTTCAAAAGTTTCTTAAAGGCTAAAAACTTTTGTACTCATGGATCATGTCATTGAACTTAGGTGGAAAAAGAGGGAGAAAGATTTGAATATACTCTGCTCAAAAATTAGTGACTTGACGTGTAAAACTGGATATAGGACATTCAAGGAGCTCTGCTGGCAGGGTAGGGAGCAGGGCCTGGTACAGTGGAGAGCCCACAAGACAAGAGATCAGGAGGCTTGAGTCTCTTCCTTGCTGTGAGACTCCAGCTCAGGATGCCTAATTGGAGATTGGCATCTATAAAGCAGTTACCAACAGTCTCCTGTGCCCATCACTGGGTTGGTATGAAGGTCAGATCAAAATCATGTGAAAGTGCTTTAGAAACTTTAATGCTGTGCACTTGTGAAGTGAATGAATGAATGTATGAAATGAAGTGTTGGGCTGAGTAGAGGATGCTTTTGGAATATATTGAGAGAAATTGTGATGAGCCCGGGGGAAGAATTGTTACTAGAATTTAAAACTTACATTGGAAGTAATCATGACAGGTAAAGTTTCTGGAGGAAGGGATAGAAAGTAGTAGTGATAATGATTAGAAAATAATTTGCATGGAAAGCTAGAACTTAAAACATGCTCATCCATCTACTCTCTATGAAGCGTCTGTCAAGAACAAAGTATTGGTTGGCCAAAAGATTCGTTCGAATTTTTGCCCCAAATTGCATCTCTAGTAAGCAAAGGATATGGTATATAAACTAGTACTGCTGACGTAAAAGCTGCTGCTGCTCTTTGGTGTGTCCCCCTCTTACTCCACAGCTCTAATGTGCTGTGGGAAAGACACATCCACTAAGTACAGCTGGTTTCTGCCCTCTAGAAACTAATTTAATACTTAAAAGAGAGGCAGTGTAGAGTATGCAATAAAAGTACAATTAAAGTGTAACAGATATATCAGTAATGTGCATGCGTAGTCACTGAGTCATGTCCTACTCTTTGCAACCCTATGTTCTGCAGCCTGCCAGGCTCCTCTGTCCATGGGATTCTCCAGGCAAGAATACTGTAGTGGGTTGCCATTTCCCTCTCCAGCATCTCTTCCTGGTCCAGGGATCAAACCCGTATCTTTTGAGTCTCCTGGATTGGCAGCAGCTTCTTTACCACTGTGCTACCTGGGAGTACCTTTGAGTAAATTCCATAATTGCTTTCATTTTTGGAGCCCCTCCTATGGACCAGGTCTTGGTTTGTGTATTTTATATGTGTGTGTGTGTATATAGTTTCTTAGGCTTTGTGCAACCACGCAAGCTATAGTATATTGCCATTTTATAGATAAGACTATTAAGTTTGTAGTTGTTAAATAGCTTGCACAAGGACATTCAGCTAGTAACTTATGTGTATCCATGTTTATTACACTCTGTCATGCCATTTTCTTCATTGGAAAAAAAGAATAGGTGTTTTTTTGCCACATATGAAAATGAAGGTTGTATGTGGAGACTTGAAACTCTCTGTAAGATAAAGAAAAGCCAATGTAATGTTAGTAGTAGCAATTATGTGCATTATTGCTTTGTGCTATTCAATACTCTTGGAGCTGAACTCTTTAACCTGGTTTGGGAATTTGTTTCATAAATGGTGTTAGAAAGAGAATAGAAATGAGATCAGGTATTTGGTGTACTCTCCCAATACAGGTACCAAATCCGTGAGATGCCAGAAAACAAAGAGTGAGAAAATGAGTGTGGTACAATAACCATAAGAAGTCCTTGGGAGAGAGAAGGTGGTTGGTTCCATGAATAGGGAGTAGGAACCAACAGCCTGGTAGAGCAGGGCATGGAGTCATACAGAGATGGGCTGCCTGGTTGTCGCATCGCCTTCAGAGCACATTGGGCAATTTGAGGCTGGAAGACTTGAGTCTGAAATCAGAGGGTCAGAGTATACATGGAAAAAAGCCTTCACTGTTTTGATCAATGTGAGTTTGCTAGTGGAGTGCAAAACCAGTACAAAGAGCTCCCTGAAAGAACACCTACAGAAGAGCTGTCCTGCTGCCCTAAGACTCCAATTGCTGGATATTTGCTCCTGCTCTCTCTCTTTCTAGACAGAAAAGTGCTTACTGGATGAGGTGCGAGACGAACAGGCAACAACAGGGCACACCAGGATGCAGAGCAGGTGTAGATGGGCTGCTGGCTCCCTGGCAACAACCATATGCCAGACAGCTTCAGAGGGGGCTGTGCCTCTAGGGGTGGTTCAGGGAGGGACCTCATGAGCTTCAGTCTGTAAGCAGAAGGGAGCTGGGTTAAATGACAGATGAAGAGGCACTAAGAGCCTAGGAATGGGATCCGATTTGCCTAAATCCGTTGCCAGATATACCAGTCTTATACAGCTTATTCCCAAATCACTTCTAAATGCAGTTGGATCAGCTTCGTTCACTCCATCTCCCCATCAGGGCTTAGCCATATAGGTTTAGCACATATTCTCGCCTTTACTGGAATTTGTTTCCCTCGTTTTTTTTTTTTTTTAATATATAATAATTTTATTTATTTTTAGCCATGCAGGGTCTTCCTTGCTGCACAGGTGTTTTTCTAACTGCAGCAAGCAGAGACTAGTTGCGGTGCGAGGGATTCTCATCGTGGTGGCTTCTCTTGTTGCAGAGCACAGGCTCTAGGGTGTGGGCTCAGCAGTTGTGGCTCCTGGGCTCTAGAGCACAGGTTTAGTAGTTGTGGCCCATGGGCTTAGTTGCTCCAAAGCATGTGGGATCTTCCCGGACCAGGGATTGAACCCATGTCTCCTGCATTGGCAGGTGAATTCTTTACCAGTGAGCCACCAGGGGAACCCCTGTTTCTTGATGGCCTTTTTACTACTTAATACCTGAATAGTTAGACTAGAAATTAACTCTTCCACAAAGCCCTGCTTGACACATGCCCGAAGCCAACCCCTCTGTATTCATTCCCATAGCACCCTGTGCTTAGTGGTATCAAACCATTTACAGTCGTTGGCTTGATTGTCTTTCCTTATAGACTACATTCCTGGAGGAAAGGGTCACATCTTCTTAGGACATCACCTGGCACATAATAGGTGCACAGAAAGTATTTGTTTAGTGAATGACAGATAATCTTGCAGCTACTTGGGAGCATTGGTTTTCAAAGCCGGGTCTTTTGACTTGAGATAGATATCTGTAGTTTTTGAGGACAGGACTCAGTGTATGCATAGAGATAGGGGAAGCATTCAGTAAGGTTGACCTTTTCTTAAATCTACCTGTTGGAATCCAAGAAGATTTCTTTAATTGGTTTTTATCATCACTCCCAGACTGTTCCTTAATAGGATCAAGAGAGAGAATGTCAGGCTAGGTTTGGCAATATGGACCCAACAATGATAAATCACCTGTGCAGATCAGAATAATGACTTATACATGAGAAATGCTGACAGCTCATTATAATTAGATGTGTTTTAGAGAGCCACAGGTAGATTCGGGAGTGTTTTTTTTTTTTTCTCTAATTTGCTTATATTAAAATATGTACCATGTCTTCCCAGAAGCTGAGAGGGATTGAGTTAATGTTGTTCACATGTTAGGTAACTCTGGAATCATGGTGGAGTTGCTATGGCTTCATTGACACCCAGACCAACTTTAAATAAATGTGGTTATATTATATTTATTTAATATAAATAAATAACCACCTTTCCTGTCAGCCGATCAATTCTGGGCTTTGTTCTATTTGAATAATTGTTTTGTAACATAAGTATCAGTTTAGTTGCTTAGTCGTGTCTGACTTTTTGTGACTCCATGCACACTGCAGCATGCCAGGCCTCCCTGCCCATCACCAATTCCTAGAGTTTACTCAAACTCATGTCCATTGAGTCAGTGATGCCATCCATCTCATCCTCTGTCGTCCCCTTCTCCTCCCACCTTCAGTCTTTCCCAGCATCAGGGTTTTTTCAAATGAGTCAAAGAATTACAGGACAGTATCCCATTGAGCCCCAAATTGAGAAAAGTAAAAATTGGTTGCATACTTTTTTATGAAACTAGAAAAAAATGATGATTGTAGGAACAAGGATGGGTTTTTTTTTCCCCTTACTTATCCCTGGAGAAAATACTCTTCTACTTAACTGTCTAGGCATTTCTAATGGGATTATTGAACTACAGCTTTGTTATTGAGAATACTTAGATGGTCCAAACAATATTTTCCAGGGGCAATGATGACAAAAATTGCTTCCAGGGTGAATTATTATAAATGATCAGATAATTAGGGAAGAGATCTGGAATAGGCTCAGGTATCTAATGCTAGTTGAAAAAGCAAGCATACGTATTTTTTAAGTGGATGGAGAGATTTTTGAGTTGGAAGAACAGAGCAGGCGTCCAGAAATCCATTCCTAGACTCAGTTTCTGTGTCCTGTTCTTATGATCTGCAAAATGGACCACCTCTGCATCAGACCGGAGAAGGCAATGGCAGCCCACTGCAGTACTCTTGCCTGGAAAATCCCATGGATAGAGGAGCCTGGTAGGCTGCAGTCCATGGGGTCGCTAAGAGTCGGACTGACTGAGCGACTTCACTTTCACTTTTCACTTTCATGCATTGGAGAAGGAAATGGCAACCCACTCCAGTATTGTTGCCTGGAGAATCCCAGGAACCCGGGAGCCCGTTGGGCTGCCGTCTATGGGGTCGCACAGAGTCGGACACGACTGAAGCGACTTAGCAGCAGCAGCAGCTGCATCAGACTCCCCAGGGTGGTTGTAAACCTTGATTAAATAGCGGCCGTGTGAAGGGCCAGACAGACGTGCAGTTGACGTGACCTTCTTCCCATTGTTACTTTTTTTTTTCTAATTAGTCCTTTTGTTGTTCACAGGCTGATCCCAAAGAACTGATCAAGATGGTCAGCAGGCACGTGACTCTGTACGGACACGAGGCCTGGCCCGAGGAGCTCGCAGCACTGACCAAGCAGTTGCACTACTACAACGAACGCCTGCTGGACTTCACTCAGGCTCAGATCCTCCAGGGCCTGCGGAAGGGTGTGGACGTGCAGCGGTTCACGGCCGACGACCAGTACAAAAGGGAAACCATCCTTGGCCTGGCCGAGTAAGAGATACCTTTGTCTCATAAAGGGATGGGATAAAACACACAAGGACAAGCTGAGTTATCAGGACTATGAGTCACAGTCCCTTGAAGATGTACATTCATGGTTACCGTGAGCAGGGTTTCCCCTACTTCTTCCGATCCCGTGAGGGACGTGTGAGTCTTCACAAATGGATTGTTGGTGGGATCATGGTTAACATAGCTGCCTTCTAAATGATCAGTAAATGCAGACTGTATTTTAGGCTTGCAGATTTAAAATAGTAAGGATGATAATTATAAGAAAATTTCCCTATGATTTTGGTATCCTGACCCCAGTACCATGTTAGAGGTGATGCAGTATGATTGGGGTTAAAAGTATGAAGCTTACCGTGTGCATGCTAAGCCACTTCAGTTGTGTCCTATTCTTGGCAACCCATGGACTGTAACCTGCCAGGCTCCTCTGTCCATGGCGTTCTCCTGGCAGAAATACTGGAGTGGGTTGCCTTGCCTCCTCCAGGGGATCGTCCTAACCCAGTGATTGAACCTAGGTGTCTTATGTCTCCTGCATTGGCAGACAGGTTCTTTACTACGAATGCCACCTGGGAAGCCCATGAGGCTTACTTTAGAAATTTAAAAACAAGATTCCCTTTGATTCCTGGCTGGAATCTCGCTTTTCTGCTACATGGCTGTTTAATTTCCTCACTGTGTTAAAAATAGATACAGTCGACTTAATCCAAGAGGAAGGACCACGTGTTGTGGGTCCAGGGCACTTTCATCTGTCCTGGGTTCCTAGAGAAAGCAGATCTTTCACTCTGGCAGTTTCTCTTGTTCGAAGCCTATAGCAGCTTCCTTTTTTTCCTTTGTCCCTTAGCTCGTTCCAGAAAAAAGTTAGCCCTTGTGTGAGATGGCAGTACACTTCAAGGCCTATGGGAATATGTTCTCGTTTAGGTATGGAGTTCCCCTTGGTTTTAATACTGGTCCTCATTTTTTGTTTTCAATCAAATGAGTTCTGATCAAATGAGAATTACATGTCAGGTGTTAGGGAAGTTAAACAAGATATTTTTATAAAGTGGGCTCACTCACAATGGTTATTAAGTTAGAGGTATGTTTTGTTTTTAACACCCCGATTTGTGGAGTGCTTCTTATGGGCCTAGAATGGTGTTAGATGCTCTATAAACTTTATTTTGAAAACATCTTTTAATCCTTAAAGGTAACCCTCTGGTATAAAATGTTATCCCCATGTTATAGCTGAATAACTTAAAAGTGTTTGTCACTCAGTTGTGTCTGACTCTGTGCAACCCCATGGACTGTAGCCCACCAGCCTCCTCTGTCCATGGGATTCTCCAGGCAAGAAGGCTGGAGTGGGTTGCCATTTCCTTTTCCAAAGAACTTAAAGCTTATTAAGTAATTGGCCCAAGTTTCCATAGATGGTAATGCTCACAGCTGTGATTTCCTGCTACCTACCAAAGGCATCACATCTTCAGCACCACGCACCCTGCCCACACTGCCTGATTGAATTTTCCCAGAAGCATTGGTATGCAGTTCTGTCTAGGTTTCCAGCCTTTGAAACAAGGGTAGATTGTGCCTACATTTTACAGTTATTAATCTCTCCTGATAAGTACCTTAAAATCAGTGGTAAAGAATCTGCCTGCAATGCAGGAGCCGTAGGAAATGCGGGTTTGATCCCTGGGTCAGGAAGATCCCCTGGAGGAGGGCATGGCAACCCACTCTAGTATTCTTGCCTGGAGAATCACATGGACAGAGAAGCCTGATGGGCTATAGTCCATGGGGTCACAAAGAGTCAGACATGACTGAAGTGACTTAGCATGCACTCATGAGAAGTACCTTAAAATAGCAAAGACGGTCTTGATTATGGCAGTGGCCGTTGCTATTTTTCATCATTATTCTTAAATCTTAAAGCAGCAAAATAACTTCAGTACTCTAATAGTACTTTATATTATCCTGGGCTTTTTTCCTATGAGAAGACACTCAAATTCTTTTTAGAGTGAGGCAGGGAAAATGGAGATCAAAGAAAGATAGTAGGGACAGCCTATGGGAGAATTCAGTTAAGAGAAATGTACAAATTTTTTTTTTCTCTTCCCCTCTCTTCTCCTGGAGGTTCATAATTTCTTAGGTTCGTTTAATGTCCAATTTGAAAGTGACTAAAGAGATAATATCATCCAATCTCCTTACTTTTGGAAGAGGAATGTGAGAAGCACAGAGCCTTAAAGCATTGTTCAAGGTCGCAGAGCCAGGAGTTGAGCCTGGGCTTCCTATTGCCGAGTCCAGTGGGCTTTTCTTTGGGCATTTGGTAATCCTGAGTGAGATTGTTTATGGTTTCTTAGAAGAGGGTTATTATGCAGATACAAGTTGACAAGATAAGGCATGCCTTACATCATCAATTACATTTTGCTAGGGCTTTGTCTTGTCTTTTTTTTTAAGCATCCAGCTAGCACATGCTATTTGAAGCGTATCCTAGAGGACAAATATATGCTTTTGATAAATAAATAATAGAATCTTCTCCACAATCTATTGTTTATAAATATACACAGCAGTCTTTAGATGGCTCGTTCAAAATATCTCAAACTATCTATGAGTTTTCTGAGTTAGCACTTCTGGTTTGGAGACAGCATTTTCGCATCTCACACAAAAGAATCCTTGAAGAACCTGCTTCCTTCTGTTTTGCAGCTCCACCTTCAAACATGTCCATTCTTTATTTTCTTACTAATTGTATGTCCATTTTAATGGCCGTTGTTTTCTGTGCATACGTTATAGTTGTCCTTTTTTGTCTGTATTAGTTATTACTATCTCAGTGGCTAGGGTGACTTTGAGGAAAACAGAATATAGTTTGGTTTCTTCCCACTTTTATCATATAATAAAGATGTGAATACTTAGTACACACCTCGTGTCAGATGCTGTGGCAGACTCTCATAATAGGAAGGGTGAACTGCTAATGGTCCCTGTTCTCCACAAACTCTCATTTTATCCTGTGGATGTCAGGATAAAATGAGAGTTTTATCAATAAATCCTTTAAGAAATAATTTTTAATGACAGTTACCTAATAATCCAGGTATTGACAGACTTAATTCAGTCCTTGGTCTCTTTCTATAGTCTATGAGCATTGAATGGCTTTACATTTTTAAAAATGGCTTACATTTTAAAAAATAGCTTACATGTTTAAAGGTTTGTGGAAAGGCAGGAGTAAAAAGCAATAGAAGAATATGCTACTGAGACCGTATGGTGGTAAAGCCTGAAAGATTTACTATTTGGAAAAAAAAAAAAAAGATTTACTATTTGGCTTTGAACGGAAATCATTTGCCAGCTCCTGGGTGATCCAGCTTACAAATATTGGTTTCCTTAGTGAGGCTAAGTGTAGTCTTAGCAGTATTACTTGATGGTAATAGGTATTTCATTCCTGTTTCTGTGGTTTTTGTCCACCATCCTTCCTTTTTTTTTTAATTTATTCATTTTAATTGGAGGCTAATTACTTTACAGTATTGTAGTGGTTTTGCCATGCATTGACATGAATCAGCCACAGGTGTACATGTGTTCCCCATCCTGAACCCCCCTCCCACCTCCCTCCCCATACCATTCCTCTGGGTCATCCCAGTGCACCAGCCCCGAGCACCCTGTCCTATGCATCAAACCTGGACTGGCGATCCATTTCACATATGATAATATACACGTTTCAATGCCATTCTCCCAAATCATCCCACCCTTGCCCTCTCCCACAGAGTCCAAAAGACTGTTCTATTAATCTGTGTCTCTTTTGCTGTCTCGCATACAGAGTTATCGTTACCATCTTTCTAAATTCCATATATATGCATTAGTATACTGTATTGATGTTTTCTTTCTGGCTTACTTCACTCTGTATAATAGGCTCCAGTTTCATCCACCTCATTAGAACTGATTCAAATGTATTCTTTTAATGGCTAATATTCCATTGTGTATATGTACCACAGCTTTCTTATCCATTCGTCTGCTGATAGACAACCATCCTCCCAATGAAGAATTCCATCCTTATGTTTCCTTTGCTTCAGGAAAGTTGGGGTTTTATGACAGTTTCTCCAATATAGACTTTATGTGAGTGCTCTGGACCAGAATTGTTTACATACCTAGAGATTCTCAAGTCTGATGACACCATTCCCTGATTTGAACTTTCCATTGAGTCTCCATTGCCTGTAGGATAAGGTATAGATCCTTCAGTAGACCTGAGGACCCAGCGCATTCATGGTTGTGAAACCCCGTCTATCAAAAGCCCGTTTGTCTCTTCTCCCTCTTTATCGCCTCTGCTTAGTTAATCCCTGTTCACTCTCTCATCTGTATCCTCACAGTGTTTTGTAGTCTTTTGACATTACCCCTTTCTGTTTGATGCCTGGTTCACACTTCATACACTCCATTAGGCTGTGAGTTCCTCAAGAAGTATCTTGTTGTTTTTATATCTTAAGCAGCTGGCATAATAGCTGGCCCAGTGTAGAAAATGAGAACGTATTGAGTGACTGACTGTGTTTTTCTCGGAGATTTACCTGTGGGGCAGGGATCCATTTCTTTGTATTTCTTTTTCACTGTAGGCTCTGGTACCTAGACCATCGTTTTTTTATCTCAGTACATTTTGGACTGGGTCATTCTTTGTTGCAGGAAGGCTGTTCTGTGCATTGTAGGTTGGTCCGCAGCCTCCCTGACTTCTGCCCACTAGATGCCAACTGCTTTCTCCTTTTCCTCGCCCACCATGACAATCAAAAATGTCTCCAGACAAAATTGTCAAATGTTCCCTGAGTAGGGCTAAATCACCCTCGTTTGAGGTCCATTGATCTAGACGATTCCTTGGTCATTTGCAGCGCACCACAGTGAAGAAGGAGCATTAAAATCCCTTGGGTGTACTTTACCTGAATTACTGTGACACGTCTTATGAGGGACTGTGCTGGCTGCGCCCCCTTTAGCATGAGAGCAGTCGTAATGCACGCTTTCTCTGCTGATTAAGGTCATGTGTTTCTCTTCTTTCCTTGCCCTGTGGTTGATGCACGTTTGTGAAGGACGCTGGAGGAAAACGTCTACAGCATCGCTCTTTCTCTGGCCCAGCGCTACAGCGTCTCCCGTTGGGAGGTTTTTATGACCCATTTGGAGTTCCTGTTCACCGACAGTGGGTAAGCACACGACTCGTGTAAGTTCATGTCCGAGTCTTTTTTCAGAGGCTGTTTTAGAGGAATCTTGAAGTTGTGTTGTTCAGTTTCACTTTTCCTTTTGAGCGGTTGTCGACTGGTCTCTTTGTACAATCTCTCTTCATGCATCTCTTTAGGCACCAATACGCTAACGATTGTCTTAGTTTTTGTTTTCAGTAATAATCCTGAATTTGAGACTTTTTATTCATTGATTCAAAGACATTTACTGAGAATCTCTTGTGTACTAGGAATAGTGTTAGGTCCTAGGGTTACGGTCGTGAACAAAAGCAGACATTTGAATTGTCCTGGAACTTTTAGTCTAGGGTAGAAGACAGATAATAATTGAATAATGACATAGGCAAATGTGAAATTAAAACTCTGACAGGCCCTGTATAAGAGAGCCCAACTAGGGGATTTGGCATAGTTAGGGAGGACTTTCCTGAAGAAATAACTCTTGAGCTGAGACATAACTATTGACTCAAAATTAAGTATTGAATATACTAGAAACGTTTTCTAGGAAGGCAGGACAGTTTACTACAAAAAGCCCCTGGACAGGATGGAACATGATTTCTGCAGGCCTAATAGATGGTGATATGGTGAGGCCCCCAGAGTCAGTGGAGCATGATGGGAGATGGGGGGAAACCAGACCTTGTAACAAGACCATGTGGGCCCTATCTAGGGCTGTGGGCTCTTTCCTGAGAGTGCTTGGAAGGTGCCTAAGGATTCTGATAAGAGAGAGAGGTAATATGATCAGGTTTTCATTTTGATGAGATCATTGCGGCCACCATGTTGAGGAGGGATTTTAGGGAGGCCACTGCAGACATACATGGACTGTTTAGCAAACTATGAGAGTGATAGACTATAGGACGGATGACCATAGCCTGGAGTAGGGTTTTGACAGTATAGCAGTAATGAGAATGGGCTTCAGAGATACCTGCAAAGTGAAATGGATGGCACTAAATAAGTCAAATGATAAGGATAAACTAGCTATGGAGGTGAGTGAAAGCAGGAGGGTTACAAATTACGTCCAGGACTTTACTTGGTCCATTGGATGATGCCATCATTTGAGACAGAAAATACTAGTTAGGGGCACAAGGTTAGGGAAGGGTGAGGAAAAGGCAAAGGAATAGAAGTGTTATACTTGTGGCAGTTCCCAAGAGGAAAGATCAAGTGGACAGTGTGTCTTACAGATTTGGGATTCATAAGGAAAGGTGGAGTTTGGAGATAGTAATTTGGGAGTCATAGGCACATAGATAATAAATAAGTCATGTTGCTGGTGTTCTTTGGGAGTGAATGTAGAATGAGAGAAGAGAAATACTTAGCACAAACTTTGAGGACCTTCCACAATTAGTGGGAGAGGAAGAGCTGCCAGCAAAAGGGACAAAATCAGCAATTGAGAGGGAGCAATATTGTTCTAGGGAAGCTATGGGACAAAAGGGTTTAAAGAAGAGGGGTAGTGTTGAATGGTCAGTTCAGTTCAGCTGCTCAGTCGTGTCCAACTCTTTGTGACCCTACGGACTGCAGCATGCCAGGCTTCCCTGTCCATCACCAACTCCCGGAACTTACTCAAACTCATGTCCGTGGAGTCGGTGATTTCATCCAACCATCTCATTCTCTGTTGTCCCCTTCTCCTCCTGCTTTCAGTCTTTACCAGCATCCCGGTTGAATGGTCAAGACCTGTTATAACTTATCGACTTTAATTTTATTAATATTTCTGGAATTCTACCATCTACATCTTAAATATTTATGAAATTGTTACATGGGTGACAGTATTAATCTGTGATAAATATTGTAGTAACTTCACCATTTTGGAGACATAGACATGTTCAAATAAATGTTTATTATAAAATGCATATTGGCTTAAAAAATTTTGGCATTTTATTAAATGTCTCTCTTCATTGACTGTTACATAAAAGGTTGTCATATCTGTCCAAACAGGATGCTCCATTGGTCTCTGAATATATTATAAATTATCAGGCAATCTAGTAACGTGCATGACTGTTCGCAGCATATCATTACAGCAGATCGCAGTGTGATTATGCAGATGCACAGCAGTTACAAAAAGGAAATCATTATCTGCTGATGCCATTACTTACGAGCAACAAAACACCTAATGTTGATTTAGCAAGTTCTGTTTGGTGCTCCCTGTTCTTTACTTAAGACTGTTATTTGCCATACTGTTCAGTCCAGCTTAGTCACATGAGTATTAAAGATCAGCTGTTAATACAGTAGAAATTGCCCAGTATTTACTTGCTGAATCAATGCCAATAAGATGTCAATAGATCGCAGTTACAAGAAAAAGACATTCTTTATTTTAGGGTTTTTGTGTTACTCTTTCTTTAAAAAAGTCATCTTCGCCTCTGAAGTTGATTTTTCTATAATTTTGCCTTCTCCTTCCTCTTGGTTGAATTTGGAGGTATTTCCTCATTTCAGCCAATGTACAGAGAAGCAGGCACACGGGCTGGATGAGGGAGCCTTGTGCACTAACGCAGACGCTTCCGATCAAGAAACCGTGAGTACATCCTGATAGTCTCTCCAGCCGTGTGTCCCTGCATGGGAGAAATCAGTTCTCAGAAACTCATTCTCCTATATTCTTAAGTCATAAATGATTTCATGGTGAAATGTCAAACCTACAGAACCTGACACATGATCGGTCCTTAATGAATGGTAGTGATTACTGGAATTTCACTCCTGTAAGAAAGAGAGAATTGTCATAAACACCCAAACTTGAGTTCCTGGTCTCCTTTCCCCCTTATTTTTTCTCATTTTCTTTCTTTTTCTTGGTAGTTTTCAACATCAGAGATGGCTTTGTGGGTCCGTGTGCCTGTAGTCAGCTCCAGCTGGCGGACCCTGGCTCTTCTGAGTGTGTTCAGCTCCCTGAGCTCAGAGTTGATTCTTGCTCACCGCAGCCTCCACAGCCCTCTTCACCTCTGGGCTGTTCTAGGCACTTTGGTGCATCTTAGAGATGACATCTGGTGTGAGGGCATGGGTTTTGGAGTCAGGCCACATTTCAAGATCCAGCTCTGCTCCCCATAACCCCAACTGTGTAGCCTTGAGCAAGTCTCCTGATCCTCTTGCATTGCTGTTTTCTCAGTTATGAGGACCATGATCCCCACCTGGTTATGGTTATAAAGATTAGAGAAAATCTGTGGTGTGTGTGTAGCCAGGTGGCTCTTCAATCTGTCAAGATTATTCCTGTTACTGCCCTTGTCAGTTCTGCTGATTCCATCAACGTCTTTAAGTTTTGAATATGGGATCATTTTGAAATGGCAGAGGATGCTTCTAGCTGGTGGAATAGTGCATTTGTTTATTCATGAAGTATTATTATCATCTTTTTTACTAGAACCTTTGTGTTTTGAGCACAGTTTTAAATGTTAAACAAAATGGGCTCCTCCTTACCCTTATGGAGTGTATATTCTAACTGGGGAGACCCGCACCACACACACACACAGTTAAGAACAACTAAAAATAAATTGCTAGTCATAATAAGTACCATAAAGGAAACCCACAAGGAGCAGATAGGAAAGACCTCTCTTAGGACATACAAAAAGATCACTCTTGGAAAAAGGAAGAAAAGGCATTTGCAGAGGGACCCCATTCTGGGACAGTGGATTCTTGGCATTTTTGAGTAAAGGAACAGCCTTGGTGGCTGGAGCGAGTGGAGCCCACTGAGCAAAGGAGGACTACACAGGGGCCAGAGATACTTTTAACTGTCAGTTTTGAGAACAGCCTCAGTCTGTTCCTTCTTATTTAAGCTGCAGACCCGAAGGCCACACATCCTACACTTTTATTTCATTCTGATATGTGCTTTTCCATCACGCAGGGGATTGATTATCTGCATGATCTTGCTTGGGTGGTGGAGATCAAGTGAGATACCTCTTCATCTCAGCTGGTCAGTTTAGTGCCACCTCTTTAGACGTTGGGAAGGGACTCTGCCTGTGCTGTGCTGCTTTGCACAATCAGTTGTATATTGTCTAGTAGGACTCTGTGGTCTCACATATAAGGATGGGCAAGAGCATGTTACAGCTATGAGGAAGTCAATGAACTATAATGTATCTACCTTCTCCTGTGTTGAAACAGAAGCTGAGGGTTGCTGTTGTTCATAGGCTGATGTCCAGAGTGCCATGTTATAGAGAATTCTCAGTTCTGGCTTTCTCCTCTTGGCTTAGTTGAAGAGTTAGTGTGAGAATAATTAGTGTGTAGAAAGGGGGATTTAAGGCAGCTTAGCTTTTTGAAAGTATATTATAACATTGAAAAATAAGGTAAATAAAAATTCAAGTCCAGGAAGAATCCATATTGGAGTCGAAGGCTTGACTATAGAAATTCAGGTCATAGGTCTTACCCATTTTTTAAAATTGAGCTATGCATTAACTTTTGATCTTTCTTTGGCCCAAAGGGTCATGATGCTGATCACGACTGTGATTTGCATTGTACATAAGAAAAAATCTACCAATCCTAAAAATGGAAAAACTAAATGCTACCATTACCCAAATGGAGGTAGTTCTTTTCATACATCAGCTACCTCCCTTTCTGTGTTATGATACTTAGGGCTACTTTTCCCCCAAATAGTAAAGAAAAAAATTCCTTATACTGGCACAAAATGTAGTAAGAAAAAGATGCATTTGGGGCCTGTTCTCATCTTGTGAAAAGTGCTCAGTACTTGAATCCTACAGGTCTGGATTCACACCACAGCTCCATGACTTCCCTTCGATGTGGCCTTGGTGAGCAAGTTGTTTCATCCTTCTACTCCTAGAGTTTCCTCCTCTGCAAAATGAGTATTCTCACTCCATCTTGCAAAACTACTGCAAGCTTTGAGACATTTATATAAACACCTGGCATGTACTGTAGTAGATGCTCAGGGGTGAAAAAAAGTAGCTATTTTTAAGTCTGGGCTTCCTTGGTGGCTCAGTGGAGAAGAATCTGCCTGCCAAGCAGGAGATGCAGATTCAGTCCCTGGGTTGGGAAGATCCTCCAGAGAAGGAAATGGCAACCCTCTCCAGTATTCTTGCCTGGGACTTGGGAAATCCCATGGACAGAGGAGCCTGGTGGGCTGACCCCACGGAGTCACAAAAGAGTCAGACATGACTTAACAACTAAACAACAACAGCTATTAATTCTGGAAACAGACCAGATTTACTGAACTCGCCCTCTGACAACTGTCAACCTAAGATTGCAGATCTGATTTTTGAACAGTTATTTTTCAGGTCAATGTGAATATCAATCATAAGATACCTGCTTTGTAAGAATTAAATGAGATAGCATAATACTTGATATCTAAGAAGTGCTTAATCAGATCAGATCAGTCGCTCAGTCGTGTCTGACTGTTTGCCACCCCATGAATTGCAGCACGCCAGGCCTCCCTGTCCATCACCAACTCCTGGAGTTCACTCAGACTCACGTCCATCCAGTCAGTGATGCCATCCAGCCATCTCATCCCCCAATCCCTCCCAGCATCAGAGTCTTTTCCAATGAGTCAACTCTTCACATGAGGTGGCCAAAATACTGGAGTTTCAGCTTTAGCATCATTCCTTCCAAAGAAATCCCAGGGCTGATCTCCTTCACAATGGACTGGTTGGATCTCCTTGCAGTCCAAGGGACTCTCAAGAGTCTTCTCCAACACCGCAGTTCAAAAGCATCAATTCTTTGGCGCTCAGTCTTCTTCACAGTCCAACTCTCACATCCATACATGACCACAGGAAAAACCATAGCCTTGACTAGATGAACCTTTGTTGGCAAAGTAATGTCTCTACTTTTGAATATGCTATCTAGGTTGGTCATAACTTTCCTTCCAAGGAGTAAGCGTCTTTTAATTTCATGGCTGCAGTCACCATATGCAGTGATTTTGGAGCCCCCAAAAATAAAGTCTGACACTGTTTCCACTGTTTCCCCATCTATTTCCCATGAAGTGATGGGACCAGATGCCATGATCTTTATTTTCTAAATGTTGAGCTTTAAGCCAACTTTTTCACTCTCCACTTTCACTTTCATCAAGAGGCTTTTTAGTTCTCCTTCACTTTCTGCCATAAGGGTGGTGTCATCTGCATATCTGAGGTTATTGATATTTCTCCTGGCAATCTTGATTCCAGCTTGTGTTTCTTCCAGTCCAGTGTTTCTCATGATGTACTCTGCATATAAGTTAAATAAACAGGGTGACAATATACAGCCTTGACGAACTCCTTTTCCTATTTGGAACCAGTCTGTTGTTCCATGTCCAGTTCTAACTGTTGCTTCCTGACCTGCATACAGATTTCTCAAGAGGCAGATCAGGTGGTCTGGTATTCCCATCTCTTTCAGAATTTGAAGGATGCCTATTGCTATGCCTGTGCTGTGATATCTTTTAAAATATTTTTGGTAGAGAGATAATAGGAGACTCCATAAACCAGTTGGAGTTGACAGTTTATGAGAAATGAGAAGGCTTAAGGGGTCAGGCTTGTCCTGGAGGAGACGAAGCCTGTTCACATGGCCTTCCTCCCACATAAGCACTCTGTCCATGGAAACCGTTCCGAAGAGGAGCTCGGCAAGTGCTAGTGTGTCAAGAAGTTGACTCCGAGGTCCTCATTACTGAGCTTCTCATGAAGTTCGTAGGTGACCTTGCAGAGTGAAAGTTCATTTTTTGGTTTGCGAAGGCACCTGGCTAACATGCTGGAGAAGCCGAAAAAGGCCACCATTTTTTCACCACATTGCCCCCACTTAATCACATATGCAGCTGTCAGGCAGCACTACAGATCAGGTCTGTGCCATCAGGTTCCTTCGGAGGCATTTGTGTGGTAAATATCTTGAACTGTTTGCCTCACATCGAGGAGGAGTTTCCCTCCTCACATTGGAGGAGTTGCGATTTAAAGGGTAGAATCGTCTCTTTTCCACAGTGGGGAAGGAGTCAGTGGTGGGGGCCTGTTCACCTGTGGTCATGGTCATTCATGTGGGTTTACACATCTTCATACTACTGGGGTTAGTCTTTGGGGGACCCCTAGGCCCGTCCCTTTGCTCCTTCCAGCTTCTCCCAGGAGCCCTCACCTCTCTCCTTCCAACCCCCTTCTGTGTACTCCTTACAGTCAACTCATGAAATGGTGTATTACTCAGTCTCAAATTAAGTAAAGTATAATACATTTGAGTAAATTTTTTTCCCTATACGAACAGAAGTCCTTTCAATTCATGCTGTTCTTGAATCACATTTTTGGGTGATTGACAGCTAGAAGCCATTACAGAACCCCTTAATCATGGGATTAGTACCAAGAATTTATTCCTTGTGCCTTTAGTACAACTAATGCTGGCTTCTTCCCGTAGTTAATCTCTGAAAGTTAATGAGCTGCCTTACAGCTAAAACTTAGAAAAAGCACTTAAACAGTTTTTAAGGGCAACCACTGATTTGATTAGTGAAAAGTCCACATGGTATTTCTTCCTACTCTTCAATGTGGGTTCTTTGGAATTGTTTTCTAAGTAGAGATTTCATTTCTTGTTCCAAAGGGAAGATAACAGCTTCTTTCGATGGAACTATTAAAATGGATTATCAATTACTGGCATCTATAAAAGATCTTAGTACCTTGTCATTTACTGAAGAGGGAATTTTTCGTATTTATCGTGTGTCAGTAAAGATATTCCAGTATCTCTCTTGACAAGATAATTAGGGAAAATTGCACATTGAGCAAACTGAATTGTAGGCACAGAAGAGTAGGTGGGTGGGAAGGGGGAAGGTAATGTTGACTGAAAGAGACTGTTTTCAGAATCAAGTCAAACATAGAGGAGCTAAAGCTATTATGATTTAGTCATTGTCCATTTTGTAAATGAGTCTGTCTTAGATACTCTGTTTATCAGGTGATAGGAATGAAGTATGACAGGAGAACTCTTAGATTTTTGCCACTGGGAGAGAGAACTAATGTCTGTGTTAGAGAAGGAATCCTGTTTTTGAAATGGTTATCAGTACAGGTGCTGGAGCCCATGGATTGGTGGCTGCTTTGTGACAAGGTGAGCAGACCCATCCACACAGAGTCCCGACAGATCTGGATACTTGGTCTTAGGCAGGTCACTTGTCTCTAATGACAGTTCTCATCTGGAAGTTGGTAATTGGGCTTGCTTGGTGGCTCAGATGGTAAAGAATCTGCCTGCAGCGCAGGAGATCTGGGTTCAATCCCTGGGTCGGGAAGATCTCCTAGAGAAGGAAATGGCAACCCACTCCAGTAGTCTTGCCTGGAGAATCCCACAGACAAAGGAACCTGACAGGCTACAGTCCATGGGGTCACAAAGAGTTGGACACGACAGAGTACACGACAGAGTGACTAATACTTTCACTCTCAAGTTGGTAATTACCCAGATTCCACTTGTCTGGCACAGTTATCAGTGTAACAGGTACAAGGTTTTTTTTTCTTTTTTCCTTCCATCGAGTGTGTTCTGCTTGCAAATCTTTGTGAGTATGAATCATCTTAACAGGATGACACAGCTTCTTATTTACTTCTTCACTGCATTGTTTTCAGACTTCACTTAGCAAATTACAAAGGAACATCAGAAATTCTTTGACTTTCATACACCACTGGGTGTATAGTACAGGCGTACCTTGGAGATATTGCAGTTGTGTTTACAGATCACTGCAATAAAGCCAATATCACAATACAGCTAGTCCATGAATTTTTGTTTCGCAGTGCATATAAAAGTTACTTTTACACTGTATTGTAGTCTGTAAGTGTGCAAAAATAATTACATCTAAAAAACGTGCAGACCTTAATTAAAAGATATTTCATTGCTTAAAAATTCCAAAATAATTGCAATAGTCAACATCAAAGATCACTGATCACAGATCACCATAACAAATATAATAATAATGACAAAGTTTGAAATATTGCGAGAATTACCAAAATGTGACACAGAGACACGAAATTAGCAAATGCTCTTGGGAAAATGACACCAGTCGTCTTGTATGATGCAGGGCTGCCACCAAGCTTTGATTTGTCTTAAAAAAAAAAAAAAAAAAAAAAACCAAGTATCTGTGAAGTATAGTAAAGCAAAGCACAGTAAAACGAGGCCTGCCTGTGTATTTCAGAGATGGCCTTGCACACTTTGAATAGTTGTAGGATCCAGAAGAGTTTCGGACTAGCCATCCATTTATACTCTTTCCTATACAGACCTTGTGCTCTCTTGTCTTGATAACTTTCGTTCATATTATTTCTGCTTCATTCCTTTCTACAATACCAACTTCAAGCACTTCTTTGAATAAACCTGTTGTCATTGATATCTACCTCCTCTGAAATTATAGCTTTAGTGGCCTTACCCTTTTATTTATTTTTTTTAATTGAAGGATAATTGCTTTTCAGTGTTGTGTTGGTTTCTGCCATACATCACTGTGAATTAATCGTAAGTATACATATGTCGCCTCCCAACCACCCCCTCGGTTGTCACAGAGCACCAGGTTCAGCTCCTTGTGTTATATGGCAGTTTCCCACTAGCTATCTATTTTACAAGTGGTATATATATATTTCAGTGCTACTCTTTCAATTCATCCCACCCTTTCCTTCCCCTGCTCTGTCTACCATTCTGTTCTCTATGTCTACAAGTGGTTCTCATCTTGATTGGGATATAATTGCATGTCCTTTGTTAGCCCACACCATTATTGTGCATTGTTGTTTAATTATTTAGAATGCAACTGGATTTTCACACTGCTAGCTGAGAGCTCTGTGTTGTAAATCTTGATACCCTCCCTGGTGCTGAGCACAGGTCTCTTATCTGTAGAGGACACCTAAGTTTTTGTTCATCCTCCCATCTATTTGGCATTCAAGGCACATGTCGAGTGTTTCCTTCGTACCACACGCTGGTGCTTGGTACTGAGAAACTAAAGCTAAAGAAGATGTGGTGTCATTTTTGCCATCAAGTGGTACATAGTCTATGTGGGACAGGCAGACTAGTAAATAGTTAAAGCATGTTATGAATAGAAGGAAACTGTGGGGCATTTTTATAGAGAGGGATATTTTTGCAAATGTTTGAATTGTATCTTAATAGAAAAATAGGATTTCTCTTGAACTGAAAGTTAAAAACGCGTTTTGGAATTGCTTGATATTTTGACTTTATAGATCGCTGCCATTATCCCAAGTATTATCACACCCTCGTACAGATGTTAAAGTATATTGTGTGTTAACTTTATTTACATAAAACAAAAACATGTCTTGGCACTTGCTAAAAGAGGGAATTCCAATGAATAGAATGTTGTATTTCAGAGGAGTTGCTTTTAAACTATATAAAGCCTAACTTTTATCCTGCTTGAGGTCTCGCTTCATGCTCCAGGTCTCATTCTCTGCTCCCAGGTTCTTTTTCTGCTGCTACTATGAACTCTGGAAGCTGGGTGTTTCCATTAGAGCCCAGGGCTGCCTGGAGACCTCTTACAGTTAGCAAGCTTGAAGCTCTTCCTTTGTGAGGTGTCAGGATTAAACTGGGCAGGAGGCACTGTGTTCTGTCCAGAGGAAAGTGTGATACCAAATTCAGCCCTCTCCATCACCCACTTAACACAAACTGATTAACCAAACAAAACCCCTTAAAATTGTTTTCAACAGTTTAACATTAAATGACTTTTAATAAATTACATTACAAAAACATTTAAGTCAAGATTGAAACATTAAGATATGTGCTTTATTCAAGTGGCTTCTTTACTACAGACAATTCAAGTGCAAGTATCTCTTCTTTCCTATTTTTATTCTGTTTGAACACAGTATCAAGGTTATGTCTTCTGAATATCAGTTCTAGCCCTCTTGAATATAAAATTTATGCCAGAAAGTTGGGCGTTTTTCTTCACCTCGCTTTTTCCTAAATTCCTGAAATAATAAGTTTGTTTACATTTCTATAATGAAGCTCAAGTTTTACCTTTTTTCTTATGACATGAATAAATAATGCATAGTGGAAGGTGACAGATCTGGGTTCATTTCCTAGCTAGTAAACACTGGGCTGCTCTCTGCTGCAGAATGTGAAATAATATCTCTTTCTAGGGTTACTTTAGACCCACATGAGATAATGTGAAAATCCTGTAGTACCATTTGAAGTGGAAGTGACCTGCACCTGTACCAGAAACAAGTGCTACTACTGTATTTGATTAGGCAGCAAGAAGGAATTCGTGAGAAGTAGTCTTTCTTCCTGGAGAAGGCAATGGCGCCCCACTCCAGTACTCTTGCCTGGAAAATCCCGTGGACAGAGGAGCCTGGTGGGCTGCAGTCCATGGGGTCGCTAAGAGTTGGACACGACTGAGTGACTTCACTTTCACTTTTCACTTTCATGCATTGGAGAAGGACATGGCAACCCACTCCAGTGTTCTTGCCTGGAGTATCCCAGGGACGGGGGAGCCTGGTGGGCTGCCGTGTATGGGGTCGCACAGAGTCAGACACAAATGAAGTAACTTAGCAGCAGCAGCCTTTCTTCCTAGGTTTCCAAAAAAAGGGCACTTAAAAAAAAAATGTAACCAAATCTTACCAATCTTAACACAATTTGTCTCTTAATATCAGTTTGTCCACAGGAGAAATTGAAAACCGCGCCCAGTCCCTTCATCTCTTTGAGACATTGAAGACCGACCCTGAAGGCTTTCACAAACACATGGTCAAGTATATTTACCCTACGATCGGTGGTTTTGATCATGAAAGGCTGCTGTACTATTTCACTCTGCTGGAGAGCTGTGGCTCTGCGGATTTCGGGAAGTACGCCATTAAACCGGAAACCCATGTTCGGCTACTGAAGAAATTTAAGGTAGTGGCATCAGGTAAGATGATCATCTTCCTGCCTGAATTCATTCTTTAAATTCAGTCTCGGACTTCGTGTTTGATACATGATCGTGTTCTTGCACTGTGGCTGGCATGACTGTGAAACCTCAGTATTTTGATGCTAATTGACTTTAGTTATCTCCCTAGCTCCTTTACTTACTGTTGAGAGACTTAAATATTAGAGAAAGTTAGGTCACACAGTGACTTACAGAAGGCCTGGTATTCAAATCCAAAGTTCTTGAGGTCTTTTTTCCCCTACTCCCATTGTTTATATTTTATCTATATAAATGACAAGGTTGAGACACTTTAAAATAGGCCGTTTAGCAGAATTTTACTTCAGTGGAACCTATGTGTTTAAGGAATGTATGAAGCCTTTAAAATAAGAGCTTTAGAATCTTTAATGAATTGTGGAAATCTGTAGAATGGTGTCTATTTGTCTTTATGCTCATAACTAAGAGGTTAACCAGAAGGTATGCAATTAAAGATAGGGAGAGAAAAAGAGGAAAAAAAGAAAAGAAATTAACTACATTAAAATCTCTCAAATCCGTATGAAATTTTATAATTTACTGAACCCAGGTCTCCTGCATTGCAGGCAGATTCTTTACCATCTGAGCCACCTGGGGAGCCTTTATAATTTATAAGGTACTTTCATCTGCTATTCATAACGATTGTGAGAATTTACTTCAGTTTATCAGTGGTTTACTGAGTAACTGAATTCGACCCTGGACCAGACACAGAGGAAAAGGAGTGAGGTTCAATCCCTGCCTTTAGGTAGTTGATGAGATGTCCGCTGGATGACAGATGAACCTGGTGCAGTTTGGTGAGAGAGCTGTTGGAAGAGCATGTAGGTGCTGTGGGGCACTGAGGAAGAGAGGAGATGTTGCCAGGTCCAGGGTACGCGTGAGGATGCTGGGACTCACAGAGTGACCTGCTGAGGGCTGCACAGTTGGCCAAGCTGCAGGCAGGGATTGGAACTCAGATTTTCAGTTTTATCTCAGTGACAAACGAAGCTGTCTGATGGAACTGAATCTTTTCATTCAACCATGCAGAGAGGCCCTGTGTGGGTTTGAAAGTTCCTGTATGTTTATGTTGGAATGAACTACTCTCTCTTTTTCTTGCCTTTCCAATAGGTCTTGATTACAAAAAGCTGACTGATGAAAACATGAATCCCCTTGAGGCATTGGAGCCAATCCTTTCAAGTCAGAATATCTTATCCATTTCCAAACTTGTTCCCAAAATCCCTGGAAAGGATGGCCGCATGCTTTCCCCAAGCTCTCTGTACACCATTTGGTTACAGAAGCTGTTCTGGACTGGAGACCCTCACCTCGTTAAACAAGTCCCGGCGTCCCCCCAAGAGTGGCTGCACGCCTATGATGTCTGCATGAAGTACTTCGATCGCCTCCTCCCAGGCGACCTCATCACTGTGGTGGACGCAGTGACCTTTTCTCCAAAAGCTGTGACCAAGGTAACCAAAGATAGCTTCACGTAGACTGGCCATTTTAGAAGAAATGGAAATTGCCCTTCCAGTCTGTCAATTTGTTTTTGTTTCCTTTCTTGAAAAGAGGAATACTTATGTGGTTGGTGGTTTCGTTTTCTGCTGAGCATGACGTATGTTCATTGGGAGGTCATTTTCCTCTATCATAATTGTACAGGTAGTCTAAATCAGGATTGACGGTTGTAATTTGCACATCCATTTTGTTCATATTATAGTTGTTCTCATAATATGTCATTTTATACTAAATGCTCCATCCTCTTCTTTCCAACTGACAAGTGGAAAGAACCTCCAGGGCCAAGCCCATGTTTCCTGCATTCAGAGCCAGGCTAATAACTTGCTGCATTGAAAATCAAGATCTTAAAAAATTTTCGCATTAATAACACTTAGGACGTGACCGGCTGGTAGAATTGCCTGGAGTCTGTGTGGCATTTTCCAATGTCTGTTCTGTGTCTACGTGAGCAATTTTAACTGGATTCTAAGTCCTGCTGTCGCTCCTTCAACAATGTAGACTTTCACAGAAATAGACAGTGTAGGTCCTTCCCCTCCCCTCTTGCCCCTCTCACCCAGACTCCCCTGCTTACCACAAATGTGAATTTCTCATTGCTTGGACATGGGGCATTGTCTCTCCTAGAAAATCTGACTGTTGGTCTCAGATCTAAACAGCATCATCTTTGGGACTTCCTTTCACTTTCTCTCCCGTCTTTGCTGCTACCTTCTCTTTTTACCAAGTTGCCCAGTCTGCCCAGGACCCTACCTCGTGTATTTTTACTGTAGTTCATGTTATCCTGAAAACTGAGCGTAGAGTCTAAGAATCCAAGTCATTCATTTGGAGATTGGCACAGGTGGAGGTTCAAACATCTACTAGAAATGCTAGTTTTAGCTGCTTTGCTAGATTAATAGTTGTGGGTAACCAAGGACTCCATTTCCTTATTATAACTCAATTAATTCAGTTAATAACTTGGTTTGAAATTTTATAACCAATACGGTGAAAAGGAGATAATCATTTTTGTTGTTGTTAAGAAAAAAGCAAGGATGGTTATAAAAGGATTTAACATGATATATCTGAAAAGAGCACACGTGTAGAGTTACAAGGCTTTGAACTTTGGACCTGCCACTTCTCAGCTCCTTGGTTTAGCCTCAGGAATCTCTGTTAGACTTTTGCCTCCTTAGGGCAAAGGCTGTAATTGGAATTTATGAAATAGATAATAGCATTACCCTGATTTGAATAGGTGAGGAAATGAAATTGAGGTTTAACAAGGTTAATATGGTAATAGAGGAGCTATGATTTGAACTCAGGGAGGCTTGTTGCAGGCTCTTTGCTCTTAAGTACTGAAGTAGACTATTTCTAAGAAGTAGAACAAATAGCTAGAGTCAAGGGACCCGGGGCCTTTGTAGCAACTGTGGGGGAAAAGTAGGGCCAGAGAGCCCCAGGCATTTTCAGTCGAAGCGGAGCAGCCTGTCATGGAATGGATTTTTCCAGAGCAGGGCTAAGTAAATGAGGAAGGCCGGGCCGGAGCCTCGCAATGTCTGGGAAAAGACGAGAGTCCAGCAAATAGTGGATAAATCTCCAAGGGTGAGAAGAAGTTGGAGTCTAATTACGTACTAGCAATGCTGGAAGTGTGTTTTGGAGGGAAAGGGCTGAGAAAGGAAAATGGCTCCAGAGCTGGGTGGGACCTGTGAACCAGCTGAAGGAGCTCTACAAGTGAACAGACTGGCCAGGAAGATGGAGTGGCCCAGGCTGAAGAAGGTTTTATGTATTTTGTCTAAGGGCAGAGACAAAGCCTAGCATAGCCAGCCAAGGCCATGTTCTAATTGTGAGCACGGGTGTAGGGGTGGATAAACAGCCTAGACTTTCCAACAGCGGTTATTTGCTCATGGTTAAGCAAACCTACCCACTCCAGTGTTCTTGCCTGGAGAATCCCAGGGACAGGGGAGCCTCATGGGCTGCTGTCTATGGGGTCACATAGAGTCGGACACGATTGAAGCGACTTAGCAACAGCAAGCAAACCTAGGATTTAGATGCAGAGTCTACTCAGATTGTTATTTATGTTTAAGTCAGACGATTTTAAGTTACAGCACATTCTCATCGCCTTAGTTTCTTAAAGATACCCTCCAACCACGAGAAAATATATGACCCAGTTGTCTGTGGGCATATGTGCACTTTTTCCGAGGAAAAGATGCATAGCTAACCCAGTTGGGATCGAGTCAGTTAATTGTGGTGTTGTTTTCTCTTAGCCCAGATGGTGTTAATTCTCAGCAAGATATTTTGCTGTAGAATGTGTCAAGAGGTGGTTTCCTACTAAGTCAAGCTATAGAAAAGTAAGACAGCCACATTAATTTGCTGTCTTTAGCTTTATGTCTATTCTTGGTTTATTAATTGGCAAGCTCTAAGTTTTCCATTCAGAGAGGGCAAATACAAAGTTTAGGTGCAGTGCATCTTTGATATCACACAATGCTGTCCTAGAGAGAGAGGGTATAAAATTCATGTTGAAATACAACCCTCACACGTCAGAGGACACATTTGGAAAAGGAAATGTGGCTGGATGTGGCCAAGTTTGCAAAACACCAGATGTTGCCACAGCTTGTACATGATGTAAAAAATGTAAAATAAGTGTATGTTACTCATATATAGTGTGCAGTTTTCAAATGTGCACCCACGTTTAATTCAGAGCCAAACTTTTGGAAAGAACTGGTGAACTCCTGCTAGAGGGCCTAACATGTATTCAGATACTGGAATTCACTGAGGAATATCCCCAAAGCCTGAATTTCATACCCATTCTGTGATGAAATAAGCCTGCTAAGGCACTTTGCCTTCATAATAATAGTCGCTTGCGCTAGCAGAATTCATAGACATTCTGGGGAAAATATTCACAGAACAACATTATGTCATGTAGGCTAAGATTGAATTTGCATGACATTCGAGGTGATGAATATGCAGAAGGGAAAAGAATACAAATATTTCAAGTGCATTGGCTCTAGTTCTCAATTGCCGCTTTCCAGTTGAGTCAGGTTAGGGTTGCTCTCATATTGCTTTTCCAAATCAGTAATTAGAAACATTTTTATAGAAGGGCCAGAGAACGAGTTAGTGGGTTAGAAATCCAGGAAAATGGTCAGCAAAGCTGAAAAGCAGGTCAGAACACCATTTGCTTGGTTCAGACATGATGTGATTATAGAAGGGGGCTGCTGCTGCTGCTAAGTCGCTTCAGTCGTGTCCGACTCTGTGCGACCCCATAGATGGCAGCCCACCAGGCTCCTCTGTCCCTGGGATTCTCCAGGCAAGAACACTGGAGTGGTTTGCCATTTCCTTCTCCAATGCGTGAAAGTGAAAAGTGACAGTGAAGTCACTCAGTCATGTCTGACTCTTCACGACCCTATGGACTGCAGCCCACCAGGCTCCTGCGTCCATGGGATTTTCCAGGCAAGAGTACTGGAGTGGGGTGCCATTGCCTCCTCTAATAAAAGGGAGCACTTGCATGTAATTCCAGCCTTTGTGTTCTGTGCTCAGTGCTCACTCTCGTTTGCTGGTAGAGCTACATCCAAAAATAAGGATGTGGAAAATACTCCTCCTATTTAGGAAGTGCTCCTCTGGAGTTTGCCTGAATCCTTCTTTTAAAGCTCGGTAATCACAGAATTAAAAGTGCCTTCTAGTGTCCTGCCCACTGCTTCTCAGACTGGATTGGGTAGGCGTTTACCACCCGCTCCCCACCCGTGTGCTCCCGAGGTTTCAGCTTCTACCAGTTTGTTCATTTGGGAAATGTATCTCCTTTGGGTTAGAGCAGAAAAATTCTTGAGAACCTCTTTAGTCTGACCTCTTACCTTGAGCATCGTTTCTATTGTTAATTAAGCCACTACCTCTGCTTCTATATTTATTTACACACACACACACACACACACACACACTCACATACACATAAGGAATCTTTCTTTCTCTTCTTACATTGCCCACTTTCTGGTTCTGCCTTCTGAAGCTGTGGAAACGGCATGAGGCCATCTCTTGTTCGTAAGACTATTTAGATTCTTGAACTAAGCTACTATTTCCTCCCATTGTCTAGACTAATTGCTGTAAAAATCTAGAAAAATAGATTTATCTTAAAAACCATGATATGATCTAAAAATAAATTTTACTTCAGAAGTTTAAGTCACAAGCAAAAGGCTGCATTGTAGCTATCACTTCAGGATCTTTCCAGGGCGAATGCCGTCTGTTAACTAAGAATGGGAGTGCATTTTTCACCATAATGAAAATTGGTGTCAGAAATCTGTGTAAAAATGTTTAGGTAATGCATATTTCCTGATTGCATGGCATGATAGATGACTTTCTGATGCATCAGTCAAATGCATGCTATACAGATTTATTAAGTATTTAGGCATTATTGTGTGCCGTATACTCTATTAGTTGCCATTGGAGACATCAAGACATAAAAGACATGCCTATAAGAAACTTAAAATTAAGAGTTTTTTTCTTTACAGTAAAATTATAGCAATTGAGAATTACTCTCCCTATGAAATTAGAAATTCGTTGACGGGAACGATGTTGCCTTTTATCTCCAAAGCTCCAGGTATCTAGCACAGTATAAAAACAGATACTCCTTAAAGTGGTTGTTAAAATAGTTATAATCATAGATGGACAGTTTTTACATCTTTTAATTTGTGAACGCCTTATTATTCTTAGCAGTTATTGAAGATCCTAAACAACCTTTGTTTATGTAATATCTGTTGATATTTATCATATTAGAAATTAAAACCAACATATTTTAAAAATATATGTTTAATTCACTTAAGACTACCAATAATAGATCCATTTATAGGTTGATGGTAATAGCATCTCTTAATGGAAAATAGAAAGAGAGTATTTCACACACACACAAAATGAAAGCGTGACATCATTTTACAGTTGCATGTCTGGCTTAATGTTAACAGAACACAGCTAGGTTCTCATGTTTGCTTCTGTGTTCAGCTTTTGTTGTTTGGGTTGAAGAAGATGAAGTTTTCAGCCTTACACAGATACAAGGTTAGAAAAGGGAGGTGTGCTTTAATGGCCTGTGGTCTAATTTTGAGTGTTCTTGCCACAATAAACTCATGATAGATTCTTACAGGCTAGTTGTAGTGTAGAATCAGAACCCCTATCCTTGATATCTCTGTGCTCCGTTATACTAAGACTGTTGTTCTAGATCGCACTTTGAATGGCTCTTTTACCCGTGTATGATTTGGAATATAATGCATTAAGCATTTGGAAAATTGGCTCACTGAGTTATGCAAATCATCCAAATGTTGATACAGAGCCTTATATATCATCAACAAAATCACATGGATTATTCTGAACACTCATCTCATCCAGTGAGTCTTTAAGCATTGGGAAGCTGTCACGCTCACAGTTGTGGGTACATGTTTTCCAAAATTCCGATTTTTGCTTGAAAGCTTAAGTTGTGTCATTGGCAACAAATACTGTGAGTTATTTTTCTTGAAGTGACAGGCTCACTTTGTTCACGTTGGAGAAAATGTTTGCCAAATATTCAAGTCTGAATAGCCATAATTTGTCTATTCGTTCTTTCAAGCACAAATGGTAATGTATGCCAAAGCAGCTACTTCACCTCTTCATGACTGAGAGAGTCATTCAAACACTTTTTCTTTATTATATTTCAGTACACAGTGAGGCATTTTATGTGTATCTCTCAGTCCTTCAAAGATAATGCATTCAGTGGTTGAGATTTAATGAATTATTTTTACTCCTTCATCAAGAACATTCTCAAATGAAAATACCAGTAGAGAGCCCAGTGACTCTTAGGACAGCTTGGTGCCACTCCCTTGATTGTGCTAAGTCCCCACAGTTTTATCCACCATTGCTTTTTTACCATCATCTAAGTGTCAACATGGCGAAAAAGGTAAATAATGTTTTCATGTCATTATCAAAATAATTTTGACCTTGTTCACAAGGTCACTCTTGAAAGAGTCATAGACCTTTGTGGTTTGTGGCCCACACTTTGAGAACCAGTTATAAGTTATTCTTTTCAAAACCACAGCCATCCGGTGCCCATATGAAAGAGCATTTCAACTTCCTAAATATGTGTAATACAAAAAATAATGAAGATATGTCTGGTCAGTGCCTAAAGGATTGTCTTATAGTTCAGTTCCTCAAAATAGTGTAATTCCTAATCAGCTTTCCAAATGTAGAGGTGTCAGAAAGAACTTGAAAATGTAAAGGGAACGTGTGCGTGGTAATGTCATGATAACACTCTATGAATTTTTGAGCTTGCAATATATCTTTTCCTTCTACAAAGTTTAGCTTTTATAATTTTTTTAGCAAACATATACATTTTTTAATATTAATCAAGCTTAGCAGAGAGTTCTCTGGGAGAGGCATACATTCACCTCTTTCTCAGTTTCATTCCCAGGCCAGGATTTCGCTTTAGAGAAGAGGTGATTGATTTTTCCAGGACTTGAATGCAGTAGTTTGAGGGTCATGATTAAAAATGGCTCCACTCTTTCTTTACTCACACCCCCTTTTAGAATTCAGGAGAATGAAAATGACTATCAACAATAAATAAATACTGTTGGAAGAGCTGGAATTGGGGAACATGGCCTGGATCTGCAGCCCAGTAGACTGTCTTTCATGAAAGTTCACACTTGTTTGAACCTTGGCTTGTTAAGAACGGCTGCAGAAAGTCATTCTAGAAGGAAGCTAAGGATGGGTGTGCCCTGACAGGCAGGGCAGACTGGGGTTGGGACATTAACCTGTGGCTCTGAAGTCTGCTCTCATCCAGTGGGGAGGAGTCAGGAGAGGGGGAGAGGGATGCGCATGGTGCGCTTGCTATAGTTTTGGTTAGAGTGGAAATTTTCTCCTCATAATGGAAAGATGAGGAGAGGACAGGGGACTTTTGGCTTGCTTAATTAATTCGGCTTGATAATGAAACCTCTTGCCAGTGAGGGGAGAAAGGAGTCCAGAGTCTGTGGGGACCTGGTGCTGTTACCCGCCCTGCCACGCCCACTCCCTGAGGCCACTCCTCCCGTCCCTGTGAGTCCTGTGGTGCATCCTCCTGGGACCAGTCGTGGCAGTGCAACCTGTTGTAGAAAACTCCAGCCTAGGTCAGAAGAGACCCTCCTCCACCTTCCTGTGGACGAGGCTAAAAATTCACTCTCTGTTCTGTTTCCCATCTCAGATTTTTGCCTAACTGAACTGAAGATTAAAACTCATCACAAGTTTTAAGTTAAGCCACGAGCTTAAATGAGAGTAGAAATAGGCCAAGTGTTACAGGTCAGCAACTTTAAAATGACCCAAATTTAAATTCCCGTGATTAAATTCCCAGGGAGAAATTGACATCCTTAAAATCAAATCCACTTGCCCTTTTAGTTCAAGTTCAATTCCATCGAAATCCAAAATTCGTAAATTCAACAAAAGTAAAGTTCAGAGATGGTTTTCCTGGTTTCTGCTTAGTCTTACAGAGAGGGCTACGTCAAGTGTCTGGGTGATAAATCAGGTTCTTTCAGCAGAATATACCTTCTTTCACTCTAGGAGTAGCTTCTTCAGCAAATCTGAAGTTAAATTAATCCTGCCCCAAGTTTTCCATGCATTGCATTTTAAAAACTCTAAAAGAAAAAGAGAAAAAAATTAAAACAGTATCAACCTCAACTCCATGACCTTGTAATTTAGAAAACTCAAGCAAATCACCAGCTCTGAAAGAGCCAAGCAAAATCTTGTTCCGAGTTCAATCCAGACACACATTCCTAGAAGGCTGGAGAGCATGGAAGAGGCCTGGTGGGGTGAGAGCAAAGGGGAGTCGACAGAAAAACCCCCACTGGGTTTAACTTTGCCAGCATATCAGGCTTATCCAGAGATTGGTTGGGTAGGTCTCCCATCAAGAGGTTAACTGTGGTGTGTGTTCTCCATGGAGGAAAGAAAAAGCATCCACCTTATCTCCTCTCTGAGGCTGATGTATTTCACACGGCCCCGTCTGCGGTCACTCTGCCTACCTAATTTCCATTTCCCCACTTAAGCTCTGCGCTCCTCTCACTTGCGTCCCAGTGGCTGCTGTTGCTGTCTTTTATTCTATGAAATCCCACTTGTCTCAGAGGCCTTTCTCTAGGGGGCTTTGCCACTCATGCCGTGTTCGTTTCTGCTGAAAATCACCCTCAGTAGATCTCTCAACTGAAATCAGCATAAATGGTTTTGAATTCTGTGCCCCTGAGGACCACGAGAAGACTGTTACCTTTGCTTTGTGCTTGTCTGAATTGAAGTATTTCCATCATATATTTGGGGCTTGATGGGGAAAGAGCAGTAAATAGTGTCTCGTCTTCCAAAGTTACGGTCAGTTAAGAGTCAGAGGGATCAGCCAGATGAAGATCAGGTACTTTATTGTTGGGAGGGTTGGAGTAGCAAGCATGGTTGATTTTATACATTCAGCCTTCCTCGTACTTGCTCCCTGCCCAGATCTTTAGACATCCCTGCCAAACACGAGGATATTTTATTTGGAGAGCATGAGTGCGTCCTCAAGAGTGCTGCCTCCCACCTTGATTCCCACCCATGGGACCCCAAGTGGTGGCCTCTGGGTTAGTGCTGCCCAGTAGAATGGTGATGTGAACCACCTGTGGAATGTGAGAAGTTCTAGTAGTCACATTTAAAAGAGGTGACACAAAATAGGTGAAATTGTCCTAAATGTTACCATTTCAACCCAGGTCTCCTGCATTGCAATCAGATTCTTTACCATCCGAGCTACCAGGGAAGCCCATAAAAATATGAGCGAGATATTTCCACATTTTTGTTTTTGCTGTTTTGTTTTTATTTTTGCATGCTCTTTACCATCTGTTGCGGACTTGTTAATAAAGATGAGTCGCATTTCAAATGTTCAGTAGTCACATGAATGTATTGGACACATAATGCCTCACTTGAACCAAAGTCCACACTTATCCCACAGATGTCGGCCACCGGGAGGACAAGAGCAGGAGAAAAGTCACAGGCACATCTCAGAAAGAAAGGGAAAGGACTAGCCACCCAGCGTCAGTGTCTCCCCCTTGTGTCATCAGCTGTCCCTCCTCCTCCCCCGAAAGTGAAAGGCGAAGAGAGCAGCAGTACTTTCCTTCTCAGGACCAATCGGGGAACGTCCTCCTCTGCAGGTCTGGGTAGTAACTGTGCAAAGGACAGGAAAATGGTTCCTGCCACACATACTAAATGAAGGTCAAGCTAACAATAAATTATAAGACCTCAGGCGTTACCTGTCATCTACAGAGATCACTGCACGTGCTGTGTAATAACAGTGGTAATAGCTCCCATTTATTGTTCACTTATTATGTACCAGAAGCTGGCTCTCCACTTGACCTTCTCTCTAGTTATCATCACAGTGACCCTGCAAGGTTGATATTACATCTCGGTTTGAAATGAGCACACTGAAGGTTAGAGGTTAAGTAATTTGTTCAAGGTCAGAAGCAGCTTAGTAGCTGAGTCAGAATTCCAATCCTAGTCTTATCTATTTAGTGTTAGAGGTCTTCAGCCAATGATAATCTTTTTTCCTCAGGGAGGCACCCACTATTTTCTGAAGCAGATTGGATCCATTGATGTTATTTCTTATATGGAGTCCACATCTGCCCCTTATCTGGTCTCTTTTTTGTAACAAGAAATAGAACCACTTCCTTCCTTGCTCTTTGAGAAATGGAATAAAAATACCATATATCCCCCAAGACTTTCATGCCCCATTTCTTCTTTATTCCTCAAATAGCCTGGATTTCATGTGTTTCAGTTATAATCACTTTTTCCTTGACACAATTTATATGTGTTTCTCCTTTTTTTTTTTTTAAAAAAAGGAGAAGAAACGAAAAAGTAATAAAAAAAATCGCCTCCATGTATTACTTTTCCTAGTGCTACTGTAACTGATTACCACACCCCTCAGTGCTGAAATAATATCATTAATTGTCTTTAATTTTGTAGGTGAGAGGTTGGGCAGGGGTCTCTGGGCTGAAATGCAGGTTTAGGAAGGGCTCCACTGTTGCTGGAGGTTCCAGGGGAGAATCCAGTGGTGAGTGAAGGAAGTGAAACTCCCTTCTTTGGCTCGTGGCCCCTCTCCTCCATCTTCAAAGCCGACAACACTGCCTCCCTCCGATTCTCTGTCTTCACATACTTCTCTCCAACCAAAGCCAGTAAAGGGTCTCACTTTCAAGGACTGATGTGAAAAGATGGGAGCCTGCGTGGAAAGCCTTGGATAATCTCCCCATTGCAGGGACTGGACCATTAATCACATCAGCAAAGTCCCTTTGCCGTTACCATAGCATGTTCGCAGATCCAAGGATTAGGATATACCTCTTTGGGGACTGTGATTCTGCCACCCTTTACTTTTATATGTAATAAGGTTTTAGATACTTCAGTTCAGTCGCTCATTTGTGTCCCACTCTTTGTGACTCCCTGGACTGCAGCATGCCAGTCCTCCCTGTCAATCACCAACTCCCAGAGTTTACTCAAACTCATGTCCATTGAGTCGGTGATGCCATCCAACCATCTCATCCTCTGTCGTCCCCTTCTCCTCCTGCCTTCAATCTTTCCCAGCATCAGGGTCTTTTCTAATGAGTCAGCTCTTTGCACCAGGTGGACAAAGTATTGGAGTATCAGTTTCAACATCACTCCCTCCAATAAAAACTCAGGACTGATTTCCTTTAGGATGGACTGCTTGAATTTCGTTACAGTCCAAGGGACTCTGAAGAGTCTTCTCCAACACTCCAGTTCAGAAGCATCAATTCTTTGGTGCTCAGCTTTCTTTATGGTCCAATTCTCACATCCATACATGACTACTGGAAAAACCATAGCTTTGACTAGACGACCTTTGTTGGTAAAGTAATGTCTCTGCTTTTTAATATGCTATCTAGGTTGGTCATAATTTTGCTTCCAGGGAGCAAGCATCTTTTAATTTCATGGCTGCAGTCACCATCTGCAGTGATTTTGGAGCCCCTAAAATAAAGTCTGATACTGTTTCCACTGTTTCCCCATCTATTTGCCATGAAGTGATGGAACCAGATGCCATGATCTTAGTTTTCTGAATGTTGAGCTTTAAGCCAACTTTTTCACTCTCCACTTTCACTTTCATCAAGAAGCTCTTTAGTTCTTCTTCACTTTCTGACACAAGGGTGCTGTCATTTGCATATCTAAGGTTATTGATATTTCTCCTGGCAGTCTTGATTCCAGCTTGTGCTTCATCAGGCCCAGCGTTTCTCATAATGTACTCTGCCTATAAGTTAAATAAGCAGGGTGACAGTATCCAGCCTTGATGTACTCCTTTTCCTATTTGGAATCAGTCCGTTGTTCCATGTCCAGTTCTAACTGTTGCTTCCTGACCTGCATACAGGTTTCTCAAGAGGCAGCTCAGGTGGTCTGGGATTCCCATCTCTTGAAGAATTTTCCACAGTTTATTGTGATCCACACAGTCGAAGGCTTTGGCATAGTCAATAAAGCAGAAATAGATGTTTTTCTGGAACTCTCTTGCTTTTTCGATGATCCAGCAGATGTTGGCAATTTGATCTCTGGTTCCTCTGCCTTTTCTAAAACCAGCTTGAACATCTGGAAGTTCACCGTTCACGTATTGCTGAAGCCTGGCTTGGAGAATTTTAAGCATTACTAGTATGTGAGATGAGTGCAATTGTGCAGTAGTTTGAGCATTCTTTGGCATTACTTTTCTTTGGGATTGGAATGAAAACTGACCTTTTCCAGTCCTGTGGGCACTGCTGAATTTTCCAAATTTGCTGACATATTGAGTGCAGCACATTCACAGCATCATTTTTCAGGATTTGAAATAGCTCAACTGGAATTCATCGCCTCCACTAGTTTTGTTCGTAGAGATGCTTCCTAAGGCCCACTTGACTTCACATTCCAGGATGTCTGGCTCTAGGTGTCTGGCTCTAGGTGAGTGATGACACCATCGTGATTATCTGGGTCGTGAAGATCTTTTTTTGTACAGTTCTTCTGTGTATTCTTGCCACCTCTTCTTAATATCTTCTGCTTCTGTTAGGTCCATGCCATTTAGTTTCTTTGACTTTAAAGTTAGTATGTTTGATCTTAAATCAACTAAGATCCACTGTCTTACGTATAAGAAAGTATGTATTCATTATGGCACTACATCAGCTTTTTTTTTTTTTTAATACCAAAATGGAAAAATGGTAAAAAGTATTGGAAAAAAAACCAAACCCTTAAAGCTGATGTAGTTCCATAATGCATACATACTTTCTTACATGTAAGTCAGTGGATCTTAGTTTATTTAAGATCAAACATACTAACTTTAAAGTCAAAGAAACTACATGCATGTCTTTCTAATTACTGGTGTGTGTGTGTGTGTATATGGAGAAGGCAATGGCACCCCACTCCAGTACTCTTGCCTGGAAACTCCCATGGATGGAGGAGCCTGGTGGGCTGCAGTCCATGGGGTCGCTAGGAGTCAGACACGACTGAGCAACTTCACTCTCACTTTTCACTTTCAAGCATTGGAGAAGGAAATGGCAACCCACTCCAGTATTCTTGCCTGGAGAATCCCAGGGACGGGGGAGCCTGTTGAGCTGCCGTCTATGGGGTCTCACAGAGTCGGACACGACTGAAGCGACTTAGCAGCAGCAGTGTGTGTGTATGTCCACATTGATCTTTGTGTATACATTACAACAGTGAATGAAGATCTTTTGATCTTCATAATTTTTTTAAATTGAAAGGATGCATGTCAAATGCATGTTTGTCTCAGAAGACACTGTTTCTGACCATCCTTTTCTGAATGAAAAGTTCCTTTCTCATATTTTTTAGGACTATTTTTTAGAGCAGTTTTGGTTCACAACAAAATTAAGAGGAAGGTACAGAGGTTTCCTAGTTGTTCCTGCCCCTATATATGTATAATCTCCCCCACTTTCAAGATCCCTCATTAGGAGATACTTTTTTTTTAATTGATAAACCTACATTGACACATCATCGTCACCCAAAGCCCATAGTTCACCTTACTGTTCACCTTAGTGTTGTTCTTTCTGTAGGTGCGGACAGATGCATAGTGACATTATTATCTAACCACATTGAATATCAGAGTATTTTCACTGCCCTAAAAATCCTCTGTGTTCTCCCTATTCATGACCCCCGCCCAAACCCCTGGCAACCATTGATCTTTTTACCGTGTCCATATTTTTGCTATGCTTTTATATAGACTATAGCTACATATAGTCATAAGCTCCATAGCCTTTTCAGAATGGCTTCTTTCACTTAGTAATACGCATTTGAGATTCTCTGTTTCTTTTCATGGCATGATAGTTTATTTCTTTTTAATGCTGAATAATATCCCATTGTGTGGATATACTGGTTTATTTATCCGATCACCTACCACAGGACATGTGGTCATTTCTTAAGTTTTGGCAATTATGATTAGAGCTCTTGTAAACATTAATGTGTAGGTTTTTATGTGGATGTAAGTTTTCTGCTCCTTTGGATAAATACCAAGGAGTACAATTATATGGTAAGAGTGTGTTTAATTTTGTAAGAAACTTCCAAACTGTCTTCCAAAGTGACTGTACCATTTTGCATTCCCACCAGCAATGAATGAGAGTTCTTGTTTCTCCACATCCTAGCCAGCATTTGATGGTGTCAGAGTTCTAGATTTTGGCCATTCTGATCTGTGTGTAGTGGTATCTCACTGGTGTTTTAATTTACATTTCCCTGAGGATATATGATATCCAGTATCTTCTTACATGTTTATTTGCCATCTGTATATATTCTTTGGTGAGATGTGTTTTAAAGTCCTTGGCCCATTTTTTAACTGGCTTGTTTTCTTATTGTTGTTTTAAGAGTTCTTTGTATATTTTATCTAACAGTAGTTTATCAGATGTGTCTTTTGCACATATTTTCTTCCCATCTGTAGCATGTCTCTCACTTTCTCAACATTGTTATTTCTCAGAGCAAAAGTTTTTAATTTTAGTAAAGTCTAGTTATCAACTATTTCTATGGATTATGTCTTTGGTATTATATCTGAAAACTCATATCCCTACTCAGGTCATCTAGATTTTCTCCTATGTGATCTCTTAAAAGTTTTTAGTTGTGTGTTTTACGCTTAAGTATAAGGTCCATTTGTAGTTAATTTTTGTGAAAGATGTAGGTCCGGGTTTAGATTGATTTTTTTCCTTCCTTTTTTTGGCATGTGCATGTCCAGTGGTTCCAGCACCATTTGTTGAAAAAACTGTCTTTGCTCCATTGTATTGCCTTTGTTTCTTTGTCGAAGATCAGTCAGCTGTACGCATCAGGCATACGCATATGCTGTCCATTTCCCCCCTAAATTTTAATGGTGTTTGTTGTTGCTATTTTATAATCATACTGAACTTGACTATTGGAGAACAAAATGGCAGCCCACTCCAGTGTTCCTGTCTGGAGAATCCCATGGATTGAGAAGCCTTGTGGGCCACAGTCCATGGGGTCGCAGAGTTGGACACGAGTGAAGTGACTTAGCAAACTTGACTGTAAAGCATTACGTTTACTCACTTTTACAGGGTGACTGAATGTTAACTCATACTTTTTCCTCCTATAATCTCATCAGTATTTTGCCTATTTATCTTTGGTTTTGATGTAGTCAGCATTTGACTTATTTGATTTCAAACTGAGTGACTTTATCCATTCCAGATACATTCAGAAACTGTTTATGTGAGCACATTTTCAGTACCGTTGTTCTAGGTGCTGTAAACAGGTTTAAATAAAGACTGCCAAGCTCCTTGCCCTTTTGAAGCTCACAGTTGATTGGGATAAATGTATGAATACATATCAAATGAATTTATAATTTAATATAAGAAGTATCATTAAGGATATTAATAAGTGCCATGTGTTCAAAGGAAGAGATAATCAGTAAATGTTTATTGAATGCCTTCTATATTCCAGGCATGTATTTGTTACTAATGCTACATAGTAGTGATTATCTCAGGGTTTTTAAATGTGCAATATATATTGCTCTCATCTGACCTTCAGCTAGATTGTATGTATTATTACAGTTGTAAACATTATCCTTCCATTCCTGTTCTTAAATGCCTTTTCATTTAAGGCACCATTTTCTTCTATTTTCCAAGGTGAGAGTTTTGTTTGATAAGCATATCCTATCTTGACGAAAATGCAGAAAGCCAGGAGCTTAGGAGATAAGCAAAAAGGAGCAAATCTTAAAAAAAATTGTTTCCCATGTGATTGTCAAAGGCACAGAATAAAGGGAGCAGGTAGAATACTCAAAGGATAGACAATAGTTTTTGAAGCATAATATGATGTAATATAACTTATTCATAAATAAAACATAGACAGTCCTATGAAAAATGACCTGTTACAAGACTCTAAGGAAAAGAAAGGCTGGCCTGGTAAAAGTCTTATGTCGTCTTTACGCTTCCAAAGTTGATTAGTTGCCCACTTGCGCTTTTTCCATTTATGAAAAGTGAAAAATCCACAAAGTTCCCTAGAAGTCGGTCTGGTTTTCCTATTTGGCACAGGATCTCTTCAAGTAGGCATCATTGGCTACTTTGTTCATTCATTGACCAGATGTTTTTTGAGTCAGTGAATAGGCTGGGAAAGACAGCCTGTGCGATGACCCTTCATGAGCTTGACCTTCCAGTGTTGAATCCCCTGTGTGATCTCCTCCCTTTGAGTGTGGACTGGACTGACTTAATTCACTTTTAACAAGCAGAATATGTACAGCAAAAGTGACAGGATGCCCTTTACAAAGTGAGTTCTGAGAAGACCGTGGCTTCCTTCTTGGGTGCCGTCCCCCCTCCTTGGGTCATGCGCTCTTGGGGAATCGACGCACCTTGTTGTGAAGAGCCCCAGATGGCGAGGCCAAGCATGCCAGTCACCATGGAGTAACTGTGGTTATGCATCTCCTGCCACCCAACCAAGCGACCTGATGAAACCGCAGGACTGACCAGTGGTTCATTTCTAGCCTCGTGAAAGATCTTAATCCAGAGAGGCACCTAGCTAAACCATACCAGATTCATGAATCACAGGAACTGTGAGATAATCAATGTTTTAAGCTTCTAAATTTGGGTTATTTGTTATCCAAGACTGAAAAAACACCATCAGTGCCTCCTGTGTATCAGAAATTGTTCTCAGTGCTAGGAATATAGCTGTGGTCAGATTCAGAAGAGTTTTGTTGCCAAGCAGACAGCCTATGTTTAACAGGCCCGTTTGGCTGCTTCCTCAAGGAGGGATTGTGGGTATGGCATCCACTCTGTGTATTGTGACCTGTAGAAGAAGCAGCCTGAGAATTGGCCCTTAGAGTGTCTGTCAATATCACCCTGTAACAATAAGAGGGACTAATGTTTTCTTCCAAAAGTCTTTCATAGTCATCTAGGCTAACAACGGATGTGGATTAACCGTTTTCCTCTTCACCTCCAGCCCTCAAATAAGATACTATAAGAAGGGGAAGGTGGTATTTATTGTAATGTTACTCTGTGAATTGTCCTGCCACCTCTGTGAAATAAATACTTTTATCATCATTTTAAGAGATAAGAAAATTAAAGCTAAAGGATGTTAAATGACTGCTCCATGAGACTGCTCATGAGACTATGTCTCATGAGCTAGATGTGACCAAGTCAGGATTCGTCGATAGGCCTGCTCCCCAAATCTTGCTTCCCACGGCCTCCCTCGACTGAGAAATTTGGCTGCAAAAGCCCATCTTGGGTACTCGTGATTATTGGCTTGACTGGCAAGCTGAAAACTCATTCTCTGTTTGTGCTTGGAAATTATTTCAAATTGGCTATGGTAATAATTTAGTAAGATTGAAAATTGGCTGAAAGACCATGTTCGCCATCCAATCATAAATGATGATGCCTCTGTTGCTGAGGAGGAGTCTGGCAGGCACTCAGCTGCTGTGTTTCCGCAGCCCTTGCAGGCTTCTCCATGAATAAAGCACAAGAAAGAGTACACACTCCTTCCTGGGAGGCTTGTGGGCTCTAAATTCACAGGGGGTGGACGTCTTGGGGAAGACAGAAGAATAAATCAGCAATCTTAGAATAATGTACAGCAAATACCAAAGTGTATTTTAACATTTAGGAAAAAAAAGAAAGGCAAAAAATCCAAAAATTACCTCCCTGCTGAAATGTTATTCTCTGCCTGGCTGACTTCAGGGTTCTGAATTTTTCGTTGTTCAACCATAAATCTTCAGTGATGTGGGTCCCCCTCTCCTCCTCCATTCTTTGTTCATCCTATGATCCCTTCTCTCATTTATTAAGTACCTTTTAAACTTATAAGCAGATTTATCTTCTAATTGCCATTTTATGAATACTTTCTCTTGCCTGGGCAGTAAAGGGATTTATAATGGAAAGTCATGCCCTCTCCACTTGGCTGGTGCCAAAAGCTTTTCAAGTAATGGTACCCAAAGGAAGATCCCTGTCTAATTGCATCCATCTCAGGATGCTGGTTCTTTCTGCCTACCATCAGGGGGAACTTTTCACAGATGGAGATGGTAAACAAATATAGTAGTGAAGGATTCAGAATTGATATGATTGATGACTTGTAATGTGGTAGCAGTGAGTTCAAAATGGTTAACAGTTAGTTGATGGGACCACCCAGGAAAGGCCTCATAGTAGATGAGGTATTTGAGTCCAGTCTTAATAAATGAGGGTGTTGGTCATGCAGGGAAAAATTAAAAGAGGAGGGGCATTCCAGGTAGATGTGGCAGTTTGGTACAGGCATGGGATAATCTAGTGCCTTCAGTTGACTACAAGACATATGATATAGATAGAAGTATCTTGATGAGGCTACAGAGAGAAGAAAGAGCCTGGTAATGAATGAATGCTTACCTGGCTAAAGGTTTTAGACTATCCTGAGAATGGACCTATTAGACGTAAATTTTAGGCTGGATAGTGACATCCTCAGATTCTTGCTTTAGAAAGATCACCTTGGTGATGATCAGAGAAAGAAACAGAGGGCACCAGCTTGGACACAGGGAAACTCCAGTGTGAAGGCCAGTGTGGTATTTTATGGGAGAGATGAAGATGGACACGAGAGTGACTCAGTTTGTGCTAATTACTGTAATGCAGGCATGTGTGCTATATCTCTGCTTTCATAATGCATTTCTGTAAACATCCTTTGAGGATGCTATTTAACCTTTTGGTCACTGAATCACATAGCGAGTTCCTTAATCATAGTATAACCAGCTTTCTGCCTAGCGTATGTCATCTGATGAGCGAGTTTTTCATTCCACCCATATGTGGGGAAGACTATGATGAATTGATGCCACTTATCAAATGACAAAATTTCCATGAGGAGAACAGAGTAAAACACTTTTAAATTAACACTGACCCTGGAAAATCTGGAAAATTCCCTCCATTAATATTGTGGCCATCCCTTCATTCTTTCTGGAATTATTTCTCCACTGATCTCCAGTAGCATATTGGGCACCTACTGACCTGGGGAGTTCATCTCTCAATGTCGTATCTTTTTGCCTTTTCATACTGTTCATGGGGTTCTCAAGGCAAGAATACTGAAGTGGTTTGCCATTCCCTGGCCTAACAGAAGCAGAAGATGTTAAGAGGTGGCAAGAATACACAGAAAATCTGTACAAAAAAAGATCTTCATGAGCCAGATAATCATGAAGGTGTAATCACTCCCACTCACCTAGAGCCGGACATCCTGGAATGTGAAGTCAGGTGGGCCTTAGGAAGCATCACTACGAACAAGGCTAGTGGAGGCGATGGAATTCCATTTGAGCTATTTCAGATTCTAAAAGATGATGCTGTGAATGTGCTGCACCCAATATGTCAACAAATTTGGAAATCTCATCAGTGGCCACAGGACTGGAAAATGTCAGTTTTCATTCCAATGCCAAAGAAAGGTAATGCCAAAGAGTGCTCAAACTACCACACAATTGCACTCATCTCACATGCTAGTAAAGTAATGCTCAAAATTCTCCAAGCCAGGCTTCAGCAATACGTGAACTGTGAACTTCCAGATGCTCAAGCTGGTTTTAGAAAAGGCAGAGGAACCAGGGATCAAATTGCCAACATCCTCTGGATCATGGAAAAAGCAAGAGAGTTCCAGAAAAACATCTATTTCTGCTTTATTGACTATGCCAAAGCCTTTGACTGTGTGGATACAATAAACTGTGGAAAATTCTGAAAGAGATGGGAATACCAGAGCACCTGATCTGCCTCTTGAGAAATCTGTATGCAGGTCAGGAAGCAACAGTTAGAACTGGACATGGAACAACAGACTGGATATTGTCACCCTGCTTATTTAACTTATATGCAGAGTACATCATGAGAAACGCTGGACTGGAGGAAGCACAAGCTGGAATCAAGATTGCCAGGAGAAAGATCAATAACCTCAGATATTCAGATGACATCACCCTTATGGCAGAAAGTGAAGAAGAACTAAAGAGCCTCTTGATGAAAGTGAAAGAGGAGAGTGAAAAAGTTGGCTTAAAGCTCAACATACAGAAAACTAAGATCATGGCATCCGGTCCCATCACTTCATGGCAAATAGATGGGGAAACAGTGGAAACAGTGTCAGACTTTATTTTGGGGGCTCCAAAATCACTGTGGATGGTGATTTCAGCCATGAAATTAAAAGATGCTTACTCCTTGGAAGGAAAGATATGACCAACCTAGGCAGCATATTAAAAAGCAGAGACATTACTTTGCCAACAAAGGTCTGTCTAGTCAAGGCTATGGTTTTTCCAGTGTTCATGTATGGATGTGAGAGTTGGACTATAAAGAAAGCTGAGCACTGAAGAATTGATGCTTTTGAAGTGTGGTGTTAGAGAAGACTCTTGAGAGTCCCTTGGACTGCAAGGAAATCCAACCAGTCCATCCTAAAGGAGATCATTCCTGGGTGTTCATTGGAAGGACTGTTGTTGAAGCTGAAACTCCAATACTTTGGCCACCTGATGCAGAGAGCTGACTCATTTGAAAAGACCCTGAAGCTGGGAAAGATTGAGGGCAGGAGGAGAAGGGGACGACAGAGGATGAGATGGTTGGATGGCATCACCGACACAATGGACATGGGTTTGAGTGGATTCCGGGAGTTGGTGATGGCCAGGGAGGTCTGGCGTGCTGCGGTTCATGGGGTTGCAAAGAGTCCGACACGACTGAGCGACTGAAGTGAATTGAACCAAATATTGTGGCCTTTCATCATATCAAATTAAATCCTGGTGAATCTTAGACACGTTGTGAAGTTCTTTGAGTGGCAGCATGGTGATGAATAGAGAGGTTTATAGTTAGACCTTCCTGATTTCTCATCAAGCTCGACCTTGGGGAAATGACTCTTGAGTTTTCTCCTCTACATAATGGGGAATAATAATTGCTCCTATATAAATATAGATTAATTTTAGAATGTTTTTAGACACAAGTGAAAATCCAATTAAATTAGCTTAACTGAGCAGAAAGTTTCCTGGCTTATGTAACTCAAAAGCTCAGAGGTGGGGCTGACTTTGGGGTTGGGTGATTCAACAATGAGTGGTCATCAACAAGCCAGTTTCTCTTTTCTGTGTTGTCTGTGGTGTTAGTTTCACCCTCAGGCTCTTTGCTTCAGTGCACTGAATGATGGAAACAGGCTACATCACTTCCTAATCGATACACAGCAGGTAGAGTAAGAAAGCTCCACGTGTGCATAGAAAAGAAAACCTGAGCCTCTCATTCAGGGGTTACATCACCCCTGAACAGATTCCTGTGGCTTTTGGTCGTCAGTCGGCCCGACCACCTGAACTAACCACTGTGGTGAGAGGTGTGGGATTACCGTGAATGGTCTGACTCCATCAGCACTAACCCTAGGCAGCCCTGAGTCAGTCCCATGGCCATGGCATGGTCAGCATTTACTAGACAAGGTATGAAGTGGACGTAAGGGAGACAAGCACAGTATCTGTAACGGACACCTTGAATAAACACCCTGAAGATTAAATAAAATAGCAAGAATAAAGATCTTGGTGTCAGTAGGTGCTCAGCACAGTCAGTTCCCCTTCTGCTTTTCTTTATCCCTCTTTCTGTTTACTGTCACCTAGAACATCTAAAAATGACATTTGAATTCCTTTCAGCCCAGTTTCAAACATCTAGCAACAGTTCAGTTTGGTTTTGAATGATCCAACATAGTTGTAAGAGTTAGAATAAGATCTAGATTTTCATACTTATTCTTGATTTTGACATAAACTCATTAGATCTACTTAAAATGCTCTTAATAATAACAGTTTGTGTTATGTATCCCATGCATGCATTTGATAGGAAAAGATTTTTAAATGGAAAATGTGAATGAATGCTTTCACAGCCCCAGTGGACAGGAACCTTCACTACTGATTGCAGGAACATCTCGTTTCTAACATTCTTCATGGCCCTCTTCATTAGGATAAAGGTGACCTTCAAGTTGTTGAAGAACTTAGGGATGTATTAGCTATGTCAGTGCTGAAAGTAAACAGTACAAAAGATAGGGCCATTTACACTTTGCTGAAGAATGATAGTATTACTGTGATTATTCCATAAGGGAAAAGGCAAAGAAAAAGTGGCCTCTGTATCCTCCAAGATTCATTTTTATTATATAAGCAATTGACAGTTAAAGCAGAGGAGCAAAATTCTACTGTTGATTTTTTAAAGTATATGATTCATTATGACAAAACCTGCATCCTTATTTTTATGTTTGAATAGCTTGTAAACTCGGAGAAGGCAATGGCACCCCACTGCATACTCTTGCCTGGAAAATCCCATGGACGGAGGAGCCTGGAAGGCTGCAGTCCATGGAGTCACTGAGGGTCGGACACGACTGAGCGACTTCACTTTCACTTTTCACTTTCATGCATTGGAGAAGGAAATGGCAGCCCACTCCAGTGTTCTTGCCTGGAGAATCCCAGGGATGGGGGAGCCTGGAGGGCTGCCATCTGTGGGGTCACACAGAGTCGGACACGACTGAAGCGACTTAGCAGCAGCACAGTAGGGGGTAAATTGTTTCATGAAACTTGGGCTTTTAATACATGCATACATGCCCACGCATATATTCTGACATTGAGATTTGATGCACACAGTGTGCAGGTCTTGGGCAGAAATGTTTGGAAGCTTTGGCCACCTGATGCCAAGAGCTGACTCACCAGAAAAGACTCTGGTGCTGGGAAAGATTGAGGGCAGGAGAATGGGGAACAGAGGATGAGATGGTTGGATGGCCTCATAGAGTCAATGGACATGAGTTTGAGCAAACTCCAGGAGACAGCAAAGGACAGGGAAGCCTGGCGTGCTGCAGTCCATGGGGTCGCAAAGAGTCGAATACGACTTAGTGACTGGACAACAACAAATTCCCCATGTTGCAAGTTCACCTCACCCTCTTCTTCACAGGAATCCTCGCTCATCCTTCGAGTCCTGGCTTAGGTGCCACCTCCTTTGTAAAGACTTTCTTGCCTTTCTAAGACAGATACTTTTTCTTGCACCTGCATAGTTAGTTTATATTTCTGTCACGTTTTATGAATACTTATTTTTGTGTTTGGTTTTTCCATTAGGATGGATGTTCTTTTAAGGTAGAGATTGTGTTTTAATTTCCTTTTGTATCTCCTGTGCCAAAACTAGGCCCAGCACATGGTAAGCCCTGGAGTGTCTGTGCTTGAAAAGGAGATGAAAGAAAAGTGGAGCGAGATTTTACATAGAACCCAGAAAGAACGGATAGCTCTCTATCCTGTATTAGTCAAAGAAAGTTTTTTCAGTCTCTCAAATTAACTGTGATGTTAAAACCAAAGTGTGAGTGAAATAATTCGCTTGTGACTTTTCGATTAGTTAATACAGTTGATGTTAGCAATGTGAATGGTAGATAAAGCCTGGCTTTCCCACCCTGACTCTGTAGGTAGCATCTGGCTTTTCCTAAGGCACCTGTCATTTTATAAATATCCACCTTATCTGAAAGTCACACTATATTCATTTTTAAAAGAGAAAAATAGTATCTGCTTGGTGAGATTTCATCAGCCTTAAGGTCCCTGCACACAAGGGAAGTTGTCTTGGTGAATTTTGAATCAAGCCATTCATGACGCGGCAGCACTGATTGTGTCCTTCTTCTGTGTCAGCTCCTTCCTTGCACGCCTTCCCAGGCACGAGTGTGACAGAGAGCTGCCCTCTTGCCCAGCATACGTGCCCTTTGTGCTGGCCCATTCCTTCTCCCTCTCTCAGGCTCTGATGGGCCTTTATTTGCACTCGGCATCCAGGCCATGTGGCATCCATTTACCCCAGCATCCCCCCAACCCCCTTTAACCTGGAGACCTCTTGAAGTTCTTCCTTTCCCATCTTAATGCCTCCTCACCCCTGAGGACTCCCTTTAGAGATAGCATCCCTCAGCAAACCTTCCTGCCCACTCCCCCGCCCCCCAGCCCTCCCCTTCCTGTCCAGACAGACTGCCCCTCGGAGGTCCTCATCAGCAGGTCGTGTTTACCCTGCTGCACTTGAAGAAGGATCCTGCCTCCTTGCAATGCCATTTCTCTCTCTGTCTTTCCAGCTAGAATGTAGCATCCCCCGGGACAGGGACCTGATCTCATTTTGTCTGTGTCACCAGCACCCAGCCCGGGGCCAGCCTCGCTGCCTAATGTCCAGTGTCTAACGTACTGCTGCCTTTTCCTGCGTGACTTCTGATTGCCACTGACTGGCTTTGTCCCGACAACATACGTCTAGTCCTGAGGTTTTGTTTCAAGTTCTTGAAAATGTCCTTATAAAGTTTAGTCTTTTGAGGCCATCTTATAGGAATAAGACACTAGGGAGCCTTTGGGCGCATTCTGGACCACAAATTTCTTGAGACATGAGACATGTTGAGAACATGCTATTTCATTGGACTTTTAAAGGTTCTTCCCCCACACCCTTATGTTGAGCAGAGTTGTTGAGTAATTTAGCAGCTATTTTCGGTTTGTCTACAATGTGCTAGACATTGTATTAAGGGCTAGGGGTACAGAGATTTTAAAAAGCACATTTTCTTCCCTGAAGGGTCACATTGTTTAGTCAGGGGAAATGTACGAGTAACCAGACAATTTTAACAGTGAGATGGGTTCTTTGATACAGGTGAGCTTTAAAAGGAACACATAAGGGAGGAGATGATGTTAATGACAGCATCTCAAAGGAGTGAACCCTGAACTGATTTGGAAAGGACAGGCAAAGGCAGGCTTGAGAAATGATGACAGTTTTTCTCAGATACTTGTAGTTTCACATTAAAAAATCTACAACGTGTTTTTAAACTAAAAAACCGACTAAAATGTTCCCATGCAATTATCTTCAGAATACCAATTGCCTTTAGTGGCTCCTGAACTCCTGCAGGTCAGATTCTGTAGCTAGCCTGGCAGTCAAGACATTCTCAGTTCATCTTTCCAGCTAAAGTTTTTTAATATTCTAGATTGGGGAGTCAGTCAATCGTAGCCTATAGGTCAAATTCAGCCCACAGCCGGTTTTGTACTGCCCTTAGCTAAGCTAGTTTTTACAGCCCTTAAAGGATTCTGAGAACTAGCCAGCCAACCAAAAGTGTGCACGTCAGAGACCGTAAGTGACCTCCAAAGCCCAGCATTTTCTATCCGGCCCTTTCCACTCCTGCTGTGTCTGAGTGCTCACTAGTGGTTATACACGTGTCATAAGCTTTCCTGCTTCCACAAGTCTGCTTTCACGCTTCTATCATTTTGAAATGTTGTCATTCATCCGTTCATTCCTTTATATGTTCAGTACACTTCTTGTGTGTGCGGCACCGTTCTGAGCTCTGGGGAGACAGCAGTGAAGACCACAGCAAGTAGGAGCACAGCATGCCAGTGGTGAGGAGAAAGCCAGGCAGGATGAGGAGAGGGTGGCCCCGTGAGGACGGAGGGTGTGCCCGCTCTTCCTTGGTGCTCAGGGAGACCGCATGTATAATGTGACCTTTCCACCACGTCCTGAGGAATGAGCGTGAGGATCCCTGGGAGAACATTCCAGACAGAGGGCCCGACAAGCAGAAAGGCTGTGTGGGCCTGCAGGGAGGTCAGTGTCTCAGGAGTAGGCTGAGAGTGGGAGAAAGGAGGACACTGGGTTAGAGAGGTGGGGTGAGCTGGAGGGCAAGTCATACAGGGTCCAGTGGGGCTGTGAAGTCTTGATTTTATTCGCTCACCCAGTCAGATCCTGTGATGAGGCCGACATGACCGAGTGACTGTGGTGGACACTGACGGGGAGCACTGGCTTGGTCACCATGGACCTGAAATCCGACTTTCACTCTCTCACTCGACACGAACCCAAATGTATCAGCTACCTTCCCTGGGGCTCAGTCTTTCCATCCACATCACTGGGGGCGTAGGGAGGTCTGTTGAACTAAACACGGGTTCTAGGATATCTTGTATTTCTCAGTCACAGAAAGGCATTCTCAGATTATTTAGGGGAAGAGACAATACTGTAGCCGATCCTTGCTGGTCACTGGTGGCTTCTGATTTTATGTCATAGGTGCTGGGGTTGCAGAACTTGTTCTGAAGCTGTATTTGCAGACAGTTACAGTGCAGTGAAAACAGTGCCTTCCTAAAGATACCTTTCATCCATATATATAAGAGGCTAAGAAAACGCCAGCCATCTATTATAAAACATTAATTTTATGTGCAGTGACTTGGAGGCAGCTGTTGGGGATTGAGGGTAGGGGAGGTTTGCCTCCTGGTGGGGTTGTTAGTGCTGTGTATTTGACGCCTGTGCCTACCTTTCAGAATAACCAGACACAACATGACTGATTTTAAGAAGTAATAGGAAGGTGAGGTTTGGTCCTAGGATGCTTTGTCTGTTGTTGTTGCTGTTGTTAAATCAACACAGAATCCTCTTACAGCTCTAGTAAAAATGTGCTTGAGCAGTTGACAGGCGACTAAAATCTGGCTCCGGAGCGGCACAAACCAGCAGGGCCTGAAAGGCCCCAGAGTGGCTCCAAAGAATGTGGTGCGCCTATCAAAACGGGTTAAGTTGAGACTTAATTTGTATTCTTGAGGCCAAGTGAACTTAATATTTTAAATATTAAAAAAAATATAAGCATTGCATGCCTATCATAGTGACTGTCACGTATCCGAATTCAGTAAGCAACTGGTGAGTAAATGAGTAAATATAACGTTATTATAGAAAATGTGGAAAGTCAAGAACAGAATTGCTCGTAGCCTCAACACTTCAACAGTGGTCACGACTAGTGTGTGTGTTGTCTTCAGGCACAGGTACATTCACTTTCACTTTCACGTTTGGGCTTCTCTGGTGGCTCAGATGGTAAATAATCTGCCTGCAATGCAGGAGACCTGGGTTCAGTCCCTGGGCTGGGAAGATCCCCTGGAGAAGGGAAAGGCTACCCACTCCAGTATTCTTACCTGGAGAATTCCATGGACTGTATAGTCCATGGGGTGGCAAAGAGTCGGACACGACTGAGCGACTTTCACTTTTCACATGCACAGGTATAGTTCAGATTTTAATGTAAGCATGATACAGTTTTATGATTTCTGATTCCTAAAATTGAGCATTTTATGATAATGATACAATCAAACAGTGATAATGGCTGTACTCTTACTGTAACTCTTACTGACTGCATATACTCTATCGAGTGATTTGTCATACGCTAGTTACCATTTCTCCTACTATCAATTGGATTGCTTTTAAAGTCGTATTTTTATATTCTTATTCCAGTTAAAATCTTCATGCCTATACTATTTTCTTCTTTTGAATTATTTCCTTATAATAAATTATCAGAATTGGTTATAGAAATGACTCCTCATTTTTTCACTGTAACCAGTAATCTATTTGAATATGTTTCACCATGACACCACCTGCTTTGGGTATTAGCATTTTTAAAAAAGCTATATTTATGCATTTAATAGTGCAAATGATACCACCCTATTTTTGTTTTCTTCATGGAAGAAAATCTAGTATAGCAAAAGTCCTATTCATTAAAGTTTATGTATTAAAATTTCACTTTTGTTCTCTCTACCACACAAATACTTTACTAAATCCATCACATGTAATACATAGGGTGATTCTTACCTTTGTTCAGTTCCTCTCTCTCACTGTCTTTTTGTTATTGTTGGTAAAGCTGTCTCTGGAAGCACGTAAAGAAATGACTGGAAAGGCTATTAAGGCAGTCAGACATTTTATTGAAAAGCCAAGAAAAAGAAACTTAGAAGAAGACACTGAGGAGGCTGGTGGGTCTCAGGTGACCTATGCAGATGCCTTGAATCATCTGGAGCAATCACTGGCACACCTGGAAACCCTCAACCACAGCTTCATCATTTCTCTGAAGAACAGTGAGCAGGTAATGAAATGCAGACTTCTTCTGTATGCTCACACACTCGGATAATATCAGTGTGTTCTTTCATTTGTCTTTTAAAGCTATATTCATAGTTGTGATAGGCTTTTCAATCTTGCAGACTTTTTTTTCAGTAACTGTTTTTTAAATTGAAGTATATAGTTAATTTACAGGATTGTGTTTCAGGTGTACAGCAAAGTGATTCAGTCACATGGGCTTCCCTGGTGGCTCAGCTGGTAAAGAGTCCACCTGCAGTATGCGAGACCGGGGTTCAATCCATGGGTTGGGAAGATCCCCTGAAGAAGATCCTCTGAAGGCAATCCACTCCAGTATTCTGGCCTCAAGAATTCCTTGGACAAAGGAGCCTGGAGGGCAACAGTCCATGGGGTCACAAAGAGTCAGACGAGACTGAGCAATCAACACACACACAACATGCTCTATTTCTAGCTGGGAGATGTTTTGCTTTCCAATTGAATGATGATAAATTTTTCTCCTGACTTTCAGAAAAATTCAGAAATAGCCATCCATACCTGCCTCAGAAATTTTTTTTTTTTTTAAAGAATGTGTATTCCCATCCTGTTTTTCTGGTGTATTTTCCAATATAATTTATTCTTGACATGACTTTTTTGGCTGATGAGGTTGTTCCTAGTTCATTCTAGTTGGGACCCTCTGGTCTAGTGGAGTCTCAAAAGGCCCCCTCATGGGAGTCATGAGCCCCTATGAGGTTTGGGGACCAGAGGGTTCGGATTGCATAAGGAAACCCTCTGTAGCCTTGGGAGCTTTTCTTCTGTATTCACCATCATGGGAATTTTAATATTCTTTTCCATAGCTCAGTTGGTAAAGAATCCACCTGCAATGCAGGAAACTCCAGTTCGATTCCTGGGTCTGGAAGATCCACTGGAGAAGGGATAGGCTACCCACTCCAGTATTCTTGGGCTTCCCTGGTGGCTCAGCTGGTAAAGAATCTGCCTGCATTGTGGAAGACCTGGGTTTGATCCCTGGGTTGGGAACATCCCCTGGAGAAGGGAAAGGCTACCCGCTCCAGTATTCTGGCTTGGAGAATTCCCATAGTCCATGGTGTTGCAAAGAGTTGGACACGACTGAGTGACTCACTTTCACTTTCTATAGCTAAAAAATTGACAAATCACTACATAAATGGTTTTCACCCAGGTAAAAACAGTGTTTAGGTATGTAAAAAATAGTCCATTCGCTTTGTAATGCTGTAGTGAATGAACCTATAAGTGGCCACTGATCTGCTTTATTTTTTTTTTAACCTTATGTGTTTAATGAATTGTATTCTTGGCTTGTAAAACAATATATATATTCCTGACTAGAAAAATCAGTCAGTGGAGAGGAGTCCAAATACTAAACAAATGGAATACTTCAAAATACGTATGAGACTCAAAAATGCAAGCCCCTCATCCAGGAGATAATGGGAGGAATCCAAAAGCCTGATTTCAGTTTTATTTCATTTTTGTATTTTTTTTAGTGCCTATTATCCTATCTAATAAATAATATTAAATAATGGTATGAGCAATATAGAAGCCTTCATAGGAAGCAAATTGGCCTTACCAATCTTGATTTTATTCTGCTGATGGTTACAGTTGTATAATCAATAATTACAATTATTGACAATATTAAAAATATTGACAATTAAGGGGCTTCCCTTGTAGCTCAGTTGGTAAAGACTCTGTCTGCAACGCAGGAGACCCGGGTTCAATTCCTGGGTCGGGAAGATCCCTAGAGAAGGAAATGGCAACCCATTCCAGTACTCTTGCCTGGAAAATTTTGTAGACAGAGGAGCCTTATGAGCTGCAGTCCATGGGGTTGAAAAGAGTTGAACACAACTGAGGGACTGAGCACACTTGGAATAGCTGATTGCGAATGTTGTTAGGCCATGGATGGTCCTTAACAGGAGCCTCTTCTGGTCCCTAAATTGACATTATATGATTTTGTTAAGGCACCTTTTAGATCAAATGCTGAAAATAACCTTCAATCTTATATATATTAACCCTTTTAAGTGCAGGCTTTGATTTTAACCTCTTTAATTATATACTCAGTGAAAGACCATATTGTAAACTCAAGAAGGTTAGTGCAACTTCAATCACAGACCATTGGAACCTCAGTTTTCTCTTGTCTCACTGTGGATACTAGTAATTTTGTTGCCTAACTCAAAGGTAGTTTGTTTTTAAATACAGAAAGTATCATAGTGAGAAGAATAGTAAACTGAAAGCTCATATGCTCAACTCCCAGCTTTCACCATTATCAAGACATGACCAATGTATTTCCTTTCTACCCTTACTGCTCTGAGTCATTTTAAAGAAAAACCCAGTCATCTTTTCATTTTATGCACAAATCCTTCCATATCTATTTCTAAAAGATATATTTAAATGTAACTACCACTACCACTACATTACCAATAAAAATGTTAATAGTAAGTCTTTGATATCATCAAATGTCCAGTTAAGGTTTGAAAGACAAAGCAGTTACATTCAGAAGCACTTGTGAAAGTTAGAAAGTGTTGTTACCATCAAGTGATCGCATTTGGTGTGCTGGACGATGGTAGGCCCGTTCTATTTCTGAAATTATTTGTTGTCATGTTAGTTTTTACAATATTTTCAAAAAGGGACTGGCAGTGTGGAGTGGGGGAATGTGGTGGGGAAAGCATAACTTTGGATTCTAATCCCAAGCTCCATTAATGGGGACTGTATGACTTGTGGACATGTTGCATAACACCTTTGGTTTTCAGCTTCCTTTCTGATACAGTGGAGCTCATTAGAGCTCCTTGTGGGATAGTTGAAAGAAAAATGAAAGTGAAAGTTGCTTAGTCACATCTGACTCTTTGCGACCGGACTATACAGTCCATGGAATTCTCCAGGTAAGAATACTGGAGTGGGTAGCCTTTCCCTCCTCCAGGGGATCTTTCCAACTCAGGGATCAAACCCAGGTCTCCTGCATCACAGGTGGATTCTTAACCAGCTGAGCCACAAGGGAAACCTAAGAATACTGGAGTGGGTAGCCTATCCCTTTTCCCTGGATCTTCCTGACCCAGGAATCAAACCGGGGTCTCTTGCGTTGCCGGCAGATTCTTTAGCAACTGAGGTATCAGGATAATTATAAACATTAAATTATATAACATATACAATACCTGGGTTTACATAGTTGATACTTAATAGATTTTAACTTATGTGTTTATAGCACAATAATAATAATAGAGAAATTTAATGAGAATTACTTTGTGCCTGACATTGTGCTAAAGGTCTGATTTTTGTATTATTAAATGTTTACAATACCCTCTGTTCACAAGAACTGATTGTCCTCATTCTCATTTTATAGACACTGGAAATTGAGATCACAGTGGCTTACTACTTAGTACACAGTAAAGCAAGGTTTACAGTCAGGTCTTGGTAGCTCTGGAAACCAAGCTCTTAACTTCCCCTACGTGTTCCTCCGTGTGGTGTTTGTGGTTGTAGTATATTTGGTTTGAGAGTCTTCTGAGTATAGTTCACTCTGTTCATGTAATTTCTAGTTCATAGTTACATGTTGAATTCCATGTTTTTAGGAAATGCTGCAGAAATATGGTTACCTCTATGATCTGTCTCGGTCAGAAAAAGAGAAAGTTTACAATCAAGCCGTGGCCATGTGTTTAGATGGTCAGCCTCTAAGAATGATTCAGCAGCTGCTGGAGGTGGCTGTGGGCCCTCTTGACATCTCGCCCAAGGACATTGTGCAGAGTGCAGTAACAGAAATCGTCTCTGCATTGAGGTAAGCCATAAAATAGTCATCAAGGAAAACCTGAGCTGATATTTTGCCAGTAAAGTGCTTGTTTCACAGTTGTTATGAAGATAAAATATCATGTACATAGGAGCATTGTATAACTATGAAGTACTTTATAAAAGTAAATGATTATGATTAGACTTCTCAGTCTCTTGTCTTCAAATATCTTGAGAGTGGAGAACCATGAAATGCTCCATCATTGGTCCTGAGTGTAACACGTTTCTAATTTCTCGGTTGACCCTCTCCCTCACTCAGATAATTCTTGAAATAAGGGACAAAGGCCAACGTGGCCAGTGAAGCATGTCCCTTCGTGTCAGACCTGTCGTGTAATTTTAGTGTGGATTTTCAGAGCTTGTGTTTTCAGCAGTGGAAAACCAATTCCCAGAAGTTTCTTTTGAAGTATACAAGGCAAGGTTAATCACATACTGAAGAAGTTAGACATCTGTTAAGTATATTAGGATGTTATTTACCTGCAATTAATGGCATAAAGCCGACAATTGAGAAATTCTAGCTTCCTGTCAATAGGCTGGTATCTTTGTAGGAAAGCTTCCAGTGGATTAGGAAAGAGGGGAAAGTTAAGCTAAGAAAATAATGAGGCATCAAGTGCTTTTTGTGAATAATGCAATTAGCCTAAAAGATTTAGTTGTGTTTAATTTATTCTTCTTTTAAGCATTCTTTGTGATTCCGTGTTGCTCTTGAGGAACTTTTTGATTAAAAGCGTGTCAGTTTTCAGCAGCTGCACTGAAATCAAATGAGTCTTTATCAGTTTAATTACCCAGCTTCATCCAGTTTTCACCTTAATGCTCTGAGGTATCTGGTAATTTTCTGTATAAGGAGAGAAATAACGTAGTGTAACATTTTTTAGAAATCACAAATGTGAAATGAATAAACCTTTATTACATAATGAACTTACTATGTTTTGGTGGTGCTGGTGGTTATTAGAGCCACTTTCCACTTTCAAGTGATAACAGATAATTGTTTGCCATCTTTATCTTTTCGATTCTCCTCTGTCCATGGGTTCTGCAGGCAAGAGTCCTGGAATGGGTAGCCATTCCCTTCTCCAAGAGTTCTTCCCAACCCAGGAATCAAATTCAGGTCTCCTGCGTTGCAGGCAGATTTTTACCGTCTGAGCTACCAGGGGAGCTTTTTGATTTTTGTTATCTTGTTATTATTACTTCGAGTTCATATGACTCTCACAAAAACAAAAGTTTGAAAAATTAGTGCTTTGAAGAGAATTTAGTTTCATTTAAAAAATTGTATGTTTTCACATAATTAAAATTTGACATGATATTTTTACATTTATAAAATTCTGACATAAATTATACTCCTCTTTTCTTCCGTGTGCCCAGTTCTAATGAAATCTGAAGATTTCATTCTGGTCTAATAAATGTTATAGTTGGTACACAGAAGACTTTCAATAAAAATGGATTAAATCTTTCAGTAGTGGGAGAAAGGGAACTTTAGTTCATCTGCCTTTTTTCTAAGGAAAGTAAATTGCTATTGACTAGGTCTATGACATTTACCTTGTAGAAGGTTAGTGAATTTAGTAAGCTTAATATGACAAAGGTATGAACATACTGAATCCAGCAGTTGGTTTAAATCATATAACTTAAATTATTCAGAAGACTCATCTAAAACTTCTCTTCCCTCTGCTGCATTTTCAAAATTCCGCAGAATTCCATGCACACACATCTGTAGTGTGGACATCATAGTAGGGCCCGTCTCATGGGTGTTGGATTATTAAATGGCAGGATGTATGTGAATCACTTAGCACTGCCTGGTACCTTGTAAGGGCCATGTGAATATTAATATTGTGGGGAAAAGGCCAACTGGAGGATTTAGAGTATATATATTTAACGCTTAAAATAGCTCATATTTTTAATGCCCATTGGGTATTTCTTTGAATTTTTGAATAACAGAATGCAAATAGATTTTCTTTCTCTTTTTCCTTTTTATTTTTTAAACTTCATTTGTTTTGCTACTCTCTTGGTAGGAAACAAGCCTCTGTTAGATTGTGAGCTCCTCAGGGCAGAGAAGGCTTCCTCTCCACATCCTTAGGACGCACGCAGCACAGGACCTGGTACTTGGCGGGCTGCATATGCCATGAGCGGCTGTGAGCTCGTGGTGTATGCTCTGCTGAGATCCAGCTGGGTTCATCTGAGTGTCAGTGCCCTGCTGGTTCCTGAGCTTGAGCCATCTGTCCTGAATCCCTTCCTCTCTCTTTCTCTCCCTTCACAGTGGAGGCAGTGCTGACCTTGGGGGGCCGGCGGACCCGCTCCACATCCTGGAAGGAGTTGTTGCCGCGGTCCATGCCAGTGTGGACGAAGGGTAAGGCTGGAGCGGTTTGCAGGTCTCACTTAATGGCATTCCTTAGAGTCTTAGAATTACTCTCAATATCTGTGGTTATGAGGCTTCCACCTCTAAGCATCTTTTCTAGGTGGCTCTGAAGGAAGAGCTGAGAACTTTCTGGAGATTTGTTTTCTTAGTCCATCAGCTCCAACAGAACCATCTGCTTCTCAGGCCTTAGAGAGCATGGTCTCTTCTCACTCCTTTCAAAGGCGGCCAAGGAGATGACACCGCGCTGAGCACCTTAGGAGAGGAGGGGTTCATATCTCCAGGGGGTTTACTCTACTGATTAAGTATGGGGATTCCTAGAATGTATATGTTATATTTTGAAAAGCTTTGTATATGTGAGATCTGTCTTGTCTGAGGATTAAGAGTGTACCGGCTTTATAAGCCTAAGAGGTGTGTGTCTCCAATCCACTTTTAGAAAGAATTTTTCACCCAGGTGTGTGTGTGTGCTGTCGCTTCAGTCCTATCTGACTCTTTGCAACCCTACTGACTTTAGCCCACTGGGCTCCTCTATCCATGGGATTTTCCAAGCAAGAATACTGGAGTGGGTTGCCATACCCTCCTCCAGGCGATCTTCCCAATCCAGGATCGAACCCACGTCTCGTATGTTTCCTGCATTGGCAGGTGAGTTCTTTACCACTAGTGCCACCTGGGAAGCCTGTTCAGATGTTAGTAGTAGGAATAACAGCAGCAGCAGCTGAACGACAAGAATATATTTCCTGGAGTTTATGGAGATCTTTCCTGTGTCTTATATCCATGGCAACGCTGTAAGGCTTTACCCCAATTTCCTTTTTTAATGGAAAATATGATATAATAATGATGAAGCATATTTGAGAAACCGCCTCATAGTTCATTCAATGATATTGTTGTTTTTATTTGCGTATTACCTCCCAGTTATTGTTCAGGTACGGATATATTTTTACATAATTTCAATCAAAATGTATGAACACTTCTATATTCTGTTTTAGTTACTTGCTGTTAGAACTCTTTCCATTTATCTTTGTGGATTTAGTGGTTATGATTTTTGACACCTGTGTGTATTGTTGGCGTTTGCAGATAAGGAGAGAAAGGCTGGGAGAGAGGAATTGACTTGTCCAGAGTCAGGGGCCTGGGAAACACAGCCAGGACTCCTGTCTGCCCCTGCAGCATAATTGACTGCTCCATGGCCTTCAGAACATGTCTGCATGTGTAGCTTTGTGCCCACGGTTTGAGTGAAGGGACACAGGGTAAACCATGTGGGTGGGCTGGACCACAGGGCAAGCGGGGCCCTCCACCCACTCTGCCATTTGCTCGGCACAGTTTTTCTAAACTCCTTTGCTTGTGGGTCTTTAAATGGTAAGGAAGCCACAGCCGTGGCACACACGGGCCTCTTATTTTAGAGACAAATGCCATCGCTCTGCATGTTCACTGTGTGTTACACTCTGTTCTCAGTTCCGGTTCTGGGTAAGAGTAACCTCCAGTCTGGAGGAGCTCAGAGTCTTGCAGGGAGACCAGGTTGCTCAGGGCCCTGGTTACCATGCAGTAGCGTAGTCAGTGCTGTGCAGAAAGTGAGGTGAAGGGAGTGGCTTCTTCTGTCCCAGGGAAGTCAGAGCAGGACCCACAAGGGACAGCACTGGACTGGTCTGTGACATCTGAGTCTGTGATAAGGATGGTGGAGGTGGATGACGGTGGTCCAGGCTGAGGACACAGCCTAAACAAGGCAGATGCGGCAGAGAGCAGCGCGGACAGAAATGCTGTGTGTCACTTTCTAGACAGGCCATCGAGCTATCACCATTCCAGTCGCAGTCCATCAGTCAGTTCTCAGCTTGCTACTCCCCTGTGCGTTGCTCTCAAGTACCCAACCCGGACCCTGGCCTCACATGATGGAAGGGATCTTAACAGGTACTACCCGAAGCCCCTTCCAAGGGGAATCCCTCAGTCTGGTCCCACAGGGTTCATCTCGAAAAGATTAGGAGGCAGTGTTTTTCTTAGTGAATTTCCAGCTGGATAAACATATATATGTATACAGGATATACAGAAGAACCCAACTCGAGTCTCTTAAATACAAGACAGTTTTCTTTTTAAGCTTTGATTTCCAAAGAGGAAGAGATTGGGGAATGGAGAGTCACAACAAGATCTTACTTTGCATCCCAGAGACACAAAATAACAGAGGGTCCTTAACAACAACAAAAACAAATTTCAGTGGAAAAAATTTTTTTTCACTTAGGAAAGAAAAAGAAGAAAGACAAGTCCTAACTTTTAAGCCTGGCAAGTGCTTTGTGAATGTGGACAGTTAAACATGATACTCTTGGCTTCAGTTCCCCTCCCTAAGAGCTTTCGGGCAAGAGTCACAGAGGGGAGTCACAGAAGGGAGTCACTCTCTTTTCTAGGTTGTTCCCAGGCGGGTCTTCAGAGCAACCTGGGGATTCAAGCTGTTTTCATGTTAAGGCTCTGGAAATAGCAGATACAAGCTACTATATATAAAATAGGTAAATAACAAGGACCTCCTGAAGCACAGGAAAGTATATTCAATATCTTATAATAAATCACAATGGAAAAGAATATGTGTGTGATATTTATACATACATATATTTGTGTGTGCATGTATTTATAGGGCTTCCCTGATGGCTCAGTGGTAAAGAATCTGCTTGCAGTGCAGGATATGTGGGTACAATCCCTGGGTCAGGAAGATCTCCAGAGAAGGAAATGGCAACACACTCCAGTGTTCTTGCCAGTCAAAAAGGTGGCTTGAAACTCAATATTCAAAAAACTGAGATGCATGACATCTCAGTTTATAAGGGCAAATAGATGGGGAAACAATGGAAACAGTGACAGACTTTGTTTTCTTGTGCTCCAAAATCACTGCAGATGGAGAAAGCAGTCTTGGAATTAAAAAATGCTTGCTCCTTGGAAAAAAAGCTATGACAAATCTAGACAGTGTATTAAAAAGCAAAGACATCACTTTGTTGACAAAAGTCCATATAGTCAAAGCTAAGGTTTTTTCAGTAGTCATGTGTGGATGTGAGAGTTGGACCATAAAGAAGGCTGAGCATTGAAAAATTGATGCTTACGAATTGTGGTGTTGGGGAAGACTGTTGAGAGTCCCCTGGAAGGCAGGGAGATCAAACGAGTCAATTCTGAAGGAAATCACCCTTGAATATTCATTGGAAGGACTGATGATGAAGCTGAAACTCCAATGTCTTGGCCACCTGATGCAAAGAGCCAACTCATTGGAAAAGACTCTGATGCTGGGAAAGATTGAAGGCAAAAGGGAAAAAAGGACAGCAGAGGATGAGATAGTTAGATAGCATCACCAGCTCAGTGGACATGAATTTGAGCAAACTCTAGGAGATAGTGAAGGATAGCAAAGACTGGCATGCTTCATTCCAAGGGCTCGTAGAGTGGGACATGACTCAGTGACTGAAACAAATAATAATTTAGAAGAGTCAGATATAACTTAGCCACTGAACACAACACACATATGAAGGCAAGGCGCATAAAAAGAAATAAGGCCAAGGCACAGAGAAGGAGGTGGAAGAGGTGAGAAAAACAGATAAAAATAATGACATAAGACCTCACAAAGGTCAGTCCACGGACTCAGGGACATTTGGGAGCTGGTTGGAAATGCAGAATTTGGGGCCCTACCCACACCAACCAAGTAACATCTATATTTTAATAAGATCCCTGGGCAATTCCTAAGCACAGTGGTGTTTGAGAAGCACTCCCTTAACTGTCCATTGCAGGCTGTTTAATATCAGAAGAAAACGAGATACTGTGAAAGAAATTCACAACCTGTCCTTACCTGGGCAGCCCCAGACAAACTACAGAGCCTGTCTGACTGTGATTTCCTAATCTGAAAAATGGATATGGTGATACTAATGACAGACCAAGTGATGAGAAATGCAAAAGTGTCTTTATTTTTTTTTTAATTGAAATATAGTTGATTTATAGTGCTGTGTTAGTTTCAGGTGTACAGCAAAGTGATTCAGACACACACACACACACACACACACACACACACACACACACACACAGTTGTTGTTGTTCAGTTGCTAACTTGTGTCGAACTCTTGACGACCCCATGGCCTGCAGCACACCAGGCTCCTCTGTCCTCTGCTATCTCCCAGAATTTGCTCAAATTCATGTCTGTTGAGTCAGTGACACTATCTAATTATCTAATCCTCTACTTCCCCCTTCCTCTTTTGCCTTCAGTCTTTCCCAGCATCAGGGTCTTTTCCAGTGAGTCTGTTCTTCCCATCAAGTAACCAAAATATTGGAGCTTCAGCATCAGTCCTTCCAGTGAATATTCAGGGTTGATTTCCTTTAGGATTGACTATTTTGATCTACTTGCCATGCAAGGGACTGTCTACAGTCTTTTTCTGCACCATAATTCCAAAGTATCAATTCTCCAGCACTCAGCCATTATTGTGATCCAGCTCTCACATCTGAACATGACTACTGGAAAAACCATAGCTTTGACTATATGGACCTTTGTTGGCAAAGTGATGTCTCTGCTTTTAATATGCTGTCTGATTTGTCATAGCTTTTCTTTCAAGGAGCAAGTGTCTTTTAATTTCATGGCTACAGTCAACATCTTCAGTGATTTTGGAGTCCAAGGAAAGAAAATCTGTCACTGCTACCACTTTTTCCTCTTCTCTTTGCCATAAAGTGATGGGACTAGATGCCATGATCTTAGTTTTTTGAATGTTGAGTTTTAAGCCAGCTTTTTCACTCTTCTCTTTGACCTTCATCAAGAGGCTCTTTAGTTCCTCTTTACTTTCTGCCATAGGGGTGGTGTCATCTGCATATCTGAGGTTATTGATGTTTCTTCTGGCAATCAATGTTTCTTTATTCCAGCTTGAGCTTCATCCAGCCCAGCATTTTGCATGATGTACTCTGAATATAAGTTAAATAAGCAGGGTGATAATATACAGCCTTGACGTACTCCTTTCCTGATTTGGAACCAGTCTGTTGTTTCATGTCTGGTTCTAACTGTTGCTTCTTGACCTGCATGCAGGTTTCTCAGGAGGCAGGTCAGGTGGTCTGGTATTCTCATCTCTTTCAGAATTTTCCACAGTTTGTTGTGATCCACATAGTCAAAGGCTTTAGTGTAGTCAGTGAAGCAGAAGTAGATGTTTTTCTGGAATTCTCTTGCTTTTTGGGCAATCCAGCGGATGTTGGCAATTTGATCTCTGGTTCCTCTGACTTTTCTAAATCCAGCTTGTACATCTGGAAGTTCTCGGTTCACATACTGTTGAAGCCTAGCTTGAAGGATTTTGAGTATTACCTTGCTAGCATGTGAAATGAGTGCAGGTGTTTGGTAGTTTGAACATTCTTTGGCAAAGCCCTTCTTTGGGGCTGAAATGAAAATTCCAGTTCTGTGGCTACTGCTGAGTTTTCCAAATTTGCTGTCATATTGAGTACAGCAGTTTATCAGCATCATTTTTGGATTTGAAGTAGCTCAACTGGAATTTCATTACCTCCATTAACTTTGTAGTAATGCTTCATAAGGCCCCCTTGACTTCACACTCCAGGGTGTTTGGCTCTAGGTGAGTGACTACACCATCATGTTTATCTGGGTCTTCATATTATTAAAAAATTTCCTGACAAATAACTCACAGGCATAAACCAGTATATTGTGTGTGTGCTCAGTCGCTCATTTATGTCCAACTCTGCAACCCCATGGACTGTGAGATTATCCTGGCAAGAACACTAGTGGGTTGCCCTTTCCTCCTCCAGAGGATCTTCCCAACCCAGGGATCAAACCCACATCTCTGGTGGCTCCTGCATTGGCAGGAAGATTCTTTACCACCTAGCCACCTGGGAAGCCTGAACCAGTATATTGCTGCTGCTGCTAAGTCACTTCAGTCGTGTCCGACTCTGTGCGACCCCATAGACGGCAGCCCACTAGGCTCCCCCTGTCCCTGGGATTCTCCAGGCAAGAACACTGGAGTGGGTTGCCATTTCCTTCTCCAATGCATGAAAGTGAAAAGTGAAAGGGAAGTCGCTCAGTCGTGTCTGACCCTCAGCGACTCCATGGACTGCAGCCTTCCAGGCTCCTCCATCCATGGGATTTTCCAGGCAAGAGTACTGGAGGGGGTGCCATTGCCTTCTCCAACCAGTATATTAGTGACTCTCAAATGGATATACAGAAATAAATCCACTCAGAAAACAGATAATTAATGAGGAATTCCTCTGTGCACCATTCAAAAAGGAAGAAAGATTTCCTTTAAAGCTAGTGAGTATTTTACTAGTCTTTGTTTGCTTAAATTGCTGCTTAATCACAGTACCCGCTTTAGATGTCTTAAAGTTTGATGTATATCGAGCAATGTCAGATCATTCAGACATCACTAAGCTCTTCCGTGTTGCTTAGGGACTTCACATTGTTTTTCAAGCACACAAAAGACCATAAAAAGCAAAAGAAAAAGAAAGAAACCCACTAGCACGAATTGAATCTGATTTCTTCTCACTCTTCATGCTCCAGGAGGCAAAGTGAATCACCAGACGCTCTCCAAGCACCCACAGTTACGAGGCCTCCAATCTGTAATATGAACCATGGTCACCAACAAGGAGGGTGGATCCACTCTACCACTACAGTGGTTCTCCGGGCCACCTAAGGCCATATTTATGACTTCACAGCTACCATTTCTACCTCGTTCCAGGGGGATGTGCCCATGCTGCTATTGATGAATGAACCTCAAGAAGATACTGTGATTGGCATACATTTGAGAGCAGCCCCAAAGATGCTATTAGTATATTTGTTTATCAAAAGGCAAGGTTTGATACAGAGCCCTGGTTTGAATTCTCTTGAGTCATACATGAAATTAAAAGACTCTTGCTCCTGTAAGAAGAGCTATGACCAACCTAGATAGCATATTAAAAAGCAGAGACATTACTTTGCCAACAAAGGTCCGGCTAGTCAAAGCTATGGTTTTTCCAGTGGTCATGTTTGGATGTGAGAGTTGGACTATAAAGAAAGCTGAGCACCGAAGAATTGATGCTTTTGAACTGTGTGTTGGAGAAGAGTCTTGGGAGTCCCTTGGACTGCAAGGAGATCCAACCAGTCCATCCTAAAGGAAATCAGTCCTGAATATTCATTGGAGGAACTAATGCTGAAGCTCCAATTCCTTGGCCACCTGATGCAAAGAACTGACTCATTTGAAAAGACCCTGATGCTAGAAAGATTGAAGGCGGCAGGAGAAAGGGACAACAGAGGATGAGATAGTTGGATGGCATTACCGACTCGACGGACATGAGTTTGAGTCAAATCTGGGAGTTGGTGATGGACAGGGAAGGTTGGAGTTCTGCCATCCATGGGGTCGCAGAATAGGACACGACTGAGTGACTGAACTGAACTGAGTTGATTATACAGCAAATTCCCATTAGCTTTCTATTGTACATATGGTAGTGTAAAGGTTTCCATGTTACTCTCTCCATTCATCCCACCCTCTCCTTCCTCCCCCACTCCCGTGTCCATCAGTCTGTTCTGTATGTCTGTGTCTGTGTTAGAAAGAAAGTGGAGTCGCTCAGTCGTGTCTGATTCTTTGCAACTCCGTGGACTGTAGCCTACCAGGCTCCTCTGTCCATGGGATTTTCCAGGCAAGAGTACTGGAGTGGGTTGCCATTCCCTTCTCCAGGGGATCTTCCCAACCCAGGGATCGAACCCAGGTCTCCCGCGTTGTAGATGGATGCTTTACCATCTGAGCCATGTCTCTGTTGCTGCCCTGCAAATAGGTTCATGAGTACCATCTTTCTAGAGGTTCAGGAGGGAGGGGACATATGTTTACCTATGACTGATTCATGATGAGGTATGGCAAAAACCAACACAATATTGTAAAGGAATTATCCTTCAATTAAAAATGAATTTATAAAACATTGAGATTTGAGATTGGAATTGTGTGCACACCACAGTTACTGCCTTTGCAGCAATTTTTCCTTCACTGTAACTTGATTATGATAATCATTTGAAAAAAAGCCACACTTTTTACACTACCACAATGGCATTAGCACACGATGCATTCAGTTGGGTTCCGCCCTATTCTTTGCCAGGAGCCCCAGTTGTTTCCGGGGAGCTGATGCATAGAGGACATTGTCCTGGGACAGGTCCAGCTCTGTGCGTAGTGAGGAAAGTGTACACAGTGTGTGGATCAATCCCTTAACTGAGTTGAGACCTTCCTAGTAGGAATATGAGTGTTTATGTCTCTCACTGTTCACTCACTCACATTTACTTGCTGCCCCACCCGACCCTCCTGTCCTGTCTCTCCTTCTCTCTCAGTTTACATATCAGTTCTCAAACTCATTTCCTACTGACACCGGGCAGGGAATGAAAATGAACAAGGTGGAGTGGGCTTCAGGGCAGGGAGGAGGTGGTGGAGTCGGAGAGGAACTTGAGAGCTCAAGAGGCCTTATCTAAGGCAGGCAGCTTCCACTTCGCCCTCATCTTCCAGCGTTTAAAGAAGCGCTAGGTTGTTCAGAGTAGATCATAAGAGATCTCATCACAAGGAAAAAAATCTTCGTTTTTTTTCTTTTTCTTTTTTTTTTTGGTATCTATATGAGATGATAGATTATCAGTAAACTTACTAAGGTAGTCTTCACAATATATGTAAGTCAAACCACTATGCTGTAATCCTTATACTTAGTACTGCATATCAATTATCATCTCAGGAAAATGAGAGAAAAGAAGACCTTCATTGTGTAAAATTTAAAAATTTTGACACATTGGTATCTATACATATCAATACAAAAATTTGGCTGCTGGCTTATGCCTTCAGTATAGAAGATTAGGCAAAGTGACCTTGTGCTCCCTTCAGGCATTCCAAATCTATGACATTTATGTCTACAGGAAATCATAAAGGTTTATGTTTGTCTTGTTTGAATGCAGTCTTGGCTTCCCCCATTCTTAAATATAAGAATAATTTGTGTAGTACATCATGACATATAAAGTGCTTTTCATATTTACTGTCTGTTTTAATGTACCATCACTGTTTAAGTTCAAGGTTGGGTTATCTTCATATGTTTATGCCACGCAAAATCTTCAAGCTCTTTTACAAAAGGTCATCTTATTAATATTCTCAAAATCTGTCTTTTCTCTTTGATTAAATAATTGCCTTTGTTTCGTTGGCATTTCTCTTCCATTCCTTTGTAGTTTTGTGAATATCCTCTCATGCTACTTTACACAATAGAACATCACGTTCGCAAATTAATCATTCACTGAACCTATTTTGGTTGCCATTGTTGCTGCTGCTGTTCTTTTCTGTTAATAGAACATCTTGTATATTTCAGTACACTCCTTATCTTTTGGGCCAGAAGGGATTGTATGAATGTGTGTGTGTTTCCTTTAGTAGTTATTTTTTTAAAAAATAGCATACTAAATTACCCTGTGTAGTATAACTTCTCTCCTGTCCCCAAAATCCTCATGTCAGGGAAAGAGGTAGAAGCAAATGTCTATGTATTTGCAATGAAACTAGGAGAGATTTTTCTCTGTTACTTATTTTATATCTTCTTAAAATCATTTGTATAACTTTTATAATAAAAGTGTTTTGAAATCATGTTCTCTTTTTATTCCTAAGCTCATTAAACCCTCCCCTTGCTTTCATAAACGACTATAAAACTGGAATCATTTTCCTTCCCATTCTCTTTCTTTTTACATTATAAAAGTTATAATTGGTTATTTTCTCACCACCTGCTTATCTTGAAAAATTTCAAACCCACAGAAAAGTTGCAAAGGTTGAAAAATAATGACTATATTCTCTTCCCCTTGATTCACCAATTGTTAACATTTTATCACAATTCTTACATTCTGTTTTTCTGTCTCTGCCTCTGTATATGTGTGTGTGTATTTGTACCATTTCAAGGGTGACTACAAATTTTAAAAACTCACATTTTATTTAAAATTTAGACTATTTTGCAGCTAAAATCTTTAGGAGATAGTATCTAGTTGATGTCCTGGACAGCTTTTCTTACAGAGCTGCCCTTTGGTTCTGTGTAGTCTCATTGAGCACAAATATTTGCAGTATGTGGGCTTCCCAGCTGACACAGTGGTAAAGAATCCATCTGCAGTGCAGGAGATGCAAGAGACATGGGTTTAATCCTTGACTTGGGAAGACCCCCTGAAGTAGAAATGGCAACCCACTCCAGTATTCTTGCCTGGAAAATTCCATGGATAGAGGAACCTGGAGTGCTAAAGTCCACAGGATCACAAGTTGGACATGACTGAGCTACTGATTGCATGCACATGCGTGCACACACCCACACACACACACACATTCACAGTATATAGCCAAGGTCATCTAGAACATGGTACTTCAAGAACATAATATTTCTGTTTTAGGAATGAGTTCTCATAATTTCATTATATATTTGAACTATCAACCAAAATTTAGAGCAGTTTTCTCCAGAATGTCCAATGCTATCAACTGAACTGAACTTACCAAACAGTAAGTTCTTAGGTAAAAGGAATCTAACTCAATTTAATGACTTGGAAAATGCTATGATAATAATCTCTGTGTCACATATTGCCCCCGTGTTCTGGAATTTACCTCCATTTGGTTCCGTAGTATTGCATAGTCATTGATAAGGCGGTAAGATACTCCAGGTTCAAATACTGACTGTACTACTTACTATGTGGGGGCTTCTCTGGCAGCTCAGTGGTAAAAGAATCCACCTACCAATGCAGGAGCTTCAGGTTCAGTCCTTGGGTCTGGAAGATCCCCTGGAGAAGGAATGGCAACCATTTCAGTATTCTTACCTGGGAAATCCCATGATCAGAGGAGTGTGACCAGCTGCAGTCCATAGTGTCAAAAAAGAGTCGGATATGAATTAATGGCTAAAAAACAACTTACTATGTGACCATGAACAAGTTATGAAACCTCTGTGCTTGTCCCTTCATCTGCCAATTGGAGATGATAACAGAATACATGAAAAAAAAAGTAGTGACGATAAAGTGATGTAACTCATGGCACACAATAAGCTTTCATATTATCATTAACAGTTTTCATTCCTGTTCACCACATGCAGATCTTGTATGATTTTTGTAACTTCCATCTGGTCTTCATGACTCCAGCTTCTTCCCATTCTAGCCCATCCTACCTGCCCCTCCACTTGGCCCTTGGGTGACAGGGTCAAAATACCAGCTTCTTACTTATGTGAAATTGGCTTGGATTCAAGGCCAAAAATGTGTTTTAGTCTTCTTTTCTCCCAAGTTAAACTTAATTTGACCCCTGCAGGCTTCACCAAAAAGGCTTGAGCATGCCCCAGTCTGCGCACCTCTGTAAGCCCTAACATGATCACGGTACTTAACTGCTCAGAGACCCTCTGTCATTCCCATTCCACACCAAGACCAGAGTCCTCAGTAACCATCGCTGCCACTAACTGAACTTCTTAGTTACATGCCAGATAATATATTTTCTGCTTTATTATTTCATTTTGTATATTTAATTCTCAAACCACTCCGCTGAGTAAAGGGTTATTATCCATCTGCAATTTACAAATAAGAAACTGAAGAAACCATGAAGCAACTTCTTGGTCAGCATAGCACTGTTGGGAAGCAGTCATTTTGGGCACTGAGTCTGGGCTGACGCCTGCAAAGCCTATCCTTTCGAAGTATGAAGCTGCACCACCTTTTCAGCCTGTGTGTGAGCTCTGGTTATCCAGGTCAGGAGACCTGTCTTCCCTCTGTGCTCTCTTCTGATTTACCCCCAGACAATCTGTGCTTTTATCGGTCCCTGAACATGCTGTGTCCTTTGAAATCTTTGTCTGTTTTTTTTCCCTTGCTGTTCTCTTTACCTGGATTATGTTTCCCCCCTTTTCCATTCATGTACCTTCCATTTGTCCTTTATGATCCTGTTCAGAGGCCATGTCCTCTGCGAAGCCTTCCCTGATTCTACCCACTTTTCTTCCCAAAAAGTTGTTCCAATTTATATTATATTAGTAATTTGTAGAAGAGTCATTTGTGACATCTTTCTGGTTCCTTGTATTATTAGTTCTTTTAAGGACCAGATCATACAGTTTTTCATCCCTGAACATCAGGTACTTTGATGATGCTGATAATAAAATGATGATGATTATTTGGACAATGGTTATTTGTTCATTAAATCTCTCCTTTGGGTCACATACAGTGCTGGGTGCTTCGTATGCATTGTCTTGGTTTCACAGACTCCAAGAGACACACTTTCAGGATCTTTGTCTACTTAGCTATAAAGTGGGAATGAGGACATTCATAATTTTTATTGAGAGTTGTTAGGAAAGGATGGAGCCAGGATTCACAGGTCTGTCAAATTCCAAAAGATACTCTTTTCCACTACACAGTGCTGTCTGCTTTGCACATAGTAGATAGTCAGGAAATACTGGGGGCGTTCTTTTGCACCCCCAGCTTTGCCATTTCTGGTACGTGTTAAGAAGGACAGTCAAAGGCAAAACTAACAAATATCTTTGTACGTGTAGGAAATGCTTAAGCCAGTTTGTCCATGGCATTTTGTAACATATTTTAGTCCAATATACAAATAACCAACTTTGTTTTTTAGCTTAAATTGCCATAAAATTGTATTGGCAAGTATATTATAGAATGCACACTGAGAGAAATATTCAGTGGTATTATAGAATTTTATTCTCAGAAGTTTTTTAAAAATTTCCTGTGGTCTTGTTAGTTCATGGAATTTGGAGCTTGCTGTAGATGATTTATTGCTGGAAGCCTCATAAGGATTTGGTTATTATAAAATCTATATAATTCAGTGCTTTTCCATGGATCTCTAGGGTCTTGTGGGAGTGAGACTTCTATGTGAGCAACTTCTCAAGAGTCATTGGTAGTAATTCATCGACATCATCATCAAATAAGTTGTTTTCCTGAGATGGTCCATTTGGGGATTATAAGCAAAGAGCTTCTAGTACTGGATAGAAAGTTGTTCACATGTCCCCACCTTCTCTGAATCCTTTTAAACTTACTAGTTTTTAATAACCATAGATTTATATTTTATCTTTAGGGTAGTATAAAATTTGATGGCTCTAACCCCTTACTGGGGCTTCCCTCATAGCTCAGTCGGCCCAGAATCTGCCTGCAGTGCAGGAGACCTGGGTTTTATTCCTGGGTCAGGAAGATCTCCTGGAGAAGGCAATGGCACCCCACTCTAGTACTCTTGCCTGGAAAATCCCATGGACAGAGGAGCCTGGTAGGCTGCAGTCCATGAGGTCGCTAAGAGTCGGACACGACTGAGCAACTTCACTTTGACTTTTCACTTTCATGCATTGGAGAAGGAAATGACAACCCACTCAAGTGTTCTTGCCTGGAGAATCCCAGGGATGGGGGAGCCTGGTGGGCTGCCGTCTATGGTCGCACAGAGTTGGACACAACTGAAGCGACTTAACAGCAACAGCAGGAAGATCTCCTGGAGAAGGAAATGGCAATCCACTCCAGTATTCTTGCCTAGAGAATCCTATAGACAGAGGAACCTAGCAGACTACAGACTACAGTCCAGGGGTCACAAGAGTTGGACATGACTTAGTGACTAAACCACCACTAACCCCTTATTGAAACACAGAAAAATAGTAGAAAAGAACATAGACTTTGGAGTCAAATTGTACCAGTATAGATGTTTGTGGGCATATGCTGTCACTTCCATGAAGCCTACTTCCTTATCTATAAAAATGGAATTTCCATGTTTAGCATGAGGGCTATAGTTAACAATATAATGTATATTTGAAAGTTACTAAGAGAGTCAATCTTAAAAGTTACCATCTTAAGAAAAAAAATTATATCTATATCAAGTTATGGATGTTAACTGAGCTTATTGTAATTATTTTGCAGTATATACACATATGAAATCATTCTGTACTACACCTGAAACTAATACAGTGTTTTATACACACACACACACACACACACACACATCAGTTATGTCAATAAAACTGGAAAATTTTTAAATAAAATGGTATTTATAATATTTACTTTGCACAGTTACTGTCAACTAGTAATGTTTTAATATAAAATTACTGAATGATGCCCAGCACTATCAGTATCATTAGTAGAAATAGGTCATACTTCTTTTTTTTCCTTTGAATTAAAGGTTTTAACTAGTTGGTGGGATAAGCCATCCGTGAAAATTGTATTACAAGAGTTATTTTGTTTGCCAAGACTAAAATAATGATATTTCCATCAAAAAAAATTTTTTTTCCAAATGCTGTAAGTGGTTATCCAAGACTCTGGCTGGCACCCTTCCATGTGAACTATTATCAGTTAAGACAGTTACCACTCTAAAGCAGTGCTCTAATGAAAACTGGGGAATCCTTAATTTCCCTTATTGAATTAGTTGTCAATTTACTTCAATAAAAAGAAAGTCTTTTAAGCCTTGGGTACTGGATGGGCACTGGGCATACTTCTACACAGAATTTTACAATAAGCTGTACTTCTTAATGGCTTCCCTGATAACTCAGTTGGTAAAGATCCACCTGCAACGCAGGAGACCCTGGTTCAATTCCTGGGTTGGGAAGATCCGCTGGAGAAGGGATAGGCCACCCACTCCAGCATTCTGACCTGGAGAATTCCGTGGAGTGTATAGGCCATGAGATCGCAGAGTCGGACACAGTTAAGCTTTGCTTAAGAAATGAAGCATCTAAGAACGTATTGATTATTTTTTCTCTGCTCTGTGTAACTCATTTTAATATGATGCTGTTTACAAATCGCATGCATTTTACATCGTTTTTAAATACTTAATATGGTTTGCCTTAAGCCATGTCAAATCTACATTTTTCCTCTCAGTAGGAAAAAAAATAAACCCAACAAAGTGTCTAGATCCAGCACCACGTTTGATTACTGGAATTAGAAACCACTGAGTCTTTTTCAATGTAACCCTTGTTTTGCAGAGAAGAGCTGGTGTCCTCCGAGGACCTGCTGGAGTGGCTGCGGCCTTTCTGCGCCAACGATGCCTGGCCGGTGCGGCCCCGCATCCACGTGCTGCAGATTCTGGGACAGTCGTTTCACCTGACTGAGGAGGATGGCAAGCTCCTCGTGTTCTTTAGAACAGAGGCCATCCTGAAAGCCACCTGGCCCCAGAGACAGGTGAGGGTGCATCTGATGGTCATGTCCTGATTCCCTTAAACCCCCTTCAAGTGAATAATCAGCTTGTTAATGCAGTCTTCCCATTGTGTTCATCAGTACAGCTATGTAGCAGTTAAATGTGTGCAACACAGTTTGTTTTACTTTTCCATGTTTGAATATGCAGAGTAGATGATGCCTCAGTCACCTGACATGTATATATAATTTTTCTCTTCACAGGATACAGTCAGGGTTTTTCATAGTATCAGTTAATTAGGGCAGCTCGCCCTTGCCCTGGAGAGATACAGATCTAAGTGGTAATGCAGTGTGCAGTTTAGCTCATTCATTTTGTCCTGCTCTGCCCAGGCACTCAAATGCCCTCTCTCCTATATGTAGACAGACACAATGCAACAGAGACGTAAGATCTTGGTTTCTTCATTTTAACCTGCAAGGCTCACTCAGTCCATCACCTCTCTGGATCCTTCCCTGACGGTTTCAAATTTAATTGAACTTTGAACTCCACACATTTCATCTATTATTATTATTATTATTACTTCTGCTACTTAAAGTTTTGTCTTCCCGCTACCTGAAAACTCAGAAACCCTGGAGAATATACTTAACATTTTTCAAAGCCCTCTAAGAATGCTGTGCGTACATTCAGAGCTTAAATGCTTGTTGACTAAGTGAAAATGCTAATTCCTAAATCAAAGAAATACGGTGGCTGTTGAATTTTGGCTTAGATTCTAAACTGATGCATCCTGAAGATACTGGATCTAAGAGTCAGCACTTAATCAAGTGCTATAGCTTGCAGACTATAGGCCAATAAAAGTTAGAAAGTAAGACTTGCTTTCTAATCTGCAAAAGAGCTTCCTGGAAGTCTGACTCCAACCCAGTTTACCTTCTCATTTTAAAACTTTGCCTTATAATTTCTGTTAGTATCCTTATTTCACTTAAAGAACAATGAACCTCCTTTTTTAAAAAAAAGAACCAAATATTAAAAATATCTCAAGACTCATCTCAGGACATCTCCTGAATTACCTTCTACATTCTTATTTCCCTCTGTGAGAGAAATAGGTAAATACTATCTATTCTTCAAAGTTAGAGAATTTGAGCTTCAAAAAAGATGGATTTATCGAATATTCTCTAATCCTGCCACATTGCTGAAACAGTATATTAAAGCCACTAATATCTGAATGATACTCTGAAGCATCATGACCATATCAAATTATTTAGTCTTAACATTTTGCTTTGAATTGCATTAAGAGACCACTGACAGGCTTTCTCAAGAGCAGTCTGTGAGCAGAAGTGCACTGGGCTGCGACAGACCCTCCAGGCCCCTGGCACAGTGGGCTTTAGGAGTGTGTGTGTTTTCAGCAGACCCGAAGGTTCTCTTGGCATTCCTGAGGTTAAGCAACAAACTAGGTCACGTTATTTTCACCAAGTGGAACCTTAGGTTCCGTCTCATCCTGAAACAAATGAATGCTCTTACTTTTATGCGTTTTTCTGACAGACCCTCCATTTTTCAAGTTCTCACCCTTTTTTCAGTTTTCTCTTCCTTAATGGCTGGAGCCTGGCAGGTCAATGAAGCCTATTTCTCTCGAGCCTCACTTCATGTCACATCAGATCCATGCGCCAGAAATATTATGAAACAGCGTGGAAACCAGGAAAGGGAGAAAATGCCCATTTCATCTATCATGTTGAAACATTAGAACATGCACTCTAATTTGGCTCTAAACACTTCAGAAGTCATATAAGTATACCCACTGCTTTTATGCTTTCCTCAATGTTCCAGTTATATTCATAGAACAAGTTGTAACTTTTATATGACTTGGTCTCCACCCTCCCTCTACCATTGTTTCCAGTCTTGGAGAAGATTCTTACACTGTGAGCCTTGGCTGCTTGTGTGTGAAATGGAGCCTTGAACCAGAGGAGACAGAGGATGCCTTGCTCACCTCTGTCATGTCTTTGACATGTGTTAAACTGTTGTTTTTGTCCCCATGTCCCAAACACCTAGAAGACCCCAAACTGTTGTTTGCACGGGCTCTCGTTTTCTTAATTTCTCCCTATCTCCGTCTCCATTCTCAAAGGCAATATTAAGGAGAGAGATGGATTCTTACAGAGCAAAGATAAGAACAGATAATGACACTGCAACGTTCAATTACCAGAAACTGTGGGACTGCTACCTTCACCGTGGCTGGTAATCCTCTTAGGCAGACTTTGCGTACATCAAAGAGGGGCTTAATATTTAATTATCCTCGAGGTGCCCAAAGTAGTAGCCCCACAAATCAGCGTGTTGCCAGGAAACCAGCCAGCTCCTGCAAAATTCAGTACACAGTCTGTGTAGCCTGCTATCTCATGGTTCTCAGAGAGACAGCGATTTCTACTTTTCTAATGATTAGTTAACAGAATTAAAAATTCAGAGGCCCTCAATTTTCAACAGCATGAGAGGCCTTCCTTTCCACCCCAGAAATGTGTCCCAGCGTGGAGGGCAACAGGGAGGCAGGAGGAGGGTAGGGAGAAGCTTAACAGGGGGAGGGGGAGAATGGACTGTGTTAATTCTCTTGGTACAAATTGTCTTGAGTTTTTCAGGTTTTGTAATTTTCTAGTTAACTGGTGCATGAAAAATATGGGTCAAAATACTGATGTTTCCTTAAAAAATTCCATATCCCATCACCTCAAATTTTTTTCTGGTTTTATGTAAAAAAAAAAAAAAAAAAATTCACCTAAAAAAAGAACATTGTAAAATTTCAGTCTGAATTTGTGGTTATAAGTAATCAACAGAAAAATGAGTTTAAGACAATTTTCAACCTCATTACAAATTCATGTATACATAGAAGGACATATTAGTCCTTCTGGTCAGAGGCCAACTTGGTGACATTTGCTGAAACATAAACAAAATACTCATTTTTTTGTCAGAACTCAGACAAAGATCAATAGGAAGGAAGAGTTATGTGTGCAAAGGTTTATTTAGTTCCATACAAAAGATTTACTGTAACCTTAAGTGTGTTCAAAGCTAGGACTCATTGTCATAAATAATTCTCTTAATCAAACATAGGCTATTATTTGATGTTAAAAATATGTATTCACATAAGTGTATCTCTAAGAGGTGTGAAATCACAATCCTAGAACTAGAAGACATGTTTGAAACCACCCTTGTTCAAGAGTCATATTTTATAGAGAAGGATGTCCAGAAATGAAGAAGTCACGTCCTCAGATTTTAGCATAAATGTCATCATTTCCAAAATGACTACATCCGGTCACAACCTATTTTGTGAGATTTTTTTTTTTTTCTCTTCTAATCACTTACCACTATCTGCTAACTTCCTCCTGCTTATCTGCCTGTCTATTATGTGATGTCTTTTTTCTTCCATTAGAATACAAATTCCATGTTAACAGGGAACCTACAGACAGTAAACATTTGTTGAATTAATGAATATTAAATCTTGAAAGCCCTGTCCAAGGTCACCTTTAAAGTGGCAAGGCCGGGAATCCTGATATTCAGTCCAGTGTTCTTGCCATGAATGATTAGACCATGCTGCTGCACCCTTATATGCAAATAAAATGATCTGCTTGGAATAATGGAAGTGTTTCCTTGCAGAGTGGCCTGGTGCTTTTAGATGGAAACTATTTTGTATTAATTTGCCATATTTTGCTGACAGTGATTTCTGATCAGCCAGTTGCTTCTCATGTGGAAGCAAACAAATCCTAAGTGTGTCTGTCCAGATATGAGTGAGAGATCGATGTGCCCTTTTCCCTAAAATGACTAAAGTTGAGCAAGCATCCGTGTTACTGGGTTCTGCAGATGTTTGGAGACCTTGAGAAGGTCCCTCCTTACGAATAATGGGTTCTTCCTCTTAATTTTACCCTCTGGTCACTGGCATCCTTGGGGAAGAAGAAGGGACTGTGGAATGTCTCCTAAAGTGCACGTCCCTGCAGCTCAGCTTTAAAACGACCTTGGAAAGTAGTTACCATTTGCTCTGGTTTAGATAAAATCACGTGACTTAGAAGATGAGGTCACATGACCTACCCAGCTTGTGAGCAATAGATCCTTGTGATCCAGAGGCCCTTGTACTGCTCTTCTTCCTATTTGCCAGGGGGATACATTGAGCAGTAACATTCGTGTTGTCTTTGGTTGTTACTGTGTTGTCCCTTTCTCTTCCCACAGTCACTCTGTGTGGATAGAATGTGATTAGGTGTGAAGAACCAGGAGTTTGATTCGGAGCACAGAAAGCATCGCTTCATCTTTTTAGCGTTTTTCGCTCTCTCAGTACACCGCATTGTGTATGTTAACTGCTGCTAGCTAAAATTCTGAAAAATGCCATGACTACTATTGTTTGAACCAGACATCATGTGAAATATTCATTGGAGAGTCTCCAAACATAGATTGTGCACCATTCACTGTGCTATGCTCTGGAGATAGATAAAGCAAGTAGTATGAAAAACATTTAGGCCTTTCACTGTGTAGACCTGCTTTCCAGTCCCAGCTTCATCACTCAGTAGCTCTGTGAAACAGTTACTGACCCTTTTACAACCTCAGTTTCCTCGTGTGTAAAATGGGAATAATAGATAAATGCTGTGAGAGTTAAATGAATCATTCATGCAGAGCTCCTACTCCAGTCCAGGTAGATAGATCCTGTTGGTGTGAGGGCTCCAATCTGGTGGAGAACGTAGATTTGTAAACAAAGCTAATACCCTGAGTGCATGGGTGCTGTGATTGAAGTCTGCACAGTGCGTGGGGCTCGGGAGGGCAGGTCGCCGTCCTGTCTTGGGGCAGGAAGACTGCTCTAAGGAGAGGATTCTTGACCTGAACTCAGCACAGTTGGGTGTATGGTCTGGAGGCAAGAGGTGTGTACTCAGTGACTGCTTGGGTACAGAAGTGAGACACGAGCCCAGTGCCCCTTCAATTTCTGCTGAAGTTACCAGGGAGGAAATGATGCTCTGTAATTAGCTGGGAAACACAGGAGAAATCCTGTGGATTATGGAGCAAGAAAATTATGGAGAACTTATGGAGAAAGACCCCAAGTTCAGGGCTATGTCGGTAGTATGTTTTAATTCTCAACAGCACTTTCTTTTCTGGGGTGGGGTGAGATAGGGCATCCTGTCTATCCTGTCACACAGGCAGACTGTCCTCATAGCCTCGTGTGAGTCTGAGTTCACCAGCAACCACCTCTTGGGAAGTGGACTTGAGTTTAGTAATCACCACTGGATGGGATGGCTTTGATTCCGTCTCAGGGCCTTCTCCTGGGGTCAGCTCAGGTCCCAGTTGGCCTAATTTGTAGTGGGACAGTTTACAGCCAAGTGTCCTTTGCTTAGAGGTGTGATGGCCTGAGTGGTTGTGCTCCTAATGGGTTTTGCCTCTGTTGTCTCTTCATCCTTCCAGTGGGTTAGAAGGAAAAGTGGAGGGAAAAGGCAGGAAAATACAAGTGTTTGAATACTGGAGGGTGGTAGGGATATGAGGTCGCCGAACATAACTTTTGTTATTTTGTTTGACTTTTCATTGACTTACTGAAAAAATTATGTAAATTTTACAAAAAATTTTACATACTTTTCATGCAGCTTCGCCAAATATTACCATCTCAGATGACCACAGCTAACACTGATGCAATACCTTGTTGAATTTACACGTCATTCAGATTTTGTCAGCTGTCCCACTTGGTCCACATCCCGTGCAGGTCACACATTGCACCTAATGCCGTGTCTCCTTACTGTCCTGTAATCTAAAACAGTTTCTCATTCTTTTCTTCCCCCTTTTATGACCTTGAAATTTTTAAAAACACTGGACAATTATTTTGTGAAAGGTCACTAAATTTGACTTTGTCTGAGTTTTGTTCGTGTATGCAAGTTGCGCATTTTTGGTGGGAGTACCGCAGAAGTGACGTTGGCTCCTTCCCAGTACATTATCTTGGGAGACCCACGGTACTTACGTGTTCTTGTACCAGTAGTGTTCATTTGCATCACTTGATTGAGGTGGTGTCAGCCATGTTTCTTCTCTGTGAAATTATCTTTTTCCCTTTGGGGTTAATAAATGTCTTGTGGTGAGGTACTTTGAGATTGTGTAAACACTTTCTCATCACATTTTCACCAGTTAATTTTAGCACACATTGATGATTATTGCCTGAGTTAATGATCACTGTGGTATTCCCCAAATGGTATTTTATTTTTATCATTTGTTCTCTCCTTATATTATTTATTCATTTATTTATTTATATCACTACTCAAGGATTCTCATTTTGTCCTATGGTTGTAATCTATTACTATCACTGTTTTCATTTTTTGCTCCAGTTATCTCAGATTTAGCCACTGGGAACCTTTCGAGTTTTCTCCTGGATCATTTTCACTTGTGCCCATTCCATCACTTTTTGTACACAAATGTTTGAAACCCTCTTACACTTTGCCTACTCACATCCAGGTTAAATCACTGACTTTTTTTTTTTTTTAATAAAGAATGGTATTTCGAAGCCAAGACTGGAGTACTAGGTATAGTGATTGATTTGGTGGTGTGGCTTTTAGATGCTCTAAGGGGACAGAGCACATGTAAGTCTACGTCTCTTTTTATATCTATTTGTATTCACTTTTAAGACCGTGAATTCGTGTTGATACTTCTAGTGCCAATCCAGTTAATTCTAGTCTTTTCTTTTTCCCTGTTTATAAACTCCTTTCTCTGTCAGTGAGAAACTTGACTCTCCTTATCCATAGTGCATTTATTTGTTTAATCCCAGGAACAGATAAAGTAGTAATGGAAATTCCAACCAACTTACTAGATAGAATATTTGTGTAGAGCTCCGTTTGTGTTTAGCCTTAGAGTTAAAAGTACTTACTCTTTTTTCAAGATTATGTCTCTCTCTTTCTCTTTTTCACATACACACACCACCTCCAGAGTGATTAGCTTATTCACTTATAGTACTGATAGATTAATTTTATTTCTGTTTGTATGGTTGTCCCCGTTCTTATTTATTTCAAATATGGATGTACTTTTTGAATATGTGAAACATTTACATGGAATGTGAGAGATCATTCTTCGGAATTTGGTGTTTTTTTTCGTTTTCACTTGTGATATTTTGAAGTTTAGACATTCCCGACCTATAATTATACTGAATATACCGGTTTTATTCTTGTTCTTTTCGTTTTGGAGGATATGCGGGCATTCTACGTATAGAATATCTAGGAGCCCACATAACTCAGTGGCCACCATTTTCTTCTTTGCATAACTCTCTGCATAGTTTCTAGCTGTAATAAAAAATAGATTCAAGATGAAAGCTCTGAATGTTCTAGCAGAAATCTGTTTTTACTTAAGTTGAGAAGATGCTTATGTGCTGTCAGTTTTCATGTTTTATAGGGATGTTTGTGAATTGACCATTAGGCTCTGTATGTGTATTTTATCACTGAAACCTCATAATAACCCTTTGATGGAGGTTTTATTATAATTCCATTCAATGCATGAGCAAATAAGCACAGAGTAGTTAAGGAGTCTTTATAGTATCTTTGCTAAAACATAGCAGAATGATGTATTACTATTTATTTTTATGTATTAGGTATTCATTATTATGAACTACCAATACTGTTGCCACCATAATAGCTCTGTGTTAACTCAGTGTTAGATACCTATTCAGGTGTGTGTGTCTCTATATGTATTGTCCTGTATTACGTTATATATTATGTTATATTATTCTCAAAATACCCTGATAGGTTAGGTATTATTACTTTATTTTTACAAATGAAAACACCAAGGCTTGGTGGGATATTTTCACCTGATCACAGAGCTATTAAGACACAGGGCCAGTATTCCATCTGAGTCTAGTGACAGACTACAGCGAAAGCATATCTGGCTCCATGAATTAGTCTATTACTACTTTATCAGCTTTCACTAAAAAACAAAGTCTGGCCTTAAAAATTTCGCTTGTATAGCAGTTCTTTAAAGTAAGCGTGTACTTCTAGAGGCTCATATTGGAGTGATTGATTATTTGTCCTAAAGAAAAAGTTTATAAGGCAAAATCTTTCTTATTATTTTAAAACAAAGTATTTCCCCTTTCATATATCTCATTTGAAAGATGTTGTTATTAAGTATTATATTTAGCCACCCAAAAATGTGTATTATGTATTGAAGTTACAGCAGCACTCACTTATGGAGAGGGATCATGGAATGCTTTATTGTGTCATTTCTAGTTTTAGAGATACAGTAAAATAAGTAGCTGGAGAACATGGCTCATAAGTGCAGTCGCCAGCTTCTTCTGTATATTTCTGTGTTTGTGCACCCCACATACAACTCCAAGCATCTGGAAAACCCTTGGGAACTTAATTCTGTCATTGGGTTCCCTCTCCATCCTAAGGATGTGTTTGCCACACACTAGCAGGGACTTTTTAATGGCGATTGAGGACCCTTTATTCTTGAGCAGTTCACAAAAAGACACTCATTTCCCTAATATACCTTCGGAGAGAAGCAGAGGCTAAATGTGTGTGCTCAAGAGCAGAGGCAAAGGTAGGAAGTAAATCAGGGTCTCACTTGTTTATTGCTGATTAGGACACCCTTCCTGTGGTAGACACTCTTCCCTCCATGTGGGTTTGGGAACATTGTTTGAACCCTCAGGCTGTCTCAGCAACACATTTTGCCTTTATTACAAACAGTGCAAGATATAGTAGTTACGAAATTCTCTCTATAGCTGCATCTATTCTACAGTTCTCTGCCATAGAAATGAGAGAATTGACTAGAAGATAGCTATCCTACTTTCAGTATTTCAACTTTAGTCTTATTTCCACAATTTCATATTTTCTATTAATAAAACTTCAATACTCAGAAATAGGCATAATCATGATTAATGTGGTTTATATTCTTTTATCTAATAATAAATATCAATTACAGTAATTAATCAGCTTCCCTGGTAGCTCAGATGGTAAAGAATCTGCCCATAGTGCAGGAAACCTGGGTTGGGAAGATCCCCTGGTAGAGTGAACAGCTACCCACTGCAGTATTCTTGCCTGAAGAATCCCATGGACAGAGGAGCCTGGTAGGCTGCAGTCCATGGGGTCGCAAAGAGTCGGACATGACTGAGCGACTTCACTTTCTTTCTTTCTTCATTGAGTACTTACTGTGTACCAGACACTGGCCTAAGTACTGCTTAGATTAGTGTGGGGTAGTCTGACAGTTTATGACTAGTTTCAACAGCTCGTTCAACAGCCTGGGACCTTTTGGTCTTCTGAATATTTGACTTCCCTTCCGCAGAGATGCACATTTGATCCAATGGACACAACAGGTAGTGTTGGCCACCTGGAATCTTACAAAAGGAGTAGTTGTTAATCCCACACTCCTAATTTGGGATTAACATATACACATTACTGTATATAAAGTAGGTAACCAACAAGGACCCATCATATATATAGCACAGGGAACTCTGCTCAGTATTCTGTAATACCCTATGTGGGAACAGAATCTGAAGGAGAATAGATACATGTACATGTACAACTGAATCACTTTGCGGTACACTTGAAACTAACATAGCATTGTAAGTCAACTGTACTTCAATATTGATGAAAAAAAATGGAATAAACTTAAAAACAAGTAGTAGGTGTAACAGACAGGAATCTAGTCTTCTAGAAGTCATTTCTGTCACCTTTTCATATTTCTACATATCTGTTGAAGTAGGGATTTTTTTGTTTATTTGTTTTGTGTTTTGAAGCCCTGTGTACACACCCGGTTCGGTCTGACTTTTCTGTGTTCCTGAGAGGACTTGCACAGAGCCTTGGATGTCATCATATGAGCCTTTTAGAACCAGTCTAGTAGCTCATAAACTCACATGGAAAATAGTATACAGTGATGAATAAGCCTACTATCAATAATAATCCTCTACATGTTGCTGATATTTTCTGTTGATAAAGTACTTTCATAAGCATTAATACCTATTTCGTATTCACAAATATCTGAAGATTAAGCTGCTACCGTTGCCTATAGGAGGGTGCAGATTTCAGGAAAGGTGTCTCAGTTTAAGATAGTCACGTTCATCTTCAAGTAGCCACAGAGAAATTTAAAGTTAAAGCTGTTCTCATCTGAGAATTCGTGGCTCAGTCCACTTTTTCAAGGACAGTGACTCCATGTCTGATAAGGAGCTGCAGCTACTTGACAAATGACTTACCGCAAGGGCTCAAGTCACCCAATTCAATGAAGAGAAAAACATCACTTTCAGAGACAATAGGGAAAGAGGTATTCTTATGTTTGAGTCACACTTGAATTTTACCCTTTAAAATCCTGTGATGTTTGGTTAGTGGTGTCAGTGTGGAGTTGTTACCAGCTCTACAATGCCTGTAAAATTGGGGACATTTTCACCCCCTGCCCAAAAGGGAAGGGACAGAAGTGTTAAAAGAAATATATATCACTTTGGTTTTCACTGGAGAAAAAAGGACAGGATGAAACTAAGTGTAGGAAAAAAATAGCAATTCTCTCAATTTTATTTTTACTTTTCTATGCAAAGCACGCTTAAGAGTCATTCCAAATACATTAACTATTGCACAAATAAGCAAAATTTTAAAAAGAGATAAAAGTTAACCCAAGATTCCATTATCCTAAAATAGCCGTATTTCTTCATGTACTTTTTCTGTCCTGCCTAATCTGTAGGCGTAATTCTTGTTAGAAGAAATCATAGCACACACTTCTGCCTTTTTATATACAGCGTATTATGGAGGTGATAATATGAATAATGCCTGCCGTCTATTGTGTGCCCACCATGTGCCAGCCTCTTGCTGGCTATCTTATCCATACCTTTTATTTAATATTCACAACCGTCATAGACATACATATCTCCATTTTATGGAAGAGGACCTTAAGCCTCAGAAAGGTCCAGGAATGCCTCCAAAATAAACATTTTTCTGTGTTACTTTGACTTTTCCAGCACTATTTTAAAGCTGGTCATTTAGTTGAATTTCCCTTTATTGTTTGTTTTAGAGTCTCCTTATATAGTATGTTATGAAGTCTGTTACGAAGGTCTTATGGAGCATTTGATACCCACCTACAGTTTTTCCTCGCTATTAACATAGGTTCTATAGTCATATCATATTGCAGCTATTTGGTCACTGAAGTCAGTTCTCTGTACTTAGACTTTTATGGAATATATTTAGATACTAGGAATATATATTTCAATACAGACTGAAGTACTTCCCAGAAAAGAGAAAATCTGATTATTTCATAGGTCCACATTCATACTCAGCCAGGAGCCTTGTTTTTAGGGAGTTTTAATCCCCATGATACTGATATAAATTATGTGCTCTCATAGCCACTGCAAGCCTCTGAGATGTGTTTGCTTTAACTTTTGTTGTCTTGGAGCAGTACTTCCTCTCCTGATTTTTACATATTTCTTAAAATACTCTTTCAGCTGTACTTTCTCCCTTTCTTCTGGAATTCTGATGAGAAATGACCTTCCCCGGGATGTCTTCCACTTCTAGGTCAGGACTCAAGAAACATTGGGTCTGAGTGGCTTGCTTCTGTTGTGTCGTTCCTCCAGTCCTGGGGTTCCAAACTAGTTTGCTTTCTTTTTATCATGTATATGAGTTCTCTTTTGGTGTCTCTTTAAGTATTTTCATGGTTATTAGTTGTGCTTAGCAGCGAGGATTAGGGAAAAATGGGTCAAAGCCATTTTGTCCAGGCTGGAAGTTTCTTGCACATTTCTCTTTTATATTTCTTTGTACAAAAATTTATTTTGCATTTTAGTTATAAGAATTTATTTTTAAAGCCTTATTAGGGCATTATGAACAAGATAAACATATTATTTTGGTAAGTTTTGATAAACTTAGGTAGTTTAATATGTGGATACAAATCCTAGATTAATGTATATATCAAAGTATGCCGGGCTGGTTGAATCACAAGCTGGAATAAAGATTGCTGGAAGAAATATCAACAACCTCAGACATGCAGATGATACCACTCTAATGGCCAAAAGCGAAGAGGAACTAAAGACCCTTCTGATGAGGGTGGAAAAGGAGAGTGAAAAAGCTGGCATAAACCCAAGATTCAAAAAATGAAGATCATGGGCATCCGGTCACTTCAGTTCAGTCACTCAGTTGTGTCTGACTCTTTGCGACCCCATGGACTGCAGCATGTCAGGCTTCCCTGTCCGTCACCAACTCTGGAGCTTACTCAAACTCATGTCCATTGAGTCGGTGATGCCATCCAACCATCTCATCCTCTGTCGTCCCCTTCTCCTCCCTCCCTCAGTCTTTCCCAGCATCAGGGCCTTTTCCAGTGAGTCAGCTTTTCACATCAGGTGGTCAAAGTCTTGGAGTTTCAGCTTCAGCATCAGTCCTTCCAATGAATATTCAGGACTGATTTCCTTTAGGATTGTCTGGTTTGATCTCCTTGCAGTCCAAGGGACTCTCAAGAGTCTTCTCCAACACCACAGTTCAGAAGCATCAATTCTTCGGCACTCAGCTTTCTTTAGAAATCTTCCATCCATACATGACTACTGGAAAAACCATAGCTTTGACTAGACAGACCTTTGTTGGCAAAGTAATGTCTCTGCTTTTTTAATATGCTGTCTAGGTTGGTCAGAGCTTTTCTTCAAAGGAGCAAGCATCTTTTAATTTCATGGCTGCAGTTACCAACTGCAGTAATTTTGGAGCCCAAAAAGATAAAGTCTGTCACTGTTTCTACTGTTTTCCCATCTATTGGCCATGAAGTGATGGGACCAGATGCCATGATCTTAGTTTTCTGAATGTTGAATTTTAAGCCAGCTTTTTCACTCTCCTCTTTCACTTTCATCAAGGGGCTTTTTAGTTCTTCTTTACTTTCTGCCGTAAGGGTGGTGTCATCTGCATATCTGAGGTTATTGATATTTCTCCTGGCAATCTTGATTCCAGCTTGTGCTTCTTCCAGTCCAGCGTTTCTCATGATGTACTGTCCATATAAGTTAAATAAGCAGGGTGACAATATACAGCCTTGACGTTTCCCGATTTGGAGCCAGTCTGTTGTTCCATGTCTAGTTCTAACTGTTGCTTCTTGACCTGCATATAGATTTCTCAGGAGGCAGGTCAGGTGGTCTGGTATTCCCATCTCTTTAAGAATTTTCCACAGTTTGTGTAAGATCATGGATTCTGGTCACATCACTTCATGGCTAATTGAAGGGGAAAAAATGAAAACAGTCACAGATTTTATTTTCTTGGGCTCCAAAATCACTGTGGATGGTGACTGCAGCCATGAAATTAAAAGACACTTGCTCCTTGGATGGAAAGCTATGAGAAAGCTAGACAGCGTATTAAAAATCAAAGACATCAATTTGCCAACAGCTATGTTTTTTCCAGTAGTCATGTATGGATGTGAGAGTTGGACCATAAAGAAGGCTGAGCACCAGAGAATTGATGCTTTTGAACTGTAGTGCTGAAGAAGGCTCTTGAGAGTCCCTTGGACTGTACGGAGATAAAACCAGTCAGTCCTAAAGGAAATAAACTGAATATTCATTGGAAGGACTAATGCTGAAGCTCCAATACTTTGGCCACCTGATACAAAGAGCCAACTCATTAGAAAAGACCCTCATCCTGGTTAAGACTGAGGGCAGGAGAAGGGGGTGACAGAGGGATGTGATGGCTGGAGGGCATCAATGGATGTGAGTTTGAGCAAACACCAGAAGATAGTGAAAGACAAGGAAGCCTGGTGTGCTGCCGTCCGTGGGGTTGCTAAGAGTCAGACACAATGTAGCAACTAAACAGTGATTATCCAACAAAGTATGTTATTTATCATATCTTAAGAAAACATGTGTTCCAGTCCAGTTTTAGTCCCATATTATTCTCATATAAGGTAAAGCTTTTGTAGCTACAGTGATTGAATTTAAAACTGCTTTTTAGAGCTAAATAACAATTTGGCATCCTTTATGATAATCAGGGAGTGTGCAAGTGTGTGTACACAAAATGGATTATTTGTTACTGTATTTTTCACATTTATATTTTAGACATGGGTTTCAATGCTCCAAGAAACAAGTTACTAATTGAAATTATTTTACCCTTAAAATGTCTTTACTAATTGAAATTATGTTACCCTTAAAATGTCTGTGTACATGTGAGGAAGGCATTATACAAAGAAACTTATTACCACACACATTTTTAAAAATGGAAACTAATATTTGCACACTAGTATAAAAGCAAACATAGAAAGGTCTAATTTATAGTTTCTTTTCTCTTTCCTTCCTTTATGATACAGTTCATGCTCCAGATATTTATAAGCTATTACAATTTCTAAAAAGAAATCAATCTAAATGATATTGAAAACATGAATCATTTTTTCCTAATCTCTTCATTTTCTTGGTATGACTCTGCATTTATTGTAAAGAACTGTCTTATTATTAATTATACTGCACTTAATTTTAGGAACTGGAATATTGGCACTGTTGGGAGATTTATAATTCAATTGTTTTAAATTTTTTTTAAGCACAAAAGCTTCTCTACAAATAAACCCAGATAATAAATCAGAAGGAAGAGGGCAGCATTTACCGACCCTTTTCCCTGCTGCAGACCTCCAGACATCTACTTAGAACTTCTCAATGGGGATTTTTGGACCCTAGAAACAAAACAAGGGACCTTACAGAAATTACGCGGCTAACCACAAGGCATCATCGGTTGAAACATAATGTCAATAAACATGCCACCTCTGGTATTTTTAATCTTTCCTGGTGGCTCAGATGGTACAGCATCTGCCTGCAATGCAGGAGACCCAGGTTCGATCCGTGGGTTGGGAAGATCCCCTGGAGAAGTCAATGGCAACCCACTCCAGTACTCTTGCCTGGAAAATTTCATGGACTGAGGAGCCTGGTAGGCTACAGTCCATGGGGTCACAAAGAGTCAGACACGACTGAGCAACTTCACTTCACTTCTGGTATTTTTTAGTGATTTCCTTTTTGGTGGGATCTTTTTATTTAAAAAAAAAAAAAAAAAAGAACAGCCGAAAATTTATGATAACTCCATGAATATTTAATATCATTCTATGTTGCAATATTTTATAAATTATAATCATTTATTTGTATGTCTGCTCATTCATTCATTCTCTTAATCAGTTGTTGTTCTTCATTTGGTCACTCAGTCATGTCAGACTCTTTGCAACCCCATTGACTGCAGCATGCCAGCCCCCCTGTCCATCACGATCTCCCTGAGCTTGCTCATACTTATGTCTATCAAGTCAGTGATGCCATCCAACCATCTCATCCTCTGTCGACTCCTTCTCCTCCTGCTTTCAATAATCCCCAGCATCAGGGTCTTTTCTAATAAGTCAGCTCTTTGCATCAGGTGGCCAAAGTATTGGAGCTTTAGCATCAGTCCTTCCAGTGAATAGTCAGGGTTGATTTCCTTTAGGATTGTCTGGTTTGATCTCCTTGCAGTCTAAGGGATTCTCAGAGTCTTATCCAACACCACAGTTCAAAAGCATCAATTCTTCATCTCTCAGCCTCCTTTATGGTCAAACTCTCACATCCATACATGACTACTGGAAAAACCTTAGCTTTGACTAGATGCACCTGTGTTGGCAAAGTAATGTCTCTGGCTTTTAATATGCTGTCTAGGTTGGTCAGAGCTTTTCTGTGAAGGAGCAAGCATCTTTTAATTTCACGGCTGCAGTCACCATCTACAGTGATTTTGGAGCCCAAGAAAATAATCTCTCACTGTTTCCATTGTTTCCCTATCTATTGGCCATGAAGCGATGGGATGGGATACCATGATCTTAGTTTTTTGAATGTTGTTGAGTTTTAAGCCAGCTTTTTACTCTCCTCTTTCTCTTTCATCAAGAGGCTCTTTAGTTCCTCTTTGCTTTCTACCATAAGGGTGGTGTCATCTGCATATCTGAGGTTATTGATATTTCTCCTGGTAATCTTGATTCCAGCTTGGGCTTCATCCAGCCCAGCATTTCACATGATGTACTCTGCATGTAAGTTAAATAAGCAGGGTGACAATATACAACCTTGATGTAGTCCTTTCCTAATTTTTATCCAGTCCATTGTTCCATGTCTGGTTCTAACTGTTGCTACTTGATCTGCATAAAGGTTTCTCAGGAGCCAGATAAGGTGGTCTGGTATTCCCAACTCTTGAAGAATTTTCCACAGTTTGTTGTGATCCACACAATCAAAGGCCTTAGCATAGTCAGTGAAGCAGAAATAGATGTTTTTCTGGAATTCTCTTGCTTTCTCTATGATCCAATGGATGTTGGCAATTTGATCTCTTGTTCTTCTGCCTTTTCTAAATCCAGCTTGAACATCTGGAAGTTCTTGGTTCACATACCATTGAGCTCATTTGGAGAATTTTGAGCATTACTTTGCTAGCATGTGACATGAGTGCAATTGTGCGGTAGTTTGAACATTTACACTGCCTTTCTTTGGGATTGGAATGAAAACTGACCTTTTTCAGTCCTCTGGCCATTGCTGAGTTTTACAAATTTGCTGGCATATTGAGTGCAACACTTTAATAGCATCATTTTTTTAGGATTTTAAATAGCTTAGCTGGAATTCCATCACCTCCACTAGCTTTGTTCGTAGTGATGCTAAGGCCCACTTGACTTCACACTCCAAAATGTCTGGCTCTAGGTGAGTGATCACACTGTATGGTTATCTGGGTCACTTTTTTGTATTGTTCCTTGAATTCTTGCCACCTCTTCTTAGTATCTGCTGCTTCTGTTAGGTCCATACCGTTTCTGTCCTTTATTGTGCCCATCTTTGCATGAAATGTTCCCTTGGTATCTCTGGTTTTCTTGAAGAGATCTGTAGACTTTCCCTTTCTTTTATTTTCCTCTGTTTCTTTGCTTTGATCGCTGAGGAAGGCTTTCTTATCTCCCCTTGTTATTCTTTGGAACTCTGCATTCAAATGGGTATATCTTTCCTTTTCCCCTTTCTTTGCCTTTCACTTAATCACTACTGTTCATTTATTCTCTGTCAGGCATTAAAATTTTAAGTAGTGGGGATAAACCAGCAAACAAATGTTTCTGTTTTCTCAAACAATTACGTTATATGTCACAAACTTATAAGTGCTAAGAAGGAATCTAAAGCGAGGGAGAGAAATGGGGTGGGCGTACTCTAGTTTATCAGGGACAGTTATGCAGTGCATTCCCTGATAAGATGACATTTGAGAGATTTGAAGAAAAGAAATGAGCCATGCAGGTGTTGAAGCAAGAATGTGCCAGGCAGTAGAAGGAGATCAAAGTTCCTGAGGTGGGAGAAGGCACGATGAATACACAGAGCACCCTCGAGGCCCCGAGGCTGGAGAGGAGTTGCAGGTGGCGAGGTCAGGTAATGACAAATGGATGCTTTGACTTTGAGAGGATTTTTTTTTTTAACATTTCTTTATAAATGGGCAAGAAAATGTTGCCAAATTCCCAATTAGACCACTAATTTAAATAATTCAAAGCTTCCTTAGCTTACCGAGTCCTCTAGTTTCAGAACATCTTTATCTGAGCATAATTATATATTGGCTCTGCCACTCGCTAGCCATGTTACCAGGACAGACAAGCCTGCTTCTTCATCTGTAAATCGAGGTTAGTAATACCTGTGTTGTTCTCTATACAAGACTGTTATAAGGATCAACTGACTGACTGTATTTTAAAATTATTTCAAAAACTAGAGGAAGTTTTGGGGTTATTAGTTGTTAACTCCATGCAAGAATGACATGGGGCTTTAAGTTGGGTTTTGAAGGATCTGACTGGTTACTGTGTCAAGGATCTGACTGGTTACTATGTTACTCTCCATAGTAATTAGCAGTAATTACATGGTACATATCAACTTTTGTGAAAACTTAGAATTCATAGTATTAACTTTTTCAGGTAGCTGCTTAGGATCAGAGCTGGGAAGACCATCAAATCAAATATTTTGGGAACATGCGTTAGTACAGACAGTTTAGCAAATACATAGGTAACATCCATTCTCATTATCCTTGCAAGGTATCATCTTGAGTCTAACATACCCAAATACAGAGGATGTGTTTTAAGAGAGGCTAGGAAACAGTAGAACCAGCTTTTGGCTTTCTTTATATTTAAAACTGCTTTCTAGCTTAAAAGAGCAAGTATTTTCTTCTCAGAGGTGTTGGAATACATTACTGCCTTAATGTAAAAGAAGTACTATTAGGTTATTCAGTGGGAGGAAAAAATAGTTTTTAATTGACAGACTTCTTTAGAAATGGAGCTGTGAATAAAAGATACTTTATCAATACTTTGATTTATAGCAAAAAATTTCCTTGTCATATATGCTTTGTGTGTGCTCAGTTGCTCAGTCACGTCACAAGACTTCTCTGTCCATGGGATTTTTTAGGCAAGAATACTGAAGTAGATTGCCATGCCCTCCTGCAGGGGATCTTCCCAACCCAGGGATTGACCCCTGTCTCCTGCGCTTCCCACGTTGCCAGGCGGAGTCTTTACAACTGAACCACCTGGAAAGCCCCAAATGTACTTTAATAAAATCTTGAATTTTCAATTACAGAAATATTCTACACAGTATGAAGCAATGGCAGGATAATTTATTGGCTGACGTTGAGTATGATGAACTGCTGTAATTTCACATGAAACTGAAGTGTATTTTTAAATGAGATACATTGAATGCAAATAAGTCAGTTTTACGAAAACCTACTTTTTTGAATTTAATTTGGTAAAGAATGTGGAGAACCTTCCTATGACTTCATTCTAAGCAACGTTTAACATAAATGTTTGAAATTGGGTAAAACATAGAGCTTTTGAAGGTTTTGGGGGAGTAAAGTTAGGCGTTGTTGACAGTTTGTAAAAATTTCTGAAAGAGCATTTAATCCAATAATCCAATTTGAGTTTTTCTGGAAAGCAATCCAGGAGCCTTCGCCATGGGTTTCAGGTGTGTGTTCCCTTCCCAGGTGGACGTATCTGACGTCGAGGATGAAGAGAAGCGCTGTGAGCTCTTCACGGAGCTGCTGGAGGCCAGTCACCGGGAGGTGGAATTCCAGCACCTGGTTTTGCTCCTGCAGGCTTGGCCGCCTATGAAACGGGAGTACACGTGAGTACTAACATACAGGTAGACTTTGGACACGACTGAGCAACTTCACTTTCACTTTTCCCTTTCATGCATTGGAGAAGGAAATGGCAACGCACTCCAGTGTTCTTGCCTGGAGAATACCAGGGACGGGGGAGCCTGGTGGGCTGCCGTCTGTGGGGTCGCACAGAGTCGGACACGACTGAAGTGACTTAGCAGCAGTAGCAGCAGACTTCTTTTTAAAAATTTTTTATTTGTTTTTCAATTGGTTTCCACCAATTGCAATTTTATGTTGGTTTCTACTGTACAACAACTTGAATCAGTCATAAATATATATATATGTATGTATGTATATCCCTTCCCACCTGCGCCTCCGTCCCCTTCCCCCATCCCACCCTTCTGGGTTATCACAGAGAACCAGGCTGGGCTCCCTGTGTTATTTAGCAAGTTCCCATATAACAATTTTACACATGATAGTGTATATAAGTCAGTGTTGCTTTCTCAATTCATCCCACCCTCACCTTCCCCCGCTGTGTCCACAAATTCATACGCTACTAGATTCATCAATACCATTTTTCTAGATTCCATATATATGTATTAATATATGATATTTGTTTTTCTCTTCATGACTTACTTCACTCTGTATAAGAGACTCTAGGTTCATCTACCTCACCGCAACTGGCTCAGGTTCATTAAAGGTAGACTTCTTTTGTTTAGATTCTAGGTGTAAAAAATCAGTACCTGCAGGAGAGCCAATGAAAGAAGGATATAAAATCAGTATTAGCCTCTAGATGAAATTAGAATTATTTTTCTTGAAATATCACGGTTTCTTTCCATTTCTCCTTAGCCCTAAACACAAATATTTTGTTTAGAAATAGAGACAATGCTTGATAATAACATCTGGTTAAGGATATCAACAAAGGTTCCCGGGTGGCTCAGACAGTAAAGAATCTGCCTGCAATGTGGGAGACCCCAGTTCAATCCCTGGGTTGACAAGATCCCCTGGAGAAGGGAATGGCAACCCATTCCAGTATTCTTGCCTGGAGAATCCTATGGACAGAGTAGCCTGGCAGGCTACAGTCCATAGTATTGAAAAGAGTCACACATGACTGAGTGACTAACACACACACACATTTTTGCCAAAAAATGTTTTGATGTTCTTTTAACACGGCTTACAATGCTAACTTGAAAATCCATGGGGAATAAATCGCTAATTCCCGTTTTTTGACAGCACACAGTGTTATGTGCAGTTGACATATATTATCACTTTACACAGCAAAGCTACTGCAGGAAGGTGATGTTATCTAATTTTACAATGAGAAAATGGAAGCTCAGAAGTTAAATAACGTCAGGCGTCACCTGGCCCCAAGGTGGAGGAGGCTGAGTTCCAACAGCTGCTGGAAGCTTCAGCCCATGCTGTCTCCTTGTGTCACGCTGACATTGGAGCCACATGGAGTAGTCACATAGTCCTTGCGCTACCAGCCACGGGTTTCTGTGGAAGACGTGGCCAGATCTCCTCTGAGCACATATGCTGCCTGTCATGAACCGCTGCTCCTTGCTGGCAGAAATCGAGAGTTTCCGCATCTGATCCAAATGCCTGTGGCAGGCCTCGTCTTTGCGTTCTTCCTGTGTCAGTGAGCACTCTGTACACCCAGGCCAGCACAAGTCGTCCCACTTCAGACATCGCAGAAGGATTCTTTCCTGAAAATAAATTATTCCGTGAGCAGTTTAGGACTGCTAAGGAACATCTAGGCAGGCCTCTCCCCCTCGAATGAGACCGTTAGGAATTTATGAAGCAAACGGAGGAGAGGGTGTTGTGGTTTGCATTTTTAACCAAGTGTTTTCATAAGGGCAGGCAGCAGCTGTTAGATCTCCATCTTCTGTGGCCGCGGTCGCAGGCTGACATGCCGATTTTGAGAGTAGGTTCTTCCCTTCACTCTTTGAAACTCTGCAGTACAAATTCTCATGTCAAAGAAACTTTAGTCTTTTCTTGTGACAGTCCCTTGAAACAGTATTTCCATTCGGTCCCCAATTATCTGGGCAGAGCAGCCTCAGGACCTGAGGGTGCTTGTTAAAAGCAGAGTCCCATGCTTGACTTGCTGAGTCCAACTCACAGGACCTGGGCATAAACTTCTTAGCAGCTCCTAGGAGACGGTAATGGAAAACAGAGGTGGGCCCCACTGGTTTAGACTGTCAGTACAGCTTCACTTTTTCAGAAAATCATTAGGGTTGAATTACTTCATTTCAACATATACTCAAAATGAATCTCTTAGTCCAGAGAGAATTTTTTAAATTCAAAATATGATACTTCTGGTAGATTAGTTAACTTTGGTTCTGCAGTTTCTGTAACTTGGAACACTGACCATCTCAAGTTACTCACCCTCAAGAAGCAAGCTCAGCTTCTCTTAAAACATTTACTGCATTTAAAACATTTAATGAATGCATTTATAAGCAAAAATAGGTTCATTTTCAAGATACAGTCTTACTTTGGTAGTCCTGTGTGAAACTTGTAAATTGCTATCCCGTGTTTGCTAACCTCCTTTATGAAATCATTAGCATTAGAACCAGTCATGAGTATCGTAACCAAGCATTAGTGATCCACCTAATCCTCGTACCACCTGTGTCTCTACCTAGAGATAACAAAGTGATAAATCAAGTCCGTTTCTGCTTCTTTCCTGGCTCATCATACAGTAAGAATGTATGATGGAATACCTGAAACGGGCGCTTTAAAGTACTTTTGAGTACTTTTTTCCCCTAGACAACCCAACGTATGACTCTAGGCTGTAGCACTTTCAAAGCAACCAAATCAGGGGAGTGGAGCGGGAGGGAAGGATTGCGTGGCAGCGGCTGAATGTCGCCAGTCAACACAGTCAAGTTCACAACTGAAGACAGCTTGATCCACGTGACTGCTGATTTATCAGTCCCCACTTTGGGTTTTTAGTTTCAGTCCCTTGTAGACCCTCGATCCATACAAGGAAAGCCTAATAGATTTGCATTCAGGAAGATCCATAGTGTTCCTCCAGAGTGTCACAGCTGGCTGGTGGAAATTCCATTCTGATAGTTGTTGTCAAAACCACTGGATGCGTTGTGTTGAGGAACCAGCATTTTTGCTGCACGGAGGCGGCCTGTTAGGGAAAACCCCTGGGGAGCTGGGTCCAGACTTGAAAGAGGAGAGCAGAGGGCTAGTCCCGAGTGTGTCTGAAGACGACTCCTCTGTCAACCAGACACTCTCCCGGGCTTTGTTTGCACCTGGAAATAAGCGGCATCCTTTGTCCTCACAGGTTGTTAGTTTGGGCTGAGACACGAAGGCTTTGCCAGAGGCTAGTTCTGTGGTATCCCCTCGTTGATGCACTTGCTGTTTTTCTCAGGCACAAGCAATGGAATTCTTTCAAGGGAGGGACCATCCTTGGGTACTCATTGTTTTCGAAGCTATAGCTGTGCTTTAATGAGGCAACAAACTCTTGATAAATAGTAAAATTATTGTACAATGTTGTAAGTAAATCAGTACCCCAGAATGAATGTGCCCTTCAGTTGTTTCTTGAAATATAAATCGTGATGTTTTTTATGAATTCAGAGTAGTGGTAGCCAGAGAAGGGAAACAAAAGACAAACTTTTGTGCTTTTACATCTCAGAAATAAGAATAATAAGATGTGCCTGCTATCGAGAGTGACACTTCACATGACAAGCACCATTCATTAAGTGACGCAAGAAAAACATTAAATCGCTTTTTCACAGTGAAAAGAACCGAGGCCCAGAAAAGTTGGGTGCCCCCCCCATAAGCATATAACCAGGCTGAGAGTGTTTTAGTCATCTCCGTTGAGTCACCCAAGTAGCCAGGGAGCCAGAATGTCAGCCCGAATGGCTGGGCTTCGAACCTCCTGTGCCGGTCAGCGTCTACCCACTGCCCCCATGCTTCTGGGCGCTTGTCTACGCTACAGCAAGCTCTTTTCCCTCTGTTTGATGGGGTCTTTTCTCCAAGAGAGACAGAAAGAAATACATCATCCTGATTATGATTGCAGTTTACCAAAAGCATTTTACTTGAACAAGTGGGATTTCTTTTCTGTTTTTAAATTTCTTACCGCAATCATCCTAAGTCTCATTGTTTCGAATGCCTGCATTTTTCTCCCTTCAAACCAGCGTGACCAATAATCCATGGGTGAGACTGGCCACAGTGATGCTCACCAGATGTACAACGGAGAACAAGGAAGGGCTGGGGAATGAAGTTTTGAAACTCTGCCGCTCTCTGTATAACACCGAGCAGATGCTGCCTGCCGAGGTGAGTGGATGCTTCAAGTGGCTTTGCTGGGGGTCATCCCTTTCCTTCCCCACCTCTTTATTAGAAGCAGTATCAGCGACTGTGCTTGGGTAACGTTTCGCCTAAGTTATTGGTAGGTAAAGCGCGTAATCTGTAACAGATCAAGTGAAGAAGAGCGGTGCTGAAAGGATGCTTTGAGGTCTTTTTCTCTTTGTTGGAGCTCTGAAGCGGTTTTCTTTTCACAAGTCCCTCAGTAGAACCCAGTTTTCTGGGTTTTTTTTTTGGATGCCCTTTTATGTCTAACTCAAGTTTCTGTTGCAAGAGGTCGCGGTAGTTCAAGTGTCGTGTCTGCCTGACCCAGGACAGCTAGTAATGTAGTAGTTACGTTAGTGTTCCTTGGCAGGTAACCAGCCACTCTTGATTTTCATGTACTTTTTGACATCGTTGTAATAACATTGTATAACCACAATATTTATTCTCTGTAAACATGGTAAAAACACATGTTGACCTGTGTTCTCTATTTGGTCCCATAACACAACTGTCCCAGAGATATTTATGTTATGTATCCACATGCGCTGCTGCTGCTCAGTCACGCCAGTTGTGTCCGACTGTGTGACTTTATGGACTGCAGCCTGCCAGGCTCCTCTGTTCATGGAATTCTCCAGGCCAGAATACCAGAGTGGATTGCCATGCCCTTCTCCAGGGAACCTTTCCAACCCAGGGACCAAACCCGGGTCTCCTGTATTGCAGGCAGATTCTTTACCTCTGAGCCACCAGGGAAGCCCTATGCCATTATCCAGATGCTTAAATTTAATTTGTAGATTGCTCAAATAATATATTGCTGAGGCCAGATCCACGGCAGGGGCTGTAGCTAATATGTGCTTATTTTAGAATGTAAAATATATATATATTGGATCTGGCCTTAGCAATATATTATTTGAGCAATCTACAAATTAAATTTAAGCATCTGGATAATAGCATTAAGTTGATTAATTGATTAATTGATATATATAGATATTATTATATATTATAATATTATAATATATATTTTACATTCTAAAATAAGCACATAGCCACAGCCCCTGCCATGGATCTGGCCTCAGCAATATATTATTTCAGCAATCTACAAATTAAATTTAAGCATCTGGATAATGGCATTAAGTTGATTAATTGATTAATTGATATATATATTATAATATTATAATATATATTATAATGTATTATTATATATATAATAATATTATATATTTTACATTCTAAAATAAGCACGTATTAGCTACAGCCCCTGCTGTGGATCTGGCCTCAGCAATATATTATTTGAGCAATCTACAAGTTAAATTTAAGCATCTGGATAATGGCATTAAGTTGATTAATTGATTTTTGAGTTTTTACCACATAGGAGATAAACTTGAAAATGGAATTGTAAATATGATTTTTTGAGTCTTCATTGTAATCACGCAAGGAAAATGTTCTCATTATGAATGCACACTTAATGAATTGTTTTCTGAATGAAGGACTGGCTAAGTGTTTTTTGATTGAATTTAAAATATTGAGTCCGTTTGAAGATGTCTTCACCCACCAGAATGACAAAATTATTCTTTTAAATAATTAAAGTACCAACACCAAAAAGCAGCCCCCCTTACTCCGATAGCCTGTGGTTTCCTTGTGTCCACGCCCTCTTGACTGGTGGTCGGCTCTGCTGTGTTGTGAGCACCTGGAGAGTGGGAACCGTGGCTGCAGCGTCTCTGTTTCCGTCAACGCAGGATTCAGCAGACTGCAGAGTGGGGACTGAACACAGCTGGTTACCCCCACCAGGCTGAGTAAATAACGTGCTTTTCATCTTTGCCTTCACATGAGCTAAGATCGAACTCTGTTAGGTCGACTCCAGACGCCAGAAGTGTCCTGCTGTCAGTGCTACTGAATCTAGGTTAGGGAAGCATTACTTCAGATCACTGGACCTCCATTTTCCCATCTCTGAAACAAGGGGCAGACCCCGTGACGTCAGAGGGGGCTCTTACTCCGCTGCTCTGCCAGGTCTCATCCTGGGCGGAGTGTGAGCCGAGGCTGTCTGTTCTCTTCATCCTCAGCATGCAGTCCCCTGCCTCCCACAGGCCCATCGTTCTTTTGGGGTGAGGAGTGAAGTGCTGTACTGAGCCCCACTTTGAAGCACATCATTATCCCTCCTCTGATGTAATTTGATGAGATGAAACATCATTATCAAGAGTTCTTTTGCCACAGTGCCTTTTTTTTCTTTCATTTTTCTTGTGCTGCTCTATCTTTTAATTGGGTACGTATATAGATTTTTTTCCCCCCTAAGTATGCCATGATTGAAGGAACTTTGCAAATCCTCTGTTTGTATTAATCACTAAATGTGCTGAAATGTGAATTAGAATTGTTACAAAGGAAGGAACAGTCTGATGACAAAATGGAGATGTGTTGTTTATTTTCCCACCTTTGGAAATCACTTAGTCTCATTTCAGACTTCCGTAAGATTTAATGTCACTGTGACAGTAAAAGTATCCATGACTCTTCTTTTACTCCAGTACCTTTGGCTGCTCTGGTGCAGGGTGTGTGAAACGCGATGGCCTAATTATCTCCGACAGGACTTAAAGGGGCTTACTTTTTCCATCATCCCTGTTTCCCATCCCTCCCACCAAGTTCCCATATGTAGAGTTTGTTTTTTTTTTCCTTTATGACTTTCCATGACCGCCTGCTGCTGCTCATGGTACTTGTTTACTTATGGCCCTGGTGGTTGTGCCGATGGCAAATATGACCAGAAAGATAAAAGTCATTGTCTTGCACAGGTCATGAGTCTCCCAGTCTTGAAAGTTAGGCATCCTCCTTCCCGGCTTGTATTCATGGCAATACATGAACCATCCTCAGGAGTGGGGGATCTGTAGAACAGGAAATTGGCAATTTGGCATAAAACAAGCTCTTGGCATTTAGATTTAAAATTCCCCATCACAGCTATTTGTGGCAGCTCCCGAGGGTCCATGTGGAGGCACAGAGAGAAGTAGTGTTGCAGACGCCTTGGCTGGGTGCATGGGCGTCCGCCGCCTGGACGACCCCCCTTCTGCTTCTTAGTGTGATTGTTCACTCTCACGGTTGAGGCACTTCTGATGACGTCAAGAGCTTGATTTTTAGAATCAATGACCCCTATTCCGGCACACTTTGTGTTCCAGGCCCTTGCTGCGGGCCCTGGCACACCTTTAGGTGCTAGATCCACCCCCCGGGCCAGCAGGAGGCAAGGACCTCGGTGGACCAGTCTCGCTCCTCTGACAACCATCAGCCACAGGGCCCAGGGCATCCCCCCGAGTCCCAGTCCACAGTGGGGACTGGCTTGCAGGACTCTGGCCGGGCTTGGGGCCCTGCCCAGCTACTCCTCTTCGTTCAAGGCTTCTCGCTGTTGTTCTGTGTCCTGATGGCCAGACAGCTTGAGCTGTGAAAGTGCCTTGCAAAGGGTTCCGTGGTTCTCTTTGCTCCTTTCACCTTTCCTGTAGCGCTCTAAATCCCTTTGTAAACATCCTAATAAACTGTCCTCTTGTAACACAGGGGAAAATGCCTGATGAGTATAGTATAGTACTTAATTACAAAGTATTTAGCCAGTAACTGTTCACTAAGATTAAAAAAACACTCAGTAGCTCTCATAAAATGAATTCTTCCATTCCTGGGTGTCCTTATCTGACTGTGGGGTACTAGCCATTATGCCTGCACAACAGGATTTAAAGGTGATTGCCATAAAGTTTCCATTGAAGCTTAGATCAGCTTAGTGATATGCTTATTCCGAATATTGCAAGTTCCTGAAAAATAACCTGTTTACCAATTTCTGATAACTTATAAGCAAATATGAGTGTTAAGAGAGGGATGTTATACAGATAATTTGAGGCTTCCCTGGTGGCTCAGATGGTAAAGAATCTGCCTGCAATGCAGGAGACCCAGGTTTGGTCCCTGGGTTGGGAAGATGCCCTGAAGAAGCGACTGGCTACCCACTCCACTAGTCTTGCCTGGAGAATCCATAGACAGAGGAGCCCGGTGGGCTACAGTCAGTGAGGTTGCAAAGAATTGAACACGACTGAGCAACTAACATTTCTTTCAAATAGCAAGCAAGTTTGGAATACAGAGAAGGAAAAACTTTCTTGCCCTCAAATGAGGCAGATAGATGAATGACCACAGTAATACAAGGTGGCAGATAATGTAGGAAATATCTGACGAAGTAGAGCCAGCATGTAGGAATGGCAAACCTGGGCCATCAGAGGTGCTGCCATGGGAAATAGGGTTTTCCTGTGCCTGTGTAAACTGAGACCCAAGGATGAGTTGAGAGTTGATCACACAGAGAGACAGCAGAGGTTGTATCCATCGTGTGCGAACACCCAGAGGTCTGTGAGAGCCCACTGCTCCCTGCTGGTAGCCACAGGCCACATGTGGGTACTAAAATTAAGTTTAAATTTAAAAAATGAAATGAAATTAAAGGTGTAGTTTCTCAGTGGCACTAGCCACATCTCGGATGCTCACAAGCCCCGACATGGTCCTCAGCTGCCCTGTGGGACAGCGCGAATGCAGAGCGTCCCAGGATGGGAGGAAGCCTTCCTGGGCGCTGCCTTTCATGAACTGTGCAGGATGGGGGAAGGGAGCCGTGGTTCCAGGGAGGCGGGCAGAGGAAACAGGTCAGTGCTGTTTGGGCTGGACTGCCACACACCCGAGTTTATGTTTCATCTTCCCGAATGGTTTTTGCAGGTTTTGGCATCCCAGGTTAAACGTCCACGTTTCTCTCTGGCCCAGATGCTGGGTGAGACCCCTGCGTGTGTTGCGTGTGCCATAAGGCACACAGAGCTCTTTTCTGAATTGGAGTCCTTGTTTGAAGCCCGCGTTTGGCAGAACTGTTTCCCTGCCAGTATTAATCTTGTGTGGCACAGTCTTCTAGTCTGGTTTCCAGCAGTGGCCTGCGGGGTGCACACTGAAGAAAGATCGTGAATGGAATTCCAAAGAGACCTTTACCCCAGACTTTAAATAGGAGCTTCGTTATGTCAGCCTTATTTTATCCACTCTTTATAATAACCTAAAATACTTAGGACAATACCATGAATGTAAGTTTTTCTTCTCTGATATGCTACTGTTGGCGCGTAGCACAAGAGTAGCAGGATCATCAGTCCTGCACAGGGCAGTGATTCTGTGTTCTTTCAAAAACAACCCTTGCTTTATGTAACGAGGTCGCACTCATTGTCTGGTCTTGATCCAAGTGTTCCGTTCTTCACAGCTAAAATCAGGACACCAAGGGAACGTGTAACTGGGCAGGGAGGAATAGCTTGAAAATTTATTTTCTATACTTTTATACTTTTGTTGTGAAGCATTATTATATTTATCTTATAGAAAAGGCTGCTCTCTGATGACAGATTCAGCCAGCATGAAAAAGAGCAGTAAACTAAAATTAAATTTCAGCTGTAAAGCTGAAATTAAAGTACATCTGTGGCGATCTGAATACATTTTCATTTTTCTGGACCACAGATAGTTTTCATGAAGAAGGAACATCTTGAGTATGTCAAGCATTCAGTTCACCTTGACATTAACTCTCAGTTCAGTTGCTCAGTCGTTTCTGACTCTTTGCAGGCCCATGGACTGTAGCCCGCCAGGCTCCTCCGTCCATGGGATTTCCCAGCAAGAATACTGGAGTGGTTGCCAGTTTCTACTCCAGGGGGTTTTCCTGACCCAGGGGTTTAACCCGAGTCTCTTGTGTCTCCTGCATTGGCAGGCAGATGTTTTACGACTCATGTCACCTGAGAAGTCTTGACGTTGACCATGAACAGGTTTTAAAATGTTTAAATTGCCGATTTCCTTTGTTATACTAAATTATAACTAGATCTTTGGGATAATATTAACAATCAATAATAGTTTTTGTTGTTAAGCATCTAGTATATGCTGAGCATTGAGCATCATTATTCACTAACACTTATTCTCACACACACGCAAAACACAAAATAGTAGATACAGTTACCTCCATTTTACTTGGGAGGAAACTAGGTCTCTGAGAGTTCAGAAAAATAAATTCCAGCCCTCTAACCATCCAGTGGGATCCTATGCAGCCATTAAAATAGCAGTATTGTAGATGAATATGTGATACCAGAAAGATTTTATCAATTAAGATTGTGAATCGAGTGAAGCAGGTACCAAACCCTACATCAGAGTGGTCCTCTGTGTGTCTTTTGCATAGTCACCCCCCCCCACACTCCCCCCCTCCCCCCCCCCCCCCCCCCCCCGCCTCCAGAATCGTGCCAGGGTTGTGATGCATTCCCTTTCCTTCTCACTCACAAAGTCGCCCTTGTGGTTCCAGGGGGTGAAGGAGCTGTGCTCGCTCCTGCTTGGTCAGGCCCTGCTGCTCCCGTCCCTGAAGCTTCTCCTGGAAAGCCCGGACGAACGTCTGCACACCATGGCCTTGGACCACATCACCGCCATCGCTAAGGTACTCCCCACCGAATTCACTCGTTCTTGCTTTGCAGAGACATGCATTGGTATTGCGGTTCTCATCAGTAACAATGGTGATTTACTCGGGACGGTTTTACTTACACTCTGACCACAATAGCTGTTTGTTTGTCTACAGTAGGTATTTGTGGTTTGCAGTAGATATTTGTTGACAAAACATTTTCTAAGCTCCTCCTGTGCACCACAGAGTGTATCTAGTGCCAAGAATGCAAATTCGGATCAGGATGCATTTTCTCTAGAGAAGCAGAGTATCGAGTCTCTTTAAGAAAATTTCAGAGCTGCCTAGCGCTAGAGGACTAGTCTTGCCACTTGAAATCTGGGACGAGGAGCTCCTGACATCAGGCAGATTCTCTGTGCCTGCATGTGTTTGGTTATGTACTAATTAAAGGGGAGAAGGAGTCCTGTTAATGGCACCAGCGGAAATCTCAAGCTTGAGTTTCCTCCGGCAGCCGACACCGCCACTGAAGCCCATCCTGGCTTGTAGAAATGGGAGCCAGTGCTGAGGCAAGAGAGTTCTCCCTGCAGGCTGGCTGCCTTATTATCGTGAAGATAATGTTTTTCAGGAAGAAACTTGCACTTCCCTTTTTAAATTTTACACATCAGGTGCTCAGAGTTGTGTTTCATTTCATACAATGAATTTGCATTGTATGATCCTTCTATGGGACGCTCACTCTTTCATCTGAAGTGTGTATGTGTGTGCTTTAACGACAGTTTAAGAGGATATCTTCTAGGGACCAGAGAAGGTAGGTGAATCCTAGGGCAAAGGTGCAGTGACGAGATAGATGAAAAGATGTCTTGGATTTATAGCTTTGTTAATGACAGGGGTTGCAGAAAGCAGGACGTAATTGCCTTTGGAAATAGTCATAATGAACAAGATAAGAAAACTGTCGTGCCTTTATTCATATTTTCAAAATAATGTAAAGTTTCTGTATAGATTTTATTTTTTAAAAATGCCTTTCATTATCATTGATAATTGAGCATAATAGGGGCCTTTCTGGAAACTAGGCTGAAGTATGAAATTGAGGGGACTTGTCTAGCAGTGCCTCTCGGTGCTAAAATAAAAGTTGCGTAATACTGGGATTTGCAAGAAACTGAGAGCTGCAGTAAGATTTTTTTTCTTAGCTGATTTTTTATTGGAGATCCAAGACATCAGGAAGAAGGGAGAGCTAGAGAAAATCAACTGCGTGCTGTCAGTGTTTTTCTTCCATCACCACCTTGTACACAGTATTCATATCTCTACTCAAGTATTTCCAATGGAACTTGCCATGGGCACCTTTGAGAATAAAACAGTAATATATTAAACATTGCTGTTCCCTGTTCATGCTGTGTAGAGCGTTCCTGATGCCCTCATGAATTCCCTAGGAGTACAGATCGGTTTTCATTGTAAAGATTCTTGATCACAAATGCATCAGTCAGAACTGCAACTAGAAGGGGAGCTTCCTAACTGAACCAGCCCTGCTGACTGCCTCACCGCCCCCCGACACACACATACTATCAAAATAAGAAACTGACGGGGATGTTGCCAACACCCAAGTCATTTATAAATGGTACTAGTTTGCCTTTGTAACACTTTATCTGCACATTTGATATGCAGTCTTGTGCTAAAACTCTGGATCTTGAATCATTTTGACTGTGGCTGGTTCAGCCAAGGTTGTGATGAAAACATCCGAAACCCCTGTGGCCTTCAGGTACAGAAATCAAAGCCAGAGGTGTAAACTGCTGAGGCGAGTCTGTTTCCTACCACTGAGACCCTTCTGGGAATTCAGTAATGACACTGACTTGTAACTTCTCTGCACTAAGATGAGCACTCATGTTAGGCTGGCCCATCTGTGACCTTCACATGTGTTCACGGAATATTTCGCATCCCCGAGGAACTAAAGTGATTTTTCCAATTTTTAAACGTTTTTTAACTTTTGTTTTGAGATAATTTTAAGCTCACATTCAGTCAGTCAGTTCAGTTGCTCAGTCGTGTCCAACTCTTTGTGACCCCATGAATTGTAGCATGCCAGGCTGTCCATCACCAACTCCCGGAGTTCACTGAGACGCACGTCCATCAAGTCGGTGATGCCATCCAGCCATCTCATCCTCTGTCGTCCCCTTCTCCTCCTGCCCCCAATCCCTCCCAGCATCAGAGTCTTTTCCAATGAGTCAACTCTTCGCATGAGGTGGCCAAAGTACTGGAGCTTCAGCTTTAGCATCATTTCTTCCAAAGAAATCCCAGGGCTGATCTTACATGACTTTAGTATCCTTATAACCAGGACATTAGCAGAGGTACGATCTCTGGACCTTATGCAGATTCCACAGTTTTAAGTGCCCTTGTGTGTGTCTGTGTGTGTCCATGTGTAAAGTTCTGTGCAGTATTGTCACATGGACATTCATGTGACCACAGTGAAGGCTGCTCATCTTTTCTCCATCTCTGTAATTTTGCTGTTTCAAGAATATGATATACATGAAGAGAAATTACTGTGATTTATCATTGCTCTCCCAGCACCATTGAAAAGTCATGTTACCCTTTTCTAAGGGAAGAGTTTCATTGGGCCTTTTTGCAGGGCTCCTGTCAAGCTATTTTACATCATACTTGGTTTTGTAGTGAAAAATACAACGTGAAAGATACTGGTTTTCTTCTTTTGTGTTTATTTTGCTATTCACTCTGCCCATTAGTGGGCGACTCTGAGTTCATCAGTAACTTGTTTCTCCCTTAATGGTTGTTGGCAATAGTTTCTGTTGATACTAAAAGGAAAAAAAAAAAAAAAAAATTGTTTTCAGAGAAACTCCTCTGATGGGTGTCAGTCATTCTTGCACAGTGCATGGATCCAGGAGAAAAAATGTACCCCTCCCCCCACTTGCTGATAGTGTGTATTGGTCATAATATACTGACAGCTTCATAGGGGTTTATGTTTCAAAGGATGATGCTTAAATGCTGATGCCAGAAACGGGGGGGTTTCTCCTCCAATAGCGGTGTTCACTTCCCTAAGCTTTTCTGAAATTGCAAACCTCTGGTGTTTGGCATGTCCTTACCAATGGCCAACAGCCTCTTACCCTGGGCCAGAAATAGAAAGACCTTCTTAGGATTATATCATTGGTGAATAATTAAAACCCTGGTGTGGTCCATACTGTCAAATCACCCACTCCATCAGCCTCAGTGAGATTTAGAGCTTACCTTCAAAACCTTTTTTCTCCAAGAAGGATATGCCGTGATGACGTGTTTAAATCTCCTCTCGGGGATATTTTCTACTGGGTGGAAGTCTCTTGACTCATTTCATCAAAGTAAGCAGGTCTGTGTTTATAATAGCTCCGTGGACTACAACATCTTCCAATTCATAATTCCACACTTACGGTGGCCTTACTGCTTCCTCCTCTTCAGGGCTGCTCGTACCTCTGTCCCCACCTCACATCGCAGGGACTGGCCTGGACCACGTACCTATTAAAAGAATCATTCATGGAAGTGTGTAGGACCTTTGGCACCTAATTAAGTGTTTCTCCCTGATGCTAGTAATAGCTGTCTTCCAGTACCAACTGTGCTGGATGTTATTAAAGGCCCTTCCTCACTTCCCCTTTTTAATAATCCTCTGGGAAGATACCATTCTGGTTTCACAGATGAAAACACTGAAACTCAGGGGTCATACAGCCAGCAAGCAGCCAGAGCTGAAACTGAAGCCTTAAATCCAGCATTCAGCACCTGTGTTTAATCATACTGCTGCTTTTGACCTAACTGGTAGACTCTTGTATTGGAAAAAGGTTATCTCTGTAGAGAAGTGGACTCTCTGAAGCATCTTGAACCATATAATATCAGCACTGAAAACAGTAGTACAGAGCTGGTCTGACAGCTTGCCTGGTACAGCGCTTCCTCTTTCAAATTCCCCAAGTCACTAGGCCCTGATGGAGCCCGACTAGGGTGGGAGCCGACTAGTCCTGGGTGCCCTGTGTCATGTTTAAAACCCTCACAAAAGAGCACCTCCAGAATGAAGGATCCTTTGAGTGCATGGCCCTCAGTCCTGCCCAGTGGAGTTGTTTCCATATCGCAGTCCTTCATGTTTTTAATAAATGTGATTCTTATCCCTGTGATTTTGCTGCGAAGGCACCAGACATCACCCACAGTGACCAGTGTCTCGGTTGGAGGGAGAGCTTTAAAGGTTCTCAGGAAAGCAGGCGTGGGTTAACATATTTACAGTCAGCCCTTGGACAGCACAAGGGTTAATCTAGGTATTAGTTAGACTTGGCCCTCCATCTCCAAGATGCCTCTGCATCCGTGGTTTCCACCATCCAGGGACTGATGTAACATCCAGGCAGTGATGTAATGTTTCCTACTGAAAAAAAAAAAAAATCCCACGTAAGTGGCCCAGGGCCGTTCAAACTCACGTTGTTTAAGGGCCAACTGTGTATAAAACCATGAAGCCTTGCTTTCTTTGTTCCCCCTTTAATTCAATCCAGATTTCCACCAAGGCCCTCCCTGGTGAGCATCCGTGCTACCATCACGCTCCCACGATGTTTCCTTCTCTGCTGAAGTCAGGGGCACACACGGCCCTCCCGACCTCGGCATGCAGTGAGAACAAGGACCTTGGGCTGGGCTCTGGACTACTCTGTTTGGACTTTGGTCCACAAAATCCTTCTTGGGCTTTGGCCCTAACGTCAATGGTCTTCTTCTAAGCATATCCAAACCAAGTTAGGCTGAAGCGATCCAGTCATGTGGAGAAGAATCAAGCAACTGATTTCCTGTATATCTTACAGATGCCAGTTGATGTTAAACCAGTCTCTTTTTACAATCACTGTTCTTTCGCCTCTTTTAGTCTCAGAATTTCGGGCATATATCTACTTATTTCTTACCCGAACATAATCCAAACATGTTACTTTCACCCGTCATCCTTCATTCTCAGCTGGTGGTTAGTCTTCTTGATGAAGGAAGCTCTGCTACTGCGTATCTCCCAGTATTCTCAGCTGGTTGCCTCTAGCGACAGGCAGCTCACTCCCTATGGGTTAACCTGTGAGGTTTCTAGACAGCCCTGAGGGGTGGCTGACCGACTTGGTGCAACCAGACATATAAAGTTCCCATTGTGCACCGCCTGATACAGTGTGCGGGAGTGAGGAATGGGTAGGACATTTGTAAAGATGAAATATCATCCCTCTGTGTAGAGGAATTGTGTCAAGGGGACACTGACATATGAAACAATAACACAAGGAACTAAGGAGGATGAAAAGGGGGCAAGTGTAAAAGTGTCGAACGGGCCAAACTCAGGGCCGCAGAATGGGTCACTGAAGTGTCCAAGCTTGGATCATCCTCAAAGGTTCTCTCCCGCTGTCAGATCCTAAGTCAGAGGACTGTCTGGATTTTGGCTTCAGAAGAGGCACACTGCTCATCCCAGGCCAGGAGTGGGCTGAGGGTATTCCAAGAAACGAAGTCTGAATGGCCTGCAAGTCAATACAGAAAACAAAAATTTATTTGCGGGCATTTTTCTTATTCTAGGAATATACTCGTGTTGCCCTTTTATTTTTCTGTACTTTCAGTTGGTATATTTAATAACTCTTGCTAGTAATAGTGTTCTTTCCTGAAGTAAACAGGGAAATTATATCAAATAATCTTCTTTAAAGTAATTGAAATGAGGTCCTGCATGCATTATGCTACTGGGATTTCAGCTTCCCTCATTACTGTAATTACTCTTAGCTTCGTATAGATCCATAAAATCAAAGATTTAATTCAGAGAAGGTTCATTACCTATTGTTGAAACAGGAATTAAGCAGATAACATTTTAATGGCTTGGAAGACAGTAGTGTTTTATGCTTTAATAGATTTTTTTCCCCCCAAGATCAGCAAAGTTTCTTTTAGTCTCAAAAATTAATCACCAACCAAAAAAAAAAAAAAATTCACTGATAGAGAAGACAAGCCTTTTACTTATTTCGTGAAGTATGTAAGCCCTTCTCCTGTGCTTTATTCCTGACTTGTGTGACTGTAATAACTCCAGCCATTTTCTGAACTTAAACTCTACACCAGGCATTGTGCTAGGCACTTAAACACATAGATTATCTCTACCCCTGTCTGTTGTCTGTATTTCACATGTGGAAACTGGGGCTCTGAGAGATTGTCCTCAACAAGGTCACACATCTACTTAGCTAAAAATCCAGGATTGGAAATTGGTCTCTAACCCAGAAGCCTCTCTGCCTTCTTTTCACAAGACAGCTCCTTCTCACTCCCATTCAAAGCTATTTGATCAGAGGAATTAAATCAGCTAATCCTCCTGGGCTTCTCTCATATTTATTTCAAACATCCAACTGACTCCAGAACTGACAAAATATATTTTCTTCCCCAAGCCCTAAAAGCATCAATCAAGCCAATGTCAGGGATGTGTGATTCTCCCCAGACCATATACCAAAGTGATTCCTGATCAATTAAAAAATTAGATATTTTTTAAATCAGAAAATTTTATATATATATATATATATATAAACACAGACATACACATACACACATACCATATCCTTCCAGGAAGTATAACTTCCAAGCTTTAAACCAATAGGAAAAGAGTCATAAAGGAACACATCCTTTCCTGATAATATACAAGTGTAAAACTCCTACAAGACTACAAATAACCAAATAGAATTGCAAACAGTAGATTAGAATGTCTGTTAAAACTCAAATCAAGGTTAATGTTTAAGTTACAAAAGAATTCTTCACATGTGTACAGTGATGTTGAAATTCCAATAAATGAGTAAAAGATTTGACCTTTCCCATAGGAAAAAATAAAAATGACAGGAAATGTATGGGGAAAATTCATTCTTGCTAATAAACAAATTCAAATGAAAGCATCTTTGAGATACCAATACATATCTCCTAAATTAGCAAAGTAATTTTCTTTTCAAAGTAATAACATCCAGAGCTGGGAAGTTTACAGTGAAGCTGGCACCTCCTCCCCTGATGGCAGCACTGTGTGCTGGACGGTCCACATCACCATGTCACTGCTTTCCTCTTGTACCCGCAGCCAGGAGATGTTGTGGGTGCTTTGCCCCGTGTCATGGTCTGCTTGGGCTGCCATAACAAAGTGCCACAGGGCAGACAACCTTTAAATATTAGAAATGTGTTTTCTCACAATGCTGGAGGCGCAGCGTCCGAGATCTCAGGAGCTGGCGGGATTGATTTATTCTGAGGCCTCTCTCTGTGGCTTGCAGATGCTGCCTTCTCCCTGCGTCCTCACGTGCCTTCCTCTCGGCTTGCGTGTCTGTCCTCTTCTCTTCTTATAAAGATACCAATCAGATTGGACTAGGATTCATCCCCATGATGCAGATGGCTCGTTGACCTTATTTACCTCTGTAAAGGCCTCGTCTCCAAATGCAGTCATGTCCTGATGTCTTGGAGGTTAGGACCGCAACACATGAGTTTGAGGGGATATAGAGATGATTGGATGGCATCACCAACTCAATGGACATGAGTTTGAGCAAACTCCAGGAGACAGTGGAGGACAGGGAAGCCTGGCGTGCTGCAGTTCATGGAGTCACAAAGTTGGGCACAACTTAGTGACTGAACAGCAACAACATGTTCATCCCATAAGACCCCAGCCATACCGCTCCTAATAAAGTATCCTAAGGGGCTTCCTTGACTGCTCAGTCGGTAAAGAATCTTCCTGCAGTCCAGGAGACCCGGTTTCAATCCCTGGATTGGAAAGATCCCCTGAAGACGGAAATGGCAACCCACTCCAGTATTCTTGCCTGGAAGATCCTATGGACAGAGGAGCCTGGTAGGCTACAGTCCAAGGGGTGGCAAAGAGTTGAACATGACTTAGTGACTAAACCACCAAGGAGATAATTCAAATAAAGAGAGTATATGTGCAAAAATCATTCATTTTTAGTGTTTCATAATGTCAGGCAACTAAAGGAAATCAGTCCTGAATACTCATTGGAAGGACTGATGGTGAAGCTGAAGCTCCAATACTTTGGCCACCTGATGCGAAGAACTGACTCCTTGGAAAAGACCCTGATGCTGGGAAAGATTGAAGGTGGGAGGAGAAGGGAACGATAGAGGATGAGATTGTTGGATGGCATCACCGACTCAATGGACATGAGTTTGAGTAAGTTCTGGAAGTTGGTGATGGACAGGGAGGCCTGGCGTGCTGAAGTCCGTGGGGTCTCAAAGAGTCAGACACGACTGGGTGATTGAACTGAACTGATGTATAGTAGGAGAAGCTAAATAACTTGTTCAATAGACTATATTGTAGCCATTAAATTTTTTTAGAATGAAAACTATGAAATATTTTTTAATAATTCTCAACATATGAGAAAAGTAGGATACAAATATCACATGACCTGATTGGACAAATAGATCAGCATGTGGATAATCAGTGGAGAGAAAAGGTAGATAAAGTCGTGTTCTTGAGGTGATCCTGATATAGAAGACTTCTTTTTGTGTTTTAAGACAGTTTCCAGCTTTTTCTTTTCATTTCAAAAAGAAAAATAGGTTAGAAGAGCAGTTCTAACTGGTAAGACAGTACCAGGCTTCTGTGGGTAGGTACCACCAGATTTTTAGTGCCATAAGTTGGAATTTGGTCACAAACAAGGAAAATGAAGACAAGTTAAGGCCTGACAAATTAATGTAGCAGCTCTGACATGTGGCAGTGATGCCGGGAACTCTACAGTACTGAGAGGAAGGAGCCAGGCTGGCCTCGGTGCCCCCAAGGCAGGAGGCTTGGTGTGTGGAGAGGAGCCCGTCTTGACTGCCGGTGACCTTGGGTAACGCTTTCCTTCTCTGCCCCTCAGGCTCCTCTTGTTTAAAATGTGGGTGTTGGAATGGGTCCTTCGAAAAGCCGTCTCTTTCTTTATTCTTTTGTTCTCTGTTTTGGCCCACGTATGTAAATAAACATCTGCGCGGTCTTTTCCTTGCACATGACAATTATCAAGGATACTCTGGCCATGCATACATCCTACAAAGAGCCAGAATCGGGGAGAAAGTCAAAGAAAGGAAATAGCATCAGCCACTTTGTTTCTCCAGCATTTGTTTATGAGAAGCCAAATCAGAATCTCCCCCTCACCTTCCCCTGGCCACCACTCCGGCTCACAGGAGGTCAGTAGTCTCTGCCTCTCTTTAGGGAACCTCTGAGCACGCAAGGGCCAAAGGCGGAACATCCGAGTTCACGGCCATGACTTCAGCCATACGTTTTCTCATCCAGGATTGTAGATAGAGAGCTTTTGGGGTTGGGGAGTGGACACCCACTGTGCCCCAGCTCCCACCCTGCCCTGGGACGGGGCAGCTATCCCCAAGGCACATCAAGTGGGACAGTCTAGTTTTCAGGATGTCCTCATGCTGGAGAGAAGCAGACAGAAGAGAGGGGGTCAGAGGGGCAGCAGCCGCCGGCGTTGACAAAACCCCTGTCTCTCCTTCGAGCTGGAAAAATCCATCATTCCCTTTATAGGAGCCTGAATTTCAGGCCCACAAAGGGAGGGTTCGTGAGTCAACAGAAAGAATAATAAAGGTGTCCTAGCCTTGAAGACTTACTCAGGGCAGCACAGAAAGTATCAGCCTGCACTGTTTGGACTTGAGCCTTTTATCCATGTGTTTTTATCAAAAACATTTGCCTGTAGCATCCTGGCACACGCTGTGCTTCCTCCTGGACGGTTAGGTGGGAGGCTTCTTTATTTTTAAGGGTGAATCAAAATAACAGCACGCACAGTGAGTCAGCTGCCCGCTCACATGTGTGTGTGCGAGTGTGTGCTTGCACGAGTGTGTTTGGAGGCAGCGGAGTGCAATGAAAGCATGTGAGCTTTGGGGTTACTCACCCATTCACACATTCGTTCCACAAATCCTGCTGAGTTCCTGCCACAAGGCCCATGCTGTTCTAGGCGGGGTAGGCGGGGGCTGCGGGGTCCACAGAGGAGACAGCATCCCTGCTCTGGGGGAGCTCGTGGCCTGGGAGGGGGAGGGGGACACACAGTAACCCGTGAACCCATCAGAGAGGAGGGCTTCTGGTCCAGCTCACCACAGACCCACCACATGACACGTGATGCCTGACTGTGACCTCGCTGAGCCCCAGTGTGTGCATCTGTCGGGTGAGATCGGAGCCGTCTTAAAGAGATGTGTGAGGCTTAGACAGAAGGTGCCTCACTCAGCAGCATGTGGAGGGGTCTCAGGATGCAGCTGGCATGGTGATGGGATTCGAGTCCCGATTTCCCACTTATGAAGCAAGAGAGAGAGGGAAAGGAAACACACAGAGCTCATAAACAGCCCTCAGGTGGTGGGTGGAAGCCTCTTGTGCTCCCTTCAGCAGATACACTAGTCTTGTCCCAGCTGCTTTTGCTACCACCTCTGAAAAGACAAACAAACAAAAGATGCAAAATTGAGTTCCCCTTCTGTCTTTCGGAGTCCGAGGTGAGCGAGTGGAGTGTAAGTGTTGATGGAAAGGAGAGGCTGAAGAAGGGAAGCCCAGGCTTTGCCAGACTCTCAGTGCTGAGGCCAGAGTCTCCTCCTGCCGTGTACACGTGCACTTCACAAAAATGTGACAGGCTTCAGTGGCAGGGGCTCGGCCAGCCGTTCAGCACAGGTTGATTACACTGGATGCTGAACTGAAAGACGGGTAAAAGCCTCTGTGCCCTGTAGAAGCTCCCAGTGCAGCAGGGGAGACGGACGGACCGGTCACTATAGCCCAGCCCCAAGAGGGAAGAGGGGTGTGTGCAGCGTCTGGAGTGTGGAGGGAGCGGGGAGCGGCTTGGATCGGATGTAGGGGAGACGTAACCCAGAAGGCGACACTGGAACTGACATTTATATGGGGCTTGGAGAACTCCATGGACTGTATAGTTCATGGGGTCACAAAGAGTCGGACACGACTGAGTGACTTTCACCTTCACTAGAAGGATCACAGGGACTAAGATGGGCGCCATCTGCTAGTGGGCAAACTCTTACTCTCAGGATTTCTGTTACTCTCATCCTTCAGCCAGTAGACACCTCTGACCTCATCTTCAGCAGCCTTGCCTCATTGTCAGGGAGCACGCAGCACAAGTCCATGGTGTTGAGCTACATAAGAGAGTTGGTCTAAACAGGAGAAAACTGGCTTTGAAATGCCACATTATCTCCACAGTTCCTACAACCAAAACTATTAAGAGTACACAGTGACATGAATTTGAAGCTGTCTTTGAAGCTGTTTTTTAAAAATGTTTATTTTGTACTGGAGTATAGCCAGTTAACACTGTTGGTAATAGTTTCAGGTGGGCAGCAGAGGAACTCAGCCACACACACACATGTATCCAGCCGCCCCCAACTCCTCTCCCATCCAAGCTGCCACTTAACACTGAACAGAGTTCCCTGTGTGAAGCTGGTTTTTTTTAGTGTAAATGAGAAGCCCTGAATTTTGATCTTTGATTAGTGTTGACTTGATTCCTTACGAAAACATGGCGGTAATATAAAAGAAAAATATAAGCTAAGTATGAAAGTCATGGAGAGCCATACATAGACCAAGAAGACCAGGGAAAAAAATACAGAGACTATGCTACGAAAAGAGCGCAGAAAATTTGTTTAAAGAAAAAAGAAAGAAAAAGGTGAGTTTGGTTTTAAGCGTCCGAGAGGCTTAAGCAAGAGTAGCTTTTAAATACCTCCTGTCGGTTATCCTATTTAAACCATTGGGGCTGACGGATATACCTTCTCAATGGAGCAGAAAAAGAGGTTTTCCTGGTCTGAAAAGAATTGTTTTCACAGGGATCTACATAAAGGAGAGGGTTGAGGTTAAAGAACATGGACTGTGGTGAGGCACAAATGAAATGGTAAATGTGCTTATTAAAAACTTCAGGCTTTGAAGTCCAGACTGACCTAAATTCAGATTCTCGCTCCGCAGTTTACTGACCACGACATTAAGCAAAATTCTTGTCCATCAATATCCTAATCTGTAAAAAGTGCGCCCTTTACAGGGTTGAGCTCGGGGTGACTCAATGCAGGACGATGTGTCTGGTGTGTGGTACAGTTTCTGACACGCGGCATGGTAGCCGTCAGTGATTCCAGGGGGAGCCGCTCTTGGTTCATGGCCGTGTCTTATGTGAAAAGGAAACCAGGCCTGTCATCTCATGGGTGCGATCTCAGAGATGCTTGTGGCCTGGGTTTCTTTTCAAAGTAGGCCCTTCTCACCAGGGTAGAGCAGACTCTGCTGGCAGAAGCAGAAAGGCAACACATCGCAAACCAGCGGGGAGGGCTTTGTCTGCTGGTGAGGGGGTCAGCCACGCCACTCTGACGTCCACCCGTCTTTTTTCTCGAAGGTGAATGATTCAAACTGTGACCAGGAACTTCTTTCCCTGCTCCTGGACGCCAAGCTCTTGGTGAAGTGCCTCTCCACTCCCTTCTACCCACGTCTCATCAAGCACCTGCTGGCCAGCCCCCAGCACGGGCGCTGGGACCCTGAGGAGCTGGCCCGGCAACTGTGGGAGGCCGGCCATGAGGCTGAAGCCGGCTCACTCCTCCTGGCTGCACGGGGCACCCATCGGGCCCTGAGGACCTTCAGCACGGCCCTGGGTGCAGCTCAGCACTGGGTGTGAGCACGCCTGCCCACGCCCACCTCTGTCACCTCCCTGAGGAGCCTCCGGAGCCCAGTGCTGTCCCCAGAGGCGACACGTGTACTTGTTGATGGTTCTCGGTGGTTCCAAAGAATTGCAAATAAAGCTGTATATAAATGATGAGCAAGTTGCCATTTCTTGAACTGTCTTTTTTCTTTCTTCTTTCTTCTGTTAGTTACCCTGCTTTCTTACTAGGAGAGACTTGACTCTTGACCCTTCTTGTTTTGTTTTTTTTTAACCATCTCTTCTGGTGGTGGTGGTTTAGTCGCTAAGTCATGTCTGACTCTTGCAACCCCATGGACTGTAGCCTGCCAGACTCCTCTGTCCATGGGATTCTCCAGGCGAGACTACTGGAGTGGGGTGCCATTTCCTTCTCCATCTCTTCTGGTAGAGGACAGTGAATGCAATGTCTAAAACTGCAGTCCAGGCAGTTGGCTGTGGTGGTGGTGGAAGCGGAGAGCGTGGGGAGTAGCCAGTGGTTGGAACACGTCCTGGACGGAGGAAGCTTGGACCTAACCTCTCAAGTTAGTTACTCGACTTTGGGCAAAGTCCTCCCTCTCGGAGCTTTAGTCAGTCCTGTGGACAGTGGGGGTCTTGCTGTGTATCTCTCGGGGTTGTTGAGTGTCACGTGGGGCTCTGTCAGATACTTGTCAGGAGCCCAGGAAGCCTTACATCCCCTCTCCCCACTTAGTTGTGTAGATGAGCTGTGACTTGAAGAGCCCAGGCAGATGATCAATACCAGCACCCGAGACCTCCAAACCTATCAATATCACCATAGAAGCTGACAGATCTGCAGGTCTATACAACTTCTGTGACTGGTGGGTGGGCTGATGAAGCCAGTTGTACACTTCCTCCCAGGACTGGCTGTCCACAAGTCACTACCACACAGCCAGCCATAGCAAAGGCGTGGATAGCAACACCCCTGGGAAGACCCATCACAGAAACGGGGTTCCCTGCACAGAACGGTAAGGACCCCAATGCATAACTCACTGGTACTCGCTTCCCTGCAGAAGTGTGTGCCTGAAGGTGAAGGTTCTGGCTGGAAGTCCTGAGCTGAGCTCTTGGGAAAGTCATACCAGATTCCAGCCACAGCGACAACCCAGGCAGCAGTTGGTGAGGAGCAAACTCTGTGACTGAAGGACCATCAGAGCATCTGTCGGATGCACACTGGTCTTTACCTCGACCCCCAGGAAATATTCAGAGGGAGAGAAGGGTGGCTGTGCATTCATGGAATGTTTAGAGAGAGAGAGAATGTCATCTAGGACAATCCTTTATTACAATGAACTTTTTAATTAGTTTAAGGAATGTGGAAAGGCTCCCTCTGGTCAGTTTCCACATTGCCCTGTCAGAGCCAGCAGGTTCTGTGGTTGTGTTATGTGGGTGTGTGTTTCATTGTGCATCATTGACGTGTGGCATATTGGGGCAGCCCACTCTCCACCTTTTTCCCCACACTCTCACCAGTGCCACACACACACCTGGTTGAGTCTACCTTCTGTATAAGAGTAACTTCACTTCACCTTACTTCACATATTGTCCTCATCACCACCACGATCATCATCATTACCATCACCATGATCATCACTACCATCATCATCATTGCCGTCATATCATCATCACCATCACCACCACCACCGTCACCATCCTCATTGGCTTCACCTCATTTCTGCTCCTATGGGTGTAGCTCCAGTCCTCTGATAGGAAAAAGCTCTTGTCATCTTTGAAGACATATTGACATAATAGCTCACTCTGCTGACTTCTGACCAGTTGTCTGTTCCAGGATTGAGTTCCTCGCCTGAACCTTCAGCAGCACCTGGAATTTGGGAGTGGCTTGCACAAGTCTGTTCTTAGAAAAAGGCTGAGCAGAATTCTCCCAGATTAGATAACATCTGTCCAGACTGAACACACAAGGTCACAGAGGTCTTCCTAGAACTGTGATGGCCCTAACTATACAGTTGATGTTAATCAAGCCACTGCTAGGAAGCATACCTACTGGCAGTTTGGGTTTCTTCTAACCTTACAGCTGACTTCCATCATTTCAGGTGATTAAAAATAAAGTGAGCAGTATTCTGAGATAGCATATTAGTCCCTTTTAGTGGAATCCATCCAGAGATGTTTTCCTTCTAATTGCAGGATTAGAGGGAGAAGGCAATGGCAACCCACTCCAGTGCTCTTGCCTGGCAAATCCCATGGATGGAGGAGCCTAGTGGGCTGCAGTCCATGCTAAGGTTTGGACACAACTGAGCGACTTCACTTTCATTTTTCACTTTCATGCATTGGAGAAGGAAATGGCAGCCCACCCCAATGTTCTTGCCTGGAGAATCCCAGGGACGGGAGAGCGTGGTGGGCTGCTGTCTCTGGGGTTGCACAGAGTCGGGCACGACTGAAGCGACTTAGCAGCAGGATTAGAGGGCTTAGATATCAGTATAGCATCCTGACATCATAAATTAATAAGCTGAGGCCCAGCAGGCCCTGGGACAATGGTGAGTGTGGGTCTCAACGTCCCAGCCACCACCCTGAAATACTAATGAGGAAGGGATTCCCTCGAATAAGCTAGGTTGCTCCAATTGACTTATGTCCTCACTTATCAGAAACCAAATTTCCAAGATTTTAGCACTTTCTGTGGGGGAAAAAAAAGCACATCATTCCAGTTTCATGTTAATTGCATAAATACTCTAGAAGACTGAGTTGGCCTCTAGAATGTTCTGTTGGTATTTAGACATTTGCCATAAAGGTTAGATAAAGAAATAAGATAATATGTTGTCTTATTGTAAAGCAGATGCCCCAGACCTTTCTTTTTTAAAACAGCAAGAAAGGGCTTCCCTGGCCCTCCCTCACTCACGCTCAGACTCCAAGGCCTTGCTTCCATGGAAAATGGACGCAAGAGGGAGACGAGTCGGGAAGGAGCCTTTGGTGTCCATGGCCTAGGCGTGGATGCTGTGGTTCTTCAGACAAGCTGCGCACTCTCAGCCTCATTTCCTCGTGCATGAGGAGGGCCGATCATGCCTTTCCCAGTATTTGCAGTTCAGCAAGGCAGTGCCGCTGCAGCACAGCCGCCCAGTGTGCCCATGCCCTGCTGGAGCCCCGCCCACCAAGGGCCTCCTCCTCGATCATGAGAATTTCAGCTGGAGAAATTCTCACACCGACACACACTGCAAGCTTTATGAAGTTCACTCACTCCTTTCATCCTCATGACAGCTGTATAAGGAAACGAGGTCCAGAGAGGGTAAGCGATTTGCCCAAGGACACAAAGCTAATAAGGAATGGAACCACGATGTGATCTTAGGTCATCTGACTCTGAACCCAGCCCTTGGCCACGATGCTGTATTAAGTGTATTAGCACCCGTCCTCACAGCTCTTTGGACTTCCCTGGTGGCTCAGACGGTAAAGCATCTGCCTACAATGTGGGAGACCTGGGTTTGATCCCTGGATCAGGAAGATCCCTTGGAGAAGGAAATAGCACCCCACTCCAGTACTCTTGCCTGGAAAATCCCATGGGCGGAGGATCCTGGTAGGCTGCAGTCCATGGGGTCACAGAGAGTCAGACACGACTGAGCGACTTCACTTCACTTTCTTTCACAGCTGTTTTGGTTCTTGACAGGCGAACCTGGGTGCGTTTCCTGCAGGACGTGATGCTAGGCTGCCTTCTCCACCCTCCCTTCTAATCCTGCACTGCTGATATGGCGGCCCAGGGCTCTGTGAACTATCAAGCCTTCATACACCCAGCCCTCTGAAAGGTGGGACATACTTCTTCCCTCTTCTCGAGAGCCTGAGTCCTAAAATGGAGACTCCCCGCACTTCTCCCAGAAGACCACGGAGGCTTCATTCAAGCCTTCCCTGGTAGTCCAGATTTCCCAGAAGGTGCAGGAGGTTTGACCACCATGAACATTCTCTGTAGACAGCCTGGCATCACCCAACTTAACTGCAGGGAGGACACAGGACACGTCAAGGACTTGTAGTGTTAACACCCAGTGGTTACCAATCAGGACTGCACATTGGAATCACCCGGGGAGAATAAATCAGGCACTGAGTCCCCACCCCTAACCGTGACCAATTATGCTAGAACATCTAAGGGTGAGACCCACATGATGTTAACCACAGCCCATAGAGGGGGCAGGATTTATGTCTTTGGCTTCTCATCTCATTGGCCGTGTCTCTGGCCCCTTTCTCCAGGCCAGCCCCATTCTGGAAGGCTTGGCTGGACGAGAGGAGGAGGAGGCTGGAGTTCTTGGGTTGGGAGTGACCAGTCAAGACTGGTTCTTTTCCACCCGCTCACCTGGTCCTCACCTGCAGGTGAACAGGAGAAATTTAAGAGAGAAGTGAAAAGGCCCATCACTTACTTAACCAGCAGCTAAATTAAGAGCTGGAGTTGAGGTGGTTCCTTGTGTCTGTTCATGACAAGCTCTGCGAGGAGAGACATGCTAGGTTCTAGATGGCAGAGGCACCAGTGAAGCCAGGATTAAACCAAGAAAGAGGCTGAGCTGGTGCACTTGCTGGGCTTAACCCGGGAGTCCCCGCCATGAATGGAATCTGGAAGTCCAACTTACAGGGCAGCAGCTGCCCCAGTTCAAGCATCCTTGGCATACGTGTGGACCATGCCCTCTCCTGGTTTGATTCCTGGTGGAGGACCGCTGCTTTGTAATTCCCGGTTTATTAAATGCCTGGGGTGGGGTGGGACTTAGGCCCTCCTGCTCTTCCTGCCCAAATTCCATCTTCCCTGGACAGCACATCATCTCCTTTCATTCTGAGAACAACTCTGGGGTGGATGGTATTAGCCCCCAAGTGGCAGTTGAGGAAACTGAGGCACAGAGAGGTTAAGACCCCAGCTTGTGAGTGGGAGAGCTCCCCGGAGCCGTGATGTCGCTGGTGAACTTGGCCCTCCAGGGGTGTCAGGGATGTGGACAGGCAACCCCCTGCACCCACCCCAAACCCAACATTCCCCCACCCTGATCCCGGTACCCCTTCTGAACCTCTTCTCAGGGGTGGAGGCATCCAGGCCCCAGGAGCAGTGATGGAAAACCCTGGAGAAAAGGGTGCTGTGGTTGCTGCCACACCAGACCGAGGCCTCCAGTTTCTGACGGCGTGGGACGTGGGGGACACATGCATGCTATTGACAGAGGACAGCTCAGAGCGAGGGGAGGGGCTGTAACCAACCTCAGAAAGGACGGGGTCTGAGGGCCTCTGGGAACTCCGGGGGTCTAGGGACTCAGACACTCCTCGAGTCCCTCCGTCATTTCTTACCAACTGTCCCCTGGGCCCCTGTCTGCTGTTTCACTCCCTGCTCTTACAGATGGGCCTTCTTCACACGGCAGAACTCCTGGGCTTTGTGTCTGGGCCCCCCAAGAGGGAACCTCCCTGCCCCCCACCTCAGGTGGATGGGGACAGGCTCTGGCTGGGTCAGTGCCACGGAGGGGAGGCTCTGATACCAGCAGGAGAGGCGATGGGGACCTCCGGCCTGGAGGCCACCCTCAGATCTTCAGTCAGCCACAGAGAACAGGTCGCTGGAAGCGCCAAGAAGGGGACAGGGAGGTCTGTGCAGCAGAGACCACCTCCTCCAGTTAGGGGTCTGCCACGGGGCAGCCTGTGCAGAGGGAAGGACAGATGGGGGCGCAGCCCCAGCTCCACTGTCTTCTAGCTGGGTCACCTGCTGGGGTCTGGAACTGTGTCTGTTGCTGGCATTAGGTGGCTTCTCTCACCCCGACCCCTTCCTCACTTTTAGACTTGCAGAAAAAGAAGGAAAAACAGCCCCACCCCACCCTCACCCCCCTTGGCCTTGCCATTCCTTTCAGGAGCACCTGCAGGAGTTGCCATGGTGATGAGATCCCACAGCCCTGGTCCTCAGCCCCCCCGGGTGCCGGGGACCAGCCCCGGCTGATCCAGGGTATTCGAAGGAGAGACGGCGTAGGCGAAGATCAGGAAACAATTGCTTAATTAAATGTTAATTAAGGATATAAAGAGTAATAGAATGAGGATAGCTCAGTAAAATTCAGTGAAGAAAAGAGGCTGAAATAAGGATAGCTCAATGAGGAAATTCAGTGGAGAAAAGAGGCTGAATAATTCAGCCAGAAGGTAAGAGAAAGAACGACATGGTGAGACCAAGTTTCGGTGAACAAGGCCCGCACTTTATTTTTCAAAGTAGTTTTTATACCTTAAGTTATGCACAGAGGATAATGGGGGAAGGGGTAGAGTCTTGCAGCAAACCAGGCTTTCTTCCTGCAAACTTATCATATGCAAAAGCTTAGGTGATTTGCATCATCTTCTGGCCCGGAGGCCTGTTAACATTTTAAGACCTTTTCTTCAGAAAACTTATTTTTCTCTAAAGGTGATTGGTCAGGAGCCACCCTCCAAAAGCATTAGATAAAGTTGCATTCCTACAGAGCAAAGGTGTGGTGGGCTACAACAAGAAAAAGAATTAACTCAAGGGTCCCAGGTTACAAACATTAAAGCTACTGTTTACACCAATTATATTAACCAATACACTGCCAGGGACACAGCAGGTAAGGGATATGGAAACTTAGCAGCAAACATTGGCCCAACAAGTGAAAATCCCTTCACCAATACAATTTCTAATCAATCTTTTAACTACTCAAAAGAATCTGTGTTTAGACAGTTTAGAACATCTCCTGCCTCTCACAGTTGGGAGGCTCTGAACAATCACATGAGGCCGGAAAAACCTATTCAGGCAGGCTAGAGGATTTCCAAAGGAGTTTGTAGGTTAAACACTGTCACACCCAGGAATTATTAACTGGAGCTGTAAGCTAACTTTTTTCAGAGAGGTAGTGGGGGACAGCCCCCCGTAAAGTCAGAGGTATAGGTGAAAGCACAAAGCAGAAAGTAGGCAGACTCTGGTTTTGGGGGTAGATTGCTCGAGAATTTCCAGGGAGACTCCTGAGGCTTGATCCCGCCTTTGCGTATGCCGAGCCTCCTTCCTCATGACCTTTGTCATGGGCGGAGTTCCTCACGCTGGCTACCGGCAGTGATAGAATTCCAGTTGAGCTATTCCAGATCCTGAAAAGTGCTGCACTCAATATGCAATATGCACTCAATATGCAATATGCCGGCTCCCGGCACCCGGGGTTATTAGCTCCTGTCCTTCTGTTAACCACAGCACTCTGAGTTGTAGGGGCCAGAGTTTGCCAGAAAAGGGTAATTGCTATAGAAGTTCAGGATTCCCAGTCCCAGAGGCGACTGGAGCTGGTCTGTCCCAGGGGATGGAGGTTACTGGGATCAGCGCTGTTGCTCAGGCCCTCGGCTCACGGGGGATGACCTTGCAGGGTGGATGCAGGAAGGTCCTGACAGACTCCTGGCTTTTCCCCAGGCTCTATTCCGGCCACCTGGGTGTGTAGAGTGACGGGGACTGTGCACCAGGAGGGGGACCATTTCTATTCTTTTTCCTCACAGTTTGCATGGCATATCCTCAGCCTTAGGTTCTCAAAACAACAGTGCAAGGTACGTACTGTTAAGCTCATCTTACAGATGAAGAAACAGGTGAAGACAGGCTAAGTGACATACCCAGGGTCGCCCAGCCTGTGAGCAGCAGAGGCAGGAATGGGACCTGGGTATTTTCCTTCAAGATCCAACCCGCTTTCTACTATGGTCCTCTGCCCTCCCCCTCCCCTAGTCCTTATGATTGCACTTGTGCTTATTTAACGGACACTAGGAGACCAGCTCTTATCTCAAGGGTCAAAAATGGGCTTGATGCAGCTTTCTAGGTGATATTTAGATATTTTGCTTCTAGTGGAAAGAAAGGACACCTGTGTTTCATGGTGCCTGATTAGTATCATCAGACTGGTGGAAGGGGAATCCTGGGTGGTGATGAGGTGGTCCAGGAAGCAGAGGCAGGTGAGAGGTCAGGACATAAGGATGCTCAGAACAGGCACTGTGGGGCTGAGGAGGGCTCGGAGCTTGGGAGCACCTGGATTGGTATGGAGGTGTTCGTCCTGGTTTAGAGGGTTGAGAAGGAGGCTTCTGCTTTAGGAGTGTTATAACTTTACACTCTATGTGGTGGGTAGCATCTTTTTTCAGTTAATAGAATAAGCAAAGTCACCTGTTGGGTCCTGGAGCCAAGGTGATTTGGACTTGGCATTGATCTCTCATTGTCTCTTGGTCCTGGGTTGATGACAGCAAGCCGTGGGACATAACAGAGCTGAACATGGGGTGACCACACCCTCGGATAGCTTTCACTCAAGGAGGAGAGATGCCTTAGGAAGTTTTTTCCTGGGATGGCACACATTGGAGCCAAGCTCTTAAACCCCCCTGCCCTGTTGGAGAGGCCCTACCCCCCAACTGCTATAGGAAGAGACTTGGGAAGGGGGGTTCAGCTGTGCCCGACAGCTACTGTTCTGGATCCAGTGCAAACAATGAGATCTATCCCAGCATCGCTGCCCTCCTCCGGAGAACAGCTTTCTCTTACCTCTTATTGGCTCAGCTCAAGGAAACAAAAAGAACTCAGAAGGCAACATATTTGGGGCTGGAAATGGTTGCTTTTTATGCTTGTCAAGCGTCTAGTGAGATTTAGAATAAAACCTACCACTGTGAAAGAGAGTATGAAATAACAGGAGCTTTTATTACCCCGGGTTCTGCCTTGTTCGAGACACTTACCTTTCCATTGTGAGACATAAACCTTCTGTGTGCCTTGGCACCAAGAAATGCCTGGTGATGAGTAGTTGTTGATTTCTTCTTATAGACCATCTGGGCAACCAGACTGGGATCTGTAGGAACGTTACCTGGTGGAAAGGGAACAGGGAGAAACTTTTTTCAGCCGTCATTTTTATGCATGTATGGCAATTACTTCTGCAGGAAGAAGGAAGATTTACTATGTCTAGGAATGCAGAGCCTTACAAATATCATGCCTGTAAAATGCAGCGAACAGAACACAGCCCAGCTTAGAGGTGGGTAGCCCTGCTTTCTGAAGTCCTGGCAGGACACTGTCAGCTCAAAGGTTCAGAAAAGTCAGTGTGGAGAGGAAGGCGTGCTCAGTACCAGCGTGGTCTTGGGAACCTCCCACCGAGGATTAGGTGAGAACCAGCCTCTCTCACTTCAGTCCTGGACCGTCCTCCTTCCCAGTATGTTACCTGTCAGGCCTTCCAACAGATGAGCCCTTAAACTGTCTTGAAGGAAAATAGAAGCTCTTATCAGAAACGTAGGGGAAAGAAACTAACGAACATTTATTGAGTCCCCAGTATGTGCCAGTCAAGCTTTTGGGGCACTTGACATGCAGATTTTTCTCTAGAACTTAAATTCCTTCTGGGAGATAGAGCATTTCATTCTTATTTATGGATGCAGAATGGAGTAACAGAAACAGTGCTTTTCCAAGGATGCTCAGGTCGTTAAGTGGCAGCGCCCAAACACTAACGCTGTTTGCTATGTAGTATTCCGATATTTTAGAAATTTAACTACTCTGCAAACTTGTAATTCCTTAGGACACTGGAAATGGTCTTAGGAGTCACCCGATTCAACCATCCTTTTATTGTGGGGATCCCTTAATGAAGCAACTTCTCCTGATACATTTCCTGGGCTCCATTCACCAGGTCTGCTACCCTCCCAGGGCCCACAGCTGCAGGGCTGGAACCCGAGGGGACTGGCAGTAATAAATGCAGGGTCAGCTCAGTGCCTCGGCTCTGGGGGCTCTCAGGTCCAGGGGATCCTGTCTGGGGACAAGGCTGGGCCCAGGTCTCATTCCCAGGAGATACGAAACTTTGCTGAGTAGAGTTAGCTGCTCAAAGAATCCTCCCTGGTGGAAACCATACGAGGAAGTGGAGGACACAGCAAATGAGAATGAGATGCAGTCATGCCCTCCAGGCTCCAGGAACGAGCTCCTCCAGCTGGATCTATCTGCAGGACTCTTCAGCCGGCTCCTGGAAGTCCCAGCTGAGAAGCAGCCTCCAAAACACGGCGTCTCTGCAGCCCCTCTGAGGGACAGAGGACAGTGCCCTGTAGAGCTGCAGACATCCTTCTCCCCACAGAGGCCCTGTGAACAGCCCACGACCTCGCTCCAACCCCATCAGTGAGCTGGGGCTCTAAGGCCATGAAACTCATTTCCATCTGTCAATTTCTTTAATTAGGTGGGGAATTTCATTGACCGTCTGTGGACCTAGAGTACCCAATCCATCATTTTCCCAACTCAGAGTAAACCAAAATAAAAATATGCCAACTTGCAAGCTGATACACTAACCCGGCCTCGATGCTTTAAAATAATCATTGCAACTGAATGAAGAGTTTGAGTAATAATCTGTGCGCTATGTGCCAGAGCTGGCACGATATGCTTCACGGCTCTTTATTTCTATCCAGGCTTCAGACTGCCAGCCTCAAATCCTGCAGTCTGCACGAAACGCTACCAGCCTCAAGAGTCCTTTATTTCCAAGCTCCTAAAATCTTAATGATAACACACATTAGTACGGCATCTTTTAGTTTATAAAATGCTTTTATGAACATCATCTCGTGTAATTTATGACTTACAGCCCCTCTGTAACTCATAACCTCTCTATAAAGGTTTATCCTCACTTTATATAGAAGGCCGACAAGAGCCAGAGAGGTAAAGTAAACTTCCCGAGGTCACACAGGTAGCAATTGGCAAGTGAATCCTTGAGTTTGGGTCTTCTCACTCTAGACCCCAACACTATGCTTACCTCTAGAGCAGTGCCGGCAGATCTTAATGTGAATGTTAGTTGATTACCTCTAGTGATAGAGAGCTCACTCTCAGAGTATCTCATTGAGCTGCTGAACAACTCTGATTATTTGAAAGCAGAGACAAAAACCTGCCTCCAAACAACACCCACTCACGGGACCTTGCAAAAAAAGGATTTTATCAAGTGTTTTGCTCATACAAGCTAAACTCTGTCCCTAGCACATTTCTAAGCACCAATTACACATACCATCTGGCTGATCCCCCATTGATAGATTTCTGCCAGCAGCTGACATCAAACTAACTGGGCTGCAGTTTCTAAATTTTTGTCTGCCCTCACTTTTGGAAATTATTTTCTACTTTTTCGAATGGCTTTGAAAGCTCTGGCCATTTCCTTCAGCGTCTTAGAGCGTCACCTTTGTGAGCCTAGAAACCACCTTGAACCATCTGGGGCTCATGGATTCTCGCCTGCCTTACCATGGATCACAAATTTGCCTTCTGTCCATCTACCTTTGCTTCTGTAGAGACAGCTCTCATTGGAGGAGCTGTAAACTGGAGAAATTATTCCTTGAGCCCAGACCTCTCCGACTTGGCTTCCATTGTTCTCACCCTGTAACACCTGCATACCCTCTGAGCTTCTACTTAACAGCTAGCCACTTGCCCCTGGGTGAAGAAAACCTTCACTTTAGAGACAATTGATAAGTCCTGCCCTGGGCCATGAGCTATGAACTTGATGGGCTTTGCTCCCAGGCCCCCTCCAGCAATGCCTGAATAAATAGGCTTGCAAATACAGGGTTAAAGTTTGTGACTCTAACCTTACCATGGGCCCTAAGGGAACAGTGGGGCCCTGCAACTTAGAAAGTTAGGAAGGCTTCCTGGAACAGGTAAGGTTTGGGGCAAGCTGTGTCTTGCTGATGAGGATCCATTCAGGCTAATGACAACCTAGCTATAAACCAAAACACTTGATGCCAGGTATATTATCTGTGCTCAGAAAAACTGAGTTTATGATGGGCAGCAAAGATTTGAGTCTAAGATAGTTTTCTCTTTCTTAAAATGGGAGAATAAGCAATGGAATCTCCCTTAGTCATTGGGTCTGATTTCTAAGAACTTAGGTAAAGAAGTAATGGCAACCCACTCCAGTATTCCTGCCTGGAAAATTCCATGGACAGAGGAGCCTGGTGGGCTACAGTCCATGGGGTCATAAAGAGTCAGACACAACTGAAGCGACTACACACACAAAGAAATCTTTAAGCTGTGAATTTAGATGAAGAAATCTCAAATCCAGTCAACATTGGAGTTAGGGCTGAGCTGAGACCTCAGCCACTCTCCTTTGCAGAACTGCAGGGGCTGGGCTTAGCTTTCAAGTAGGCGACTTGTTGGAGAGGAATTCCTTCTATTTATGTTTCCAGGCTTCCCAGGTGGCCCTCGTGGTAAAGAACCTGCCTGCCAATGCAAGAGGCATAAGAGACTGAAGGTTCGATCCCTGGGTCAGGGTCAGGAAGATCCCCTGGAGAAGGAAATGGCAACCCACTCCAATTTTCTTGCCTGGAGGATCCCCGTGGACAGAGGAGCCTAGCGGGCCATAGTCCATGGGGTCACAGGAGTTGGACACGACTGAGCAACTGAGCACAGCACAGCATGCTGCCAGGCTCAGGGCCCTGGGCTAATCCTGTCTCATTTTCAAGGCTCAGGTTGGGTCCCCTCGCCCAGGAGACCCCAGCTCATGGAAGCCATCCTCATCTGAGCATGCCCCCAGTCCTTTGCCCGAACAGGGGCTGCCCTCGGCCTGGCATGGCCTGCCCTTGCATCCTTGGCTTGTTCTCCAGAACTGAGGTCATGCTTCATCTCCTGGGAGCTTTCCAGACACCCCACCCCTCAGACTGGGTATAGGACCCTGCCCGTCACCTTCCTCCAACCTGCTTCTGTTGCAGGGACCCTGGTGATCACAGACAACCATCTGTCCCCCGACTAGCTGGTGCCTCTTCCGCAGCAGAGCCTGACTGTCCCTGGGTCCCCGGCACACAGAATCACGTGGGGATGGATACCACCCAGTGAGGTCTCAGGCCAGTGATTAACTGCTTTCTGGGCTGTTCCATGTGCCCATCTCCTCCCCAGCTGGATCCCGGAGGCTCAGAGGGCAGTCTGAGCATTCTCAGCCTCCCCCCTGCCCTTGGCCCAGAGCTGGATACCAGGAGGAGCTCAGTTCTCAGGCTAACATTTGGAGCCTGGAAACATGTACCTTCAACTCTGCCTTTTTTAAATTATTATTATTCTGTTTCAAAATCAGTATTAGCCTAGTTCCCTGGGTCCCAGAAAAAAAACCTGCCAGGTTTCTCCTGATTGGAGCCTGCTGTCTTATGTTTAAACTCAACAGGAGACTCGGGAAGTGAATTGTTTACTCCTCATTCACTCATGAAGTGATGCAACCATTACACCTCTCAAGATGCCCAGCCATCTGGGCATATTTGGGGGCTGCAGGAGCCGGGGGCAGTGAGCACAGGTGAGCTCAGAGCTGCCTCTGTTGAATGGGAAAGGGGCAGATATTTTAAATAGGTTCAGTCTGAGGATTTGATCAGTTACAGGGTGGGAGGGGGCCTTGTGATCCAGCCTTCTCTCTCCAAGCAGATTTCCTAGAAAACAGCACAGTCAGCCCCAGGGGGACATCTGTGCAGAGGCTGGCTGCAAAGCCTTCATCTGAGCAATGCCCCCCCCTTTCTGGAGTTCACACCTGCCTCCCAGGGACATCTCCCCATCTGCCGCCTCTGCCCTCCAGGGTGACAGGGAGCAGGTGGTTTCCTTATGCTTGGAGGTCTGGTCATTAGGTCCTCAGACACATTTCCCTGGGAGCCTTCTCAGTTCTAATGCGTTAAACCAGGATGGGACAGACAGACCCTCCCTGGCCTAGAGGAGCCGCAGGGGCAGACACCCAGCTAAGCTGCACACCATGGGGGGAAGCTGGCTCTTGGTTTTTAAGCGATTATCTTTGTAAATGATTCATATCAGGAGTCTGTCTACCTTCTGCCGTATGTCATCACAAAGGTTTCTTACAGAAGATGTGCATCACATTTTCTTCTGAAATCGGACTTACCATGACCTCTATTATTATACTTGATCAGATATTCCATTTAACTCATATTTCAAGTGCTTCCTGTCTTTTAGGTAGGGTTTTAAATAGCCATCTAACCCTCATCACAACTCTGTGAAACAGGCATCATTATTATCCCATTGTACTGATGGGAAAACTGAGGCATGGGGCATTTAAGTAACATAACTCATGTCAGACAGCCTGAGAGCAGTGAGGCTGAGACCCAGACCAGGCAGGCTGTTTCCTGAGTCAGATAGCTTAACTATTACTTTCTATAGGTCCAAAACAACAGGGATGTTTGTCTGTATTAGCCATTCCAGCACCTAAAACTGTATCTAGTTCATCACAGATACTCAATGTGTATTTGTTGAAGGAGCAAATGGATGACTGAATAAATGAAGGAGTTGGAGTGGTGTCTCCAACTTGGGGATTTTCAAAGGAAGTGTTCAGTTTCTCTTTAGATCATTGATTTTTGAACTTCAAGTGCATCAGAATCCCCTGGAGGGCCTGGTGAAAGCCAGGTGGGGGCCTCACCCCTCCCCCAGAACCTCCATCCAGCAGGTCAGCCCTGAGATTTGCCTTTCTAAAAGTTGTCAGGTGCTGCTGATGATACAGGTGGGGATGAGGGGGCAACCACGTTTGGAGAAGCACCGGCCTACAGCAAAATGCCATCACATTTTCGCAGCAGGAATTCTGACTGACAGGAGTCAGAGCTTCAGTAAGAAGGTCGTAGCCAGTTAGCCAGTGCCCTCTGGTCCCCCACAGTCAGGGCTAAGGCTCACCCCAGACTCAGACTTTCCTGTTTGTGTAGCACAAGCCTGGCCGCAGACACGCCTCTTTCCAGCAATCTCAGCTTTTCTGAGTTCTTTCAGCGCCAAGTCTCAACGGGAACACCAGATGCAGAGTAGAGATGAATTCAAAGCAAAAGTCTCCATTTACAAATCACCTACTACATGCTAGTTGTGGACACATACACATACACTCATTTACATACTTGTACACACATACACACATATATTTATGCATTTTTGCTGTGAGAGCATATTTTGATTTTGTTTAGTTGCTAAGTCACATCTGACTCTTTTTAGACCCCATAGACTGTAGCCCTTCAAGCTCCTCTGTTCACGGGATTTCCCAGGCAAGAATATTGGAGTGGGTTGCCATTTCCTTCTCCAGGGGAAATGCACTATCATAGATAGCCCTAAAAGCCCTTGCCGTGCTAAGTCGTTTCAGTCGTGTCTGACTCTGTGCGGTCCTATGAACTGTAGCCTACCAGGCTCCTCTATCCATGGGATTCTCCAGGCAAGAATACTGGAGTGGATTGCCATTCCCTGGGGGATCTTCCTGACCCAGGGATTGGACTGGCATGTCTTGGGTCTAACCTGCATTGGCAGGTGGGTTCTTTACCCCTAGTGCCTCCTGGGAAGCCCCCAAAACCCTTGGGTTCTTCAAAATTGTCTAATAAAAATTATCAGCCTTTTAGGAAAATAAGCTTAAAAGCAGACTACTCAAAATCTACAGTGACTGAAAAGCTGAAGAAACCATAAAAATTAGTAATAAGAGTACCAGCAGAGTATCTCATTTTAAATTCATCGATATTTGTACCAGGAGTGCAGGCGACTCGTTCTTTGCTGCCTTAAACTTGGGGCATGTACGTCTTCCATTGAGATTAGGTTCTGGAGACCATTTTTTATCCAAATTAAAAACCTACTTAAGGTGTAGCCTTCTTTGTTCATCCACTGTTTTAATACAGGGGATCAGCTCCACTTACAGCTTCAACAGGTAGCTTAACCTCTTGGGAAGTGTAGCAATTCTAGTAGCTTCTAAGCCAGCCACTTTGCAGTAAAGAAAGGCACTTCTGCGAACAGTCGGCTTTTATCCGCAGGCTTGCATGTATGCCTGCGGCCTTCTCTTGAATTGTGAGAAAGCTTGCCGCCGCCATTTCAACACCGTGATGCTTGAAAAACATATCTCACAAAGCGATGGGACCTTCTGTCTTGTAAGAGATGGGACCGGTTCCCGGCAAAATCTGATTTGAACCCAGAGCCAGCAAAGTCTGCCCTTTTCCCTTGATTCCACTGCTTTTGTTAGGTGATGAAAACGTAAACGCTGGCCCAGCACTTGTGCTGCTGTGGCCCCAGGGGCACTCCTGCCTTGGAGGGCCCAGCCTGTGTCCTGCCCTGCGGTCCCCCGAGGGCCTCACCCAGCCCGGTGCCCAGTCCAGGTTCTATGAATGGAACCGGTAGTAGCCATACAAGTCAGGCGCAGAGGAGACTCCTTTAGTAACAAATGCCATGTTTTCATCACCCAGGTTAGGGGGTTCTGGGGATTTAGGGGAGAGACATTTTTGACACTGTGTCTGTGACAGGCTTTCTTGGGTCAGCCCGGTCTGGAAATGGCCTCGGATGGCCTCAGGCCCAGGATGGTTTGCCAAGGTGGCTGATTCCCGGGCGATGAGGATTTGGGGTAGAGGGTGCTCCCTAGGCTGCGGCCGTGCTGCAGGGCTCACGGGACATGTGTCATTGTGTGAGGTCGCAGGTGCGTGTGTACAGCGGGGTGGCCGTGAGAGCCCTGGGTCCAGGTCATGGGAGAAATGATAGTCTGACCAAGGGCGTCTGGAGGCAGGTCACACCATGGTCACACTTCTGAGATCCCAGAGGGAGCAACCATGGCCCCAGTGGCCCCAAGGGCAGGATGCCAGCCCTGCCTGGGGTAGAAGGAGTGTCCACGCAATGACCATAACACCCAGTCCTGCCCTTGTTCTGAAGCTTTTTAGGACTTTTCACTCCATTAATCAATGTTGCATTTTCTTTGCCTTGGGATTTGAGACAGTCAGTGATCTGGGCTGAGAGGGAAACCAAGTCCAGCCTCCCAGCTCCCAGTCCCAAATTTGCAGCGTGACCCCAAGTTCCCTGGGCCTCAGAGCTCTTGTTGGTAAAATGAGTGTGATTATTGAGAGTCCCTTTGACTGCAAGGAGATCAAACCAATCCATCCTAAAGGAAATCAGTGCTGAATATTCATTGGAAGGACTGATGCTGAAGCTGAAGCTCTAATACTTTGGCCACCTGATGCAAAGAGCTAACTCATTGGAAAAGACCCTGATGCTGGGAAGGATTGAAGGCAGGAGGAGAAGGGGATGACAGAGGATGAGATGGTTGGATGGCATCACCAAGTCGATGGACAGGAGTTTGAGTAAGCTCTGGGAATTGGTGATGGACAGGGAAGCCTGGCGTAGTGTAGTCCATGGGATTGCAAAGAGTCAGACATGACTGAGTGACTGAACTGAACTGATTGACTTCACAGGGTCTTTGGAGCCTTAGATAAGGAATTCTAGAAGGGTGTTGGGCATGTGGTCCAATCTCATGGGACAACAGAGTTTGATCACAACATCAGGCTCCTGGAAGCTTCTAAGCTATCTGGGTGACAAGAGCCCTTCTGAGAGCAGAAAACCAGCCTGCACACATTTCACAGTTCTGGGGGAACTAGTATCATCTGTGGGTCAGTCGTCTCTTTCCCCGAACTCAGACTCAAAAACTGCTTGATTTTTGGTGCGATGGCAGGGCAGGATGAATACCTGGGTACCCTCCTCTCCACCTCTAGGCATGAAACCTATTAGAAAAATGGAGAAATAATTCTTCTCAAGTTTCAACCTTTTCTTTGTTCTCATCCAGGTGCCAGAAGTAAGTTCAAAAAGTAAAACCAAGATGCTCTTCTGGTCTCTGTAGGGCGGGTGTTTATTTCAGCCCACAGAGCTGTCTCCACGTTCCCCCTTCCTCATCTTCTTTGGACCCTGGCGGATGGAGTTGGAGAGAAAAAAACACAGGGAGCTTTTCCAGCCAGCAGGCTGCGACAAACTCCCCCACCCCCCACCCCCAGAGGATGGGAGATATTTAGCGTTTTTAGACAGGCTGGGCAGGGTGACTGATGGGAAGGGCCCCCACCCCCACCCACAGGACTGGCAGGTGTGTCTTCAGCGTGGAAGGTGGCCAGAGACTCGGCTGTCACATGCTTACCTGTCAGCCCTGCCAAGACGAGCGTATTTAGCTCCTGGATAAAGGGCCCCACTGTGGCAGTACAGCCAAGCACCCCTGACATCATGGGCGGGAGCCTTATTTTGTCTTAATGAGGATGCATTTCTGGCTGAGAAAGGCACACGCCTGTCCCAGAATGCGACATTCACTTTGCTGCCCACACACCGGTGCCTGCAGGCAAAGCCCAGCACGCAGGTGGGGGTTGACAAGCAAGGAGGCTGGGTCCCCCCGGGGGTTCTATTCTCTCTTCTCTGCTGCTGGGTCTCTGTTCCCCCCTGATTTTTAAGCACACCTGCAGGGGTCTAAAGGCTGGGTTGCTGAGGGTGGTCACCCCCAGCCTGCACCTCCCAGCATTTTCTGAATATTATCATTGCTGGAGCCCGACCCCCCACAGGGCTGGAGACGCCTGGCTGCTTCTTATTCAGTGATTGAAGGTGATTTCGGATTTATTCTCTGACATGAATTTAGGGATTGTAAATGTCACAGCCTCACACCGTTTTTAAATATGCTCATGACTTCAGAGTCGATGGGAATTTGAATTTCAAGAGCTCGTTATTTCTCTTTCCAGGAAGAGGAGGAAAAACACTGTACAGATGTGATAACATCTGGGTTTCCATGGTGCCCGACTCGGTCATGTCAGGCGAGGACTCTTCTCTAGCACCCACTCCCCTCTCCTGTTGGAGGAGTGGGTATTACCCGGGGAAACACTAGTGTTGAGGTCTCACTTCTCCACTTGGCCTCAGGATACACATTGTCCCTGTTATAAAAAAAAAAAAAAAAGCTTTGCTGATAATCGACTCTGTTAACATCATACACAAAGTATCTTGGTTCTTTATCCAAATAAGGCCAAGCCTTCATGAAACGAACTTCCAAACACCTTCCCCCACTGCCCTTGGAGGCGTTGATTGAAATTATTTAAAACAGAATGACATCGTACCAAGCCTCTAGAGTACAGAGCAGGAAGCCAATCAAGGGATATGTGCCCTCCACCCCACTATGAATGGAGCAGAAAGAACAGTGAGGTTGGAGGCCTGGGTTTCGGTCGGCTCTATTACTGACGGTAATCCTGGGTGAGACTTTGAATCTCCCTGAACCTCACTCTTCTCATCTGCAAAATGGGAGCAGTGGTCACTACCTCATGAGTCATCAGGATGCAATGAACCAATATGAGGTGTCAAAGTGCTGAGCTCAGGGAAAACACTCCATACGTAGGTGCTGAGTTTGAAGAGGGAAAAGGCCACATAGTAGAGGGTTGTGCCAGTCCAAACTCAGGTACAGAGCGGGGGATGGGAAGGAGAGAGGGAGGAGGGGGAGAGGACAGGAGAGGGGCTGAGAAAAGAGAGAGGGAAAGACAGGGAGAGACAGAGAGAGAGACAGAGACAGGGAAAGACAGAGACAGGGAGAGACAGAGAGACAGAGATAGGGAGAGACAGAGACAGGGAGAGACAGGGAGAGAAAGAGACAGAGAGAGACAGAGACAGGGAGAGACAGAGACAGGGAGAGACAGAGGGGGAGAGACAGAGACGGGGAGAGACAGAGGGGGAGAGGACAGGGAGAGGGGCTAAGAAAAGAGAGAGAGGGAGAGACAGGGAGAGACAGAGAGAGAGAGACAGAGACAGGGAGGGAAAGAGACAGAGACAGGGAGAGACAGAGGGGGAGAGGACAGGGAGAGGGGCTGAGAAAAGAGAGAGGGAGAGACAGAGAGCGAGAGACAGAGATAGGGAAAGACAGAGACAGGGAGAGAGAGAGACAGGGAGAGATCGAGAGAGGGAAAGACAAAGACAGGGAGAGAGAGGGAGAGACAGAGACAGGGAGAGACAGAGGGGGAGAGGACAGGGAGAGGGGCTGAGAAAAGAGACAGGGAGAGACAGAGAGCGAGAGACAGAGATAGGGAGAGACAGAGAGAGGGAGAGACAGAGAGAGACAGAAAAAGAGAGAGCTGATTCATCAGGAAAAAAAAAAAAAAAATCCCGAGAGACATTTGCTCCAAAAGAAATATTCTGCACAGAAACAGACCATTTCAAACTGCACCAGAAGTAAGAGTTTACATTTATTGAGTACTTCCTAAATCCCAGATACTGTGCATTTTTCCTAGGGAAGAATCCCCCTGGTCTCCTACCTGGAAGGTTATAAACCTGACTGTGAGTTAAAATTCCAGAAATGTTTTATTTTCAACTTTAACATGAACATATTATATAGTTGAATGCCCTGAATAATGCTATTTCATAGGACTATAAAATGAAATGCATTTCATATACATTTTCACTTTACTTCTGGATTCTCATGGCTACCTTTTAGGTCACAGTTAACATTAAGGGACAGAGCCATCTGGCCCGAGAACCCCCCATGGCATCACCAGCTAGGATTGTGCAGGATTCCTGCGAATGTGTCACTGGGCCACAGAAGACATTCCTGAAATGGAAAAACAATCATCCTTCCTATTTGAATAGTGTTTATCAGATGTTTTCTGCACAATATTTTATATAACCCTAAACAAGGTCCTGTAAGAGACATGTTCTTGTCATTTACAAATGAGGAGCTGAGTCCCACAGAGGTTACATGACTTGTTTAATGGTAACACCCCATTTGTTGTTGTTAGTCGATAGGTCATGTTCGACCCTTGAGACCCCATGGACTGTAGGCCAGCAGGCTCCTCTGGTCCATGGGGTTTCGCAGGCAAGAATACTGGAGTGAGTTGCCATTCCCTTCTTCAGGGGATCTTCCTGACCAGGGATTGAACCTGAGTCTCTTACCTGTCCTCCACTGGCAGGCAGATTCTTCACCATTAGTGCCATCAGTAGATCCAAAACCAGAAAGATCAGAAAGTAAAAAACTGACCGACATCAAAATCACACTTACTGTCTTATAATCATGCTTAAACAGTGACTAGGCTTCCCTTGTGGCTCATCTGGTAAAGAATCTGCCTGTAATGCAAGAGACCTGGGTTCGATCCTTGGGTTGGGAAGATCCCCTGGAGAAGGGAAAGGCTGCCCACTCCAGTATTGTAGCCTAGAGAATTCCATGGACAGTCCATGGGGTCTCAAGGAGTCAGACATGACTGAGCAACTTTCACTTTCAGCGGTGACTGAACTTGGGTCAAGCTCTGAGCTTCCTGGAAGTCAAAGCAGAGGACCAGGAATGTTTGTGAAATTAGAGATTCTTAGCACTTCTCATCCTTTACCACTCCACATTATTTTTCCAAGCATTGCAGGCAGCCATCTACCCCTGGGCTGTCTGGCAGTTTTAAAAATCTTCTTACTTTTAAAGAAGATGATAATGGCCTATGTTCTTGACATTTCAGAGGAAAAAGTCAGTTGGAGAGGCGCAGCTGGGGTCACTGTCAGGCTGTGGTTGAAGCCTCCTGCGAGCGGCAGAGCATCCCTCCTTTTCTAGCAGCGCACACTGGCCTGTTCTCTGAAGTCCACGCCAGGGCACTTGAGCAGAACCCGTACCCCACCTCCTACCCTCCACGAACTAACAAAATCTCAGTGGAGAATTAAGATGTGAAAAATAAGTTTGACATCTCAAAGGCAAACAGGAGAAAACAAAGCGCTGCCTTCTCTCTCCCTTTTTCCTTCAAGGAAAAGGTAAATTCTTTTGGGTGATTTCTTTGTTTCACGCTGAGTGAAGTCGTCTGGCTTAATTATCCCCCTCTTTCTTCCTCATAGCTTCTAAATGCTCTTTATTATTTGACTGAGTCCATTTCAGCGACTGCACAAAAGTGATACATTCTGAGTCTGGAGAAATTAGCCATGAAATGAGCATCTCCTGAATATCGGTTATTGTCTTTTCCAGCTTTTGGTCTGTGTAGTTCATATCGTGTTGAAGATACAAAAGGTCTGCGGGCTCAGTTCTGATATCTGATCCCAGAGGAGAATCAGGAGCCCGGGTTTCCCTGTCGGGTGTGTGGCCTGGGGGGATCTGCTTCAAGGTCCCTCTCTCTTTGCTATTACACCAGGCTGTTCCCAAGGATGAATGGGGTGGAAAGTGCAGAGCCCAGGTCCTGGTGCAGAGATAAATGCTCTATGGGTTCTAATCTTGACTCTTTTTTCTTTTTCTTTTTTAATGTTGACCATTTTTCAAGTCTTTATTCAATTTGTTACAATATTGTTTTGTTCCACATTTTGATTGTTTGGCCTTGAGGCATGTGGAATCTTAGCTCCCTGACCCTTAGCTCCAGGGGTGTGGATTGAACCCACACCCCTGCCTTGGAAGGCAAAGTCCTAACCACTGGACCACCAGGGAAGTCCCAGCTTAATCACTACTCTTGACAAAGGCAAAACAGATTACATCCCACTTCTGCCTAAAATGCTTCACAGACTCCCTTCCAAACGTCCTAAGTCGACCTTCCCCATCTTTCATCATCTGGACCCTCATTACCTCTCTGGAACCATCCTTGGGCTCCTCCCTCAAATCTCACTGAACCTCTTTCAAATTCTAGAAAGCTCTGGGCTCTTTTTTATCTAAGGGGGAGCAGCAGCAGTTGCTGTTTCCTCTGCCTGAACTTTTCTTTCCTTCTCTCTCCCTTCACCTGACTGCCACCCACCCTCCAATCTCTGCCCGGATGTGACCTCCTCCAGTTCCAAATCTGAGTCAGAGCTCCAGCCTGTGCTCTGCCCCAGGGTCCTGCCCTTCCCTTGCTTGCACTTGTCAAGCTGTGATGCTGGGTTATCATGTGTTGGGGACAGCGTTTTTGGTGGTTGCAGACTTATTCTGGGCCCTAAGAGTTATTCTGGAATCTTGGTGAAAGCTGTGAGCATGTTTCTCCTCTCAGGGGAGAAAAGTTTATTTCCTTGGACAAAGATGATGCTTTTGTTCCTAAAAGAAATCCCCTGAGGCTTGTTAGTTACATAAAGACCCTCCTCCCATTGCTCTCAGAGAAAACTAAAGGAGCCCTGAAACTGGATGTAGATATTTTCTTCAAAGAAGTTTTTCTGCTTGGAATTGTAAATTGCAGGGTATCACTGAGCCAGAGCTATGTTCTAAGAAGTTGTGCATTTGTCTCACACATCTTGGTTCTGCTCAGTATGCAATAGATTTTTTTGCGCAAGAGTTGTTTGGGGAGGTGCAAGTTCTAGTTCACAGGAGTTATTAGCAGGTAATTAGGAGTAAGGTCTTGAGAGGCACAGAAAGACAAGCAGGTGTATCTTATCCCATAAGCAACTTTCTGGATCATGGATGTACTCCACGTAGGTTATTTACGCTTGGGATGTGCAGGGTGGGTCTGCCACAGTCCAGGGGTGGCAGATTGCGGGCCAAATCCAGCCCACCACCTCTTTTTTTTTTTTTTACCACCGCTTTTTATAAACAAAGTTTTCTTGGCATGCAGTCACACTGATGACTTATCATCTGTGGCTGCGTTCATGGTACAAACAGTTAATTGAGCAGCTGCAGCAGAGACCAAATGGCCCAGAAGTCCAAAGCATTGAACGTGTGGCCCTTCCAGTCAGTTTGCCACCCTCAGTCTGTCTGTGTTCTGATGTGACTGTCTTGGGGTTCACGTCTATGGGTGCCTAGGAGGTCCCTCTCAGGGGACAGGACACTCCACCGGCAGCTGCACTCACAGAGGACTGGCTGGCCGGACAGGAGGCCGAGTAAGGCGGCTGCAGGGCAGAGGGAGGTGGGATCTTCCTCACCGTGGACCTAACCCACTGCTCTTAGCCTGTCCGCTTCCCACTTCAGGCTCTTGCTATGGGTCCCAGAAGGGATGGAATTGTTGCTATTTCACCCTGAGAATGGCTGTTTGATTCTGGTGCTTTCTCCCTTGGACCCACACAGTCTATGTGTATGGCCTCTTTACAGAGTCAGTGTTTATCTACCGCCTATCGCAATGGGAGGGGGGTTTTAAAGTCTAAAAGAAGAGTTTCTCCCCACTTGGAGTGAGAGCAGAAATCAGGGAATCCATTACCCAGGATCACAGTGCTTTGATACTTTCTGGATAATTACAGATTTCCTGTTGCTGAAATTCAGCCTCTGTGCATTGGTGCCGGGTTAAATCTCAGAGACAGAATTTTGGGTGATGTAATAGAAAGAAATAGATTTATTACTTTTCCAGGCAAAGGAGGCCATGGCAGGTTAATGCCCTCAAAACTGTGTGTCCCGCCCTAGAGGGGGTAGTGAGGAGTCAGTGTTCACGGAGCAGGGCGTGATCAACTTGTGGACAGTCTTCTGATTGGTTGGTGGTGAGGTAATCAAGAGTCAGCATCATCAACCTTCTGGTTCCAACTGGCCTACGGTCCACGTGCTCGTGGACAGCATACAGTAAACTTATTCCACCTGGTGGGGTTTTCATCTCTGCAAAACAGCTCACAGGACATGGCTCAGAATATTATCTACAGTCCTTGAGGAAGAACTAAAGGTCCTTGATTTTGTTTAATAACTGAACTATGAGTATTTTGTCCTGCTTGACTGTTTTCTTTTCTTTCTGCATTGCCTCATTTCTCTGATTACATTTATTCTTTGACTAAAGTTTTTGCTACAGACAGAAGGCAGGCAGAGGACATGAGTGGGGGTCTACTCTGGAAAGGCCTCGTAGGGTCCTGCTTGGTTATATTTCCTCTACCACCACCCTCCACCCTGGGAAGACTCACATCTCATCACACTCTCCCCCCAAACTGTTCCCTTACTTCTTGCCCCTCTGTATACCCATAAAGAAGGACGGGAAGGACCACTACCACTCAGGCTCCCTGGGGACCCCTAGGACAGCTGCTTCATCACTGCTGAAGGACCAGGTGCCACCAAGGAGCCACCTCAAGCCCAAGGCTGAGTCACAAAAGCAGCTGGCTCACTTGCCTGGAGTACTGTCAGGATCAAGGAGGAGGAGCAATTATTATTAATGTCAAGTGCTCTGCCTCCTGAGGAACAGATAAGCAAAATACAGACAAAATTTAAATCACCCTTAGGGAAACGCAAATCTCACACCAGACTTTCTGAGGCCACTGGAGGAGCAAGCCTCCCTGTCCTTCCTGAACTTGAGAATGTCACCTTAAGGTCTTGATTGCGTAAGAGGTCTTGATGGGGAAATCTTTTATGATGCTACTTTACGCTGACAACAGCTCTAAATTAGAGGGTGCAGCTGACTGAAATGAGCTTAATTTTCCATACAAATGTGGGCTCTTGGAAAGAAATAACTTTTTTTCAGGTCAAAAATCTATTTTATCTCCCCTAATTAGGAGAATATGTAAAGCAAGAAAGGGGAATGGTGTTCAATTTGCCATAAAAAGCAAACCTAGTAGTTTATAAGATCACACTTTCCAAACAAGCTCCGGCCTATTAGAGGGGATCATACATAATTCAGTACCCACTTGCTACCTCATGGATCATGCAAATTCTCTCCAATTACACTTTGAAAAAAATGAGGTTCATCTTCCAGCTTTAAATAGACTATTAGAAAAGGGGTAGATAGAAAAGCCAATGATTTAAAGTGGTGTCACTGTGAATTTGAGATGGAGAGGCTTAAACGGAAGAGAGAAAATGCCTCAGTTCTGAGCCCCATTTTAAGATTGGAACCAGCAGTTCATAGACTGTTCACACCTCCATCTATCTACTTCGCAAAGGTGCCTCTCCATCCAAAGTGAGAACCTTTCCATTAGGGGTGCTTCTTGTTTCTGAAAAAGGGAAAGTGAAAGTCGCTCAGTTGTGTCAGACTCATTGCGACCCCTTGGACTGTACTCCATGGAATTCTCCAGGCCAGAATACTGGAGTGGATCACTTCAAATTGATCCTTCATGAGATTCTCTTCTTGGACCTTAGAGGTGTGTGTGTGCTTGTATGTTTGTGTGATGGGTGAGAGAGGAGGAGAGAGACAGACTTAGGCAGTTGAAGCTGCAATAACAAAGTGTGATACTGGGTGGCTTATACACAACAGACATTTATTTCTGACTTTTCTGGAGGCTGGAAGTCCGTGATCAGGGTAGCAGCATGGCCAGGTTCCGGTGAGGCCCTCTGCCAGGTTGCAGGCTCACATCTCATATCTTTACATGGCAGACAGAGGAGTAATGAGCTGAGGTCCCTTTTATGAAGGCACCGATTTCATGCATAAAGGCTGCACCTCCATGACCTAAATTACCTCCCAAAGTCCCTACCTCCAAATACCATTAGACTGGTGATTTGAGGGTGGGGAGTGGACACATAAACATTTAGTCTATAACTAGAGCTCAGAGGAGGCAGGGTCAGTTTTGCCGGCTGAGATTGGTCCAACCAATTGAGCATAGCCCTGGGGTCATCACGATGAGAAGAAGGAATCTGGGCAGGAAAGGTGCTGTAGAGAAAGTAGGGCTTGAACGAGGCCCTGGAAGACAGGAGATTGGGATGGACACAGGGTAGGCAGCGTGCTGGGGAGGGGGCAACTGCTTGAGACAGACAGACGCAGAGAGAACCGTGTGTCTGGCTAGTGGGAGGGGATGAAATTGCCCTCCGGCGGGGTTGGCACCTGGTTATGGGCGGTGGGGGCCTGGGATGCTGTCCTAACAGAGGACTGTCCTGAGCCCTGTTCTCCACCATGAGGCCACCTGGGCATGAGAAGGAGGAGCATGCTGACCCTTGGCATTTGCTCCTGACCAGTTCTCCGGAGCCGCTCCAGCCGTGGGCTCTGAGGGGGAAACGGCGGGGCTGGGTGATCAATAAGCAGACCAGGCTGTGTGCCACCGGGGAGTTTAAGGGAGGTAATTAAACAGATTTCTCAGGCAAGCGCCCGCACATGGGGATTAGTTGCGGTTTAAATAATGAAGCCTCCACAGATAAGTGAACTACACAAGAAGAGCTTTGCTGAGGGCCTGGCTGAGCAGGGGAGTCACAGCATAAGCACCAGTGGTGATGGCGAATGGCAGGAGATGAGGCCCCACCTTGGGCTCTTTGGGGGGCTCCCGGCTCCTCCAGCTCACGTGGAAGGCTCCTGAGAATGGGGTTCTCCATGTTTCCTGGGCCCCTTTGCCTTCCACCTTCAAGGTCTCACTGCAGCCTTGGCTCCTCCTGACTAAACTCCACCAGCCTCCTCCTTCATCATCTTGTATTTTGGGTCCCTGGAGGGAAGAGGGGGCGCCTGGTCAGTCACCCTATCTGGGCTCTTTCCAGCTTGGCCAGGACTTCTTGAAAAACACTCCCCAGAGGCGTCACCAAGCTTCGCATCAGTGAGGACTCAAGGCATTTCCCTAAGTGACTTTTCTAGCCTATTTCCTGTTCCCCTCAAGGCCTTTGGCTCCCTGATTCCACCTGTCCGCTACAGCTTGGAGCCTCTGTGCCTTTGCACCTCCAGGATGGCTTTGCCTCCCCAGGTTGCCTTCTAGGCCAGTTATATCTCCTCCATGAAAAAGCACCCACCCGGCCTCCCCCAACCAATGAGAATCCCCCCTGCATTGCAGGCTGGTTCTCTGTTGGAGGTCCTGGAGAGGGTTGATGGTTGGTTGACCTCTGAGCTGGACCCGGGCTCCTCACCCCGTCCCAGTCCTTGGAATGTAGTCCTGCCCGTCAGTTGGTCCCAGAGCCATTTTGAAGGACACAAGCTTGAGAGAGCCCTGTGTGGTTGAGACCATCTGGGCTGAAGGTGTGACTGAGCCCAGGGAAGGCCGCTATGTGCACTCAAGATGCTGGCGTCAGCTGCAGAGATCTACTCATCTTGAGGTGCCCAAGACCAGCCTGGTATGTATGTTCTCTTGCTTACTAAACCTGCCACCCACCAGTCCAGGGTGGGTTGCCTGTTTCTTCGGCCTCTCCTTGCCGAGGGGCCAGTTTGGGATTTCAGCCCTGACTCCCCCGGTTTTAAACCAGCAGTGTGTCTCACCCCTTCTTCAGCTTCTTGGATGAGAGGCTGACAGGCTCCACGTCCTACACTGCGAGCATCCTGTGACTGCGATGTTAGGGATGGGACCCTCAGCCAAAACCCCAGGGAAGAAATGTGCTGTGGAATTTAGCATTTTTCAGATTTTGGAAAGATTATGGTGCGTCTATTCTATATCATGTAACAGCTCCAGTAGGTTTGGAATAGTTTCCTGTGGTCAAACGTGTTTATGTTTCTGCTGCGAAAGGGGTAATGTTCGTCTTAAAAGGGATAAAGACAATATTTAGCTTCAGTTAAGTTCGGGTCAGGTTTTGACCGAGTACAGTCGAGAAAAAGTTTTCTGAGCTGAGGTTAAGGACTTGCCGACGTGGAATTCCCTTAGGTGCTCTCCAGGGATGCTGCCAGAGAGGAAGAGTTTGTTTAAACACTTTCCCAGGCAGCCTGGAGAGTGATTCAACCTGTTTGTGTCACATGGAACCGTCCAAGTGGAGAAGATTTAGTTGAATGGGGAGTTGCTTCTTCCATGGTGGCTCAGATGGTAAAGAATCTGCCTGCAAGGCAGGAAACCTGGGTTCAATCCCTGGGTCAGGAAGAGCCCCTGGAGAATTCTGTGGATAGAGGAGCCTAGTGGGCTACGGTCCATAGGGTCACAAAGAGTCGGACATGACTGAGGGACTGAACAACAACAACAGCAAAAGGTGTGTATGGAGCATTGGTGGGCTCATGAAATCCTTCTGGGACCACGTGCATGTAGGTGTGTGGGTGGGGGAGGGGCTTCCAGGTGCCACAGGACAATGGCTGCAGCCCCAGCACGTGACTTGGGGAACCTCAGCATGTGACTTGTCTGGTTTTGGCGTGGTTCCCCTCTGAAACCACAGCTAGGATCACCTGTGTCTGATAACCCAGCCATTGCACTTTAAAGAGCAAAGCCGTCTGGAAAGGTCAGACATAAAAATAGGTGCTTAATCGTTAGTCGTGTCCCAGGGATCGAACCTGGGTCTCCTACATTGCAGATGGATTTTTTTTACTGTCTGAACCACCAGGGAAGCCCATGAGGATAAGTACAGGTGATTAAAAGAAAAAATATAAGTCTCTGGGTGAAACAGTAGAGATATTGAGGTGGGTCTTAAAAGAGGAACAGCATTAATATCTAGGAATCTAGGAATCCTGGCTGGGCCCAGGTAACCTAGATACCACCTCTCAAAGAAAATATAGATCTGCCTCCTTGCTGGGCCTCCATGGCTTTCAAGTCGCAGTTTCTAGGATTTATTGCAGGTCATTAACTGCTGTGCTCTGACACGGGGAAGAAGTGAGAAGATTAAAGTAACAGCCGGGGCTGTTGAGAATAATTTGGCCTGTCTTTGTTGCTGGGAGTGTGCTGTTAAACCATTATCACCTGCTAATTCTCATGTAATTTTGGGGAGGAAAATTATTATCCATGTGGCAGGAATTTTTCAGTTAATTCTGTAGAGTCAGTCAGATTTTAAGTGATTGAGAGTTTGAGAGGCATTTCTTAGGTAAATTAGAATTAGCTAGGCAAGGCCCTGAGTCAGCACCCACTATATAATCTGCCATCTAACGCAGAATGGAAATACAAGACACTTCCTTCAAAAGTTCGTAGGTTTCAAGACGGTGAAATTGCAAAGCTTTGAAACAAGCATTTTGAACCTGGTATCCTGTGTCAACATGTGGGTTACATGTCCATGAAGCCAGCCCTATACCAGGGCCTCTTAGATCTTAGAAAAAGTACAGTTTCATAGAAAAATAAAGGAGCTGTATTCAAATCAGATAAGCCTTGATCAGTTCCTAGTTTTGCATTCTATTGGTTTGATCGCTGAGAGAGACAGAGGCTCCATTTCTTCCTCTGTAAAAAAGAGTTACCAAAATGAGGAGATGTGGGTTTGACCCCTGGCTTGGGAAGATCCCCTAGAGAAGGATACTGCAGCCCATTCCAGTATTCTTGCCTGGAGAATTCCATGGACAGAGGAGCCTGGCGGGCTACAGCCCAGGGGGTTGCAAGAGTCAGACACGGCTTAGTGAGTAAAGTACCACCACTACCACTGTAATGCTGAAAACAAAGCTTGTAGAGCATTTAGCAGAGCACGGGGTATCTAGTAAGAATTCAAGAAACCTTAGCTCTAAGCAGTGGTGCTCATGCCCCAGGGTATCCTCTTGCCCATCTCTCTTTGGCACCTTGCAGCTGCCTTCTAAATGCCAACACTCGCATTCCTAGGCTGGTGTGTCTTTCACCAGCTCCCAGAGCTCCCCAGTGGGATTAAGCCCTGCTCGCTCCAGAGGTAACTGGGTTGATTACACAGTCCTGTTTGGCCACCTTCCCTTCCCTGTCGTCCTCCCCACTCCTCTAGCCTGCACCTGGTCTTAGGGTCGGCTTCTGGGGGAGCCCTGTCCCTGATGAGATCCCCCTTCTTCTCCTCCCCTTAGTGAGGGGTGAAGAAGATGCTAGACAGTGGGGAATAGGGGTGCTGGAGCCCTCAGCTGAGTCAGCGTTGAAAGGCTGTATCTGATCTGATGTAAAAACCAAAGGGGAAACTGGGCAGGCGTGGGCTGACCCAACAGCCACTGTGACTCAGAGTCCGCCGTGTGCTCTCCTCTAGGCTGCCTCAGTGGGGTGCCAGCTCCCGGGGGAAGGTCACTGGGCGACTCCACCTCTGCCATGAACGTCCTGGGCAGGAGCCCAAGAGTGATCCAGAGTCTCAGCACCTGATTCCTTTCTCCATTGCTTCAGGGCATTTGGGTGCTGTCGTTCCACGTAGGATCCAGTGAAGCCCAGACCTCATCCTGGCCTCGGCCTTCGCAGGTTCTGACTGAGGCTGCTGTCCTGTAGCATCCCTGGGTTGGAAGTAGGGCCACTGGGATCCTTGGTGGGGGCCATTCTTCAAGCTTGTCAGTGTTTATCTTGCAGCAGATATTTGAGTGTGGAGGGTTTCAAGATTTGTTGTCAGATTCTTTACTTTAAATCTCTGCTTCACTCAGTCTTATGTGCCATATTCGCGGAACGGTTTTGGAAAGCTCTGTTTCATCTGTCTTGGTCCGCTGGGTTCTTTTGGTGTCATTTCCAGTCCTCACACACTCTTCCTTCTCCTTTCTTTCCTCCTTTTTTCCCTCCTCCTGTTGGGAAGAGGGTATAAGAAACCCCAGTCTTCTCTTACAGCAGCAGATATTAACCATTGTTATGCCATGGATCCTTTAGTGGTCTGATGAAGCCTGAGGATCCCCTCTCAGAGCAAAGATTCTTAATGCACAAAACAAAGCACTAAGGTTACAAAAAGTAAAACATAATTAATGTTTTATTATGCTTAAATATTATATCTATGCACCTATATATTGGACAGAAGAGCCTGGTGTGTTCACAGTCTGTGGGGTCGCAAGAGTCAGACATGACTCGGCGACTGAACCACCACCACCTATACATCTGTGGATATATATATATATATATAATTTTTAAACCCTCAATTTGAGATCTAATACAATATGTGCATTGTTTTCATGAATTTAATAACCCAACATTATATCTGGAATAGATATGATATCTTCCCTAAGTCTGAAGCAGCGGTGGGTGTGCATGATATTTTGATATGTCTGCAACAACTGTAGAATATAAAGATATCTGCATGTCTATGGGAGCCAAAGCTGCACTACTATTTATACCACTCTGGCTTGTTGCTTGCTTTCATAATCGAAAGAAATGCTCAATTTCAACGAGAGATGACTGAAAATGAAGGCATAATTTTTTCCCCATTCATATTCTTAGAACGCCCAAATTCCATCATTGGGCCTTGTTAAATGTTTGTCCCAGGGTCCGAAGTGTACCCCGGCCCTTTCCTTGCTTGTCTGCCCTTGCTCACCGTGATGAGGGGAACCATCTCGGCTTCCCTCCTCACAGAAGAACTGAGGCTGATTTCAGTGCATTGCAGGGCTGTTCTACCTCTGTTAACTGAGGACAAACCAGTACCACTCTTGGTCATGGCAGCTGTGGCAGCTCAGACGTTAGCTACAGAAGGGGTTTAAGGATTTTGGCTAAAATGCATCGAGAGAGAAAAGATGTATTAAACTTGTTCTTTAGGATGTTAAACCAGGTCACGATCCCAGGATGCAATTCCGCTAAAAACAAAGATGGCCCACAAGGAGAACCAAACTCTCACAGTGGGAGACATATGGGCTGGCTGAAAATCGACAAATAATTGTATCTCATCCCCATTTGGCTTTCTTGCAAGACAGAAGATGAATTAGATAGTGAGCAAAATTTTTGGCTGAGAGACACATAGATGTTCTCAAAGCCAGAAAAGAACAAAGAGGTTGAGAGATGCTGTGAATCGGCCATTGGAGAGTGACAAAAGGCATCCTGTTGGGGGAAAGGTCATGTGCAGAAAGAAATACCGTGTGTGGAAGTAAACAAAGCTCCAGGGGTTGGTGGTAGAGAAGAGGGAAGCTTTGCACTGCTAGGATCACTAGCTCACGTTTTCTTAAAAACTGAAGTGATTTACAATATTACATTAGTTTCAAGTGTACAACATGGTAATTTAATATTTTTATAGATTACTCTCCACGTAAACTTATTACAACATATTGGCCGTATTCCTGTGCTGTACAGTATATCCTGATGTCCTGTTTACTTTACACAGAGTAGTTTATACCTCCTAATCCAGAACCCCCAGCCTGTCCCTCCAACTCCCCTCTCCCCACTAGTATCAACTAGTTTGTCTTGATACCTGAAAGTCTGTTTTTGTCTTGTGTATATTTTCGTATGTTTCATTTTTTAGATTTCACATATAAGTGATAATTGCCTTTGACTTGTTTCACTAAGCATAATTCCTTCATAATTCCATTCACAGTGTTGCAAATGGCAGAACTTCATTCATTTCTATGACTAATATTCCATCAGGTAAATATGCCACATTATCTTTATCCATTCATCTGTTGATGAGCGCTTAAGTTGCTTCCGTATCTTGATGACTGTAAATAATGCTACTGTGAAGCTTGGGGTCCATGAATATTTTTGAATTTGCGTTTTTGTTTTCTTTGGGTATGACTGCAAGGAGATCCAACCAGTCCATCCTAAAGGAGATCAGTCCTGAGTGTTCATTGGAAGGACTGATGTTGAAGCTGAAACGCCAATACTTTGGTCACCTGGTCCAGAGAGCTGACTCATTTGAAAAGACTCTGATGCTGGGAAAGACTGAAGGTGGGAGGAGAAGGGGAAGACAGAGGATGAGATGGTTGGATGGCATCACAAACTCAGTGGACATGAGTTTGAGTAAACTCCAGGAGTTGGTGATGGACAGGGAGGCCTGGTGTGCTGCAGTCCATGGGGTCACAAAGAACAAGACATGACTGAGCAACTGAACTGAACTGATACCTAGTAGAGGAATCGCTGGATATGCAGCTCTGCTCTCCTATGTAGGCCACACTGAAGCATAGAAAGTTGAAGTATAGTACCCTAGGGTTCCTGCTCTTGATGGGGATAATGCAAAGGAAACGTTTCGGGTTCAAATCCTAAAACCTTCATGTCACATCCAGGAACTTTCGGGGAGCCATAAACCTCCCTGAGCCTCACTTTCATTACCTGAAAAATAATAATAAGACAATTTTATAATGCAGAGAGTTATGAGGAATTAACCCATCTCTTCTTATCCCTAACACACCCGGAGTGGAAAGAACACAAGTGTGGAGTGGGACAGATGTGGTCATGTTATCTCTCTGAGCATCAGTCTCTTTAGCTGTAAAATGGGGATAAACAAATATTCACGTTGTAGGTGTGCTATGGGTATTAATCATGATAAAGATGGTTACTAACCAACACCCTGGCATGGAACAGGCACTGGATAATAAAGAAGGAATGTGTTCATTGTTAGTGTCTGCTAAGCTGCCTTGATTTCTCTAGTGTAACTGGTACATACAGACTAAAAGAGACCAGTTGGCTGATCCCTTGCCCTCTCACACTTCACCCCCTTGAAGCCGCCACACTTTAAATATTTTGGGTCATCCAAACCTCTAGGAATAGTTGCGTCCCCTCCACCCCTCCCCATGGGTAACCAAGGTAGGCTTGGGAGTCAGGCATCCTGCATTCCTGTCCCAGCTCCCCCTTCCTGGCTGGTGAACTTTTGTTAGTTTTCTCATCTGTAAAAGGGGCAGCGATTTCTATTTGCAGAGGTGTGGGGATGGACAGTGTAAGTGGGACCCAGCAGGGGCTCAATTCCGCAGAGAGCCTGGGGGGGACAGCCTGCATTTGTGACCAAGGACCCTTTGTTTCCTTCACCCTAGTCCTGACCACAGCCAAATGCGCCAACATTGAGTGACTGGCAGCACTTCCAAGCCATATGGAAACGGATTCCTAAAAACACAGTCATTTTAAAGTACTGATTTAGTATTATTTTTATCACCAATAATCATGTCACAGTGGGTAAGAGTACCAACCTCAAAGTGGATTTGAGTACTAGCCCCGAGGGAGGTTAGCTTCAAGACCTTGAGCCAGTTACTTATCCTAAGTTTTAGGTTCCTCATTTGTAAAATATGGATAGTAACAGTCTCTACCTGGGAGGATTATTGTGGAGAAGAAAGGTGAGAAAGCATATGAAATACTTCAACAGACTTGCTCGTGTTCAGTGCTTAATACACTTTGCTGTCTCATGCCTGTCATGTTCTTGTGGATTTGAGACTTCGCAGAGAAGCCAACCATGGTATGTAGCATTATTTTTGAGATGAAAATGACATCGGTGAAAATGCCTTCTAGCTCCCCCACCTTCCATCGAAGTGGGGCTGGAGGTTTGTCCTGGGCTCTCAAACCTCATTTACAGCAAAGACCACCAGGGCCCAACTGTACACTAGCTTCCAGGGGCTGGTGGCATCGTCCACTTTACATTAACAAGCAGGACTGGGATGAGCTTTGTGGAGCAGGGTTCCCCCTGCTTTCGGGCCCCACCCCTCCTTTTTACTGTGAGCCTTTCCCCGGCCTCGGGGCACCCCACACACTGTGCAGGACCCAAGAGGACCCCTGAGGGCAGGAGGATTTGGGGGAAACCTCACCACACCCTCTTCATACTCCCTGGAGGGGTCCCTGTCTCACCCTGATAAAGAGCAAATGCCCCATGGAGGGCTTGGTTCCTGTAGAAAGATGCCACACCTGGAGGCATGTGGACTACAGCAGCTGCCTAGGAATCTCGGCTGTTACCTGCTTAACAAATACAAAACCTTGACTATGCCCAGGCAGTGCTCTGAGTATTTTACAAAAGGTAACTGAACTCATCGTTGAAGCCACAGAGTTCAGAGGTAAGTACTATGATCATCTGCATTGACTGTTGTTCAGTCACTAAGTTGTACGTGTCTGACTCCAACCCCGTGAAATGCAGCATGCCAGGCTTCCCTGTCCTTGACCATCTCCCAGAGCTCAAACTCATGTGCACTGAGTCAGTGATGCCATCCAACCTCTGTCATCCCCTTCTCCTCCTGCCTTCAATCTTTACCAGCCAGCATCAGGGTCTTTTCCCGATCGCATCAGTTCTTCGCATCAGGTGGCCAAAGTATTGGAGTTTCAGTTTCAGCATCAGTCTGTCCAATGAATATTCAGGGTTGAATTCCTTTATGATTGACTAATTGGATCTCCTTGCTGTCCAAGGGACTCTTAAGAGTCTCCTCCAGCACCACAGTTTGAAAGCATCCATCCTTTGGCACTCAGCCTTCTTTATGGTCCAATTCTCACATTGATACATGATTACTGGAAAAACCATAGCTCTGACTATACAAACCTTTGTTGGCAAAGTGTTGTCTGTGCTTTTTAATATGCTGTCTAGGTTTGCCATAGCTTTTCTTCCATTGACTGAGGAGGAAACAAAAGCCCATGGAGGTCAGATAACTGGTGCAGGATTCAGCTGAAGTCAGGGGTGAGTCACATCCACGCCTTGGGAGCTCCTTTAAAGAAAGGGAGGCTGAGTTTCCCATGGGACCTTTGTGGACGTGGAAGCACCTCCCACCCACATCCAGGGGGAAAAGCAGTGAAAAGTGGACTCAGTTCCATCTCCTGGGGATGAGGGGCCAGGTCACATGCCCCCACAGAATCCAGCTGAGGCTCTTGACCAGACCTCTGCCCTGTCAGTATCTGAGCCTCCACGTCTTAAGACAGAAAGGGGCAGTCATATTGCCCACCACGCAGGACTGGTGTGTGGATCAGTGGTGCTGCATGTATGTGGAAGACCTTGGTCCCTGAGACCCTGTGACTGTGCTCGTAGATGATAGGGGTTCCCTGTCAGGCAATCCCAGCTCCACCATAACTCCCCACTCTCAGACCACCTGTGGCTGAATCGGAGCGCCTGCCTCCCTTCTCTTCCTGCTAGGGACCCCAGGTGTGGCCAGAGCAAGAGGACCCCACTTTGCTGAGTCTGAATCCTCTTTGTGATGAGTGACCCTCCAGGTCTGTCACTGGTTCTTCATCCCTCCTTCCGTCTCTAACTGTGCTTCCGTTTTTCTGGAACCCTGACTCCAAACCAGGGTCCCCCACTTCCTCTCTGTTTTAGTTATTCATTGCTGCTTAACAACTTAACAACCCTGGCTCCCCAGGTGGTGCAGTTGGTGAAGAATCTGCCTGCCAGTGTAGGAGATGCAGGTGACCAGGTTCAATCCCTGAGTCAGAAGATCCCCTGGAAGAGGAAATAGTAATTCAATCCAGTATTCTTGCCTGGAAAATTCCATGGACAGAGCAGACTTGTGGGCTACAGTCCACAGGGTCACAAAGAGTTGGACATGACTGAAGCGACTTAGCATGCACACACGCTTAACAAGCTACCCCAGAACATCATGGCTGAAATCAACCATGTTTATGATTTCTGAGGATTCTGAAGTTCAGGAACTTGGACAGAGCATGGTGGGGATAGCACAGTCTGTCCCCTGTGATGTCTGCCAGGAACAGAACAAAGCAAACATCTTCTTTGCTTATCTGGCCCCTTGGTTGGGAAGGCTTGGCTTGGCTGGGGTCATCTCTGCATCCACTCCACGTAGCCTTTCCTGGGCATCCCTCCAATAGGGCAGCAGATATTGTACATGGACCTGGAGGCCCAGGGTCCCCACGTCACAGATCAGAGTCTTCAGGGCTTACTGACACACTGGTCTGGAGCTAGCAGAGTGCCTGACCCACTGTCTTCCATTGGTTAAACCACGTTCCATGCAACTCAGATACGAGGAGGCAGGGAGGGAGGTCTAAGCAAGGTGGTGAGTGGGCACCTGTGGCTCGGGGGTGACTTTGGAGCCCGGCCACCCCTTCTCTGTCTCTTTTAATGATGACGATGATTGAGAACACACCTGCATGCTTGTTTCTACCCTACATGGAAACGTTCCCAAGACTTTCCACAGTGAATTTCACTGATAAACTGGTACTCACCCCAGCTGCTCCTGAAATTCCTGATTTGTGATTATCATTGGTAAGGAGAGTCTTGGTGATCAGTAGCCTTAGCCTCAGCTCAGGCCCTGGAGGTCGCCTCTGCTTTGGTGACAAGGTCAGATAAGCTTCCTGAGAGGCAGCGCCAGGGCAGCAAAGGATTTGGTCAAGTTCATAACAAATTGTTTCTTTTTTTCCCATTAATAAGACCTGTCCTTATAAACTCCGGGGACCGTCTGCTGGCAGAACTCTGTGATCTTGCTTGTTCTCCTGCACAGTCCAGTCCCACCTGCTTGAAAGGCTTCCTGGGTGCCGAGCAGAATATCAAGGCCCACAGGTGCAAGGCCAGTGCACCTGAGCACCTTCTGCCATTTTGAAAGAATAGAGGACTGGGGCAAACCTGGACACAGGTCGAGGGCTGGACCCTCGGGGAAGGGGTGAGGAGTACAAAGCACAGATCATGTTGGCCAGGACAGCATTTCCCAGACTGTGTTCCCAGTGACACCAGCCCTGAGGATGCGAAGTGGTGCTACGCTCCAGAGAGGGTCCCTGACAATGAGTCTGGGAGAAGCACACACGCTACAGGTTTTCTTATGGCAAATCAGCACATCAGTATACCAAAAGCTCTGAGAAGGCCTGCAGTTAGGGAACAGGTCCGATCCTGTCTGAAAAATGTCCCCCCTGACTATGTCAGAGATCCTCTCTCTCAGGGTAAGTTTCAAGACCAGCTTCTGGAAAGCTCACTTTGCAAGGACTTCCTCCAGAAAACCGGGAGGTCCTGATCAGCCCTTAGGTGCAGAGCAAAGAGCTGGGCTGGAGGTGAGAAAAGCTGAGAGTCTGTGCAAGGTAGGGCCTGGAGCCCATGAGTCTGGGCAGGAGGCAGGGCAGATTCCAGAGGCTGACCTCGAATGCCCACGGCTTCATCTCTTGTCTGCCACGGAGAGCAGCCTGGGTTGCAGTGCAGCACTTTTTCGAGTGAGCTCTGTTGCCCCCGTGAGTGTGGTCTCGGGGACCAGACAGATTTCACCCAGACCTCCAAGCCCAAGTAACTGCGTGTGACCCCACCCTACACAGCCCCAGATGACCATGTGTGCCCTGTGAGGGCGGATGAACTAGCAGGGGGCATGACTCCCTGGACTGCATCTAATGATGGAGCATGACATTGAAAATTGGATGCTAGTGTTGGCTAGGCAAGAGAGAAAAAAGAAAGCAGGACAGAGGAAGAGAAAATAATCATTGGACTTTTTCAAATGTCCTTTGCTAGAATGATAGAATGTGTTTCACATTCATATTTAATGTGATTTTTTCTTTTTTTAATAAAAACCCCAACTTATATATATATATTAAAAGTACCTGAAAGATGGCTGGTTTAATTGCATTCTTAAAAAAAAAATATCCTGAGTTTTCATCAGCCAATGTGATGTAGTAATCCTTTTCCTCCATACCTTCTGTTGAGAGGTTAAAAAATAACTGGATGTGACAGTATTTTGTGAACCATAAAATGTTGTATATGTGTTGGTTATCGATATCCTACTGCTACTAATGATGCCCTTTGTCAAGGGCTAAATGTTGATGTCACCCCCAAATTCATATTAGAAGCCCTAATCAATTACCTAATGTGAATATATTTGAAGATGGGACCTCTGAGGAGGTGATAAAAGCTAAATGATGCCATAAGGATGGGGCCCTAGTCTGATAGGGCTGGAAACTTTAGAAGAAGAGGAAGAAACACAGATATCTCTTTCTTTCCATGAACCCTTAGAGGAAAAGCCATATAAGGATGTAGTGGGAAGGCATCTGCACACCTGAAAGAGAGTTCTCCCAGGAACCAAATTGGCCAGCACCTTTATCTTGGACTTCCCAGCTTCCAAAACTGTGAAAAATAAATTTCTGTTGTTTCAGCCATCCTGTCTATGGTATTTTGTTATGACAGCCTGAGCTGACTGATAACCTGTCAAAGAAAATTTCCTTTTGAATCCTTGCTGGTCTCCATACTCTGTCAATTAAGAGCTGAACCATCATCCCAGTGGACTCAAAAAAAAAAAAAAAAAAAAAAGGGCCCAAAGATAGCTGACCACACTTAAGTATCCAGGAGAATTGATCTGATAACTTACCAGCCCATCTTGGCAACTCTCTGTGATGATGACCCTACAGCCTCTGATCATAAAAACTTGGTGTATTTTCTAGATGTGTGATGTTGCATGTGAGAAAATGTTATTTAATCTGCATTTCAACATCACACAGGAGCAAAAATTAGACCCTGGAGTATCTACATGTGGATGGGGACTAAATTAAAAAGCAGCTTTGGCCAAGGTCCTCAACTACTGTTTTACTTAGTGACTCAATGGACATGAGTTTGAACAAACTCCGGGAGATGGTGAAGGACAGGGAAGCCTGGTGTGCTGCAGCCCATGGGGTGGCAGAGTTGGACATGACTTAGCGACTGAACAATGATAACTGAGGCCCTAGGTCGGTAGCTCTATTAATAATTGTTATACAAAAGTTTGTACATCTGTGAGCCTGAAAAAATGTTGGCACACTTTTATATATCCTATCTTAAGTAGTGTAACCAAGTCTTCCCCAACAATACCGTGTGTGTGCTTAATCACTCAGTTGTGTCCGGCTCTTTGCAACCCCATTGACTGTAGCCTTCCAGGCTCCTTTGTCCATGGAGGTTCTCCAGGCGAGAATACTGGAGTGGGTTGCCATGCCCTCCTCCAGGGGATCTTCCCAAGCCAGGGATTGAACCCAGGTCTCCCACATTGCAGGCTGATTCTTTCCCATCTGAGCCACCAGGGAAGCCCATATATGAATACCATATATGAAGTAAATTTGCCTAAGTATGCAAACCTAGGTGTAGATCCAACTATGGTATATTTTAGCATCAAATTTCCCAGGTAAATGTTCCTATGTTGTGTGCATTTTTTTTCCTAGAGATCAAAACCATTTCCCCCAAATCTACAGTGGGAGAACTGGTTTTAGACACTGGCTGTCTCTGATTCTGAAATGAAATCAACTGTTTATTCATTAGAAGTCTATTTTTCATGTATATGTACTAAGTTTTTGGAGGTGGGACAAGCACTGGAGTATATAGTCCACTAAGACAGACCCTAATGGGAATATACACTTTTTAATTAAAAAAATTTAATTTTCATAGTAGTAGACTATGGATAAATATAAAGCCATTAGTACTGTTTGCATTGCATATATATATATATATATATATATATATATATATGTATGTAGTTCCTGCCTCCAATTCTCCCAAAGGCAAATATTTCTAACTCTTTCAGCTACTTCTGGTATTTACTATCGTGTTTCTAAAATACAACATATATATTCCTCAATTTGGTTTTTTTGAGTTTTTTGTTTTGATTTGTTTTCTTCTGACTTTATTGAGACATAGTTGACGTATAGCACTGTCCAGTTTAAGTTGTATAGCATATGACTGGACTTACAAACATCATGAAACAATGACCACTATAATTTTAGTGAACATCCATCATCTCTCATAAGATACAAAATTAAGGAAACAGAAAATAAACTTTTTCTTTGTGATCAGAATTCTTAGGATTTACTCTCAAATTTATATATAGGATACAGCAGTGTTAATTTATATTTATTATTTTGTACATTATATCTCTAATAATTTCTCTATAACTGAAAGTTTGTACTTTTTGATTACCTTCATCCAATTCCCCACCCCCACCTCTGGTAATCACAAATCTAATCTCTTCTTCTATGAATTATTTTTTTTATCTGTTTTTGAAATATGAGTGACAAGAATACACAGAAGAACTGTACAAAAAAGATCTTCACAACCCAGATAATCACGATGGTGTGATCACTGACCTAGAGCCAGACATCCTGGAATGTGAAGTCAAGTGGGCCTTAGAAAGCATCACTACAAACAAAGCTAGTGGAGGTGATGGAATTCCAGTTGAGCTATTTCAAATCCTGAAAGATGATGCTGTGAAAGTGCTGCACTCAATATGCCAGCAAATTTGGAAAACTCAGCAGTGGCCACAGGACTGGAAAAGGTCAGTTTTCATTCCAATCCCAAAGAAAGGCAATGCCAAAGAATGCTCAAACTACCGCACAATTGCACTCATCTCACACGCTAGTAAAGTAATGCTCAAAATTCTCCAAGCCAGGCTTCAGCAATATGTGAACTGTGAACTTCCAGATGTTCAAGCTGGTTTCAGAAAAGGCAGAGGAACCAGAAATCGCCAACATCCGCTGGATCACTGAAAAAGCAAGAGAGTTCCAGAAAAACATCTATTTCTGCTTTATTGACTATGCCAAAGCCTTTGACTGTGTGGATCACAATAAACTGTGGAAAATTCAAGAGATGGGAATACCAGACCACCTGATCTGTCTCTTGAGAAATTTGTATGCAGGTCAGGAAGCAACAGTTAGAACTGGATATGGAACAACAGACTGGTTCCAAATAGGAAAAGGAGTTCGTCAAGGCTGTATATTGTCACCCTGTTTATTTAACTTATATGCAGAGTACATCATGAGAAAGGCTGGACTGGGAGAAACACAAACTGGAATCAAGATTGCCGGGAGATATATCAATAACCTCAGATATGCAGATGACACCACCCTTATGGCAGAAAGTGAAGAGGAACTCAAAAGCCTCTTGATGAAAGTGAAAGAGGAGAGTGAAAAAGTTGGCTTAAAGCTCAACATTCAGAAAACGAAGATCATGACATCCGGTCCCACCACTTCATGGGAAATAGATGGGGAAACAGTGGAAACAGCGTCAGACTTTATTTTTCTGGGCTCCAAAATCACTACAGATGGTGACTGCAGCCATGAAATTAAAAGACGCTTACTCCTTGGAAGGAAAGTTATGACCAACCTAGATAGCATATTCAAAAGCAGAGACATTGCTTTGCCAACAAAGGTTCGTCTAGTCAAGGCTATGGTTTTTCCTGTGGTCATGTATGGATGTGAGAGTTGGACTGTGAAGAAGGCTGAGTGCCGAAGAACTGATGCTTTTGAACTGTGGTGTTGGAGAAGACTCTTGAGAGTCCCTTGGACTGCAAGGAGATCCAACCAGTCCATTCTGAAGGAGATCAGCCCTGGGATTCCTTTGGAAGGAATGATGCTGCAGCTGAAACTCCAGTACTTTGGCCAACTCATGCGAAGAGTTGACTCATTGGAAAAGACTCTGATGCTGGGAGGGATTGGGGGCAGGAGGAGAAGGGGACGACAGAGGATGAGATGGCTGGATGGCATCACTGACTCGATGGACGTGAGTCTGGGTGAACTCTGGGAGTTGGTGATGGACAGGGAGGCCTGGCGTGCTGCGATTCATGGGGTTGCAAAGAGTCAGACACAACTGAGCAACTGATCTGATCTGATGACACTATGCTAATTCTTGGTAGATGAGGATGATTTGATATGTCTGAACATTTCAAAATGATCACCATAGTAAGTCTAGTTACTACCACCTGTCACCATACAGAGATACTACATCACTGTTGACTATATTCCCTACATGTACATTTCATAGCTGTGTCTTATTTATTTTGTAACTGAAAGTTTGTACCTCTTAGTTTCCCTTACCTCCCCATCTTCCTCTCCTCTGGCAACCACCTGTTTATTCTCTGTTTTTATGACTCTGCTTTCATTTAGTTACCTTTGTTAATTTCTGTTTTCGGTTTCACATATATGTGAAATCATACAGCCTTTATCTTTTTCTATCTGATACACCCTCTAGGTCCATCCATGTTGTTGCAGATGGCAAAGTTTCATTCTTTTTATAGCTAATATTCCACTATGCATATATACCAAATCATCTTTATCCATTCATCTATTTCTTCCAAGTCTTAGCTACTATAAATAATGCTGCAATGAACTTAAGGGTACATATATCTTTTCGCAGTAGTGTTTTTATTTTCTTTGGTTAAATACTCAGGAGTGGAATTACTGGATTGTATAATAGTTCTGTTTTTAATTTGTTGAGGAATCTCCATAGTGTATTCCACAGTAGCTGTACCAATTTACATTAGCACTAATAGTGCATATATATTCTACAGAATGTAGTGCAGTTATAATTTTGCATTCCACATTGCCTCATTTTTTATGTGAAACTAGCGTTCTTGAACTCTCAGAAGGAAGGCCAGTTCTGGGAAGTTTTTCTAAGTTTATGGCTAAAGGGTTCCTACTGTTCTTGTGAAAGTACACTTAATACTTTTAAGTGTTAAACATGGCTCACTCTGTTCTCCTTATTCAGTTTTATCTAGACCTCATTTTTTCCTTTCCCTTATTGTCCTTCTCAAGGAGGGCTCTGTTCCCAGCACTTTTCTTCAATGTGGCCTTTTTTTCCCCCCCCGGAATGGATCCTTGACTCTTTAATTCTAAGAATTCACAGGGCACAAATTACTTTATCCCCCTCACAGCATAGAGACGGCACCATGCACTCACTTGCTATTAAACTGTGTGAATCCCTCTCAGTTCTAACTGTCACAACAAATTGGTACCCAAGCTCTCTAGTGACTATTTGTTGGTTATTTTGTATTCCTCAGGTCCACCAACTACTCCACTTCTTCCTTCTGCACAGATGCTGGTAGCAGTCACGTCTTATAAATTGTCTGTGGATTGTCCTCACCCGTAATCCTGAATATTCATTGGAAGCACTGATGCTGAAGCTGAAACTCTAATACTTTGGCCACCTGATGCGAAGAGCTGACTTATTTGAAAAGACCCTGATGCTGGGAAAGATTGACGGCAGGAAGAGAAGGGGATGACAGAGGATGAGATGGTTGGATGGCATAACTGACTCAATGGACATGAGTTTGAGTAAACTCTGGGAGTTGGTGATGAACAGGGAGGCCTGGAGTGCTGCAGTCCTTGGGGTTGCAAAGAGTCAGACACGACTGAGCAACTGAACTGACTGACTGACTGACCCGTAATCTGGAATTCTCAGGGGACCTCATCACCTAGTTTTGTTGTCGAAGTTTTAGTTTTTGCTACCTTAGTTTCTCTATGTGTTTTTAGAGGGATGCTTTGGGAGGGAAAATAACCACACTGATCTCACTGCCATCTTCCCAGAATTCTATACTATATCTCAAGAGTATTTCATGCCACTTTAAGACATTATCCAGGAAAAGGCAAGGGCACCCCACTCCAGTACTCTTGCCTGGAAAATCCCATGGACAGAGGAGCCTGGTGGGCTGTAGTCCATGGGGTTGGACTTCACTTTCACTTTTCCCTTTCATGCATTGGAGAAGGAAATGGCAACCCACTCCAGTGTTCTTGCCTGGAGAATCCCAGGGACGGGGGAGCCTGGTGGGCTGCCGTCTATGGGGTCACACAGAGATGGACACGACTGAAGCGACTTAGCAGCAGCAGCAGCAAGACATTATCCACTGACTTTCCTTTGGCTTTCTTACAGTTCAGGGCCCGCCCATTGACTTTTACTCCCTCCATTCTGCCAATAAATTAGTCCCAATAAAGTCAGTATGTATTACCATATATTATTCAAATAACATAGTATGTTCATGTTTACTTTCTTATACATATTTTTTAGGGATTTCTTTTTCCCTGAAAATTGTTCTGGGATTATTAATTATATGGATATGTATATACTTTGTTTTTCTTTTTTCCTTTCCTGCTGTTAACATTATCTGTGCCCTGTAAGTTCTTTAATTTGGCCCTCATCCCTTATGCTAGAAGCTTTCCTCAAACTTCTACTTACCTCTAGTTGTCTTCTCATATTTAAGAGGGGATTTGAAAGTGAAATGAGTTTTCTCTGTGGATTTGTGTTGAGGAGAGAGCTTGTCAACAAATGGAACTGCTGCAAACTCACCCTTTCACCTTTCACTGGGATACCCCGGCTGTTTTATGATCAGATCTTTCCTTTCCAGTGATTCCATTCCCCAGAGAAGTGTCCTCTAATCTCCTGGGTGGGCAGAGAAAGGGGTCAGTGGATGCCTATATTTGGTCTCAGTATTTGTACTGAGTCTACATAGACTCAGTAATGCCCCTGCTTATAGCCTCTGATCCTTACTCTGGCAAACAGGCTGAAACTTCTCTGGTTCCATTTCTACTGAACTTTGTCTTGGTTCCTGTCCATCTTTGTGCATTTAGGCATGAGGACTTTACATGTACTACTCTCCATCAGCATATGTATTAAATCTTGGTAGAGCTTGTTTTTATTTTGTTAAGAAAAATTATAAACATAATTCTTATATTTCCTTCCCATACCAAAATAAATCTTGTATACCACTGCCCCCAAGGTCTGTGCATCTGATCTGGAGAATGAATGCCTGGAATGAAGGAAAACCTTCTTAGAGTAAGGCAGTAGCAACTTCCAATCCTGTGTAGACTTTTCCCTTTCTTCCCTGTCTTGAGCCTTATCAGAGGACTTTGTCCCTCCACCTCCTGGGTTCCCATAAACATTTGTCTCTACAGTCCTTGGGCGCAGCTGCCTTTAGCCTCTCCTCCAGCTTCAGAAATTGACTCCTCTTATTTCCAGTGATATCCTTTACTTGTCTTTTTGTCTCTGTGGATTCATGTTTTAAAAACTGTTTTACTGTCATTTTAATGAATTTTTGAGGGGAAAAGGGATGAACACCTGTGTTCCATCTGCCAGAAATACATTTTAACAATTAGCAATTAATGTAAACAGGAAAGCATATATGTTTAAACAACTGAAGTACTTTAAAAACCTCATATTCCTGAAATATCTCTTATTTCCTAAGCACCTTAGGATGTATTTGTTCATGAGAGCATCTCATGGGATAAGTAGCAGAGATTATTATCCTCCTGGTGTGGGGCAAGGTTGAGACCTAGAGTAGTGATGTGATATAGCAGTGGACCAGGGTCAGACAGAAACATACAATATCTAGTTGTTACGGTTGTCAATTTAACCCCACATACTGGCCATGAACTCAAGGAATATTCTGCACTTTTCCAAGAATGGCAGTTCTGTGGAATTCAAGCACATTATTGCTTATTGGCGGACACTAAAGTCTATAATACACAGAAGGGACCTCGTTTTGTATGAGCAGAGGTTTTTTGTTGGCAGTAGAAATGTAAACACGACCCTTCTAATGCATTTTTAATAGTCTCTATTTCTGGACATTAGCCAAAGTTTGCATCTTTAGCAGTAACAGATTTGCCATGTGGGCCAATTCCTCCCTTAAGAATTCTTCTAAAGATCTGAATTTAACCCCAACCGTTTCCTTTATTTCCTTGTTCCAGTGAATTGATTCTCTGGCCTGTGGGTTCTGAGGTCTGTGTAGAGGGGTATTTACTTGGCTGTAATTGATTGAGTTGCCTTGGTCAGCGTATAGGTTGATGTTATTCTCTACCTTAACCTCACTTGGCTGGATGTTGAGTTAAAAACTCTCCGACACAGACTGAAAACATGACTGCCTCCTTCATGTTCCTTATTCACAGGTAGTATTTTCAGCCTGACAGGTTATAGACAATCAATTATAAATTTCAAAACCATGAACTCCACATGGGTAGGTATATTACTTCTTGTGTGCACGCGTGCTAAGTCACTTTAGTTGTGTCTGACTCTGTCACCCTATGGACTATAGCCCACCAGGCTCCTTTGTCCATGGAATTTTCCAGGCAAGAATACTGGAGTGGGTCACCATGCCCTCCTCCAGGGGATCTTTGTAGGTAGTAATATCTTTGTCCTTGTCCCAGGTCAGGTCTAGGCAAGCTTTCTTCCTCTGTCACTATCTTTCCCCCCATCTCCCTGGAGTTCCCTTACTCTAATACGGTCACTTTATCTTTCCTGAACCAGGTGCATTTAGACATTAGAAGGATATAAGTAACTCATCATCTATTTTTTGCAGGGATGGAGTGGTGGTTCAGCACCCAGTCTTCCTTGCTGAATTGATAAATAAAAGCAAGATGGTCATGGAAAAACAAAGATTTTGTGCAAGACAAACCTAGGTGTGTATTCCATATCTGTCCTTACAAGCTATAGGACCTTAGGTGAGTCATTCACCTTCTGTGAGCCTCAGGGTACTTAAGGAGAGAAAATGATTATACCCTCAGTTTTGAGTGGTCCAAAAATTAAATGAGGTAAATTAAAAATACCTAGCATACACTTACTTATAAAGTTAAGCATATGCTTACCAAATGACCCAACAATTTGACTCCTTGGAAGCTACCCAAGAGAAAAGGAACAAGTGTATACACAAACTTAAACACAAATATTGGTAAATTTTACTAATAATGACTTCAAGTGGAAATGACCCAAAGGTCCGTCAATGGGCCAATGAATAAGCAAATTATGATATATTCCTACAATGAAATTCTACTCAGCAGTGAAAAGAATGAACTGTTGATACATGCTGCTGCTGCTGCTGCTGCTAAGTTGCTTCAGTCGTGTCCGACTCTGTGCGACCCCATAGATGGCAGCCCACCAGGCTCCCCCGTCCCTGGGATTCTCCAGGCAAGAACACTGGAGTGGGTTGCCATTTCCTTCTCCAATGCAAGAAAGTGAAGTCGCTCAGTCGTGTCCGACTCTTAACGACCCCATGGACTGCAGCCTACCAGGCTCCTCCGTCCATGGGATTTTCCAGGCAAGAGTACTGGAGTGGGGTGCCATTGATACATGCTACATGATTCTTAAAATAATGATGATTATCAAAAACATTATGCTCAGAAAAAGGAACCAGACACAAGACTACATACTGTGTGATTTCTGTTTGAAACTCTTTTAGAGAAATATCTAATCAGTAAGTGATTGAAATTGAATCAGTGGTAACCTGGGGCTGGGGTGGGGTTAGGGATTGACTGCAGAGGGACACCTGGGACTTTTTGGGTGATGGAAATTCTCTGTATCTTTATTGTGAGGGATAGTTGTGTGGGCGTACACATTTGTCAACATTTACCAAACTGTATGCTTAAAATGTGTGCATTTTATTGTATGTAAGTGACACCTTATATAAAGTAGATTTTTACAATGTCTGGCATGGTGCCTGACATGTGGTGAGTGCCCAGTAAGTGCTGCTTCTCTTCTGTCTTTGGTTCAGGGAAGACAGCATTGTGTGGTCCCTGCCTTGGGCTCAGCCTTGTAAGAGGCCCAGAAATAGATGTGTTCAGTGCCCCTCCCAGGTTTCTCTGACCTTTCAGTGAACTCCTGTCTTAGTCCATTTACTCTCTTGTAACAGAGTGCCTTACACTGGGCAGCTGCAACAATAGAAATTTATTTTTTTCACAGTTCTGGGTGGTAAAAAGTCCAAGATCAAGGTTCCTGCCCATTTATTTTCTGGTGACCATTCTCTTCCTTGCAGATGGCTGTCTCTCTCTGTATTCTCACCTGACCTTTCCTTGTTGTGTGCCCATGGAGACAGAGATCTCTCTGTTCTACTTCTTTTAAGGCCACTAATCCTATTGGGCTAGGACCCCACCCTTACAACTTGTTTGATTGTAATTGCCTCTTAAAAGCTCTATCTCAAAATACAGTCAAATGAGAGGTTAGAGTTTCAACAAATGAATTTGGGGAGGACACATGACTGATTTTTTTCCCTTGGGTTTACAGAAGGATGCTCTCTTCTTGTTAGTGACAATTTGGACATGCTAGGGAGCAGCCTTTGGGAGCAACCCTCAAATATATATTTCTGGAAGTTGGTGTATAAATATCCCAGCTGCCATGCCCCTCAGGAGGGCTCATAGGGGTGTGTTTTATACCGTTTTCCAGAATTTTCTCTTGAGATGAAGAACCAGTCACCTCCTGGTAACTGGCTTAATATAATATTTTTTATTGACTGCCACACCTTCCTATAACACTAGCCCACTTCCATTCCAATATTCTCTCTACCTGCCAAATAAACCATTTGGACTTGTGACTTCTGACCCTTATCTCAGAGTCAGAATCTTGGAGAACCTAAAAAACTTCAGTGACACTTGTTTGTACAGGTAACTGTAATTCATGGCCAGCTGGAAAAACAGTCCAGTGAATGTCCATACCTCAAGCCATGGGCAAAGGGATCAACTGCAGAGGAGAGAGTGGTTCTGACATAGGGACCAGAGATGATTCTCGGAAGAGCCAGGATGAAGCAAGCAGGCCATGAAAGATGCATACAACTTTAATAGGGAACTCTTGTGGAACCCAGAGAGAGAAAGGAGGAAGGGAGGGAGAGAAAAAGAAAGAGATGTTGAGACAGAGAGAGAAAGAGAGGGAGGCAGGGGGAGAGAGAGAGTGAGAGAGAGAGAGAATATTGTGGAAAAGGAGATTGAACATAACATGTGGTAAGCGCCTATGCTGTGACAGATGCTGGCTCAGAGCTGGGTATACAGAGCTGGGTGAGACCCATTTCCTGTCCTTAAGGACATCACAGTCTAGTGATAAAGCACAGTCTACCAGATAAAGCACTTGCCCTGTGACTTGATGCATCATTTCCTAAGTGCTATGAGTTCCCAGGGGTTTTCCCACAATTAACGTCCTGAGAGAGCCCTCAACATGTAGCTCCCTCACACCAAGGCTCTTACAAGAGGGAAAACTCAGCTTTTGAAAAAAACTCCTCAGGCACAGCTCCAAATTTCAGTCTAGAGTCCAGAGTCTTGTTTTAATGGCTTTGGCTAAATTCATGTTCAGTATTTGATTTCAAGCTTGTGGTATTAATATTTTGTGCATAGGGTCTATTCTCTGGTGATTTTAATATTTCATTTATCGACTGATTTAACTTTTAATGGTATCCAAAGCCATCTCATTAGATTACAGTGCTGAAGGAGTGCCTCTTTAATAGCTATCCCGTTGTTGGAGTAAATTCAATCTGGACAGATGTAGCCCAAGGCAAAAGGCAATCATGATCTAGGAAATATTTTGCCATCCTAGGTTCCAAACAAGTCTTAGCCTTCTCTGTGTGTGCAACTTGGACATGGAGATACTTCTCTGAAGATCTTGGGGACCAAGGCAGAAATATGATCTAGACATGGCCAATGGTCATTGACATGTTAAACTATGCGTGTGTGCTGTGCCCCTGTCACAGCCATATTTGGGGAGTTCTTAGAGCATTGTGGCTGTACCTGATTAATCTCTGAATCCCACTGCCTTGCAAAGTTTTTAATACAAGGTTGGGCTTCCCAGATGACTCAGCAGTAAAGAATCTACCTGCCAATGTAGGAGACATAGGAAATGTGGGTTTGCTCCCTAGGTCAGGAAGATCCCCTGGAGGAGGAAATTGCAACCCATTTCAGTATTCTTGCCTGGAAATCCCATGGACAGAGGAGCCTGGTGGGTAGGGTCTATGGGGTCACAAAGGGTTAGACGGGACAGCACTGAGCACACACAAGAGATTTATTAAAAGTTTGAGCTAAATGGGACCTGAATTTTTGTTTCCAGGCACCAGAGAGTTTTGTCCTTAGTCCTGAACTGTTTGCTAGTTTTTAAGCAATGTTTTTGATGAAACCATAAAGGACATTTTCTGATTCTTTAATGGTAGTAAGCTGGGAGAGACCATAAAAACACTGGGTGAAAGAATGAATACAACAGCAAAAAGGTGTTACTATGCTGACATCGTCATTCTAATAAAAAAAGTAGCAGACAAATGATCTTGTAATGCTGTTTGCGCCTAGAAAACAAAGACTGTCTTATTTATGTAAAAGATACAGAAGAATGCTGAATACAGGTTAGATGGACAATTAATGATTCCTGAAAGAATGCCTAATTCCAAGTCCTACATTCCATCTGAAAGTCAGTTTCCCACAAGTACACTGTGAGGGAGATAAGAAAGGCATGACTTCACTGTTGCATGAAAGGAAAATGTTTAAACTCTAGTTGCTAATCATTTTCATAACCGAGTCCCTTGGAAAGCAAGGAGATCAAACCAGTCAATCTTTAGGGAAATCAACCCTGAATATTCTTTGGAACGACTGATGCTGAAGCTGAAACTCCTATACTTTGGCCACTGATGCGAACAGCTGACTCATTGGAAAAGACCCTGATGCTTGGAAAAATTGAGGGCAGAAGAAGAGGGGGGGCAACAGAGGATGAGAAGGCAGGATGGCATCACTGATTCACTGGACATGAACTTGGGCAAACTCCGGGAGATGAGGAGGGACAGAGAGGCTTTGTGTACTGTAATCCATAGGGTCGTGAAGAGTTGCAACCCGCTTGTTGACTGAACAACAACAGCAACAATATTGATGTGGGTTGTAATAACCATGGGCTATATTGGTTCCCAAAACAGCTAACTCAAGTCTTCTATTGTGATGCTGGGCTTGGATCGAGTGTCTTACCTTGAGTGATAAGATAGCTCGCTTGACACCTAAGACTCTCCTCCCTTAGAGCGGCAGTGACATGTGATGCTGGGCTTGGATTGAGTGTCTTACCTTGAGTGATAAGATAGCTCGCTTGACACCTAAGACTCTCCTCCCTTAGAGCGGCAGTGACATGTGCTGTGGACTAGGTAGTTGAAGGGAAGCGGAACCCACCTGCAAGCCAGGGCTTCGAGACAGCGTTGTGGAAGGGATCTTTGGACTGGGTCTTGAAGGGCAGGTCACTATACCTCGAAAGAGGATAAGAAGAGGCCCATAAAGTCATGCAGAGGCATCTCTGCCCTAATGAGTCCCTTGCTCAGGAATGGCTTGTACACTCAGAAGCCCTCAGATGAGTCACTGAAGAGTGAGGTTCACTCCCCTGGAACCCACATCTGCTTCCACCCACTCTCGTCTTGCAGGAAAATGAGTTTCTATAGGATCCTGCTATATAGAAAGGGCAACACCCTCTGATTTGCTTTAGGCTCATCCCTATCTAATTCTGAAGGAATCCTAAGATTGAATAAAGAAATTTGTGTTTATCCATCCATGATTTAGTTGCAGGCATGATTTAGGTGCCAGTTTTGCTTAAAGGCTCACCCCTTCAATAGACCCACACTTGGCCCTGCCCTACTGCACATTCAAATGGGATGAAAATCCTAACTTTTTTTCCATGTGTATATTTAAAAATATACATATATGTATTACTATATACTATATATGTGTTATTAAACTTATATATACTTATGTACTACTATACTGTATCTTAAATGTGTGTGTGTGCTCAGTTGCATTTGACTCTTTGTGACCCCATGGACTGTAGCCTACCAGACTCCTCTGTCTATGGGATTCTCTAGGCAAGAATACTGGAGTGGGTTGCCATTTCCTATTCCAGGGGATCTTCCCAACCCAGGGATCAAATCTGTGTCTCCTGTATTTCGTACATTGCAGGTAGATTCTTTACTGCTGAGCTGGTGGCTCAGATGGTAAAGAATCTGTCTTCAAGGCAGGAGACACAGGAGACCTGGGTTCCATCTTAGGGTCAGGAGAATCTCTTGGAAAAAGGAATGGCTACCCACTCCAGTATTCTTGTCTGAAGAACTCCATGAACAGAAGAGCCTGGTAGGCTACAGTCCACAGGGGTTACAAAGAGTCAGACACAACTGAGCAACTAATATTATCATTATTATTATATGTAATATAAACATAAAAGCTATTTGTATATGTATTATTTCATGTAATAGGCACAAAAATATAAAATTTAAAGGTTTGAGAGCAATATGACATTTTCTATTCCAGGAAATCTTCCCAACCCAGGGATCGGACCCAGGTCTCCCTCGTTGCAGGTGCATATTTTACCAGCTGAGCCACCAGGGAATCCCAAGAATACTGGAGTGGGTAGCCTTTCCCTTCTCCAGTGGGTCGTCCCAACCCAGGAATCGAACTGGGGTCTCTTGCATTGCAGGAGAATTCTTTACCAGCTGAGTTACCAGAGAAGCCATAGAAAATTGAAAGGTTAGTGGGCAATATGACATAGATAATAGTACTATAAATTATATTGCAAAAGTCCTTTTTTGCTACCACTTTTTTTTGCTGCCACTGTAATTAGTGATAATATTTTAAAGTACATATTAAGATAGGATATACTTCATTATTTTTGAAATTGTAACACTAGATGATAAAGCAAGGTACTGAAGTTAGAAGTTCATTGTGAAAAAATACTTAATTTTAATGGCTGTCAGGGTTAAAAAAAGAATTCTCACAAAGAAGTGTCAATCCAAATGGAAGAGCGCATTGGTGGCTTTGTTTATTAAATTATGATTCTCGTTTTTCAACGTCATCCACCAATTATACAGAGGTTTTTGTTGAAATTGGGCTAGTAAATTTCCATCTTCCTGATGTCAGGCAGTTCATCTCACAAACTAATTGGAAGGTATTTCATTTTTACATTTTTAAACAAGTGGGTCCCAAACCTATTGAAACTTCATTTGAAAGATTTTAAGCAGGCTAGAGACTTCTGTTTTATGTGTGCATACATAAATGTTATTATAGTTGATAACCAAGGGTGTTGGGAGGAAACACGTAGTGATGAAAATGCTTTCAGAAAGGCTCTTCTGCACCTGAATTTCTTTGGAAAAGCATTACTTCTTCACTCACTCTTGACCTTAAAGGGTCAAATGAAGTGTGTTTATTTTTCACAAACTATCTACCTGTGGCACACTCCTGAGAGCCACTTATCATCACAGGAAAGGTCACCAAATTTGAAGCCCTGTCTCTTTGTAAAGGAAAGCTGCATAGCCCATCTTCTAGTTCGTTCAGTTACTATTTCAAAAGGAAGATCGTGGTCGTACCTTATATTATTAGTATGAAGTTCTGTGAAAATCCTACTCTTCAAATATCCTTGTCCTTGTATATTTAATGGTATCAGTGGTATTCTGTGACACTGTATGCACTCTAGCTTGTATTTCTTTGCTGGGATAACCTGAGTGATGCTGTGAAGGCATTTCATGTGCGACCCTATCTCTGTCACCCCACTCTGGAGTCTCTTCCAGTTTTAGTGACTGTGTTTCTGCAGTATTCCTATAAAACACAGTTTCTGTTACAGATTTAATTGTTGAGACTGTATCTTCTTTAATAACTTCCATGTATCCTACAAAGTGAGCTTCCCAGATGGCACTAGTGGTAGAGAATCTGCCTGCCAATGCCAGAGACGTAACAGATGTGGGTTCAATCCCTGGGTGGGGAAGATCCACTGGAGGAGGTCATAGCAACCCACTCCGGTATTCTTGTCTGGACAATACCATGGACAGACGGGCCTTGTGGGCTACAGTCCATGGGGTGCAAAAGAGCTGGACATGACTTAGTGACTAAGCACACACACATGGCTGAATCTAGCCTGTCTTCTGTTTTTGTCAATAAAGCTTTATTGAAACGCAGCTTTACTCATTCTTTTATGTATTGTATATGGCTGCTTTTGCTCTATAAAAACAGAGTTAGGTGGTTGTGACAGAGACACTGTAGTCCACAGAGTCTGAAATAGTTACTATTTTATACACTTTACAGAAAAAGTTTTCTGACCCCTGTTATATAGTATCACTGTTTGCTCTTGTTCAGTTCAGTTGCTCACTGTGTCAGACACTTTGTGATCCCATGGACTGCAGCACACCAGGCCTCCCTGTCCATCACCAACTCCTGGGGTTTACTCAAACTTATGTCCATTGAGTTTGGTGATGCCATCCAGCCATCTCATCCTCTGTAGTTCCCTTCTCCTCCCACCTTGATCTTTCCCAGCATCATGGTCTTTTCAAATGATTCAGCTCTTCACATCAAGTGGCCAAAGTATTGAAGTTTCAGCTTCAGTATCAGTCCTTCCAGTGAATATTCAGGACTGATTTCCTTTAGGAGTTTACTCTTCATTATGCTATAAACTTGAACAGAACTCCCTCTCAGCCTCCACTGTGGCCTGAAGGCTCTGTGTGCTGACCCATCCCTCAGGGCCCTGGCCAGTGTTATGCATGCAGTGTCCTCTTTCACTTCTCTGCCCATCAGCCATCCTCTGATGAGAGCATTTTTCAGGGTAGGCAGGAAGTGCCAGAGAATTCACAAGCCCCTCCCAGCGGCCCTCAATCAGTGATGCACAGGAGGTGCTATATAAATACCCCAACTGCAACACCCCTAGGGTCAGCTAACTCTGTCCTGGCCCCCAGAACTGTCCAGGGGATTAAACTTTAATGACTCAGTTTAGCAATGTATTGATACTACTGTCTCTTCCCCTGTGTCCCCTGTAGCATTTCCTGGGCTCACCTCTCAGTCCATTCCTTGCTCCAAAAGGAATCCTCTCCTTTGAGATGCTTCTTCCTGATTTCTTCCCTTCACAGTCCTTCTCTCGTGTTTCTCTCTCAAAATATAACTTTGTTGATTTCTGCCATGTTGGGAGGGTAGTAAACAGATAAGAAGCAGGTCATAAGCAAACTTTTATCGTGGATGAAGCGGCTGATCACCTACAAGAACCAGGGTGGATTATTCAGGGTACAGACCCTCAGATTGATCCCCTGCCTCTTCTCAGCACCTTCCCCATTCTGTTGACTGCCTTGAGTGTCCCGGGTGAATGGTGGCATGGCATCTTCCTGTCTAGGGTGGTGACAGTCCTTAGAACCAGACACTGGGAATTGCATGAGGAGAGGTAAAGGATGCTCATGAAACCCTTGAGGATGTTAGGAGGAAGGGCTGGTGTAATGAAGGACTGTTTCTGAGCAAGCAGCAACACCAAAGATCATGCTGTATTTTCTCATTTTTTATTTATTTTGCAGAGTGCTTTTCTGCAGCCCACAGAATGGCTTCAGTGGACCAGTAAGGATGGCATTGTGAGCCCACGACACTGGGTCTGAGTGTCAGCTGTGGCTTTGACTCACAGCGAGAAAGGCTGTTAATTACCTTATCCATCTTTGTCTCTATTAGAGCAGCTGGTAAATGGGGGAGCAACCGTGCATCTTGTTTTAAAGGACCAGTGGCCTTGAAAAAGCAAAATCATGAATGCGGGACTTGGAAAACTTTGGGTTAAAGGCAACTGTTCAGCCTTGTGTGTCTGAGCTGTTGTTTCTTTCTTTTTTAAAAAATTAGTTTATTTATTTTAATTGGAAGCTCATTACTTTACAATAATATAGTGGTTTTTGCCATACATTGACATGAATCAGCCATGAGTGTACATGTGTTCCCCATCCCAAACCCCACTCCCACCTCCCTCCCCATCCCATCCCCATCCCATCCCTCTGGCTTTGAGTGCCCTGTTTCATGCATCAAACTTGAACTGGTGATCTATTTCATATATGGTAATATACATGTTTCAATGCTATTCTCTCAAATCATCCCACCCTTGTCTTCTCCCACAGAGTCCAAAAGTCTGTTCTTTATATCTGTATATCTTTTGCTGTCTTGCACATAGGGTCATCATTACCATCTTTCTAAATTCCATATATATGTCTTTATTTTATAAATACACTGTATATTAAATATACAGTATGTTAATATGCTGTATTGGTGTTTTTCTTTCTGACCTACTTCACTCTGTATAATAGGCTCCAGTTTCATCCACCTCATTAGAACTGATTCAAATGCGTTCTTTTTAACAGCTGAGTAATATTTCATTGTGTATATGTACCACAACTTTCTTATCTATTTGTCTGCCGACGGACATCTAGGTTGCTTCCATGTCCTAGCTATTGTAAACAGTGCTGCGATGAACATTGGAGGACACATGTCTCTTTCAGTTCTGGTTTCCTTGGTGTGTATGCCCAGCAGTGGGATTGCTGGGTCATATGAGCTACTGTTTCTTTTAATCCAAGGCCCTCAGGAAAGGTAGGGTTGACGGAATGCATACATTGAAAGAATAGGCCACACACTTGCTTTGGGGCCTGATAGAACATTGAACGCCTATGTGCTTCAGGCCAGAGCTGAGATGCCTCCAGGGGGAGGTACACAGGGCTTCTCCAGTGAGCCTCACAGAGACTGTGCCTACAAGGGGCCAGGGGGCTCTGGAGCCTGGGAAGCCTGGGCACACATTACCTGCTCTTCCTCCGGGTCAGGTACGAGCAGCTGCCTGCAGCATCTCTGAGACACAGTCTGATGCTGCGATCTCCCTGCCCTCTGATGGGACGAGGGTGGAGAGCAGCAGTCACGTGGCAAGACCCCACCAAGTGGTGATGTCAGCTTTCAGGTGGAGATTATGTTCCCCTGCCACAGCCTGGCCATTGTCTGGACAAACGGCCATGATCATCAGGGGAGTAAGAGGGGTTTAAATGCTCAGAGGGAAGTTTCTCCTCACTGTGTGGCAGAAACCAGTAATCGAGAAACCAAGCACCATGCTCGGAGAGTTGGAGAACTCGGGTTTATTACGCCGGTGGGCCCAAAGGAGTTAACACTCCAAGCTCTGAGCCTCCAACAAAGGGGTTACAGAGTTTTTATATATGGGCAGGCATGATTAAGCAGGTTTGCCGGGGCTGGGCAATTGCAAAGAGCAGGACAAGGATGAGTGAGATAAGCTCCAGTTCCTAGTATTGTGAGTCTCCACTTTCTGAGACTACGTGACCTACGTGATCCAGACTTTGTAAGGAGCCAGCTGAGATATAGAGGCAGAAGAAGCAGGAGGTTATGTAAAATTTTAGCTTTTTCTCTTTAACTTTTCCCTCTACCGGGTGCCAGGTAGAGATCAGGGCTCAGGCTTCTTGTGGACAGCTGGGGAAGCAGGTGGACAGAGGCTGTGTGCCCGATTCCCAGTCAGACTTGGGCCAGGAGATGACACCTTTAAAAAGTAAACTTTGAAATACATTCATAGTTGAAAATTATGAACATATGGAAAATTAAAAGAAGAAACAAATTCAGTCTATTCCCAAGCCAAAGACAACTATTAACATTTTAACATTGTCTCAGTGGTCTTACAAAAAAAAACTCATTCTGAAAACATGGTTGAAATAATAGCGTAGACAGATCTGCATTTGCAATTTTTTTTTCATATTATAGCACAGACGTTTCTTCCCTACACTAAAACATTTGTAAAACAATCTGAACGGCCTTATAATATCCTGATAAAATGGAAGTATTGTGTATCAGCCAGGGTCCAGTGGAAAATAGAAACACTCTTAAGTATTTTAGTAGAAAGAATTTCTAGGAAGAAATCGGTTACATGGTTAAAGAAGAACCAGGAAAGCAAAGCCAAGCAGAAGATCAAGAGGGCGACCTAGAGATGAGCAGCAGTGGGATTTACTTCCTGCCTGAGAGGCAGGTGGACAAGGGGAGGGGACACTGTTACCGGTAACTAGACGTGGGTCCAGCAGGGAAGGAGCTAGAGCAGCTCCAGAGACTGCAGAGAAGGGCTTCCTGATGGTCCAGGGGTTCAGAATCTACCTTGCAATACAGGGGACACTGGTTCGATCCCTGGTCGGGGAAGATCCACATGCCATGGGGCCGCTAAACCACAAGCTCCTCTTGGCAACTTAACCCTGTGTGCCTGGTACAGAGTGAGTGCTCAGGGAAGCAGAGCTGAATGTTTTAAAATGCTATTTTTCTAGATCTATACCTACTGACCTGGAGGGCTATTAAGTGAGCAAACAAACTGTGAGTATTGAGCATGTGAAACACCCTGATTTTAATAAAAACAAGCAATGACACTGCCTATATGTTCTGTGAGCATGAAGAAAGTGTAGAAAGATCCACGCTAGGCTGCTACCTATAAAGGCTGCAAGGAAGATTATTTTTGACTACCTTTTAGTAATTTTTTAAAAATTATGGGGTGCTTATGCCTTTTTAATTTTTGAGAAGGAATTAAAAGATATATGAAGGGAAAATTATGATTTCCTCCTTAGAATTCAGCTGAGTCCTTATTGCCTCCTTCCTCTCTTTGTGGAAAATTTCTGGAGCCTGGAGCCTGTGATGGGAATGCATCAGCTCTCAGTTCCATCTCTCTGCTTAGATTGGGGTCCACTCTGGAGAGGGGAACTCTGCAGAGGGGGCCGAGGGGGCAAACTTGGCATGGTCTGTGGGCTCTATCCATCCCCGAGTTCTAAGCACAAAAAATTCAGTCCTTGACCGTCAGGCCGAACTTGAAGCAGGGGGCTTGGCTTAGCTCCCATTACAAACATCCTGAGCCGTGCAGGCTCTTAATAAGAAAATTGATTCAGCCTCAGGCTTAATCCCTGAGGTGCATTTTTTTTCCAAGACAGCGAGTTCATGGCTCTGCAATATCTGATTTAGATGTTTGGAAAATGTATTCTTTGACAAGGCTTAATTAAAGTGGATTGCACCTATATGGGGACATTTTATAATTTCCATAACAAACACTATTATTACCATGAGCAATGTATTTTTTTGTTATATTGATGTCTTTTATGGTGATGCCATAAAAAGAAGATTATGACTTCTCATTATGAGGCAGATGGAGGAGAAGACGCAGGTTGATTACCAGAGAGGGGAGTATGTTCTTTCCAACCAGTTACCTTAATAGTCAGCGAGGGCCGTGCTGGACGTGAATGGGAGGTCCAGGCAAATGACTTTTTTATGGGCCTTGCTTTATAGCAGCTTCCTTTTGTACATTTTCAAATGAGATCCATCAAATGGTAAGCTGATTTTTCAGTTTGGCTGGAAAATGAAGGTTCCACAGATTGTATATCTTTCTGAAACTCTTATTAAAAATTAACAGAATTCCCTTTCTGCCTCTCTTAATTTAGTAGCAAGAAACTGGCTTACTTAAAAAATCCATGATAATTGAATAACACTTTACATATATAAAGTATTGTGAGAATCATCCATCTTTTTTTCCTTTTAAAAATATTTTGTATTATAAGAATAATGCATTTTCATTGTAATAAATTGAAAAAAATAGTCTTTATATGAAAAGAAAATAACCAGGTTTGACTACTCATATGATGAACATGTTCACCATATCTCTAATTATTGTTTAAAACACCATTTTTATTTATTTATTTATGAATGCATGCATGCTGCACTGTGTGGCCGGCTTGCAGGATCTTAGTTCCCTGACCAGGGACTGAACTTGCACCCTCGGCAGTGAAAGCAGAGTCCTAATCACTGGACTGCCAGGGAATTCTCTGTGTTCGTTTTTATTTTTTTCAGCTTTATGGAGGTGAAAGTGAAAGTGTTAGGTTCTCAGTCATGTCCGACTCTTTGTGACCCCATGGACTGTAGCCCGCCAGACTCCTCTGTCCATGGGATTCTCCAGGCAAGAATACTAGAGTGGTTAGCCATTCCCTTCTCCAGAGTATCTTCCCAACCCAGGGATTGAACCTGGATCTCCTGTGTTGCAGGCAGATTCTCTACTGTGTCACCAAGGAAGCCCCTGATTGACAAATAAAAGATACGTATATGTGAGGTATACAAGGTGATACTTTGATATATGTAACATTGTGAGATGACTACCACAATCAAGTTATTAACACTTCTGTGACCTTACATTGTTATCATTTGTGTGTGTGTGTGTGTGTGTGCGCACACCTGTGCACCTGTGCCCTCAGAAGATCTGACTTAAGATCTATCCTTTCGCAAATTTCCAGTCTGATACAGTATTGTCCATGGTCATCATCTTGTGCTGTAGGTTAGATCTCCAGGATTTATTCATCCTGCATGACTGACACTTTGTGTCTTTGATCATCATCTCTTAGTTCCCAACCTCCCTCTGGGCCCCAGTAAACACCATTTTTCAAGGTGGATATTTTACCTTCGATTGTAACATAATTTATTTAACCAGTTCTCTCATGGTGGACATGAATTCTTTTCAAGTTCTTCTTCTGTGCAAATAACACGATGATAAACTTCCTTATAGAAAATCCTTCTCCATCTTGTTGATGAATCTAGGGTCAACTCTGAAAGTGAAATGACTGTGTCCAAGTGTTGAATCACACTGCCAACTAGCTTTCCATAAAGGTTGCACCAATTTATATCATATAAGAACACGCAATGTGTGTCTTGAATATGTTTCTTAACCTTGGCCAGGAAGAAATGCAATTGTACCTTGTTTTAGTCTCTCTTCCTTGATTACAGCAGTAATTAAAGAGGTGGTGGTGTCCGGGTCAGCCTGTGGGGAGGCTTGGATGTTCTTGCTACCAGGGATAAACACCTTGCTCTATTTGAGGGACATTTTAGAGTAATTCCATTTAAATTCTGTGCTTTGGGTCAAAATCCAGGGATGTGTTTATGGAGTTTGTCTTGCTTCTTCCTTGCCAGCAGAATGACCAGTGATGATGCACATGTCTAAAAGGGGATTAGACCTCCTGTGATTTCCATTTGACTTAAGAAATAATTGTCATATGCAAATCCATGGAGCCCAAAGTAGACTTTTTTTTTTTTTAAAGCTGACTTCATATAGAGTAAGTTACCCTGAGCAGATTATGTTCTTAGTTCAGACTAATTGTTTGTGAGTTGGGTATCCTGGAGGATGTTTTGTCCACATCTGTAGTCAGGCAGCATTAAACCAGGCATGGGAAACACATCACTGCAGAAACAGGGAACCACAGAGACATGGCTGAAAGGCCAGAAGGAAAATGCAGGCTTGTAACCTACTTGCAGAACTAAATGAGGGGACAAAAGCAGAAGCAGTGAATTCATTTCTCTGGGAGCTCATTGATGAATCTTCACCCTGAACTTTCCCAGTCTCTTCCTTTGTTTCAAGTCCAATGTTCATTGTGTTTTGCATACCTAATTAATTACAGCATGCATTTCCTTACTTTGCCAAGGGTGCGTAATTGATCATGCTGGGCTCCGGAAACCATCTTTGGTAAGTTTTTTGAGATCATGCAAATTGACTTGCCACCAGCGATGCAATTCAACGATAGAATCCAGGAGGCCTATGAGAAGCTTTGGAAGTGTACTTTCCTTTACTTGGAGATTGATGAAATCGCCAAGGGATTAGGTAGGCATTTTGCTAATAGTTGAAATAATGAAGCAGTATGTGGTGTATTTGAAATTTCTGAGAGTAAGTTCACACCTTGCTACAGATGTGGGTCACTGAACTAGATGGCTTCTGTGGGAGTGCGCACACATCCCTGTCACAAGGCAGCCCAGACAGCTCCCTTTCCTTCTTGAGACCCCATCTCTGCAAGGCTGCTCCCAATGGAGAGCTTGGACCCAGGCTTGGGACATACAAGCAGGGCACCAAAAAATGAAGAAAGTTTGATTTCATGGACTTTTTCAAAATTGTTAAATCTTAGAAATCTAGGAAAGGCTATTTTGACTTTCTTGTTGTATGTTTTGTGTTCAGATTTAGAGTGTGTTTTGAATGATGGATGTGGGTAAGGACAGGGAACAGGATACCATGATCTTTTCAGAGCTTAGGGTCACCAAGGACTCAGCTGGACTCAGTGTCAGCTAGAGGATTCTGTGCAGGATGAGATGACCAGTAAGGCTGTCTTTCCAGAACCTCACAGTGTAGGCTGTACAAGGCTGGAGTGTGAAAACTGTTTGAAATGCCTGTTACCGAATGCTGTGTGAGTTCATGCTCAGGTGTGTCTGATACTTTGCGACTCCATGGACTGTAGCCCACCAGGCTCCTCTGTCTATGGGATTTTCCAGGCAAGAATATTAGAGTGGGTTGTCACTTCCTATTCCAGGAAGTCTTCCTGACCCAGGGATTGAACCCAGGTCTCTTTCATCTCTTGCACTGGCAGGCAGATTCTTTATCACTGCACCAGCTGGGACAGCCCATCCAATGCTACAGAGCTCCCAAATGAAGCCTTCTTACTTTCCGTGGCTTTTCCAAATAAGGAGTCAGATTTTGTCAGTATAAATGTCAATGTCAATATGCATCTGGTTGTCAGGCCTATTAGTGACTTACCCAGAGGGACTTTACCACCTCAGATGGGTTCTTTCCAATGCTGGAAACAGAATGAGATCAGGCCATGCTTTCCTCTTGTAATTGCTTTTCCATTTGGAGCATAATTTCAAAGATGTCTTGCTAGTTTTCAACAGTCTGGTTTGGAGGTGTCAATGTAAAGGGATGTTCTTTGCATCTCTCTTTGGGTTTTCTGACTTGCTCGGGCCAGATGACTGTTCCATGGAAAATATCAGGCCTGTACAGGGCTACCAGATTATTAATGCTAGGATTAGCTGGTCCTGGTCACATTCTGTTTTGGTCCATGTCTTATGTCAAGGTTATTTAATACTTTACATCAGTTGAAACCAAGGCTGAGCTGGGGAAATCTTTATGGAGCCCAAGCGATTCACCCACAAAAGTCAGAATTACCTGTATTTAGCTGATTAGACCTCAAGGAAGAGCGCTGAAATTAAGGGCTCACAACCAGTAAGCTCCCAGATGACTGAAAACGATGGGTTATCACACCTCAGACAGGCAGCAAGAGACAGGCACACGGGGAGAAAAGACTAGGAGTGGGAGGATCCCATGCTGGGCTTGAGTGCTAAGCCTCTATCCTCTGGGCTGGAGGTCACAGGTCTGAGGCTCACCTGCCGCCTTCTGCCACAGACACATATTTTGGGCAGAATGTTTAAAAATCTTGGTTCAGTTGTCAACCTTATTTTAAAAGGTAGTGATTTCATATAAAATTCTGACTCTCAGTTATTTTTGAAAAATAATTCCTGGTAACAAAGCCTACATGTCCCCATAGCAACCACTTCTGAAGCTGCCTGGGGACCACTCACTCTCAGTGTACCCCCAGAGCCCTTCTCACCCTGTACTGTGCCCCTTCCAGTTCCTGCACCCAGACTTGCTCCTCCACTACCTGCTCGTCCTCTAAGTATCTGAGCTGTGACCTTCACTCTAAAGCAATGCCGTAAGTACCCATCTGGGCATATCTCAAGTCTTTTGTTTGGCTCAGGCCTCAGTTTTCCTACATGTACAATGAAGAATTGGATGAGAAAGGGTCCAGAATCTCTCCCAACTCTCCCATTTTTTGATGCTGGAATGATCTGAAATTTTAAAATGATTAGTTTGGTCTATATGAAAAGCCAATTCCATCTCTTTGACCTGGCAGAATTCAGAAATTCATGAAACACTTACAAAGCCATTTGTCATTTGACCTAGTGAGACCAAGCCTTCCAGTAGCTTGAAAGATTCTGGGGAGAATGGAGGCGGGAGTTTTGCTGTGAGATTAGTGTCCACATTTTAAACTAGCCAGGCTGCTGCAGGGATGGGCTGTGGGCAGGTAGGCACCCTTGCTCTGTGCTGGTCTGCTGCATTCGTGTGAATCCAGCATGGGTCTAGTCAGCCTTGTAAGTTTTATAGGCCTGTTTCTTGGCCCAAATCCGGGTATCTTCTCTTCTAATTAGTTTCTGGGATGAAGGAACATTGGACCAGGAGTTCACTGGTCTGGATTACTGTCTTGAATCTGGTGTGGACTCACTGCTTCACCCTGCTCACATCCCTTTCTGTTTCCACCTCTAAGACTGGAAGAAATTTCTCTCAGCTCCAGGATCCGATGATCCCAAAGTTTATCCTGTGTTTCTATGGGGGACATCAAGGGAAGCCCCCGGAAGCTGCCGGGCCCCCCTGCAGACAGTCTGTCGGGGGCAGACCACAGGGCAGCAGGGGATCCTGAGTGAGGCATCATCGCTGTGTCTAGAAACTTTTTATCTAGTGGGAAAGATAAAGAATATACTTAGGACTCTACCACGGGAGAGGAAATGAATGGCTTTCATCTCTTTCCACTATTTAAGGTCTTTCGTGTTCAACCTCTGGATTTTTTCAGTGAAGCAGAAAGAATTTAAAAAGAAATCCAGGAAAATAGGAAATTGAGTTAAATTTATCCTATCAGATTGATTTTTCTAAAATGTAGGTCTTATGGCATACTTAGAGATTCTCTGCCCCTGTGGGGTCCTGTATCAAGTTCAAGTTCTTTGCCTGGCCCTGTCTCCTTTGGCATTGGAGAAGGCAGTGGCACCCCAGTCCAGTACTCTTGCCTGGAAAATCCCATGGACGGAGGAGCCTGGATGGGGTCACTAGGAGTCGGACACGACTGAGCGACTTCACTTTCCCTTTTCACTTTCATGCATTGGAGAAGGAAATGGCAACCCACTCCAGTGTTCTTGCCTGGAGAATCCCAGGGACGGGGGGGAGCTTGGTGGGCTGCCGTCTCTGGGGTTGCACAGAGTCGGACATGACTGAAGTGACTTAGCAGCAGCAGCAGCAGCAGCAGCAGTCCCCTTTGGCATGACAACCTTCTGTATCCTCACCAGGGAGAGGAGACCAGACTCTTGGCTACACCCTCCCCTCCACCTTGCTCTTCCGGCTGGACCTGCCCCACCCCTCTTTCTGCACAGACCTAGGAAGGTCTCCAGGGCCCCCTCCCATGGGGAGGCTCCCCTGCTGACCACCCGCCTGGGCATATCCGTTCTCCCCTCTGCTCCCTTGTAAGAGACCCATTCTCTTCTTGGCACATGCTGCCTGTGCTCAAGGCCCGCTTGTTCTGTGTGTTCTGTTCTTCAGTCTCGAGTCCAGACAGTTTAACCCCAGAGCTAGTATTTTGAGCTCCTGCCACTGGAATGTGAGCCTCAGGCACTTGGTGAATACTGTTGTGTGAATGAATGGAGTGAACGGATGAAACACAAGCTCAAGGAAATAGCGCTCCCCAGGCCAGGGCCCACCAGCTCTCATATGGCATGCCTTCTCTCCTGCTTTCACCAACTTCTCCCTGGCCGGCTGGCATCCCCTCTGTCCTCTGGCAGGGTGATTGGCAAGCAGTACCTCAACCAAGTCCTGTGGGACTGGTGTCCTTCCCAGGCTGAAAGGGACCTGATGTTTAAGGCTGTCTTTTTCAGATGCCTTAGCGTGTGACCAACTGATGAATTCTCTGAGGACATTTACTGTTTTCTCTCCTCTAGGTGCTTATTGTAGGGGAGAGCCAGACTGGTCACTTTGTCTTCCTTATCTGTAATAACCACAGCTGAACATCATTGGTCTGACCAGTTAGGGATGAAGGGCAGACTGGAGGAGAAAGACTGGCCATGTACATCACATTTGAGACAACTGCAGTTTATCTGCTCTAACTACTAGGGTTAGAGGTTACTGGTGTGTGGGTTTTTTTTTTTTTTTTTTTCTTTTTAAAAATTTTATGTATTTATTTGTCTGAGTCGGTCTTTGTTGTAGCACACAGGATCTTTAGGCTCCATCTCAGCATGTGAGATCTAGTTCCCTAACCAGGGGTTGAACCCAGGCCCCCTGCTTTGGGAGCGTGGAGTCTTAGCCACAGGAGCACCAGGGAAGTCCCTAACTACTTCTTACTGTGTGGCCAATATTGCCCAGAAGTCACTCAAGTACCTGTTTTAATGAATAGACAAGAACAATCTCTAGTAACTGTGTCAGTCAGAATTCTCCATAGAAATAAAACCCAGAGGAAAGCTGGTGGTTTAGATCGAGTGTAAGACCTGCAGACTCAAGACCCATGAAGAGCCAAGCTTTTCGTTTGGTTTGAGTCCAAAGGCAAGAAAAACAAATGAAACCCTAGTCAAAGGCCCCCAGGTAGGAGTTTCCTTCTACTCAGCCCTTTTTGTTCCATTCAAGCCTTCAACTGATTAGATGAGGCCCACCCAGGGTAGGGAGGGCAATCTGCTTTATTCATCTTCTGGTTTAAATGTTAATCTCATCCCAAAACACCACCACAGAAACTAATGTCAGACTCAATATTGGGGCACTCTGTAGCCCAGTCAGGTTGACACATGAAAGTCACCTTCACAGGAAAAAAATCAATAGTTTTTTGCATAGCAAATAATTTTCACATGGATTATAGCACTTGAGCCTAATTTGTCCAGTTTTTCATTGTCTGAATGTTCTGAAATTTTATCTTCACCATGAGTGAAACAACTTCTTAGACCATTGAAAAGGGAGAGGGAAAAGGAGGGAGGGGTAAATGGTTAGGGGGACACATGCCTCTGTAAGGGATCCCTCCTTGTTTGCATGAGAGTGTGAATCAGCTTTTCCTGGGATTAGCATTGGAAGATGGAGGGTACTCTGCTTTAACGAGCTTTAAGAGTCTTGTTTCACTTCAGGAACCAGAAATGAAGAAGCCTGGGGGACTTCCAGGAGATAATTGAGAGGAAGCAAGATAGATTTTATCTCTGACACTTTGTGCTACTTCTAATACTGGTTTTGCTGAGAATAAGTCACTTAAATAATGGATTGATTAATTAATGATAGGCATAATTGAACATTGCTTCTGTGATCAAAATAAAGTACTGACCATGTATTATTTCCTATGCTAGATATTTTATATGTTTTCTTTTTAAAAATTTTTTTACTTTGTTTTTTAATTGGAGGAATATTGCTTTACAATGTTGTGTTGGTTTCTGCCATACAACAATACAAATCAGCTATAATTATACAAATATGTTTTCTTATTCTAGCCAACCAGTCAACCTCCTGTCTTCAATTTTGTCTCCATTTTACAGATGTTAAGACATTAAGACATTAAGTCACTTGTGCCAGATTGCAGGGCTGGTACATGTGGAGCTGAAACTGACATGTTGGTCATTCTAACCCCAGTGCCCATGCTCTCTGACCTTTGTGGTTCTCACCTTTGTGACATGCTGAGCAGTCATTCCTGGAGGGCCTCTTCATGGAGTCCCTCCCCTCCCCTGATATATCCACACCAATTTGGAAGGACTATTCTTTTGTTGTGATGGATGAAAATGGTTTGATGATTCTGTGTGTTATGTTGGGAAAAACATCTCTACCTGTAGCAAACATCCATTCTTTCCTCATCACAGTATTATTCTGAGACTGAGTAAAAAATGCAGGAGAGGGCAGACAATTCTAGCCCACGACAATTTTCAATTTTAGAACACTTTTGCAAATAGTGTGAAGGAGGTACATATTCCAAGTGGAAGAGACGAGAACATTTTGTTTATTCCAAACACACCTGGAAAAAAGAAAAAACCTCAGTTCTTATTTAAAGAGTTTACAAGGCTGCTGCTGTGGACCTAACCATCAAATCTGGGTGCCCACATTGTGCCACTCGCAGGACCACACAACAAGGAGTTAGGGAGAGAAGGAAGGCTCTACCTTGGTGGGCAATTAACTTGGAGGAGCTGGATGCCAGAAGCAGAAACCTGTTCAGATGATCTGGGATAATGGGGTTTTGGGAAGAAAGCAAAGTTCGGCCAAGTCCCGTGGGTGGATCGGGAACATCGGGACAGTGCTGGAGCCCCCACCTCGAGTGGTTTCTACCATCTCCCTCTGCTCTACCCCACAGGTCCTCTCCATTCTTTTTTTAAAAGACTTCATTGAATTTGTTACAATATTGCTTCTGTTTTATGATATGGTTTTTCAGCCACAAGCCATATGGAATCTTAGCTCCCTGACCAGGAATCGAACCCACGCCCCGCTGCATTGGAAGGTGAAGTCTTAACCACTGGACTGCCAGGAAAGTCCCCATCCATTCCATTCTTCACAAAGATCCTTTCCTACTAACTAGTTGCCATGGCCACCACAGGGAGAAGCATGGAAATGGAAATGTTCCAAAGGATGAAAATCTCCTTGGAAGTAGGGGGGAAGGAACATTCATTCATTTTCTGTGTAGCTTTTATAATCTCTCCGTTTCAATTCTTACACAGGCCTGGGCTTGAATCCCACCTGCTACTGGGTATGAGCTCACTTGGGCAAGTTCTTGTCACCCTTCTAAGTCTCAATCCCCTCGGTTGTAAAATGCAGATGAAGGCTTCCAGCATACGTATCTGCTGGGAGGAGTCAATGAAAGTGCCCTTGAAAAGAACTTAGGAGATACCTAATCAATAGTAGCTGCTATGCTTTTTATAGCTCTTTCTGTTTGCAGAAATGAACTGTGGGGTCCAGGGTGCTGGCTGGGTGGGCTGATGCAGACCGTGGTCTCCAGGGGCCTGGACTAGTTTGGGTGCGGTCTCCAATTGGGGAAACCAGGAGAGGAGGGGCCAAGGGAGAGAATGTGAGAGTGTATCGAGGAGGGGGTGCCAGGAGCCAAACTGGGTCAGGAGCTGGGGATCTGAAAGCAGAGCTGACCTAAATTAAATGCCCAGAGAGAACCGAAGTGACCGTCCGGCTGTGAGCTTTGTGATCGAGGTCGTCAGTTAGCACCCGACTCAGAACAGGAAACGAACCAGTGATGTTGTGAGATCTATTAGGGTTGTAACCAGATGTCTGCTGATCTCAGGCCCCAGCCCAGTGCTCAGCTCATACAAGTGACTCCACAAACATGTGTTAAATGAATGAATGAATGGGTGGAAGGCAGAGAGGGTAAAGACTGGCATGTAGGTCACTGTGAGGGCAAGTAGAACAGATGAGGGCCTGAGGAACTGGGTGATGCAGTGGGTGGTTCTTGTAACATCACAGAAAGTAAATAAATAAATATGGTCTGTGGCATCTCTCTCTCTCTACCTCTCCCTACCTGTCATCTATCAATTATCATTTCTCTTTCTATCATCTATCTGTCTATTTGTCTAGACTGAAAATCTCAATGAAGAGTGAGGACTGTGAACAACTTGAGAGGGTTTAATTCTGAGTGTCCTATCTTTAAGACACCTTCCTTGGAGATACCCCCTGAGAACCCACAGAGGTAACTTGGGGAGACTTAGAGTGAAAGGTGAGGATTCAGCCATGGTACAGGTAGGGCTGGCAGGCTAGTCGAAATCCTAAATTAAACTTGCCATGATGCCATTGCTAGTCACAGGCCAGGGAGTCCACGGGATGTCTGGGCTCACAAGGAAAGTGGTTTTGGCTTTGCTTGGTTAAGCTAGGGACTATATGTATCGACGTGGAAACATCACTAAGAAACAGAGATAATTCAGGGGGAAAAAAGTCGGCCACTTTGCCTGACAGTCCTTTTCTATCTGAAGGGTTAGAGGTGTCTGAATTCTTTGGCAGCCCTCCCACCAACAGGTGGGGTTTATATCTGAACCCTTTGCATCTGAATAGGCTTTGTGACCAACAGAATAGGGTAGAAGTGATGCTACTGAGAAACCAGAGGCTTACGCTTCCTGGCTCTGTGAACCCTCTGAGAATTCTGAGCCTTCACAGAAAGTCTGACAACCCTGAGACCATTGTGCTGGAAGGGTCACGTGAAACCTCTTCAGGCCAGCTGTGCCCAGCCTTCCAGCCATGCCCCCTGGGCGCCAGACCTGGGAATGAAGCCATCTGGTCCCCCTGACCAGCCCTTCCGCCCACTGAATTCCACTGAATGATTTCAGTCGATGCCATATGGAGCAGAAGATGAACCCAGCTGAGCCTGGCCCAGGTTCTTGACCCAGAAAATCGTGAGCCTATAATAAAATGGTTGCCTTTTTTTCTTTAAGCAACCGAGTTTGGGAATAATTGGAATGACTTGTTACACGGTCATAGATAACCAGAGCAATCATCCTGGTAGGTCTCTTTTTTTTTTTTTTTTTTTGCCCCAGTTGGCTGGGGCTTGAAATGTGAATCATGAGAGTAATGTTTCTGGAAAAGAGACATCCTTGGCACATGAGAGCATTTAGGGATAGTGTTGGTCTGAAGTTGAATCTCTGTGGATGAGACCTCACTTTCATCAGCTCGGGTCTAGTAAGTCATCTTGAAGTATGTGTGAGCCTTTTAGGCTTAAAAAGACTGGATTGATTATGATGGTCCAGGACTTCTGGAGCAGAAAGGGCCATCCTCTTCCAACTAAGAGCCTGCCAGGCCCACTAGGGCTGAAAGAGAAGGCCAGTGTGCCTGGGTGGCTGGGGCATTTTCTGGGGTATCCTGGTTGGATGGGACTGGCTTCTGGAGCAGAAGCTCTGGCTCATGGGGTGAGGGTCTGGCTTACTCTCTTTGGTCCCCTTAGGGTGGCATTGAGGTCTTCTGTTCTTTATTCTTTATCAGAGTCAGACAATGGAAAGAAAATAACTGCTGCTTTGCCAATATCATAGCTGAAAACCGTGCCATGTAATTTGAATTATTGTAGCATCGCTCTTTCCTTAAGTGTTTGCTGGCTTTGTTCTCTCTGCCTGCCCCTTGGAGCTAAGGATTAGCTCTTCAGAGATGACCTAGACACAGTTCTGCCTTCAAAGCTCTCTTAGAGGGTTAAGCCAAGCAAGAGAATTGCATTTCAGGGCATGAGTGCCCCCTGGAGGACTGGGTCAAGGGTGACAGAAGCCCAGGGATGATGGCAACAGCTACAGAGAACCTGGGAACGGATTGGGCACATCAGATACAGCAGGAACCAGAGCTCTTTCAAAATGACCGGAGCTTCGGAAATTGAGTGACACTTCAGAGGTCACGGCAGGGGTGATGGTGAGAGGTTCAAGTTAGTACCAGAGAAGGAGAAGGTCCTGTGTCCTTGGGAATCTGTGTGGAGAGGAGTGAAGGTGGTGGATCCCGACAGTTCCCTCCAGGAGCAGCAGAAATGAGTGGTGACTTCTGCTTGGTTTCTTAGGGACCTGAAAGTGACAGAGATGATGGTTGAAGTATCTTTATTGCGTGCTGACTGCATACTTCAACCCCTTTTAAATTCCCAAACATTTATGAAGGTGGACATCTCATTCCCATTTTACAGATGAGGAAACTGAGGTTTAGAGACATTGACTGTTTTGATTAAGGCTACTGCTAAGTTGCTTCCGTTGTGTCCGACTCTGCGCGACCCCATAGACAGCAGCCCACCAGGCTCCCCTGTCCCGGGGATTCTCCAGGCAATAACACTGGAGTGGGTTGCCATTTCCTTCTCCAATGCATGAAAAGGAAAAGTGAAAGTGAAGTTGCTCAGTCATGTCAGACTTGTAGCGGCCCCATGGACTGCAGCCTACCAGGCTCCTCCATCCATGAGATTTTCCAGGCAAGAGTACTGGAGTGGGGTGCCATTGCTTTCTCAGTGATTAAGGCTACCCAAGTCGTTAGTGGCTGGACTGGGTTTCCACTCGACTCTAGTTCAAAATTTTACATTCCCTCTTTTCAGAAGAATCCAACTTATAGCTAAAGCCTCTGAAATTAATCTGGTCCTTTGTCATTTTACAGCTTCAGAGTCAGATTAACCAGGCTTTGGAGGGGATTCTGAGGTCACCCTACTCAGTCCAACTATAAGTTAAAACTTCATCACACTTTTCCTACTTGAGAGGAGATTAGAACAGAGGCTGTAGAAATGACCTCCGCTTCTATGCCGTTTTCTGTCTCACGGAGCTTGAGCACTATAACAAATTGCAGTACATTTTCATTTTTTTACTCCTTATATGATGCCCATTTTCTCAAATCTCCCTCCACCTTCAGTAGGATTGAAATTTATTGGGACACAAAATGGTATATTCTCTCTCAATCCTGATTTTATTATGTGTCCAAAAGACCAGAAGGAAATAAACCCAAATGTTAAAAGTCATCCTCTCTGGGTTATGGAGTAACTACTGATGTCTATGCCTGTATTCTTTCTTTCTGTACCGTCCAAGTTTTTTCTAATGAAAAGCCCATTATTTGGAAAAGTTTCAGTACAGCCTGGCAGTCGGCAACTCAGATAAAGGGCCCTCACTCAAATCCAGGCTTCACCCCAGAGATCCAGGGACAGGGTCCTCTTCCCCGGGGGAGGGGGGACGTGGGCAAAATTGACAAAGATCAAAGCCCTCCTTGTGCAAGTTCACACACACATCGTTGAGTGCTGAATGCAGGTGTTAGCACTTTACCCTAGAATCCTCAGAGATGTTGGAAAAGATTAAAGAGGCCAAGTCAACAGTTTCTTTGAACTTTCCAGAAAGAAGAACTGATATTGGACAAAATGTTATTTTTCCAGTGATAAAGGAGGGTGCTCTTAAAGAGTGCATCATGTCAGCTTTATCGGTATTCCATTACTGTTCATACTGACAATAATACTCTGATACCCTCACTGGGCTTCCCTGGTAGCTCAGAGGTCAAGAATCCGCCTGCAAGGGAGGATATACGGGTTCGATCCTTGGGTCAGGAAGATACCCTGGAGAAGGGAATGGCAACCCACTCCAGTATTCTTGCCTGGGAAATCCCATGGACAAAGGAGCCTGGCGGACTACACTCTAGGGGGTCGTAAAGAGTCAAACGACTGACATCGCTTAGCACAGACATACATCCCCTCACTAGGCTAACTCCCATTCCAGCCCCCACAGCGAAGCTGCACATCTGACCCGTTACTGCCCTGTTTGAAACCCTTTCAGGGCTTCATTGTGCCTGCAGAATATAATTCAGTTCTGTGTTAAAGGAATTATGGCTCATATGGTAACGAATCTGCCTGCAATGCAGGAGACCTGGGTTCGATCCCTGGGTTAAAAAGATCCCCTGGAGAAGGAAATGGCAACCCACTCCAGGATTCTTGCCTGGAGAATTCCATGGATAAAGGAGCCTGATGGGCTATCTAATCCATGGGGTCGCAGGGAGCCACTAACGACTGAGCCACTAACCAGTCACACAAAGGAATACAAATTGTCTCCTAACACTCTCTGTCCTCAGCATTCAGCCTCACCAAGTCCAGCTTTATCTTGGGGCCTTTGTGTATGCTTGACCTTATGTCCAAAATTCCTTCTCTTCTTGTATGCTTTGAAAACTCCTATGCAACCTTCAGAACCAGGATTCAGAAACCTCCCCTTTGAAGCTTTCCCAGCTCTCTCTTCCCCTTCTGAATGCATCACACACTTGAGTGCTACATTAGTACCTGTTCCTTACATTACATCTTTTCTGTGTTCCCAGAACCTAAACTTTAGCAATGGGTTGAAAGACCCGGGGACCTAAACTTAGGTTCCACCATCAGCCTTTTGTTACACCCTCATCAACGCTGGGCATCGTTCACCCTTTACATCTTTACCATCCTCATGGAAAAACAGATTATATGGGATTTCTTTCATTGTAAGTTCAATTGACCATTTTAATATGTTTTCTCACAACTTAAGTGTGTTTGTGTATGCCCATTGCTTGAAATGTGTTACTTGTCTTTTTGTTGTGGGCTTAAGATTTTCCACATGAGTTTGTAAGGGCTTTTTGTTTATTAAGGAAATTCACCCTGTATATGTCACATGAATTGCAAACATTTCCCCACACAGATCTTTAACTTTTGACTTTATGCCCCGCCATGGCTATCTTAAACTAATTTATTTTTACCAAATCTAACTTGTTGATATTTTTCTTTGTGACTTCTTATTTTCACAGCTTGCTTAAAAAGATTTCCTTCATTCTGAGACTATAAACATATTTTTCTTCTATGTTTTCTTTCTTTCCTCTCCTTCCTTCTTTTCCTCCTTCTTCCCTTCCTTCCTTTCTTTCTTCAATGCACTTGGAATTAATTTTTATGTAGGAACAAGATAGGAATCCAGCTTAGTTTTATCAAATAACTGGCCAGTTGTTCTCACACTGTTGATTAAATCATTCTTTTTTAAAAACAAACAAAAAACTCATTGGTTTGAAATACTTCCTTAAACTTTGCACAAGTTTTCTTAAAGACTTAGGTTTATTTTTTGAGTTCTTTGAGGTGTTCTGTCCTCTCTATTCCTGAACCAATACTAAATTGTTTTGATTACTGTAGCTTTATAAAATATTTTAATATCTGGTGTTATTTTCCTTACTCTTCAGCAGAGATTTTTCTGATTTTTTCAAGTGTTTTTTCCCCCCCAAAGGACTATAAAATCACTGTCTAGTTCTAAAAATTGTGACTAACACTAGCAAGTTATTTTAATGATATAGGTACAGAAATATTAACAGCAGCATCGTGTATAAAAGGAAAAAGAATTGCAAAGCTGAATGCCTATTAACAAGATGATACATTAAAACACATAAAATGCATTAGTAAAAAATGTGTATTGATGTTAACTGCATCCATATGAATGACTCTTTGAAGCATAGTTAGTTGAGTAGCTCAGTCGTGTCCGACTCTTTGCGACCCCGTGGACTGTAGTTCACCAGGCTCCTCTGTCCATGGGATTCTTCAGGCAAGAATACTGGAGTGGGTTGCCATTTCCTTCTCCAGGGGATCTTCCTGACCTAGGGATCGAACCCAGGTCTCCCGCATTTCAGGCAGACGCTTTAACCTCTGAGCCACCAGGGAAGCCCCTAATATTAATATGCTTCTTTGAAGCATAATATTAAGTAAAAAGGAGCCAAAGAGGAAAATGAAGATAATATTATACAATACGTGTCTGTATCTATGTGCACACGCATGCATATGTGTATGTAACACACTGGGATTTCTTTGGAAGGAATGATGCTAAAGCTGAAACTCCAGTACTTTGGCCACCTCATGCGAAGAGTTGGCTCATTGGAAAAGACTCTGATGCTGGGAGGTATTGGGGGCAGGAGGAGAAGGGGACGACAGAGGATGAGATGGCTGGATGGCATCACTGACTTGATAGACGTGAGTCTGGGTGAACTCCGGGAGTTGGTGATGGACAGGGAGGCCTGGCGTGCTGCGATTCATGGGGTTGCAAAGAGTCGGACACGACTGAGGGACTGATCTGATCTGAATAATGCATATTTAAACAGTACAAAATGAAAAGAAATGTATGGAATTTATAAATACAAATTCAGAGTTGTGAGTACTTATAGTGGGGCAGGGAGGGGATATAGGTGTCTTGTCCCCTAACACCTTATTCTAGGTGTCTTAACCAATGTTGATTTTGTTTCATCTTCTACTAAAATGAAGATACAGGAGAGTTTGTTATATTATTCATTATACCTTTTTGTATGTCTTAGATGTTGGTAATTCTTTTTAATTAAAGAGGTCTACTGAGTACATAAAATAATTCATAAACAAAATGGGAGATTATACTCATTCTTAGATGAGAGATGTCAACACTGGCATCTTTTCCTTTCCCTAGGACTCTCAGGTGGTATATCTATCATTTCCCTTTCTGCTTTGTACTGAGACTACTTAAATATTTATGTGGTTATATGTTTATAAGACAATAAATATAAAACCAAGGTTGAAATAGGAAAATATTTGCCTGTTTATTTAAAGAGGAACTCCCACTGTTTAAAAGAAATCCTAGAGAATCAAATGGGCTTGATTAGATAAAAATTTTTTAAAGAATCTTCCATATAACCAAAGCATTATAAAAATTCAAAATACAAATGAAAAATTAGAAAAATATTTACACTAACATGGGAAAGGATTCATACACTTGATACATAAAAATGTTCATAAAATGTACATAAAAATAATCAATAAGATCACAGTGAAAAATTCACTAAAGAATAAATACAAATGGATAATGAACAAAACAAGCTAGCCTTACTAAAGTTAATTAAAACAGCAAGGTGAATATTTGTTAAACCTGTTAAATAAGCAAAAATTAAAGATAAAAATTTTAGCCAGAACTCTGAGGTAGGTATTCTCATACACAGCTAGTGGGAGTTTTATTGAGTAAAACTTTTGGAAACTAATGCGAAAATATATCCAGAGCCTTAAAACAAATAACTCTGAAATGGTAATGCCTTCTAGAGATCCATTCTGAGAAAGAAGGCATAAAAATTCAAATATTCATTTGTATGGACATCCGCCCTCACCTGCATATTTATTTATTCCACACACTCTTTGAGGGCAGAGATTTAATCAATACACTTCACTTTTTCTTTGATAAAACTTTCCTTACATTTTTGTGGCTCTCACCCCTAGCTGAGGAAGACTCTGCAGAAGAAGAGGATTGTTCTTACCTTCAGAAGCGAAGATGTAATAGATACTTATTTATTTTTGTTTGTTTGTTTTTGCCTTTTTTTTTTTTTGCATTTTTTAAGATGCTTATTTCTTGTTCGGAAAGAAATGAGTTCTTTCAAACTCTTGAAGCATGGATTTTTCCTTAAAATCTGGAGAAATCCGTGTCCGTTCTCTAGTGTAACTTGAAGGCACGTGGCATCCTGTTCCTGCCAGGCAGTTTTCTGAGCAGCTTACCTGTAATCTGCTATGGTTTGAAGCTGGGTTTCTCCACCTTAGCACTCTCGACGTTTGGGGCTGGATGGTGCTTTGTTGTTGGGGCTATCTTGTCCATTGCATCCTTGGGCTTTATCCATTAGATGCCAATGGACAACACACAGTCATGGCAAACAGCAATCCCTCTGAACAGTTCTGCCTCCCTGGAGGTTGAGAATCCCTGGTTTAAAAAGTTCTTTCTGAGAGCATAGATTTCTTTTTCCTCTGGGCTGGGGACATAAACTCTTCTTTTGGTGGAAGAGTGTTGATATGACATCATAAGAAGAGCATGTTATGCTGTGCTCAGAGGCTTAGTCATATCTGAGTCCTTGAGACCCCATGGACTGTAGCCCACCAGGCACCTCTGCCCATGGACTCCTCCAGGCAAGAATACTGAAGTGGGTTGCCATTTCCTTTCCCAGGGGATCTTCCCAATCCAGGCAACAAACCTGTGTCTCTTATGTCTCCTGCATTGACAGGCAGATTCTTTACCAATAGCGCCACCTGAGAAGCCTCAAAAGAGCATATAGGATGGAATTCCACTGAGACCAACTTGGGGAAATGCTACCTGCCATGCCCACTTTGCTACTAACCTGCTGTGTGTTCCTGCATTGGCCATTTTCCACCCTTGACCTTAATTTTCCCATCTGCCAAAATTAAGAATTTTAGCTAGAATCCATGGCTTTTAAAATTGAAGGGCTTCTCTGATTGCTCAGTTGGCAAAGAATCCGCCTGCAATGCAGGAGACCCCAGTTCAATTCCTGGGTTGGGAAGACCTGCTGCAGAAGGGACAGGCTACCCACTCCAAGATTCTGGCCTGGAGAATTCCATGGACTGTATAGTCGATGGGGTTGCAAAGACTTAGACACGACTGAGTGATTATCACATTCATTTTCACTTAAAATCGAAGGCTCTGTAGGGGTTGCTCCAAGATAAGGGGGACTGGCCAGGCAATACCCCTCTATCTTCTCCCAAATAAGCTTCACTTTGATCTGTTTTACATTTTGGTGTTTCAAAGAAGAATTGGAACAATGTAATCGGACGTAGGTGTGATGACCTGGTGCCCTGAGAAATGTTCTGGTGATAATGCCTGTTCTGGGATGTCTGTGTGGGTCCTTAGGACCAGTGTGAAGGGGGCTGAGGTTTTCCCTGGAAGGGAATTTTTGCTCCTAGTGAAGAGCCATTAGCTTGAGGGCAGGAGACTTGACAGGCCTATGGCCTGGTCCACGCTGATGGGCCTAGACTGGGAGGCCCGTGGGAGCCATTGAATGTGTCTGCTCTTGTTAGTGGGCTGCTCTGATACCTGAAGCTGGCATGGAGCCCACAGTGCCCAGGTGACTTGGTGTACACCGACAACAGCAGGGACAGCAGCTGTGGAGTCTTCTAGCTTAAATGTGGATGTGTTTGAGTTTTATTCTTACTGGAAGATGGGCCAGGATGGATCCTAGGTCACAAAAAGAGTTGATCAAGCCCTGTTAGGCGCCTCTAGGACATCATCTATCTGAGGAAGGAGCTATGCCCATTGGGGGCTAGAGGTGAGGGGCTACAGGGACTTAGAGTCATCCTTCCTTCCCAGCATCTTGTTTTCCCCAGGTTAGGAATTTACAGACATAACTAGGACACAGCCTTACAAGTAGGTCCATGAGGGAGATCAAATCAGGAGGCAGTTGGACTCCATTTTTAAAATTGAATTAATTTTTAGAATAAAGGATATTCCCAGGGGAAACTGCAGTTCTGGCCTCCTCATGGTGAAGGTCTTCACAAACGGTGGGACACCTGAGTTGGGTGTCTGTTCCTCAAGGACTTTGCAAAAGGGGTCCCAGGTATGGCTGGATCAAGAACCAGGTACCGCCAACCCCTCCATGCATGACCCTGGCTTCCCTATTATGATAGTGCTTATCTCCTGTTCATTTTTACAGATGATCACAAACAAGGCTGAACAATGGTCTGTCTCTGCTTTTTCATCCATGTTGTATGTAGATGTTGTCAGAAAAACATCCTTAAAAAGTGATTCTTTTTCCTCCTTCAGCATGACTAAAGGTCTTACAGAGAGGAGGTGAGAAAAATCTCCTGGCTTTTAATCCATTTGAAATTTGAAAAGTTGTTTTCATAGTGTCGTTTGACATTTTGCTATCTTTTCCAGATCTGTTTTATTTTTTCTCTCTTTTTGAGCCTACCTGAAATCATGAGATCTGCCATTCCCACAGTGGGTATGACTTCAGACATCAGGGGTCTGAGATGGAGATCGTTCAGTGAAAGAGCTCATTAGCATGATCAAAAGGCTCCGACAGTGATCATCTCAGGATGGAGTGTTGAGAGCCACTCTGGGTTCGGTCATGGCCTAGGGAATCTCTGCTCTGGGCAACTGGACAATTCCCAAAACAGCTTCCCTGCTGGGCATGGTGATCAGGAGCTATTTTAGGAAGCCTGAGCATCCTGAAGTGAGAGTTTTGACAAACTGGACAAAAGGATCCTAAATGGGTGTGTCTCCAAGTTCTTTTGTCAGCAGTAGATGAGGAGATGTGTCCAGAATTGACAAGACCCAGGAAGAGGCCCTCTTTCTCGGGTGTGGTCTCTGGGTGGGGCTGCTGCGAATTCAGCTTGCTGTTTAGGAGAGCAAGTCAAATCAGCTCTGCCGTTGTTGTTTAGTCAACCCGTCAAGTCTGAGTCTTTTGTGACCCTATGGGCGGCAGCCCACCAGGCTCCTCTATCCATGGGATTTCCCAGGCATACTTCAATTAAAAATAAATAAGATAAAAATTAAAAATGTCTTCACAGCAAAAAGAAAGAAAGAAAAGAAAAGCAAGTCAGAGTAGGAATTACTACTCTTTCTCCTACTCCCACCACCTACTGCTATTACCTGAACACAATTTATCAGAAGTGCCATGTAATAGATTTTCGGGTTCAAGAGATGAATATATTATGTCTGTCCAGGAAAAAGAGACTGGATTCAAGCCCATATGGAGAGATTTGGATTGTTAAAAAAAAATTTTTTTTTTTTTTATTCTCACCCTTGTTAAAGTTGGTCAGAAAGACTTCATTCAAGGGACAAGTGCAATGGTGTTTTGCAATAGGGGAGAGAGACTGAGTTCAACTCTAAACAAAACAAAGAAAAGTAGGGATTTATAGCCAAGAAGCAGGTTGGGTGGACAGTGGATGGACAGTTACCAAGAGCGTAGGGAGATTCTTGCTGCGGGCAGGCCAGGAAGTTCAGATATCACTTAAGAGGATACAGATGGATAAGAATTAGATCAAATATTGAGGGTGATCAGATACTACAGGGGAGGAGACTCTCACTAAAGTACATGTCAAGTTTCTTTATCTCGAGCACCAGACCCAAGGCTGTGTCCCAGTGGAGAAAGGGCTGAGGGGAGCCTGCCTGAAGTTGGGTTGAGGAGAGTCTGTATGAGGACTCACCACTTCAGCTGCTCATCCAGGTGTGGGTGAAAACCCTCCTAGAGATGTAGGCCCAGAACCTTCCAAGGAAGCAGGTACTGAGCCCTTTACCTTCCTCCATTTCTCTAGAGGTGTCTTCTTTCCTGCTTTGAACACCTCCTTTATTGTGGCCGCCCTGTAATCCAGCATTGTGGCAGTCACAATATTTTGCCTGCATTAACGCATTAGTGTTTACTGCACTCTGTGCTAAGACTGGGCAGAACTAAATGTCTCAAATACTAAAAAAAAAAAAAGAAAATAAAACTAAGGTCCAGCAAGCTTAAGTGACAAACAGCTGGTAAATGGCAGATCTACTCTTCCAATCCAGGGCTCACTTACTTCCAAAGTCCATAACTTTAGATCATTCTTCCTCAGTCTCAATCTGTGATCACAGATTATGTATGCTTATCCTTGATTCTTGCCTGGAAAATCCCCACAGACAGAGAAGTCTGGCGGGCTGCAGTCCATGGGGTCTCAAAGAGTCAGACACAACTGAGCAACTAAGCACATACACATCCTTGATTCTAGGAATGAGTCCAGTGATTATCAATATGCTCGTCAATATTCAGGAGCTTGGACGCTGAATTCACCCCCTTTCCTTCTCTACTTCCCTGTTCCTTCCTCTACTGCTCAGAGGAGAAAGAACAAGTAAAAGATAGTTTCATGTTTTATATCTTATACTTTAGTCTGCTCAAGCATTCATAATGAAATACTACAGACTGGGAGTCTTAAACAACTGAAATGGATTTTCTCATAGTTCTGGAGGCTGGAAGTTCAAGATCAAGGTGTCAGCAGGGTTGATTTCGTTTAAGACCTCGCTCCTTGGCTTATAGAGGGCTGTGTCTTCACTATGTCTCACATGGCCCTTTCTCTGTGCATGCTCACTCCTGGTATCCCTCCCTCTTAAAAGGGCACCATACCTTTTGGATTAGGGGCCCACCCATAGGACCTCATTTAACCTTAGTTACCTCTTTAAAGACTAGACCATATCTTCAAATATGTATTTTGAGATGTGCAGGGGGTTAGTACCTCAACATTTGAATTTTGCAGGGGCACAGTTCAGTCTATAACACCTTATCTATTTCAAAAATCAGCTATAAAAGATGCAAAGATGAAAAAGACCTTCTCTGCATCCCCCAGGGGCTTACAGATTAGATGCACATACCTAAAGAAGTATAGGGATTAATGAGTGATTTTGGAACTCTGTACTGGGTCAGGCTGCTGTGGACTACAGTGGTTAAGAAAGGCTTCTGGGTTAGGAGGCAACATACAGAGGGCCTTGAAAGATGCATATGCATTTCTAGAAACTCAGAGAAGACATCCTGCCTAAAAACTGAATAGATGTGAAAAGTCAGCCCTCAGTTGAATGGAATTCAGGGAGAATTTCCAGGGCATCTACCTTTCTGCAGGCATTGAACTGAAATTGGGGAATAGAAAAAATAAAACCTAGGACTTCCCCCTAAATGGCCCACACTCCAGAAAAAGGGTGGTTTTAGAGCAGTTCAGGGATTGATATTAATAATATGCTATATAGGGGAGTTTGCAGCTTAGCCCAGCTGTTTGAATTGTTTTGTGGGAACAGCTGTGGAGATGCGTTACTAGTGGACCCAGTGCTGGGTACAGGGCGGGGGTGCGGCGGGTCTATGTTTGTGCTCATAACCTTGGCTCCACTCTGCTCTTCCTGAAATGTCCCCCTTACCTGAGCCTACTGCCCCTTCCAGTCCACATTGTTTTGATCGAACATTTCCATCTGCTATTTAGTTTACATATTGTTTAGATTTTGAGTTCTCAGGGGCAGGAGAACTTGTCTTATTATGTTTTTCTGTTTGCATAGTTCACTCTGCGTGTGTGATGCACCTTTGAAGACACAGATGTTGATCAGAGTTTGGGTTCCAGTCACAACAGATTTTGACCTGGCTGTCTAAATCCTCAAAACATTTGAAACCAGAGTGTAAACCCATTGTCCTCACAACTCTCATTTCCATTAATTGCTCTAATATGCTGGTTCCTCTTTTTGATTGCATGCCCTTTAGAAGAAAATCAGTGATACATTAATTACAGCTTTTATCTGGAGAGTAAAGCATTTCTAAACATATATTTGAATTTCGGGCCGAACTGCACATAAAAGGATGGCACTGGGTGAGATACTGATATGCGTGCTCAGTCACTCAGTTGTGTCCGACTCTTTGTGACCCTTTGGACAGTAGCTTGCCAGGCTCCTCTGTCCATTGGATTTTTCAGGCAAGAATACTGGAGTGGGTTGCCATTTTCTCCTCCAGAGGATCTTCCCAACCTAGGAACTGAACTGATGTCTCCTGAATTAGCAGGTAGATTCTTTACTGATGAGAGAGAAATACTGAGATGAGGTTTTCAAAGATCCTTCCTCCAGTATAAAGAGCCCAGTGGCCACCCAGGGATCTTCTCACTCTGTACAGCTTAATCAAGTCCATTTTCCATGTTGTGATAACACAGGAAAATAGATGATACTGTAAGAGGTAACCTTCAAGCTCAATGACTCAGACATCCTTTTTGGTCCAAAGTTGTGGCAGATGAGATTGCAAGGCCTGGGTCATGAAGAAATGCTTGAGGAGGCCAGCAAGTGGTACAGCAGGAACTCAGCTTTATTCTCCAGTGAATCCCAGAAGGACCTATTCTGGCGATACGGGGTGACAGCAGCATTAACCAAGACTGTGGGTGCCCAACTTAATTCCAGCTGATGGAGCCTGGCTGGGGCTGCCCTCCTTTTAAAGGTCTAGCGAGTGCTTTCTGGGGTCTCAGCTCTCCATCTTAGTGGGGCTGATGGTCACTATCTCACTTCATGTGGGGCCCCTGGCTTTCTCCTTCTTCTCTGCCAGCCCTTCCGGACCTGTGTATCTTTTTGCAGGTTTCATCACAAAGCACTTTTCTTGGAAATTTCTCTAAGGTTTACTATTTTCCCCTGTGAAACCACAGATGGGGAATTATAAGCTGAAGGTTTTAGCGATGCACACAAAAAGGAAAATTTGCAAACAAATAGTTTCCGTAAACAAACACTGAGATCGCTTCCTCTTGGATTGTCACCACCCACATAATGGGAAGGGAACTGAAAGCCTTTGGGAGCACTCTGATTGAGCTCCAGTCTGGAGCTGGACCTTCCCACTTGGTGAATTTGTCTTAGGGCCAAACTCCCCACTGAACAGGTGAATGGACAACAGGACTGGGAGCAGGAACTGTGGGTTCTCACCCCATCCACTATGTTCCACGTGACCTTAGGATGTCAGCCCACGTGGGCCTCGTCTCTACCAATACACAGTCCACTATAATGCGATTACATGCATTCATACCGATGATGGTGGTGGTGGTGGTTTAGTTGCTAAGTCGTGTCTGACTCTTGCAAACTCATGGACTGTAGCCCGCCAGGCTTCTCTTGCCCAGGGGATTTTTCTAGAAAAGAACATTGGAGTAGGTGGCCATTTCTTTCTCTAACGGATCTTCCTGACCCAGGGATCGAAGCTGGGTCTCCTGCACTGCAGGTGGATTCTTATCTACTGAGCCACCAGGGAGGCCCATATAGATAATGGCAACTGCTTAAAGCTACTGGATATCAGACATTTGAAAGTGAAAGTGTTAGTCACTCAATCGTGTCTGATTCTTTGCAGCTCCATTGGACTGCAGCGTAAAAGGCTCCTCTGTCTAGGGAATCCTCCAGGCAAGAATACTGAAGTAGGTAGCCATGCCCTTCTCCAGGGGATCTTTCTGACCTAGGGATCAAACCCAGGTCTCCTGCATTGCAGGAATTCTTTACAGTCTGAGCCACCTTGTGCTAAATGATAGGTTAGGTAATTTATGTATATGATTTAATCTTCACAACAACTTTGAAAATTAGTCATTATGCTGATTGGAGGAGTAGCTTGCTCAAAGTAATAAATCTGGTAAGAAGAACCACAGACCCAGAATGTCTTTGGGACTCCAAAGCTTTTTGTTCTTTGCCTCAAGCTAAGCTGTCTCTCAGTGATCATCTTAGACCAGTTGGGTTCAAACACGTGCCCACATGTACATGAGTGTGTCAAACATGTATGTATATGTAATGTTTATCAGTTTTGTGTCTGTGGTTCCAAATTCCCCAGGACACAGTTGTATCATCTCATCCCAAGCCCTGGATTACCTTTTTCGGCCCATCTCCGAAACGATATTCATGGTTTTACTGTTTTAATTTTCTGTGTGGATGATGAGAGCAATGTGATTTTTTACACTGTTTTATATGGAATTGAGCCCAGTTTACAGACCATAAATGATACAGCTGACTTCTTATGCTTTTGAGAGTCCTGTACCATGTGTGAAAGTTAAACTGTTTTTGTTTTCTGGGCAGTCAAGGCAGCAGGCAGGAGGCTCCCTTATCTGTTGCTAAGGCTCTGTCCAGCCTCATCTCCGGTAATCCTCCCAACAGGCTCTGAGATCAGAATTAAGATAACCCCTCCAATTTTACAGCTGAAAACTCTGGCTCAGAGAGGTTATGGTGTTGGACTCAGATTACCCATCAGGAAAGGTGCAGACCTAGAATTGCCCCGACTCAAAGTCCTGCTGCCCCAGCGGACTGGCTATACCCCCTCCTCCCAGACTGGGGGGACTGCAGGCTCCCTCAAGAGGGAGAGATGTGGTCAGCCCAAGAGTGCCAGGATCAGAGGAGAAGCACACAGGGGCTCATCAGACCCTGTGCTGTGTTCTCTCGTTTCAATAAAATATGATCTTCATACTGATAGGATGAAGGGAGCTTCCCTGGTGGCTCACATGGTAAAGAATCTGCATGCAATGCAGGAGACCTGGGCTTGATCCCTAGGTTGGAAAGATGCCCTGGAGTAAGGGAATGGCTTATGTGGTTATGTGCAAGTTGCTCAGTTGCGTCCAACTCTTTGCAACTTCATGAAATAGTCCATGGAATTCTCCAGGCCAGAGTAGTAGAGTGGGTAGCCGTTCCATTCTCCAGGGGGATCTTCCCAACCCAGAGACTGAACTAGGGTCTGCTGCATTGCAGGTGGATTCTTTACCAGCTGAGCCACCAGGGAAGCCTGAGGGAATGGCTACCCACTTCAGTATTCTTGCCTGGAGAATTCCACGGATAGAGGAGCCTGGCAGGCTACAGTCCATGGGATCACAAAGAGTCGGACACGACTGAGCTACTGACTGTAACTATGCAGCCTGCTTGACATAGTCCACCGAGTTCATTACACCATTTTTTTTATTGGAATACAATTGCTTTACAGTGTTGTGTTAGTTTCTGCTGTACAACAATGTGAATCGGCCACATGTACACACACATCTCCTCCCTCTTGAGCCTCCCTCCCACCCTCCGTCCCACCCCTCTGGGGCATCACAGAGCACCAAGCTGAGCTCCCTGCACTTCATGGCAGGTTCCCACTGGCTGTCTATTTTACACATGGTAGTGTAAATATGTCAGTGCTACCCTCTGTGTTGCTCTCACTGAAAGAAAATGTCACCGATGCTCAGATGGTGGCCCTGAGATGAGCAGTATGGGGACCCTGGGGAAGAAGACCTGCCAGGAGATGGGGGACAACCCGAGTACATCACAGGGGTGGGGGCAGAGTGCAACCCCAATCCACATCCTTTATATCACGCTTTAGGCTTTTCAAAGTGAGCTCACTGCTCTTCCTTCGTTGTGCTGCTTTATGAGAATGGGATATGGTTTTCCTCCTTTGACAGAGGATGGAACAGAGGCCCAGTGAGATCTGGTGACTCATTCAGCCTCGCTCAGCAAGTGTGGGATCCTGGGGCTTACTCTTGATTAGGCAATTGTGTGAGGTGGGAAATGACGAGCCTTCTCCATGGAGTTGTTGTTTTGTAGCCACACTGCCACCCTTCTCATCAGAGTTCATGATTCAGACATCCTACTTTGGGATGAAAAATATACATTTTCCTGTGGCTCAGCCTTTTTGCCCTGAACTGAATCTAATGACTGGGGTGGTCTTCTAATTTTTTTTTTCCTTTGGCTTAAACAGCAGAAATTTATTTCTCATAATTGTAGAAGCTGAGCCGTCCAAGACCAGGGTGCTTTCAGATTCAATGGTTGGTGAGGATCTTCTTCTTGATTTGTGGAAGGCTATCTTTTTACCATGGACTTCCCTGGTGGCTCAGATGGTAACAAACCTGCCTGCAAAGCAGGAGGCGGGGGTTCGATCCCTGGGTTGGGACGAGTCCCTGGAAAAGGGAATGGCTACCCACTCCAGTATTCTTGCCTGGAGAATCCCTCAGTCCACAGGGTCAGAAAGAATCAGACACAACTGAGTGACTAACACATTCACTTTTCATCTCTTTACTGTCTTCTCACATGGGAGAGAGAGAAATCATCTCTTTCTTGTCAGTTAGGGTCTTCTTTACGTTGAGCTGAAATCCCCCCTTTAATCCTAATTCAGGCACCCAGACCTTCACAGAATAAGTCTTCAGCTAAAATCCTCTCTGCTCTGGGGCCAGCATCTCTGGTTTCTTCAGTCTATTCTTACAAGAAGAATCTCAACCCTGCTTGCTTCTCTAGATGACTTCTGGATTCATATATCATGACAAATGAACACTCCGTTCCCCGGGTCAGATCTAATCAGGTCAGCATGCAGGGAGGACTCTGCGGCTGTGTTAACCCCTGGCGTTCGCAGTGAGACAGTCTCTGAGGAGGACATGCCCCTCCAGCCCGCATGGCCTGTTTCCTGCCAGGGCTCTCTGCTGGTTCTGGAGGTGTCTGTCTTCCTCACTACGGTGGCTCTGTGAGGATAATGAGCATGGTGATTCCTGCTATCCCTGCCCCCCAACACGTACACACCTGTGAGCTCCATCAACAACATGGAGCATTTACAGAACATGGGTTATGCACAGGTGTGGTCCAGGCTCTAAGGTGATGAGAGACAGGGGGATGTTGTCTATGGAGTGCATCGGTTTACAGGTTGTTTCCACCTCTGTCATCAGTGACCCGCGTCCCGCAGCCCAATGTAGTAGTGAAATCAATGTCGACCCCAGTGGTGACAGATTTTGCCAAAATCAGGGATCAGAAAAATCGGGGGACGCTCAAAACAGGGACCAAAGAGAAAGCGTTTGAGATGTGGCAGTTGAGAGGCCAGCAGGGACAGCACCACTGCTGAGACACAGGCTGGGAGCAGACACCTGAGCTGGTGCTGGGAACAAGAGCGTTGGGAATGAGTCAGAAAGAGAGAGAGTGAGGGGGTCCGAGGAATCCTGAGGGATCCGGGTGCTGCTTAAAGCAGAGGCTGGCTTCCAGGTCTGCTTTTGTGTGTTCCCTGCATGTGGCATGTGGGTCAACATGTCACCAAATGCAAGTCCATGTGCCTGACGCACAGGTGGTGCCAAACAAACGGAAATGTTGGACTCTGAAGCAGAGGAAAGATTTTTGCAGGGCCATGCAAAGAGAACTCACCTGCTCAAAAAACCCTAAATTCCCCCAAGGGGTTTCAGCAAAGCATTTTAAAAAGCTGGGTGAAGGAGGGGCACCCCAGGCTTTGTGATCAGCTCCTGTGCAATTCTCTGCAGTCCTCTGATTGGGTCAAGTTGAGATGTGGGGGCAGGGATTAACATTAATAATCCTTAGGCACCAGTAGGTCTGGGGGCTGTGTGCTTTTGATGTTAAGTAGTTAATTTCTTCTACTTAGTGGTGGTTTTTAGCATCTGAAAAACTCAGGAAATATGCATGAAATTACCTGGCTACTTCAGGAAGGAGTTTTCAGCAGAGGATATGGGGGAAGGGTCTGTCCCAGGAATGCCGCCTAGGGTCCTGCTTGGTGACCAAGTCAAGGGTGCAATGGATGGCAACATGAGGATGTGTGCATGCTAAATCGCTTCATTCGTGTCTGACTCTGTGCGACTCTATGGCCTGTAGACCCCCAGGCTCGCCTGTCCATGGGATTCTCCAGGCTAGAATACTGGAGTGGATTGTCATGCTGTCTTCCAGAGGATCTTCCTGAACCAGGGATAGAACCCATGGCTCCTGCATCTCCTGAATTGCCATTGTTTTTTTACCCCCAAGCCACCGGGAAGCCCAATGTGAGAATATCAACCACCTTTCACAGATGAGGAAAGGCGGAGATTCCTGGCCAGTTGTGAAAATAGTCGTTCAGCCATTGACAGAATCAAAATTAAATTCTGAGACCTGACCCTGTAATTTCCACCACTTTCTATTACCCTGGGGCCATTTCTCCATCTTTCCTCCCAGCCACAGTGACCTCTATTACAATAGACTGCCTGTGCATTAAATGCTCTATACTGTCATGCTGGGCTTTAGAATTACAGATTTAAACCCTACATCCTGTAAACGATTTAGCCTGGTAAAACATCAACAGCTGTCTGCTTAATGATCTGTAGGTTTGTTTTTTTTTTTTTTTTTAAAGCAGAAGCCATATATATATTTTTTTATTTGCATGTATTTCTTGTTAGATAATAAATTCTAGGGCTTCTCAGCCTTTACACTATTGACACTTTGGACTGGATAATTATCTGCTGTGGAGGGTGTCCTAGTTATTGTGGGATGTTTAGCCATACCTCTGGCCTCTCCCCACTGGATACCAGTAATGATCACACCTTCTCTCCCCTACCCCCAAGACCCCCAGCTGTGATAATCAAAATGAAATCAGACATCACCAAATATGGGGAACAAAATTGCCTCTTAACCCTCTTCATTGAAAATCACTGATCTAGTTACATGGTTGCCGATGTATCAAAGAAAAACACCAATACAGTATACAAAAGCATATATATGGAATTTAGAAAGATGGTAACAATAACCCTGTATACGAGACAGCAAAAGAGACACTGATGTATAGAACAGTCTTTTGGACTCTGTGGGAGAGGGAGAGGGTGGGATGATTTGGGAGAATGGCATTGAAATACGTATAATATCATATATGGAACGAGTTGCCAGTCCAGGTTTAATGCATGATAATGCTTGGGGCTGGTGCACTGGGACGACCCAGAGGGATGGTATGGGGAGGGAGGAGGGAGGAGGGTTCAGGATGGGGAACACATGTATACCTGTGGTGGATCCATTTCGATATTTGGCAAAACCAATACAATATTGTAAAGTTTAAAAATAAAATAAAATTTTTAAAAAATTAAAAAAATAAATAAAAGAAGAGAGAAATTAAAAAAAAAAAAAGATACTGAAGGGTTAGTCTTTCTCCCTCATTTTCCCAACTGCTCAGCTCTTTACCCATGATTTCTGTTTTATACTTGGTGTTCTGGGTCATTTCTAAGTGCACACAGCCTTGCTCTAGGAAAGCTGAAGAGAAATGTCAACTTAAAAAAATGCACAATGTGAGAGTTGCGAATTGTTTTATTGGGGGCAAAATAAGGACTGCAGCCCGGGAGACAGCACCTCAGGTAGCTCTGAGAAACTGTTCCAAAGAGGCAGCAGGGAAGGACAGAATATATCTTGATTTTGGTTATGAAAGAGTGCATGCAATCAAGCTTGTATTTTTCCAGAAGGTTTCTGCCAGTAGGATGAAATTTTCCACTAGTCATGAGGAACATTTTTCACCATGAAGAATTTTAGTGGTTTTCTAGATATGAGGAGATACAAGTATTGGGCTCATAAAATCAGCCCCTGAAAATATCTATCTGAAGACCTGCCCTGCCAGTTTTTCGCCCAGCAGAGTGCCTCCTTTCTGTTCTCCTCCCTGAACTCCTTGCAAGGGGTGTTGAAAGTCAGCAGCTGCAGTAGCACATGAATTAATCCTTGTAGAGGTAGAGAGCAAGTGCCCATGGTGAGTGCCAATTTGTAGCTGATGGAAGGATGGACACAGAGAATGGAAGGGTTTCTGTGTGGCTGCCAGGGCTGAGGTCAGTTACTTTCAACTGGGTTTGCAATCTTTGGCAAATGGCGACCAAGAAGGGAAAATGAGAGCCTGGTCCCATTCTGTGCAATTTACTCTGTCCTCGAAAACAAAAGGAAACAAACAAGCCTGGACAGGTTGGCTGTTTCTCAGATGCCAGTTGTTCCTTCTCGCCCTTGGCTCACCCAGCTCCCCTGGGGCTTCACCAACCAGCTCTGTTTCTCCACGTGCTCCATAGTTAGCATCTTCGGTCTGCTAAGTGTCTTCCAGGCTACATGCATGCACATTATTCTCTCAGTAAGCCTCCCCAAGACCAACACTTCATTGTGCAGATGAGGAAATGGAGTCTCCTAAGAACCCATAGTTCCTTTTTATTTTAATGAAAAAAATCTTCAACTCTGTCTTGAATGTACAGAAAAGTTATGAGTACAGTGCAAAACACTTCTGTTTCCCTGGACCATCTGAGAGTAGGTTGCGTGCCTGATGGCCCATCACACTGGATTGCTTTGCTGTGTGTTTCCTGCAGACAGGGAAAACCTTCCACAGAAACACAATCTATGAACAGAATCATGAAATTAGCATTGATGCTTTGTTCTCTTGTCAACCCTTGAACACATTTGAGTTTTGCCAGTTGCCCCAGTGATATCTTTTAGGGCAAATGCATTTAGAGTTGCTTGATGTATCTATTTGTCTGTCTCCTTGGTGTCCTTGGGTCTGGAATGATTCCTCCATTTTTATTGATTCTAATCACCTTGAAACTTTTGAAGATTTCAGGCCAGTTATTTTATTGACTGTCCCAGGATTTGGTTTTGTCTAATGTTTCCTCCATTACTCCATTACAAACTCCAATACTTTGGCCACCTGATGCGAAAAACTGACTCATTTGAAAAGACCCTGATGCTGGGAAAGAATGAAGGCAGGAGGAGAAGGGGATGACAGAGGAGATGGTTGGATGGCATCACCAACTCGATGGACATGAGTTTGAGCAAGCTCCAGGAGTTGGTGATGGACAGGGAAGCCTGGCATGCTGCAGTCCCTGGGATTGCAAAGAGTCAGACACGACTGAGTGACTGAACTGAACTGAATGTTTCCTCATGATTAAATCATGTATCTTTAGGAATATGATGGAGAAGGCAATGGCACCCCACTCCGGTACTCTTGCCTGGAGAATCCCATGGATGGAGGAGCCTTGTAGGCTACAGTCCATGAGGTCGCAAAGAGTCGGACACGACTGAGTGACTTCACTTTCACTTTTCACTTTCATGCATTGGAGAAGGAAATGGCAACCCACTCCAGTGTTCTTGCCTGGAGAATCCCAGGGACAGGGGAGCCTGGTGGGCTGCCGTCTATGGGGTCGCACAGAGTCGGACACGACTGAAGCAACTTAGCAGCAGCAGCAGATGGAGATGATACTGTGTTCTGAGGCCAATTTCTTCAAGCATCTTATGCTTGCAGTGTGTTTCTTTTAATAGGGAACAGTATTTGCAAAACAAGTTTTGGTGCTAGTGGTGCTCACTGCTGCTATGTAGAACATTTATGTTACTGTTTTAGTCACTAAGTTATGTCTGACTCTTTTGTGATCCCATGGACTGAAGCCCAACAGGCTGCTCTCTCCATGGGCTTCTCCAGGCAAGAATACTGGAGTGGGTAGCCATTTCCTTTTCCAGGGGATCTTCCCAATCCAGGGATTGAACCCACATATACTGCCTATGAGTAGGCAGATTCTCTACCACTGAGCCACCAGGGAAGCCCACGTAGGATGTTTATGTTGTTCGGTCACTAAATCGTGTCAGATTCTTAGCAACAGGCCTCCCTGTCTTTCACTCTCTTTAGGAGTTTGCTCAAATTCATGTTCATTGAGAACATTTGTAGCTACAGATAAAAATAAAGTAGTTACACCTGTGTGTAGTATATGTGTTTGTATATGCACACATGCACATATACATCTACACACAGGTACACACATTCCCTAGCAATATCTATTGAGAGGCTCTGGAAGAGGGTCACCCCTAGCAGCATAATTTTAGCAATGTTTTAAGCTTTAATAATGTCAGAAGCAAGGATACTGTAAACTTATAAGATCATTATTTGAAATGTTGACTATTTAAATCTCTTTTACATTTTTTCATTTAGAAAATTTTGAATATAAGTTTTTAATTTTTTGGTCAATGTTTTCCATCTACAGTAAGACTAAGAAAATGAAAACTTTATAGTTCAAAATTCACAAACTCAACACATATGAAAGAAATGTAAAAAATTAATCTTTAAAATGGGGATTAGGTTTCAACATATGAATTTTGGGAAGGACACATTCAGTTCTGTAGCAGTTAGTATTTTTCTTATTTCACCTTTGCTTTCTCAAATTTCAACAGGTCATTTGTTTATTAAAATGTATAAGTTTAGGTAAGATGAACATGGCATACTCCTAAAGTAATTTTAAAATCAATATAGATTTCTAAACATTTTAATCATACATATAAAGAGCTGCAAATGACATAATTTCTGGCTTCCTGTAAAATATTGACATTTTATAATAAAAGCATTGCATCCCTTCTTATAATGTATTTAATGGAATGTAAAAACCATAGTGATTTTATACTTACCATTATTCACTTTAAAAAAATACATGAATAAACTGTTTCATAACAGTTGCAAGTTTACATGTTCCTTCTTTTCCTTGATGTTATATTTCCATTTCTCTTCCCTTTCAAATTGTTAAACTAACCTAATATAGTTTTATACTTAAAAGTCTTCTATTAATCATTCTTTCATACATCCCTGCAACAAAAATATGTACATAATTTGCAATATAGTTTGTACTTTCCCTTAGTTATTATAGCTTTTAAGTGTTAACATTTTTTTTTCTGTATTGGATTCCTATTACAGGTATTTTTAATATGCAATTTATCAGTATGTATACATTTTTATATGTGTATATATATAGCAAATTTGTCTACTTATTAACTCAAAAAATAAGATTTATGGGAAGTTATGGGTTTGTGAGGTGGATCAGTGGTTCACACTGTGAGTGGATCACAGCGCCAGGATTCAAGGAGGCTCCTGAGAGTTGGAGCATCTCTTTGCTTTGTGCTCCAGAGGCAGCTCAGCATAGAGAGACTTCAGATGGGCAAGAGGCACCTCGCTTTTATGTATGATGGCAGAAGGAACGCTGGGAGAGGGAAAGAGGGGGATGAGAGGTACCATGATGCCAGCCTCTACTGTGGTGTGTCTAGTACCTCCTGAGGCATTGTGCTTCAACCCGAAAACCATTGTCATCAAGACAAACATACAGGTATGGTCTTGGTACATAAACGTCCCATTGGAAAGAGAGGTGCTGTATTTATTGCTTGCTTTTGCTGCTCATTACCTGGCAGGCTTCTTTTCCCTCATCACTTTATCGATGGGATCGCTCAGTGGTTAGGCATATTTTAAGTACTTGTCTCTGTGCTGAACACTAGAGGGATAAAGGTGAGTCAGACCTGGCCCCTGCTGACTAGATGTTCACAATCAAGAAGGGAGACATAAGTCCACTGTCCCTGTGGATGGGACCTTACAGGGGACAAGAGAGCATTTATGGCTGGGGAACAAGAAAGAAAGTGTTCATGGGAAAGACCTCATTTTAACTGGCCCTTGGGAAAGTATGTAGGGTTTGAATATTCCGAGAGGGTAGGAAAACAACACTTTAGAAAGAGGTGAGGAGGATAAAAAAAAATCTGGATCACTCCTTAATTTGTGTCTGCCATCCATCAATCACTGTCTTGATCAAAGTCCCATGGTGACATTCAGGATGATATCAAGTGATAGGTGATAAAATGCCCAAGACAAATATAGGTGCTTTAATTGCAATATACATTAACGCAATTAACCTAATCATGGTGATGGTAGATTGCATCTTGCTCTCAAGTGCAGTAATCTGCAGTGTAAAACCGTAACAGCTGCTTCTGGCTTCTTGTTTTGTGCTTTTGACATGATCATCAACTCTTAGAGACAGGTTTTCTTATTATTTGCATTAAAAAGGAAACCAAGGGCCTTGGAAGGTGAGGTCTCTTGCCTCAGGACTACAGATGGGAAGCAACAAAGTTGGAAATCAAAAGCAGGCATGTCCAACTCAGAACCCTGTGCTCCCGACAGCTCGCTGGCCTCCTTCTCTTGCACCTCCGTGAAACCCCAGAGTGACTGTAAATTCTGTGCACAGTTCACCTGCCCAGGCTCCCTTCACGTAATTCTGTTTGAGTCGCTGATTGATGAGTGAGTGCTTCTGCAGCTGTTGTCACAGTGGTTGTGACTGGCCAAGGGTGGCTGCTTGGAGAACAGAGAGCTGAAGAAGAGGCCACTGTCATAGGGACACAGGACGATGGAGGATGTGTTTATTGTTCAGGCACCAACTGACTGCTGAGTGCATCCTCAGTAATTCATTCTCTCATTCATTCAACAAACATTCATTGAGACCTATTATTTGCAAGGCTCTCTGCTAGGTACTGGAAATATAAAAAGAAAATGCTCAATACAGGGGTTTAGTGGGGAGAGGGTAATTCAGACAAGGAGACTCTGACCATTAGACTCAGAGGACCCTGCTCCCACTTCCTTAGATTTCCATCACCCCCTACCTCCTTTGGTCGCCTGATGCAATGAGCTGACTCATTAGAAAAGACCCTGATTCTGGGAAAGATTGAAGGCAGGAGGAGCAGGGGATGGACGAGGATGAGATTGTTGGATGGCATCAATGACTCCTCCGGGAGATGGTGAAGGACAGGGAAGCCTGGCGTGCTGCAGTCCATGGGGTTGCAAAGTCAGACATGACTAAACGACTGAACAACAACAACTACCTCCTTTGTTCATCCTTTTTCTCATTACATCTTTAAGAGCCTGTGTTCACATCATGATCTCTGTTTATGGACTCAGGAACTGAAGCTCAGGTTAGAGAACTTATCTGGGTACAAACACTCGAGGTGGCAACTATAATGGAACCCAGATTCCAGACATCTGTCTGGGCTGGGGTCTGACCAGCAGCTATGTACCAGCAGCTGCGTTTGCACAAACCCTTCTCATCTTGATTTGTTTTTTCTGAGCTGAGCAGAGTTATCTTTATCCCATTTCCTGTGCATCTCCATATTTGCATGCTCTGCTGTAGAACTGCCACAGATTGATGGTGGGGTGCTTGAGTGCTGCTGGAGACCAAGTGGGTGTCACATGCCCTCTGTCCATTTCTAAAATAGGAATTTTGCAGCCCCAATAGGTCAAAGATTGTGGACCTACTGCAGAGATTCTAGTTTTAAAAAAGCTTTCTTTGTTTTTTACTTAAAGAAGTATGTATAAAATGGCTTCTCTGGTGGCTCAGTGATAAAAAATCCGCCTGCAGTGCAGGAGACTGCCCACAATGCGGGAGACTCCGGTTGGATTCCTGGGTCAGGAAGATCCCCTGGAAAAGGACATGGCAACCCACTACAGTATTCTTGCCTGGAGAATCCCATGGAGCCTGGTGGGCAGTGGGCGACAATCCATGGGATCACAAAGAGTCAGACACAACTGAACAATTGAGCATGCACATGTATAAAATATAATGGGAATTAGAAGGACACTGCTCTCTGTTTTGAAGGGGGCTCTTGGGGATGGTGTCTGGGTTTGCACTATTGAACTGCAGTGACTTGAATGAGATGGGAAGCAAGTCACAAAAACCAAATGTGTGGAAGACAGCTGGAGTTTTGAATAGTTCAGACAACTGTTGTTCAGTTGCTAGTCGTGTCTGACACTTTGTGAGCTCCTGGATTGTAGCACGCCAGGCTTCCCTGTCCTTCACCATCTCCTGGAGTTTGCTCAAACTCATGTTCATTGACTCAGTGATGCTACCCAACCATCTCATCCTCTGTCATCCCCTTTTCCTCCTGCCCTCAGTCTTTCCCAGCATCAGGGTCTTTTCCAGTGAGTTGGCTCTTCTCATCAGGTGGCCAATTGCGACCAGAACTGGCCTGAGGCCAAGTGTGGATGAAAATTGCAGCTGGGGCTAAAATCCAGGTCTCAGAGCTTCAGGCCAGGATGCCTAAGGCCTCCAGCTCCATGGTTCCAGGCTGGGCGGGGCCAGCTGCCAAAAACAGATAGCCTGCAACCCCAGCTCCTCAGACTTGACAGGCACACATGGACAAAAGCTTTGGGCAGCTCTTGTCTGCCTCTCTCTGTCAACTCCCTAGGCGTCTGCTGGTGACCCTGGCCTTGGCTTGTTTACAAGTGCCACGCCCCACCTGGCTCAGAGTGTGGCCAGACTTGTGGTCCCTGTCACGGGCGGAGGACGCTTATCTCCATCTCCTGACTGCGGTTCTCGAGGGGCACCCAGGGCTCTCTTCAAGCTCTCCACCAGCCGCTGGCCCCCTTGGTTGGAAATTCAGCACCATTTCAGAGAGAAAATTGCCTCAGGGTTCTTGTTTTAGATTCACACGCCTGCAGAGCAGCTGACAAGCAGGGAGAAAGCTGTTTCCAGACCCCCCAGGAAGTCCCCTTTGCTCCCGCAAACCCCTCCTCCCCTGGGCGGAGTTCAGAGGGGCCACGCCCATGGGGTTTGATTGGCTGAGCATTGCCTCAGCTGCAAACCCCCTCCTCCCCTGGGTGGGGCTCAGAGGGGCCACGCCCACAGGGTTTGATTGGCTGAGCATCGGCTCAGTCACAGGGCTGCTCCTGCCTCAGGAGCTGCCAGCGGGTCCCAAGGCTAGGCCCACAGAGGACCATGATGAACGAGGGGGAAATGGGGCAGCTCGAGCAAGTGGGGATCTGGAGGAGGGTCTGGCAGGAGGAGAGATGTGGTGCTGCAGGGGGCTGTACCATGGCTCTGGGGAGGCTGAGCGCACGTGACATCTGAGCTCTGGGTGGGCAGGTGACTGGCATCTGGGAAGGGCGATGCAGGTGACAAGGCTGCAGCTGCAGGCGTGGAGCCCTGGATGGAACTGGCACATGAGGCAGTGGACCGGGTTTGAAGAAAGTTTCAGCCATTCTGAACAGTTTGTTATCGCTGTTTAGTTGCCGGGGTCCAGCCCCGGTGGATCCAGGGAATTCCAAGCGGGGACGGCGTCGGCGACCTATTTATTTAAATATTTTATCAAAGATATAAAGAGTAATAGGATGAGGATAGCTCAGTAGGAAAATTCAGTGGAGAAAAGAGGCTGAAATAAGGATAGCTCAGTGAGGAAATTTAGTGGAGAAAAGAGGCTGAATAATTCAGCCAGAAGGTGAGAGAAAGAACGACATGGGGAGACCAAGTTTCGGTGAACAAGGCCCGCACTTTATTTTCCAAAGTAGTTTTTATACCTTAAGTTATGCATAGAGGATAATGGGGGAAGGGGTAGAGTCATGCAGCAAGCCAGGCTTTCTTCCTGCAAACTTATCATATGCAAAAGCTTAGGTGATTTGCATCATCTTCTGGCCCGGAGGCCTGTTAACATTTTAAGACCCTTTCTTCAGAAAACTTATTTTTCTCTAAAGGTAATTGGTCAGGAGCCACCCTCCAAAAGCATTAGATAAAGTTGTATTCCTACAGAGCAAAGGTGTGGTGGGCTATAACAAGAAAAAGAATTAACTCAAGGGTCCCAGGTTACAAACATTAAAGCTACTACTTACACCAATTATATTAATCAATACACTGCCAGGGACACAGCAGATAAGGGATATGGAAACTTAGCAGCAAACATTGGCCCAACAAGTGAAAATCCCTTCACCAATACAATTTCTAATCAATCTTTTAACTACTCAAAAGAATCTGTGTTTAGACAGTTTAGAACATCTCCTGCCTCTCACAGTTGGGAGGCTCTGAACAACCACATGTGGCCAGAAAAACCTATTCAGGCAGGCTAGAGGATTTCCAAAGGAGTTTGTAGGTTGAAACACTGTCACACCCAGGAATTATTAACTGGAGCTGTAAGCTAACTCTTTTTTCAGAGAGAGGTAGTGGGGGACAGCCCCCCGTAAAGTCAGAGGTGTAGGTGAAAGCACAAAGCAGAAAGTAGGAAGACTCTGGTTTTGGGGGTAGATGCTCAAGAATTTCCAGGGAGACCCCTGAGGCTCGATCCCGCCTTTGCGTATGCCGAGCCTCCTTCCTCATGACCTTTGTCATGGGCGGAGTTCCTCACGCTGGCTCCCAGCAGTGATAGAATTCCAGTTGAGCTATTCCAGATCCTGAAAGATGATGCTGTGGAAAGTGCTGCACTCAATATGCAATATGCACTCAATATGCAATATGCTGGCTCCCGGCATTTAGTGGCTAAGTCATGTCTGACTCTGCAACCCCATCGACTGCAGCCCTCCAGGTCCTCTATCCATGGGATTTTTCAAGCAAGAAATACTGGACTGGGTTGCCATTTCCTCAGCCAGGGCATCTTCCTGACCCAGGGATTGAACCTGGGTCTTCTGCATTAGCAGTTGGATTCTTTACTGCTGAGCCACCAGGGAAGCCCTTCTGAACAGTTTGCATGTGTGTGTGCTCAGTAGTTTCAGTCGTGTCCAACTCTTCGTGACCCCATGGACCATAATCCACCAGGCTCCTCTGTCCGTGGGTTTCTCCAGTCATGAATACTGGAGTGGGTTGCCATGCCCTCCTCCAAGTCTGAACAGTTTACAATTCCTTAAACATCACATCCACTCTTTGCTTCTGGCTTCTTTCCCTCCCACACAGTCCTTCACCTGACTGAATCCTACCTTTCCTCAGGGATTTAGCTAAGACATCACCTCTGGTGATGTGATCAGCTAAGCCAGCTCCTCTCCCTGCTCCTGGCTGCATTGGGAGCCTCTCCTTGGTGTCCCCTCAGCACTCCCTTCTCTCTGTCACACACTCGTCTCGGGGTCTTATAATTGCCCATAATTGCCCAGGCAGAGTTCTCTGAGGAGGGGAACAGTGTCTTGTTTGATCAACCCCTAACCTGTGGACCTCACCTTAGCCGTGCACAACTCAGGATGTCTATTGATCAAAGTGGGCAGGGACCCGCTGTGGTCTCAGGAAGGAGGAGGGAGCTGGATTGTTGAGGTCAGTCCCAGGTCAGGGGACCTGGAGCCTGGTGACTTGGTGATGGTTTCTCCTCTTTGAGCTGGGTTGCCTGCAGTCTGACCTGGGACTGGCCAGGAGTCAGCGCTTGATGTAGGACAGAGGTGGTCATTGAGGGGGAAGAGGAGGGAGCCAGAGGGACTCAGCACCTGGCAGAGTCTGAAGCCATCTGTTTCCTCCCGCTAGAATTCCACTGCCCTTTAGCACTTCTAGGCTTGAGAGAAGGCGGAGGCTGGGCTGATGGAGAAGATGGGTGCTGTGATGAGGATGGAGAGAAAGGCTCACGTGTTCTGTGCTTTGAGGGCAGGGAGAGAGCCTCAGGCTCGGATGGACCCAACACAGAAATGCCCAGATGGCCTGCTTTGTCCTCTCCCCTCCTCAGCCATCCTCTCCCCGCTGCAGGGAGTACTTCACTCTGGGTACCAGCTTGATCCTTTCCTGACTCTAGGGCCCATTACCCACACCTAGTTCTTGGTGCTTTCGAGCTCCAAAAGGACAGAGACAATGTCTGTTTTTCTGCCTGCTGTGTCCTCACTGCTGGACAGAGTCCTGGCACAGAGAAGTTTCTGGTAGCCATATGCTGGATACAAGATTAAAAAAATGATGCACAGCTATTGACTGCCTCCTACAAGCCAGGTACCATGCTAGTGTCTTACGTAAGTTTTCTAAGTTAGACGGTACAAACGCTTTGAGATCAGTATCCCAGTGTTACCACTTGGAATCCAGGCCAGAAAGGTTAGGTAACTTACCTGAAGTCACACAGCCAGGAAGTCACAGAGCTAGGATGGCAGCCAGGTCTGTGTCACATGCACCCACTGCCTGGTCTGCTGCACCTGCCTTTGCTATGATGAGGCTGAGACTCAGAACCTGGGCCATCCTTTCTCCTTGTTCACTGTGTTCAGGCAGTAAAACAATCGTTTCTATTCTACCTTCGGCATATAGCTCAACTCTTTCTCTCTTACTTCTACTGTAGCACCCTGGGGAGTTCCTGAGTGCTTTCCCTTGGACTCCACCACCCCCATGTGAGCCCCTACTTCAGTCCATCTTGCTTGAGAAATTTACTGCTTTAGAGCATCTCCCCTGCTCAGAAACTAGGAGGTGGGGGGAACTCCCTGTAGTCCTAGCAAGCGGTCAGAACTTCATCTATAGACCCCCAGCTTTCTCTTCCTGCCCCCAGCCCATCCCCCTACCTGTGACCAGTCCATAGCTCTTTCTGGAACCTCTTTACTGAAGTCTCCTTCCTTCCTTCACGTAATGTCTCACAATCCAGTCCTTCAAAGCCGAGTAACCTCCTTGGCTTCCTTTCCTAACACCCCTAGTGTAGAGTTAGTTAAATCCATCTCCTTGCAGTACTTTCTAGGTTATCGTTAGTATTGAGTTGCCTAGAATAACTCCTTTTTCCTGCCTTGGAATGACTCCGACTCTTCTTCTGCACCACTAATTAAAACTGAACTAAAAATAAAACCACTGTCAGTATTAAAGTGGCAAAAAATAAAATAAATAAAATGAAAATAGAATGCTTTCTCCATTTCCACACAGCAGCAGCCACTTTCTGTTATCCCAAAAAGGAAGCTTTCTCCAATTTCAAATTATTCTCATTTTAATTGCCTCTGGAGTCTTAAAAAAAAACCAAACAGAAAAACAGGACTGTTCGAGTTTACATTTGTTGGGTCTAAGTGATAATCCTTTCAAATTCTATAGTTAGGTGCATATTGTGGTTAAAAGAGATTTCTCTGAGTTAGATTTGTAATGATAGTTTTTCAAGTTTTTAGAAGAGTTTTAAGATTTATGTGAACTGGAATAAGACATTCCTATTAAGATAGGTCTTTAGCTCATTCAAATGAAGCCTTAAGAACTAAAATAAAAATTACCCATAAAAAGATAAGAATTCAGCCTCTACACCAGGATGTAGAGGGCTGGAAGGAGTGTTAGTAACCACCCCTGTGATGAAAAATAGTGGGCCTATTTCAAGTTCATGACTGTTTTTGAGACCACCAGGGAGCTGAGGTCACAGAGGGAACAACTTGCAGGGAATCGAATGTGAGACGGTGCCTACAGAGAGAGAAGAGGTGACGCTGTGCTCACCTGGGCCACAGGTGGCTCACCATGAGGAAAAACTGACAGGTGGGTGAAGGCTGGGAGTGGACTGCTGGGACGGAGAGAGGTCTCTGCAGCTGCTGAAAAGAGAGGTCTGTGTCCTCTTGCAGACCTTTTCCATAAGCCCTATGAACCTCATCTATCCCATAGAAGATCTGAGTCAGGGAAAAAGGAGCCACGTGGGAGGGATGAGATGAGAAAGCCTGCCCCAGCCTCCCTCCACTTCCTCTACAGAACAATAATTCTAACCTGGGGCCCTGGAGAAGGGCTGCTCTCCTGTCCATGGTCATTGGGGATTAAATACTCAGGGCATCAACTGAAGGAAGGGAGAGGGGAAGACCACTCCTCCTCCTGGGGGAAGGGAGGGATCAGATCCTAGGCCCACAGTGGCAGAAGGGAGGAGGCAGGAACACCTGGAGGACCACACTGCAGGAAGCCAGGGATGAGGTACAAGGTTCAGTTCTGATTAGGAATCTGAGGTCAATTCCTAATCGGGATTCCAGAGAAGGCACCTTCCCCCTCCCATCCTCACCACCCGCCTTAAGGAGATTTCAGTGACAAATAGAGGAGAGAGAGAGGGACAGGAGAGCCCAAGAGTATGGAAGGAGACCCTTTCTGAGTCACAAAGGGAAGACCAAACTTGGAATCAAACAGACGCTGCCCTGGTAAACCCTAGACACAAGCTGTCTCTACAGGAATGTTGAAGACTATGGTATGCTGAGGGTAACTACAGCAACAAGTCTCAGCCCAGCCCAACCCCTGACACTGGAGACCCAGCCAAAGGAAAGGCATGTCCACAAAAACTATTTACCTCAGCCTCTCCTGTCCTACACATTCATGCTGTGCTCAACAAAAAATCACGAGGTGTTTGAAAAGGCAAGGAAAAGCAACACTTCCCCTCCCTCTGAGAAAAAAAAAACAAAACCCAAGACAGCAATCATCAGAACCCGACACAGATATGACATATCTGACAGGGAATTTTAAATAACTATGATTAATATTCTGAAGGCCCAGATGGTTTCACTGGTGAATGACATCAAACATTTAAGGAAGAAGTAATATCAATTCTACACAAATTCTTCCAGTAAATAGAAACAGGAACATTTATAAACTCACTTTATTTATTTTTTAATTTTGTAATTTTGTATTGGGGTATAGTCAGTTAACAATGTTGTGATAGATTCAGGTGAATAGCAAAGGGACTCAGTACATATACACGTGTCCTTTCTCCCCCAAACTCCTCTCCTATCCAGGCTGCCACATACCACTGAGCAGAGTTCCATGTACTCTACGGCAGATCCTTGTTGTTTATTCCATTTCAAATAGAGCAGTGTGCACACGTCCATCCCGAACTCCCTAATTGTCCCACCCCACCGGCAGCCATAATTTTGTTCTCTAAGTCTGTGAGTCTCTTTCCGTTTTGTAAGTAAGTTCATTAGTATCATTTCTTTTTTAATTGCATGTAGAAGGGATGTCATACAGTATTTCTCCTTCTCTGTCTGACTTACTTCACTCAGTAGGACAATCTCTAGGTCCATCCATGTTGATGCAAATGGTATTGTTTCATTCTTTCTAATGGTTGAGTAATATTGCTTTGTATATATGGACCAATTTTCTTTATCCACTCCTCTGTCAATGGACATTTAGGTTGCTTCCATGTCTGGTTATTGTAAACAGTGCTGCAGTGAATATTGGAGTGCATGTATCCTTTTGGATCATGTTTTTCTTTGGATGTATGCCCAGGAGTGGGATTGCAGGGTCATACGGTAGCTCTATTGCTAGGTTTTTAAGGAACCTCCATAGTGTTCGCCATAGTAGCTGTGCCAATTCACATTCCCACCAACAATGTAGGAGGGTTCCCTTTTCGCCACATCCTCTCCAGTGAGTTTATTGTCTAAACTCACTTTAGAAGGTTAACATCACCCTAAGTCTCATGAATATAAGGCAACAATCCTTAGGAAAATACTGGTAAATCAAAGTCTTCAGTACATAAAAGGTGATACATCATGCCCAAGTGGGACTCATCTCAAGAGTTCAACACTGGTTTCACATTTGGAGTTTTGAAGAATGTAATTCACTTATTAAGAGGCTAAAGAAGATGAACTTTATATGACCATCTCAATCAGTTCAGTTCAGTTCAGTTCAGTCACTTAGTCGTGTCCGATTCTTTGTGACCCCATGGACTGCAGCACGCCAGGCCTCCCTGTCCATCACCAACTCCTGGAGTTTACTCAAACTCATGCCCATTGAGTTGGTGATGCCATCCAGCCACCTTATCCTCTGAGCTGCTAAAGAAGACGAACTCTATATGGTCATCTCAGTAGAGGCATAAAAAAGCATTTAGCAAAATTTAGCACATATTCATGATATAAACTTAAGCAATTTAGGAATAGTAGAGAACTTCCTTCACCAATAAAGAGTGGCAGGGGATCCGAGGATCAAATACAACCTGTGATGAATGTGAATCTAACTGCATACAATCATGTGACACAACCTTGGTGGAGGTGGTGGGGAATAAGGACCTAAGAAACTTTGGATGGATGTTTTAAGGATAAAGATGGAAAAGAACTACTGATCAACATTGTACTCTGATTGGTAAGTTTGTTTCTCACTGAATATAGGCTAGCAATTCTGAAATGATATGACTGCTAGGGTTTAACAGATATGGTTTCCCTGGTGGCTCAGTGGTAAAAATTTGCCTGCCAATGCAGGAGATGTGGGTTCAATCCTTGGGTCAGGAAAATCCCCCAGAGAAGGAAATGGGAACCCACTGCAGTATTCTTGCCTGGAGAATGCCATGGATGAAGGAGCCTGGTGGTCTATGGTCCATGGGGTCACAAAAGAGTTGGAAGTGACTGAGTTTCTAAAACAATGACAACATAAACTGTAGCTAATAAGAGTGAAGTTTCTCACTGTTAGAGAAAGAAAATACTGATAAGCAAGAGGGATGAAGGTTAGAATGAACCCTGAGTTGCTGGATTAGATTTAGAGATATCAATAAGAACTCATATTTGTTTTGATATGTTAGTATGTATACCACTAGTAATGGAAATAATTATAGGTGTGTGTATGCAGTTACAGAATAAAAATTATTCTAAAGCTAGTTAAAAAATGGTAGGGAGAACTTTATCAGGACTATTGCAATAGGGGTAGTTCAATAGAGGAGATGGATTGGGCTCAACTCTTAACACAGCAAATACAGCTGGGGACATATAGCCAATAGAGTAAGGGGGTCAGTGGATGGGAAATTACTAAAAGGATATATCAAGAATAGAGGATTCCTGCTAGACTGACTCAATAGGATTCTTGCTAAAGGCTGGTCAAGAACTTAGGAATCAAAATGGGGAGGGGATGAGGAACTTGACCAGATATCAAAGGTGATTAGATATCAAGAAACCTTGCAAGCTTTCATTGCTAAGACTGTTCTGGGTAGACCAAAGTTCAGGTTGGGTATAAAGTCAAGATCTAGTCAAGAAGAGGGCTCACAGGAACCCAACAAGAGTTTGGTCAAGGAGAGTTTTGTCAGCATACATAAACTATTATACATATATCTATTTCCTAGCTCTGTCTGCTGAGAAATTCTATAATCAGGGACACCCCATTAGCAATGAACACACCCAGCTCCCAGATGTTGGTTGCTAAATTCCAGTCTCCAGTGAAAGGAACCAGGACTCCTTAGAGAAACAGCTGAATCTGTTTCTGGGGCAGGGAGAAAAAAAGAAGCTAATACACTGATTTGACTGACTAAATAGGGGAGAAGGGGCAAATCTTCCTCATAGAATTGTTCTAATTAATAAATGTGTAAGGAATAAAGGAAATTAAAAAATCACTATTAGAGCAAAGCAGTTATAATAGCTATAGTCAGGATCAGTTGTTACATTCTAAAATTTGTCAGTGAAACTTTAAGGAGAAACAGGTCATTTGCATAGGCACAAAATATCTCCCCACATACTTATTAATTACTATAGGGCTGTTTACATATGACAACAAACTCTGTGATGCTTCTCTCTCCAGAAAGCAGAGCTTGATACCTTTTCCCTTGAATGTGGGCTGGACTTAGTGACTTGCTTTTAGCAAATAGAGAATAGAAAGGGGAAAACCAGACAGTACCTTCATTAAGTGATTAAAGTTACAGTCAGTAGTCAGAAGTCATGTTGACATTGTATCCCTACTATGATGATGTGATGACATCATATCTTGTGGTCCCCTCCCCCTAACTCTGGAACTTCAGTCTAGTTAACAACATCTGGCAGATGCAACATCATATCCCAGACTGGATTCTAGAAAATAAAAAAAGGGCATTCCTGGAAAAAATGAGAAAATTCTAATAAAATCTGTAGTTTAATACTAATTTCTTAGTTTTGATAAATGGACTAAGGTTTTGTAACATTAGAGGAAGCTCATAGAAAGGCAAAAGGAAAACTCTGGACTACATTTCATATCTTCTGTAAACAAAATTATTTCTAAACTAAAAGTTTTTAAAAACTTTTTTTTTTGAGTTTTTAGAGAAAATAGGTTGGATATTATCTATAAGAATATGGCCAACAGGCCAGAGATGTTTCTGGAGTAGTGCACACATTTTGGAACCAGAAGACAGATTCAAGCCCTTCCTTCCCATTCATTATTGTTTTCTTTTCCTGGGAAGGCCACTTAATATCTCTGAACCTCAATTTGCTCATTTATAAAATGTGACTAATGAAATCTCACTCACAGGGCAATCAAGGGGATTAGATCCAAGTGCTGGATTAGATTCAAGGATTGGTTTCAAATGTGAGAGGCCAAAATGGTAGTAAGTGTAACTGTCATGCAGTTATCTACTCATGTTCAAGTTTTAAATCTTTCCAAAGAACCCTTCTGCTACAGCATCAGGTGGGCCAGGCGGTCTCATTACCCTTTGCACAATGATTGTTGAGACCCAGTAAGTTAGCATCAACTTGTTGTAATGAATGGATATACTTTCATCCCTGTAGTAATGATATTAATTTATTATTTTCTGCCTCGTGTTGAAAGTAATTTAATGGGGATAATCCCCATTTCATAGGTAAGGCTAAAGATATGTGCAAAGTCCTTTAGGAAGGTGGAGGTAAAGCTGAAACCCAAATTGTTGAGAATTCTCTGGAATTAGCATTTTTGGTTTTAGTAACCAAGACCATTCCTCTGACCTGTGGTTCCTTATTGTGAGATGGGGACTCGGCAGACACAGCTCTGGTGTGGGTAATAATAATCACAACAGGGAGATCTAGGTTTCCCTGAAGACTCTGATGAGTGAGCACATTTTCAGGGCAGTGATAATAAAGCACCACTGCCCAGTGAAGTCCACTACATGCTGGGAATGTCACGCTCTGAGGCTGTGGTGAGTCCTGGCGGAACTCTGCAGTAGTCCATGCCTGTTCTCTGACTCTACACTAACTCTCTCTCAGGGTGTTGTCATCTCAGACCCAAGAACTCCTTTCTCTTCCTCTTCATCAGAACCTCCATTTCCTCCGGACCTCAGACTCAGTTGCCCAAGTTGCAGAGGCTGGGATCCTAGAAACCACTCTAGACGGCTTATACAATGCTGAAAAGGGCTGGATTCTTGAGCTAACATAGCATTTGAGAAGACTCAGTTTTGGAGTGGAGGATCTAGGGTTTGCTGGCTGTGCCACGCTGGAAAAGTCACTTAACTTTTCTGAGCTTCTGTGCCCTCCTTTGTAAATGGATTAATAGAACCCAAACCATTATCATGCGATGAGGATTAACTACGAGAATTTGTGTGAAATGATTTTGAAACTTTTCTTCTCTCTTTCCTAGCCCAGAGTAGCAGAGATTTGGAAGAAAAAACTAGAAACAGGAATATCTTTATCTGAAACCCACTACATGTGGGTTTCTGGCTGTTGTCAGATGCTGGGAAAGGCATTTTTGAGTCGGGGCGTGAGAAGCACTTTTCCATGCTCTCAGATGACAAAGTGAATTGCAGTGCAGGACGCTTCCCACTCACATCACAGAAGAGTGGGGAAATGCCCGCAAATACGCAGAGAATGGGTCCCTTCTCTATGCCTCCTCAGCATGTTGTTCCCCCTTCACCATTCCTTCCTCCTGCACTATTCTAGAATCCTTTCTTTTCCCCTCTGCTTCCCCTTAGACTGTGAACTCATCATCTGGTCCTATTGTAGTTTCAGCTCCCAGCACAGGGCCCGATCCAGTGCTGGTGTCAATTAGTGTCCCCTGGATTGATTCAGCTAATTGGAATGCCCCCAGGCAAGTTGGAGAATACCTGATTGAAATTTTGATATTTATTTGGGGAGAAGATCATGTTTAGAAATTGATCCGTCTTTGCTAATTGGGCAGAATGGGCTCTTTCCTTTGAAATCTGATCTCGATACATCATCTCTAGGGGAGCTCCTATTAGCATGTGACATTTCATTGTTGTGTGATAGCTTTTCCCCACTTACGTTTAGGTGGTAGCCAGTGCATTTTTGTTTTCTTTACAACAGAAGGGTAAATGTTGAAAGCAAAACATGGGTCACATTTATCTCTTACGGGAAGCATCCTGCTGTCCTTTGGTGAGAATAATTGCTGGATTAAATAGAAGCCTGGATGATAGAGTAACCTTGTACTTCTTTATAGTTATTTACAGTTTTGAAAAATGAGGTCATCTCATTAAAATCTCACAACAACCCTGTAAGGGAGGCAGGCCTGTATCATCAACCTCATTGTTCGGATGAGGAAATTGAATTTTAGGTAAGTAATGTGAATTTCTGAACATCTAAGTCAGTACATAAGATCTGGGGTTCCAAGTCATCCATGCTAAGTCACTTCAGTTGTCTCTGACTCTTTGTGAGCCTATGGATTATAGCCCTCTAGGCTCCTCTGTCCATGGGATTCTCCAAGCAAGAATACTGGAGTGGGTGGCCATGTCCTCCTCCAGGGGATCTTCCCAACCCAGGGATGGAACCCAAGTCTTTTGTGTCTCCTGCATTGGCAAGGGGAGTTCTTTACCACTAGCAGCACTTGAGAAGCCCATTCAACTCAGAGGGTAACCTTTTCCTCCATAGTCTCCCTGGCTACCCTAAGTATAAACTCTGTCTTTTTAGTTATTTGGTGAACTCTTAATTCCATACTCCACTGAGCCCCTTGTTAGTATGTTTTGCTGCAGATTGCATTTATTTCTCTGTTTTGTAGAAAACCTCATTAATACAGTTTTGCTGTTCATTCTTCTGCATGTGTAACATCAATTGGCTTGAAGATAGCTGAAATAATTGGACTGTGGGGGTTCTGAGCTTGGAGTTTATTGTCAAGTTAGCTGTCACTGATGCTTCAGTGATGTGGGGAACTCAACCGTGCAAAGACCTTTTCTCCCCCCTCTTACCTGAGAATCCGGCCGTATCAGCATATTACAGGTAGCCTTACAGAATGCTAATTTTGTCATCCAGAGTCTAAATAACGAGAAACACAACTAGGGAGATGTCTTAATTTTGTGTAGTAGCAAAGGAAAGTTAAAATTTTTTCCTTTCTGTTCATCCTAACACTTTATGAGAAAGTCTGAGCGAGAGTTTCTCAGTTTCCTCATCCATGAACTTTGTTTACTGACTCTCTCATTTATCCACCTGGCCAGTCACTGTTTACTGTTCATCTGCTCAATACCAGGCACTCAGACGTGTGTGGGGATAGCAGGATTAACAAGAGGATCTCTGCCCAGGCGCATCATGTTCTCAGGCTGTGGGCAGAGGGAGCCTTTACACTGGGGGTACTTTTTATCATCACAGAGGTATGAACAGAGCCCTGGCAGCCCAGCATGGGATGGACTCAAGGAAATCCTCTTGGCGGGGAGAACCTGAGCTGAGTGCCAAAGGGCTGGCTGGCCAGTAGAGGACCACCAGTCTACCCAGCAGAACTGGACTCAAAACCTAGGTTTTCTAACTCTTGGGGAATTTTTAGGTCCTGTATACCACCATGGTCTCCTTAACAAAGACATCCCAGGATAAGGGGTAGAAGGAGGAGGGTGGGCTTTTATGCTTCGGAATCGGTTATGTACAAAACAGAGACCTACCACAGGGTGATGACTTGAGGTCACATCATGCGGTTTGCGGAGAAGGCAGTGGCAACCCACTCCAGTACTCTTGCCTGGAAAATCCCATGGACGGAGGAGCCTGGTAGGCTGCAGTCTGTGGGGTCGCTGGGAGTCGGACACGACTGAGCTACTTCACTTTCAATTTTTACTTTCAGGCATTGGAGAAAGAAATGGCAACCCACTCCAGTGTTCTTGCCTGGAGAATCCCAGGGACGGGGGAGCCTGGTGGGCTGCCGTCGATGGGGTCGCACAGAGTCGGACACGACTGAAGTGACTTAGCAGCAGCAGCAGCACACTGTTTGAAATTGCTGAGGTTTAGGAGATCTCAGCAAGGTGTGAGAGCTTCCCAGGTGGTGATAGAGATAAAAAATCTGCCTGCCAATGCAGGAGACTCAAGAGAAGTGGGTTTAATCCCTGAATTGGGAAGATCCCCTGGGAGGAAGAAATGGCAACCCACTCCAGTATTCTTGCCTGGAAAATTTCATGGACAGAGAAGCCTGGTAGGCTAACAGTCCATGGGGTTGCAAAGAGCCAGACACAACTGAGTGACACAGCAAGGAGTGAAGATGGAGAGCTGGGCAGAGGCCAGGGCCAGGAGGGCCCTGTGGCCTGAGCCATGGAGGTCTTTCTTAGCCTGTGGTCATGGGGAGATATGGAAGGGCTTTTAGCAGGAATGTGTCCTGCTGACATCTGATGCTGTGAGAGCTCACTGGGGCAGTGAAGGACGGAGAGAGATAAGGTTTCATGAGAAAGACAGAGCAGGCCAGGATAGACAGCACTTGTGCAGATGCGCTGCTCAGCCAGAGGTGCTCGGAAGGCAGAAGCTGGTTTGGAGCTGGACCAGATTTCAGGGGCCCAAGGCACACAGGGAGGTAACATCCCAGGTTTGCTGCCTATCAACTATGTGACCTTGTATGCTGTGCCTGTTTTCTGTGAACCCCCAACCCCTTGTCTGTCGAATGAGTCTAGCCATCCCTCCTCTGCCTCCTCCATCTAAATGGCCAGTGCTGTCAAACAGGATTTGTTATGGTCACTGAATTCAGGGTGGTGGTAAACGATAGCCTGTGGACCAAATATGGCTTGCTGCCTGTTTTTGTAAATAAAGTTTTATTGGAACACAGCTGCACAAATTCACTGATGTATTGTCTTGGCTACTTTCACAGTAGGATGGCAGAGCTTAGCAGTGGAGACAAAAATTGCATGGCCCTAAAATATTTATTATCTGGCCCTTTACTGAAAATGTTTGTTGGCTTCTGGTTTAAGTCATGGGTTATTGGTTCTGACAAATTTAATTATTAATTGACTTGGGGAAAATTCCAGAATCTCTTCCATTTATGGATTTGACAGTGATTGGGCAGGAGACTGTGGCTTTTGTGGGTGTCTGGCTTTATGGACTTGTCTTGGAATGATTTCTTGTACGGTAGGGGGGTATAGTCAACTTTGCAGCCCTGCCAAGCTCCTCTCTTGTAGGAAACACAAGGCATTTGCTAGCGTCATTTAGTTGGTCTCATTCTGGGCCAAACCCTTAGAAGAAATGCAAAGGAGAAGGTTCCAGTAGGCTTCCTGTGAATCCCTGCCTAAAGTATTTGCATTTCTTTTCCTTTCTTTCCTGGTAGTAATTTTAGCTTGACTATTGTTCATTTCACTTTTTCCCCCATTTCCTAGAGTAATCACGTCTCTCTACTTCCCTCTCCCAGCAATTTTCTTTCTTTGATTCCAATTAACAACCTGTGTAGTAATAAGCAGAAACCTAACTGAACTATGGTCATTATTGCTGCACGATTCGGCTCCAGTCAGCATGTAACACTGTCACTTCTTTGGTTCAAACTATTCTTGACACCCCTTTGCCTTTTCTGGCACGCAGGATGGCAATTATACATTTATAGATGGATCAGAACTGGGGAGAAGGGCCACTGGCCTTCAGGTGTGCCCCCCCAGCCTGCTTTTTATTGCCTGTCTCACACGAGAAACCAATTTGGACTAAGTTTCTATGTTAGGCCGCCAGCGATTCTCAGCTCCAGAAATATCAGGAGGATATAGAAGCTGCACGTGCTACTAAATATTGTCTGTGTTTAAAGCAAATAGAGCAACATGTGATGCACAAACACCGATCACCTTTATTTCTCGCTTTGCTAAAAGACTCACTAAAAGAGAGTCTCTTGTGAAGCTGACTTTGGAATCTGTGCTCTCAACTGTGAAAAGGGCCCACCTTCTCAGGCCTTATTTCCATTTCATATCTAAGAGGGGAAAAAAAAAATAAAGGGAAAAAATAGAACATTGGTGCTGGCAGAGCCCTTGGAAGGAGCACAGCCAAGACTTCTCACTGTGCAGATGGTGTCAGGCCCAGATGTGCTGTGCTCGTTTGTTTATTTATATGAACAACTGTGGGGCGGCTGCTGGGTGCCAGACATTTCTTCATTTGTTCAGGGTTCATTTGTTTCTTTGTCTGATGTACAGTTGAAGATGACTTCCTGCTGCTGTCCTGAGGTGGTGACCCGACCTGGATGTCCAAGCCACCAGGCACACTTTCCACCCCAATCTCGCCTCTCCTCTGTCCACCCCAGAGGGCTTTATTCCCCTTTCAACAGCTCCTGTCTTACCAGTGGGATTCTGCCACATCAGCCCACTGGGCCTCACGCCCTAGAGCTGAGCTGCTTTCGTTGTCAGGGTTTGTATGGAAGAAGACACAGATGTAGGGAACAGAGGTCGGAGAGCAAAAATGCTCCTGGACTCAGAATATGCACAGTTGTTTGCCCTGACCAGTGTTTCCTGATTGCCCAGAGGTGAACCTGGGTTTCTGCATGGATAGCTGCCTAGTTCTTTGATTCCTGAGATGGTCCTTGAACCTGCCATCATGGGACTCATAGTGGAAACTTTCCTCCAGAAAAGCCTGTCTATTCTCATCCAGGGCTGAGACCATGAGGGTGAGGTGTGGACCGATGTTCCCAATAGCACCGAGACATGCTTTCTGCTCAGAAAGCACGAGGTGGCTCCGTTTGGCTTGAGGAGAGAGTGATGTGTGTGTGCATGTGCTTGCTCAGTCATGTCTGACTCTTTGCAACCCTATGAACTGTAGCCCGCCAGGCTCCTCTGTCCATGGGATCTCCCAGGCAAGAATACTGGGGTGGGTTGCCATTTCCTTCTCCAGGGGAGCTTCCAGGCCCAAGGATTTGATCCATGTCTCCCACATCTCCTACACTGCAGGTGGATTTTTTACCACTGAGCCACCAGGGAAGCCCCAGAGAGTGATGGAAATATTGGAATAAGAGATTTGACTTTATTCAAAGGGGAACCCCTATGGCAGGATTCAGGATAGGGACTGACATGATCAAAGATAAACTTTGATGAATTTCATCTGTCAGTGATGTGTAGGTTAGATTGAAGGGGATTAAGCCTGGAGAGGAAAGATTAATTAGACAGTGGTGGTGGTTGATGGTTTAGTCACTAAGTTGTGTCCGACTCTTGTGATCCCGTGGACTGTAGCCTGCCAGGCTCCTCTGTCCATGGGATTCTCCAGGCAAGAATACTGGAGTGGGTTGACATTTCTTTCTCCAGGGAATATTCCTGACCCAGGGATTGAATCCAGGTCTCCTGCATTGCAGGCAGATTCTTTACCAACTGAGCTATGAGGGAAGCAGTAGTTCAAGGAAAACAAACTAAAAAAAACAAAAACAAAAAAAAAAAACTTTGAAACCTGTGAGAATTAAACTGAATTTACCTCCAGGCAGGGCAGGGAGAGACTAGTCAGCCAGGGATAGAGGCCATTGGAGAATGCTGCAGTAAGCTTGGGGTTTCTTAGAGAAAGGGGTGTCTCTGGGGAGCAGCCCTTATGAAGAGGCTCCCAGACCAAAGGCTGGGGCTCATAAAGGCAAAAACTCAAGGTTGACAAGGAATCTTGGTGGTGGGTTTAGTTTTGTTTTTTAAGTATTTATTCATTTGGCTGCACCAAGGCTTAGCTGTGGCATGCAGGATCTTCGTTGTCCCAAGCCATGTGGGATCTTAGTTCCCTGACCAGGGATTGAACCTGTATCTCCTGCATTGGTGGAGGTGGATTCTTTACCACTGGGCCACCAAGGAAGTGCCCTGGGTGGTGGTCTTAAAGAAACTCTCAGTGAGTCAGTCCAGGATTGGCTGTTGCTCTGAACTCCACATCTGTTGTTGTGAACTCCACAGCCTGTTGCTGAGCTCCATATTTGTTTGCTGATTCTGGACAGCACAAGTTTATCATCAGCCTGCTAGCCCTGATCAGTTTTCCTGAAAGTCCTTACTTTGATTCCTTCTCCAGAGCCCTGACTGCTGGCTGTTTTACCCTCTGAGGGTTCAAGGTCATCCTGAGCAAGTCTATATGCATATGCTCAGGACTCAGAAAGATTAGCTTTATCACAGATTTTTACCCAGCTGTGATTTGGGCTCCGTGTGACCCTGGGCAAATGACCATAACCTCTTTGAGCCTCAGTTTCTTCCCTGTAATAACACTTATTTTGTTGGGGGGTGCAGTGGGTGTTAAATGAGGTAAAGAATGTATCTGACACATAGCAAGCATATGGTTGTTGTTTGTTCAGTTGCCAAGTCATGTCTGACTCTTTTGTAACCCCATGGACTGTAGCCCACCAAACTCCTCTGTCCATGGGATTTCCCAGGCAAGAATATTGGAGTGGGTTGCCATTTCCTTCTCCAGGGGATCTTCCCAACCCAGGGATTGAACCTGCATCTCCTGCAATGGCAGGAGGATTCTTTACCGCTGAGCCATAAGGGAAGCTCAAGCATGCAGTAGGCACATGGTAAGTGCTGCAAGGAGTAAAGATTGTCCAATGGGAGAAACACTCCCAGATGATCCATACTTCTTTGTTGGAATCCTGCTTCTTGCAGAGACTTCAAGCTCTAGGAAAGCACCTTTCAAAGCCATGTGCTTGGTCAGCCAGCAGGGCAGCACTAAGTGATGTGCGTCTGGCTGGTTCCTTCTCTCCTAACTCCACGCTCACCATCTCTCTCTGCCAATCTGCCCTTCTCCCCAGGGACAGAGGAGATGGATCACCTTCTTGATGAGGCAGCACTCACCTCACCCCCTTGCCTGACCTGTTACAAGATTTAAGCTGTTACTTAATTTATTCCCCATTAAGTACAGACACCCCCTGGTCTCCTCACCTTTAGCAGAGCTTGGAGGAGGGGCTGGGAAGGGAAGTTAAGACATCCAGAGGGGATCAGCTTCCTGGACAACCCTTTCTGAGTTCCCCCAGCCCTCGGAGGCTACAGAGGGTAATTGTTTTCCAGCAGTGAAGGGGGCTCCCGGAACCAGGGCTAGGGCCTGGCCACAGGCTCAGAAAGGGGGCTGATGGGTGCGAAGGCTGTGAGCCGAGCTCAGCTCTCTGCAGCAGCGGATTTGTTTTAAAGTCACAACTTTCCGAAAACCTTTAACCTTGTTAGCTTCCTCTGAAATGCTTATCTGAAAAGTTCTGGCTTGTGCACAAAATATTGAGCTGTGCTGCATCCTGTTTGACTCCTGGGATGGGTTTTGAAGTAATCAGCCTTTGAATTTCAAGGAGCCCTTAATCTTCTTTGACCCACATGGAGCCACAGATTAGCCTGTGAAAAATCATATGTAGCTATTTCTTTAAATCCTTCCCTGGTTTACTTTTATGGGGATTTTGAATCATAGAATGTTTCCAAATTGAAGACCCCTAAAGAGACTGTTCACATAGGAAGCGGAGACACACCTTCCAGTTGTCTCCATCCTCAACCAGTTTTTTCAGTGTGCAACTGCTGCAACAGTGCTGGTATGCCAACTGTGTGCTTGGCACTTACCTTATGCTTTATCTTCCATGTGGCCTCCTGAGATTGACATTAATGTTTCCATTTTACAGATTGGTAGTCACTCAGTCAGGTCAGACTGTTTGTGACCTGGTAGACTTTAGCCCACTAGGCTCCTCTGTCCATGGGATTCTCCAGCCAAGAACAGTGGAGTGGGTTGCCATGTCCTCCTCTAGAGGATCTTCCCGACCCAGGTATTGGACCTGTGTCTCTTGCATCTCCTGCATTGGCAGGTAGCTTCTTTACCAGTAGTGCCACCTGAGAAGCTATGCATATATAATTACAAATTCACCATAGTTTTGTTATTTGATGGGAATCATGTGAAATGGAATTTCTCAGAATACCTGTATTTGTAAAGTTGGGCTCTGCAACAATATTACCATCAGAAACTCTGTGCATAAATCACATGTTTCGTGCATTCCAACTGCTACTAATAAAAAAGAAATTTTAATCAATCAGGCTGGAGAAAAAATCAAATTAATTTTTCATTGTCTTTATATAATTAGGGGCATGGCCAATCACTGTCACATGAAAAGATGATCAAAGCCACAAAATGTAGAACAAAAGATTGTAGAGGTGTATCAGGCAGATGCTTAGAGATAAGAAAACTATGTTATTTTCTAGGTTTTCTGATATATATATTTGTCTACTTTCTAAAATTTGCAGCTTGGAATCATTTCATATTAACTTCATTTCATATAACTTTCATTATTCATTTTAGCTTCATTTTGATTCAATATTTTGTATTATTTTTTGAATAGAGGACCCCTCTCACATTCTAAAACATCTAGGTTTCAGATAAAGAACACCAACTCCTGGCTACAGAGTGATTTTGTAAACTGTGAAGTGCTGTAACTGTGTTGGTAGCAGTTGTGTGAGGCCTTGTAGGTGGAGACAGGGCAGGATGGGACAGGGAGACAAGGAGAAGAGTAAGATTTGATTTCTACTCCCAAAAAAGTTGGGCTTCTCTGGTGGCTCAGACGTTAATGAGTCTGCCTGCAATGCAGGAGACCCAGGTTCGATCCCTGGGTCAGGAAGATCCTTTGCAAAAGGGAATGGCTACCCACCCCAGTACTTTTGCCTGGAGAATTCCATGGACCAAGGAGCCTGGTGGGCTACAGTCTATGGGGTTGCAAAGAGTCAGACACGACTGAGCGACTAACACATACTACACAAGCAGCAAGCCCAAAGAAGTTAGACATGGAGGGGCTGGCCAGTGTGGGGCAGACCGTTAGACTCTACCTGGTCCCATCACAGAAGGAAACACAAAGTTGTGTGGGACCAGAGCCTGTGCAGTCCACTTCAGGTCTCCTGTTCTCTCTTGGAGCCCAAATGCCAGCCTTTTTATTTTTTTAATTAATTTTTATTGGAGGATAGTTGGCTTTACAGTGTTGTGTTTCTACTGTAAAGCAAAGTGAATCAACTTTACATATAACTCATTTTTGGATTTCCTTCCCATTTAGGTCACCACAGAGCATAGAGTAGAGTTCCCTGAGCTATTAGAGTAGGTTCTCATTAGTTATCTATTTCATACATAGTATTAACAGTGTATATGTGTCAATCCCAACGTCCCAATTCATCTTACCCCTCTTTTTCTCCCTCCTTGGTGTCCATACGTTTGTTCTCCATGTCTGTGTCTCTATTTCTGCTTTGCAGATACGTTTATTTGTACCATTTTTCTGGATTCCACATATATGCATTAATATATGATACTCGTTGTTCTCTTTCTGACTTACTTCACTCTGGTTTGACACTCTCTAGGTCCATCCAGTGTCTACAAATGGACTTCAAATGAGGGCTCCTGAGAGCAAAATCTTAGTTAGGAGTCCAAAGACTTTAATGATGGAGGAAGGAGAGCAACAGCAACTCTCACCCCAAAGGAGAGCAAAATACACACGTCAGCTTGAACTCCAGAAAAACACTGATACTTCTGTCCCTTTGGAGTTGAAGTTTGGAGGATCAAATCGATCCTTTGTGTTCGCTCTCACCCCAGAAACCTCCCCATGTTCTAGGCCCCTGTGAAGTTCTCCTCTTCCAGGGCCTTCCTCATTTGCTCAGCCTCCAGGAGCCCCCTCTCAGATACTCCAGGTATCTTTGCTACCTTGGGCCCTCCTCTTGTAAGCTGCAGCTCTTAGGGAACTCACAACCTCTCTGACACGCGAGTTCTGTAAGGTATGGATGAACAGTGTTCAAATAGGCCCTGCCCTCTCTTCCTAAACACTTGCAATGAGTACCGAATGTACAGGGGGAGAAAGCCCTTGGCGAGCTATAAGTGGTAAAGCTCACGTGTGCTGCTTCTCTATACTTCTAGCAAAGTGTGTCCAATCCTCCTCTTATGCCTGGACTGGACACAGCATTGGTGACCTTAGACTCTTGCCCAGAGTAGGTGCTCACCCAAGATTTGGGGGGTGACCAGGGTGGCAATTTCTGGAGTCAGGCCTGGTTTAGAATTTGTATTGTCTTATTATCTTTGTACCTTGAGGAATGTACTTAATCTTGCAGGGCTTCCATTTCTTTTTTTGTCAAATGGAAAGGAAAAGTAATTATTTTAGAGAACAGTTGAGGAAATTAATGAAGACATGTGTATAAAGTACCTAGTATACCTCCTGGCACATCGTCTACTAAATTTTGCTATAGTATTTGGAAAATCTTATAAAAATACTTACTAGTATGTATTTCATGTAGTGACTCTGCTAGGCACCAAACATGAGTGTTACTCAAGGTCACTGGTCATGCTGTGTGTGTGTTCTCAGTCGCTCAGTCAGGTCTGTCTCTTTGTCACCCCGTGGACTGTAACCTGCCAGGATCCTTTCGTCTACGGAATTTTCCAGGCAAGAATACTGGAGTGGATTGCTGTTCTCTTTTCCAGGGGATCTTCTCGACCCAGGGATGGAAATTGCATCTCTTGCGTATCCTGCATTGGCAGGTGGATTCTTTACCACTGCACCACCTGGGAAGCCCACTGGTCATTCAGTTCAGTTCAGTTCAGTCGCTCAGTCGTGTCCGACTCTTTGCGACCCCATGGATTGCAGCACGCCAGGCCTCCCTGTCCATCACCAACTCCTGGAGTTCACCCAAACTCATGTCCATTGAGTCAGTAATGCCATCCAGCCATCTCATCCTCTGTCGTCCTCTTCTCCTCCTGCCCCCAATCCCTCCCAACATCAGAGTCTTTTCCAATGATTCAACTCTTCGCATGAGGTGGCCAAAGTACTGGAGTTTCAGCTTTAGCATCATTCCTTCCAAAGAAATCCCAGGGCTGATCTCCTTCAGAATGGACTGGTTGGATCTCCTTGCAATCCAATGGACTCTCAAGAATCTTCTCCAACACCACAGCTCAAAAGCATCAATTCTTCGGCACTCAGCTTTCTTCACAGTCCAACTCTCACATCCGTACATGACTACTGGAAAAACCAGCCTTAACTAGACGGACCTTTGTTGGCAAAGTAATGTCTCTGCTTTTCAATATGCTATCTAGGTTGGTCATAACTTTCCTTCCAAGGAGTAAGCGTCTTTTAAGAACATGCAAATTAAAACAAAAATTGGATAACATTTAAAAAAACATATTGGAAAAATCTAAAATATTGGTATTACTAAGTATTAGAAATGACACAGGAAAGCAATTCCTCTCATTTATTGTTGGTGGGTGTAGAAATTGAATTTTGAAGAGCAATTTCACAGTTTCTACTTACACTGAAAATATGTGGACACTTTTAATTCAGCAATCCAGTCTCTCAGTGTTTACCCTAAGGAAACATTTACATATGTAAATTATGAAAGATTTACAAGAGTTTTCACTGCAGCATTATTTTTAAGAATGAAAAACTGGTTCAGCTTTTCCTCTCATCCATTATTCAACTATAGGGAGAGGCCAGACTTGGGGAGTTAGTCAAGCATCTTCTAATTCACTGTGTATGTTGGGATGACCCTGTCTTGGGGCTTCAGCCAAGGCTCAGACTGAAGGACTTCCATATAGGATCCAGTAAGATTGCAGTGCAGCCTGACTATGACTTGGATCCCAGACTATGGAACATTTGAGGTTATGGTTCTTAAATGTGCTCAGTCGCTCATTTGTGTCTGACTCTTTGTCCCCATACTGTAGTCTGCCAGGTTCCTCTGTTCATGGAACTTTCCAGGTAAGAGTACTGGAGAGGGTTGCCATTTCCTTCTCCAGGGGCTCTTTGAAACCCAGGAATTGAACATGTGTCTCTTTAGTCTGATTTCAGTTGACCATCTGGTGATGTCCATGTGTAGAGTCATCTCTTGTGTTGTTGGAAGAGGATGTTTGCTATGACCAGTGTGTTTTCTTGGCAAAACTCTATTAGCCTTTGCTGTGCTTCATTCTGTACTCTAAGGCCAAACTTGCATGTTACTCCAGGTAATTCTTGACTTCCTACTTTTGCATTCCAGTCCCCAGACAACTCCAGATGATTTCAGTCCATTTCTGATGACTCTACACATGGACATCACCAGATGGTCAATATCAAAATCAGATTGATTATATTCTTTGCAGCCAAAGATGGAGAAGCTCTATACAGTCAGCAAAAACAAGACCAGGAGCTGACTGTGGCTCAGATCATGAATTCCTTATTGCCAAATTCAGACTTAAATAGAAGAAAGTAGGGAAAACCACTAGACCATTCAGGTACGACCTAAATCAAATCCCTTACAATTATACAGTGGAAGTGACAGATAGATTCAAGGGATTAAATCTGATAGACAGTGCCTGAAGAATTATGGATGGAGGTTCATGACATTGTATAAGAGGTAATTATCAAGACCATCCCTAAGAAAAAGAAATGTAAAAAGGCAAAGTGGTTGTCTGAGGAGGCCTTACAAATAGCTGTGAAAAGAAGACAGCAAAAGGCAAAAGAGAAAAGGAAAGATATACTCATTTGAGTGCAGAATTTCAAAGAACAGCAAGGAGAGATAAGAAAGCCTTTCTCAGTGATCAATGCAAAGAAATAGAGGAAAACAATAGAATGGGAAAGACTAGAGCTCTCTTCAAGAAAATTAGAGATACCAAGGGAACATTTCATGCAAAGATGGGCACAATAAATGACAGAAATGGTATGGACCTAACAGAAGCAGAAGATATTAGGAAGAGGTGGCAAGAATACACAGAAGAACTATGCAAAAAAGATATTTAAGACCCAGATAATCATGATGGTGTGATCACTGACCTAGAGCCAGACATCCTATAATGCAAAGTCAAGTGGGCCTTAGGAAGCATCACTATGAACAAAGCTAGTGGAGGTGATGGAATTCCAGTTGAGCTATTTCAAATCCTGAAGATGATGCTGTGAAAGTGTTGCACTCAATATGTCAGCAAATTTGGAAAACTCAGCAGTGGCCACAGGACTGGAAAAGGTCAGTTTTCATTCCAATCCCAAAGAAAGGCAATGCCAAAGAATGCTCAAAGTACTGCACAATCCACTCATCTCACATGCTAGTAAAGTAATGCTCAAAATTCTCTAAGCCAGGCTTCAGCAATACATGAACCGTGAACTTCCAGATGTTCAAGCTGGTTTTAGAAAAGGCAGAGGAACCAGGGATCAAATTGCCAACATTTGCTGGATTATAGAGAAAGCATGGGAACTCCAGAAAGGCATCTACTTCTGCTTCATGGACTAAGCCTTTGACTGTGTGGGTCACAATAAACTTTGGAAAATTCTGAAAGAGATGGGAATCCCAGACCACCTGAGCTGCCTCTTGAGAATCCTGTATGCAGGTCAGGAAGCAACAGTTAGAACTGGACATGGAACAACAGACTGGTTCCAAATCAGGAAAAGAGTACGTCAAGGCTGTATATTGTCACCCTGCTTATTTAACTTATATGCAGCTGGATGAAGCACAGCTGGAATCAAGATTGCTGGGAGAAATATCAATAACCTCAGATATGCAGATGATACCACACATATGGTAGAAAGTGAAGAGGAACTAAAGAGCTTCTTGATGAAAGTGAAAGAGGAGAGTGAAAAAGTTTACTTGAAGCTCAACATTCAGAAAACTAAGATCATGGCATCTGGTCCCATCACTTTATGCAAATAGATGGGGAAACAATGGGAAAAGTGACAGACTTTACTTTTTTGGGCTCCAAAATCACTGCAGATGGTGACTGCAGCCATGAAATTAAAAGACACTTGCTCCTTGGAAGGAAAGTTATGACCAACCTAGACATCATCTCTTTCAGAATTTGTGATCCACACAGTTTATTGTGATCCACACTTGAAACTAACACATTGTAAATTAACTATACTTCAATTAAAAAAATTAAATGTATATATTTAAAGTGATGATGATTTGATATATAGATTCACAGTGAAATGATTAATACACTTGGTAATTAATATATCATCTCCTATCATTGCCTTTTTTGGGGATGAGAGCACTTGAAATCAAATCTCTTGGCCAATCTCCAGTGTTTACTGCAGTTTTATTAATTAGAGTCCTCCTCCTCCTTTCTCCTTGACTCTGCTCCCCCCCTTCCTGCCCTACTCTGCGCTGTATCACCTGTTGAAACCTTCCCAGGACACACTCAAGAACACTAACACACATAGCAGAGTGTTTTGACCAGATACCATCAGTCCTTCTTGTGTATTCCTCACTGCAGAGCACACAGGAGTGTACTTCCAAGGCCTACTATTAGTTTTCAAATTTCTTTTATCTCTCCCAAGAGTTTTCTGAAATTACTCGAGCTAGACTTAATATTTCACTTCATTTCCCCCTTTCTAATTCAAAGGTCCGTTTTTCCTTTTGTTACTAATAGCAAAAAAAAAAAAAAAAATTTTTTTTTTTTTTTACCTGTAGAGTGTGGATAATGGTGAACCAGCCTGACGGCAGAGAGTCTGTACCAGACAATCATTGTTAGCTTATTTTGGTATGAGATTTATAATTCAGTTATGGTTCTAAGGGTAGTCACGCCTTTGGGAAAAGGAGCTGTGATGAACATGTGCAGCTGGACCTTTCTAGACGGACCTTCTTCCTCCTGTTTCTTAGAAAGTCTTTATGTTGTCTATAAGCTTTACAAGCAATATTTTACAATCAACCACCCTTTGTTATGAATCCTTCTGGAGCTGAGCAAAAATCAACAAGCATTCATTTGCTCATTCAGCAAGTGTTTCCTGAGCATCTGTGCTGTAGTAGGCTCTGAGGCTACAGATATGAACCAGAAAGAATTGTATCTTCCTGAAGCCTACAGACAAATAAGGGAATAAATAAACTGACTCACTGTGTCAACTGTTTTTCTAAGGGTTGAAAATTTAGTGGTAAATAAGATGGATGAGCTTCTTGCTGATATATAGGTTACATTTTAGGAGAGAGGGAAAGAGAAGGAGAAAATATAAACAAATGGGCAGATATGATATCAGGTAGTGTAGTGAAAAGATCTATTTTAAGACCCTAGACAGAGAAAGACTTGCATTTGTGTTTCTTTGGGATGGTTTTGTCCCTACCTCCTGTACGATGTTACAAGCATCTATCCATAGTTCTTCAGGCACTCTGTCTACCAGATAGTAAGGAAATCAAACCAGTCAATCTTAAAGGAAATCAACCCTGAATATTCATTGGACGGACTGATGCTGAAGCTGAAGCTCCAATATTTTGGCCACCTGATGCAAAGGGCCAAGTTGTTGGAAAAGATCTTGATGCTGGAAAAGATTGAAGGCAGAAGGAGAAGAAAGAAACAGGGGATGAGATGGATGAGTGGCATCACTGACTCAATGGACATGGGTTTGAGCAAACTCCCAGGGACAATAAAGGACAGGAAAGCCTGGCATGCTGCATGCAGTTCATGGGGTCACAAAGAGTTGGACACAGCTGATCGACTGAACAGCAACAGGGGAAGACTTGCTTGTCCTGAGGCTGCTACTGGACTGTCAAGAAGAGGTGAGCACATCAGCATCCGGAGGAAGAAAGGTTCCAGGTGGAGGGAGCGACAGAGGCCACAAAGTAGACTGAGTTTATTGGGATTGAGGACAGAAAAGCTGTGGCTCAGAGAGCAAGATGTCAAAGGAATGTGGTGGCCCGCAAAATACATCAGGGCATATAAGCCAGAGTATAGAATTTGACTTTTATTCCCATGCAGTGGAAAACAATTCAAAAGTTTTAAGCAGAAGATTGGCACAATCTGATTTCTGTTTTAAAAAGATAAAAAGTTTTCAATTAGCAATAATCACGCCTCAATAAACCTCATTGGCTAATTGAAAAGATAAAAAGACTCTAGGTTTATTGAATTTTGGCATTAATTTTTTTTTTTTTTTTGTCTTTATGAAATGAATTGAGAGCTTTTGGAACAGTTAGGAAAAGTAGTTCTCAGATTTTGGTATATGTCAGAATCCCCTGAAAAGATAACAAGCAGTCCATATAATTAAAGCTATGTTTTTTCCAGTGGTCATGTATGGATGTGAGAGTTGGACCATAAAGAAGGCTGGGTGCCAAAGAACTGATGCTTTTGAACTGTGGTGTTGGAGAAGACTCTTGAGAGTCCCTTGGACTGCAAGGAGATCCAACCAGTCCATCCTAAAGGAAATCAGTCCTGAATATTCATTGGAAGGATGGATGCTGAGGCTAAAGTTCCAATACTTTGGCCACCTGATGTGAAGAGCCGACTCATTAGAAAAGACCCTGATGCTGGGAAGTGTTGAGGCAGGAGGAGAAGGAGGTGACAGAGAATGAGATGGTTAGATGGCATCACCGACTCAATGGACATGAGTATGAGCAAGCTCTGGGAGAGAGTGAAGCACAGGGAAGTCTGGTGTGCTGCAGTTCATCGGGTCCCAAAGAGTCAGACCATGACTTAGTAACTGAACAACAACAGAACCCAAACTTGCTGAAGTCTGTAAGGGTCTGAGCCTCTGTTTGCTTTTTCTTTGGCTTCTGCCAAGTTTCCTAAGTGATTGTATTCATACCAAAGTTTGGAAATCACTAGACCAGAAAATAATGCAATTATCTGTTATTTAAAAGTTAGATAAAAATGCAGGTGTGAGCTCAGAGGTTTCAGATGAGTTTTTCGATGGCAGTCCCTTAATCACATTTCAGGTTTCTTCTGTGCTATTGATCTAGTCAACAGAACTTTAAAGCAATTGCACTCATGAATATAAAAGCAAATGTTCAAAATATCAGTCAACAGTGTCCAGCGATGTATCAAAAGAGTAAGATGGCATGATGAGGCAGAGTTGTTATCCAGTCAACTGAAGTTCAACATCAAGGAAACATGTAAACACCATCCATTCTATCAACAAACTGGAGGAGAAAATCTTTATAGTCATAATAGGCAGTGCTGAGAAGACATTTGATGAAATTCAGCAGTAATTCCTAATAGCAACTCAAAACGTAGAAACCAAGTAAAATTATTGCATATGGTAAAGGATAAGATAATAATACCAAATTCTAAAAACTGGTAGCAAGCATTATTTTAAATGGAAAAAACTGTTTTAGTTAAAATCAGGGACGATTTAGCTTGGATGCTATTCCTTTTATTATTAATGTTTGAGAGGTTTTAGTGAATACAAAAATATAAGAAAATAAAGTAACTGCTGTAAGCATTTGGAAAGAAGAAATAAAGCTGTATCTTTGAGCTTGTGATCTATTTTATGTTTGAAAATCCAAGTGAGTCTTGTAAAATTGTTACAATCATTAAGAGGATATGTTAAGGTGGCTGGATATAGGAGCTATCTACAAAATTATTAATGACTTTTCCCTTCTCATTTGATATGAAAATAACTCATTTACGATAGTGAAAAATGTAGAGTACTTAAGAGTCATAAAACAAGAAACACAGTGAATCTATATAAAGGAAGCTATAATGCAAGCAGACATCAGGAATATTGTGGTTTGGGTTCCACACCACTGTAATACAGTGAATATTGCAATAAAGTGAGTGCATTAATTTTTGGTATTCAAATGCATATAAAAATTATGCTTACACTATGGGATAGTGTATACTGTGCAATAGTACTGTGCATAAAAGTCAGTGAACATACCTTAGTTTAAGAATAGTTCAGTTCAGTCACTCAGTCATGTCCGACTATCTGTGACCCCATGGACTGCAGCATGCCAGGCCTCCCTGTCCATCACCAACTCCTGGAATTTACTCAAACTCTTGTCCATTGAATCAATGATAGCATCTAACCATCTTATCCTCTGTCGTCCCCTTCTCCTCCTGCCCTCAATCTTTCCAAGCATCAGGGTCTTTTCAAATGAGCCAGCTCTTCACATCAGGTGGCCAAAGTATTGGAGCTTCAGCTTCAGCATCAGTCCTTCCAATGAATATTTAGGACTGATTGCCTTCAGGATGGACTGGTTGGATCTCCTTGCAGTCCAAGGGACTCTCAAGAGTCTTCTCCAACACCACAGTTCAAAAGCATCAATTCATCAGCACTCAACTTTCTTTATGGCCCAACTCTCACGTCTGTACATGACTGGAAAAACCACAGCTTTGACAAATGGACCTTTGTTGTCAGAGTAATGTTTCTGCTTTTTAATATGCTGCCTAGGTTGGTCATAGCTTTCCTTCCAAGGAACAAGCATGTTTTAATTTCATGGCTGCAGTCACCATATGCAATGATTTTGGAGCCCAGAAAATAAAGTCTGTCACTATTTCCTTTGTTCTCCCATTTGCCATTAAGCGATGGGACCAAATGCCTTGATCTTCATTTTCTGAATGTTGAGTTTTAAGCCAATTTTTTCACTCTCCTCTTTCACTTTCATCAAGAGGCTCTTTAGTTCTTCACTTTCTGCCATAAGGGTGGTGTCATCTGCATATCTGAGGTTATTGATATTTCTCCTGGCAATCTTGATTCCAGCTTATGCTTCTTCCAGCTCAGGATTTCTCAGGATGTAGTCTGCATATAAGCTAAATAAGCAGGGTGATAATATACAGCCTTGACATACTCTTTTCCCAATTTGGAACCGGTCTGTTTTTCCATGACTGGTCCTAACTGTTGCTTCTTGACCTGCAAGGTTTCTCAGGAGGCAGGTCAGGTGGTCTGGTATTCCCATCTCTTTCAGAATTTTCTGCAGTTTGCTGTGATTCACACAGTCAAAGGCTTTGGCATAGTCAATAAAGCAGAAGTAGATTTTTTTTTTGGAACTCTCTTGCTTTTTCTATAATCCAACGGATGTTTGCAATTTGATCTCTGGTTCCTCTGCCTTTTCTAAATCCAGTTTGAACATCTGGAAGTTCTTGGTTCACATACTGTTGAAGTTGGCTTGGAGAATTTTTGAGCATTACTTTGCTAGTGTGTGAGATGAGTACAACTGTGTGGTAGTTTGAGCATTCTTTGGCATTGCCTTTCTTTAGGATTGGAATGAAAATTTAAGAAGAATGAAGATTTAAGAATACTGTAGCATAAAAATGCTAAGCAGCCCTAGGGCACGCAGGCTTCAGTAGTTGGAGTGCACATGGACTTAGCTATTCCACGGCATGTAGCAGCTTCCCGTACCAGGGATCAGACCCATGTCCCCTGCCTTGGCAGGCAGATTCCTAACTATTAGACCACCAGAGATGCCCTCAAGTCATGTTTAACTCTATGTCATATATAAAAATACATCCCAGGTGAATTAAAGAAGTAAATGTAGACACATGTGAAAAACTACATGTACAACATAAGGAATTTGGACTGTCTGGTTAATTGAAAAGGTAAACCCCAAAATAAGAAAGTCAAGGGATATTTGGACATATGAAAATTTAAATTTCTGTGTATACACAAAGACTCCACAAATAGCCAATTATCAAAGGTAATGCTGATAATGAACAAAGCAGGAATATTAAAAAGTATATTTAATTTATTTATTTAGCTGTGCCAGGTCTTAACTACAGCCTGTGGGATCTAGTTCACCCATCAGGGATCTAACCCAGGCCCATTGCATTGGAGCACAGAGTCCTAGCCACTGGACCACCAGGGAAGCCTCAGCATGAATATTTTTTAACATCCCAAGATATCTTACAAGTTGACAAGAAGAAAAAAAATTAATAAAATGAATAAAAGGCATACATTGCCGATTCAGAGAATTATAATTAAATAATAAATGGAACTTGGTGTTTCTTACCAATGGTGGGCTGCCCAGAGCCTTAAAGCCAGTGCTGACAGGGGGAGCTGAAACACAGCCTGTTTTCCTGCTTCCCTACATCTGGAAGTCTAGCTCATCCACTCGTTCTAACAAGTCTTGGTGTCCCTTCAATCAGGGCCAAGGAGGGAGAAAGCTTAAATTAGCTCTAGGCTGGGCCCCGAAAGGCTGACCCAATCAGACTCAATATATGCTGTGCATCCTTCAAGGTCTAAGCCACTTGTCCTTTCCTCTTTAACACCTTTCCTCGGGCTGCTGCTGCTGCTGCTGCTGCTGTCGCTTCAGTCGTGTCCTACTCTGTGTGACCCCATAGACTGTAGCCCACCAGGCTCCACTGTCCCTGGGATTCTCCAGGCAAGAATACTGGAATGGGTTGCCATTTCCTTCTCTAATGCATGCATGCATGCTAAGTCGCTTCAGTCATGTTCGACTCTGTGTGACCCCAGGGACAGCAGCCCACCAAGGCTCCTCTGTCCACGGGATTCTCCAGGCAAGAATACTGGAGTGGGTTGCCATTTTCTGCTCCATTTCCTCGGGCAGAATTCATTAATTCAATCGACACCGCATAGCAATGCAGATCGTACTACGCGGGAGGCCCAGGAATGACATAATATTATGTTCTCCTCTGCCTCCTCCGTGTTCATTCCTCTCGGTGTTGTCTCTTCTAGGGCACTCGTCACAGGTGACAACTGTTTAAACCTTGGTCTTTTCACTGGGTTCTGTGCTCTCCCAAGGTCACCCTCTTAGCTTTATATGGCAAGCTTTCTGTATAGTGTCTGGTACAGAATAGTTGATTTTAATCTATTAGTGGTTTTAAACTCACCTTTTGCTTCAGACTTCCGTAGTTTCAGAACCTAATGCTAGCAGGATTATCAAGCTCTTTCCTCCACCCAGGTCAACAAGCTTTGTTTCAGATGTCTCAGAATAAAAGAGACACCATGTAGCAGCAGCCGTTGTACTCAAAACAGCCTTTTCTCATGTCTTAGGTCCGAGGACTTTAAGATTAACCAAGTGTATATTCCCTTTTTGTTCCCAGTCTTCATCCTTGCTCTCAGGGATGGAATCCTGTCTCTGTCTTTCTCTCCAGCTCAAATTCTCTCTGCTTTAATTGACTTGGTGTTTCTGCCCAGCTTCTCCTATCTTCAGGGACAACCTCTCCACCAGAGGAGAGGACAACCTCTTTCACCCTTTGGCTGGAATCCTGATCCATCTACAGCCTCCTGCTTTCATCTTTAATCCCTCCTTCAGCCTTCATACTCCCCTCCTGAAGCAGGCTTCTTTCAACCCAGCTATCCTCTCCACCTCTCAGTGCATCTTTCTCACCTTCCATCATCCTTCTTGAAAGAATAACGGGTGTTTGCTTCCATGTATTCCTCATATCACCCTTGGCAGGACATTTTCCTCACTCAAAACTCTATGTCAGTTCAGTTCAGTTCAGTTCAGTCACTCAGTCTTGGCCGACTCTCTGCGACCCCATGAACCGCAGCACACCAGGCCTCCCTGTCCATCACCAACTCCCAGAGCTTACTCAAACTCATGTCCATGGAGTTGGTGATGCCATCCAACCATCTCATCCTCTGTCATCCCCTTCTCTTCCCACCTTCAATCTTTCCCAGCATCAGGGTCTTTCCAAATGAGTCAGTTCTTCACATCAGGTGGCCAAAGTATTGGAGTTTCAGCTTCAGCATCAGTCCTTCCAGTGAATATTCAGGACTGATTTCCTTTAGGATGGACTATGTACCAGCTCTTAAAAATGCTATCAAGAACATTGTAGCTTTCAAATCAAGTCTTGCCCTCGTTTTCTTTGACCACTTTGGGACACTTAAAACTGTTGGTCCTCTCTCCCTTTGGACACTACTTCCCTTACAGAAATCTCCAGTAGTGTGATTGAGCGAAAAATACTGTGAGATAAGCCAGACAAAGACAAATCATATGATATTGCTTATATGTGCAATCTTAAAAAATGGTACAGATGAACTTATTTACAAAGCAGAAATAGACTCACAGAAAATGAATTTATGGTTACCAAGCAGGGAAGGCTAGGGAGGGATATATTAGGAGTATGGGATTAACATACACACACCACCATATATAAAAATAGATAACTAACAAGGGCCTACTATATAGCATGGGGAACTCTACTCAATACTTTGTAATCAACTGTCAGGGAAAAGAATCTGAAAGAGAATATATGTGTATGTATCTATCTAAAACTGAATAACTTTATATCTGAATAACTATTCTTCAACCTCTGTTGTATTGCATTTACAATGTAAATCAACTATTCTTCAATAAAAAATAATACATAATAAAAAAAAGTGAAGGTGGGAGTTAAGCACAAAGAAATTCACTTTCTAGTACTATAAGAGTAGCTGTATGATGATTTCCTTAACTTCTCTAAGCCTTGACTTCCTTATCTGTAAAATGGGGAGATACTTGTAAAGACCATATAGAGTGGTCATAAGCTTAAAATAAGACCCTATATTACAGCTCGCCTGGCCTAGAGGCCCTCAGAGCATATCACTGCCTTTTCAGTTTCTCTCGAGTTTCATGTCCATGCACAATGTTTGTTCTCTTTTTCTAACTGCAGCTCCCTTTCCTCTGCCCACACTATAACAAAGATCTCCCCAAGAGACAATGAATGAAGAGCTATAAAGGGAGGAATCTGACCTTTTGATAAGGATCAGATAGGAAGTTATACATATAAAACTTAAAGAATAAGTCCTTTAATTTTGGCTTATTTATTCACCTCATGCATAATGTAGCCAGGAAAAGCTTTTTCTGCCATTTCAACATTATACTTCAATTCATGTTCCTTTACAATAATCTCTAAAGGTATTACAACAATGTCTGTATCCAGGACTCTGATGGTAGAGAATACATTTAATCTATTGCCAATTGGACTGTTTATTTATTGTGTATTCAGAGTGAATGCAAATTGTCTTATGTTCCTTGATAGGAATTAGACACGGCTTGATATATTAATGAAATCATTACCATTTCATCAAACTGTGTGTTTTGAACACAGACTATTCTGTGGCTTATTGACATGCAGCAAGTGCATTCATTCTTTTATGTGCAAAATCACAGCTGATGGACAAACACACAGCACTCAAAAGCTGAAGCTTTTTGCATGAAATACTTTGCTGTGCTTGCATGAAGTTTTGCCCAAAATGACAAAGAGTCAGATGCATTTCAATAAAGAAAAAACCATGCAAAACAATTTCAAAATGACTTTTTTGTCTCAGAAAAAGTTTTTGTCTGACTCTCAGAAACTAAGGTTGACCTATTTGGGTACGTATATAAATTATCATGTGTAGAAATAATCGTCAATCCTGCAAACTTAGGAACAAAGTTTAGGAATACTCTTGCATAGCAACTAACATTATTAATTAATTGATTAATTCCTTGATTAAGAAAGATAGAATAACTCAAGCCTTTTAGGCATAGGTTGAGGTGAATTTCTCAAGCTTCACAATACCAAAATTATTGTATAATACTGAAAAAAAATTTTTTAAACAATAGAAACAACAATAATAAAGCAAACCGATGGTTTGGGAAATAATCATAGTTGTCATTTAATGTTTTGAAGGATCTGAAAAGGAGCCAAAATTATTTATTGGCTTTTAGGGTCTCATGGTTATATTGGTCTAGAGCAGGTGTGAAGAGGCAGTGTTGTATCAGTGTCAGAGCACATAATCTGCACATAGGAATCTGGTTTATATTCTGTTTCTGCCATTCACCAACTATGTGGAATCTTTTTGGTTATTTTTTCCTTTGGGGCTATATTTTACATTCATCTAGAGACTAGAGGTCATTACAGCTCCTACTGTGCAAGTTTGATGGTATTGAGTATCAAACTAGATGGTGGATATGAGTTTGTTGTCAAGTTGCGACACCATAAAACAGCGGGGGTTAGCACTGTTACCGGGCAGTCAGCTGAGCTAGGCCAGGGCTCAAAGGTGGCTTCCAATTTGAGAACAACTGTGACATTTCAGCTCTCAGGCCAGGCACAGGACATCCCTGAGGTGGAGCTGGAGCTGGAACTTCCACTTGTATTGGAAGTTCCTTTTTCTTTCCTGGAGGTGTCACAGAAATGTGAGGGTCTCAGTAGCCCACAGAGAGGGAAAACCCCTCTGAGTCAGAAGATCCCCACATCAAGGATCTTTTATTCTCTGTTTTTTTAGGCTGGAGAGACATGTGCCCCTCATGTCATATGTATCCTGGGTTTGGGATCCCTTGCTAGGCTAATTAGTGTTGGAACACAACTGTCTCTGGATTTCTTGGTGTTCATGCATGTTTCAGGCCTTTTCTGCCTTAGAAGCTGACCAACTATAAAGCGAAAGAATAGATGCCTCTTCTCCTCCACCATTTGCCCCCATTCTAAGGGTAATTTTAACAATAACATCGTTTCGTCTCCCCAGAGACTGTTGTTTATATTCTGAATTAGAGACTTTCACCTCTTTCCCCATGAAAGTGTATTCTGGAGTAAATTATAAGCTGTCTCTCTCTCTCCCCCAGAAGTGAGGTTTGGGAAGTGTGTCATGTCTTGCTATGTTACTATATAAACTCCGAGTTGTGTGATTTTGGAGTTGCATGATTTGGGGTTCTTCTCCTGTAGAATAAGCTGCTGCATGTGCAGGGGCATCTGACAGTCACCCAGGTGAGGGACCCTCTTCCATCTTTCACAGCTATGGCATTAACAGTGAGTTTCTGCATCATTTTCTGAGCCTACAGAGTAACAAGCACACAGACCTCCAGCTCGGGCTCGACCATGGCTATCTTGGTAGATTTATTCTTAGTAGTTCAGGTTTAGGAACTGAGGTTCAGGTTTTGACTGAGGGCTGAAGACTTTTAAAACAGCCTTTAAAAAGAAACAGGCAAGTCTTTTTCTGATGGGTGTCTAGAGCATCAAAAGAGTAATTTGCACTTCTTACTTGTTGGTCTGAGTCCTTGATGTCGCCAGTGTAGAATTTCCTTGGAGTTAGATTACTGTGTGTGTTTGGGATGGCTGGATACTGGCTAAGAGAGTGGCTATTCATAGATTTTTGTCTGTGTCTCCAAACCTTTGGGAAACAAGGGACAAGATTTTTACTTGCTGGCATTATGACATTTGTCACTAACCAAAGGTCATACTTGATGTATTAATAGTTTAACATTCCCACAGCAATTGGTGTACTGGGGTGAGCACTGGACTGAAGGCCAGATTTGCATCAGAGCTGGCGTCTGGTTCTAATTTGATGGCCTTGGCAAAATCACTTCAATTTGCTAATCCTCAATTTCTTCACTTAAATTGGGATGACTGAGCTGTTTAAAAGGAATTTTATGAAGATCAAATAGGCCATGGGTGAAATATGTTTTTTAACCTAGGAGGTGAAGGGTTTTTAATTTTCTTTAATTAAAATTTTAAATTAATTAATTATGCTATTTGTTGCTGCTGTTCAGTTGCTAAGTCATGTCTGACTTTTTGCGACACCATGGATTGCAGCTCACCAGGTTCCTTTATCCTCCATTATCTCCCAGAGTCTGCTCAAATTCATGTCCATTGAACCAGTGATGCTATTTAACCATCTTATTGTCTGTCACCTGCTTCTCCTTTTGTCTTCAGTCTTTCCCAGCATCAGGGTCTTTCCCAGTGAGTTGGCTCTTTACATCAGGTGGCCAAAGTATTGGCGCTTCAGCATCAGTCCTTCCAATGAATATTTAGGGTTTATTTCCCTTAGGATCAACTAGTTTGATCTCCTTGCAGTTCAAGGGACTCTCAAGAGTCTTCTCCAGCACCACAATTCAAAAGCATCAATTCTTTGGTGCTCAGTCTTCTTTATGGTCCAGCTCTCACACCCATACATGACTACTGGAAAAATCTTAGCTTTGACTATAAGGAGCTTTATTGGTAACGTGTCTCTGCTTCTTAATATGCTGTCTAGGTTTGTCATAGCTTTCCTTCCAAGGAGCAAGTGTCTTTTAATTTCATGACTGAAGTCACTGTCCACAGTGATTTTGGAGCCCAAAATTATGCTATATAATACTTTAAATGGCTGATATGCCAGTGTATTCCTTCTTGATGTACTTCAGGGCAAGGAGAGGAAAATAGCACAATATGTGCCTGACTTCATTCATTTTCTATTCTCTTTATAAGTTTCAGGAAGACATTCAAGTAAATATTATTAAAGTGTAATCATGTTTACACAGGAAAGCGAGCAGCCTTATTAGAGGCGTATATACCTTGGGACAGAAGGAGCATCCAGACTGAATTCCAAGGCACAATTTCTACCAATGAGATGGTGCCCTGCTGGAAGGGACATGGGAAAGAAGATTTTAGGCTCTGGGTATCTACCTGCTCTGGATACAGACGGTGGAGCCCCAGGGAGACCCTCTAGTGGCAGAAGTTGTTTGGAGTTGTCACTGCTGTGGGCTGTTCCCGGGTGACCACCTCTGCTGTTATCATTGCTTTTTGGGTGTGGCCCTTGGGAGTCCTAATTTTTAGAAGTATTGCCACAACTAACAGGGAAAGCATCCACAGGAGGTTGTTGTTGGGACACCTATCACACAGGGCTATCTCATTAAGCTGGAGAGATCAGATCATGTCATTTTAAACTCCCTGTTGTATTTCTGCACTCTGTAAACTTTACTTTGTGAATCTTCATGGTAGTTCTGTAATTCAGGTGTTATGATTTGCATTTGACCAAGGAGGGAACTGACACTTGAAAAGTCTAAGCAACTTGACTGAAGTCATGCATATAATAAATTGTGGAGCTCGGATTTAAACTTAGATTGAATGCAAAAACCTGTGCTGTTTTTACTTTCAATACATTTTGTCACTTAATATTCTTCAGCCTCTACTAGCATCCCAGTGAGAATCATGTTTGATACCTGGCATTGGGAAGAGACATTTTTGTCTTTAATGCACTTGCTACCAAATAGGAAGAGTCACGATTTCCCATCAGAAAATCTGATGAGGTTGGAAGCTCAGAAGCTCTGCAATATGGTCCTACCTATTAACAGGGACCTTTTACTTTTGCTATTAATATTTTGGAGCAAAACATATAGTTCACAGGAAAAAAAGAATAAAAAACACTTCAACAAGCAAAAAAAAAAAAAAGAAAAAGAAGCTCTCAACCTCCTTCAAGTAAATAGTCTAAGTTTAAAAATAATGATGGCAAAAGATGGGAAATTATATGATATGTTTGAATTTTAGAATCATGAATAAATGAGACACATATGAAAGAGAGAAAATCAAAAACATTGATAGAATTGGCCTCCTACCTATCAAACAGCATGTGCCTGAATGAGTCTCAGCATCCACTCCTGGCTTCTAAGTGGAATTACCCATTAGGTGGGGAAGAAAGACCGTGGCAGCGCTTCGTGGCTGGTCTTAGTTAATTGGCTCACCTAGGGTCTCCTGATAAATTAGTTTCAAAATTAGTTCAAATTCTATGACAATGAAAATCAGCACATGTATTACAACTGCCCTTGGAAGAAAGCAAAGTGAAATGATCAGTGGTCCTGTGTCTTCGCTTGGTATCATGTCCAAGGTGCCCCTAGGGTGGCTGAGAATCCTGACTGGCTTAGTGTCTGCTTTAATGGTGACAAAGAAGGACTGAATAGTGTTTAATGATGTTTTAAGTACATTCTAAGTACAGGCTCATGACCAACATTGCGGAGTACAGAAAATACAAATGAAGGCCTGAAACGGAGCAATAACCACAACCTTCTGCTGCAGTCAGGATTAATAATACGCAGAAAGATCATCTGACCAGCCAGCAAGTGCAAGCCCGTATATGCTTAACCACGTGGCTTAGCAGCAGAAGCAGCGGCTTTGTTGGATATCCGAGTTTGCAAAGAAGATGCTTGGAAAGCTCAAAAAGACATTTAAGAGCTGGTGTTTTCTAAATATAAATAGATATTTATTAAAGGATGTTTGTGTTTTCATAAGAACACTCTGTTCTGAAAAAGAAGAATAGAATTGTTTCCTTAATTTCTCTTTCTGTTTTCTCATTATTAGTGTATAGGAATGTAAGGGATATACAAGCAACTCCTCCAGCTCAATTCCAGAAAAATAAATGACCCAATCAAAAAATGGGCCAAAGAACTAAATAGACATTTCTCCAAAGAAGACATACAGATGGCTAACAAACACATGAAAAGATGCTCAACATCACTCATTATCAGAGAAATGCAAATCAAGACCACTATGAGGTACCATTTCACACCAGTCAGAATGGCTGCAATCCAAAAGTCTACAAATAATAAATGTTGGAGAGGGTGTGGAGGAAAGGGAACCCTCTTACACTGTTGGTGGGAATGCAAACTAGTACAGCCACTATGGAGAACAGTGTGGAGATTCCTTAAAAAACTGGAAATAGAGCTGCCTTATGATCCAGCAATCCCACTGCTGGGCATACACACTGAGGAAACCAGAAGGGAAAGAGACACGTGTACCGCAATGTTCATTGCAGCACTGTTTATAATAGCCAGGACATGGAAGCAACCTAGATGTCCATCAGCAGATGAATGGATAAGAAAGTGGTGGTACATATACACAATGGAGTATTACTCAGCCATTAAAAAGAATACATTTGAATCAGTTCTAATGAAGTGGATGAAACTGGAGCCTATTATACAGATTGAAGTAAGCCAGAAGGAAAAACACCAATACAGTATACTAACGCATATATATGGAATTTAGAAAGATGATAACAATAACCCTGTGTACGAGACAGCAAAAGTGACGCTGATGTATGGAACAGTCTTATGGAATCTGTGGGAGAGGGAGAGGGTGGGAAGATTTGGGAGAATGGCATTGAAACATGTAAAATATCATGTATGAAATGAGATGCCAGTCCAGGTTCAATGCACGATACTGGATGCTTGGGGCTAGTGCACTGGGATGACCCAGAGGGATGGTATGGGGAGGGAGCAGGGAAGAGGGTTCAGGATGGGGAGCACATGTATACCTGTGATGGATTAATTTTGATATTTGGCAAAACTAATACAATTATGTAAAGTTTAAAAATAAAATAAAATTAAAAAAAAAAAAAGAAGAATAAAGAATTGACTTTAGTCTCATCACCAAACAAGTGAAAGTGTTAGATGCTCAGAGGGTGTCCCACTCTTTGCAATCCAATGGACTATAGCCCACCAGGCTCCTCTGTCCATGGGATTTTCCAGGCAAGAATACTGGAGTGGGTTGCCATGCCCTTCTCCAGGGGAATCTTCCCATCACAGGGATTGAACCCAGGTCTCCTGCATTGCAGGCAGATTCTTTACCATTGGAGCCACGAGGAAAGCCCAATCACGAAACAAAAAAATCACCTTTAATCTTATCATGTGAATCCTTCCTATCGATCTAGTGGAGATTTTATTTTTTAAAGCATAATTGTAATCATATTGTGAGTACAACTTATATCACACTTTCAGGTATTATTACTTAACAAGCATTTTCTTTTTAAAAAACCATCTTCATAATTATATATTTTAATAGCTTACTTCTTGAACAAAAGTACCATAGCAAACCAGATCTATTAATATCTAGTTTATTTTTTGTTTCAATTTTTCATGCCATAAAAAATGCCATGATGAACATCTTTATGTATGAAATTTATTTCCTGGCTTCCAAAGGATTTCTTTGGATTGATTTCCAAAAACAAAATTTGATGAGCTCTTGATACAAGCTGACGATTTGTTTCCTGAAAGAACTTTGTAGTTTTGTCTATTAATACTGTAACATATGCTCATTAATACTAGGTGTTCTTATTTTTGAACTCAATTTAAATTTAAAAAGTATGTATTTGTTTCATTTAAAGTTATTGGATTAATATTAAAATAGAATATTTTCCCAAATTGGTTGCCAAATGTGTATCTTGATGCTATTTGCTTTTTAAAATGTTATTTGCCCATTTATCTTGAATTGGCTTTAGACTGGTCTCCCTGTCTCAGGTCTAACCATCCTCTCTTCCAGTCTCTACATGTTGCTAGAATTGTTCCTAAAATCAATACCCTGGTCACATCACCACTTCCTCAGATCTGTCAAACACTGCCTATGGCTTCTCAAGTAAACTCATCTCTGCGTGGAAAGCCACAACAATATGGTCCAGGCTGCAATATTTCCTGCCTGACTCTGAGCACCTGCTTTGGTAAATATGGAATTAAATATTAAAATATAGCTCCTGAGAGTTGTGCAATAAGAGATTCACCTCGGGTCATATATTGTCTTAATTCTAGCAGGTAGGCAGTCATTGTCTCCTTGATAAGAGCATATGGATGAGAGAACCACAAGGATGGTCCATATCTCACCTTCATATTCCTAACGGGAAACCCAAGACTGTTTTTGGATAATGGCAACCCACTCCAGTGTTGTTGCCTGGAGAATCCCAGGGACGGGGGAGCCTGGTGGGCTGCTGTCTATGGGGTCGCACAGAGTCGGACACGACTGAAGCGACTTAGCAGCAGCAGCAGCAGCAGCAGCAGCAGGCTTCCCTGGTGGTTAAGAGGTTAAAGCGTCTGCTTCCAATGCTGGAGACCCGGGTTCAATCCCTGGGTCGGGAAGATCCCCTGGAGAAGGAAATGGTAAACCACTCCAGTATTCTTGCCTTGAGAATCCCATGGATGGAGAAGCCTTGTAGGCTACAGCCCACGGGGTTGCAGAGAGTTAGACACGACTGAGTGACTTCACCTTTACCTTCAGGCTCCAATCCAGCCTCTGCCAGTTATCTGGCTATTCCCTAGAGCATGTCTTTAACCTCCCCAGCAATCATGCCCACCTCTTGAAGTTGTTTAGGGGATGAAATGAAATGATGAAGTGTGTTCTGCACACTAGTATGTTAGGGAATGAAAACTCTTCTAAATCAAGGATCCTACTCTGTTAAAGTATAATTGTTGCTGTATAGTTGCTAAGTCCTGTCCAACTCTTTGTGACCCCACAGACTGTAGCATGCTAGGCCCCTCTATCCTCCATTATCTCCTGGAGTCTGATCAGATTCATGTGCATTGCATCAGTGATGCTATCTAACCATCTTATCCTCTGCTACCTCCTCCTCCTTTTGCCTTCAATCTTCCCAACATCAGGGTCTTTTCCAATGAGTCTGCTCTTGGCATCATGTGGTCAAAGTACTGGAGCTTCAGGTTCAGTATCAGTCTTTCCAATGAATATTCAGGGTTGATGTCCTTTAGGATTGACTGGTTTGATCTCCCTGCAGTCCAAAGGACTCTCAAGTCTTTTCCAGCAACACAATTTGAAAGCATCAATTCTTGGGCTGTAGCCTACAAGGCTTCTCCATCCATGGGATTCTCAAGGCAAGAATACTGGAGTGGTTTACCATTTCCTTCTCCAGGGGATCTTCCCGACCCAGGGATTGAACCCGGGTCTCCAGCATTGGAAGCAGACACTTTAACCTCTTAGCCACCAGGGAAGCCTGCTGCTGCTGCTGCTGCTGCTAAGTTGCTTCAGTCGTGTCCGACTCTGTGCGACCCCATAGACAGCAGCCCACCAGGCTCCCCCGTCCCTGGGATTCTCCAGGCAACAACACTGGAGTGGGTTGCCATTATCCAAAAACAGTCTTGGGTTTCCCGTTAGGAATATGAAGGTGAGATATGGACCATCCTTGTGGTTCTCTCATCCATATGCTCTTATCAAGGAGACAATGACTGCCTACCTGCTAGAATTAAGACAATTCTTCTCCTCTTTTAACTTCGTCAAGAGGCTCTTTAGTTTCTCTTCACTTTCTGCCATTAGAGTGGTATCATCTGTATATCTGAGGATATTGATATTTCTCCCAGCAATCTTGATTCCAGCTTGCGATTCATCCAGTCTGGAATTTCGTATGATGTAATCAGTATATAAGTAAAATAAGCAAGGTGACAATATACAGACTTGTCTTACCCCAGTAAAATAAAATTGTAAAGAATTTAATTTTCAGGATTTTATTTCTATAAACTCAAGAAACTTAGACTTGCCAAAATTCACAGCATGGGTTGTAGCAAGTTTGAGTAAAACAATGTTGAATTGTTGTCACTTCTGGGGTTAAGGTCACTCCTTAACTGGCAGGCAGTTCTCATAGCTTTTCCAGCAGAATACATGTCCAAGCTGTCTGATTAGTATCATTTTACTGTTGAAAATATAAACTTCATCATACAACAAAGGCTGGTATTTGTCACTCACTGTTTGATCCCTAAAAAACATTTTTTAAAAGTAATAAAAATAATGAAAATAACAGAGTCTTCTCACTCAGTTTGGCAAGTGATACATTACCAAATGTCAGTTTGGGGAAAGTCTCAAGGATTACTTAAAATTTTAAATGAATGAAAAATCAGCAGCTAGTGACAAAAATATTAAAAAGATGATTTGCGAGCAAAACTTTTTCTTCATCTTCAAGTGAAATGTTATTTAAAAAAAAACCTCTCTGAAACTGTAAATTGTTTGTATATGTTTGCAGATCTAGAAATTGCTTTATTTTGAAAATTTGGCATCAAATCAGAAAATATAAATACAAAGTGGTACAGAAGTCAATGCTGTGCTAACTGAACTGGATATTAAAGAAACTATTTTCTCCTTTGAAGGAGACCGAGTTTATTAGTGACCGGAGGCCAGGAATTCAATTTGTGAAGATAACTGGAGACTGTACGTATGAATCCTTGGCTTTGAAACACTCTCCTAAATGTTAGAGATTCCAGTGGCCTAAAAATAATTTAATGTGTCTCAATTTTTTATGGCATTAAAAAAACTAGATGTCTGGAAGCGACTGGAAATGTCTCAAGTTGGTTTATCTTTCACGAATCACAAGAGTAGAGCTGACTTTCTGATACCGTGTCCCGTGTTTTATCTTTCAGAAATGGGATAACATTCTAATTAAAATGAATCCAGTCACGAACTTGAAATATCAGGTACTTGAATGTGATTTGCTTTTTACTTATCAAGACTATTTGGCCATAAATATTTTGCCCCTGGTTGGTTAGAAAGAAATTAATTCAAAGAAGTGGCAAAATGGTGATGACAGCTGGGAAACTGGTGTCTTAGGTTCTGTCCAAAGAGTTTGGCGATTTCTCAGTGGGAGAGAAATCTCGGGCTTGGAGAGAGAGCCATGGGGGTCTCTGTTCCCTCACTGGAGAAATCAGGGCTGCGGGCAATCGGTCAATAGGGTCTACATGAGTGCCTTGTCTTTAAAGGGAGAAAGGTTTCCTCAGCCCATCCACGTAGAAGAGCACAGCTCACCCTTCCCCTGTTGATTCTAATTTGTAGCATTGATCACTGGGTGATGCAAAAAGAATGTATGTCTTATCTATTGTCCCTGTGCTAGAAAGTAAGATTTGTGAGTACAAGAAATTGTCAGCTTTGTTTGCAACTGTATTCAGTTCAGTTCAGTCGCTTAGTCACGTCCGACTCTTTGGGACCCCATGAACCTCAGCACGCCAGGCCTCCCTGTCCATCATCAACTCCCGGAGTTCACCCAAACCCATGTCCATTGAGTCAGTGATGCCATCCAACCATCTCACCCTCTGTTGTCCCCTTCTCCTCCCACCCTCAATCTTTCCCAGAATCAGGGTCTTTTCAAATGAGTCAGCTCTTTGCATCAGGTGGCCAAAGTATTGGAGTTTCAGCTTCAACATCAGTCCTTCCAATGAACACCTGGGACTGATCTCCTTTAGGATGGACAGGATGGATCTCCTTGCAGTCCAAGGGACCCTCAAGAGTCTTCTCCAACACCACAGTTCAAAAGCCTTTGGCATTCAGCTTTTTTTATAGTCCAACTCTCACATCCATACATCACCATTGGAAAAACTATAGCTTTGACTGTATTGAGAGTATCTAAAACTGTACCCACTGGAGAAGGAAATGGCAACCCACTCCAGTGTTCTTGCCTAGAGAATCCCAGGGACGGGGGAGCCTGGTGGGCTGCTGTCTATGGGGTCACACAGAGTCGGACATGACTGAAGTGACTTAGCAGCAGCAGCAGCAAAACCGTACCCACACACACTAAACCATTCTGAGTATGGGTTGCAAGAATGGGAGACTGAACACAACAAAACAAATCACTCCCAAACCATCCTCTAGGTTTCTTTGATCATTCAAAAGGCACTGAATACAGAATCAGCTGTATTCCCTGGACTTTCCTCCTTTCAAATATTCATCCAGTTAAAGACCTATATCCCCGAAGTGCCTATATTGACCTCTGCTGGAAGTTAATTTCTGCTTGCTTCGAACAGCTTGAGCATTCCACAATACTTTATACTACATTGGGCTCTATATATTATATAACAACCATAATTTGATTTAATATTGTTTTATGTTATATAATTATATTATACAATACAATATTATATTGTAATATATGTGTAACATAACTATGAGCATTTTTCTCCTGTTAGACTCAGAACTCCATAAAGTTAAGAACTGAATTGCAATCATTTTTTTTTGTCTCCTAAAATGTCCAAAATCTTGCATAATATATGGTAAATATTCCATAAATGATTTTGGACTAAGCAGCCAATTACAATAGAATATATATGAAAATCCTGTAAGAAAGATCTGGAGCGTGGACAGTTCGTTAGCAGAGAGATTACTCAAGGAATCTTCCATCAACCTTGTACTCCTTGTAAAGACATCAATTCAGTCTATGTTATACAGCCATTTTCTGTTTGAGGCCTCTAAGATACCGTGGCCTCTAAGATACTCTTTTCTCTCCAGCCCCACTCAGCTGGGAGGGACGCTGTGCTGTGATGGAGTCAGGCACACTTGTGCTCAAGAGTTGTTCCCATCCTTTGCCAGCTGAACCTCAGTTACTTCATCTGCAAAACCGGGAGAGGAATTCTCACCTCACTAGGCCCTTTTGATGGTGAAGTGAGAAAATGATTGTCAAGGGCCCAGGTGTGCCTGACACATCACAGGCTCTCAGCAAGCAGTTGCCCTGATCTCCTTTGTTGTAGAATCAGGGCTATTCTGGAGGCCTCCTGCTCTTGCCTTTACTGAACGTTGTTGTCTGTAAGGAAATCAGAAGTGTTGTTTGTTTATTGCGCTTCAGCACTGATTGTTTGGTGTTTGTCAGCAGCTCCCTCAGTTTCTCTGTAACATTCATTATAGACATATTACGTGAGAGTCATAAACCCTGGAAGAGTCTCTTTTGGTTTACGTTATAATGATTGCAGCCATTGGAACCAGACTCTTAGGTGTTATACCAAGGATTTTACGTACATTCTCTTTCCTTACATTACCTGGGCTCCTACCCTCTCGAAAGCGGCATCTCCCATCTTTTTTAAGACATTGTCTCATTTTGGGCCAGTTTGCAGGGTTAAGATCAGAAGCAGGAAGATTGGTTTTATGTATTCAGCGTTGACTAGCCTAGAAAGACCCAGGAGTTAGTGTATCCTGGGATTGTCAGCTTTTCTTTTTTCAATTCAGTCTAAGTGCTTTACTTTCAGATATGGGCAATACTGGGTAAAAGCTAACAGTTATTACTGGGCAGATATCCTGCTCTAATGAACTGATAAGAAGGGCTTGATCCAGCCCTGTTTAAGCCAGCATGGTCTCTACTCTTAGCTGATTTCACTGCCCATGTGTAAATACACCCTGATCTAAGTCATTCACTGTTTGATTCCTTAAAAACATTTTTAAAAGTCATCAAAGTTATAAAAAGAATAAAAAGAACTGTGATTCCTCCCTTTCACTTTGGCAAGCAAGTTGTACACAGCGTTGCCTTGTAGGCAATGAGAACTATCATAAAACCAACTAACCTGCATGTCTGCAATCTGCAGAGTTCTCACCAGTTCTTATTTGTCATTTATTTTGTCATCTGATTTCTACCATATGCACGATGAGTCCTGTTGTCTGTATGAGAAATTTGTGGCTCAAAGAATTGAAGTCATTTGCTGGAACACACAGAGAGACAGAGAGTAGATGTTGGAAATGAGGCAGGAACCTGGGTCTACTGGCTTCCAGCTCAGTGATGTAATGAATAGATAAAAATGATTTTAAATGATCACACCTGCACATCAGCTGAAGCATTCCTTGTACCTGCTTACTTAGCAATTACCAGGTAAGTCTGTAAATGGGCTCCTCTGAGGTCCTTCAAAACAATAGCTGTCTGTCTTACAATGGCTAATGGCTCCTTGGTGACTGTATTGATATTTACAAGATTCATTTGTTTTCCATGGAGAGCAGGGAGGTAAATTGGAGTGCAAGCCCTCTGAAAATCAGAACAGAGTTCTACAATTCCTGCAGCCCTGAATTAATGGATTTTCACTGCCTCTTTCTTCTGAGTTGCCACAGATGGCTGGTAGGGCCTTGGGAAGGTTACCTGACTCTAGGAGGGCCTGGGCTTTGGAGGCTTATGTGACTCCAAGAGCTATGGTCCCAAACCACCCCCCACCCCCACCCCACCCACCCACAGGTCTAGTGCCTGAGCTTGTGCATTTGCCCAAACCTTAATTAGGACCGATCCATCCATTGCCAGCGAGCTGTGCTGTGATCTCTGGAAAGATGATCAGATGTGGAGAAATTCAGCCTGCTTATTGGAAGTCAGCCCCATCACAGTGCTGTCCTCTTGTGAAAGAAAGTGTGTTCCACTTCAAGAGGATGTGAGGGTGAAATTTTAATTGAATAAAAGACAGGAGATGCTCAGGGATGGTTCCCATAGCAACTGCAGTGTGTGTGTGTGTGTGGTGTGTATTTAATATATGCATTAGAAGAGAAATAGCAGCTCATCTTCATGCGTGAGGCTAGAATATGAAACTGGAAAGGGAGGGAATGCGAGGGCCTGCAGTAGTGTGATGCTGGATTTACTGCTTGTACATGTTCTCTTCTACATGGCAACAACCAACTACACCGCCCTCTCTCTTTTCTTTCCTTGGCTTCGTGGAGCCACCTTGCACAAGGACACTAAGAGGACAAAGACACTGGCTTATAAGCGGCAGGGTCCTGTAATAGGTCTGCTGCATGCCCGCCTTTGTTTCTGGAGAGGGTTCCATCACCTGATCCATGAGTGTGGTGGGAGTGGGGACTTTGTGGGCAGACAGCCTGGGTTAAGTACAGCTTTCACTAATCAGCTCTGTGAACTTGGACTCCTCTCTTAACTAAGCAGGGCCTTTTTTGTTTGTTTGTCTTGTTTATTTTCCAAACCAATCAAAGGGAGAATAAATCAACTTGTCCAGTGTAGCATCACCCTGGGAGGAAGTTAGAAGACAAAGACTTTATTTTCATGCTTTATTTCTTTTCAGGGACTGGCAAGAAAGTGAGAAATCCACCTGGTTGTGGTTGCACTGTTTAACTGGAAGTCACCATGACTTGGAAAGTTGTAATCTTTGCTGGTTGCAGGTAGCATGTAAAGAATATTCCAGCAAACAGAGAGGAGGCTTTCTGGAAGGGAGCGATAAGGAGAAAGGGAAGGGGACAAATGCAAGATGAATTGGGCTTGTTCCTCTGTGTATCTCGCATGTGTCTCTTCTGTGAGCACTTTGAGCCCAGCAACTTTGGGCTCATTTCAGGTACCCACGACCAAGTTCAGCCTCAGGTGGCTTGGTCAGTGCTGGGAGAAAGCTAAGCTGAGTTGAATCTGACCTAGTTTATTTGGCAGAGAAGCAAGTTCATGTGCCAGACCAGAGAGTCAAGAGATGCAACTCATAATTTATTCAAGTATTTGGCATCCATTTATTTTTATAAACAAAAGCAGGAAATCACTGTGATAGGGTCAGAAACTTGGACTTGGTATATTCAAGTAGAAGCTTTAAAAAAAAATCTGCCACTTTTCCTGTTGTTGTTTGGATATGAGTCTTTCTGAAAATTCCAGTGAGTCTCCGCTGGGTAACTGGGGACGAAGAGGAGGGATCTTCACTTTGCACACAGCTTTGCTGGAGAGAAAATTGAGGGGGTGGCGGGAACTTTTCTCATCGGCGCCCTTGAAACGTTTTGTACTTGGCTTATCTAAGGAGTGATTTTCTCCTAATATCAGCATCTGCTTCTCCACCCTTTGGAAGGCAGGCAGAGCTCTGGGGTCCCCCGGCAGACGGCTCCTTCCCACAATATTAAATTCAGCCTCGTCATGTCAAGGTTGGGAACAGTGTTCCCAGCACCCGAGGGCGTCTGTCATCTTGAAGAGGCAACAGAATCTTCCAACAGCCCAGAGCAATTATTTTGGAAGTATTTCCCTCTGGGCTGTGATAAGAGCAGGTGGTAAAGGCAAGAGCAGATGTCCCTCTCTTGGAGGGGGCCTTTGACCTTGGAGGACAGCAGCTCATGTAGTGACACATACAGTTTGGTGTTGAGACTCTCTGTGTTGGAATCTGGACCCCACCAAGCCCTTGCTTTGTGACCTTGGATAAATTGTGTCACCTCTCTGGGCTTCCATTTCCCCATTTGTAAATTGGAATTGCAATACTATTTATTCTTAGCTGAGAGAGTCATTTGTGGTGATGGTGGTGGTTTAGTTGCTCAGTTGTGTCTGACTCCGTGCGACCTCATGGACTGTAGCCCGTCAGGTTTCTCTGTTTATGGTATTTCCTAGGCAAGGATACTGGAGTGGGTTGCCATTTCCTTCTCCAGGGAATCTTCCCAACCCAGGGATCGGGAACCTAGGTCTCCTGCATTGCAGGAGGTTTCTTTACCAACTGAGCCACCAGGGAAGCCTGAGAGAGTCATTAGGATTAAACAAGCTAAGACTTTCGTGATGGTAGAGTGCGTAGGAATCCACTTGCCCATGCAGGGAACTTGGGTTCAATCCCTGGTCTGGGAATATCCCACATGCCTTGGAGGAACTAAGTTCCTGCACCATAGCTACTGAAGCCCAGGAGGCTAGAACCTGTGCTCTGAAATAAGAGAAGGCTCAACTAGAGAAAGTCTGAGTGTAGCAACAAAGACTTAGAGCAAGCAAAAATAAATAAATTAATAATTAATTAATTAAAAAAATAAGGTAATACATGTAAAAGTCTTGAAAGGTTGATGCCTGGCACATAGCACATAGACATAAATATTAGCAGCTACTGTTGCTATCAGTGTCCTGGTGATTCTCACTGTCACTGTGATCCAGTGAGGTCTCTCTTCTGTTCTCTAGATTCAGAATCACATGACATTTATTGGGGATCTACTGTGTGCTCAGGACAGTGACGGTGACTTACGTGTATCTTTTTCAACTTCAGAAGAGGTCAACAGAGAATGTCACAGCCTAATGGGTCTGAGTTGACTTCTGGGAGGAACTGGCATGGGTCCAGACTTGTGCATGAACTTGGGTGGGGGAAGCATGGAAGAGGGGAGAAAGAGGTGGGGGCCTGAGGCTGCCAGGGTGGGCATCAGGAGATACAAGGGAGGTTCTGGGGGTGGGGCACAGCTCAGCCCCCATCAACTGCAGAATAGCAGAGGACCAGGGAATGATGTGTCTGGGATGACTTTAGCTCAGGCTGGAGCCCCAGTCCTGCATTTGCAGAGCATTGAGGCCAGGGTGCCTGATGGGGTAGGGGCAGACTCTTCACCGTGATGTTAGGATTCTGGTGGGGAGAAGTGTTTCTGATCCAGCTGAAGGGCTGAAACAGAGGCAGCAGCCATGGTAGGAATGGTGGGTTCCCAAACTGGCTGTTTCTCAAATCTCCTGGGAGCTTGTTAAAAAAAAGCACATTCCTCTACCATACATTTGCCCAATGGATCCAGTTCTCTGGGATTAGGACCTGGAACCACAGAGTTCCGGCAAACTCCCTGGGTATTGTCGTGCAGCAAGCTGGCCCTGGGCTCCAAGGATGGTGGTTTAGTTGCCACTGGTTTAACCCATCAGGGAATGAACGAGGGAGGAGGCAGGTCCCTGCTGAGGGGTTCCCAGATGCTGGGATACATGCCCAGTTCTTAGGGCTGAAAAGGATACAGCCTGTGCTGGGGGCGGGTTAAGGGAAGCAAGGCCAGAACCCCTCATTCAGGAAGGACCAGCAGCAGGGTCAGGTGGGGAAGACGAGACAGAACAAGGAGTGGCCTCAGGACCACAGCTACCCAGGGTGCAGGCATGCCTGGCAGGTACACCTCCCTGTAGCGGGGGCAAGTGGCAGTTTGGCCACTCTGGGCTGTGACTCTCTGGGATTCTTGTTAGAAGTGATCTGGGGAGCATCACCTACCTCGAAGGTGCTGGGAGGAGCTGGAACCCCATATGTCCTCTACCTGCCCTCCCCAGACTGCCTTCTGGCAACTGCTTGGCAGCATCTCTGAACTGTGAGCTGTTACAGGCTGAGGCTGCTCCTGGGCATGAGGGTATCAGAGAATTTCAGCAGGTCTGAACCCTAGCAATGAAGAGCATCCACCTCATCTTTTATCTCTCTATCTCCCCTACTGGAAATAATCCCTTCACCATCTCTCACCATCTTTAATAGTTGGAACCCTAACTTTTCTCCAAGTTTACTTAAAATGGTGATCTTTCATAGGTTGCCAATTTTTTTTTTTTTCCAAATTATCATCAGTTTCAAGTTTAAGGCGATTTGATCCAGTGAAACACATACTTCTTGAGTACAAATTATGACTCAATCCCTGAATCTGATCCTGGAACGTACAAGAAAAATTAGGACATATTTTCAGTTTGTACAGAGCTCAGAGCAGGGTAAGAAAAGAATGCAGGTCAACAATGTCATTTCATGTGCCAGGTACTATGATAAGGGTAAATTCCAATTTTCAAAAAGCCTGTGTAAGAGTTGTTTCTGTGCATGTTTTATCTCCTCCACCTGACTCATCTTTATAGAAGGCAAGGGACACGTCCCATTCATTTTTGTAATTTCCTCCCTCTGAGACAGTGAATGGAACATGGCTGGTATTCAATAGGTCTTTGTTGGTCTGGTTTAAATTGAATTCTACCTGGCACTCTGTTTTTTTTTTTTTAATAAATTTATTCTTTGATTTAAAAGTGTTTGGAAACATATTATATAATGTCGGTCTAGGTAAGACAGATTTGAGAAGATTTGAGTTGGATTTGTCTTATTTCTGGTGGTGACTAGGTTTTCAATAAACCCAAGGAGTCAAGATAAACTACAAGGAGTCAAGATAAAATATAGTTTGAATATTTTTAGACAACTCTGAATTAGACGAATTTGCCAGCACTTTGAAAGGGCAAATTGTGACACAAAATTATTTGGACCAATTAGAGGATTGATGAAATTGAATGGGATGATTTTCACTAGGGCAAGGTGTCCCTCTAGAAAGTACTGTCTCCAAATGCCAAGTAAGAGCGCCATGGCCAGGGATTGTTTTAGAAAACAACAGGGATTGGAGAGTGGGAGAAAAGAAGTGAAAATACCAAATAAAGGTAAATATTCTAATTTTTCCCTTCTGTTTCCTACTAATGAAAAAATTTGTCTTCACTGTGGTATACATGAACAAGCATGTGGGACTTCCCTGGTGGTCCAGTGGTTATGACTCTCTGCTTCCACCTGTAGTGCGGTGAGGGTTCAATCCCTGGTCTGGGAACTAAGATCCCTCATGGCCAAAAAAAAAAAGAGAGAGAGAGACAAATCTGAGCTTAAGTTAAAACAGAGAGTCACAAGTACACAAAATTGTTACATTAGGCAATTTAGCCTATCTAATGTCAGTTTTCCCATGTATAAAATGGTACATGATCTCCAGGGCTGCTGCAAGTGATGATCCAGTAGTTCAGTAAATGGACCTTCCCTTTCAGGTCCTTTCCTTGGGATAACTGTGGGGAGCTTGGTGGCCGTTCAGAAATCAGGAAGCTGTTCTCACAAATGTTATATGCTTGTTCTTTTCTATGGTGCCATATGCGGTATCACTGGTATTCTCAGAAGCTGAGCTTGGAGACGTGAAGATGGAGCTGGCCGTGTGTGCATGTGGGCAGCTGGGGCAGGGAACCAAAATGGGACTGAGAGGGTAACAGGCAGGAAGGCTGCTGCTGCTAAGTCACTTGAGTCGTGTCCGACTGTGTGACCCCATAGACGGCAGCCCACCAGGCTCCTCCACCCATGGGATTTTCCAGGCAAGAGTACTGGAGTGGGGTGCCATTGCCTTCTCCTGCAGGAAGGCTAGGGGTCTTCAAATGGAGGAAATAGGCTGCAAGTGTCAGACATTTCTCTCTCTCTCTTAAGCGGCAGGAGAAAACAAACTACAAGTGTCAGATTTTTTTTCCCTTCTCTATACAAAATTAAAAGGAGATGTCTCTTAAAATTCTGTGTTGCCATGACGACACCTGGCTCCACCTGAACTTAACTTTTCTCAAACCTTGAGCTAACCAATGCGTTTTTCTTATGGAAATGGTTTTCTTAAGCTGTGTTAATGAACTATGTATTTACCCTAGACTCTGTCTTTCTTCAAGTTAGTTCCACTTAAGACTCAGAACCGATAAGGGCTCAACAAACCAGTATGTTTTACTCATATATTGTTCACCTAATCTATGCTAATGAAACTATATATTTACTTGGAAACCTGCTTTTCTTCAAGATTCATGTCAGTCATTTTATGGCCCGGGATGACTCATCTGGTGCCAATGTTATCTCAAAATGCATGTTGAGGGTGAGGGGCCTGGTGCCACTCTGAATTTTGAGACATCTCCTTTCTCTAATTAACAGCTTGTTGATAGGCATATAACATACTACTAAAGGTTAGCAGGGGGGCATTCTTTCTGCCCCCTTCTGATGTCTATGTCAGAAGCTTTGTCTATCTCTTTTATACTTAAATAAAACTTTATCACACAAAAGCTCTGAGCAATCAAGCCTCGTCACTGGCCTTGTCACTAGCCCCAGATTGACTTCCTCTTCTCTGGAGGCCATGAATTCCAGCATCCTTCACGGCTCAGCAACAACCCTTCAGCACTGAGATGCTGGGTTCAAGTTGAGGCTTGTGTGGATGGTGCACTGTTGAGGTTTGCATCACCCCCTCTCTCATCTGGCAAGAACTCTTGGCCAGTGTGATTGGTGGGGTCCTTTGCCACCTGCAGATCACTCACCTGGAAGCCTTTGCTGCTCCTCACTCAAGCCTGTTGGATTTCAGACACTGGTGTGGAGTGTGCATGATATCTGGGGCTCCTAGGACTGTTTCAAGCAAAGGAAATACTCAGATTCAGAGCTGACTCCATACAAACCTGGGTGTAGTGCCTGCTGGGAGCAGCCCTGGGTCATACCTTGAAAAATGAAGAAATGCCTATTTAGTTGAAGCACCTTTGGGTCCAACATGGGATGACCCATATTTTTAAAAAATGTTATTTATTTTTGGTCGTGCTGGGTCTTCGGTGCTATGTGGGCTCTTTTCCTAGTTGTAGCAAGCAGGGGGCTACCCTCTGTTGTGATACTCTGGCGTCTAACTGCAGTGGCTTCTCTTGTTGCAGAACATGGGTTGTAGGACATGTGGGCACATTAGTTGCTCCATGGGCAGGTGGGATCTTCCCAGATCAGGGATGGAGCTCGTGTTTCTCCTGCATTGGCAGGTGGAGTCTTCACTCCTGAGCCACCAGGGAATTCTGGCCATGTATTTTCATTGTCCAGAGTAGGATGCTTTTGAGAAAGAGTGAGGGCATTATAGAAATTGTGCTTGGATGACAGGCATAACTAAGACTGTCCTGGACCACAGCAGGATGTAAGATCATCCTTGTCAGAGAGCCTGGGTAGAGGGGTGTGTATTAGATTGCTCTGTCTGGAATTATCTTCACTGTCTTTGCAAGGGCTTCAGACCATAGCTGAATATCCATCTTGATTTGGTGATTTCCTTTAGCTACAATTAAGAGCTTAATTTTCTGAAGACTCAGTTATGAGAAAGACCCACTAGGATTTGTGACGAATAATATAAATACTTCTGTTTGCATAATTATTTACAGTTTACACAATATTTTCACACACATTATGTCACCAATCTGGACCTCCTCCCTAAATTTCAAACCTCTAAACAGCAAACCTCCTGTCTCTGAAATGTAACATAGTCCTCACTGAGCTCTGCAGTGTCTGTCTGTCCTATGCCTATTTCTCTTCCTCCAGGAAGCATTCCCTGATCTCAATGCATCATCCCTACCCTCAAAAAAAGGTGCCTCTCCTTAGTAACCTATGTGCTGGTCTACCTTGCTTACTAGAGAGTGCATCTTTGAGGAAGGAGTGGGATTGATTCTCTGCTGTATTCCAAGAACCAACTCAGAGTAGGAACTCGGGGAATAGTTGCCGAATAAATGGAACTGGGGGCTTCCCAGGTGGTTCTTCCCAAGAATCTACCTGCCAATGCAGGAGATATAAGAGACATGGGTTCAATCCCTGGTTAAGGAAGATCCCCTGGAGGAGGTAATGGCAATCCACTCCAATATTCTTGCCTGGAGAATGCCATGGACAGAGGAGCCTAGTGGGATACAGTCCATGGGGTTGCGAAGAGTCAGACGCAACTGAGCACACACATAGACACACACACAAATGAATCTGACTTGACTGGTGCTTCTCAGTCACCTGAAGAGCAGCCCTGGGTGGGGCTGGAGATTCTGCATATCCACCAAGCACCCAGGTGATGCTAAGGCTGTAGGTCCTTGGACCATAGTTTGGGTAGGTGTGCAAGCGCTAATATTTAAACCTGATTGTTCACGGAAATCACCTGGGGAAGTTTTAGATTGCTCCATGCCTGGAGCACGCCTCTGGATTTTCTGATTTAATGGATAAGGGTACACTTGGGCATCAAGAATTTTTATGGTTTCCCAGATGTTTCTCAGTATACAGCAGAGATTGAGAACCAGGATGCTGCAGGGAAATGTGCCATGACTATGCAACTTTCAAAGGGAAGGGATGTGGTTCCATATAAACCTAGAAAGGTGAGTGTTAATGGTACCTTAAAAATTCAGAGTTCACAAAGCACTTTAAGCATGTATCCATTATTTCATTAGTTCCTTACAACCTGGGAGGAAGGCTTTTTCACGTGAGAAGCAGACTCAGCAAAGTGAAAGAAAGTGAAGTCGCTTAGTCATGTCCAACTCTTTGTGACCCCATGGATTGTAGCCTACCAGGCTCCTCTGTCCCTGGGATTCTCTAGGCAAGAATACTGGAGTAGGTTGCCATTTCCTTCTCCAGGGGATCTTCCCAAACCAGGGATTGAACCTGAGTTTCCTGCACTGCAGGCAGATGCTTCACCCTTTGAGCCACCAGGGAACTGAGCAAGGTGATCCTTACAAGCAGAGATGTGAATCAAACTTTTTTTTTTTAAACTTCAAATTTAATTTTTTTTTTATGAGGTCAATGGAAAAAACTGAGGGTTGTTAAGTCAAGTCCCAGCCCTCACAGTTGAGCTGCATGTCACTTGACTTTGGACCTCATGTTCGTTCTCTGTTCCAACCCCTCCCCCATGCTCATGACACCCAGGCAGCCCTCCTGGGCAATGGATCCTGCCAGCTCCTCTGTGTCACCTCTAGGTCCTTGGATGAACACACTCCTGTGCTCCCCTCTTCTCCAGCTGTCAAACTCCCATACCCACTTGAGTACTAGGCTCGGGGGTCCCTGCTTTGCTTGGTCAATGGTAATCTCTCTCACATGCACCTCTTTAGTGACCACTGCTGTCTGTTTCTTCTTTTACTTCTTCTAGCCTGTGAGATCTTCAACTCTATGAGCCATGTCTTATTTCTTGTACTCCCTACACACATTACAGGGTCTGATACTGATGTGCTCAGTAAATATGTTAAATAAAAAGAGTGATGAAATTAATCTGCTTTGGAGAGATGTTTTAAGATGATAAGGACTAGGAAGACTTAAAAAAATTGCTTTAGAAAGTTAAAAACATGATGTTCAATGTAAGATATTATATTGCTATGATTATTCATAGTAATATTGTTGTTTATTAATTTTATTTTAGCCTTCCAGGATGCAAACCTGCTTATGCGTTTTTGTATCTGAAATTTCCAGTTGGTTAAATAAGTCTTCTTGTTGCTTTAACAGTTCAAGGATGTGATGAGAAAAAGGGTCATTTAAAGTTAATCTCAAGATGGGGAACAAAAGAAAAAAAAGTTACCCATAATCTCACCACCCAAGTATACACTGGTAAAATTTTGATATATTTCTTTCCAGTCTGTTCTTTACACACTGTGTTTTCTAAAATAAAGTTGTAATGATGCTGTTTGTGTTCCATTTTATGCCTTTATTTTTCACTTAAGATTGTAGCATACTTACTCCCACCAATTGTTCTTATTTTTACAGGCATCTTTTTCAGTGGCTGCGTACTGTATAACCTCTGTGTAAACTGTGGATGTATAGACCACAGTTTCCATAGAAGTTACCCAGCTACTGGACACTGAGATTGTGCTTTTTGTTTTCATCTATGTTGAATGATGCTACAGTGATGACTTGTGATAAAGACATGTCTCTGAATTTAGGATTATCTCTTTGGGGGGTCAATTTCCAAAGGAGTAATGCCCCAAATTTATGCTTTTCATTCACCAAAAGCAGTGTATGCGAGTGATCACTGCATTGTCCTGTTTCCAGAACAGGTATCATAAAATCTTCATTTGTGGTTAATTTGATAGTTGAAAAAAGTCCTTTCACATTAATTTGCTTTTCTCTTATTACTAGGGAGTTTGAATAAATATTAAATGTTTAGCATGGGTTAGAGGTTCTTCTGAGATTTAAAAGGAGTTTTTAATATATAAACTTCCCAGGCAACAATTATCTGCCTCTCCCTACTATAAGAATTTATAATTCTGGAATATATAAACACCAGTGTCTTATTTAATAGACATTCAGTGAGCTCCATCTCTGCTTAATGCAAATGAAAGATGGTATCTACCCTTTCCATAGATATTCAAAAATTTTCCTATATTAAAAATTATTTTCTTTTAAAAATGTAGTTAATATTATAATTAATTTGGTAAATGAAAAAAATGTCTACAGAATCATATTTTGCCAGTTGGAGTCCTGTTATACACATAATATTGTCTCTCTCAAAATTACATATTACTTGAGGAATTCCTCAACTTGAGAACTGAGAATGGGAGGGAGGCTGGTAGGAGAGGAGGAGATTAGAAAACCAACCTCAAAGTTCATCGAAACTTGATTACTGGCGTAAGATATCAACTAAGTAACAAATGTGCTTTCTTGGTGGTTCAGTGGTAAACAATCTGCCTGCCAGTGCAGGAGACATGGGTTCAATCCCTTGTCCAAGAAGATCCCTGAAGAAGAAAATGCAACCCACTCCAGTATTCTTGTCTGGAGAACCCCGTGAACAGAGGCGTCTGGTGTGCTACCGTCCATAGAGTGGCAGAGTCAAATACAACTTAGTGACTGAACAATAAAAATAGCACTGTAAGAAATGCATAGAAAAAAAAGCAAAAGAAAACATATCAAAATGTATTTAAACATTTGCCTACTGTTGAGTATTTGGATGAATTGCTGCTTGTAGCTCTAAGCATAAAAAAATCTGTATAGTAGGATTATGGTAATATAGCATTTTTTCCCTTTCTGCTTTTCAAGTTTTTGTAATTATCCTATCTTATTTTTAATTATCAAGTGAAATTGTCATATTAAAATTATGAGTACTAGTGGTTCCTTTTTCATATGGTATTTTAGCAAAGCATTGTACTTCACTACATTTATTGCAACCTTATTATTTTTTTTGAGTAGGAAATTCCCCCCCCCCAATATTAATAGGAATATAATGTTAAAAGGTACCTTCTGACTCTATAATCTGTGATCTTGTGATCTTTGTATAATACATATGTGTCATGAAAATGAATATATGTTGCTGCTGCTAAGTCGCTTCAGTCGTGTCTGACTCTGTGCGACCCCATAGATGGCAGCCCACTAGGCTCCTCTTTCCCTGGGATTCTCCAGGCAAGAACACTGGAGTGGGTTGCCATTTCCTTCTCCAATGCATGAAAGTGAAAAGTGAAAGTGAAGTTGCTCAGTCGTGTCCAACTCTTCGAAACCCCATGGACTGCAGCCTACCAGGCTCCTCCGTCCATGGGATTTTCCAGGCAAGAGTACTGGAGTGGGGTGCCATTGCCTTCTCCGGAATATATGTTAGCATTAAGTTATGCTGTGTTTGTATAATGTAAAACAACAAATAGCATTCAGTTTAGCAGTTCAGCACAACAAATCAAGAAAGTTATTTTTAATTAAAAACAAGAAGAAAGACTAGTATCTCTGGGAGTTCATTGAGAAATCAACAATTTTATTTTGTGAATTTAGATGTTGTTACTTTGAAGCAATGCTTTATATGATCTTAAAATTTTTCAGACACTTCTTAGGCAGGCACATAATTTATATTTGTCAAATAAATTGGTTCTAAATAAAGAAGGCTGAGCCCTGAAGAACTGATGCTTTTGAACTGTGGCATTGGAGAAGACTCTTAAGAATCCCTTGGATTACAAGATCAAACTAGTCAATTTTAAAGGAAATCAACCCTGAATATTCATTAAAAGGACTGATGCTGAAGCCACAATACTTTTGCCACATAATGTGAAGAGCTGACTCATTAGAAAAGACCCTGATGCTGGGAAGGATTGAAGGCAGGAGGAGAAGGGGACGACAGATGGTTGGATGGTATCACTGACTCAATGGACATGAGTTTGAGCAAGCTCCGGGAGATGGTGATGGACAGGGAAGCCTGGCATGCTGCAGTCCATGGGGTTGCAAAGAGTTGGACACGACTGAGCGACTAAACAACAACAAAATAAAGAATCCAAATATTCCTTTATTTATAACATTTTTGTTTCATTTAAAATGCATCTGCTCTTTTGAAGGAGATATTTCATGGACCAGGTGATTATTATCTTTTAATCTGAATTCCTTAGATTAAAAAATAACTGACTGACTACCTGAAATCAATCCATACCTAATTTTAGATCTATATTTATAGAATAACTAGGGCACTGACTTGCCAGGAGAGAAGGAGATGAACTAATGAACTTCTGAAAGACTCTTCTCTATTTTAGGTATTTCAGAATTTAGAAGTTAAAAAAATATAACAGGAAAATATCACCTAAAACCAAAAAATTTTATCCTATGGACTCTGAGGGCTCCTATGTTGATGAACTGTGTAGAGTACATTTGTGCTTGTGTGTGTGTGTGTGTGTGTGTGTGTGTGTGTATAAATGGAAGATTCTCACTTTATCAACTAAATTTAATATTTGATTTTCCTAATGCTTGGAAAGGTGTGAAAACCTTCCCTATAGATTGTTTTAGAGGAAGAATTCTTGAATGTATAAGCACTGAAGTTATTGCCAAGTTGAAGGAAATAAACTTGAAGTTACAAGCTATGGTGTATTTTCTGCAAATGAAGCAGGTTATCATCAATTTCTTCAAAAGTGCACAAAAGTTGTTACTGTGAAATATGGGAAAATTCTTGATATGAAATACTTTTGATAGAATCCTTTTAAAAAATCAGGAAATAATGCGGAATTGAAGAAACTAATGGAATGTGTTATGTATGAAAACCACTTTTTCTTTCCATGAGTTGAAGGTATTATATTGTAAACCAATGTTTATATAGTATATCCTCAGGGGAGGAGGGCTCAATGTGTTAGATTAATTTTTTAACGGCATTCTACTTGGTATTGTTAAATGTATTCTCTCTTTGAACTTTTGTGAATTTAATGAGCCATTCTAAATGATGGCAGGAGATATTAGTATGTGAATTATAATGGAACATTCCAATCCATATCTTTTTATTTCAGTTCAGTTCAGTCACTCAGTTGTGTCCGACTCATTCTGACCCCATGAATCGCAGCATGCCAGGCCTCCCTGTCCACCACCATCTCCCGGAGTTCACTCAAACTCACGTCCATCAAGTTGGTGAGGCCATCTAGCCATCTCATCCTTTGTTGTCCCCTCTTCCTCCTGCCCCCAATCCCTCCCAGCATCAGAGTCTTTTCCAATGAGTCAACACTTCGCATGAGGTGGCCAAAGTACTGGAGTTTCAGCTTTAGCATCATTTCTTCCAAAGAACACCCAGGGCTGATCTCCTTTAGAATGGACTGGTTGGATCTCCTTGCAGTCCAAGGGACTCTCAAGAGTTTTCTCCAACACCACAGTTCAGAAGCATCAATTCTTTGTTGCTCAGCTTTCTTCACAGTCCAACTCTCACATCCATACAAGACCACTGGAAAAACCATAGCCTTGACTAGACGGACCTTTGTCGGCAAAGTAATGTATCTGCTTTTGAATATGCTATCTAGGTTGGTCATAACTTTCCTTCCAAGGAGTAAGCGTCTTTTAATTTCATGGCTGCAGTCACCATCTGCAGTGATTTTGGAGCCCAGAAAAATAAAGTCTGACACTGTTTCCACTGTTTCCCCATCTATTTCCCATGAAGTGGTGGGACCGGATGCCATGATCTTCATTTTCTTAATGTTGAGCTTTAAGTCAACTTTTTTCACCCTCTTCTTTCACTCTCATCAAGAGGCTTTTTAGTTCTTCACTTTCTGCCATAAGGGTGGTGTCATCTGCATATCTGAGGTTATTGATATTTCTCCCGGCAATCTTGATTCTAGCTTGTGCTTCATCAAGCCCAGCATTTCTCATGATGTACTCTGCATAGAAGTTAAATAAGCAGGGTGACAATATACAGCCTTGACGTCCTCCTTTTCCTATTTGGAACCAGTCTGTTGTTCCATGTCCAGTTCTAACTGTTGCTTCCTGACCTGCATATAGGTTTCTCAAGAGGCAGGTCAGGTGGTCTGGGGTTCCCATCTCTTTTAGAATTTTCCACAGTTTATTGTGATCCACACAGTCAAAGGCTTTGGCATAGTCAATAAAGCAGAAATAGATGTTTTTCTGGAACTCTCTTGCTTTTTCAGTGATCCAATGGATGTTGGCAATTTGATCTCTGGTTCCTCTGCCTTTTCTAAAAGCAGCTTGAACATCTGGAAGTTCATGGTTCACATATTGCTGAAGCCTGGCTGGGAGAATTTTGAGCATTACTTTACTAGCGTGTGAGATGAGTGCAATTGTGTGGTAGTTTGAGCATTCTTTGGCATTGCCTTTCTTTGGGATTGGAATGAAAACTGACCTTTTCTAGTCCTGTGGCCACTGCTTAGTTAGAGAGTTGCAAATAGCTTTTATCTGCCTCCCTCAAATATGCTGCTCCAATATATACCTATGAGAAATTTAAACCTCTGGAGATGAGCAATTTTATTCTGCTATAGGATATCCGGAAGATGACTCCTAGCCAAAACACACACTCAAATAGAATCTTGTTAATAAAATAATTAACATCCACAGTTTACCTGAATTCTACCCAAATGTATAGTGTTTAAAAGGATCTTTAATTATTTCAACAAATGTGGCAATGGCTGTTGTTTCACATGTATTTACCCAGAGAGTATCATACAGGATTGTGTGATCAAAGTCAGAAACTGGCTTTAGATCACCAGTAGACTTGAGATTTCTAATTGTGCCCTGCTCTATGGTATGTAAGGAGAAGGCAATGGCAATCCACTCCAGTACTTTTGCCTGGAAAATCCCATGGACGGAGGAGCCTGGTAGGCTGCAGTCCATGGGGTCGCTAAGAGTTGAACACGACTGAGCGACTTCACTTTCACTTTTCACTTTCATGCATTGGAGAAGGAAATGGCAACCCACTCCAGTGTTCTTGCCTGGAGAATCCCAGGGACGGGGGAGCCTGGTGGGCTGCCGTCTATGGGGTTGCACAGAGTCGGACACGACTAAAGCGACGCAGCAGCAGCAGCAGCAGCTATGGTATGTAAATACACTAATTTCCACATATTATTTCAGAATTAGTAATACAGTTGACTGCATTTGATTTTTTTTTTTTTTGTATTCAGGTGGTCTCAATATAAAATATGAAAGATCCAGACATTCAAAATGGGAACCATGCATAGAATATTTATTCATGTAACAAAGCATTCTTTGCATACCTTATTTTAGGTATATAACTAACTTCTAGACATCTAAACAATTATAGTTCCAAGACCTCTAAGACAAAGACTCCTGTCCTCAATAGCTTTCTAATGGAAACTGAGGTTGTTTCCATAGTGTAAGCTCTCGGGGGCTCAGAGAGAAAAATCTATCCTTGTTAGACACCTTTGTCCAAGATCTTGCCTTGCTTCAGCTTTTTAGTTGTACAGACTTTGTCTTATTCTTTAATGCTAGTTAGAAGCTTTTCTTTTTATTATCTTTATATTCGCAGTGGTGACTTATGTTTCTAGTGCACTATTTCCCTCCTGTTACTGTACTTCAGGCTGTGCCAAATAAGTTTAAAAATTTCTGCCTTGTCCTGTAGTTGTCCTCATTTTCCTTCATCATGTGTGGGGCTAATAGTGTTTTCTGGGTGAAAGTATCTCATCTTTCCTTTTACTTTCTTTTCCTCTTTATATTATAGAACCCAAATCTGTTTTCAAAACCAGATCTATTTACTCTGGTTCTAATGTTCTTTCCCCAGTTAAGATTCTTTTTGGTTTTGTTTTGTTTGATTTTTGCAAAATATATTAATTCTGAAGCCTTCCCAGCCTCTCACAACTATTTCCTTTCTCACTTAACTTTTATTTTTCTTAAATAAATAATTGCCTCATTTTTCATTTGCTTCATTATCTATGTAAAGAAAGAAAGTGAAGTCACTCAGTCATGTCCGACTCTTTGCGACCCCATGGACTATGGCCTACCAGGTCCCTCCGTCCATGGGATTTTCCAGGCAAGAATACTGGATGGGCTGCCATTTCCTTCTCTAGGAGATCTTCCTGACCCAGGGATTGAACCCAGGTCTCCCGCATTGTAGGCATATGCTTTACCATCTGAGCCACAGGGAAGTCCCACAATCCCCAGCTCTGGAGGCTGATGCCTTATCCATTAGGCCACTGGGTTACCACTCATTATCTATGTATTTATTTTTATTTTTTCTTGTGCATTTGACCCAAACTCATATGTCACCCATTTGTTTTTTTCCAAATGTTCAAATATATCAGAAAACTCATCAAATCTAGTTTTCCTAAAGCCCTCCTTTCTGAAATCCCCTCTCCCATTCCAAAAGTGACCAGTTGTCGCTAACTCTGCCTCTCAGCTCTCATGCTGGGACAGTTGATAGCACTTGCCCTTACTTCTTGGACTCCATGTCTTCCTTTTCTTCATTTACTCCCTTGCTGTGTTATCTAACTTCTATTTATCCATTCCTGCGTGATAAACCACATCAAAACTCACTGTCCTCAAACAGTGTATGATCACCACCATTCAGTGGGTTAATGCAGTCTTCCACTCCACTTGGTAGTGATGGGGGAACAGGGGTGTCTGCAGTCATTCTAGGGCTTGATTGTTCTGCAATGTGTAGGTGCCTCATGCACACGGTTGACAGTCTATGCCTCCAGTTGACTGGGGACTCAGCTTGGGCAGTCAATCAGAGTGCCTGTGCATGGCTTCTCTGTGCTTGGGATTTTCATAGCATAGTAGCTGGGTTCTCTGAGGAAGCATTCCGAGAACGAGTTTTTCCAGATGCCCAGAGAGAATCCTCAAGTCTTCTTGTATCTAGCTTTGGAAGTCCTAGAACATCATTTTTTGCTGTATTCTGTGGTTCAAAGAAGCCACTAAGGCAAGCTCAGAAGCCAGGGAGAGGAATTAGACATCTTCTCTTGATGTGAGGAACAGCATGTGTGTAGAGAGGGGGTGGTCCCACTGGCAGCAGTCTTTGAAGTTCGCTAACATGATGGGTTAGCTAACTCTCCTGTCATAAACCCCAGCATTTCAGTGACTTGAATTAGTTCAGTTCTGTCACTCTGTCATGTCCCGCTCTTTGCGACCCCATGATCTGCAGCACACCAGGCCTACCTGTCCATCAGCGACTCCCTGAATCCACCCAAACCCATGTCCATTGAGTCAGTGATGCCATCCAACCATCTCATCCTCTGTTGTCCCCTTCTCCTCCTCCCCTCAATCTTTCCCAGCATCAGGGTCTTTTCCAATGAGTCAGCTCTTCGCATCAGGTGGCCAAAGTATTGGAGTTTCAGCTTTAACATCAGTCATTCCAATGAACACCCAGGACTGATCTCCTTTAGGATGGACTGGTTGGATGTCCTTGCAGTCCAAGGGACTCTCAAGAGTCTTCTCCAACACCACAGTTCAAAAGCATCAATTCTTCGGCAACTTGAATCAATGCCACTTTATTTCTGACTCACATATTGCTTCTCTTCCCTTCCATCTCATGGCTCCACATTCCCTTAGAGAATTAGAGTCCTATGCTGTAATTTAACATAGTTTTTAATTCATTTTTCTCTGCACTTGGTAGAGACTCATGTACTTCATGTATAGGAAAGTTTCCTGCGTTATTTCTTGTAAATTTTTCTGTTCTATTCCCCCTCTTCCCCCCCTTATTGTTTCTTTTCTCATTGCAGTTAAGTATTGGCAATCTTGAGTTGATTATCTAATTTTCTTATCTTCCTTCCTTCTGCTTCTTTTATATATACTTTCTGTGGGATTGCCCCAATTTTATCTTTGAACACTTCTATTAAATCAAAAATTGGGGTCTGTCAAGTGTAAAAAATAATTTTTCTTGTTTTTTGGATTTTATCTTTCTAGAGCATCTTGTTCTTGTCCATAGGATGTATCTTCTCTTATCTTTCTGATGATATTATCATGCTTCTTAAAAAATATTAAAAAAAATTTCTTGCTGCTTCTGTGTCTTCAAGATTCCTAGTATCTTTTCTTTGGTCTTAATCTTTTTCATTAGAAATTATGTTTCCATATCTAGTGATTTCCCCCTTTGTCTCCCCCTCCCCACTCCTTTCCTCCATTAAGAATTAAAGCATTAAAAATTGAATGGTGAAAAGTCCAAGCTGACCTCCTGAGTGGGCATAATATCCTCTGATGAGCTTCCCTATAAGGAGGTTTGACAGGAAACTGTTCCTTCTGGCCCAGAGGCAGTTCTTGGGAGTTTTTTCTCAGGGGACATTCAGTTTCCTCGACACAATAATCTCTGTAGGGGTGTGCACATGCCAGCCGCTGGTGGTTTAGGCGCAGGGCAGGACAGCAGGGCTAAGGTGGTGGCTGTCTCTTATTGCTTCTAATTTCAGCCCTTGTGCTTCATTCTTGCCTTCACTCTGTTGTCTCCAAATACAGAGTTTTCATGGTTTAATTTCCTTGGAAGATACATTTCCAACCTCCTCATGGAGGTCGTGTGGGGGGTGGGTGGCCATTGCCTGGATACTCAGAGGTGAGAAGAGTTACCTGGGGCTTGACCAGGGGTCTTTAAAGTGATCCCTATGATTACATCCGGTTGCTTCACCCTGGCCTGTGGTGGTACCGGCACTTCCAATGCTCTTGTTAGCATTTTTTTTTTTCCTGCAGTATTAGCTACTTTCTTCACTCTGTTTTTTTTTTGGTTGTTGTTGTTCTTTAATTGGGATAAAGTTGCTTTACACTGTTGTGTTAGTTTCTGCTGTACAATGGAGTGCATCAGCTATAGGTATACATACATCCCCTCCCTTTTGGATCTCCATCCCACCACCTACCCATCGCATCTAGGTCACCATAGAACACCAAACCGAGCTCCCTGTGCCCAGCTCAGCAGGTTCCCACTAGGAATCTTTTCCACATAGTGTGTATGTGTCAAGTCCAATCTCCCAATTCATCCCCCTCCCCCCCCCCCCCCCCATGTCCAGTTATCACTCCTCTACCTGCTCTGCACCTCCCAATTTGGTGAAATATTTTATCTGTTGACATCTTCTTTCCTATTCAGTTTGCCCCTATAAGTTTGTAGCTTTTTCATGCCTTTATCTTTATTTAGCAGGGTTCTGAGAGGGACAAGAGGGAGAGTGATCCCATTGCCTGCAGGGTTTTATAACAGCTAGGGAGACCCACACTTAGTTCCTATAGTTGTCTTTTTACATTAAAATGACAGTCCTAGGCTTTTCCCTGAAGCACTTAAGCCTAAGCTAGGCGTGCCTTCCAACACATCTATACCGTGTCCTGGGAGCAACTTTCTCCCATTTGTATTAAATTTTAAACTTGCTTTTTTTCTAAAAACAGTGCAGAATTGCAGATGTATTCATGGTTAGGAGTGGACAATCAGATTATGAACAGTGGGGCTTTATGTAACTTGGTCTCATATAGACTAGTAACATGGGTGTGTGTGTTTAGTCATGTTTGACTCTTTGCAGCCCCCTGGACTGTAGCCCTCCAGGCTCCTCTGTCCATGGAATTTTCCAGGCAAGAACACTGGAACAGGTTCTACACCAGGGGATCTTCCTGACCCAGGAGTTGGACTGCATCTCTTGTATCTCCTGCATGGGCAAGCGGATTCTTTACCAAGAGTGATACCTGGGAAGCCCATATGCTGGTAATGGAGAAAGCAAAAACTTCTGGAGGCATAAGCATCTGGTTGTCCATCTCAGTTTTGCCATTATTACTGTGTGACTTAAGGAACTTTGCTCAACCTTTCTGAACCTCAGTTTCCTTATCTACAAGGTATTAATAACACCTAACACCTAGCAAAGATCTATTGAAAATTTAAGGAAATGATGGTAGAAAGTGAGCTTGTGATGACGCTTAATAAATTGCAGCTGTTTTTACTCTGACTAAAGTCTTGCCCAGACTTCCAATAAATAGAAGTTTCTAGAGCTACTGACAAATATTCCTTCTCAGTCCCAAACAACAGGACAACAGCAGACAGTGCCTATTTAAAGAAAAGCCTCATTTAAATACTTGAGAAAAGCTATCTCCTTATCTTCCCCATAAATCTTCTTCTTTGCTTCTCATAATACAGAAATGAGTTCCAGGCCTGGAGACAGCAGTATCAGGGCAATATTTTATGGTGTTATTGCACTTTGGATCCAAACATGCCCCAAGGATTTTATAAGCAAAAATGAAATTTCTTCCCATCCCTGTGGCATAAGCATTTCATTACTAAATTTATAGACAGATAAACAGTGACTCACAAAAATGAAAACTTTCTCCCCAACGTTGGCTATGACTAATGGACTTTGGCAGAAAATAGCTGTCCATGTACCTCCAAGCATTTCAAATTCAATTTCTGCAATCTGAATCTCCTACCTGGTACCCCAAGGGATTGTGTGGAAGGTGAGACTAAAGAGGAGTCTTCTCATTGAGATACCAGATGCTATGCTGGGACTGGAGTCTGGGGAAGGAAAGACAGGGGCTGGAGGGAGTGTCACCAAAATGTGAAGTTGCAAAGACTGTTGTTTACTGGAATACAAAGGTATAAGTGTAAATGGGGAAGAGTATATCTTGTAGAAAGAGAGGATGTCCGGAGACTTGATTCTTCTGATTCCTAGCTGTGATCTGGTCATGCCATTCAATTTAACAAGTGTTAATTGTCTACTTGGGCTTCCTAGGTGGCTCAGTGGTAGAGAATCCACCTGCCAATGCAGGAGACACGTGTTCAATCCCTGGGTGAGGAAGATCCCTGGAGAAGATAATGGTAATACACTCCAGTATTCTTTCCTGGGAAATCCCATGGACAGAGGAGCTGCGGGCTTTAGTCCATGGAGTGGTAGAGAGTCGGATATGACTTAGTGGCTAAACAACAGCAACAGTTGTCTACTTACCATGTACCAGTAACACTCAAAGCCAGCACTGCATTGATTTTTTCCTCTCTACCCAGAAAAGAAATCCCAGTTCTTTGAACATTTCTTGATAGTTTTATTATGTAAGTAGATAAAATTCTTTCAGATGAGTTAGTCTCTGCTAATGAAAAATTTGATTGAATTCAGTAAATATCGATTAATCATTATATGTGTGAAGTTTCACTGGGCAGGATCAGTGAGAGTTTCAGAGATGAATAAAGACCCAATTCATGCTCTCCTCTCCCCCTCCCCAAAGCCCACACTCCAAGCGAGAAGGTAGACATCAACAGAATGAGCTTGAATAGAAGCTGTGTGATGATGCGTGGTCTCCAAGAGATTTATAAGACTTGAGAGTAGAGAGATGAAGCAGAGCTTTGGAAGGACCAGGGAACGTCTCGCAACCGAGCAATAAAGGAACAGATAGAATTTTGATGAAAGGAAGAGAGAAGAAAAGATGTTCTAGGTGGAGGGATTAGCCTAAGGAAAAGGCATGGAGGCATGACAGGATATGGGCATTTGGGGAAATAATGCATGAAATGTAAAGTGTCTGGCAGAAGAATGACAAGAGATGACAGAAGAGGACCACTTCTTCTTTGAATGTTTTACTATTCCCACCTGCAAAAAGAGGGAAAATAAAAACATTTACATCAAGATCTCTTCACATTTTACAGCTTCATGATTTTGATAACTAGAAGTAGGTCAGCTTAAAAACTGTCTATTGAAGAATTGGAGCAAAGCCAATCAGAAACCCTGAGAGAAGACCGTCACTTAATTAGACATAGAAGAATCTCTGACTGAGGGAAACCTTACTCTATTTTCTTATTTTATTTAAAAAATCAAAGGGAAGGACACTAATTGTCCCAGCTTGTATCAGGTGTCACTGTTTCTCTAGACCAAGGATTGTTGGCATGGAATATGGGATTTCTAAGAAGAAAGTTGCTTTAATTTGAACCCTTGTTTATGGTGTTTATGATTCCCTGGTGGCTCAGATGGTAAAGAGTCCGCCTGCAATGGAGGAGACCCAGGTTCGATCCCTGGGTTGAAAAGATCCCCTGGAGAAGGAAATGGCAACCCACTCCAGTGTTCTTGCCTGGAGAATCCCATGGACAGAGGAGCCTGGTGGGTTACAGTCCATGGGGTCATAAAGGGTCGGACATGACTGAGTGACTTCACTTTCACTTTTCATTTTATGGTGTGGACAAAAAGCAAACCCTGGAGAAAAGGGTGGGAAAGTGGGATGCTTTTCAGGTCAGAAAAATGTATATTATGTATCAATATTATGGTAACCTGCCCTAAATTTCATGGCTAGAATTTGAATGCCAAGCCTTGTGATAGTTCCACTGGATCCTTCTGCTTGTTAAATGAGATAATGTAAAATGTAAAATTAGATAATGTAAAATGTAAAACTATTAGTTTTATAGTTGTTTACATTAGGAGGGCTAGTCCTGTGTCAGTTACTCCATCATTGTCAGAAGGGATATTTCTTCATAAATTTCATAGATCACACATACATTTAGGTGGCTGCCAAGTAGAAACCTGGAACTGAAAAATCAGACAGTCAGATAATGTTAAATGTAAAATTTAGGGATTTATAAAACATTTCAGATACTAGAGGTAGAATAATACTATTTCTGAAGTATGGACTTTCTGAAATCTCAATTGAATGCCTGGAATTTTCAACAAGCTTTATCCACTCTGATCAACATGGGCTCTGATGTCTCTCAGAACTATTCTTGAGGAATGCTACTGTTATACATGTACAGCTTAATATTCAGCCAAAGACTTAAAGTTAGTTGTTCAGTCACGTCCACCTCTTTGTGACCCCATGCACTGTATCCCAATGGATTCCTCTGTCCAGGGAATTTTCCAGGCAAGAATACCGGAGTGGGTTGCCATTTTCTTCTCCAAGGGACCTTCCCAACCCAGGGATTGAACCTGGGTCTCCTGCATTGCAGACAGATTGTTTACTTTCTGAGCCACCAGGGAAGCCCCAAAACTTAAGGGAGCCCCAAACACAGGTTTAAAGTACTTTTTCTCTATGCAACTCCCTCCACTATGTTACCCTCACCTGCAAATTCTGGTCAGCTCATTCATCCCCAGATTTGATTTCTGCCTCCTCAGCTCAGCCAGACTGTATTCTGTCTTCCTGCGCCACAATTTGAGAAGTGTTTCCAGGCAGAAAACCAAGGCAATCAGGAGGCTCAGTCTGTGCTTTGGTCATCAGTTATTGCTTCTTAGCTCCAAATCTGCTCCCTTGATGCTGGGGCCCTCACTGCACAACCCCTTTATTTCCTTCTCTCAAGGATCACAGTCGAGTGCTATCTGTTGTTTCATGTCTAAAAAGGGTCACTTATTATATTTTCCCCAGCTTTATAGTTGTTTACAGTAGGAGGGCTAGTCCAGTGTCAGTTACTCCGTCATTGTCAGAAGGGATGTTTCTTCATAAACTTCATAGATCAGTCATACATTTAGGTGGCTGCCAAGTAGAAACCTGGAATTGAAAAATTAGACTCTCCTGGACCATTTTTGTTTCTTTCAGTTATGATGACACAGTGGCTGACCCAGAGATATCCAGGCAGTCTCTCTCTGGAAGTTAAAAGTTGATTCATCTGATAATACCAATTATCCATGTACCTTAGACTTAGGCTTTAAGCTGGAGATAATTGGTGGGGCTAGCCTAAGGCATTCTGAGATGGTGTAGCACCAGCAAGGGGTGTATTGATATAGGATCCTTCATTATTGCCTCCCTTTATTAGTCACATGCATAAATGATGTCATACTCACAGAATGTAAATAGAATGGCAAAAGCATTCATAGCCACACTATATAAAGAAAGTTTTAAGGGACTAAATATGTGACACGAGAAACATTTTTAATTTTGAAGGGCTGTCACATGGAAGAAAAATTGCATTTGTTCCAGGTGAGTCAGGTGTTAGGAGCAGGATCAATGGGTGTTATAGGAAGAAATAATTTGTTGAATTGAAAAAAGAACTTTCTATCAACCAGGGTTCTCCAAAGATAGAAGCTGTCACTGGAGAGAGTGACTTTATGTCAGTGGAAGTGTATTAGTTTTCTTCTGCAGCCAAATGCTCACAAATTGCCACAACTTTAACAGCTCAAAACTATCCAGTTTTATCTCAGTTATGTTGGTGAAAATTCTAGGTAGGCTTAGAAGGATACTCTGCTTAGCGTCTCACAAACCTGGGAATCAAGATGTTGGCTAGCCTGGGAGATAATCTGCTTTAGGTTCATCCACATTGTTGACAAAATTTAGTTCTTTGAGGATGTAGGACTGAAGTCCTCATTCCTGACTGACTCTTAGCTAGGGGTCATTTTTAGCTTCTAGAAGCCACCTGGATGCCTTGGCATTTTGTCCACTGCACTTTCAAAGCCAACAGTGGAGTAGTGAGCCCTTCTTGTGCTTCAGATCCCTCTGACTCCTCCTTTTGCTACCAGTTGAGAAAGCTTTTAAGGGCTCATGTGATTAGATTCAGTCCATTCAGACAACTTCTCCTTTTTAAGGTTAACCATGTCTTATGACACCATCAAGGGAGCAGTATTTTCTTACATTTACAGGGTTCAGGGACTAAGGGCTAAGGAATACGGGAGGCTATTTTTAGAATTCTGCCTACCATAGGAGATATCCCCACAGAGAATGGATGACTACTTAACAGGGATGTCATTCAAGCTACTCAAACATAGAATGTGTCCTTTTCAGTCCTGAGATTTTATGAGTATTTTATTTAAATAGGATGCATAATAAAACACTTACTAAAACAGGGACTGAAATAGAGGGCATGTTTGCCCAGAATATGTGTGCATGTTAAGTCGCTAAGTTGTGTCCCACTCTTGCAATGCTGTGTACCGCAGTCTGCTGGGCTTCTTTGTCCGTGGGATTTTCCAGGCAAGAATACTAGAGCTGGTTGCCATTTCCTACTCCAGGAGACCTTCCCAACTCAAAGATGGAACCTGTGTCTCTTGGGTCTCCTACACTGGCAGGCAGATTCTTTATCACTTGCATCAGCTGCGTGACCCAGAGTAGAAAATTTCATTGCTCTTCTAATATTGAGTAATAAACTTGCACTGTGGCAAGTATTCGTGGTTACAATGCTAAGCCCACAATATTTCTCTTGTTTCCCACCTATAGAGTCATTCCCTCTGGCCACACCCCATAATTGCTCCTTCTACCCGACACCAAAGTAGTCTGCCACAAACCTCTTCTACCTTTCTGTGCATCTAAGATGCTTATAGACACTAAAACTTACATTCACTCATTGATATTTTTTGAAATCCTATGTGACAAATTTCTTCTTAAATAATTCAAGGGTTTCAGAGACGTGAAGACATGACATCTGTTCCTAAGGAGTAAACCATGTATTAGGGGAAACAAGTTGTGCACAAATAACTGTTATTTAAGACCAAATGTGATATTTTTATAAATCAGTTGTGGGCTAGCATGGATAAAATGATGTGGAAATTTGAAAAAGGGAGGAATCATCCTTTTGTCCTGGGGGAATCTTGAGAAATATTCTGGGGGAGAGTTGGCTTTTGATCTGGGTCTTGAAAGATAGAAAGGGCTTGGGCATGTAGAAAGGGGGAACTGACATTTCCGACAGAGGGAGCTGTAGGGGCAAAGCTGGAGAAATAGGCTGGAGTCATTTTGTAAGGTCTTGATATAGAGTTTAATTTGATTCAATAGACCATAAGGAACATTCTGCTAAAGGCATATAACAATGCACCTGCCTCCTCCCCAAAAACTTAACAGAAACAAAGCAATTCAGATATTCACAAAGAACTCATGCCCAGGATTATAATGGCACTAAGTAAACTTTAACGAGAAGCAATAAACTAAAAATATTCCTGGGGAAGAAAGAACACCTCGCTTTATCTCGTTTGTTCATTTTCCTTTGCCTTTGATTCTCATTGTTCCTATTTTGTAGTTTGAAGCTTCTTTCTGTGTTTGTCAATGAAGTCTGTGCAATGCTTTGAAAGCCCTGGATCCACTTTAAATTCTACTTTTTTTTTCTCCTCAGTTGCTTTAACCTACGTCTGTCAAAAGCATATTTTGGTTCAGATGAATGCGCATATTCAAAGCCGTTTAAAAAATTCCTTTTTAAAATAAAATCAAATCAATTTTACTTCTTGAAGTATTCCCAGATTGTCTTTCCTTTGATTGTAGAGGCTTGTTTTATACACCATAATTCAAAAGCAGGTGCACAGATTTCAGGTCTCTTTGATACAGCAGGGCTTATAACTTTTGAGGACTAGGTGTCTATCATTAGGTGGCCATTTCATGACCCCTAGAAAGGTTCCAGCTCATCCTTCATTTTCACATGTAGACTCCAGGGCTATTGACGCTTCTCAAGTTCTCATGTCTGGGCTTGATGTGCATGACAGTTAAAACCTTTATAGGGCTTTCTGGGTAGCGCTAGTGGTAAACAACCTGTCTGCAATGCAGGAGATATAAGAGATGAGGGCTTGATCCCTGTGTTGGGAAGATCCCCTGGAGCAGGGCATGGTAACTCACTCCAGTATTCTTGCCTGGAGAATCCCATGGACAGAGGAGTCTGACGGGCTACAGTTCATAGGGTCACAAAGAGTCAGACATTTCTGAAATGATTTAGAATGCACACCTGTTGGCATTCAGTTCAGTTCAGTTCAGTCGCTCAGTCATGTCCAACTCTTTGTGACCCCATGAATTGCAGCACGCCAGGCCTCCCTGTCCATGACCAACTCCCAGGGTTTACTCAAACTCATGTCCATTGAGTCGGTGATGCCATCTAGCCATCTCATTCTCTGTCGTCCCCTTCTCTTTCTGCCCCCAATCTCTCCCAGGATCAGGGTCTTTTCCAATGTGTCAACTCTTCACATGAGGTGGCCAAAGTATTGGAGTTTCAGCTTCAGCATCAGTTCTTCCAATGAACACCCAGGACTGCTCTCCTTCAGAATGGACTGGTTGGATCTCCTTGCAGCCATTGACAACTCAGAGTAACCAGAATACCAATAGGGGAGGGCACTAAGAAAGAGTGTCATGAGATACCAGAAGGGTGGTGAGCTCCATCAAAGGATGTGGGGAGAGGCACCATCACAGGGAGAGTCTCTTTCCTCATTGCACATTTGATGGGTATAGCCAAGTGTTATTTACAATGATCATTTGACCAACATCACTTCTAATCTCAAAAACACTTGGTCACTCAGCATATGCCAGTTCTGGAGCCAGCCAAGGTCTTGGAAGACAGTATGGCCTTCTATGTGGGCCACTGATCACATTGGGTTACTAGATGTATCTCCTCTCAGACATCCAGCCTCCACTTCCTGTCTCCCTCTTCTTTAAGGGGTCTTTCCAGATGGTTTGAGAGGCAATCCATTCTTAAGAATTATAGAGACCTGGATTTATATCTGGTTCCACAGCTCACTAGCTATGTAAGGAACTAAGTTAGGAAACCACCTAATTTTTTTGTTTTAATTGAAATATAGTTGATTTACAGTATTATGTTAGTTTCTGGTGTTCAGTGAAATGATTCAGATACACACACACACACACATACATATATATGTTTTATATATATATAAATTTAAAAAAATATATATAAGTATATATATATTTTTTCATATTCTTTTCCATTGTGGTTTATAACAGGATATTGAATATAGTTCCCTGAGCTACACAGTAGAACGTTGTTTATTAATTCTATCCATAATAGTATAATCTCTAAAATGACAGAATGATCTCAGTTTCCAAGGTAAACCATTCAACAACACAGTAATCCACATTCACAAGTGGTGGTAGTGGTAAAGAACCTGCCTATCAATGCAGGAGATGTAAGAGATGCTGGTTCGATCCCTGGGTCAGGAAGATCCCCTGGTGTAGGAACCCTATTCTTGACTGGACAATTCCATGGACAGAGGAGCCAGGAAGGCTACAGTTCATGGGGCCCCAAAGAGTGGGACACAACTGAGTATACACCCATACCACACATGTCCTAACCACTGATGCCAAAAATGCTGAAGCTGACCAGTTCTATGAAGACCTACAAGGCTTTCTAGAACTAATTTCAAAAAAGATGTTCTTTTCATCATAGGGGACTGGAATGCAAAAGTAGGAAGTCAAGAGACACCTGGAGTAACAGGCAAGTTTGGTCTTGGAGTACAACATAAAGCACGGCAAAGGCTAACAGAATTTTGTCACGAGAACACATTGGTCATAGCAAACACCCTTTTCCAACAAAACAAGAGATGGCTCTATACATGGACATCACCAAATGGTCAATAATAAAATCAGATTGATTATATATTCTTTGCAGCCAAAGATGGAGAAGCTCTATACAGTCAGAAACAAACAAACAAAAAAACCTGGAGCTGACTGTGGCTCGTATCATCAGCTCCTTATCACAAAATTCAGGCTTAAATTGAAGAAAGTAGAGAAACCACTAGGCCATTCAGGTGTGACCTAAATCAAATCCCTATGATTATACAGTGGATGTTCGAATAGGTTCAAGGGATTAGACCTGGTAGACAGAGTGTCTGAAGAACTATGGACAGAGGTTCATAGCACTGTACAGGAGGCAGTGACAAAAACCATTCCAAAGAAAAAGAAGTGCAAGAGGGCAAAGTGGTTGTCTGAGGAGGCCTTACAAATAGTTGAAGAAAGAAGAGAAGTGAAAAACAAGGGGGAAAGGGTAAGATATACCCAACTGAATGCAGAATTTCAGAGACTAGCGAGGAGAGACAAGAAAGCTTCTTATGTGAAGAATGCAAAGAAGTAGAGGATGGGAAAGACTAGAGATCTCTTCAGGAAATTTGGAGATATCAAGGGAACATTTCACACAAAGACGGGCACGATAAAGGGCAGAAACACTAAGGACCTGACAAAAGTAGAAGAGATTAAAAAGAGGTGGCAAGAATACACAAAAGACATCATGATGTGATCACTCACCTAGAGTCTAACATCCTGGAGTGCAGTCAAGTGGGCCTTAGGAAGCATTACTATGAACAAAGCTAGTGGAAGTGATGGAATTCCAGCTGAGCTATTTAAAATCCTAAAAGAGGATGCTGTTAAAGTGCTACACTCAATATACCAGCAAACTTAAATACTCAGCAGTGGCCACAGGACTGGAAAAGGGCAATTTTTATTCCAATCCCAAAGAAGGCCAGTGCCAAAGAATGTTCACTATACTGGACAATTGTGCTCACTTTGCATTCTAGCAGTGTCATGTTCAAAATCCTTCAAGCTGGGCTTCAGCAATATGTGAACTGAGAACTTCCAGATGTACAGGCAGGATTTAGAAAAGGCAGAGGAACCAGAGATCAAATTGCCAACATTCGCTGGATTATAGAGAAAGCATGGGAACTCCAGAAAGGCATCTACTTCTGCTTCATGGACGAAGCCTTTGACTGTGAGGATCACAACAAACTGTGGAAGATTCTTAAAGAGATGGAAATACCAGACCACCTGACCTGCCTCTTGAGAAATCTGTATGCAGGTCAAGAAGCAGCAGAACCTTACATGGAACAATGGACTGGTTCAAAATTAGGAAAGGAGTACATCAGGCTGTATGTTGTCACCCTGTTTATTTAACTTACATGCAGAGTACATAATGTGAAATGCCAAGCTGGATGAATCACAAGCTGAAATCAAGATTGCCGGGAGAAATATCAGCAACCTCAGATATGCATATGATACCATTCTAATGGGAGAAAGTGAAGAGTAACTAAAGAGCCCTTTGATGAGGGTAAAAGAGGAGAATGAAAAGCTGGCTTAAAACTCAAAATTCAAAAACTAAGATCATGGCATCCAGTCCCAAAACTTCAGGCAAATAGAAGAGGAAAAAGTAGAAGCAGTGACAAATTTTGTTTTCTTGGGCTCCAAAAATCACTGCAGATGACGACTGCAGCCAAGAAATTAAAAGATGCTTGCTCCTTGGTAGAAAAGCTATGACAAAGCTAGACAATATATTAAAAAGCAGAGACATCACTTTGCTGACAAATGTCCATATAGTCAAAACTATTGTTTTTCCACTGGTCATGTATGGATGTGAGAGCTGGACCATAAAGAAGGCTGAGAGCCGAAGAATTGATGCTTTTGAATTGTGGTGCTGGAGAAGACTCTTGAGAGTCCTTTGGACAGCAAGGAAACCAAGCCCATGAATCCTAAAGGAAATCAACTGTGAATATTCATTAGAAGGACTGATACTGAGGCTGAAACTCCAATACTTTCACCATTTCATGTGAAGAGCTGACTCATTGGAAAAGACCCTAATGCTAGAAAAGATAGAAGGCAAAAGGAGAATGGGGCACCAGAGGATGAGATGGTTAGATAGCATCACTGACTCATCACATGAATTTAAGCAGACCTGGGGAGAGAGTGAAGGTTAGTTTGCTGCAGTCCATGGGGCTGCGAAGAGTTGGACAAGACTTAGTGACTGAAAACAACAATACATAATAGCTTACATCAGCTAATGCCAATCTCTCAGTCCAGTCCTCCTCTGCCCCTCCTACCCCTTGGCAACCACAAATCTGTTCTTTATGTCTGCCATCTAAGTTCTCTTAGCCTACAAGTGTACATTAGATATCCCGTGTTTAAATAGTCCATATTATTATATGGATATAATATACATACATATACATATATATATGATCTATATTAGATCTATATCAGATCTAATATATAAGATATATATTATATATATGCAAATATATAAGATATATATTATATACATATATAGTATATATGTATATATATATAAGGTATATATTCAATACATATACATATATATATGATATGTAATAGGTATAATAGATATTCACTCCTGTTTGGATTAATTTCATTAGAATGATAAGTGAATTTTAATTTTAGAAAACTTTGCTTTTCATCTACCTTTTTTAGCATTTGACAAGTATTGATTGACGTACAGATCTCTGTGTTAAGCATTGTGAGAACTGTAGAGTTGAAATAGAACTGTTTCTATGCTTCTTTAAATATTCCATCATATGCATCATTATGAGCACTGATGATTGACGTGTCTGGGTGATGGAGATGCAAGAGCCATAGGGATGGACACCGAGCTTGTCACAGTGAGGTATTCTTCAGTGCAGTCTTGTTATTTGAGGATTTAGTATTCATGACTCATGACACACATAAATCCTATGACCTGCGTGTAGTCATTTATAGTCTAGCTCAGCACAAATATGAATTTCATGAATCCATGGGGTGGTAAGTAGACTTGACTGGCTTGTCAGCACCCACATCTCAGTGTTATGTTGCTGTTTCCTACTCATTATTGGTAAGCAGTCAAGTTTGTGATGGTGTGAAATATTCTTTGTGGCATATGCCAGAAAGAAGGCCAATGGGTTGCTGGTGGAGGTGGAAACAAAGAGAAAATGAAGGGACTTTAGGAAGTGATGCCTCTTTGGCAGTTTCAGATCAATGCTGCTGCTGCTGCTGCTGCTGCTGCTAAGTCGCTTCAGTCGTGTCCAACTCTGTGCGACCCCATAGACAACCTCCTACAAGGCTCCTCTGACCCTGGGATTCTCCAGGCAAGAATACTGGACTGGATTGCCATTTCCTTCTCCAATGCAGGAAAGTGAAAATTAAAAGTAAAGTCGCTCAGTCGTGTCCGAGTCTTAGCGACCCCATGGACTGCAGCCTACCAGGCTCCTCCATCCATGGGAGTTTCCAGGCAAGAGTACTGGAGTGGGGTGCCATTGTCTTCTCCGTTCAGATCAATAAAGTAATCCAAATAACAAATTTGGTGATAATTTTAATTTATTAAATTTCAATAACTTTCAACTGATTATTGAGCTGAACCAAATTCTATGCAGAATTAAGAAAACAACTCAAGACATCAGTTCAGCAAGGGCTAAAATTTGTAGTTGTGAGAGAAGCAAATATAATTTAAACCCACATTTTAAGCAATAAAGAGAAAATAGGAAAGGACTAGTTGATCTTTCAGGCTTTCCTGGTGGCTCAGATGCTAAAGAATCTGCCTGCTGTGCCGGGGTTCCATCCCTGGGTCGGGAAGATCCCCTGGAGAAGGAGATGGCAACCCACTCCAATATTCTTGCTTGGAGAATTTTATGGACAGAAGAGCCTGGTGAGCAACAGTCAATGGGGTCGAAAGAGTTGGACAAGACTTACTGACTAACTAGAGACTAGAGAGTTGATCTTCTGCTGTGATTCTTTCTAGAGATTCACTGTTTCTTGGAATTTTGTACCATTATTGTTACCACCCTGGTGGCTTCCAGAAGGCTTTGCTCTTCCTTAAATAATGATATTGAAGAGGGGACAAAGATCCTTGCTTTAATGTCCCATGGCAGTTAGCGAGAAGCTGGATGAGGTTTTACTATGGGCTTGATGGTAACAAACTGGAAATGAATGGCACCTGCCTCTATATTTAGTCTCACAAGACATGGTGACTTGTCTTCAAGTTTGAAGCCTCCTACCAGACGTCTTCTTATCTGGCTCCCAGGCCACCTTCATCTGGCCAACCTCATCTTCCTGAATCTACTTGGAATGCTCCCAAGAGTGTTAGATTCCTTGAATCCAGGCCCAGGAGACTAAGTTAGGAACATCTTTTCCCTTGAGATGAGAGCCTTACATCTGCCTCTAGGAGTAAGGCTTTATCACTGGAACAAATTTCAGTACAGTGTTACAATATTACCAAAAAAAAAAAAAATAGATTTTTAAAATAGCAGACTTATTTTAGTATTTTTATTATGCCCCAGTGCCACTTGTCACCTGCTTATTGGAGCTGCCGTTTCATACTGTGTCAAGCCCATCAATGTGGCCCTTCTTTCATGGTTTCTTTTAAAGACTAGATGTTCAGGAAAATCTTAATGATCAACTTAGAGTTTTAATGGATAAGACAGAGGAGTGAGTTGAAATCATAATTCCCCAGTAAAATGTAAAATGATTTCACTACACATTTCTGTTTCTCAGAGACCTTTCTTGGACAGACTATTCTATGGGCATGAGAAAAATTGGGGGTGGGATATCCTTTGCCCCTTTTCAGCCAGGTTCAGCTGCCTGATTCGTCTCTTCATAATCTCTTCGTTATAAAACATTTAGTATAGCACACCCAAACTGATCAAAGGGATCTGCAAGCTGATGAGGGCTCCACCATTCATAGAAGGCTGTGAGCAGTTAAAATACAGAATTTAGTGGGAGGATTTTGTTATGTGACAATGATCTGCGCTCCAGTTTATGGGAAGCTATGTCTCAGGCACTGTGTTAAATGCTTTTCTTGAAGATGTTTTTCATTTCATTGCTCACAAACATGTTAGATGCTTTTATTATTCCCATAATGTTGATGGAGACAGACTATTTAACTTCCCTTGGTGAAATGTGGGTGAAAATTCCAGCAGTCCAGATGTGAAGCCTGGGTTCTTAAACACTAAGCTGTAGAGACTTTCATAAACAAATGAGTTTCATACCATATATTGGAATCATTACAGATCAAAATAAGTCATTAAAAATTTTTTTGCTCTATTTTATATTCATTTTCAAGCAAAAATACATCCATTAGGGCAGTGTTTCCTAAACTTCCTTCAATGATAAGGCTTACATTGGATACATATAAAATTGGAGTTGACCAAATCTCTCCCAACACACTCTACTACTCTTACCTGTAGAATTCCAGGGACAGAGGACTGGGCAGGCTACAATCCATGGGATCGCAGAGTCAGACATGACTGTGTGACCAACTTTCAGGTTTTTTTCACTTTTTCAAATTTCTCCCATGGAGAAGATGACTGAATAGGAGTATGGGTTAATGATGCTTAAAAAGTTTATTTTAGGGAGTCACTCAGATGATTCTTGTCTTTGGGCAAGTTTCAGAAATTCTACTGATGAGTGTCATGGTTCTTATTATATTTGGAGCCCTTCTCTCATAGTCCTAGAGGCTAGGAGTCTAAAGTCAAGGTGTTCAAGAGCCAGGCTCTCTCTGAAGCCTCTAAAGAGTGTGTTTTCTTGCCTCCTCCTAGACTTGTGCTTGCTGCAATCCCAGGCATTCTTTGGCTTATTGATACATCTCTTCAGTCTTTGCCTCCATTGTCTTATGATGTTCTGCCTGTGTATCTTCTGTCACTGTGTCCAAATTTCCATTTTCTTATAGGGAACCACTCATTGGAATAAGGCCACCTTAATCCATCATGAGGGACTTCCCTGGTGGCTCAGTGGTAAAGAATCCACCTGCCAATGCAGGAGATGCAGGTTCAATCCCTGGGCTGGGAAGATCTCCTGGAGAAGCAAATGGCAACCCATTCCAGTATTCTTGCCTGGGAAATTCCATGGACAGAGGAGCCTGGTGGGGTACAGTCATGTGGTCCCCAAAGAGTCAGACACAACTTATCAACTAAAAAAAAAAGAAAAATCCATCATGAACTCATGTGGTCTGTCTTGGTCAATGTTTCACGTGCACTTGAAAAGTATGTGTATCACATTATTGGGTAGCATGTTCCACAAATGTTAATTCAGTTTCAGTTCAGTCGCTCAGTCTTGTCCAACTCTTTGCGACTCCATGAACCGCAGCATGCCAGGCCTCCCTGTCCATCACCAACTCCCAGAGACCACCCAAACCCATGTCCATTGAGTTGGTGAAATGTTAATTAGGTCTAGCTATTTGGAATTATTTTCATGTCATCTATATTTTTCCTGATTTTTTTATTTTTTAAACAAATTATTAACATAGAATATGAAAACATTCAACTCTAAGTGTATATTTGTCTATTTGTCCTTATAGTTTTATCAGTTTTTCCTTTATGTATTTTGAATCTCTGTTATCAAGTATATAACATTTACAATTGTTGAGAGATCAAGCCTGGTCCCTGGTCCTGAAGTTAAATCTCCTTCTTCAGAGATCACGACTCTGATATCGTTCACTGTAAACTATCATCTTGGAGGCTCGTCTGGGATCTTCAGGACAAGGGATGAAGATATAATTATTCTTCTGCATAGCAAGGGCTTCCCTGGTGGCTCAGTGGTTAAAGAGTCTGCAGTGCAGGATAGCTGTGTTTGATCCCTGGCTTGGGAATATCCCGTGGAGAAGAAAATGGCAACCCACTCCAGTATTCCTGCCTGGAGAACTCCATGGACAGAGGAGCCTGGTGGTCTGCAGTCCATGGGGTCACAAAGAGTCAGACACAACTGAGTGACTAACACTTACTTGATGAATTGATCCTCATTTTCCTGTTTTTCCTGCTTCTCTGTCCTTACAGTTTCTTCTGTAATATCTCGCCTGCCGTTAAGCCCATCAATGGATTTTTGAAATCTCAGATGTAGTTTTCATTTCTGGAAGTTTGATTTGAATATTATTAATATTATCCCTGTTTATATTTAAGTTTTTGATTGTACAAAATACAGTGATAATAATAATTATTCTGATGGCCTTGTCTGATAATTCTAACATGTCATTTATGGCTGGTTTCAATTCATTGATCTATTTTATATTACAGATCCTATTTCTTGCTTCTTTGCATGCCTTGTAATTTTTTACTGGATGCTAGTCTTCATAAATTTTACCTTTTTGGGTGTTGGATATTGTATACTTATATATAATATATATAATTTTTGTATAAATTATATATTTTTTATTTATACATATATATGTATAAATAATACATAATTATATGTATATAATAACAAATTCTTGATTTTTATTATGGGAATTTCCTAAGTTACTTGGAAACAGTTGAACTTTTTTCAGGTCTTGCTTTTAAGATTCTTTTTGGTGGAACAGAACAGTGTTTAGTCTGGGCCAGTTATTCTCCAATACCAAGTCAAGACTCTACTGAATAGTCTATCCAGTGTTCCATGAATTATGAAGTGTTGCAATCTGGCTGGTGGGATTGTGCATTCTTTTTGTTTCTTGTGAGCATTGAGGACTGTTTCCTCTAGCTTTTCTGATGGTTCATTCCTTGAAGCTATTTCCTCATACAGATGTACTGATCTGCTGAATTCTTGGGAAAGACATCTGCAAATTTCCAGATATTATTGTGCATTTCTCTCCTCCCTGGAATTCTGTTCTGTGAATGCTAGCCACTCATGTCTACCTAGATTTTCGGCTCCAGCTCCTTAATTTCAGGAATGGTTGAGGATCTGCCTGGGTTTTCCCTTTCTGCATTATATCTGGAAACTCTCTCAAGATAGCAAACTGAGGCAATCGTAGGGCTCACCTCATTTGTTTCCTATCTCATGGACAACTGTCTTTTGTTGCTTAATATATAGTCCCAAACTGTTGTTTTATATATTCTATATTTTTCCCTTGTTTTTGTCATTAGAGTAAATCTGGTCCCTGTTATTCCACTTTGACTAGAAGTAGAAGTCCTCATATACAGAATTTTGCAGATGTATGCATATGTGTGTTTTTTCTCATGAGAGATTCCATACATTCTGTGAGATTCTCTAAAGAGTATGTAGCCCTCTTTAAGAACAAGAACCTCTCATTTACAGTAATCCTCATATGGTCTTAAATTTTATGTCCCTAAATTTTAGAAATACATCTGTATATTCCTTTACACATTTCTAAATTTTCTATACATTTAAATTTTCACTAAATTATAAATACTGACATTTAAAAAAAACAAATATTTTATGTCACTCTTTTAAATGTATCTGGTGGATTCTAAATATCTCAGCATTTGATAGCCAGAATTCTCCATTTTAAGAATGGTGAGCAAGATTTTCTTCAACAACCCTTCTTAGGATTTGTTACCGTGAAGCATTCAAAGCAAAATCTGCAAAGGGAAAAAACCCACATGTGGTGAAGTGTGAAGGAAACTGGGCTCAAGCTAGCAAGAGTCCTTGCTGAGTAGAATCACACCTGACTGACTTAATTCTTTCATCAAGGAGTTGTGACAACATATGTGAAACATTGTCAACAGGGAAGCTCATTAGAGACACAGTGCTAAGGTTTTAATTGAGGGCTGATCATGTAGGCACCCATCCTTAGAACCTACCAAAACCTCAGATTCCTAGAAGGAAAACAAGCATTCAGCATAAACCTTGTGGTCCTCCATTGTTTTGAAAAAAACCTTCTGTGCTTACACACTCATCAGAAATTCTTCCATCATGCTGGGGTTGCTTTAGCTTGAATCCCTGCAGATGTAAAGAACACTCCTTTTGCTTCTCATTAATTCACACAATTACAGCACACACATGTAACTCTCTCTCCTCAGGGTTGTGTGGTGGTGGCTATAATTGCAGTCATATTGCATGCCGTCACATCAGTTCTCCCAGGTCCCAAATAGACTTGTATCTACATATGCCGTAGCCTCCTCTTCACTCTAATTCAACCCACATGTGGAACTTAGCACTGATATTCACTTTCAACAAAAATATCCAGAATTGTACTCACCTATCATTTTGAAAGATTTTGGTGACGTTTTGGGAAAATTGAGGAATTCAAAGAGAAAATTAATCACTTATACTTCTGCTAACTTATCCCTTCAGTTTCCTCAATTGTAAAATGGGGAAAATAATAGTGCTGACATCAGAAGGCTGTTAGGAGAACTAACTTACAATTTTTATTGTTATCCTGGTTCTCTGCTTTCCTCTCACAGTTTCCCTCCTCATGCCTGTTCCTCCAAAATTGCTTTCCTAGAAGCAGCAAGTTTTTATTCTCCTCCTTGTCTCTTCCTTATGGAAACTATGGGAGAGCTGAAACTCATACAAGAACTCAACTCTTCCGACAAAAACTCTCTTCTTAAGAGGAATTCTGGACCAGCTGTTGGGAGAATATTTTCTGCATCTTGTTTCCCTGGGCATCAATAATCTTCTTATGTGGGTCTTTGGGGCATCTTCTTTAAGACTGTCACTGTGAAGATGACCTGGTTCTGGGAGGCTGGCCTCCGGATGCTAACTTCTATCTACCTCAAAAACAGGTAGCCTGACTGGGAAATGTTACTTTTGGTGATGGATTTGGAGGAAGGCCAGATTTCATTCATTTTTTTTTTTTTCCAGAAAGAGGGTTGACTCATCTTGGATCCCCAAGAAATCAGGAGAGATATTAGGCACAAAGTGATCATTCAGTGAACACTGAATGGAATTACTGAGCATTTAGACCAATCTATCTTGCCTCCCAAAATTGATAAAAGGAGGAACTACTCCATTAGAATGGAACTCACAAATGGTTTGTTTATTCAACATGAGAGGCAGTATTTTGTTGTGGTGGAGGTATGGCTCTCTTGCCGAGAACTCAAGTTCTAAATCAAGCTTCTGCACATATTTTGGGTTTCTGTTTGCTCATTTTTAAAATGCGGATAATTATAATTCCTATCCTATAGGGTTATTTTGAGAATTAGATGAGTTGATACACAGAAGGTGTTTAGAACAGTGCCTGTCTGGCACATAATAAGCCCTCCACAAATGTTAGCTACTGTTATTTATGCAATGAACATTTCTAAATTGAGTACCAAGCATGTCTCACAAACAGGGCTTGCTGCTGGGGAATATGAAGAGGGATCCATTGTTCCGGCCATGGACCTTCTCTGGGAGGCTAAGAAATAAGTAGTGATGAGAAGTCTGGAGATAAAAGCTTGGCTAGAGCTGTGCATAGAGCATCATGAGGGCACAGAAGGGAATTTTCAATCAGGTACTGACTCTCCAGAATTAACCAAAGCAGGCGAATTTACTGCCTCTTGCCATCCCCCGCCAGATTGCTTACAGGTAAAGAAATGTTCCATATAGCAGATGATGACCTAAAAATCATATTCATTTTACCCCAAATTCATTTGATTTTAGCAGCTGCTGAAAATTTTTTTTTTAAACACATGATTTACACTGTGTTTTTACAAGGTCAAAGCACTGACCTTGGAGCTGTCAGTAAGGTAGAATATTCAGGGCTACAAATGAAAAAGGAGAGAATCAAACTCAAGAAGCAGTTTATGGAACATTTTTTTCCTAAGGGAAATGGCAGAAATTCAAGTGTGAACAAATAAATGTGTAGGTTAAAAATCAAAGATAACAGAAATATTAACAGCCTGGGGGAGTTGGAGAAAGCTTCTCAGGGAAAATAGTATTTGAAGTGGGTCTTGAAGGATATGTTGGAACATGTCAAATGGGAAAGGCCTCCAGAAAAAGAAATGAGTGTGTAGTACAGCCTGGAGTCATGAGAGATCAAGGTATCTTGAGGAAATTTCAAATAGCTCAACTTAGCTGCAATATAGGGATTGTGACAGCAAGTGGTCAGCAATGCTTGGATATGGAGTTTGAAGACAAGTTGTGAAGGTCGTCTGCATTCTTAAAATGTAATCTAGAAATGATGGGAAGGGTTATGAGAAAGGGAGAGACTTGACCACACTTGCAATTTGAAAAGATTGCTCTGGTTGATGATGCACTCAAATGGCAAAACAGAAGTCAGTTGCAGTGGTCAAAGTGAAGATCTTGAGGTCTGGAGCAGGGCAGAAGCTGTGCAGACTGGTAAACTGTTGAGCTTGATGCCACCGGAGGGTGAAAAGGATGATTCTCTGTTGTAAGATACTGTGGATTTGTACAGTCTCTCTTAGTTTCCTAGTGTGTTACAGACCTTGCCTGCTGCTGGTGAAGCTCGCTTAGAGCAGATAAATGTGATGACTCCATTTTCAAATGAAGAAGCAGTTTCTTTAAGGTGAAGTGACTTGTTCAAGGTCACAGAGCCAATCAGTAGTGGAGCAAGGACAAGAGCAGTTACCTGGAGCCCGACCACCATGCTTGTTGACCTATATTCACAGTTCTTTTCTTCTTCATCCTGAAAGACATGAACCAGAAATCCTAAACTTGGACCACCCAATCTCTTTCATGTCAGTTCACCTTTCCTCCATGGCCTCTGCCATCTCCACTCTTCCTTCTTTCCTGACCCATTTTACTATCCTTGGAACTTACTTTTCAGTTTCTAATGCTTTAGGTCCTCTGAATTGTGATCACAGAGCCCCGCTATGTACTGATCTAGTAAGAGGCCATAATATCCTTGATGGGGTCCTGTCTCCATTTTAAGGACAGGGCATGCAGCCTGTGTATTCCTTTTGAAAGTCATTCTGTATGTATCATCAGTCCCTTTATAACTGTCTACTTTCTCAAAAGCCAAGCCCTATACAAGTATTAAATTCATAACCACCTTTAAGAGTAATTAAAGGTGGAAGATTTATAACAGATATCCATGTTCTGTTGCTCCGAAAAGATTCTGTCCTCTTTCAGGTCTCCGCCCTTCATTTTTCACTCCTCTAAAATAAATCTCAGGAATCGAGTGATAAATCTGCTCTATTATTGCCACTTGGGCCCCCTTGGCTTCTCCCCTCCTGTTGTTAAACTACTCAGCCGGTTCCTCGGAGCCTCCCTGTCTGTAAGCAGATCAGCTCTGATGCCCCTTAGCATTTGCTCTCAAAGGTTCTGCTGATTTAGCATCAAATGTCAAAAGCAAAGTGAGCTATCAAATCCAACCCTTCACAGGTGAGAAAATAGACTCCAAGAGTGAAAGTCACCCTCCAAGGACACAGGGAAGGTTGGTTGTTAAAGAGAGAGACAACCCAGGCCTGCTGCTCTCAGTCTGAGCTTTTCCCACTGTGGGATCCTGGCTTCTGTTTCTATAAAGAAAATATTAATTTAAATTAACTGTGACTCTTGGGCCATCACAAGGTGTGAAAGGTACAGTTCCTGGCTTCACAGTCTGGCTTGGTGACAAAACCCATGGCAAGTTAAAGGATAAGGCAAATTCATCATGTGTGAGAACCTACTAGGGAGTCAGGAATAGACTCTGGTGTGGAAGGTTAGATGACCTCGGAGGAGACTGGCCACAGACTCCAGAATCAATGTGACATGGGTTTGGATACAAATCTGCTACCTACCAATGGAGAGAACTTGGCCTGTCCTCTAATGTCACAGACCTTCAAGTTGCTCAGAGTGTCGAAGAAGTGAAGTTACAGATATTCTGGGACTAGGTGCTCAACCAGGGGCAGCTGGGAAGGCTTCCTTGGTAGGGTGGATGGAACAGGTGTAAGGGCTGAATTTTATTTGCCTGTGATCTGCTGAGGTTCACAATCAACATGCAAGGATAAGGGCTGGAATCAGTGGGGCTGAGAAGACACGGACGTAAGGAGGAGCCAGGGAGGAGCCCAACCTGGTTGAAGAGGAGCTCCTGGAAGGGAAGTGTGGCTGGAAAGATGGTTGCAGGTGGGATTGGGGAAGGATTGGAAACTTCCCCCAGAAGAACTTGATCTTCAGTCCATCAATTCATATAATTTTAGAACTGGAGGGGCCCGAGAAACAACTGATCCCCAAACTGAGTAGGAATTGTGGTCCCATTTTACTGCTGGAGCTCTGAGGTTAGGGAGTTTGACCCTGGGCACCCAGGCCCCTGTCTACCCATCCCATCCATGGCACCACATTACTTTGCAGGAAGCATCACCTCCCATGGTTATGGTTTCAGGGGCATCTGCTTTTTGATCAATTTTGTCCCTCTGTCTTCTACACTCCCTCTGTGTACCACCACCATCCCCAACTAGACCTGTTCCTCCTGCCATCTTAGTTACTCACAACACAGTCCATACTGGGAGTCATTTCTGCCCTGTTTTTCCCTTACCTTATTCCCTGCAGGGCTTGATTTTAGGCAGGCCTGAAGCCTGGACATGGTAAGGGAGTGGCACCCCGAAGAGACTGTTCTCAGTAATGGGCAGGGGTTCTTACAGGTTCTCTGTACCTGGGGAGGCAGGGGGCGGGGTAGCCAAAGCTGGAGGAAGCTGGGGCTGGCCAAAAGCATACCCTCCAGCCACCAATCCGTGGGACTAAAAGTTTTTCATCTAGATCAGACAGTCCCACGGTTAGCAGATTCCATGGTTGGAATCTGAAAGCCCAAGGGTGCATTGCCCTTTCCACATGGACAGTCCTGCTGGGATGCTTGCTCTGTACAACGGTCTTAGGGCCATTCTTGTGTGCTTTACTGAAATAAGTGTGGACCCTTTCCCTGTGTCTATTGTGTCTTTCTGATGGTCCCATCTTCAATAAGTTGCTCTCTTCTTACGCCCTCTCTCCATCTCTACTCTTATTGCCTTAGTCCTGACTTTCATCTTCCCTCTTCCATCAAATTCACCTTGCTCTGGCCCAAATGGCCTCCCTGTCTCTGTGCTGTTTCCTCCAGACCTTTGCTCTCACTGCAGCCACTGTAGTTCAGTTAAATCAAGGTGCCCTGTCCTTGTCTCAGCTTCACCTCACACTCTGGCCACACTCACCAGGACCAGACTCACTGAGACATGCTTTCTCCTGCCTCCAGGCAATTGTTCACACTACTTCTGCCCAGCATCCTCTTCCCTGCTCACTTCCTCCCACTGTTGCCCCATTTTTTTCTGGTTAACTCCTGCCTCTCCATCTTGCTGCAGCTTAAATATTGTGTCTGGGCAGCAGGGCTGACACTCTCCAGACAGGGTGAGTCATTTCTCCTGAATGCCTGCATCTCCCTGCCCTTAATATCCTGTTGACTTGACTGTTTTCCTCTCTCAGGGCAGAGACTTCACTGCTGCACATTATGTGCCAGAGCCTGGCATATTTAGGGACTCCATCAGTGTTACTGGAATCGGCGAACTTTCTGCCAGGTTCTCTGCTGGGCACAGGGTGCTTCTGACCTTCAAAGTGCTTGCTGCCAGAAAGCTTATCCCAAAGCACAACTGACAATGTTGCTTCTCAGCTTAAAAGCTTGTGTTACTGGCATCGGGGAGACCAGGGTGTCATGTGAAATGCCCCCGAGCTGGCAGGCGGAACGCACTGGTTCCTCCCCTGTGTACTCGGAGCACTTTACACAGGACTTCACTGTGGTGCTCATCCCATTAGCCTAGGATTTTCTGTTTTATATTTTCTCTGACCAGACCCTGAATTTTCTGTGGGTTACTGATGCTGAGCCCAGGGCTTAGAATTGAGTGGGTGCTAAACAAATATTTGCATGATTAAATTTCCAAACAGCCAAAGGTAGAGGAAGAGGGGAAAAACCATCTATGTGCTCCTGTTATGGACTGAATGTTTGCGTCCTCCCAAAATGTACAGATGGAAACTTACCCACCCCCATGTGATTAGGCAGTGGGACTTTGGGGTAGATGATTACGATTAGATGAGGTTATGAGGGTGAAGCCCCACAGTGGAATTAGTGCCCTTATAAATATTACACAGGGGAGTTGTGTCCCCCTTCTGTTCTCTGTCATGTGAGGACACAGTGAGAGGTGGGCAGTCTGTTGGTGGAAGCCTGAGATCCTCGGGTTCTAACAAGCTCCCATGGCATCCCACTGTTGATGGTCCACGGACCAGACTTTGAGTAGCATCACACTGGGCAGTGATGGGAAGCAGTGATGAATCTGAAGGAGAGTGACATGTATTGACCTTCTGGCAGGTATTCAGTAAATATTAAATGAATAAGAGTGTTAAAGTATATGCATGCGTGTGCATGCTAAGTTCCTTCAGTCATGTCCAGCTCTTTGTGACCCCATGGACTGTAGCTGGCCAGGCTCCTCTGTCCATAGGATTCTCCATGCAACAATACAGGAATAGGTTGCCATGCCCTCCTCCAGGGGATCTTCTTGACCCAGGGATCGAACCTATGCCTCCTGCGGCTGCTGCACTTCGGGCAGATCCTTCACTGTTGAACCACCAGGGAAGGCTGCGTAATTAAAGCTTACTGTATTTCACACACACAAAAGAAGTGGGCAATCCGCCACTGGAAAAAAGGTTCTTACCATAATCTGACCATGCTGGCACCCTAATCTCCGATTCTTGCCTCCAGAACTGTGAGAAATTAATCCTGTTGTTTGGAAGCCACACAGTCTATCTGGTATGTTTTGCTATAGCATCTGAGCTGATTAATACACCACCCACATCTGTCACCTGAAAGAGGAAGAAATGAGGAAGTTGGTGGCCCTCGGGGTTCATGTCAGATCCCTCTGCTGACTTCATGTTGTAATCCACTCTGGGAGCCCAGGGGTGGGACCACCACTTCATGGGCTCTTCGTGAAACATTTCTGGACTCTGCTAAGGTGCTGTTGCTGTTGGGTTGCCAGGTTCCTGGAACAAGGCAGGAAGTTGGTGGAATGCCCTGGGCTGGGCTCAGGGGGGATGCCTGAGAGAGGCAGGGTCCTTTCTGAGAGGCAGGCAGAGAGAGTGAGAAGGAGTTGTTCTACCATCTGGAGTTAAGACCAGATAATAAAAATGTTTAATCGGTATTTTCACCTCTCCACCTATACAGTGAAGACACTTTTCTCCCAACTGTATTCCATGGACATCTAAGATATGTGGGAATCCAGGCAGATAGCAAGATTATTATAAATGAGTGAGGGTTTCATTGTCAGATAATCTAGGTTCAAAAGCATCCATGAGAGGTGTTTAACACATACGCAACTCTCTACCAGCCTCAAGGTCAGTTACCTACTGACTTAACATCATCTGTAAAATGGAACTAATGATAACTACCTGCTAGGGTGACTTTGAGGATTAAATGCAATAAACAATGTCAAGACTTACTATATAGTGTCTATCATAGAGGAAGTGTTCAATAAGGAAGATTCATTCTTGTCTCTAATGAGGATTTCAGAGTTCTTATATTAAGTGAATAAGGATCAAACTTTGGAGAAAATGTAAGTCCCCAGTATAATAAGGTGGATAGACTAAAAAACAGGTCAAGGTTCCTCGTACTTGACTGACATGATCCAAGTGTATTACACTTGGAACTTCTGGCTGATTCTAAGCTCAGATTTGCTTTACTGGCATAATTTAGAAATGGGGAAACAAATCCATCATGCCTTTCCAAGAGATGTCCAGCAGATAAATTGCCCCAACTACAAAGTCCATGGGGGTTGGTGATGGTAGCGGCAGGGGATGGGGGGAGTAGCAGAACAGGGATCTGGTTGTGCCAAGAGGCTTTAAGGCAGGAAAGGACTAGAGAAAGTGGTATATATTTTGTGCCATTTCTGGATCCCTCCCTGTTCCATCTGCTCTACGGCCAAATACGAAACATTTTCCTACCTATTTCCTTTCCTCTCTTCTCTGTCAGTAGGTCAACTGTGGGATAAAACTCAAACTCACTGATGGAGACAAAATGGAACAAATCTAAATCTGAAATAGAATCAAAATCAAGATCGTGACCTGCAGGCTGTAGGTGGAGCATTCATCTTAGTTAGGTTGAAGGTAAATCCTTCTGGCTATGGTTCAGTTCAGTTCAGTCGCTCAGTTGTGTCCGACTCTTTGCAAGCCCATGAATTGCAGCACACCAGGCCTCCCTGTCCATCACCAACTCCCGGAGTTCATTGAGATTCACATCCATCGAGTCAGTGATGCCATCCAGCCATCTCATCCTCTGTCGTCCCCTTTTCCTCCTGCCCCCAATCCCTCCCAGCATCAGAGTCTTTTCCAGTGAGTCAACTCTTCGCATCAGGTGGCCAAATTACTGGAGTTTCAGCTTTAGCATCATTCCTTCCAAAGAAATCCCAGGTCTGATCTCCTTCAGAATGGACTGGTTGGATCTCCTTGCAGTCCAAGGGACTCTCAAGAGTCTTCTCTAACACCACAGTTCAAAAGCATCAATTCTTCGGCGCTCAGCGTTCTTCACAGTCCAACTCTCACATTCATACATGACCACAGGAAAAACCATAGCCTTGACTAGACGGGTTTGTTGGCAAAGTAGTCTCTGCTTTTGAATATGCTATCTAGGTTGGTCATAACTTTCCTTCCGAGGAATAAATGTCTTTTAATTTCATGGCTGCAGTCACCATCTGCAGTGATTTTGGAGCCCAGAAAAATAAAGTCTGACTCTGTTTCCACTGTTTCCCCATCTATTTCCCATGAAGTGATGGGACCAGATGCCATGATCTTCGTTTTCTGAATGTTGAGCTTTAAGCCAACTTTTTCACTCTCCACTTTCACTTTCATCAAGAGGCTTTTGAGTTCCTTTTCACTTTCTGCCATAAGGGTGATGTCTCTGCATATCTGAGGTTATTGATATTTCTCCCGGCAATCTTGATTCCAGCTTGTGTTTCTTCCAGTCCAGCGTTTCTCATGATATACTCTGCATAGAAGTTAAATAAGCAGGGTGACAATATACAGCCTTCACGTACTCCTTTTCCTATTTGGAACCAGTCTGTTGTTCCATGTCCAGTTCTAAATGTTGCTTCCTGACCTGCATACAGATTTCTCAAGAGGCAGGTCAGGTGGTCTGTTATTCCCATCTCTTTCAGAATTTTCCACAGTTTCTTGTGATCCACACAGTCAAAGGCTTTGGCATAATCAATAAAGCAGAAATAGATGTTTTTCTGGAACTCTCTTGCTTTTTCGATGGCCCAGCGTATGTTGGCAATTTGATCTCTGGTTCCTCTGCCTTTTCTGAAACCAGCTTGAACATCTGGAAGTTCATGGTTCACGTATTGCTGAAGCCTGGCTTGGAGAATTTTGAGCATTACTTTACTAGCATGTGAGATGAGTGCAATTGTGCGGTAGTTTGAGCATCCTTTGGCATTGCCTTTCTTTGGGATTGGAATGAAAACTGACCTTTTCCAGTCCTGTGGCCACTGCTGAGTTTTCCAAATTTGCTGGCATATTGAGTGCAGCACTTTCACAGCATCATCTTTCAGGATTTGAAAGAGCTCAACTGGAATTCCATCACCTCCACTAGCTTTGTTCTTAGTGATGCTTTCTAAGGCCCACTTGACTTCACATTCCAGGATGTCTGGCTCTATGTCAGTGATCACACCATCGTGATTATCTGGATCATGAAGATCTTTTTTGTACAGTTCTTCTGTGTATTCTTGCCACCTCTTCTTAATATCTTCTGCTTCTGTTAGGTCCATACAATTCCTGTCCTTTATAGAGCCCATCTTTGCATGAAATATTCCCTTGGTATCTCTAATTTTCTTGAAGAGATCTCTAGTCTTTCCCATTCTGTTGTTTTCCTCCATTTCTCTGCATTGATCGCTGAGGAAGGCTTTCTTATCTCTTCTTGCTGTTCTTTGGAACTCTGCATTTAGATGCTTATATCTTTCCTTTTCTCTTTTGCTTTTCCCTTCTCTTCTTTTCACAGCTATTTGTAAGGCCTCCCCAGACAGCCATTTTGCTTTTTTGCATTTCTTTTCCATGGGGATGATCTTGATCCCTGTCTCCTGTACAATGTCATGAACCTCAGTCCATAGTTCATCAGGCACTCTATCTATCAGATCTAGGCCCTTAAATCTATTTCTCACTTCCACTGTATAATCATAAGGGATTTGATTTAGGTCGTACCTGAATGGTCTAGTGGTTTTCCCTACTTTCTTCAATTTAAGTCTGAATTTGGCAACAAGGACTTCATGATCTGAGCCACAGTCAGCTCCTGGTCTTATTTTTGTTGACTGTATACAGCTTCTCCATCTTTGGCTGCAAAGAATATAATCAGTCTGATTTTGGTGTTGACCATCTGGTGATGTCCATGTGTAGAGTCTTCTCTTGTGTTGTTTGAAGAGGGTGTTTGCTATTTCCAGTGCATTTTCTCGGCAAAACTCTATTAGTCTTTGCCCTGCTTCATTCCATGTTCCAAGGCCAAATTTGCCTGTTACCCCAGGTGTTTCTTGACTTCCTACTTTTGTATTCTAGTCCCCTATAATGAAAAGGACATCTTTTTTGGGTGTTAGTTCTAAAAGGTCTTGTAGGTCTTCATAGAACCGTTCAACTTCAGCTTCTTCAGCGTTACTGGTTGGGGCATAGACTCGGATTACTGTGATATTGAATGGTTTGCCTTGGAAACGAACAGAGATCATTCTGTCGTTTTTGAGATTGCATCCAAGTACTGCATTTCAGACTCTTTTGTTGACCATGACGGCTACTCCATTTCTTCTGAGGGATTCCTGCCTGCAATAGTAGATATAATGTTCATCTGAGTTAAATTCACCCATTCCAGTCCATTTCAGTTCGCTGATTCCTAGAATGTCGACATTCACTCTTGCCATCTCTTGTTTGACCACTTCCAATTTGCCTTGATTCATGGACCTGACATTCCAGGTTCCTATGTAATATTGCTCTTTACAGCATCGGACCTTGCTTCTATCACCAGTCACATCCACAGCTGGGTATTCTTTTTGCTTTGGCTCCATCCCTTCATTCTTTCTGGAGTTATTTCTCCACTGATCTCTAGTAGCATATTGGCCACCTACTGACTTGGGGAGTTCCTCTTTCAGTAACCTATAATTTTGCCTTTTCATACTGTTCATGGGGTTCTCAAGGCAAGAATACTGAAGTGGTTTGCCATTCCCTTCTCCAGTGGACCACATTCTGTCTGATCTCTCCGCCATGACCCGTCCGTCTTGGTTTGCCCCACAGGCATGGCTTAGTTTCATTGAGTTAGACAAGGCTGTGGTCCTAGAGTGATTAGATTGACTAGTTTTCTGTGAGTATGGTTTCAGTGTGTCTGCCCTTTGATGCCCTCTTGCAACACCTACCATCTTACTTGGGTTTCTCTTACCTTGGGCGTGGGGTATCTTTTCATGGCTGCTCCAGCAAAGCGCAGCCGCTGCTCCTTACCTTGGACAAGGGGTATCTCATCATCGCCGCCCTTCCTGATCTTCAACGTGGGATAGCTCCTCTAGGCCCTCCTGCTCTCGCGCAGCCACGGCTCCTTGGACGTGGGGTTGGTCTTTCCGGCCGCGGCCCCTGGCCTCGGGCGTGGGGTAGCTCCTCTCGGCCGCTGCCCCTGACCTCGGACCGGAGTAGCTCCTCTCGGCCGCCGCCCCTCAGGGTGGCGATGTGCCAGGTTGCGATGGCACAGGAACGGCAAAGAAGAGCTACCCAAATCCGACATCAGGGGCGGCGGCCGAGAGGAGCTACCCCGCGTCCTGGCTAAGGTAGATACCAGTCAAAAACAAATTTCCTTTCCCAAGCCCTCAGGGACCTTGGGCAGGAAGAAGAGCTGCTTTTTCAAGTCTTACAGAAACAAAGCTTCTAAAACTCATGCTGTTAGATAAAGTTAGCGACAACTCAAAGACATCCAAGTCCAGAAAACTACATCAGGATATTCAACAGGACAGCAATTAAAGGAACAATATCTTTGCCTTTTTACTTTCATGTAGGAAACCCAAGTCAGGTGTCACTTTCCTAGGAAGAAGCCTCAGCTGGGTGTGCCGCCTGTCCTCCAAGTCACACCCTGCTGCTTCTTACCTCCATCGCAGAGTCCATCCTGCTGTGCTGTCATCACATGTTAGCTGGCATATTCCCCGCTAGAGGAAGAGTCCTCCCAGGCAGGGCAATGTTTCACTCTTGTTCCATAACTTCATAGAAGGTGGACCCACATCTCTGCAAGTCACCCAGACCTGGCTTCAAGACCCAGCTCTGTCTGTGACTAGCTGCATGGTTTCATGCACTTCCCTTACTGCTTGGAGCCCAGTTTTGTCAATGGTGCAGTACAGAGGATATTGCTGGGCTTGCAGAGCTGGGGTGAGAATTAAATGAGATACTGTTTCTGAAGCACTTGTACTGTGTGAGATTTTTAGTATGGGATTAGCACCTTTTTCTAGCTGAATGAATTGATAATTTATCCTCACTGCTTCCTGAAGGAGTTTTTTTTAACAGAAAGTCTCCCCACGTTGGAACTTGGTTGGTAGAATGGCTTCTACAGTCTATTTGCTGTGCTTGCAAAAGTGTAAACAGGATACTCTCAAACTGGATTTGAAAATTGTTACATCCACTTGGTTTAGTTGCTAAGTTGTGTCCGACTCTTGTGACCCCATGGACGCAAGAGTAGCCTACCAGGCTCCTCTGTCCATAGGATTTTCCAGGCAAGAATTCTGGAGTGGGTTGCCATTTCCTTCTCTAGGGGATCTTTCCGACCCAGGGACCGAACTTGGCCCTCCTGTTTGGGAGGCGAATTCTTGACTGACTGAGCTACCATGGAAGACCTTGGTATACCTCCAGTTATAAGACAGATACATTCTGAAATGTCTCCTCATGGTGACTACAGGTAAGAATAGTGGACTATATACTTGAAAGTTGAGTAGATCTTAAAAGCTCTTGAAAGAAAGGGAAAGTCACTCAGTCATGCCTGACTCTTTGTGACCCCATGGACTATAGCCCACCAGGCTCCTCTGTCCCTAGAATTTTCCAGGCAAAAATACTAGAGTAGTAGCCATTCTCTTCTCCAGGGGATTTTCCTGACTCAAGGATCAAATTTGGGTCTCCTGCATTTCAGGTAGGTTCTTTACCATTTGAGCCACCAGGGAAGCCCAGAAAATTCTTCCCATACACACAATGAAAGGTCATTATGTAAGGTGATAGATGTGTTAACTAACCTTATTGTGATAATCATTTTGTAATATACACATACATCAATGAGTTAAAAAAAATTAAGGAAAAAGAAAATAGCTTACTTTGAGGCTACTCTTGGAATATTTGAAAAATTATTTTTTTAAAATAGGAGGGACTGTATGAGAGACAAAGTGAGTAAGAAAAGCAAATTCCTAAGAATGTGAACACCTAGGTTTAAATTCCAGCTCTGACATTTTGTGAGCTTAGGGAAATTACACTCCACACTGGAGATGCAGTTTCCACAGATGTTAAATGGAGTTGAGGATCATTCATTAATTAACTAATTAATGACTAATTACATGAAGATGTCGTCAGCATTTACTATGTAGAAGGATCCACACTGATTACTGGGGGAAATTCATGAATAAATCCAGATTATTATTATTATTATTACTCTGAATATTTTCTTCCAAATGTTAGAGGCTGTAATTCTATAAATTCTCTAGGTTGACACTGCAGTGGAATCCTGTTGCTCTTAGGAAGGGTAGCTAATTTTATAGCAGATACACTCATTATTTGCCACTAAAGAATGTTTCTAGCCTCTGGGATAAAGTTAGGCTCTAATGTGAAAATATACATTAAATTGCTAAGAAATTACATTGTTAGTAGCTCTTTCAGCTCTGCTCACGCATGGAATTAAGGAAATAATTCCGTGTCTCTTTGATACAGGTATAGTAAGGCTTGTTATAAGTGTTATCTGGCAGCCCTTCATTCTAAAGCAAGTTTGTGAGCAAGTGAGAGTCTGATTAGGACTGTGTCTAGCAGCTCTGCTGTGGAGAGATTCATTTGATAACTTATGCATTCCAACTCAGGTTTAGCGGGTGAGAACCTGGTGAATATGCTAATAGCCATCTGGAGAGAATGAGCAAGGAGGAAACCCGGCATTCATTAGCCATCAGAAGACTTGTAAGGAGATCCTCCTTTGAGTCTGGTGTAGCCAGTGGAGATGGCAGCTCTGCTGAGAGGCCCCTGGCTCTGTGCTTTCTGTTGTTGTTCAGTCCCTAAGTCCTGTCTGATTCTTTGTCACCCCATGGACTGCAGCACACCAGGCTTCCCTGTCCTTCACTATCTCCCAAAGTTTGCTCTAAATCATGTCCATTGAGTCAGTGGTACCATCTAACCATCTCATCCTCTGTCACCCCCTTTTCCTCTTGCCCTCAATCTTTCCCAGCATCAGGGTCTTTTCTAGGTCTTTACTATTCATTATTGGGCTTGAGATTCCATAGAAAGGACCATATCTCTAACCACACTTTCAGCATAAATGGGTGTCATTTCCCACTGTAGATTCAGACTCGTCTGTCATGAGTTGAGCCCCTGCTGTATGCTCAGGCCAGGCCTGACCAGACTGTGTAATCCTTTCCATTCTCTGGTCTTAGATTTCTCTGTGTGTCAGCAGAAGGTTTGGACTCCAGCTCGGATAGTCCACATTTCCCCATGGAAAGTAGAACTCAGGGTCCCTTAGGGACAGCTGGCTGTTTATAGCACTGGGAAAAAGAAGAGCTTTGTGTAGGGTGGGAAAGACATTTTGGTTTTAGGTTGAAATGTCTGAGAAAATTTGGAAAAGTCACCTGTTTCTGGGCCTCATTTCTGTATGGGAAAGTAAGGGGTTTGGAAGACAATTTGATGTTCAGTAGTTTGTGGTCTGGAGAAGGCACTGGCACCCCACTCCAGTACTCTTGCCTGGAAAATCCATGGGCGGAGGAGCCTGGTAGGCTGCAGTCCATGGGGTCGCTAAGAGTCGGGCACAATAGAGTGACTTCACTCTCACTTTTCACTTTCATGCATTGGAGAAGGAAATGGCAACCCACTCCAGTGTTCTTGCCTGGAGAATCCCAGGGACGGGGGAGCCTGGTGGGCTGCTGTCTATGGGGTTGCACAGAGTCGGACATGACTGAAGCGACTTAGCAGCAGTAGCAGTTTGTGGTCTGGAATATCTGAGAAGCTGCTGGAAAGATTTCCAACCAGCTTGAGAGAAATAGCAATCTTGCCAATTGGATAAAAGAAGCAGTGGCCATTGCTACCTGTCTTCAAACTGGTAGAGAGTCTTGCCTCTTTTCTCTGTGGGTGTTATATTTGCATATTGAAAGTTAAGTAGAGGAAGCAGAGGTCAGAATAAGCAAGAATGCCAAGGGGGCTGGACATACTAGATCCACAGTCTGACAGCCATCATGGCTGAAAATAGGAGACCAAGTCCTAAGACAAAATCAGCAGAAAATCTCCACAATCAGATAATCTGTCTTGATGACAATTGGGTTTAAAGTCTCTTAATTGAGCGCAGTCCTCTGTGGGAGCAGAACGAACAGCAATCACCCTGCTTTCTGGGCTCCGGGAAGTATTTTGAGCCTGTCAGCAAACCATCCATCTGCTCTGCCTTCTTCCTTCCTGAAAAGCGCATCTGCAAGACAGCCCAGGGTCAAAGGCCAGGAGAGATGTGTTTGAGGCTTTCAGGTTCCTCTGCACACTTAGGTGTGTGTGTGTGCTAAGTCACTTCAGTTGTGTCTGATTCTCTGGGGCCCCAAGGACTGTAGCCCACCAGGCTCCTCTGTCCATGGCATTCTCCAGACAAGAATACTGGAGTGGGTAGCCATTTCCTTCTCCAGAGGATCTTCCTGACCCAGGGATCGAACCCAGGTCACCTGCATTGCAGGCAGATTCTTTACTGTCTGTGCCATGTAAATCACAGTTGAGCTTCTCAAGAAATATCTTGCCTTTCTTTCTCTGCATACTATTTGTATCGGTTGTTGCACGGAGATTTCAAAATCTCACTTTGAACGAAACTGATCAGGTTTCAAAATTCTGACACCCACTAGGAAAGCAACTGTTGTGAAGCCTTCTAATTTCCTTCAACCACAATTTCCTTATGGGTTTAAAAAATCCAAACTTTAAAGAGAAATGCCCTCCCCTCTCTGCCCCACGTGTACCCTGTGACCCCTCAAAGAAACCCTGCCTGTGGTTTTGCTACTTTTCCTTCCCTTCCTTCCTTTCTTTGTTAATGCTAAATCTGCTATGGATGAGGGTCTGTCTATTGCTAGTAGCTTTTTCTTTAAAGTTAATTTATGTGTTTTATAATACTTAATTATGATTTTTTGCCCATTGCATTAAGACTCATTTGACAGCAGTCTCTTGAAATTGCATTCCTAATTTCTCTGGAAAATACCCTCCCCAGCAGAACCCTCTTCTTCCTCATCCTCAGGGCTGACCACACTCCCTGGACAGTGATTTCAGCCCTGGCCGGTCAGTGCCCTGGGAGTCCATTTTTCATCCAAGATCAGCTCCTTCGTAGCAGGTTTCATTCTGGAACCGTCTTTTCTTTTTTCTTTGTTTGTCTCCAGCAGGTCCCTTCCTGCCTGTCCACTCACCATCCTAATCACAACTTTGCATTTGCCCCAGAGGTTGTGGCTAAAGACAGGAGCCAAAAAGAACACAGACACACCTGCTTTAACAGGTTTATGGCCAGAATTGTTGAGTCCTGGTGTGGTCACAGGTGGCTTTAAGATAAGGTGAATTCCCTACCATGACACTCTTTCTCCGCCCCCCCCCCCCCCAACCCTTTTTTTTTTGTAGAAGATTGTTTTGGCCACCTGATGCGAAAAACTGACTCATTTGAAAAGACCCTGATGCTGGGAAAGATTGAAGGTGGGAGGAGAAGGGGACGACAGAGGATGAGATGGTTGGATGGCATCGCCAACTCAATGGACATGAGTTTGAGTAAGCTCTGGGAGTTGGTGATGGACAGGGAACCTGGCATGCTGCAGTCCGTGGGGTCACAAAGTGTCAGACACAACTGAGCGACTGAACTGAACTGCCATGGAATAGATTTGTATGTCACCTGAAACAGAGTCCTCCTTTGTCCTGCCTCAGATCGGCCCTTATATTGGGCTGACCAAAAGCTTTTTGGGTTTTTGGTAACAGTATATGGAAAAACCCGAATGAACTTTTTTGGCCATCAGCTTTTTTTAGGTAAGGTGGAGAAACCTGGCTTAGGTGTGAACATGCTCTAATCTTCAAGTCAGCAATAAATTCAACTGTAATGACAATGTTTTGTCTTTCCTTCTCCATTTTTTTTTATTTCTTTTAAAATAATTTTGATTTTATTTACTGACTTTTGACTATGCTGGGTCTTCATTGCTGCATGGGTTTTTCTCTAGTTTCGGGGAGCAGGGGCCTCTCTCTAGTTGCAGCGTGTGGGTGCCTCATTGTAGTGGTTTCTCTTGTTGCTGAGCATGGTCTCCAGAGCCCATGGCTCCCAGGCTCTAGTGCGCAGGCTCAATAGCTGTGGTGCACACACGTAGTTGCTCCGTGCCATGGGGGATCTCCCTGGATCGGGGATTGAACTTGGGTCTCTTGTATTGGCAGGCAGATTCTTTGCTAATGAGCCAGTAAGGAAGCTCTCTTTCTTCATTCTCAATCCCTGAATTCTCCATTCCAATTCCCTCAAAACCCCAGGATAAAAACACCCAAGTAAGGTTTTGGTTGACACTGGGTCAGTTTGTATCAATGGAATTTTATTTATCTTTACACGAAGAGTACATAAAGCCTTCAGCCTCTCTCCTAAAAGAGTCCATAATTCTGCTGTTTTTTTCCCCTGATGAGTGCTTGTTTTGCTGAGGGTGTCTCCCATTTATTTTTGGTGTAGTTTTGTACGTGCTGACTTACACATTATACACAGATTTTTAAAAAATTATTGTCTTGAAGTAGAGTTACAATGTTGTGTTAGTTTATGCTGTACAGCAAAGTGATTCACTTCTACACATACATATATATTCTTTTTCATTATGTTATATCACAGGATGTTGAAAAGACTTACCTGTGCTGTACAATAGGACTTTGTTGTTTAACCATTCTATATATAATAGTTTGCATCGCTGATCTCAAGCTCCCAATCCATCCCTCCCACACCTTCCTCCTCCCCATTGGCAACCACACATCTGTCCTCTTATACATAGGTGTTTTAAATCTTGAAATTTATTTCTTAGTAGAAACACCCTGGAAAAACTTCCAGGTCAGCATTATCTGGAGATGGCTGGGGAGAGTAGATAGATCCTGCAGCCACACATTCATTTGTACTTTCATGTTGTGAAGAGGTTGAATTGGCCAGTGGTTTACTGAAAACATGGGCTTCCCTGGTGGCTCAGATGGTAAAGAATCTGCCTGCAGTGCAGGAGACATGGATTTGATCCCTGGGTCAGGAAGATCCCCTGGAGAAGGGAATGACTACCCACTCTAATATTCTTGCCTGGAGAATCCCATGGACAGAGGAGTCTGGCGAGCTACAGTCCATGAGGTTGCAAAGAGTCAGACATGACTGAGAGACTAACCTTTTCACTTTACTGAAAACACAATCCCACTTGGGGTCCTGCTCCAGACTGGGATCCAATAGAGTGGAAGAGAGAATTCTAGCAGCAGAAGCAGAAGCATGTGGGCATGATGATGAGCCTGGAGCAGACAAACCAGAAAGATCTGTGCTTGACACATGCAGGAATCTCTGCAGCAGAGCTCTGAAAGGGCCAGGAGACACATTCAGTAAGTAGGATGGTGGGGCTTAACTTGTTTTTATGGAAGTTTAAACATGGTACTACTCAAAGAGGGAGGGTTACTGGCATAAAAGATATATACAGCTGCCCAGGAAAGTTATAACAGTGCCCACTATGAGCCCAGATTCTCTTTCATTCATAAGTATAATTGCAAAACTAAAGGATCATCTGATTTGAGGCAACTGAAATAGTATGGTAAAAGACCAAGATGAACAACAGAGCAAATCCATGATGCACAAGACACTTAAAAACAAACAGAAAACTATTTATCATTTTAAAATTTGAGAGCATATTGTATCGATATAATACAAACGGGTCAATATGAAAAAGTGAGCAGTCAGCAAATAAAAATTACACATGAGAAATTAAAAGAAATATGATGCTGAATTCAAAAGATCAGTGGGTGGCTTAAATAGTAGCATCAATATAACTGATCACAAAGATAAAGTCTAGGAGGTTGCATGAATAGACAGATGGAGAACAGAGAAGCAACTAAAGAAACATGAATAAATCCAGGGGTTCAACATCCATCCAACTCTAAGTCTAGAAGAAGAAAACAGAAATAATGCAGGAAATGAAGTAATCAAGAAAAAAAAGAAAAATCATTTTCTGAGCTGAGAAGCTGAATCTTCACCTGGAAAAGGGCACTGAGAGCTGAGCAGGATTAATCGGAAAAGATAAATCCTGGATTAAAGAAAGATATATATTTTGACAATACTAGGCTAGAAAGAGAATCTTTTAGGGTCTAAGAGAGACAAACAGGTGTTATCAACAAAGGACCTAGATTGTTTTCATTAACAACTTTGGGAGCAATAGGTACAGGGCATTGTTTTTTAACTTTGAAAGAAAATGGTTTAAATCTAAAATTCTATCTAGATAAACCATCAAATCAGGTTAAGGCCAAATAAAACACTTCTAGACATATATTATTTCAGAGCTTACTTCTCACATATCCTACATGGAAAAAATCATTCAGGAGATATTTTAGCAGAATAAAAAAGGAATCCATGAAAGAGAATGATACAGGGTATAACAAAGGAGAGCATTAGGGCACAGCCTGAATGAATGAAGAAAGTCACAAAGAAATGAAAAGAGGTTTCAACAGACATTGTTGCTAGGAATATTTTCTTTTGTGCAACACAATATATATATATATATTATTGTTCAGTTGCTAAGTTGTGTCCAACTCTGTGACCCCATTGACTGCAGCACACCACGCTCCTCTGTCCTTCATTATTTCCCAGAGTTTGCTCAAACTCATGTCCGTTTAGTCAACAATCTCATTCTCTGCTGTCCTTTTCTGTCTTCAATCTTTCCCAGCATCAGGGTCTTTTACAATGAATAGGCTCTTCCAATCAGGAGACCAAAGTATTGGAACATCGGCTCCAGCATCAGTCCTTCCAATGAATATTTAAGGTTGATTTCCTTTAGGATTGACTGGTTTGATTTCCTTGCAGTCCAAGGGACTCTCAAGAATCTTCTCCAGCACCACAGTTAGAAAGTATCATTTTTCTTTATAGGTCTAATTATATTACTTGGTTATTTCTAATTTTGAATCAACCCTTGGGGTCGCAAAGAGTCAGACACGACTGAGCGACTGAACTGAACTGAACTGATAGACTCACATAGACTCATTATGGAAGACTTATAGAAACTAGAAGAGGGTTTGCCTATCATAAACTGCAAAAAGTATAAATGACACTGGAGCCTGCTAGGCTGCAATCCATGGGGTCACTAAGAGTCAGACTCGACTGAGCAACTTCACTTTCACTTTTCACTTTCATGCATTGGAGAAGGAAATGGCAACCCACTCCAGTGTTCTTGCCTGGAGAATCCCAGGGATGGGGGAGCCTGTTGGGCTGCCATCTATGGGGTCACACAGAGTCGGACACGACTGAAGCGACTTAGCAGCAGCAGCTAGTATTAAAGTCTTTAAACAAGGGATGCTTAGACTGGGGGTGGGTCTAATGCTTGGGGAATTAAAACTCAAGCCACAGGCCAGGCACTCTAATTGGAGAAAGTGAAACTGAAGGACAACCAATCACATATAGCTCCATCAATTCAGTTCAGTTCAGTCGCTCAGTCATGTCTGACTCTCTGCGACCCTATGAATCACAGCACACCAGGCCTCCCTGTCCATCACCAACTCCCAGAGTTCACTCAAACTCACGTCCATTGAGTTGGTGATGCCATCCAGCCATCTCATCCTCTGTTGTCCCCTTTTCCTCCTGCCCCCAATCCCTCCCAGCATCAGAGTCTTTTCCAATGAGTCAACTCTTTGCATGAGGTGGCCAGTTTCAGCTTTAGCATCATTCCTTCCAAAGAACACCCAGGGCTGATCTCCTTTAGAATGGACTGGTTGGATCTCCTTGCAATCCAAGGGACTCTCAAGAGCCTTCTCCAACACCACAGTTCAAAAGCATCAATTCTTTGTTGCTCAGCTTTTTTCATAGTCCAACTCTCACATCCATACATGACCACTGGGAAAACCATAGCCTTGACTAGATGGACCTTTATTGGCAAAGTAATGTCTCTGCTTTTGAATATGCTATCTAGGTTGGTCATAACTTTCCTTCCAAGGAGTAAGCGTCTTTTAATTTCATGGCTGCAGTCACCATCTGCAGTGATTTTGGAGCCCCAAAAAATAAAGTCTGACACTGTTTCCACTGTCTTCCCATCTATTTCCCATAAAATGATGGGACCGGATGTCATGATCTTCGTTTTCTGAATGTTGAGCTTTAAGCCAACTTTTTCACTCTCCACTTTCACTTTCATCAAGAGGCTTTTGAGTTCCTCTTCACTTTCTGCCATAAGGGTGGTGTCATCTGCATAGCTGAGGTTATTGATATTTCTCCCTGCAATCTTGATTCCAGCTTGTGCTTCTTCCAGCCCAACGTTTCTCATGATGTACTCTGCATAGAAGTTAAATAAGCGGGGTGACAATATACAGCCTTGACGTACTCCTTTTCCTATTTGGAACCAGTCTGTTGTTCCATGTCCAGTTCTAACTGTTGCTTCCTGATCTGCATATAGGTTTCTCAAGAGGCAGGTGAGGTGGTCTGGTATTCCCATCTCTTTCAGAATTTTCCACAGTTTCTTGTGATCCACACAGTCAAAGGCTTTGGCATAATCAATAAAGCAGAAATAGATGTTTTTCTGGAACTGTCTTGCTTTTTCTATGATCCAGCGTATGTTGGCAATTTGATCTCTGGTTCCTCTGCCTTTTCTAAAAGCAGCTTGAACATCTGGAAGTTCATGGTTCACATATTGCTGAAGCCTGGCTTGGAGAATTTTGAGCATTACTTTACTAGCATGTGAGATGAGTGCAATTGTGTGGTAGTTTGAGCATTCTTTGGCACTGCCTTTCTTTGGGATTGGAACTAAAACTGACCTTTTCCAGTCCTGTGGCCATTGCTGAGTTTTCCAAATTTGCTGGCATATTGAGTGGAGCACTTTCACAGCATCATCTTTTAGGATTTGAAATAGCTCAGCTGGAATTCCATCACCTCCACTAGCTTTATTTGTAGTGATGCTTTCTAAGGCGCACTTGACTTCACATTCCAGGATGTCCGGCTCTAGGCCCATAGGCTCTCCTAAATAAGCAACGGAGTGAGCTATAGCCAATCAAATCATTTCCTTGCTTTGCTTCAGTGCCTCCTCTATAAAAACCTCTTCCTCAGCTCCTGTTGGTGGAGCACTCCTAACATTTTTGATTTGGCGCTGCTCTGTTTGGTTGGATGTTTGCTCAGATAAACTCTTCAAGATTTTAATGTGCCTTGGTTTACCTTTTAATACCAGTAAAAGCAAAGAGGAAAGGGGGGAATGTTGAAGTTTGTATAAATGTGCTCAGTTTTTAACGTGGTTCATAGTGGCTACTGATAGGAAGTGAAGCTGGGTGTTGTGGTCAGTTTCACTGTTTCATATCCCTCTGGTAATATTGAAGAAGGAATTCATAGGGCCTGGACTCCATCTTAGGCCTGTTCATGCTGATCATGCTTGGCTGCCTTTCCAATGGACTCTGAACTCTGTGTTTCGTGCCTATGAAAACAAAAACAGAAGGATAAGACCCCCTCCAGACAGGGGAACCTTGAAGATCATATCTAGGTTACTCATCACCTAAGAGAAACATACACTAATCACCCCTTCCTCCAGACAGGCCATAAATTTTTTTGTATCTATTGGAGTGTAACCTCGGGTTTATTGATTATTGACTAATTGTTTGACTGTTTGAACACATGAGCACATGGCACGTGAATCATGGGGTTATTGGGGTTGTATTTTCCTTGGTTTATGTAAGTCTCAAAGAATTTGGAGTGGTGGGTTCAGACACGTACACATGGGGTATAAAAGATTTTCACAAATGCTGGTCGGGGTCCTTGGCTAAGAGGAGACTCTGCCTTGGGCCCACCGGTGTGATAAACTGCACTCCACTATCTGCATTGTCCTTCTGAGTGAATTTGTTTCCTGGAACGCATGGCTACAACAATATAAACCCTATTTTAATACAAAACAATTCAGCCTTTTGTTGTTGTTTTTTTGTTGTTTAGTCACAAAGTCGTGTCCTACTCTTACGCAACTTCATGACTTCAAGCACCAGGCTCCTCTGTCCATGGGGTTCTCCAGGCAAGAATGCTGGAGCGGGTTGCCATTTCCTCCTCCAGGGGATCTTCCTGACCCGGGGATCAAACCCGAATTCTCTGCATTGGCTGATGGATTCTTTACCACTGAGCCACCTGGGAAGCTTGCAATTCAGCCTTTTCACTTGTAAAATCCCAGGCTGGTGAAGTCTGCCAGCTCCTAGGGTTTCAGTTTCCCCAGATATCTCATTATAATCGAAGCACTTTACATGTCTCTTCTGTATTTGTACCCCATAGAAACCAGCCTGATGTTTTGTTTTTCTCAGTTAAGAGAAAAACCCACAGTGAGACCTCCCCTTAGAATGATTTTCCTTTCCTGTGGATACATGTGAATAGCATACAAACATGACTTTCAAAAGAGAAATACTTTTATTTCTAGTAGCTAAAATTCCAGATGAAAGGCCAGTTACAGGATTTCTGATATTGGAATGAAAATAACTGCAAAGCAGCCGCAGGTAATTAAGGAGATCATCATAGACTTGGCAGTGTTGGGAAAGAACCTGTGGACCACAGTTCCTTCTGGCTGAATGCCCATCAACCCCGCTCACCTTGGACATCCTTCAGAAAATGATGCTCACTTCTGTTTCCCCATTCCTTTTCACACAGACAAGATCACTCATTTTTTCTAAAAAGAGGGTCATTTGTTCAGAATAACAGAAAAAAAAAAAAAAAAGAATTAGCAAGCTAATGTGTTATCTGTGTACACTGCATACAGACTGGAAGATTAATCTTTGTTAACTGCTTGTTTAACGTTATAGTTAATATTTAGTTACCTTGTTGCCCTGGATCATCCATCATTTTATTGAACTGTGGGGTTTATGTTTTGTGCTTTTGCCTCCACTTTTAAAGGTGGTTACTTACCTTTGTTTAAGGTTGGTTTTTGATAAAAGAAGCCAAGATGGTTATTGAAAAAATTGTTGATATTTGAGGATTCCCACACAAAACATATTTGTTCCCTGTGATTTTAATGATGGCATCTGTTTGTTTAAAAATAATTTATTGAAATATAGTTGATTTATCATATTTTGTTAGTTTCAGATGTATAGTAAAGTGGTTCAGTCATACATATGTATTAATATATGTATTCTTTTTTTTACGTTCTCCTCCATTATAGGTTATTCGAGTAGAGTTCCCTGTGCTATACAGTAGATCCTTGTTAGTTACCTAATTTATATATGTATTTATTTTATTTATTATTTATTTATTTAAATATGTATTTATTTTAATCCCAAACTCCTACTTTATCCTCCCCCTCTTTTCCCATTGGTAACCATTAGTTTGTTTTCTGTAACTTATTAACAAAATAGAAATAGACGCACAGACACGGAAAGGCATCTGCTGATTAAGAGGAGAAAGGTAGAAAAGAGCAACAGTTTGAAAATCAGACTTGCCAGTTAGCATCATGCATTACGGTGCAATAAGTTAACCTCTTTGCGGCTCAGTGTCGTCCTGTGTAAAATGAGGGGATTGTAGTTGAAGGCCTCAAACACCCGATCCAACTTTCACATTTTACAACTGTATATAATAAGCCAGGAATAAAGCTCTTTTTTAGAAGCATCTCTCTTTTGACAAAAAAATAGCTTGCAGGTAGCTACCTGCCTTGCTAATCTTCAGTGGAATATTGGTTCCATGTCTACAATATCTCCAATCTCGACTGAACATACCTTTTTTTCATGATCAGAAGTCACTATAGAAACCACATTGACAGGACCTATTGAACATTCTGAAAGCTTTGGAAGACACTAACAAAAAAGCGGGTGGAGCAATAAACAATGACTTTCGCTGTACCTGCCTTCCCTTTTGGCAGTCTGGCCACAGCTTCAGCATTATTTAAAAAGTACCAAGGGCTGCTGCAGTTTCTTTCCCATGAATTAGGGATTCAGCTAAGGAAAGAGCATTCAGGCAACTAGTTGATGCTTTCGTCATGTTGATGAATTTACTATTATGCAAACCTGGGTGAGTCATATAAATGCCCATTTTTGTTTGGTCTTTGAAAACAAAGGCAAAGAGAAACAAACCAGGTAAAGCAAGGGCTGGAATACTGGGGTTCTTCTCCCTCTCCTGGCTCAGTCATCAACCAGCTGGATATCTCAGCATCCTCAGTGTCTACACAACAAGTTAGGTATCATCAGAGCAATCATTAAAAAGATATATATACCAAACCCCACTGTTTGGGGAGCCCCTATACAAGAAGCAGAGAAAGTGGAGCTCCTGTAGTTGGGGGACCCTGGACTTCAGCCTGTCATTTTTATTCCCCCCCTTTTTTTTTGCCCCTAGGAGGCACTCTTGAAGCTTTTGGAGGAATTAGGAATGTGCTTTGATGTATCAGTCTGGAAATCTCTTCCTGGCAAGCCCCAGACAACGCATTCATGGGGATGGGCTAAGATAGGATAGTGAGCCAAGTTCCTGGGTAGCTTTACCCAGAAGGCCCTGAGATGCATCTGGGGTGGCTGCAGGGACCCTGGTTCTTCAGATGTTCCTCTGCTGGGCTCCTGCAGGGAGGAAGCCAAAGCACTTCACCTGTAAGGGCATACATATAATTTTAAAGTGAAAATGTTAGTCACTCAGTTGGGTCCAACTCTTTGCAACCCCATAGACTGTAGCCTGCCAGGCTCCTCTGTCCATGGAATTCTCCAGGCAAGAATACTGGAGTGGGTTGCCATTCCCTTTTTCAGAGGATTTTCCTGATACAGGGATGGAACTCAGGTCTCCTGCATTGCAGGCAGATTCTTTACCGTCTGAGCCACCAGGGAAGACCATGTAATCCTAAAACACCTCCCATTCTACAAAAGTGTGCACTGCATGTCACGGAAGGTCACTTAGCTTCGTTCCCTATCACACGACCAGGAAAAGCCGGAAGCATCATAAGAAAGAGACTGGCACATAAAAACACTAGAGCGAAAGCCAGGTTTAATTTCTAATAAAGGAAATACTCCAGTAAAGGCAGAACTGCACTCTAAGACAAGGCTGAAGTGCCTTGAGGAAGGGTGTAGGGCAGGGGCAGGACTGTCTCTCTCAGGATCCAGGAACAAAGTGCTCGGAGGTCAGGCAGAATGGTGCAGGGGGCAATCGCCCAACAGATCACGTGGGAAGCTGCTCCTCATGGAGAAGGTGAGTGTGGGCAGAGTGTTGAGTACTGGATTTTTTAATGGCTCTCTGCACACAGCTGTGCAGTGTATTTTATGTTCAAAAGCTGTTTTAGTTTCTTTTTTGTAGCACAAGTTATGGATGTGAGAGTTAGACTATAAAAGCTGAGCGCTGAAGAATTGATGCTTTTGAATTGTGGTGTTGGAGAAGATTCTTGAGAGTCCCTTGAGATCCAACCAGTCCCTCCTAAAGGAAATCGGTCTTGAATATTCATTGGCAGGAGTGATGCTGAAGCTGAAACTCCAGTACTTTGGCCACCTGATGTGAAGAGCTGACTCATTTGAAAAGACCCTAATGCTGGGATAGACTGAAGGCGGGAAGAGAAGGGGATGACAGAGGATGAGATGGTTGGATGGCATCACCAACTCGATGGACATGAGTTTGAGTAAGCTTTGGAAGTTGGTGATGGATAGGGAAACCTGGCGGAGAAGGCAGCAGCAGTACTCTTGCCTGGAAAATCCCATGGACAGAGGAGCCTGGTGGGCTGCAGTCCATGGGGTTGCTAAGAATCGGACATGACTGAGCAACTTCACTTTCACTTTTCACTTTCATGCATTGGAGAAGGAAATGGCAACCCACTCCAGTGTTCTTGCCTGGAGAATCCCAGGGATGGGGGAGCCTGGTGGGCTGCCATCTATGGGGTCGCACAGAGTCGGACACGACAGAAGCGACTTAGTGGCAGCAGCAGCAGCAGGGAAGCCTGGTGTGCTGCAGTCCATGGGATCACAGAGTCAGACATGACTGAGTGACTGAACTGACTGACTGACTGTGACTTCTGCGCTCTTTTGTTATCACTCTCAATTTGCCAGTTGTGTATGAACAAATTTGTGTTACACAGTCGTGTGATGTAGCAGACCCTAGTATTGTGGTGTCCATCTGTGTCTGTGAGGCCCATCCCAGAATTGATGATGAATAAAAGATGAGGGCTGCCTGTCTTCTTCTGGTTCTTTAAGCCCAGCAAACCCACCCACTCATTGTTCCCTTGTAGTTGTGAAAAAGAAACCGCAAACTTCAAGAGTTTCTTGGACAATGAATTGCTCAAGACCACCAAGCCAGTTCCCCTGGCATCTCCGTGGGCTCCCGACTCTTTTTCCTATTTCAGTTCAATCTCTGGGTGCCTTGGATTGATCAACTCTCCCAGTTTGGTGTTGGGATCCTAGTTTCCTAACATTCTTGTTAGTATTCAGTCATTCATTCTTCCTATTAGCCTTGGCACCCCAAGAGCCATTGCTTTGGGTTAAGAACCCTCTGCATCAACCACTAATCTCACAGAAACCAGGACTGATACAACATTTCTTCTTGCTCTCTGTTGCAAAGGGCTAGATATTCAGTTAGGAATGGAGCTTGAGAGACTTAGAGAGGAAATTGTTTACCACCTTCACCTTATTCCTTGTCCTGATTTCTCCAGGTGCTACTTTCTGATAACAAAAAAAAGATGTGATGTCTACTATGAAGTGCAGATGATTGTTCAGTCATATGATCCATTGCTTTTGGGAATGTGTTGCTGAGTGTCCAAGGTCAAAGCCTGGCCAGACATCTTATGCTGACAGCATATAAAATATTCAAGTTTTTTGGCCATTCAAGTGTCATTGACAAGAAGCACACATGGGCTTCTGGTGACAACAGGGTTTTTAACTGGTTTATTGAACAGGTGAAACTCAAGACAGTGCAAGCAGGAAACTGCTTATTTTGCCCCTCGGTCCTGTTCCATTGGTCATCCCTTCCTATTCTTGGATGATCTCCGTGGCTTAGTCCATGGCTTTCCCAGTCATTTTCAGGTAGAGGAGCATCTGATTTTCAATACTTGGAAAGTCTAGTCCAAGCTAAAGTGAAACATACATTGCTGACCCTGTTCCATGCTTCGTTCTCTTGGCTCACACTAATTATAAAATTCTACAACAGAGAGAAATATCCTACATTTTCCCTTGTATATGGAATCTAAAGAGAAAAGATGTAAATGAACTTATTTAGAAAACAGACTCACAGACTTAGAGAATGAACACATGGTTATCATCAGGGAAGGGTGGAGGAAAGTTGTAGTTAGGGAGTTTGGGATGGACATGAGCACACTCCTATATTTAACACAGATAACCAACAAGGACCTATTGTATAGCACATGGAACTCTGCTCAATGCTATGGGGCAGCCTGGAGGGGAGAGGAGTTTGGAGAAGAATGGATACATGTGTATGTATGACTCTTCTGTGCATCTAAAGCTAACACAATATTTCTAATTGTCTACACTCCAATACAAAATGAAAGGTTTTAGAAATTTTGCATAACAGGGTGTAGATAAGCAGAGTGTGGTCTATTTCTCAAACTTTCTCCACATTCCTCTTCTGACCCTCCTTTCTTATTTCTGTGCAGCTACTTTGCTTTCCAAGTTTAGAGTGGAGAACATTGTTAGGAGGAAAAGGGTAAAATCCAATATGACTGGTGATGTGGAGAGCAAAAATGTTAGTCACTCAGTTGTGATCAACTCTTTGTGACCCTATGAACTGTAGCCGCCCAGGCTCCTCTGTCCATGGAATTCTCCAGGCAAGAATACTGGAGTGGGTTGCCATGCCCTTCTCCAGGGCATCTTCCCAACTCTGGGATCAAACCTAGGTCTCTCACATTGCAGACAGGTTCTTTACCGTCTGAGCCACAGGGAAGCTGGGAACTAAAATCTGTTGTAGGACCCTCTCTACAGTGGCTTTCCAGGAGCTGACTTCCGCCCATGGAGATGTTCAGATGTCCACACCATCCTCCCTCCCGGCTCTTCCCCGATCCAGGCAGTGTGCAGGCAGACTTCTTCTGTTCCTCCCCCCACCTCCCACTGCTGCTCCAGTTGTTTGCCCCACAAAGCCCTCTGGGGGCTCCGCATTCTCCCAGGAAGTTCTCTGGGTGAGGTCTTTTCAAGATGGCATACTATGGGCTTTGGAAACTGTCCCTTTGCCCCTCCTCTACTGAAAGTGCAGATGCTCACATTGAAGATGTGGTCTCTCCAATCCCTGTGTTCAGGGCAGCTCTAGTCAAACGCTCACCTCCAGACTTTTCTAGAAGAGCCACAGGCACCAGACTGTACTCCATCTAGTTTCAGAGGTCTGGAGCCTCCGTCTTCCAAGACTGCTTTTTACCAAGTTCTTCTTCAGTAACAGCTCAGGATGAAACTTCGAATTTCTGCAGCTCAGCAAATATTCAACTCTGGGGTGACCCTAATGTCAAAAAGGAAATCCCCTGAAGCTTTGCCTCTTTTGGCTTCAGACAGGGGTGGGAAGCAACTCCCCCAAGGGAAGAAGAGGCATAATGCCACAGGGCTCTAGGTTGACAAGTCTCTTCAAAGAAACTTCCTCTCAGATCAACATCCTTTGAATTTCTCATCTCTTTTTGGTATGAGCTAAAAGCGGACGTAAGACAAGGACACAAAGCGAGGAGTGGAGAACTGATTTTGTTGTTTCTTGGCAAGACCTACAAGGCTAGCCCAAAGCTTCTCTTTAAAATGTGTGGGTGTTTGTTATTTATTTTTTCAACATTGCAACTTTAGCAGAAACTCAAGACCAGAGAATAGTTCCATTTACCATCTGCTCTACAAAAACTGAACAATCAAGATTTCATTTTAACATTAAGTCCTTGTCATTATGGAGAAAATGGCTGACTCTGGGAATGTCAGTGAACGCTTCAGTATGTCCTTCTGACATGTGTTAACAGATCTAGGTCTAGACCGGTGGTCCTTAGAGGATGGAAGAATCCCTGAGGGAGCTGGTCAAAGTGGATCCTCTGTTGGAGTCATCCTCAGATATTCTGATGCAGTAGGTCTGGGGTGGGACCCAGGAATCTGCATTTTAAATCAACACCCCCCCCCCCCCTCCTTGATTCTGGAATAGCTGGTCCCTGGACCACAACTTTGAAAAACAGTGCTCCAGGCATCTCTGGCTCTCTCTAGCTCATGGTGAAGGCAGAGGTCAGATTAATGTCCCAGATTAGAGATGAAGGGAAGAATAGATGAAAAACCTGACATTTGCAAAACTCTCCTCCTAGGGCAGACTCGTCTAGGTCTCTCCTGTGTTCCAGAGACTTTAAGGTCACCTAGAACTTGGTTACAAGTAAGTCTAAGTTTTGTCCAGAGCATGGCTGATGCCATGCTTCCCTTGGGCTGAATCTCTGCCCTTTGAGAGGACAGTAGTGCGGGGTGACAGGGGCACTGGTCCACCTACAATGACTGAGATTCCAGCCCTGGCTTTTTCCCATCCAAGATCCCTCTCATTTATGGCACAGGTTATTGTTTCCCCTTGGTCCTTTCCAACTCCAGTAGGACTTCTGAAATTTCCTAATTTAGGCTGTAGTAATTAATGTCATAATGAAATAAATGGCTTTTTAAAAAAACAAACCTGGTTAACTCTTTGGTTTCTGCTCAGGTTAAAAAAAAAAATTTGAGAGCCAAAAATATGACCCATAAAAGTGATTGCTTATTATATACACTAGAATGAACAAAGGTCTAGTCAAGGTTTTTCCATTAGTCATGTATGGAGTGAGAGTTGGACTATTAAGAAAGATGAGCACCAAAGAATTGATGCTTTTGAACTGTGGTGTTGGAGAAGACTCTTGAGAGTCCCTTGGACTGCAAGGAGATCCAACCAGTCCATCCTAAAGGAGATCAGTCCTGGGTGTTCATTGGAAGGACTGATGTTGAAGCTGAAACTCCAATACTTTGGCCACCTGATGTGAAGAGCTGACTCACTGGAAAAGACCCTGATGCTGGGAAAGACTGAGGGCAGGAGGAGAAGGGGATAACAGGATGAAGTGATTGGATGGCATCACCGACTTAATGGATGTGAATTGGGTGACTCCAAGAGTTGGTGATGTAGAGGGTGGCCTGGCATGCTGCGGTTCATGGAGTCGCAAAGAGTCGGACACAACTGAGTGACTGAACTGAACTGAACTGATAAGCAGTCTACTAATATTTCATATAAATTATATATTTATTTTATTACATAAATATATAAAAAAGCATACTGAATCCTCTCCCCAAGTGTGACATAAGCTTCTAACCAACAAAAGTATATTTAACTCCTACATTTTTCTTTTTTTATTGTAAAGAGCTTTTTATTGTTTCCTATGTGCTGTGAGAGGTGATAGGCTTAGAAATAAGAACAATCAGCCTGAGAGTCCAGTCATTATGTATTCACAAGACTTGCATTTGAAATTAAAGGCAGAGGGTTGTGTCATTACATCTTCATGACAAGATGCTAGGAAGATTCTCAAATCAGAATAAAAAAATAGAAGAGGTTATTCAGAGAAAAATAACCCCACTCATTTGTATGTTTCTGATATAGCATACTATTATTAAAAAGATGCTAATCACCTATAAAACTAAAAGATAGCAAATTAACAAATCTTGACAAACAAGGCAAAAAAAATGAAGTGGAAAATAGTAAATATGAAAAGATAAAAGAAAGGAATGATTCTTAGACAAAGTATCGTGTGGAATAAATCTATAATATCTCCTACTAAAAATAAAGTTCTCTCTATAACCCTTTCAAATAAAAACAAACAACAAAAAACCTAATTAAAAATGAGCAAATGACTAGAGGACACATTTCCCCAAAAGATATACAAATGGCCAATAAACACATGAAAATATGCTCAACATCACCACTGATTTGGCAAGAATACACAGAAGAACTGTACAAAAAGATCTTCACGACCCAGATAATCACGATGGTGTGATCACTGACCTAGAGCCAGACATCCTGGAATGTGAAGTCAAGTGGGCCTTAGAAAGCATCACTACGAACAAAGCTAGTGGAGGTGATGGAATTCCAGTTGAGCTCTTTAAAATCCTGAAAGATGATGCTGTGAAAGTGCTGCACTCAATATGCCAGCAAATTTGGAAAACTCAGCAATGGCCACAGGACTGGAAAAGGTCAGTTTTCATTCCAATCCCAAAGAAAGGCAATGCCAAAGGATGCTCAAACTATCGCACAAGTGCACTCATCTCACATGCTAGTAAAGTAATGCTCAAAATTCTCCAAGCCAGGCTTCAGCAATATGTGAACCGTGAACTTCCAGATTTCAAGCTGCTTTTAGAAAAGGCAGAGGAACCAGAGATCAAATTGCCAACATCCACTGGATCAGGAAAAAGCAAGAGAGTTCCACAAACACATCTATTTCTGCTTTATTGACTATGCCAAAGCCTTTGACTGTGTGGACTACAATAAACTGTGGAAAATTCTGAAAGAGATGGGAATCCCAGACCACCTGATCTGCCTTTTGAGAAATCTATATGCAGGTCGGGAAGCAACAGTTAGAACTGGACATGGAACAAAAGACTGGTTCCAAATAGGAAAAGGAGTACGTCAAGGCTGTATATTGTCACCCTGCTTATTTACCTTCTATGCAGAGTACATCATGAGAAACGCTGGGCTGGAAGAAACATGAGCTGGAATCAAGATTGCCGGGAGAAATATCAATAACCTCAGATATGCAGATGATACCACCCTTATGGCAGAAAGTGAAGAGGAACTCAAAAGCCTCTTGATGAAAGTGAAAGAGGAGAGTGAAAAAGTTGGCTTAAAGCTCAACATTCAGAAAATGAAGATCATGGCATCTGGTCCCACCACTTCATGGGAAATAGATGGGGAAACAGTGGAAACAGAGTCAGACTTAATTTTTTGGGGCTCCAAAATCACTACAGATGGTGACTGCAGCCATGAAATTAAAAGACGCTTACTCCTTGGAAGGAAAGTTATGACCAACCTAGATAGCATATTCAAAAGCAGAGACGTTACTTTGGCAACAAAGGTTCGTCTAGTCAAGGCTATGGTTTTTCCTGTGGTCATATATGGATGTGAGAGTTGGACTGTGAAGAAGGCTGAGTGCCGAAGAATCGATGCTTTTGAACTGTGGAGTTAGAGAAGACTCTTGAGAGTCCTTTGGACTGCAAGGAGATCCAACCAGTCCATTCTGAAGGAGATCAGCCCTGGGATTTCTTTGGAAGGACTGATGCTAAAGCTGAAACTCCAGTACTTTGGCCACCTCATGTGAAGAGTTGACTCATTGGAAAAGACTCTGATGCTGGGAGGGATTGGGGGCAGGAGGAGAAGGGGACGACAGAGGATGAGATGGCTGGATGGCATCACTGACTCAATGGACATGAGTCTGGGAGTTGGTGATGGACAGGGAGGCCTGGTGTGCTGCAGTTCATGGGGTCGCAAAGAGTCGGACACGACTGAGTGACTGAACTGAACTGAAGTCAAAATCACAGTAGAGGAAGGAAGGGGGAGTTAATGTTTAATGGATACAAAGTTTCCAATGGGAAGGATTAAGAGTTCTGGAGATGGATGGTGGTATTGGCTGGAAAACAATGTGACTGTACTTATAGTTAGAGACCTGTGCATTTAAAATTGGTTAAAATGGTACATTTTATGTGTATTTCACCACAGTAAGAAAAAAAAAAAAAGAATAATAAGCTCTCTTGTTGAGCATCTGTTCAGTTCAGTTCAGTTCAGTTCAGTTGCTCAGTCGTGTCTGAATCTTTGTGACCCCATGCACCACAGTATGCCAGGCCTCCCTGTGCATCACCAACTCTCGGAGTTCACTCAAACTCATGTCCATTGAGTCGGTGATGCCATCCAATCACTTCATCCTCTGTTGTCCCCTTCTCCTCCTGCCCTCAATCTTTCCCAGCATCAGGGTCTTTTCCAATGAGTCAGCTCTTCACATCAGGTGGCCAAAGTATTGGAGTTTCAGCTTCAGCATCAGTCCTTCCAATGAACACCCAGGACTGATCTCCTTTAGGATGGACTGGTTGGATCTCCTTGCAGTCCAAGGGACTCTCAAGAGTCTTCTCCAACACCACAGTTCAAAAGCATCAATTCTTCGGCGCTCATCTTTCTTTATAGTCCAACTCTCACTCCATACATGACTAATGAAAAAACCATAGCCTTGACTAGATGGGCCTTTGTTGACAAAGTAATGTCTCTGCTTTTTAACATGCTGTCCAGGTTGGTCATAACTTTCCTTCCAAGGAGTAAGAATCTTTTAATTTCATGGCTGCAATCACCATCTGCAGTGATTTTGGAGCCCCCCAAAATAAAGTCAGCCACCATTTCCACTGTTTCCCCATATATTTGCCATGAAGTGATGGGACCAGATGCCATGATCTTAGTTTTCTGAATGTTGAGCTTTAAGCCAACCTTTTCACTCTCCTCTTTCATTTGCATCAAGAGGCTCTCTAGTTCTTCTTCACTTTCTGCCATAAGGGTGATGTCACCTGCATAATGAGGTTATTGATATTTCTCCCGGCAATTTTGATTCCAGCTTGTGCTTCTTCCAGCCCAGTGTTTCTCATGATGTACTTTGCATAGAAGTTAAATAAGCAGGGTGACAATATACAGCCTTGATGTACTCCTTTTCCTATTTGTAACCAGTCTGTTGTTCCATGTCCAATTCTAACTGTTGCTTCCTGACCTGCATATAGGTTTCTCAAGAGGCAGGTGAGGTGGTCTGGTATTCCCATCTCTTCAGAATTTTCCACAGTTTATTGTGATCCACACAGTCAAAGGCTTTGGCATAGTCAATAAAGCAGAAATAGATGTTTTTCTGGAACTCTCTTGCTTTTTCAATGATCCAGAGGATGTTGGCAATTTGATCTCTGGTTCCTCTTTCTTTTCTATCTGTTATATATAGGAACTATTATATGCATTTTCTCTTATCTACACAACAACGAACTGGACTGATAATAATATTCCCAAATTTCCTCCGCCAGGACAGAGCCAATAGCCAGTCATGAGTGGAGCCTGTATTGGATTCAGGGTCATTCTCCCTGCAATCAAAGCTCTTTCTAATTGACTCTCCCTATTGGCTGTTTGAAAAGTCTTGCAAAGAGGCCTAGAGCAAAGCAGGTACCAGCTGAGTGAGAAGTTGTGGATGGGTGGGGAGGGGGCAGGCATCCGGAGCCTCCACGGGAAGAGGGGTGAGAGCACCATTCATCTAACCAGGACTTTGTGTTCCCAAGTGCACTTCTATGACCTACAATACCAGGCCTACTAAGGAATTAATTGAAAGTGCAGAGTTCTCTTTCCATCACATTCTTCTGAGAAATATGAATTTAATATTCCTGGGAGATGGTTAAGCAGACAGAAGTTTCAGACTTATAATATTGGAGGGAATGCAGTCTTTCTGGAACAGATGTGACCAGGAGAAGCAGCATTTAAGCAGGCAAAGGATGAGTGGACTCTTCCAGTTCAGTTCAGTTCAGTCGCTCAGTCGTGTCTGACTCTTTGCGACCCCATGAATTGCAGCACACCAGGCCTCCCTGTCCATCACCAACTCCCGGAGTTCACTGAGACTCACATCCATCGAGTCAGTGATGCCATCCAGCCATCTCATCCTCTGTCGTCCCCTTCTCCTCCTGCCCCCAATCCTTCCCAGCATCAGAGTCTTTTCCAATAAGTCAACTCTTCGCATGACGTGGCCAAAGTGCTCTTCCAAGTGAATCCTAAATCTTCATTGGCTTTTATTAAAGAAAACTAAGGGTATGTTCTCATGGGAAGAACTTATCCAAAGGATGAGCTGAAAATTTTAGTGAATAAAGTTCATTCCCTTCCATCATATTTAACTGAGTTTAATTGAACTCTGTGACAGACACTTGATCCTTGGAAGAAAAGCTAGTACCAACCTAGACAACATATTAAAAAGCAGAGCCATTACTTTACCAACAAAGGTCCATCTAGACATAGCTATCATTTTTCTAGTAGTCGTGTATGGATGTGAGAGTTGGACTATAAAGGAACTTGAGGCTTGAGGGCTGAAGAATTGATTCCTGTGAACTGGGGTGTTGGAGAAGACTCTTGGGCTGCAAGGAGATCCAACCAGTCAATCTTAAGGAAATCAGTCCTGAATATTCATTGGAAGAACTGATGCTGAAGCTGAAACTCCAATACTTTGGCCACCTGATGCGAAGAACTGAATCTTTGGAAAAGAGCCTGATGCTGGGAGAGACTGAAGGTGGGAGGTGAAATGGATGACAGAGGATGTGATTGTTGGATGGCATTACCGATGAGATGGACATGAATTTGAGTAGGCTCCAGGAGTTGGTGATGGACAGGGAAGCCTGGCATGCTGCAATCCATGGTGTAGCAAAGAGTCAGACATGACTGAGTGACTGAACTGAACTGAATTCTTCTAAATATGACAAAGTGGAATAAGACACAGTCCTTGCCCTGTTGTGGTTCACACTATATTAAGAAGAACACTATAGCCATGTGATAGCTGAAGCAAGAGTAAAGTCAGATGGGGATTACCAAGCAGGTAGTGATTAATCCTTTTGGGTGGGGATGCAGAGAGCATTTTATTGAGACAATGGCATTGAAAATAATTTTGTTACATGGGAAAAGAGGCAGATCCATGAACCAAAAGGCACATCAATTTTGGGCATTTTGTGTATGGGCGTGCTCAGTCACTTCAGTTGGGTTCCACTGTTTATGACCCCATAGACAGTATATTGCCAGGTTCTCTGTCCATAGGATTCTCCAGGCAAGAATACTGGAATGGGTTGCCATGCCCTCCTCCAGGTAATCTTCCCGACCCAGGGATTGAACCTGAGTCTCTTCAGGTAGATTCTTTGTCTCTGAGCCACATTCTAAGCTTTTAAATCATCATAATCTACAGTCATAAGCATATTTTACAGATTAAAAAACTAAGACTAAATTAGATTATTTTATTAATAATTGGCAAGTCAGGACTTGTTGCCTTGTTTTGTCATGGCAAATACCAAGGTGAAGAACTGAGTTCTAGGGTTTGTGAATCTTTTTAGTTGAGAATAATACCTCTCTCATGTGGGGAAAAGACCTAGGAACAGTGGCCATAGGTGTCTCTGGAGAAGTGCTCGTGAGATGGTCTCTGTGAGAACTCTGTGTATTGAGTAAAACAGTAAAAATATGAGTGATTATTATTGGTACGTGATTACAATAAGATATGTGAGTGCCATCATAGTGTTTCCTGATCTGCCTGACCCCATGTATCAGTCTCTGAGTTTGAAAATTGATCTTTGTGAAAATTCTTTTAGCAACACATCTTTCATTTCATGAAGCCACAGCAAAGTAGGTGTCAGGGTAAAAATTCTCTTACTCTTATATGAATGTCTCTTGTCTTTCCAATTTAAACTGTCAGCCTCCAAGTAGGCAGCTTTCAGACAGGTGATAGAAATGCTTTGCCGGAAATTGGGGGGCAAAGAACGGATTTCCTGCAGTTTGTGATACACTCTGCCATGTGGAAATCTAAGAGGTCTCCCTGGTGCCTTGTGCTTTACGTGGATTTCATGAATATGATTTCTTAAGCCTGTTTACCGTTTCTGTCTCTCTCCTCACAGGATTCCATATTTGTCAGAGACCAAGCTGAGAATTGAATGGATACATACTCTTTATTCTCCAACCCTTCTCACTGGTCACTTGATCGTTAAAATCTATTTCCTCTTCCTTAGCTAAAACAAAGAAATAGACAAAAAAAGCAAACTAACAAATAAATACATCAGTTGATATAATTTCTCTTAGGCCAACCTCAAAAGTTCAGTAAAAATGCCTAGACATTCTTGAATCACAATAGTGGACACAGTTTAGGCTTAAAGTGAGATTTTTTTCCTCTACAGATTCTGCCAACCAGATAGCAGCCCCACCTTCAAGGCCGACTCCTAGTTCTATGAACCTCTTCCTCTGAGTTCCTGGGGTTTCAACACCAACCAGGCAAGGCTCCTCCTCAGAGGCTCTGCTGGGCCCTTCCTCTAGGCTTTTAGGTTTTGATAACTCCCATGTCTTTCTTTTAGCCTTTGAGTGGCAGCTGCTTCCTGGGGTTGCTTACCTGTTTTACCTCAGTGTCTCCTTTATGCTTTTTCAGTTTTCTAGGTTGGATGGTATCACCAATTCAATGGACATGAGTTTGGGCAAACTCTGAGAGATAGTGAAGGACAGGAAAGCCTGGTGTGCTTCAGTCTATCCGGTTGCAAAGAGTCAGACACGACTTAGTAACTGAACAACAACAAATATATATCATTTCATTAACTTGGTGTCATTTCTGTTTCCCTGACTGGTTCCTGGTTGTACCAATGTGGGGACACCTTGAGGCTGACAGGAGACAGGAATCATTGCCTCTGGCAGGATTAGAGACTTCTGCTGAGACAACACCAATCAATGAAACAGGAAACAGATGGGAAGGAGCAAGCTCTTTCTTCAGCCCCAAACTTACCGCCTTCCTCTAACATCTTCTATTGGCTGAGCCTAGCAGGGAGCCAGATGGCCAGGGAAAAATGTACTTTGCAGAGTCTCAGCCCAGTACCACAAAACAGGGTAGAAAGGGTGGATTTGGAGCTGAAAGCTCAGTTCAGTCACTCAGTCGTGTCTGACTCTTTGCGACCCCATGGACTGCAGCATGCCAGGTCTTCCTGTCCATCACCAACTCACAGAGCGTGCTCAAACTCATGTCCATTGAGTCGGTGATGCCATCCAACCATCTCATCCTCTGTCGTCCCCTTCTCCTCCTGCCCTCAATTTTTCCCAGCATCAGGGTCCCTTCCAATGAGTCAGTTCTTTGCATCAGGTGGCCAAAGTGTTGGAGTTTCAGCTTCAGCATCAGTCCTTCCAATGAATATTTAGGACTGATCTCCTTTAGGATGGACTGGTTGCATCTCCTTGCAGTCCAAGGGACTCTCAAGAGTCTTCTCTGATACCACAGTTCAAAAGCATCAATTCTTCGGTGCTCAGCTTTCTTTATAGTCCAATTCTCACATGTATACATGACTACTGAAAAAAACCATAGCTTTGACTAGATGGACCTTTGTTGGTAACGTAATGGCTCTGCTTTTTAATATGCTGTCTAGGTTGGTACTAGCTTTTCTTCCAAGGAGCAAGGGTCTTTTAATTTCATAGCTGTAGTCACCATCTGCAGTGATTTTGGAACCTCCAAAAAATAGTCTCTCACTGTTTCCCCATCTATTTGCCATGAAGTGATGGGACCAGATGCCATGATCTTAGTTTTCTGCGTGTTAAATTTAAAGCTAACTTTTTCACTCTCCTCTTTCACTTTCATCAAGAGGCTCTTTAGTTCTTCTTCACTTTCTGCCATAGGCGTAGTGTCATCTGCTTCTCTGAGGTTATTGAGATGAAAGATAGTTGCTTTATAATTGGTACACATAGTTTTGACCATTGTTTTTAAATAATTTGATTGTGTTATTCTTGTATTGATTTTAGTTTGTGTGGTTCCAAATCTCTTCCCTTTAAATTTCAAAACGATTCCACCTTCCACATTTCTATGCAGAGTTTTGGAATGATGGTGAGGGAGGCGTGTTACTATCAGGGTAGAGGCATTATGGGCGAGAAGATCTGATTGTCTCGTAGGATGTGTTTATATAGTAGAAATATCCTGGGTGAATTCAATAGAGATGCTCCTCTCAATAGAGAATTAATTGTGTGTGTGGTGGCGATGGGAGGGTGGGGGTGATGGAGGGTGACAGCAGAGGTGGGTTGCTTTGGGAAAGGAAATCCCTGTAGTTCCCTGAACTACATACAGAAAAATGAAGTGAGGGCTTCCTCACCTTCCCCTGAAAATCCCAGCACTGCTGGGGTTACTCTGTCTTTATGTAAGAAACAAAAACTCAAGTGCACACAAGGTCATTTTTCTGGTTAAAAGGAAACCCCTGGGACTGGCCTTTTCAGGTAACTAGGGGACATTATTATATATGGAATAACAAGTAACCACCGCGGCTTCTCAGCTCCACTGGGAGCAGAATTTTGAATTTGCCTAAATTTGCTCAGTTTTCAGTGTCAGTGCCTGATAAATTAATGCACGCTGGGAAGACGTTTGCCTATATCTGAAGAGGAGACTTAGCAGGCAGGCATGTGGCTCCATGGATTCCTCTTTGAGGCATTTGTAGTAAAAGGAATATAAAACAACTTCTTTCTGGCGATTTATTCTGAAGCAGAATTTCAAATGAACACCAAGTAGTCCATTACATATTCCTGAATATATTTTGGAAGACATTAAAATCTCTTACATCTTCTCAATGGCAGCAATCTACATTTAGTGTTGTCTGAAAGTTCTAAAGAAGACCCCTGGAAAACCTTTATTTGATTGTGTTCTTCTTGGATTGATTTTAGTTTGTGTGGTTCAAAATCTCTTCCCCCTTAAATTTCAAAGTGATTCCAGCCTCCACATTTCTGTGCAGAATTTTGGGATGATGGTGAGGGAGGTGTGTCATTACCAAGGTAGATGCATTATGGGTAAGGCCTTTAGAGAGAGCTGTATGGATGAGGCTCATACAAGGAAAAGGTCTAGGCAATGGAGGTTCAGTTCAGTTACTCAGTCATGTCTGACTCTTTGCGACCCCAAGGACTGCAGCATGCCAGGCCTCCCTGTCCTTCACTATCTCCCAGAACTTGCTCAAACTCATGTCCATGGAATTGACGATGCTATCCCACCATCTCATCCTCTGTCATCCCCTTCTCCTCCCATCTTCAATCTTTACCAGCCAGCATCAGGGTCTTTTCCAATAAGTCTGTTCTTTGCATCAGGTGGCCAAAGTATCGGAGTTAAGGGAGGTAACATAGAATAAAAAAGATCGAGTAGCATCTCTCTCCCATCATCCACTTTCTTTTATTTATTATTTATTTATTTTCAGCAGTGCTGGGTCTTCATATAAGACCCAGAACTGATATAAGGTTCTGATATAAGGTTCCCTATGGCAGAGTATAGACCTTGTATATCCGGTTCACCCTGAGGCTCCTGAGGGTGGACTAGTATCTGTTCCAGAGCAAAGACTAGAGGAAGACAAGTTGGATGAATGAGGTGTCACCTCTCTGGCCACATGAGACCTTTTGGCTTCCACTGTACTTTGTACAAACTCTCTTAGCACTTACTATCCACCACTGCTGTTCATAGCTCTGCTCCCCATAGACCATGAAGTCCTAAAAGGAAGAACCAGTAATATCCATCTCTTTCCAGTGATATGTGTCTATTTCCAGTGATATGTGTCTGTTTCTGGCACAGACCTTGGACCTTGGAAGTTGGCTTCCAGTGATGAAGGAATGAGTGAGTGAATAAATGAACTAACACTTTTTACCCCAAATTAGTAATAGGTAAAATAGTCAATTATAATTGATACTCTTCCACTTCCTTTGAGTAACCAGCTTCTTTGCCAATCATTTTTCCAAAAAAAACTTGCTGTCTCCCCAACAGGCTTTCCTCTGCACTATGGACTTTTCCTGATCCCTCTGTTTTGCCTTCATCAAAACTAAAATCATCTCAAATCTAGTCCTATTGCCTTATTTTACAGATGGGAAAACCAATATCAAACAAAGTTATACATGGCAAATAATAGGGCCCAAGCAGACCCTTATACTGAAGAAGGAAACGGTAACCCACTCCAGTATTCTTGCCTGGAGAATCCCATGGATAGAGAAGCTTGGTGGGCTACAGCCCATGGGGGTTCACGAAGAGTCGAACACAGCTGAGTGGCTAACATACACACATAGACCCTTATACTCCCACCTGTAGCCTGGGTCCTCCTTCAACATCTTTGTTGTAGTCCTTGGTTTCCAGTAACTGAGGTCCTGCAGGGGTCAGACTCCCCACGTTGGTAAAATACTCAGGGGTGTCTTTAGTTTAATATACTCCATCCTCAAGGTGGTGTCTTCATTTTAATAGGGGCCTTCCTTTTAACCGGAGAAGGCAATGGCACCCCACTCCAGTACTCTTGCCTGGAAAATCCCATGGGCAGAGGAGCCTGGTAGGCTACAGTCCATGGGGTCGCTAAGAGTTGGACACGACTGAGCGACTTCCCTTTCCTTTTAACATACAGCCTACCTGGGCTCCTACAGGAGCCTACCTGGGCTCCTGGAATGTATCACATGGTCAATAAATATTCTTTGAATATGAATGACAGCAGGCAAGAAAGTTGAGGTTTGAGAAAGGGTATGGGGGCAGATATTGATGAAGAAGCAGCCACACTTGTCATTAAAGCAAAGATGAGATGTGCAAAATGTACAGTAGTAATTACATTTCATAGTTTTCTGTATGAATGTTCCCTGGATCCCAGCCAAATATGATGACTGGGAAGGATAAACTCTGAAGTGTACAAATCACACACACACACATATTCACAACACATAACAGTGAAGATGGTCCCTTAAGGTGGGGTCATCCCTTCCTCCAAGTCTGAATTTGACAGGCATCTTCATCTTCCCAGGCTTCCCTTGTAGCTCAGCTGGTAAAGAATCTGCCTGTGATGTGGGGGACCTGGGTTTGATCCCAGGGTTGGGAAGATCCCCTGGAGAAGGGAAAGGCTACCCACTCCAGTATTCTGGCCTGGAGAATTCCATGGACTGTATAATAGTCCATGGGGTTGCAAAGAGAAGACACGACTGAGTGACTTTACTTTCATCCTCCTAGTGGTTTGGAAGTGACATCACACCTGCTAGGCTCACAGGGGAATAAGAAAAACCATCATGTCCTTTTGCAGAGATAGCAAAGAGCCCAAATCCAAACATTCATTTTTAACACTTTAAAGTTTATTAATCAATATTCCACAGGCTTTTGGATGCACAAGACTGAAACCATCTTCTCTTGGGGAGAAGATTATGATATTAAGAAAGTTGCAAAGATCCCCACCCCAAGATCCAGATCTGCGTGTGTTCAGTTCAGTTCAGTTCAGTTGCTCAGTCGTGTCTGACTCTCTGCAACCCCATGAATCACAGCACGCCAGGCCTCCCTGTCCATCACCAACTCCCGGAGTTCACTCAGACTCACGTCCATTGAGTCAGTGATGCCATCCAGCCATCTCATCCTCTGTCATCCCCTTCTCCTCCTGCCCCCAATCCCTCCCAGCATCAGACTCTTTTCCAATGAGTCAACTCTTCGCATGAGGTGGCCAAAGTACTGGAGTTTCAGCTTTAGCACCATTCCTTCCAAAGAAATCCCAGGGCTGATCTCCTTCAGAATGGATTGGTTGGATCTCCTTGCAGTCCAAGAGACTCTCAAGAGTCTTCTCCAACACCACAGTTCAAAAGCATCCATTCTTCGGTGCTCAGCCTTCTTCACAGTCCAACTCTCACATCCATATATGACCACAGGAAAAACCATAGCCTTGACTAGCCAGACCTTTGTTGGCAAAATAATGTCTCTGCTTTTGAATATGCTATCTAGGTTGGACATAACTTTCCTTCCAAGGAGTAAGAATCTTTTAATTTCATGGCTGCAGTCACCATCTGCAGTGATTTTGGAGCCCCCCCCACCCCCAAATAAAGTCATCCACTGTTTCCACTGTTTCCCCATCTATTTCCCATGAAGTGATGGGACCGGATGCCATGATCTTCATTTTCTGAATGTTGAGCTTTAAGCCAACTTTTTCACTCTCCACTTTCACTTTCATCAAGAGGCTTTTGAGTTCCTCTTCACTTTCTGCCATAAGGATGGTGTCATCTACATATCTGAGGTTATTGATATTTCTCCCGGCAATCTTGATTCCAGCTTGTGTTTCTTCCAGTCCAGCATTTCTCATGATGTACTCTGCATAGAAGTTAAATAAGCAGGGTGACAATATACAGCCTTGACGTACTCCTTTTCCTATTTGGAAGCAGTCTGTTTTTCCATGTCCAGTTCTAACTGTTGCTTCCTGACCTGCATACAAATTTCTTCATCTTGGCTGGAATGATCCACAGAAATGCCCCTCCACCTATGCAAAATTAACCTAAGCATCTTTTTGTTCAAAGCTGCTTCAAGTTCTTTACCAGTTATTCTGGGGATTGGTGCTGCCATCTATACAGTTGCCCTCTGCACTCTTCTTCCTTCTAAATGGCCCTGAGATTTTAGCAGGAATTCCTTTTTCTTTTTGGCCTCTTCTGTACCATCCATATTTCTCCTGCCCCAATTTAGGCAGGCTTCTCATCTGTCTCCACCCTGCCAACTCTGCCCCTTGACACCTCTCCTGCTCATACCTTTCTTCTGTCTCCACTGGATCACTGAGGAAGCTCACATCTGGTCCACCATTTGCTCTTGACTGTCTAATCCTGCCCCGCCACAGAAGTCATAGTGAGCTCTCTAAGATGCTATCTTTTCATGCATATGGTCTCTATCAGAATCTCTTCAGGGGCATCTCATTGCCCTCCGTGTCAAGGGCAGATTTTTTTAAGCTTTTTATTTTGTATTTGAGTATAGCTGATAAACAAACCATGTTGTGGTAGTTTCAGATGAACAGCAAAAGGACTCAGCTATACATACACATGTATCCGTTCTCCCCCAAACTCCCTTCCAGGATTCCACATAACATTCAGCAGAGTTTCATGTGCTGTACAGTAGGTCCTTGTTGGTTATTCATTTTAAATATAGCAGTGTGTATATGCAGGAGAAGGAAATGGCAACCTGCTCCAGTATTCTTGCCTGGGAAATCCCATGGACAGAAGAGCCTGGCAGGCTACAGTCCATGGGGGTCTCAAAGAATCAGACACAACTTGGCGACTAAACAGCAAGTGTGTACATGTCCATCCCATACTTTCTAACTATGCCTTCTCCCATCCTTCCCACTGGCAACCATAAGTTCTTTCTCTAAGTCTGTGAATCTCTTTCAGTTTTGTAAGTAAGTTTTTTTTGTGTCAGATCTTTTTAGATTCCATATTTAAGGGATGCCATATGATATTTCTCTTTTTCTGAGAGCACACTTGTTAATATGGCCCAGGAGGCCCCCAGGAATGGGACTGCAGGTTCTTGGTGGCATCAGGCTTCTTTGTCTTCATGGCCTACTCGCTGAAATGGCCCTCTTTGCCTTTTTCTGATCCCCTCTAGTCTGCACTAATTTTCAATTAACATCTGCATCTGCATGTGCATATGCAGTCGTGTCTGACTCTTTGCAACCCCGTGGACTGAAGCCCACCAGGCTCCTCTGTCCATGGGATTTCCCAGACAAGAATACTGGAGTGGGTTGTCATTTCCTTCTCCAGGGGATCTTTCCAACCCAGGGATTGAACAGGTGTCTCCTGTGTCTCCTGCATTGCAGGAGTTACCTCTGAGCCTCCCAGGAAACCAGTATTTAACATCTACCTACTTATTTTTTAAAGACTTGTCTTAAACCAAAAATTCATCTTCTCTGAATTTTTCTCTGACATCACCCCTTGGTGTCCCAACTCTGCCAGGTCAGACTGAGATTATGGACAGAAAAAACATCACTGCATTGATTTTTTTGCATCTTCCTTATCCAGGGCAAGAATCTTATTTACATCCTCATATCAATGTTTCATACAGTGCCTGGCACAGTAGGTGCTCAGTGATCTCTTATAAACGAATAAAGCACAAAGAACTAGGATATGAGGGATGGCTGTAACATTGGTGAGATAATTCCAGGATAAAGTGAGGTTGGCAATCTGGGACCTATCTTCCAGAAAGGCCAGGCTGGGCCCCATTACGCTATGACTGGTTCTCTGAGACAAGCGTTGGAAGTTGAATGCAATTTCTCCAAGACTGTGGGCTCTGTCTCCCTTCCCAGAAGAAAAAGGCTGGAATTTGGATGCAGCAAGCTATAAAACTGGGTCACATGTGGAAACCTGGGCTGTGTTCGGCCCACATATCTGAGATATTTGGAAGATGCTGTGTCTAACGGGTCACTGGGGAGACAAGGTGCGGAGGTGGGAGGAAAATTTTGAGTGCCTTCACTTGGAACATGAATTTTCAAGTTTATCACATGCCCTAGCTCTTCTATTTATGGAGCTGTCCATCTTTACAGGTATTAATAATATGAATTTTTGACTGATGACTACTTTTAATCCATGTGGTGTTTTGTGTAAAGTGGCATAGATAAATTGCAAAGGGGATTTCCTTATCCAGGTAGCCACAGTGCTGCTTTAGGGCCTGTGGCTGGGGGAGCAGAGCAATGTCTGGGCCCTACTATCCCTACTGCCTGGGCATGCACAGCAGCTTGGCTTTGACTTTCACTGTGACAGGCAGGCTTTAAGATGTCCCTTAGTGATCTCTGCCTCCTGGCATTAACACTTTGTGTAAGCCCTTCTCCTCGACTTACTTATAGCTAGTAGAGTATGGCAAAGGTGATGGGATGGCACTTCTGTGGCTAGATTAGAGAAGAACAATAGCTTACCTCTAGCTTGTAGATTCTCTCCCTTCTGGTTTGGAGAAAGCAACCTGCAATGTTGGGGAGGCCCACCCGGCAAAGGAATGTGGACGGTCTCTGGCCAGCAGACAGAAGGAAATGAAGGTCCTCAGTCCAAAAGCTCTCGAGGAACTGAATCCTACCAATAGTCTTGTGAGCAAGCTTGGTGGCAGATTTTCCCTAGTTGAGCCTTCAGGTAAGACCCCAACCATGGCCAACCCTGTAATTTCAACCTCATGAGAAATTGTGAAGCAGAGGATCAGCTGAATTGGCCCCAATTCTGGACTCACAGCAACTGTGAAATGTGTGTTGTTTTAAGCTGGTTAGTTTGAGGTAGTTGTCATGCAGTGGTAGATAACTAATATATTCATTTTTAATTGTCTGACCTTTTCTCTGTAGATCAAATCCATGGGCCTTCTTGCCCTTGATCCAACTGGCACTTGCTTTATTTCCAATATGAACATGAAGAAGCACATGCATTGTTTCTGATTTCTAATGTTATTTATGAGTGACAAAGAAGGAAGATGCTACAATCTGGCCTACCTTATGGATGGGGAGTTGAGAATAGGGCTGGGAACAGACCCATAAACATCGTGCGTGTGATGCACTGTCTGCTTTGATTGGGACAACGAGGAAGAAAATAACCTCAGACTCCAAGACCATAGGCTTGGCCGTGTCTGAATACAGGAGGCATCTGTTAGGACAACAAGGAAGAGCCAATAAATTATCAAACAGGGCTTAGCATCTAACCATTACACAGCAGTCCATCTGCTTGGCAAGATTGCTGCATCATGTTACAGTATTACAGTGAGAAAAATAACTCTTTTGACTTGATAAATACTGTCCTTTCTAAATGTATTCTTTTTTACTGAAAGCAATTGAGACATGATATCTAGTCAAACTACAAAACAGACGGGATAGAACCTATGCAATATGCTTTGTCTTGGTGCTGACAAGGACAAGTAGCTGTCCAATATTTTTTAAAAAGAAAAAAAAAATCAAGAAAACAATGAAAATTTCCCGTACAGCTGCAGTACAGTTATTTAAATGCCTTTTAAAAATGGAATGTTTTTGCCTTATAAGTTTTGAATCCTAGAGGGTATTTGTCCTATACTTTACTTCCCTAGAGCGTTTGTGATAAAGTGGGACCTAGAGATCCTCTGATGAAATTTCTCATTTTATAGATAAAGAACCAAGGTCAGAGAATGGGGGCCTGGCTTTTCTTCATATCATAAGCTAGGTTAATTCAGAGAAGAGACAAATAACAAGCCAGACATAAAATGAAACATTTCTATTTCATCCTTAGGACAATCTAATAGGTACTATCATGATCCTCATTTTACTAATGAAAAACGGCAAATCTTAGAGAGGTTAAGTAACTGATGCCATGCCACACAGTAAAGGAGAGGAATAGAGCCTAGATGCAAATTCAGCTCTTCCTGACCTCAGAGACTCAACCTTTAAACAATTCCAAAAGTCATACTATCTTCCCACACAGAACTCCTAATTTTATAGATTCTTTCCCTTCTGGCTTGGAGAAAGCAAACTGCCATGTTGAGGGGGCCCCCACCTGGCAAAGGATACTTAAATACTCCTTCCAAAAGACCCAGTAGATATAAAGACAGTAATGATTTTCCCAACAGGAACCTTTAATAATAAGCCAGAAATACAGGAAGGAAGGAAATCAACCTCATCACCTGCACCTGCTTGGTCTCTTTTGTTGCCCTTCAGGGCCGGTCCCTCATTCACTGGAAAATTTGGCTCTCATCTCAATTTCCAATATGCATGTATCAGTTAGAGTTTTCTGCATAAAAAGTGCCCCACAACCTTGTGACTTAAAACAAAGACCATTGACCAAGGAGTGAGGGAAGGGAAAGAATCCCCAAAGGGAGAGAGTGAAACTTCCCTCTATCTCCAGCATAACCCACAGACTTCATAATCTTGTCAACTCAGCATGCCTAAAGTGAAGACATGATGATCTCTTTAAAATACGCACCTTCTGAATCCTTATCTCAGGCGAGTGTACCATCACCTATCCATCCTCCCAAATCAGAAAGACCAGAGGCATTTGGTCTCCTGTCTCACATTCATTGCTCTGTCCTTTCAGTTACGGGCTGTGATGCAAAACCTACAATTAGACTGAACTATATGTGCTGCCTTGATTTCTGGTAAAATCAGGAGGACCTCAGATGGCTTAACCACGTTTCCTTCCCTATCCTGTTCTTGCAGACAAGGTCCCAGTAAACCATGCTTCTTATCAAGGGATCAGACACAGTTTCTGCTTATCACTGAGTGTGTGCTCAGTCACATCTCTTTTGTGACCCCATGGACTGTAGCCCGCCAGGCTCCTCTGTCCATGGAAATTTCCAGGCAAGAACACTGGAATAGGTTGCCATTTCCTTCTCCAGGGGATCTTCTCCACCCAGGAATCTGTGTCTCCTGCACTGGCAGGCAGATTCTTTACCACTGTGCCACCTGGTTATCCCTGAGTAGCAGGCTTTATCTCCCCGTCGGCCTGCAAAGTTTTTCAGACAAGCCAATCACATCCTTCAGGAACTGGGGGGCAACTCACCCTATTGATACTACAAAATCTGTCTCCTACAGTTCCTGTGGATGTGACCTGTTCTCCGTGGTAGCCTCCATGTAGCCCTGTGGTGTGTGCTCCCTTCCTCTCCTGGCTTGTAATCTATGTGACTCGTGAACTGCCATCCGGCCTACCTGTCCAGTGTCTGGTGTTGTGTGTTGGGTGATTCCTCTAACTCTAGGGCAGAAATCCCTCCCTTACTGATGGGGTGAGCAGGAGGTGATAAAATACAGGTCGTCAGAGCCTTTTTTCTAAATCCCTCTCATATTCCTCTCATAGGCTTCCCTTGTCGCTCATTCAGTAAAGAATCTGCCTGCAATGCAGGAGACCCGGGTTCGACCCCTGGGTTGGGAAGATACCCTGGAGAAGGAAATGGCGACCCACTCCAGTATTCTTGCCTGGAGAATCCCATGGACAGAGAACCTGGAGGGCTATAGTCCATGGGGTCGCAAGAGTTGGACAAGACTTAACAACAAAACCACCACCACCACTCATATGCCTGACCCTCATCACTTTTCACTGGACCATTATAGAAATTTTCTAACTGGTCCCGCTTTCCCTGCCTGGTGCTTTCGCTTAACCATATACACTGCTGCCAGGTTATCTTTCTGAAAGACAAAAAGAGCACATTATTTCTTTGCTTGAAGTCCATTAATGGTTTCCTACAACTCTCAGGATAGAAATAAAATCCCTTAGTTGAGTTTCCATAGCTGTTCCAGGTCTGGTCTGGGCTTTCTCTCTGGCCTCATCTTCTAGAACCTCATAACCTTTGTGCTTTACCTGGGTTTTCTCTCCTAGTCTATGGGACTCTTGGATTTCCGGCATTAGCTCCTCCTTTTGTTCAAGTCCCTTTCCTTCTCTACCCGACTCTTACAGGTCCTTGATGACATGCTCCTCCAGGAAGCCTTCCCTGATCATCTCTCAGTGATTAAGGGCAGTGAGATCTGAACTCTAACCATACTCTACGCTTATCATGGCCACAGCTCCTACATATACTGTACTTACCTCTTTTCTTGGCCTTCTGTCTCATCTGTAAACTCAAATGCTGATGGTAGCCTCTGGAATATAGAAGGCATTCAATACATATTTGTGAACTAATGAGTAAATGAAAATTTAAGAACTGCAAGGGCTAATGAGTTGTTTGTTTTCTTCCTCATGACTGAGAGGAAGCCTCCTACAAATAGATTTTGTAAAAGGTTTAATGTTCTTTTATTTTTCAAGTTTTTTTGCTCCATCCTTTCATGTTCATATTAACCTGATTTCAGAAGAAACTGTTTAGCACAATTCTATTTTAAGAACATAAATTCATAGGGGCAGGAAATGAGAAATTGCTCTTTGAAATGCTCTTGGGAAATTTCAGTCTATACCTTGTGTTGTTTAAAATAAAATAGCTCCAGACCAGGATACCGAAGTGGAGGCAAAATGAAACCTTGGCCTATAACATGATTTTAGATAAAAATCCCTTTGTAACAAATGAACACCATAGGCCCTCAAAATTGACTTGTTAAAGAGATTTCTTTCTTTAAATAAGTACATGGTGAGAAATTTCATAAGTTACCTAGAGAAACTTGAGTGGCAGAGGATGAATTCAGTTTTTGCAGTGACTAAGCACGTGAAGGAAAAGATTTAAATTACAAAAGCAAGGAGAAGGTTGTTATTCACATCTGTGCTGGTCCTTTTTCTACCTTTCTGAGCCACAGGGTCATTTGACATGGGGATGACCTGATGGGGTATTTTCTTTCTGTGTTTGTTCTTTGTGTATACGGATGTGGAATGTAGATCTTCCTGACGAGAGGAGTTAGTCCTTTCACGGTGAGACATGCTGGCTTAAGAGTTAGCCTTAGCCTTTCATCTGGTTAATTCCATTTACTATTATAGTACAGTTCGAGTAAAGAAGAGATTTGAGTTAATTCTTATTAAAATGGTTTGATAAGTAGCACTTACTATGGACAGGCCTCTTTCTAAAGACTTGTGAAATAATTTACTCATTTAATTCACGTGCCATTCCTATGTACTGGGTTCTATCATTTCCCCTATTCTACTGATGGGGATGGGCCTACGTGGTGGCTCAGCAGTAAAGAATCTGCCTGCAAGGCAGGAGATGCAGGTTTGACCCTGGGTTGGGAAGGTCCCCTTGAGAAGGAGATGGCAACCCACTTAAAATATTCTTGCCAGGAAAGTCCTATGAACAGAGGAGCCTTGTGGGCTAAAGTCTATGGGGTATCAAGAAGTAGGACACAACTGAGTGACTGAGCACAGCACAGATGGGGAAATTGGGACTCAGAAAAGTTAAGTCACTACTCTAAGACCACACAGCTAGGAAGCTACCTAGCCAAGACTGGAGCCGGATCATCTGGCTATAAAATTGGCATGTTTAACCACTACAACTAGGGAAGAAAACTTGATTGAGTTCTTACTCTGTGTTAAATATCAGGGTTTAAATCATTTTCTTTCATCTTGACAACAAATAAGGGATACTTTTCTCTTATTTTAGAAAAGAAAATCAGGGTCCAGAGATCGAAGGGAAAGTTATCAGGAGCAGACCCGGGGAATAATTCCTGGGCACCTCATTCGAAAATCCACGTGCCACCTGGCACTGCCCCTTTCACCTTCCTGCCCCCCTGCCCCCGGAAGATATCCTTCCTTTTTGCCCCATCCGTGTAGCAGTAAGAGTGTTTCATACTTGCCTGGCATGTGTCCACCGCATCCAAGCTGATCCTCATGGATTCTGAGGCAGAAAGGGGAGGTGCTATTCTTATAGGTGAAAAAAATCCTTGAACGGAAATGGGGAAGTGACTTGTTCAAGGTCAAACAGGTTGGAGATAAAAACGAGTGCACCTTTTCGGACTCGAAGACCAACAAAATTTGTACTTTTTCACAGTTCTTTGAGAGTTGCTGAGTGACAGCTCCGTTGAATGATCTTGAAAAGCTGATAGATTGTTTGAAAATTTGCTCTCGACAACATCTTGAGAGCTCAATTTGAGAGGAAGGTTCAGAAAGGTAACTTTGACTTTCTTTGTTCAAAGGAAGAACAGAGAGACAAGTTTTCAAATCCTCAGGCAATTGGCTTGGGGAAAAGAAGTTGATCTTGCTAAACTTGGCCGAAGTTGTAATCCAGCCAAGTCATTCTGGATAACACACTAACTTAAGATGCTTCTCACCCTGCTGCATGCTGTGTGGGTAAATTAGGAAGGAACATTGGAATTCTTATCTTCGGATTCTTCACTATCCCGAATACAACTTTGAAGGCTCTTATAATTTTGAAAGCCTGTCTTCTCAAATGGCAATAAACAGCCCCATTGAAGACAAATGCAATTAAATTGGCTTGAGAGCTGTAAATTAAAAAGTGGTGGGTGTGGGGGGGTAAAGTCAGATGTTGAGTTCTTGGGCACAGATCCTAGCCACTATAAATCAGGTCTTGGCTTCGTTTTGACATCCCAATCATCTCTTCCAAATGTCAGCCTCAAATCTACCCAAACATGAAGCTCAGAACCAAATGAAAGCTCAGTGCTGGGGTTCTGCTGTGTGGGCCAATTTTTCTCTCTTGGTCTGGTCTCTTCATCGCCCCTTCTCTCCTGGGCTCGGAATCGGAAAACCCAGTCTGGGACTTGCTGAGGGATCTTGGCTCTGAGACGGCAAGACAAGATGGAAAGAAAAACACTACTTTCTGTGTTCTGGATTCAGAGGCAGGAAGAAAGCTGAGTGTATGCAGAATCTTCATTTTCTGAAAGAGTTTGAAGTTCAGCAGAAAAAAAAAAAAGGATGGTTGAAGGACGATAGCACAGGGAAGTGGATTTGAATCAGGGCTCATCCTTACCCAGTTGAGTCACTGAGTGATGGGTTTCTGTTTTCATTAGATTGGCCAAAAAGTGTGTTTGGGTTTTCCCGGTTTACAGAAAAACCTGAACGAACTTTTTGGCCACGCCAATGCATCTGTGGGCCCTCCCAGGTAGTGCTGGTGGTAAAGAACCCACTTGCAAACGCCAACGATGCCTGAGACGCAGGTTTGATCCCAGGGTCGGGAAGATCCTCTGGAGAAGGAAACAGCAACCACTTCAATATTCTTGCCTAGAGAATCCCATGGACAAGAGGAGCCTGGTGGGCTACAGTCCACCAGGATTTGGACATGATGCAGTACATCTATAAGGTGGAAATGAAAACAGATTTAAAAGGAGATAGCATACCTTATTATATATACACATTTTTGTTTGTTTGTTTTATTGTAAAAGGTCAGATAGGGAGATCATGGGAATCCTGGAACCAGAATTTTGAGTTCCTGGCTCTTTAGCCACTGGTTCTCTTTCGGGAGATGCTTTAAAGCCATCCTGGTCATTCTTTGCTACTTTTTGCCTTCGCAACAATCTCTTTAATCAAGCTATTTTCCCTCTTGGAGAACAGCTAAGCAATAAGCTCAACATTCAGAAAACTAAGATCATGGCATCTGGTCCCATCACTTCATGGCAAATAGATGGGGAAAAAGTGGAAACAGTGGCTGACTTTATTTTTTGGGGCTCCAAAATCACTGCAGATGGTGATTGCAGCCATGAAATTAAAAGACACTTACTCCTTGAAAGGAAAGTTATGACCAACCTAGACTGCATATTAAAAAGCAGAGAAATCATTTTGTCAACAAAGGTCTATCTAGTCAAGGCTATGGTTTTTCCAGTAGTGATGTATGGATGTGAGAGTTGGACTATACAGAAAGCTAAGCACCGAAGAATTGATGCTTTTGAACTGTGGTGTTGGAGAAGACTCTTGAGAGTCCCTTGGACTGCAAGGAGATCCAACCAGTCCATCCTAAAGGGGATCAGTCCTGGGTGTTCCTTGGAGGTACTGATGTTGAAGCTGAAACTCCAATCCTTTGGCCACCTGATGCAAAGAGCTGACTCATTTGAAAAGACCCTGATGCTGGGAAAGATTGAGGGCAGGAGAAGAAGGGGACAACAGAGAATGAGATGGTTGGATGGCATCACCGACTCCATGGACATGAGTTGGGTGAACTCCAGGAGTTGGTGATGGACAGGGAGGCCTGGCGTACTGCAGTTCATGGGGTCGCAAAGAGTCAGACACAGCTGAGCGACTGAACTGAACTGAAGCACATATCATTTTTCAGGTTCTTTTTATGAACCTTAGGTGAAACTCAAGTTCTAATATGCAAATAAAGCTAGAACGCATCCCCTAAACTGATTGCCTGTGGCGATGGTTGTCTCCAGAGACCCCAGTCCTGAGAAAGGCTCCTGGCAGAAGTCTCAGGCAAATGCACCTGTTTTTAATTAGCACAAACAATCCTGCCAGCAACAGGAGAAGCCAGAGACCATTGATTTTGGAATAAGTTAACCGTTCCATGCCGGAGAAGGCAATGGCACCCCACTCCAGTGTTCTTGCCTGGAGAATCCCAGGGACAGGGGAGCCTGGTGGGCTGCCGTCTATGGGGTCACACAGAGTTGGACACGACTGAAACGACTTAACAGCAGCAACAGCAGCAACCCTTCCATGCACCTTGCTCAAAGAGGCTGGGAAGAAGCCAGTTCAGTAGGGGCATCTCAAACACTTTCCCTCCCAGCACCTGCCCTCCTTACTCTGTGGACAGTTTCCCCACCAGCCTCCTACTAGATAAGCGGACATTTCCTTTATTGCCTCCAGCTTAACCCCCTCCCTGGAATTTCATCACCACAATCCGCAGGACTGGTGCATCATTGACGGAGTGTCGTTGGCATCAATTTCTCATTTCCTCTCACCACCGCATGCAAGAAGATAGAACTAACTACCTGTTTCTTACAGCCAAAGAAACCTAGGTCACAAAGGTGATGGGATTTGGTTTGGACAGAGAGCCAGGAAACAACAGAGCCAGGATTTGTGTTCAGAAATGAATTCTAACCCCAAGTCCAGTCCTGCTCCACAGGCCTTCTCCCTGAGCCTCTGGTGCCATCTCCATCATTTTACAGCAGGGGGTCAGTGGTTGCTATGTGTAAAAGTAACTTCTATTTCCAGTGCAGGTCCTCGGGCATGCTCAGTCCTCAGTTGTGTCCAACTCTTTGTCACCCCATGGACTGCAGCCCACCAGGCTTCTCTGAATTTTCCAGGCAAGAACACTGGAGCAAGTTGCCATTTTCTTCTTTGGGGGGTCTTCCTGACCCAGGGATCAAACCCTAGTCTCTTGTGTCTCCTGCACTGGAGGTGGATTTTTAACCACTGCAGCACCTGAGAAGCCCTTCGGTGCAGGTAGAAGGACACAGGCATTCTGAAATGCCATGGACAGAGGACCCTAGCGGGCTACAGGCTGTGGAGTCACAAGAGTCGGACATGGCAACTAAACCACAACCAGCACCTGTAGGCTCAGTGGTCTCAGTTCTAGCTGTGCCTTAGAATCTTGGAGAACTTAAAAAATAGATGAGTCATCTGAGTATAAAAATAGAAGAGTCAGACTCCATCTGAGACCAATTATGTAGGAGTCTGGGAGTGGCCTGTGGCTTTGGTACTTTCTAAAATTCCCTAAGTGGTTCTAATAGGTAGCCAGGGCTCACAGGAATTCCGATGACCCCCCAACTCTGTGACACTATGATTTCTGAGGTGGGGGAGGGGCCATGGCACCAGGATGTTGGGAGGGACAGAGGTTGGGGGCTAATCTCATCTTCAGAGCAGTTGGCAGGCTTGTATGAGTACTCTTCCCTTTTGGACTCTGTGTTGGCATATTATCCTGGGCCCTGAGTTCATGTTCATCTAATCAATCAGCATGGAAATTAAGTAGGGTTTATGTTAATTGTCCCATGTTCTTTTTCTTTCTAGTAAGACTCATGACGTTTTATATCAAGAAGGAAATACAGGGCAAAGTTTATCTAGGATGTCTACCTCTTTTTAAGGTCGTAAAACCTTTGTGAATACAATGAACATGAAGCAGACTCTCTCCAGGGAAAGGATATACAAGTGCATACTCACACACACATACATTAAACAGACTTTTCATATGGCTTACGGCAGCAGTTGGTCCCCAACTATTCTGGCATTGGGGCTGGGTTTTGTGGAAGATGATTTTTCCGCAGTCCGATGGTGGGGCAGGTGGTTTGGGGATGATTCCATTACATTACGTTTATTGTGCTCTTTATTTCTATTATCATTATTATATCAGTCCCACCTCCCATCTTCAGGCATTAGATCCTAGAGGTTGGAGACACCTATTTTAGGGTGTTCTCAGAAGTTCTGAGGACAGTGGTTCTCAAACTTCAACAAGTAGGTATCAGAATCACCCAGAAGGTCAGGAAACCACTGACTGCCAGGCCCCGCCCCAGACTTTCCCCATCAGTAGGTCTGTGTGGGACCTGAAGTTTCACATTCCTAGCAAGCTGGCAGGTAATGTGGCGCTGCTGACGTGGGAAGGACACTTTGAGAACCAATACCCTCAGACAAAAGCCTCTTTCTTAGACTGACTCTCCTGTATCGTAAGAACATGAGTTTCAGTACAGAGAGGAGTCACCCAACAAGCTGACAGCAGAGCAGGTGATGTCAAGTTCCATTCATTTCAAGGTAAGCCAATTCCATTCACCTGACATAAGCCAGGGAACTAAGACAAGGTCCCTGCCTCCGACTTAAAGATCTGTGAATAATAATCATGAAAGTCAGAATGTGATCACTGTCAAAGGAAATTACGAGCATCAAGGAAACAGCTTCATGATTCGGGCTCAGGGGGAAGGAGGCACTCAGGAAGGGCTGCGGAAAGGACTGTGTTTGAGCCACGTCTGGAAGGAAGCTAGTGTTAATTGCTCAGTCGTGTCTAACTCTTTGCAACCCCATAGATTGTAGCCTGCCAGGCTCATCCATCCATGGAATTCTCCAGGCAAGAACACTGGAGTGGGTTGCCATTTCCTTCTCCAGGGAAGGAAACTAAGAAAGTAAGAAAACTACAACTGGCTGTTGACCATGTGCGTGTCCACACAGGGCTCACTGCTTCATGTGCGTTTTGCTGTTTATCCCTATTACAATAGTGGAGTGATGTTATACCACATTTACACAAGAGGAAAGGACATAGTGTGCTCCTTCTGGTATTGCACTGTGGATGACAAAGCAATCCTTTATTACTTTGTTCTGGCTTTGTACTTCTGTGAAAATGTGCCTCATTCACAGGGCCTGTGATTTACTGTAGTAGGTGTATTATTATGGCTCCTATTTTCCAATAAAAAGGCATCATCCGTTAGGTGCACCTCTGTCATGGGACGGGATAAGTGAATCACGAGGGGACGTCAGGGCACCAAGATTGGAGCGAGCTGGCCCATCCAGAGACCCCTCCTTTTCACTGGAAGCCAGCAGAGGGAATAAATCCTCTCTAGGCCACAGTAGCCAGGGCACTGGCAGGAGGGACAGAGGCAGTAGCCAAGAGGCAGTAACCAAGGAAGGGCATGCATGGCTGAGATTTTAATTTCACGAAACCTGGAAGTCAAGGCAGGTGTGGGAACCCACCTCTCAGGAGGAGTAATAAGCAGCCTCTGCTTGAGGGGGTCAAGTTGAAGTCACTGACCGTAGGTTTGGGGGAGAGAGAGGACAGGAAGCAGGATGGAAAAGGGGAACAAGGCCCAGCTTATGACATTTTCCTCTTATAATAAGGACTGAATCATGGGAGTCCTTAGCTTTGCCATCTTGGATTTGGCAGAAGGAAATGATTCTGTGCTTTCACTTGGGTTTTTTTCTCTATGTGTTGAGGTCTGAGCCTGGCATCTCAACATGGAAACAAATTGAGGAATAATAGAGAAAGTACCAGATTCCCGAGAGGCAGGACATCACGCCACTTGCTATGATCTGCACCAGAGTGCCCAAGTGACTTGGACACGGCATGTCACCTCTAGAGCTCTGGTCCCTTTGAGCTTATATATGAGCACCTAGTAACTCCCGAATGCCATAATTCTCTAAGGTAGAGCAAGGCGGCTGGCACAGGAGTGACAGGGAGTGAAGGTGGGTCTCTGGGAGTGAAGGTGGGTCTCCAGGAGCAGCAGGTATCTTTGAACTTGGGCTAAACTTGTGGGGTGACCTTCAGTATCTGAGCCAGTGGGTTCACTCAATCAGACTGAGAGCAGACCCTGATGTCAGTGAGATGTGAGTGTGAATCTTGGCTCTAAAGCCATCAGCAGGTGATGTGATCGCACTTATCTTTTTTTTTTTTTTTCCCTCACCTGTAAAAGAAAAAGCCATAAAACTAAGAAAATAAGCACCTGCTGTTTAGAGGTGCTTTTAGGATTAGATGAACTAGGGAGACACGCATTGTGCACGGAGCCCAACGGAATGCCAGGTGTTCAGTTAAGGGGGGGTGACGGCCATGACTCTGCTTCAGATGTGCTGCAACTCCTGCTGCTTTTAAAACTCCTGCTTCGGGACTTCTGGTGGCCCAGCAGTTAAGAATCTGCCTTGCAATGCATTGTAATAGAGGGGACATGGGTTCGATCTCTGGTCAGGGAACTAAGATCCCACAAACCACAGAGTAACTAAGCCCCCATGTCACAACTACTGAACCCTGGTGCCACTACTAGAGAGTCTGTGCTCTGCAAAGAAAGATCCCACATGACAAAGTGAAGATGGTCCTATGTGCCCCAACCAAGATCCGAGGCAACCAAATAAATAAATATTAAAAGAAAAAACTGCTTCTACAGCTATTAGAGTGTCCAGTATGTTCTAGAAATCAAATCAGGGAGCACAGATAAAACGACAAGTTAGAAATATCCCCTGCCTGCTGAAAGCTCATAATCGGACAACATGAGCACACATGCATACCTGTCTGTGCATCCGGGCAACTATGAAGAAAGCTGCAAATAGGCCAAGCAGGTGCCCTGGAAGTTAAAAGGCAAAAGGTGCTTCTGACTGGGGCTTCAGACAAGCTTCTGTGGGAACCTTGCCTTTGAGTCCATTGGATTTTCACTTAAGGGACAAAAGTATTCTGGGCAGGGACTGCATTTCTGCTCAGCAGTCACCATCTACTCACTCTCTCCTGAATACCCCTGTGTTGCATCCAAGAGGGTGAATCTCATTTGAATCTTCCCAGATTTCAACCATTTCAGCCAGGTTACTTTTCCCACAGGGCATTCAATTCAAGACCTATAAAGAAGGCAGGGAAATAGGTGAGTGGCATTCTACAGATCGTGGCTAGGCTACTGCATGAGCCTTTTATTCTCTGAGGAGGAGACCACAGAGAGCAAGGCAGGGTCACCCAAGAGAGTTGGGTCCTTGGTCCAGCTCTCCTGAAGCTCCTCCGTGAGACAGGAAGATGCTGGGCTACACAGGGGCAACATGTGTCTTCCTGGTGACAGATTCTCTGCTCTGGTTTCATAGTTACATCTCTGTGGGCTTCTTCAATGCATTTTGGAATCTTCACTAAGTTTTCACATTGTTCTTTCAACATCCGCTGTGTGTGTTCATGCTCAGTCATATCCGACTCTTGGCGACCCCATGGACTGTAGCCCGCTAAGCTCCTCAGTCCATGGGATTTCCCAGGCAAGAATGCTGGAGTGAGTTGCCATTTCCTCCTCCAGGGGATCTTCCCCACCCAGGGATCCAATCCTGGTCTCCTGCATTGGCAGAAAGATTCTTTACCACTAGCGCCATTTGAAGTAACCGCTCAGTTCAGTTCAGTTCAGTTGCTCAGTCATGTCCGACTCTTTGTGACTCCATGGACTGCAGCATGCCAGACCTCCCTGTCCATCGCTGACTCCCAGAGTTTACCCAAACTCATGTCCATTGAGTCGATGATGCCATCCAACCATCTCATCCTCTTTCATCCCCTTCTCCCCCCGTCTTCAATCTCTCCCAGCATCAGGGTCTTTTCAAATGAGTCAGTTCTTTGCATCAGGTGGCCAAAGTATTGGAGTTTCAGCTTCAACATTAATCCTTCCAGTGAACACCCAGGACTGATCTCCTTTAGGATGGACTGGTTGGATCTCCTTGCAGTCCAAGGGACTCTCAAGAGTCTTCTCCAACACCACAATTCAAAAGCATCAATTATTTGGTGCTCATCTTTATTTATAGTCCAACCCTCATATATATAGATGATTACTGGAAAAACCATAGCCTTGACTAGATGGACCTTTGTTGGCAAAGTAATGTCTCTGCTTTTTAATATGCTGTCTAGGTTGGTCATGACTTTTCTTCCAAGGAGCAACCAATAGAGTCACACTATTTAATTGGATGTAGCCCTTGTCCTCACAGGGCTCAGTATAGAGGGAAAAGAAAAACAAGATTATGAAAGAAGTGGTGAGCAGATTGAGAGATGCTCACATTTCTTGGAGAGTCCAGAAGGGGAACCTTCCCTGTTGGCTCAGACGGCAAAGCGTCTGCTTACAATCTGGGAGGCCTGGGTTCAATCACTTGGTAGGGAAGATCTCCTGGAGAAGGAAATGGCAACCCACTCCAATATTCTTGCCTGGAAAAACCCATGGACAGAGGAGCCTGGTAGGCTCCAGTCCATGGGGTCGCAAAGAGTCGGACAGGACTGAGTGACTTCACTCCCTCACACAAGAAGGGGGCGCCTAACCCAGTCTAATGGGGAAGTGGATGCTGGGAGGCTCAGGGGAGGCTCCAGGCAGGTGATGACTTCCCCTGGATCTCCTCTCGCCCCTGTTCCCTCTCATTGTGCTCCTGGGCACCTTGCTATAGGTTCCTGGCTTAGGCTACACTGCGTCTAGCATCCCTCCTTTACCAGATGTGACTGTGTCATCATGAGACAGCCATTGGTTATTGTTTAGTCACGTCTGACTCTTTGTGACCCCATGAACAGTAGTCCACCAGGCTCCTCTGTCCGTGGGATTTCCCAGGCAAGAATACTGGAGTGGGTTGCTATTTCCTTCTCCAGGAGATCTTCCCAACCCAGGGGTTGAATCCACCTCTCCTGCATTGGCAGGTGGATTCTTTACCACTGAGCCAACACGGGAGCCCATGAGACAACCATAACTCTTCCCTGAACTTTGTTTTCCTCAGCTGTAAAAAGTCAATGATGAACTCCTCAGTTGAAAACCCCAACCCTGATTTCTTTGAAACCATTATTTTGACCATTAATTTGCTCTTATGAAAACAGCTGTGTGACTTCTGTACTAAGGCAGCATTTCTTTTTTTTTTCCGCTCAGAATGTCTCTTTTCCATCCTAGTGAAACGCTAACCCGGGGGTGTTGATGCTGACAGTGCTGTTATAATATTCTTGCTCCCCCTGTATTTTTTTCTTTTCTTGATTTCCACTAAATGTCAGTAATGTGTCCTGTTTCTAAGCAGTAAGAGTCATCTGGCGGGGGGTGGGGTGTGGGGAGGGAAAAAAGAGTCACCCTGCAGCAGCTTTTGCTAAATTTGGAAAGGTTCATTTTCTCACCTGGGGCTTATCTTCTAAACACACTTGCCTCTTTTCAACATTTCAGGAGAACACGTTGTATATATTTTTCATTTGGCTTTTCTTGACCAATTTCTGAATTTCATTCTCAATGTATTTTTGTAAGCCTCGTTTCACAAATCAAAAAGGAGTCTGGCTGTAGGATTTTAGATTCTGCGACATAATCTGAACACGCCTGTTGTCTGCAGGTAGAATTGCTTGAACCATCATCGAAAGGCTTGACCATCAGTAGAAAAGTCTCACAAAGTATTGTGATTGGCCATTATCTTCTGGGACACCAAGGATACCGAGACACTTGGTTTATTCTCTTACTCATTTCTTCATTCATTTACTCATTTATCAAGAGCCTTCTTGACACTCACGGTGTTTCATTGGGATTGGTCTTTGTCATTGGTTTACACTGTGGCTTCCCTGTCTTTTTTTTTTTGCCCAGTTTTTATTACAGTGTCTTGACCATGTGACTGCCTATTCCTTTGGTTCTGTGACATAACATCCCTACTTTATTTTCTCCAGAACAGCTAATTTGCTCCAATAAGAATTCCATTTGTTGTTTTTATGGGACCTCCTCCCCCTCAGATTTTCTGCTTTGAAATCGTGCATGCATGCTAAGTTGCTTTAGTCATGTCTGACTCTGTGGCCCTATGGAATGTAGCCGGCCAGGCTCTTCTGTCCATGGGATTCTCCAGGCAAGAATACTGGAGTGGGTTGCCATGCCCTCCTCCAGAGGCTCTTCCCAATCCAGGGATCAAACCCACATCTCTAACACCTCCTGCATTGGTAGGTGGGTACTTTACCACTAGTGCCACCTGGGAAACCCTGCAAATCATGCTTATTTGATTTATCATCTATCAATTTCAACCTGGATCACCTTCCTCCTAACCTCCTGGTTCTCTTTTTCTTGCAGTCCTCCCCCTTCCCCAATTTTCCAGACGTCTCAGTTTTCTTGTGTTGCTGGTCATCACTGTAGTCAGTGAGTCAGGGCTCACTGCTGGTGAGATAAAATTCTCAGGTTGACAGTTATACCAGTAAACAATGCTTCAGGACATTTTCCAGAGTTTGCAGAGATATTATCCCACTAACATGTCTACACATACACAGTTTCTCTCTCCCCCACCGCCTCTCTCTCTCTCGTTTTTCTCTACTCCCTCTTACAGAAAACATCATGTAGAAAATGATGGACTGGAAGAACAAAAGAAATTATTTTTGCATTGATCAAGCACTCCTGATCTACAGCAGAAAGGAAAAAAAAAAAACAACACCACCAAAAAGCCAGATTCAGAAAGATAAGAGAAATAGCCTTCCGGTTGAGAGTTTGAGCAGTTCAGGAGCTTAGTGGTGCTCTTACTGGAGGAGGGTGTTATTGTGAGAATAGAGTCATCCCTACCCCCCACTCTAGCACTGCCCCCACATATGCCTGCTGTTCCCAGCGTCCCCTTTTCTTGGCAGTATCCCAAGGGCCACATTCACATGTGGACCGTCTCCCAGTACATTTAGTCTCTCCTAAGAGTCAATGTCTTTGGAAGCCCTACTGAGGAAGGAGAGAACTAACTCTGATCTGATTCCCAGTGGAAACACACCTTGTGAGGGCCCTGTGCTATTTTAAAATGATGAATTAACTTTAATGAATATTTCCTCACTAGATTTCTATCCCTATTAAGTATTTTGCAAGATTTTTATTACTTGCTAAGAATCTAAGTTATTTCCTCTCATTTTTCTTGCAAAGGATGAGTTCAATATTTCAGCTGTTCTCATTTATTGTTAATTCTTTTTTCCTACTAATTTATTAGAAGGCTTATTTTTCTCTGTGGTTTATCTATTTCCTCTCTAAAGTGTTTATAAAATCCTCTCTAGCTCTTTTACCACTTAAAATATTACCTGTCCTTTTTATTTTATTACCTGAGTCTTTCTGGTTTGGCCTTTAGTTGAGGAATAATCGGATTTGCTCTTTTATTCTGATCCTTTTTCATTACCAAACTTCTTTAAACTCATAATTCTCTCACTCTGCTAAAGATCTAACGACAGTTTCTATTTTCACTCAGTCTGGTTGGGATGGAGCTGCAATTCCATTTAATTTAATGGCACAAACTTTTATTCAGTGCCTACTAACTGATGCGTACGAAATGCCTGGAACAGTGACAGGCATACAGTAAGCACTCAATAAATGTCTATTTGATTATTATTATTTCCAGGCACTGTGCTTGTTGACCCTAGGTTACAAAGATGGACAAGAAATGATCAGTGTTCCTGCTTGAAATGTGACGATGACCTTCTGCCACCTCCATAAGAAGTTCCAGCCTTCAGGTGGAGCCCAAGGCTGTCACTGCTCTCATCTCTTTCTCTTGACCTCTAGCATCAGTTACAACTTGCTTGCCAAATGGAATTGCAAACTTGGCATGGAGATTCAGATCTTCAAGACTTTGCCAATGGTTAGTATGAAGTATGGAATGTCTTCTTTTCATTTCCTCAATCCTGCTCTACTTCCTCTCAAAGTCTTTTCCTGATGCTTGCATTTCTCCAAAGTTTTTCTTTTCTGCTGCTTTCTAAATATTACGTATACTTTTGTTCTTATTTTACAATATTATGACTATTTAAAAACTCTGTCTACTAGATTTTGCACTCCTGGAGAATAGCACTTTACCTTATTCAGATCTGTATCCCTTAGTTCCTAATTTATCATTCAGAAAATTCTGTCAGATTAATGATAATACTGGGCATAGTTCATGTTTGTTATTTTAGAAGTTATGATGAACTAATTAACCTAGAAGAAAAGGGACTCTTTATAGATGAAGAGATTTGGGGAGATTTCCTGGAAGACAGGGATTTATAACCAAACTATGAAGTACAAATATAATTTCAGTGGTGAAATTTCATGGAATACAGCATATCAGGTGAAGGGATCACCTATAAAAAAAAAAAAGGCAAAAGTGGTAATTTGTGTGTGTGTGTGGGAGGCAGGGAGGACAAGAGTAAGCCCTTTAGTGTGGCCAATGCAGGCATGTTAAGTGGGAAGGGGTGGTGTCATTCCTATCTTTTATTCCTCCCATAGGTGTTTCGTGGGTCTCCTATGTATCTTATAATAGAAGGGTAGAAATGTAGGATGGATTATGGAGGGCCATAAGGAAGCCCATGAATACTGGAATGGGTAGCCTATCCCTTCTCCAGGGCATCATCCTGACCCAGTAATCGAACTGGGGTCTCCTGCATTGCAGGCAGATTCTTTACCAGCTGAGCTACCAGGGAAGCCCCAAATGTGAATGAGGGCTCCCAACGGACTCATTGCCTGTAATCCAGCAGATGCCACCAACCCCCATGATGAGGAAGTGGGGTGATGCAAGTAGCAGCCATCCGCTTACGGTGAACAAGGAATTGAGGATGTAAACAATCAAGAAACAGGATTTGGCCCTAGATAGCTGAGGTACATACGAAAGGAATGAATTCAATGAGCCCAAAGGCATGTATCTTCCCATACGTAGAAGAAAGGTAGATTCCTTAGCTGTATACCTGGTTTTCCTTTGTGCATGCTAAGTTGCCTCAGTCGTGTCCGACTCTTTGCGACCCCATGGGCTGTAGCCCACCAGGCTCCTCTGTGCATGGGGATTCTCCAGGCAAGAATACTGGAGTGGGTTGCCTTGCCCTCCTCCTAGGGACCTTCCCCATCCAGGGATGGAACCCATGTCTCCTGTGGTTCCTGCATTGCAGGTGGATTCTTTACTGCTGAGCCCCTGGAGAAGCTGGGTAGGTTTTCCTTTACTTAACAATCATTTTGATGTTTAGACTGCCTTCCCTCTTTGTTGCAAACTTGTGTATAGCTTGACTCCTTCTCCTGCCTCCTTGGAGCAGTTTTCTCGGGGTCATTGAGATGCTCTGTTCAGGGCTCGAAGACCTTAACATTCCCACCAAATAAAATAACTCTTTACTTTTGGCTTATGACTAAGTTTTTAGCTGACACTTTTTAGAATCAAACACTTTGCTCCCAGGAAGCAATCAGCAGGTGAGAGAGTCCCAGATTTGTGGGTGTGTCTCTTTTTCCAGGCTCCTGACTCTACCTGTTCTGGGCGACCTCCTTCCCAGGGAAACATTGACCTGATCCCTGGGGCCACAGAAAACAAAGCAAAACAAACAAATAAACAGAATCAATGCAATCCTGCTTTTTAAAGGACCTGGGAGAAATGAGCAGAAGTATTTTGAAAATAGCAACCATACATACAAATACAAGTTAAATTGGTTATAACCACATCAAGGCATATTCTCCACTTTTTTTTAAGATTTTTTTTTTGATGTGGATCATTTTCAAAGACTTTATTGAATTTGTTACAATATTGCTTCTGTTTTATGTTTCAGCTTTTTTTTTTTTTTTAAACCAAAAGGCATGTGGGATGTTAGCTCCCTGATCAGGGATCTAATTTGCACCCTTTGTATTAGAAGACAAGGTCTTAAACACTTGACCACCAGGGAAGTCCCAAGGCATATTCACTTTCAAAATAGTAGGTGGTAAATCAGCAACATTTCTATTGGAAGCTCCTAACTGGAGCTTTTCCAATGAGTCAACACTTTGCATGAGATGGCCAGAGTACTGAAGTTTCAGCTTTAGCATCATTCCTTCCAAAGAACACCCAGAACTGATCTCCTTTAGGATGGACTGGTTGGATCTCCTTGCAGTCCATGGGACTCTCAAGAGTCTTCTCCAACACCACAGTTCAAAAGCATCAATTCTTCAGCGCTCAGCCTTCTTCACAGTCCAACTCTCACATCCATACATGACCACTGGAAAAACCATAGCCTTGACTAGATGGACCTTTGTTGGTAAAGAATGTCTCTGCTTTTAAATATGCTGTCTGGGTTGGTCATAACTTCTCTTCCAAGGAGTAAGTGTCTTTTAATTTCATGGCTACAATCACCATGTAGACCAGGGCTTTTCCTGGGGTGTTCTGGGGAAAACTCTGCTTTTTAACCATAATCATCTTAATTGATTCCATCATCCCCGGGGACTTGAAAGAGTCCCTTCTGGATCCAGTAATTCAGAGTTCTTCCTGTTAATGCAATATAATATCCCAATAGGAGACACTCCAAATAGCTAATGTGTGAAATGCTGGTGCATAGTCCCTGGACTTAGCAGCAGCAGCAGCAGCAGTCCCTGGTTAGTGTAATTTTCTTTTTAAAAAATGATTCATGTTGCGGTTTGACAGAAAAGAGCAAAATTCTGTAAAGCAATTATCCTTCAATAAAAAATAAATAAATTAAAAGAAATATACAAACAGATTTCTGAATTAGTGCTTCCTCAACAAAAATTATTCTGGAGTTGTAGGGTTATTAGAATAGGAATAGGGTGGAGATGAGAGTGAGGGCAATCAATATTTCATTATAATATCTCCAGAGGTTTCCAATGCAATGGATATGGGAGAAGGGAAGCTTTTCAGAAGAAAAATGATGCATATAAATGGCTCAGTAAAATAAGTGTTTCCACATTTTACTTAGAGAAACACACAGTGTGCGTTTTAGCAGAGAAAAGTGGATATTTAAATAATTTATCAAACTTCTTTCCTTAGGGAAAATGCAGAGTAGCAACATCTCCACAACTCTCAGAAAGGGATACATTTTTAGTTTCCATATGTAGAAAAGCACCTAAAACAAGCAAGGCAGCAAAAGATGGTGGCAGAACATTAATCTGGGAATCCACAGATCTGAATTTGGCTCAAGCTTTACCACCTGCTAGCTGTGTGATATTGGGTGACTTTTTCTTCATTCCTGGAGGCCTTAATTTTTGTCATGTGTGAGATGATGAATAAAAAAGGAATGTACAGGTTTTGAAGGACTCTGGAGCTGCATCATCTGTCTACCCTGTCTGCTGTGGATGCTTTTGATTAATTTTCCTGCAATTCTAGGGTCCTCAAACTAGAATTGGAAATCTCTGAACTGGGGCTCTTTCCTTTCTTTTGCACTATGTGATCAAACTTTGTGGGAATTTTTATGAAACATTAGGATATTTCTCTTAAGAAGCTTATAAATTATCAACAGACTCATTGTAGTAAATGATCTATGGTTGTTGTGATCCATACCCCAAGTGTTTAAAAATATAAACTTCACCTTTTAAAAAAAAAAAAAAAAAACTTATTATTATTATTTATTTACTTTTGGCTGTTGTGGATCTTTCTCTAGTTGTGGTGCCCGGGTTCTTATTTCAGCGGCTTCTCTTGTTGCAAAGCACAGGCTCAGTAGTTGTGGTGCGTGGGCTTAGCTGCCCCGAGGCACGTGGAATCTTTCCAGGCCAGGGATCAAACCTGTGTCGTCTGCACTAGCAGATGGGTTCTTAACCACTGGACTGCCAGGGAAGTCCCCAACTCCGCCTTCTTAATGATCTGCAGACTTACTGTTAATGATCCGCAGGCTTGGGGTCCTGTCTCTTATTTGCTTAAGATGGTCCTGCATAGTCTAGAAAGAAGCTTCAACAGCTGCTGTGCTGATACATTGTCAGTGTTCCCTGTTTTGCTGAGCTATTATTAAAACACAAGATTTAAGTCAAAATAAATGGCAAGAGAACTTTGCTGTATTTTTCTTAGTAGCTAATTGGTTTGTTGTGCTGAGGATGGGCTCTTCCAGATATATGCTATAAAATCTTCCCCACATCATACTGGAGGAAGATTTGTTAAGTGTAAGAGTGTAGGAGGCAGATGACTAAGGGGAAAATTTAATTGCTATTAAAAAAACAGTAAAACTTCTCCCAGGTTTCAAGCAGTAAATTACCAAACTTGAAAAATTTAATAATACATACACGAGTTTGGTAGTTAGGGTATAATGAATGTTGATATTATGAACATGAAACAGTGTGTCTTGGCTGAGCTGAAGCAAAGTCTTTAATATTTTTGAGGTGCAGATTTGGGCTACACGTCTTTCCCACATGTCCTAAAGAGCCTCCTGGGAAACCCTGAATCAATGGACTGCTGAAATGTAGACATAGGAGACAATTAATGTAATTCATACTATAGTATTAATGGCTGCATTTCCCCCCAGATAATTCTTTTCGCTGGTTGCCTGAGTGAAAGAAACCTGAGTTTCTTAGATTCCTTATCTTTCTATTTTAAACTTTTAACTTATAAATATAATACAGCTTCAGTTCCGTTCAGTTCAGTCGCTCAGTCGTGTCCGACTCTTCGTGGCCCCATGAATCGCAGCGTGCCAGGTCTCCCTGTCCATCACCAACTCCCGGAGTCCATACAGCTTACGTGGTTTAAAAAATCACATCATAGCTATACTAATGTAGTCATGTAGTTTAAAAAGTCAAATAGAATAAGAAGGCTTATAACCGCTACCACAACACACAACACAATTCTTTTCCCCTCTAATTTACAGTCCTGAATAAGGCTGTAAATTACAATGTTAGTTGTAATTTTCCTCTCTCCTTCAACGTTGTAAGCTACTCTTGGTATTTACCTCTGGATTCCTAAATAATTTGCTTATTATGCCATTTTTTAATTTATCAATTTATGTATTGTCAACTGGCATTCTATTGTGAAACTAAGGATTTCATGCCTTTATAATCTCTCTCTATACCTAGGGATTTCCAGGTGACTGAGTGGTAAAGAATCTGCCTGCCAATGCAAGATACACAGGAGACACAAGTTTGGTCACTGGGTGAGGAAGATCCCTGGAGGAGGAAATGGCAACCCACTGCAGTATTCTTGTTGGGAAGATCCCATGGACAGAGGAGCCTGGTTGGCTACAGCCCATGAGGTCACAAAAAAGTCAGACAAGACTGAGTGACTGAACACACACACACAACCTCTCTCTCCCTCGTGCTACTTCCCTCACGGTATCACAATATATCAGTTTTTGGTTAAATCAGTATTCAGGGTTTATATGTTCATGATCATGTAAACATTTTTCACAGATGCAGTATTTGCGGATATTTCCTTTTTCATACAACTTGTCACCCTTCCTTGAACACTGAATTATTTCTTTCATTTGCTTAGTTATCTAGGTGTTTATCATAAATGTTTTCTAAACTCAAAAATATTTATACATCTCCTCTCAATGTAGCCAAACATATATTAGTTCCAAATTTCCATTTTTTTTCCCTTGTTAGAAACATCATTTGCTGATTCCAGTATTCCTGCTCCATTCTAGATTGCTTTGTTGGTGTTTGAGAGCTTCCATCCCAATCACTGGGAAGTCTCTTAGCCTATTGCCTGTTAGATCCTGTTTTCTGGGTCCTGTAAATTATTTCTTGCTTTACTTTCCTATCTTGATGGAGTGTATCCTCTAGTAGCTTACTAAGTAGACATGCATGAGAGGTATACTTTTTTTTTCCCCTCTGAGTCTCTACAGTTCTAACAATTATTAAAGAAAAGATAACAACCTTAAGAGTCTTAATTTTTGCAAATTAAAAAAATACTCTCCTAAGTAATATATGGATACTGGATCAAAGGGACTTCCCAGGTGATGTGATCTGGCATGATCTCCTCATGCCAGTGTAGGAGATATAAGAGATGTGGGTTCGATTCCTGGGTTGGGAAGATCCCCTGGAGAAGGAAATGGCAACACCGCAGTATTCTTGCCTGAAAAACCCCATGGAGAGAGGAGCCTGGCAGGCTACAGTCCATAGGGTTGCAAAGAGTTGGACACCACTGAATCCACTTAGCACTGGACAAAAGAAAAGACATAAACTTTGAATTGAACTGTTTAGAGAGCAATGCATATTTTGTACTAGTGAGAGCCCCAGGAGGAAGCAGAACTCCATTCTGATGGTTCAACTGTGAAAGAAAGAAAGTGAAAGTGAAGTCATTCACTCATGTCCTACTCTTTGTGACCCTGTGGACTGTAGCCCACCAGGCTCCTCTGTCCATGGGATTCTCCAAGCAAGAGTACTGGAGTGGGTTGCCATTTCCTTCTCCAGGGGATCTTCCCGACCCAGGAATTGAACCTGGGTCTCCCGCATTGCAGGCAGACGCTTTGCCCTCTGAGCCACCAGGGAAGCCCAACTGTAGAGATTTTTGTAAAATTATTATTTAAAAGCTTTCATAAAGCTAAGAGAATAAAGACAGTTGGGGCACCCCCAAACTAGTGACAATAGAAGGGTGCTCTCTGTTTTGAATAGACAAAGTGAAGAAACAGTGTTAGAGGACTCCAGTGTGAACTGTAACTGTGGGAGAGATGCCGCCTGAGAGCAGTGTGGCCACAGCCACTGCAGAATCTGCTGGGATAGAACGGGAGGAAGCAGGGTGGAACTCCTCTTTCCTTCATCATGTTGATGCCTCCCATGGGCCAAACTCAACTGAAATCTGTCCAGCAAGTGGATCTGGCTGATATAGTCCAGTAGGGTAGGGTTCTGGAAGCTTAGAGTAGAGCAGAGAAAGATGGGGAATGAAAATGAAGAGTATAAGTGGAGAACAAAATATGCTTCCTGCCAAAATTATGAGACACAGTTAAGGTTGACCTCAAAAGCCAACCTATAGCCTTACTCATATTTGTTTTCAAGAAAAAAGACAAAAATACAGGCATTATTGTGTATCTTAAAACATTAGAAAATATAACATAAAACTAGAAAGAAGGAAATATTAAAAATAAAAATTAGAATAAATGATACAAAAAGCAAGGCAATAGCAAAAAGGATGTGTAAATCCAAAAGCCATTTTTTGGAAAAAGGCCAAATAAATGGAGAAAGCCCTCAGGAATCTGAGGAAGGAAAAGAGAGACTAAAAATACTTAAAATTTAGAAATGAAAAGGTAATGGCTATATGAATGGAAGAGACTAAGAGGGACTGTTATATGCAACTATTTCCTTACACATGAAACTTTATTATCTTAAAATTCAAATTACCAAAACCAATCCACAAAGAAGTAGAAAACTTGAAAAATCCAACTACTGTAAAGGATTTTAGAAAGAGGACCCATGATTAAAGTTCTTTAAAGCTTCCTGAGCAGATGGCTTCACAGCTAATAATTTTATTGCCTAACCTTTAGAGGATGAATGATCCTAATGTTAATTAAGCTATCCCAGGCTTTAGAAAAAGATCTAATTCATTTTTAAAAAGTGACGACAGTCTTGATACTTAATGCTGATAAAGAAGGACAAAAACAAACAAAAAAGAACAAATATTAGACCAATGTTAAGAATAATGTTGCTCGAAGTCTAGACAAAGTGATAAAAATAAAATCCAGATTATTTAAAGAATAATATATTATGTTAAACAGGGTTTATCCCCTAAATGCAAATATGGTTTGATGCCAGCCAAACATAATTTATTATATATAAAATATATATATTATATACAATATATAATATATTATATACAAAATAAAGGAAAAGGAAAGATGATATTGTCAAATCAATTGTTGCTGAAAAAACATTTGCTAAAGCTAAGCAGAACTTCCTAATTAAAACTAAATCAGCTAGGACTAAAGGAGTCTATGTACACAAATACAATAATCATAAAGACAGTATACTCCAAACACTTAACTTGTGTAGAAGAAGAATGAGGTACCTAGGAAGAGTTAAAAATTAGGCATGATTTATGAGCAGAGCAAGGAGGAGAACTCAGGTGTTCTATATAATCTTGATCTATTTCCACTGGACAACCTACTTCACCAGAGTCGCAGGGCATAATTATATTTATGCTTTAACCTGAGATTGCAACATTTTCTTGGTGTGACCTTGGGGTGTTTTTATTTCTTCCTTTATTTTTACCATCAGAGGAAATGGAAAATCTGTGTTTCCCTCTGGGTAAGTAATGTGAGGGTTGCTACCTCCTCTTCTCTTTCCTTTTCCCTCTGTATCTTTATGTGACCATTCTATATGCTGAAGGCTTTATTGTTGAAAAGGAGATTTATCAACACTTTCAACAAAGTCATTGTCTCATGCGTGAGGGGTGACTACAATTTCTGAGTTCAGTTTTCTTTAAAAGTGCTTTATTTGGGCATCTCCTGGGTTCTGTGTGGCAGGTCAGGCAATTATGGCACACCCTGATTAGTTGGCTTGTCTCATAATGATGCTGGGTGGAAGTGTCAGTCCCATTTTACAAAAGAGGAAACTGAGGCTTGATGAAATGATGGGGAAATGAGTTTGGTCCGCAAATAAATGTCAGAGCTGGGGCCTGAATCTACATTACTTGATTCCAAACTGCACTGCAATTTACACCACACCACAGGATCCCATGGACAGAGGAGCCTGGTGTGTTACAGTACATGGGGTCGCTAGGAGTCGGACATGACTGAGCGACTTCACTTTCACTTTTCACTTTCATGCGTTGGAGAAGGAAATGGCAACCCACTCCAGTGTTCTTGCCTGGAGAATCCCAGGGATGGCGGAGCCTGGTAGGCTGCTGTCTATGGGGTCGCACAGAGTCGGACACGACTGAAGCGACTTAGCAGCAGCAGCAGCAGCAGTACAGCTGCCTCTTGCCTTCTTGAGAAGTACAGAAAACTGCAGACTGTGGTGATGGCAAAGTAGGTAACACCCTGGTTTTTCTCTGTTGAAGACACGCGCTACAAAGCCGAGCCCACTTCCTAAGCTGGATTCTGGGAAAGAATCAAGGCTGTCCTGAGTGAAGGGAAAGGCGTAGCTGGGGGATTGAGGGGTTCCAGTTTCTGCTGTTTATTAGGTAAGAATGTTTGGATTACTCTTTCTGCTCAGTTTCCTTACTGCTTACTGGGGAGGGCCATGTAAATGTCACAGGTGGTGTCGAGGATTAAGATCCTGTATGTAGAATGTTTGACAAATGCCTGCAGTTAGTGAACGTCTTCAACAATTGTGTGTTCCCTTCTTTTCAAACTAGGACAATCCCCTCTTTCTATAGGTATTTACTAGGGGCTTTTCTGTGTCAGATCCTTGTGTCTGTATGTGGAGAGGAATATTAGGTATTAGGTATTTTAATAAAGCAGTATTGTCTTTTTGCATCTCTCATCCCGTGGCCATGAAGAATTAACCAAAAATTTAGATATGGCATATTTATGCTAATATAGCAATTTCAGAATCTTTCTTTCCTTTCAACTTGAAATCTCTCAGGGAACAACTTGGCAAGAAAGAAGGTGGTAATTTCTGTAGAAATTAGTAACTCTAATCCTTTTATTCTAAAAAAGATTTGCTACCAATAATCTTTCATTTACAAAAGGGTACTATTGAAACTAAAGTCTAAGGCATTTTACACTTTGATTTTAGTGCCTACTATTCTAAGAGTAAATGGTTACCAACTACCATTAATATGTTTTAACTTTGCAATTTTCAGCAAAATAATTTTTAAGTTCCTGTTGATAACACACAGGTAATACCCTTATCAGTAAAAAGTGCTTAGGGTTGCTAAAAAAATTAAATTATGAAATATGCTATATGCTAAACATTATTTTTTTTTTCTAAGGACATTTGCTGGTATTAAAATAGAGTTTTTTGCTGTGTGGAAGATATGGAAATTTGTATCTTACATCATGATACATTCTACTTCCTTGGCTAAACATCTTTCATTATCTCTTTTGTAAAATGAATCTTTGGGCTCTAAAGAACAAAATCCTTAGGAATTATGAATAAAGGATAAATTTTTCTTTTCATAGTCTCCACAGATGAGGGGAAATGATTCAGGAAGATAGGTATTAGCATTTGCAAGCAGAAGGTCTGTATTTTCTTTGAAAGAAAAGAAAGTGAAGTCGCTCAGTCATGTCCGACTCTTTGCAACCCCACGGACTGTAGCCCACCAGGCTCCTCCATCCATGGAATTTTCAAGGCAAGAATACTGGAGTGGGTTGCCATTTCCTTCTCCATTTTCTTTGGAAGACTTTCTTGTCAGAAGCTGGTACATTATTATTAATACATTTTGGGTAACTTGCTTAGTTAATTGCTTTATTACATTTCAAGTAACTTGCTTAATTACTTTAAAACACATATTCTGGAAGGATTTTAGTTTATTTAGAGCCCATACTCACACATAAGTATATACATGCATTATGTGAGCACCTTATAATTTTAGAATATTTATTCAGTTAGATGTTATATACCATTTCCTTGTAGTGAAATGACATAAATTGATTGACAGAGTTTCTCTTCTTTCCCCCATCCCTTATTCTGTCCCTCGATGTTCCTGGGGTGAGTGACCCCAGTTCTGATGTGGCCAGATTCTGGGACTTGTTCTAGTGAGTGCGCTTGTGAAAGGTCATGTGCTCATCCCTCTTCATACCTGCTACTTTGCTCCAGTCTCAAGCTCAGATGTTGGTGCAGGTGTGAGTTAGGTTTAGGATTCGTAACACAGCTCTGTGCTGAAGTTTGAGCATAAGCCTAATTCTTTATAAAAACTGGCACTTTGATTCATCTTTGAATGAAGCTCATAGTGCTGAGGAAAACGCCTGGCCGGACCAAGGCAGGTGTGCACATCCTGGACCTTAAGGGAATCTGTGTTCTCCTGGCAAGAGCCCTCCCATCTCTCTCTGAATGGGTATCCACTCTCATGTTGTATTCAAATTCCTTCACGTCCTAATACCTAGCTTTTGGCCGCAGGGAGGGTGGAGATGTCCTGAGAGCTTGCTCTTCATCCCTAGGCCTGTTTCCTCTAGTGATGGAGCTGATGTAGGAATTCTTGTTTCTTGGCTCTGAATCTTAACGACATTTTGCCCCCAAATTCTGCCCATGGACATGACCATGATGTCAGGAATCATTTCCTAGGTTTTTTTTCTGTAGGGATTAGCACTGTTTTAACTTCCAAGTGTGGAGCAACTTTGACTTAAGCATGCTGAGGAATTTCCTTGTACGTCTTACATGTTAAAAGGAGGCAAGAGAAACTGCCAGCATAAAGCATTTAAGCATTTGAAATATACTGTTCAGAGTAAGTGAACAAAATATAAACAGCAACACAAATACTAACTTTGTGATACCTATGTTTTAATGTCATCCTACCCTTGCTGTATGACTTAGAAATATAATGAAGATGCTCTCTGGAGAAAATATGCACACGTTTGCAAAGGAAAAGGAAATGCTTATCAAAGAAGAGACGTGTATACACCTTGTAACTTCTTTTCATTTCCTTTATCCGGACTAAGCATAAAAATTACCATGATTCTTTCAATAGAATCTTTAATATGTAAATGTGAAATTAGGCAGATGCTTAAGTTGACATATTTCACACACATTTTACCATGGTATATATTGTCACTGTGTGCTGATGCCTCCTGTCTCCCCTTGTGAAATCTAATTTTAGATTTTATGTAAGCAAATATTATTACTAAGAGATGTAGAGTGGTTCATGTAAATAATAAAATAACAAAAGTGTGGGTCGGCAGCCGAGGAAAAACAGATGATAAGGATATGGCTCTCTCTGGACAGAGGATGAGAGCATATTGTTGCATTTTTTTTAACACCTGGTGGCTCAGCTGGTAAAGAATCCGCCTGCAATGCAGAAGACCGGAGTTCAATCCCTGGGTTGGGAAGATCCTCTGGAGAAGGGAAAGGCTACCCACTCCAGTATTCTGGCCTGGAGAATTCCATGGACTGTATAGTCCATGAGGTTGCAAAGAGTTGGACACGACTGAGTGACTTTCACTTCACTGACAGAAATTTATCAGACTCCCACTATAAGCATGCCATTTGTTAAAGGCCTATTTTTTTTCCTCCTGGGAAAAGCATCACTCTCTCCTGTAACCTTCTGAGGAAGAATTAAAGACAAAAAGTTGTCCTTAGGAATCTGTATTTGGGCTCTGGGGACCCAGGACAGATCACCCCAAATATCCTCATGGCTTCTGGGTTACTTTGAGTTGCTTAAGAAGTGGCCAACACAAGAGGGACAGTTTGACCCTCCTTTCTTTGTCTCCCTGAAACAAGAAATAAATCCCTTATGTGAAAAGGGTGCTTCCTGCATCTAGAGGAATAAGGACACCCTTAATGCCAGAGACAAAAAATTCGAGCTGAGAAGCCTGTATCACCAATTTTGTGACTTCTATAACTTACCTCCCCAAGGCCAAACTCTGTTGAGATTTTTCATTAATTGAGCATGCCAAACCTAAATTTTTCTTGTCAGTTACTCATAAATTTATCGTCTCTTTCTTAAAAAGTATAAAAACTACCTGTATCAACCACTTCTTAACTCCCATTTCTATTAATATGAGACCTGCATGCACATGAGTTGAAATTTGTTTCTTTCTCTCCTATTAATCTGTCTTGCGTCTACTGGATAAACAATAAAATATACAAGAACTTGGGAGGGAGAGAGGGGAAAATTGCCCCTCCCAGTTAAGGCCACAATGCTGAATTATTGGTAAGAAAACTGATTCAAATTTTCTCTTATGCAAAAGGACCCATTTTGGATCGTTTTGTTCTCTTGGTCATTTCTCTTTGAGGATTACCTCACATTCTCTTTGTCTCTAAGTGACTGGCAGCATAGATGTGTCCCCATTTAAGAGGATCTTTCCAGTTTGGAAACATTATGGAACCTTGGAAAATGAGGCATGAAATAACTTGGCAAGTGTTTTCTCCGCTTTGGGAAAAACTCCTGTCTTTTCACAGGTTCATCTTTCTGCGTCTTCTCTTATCACGATAATGGTTAAACTGCAAGGGTGAGGATCAGAGATCTCTCCATCCCCTAGTTTGTGCTATAAGGCAAAGCTTACTTTTATATTTGTAGATGTATTAGAACCAAATGGAAGTGGTGAGGAATATATTTTTCAAAAGGAAGAAAGATGGAAAGTGATTTAATCTGGCATCAGTGCCTTCCTGTAGTAGATGCCCAGATGCCAGCCTTGGGTCTCAGTGATTGCTTTCACAACATCTTCACAAACACACCTCTGATATGGCACAGTCACTGGCTTGGGCGCTGTGCCCTCTGTCTGACCTTCCAGTGTTCACTCCCTTCAGCATCTTTGAACCTTTTATAAACTGACATGAGCCTTTCTAGGATGAAAGAAAGCAAAGTGTAAGGAACATCCATCCATACTATGCTACCTTGTGTGATAAAGAAGGGAAAGATAAGACTCTACAGATGTATCTCCTAAACAGTGCCCAGGAGCCATAGAGGAGCTTAGGCAAAAATAAAATAGATACCCTTGGCTCTAATAGAAGCAAACTCATGAATAGTATTTTTGAAATTTATTCCTCTGCTTTTGTTGTTTTCCGTTGACAGAATGCTCATGTCTGATCATTTCTTTTGACCAAGTGGTAATCTTAAACATTTTTTAAAAAATAACTTAAGCCAAAGTAAAATTATAATAAGATCTGAATATAAATAAAATATTCAGTACTCACAGTATTATTTTAAATTTAATCTACCTACTTTCCAATTTTTCAATATATTTTTTTCAACTGCCTTAATGTTCTCGGAAAAGTCAGTATTAAGTACTGTAGGCATAAATCATTTTCTTGTACTTTGCTTTACTGTTCTTTGCAGATACTGTGTTTTTCACAAATGCAAGGTTTGTGGCAACCCTATGCTGAACAAGACTATCAGCACCATTTTCCCATCAGCATCAGCTCAGTTCGTGTGTCTGTGTCAAATGTTGGTAATTCTCATGATATTTCAAATATTATTATTATTAAATTTGTTGTGGTGATTCATGATCATAATCAGTGATCTTCGTTACTGCTCCATCTCCCTGAAGGCTCAGATGATGGTTAGCATTTTTCAGCAATACAATATTTTTAAATTAAGGTATATACCTTGTTTTTTAGACGTAATACTGTTGCATGCTTAATAGACTATAATGTAAACATAACTTTTATAGGTGCTGGGAAACTAGAAAATTTGTAAGACTCATTTTTATCATGATATTCACTTTATCTGGAACTGAACCTACAATATCTCTGAGTCTGCATTACATAACAGGTACACAGGAGTGTACATTTGTTGTTTGTATCAGATTTCAATATGGCTTAACTCAGCAGTGATATTTATCTAAAAACTTGAAAAGAAAAAGGATGGAAAGGCGTGTTGGGAAGACAAGGCCATAGAGATGACTTGTGCAAGACAGTTTAGGAGCAAAGCCATTTGTACTTTATTGCTTAGACTAAGTTCAGAGAGGGAGAGGACACCCCGTGCAGTCCCTGAAGCACCCACAGAGGGCTCCTGAGTCCTGGGCTGTAACTTGCAGAGCCAACAATGTCCACACCTACAGATTCAGCTGCAGAAAAATGAGGACGTCTCAGGACAGCAACTTTAGGGAGAAAGGATTTTCAGGTACCGCGCATGAGTTACATGAATATACTTTTGTACTTTTCTCTGGGCTTTTATTTTCTATTAGTCATTTACATGGAGGGCTTCTCTAATGGCAGAAAGTAAAAAGGAACTAAAGAACTTCTTGATGAGGATGAAAGAGGAGAATGAAAAAGCTGGCTTGTAACTCAACATTCAGAAAACTAAGATCATGGCATCTGTTCCCATCACTTTATTGCAAATAGAAAGGGAAAAAGGGGAAACGATGACAGATTTTATTTTCTTGGGCTTTAAAATCATTGCAAATGGTGACCACAGCCATGAAATCGAAAGATGCTTGCTCATTGGTAGGCAAGCTATGACAAACGTAGACAGCGTATTAAAAAGCAGAGGCATCACTTTGCCAACAAAGATCTGTCTAGTCAAAGCTACGGTTTCCCAGTAGTCATGTACAGATGTGAGAGTTGGACTATAAAGTAGGCTGACCACTGAGGAATTGATGTTTTCAAATTTTGGTGCTGAAGAAGACACTTGAGAGTTCCTTAGACTGCCAGGAGATCAAACCAGTCAATCCTAAAGGAAATCAACCCTTAATATTCACTGGAAGGACTGATGCTGAAGCTGAAGCTCCAATCCTTTGGCCACCCAACACGCAGAGCAACTCATTGTAAAAGGCCCCGATGCTGGGAAAGATTGAAGGCAAAAAGAGAAAGGGGTGGCAGAGGATAAGATGATTAGATAGCATCACTTACTCAATGGACATGAATTTGAGCAAACTCTGGGAGATAGCGGAGGACAGAGGAGCCTGGTGTGTTGCCATCCATGGAGTCACAAAGAGTCCGACATGACTTAGTGACTGGATAACAACAACTTCTCATAGTGAAACTTCAGTCATTATCTACAAATCCTATTACTGTCCTGTTACACTCCAAAATTAACACAACAACTTCAAATATTAAAAAGACAAAAATAAAAACCTGATCAAGCTGCCCTGAAGTAACAAATGCCATCCTTCAGCTGAATCCCTGACTGTATGGACCAGCGGGGGTGCACGAAGTGGGAGACAGATCAAAAGCTTTGGAAAAAGATTCATGCGGATTTGGCTTCCAGCTTTGCCATTTATAAGCAATAACATTAGGCAGGTTGTTTAACCTCTCTGACCTCCCATTTCCTTAGCTGTAAAGTGATGCTAAACAATTGAGATACTCTACATACAACACACAGCAATGTCTGTGGCAGAACAGGTGTTCCATCAAAGGTACCTGTCCTCAAGGTCTAGAATTGAGCAACATGGAGCCAGAAAACTTCCGTTTGAATCCCAGCTTCCTCGGTTGATTGTAGACATGCTCTTTTCTTTTCCTGGCCTCTGCCTGGCTGTCATGATTGTCAGAAAAGAAAACCATAATTCCAGGAACATAGTATTTGGTCAAATAGGAAATCTCCTCTCTATGTTTGAAAAATCTGTTCAAACACATTTAAGAAAAATACGTAAATTAAAAAGGTAGAAACATCCAGTTCAGTTCAGTTCAGTCATTCAGTCGTGTCTGACTCCTTGTAACCCCATAGACTGCAGCACGCCAGGCCTCCCTGTCCATTGCCAACCTCTGGAGTTTACTCAAACTCATGTCCATTGAGTCAATGATGCCATCCAACCATTTCATCCTCTGTTGTCCCCTTCTCCTCCTGCCTTTAATCTTCCCCAGCATCAGGGTCTTTTCAAATGAGTCAGTTCTTTGCAGCAGGTGGCCAAAGTATTGGAGTTTCAGCTTCAGCATCAGTTCTTCCAATGAATATTCAGGACTGATTTACTTTAGGATGGACTGGTTGGATCTCCTTGCAGTCCAAGGGAATTATCTTTTCTTTATAATAGTAAAACATAACTCTCAGAAGATAGAGAGGGACAATAATCTAATATGTTTAAAACTCAATGATGTGTGAGATCTGGAAAGTCTGCTAATTAATGATGATGACCAGTCCTCACTTTCACACACTTGGCAGTTTACAGAGTGCTTTCACGTGGATGCCTGTGCTCATGGAGGCTCGCTGAACTGTTAAATGGAGGCGCCATGGCAGGAATCTGAAAACATTACAGTCAAAACATAGACTCTGCCAAATGAAGATGTTTGCCCTTGGCTGGGTCTTGAGGTGGAACATTTATGTATTTATTCTTCTAGGCCAGTCACTCAGGTCTTCCCCAAGAGACAGCCTGACTCCTTGCTTCCTTGGACTTTTCATATTGTTTGCAAACATTACATAATTAATCAACCAATCTGTAGCCCCTCAGCTCTCCTGAGCCATTGTGTACAGACAAAGCTGTCAAGAAATGTTCTGGACTGCTTTCTGTTCAGAAAGCTTCTATGGCTCAGCTCAGATTTTATCAACTCCTGGAATGTGGCCAGGAAGGCTGGCTTCTCAACCCAGCCACAGACGAGTCTGAAAACTCCACTTAATGATATATCAACTTGTTTCATTTACCTGATGGAAGGTTTTATTTGCTGCTCTTAAGCTCTTACAATTTCTTCTGTTTGCTTTTCCTTTCTCTGCATAGCTTATAAACCATTCAAGGATCTTTGGGGCATAAAATTCTATAGTGTTTCTAGGACTAAAATGGTCGAGTATATATCATTATTATTGTTCATAGTGTCACAGTTATATCTGTGGCTGGTTAGTAGTCTCTCGGCATCAGAGCTCCCCAGGGCCATTTCTGAATCCTGTGGATATCATTGAAATGCTAAGCCAAAGCCCATCTCAGATAATCTATTTTTTTCTGTGGTTCAAATGACTATTGACTCAAGTTGTTGATTGTCATTAAATCTGCTTAGTGGGATTTTTCAGAAAGATCCTGTTGTCTCAAGAGGAAGTCCTACACCCTCAGTGGTCAATTTTCAGCCACATAATCTCATTTTCCCATTACATGTTAATCACCACATGATTAAGTAGAAAGAGTGAGAAGAATGTATGACTAGTTACTGGGAAAGACAGACCCCACTTACACTCTTGCCATTTCAGAGATAAGAGCTCTTTGGCAAGTCATTTAACACCTCTGGAATTTGTTCTTGCATTGTAAAATGAATAAAGGACTTTCTAGGTAAATATACAGAGGTATAATATTATTGCCATTCTTAGTCTAGGCTTATGTGGCTAGGCTTACAACAAAGTGGTAACCAAACATGTTCTTCCTCCCTGCAACAGGAATAGTTGAGAAACAGACAAAAGAGACTGACAGCTGGAGATAAAATTGTGGCTAGTATCACAAAGTTTGGAGAAGGCAAAGGCACCCCACTCCAGTACTCTTGCCTAGAAAATCCCATGGACGGAGGGCCTGGTGGGCTGTAGTCCATGGGGTCACTAAGAGTCAGACACGACTGAGTGACTTCACTTTCACTTTTCACTTTCATGCATTGGAGAAGGAAATGGCAACCCACTGCAGTGTTCTTGCCTGGAGAATCCCAGGGATGGGGGAGCCTGGTGGGCTGCCGTCTATGGGGTCGCACAGAGTCAGACATGACTGAAGCGACTTAGCAGCAGCAGCAGCATCACAAAGTTGGAGGAAATGAGGTGATCTATAGCCAGAGTTGGTCTTCCTGTTATTTTACCTATTTATTTATTTTTTAATGTTTTGGTTTCTTTTTCTCCAGTCCTTTATTTTTTTCTTTCTTCCTTTAAAAAGAAAAGTAATTTTATTTATTTTTGTTTTTGGCTGTGCTGGGTTTTCATTGCTGCACAGGCATTCTCTGGTTGCCACGAGCAGGGGCTACTCTCTCATTGCAGTGCATGGGCTTCTCGTTGAGGTGCCTTCTCTTGTGTGGAACATGGGCTCAGTAGTTGTGGTGGGCTTAGCTGTGGGATCTTCCCAGACCAAGGATTGAACCCAGGTCTCCTGCACTGGCAGCCAACACTTTACCACTGTGTCACCAGGGAAGCCTCTCTTTTTCTTTTTTAAATTTATATTTATTTATTTGCTGCACTGGGTTTTAGTTGCAGGCGCTTGGGATCTTTAGTTGCGTGCGAACTCTTATGTGGGTCTAGTTCCTTGACCGGGAATTGAACCCCGTTCCCCTGCACTGGGAGAGTGGAGTCTTGGCTACTGGACAACCAGGGAAGTCTGGTCTTCCTGTTATTACCCACTTGATTAAAACACCCCAGACAGCTTTCTTCTCCCTGCAAGGGCAGAGCCTGCACTGTTCAGCCACCCCATAGACTCCTTCTGCCCTCCTACTCCTTTGTCTCCAGACCCCACCAGTGCAATCACTTACACTAAAATGTAAGTCACTGAGAACTGGTGAGAATGCTCTCCATACAAAGGATGTATACTGTCAGTGTCTCAGAGAGTGTGTGGTGAGGCAGAATTATTATTTTTCTCCACTCCCTCCCCCACCACTATATGGATGAGGAAATTAAGCCCAGAGAGGATGGAGTGAGTTGTCTAAGCTCTAGTCTAGTTAAGGAAGCCACAGAGGGAAGTGGTTTCTATGTACTTTGAACACTGAAACCCTTGTTGGGGGAAATCCATCTGCAGAGGGACAAGGAATGATAATGATAAAAGCAGAGCCACTCTGATTGAAGAGGTGAGTGACCAAGAGTCACATGTTATGTGTGTCCCTCCCAAGGCTGGTCCTTGAGGAAGTCTCTGGATTACAGGGAGTGCCTTAGAGCGGTAGCATTGGTGAACATTTCCAATTGTTCACTGTAATAATAATAACACTTTTTGAGTCCTAACTACATGCCAGGAACTGTTCTAGGTGCTGTATCTATATTAACTTCTTTGTGTGTGCTCAATTGTTCAGCCGTGTCTGACTCTTTGTGACCCCATGGACTGTATGTAGCCCACAAGGCTCTTCTGTCCATGGGATTCTCCAGGCAAGAATACTGGAGTGGATTGCCGTTTCCTTCTCCAGGGGATCTTCCTGACCCAGGAACTGAACCAACGTCTCCTGCACTGCAGGTGGATTCTCTACTGCTGAGCTGCTGGGGAAGCCCATATGTGTATATACATTCTTTTAATTACTTTTTCCAGTATGGTTTATCATAGGATATTGAAGATAGTTCCCTGTGTTATATAGGGAATATTACATTAATATTATATTAATTTAATATTATATTAATATTATTAATATTACCCTGATTAGCACAAGTTGTAGTATGGAAATAGCATTTATTAATTGCCTTTTATATGCTCAATGTTGTGCTAGGATATTACATATGCAGTATCTCATTTAACTATGGTTGCCACCTTGAGACTAAGTTACTTTTAATTTTACAGATGAAGAACCTGAAAATTAGATAAGCTACTTTTTTTTTTTTTTAACAAGATCACACAGCTAGTAAGAGGCCAAGAAAGGATTGGCCTCCCCAGCTTTAGAAATTATGCTCTCTCTCTCTAAAAGTTAATTATTTCATGATAGATTCTTCAAATAAATCTGGCTCACACTCAATGGCAGGAGCAGCTGAGAACCAAAGCCAGTGATCTCCCTTCTTGAATTGTGTCATGATCTGTGTCTCCTTGTTTTACGAATTCAACCATTTTTTGCTTGTTGACCCTTGGTTTCACATTCTTACCCTAATCCCCACCTGGGACACAGTTGCTTTCTTGCTGGGTGAGACGTGGTCTTCCAGGTGTGCTCTGTGGTCCTAGTTTTCTGGTTTTAGGCACCGAGAGCGCTGAGGGTGAAAAGCCCCGTATTCCTCTGGGGCTTTCTCGGGCCTAGACTTAGCAAGACAGCCCTCCTTCATCTCGCTTCCCACCAGGGATGAGAGATGCTGGTATTATGAAAGTATTTCCAAGGTGTTTCACGTTGCCTGTTTTGCAGTGCTTTGCCAGGTTCTTAAAGAATGCAATATAAATTTTTAAGCCCAGTAGTAAAGTCTAAGTTACTACATAATAGAACACTTAAATTATTGAGGGGATAGCATTGTCCTGAGATTTCTCAAAGGAGTACTTGTTGAAGAGCTAAGTCTGCTCAGTGCAGCTATTGAAAGCAAGGACAAAATCTAAAGTCTATGTTTTATAAGAACTAGGAGAAAAAAAAAAAATTTGCTTTCCCAAAAGGACGTGTGCATTTTTTGCCTCCTTCTCCAGACAGGAAACCACTCAGCCAGATCACCAAGGCTTCCTTTTCCTTGGTTTCATCTCACACCCAGACGGCTGACGTACATGTACTAAATGCTCATAACTTTTCGTGGCTCTTACTAGTCCTTGGAGAGTATACTAACCTTTCCCATAGATGCCAGTGAGATAAATAAAGACCATAAAACAGAATACATACATCTTATGTTGGGATTAAGTATTCAAAATGACTCCCAAATGGATACTGTAGTTATTTCAGTTAGATTCATGGTACATCTGCCATGTGCAAGGTTCCAAGATGTGCATTGGAGACACAGTTCTGGCCTTCAAGAAAATTGTATACTAGCAGGGAACTAATCCTTCACAGAAGTACAATTTAGCTGTAAAACAGAGGCACAAAGCTGTATAAGGCCTGTGATACAGGTCCGTAAATACAAACTTTCTCACCTAGAAAACTCCAAGCTCACATGGTTTATCCAGTAAATTCTACAAAATATTAAAGAAATCTTATATCAAATCCTCCAGAGAAAAGAAAGAGAAGCAATATTTCCTGTTCCATGTATCTAGCATATTGGCACCCTACTCCAGTACTCTTGCCCGGAAAAGCCCATGGGTGGAGGAGCCTGGTGGGCTGTAGTCCATGAGGTCGCAAAGAGTCAGACACGACTGAGAGACTCCACTTTCACTTTCACTTTCCTGCATTGGAGAAGGAAATGGCAACCCACTCCAGTGTTCTTGCCTGGAGAATCCCAGGGACGGAGGAGCCTGGTAGGCTGCCGTCCATGGGGTTGCACAGAGTCAGACACGACTGAAGTGACTTAGCAGCAGCAGCATAACTTGAATAGCAAAATCTGATAAGAGTATTATGAAAAGGAAACACAAAGGTCAGCCTGAGTCAAGAACTTGCATTTCTGAAATATTCAATTTGGGCATGATGTATTCTGATATATCACAGAGTTCCATTTGTTCATATTTTGTTAAGGATTTTGTAGAGAAAAAAAGCAGGTAAGATATTGGAATAGAAATTCCCCCAAAGAGGGTATTTAAATGATTAGCAAATAGATAGAAATTAATATACAGGCACTCAACTTTACTAGTTAATCAGCAAAATGCCACATGTAATACCTCTACTCATCAGAATGGCTGAAATTAAAAAGGCACGCGTTATCAAGTGTTGGTGAGATTGTGTGGCAACTGGAAGTCTTATTTATTGCAGATGTTTATGTAAAGTGGTACAGTTACTAAGATCATGGTTGATATCTTCTACTGAAGTTAAGGATTCTATGCTATCTTTTGACCTAGGAATTCCATTCCAAGTTATTTACCTAACAGATATGTCTATCAGGTGATAATTTTAACTGTGTTCATAACAACTTTATTCATAACAGAAAAAAACAACTCAAAGATCCACCAGCAAAAAATAAAACTGGCTACTATATTACAATGAAAACAAATGAACCACAGTGACACACAGCAAGCATCATGGATTTATTTTGCAAATATATAGGAGACAAGACACTAGTCATAAAAAATACATTCCACGTCATTAGAAAGCTCAAAATGGGTACAATCAAGCTGGAGGGATTAAGAATTACGGGCTAAAAGTAGAAAATAGGAAAGTGATTACCATAAAATCAAGATGGTTATTCTGTTGGGAGGGAGGGTCTTGGCTGTGATTAGGAAAAGGTATTCAGGTGGCTTTGAAAATGGAAGGGGCTTATTTCTTGACCCAAGTTGCATGAATGTTTAATTTATAATTGATTAGGCTGTTCATTTATTTTTGTATACTTTTATGGGTGTGTGTTATATTTCACCGTAAAAAGGTTAAAGAATCTATGTCTTTAGCTCATATCGCTTTCCTGAGTTTTGATTTTATGTATTTCAGTGCCTAAAGGACCTCTCCATTGACATGTGCCACTGGCACTTCAAACTCAATATACCTCAAATTATAAATTTATTCTACCCCCCGATCTGCTCTGTTCCTCAAGTTGGTGAAAACCACCATCATCCACTTCATCTTCTGAGCCAGAAATCAGGATAGCATCATGAATTCCTGCCTTTTCTTTAAGCATCATATACAATAATGTTTGGTGGACTTTTACCTCTTAATATATTCTAAACTTAACGTTCCTGTTCACTTCTTGACTACTGCCTTTGTGCTCACTATCAGGATATCTGATCTGTTTCACTCCAACAGCTTCCTGAATGTCTCACTTTTCTCCTAGCTGGTCATGTCTGTCTTTGTTCTATTTTCCATGCGGTTGTCAGAGAGCTCTCCTATAAAATACTAATCTGATCATGTCCACCCCCTCATTAGACTTGCACTGGCTTATGCCACCTTACACAAATCATCCTTCACCTTCCTCTATAGATTTATGAATGATGCTTTCTTACAGTTCATGCTTCTGAAACAGAGTCTTATTTATTAAGCTGTGGCGATTGCAGAATGAAACAGTGACATCAACTGTCCCCCTTTCTCCTGCCTGTCACCCTTGTCTTGTACCATTTCCCTACCTTACTCAGGTAACCTCACCTTAGTCTTACAGTGCATAGATGCTCTTATAACACCTTGCATATACCTCTGTGGGTTCAGCAATCATTTCCTTGGCTCTGAGCTCCAGGGAATATAACAGAGAAAGTACTCAACGTTTTTTAACTGAAAGAATTCAGAGGCAGAAAGTGTTACCTCTCATGAGAAGATTCAAGAGACCTCATTGTCCATCTGTAGTAGACTTTTGAGAGTTGCTAGAATATTCAGAATGGAGAGAATGTCACAAATGCAGCAGCAGAGACAGAAATTTGAGTGGTTCCACAGGAAAGAGTGGTTGTTGGGTGTTTATAAGTGTAGGACTCCTGTTGGAAGATTGATTTAAAGAAAATCTGCCATGTCTGCAGTTAGGCTATTCAACATTTAGTTTGACTGGAGCTTGATGAGGGCATTATTTTCCATTGATTATTTTTTGTTCAATACAGGACAGAATGACTACATGCCTGAACTGGCTGCAAAATCATAAATATTTAAATCCAAGCTATTTGCAATGCATAGAAATAATCAAGTCATGAGAGCTAACTTATATGTTTGGTGACTCGGTTATTGATTTTTCCAGCTCCAATCTAAATTCTATAGCAATTCACAGAAATGGCTTAGAGCAGACGGTTTTAATACTGCAGCAAATGGCAATCTTATATACCCAAGTCCAGAGAACAAGAGATCTAGAAAAGAACAGTAGATGATCATCTAATACACATGAGTTCAAAGAACAAGAGATTCAGAAAAGATCTGAGCCATTGTGTGTCTCCATTTCTAAATATCAGACAATGAAACAGTCTCAGGGGCCAAATGATGTATTCACATCCCATGGGTAATTAGAGTCAGGCCTGGAATCCAGGTCTCCTGACTCCCAGGCCAAAGTTCTTCTTTGTAAGAGTGTCATATACACCTCAACGATTCATATAAAGAAGGAGGGGAAGGAGTCCTGCTGTTGTTTCTGTTTCTTTAAGATTTTTTTTTATGTGAATCATTGTTTTAAGTCTTTATTAAATTTGTTACAATATTACTTCTGTTTTGTTTTTGTGGCCACGAGGCAGGCATGCAAGGATCTCAGCCCCTCCACCAGGAATGGAACCGGTACCCTCTGCCCTGGAAGGCAAGGTCTTTAACCCCTGGACCACCAGCGAAGTCCCCCTTCTGCTTTTGTATTTATCTGGTACAGATATGAAGACTGTTTACCCAAGGGAGTAGTGATAACAATGACAGCAAGACTTTCTTCTTTCTTGCAGATCACCTGTGTCTCAGGCTGTCACACAGCTGGTGTGATCTCTCTGGTCTCTATCAGTAGCTTTTCAGAAAAGCCTTATGCCTCTTGGGCCACTCCAGGTGAGAGACCTTTGGACATCCATGTGAACAAGGCTGATTATCACTGCTTCAGGCTCAGTGGTCCTTGTTACTGACTATAAAATTTCTGCCTATTTACTTTGATGGAGGATAAGACCCTAGAGAATTAAAATGGGAAAATCCTCATTCATTCATTTATTGTTTAATGTAACAAACATTTATGAAATGCCTACTATTTTAAAGATTCTGAGCTAGACTTAAGTCCCATGAAGAGAGGCAGAATGCTAAAGAAACACATGTTTCAGACAAAGCAAACCGTTCACTGGTCCTGGAACCTTGGACAGCCTACTGACTACCTCTAATTCAGTGTTGTCGTCTGTGCCGTGGGGATTGTAGCACTATTATGAAGTTATTATGTAGAACACTGGTTCCCTGCCCCACATCCCAAGGGTGATTTTGCTCCCCAGTGGACATCTGGCTATATCTGGAGACACTTTTTAGGTGTTACAAGTAGGAGGCAGGTGCTCCACAGTGCATAATATTGCTCCAAATAACAGTGAATTGTCTATCAAAATGTCAGTTGTGCTGAGGTCTAGAAACCCTGCTGTCAAATACCTGCCCTAATGCCTATGTAACAGAAATGATGTGTCCACCACAGCCATGACTCATGGGGTCCACTGATCCTAGACAGTGCCTCTATGAAAGGGGTCATTGCCACAGAAGCTGTCCATCCACCTTCCTTCTGGAAGCTTAGTCTAGGGGCCAGATCATTGAATGGGTGTTGTCCATAGATGATGTACAGGTGATGGGAGTGGGCAGGAGAACTGTCCTTCATTGCTGAAGCACAGCCCTGAGGCTGCTTGCTGCCAGCTCCCTGATCCTCCTGATGGAAGATCCTTTTTCCTCCCACTGTTGAACCAAAGGTTCTCATCCTCTCATGTCCAAGTTCATCTTCCACTTCTTGCCTAGCTGATCTATCTGATCTCTGCAAGAAAAGATCAAATAAATGAAAAATGTTCCTACAAACAAGGCACCATATTATATAAACATACATAGAAATCCATCTTTTTTGCTATTTAGGCCAGTGGTTTCTTCTCTCTTTAAGTCCTGCTGCTGCTGCTGCTGCTAAGTCGCTGCAGTCGTGTCCGACTCTGTGCGACCCCCATAGACGACAGCCCACCAGGCTCCGCTGTCCCTGGGATTCTCCAGGCAAGAACACTGGAGTGGGTTGCCATTTCCTTCTCCAATGCATGAAAGTGAAAAGTGAAAGTGAAGTCGCTCAGTCGTGTCTGACTCTTAGTGACCCCATGGACCGCAGCCTACCAGGCTCCTCCATCCTTGGGATCCTCCAGGCAAGAGTACTGGAGTGGGGTGCCATTGCCTTCTCCGTCTTTAAGTCCTAATGGGTGACAAATACACAGTAAGAAATGGAGGTAGAGGAGACAAAAACCCTCTGAGAACTAGAAAGAGTGAGTAGGGAGGGGTAAAAACATAAATATACAGTCACAGTCATGCTTGTGAAAGACAATAAGAACACTTGAGTTAGACTACTTTGTTGTGGGCCTGCTATAGACTATTTGCTCAATCACTGTCACCTCTTGGTTTCCTTCACCAAGGATGAGAATAAATTCTGAGAGGTGCTTAGTGTAGCTACCATGATGGTTGGTTGATTGGTTGCTTGGATAGACATCTACAGGCTTTTGGACACCAGCTCTGCCCAAGTGACTGAGTGCCCTGTGGCTAATGTCTATGGCGTATATACTATATGCTGGCCATGGTACTGAGTACAGGCATGAATTATTTCATGTACACTGCTTCTAAGCCCTATGATGTAAGTGCTGTTATTCCCTTGATGTTACCCATGAGGATATCGGAGTTATCCATGAGGATATTGGAGTTAGGAGAGGTTAAGTGACTAGACCAGAATTATACCATTGGCAGGTGGTAGAACAGACTTCATCCAAGGTAGTTTGACACAAAATATGACACTTTCACCATAGGTTATGCCAGCTTCCTTTATTTTGGTATCCATGCCAATATGAAAAGGAGAAGCATATCCACATTTATATAAAGCAAGACTTAAAGCAAGCATTTGAGGCAAAGGGAAAAGTGCATGACCATGTAACAGATTGTTTAAGCTTCCTCTATATTATTAGGTAGCTTCAGAGAGAGGAATTTTTCTTCAATAAATTTTGTGCTTTCCCCAAAATTCAAAGATATAATCATTTCCTTTGACATTATTTATAAAAGTGATTCATTTTTTACTTAGCCTTTTATGAGTTCTACTTTTTTTATATCAAGTTGTCTTTCCCACTAATGAGTAATAAATTATACTCTTGATCATTGTGTTACTTAAAATATATGAAGTTCCCCATCCTGAACTTCATATATTTTAAGTAACACAATGATCAAGACTATAATTTATTACTCATTAGTGGTACCAATACAATATTGTAAAGTTAAAAAATAAAAGAAAAAAAAAGAAAAAAAAATATGAAGTTTCTGTGCATTATTAATTTCCAAGTGGAGTATCATTTAAGGTAGGGTGGAGGTTGTGAAACAATGCTTTTTAAAATGCAGTTACCAGGGCTTGTGTTTAGAACTAGGGACTCATTATCTTTATATATATAAAATAAAAAACCCTGGCCAGTTTTATATAGCTTTATTTTGGTAGGTTCTCCCCGTGTGGAGCAAAGCGTGGTTACAGGCGGGTACTATGCTTGACTGTGCAAGTTGTGTTCTTTACATGGTGAGTCCGTGTCCAAGATGTGCTGAGGCTGATTGATACTTCTGAGCACTGACTATGCACATCACTTCCCAGCTCCACATTCAGTGACATTACAACAGTGGCTTAAACTCGGCCTTGGTGGGTGTATGTACACACGGAAACTGGCAGCCTCTACAGATGAGCGAGCTGATTGATAAACATTGATCAGCACACCACTGGGCTCAGTGAGGAGAGAGGAACTGAGGGATTAAAATTTAGCCCCTGCCCTGCTCCCTGATGTGAAGGTGAGCAGGAAGGGCCTACTTTGTTTTCACTCAAACAAAACTGCCCTCTGCTCACAGCTGTACGCCACAAGCTGAAGGAGGCCTTCTCTGCTAATTTACGCAAAGGCCACATGTGGGCTAGCACCCTGAGCTGAGAACTGTGGTTCCCAAACCTGGCCCATCATCAGAATGATTTTAATTAAAAAAAAAAATATATATATATAGATGTTAGGGCTTTTCAAAGATTTTGGTTTTGTTTATGTAGCACAATAATAATTGTTGCTTACCTACACTTCTTCCTAATGGGCAAAATCTAGTTTTATTTGGGTATTTCCTGACTCAGATTGGTAACTGAATTTCCAGCTCCAGAGTTTTAATCATGAGTAACATAAACCAATCAGGATGAACCATCCCCTTTGATACTGATTTGCTTAAGGGTAGGAATGTGACCCTATTGTTATCAATTACATAAAGCCAATTATGTTGGGGAAGATGGAGGACAGGAAGAGAAGGGGGCCACAGAGGATGAGATAGTTGGATGGCATCACCAACTCAATGGACATGAGTTTGAGCAAACTCTGAAAGACAGTGAGGGACAGGGAAGCTTGGCATGTTGCAGTCCCTGGGACCACAAAGTCAGACAGGACTTAGCTACTGAACAAAGGATGACACATGCTAAGTACATGAGGCTGATTAGATGAGACTAAGTCAGCTTTCTGAGAAGGCAATGGCACCCCACTCCAGTACTCTTGCCTGGAAAATCTCACGGATGGAGGAGCCTGGTAGGCTGCAGTCCATGGGGTCGCTAGGAGTCGTAAACGACTCAGTGACTTCACTTTCACTTTTCACTTTCATGCACTGGAGAAGGAAATGGCAACCCACTCTAGTGTTCTTGCCTGGAGAATCCCAGGGATGGTGGAGCCTGGTGGGCTGCCGTCTATGGGGTCGCACAGAGTAAGACTGAAGCGACTTAGCAGCAGCAGCAGCAGCAAGTCAGCTTTGAGGCTTCAGAGGAAGGTTCTAAATTAGAGAGACATAAGAAAACTTGGCCCCTTCTGCCTCTTTGCATTGTTGAAGATTGTATAACAGAGACTATTTTATTGCCTAGAAGAGGTGCAACCATTTTTGATTAACACGGAGAAGCAACTGGAAGACAAAGCTGATCCACTCAGCATGGCTTTGTGGATGAGGCACTGAATTAGTGTTAAAATTGACCAAAGCTTAAACTTCCTATTAATTACTTAACCCAATTTGAGTGGGTATCTTCTGTTACTTGAAATCATAAGCAATTTAACCAATATGTCTTTTTAAAATTTAATTTTATTTATTTTTAATATAAATTTATCTATTTTAATTGGAGGCTAATTACTTTACAATATTGTATTGGTTTGCCATACATCAACATGAATCTGCCACAGGTGTACGCGTGTTCCCCATCCTGAACCCCCCTCCCACCTCCCTCCCCATCCCATCCCTCTGGGTTATCCCAGTGCACCAGCCCTGAGCATCCTGTATCATGCATCGAACCTGGACTGGTGATTCGTTTCACATATGCAATTTTACCAATATGTCTTGGATAAGTCCTTGGGAATCTGTGTCTTAAAAGTTTTCCAAAGTTTTGGAAAGTTCGGGAATCACCAATTTAAGTCTCCTGTAAACAAATGTACAGTTTTCTTAAAGTTGTGTCTAGCTGTTTACCCATTTAGTTTCTGTGTGGTCACATAAGCCTTGGGGCAGATGGCGCTCTGAGGAAATAGCAGGCCAGGAGCATCCCTGCCCGTTTGTCCCACTATCCTGTAAAACTATCAGTCTCTACGTGTGGCACAGTGTGAAAAGTATTGGGAAGTACCGAACTGTTGTGTTTAACACACTGTGATGGAAAGAAAATAGGACTCAGTCACCAGACAGTTGTGTAATCTTAGAAATGCACTTTGTTTCTCTCTCTCTTTTTTTTTTAGGTTGGGGAAAATCTCATGGACAGAGCACTTTGTTTTTCAGTTCTGCCATCTATACTGTCATTTCAAGTTGGCAATTTTAATGACCATGAATAATAATGAGGATACAATACACAATTTGGATGGGACCTCCTTGCCACCCTGTCCTTTGTGTTCTTTCTTGTGCTTTGAGTGGTAAAGAGGGGAGTAGATTGGTACCAGTTGCGCATTTTAGTGGTGGAAACTCCCATTCATTGAGGGATAATAACACTAGTACTGAGCATTATTATTGTTTGGCAGGAACAGATGGGTGTTGCCAGCTCTTTAAAAGCAGCCATGATGCACAGGTAGACTAGGACAGCCAAGTTAGCAGGTCCGAGCTCCCTTTCTGACTTGCTGTGACCTTACTTTCTGTAATATCATCCATTGACCCAGATCCCCATCCTTACCTCTTGCTTCAATCCTTGGCTTCTTCTATTCTGGGACTCTCCTATTCAGACTTCTAACAGACTTCTGCTTTCCTCAGATGACTTGGAGCCTTGACTCTGTGCCAAAAAAAAAAAAAGATATTTATCACCAGGAAATTTAAACAAAAGGTATTGGTTATCTATTTTCATTTAGAAATTTATATCCACACAAAAAGGAAACTTTATTTCCACCATCCAAACATACTGAGTCTTAATATTTTATTTCCATTTAGAATTATTGCTATATCCCTGCTGTTTTATTTTAAAATAAAACAAAAAACACTAATGCCTCAATTCCTAAATCTTCAAAGCACCTCTGAATCTTTTCTTTCTCTCCTTCACCTTTTAACATCCAGTCCATCACCAAGCCTGTGGACTGTATCTCTACCTATATCTCAAATTCACCCACTTCTTTTTGTTTCCACTGCTGCCTCCTCGCCCAGCCACTGCCATTTCTTACTTTGTTTACTCCAGTAGCCTCCCAACTCATCTGGTTTTCACCCTTATTTGTTTCATAGACTTCATTTTACTTTTCAAAGTTTATATTAAATCTTGTTATTACCATCTAAAGAACTCTCCAGAGGTTTCCAGAAGTACCTGGAATAAAATCCGGATCCCTTTCAAATCATTAAAAAGATCCAGTGTGGTCTGATCTGCCTACCTAACCCTCGCCCCTACTCCCTGCATGGATTCTTTTCCAGTCATTTCACCCCAGGGCCTTTACATTTCCTTTTTCCTCTTCCTGGAAAGTTAATCCTCTGGTTTTTGCAGAAGGCTGTCCCTTCCCTGGTCTCAAGGCTAATGTTATGTCCACAGAGTGACCTCTCCTGCTTTGAACCAAAGCAGCCTCTTCAGTCACTTGTTACCAGATCACCCTGGTTTCTTTCCTTCTATGCATGTGTCAGATTCTAAAATTACCTTTAAAAACATTAAAAAATTTCCTTTTTGTTTGAAATTAAGGTGGAGGAGAAGCATGACCTTGCCTAACATGTATTGCTGTATGCAGTGTTTCAAGTGATTCCTGGCAACATGTAATCAGTATCCAATAAATATATATTTAATGGGTTAATAAATGAATGAATAACTGAGATCATAGTGAATACTCCTTTTTGTGTTTTTGTTTTTTCATTTTCTAAACTGTTAGCTGGTATGTTGTAAACCTGAAAAAAATGCCCGTAGGACACCATCGGCCCCCCCAAATGTTGACTTATACATGAACAAACGTGAAATGTATTTATGTTCCTTATACTTATAATTCTTATATGGCTCTAGAGCCAAACCACATTTACAAACTACATACTACTAACAAAGCTACTGTTGACTTAAAAAAATAAAATCACAATCTAAAAGTTGAGAGCTGTGTTTTATTAGGTGGGAATTTTTAGGACTTCAAGCCCAGGAGATAGCATCTCAAGTAACCCTAAGAGAACTGCACTGAGGAAGCAAGGCAGGAGCCTTTTGCAACAAAGGGCAGGTAGTCTAAACATCCAAAGATTGTTGTTAAAAGCAGATATCTCAAGTTAAGGTATTTAGCACTTTTCTATGTATAGGAAAATGCAAGAGGTTGGGTTTACTGAAATTCCTTTCATATGTATCTCAGCTATCTGGGGCTAGTATCCTGTGTTTTTTTCACATTCTAAACTCCCTTGGGACTCACCCTAGGGAGTGGCTGCAATCCTAACGGCTTAAGTCATCCTTGTTCACTGATATACCATGAAATATTCCACTTATCACAATAAAAGCAATTCAAATTGACAATTACTGACTTGATGTGAATAGATGATGTTTTGATGAAATGAAGTCACCACTCACAGGGGAATAAGGTACCGATTCTTATGACACAGACTCTTTTGAACTCACAGGACTATCCTGTCATTTGCTCTGTGACAGTTCCATTTTTCATTTTTTCTCTTAGAACTGCTGCAGAGCTTTAATTTCTATACCATGCTGTGACTTGTGTTTATTTGGAAGGAGTGCGATGTACTGGAAGCTCACTTACCTCTGACTTTTCTCATTAACCCTTTCAATTACGTCTAGTTCTGCTTCTGAATGTGATATGATCTTTAACCTGGAGTAAAAAGGGCCAGTGGAGTCATGTTTCAGGCTTGTTTTTAAGGATGTGACTATCCAGGTAGTCCAGCATAAATTTACAGTGGGCTGTGATGTGCTGTCTCAGAATTCCAGGGAAGCATCTCCTGGCGAGCTTCCCTGGTGGCTTAGTGGTAACGAGTCTTCTGCCTACCATGCAGGAGATGTGGGTTCAATCCCTGGGTCAGGAAGATCCCCTGGAGAAGGAAATGGCAACCTACTCCAGTCTTCTTGCCTGGAGAATTCCATGGACAGAGGAGCCTGATGGGCTACAGTCCATGGGGTCAAAAACATGAGTCAGACATGAGTAAGCATACATGCACACATATATCTCTTGGCAAAAAGTAGTCAGAAGCAGGGAGGCAACCGGTGGGGTTCTGCAAGTGACAGCAAAGCCCTTCTTTGGGGGCTTTGGGGGTGGGGTCAAATGGCCAGTAGATGGGCTCTGAGAGAAGCTCGGCCACAGGGGGATGGAATGCCTTAGAGGGGCAGAAGGTAGTCTCTTCCTCATGGCTCAGCCAGCCTGTCCTGAAACATTGGAAAACCACACATTGTTTGGTAAGATTGGACTCCTTCAAGAAGATGGTGAGGAGTGAGCTCTGCATGGAGATGGTACAAGAAAGGAATGGAAAGACAGAGACAAGAGTAGAGATTGCCTGACATGGTTCTGGATGAATCCACATCCAGGAAATGTAATTTATTTAATTTTCCAAATGATATCTGGTTTATATATAGTATCAACACACATCTCCTTAAGCATAGCATCACGCATACTACATAACATTAAACACGCTGTCTCGTGTGTATGAGTACGTTTTATATTTACATATTTATGTGTATGGGACTTCTGAGGTGGTGCTAGGGATAAAGAACATGACTGCCAATGCAGGTGACATAAGAGAGGCAGGTTCAGTCCCTGGGTTGGGAAGATCCTCTGGAGGAGGGTGTGTCAACCCACTCCAGTATCCTTGCCTGGAGAATCCCATGGACAGAGGAGCTTGGTTAGATACAGTCTATAGGGTCACAAAGAGTTGGACACGACTCAAGTGACTTAACCTGTGTGCATTTATGTATATATTTATCATATTTTACATTTACATTCAAAAAATGAAGATCATGGCATCTGGTCCTATCACTTCATGGCAAATAGATGGGGGAACAATGGAAACAGTGACAGACTTTATTTTCTTGGGCTCCAAAATCACTGCAGATGTTGACTGCAGCCATGAAATTAAAGGATGCTTTATCCTTGGAAGAAAAATTATGACCAACCTAGACAGCATATTAAAAAGGAGAGACATTATTTTGCTAACAAAAATCCATCTAATCCAAGCTATGGTTTTTCCAGTAGTCATGTATGGATGTGAAACTTGGACCATAAACAAAGCTGAGTGCTGAAAAATGGATGCTTTTAAACTGTGGAGTTGGACAAGTCTCTTGAGAGTCCCTTGGACTCCTTATTGCAAAATTCAGACTTAAATTGAAGAAAGTAGGGAAAACCACTAGACAATTCAGGTATGACCTAAGTCAAATCCCTTATAATTATATAGTGGAAGTGACAAATAGATTAAAGAGATTAGGTCTGATAGAGTGTCTGAAGAACTATGGATGGAGGCTTGTGACATTGTATAGGATGTGGTGATCAAAACCAGGCCCAAGAAACAGAAATGCAAAAAGGCAAAATGTTTGTCTGAGGAAACCTTACAAATAGCTGAGAAAAGAAGAAAAGTGAAAGGCAAAGGAGAAATGGAAAGATATAGCCATTTGAATGCAAAGTTCCAAAGACTAGCAAGGAGAGATAAGAAAGCCTTCCTAAGAGATAACAATGCAAAGAAATAGAGCAAAACTATAGAATGGAAAAGACTAGAGATCTCTTCAGGAAAATTAGAGATACCAAGGGAACATTTCAAGCAAAGATGGACACAATAAAGGATGGAAGCAATATGGACCTAACAGAAGCAGAAGATATTAAGAAGAGGTGGCAAGAATACACAGAGGAACTTTATAAAAAACATCTTCATGACCCAGATAACCATGATGGTGTGATCACTCATCTAGAGCCAGACATCCTGGAATGCGAAGTCAAGTGAGCCTTAGGAAGCATCACTACAAACAAAACTAGTGGAGGTGATGGAATTCCAGTTGAGCTATTTTAAATCCTAAAAGATGATGTTGTGAAAGTGCTTCACTCAATATGCCAGCAAATTTGGAAAACTCAGCAGTGATCACAGGACTGGAAAAAGTTAGTTTTCATTCCAATCCCAAAGAAAGGCAATGCCAAAGTATGCTCAAACTATTGTACAATTGCACTCATCTCACATGCTAGCAAACTAATGCTCAAAATTCTCCAAGCCAGGCTTCAACAGTACGTGAACCATGAACCTCCAGATGTTCAAGCTGGATTTAGAAAAGTCAGAGGAACCAGAGATCAAATCCAACATCTGTTGGATCATCAAAAAAGCAAGAGAATTCCAGGAAAAAAAAAAAATCTGCTTTATTGACTACACCAAAGCCTTTAACTGTGTGGATCACAATAAACTGTGGAAAATTCTTAGAGATGGGAATACCAGACCACCTTACCTCCCTCCTGAGATATCTGTATGCAGGTCAAGAAGCAACAGTTAGAACCAGATATGGAACAATGGACTGGTTCCAGATCGGGAAAGGAGTATATCAAGGCTGTATATTGTCATCGTGCTTATTTAACTTATATACAGAGTACATCATGTGAGATGCCAAGCTGGATGAAGCACAAGCTGGAATCAAGACTTCTGGGAGAAATATCATATTCAGATGACACCACTCTTATGGAAGAAAGTAAAGAGCAACTGAAGAGCCTCTTGGTGAAAATGAAAGAGGAGAGTGAAAAAGCTGGCTTAATACCCAACATTTAAAAAACTAAGATCATGGCATCCAGTCCCATCACCTCATGGCAAATAGATGGGGAAACCATGGAAACAGTGAGAGACTTTATTTTCTTGGGCTCCAAAATCACTGCAAATGGTGACTGCAGCCATGAAATTTAAAGATGCTTGCTCCTTAGAAGAAAAGCTATGACCAACCTAGACAGCATATGGAAAAGCAGAGACCTTACTTTGCTGACAAAGGTCCATCTAGTCAAAGCTATAGTTTTTCTAGTAGTCGTGTATGGATGTGAGAATTGGAGCATAAAGAAAGCTGAGCACTGAAGAATTGATGCTTTTGAACTATGGTGTTGGAGAAGACTCTTGAGAGACCCTTGGACTGCAAGGAGATCCAACCAGTCTATCCTGGAAGAAATCAGCCCTGAATATTCATTGGAAGGACTGGTGCTGAAGCTGAAACTCCAATCCTTTGGCCACCTGATGCAAAGAATTGACTCTATAGAAAAGACCCTGATGCTGGGAAAGATTGAAGGGAGGAGAAGGGGATGACAGAGGATAAGATGGTTGGATGGCATCACTGGCTTGATGGACATGAGTATGGGCAAGCTCCCAGAGTTGATGTTGGACAGGGAGGCCTGGCTTGCTGCATTCCATGGGGTTTCAAAGAGTTGGATATGACTGAGCGACTGAACTGAACTGAAATTTACATACTTAAAAACTTGCATGTTTATATATTATACATTTGTATATAAAAGTTGATGTTTAGAATACATTTACAAAATTTTATTGGATTATAGTGGATGTACAGCATTGTGTTAGGTTCAGGTACACAGCAAAGTGAATTATTTATACATATACATATATTCAATGTTTTTTTAGACTCCTTTCCCATATAGGCCATTACAGAGTGCTTAGTAGATGTCCCTGTGCTATATAGTAGGTCCGTATTAGTTATCTATTTTATATATTGTATATATAGTATGCATATGTTGTATAATGTATATATGTTGATCTCAGTCTCCCAATTTAGCTGTCCCCCCTTAAGAACCCTTACAAGTAAGTTCATTTCTACCCTTTTTTTAGATTCCACGTATAACTGGTATTATATTTGTCTTTTTCTGTCTGACTGACTTCACTCCGTATGACAATCTCTAGGTCCATCCATGTTGTTGCAAATGGCATTTATTTTGTTCTTTTTTATGGCTGAGTAGTAGTCCATTGTAAATATGTACCACATCTTTATCCATTCGCCTGCTGATGCACATTTAGGTTGCTTCCATGTCCTAGCTCTTGTAAATAGTGCTGCCGTGAACATTGGGGTGCATGTATCTTTTCAAATTATGTTTTTCTCTTGGTGTATGCCTATGAGTGGAATTGCTGTGTCATTGGTAGTTCTATTTTTAGTTTTGTAAGGAAGCTCCATACTGTTCTCCATAGTCTCTGTACCAATTTACATTCCCATCAACAGTACAGGAAGGTTCTTTTTTTTCTCCACACCCTGTCTAGCAAATTAAAATAAATGTTAAAAGCACAACTGATTAAAAAATTTTAAATGTGAAGAACTGTCTCAGAGATTACAAAATCCATTATCTTATATTTGCATATTTATAAAACTTGTGACTGTGTGAACACATGGCTAGGGCCGCCACACGCTTTGGGCTTTGAAAGAGCCCAGTGCAAGGGAGGAGCCCTGAAACTTCGTTAGTTTCACAGTGTATTAGTTATCTATTGCTCTGTAACTGACCAAATTGTTATCTCACAGTTTCTGAGAATCTGTAGCACTATTTTGCAAAGCCTTTTTGAATCCTGGACCATGAGATTCCAAAACCTGTATTCTTAAACCACTACAGCTCCCAACACTTCCAGCTCACTCATACCTCCCAGCTTTATGCAAACTTGCTTTCTCTGCCTGGAACATTCCTGTCCTTTCTCCTCTTTCTACCTGGCAAACTTACCAGCACTCAGCCTAATTCCTGACTCCTCTGCGCATCCTTATTAATTTCTCTGGAATGACCGATGATTTGCTTCCTCTAAACTCCTATAAAAACCTGCCTTTCCCCTATTTAGCAAAATTCTCAAAGGCTTTCAGTTGTTTAGCTGTCTGAAATATTGAGTATAAGTTGCTTGAATTCAAGGACCTTTTTTTTTTTTTTTTCCTGTTCTCAAATTCACAGTAGTTGGCAAAGCTCTGACATGAGGTCGACCCCAGTAAATGTCTGTTTTGTGCACAAATGGATTATCGTGGACTTGGAGAGACAGGGCTCATTTCTAAGGCCATATACCTATGCCATTTCTGGGTGATCAGCATTTAGTTAATGATCACAGCAAATCACTGAGGCCACAGGGACGCCGATGAAATCTGCTTCATCTGGAGAAAGGCACTGGGCCAGGTTAACCCCCAGTAAACCAATCACCACATGCTCCCTACTTTACATGGGTAGCAACCACATTTGGTAGATGGATCCTGTTCTCAGAACCTCTTTATATAAAACCTGTAAAATATGAAAACCTTGTCAAGCTTGGTGCAGGGCTTTCCGCTGCACCATGGATTCACTGGACTTGCTCACATCAGGCACTGGGGTCTCAGGTGGCAGAGTCAACCATCAGTTCACCTGTGTGTTAGGAGAATCCAGCTGGCTCTTATTCCCCAAGAGTACTCGTCTTTTCCAGGTGCACACACTTTACTTTAATAGTTTTCTTTCTTTCTGTAAATTGAAATCCTATATGCAGGACTATGTGACCCTGGAGCACAGTAAGAACACAAAAGGAAAACTCCAAACATTTATCCTCAGGTACTTCACCTTGGGCAGAAGGATCTGCTTACTTCTCCTGAATCCACTCCATTTCCTGCACACCTATTCTTTCTCATACATTTCTCTTGCTCCTCACTGCCTGGGAGAATTCTAAAACATTTCCTCATAGGAATTCTCTGCATAATCACATGGAAGATTAACTCAGATTCAACCACTTGCACGGTGCCCTCTCTGATCATCACTGCTTTTTCCTTTTTGGAATTCCAGTGGTATTTGCTGTTTGGTGCTTAGTCTAAGCCTCCCTTCTCACACTTTTACATGTATGCACGTCACCTGGGGGATTCAGTGGAAGTCGGGTTCTGATTCAGCAATCCGAATGGGGCCTGAGAGTCTGCATTTCTAACAAGCTTCCTTGCTGCTGGGTCCTGAACCACACTCTGAATAACAAGGGTTGAGACTACTTGGTTTTTTAAAATATTTGTTTATTTATTTTTATTATTGGAGTGTAGTTGCTTTACAATATTGTATTAGTTTCTGCTGTACAACAAAGTAAATCAGCTATATGTATACATATTATCCCCTCTCTTAGACCTCTCTCGCACCCTGTATCCCACCCTCGAGGTCATCACAGAACACAGAACTGAGCTCCCGGTGATCTACAGCACTCTCGCACTTAGTTTTGAGTGTTTTCCTCCATCTCACCCTTCTTCCCTTCCTCCTCTTCATTCCATTTTCTGTAACTATTTACCAGGCATCTTCCAGATTTTATACTTAGTACACAAGCTGTCATTTTAGAGGTAAAACTCATAATAGCTTTATTTATATTTTTATTTTACTTACTTATATATTTCAACTTTTACTTATATTTAGATTGAAAGATATTTTTTTTTAAGCTTGAACCAGTTGTACCCACTGGAAGGCCCACAATTGCCTGTAATAGCAAGGTGGTATTTTTAGAAAACAGCTCCCATGCTGAAATCAACAAATCTAGGCTCCACACCCAGTTCTTGCTTCATTGAACTACACATGAGATTTAAGTCTGTTCCTTAGTCTCTGAACCTCAGTGTGATCACCTGAGAAGCAGGAATAATAATCTTTGCTTCCAGTGGGATGCTGGAATGAGGGAGTGGATGGAGGCGCTGCTTGTTTGCAGGGTGTCTGGCACCCCGTTTTGGTCCCCTGACCCTGAGGCATGTTCGTTTCCTTTCTGCCTGCTTGGGACTGACTGGCTTTGGACATTCAGGGCTTTAAGTTCTGGGCAGGTTGGTCAGAGCATCAGAGAAGCAGTGCCTTGTGGAGGCTCGGTTTCCTTCTGCTCTGGTTCTGATTTTCAATCTTTGGTGTAAAGACTTCATAGTTTGCTGGCAAATGTTTACATTACTGTTGTTTTTAAATTTTATTTGAGGCCATGCTTTGAATTATCATTTGAAGTTCTGAGGAAAGAGGGTCGATGCTGTAACTAAGGTTTAAGAAAAACTGTGCCTCATATATCATAACAAAAGTAAAAGCCAGTATATTTTTATTGCTTGTTAATTTGCCACTCAAATATGATGCAATTTCAACTTCTTAAAAAATAATTCTACTGTTACTTGGTTTTGTTTTTCATTTAAAAAGAATGAAATAATCTTCTGGAAGATTTCAAAGCTCAGACAGCTGTAGTAGGGCATGGAATTGGACCCTGGTCGGCTGTAGAAAAGCAGAACTGAGTTTTAGTCCTGATTTTTTAACAGCGTGCTGTGAAATCTTTATAAAAATCACTTTTAATCTAGGCTCTGTTTCCTCACTATAAAATGAATGGGTCAGACTAAATGATCTGTAAGATCCTTTTCTGCTCTTAAAAAAAAATGGCAAATTCTGATTCTTTTCCATTTAGTTACAAATAATGGCGAAGTGAAAACTTAAGTAAAACAATTTCATTTTAAGTTTTACAAATGAATGGTGTAAATGAGATTATAGAAAGAAATGTTTAAAATGCTTGAGAGAACACTTGCAAGTAATTTGAAATCCTTGAAGAGTATGGATTTAGATATAAAAAAATTGATTGGCTAATTGCAAACCTTTCTTAACTACTCATTAATGCGACCTGTGGAACATGCTTTGCTTAAATTGCATCCCTGTAGATTCTTGACAGGAATAAAAGTATACTTTGCTAAAAAAAAATCCTGTATACAATTTATGTTTGTTTTGCTAATTTAGCGTGTGTCTGGGCAGTGTTGTGTTTATGAGCACAGGCTCTGGTTCCAGATTCTATGGTCCAGCCCTGGCTCTGTTACTTACAGCCTGTGTGACCTTGGGCAAGTCACTCAGCCTCTCTGTACAAGAAGCATGACGACTGCACACCTGCCCCCCTGCCCCCTACCCCCCCCCCCCCCCGCCATAGGTTAATGATGAAGGTTAATGCAGTATTATATTTAGAAGTTTGCCTGGTATCCGTTCAGTTCAGTTGCTCAGTCGTGTCCGATTCTTTGCGACCCATGGACTGCAGCATGGCAGGCTTCCCTGTCCATCACCAACTCCCGGAGCTTGCTCAAACTCATGTCCATCGAGTTGGTGATGCCATCCAACCATCTCATCCTCTGTCATCCCCTTCTCCTCCTGCCTTCAATCTTTCCCAGCATCAGGGTCTTTTCCAGTGAATCAGTTCTTTGCATCAGGTGGCCAAAGGATTGGAGTTTCAGCTTCAGCATCAGTCCTTTCAATGAATATTCAGGACTGATCTCCTTTAGGATGGACTGGTTGGACCTCCTTGCAGTCCTAGGGACTCTCAAGAGTCTTCTTCAACACCACAGTTCAAGAGCATCCATTCTTCGGTGTTCAGCTTTCTTCACAGAAAACATTTTATCTTTATCAAACATTTGCCTGATATGTTTGATAATTGGTGTGTTATTATGATGGCTTCATTTTAGTGATTTGCTTTAGGTATGATCTATAATTTTAAACTACAATTTTATATTTATAATTGAGCTTTTAGTCTTGAAATGTCCATTGCCCATTCAAGGTGCTCATGTTGTTGGAGTTCTCTTTGGGAAGTCACACCATGTGATGGGAAGAAAGTGAATGGGAACAAGAAAGTGGCATAAATTTGCTAGCTTCCCTGGTGGCTCAGATGGTAAAGCGTCTGCCTACAATGCAGGAGACCCAGGTTCAATTCCTGTGTCAGGAAGATCTCCTGGAGAAGGAAATGGCAACCCAGTCGAGTATTCTTGCCTGGAAAATCCCATGGACAGAGGAGCCTGGTAGGCTATAGTCCATGGGGTTGCAAAGAGTTGGACACGACTGAGTGATTTCACTCACTCACTCACTCCTTAATAAGATGGTGGGTTGGATTAGATTGCTAGATTTGGTTTGCTTAATTGGGGATTTATAGCCTTTGGGGGCTGACGTCTATGTAAGAGGTATATGCAAAATAATGGGTGTAGGTACAGTTTTCTGGGGGTAAAGATCTGTTTCCTTTTGTTTTTCAGTTGCTAAGTCATGTCTGACTCTTTGTGACCTCATAGACTGCAGCATACCAGGTTCCTCTGTCCTTCACTATCTCCTGAAGTTTGCTCAAACACCATTCAATACGTTCTCAGATGAATCCATGAAGGGTTAAGAGCTTCCTATCTCAAAGATCTTCAGTGTCCCTTTTAACTCTACAATCCCACAGCTACAAGACATTAGAATCTAGGTGAAATCACCTGGGAACAGGGTTTCTGGGAAAATGAAGCCATTTCCTGGTGAGATAGAAAACTGCTGTTTTTGACAGTTCCTTCTGGCAATAGTAAGAACAGGAAAAAAAAAATAGAGTACAAAGTTTCAGCTGACAGATGACCCAGTTTTGTCCCTCTTTTTCAGTGAGATAAATACTACATACTCAGTTCTTTGGAAAATTGGTATTATTGTGAGGGTCGTTATTCAAGTTAGACCTGTTACATATATTATATGGGCTTCCTAGGTGGCACTAGTGGTAAAGAACCCATGCCAATGCAGGAGACGTAAGAGACTCAGCTCAATGCCTGAGTCAGGAGGACCCCCTGGAGAAGGAAATGGCAACCATCTCCAGTATTCTTGCCTGGGAAATCTCATGGACAAAGGAGCCTGGCAGAATACAGCAGAGTTGGACACAACTGAAGCAACTCAACACACACACACACACACACACACACACACACACATACATATCTATGTTATATATATAATGATTGCATTAATATTTAGGGTGTCATTCTTGACTTTGCTAACAAGATATAAGTGTGCATATTTTTTACTTGAGTCTTACCTCTAATCACTCTATATTAATCAGGTAAATTCTTCTTGATAGGCTGTGCTGTGACCAAATCCTTTCCTTGTGGAAGGATCTGGGAAGAGAGATCAGGGAGATCAGAGTTGGGTTCTGGACTTGTGAAAATTGCAGGGAATCTGACACTCAGTAAATTAGGGGCTGGAATAGTAGATAAGACTCTCTGAAGGAGATTTCAGAGAACTACAAGCACTGGTGAATCCAACCCTTTCCTGCTTTTCTTCTTAAACGTTTCTGAAGAGTTCTTTGAATTGAGATTTTTAAAAAGCAACAAGAAATAGGTAGAGAACTCAAGATATATGTCATCTATAATTATTAAACTGCACATACATATTTAAAGAATAGTACTAGTAATATGTGGTTTTCACTGGAGTATGGCAAAGCTGCTAACTATTCAGTTCAGTTGTGTCCCACTCTTTGCAACCCCATGGAGTGCAGCACGCCAGGCTTCCCTGTCTATCACCAACTCCCGGAGCTTGCTCAAACTCGTGTCCATCGAGTCGGTGATGCCATCCAACCATCTCATCCTAACTAACATCTCATGTTAACTGTTACACACTCCTTATTGGAAAATTGCCTAGAAAGACATTTGTCTATGATGGGTTCTACCAGGATCTTCTACTTCTTTATCTGGTTTAAATCTTTGAAATTCTCCGTTCCCTCTGTGTCTTGTGTTTCTTCACAATCCATATCAGACTATTTTGGATTAGACTGTAATTTCAGATTCTCCTCCATATATCTGTCTCTAAGTCTGTCTTTGCCTACTATAGATACAGAGTTCACTGGATGGCATTTTTTTTTTTTTAACTTTTGCTATTAACATTGATTTTTTTCTGTTTTTGCAAAAGAGCTAACCAGAAATCCTAGAAGTCTTGGAGGACGTGTTGGTCTCTGTGAAAATATGTCGGCCATAAAACTCATCCTTCAAGGCTTGGAAGTGTTCTATTAGCAGAATAGGATTTGCAGAGAGAGAGAGAAAAAACAACTCTGGTTCAGGCTTTTTCTAGAAAATCTTGTTTTCATTCATTCTTTCATTCAGTCACAAACATGCTCTGAGCACCTAATATGTGTCAGGCACTCAGAGAAGCTGAGGAAATGGAATTGAATAAGAAATGACCTCTGCTCTCAAGGGGCACAGGGTCCATGCGGAAAAAAAGAGTTGTATTTACAGTACAGGGTGAAGATTGTTACAATAGAGAGAGAAACATGAAGCTATGGGAGATGTGATATCATGATTTATAGTAAGAAAAATGGAGAAGGCAACGGCACCCCACTCCAGTACTCTTGCCTGGAAAATCCCATAGATGGAGGAGCCTGGTGGGCTGCAGTCCATGGGGTCGCTAAGAGTCGGACATGACTGAGCGACTTCACTTTCACTTTCCACTTTCATGCATTGGAGAAGAAAATGGCAACCCACTCCAGTGTTCTTGCCTGGAGAATCCCAGGGACAAGGGAGCCTGGTGGGCTGCCATCTATGGGGTCGCACAGAGTCAGACAGACTGAAGTGACTTAGCAGCAGCAGCAGCAGCAGCAGCAGTAAGAAAAAAAATATATATATTTGGTCTTCATCTCTGTTTCTGGCACAGAGCCCCTGAAATCTTTGGAATTTCCTGAGAGAGAGAGTGATCAAGGTGTCTTTGAGTTTATGTTAACGAGGTTACTTTTGGAAATCCCTTAGGGAACCTAAGGATGGGGTCTGGTTGCCAGGGGAATTAGCACCATGTAATTAGAGTATTGGAGCATTCAGTCCTGTCCTGGGCCACTGGAGGTAGGGGAGCTGGAGACTGAGTTCCATCACCAATGGTCAGTGATTTAATCAAGCATGACTATGGGATGAAGCCTTCCTAAAACCTCAAAGGACAGGGATCAGAGAGCTTCTGCATCTGGGTTGGTGGATACATGGAGATTTGGGGAGAGTGGCGTGTCTAGCACATGTGGAAACTCCACACTCCTGTATTAATACATGCCTCACCCAGTGCATCTGTTCCACCTGGCTCTTCTTGAGTTATATTCTTTTATAATAAGCCAGTGAAAGTGAAAAAAGTGACAGTGTTAGTCACTCAGTCGTGTCAAACTCTTTGTTACTCCATGGACTGTAGCTCACCAAGCTCCTCTGCCCGTGGAATTCTCCAGGCAAGAATACTAGACTGGGTAGCCATTCCCTTCTCCAAGAGATCTTCCCAACCCAGGGATTGAACCCGATCTCCTGCATTGCAGGCAGATTCTTTACCATTTGAGCCACCTAAGCTGATAGGCAGAAATAAATGTTTTCCTTAGTTTTGTGAGGCATTTCAGCAAATTAATCAAATTGTAGGAGGGGCCATAAGAACCTCTAATTTATAGCCAATTAGTAGTACAAATAACAATCTGGATTAATGATTGACATCTGAAGTAGGAGGGGAGGTAGCGGGGCATTCTTATAGGATCCAACACATTTTCTTGATAGAGAGTGTTAAGATTGAGTTAATTGTTTGGGGGTATAGGAAAAAATCCACACTGAAACAGCACAGAGGAATGGCATAGGGCTGAGCCTAGGCTGTTCAGGAAAAACTCTGTAGAGTTGAACTTGGCCTTAGTCTCGAAGAGTGAGTATGGATTGTTTAGATAAAAAAAGAGTAGAACAGGAATGGGAATTCAAGCAGAAGATGTACCTGTTCAAAGACTGAAATATAGAGAAACATTTAAAGTTCACAGGAATACAGGTCTGTGCTTCAGGACCCTAGGGGCAGAGAGTTTTTAATTCTGTGGCCCCTTCCTGAGTGTCACCTCTAGGGACCCTCACAAACTGGCCTTGCTGCTCCAGGACTTACTTTTCTCCACCAGCTGCTTTGTAGGAGTTTGGCCGTCAAACCATTTCATGCTTTTCCTGTAGGGCTTACACTGACTGACACTGTCACAAATAAGGCAAAGGAGGAAACAGCATTTACTCCTTGTAGTATGTAAAGATTTTTATTCTGGTTCTGTATCAGATCAGATCAGTTGCTCAGTCGTGTCCGACTCTTTGTGACCCCATGAATCGCAGCACGCCAGACCTCCCTGTCCATCACCAACTCCCGGAGTTCACTCAGACTCACGTCCATCGAGTCAGTGATGCCATCCAGCCATCTCATCCTCTGTCATCCCCTTCTCCTCCTGCCCCCAATGCCTCCCAGCATCAGAGTCTTTTCCAATGAGTCAGCTCTTCGCACGAGGTGGCCAAAGTATTAGAGTTTCAGCTTGAGCATCATTCCTTCCAAAGAAATCCCAGGGCTGATCTCCTTCAGAATGGACTGGTTGGATCTTGAAATCCAAGGGACTCTCAAGAGTCTTCTCCAATACCACAGTTCAAAAGCATCAATTCTTCGGCGCTCAGCCTTCTTCACAGTCCAACTCTCACATCCATACATGACCACTGGAAAAACCATAGCCTTGACTAGACGAACCTTTGTTGGCAAACTAATGTCTCTGCTTTTGAATATGCTATCTAGGTTGGTCATAACTTTCCTTCCAAGGAGTAAGCGTCTTTTAATTTCGTGGCTGCAGTCACCATCTGTATAGAGGATCTCTATTGTGAGAGGCATGCTGGGAGGAGTGGAAAGAACATGATAACCAGGGTTAGATGACTTGAGAACAAATCCTTACTCTTCCATAATCTAAGTCTGTGAGTCTGGGAAAACCACATATACATGTTGAGCCTCAGTTTCCTGCCAAATTGTGTTTGATAATATAGAAAAATATATGAGATGATGGGGCCAGGTAGAATTTTGAACAATTAGGATATGCTAATGATGAGTGTTGTTATTATGTATCTCACATGTACGTATGCATTTTCACATTGTAAAAAGTGGTTCAGGATAAAGCTGAATTTTGGGGAGAAAAATACCTTGAGGAATTTTTTGAAGGAGGTGAGAAGACAGCTCATTAGACATGAAGTAGGAGGTGATTTCAAGTGAGTACCAAGGACTTATAGTGCTGGAGGACAGGGTGAGTGGGTTTTGAGATCCGTCCCATCAAACAGATGGAGCCAGGATGAGTGGGGGCCGTGAGACGCAGTGCGTGTGGGAAGGTGGTGACAGGGTGCTCGGAGGACAGGATGAGCGGGCTACATGGGTGGGAAATGCAGAGCCTGGAGAAAACAATAACATCATGAGCTTATAGATGTGCAGAGCAGGAAGTACACCTGATGAATACTCAACCTCACATCCTCATCCCACTGGTGAGGAAATTAGGTTCCTGAGAGGTTGATTTGTCCCTGGTCACAGCCATGGCCAGCTGCAGACCTGAAATTTAACCTTGGAAATCCAAATATTTTTTTTTTTTCCAATTCAGTTCAGAGACGCTGTTGCTGCTGCTGCTGCTAAGTTGCTTCAGTCATGTCCAACTCTGTGTGAGCCCATGGACTGTAGCCTACCAAGCTCCTCCATCCCTGGGATTTTCCAGGCAAGAGTACTGGAGTGGGTTGCCAGTACCTTCTCCCATTCAGAGACTCTATTCAATCCTAATTGCAATAACTTTGAAGAATAAATTTAACACAAGAGTATATTTGCAAATAATAGATGATTACTTATATTAATTCCTGTTTGTGTCAACCCTCCAATATTTACATATATCGGGGATCTTTCTCCCCACACCCCATCACATTATTTACTCACAAATTCATGTATTCATTCACTCAAACATATGTTTGTTAGGAGTTCCTGTACTCTAGTTACCAAATAAAGCAGTGGGATCCAAAGATGAATAGATCCCTGTCTTTAGCCACAAAGAACTCATCATCTTATATAGAAGACAGAAAGACAGACACATGCAATCCTGTGCAGTAAGCATACACAAGGAAAAGTATAGTTTTGAAAATTGAGGGAATGGTTTCTCAGAGTTTATGATCAATGAACTGGGTCTTGGAGGAAAATGAGGAGTTTTCTACTTAGAGATGGGGGGCAGGGTCAGGGGGTGGGATGGAAGTAGATGAAGATGCTGAATATTCCAAGTGAGTGATGCACAAAGTCTTCATGGCTGTAGGCAGAGAATCCTGACAACATAGGATGCCATTGTGAGGGAGCAACCTTGAGGTGAGTTATAGGAAAATATTGTGAAGTTTCAACCAAGTAAGAAGTGACTTAATGGAAATGATAAATGACAAACGCATTGAAATTGAGAAAAAGTCACCTCTCTTCTAGCCTCAGTAAAAGGTGATGATGGGGTGATCTCACCTCCACTTTATGGAACCCTGTCAGGTGGGAATGCAGATTGTGATTTCTTCTGGTCCAGGCAGCAGAGGAGGAATTTCGTAGGATGAGTTGTTTTCCCATTTGTTAAACTTTGGCAGCTATAACTGACTTCACACCTGCAGAGCTGGGTGTCATAACAATGACATTGTCTCTCTAAAACTGAAATAATGCCTATGGAGCTGTGGGGATGCAGAGAGAAACAGGTTATGAGCTCTGCCCCCCAGGGAAGGCACCACCAGGTGGGAAGGACAGAAATGTGGTAAAACACACGCAACGCAGTGGTTTCTGTGCAGGAGGGCTCAGCAGACAGCGTGGGGTCAGGTGTGACTTGTTTCCTAAGGTTGAATCTTGAGGAATGAGTACGAGTCAGTCAGATAATGGGAAGAAGCTCTTCCTTGCAGAAGAAATTAAAAACAGGACAATAAACTCTTGGGACTCTTGATTGTGGGAGATTTTCAGAGAATATAGATGGGAGAATAAAGTAGAAGGGGCAATGGAAGCAAAAAGGCTAATCCCAAGAAACCTTCTAGGCTTAAAGGAGTTAAGGTTTTATTTCACAAGGTTGGGAGATCCACTGAAAATTTTTAAGTTGAAGATAATCAAAATAGGTGTTACTTTTGGAGGAATCATTCTAGCTACAGTTCAGGGGAAGAAATGGACAGGGTCAAGATTAACTGCAGGGAGACCAGTTGTCTGGCTTTTGCAACCACATTGCCAAGAGATGAGAATGTACTGAATTAAGATGTAAAAACTACAGGTTTTAGTTACCAATTACGTGAGGGGTGGAGGATATGGGAGGACTTTGGTCTGGCTCACAGATTTCAAGTTTAGTTTTCTGGGTAGATAGACATGCAGCTGAATAAGATTGGTCATAAAGAAGGAGGACCTAGTTTTGGATGCTCACATTTGTATCTGAGATGAACTGAGTTCTAGGTTGGTTGGATTTGAGATGCCTGTGGGTCTTGCAGAGTGGTGTATCCTGTATAAAGTTGGATTACAGAGGGTAGGGTGGGTCTGGAGTTGAGAAGCACTATCTGGGTTTGAGATGAAGATCTGAGGGTCAGCAGCATGTAAGAAGTAGTTGGAAGTGGAGAGGGAAGGTGATTTTACTTTCCAAGAATAAGTGATCAGAGAGAGGAGACTGAGGGTTGGATTAAGTGACTTCTCATTTTGAAATGATAAATCAGCAACTTCAGATTTTATTCGTTGTTGACACAGCCTTCGGGTGTTTTCCCAATGGATAGACTTTGGCTGACAACAAACCATGAATGCCAGGAGCTAGATATATTTTGTAAAGAAATTCTTCCCAAAGCAAGACATGTTTGGCTCTCACTCTGGGACTGTGTGTGCTCAGCCTCCAGCAACTCTTGGTAGTTAGTGGTTGGGATCATGTTCAGGACAATATAGTTATGCTAGTATTTTGAACAAAGTCATTTTGGATCATAGACATGAATGAGTATTCTCTAGGCTTCCCAGCTAATCTCATGTTTTGATCTGAATGAACTTGGCAGTTTGATATCCAGGTGTTCTTACAAGCTGGGATTTTGCCTTTTGAAAAGGAAGGAACTAGGAACCAAATAACTTGTCCTTTGCTTTTGCAAAGTCAGTGTGTGAGAGTCCTCTAGAGAAACAGACTGATAGTGTATCTATGGAGAAAGAAAGAGATTTATTTATTAATATAAGGAGTCTGTTCATGTAGTGATGGAGGCTGAGAAGTCCCATTGTCTGCTGTCTGAACACTGGAGACCCAGGAGAGCTGGTGGTGTAATTTAGTCCAAGTCCAAAGACCTGAGAGCCAGGGGCCCCTACAGCAGTTGATGGCCAATGTCATGCAATCGAGCAGGAAGGTCTGAATTGGTCTTCCTCCCCCTTTTTGTTCTATTCAAGCCCTCAGAGGATTGGACGGTGCCCACTCACCCTGGGGAGAGCAAACAGCTTTCTCAGTCCACTGAGTCCAATGCTAATTTCATCTGGAAAGTTCTTTACAAACCTACACCAGAACTAATGTTTAACCAAACATCTTTTATGGGCTGATCTGTGCTCCATCCATCCCCCACCCCCATTCATAGGATTAAAGCCTTAACTCCCATTGTCTTAGAACGTGACTGTGTATGGAGACTGGGCCTTTAAAGCAATGATTAAGTTAAAATAAAGCCTTCCAGGTGGGTCCTAGTCCAATCTGAATGGTGTCCTAAGAAGAGGAAGGGGACACCCACAGAGAGACACCAGGGATTCAGTGAGAATGTGGCCATCTTCAGGCCAAGGAGAGAGACCTCAGAGGAAACTGAACCTGCTCACTCCTGATCTTGGACCTCTGACCTCCAGCCTCCAGACTGTGAGAAAATAGCTTTCTGTTATTCAAGCCCCCATTTTGGTATTTTGTTATGGAGCCCAAGTTGAATAATAACCCTGCTACAGCTAACCATTCACTGAGTCATCCCAGGGCTCTACCTGCTAGAGACAAGTTCGGTCATGACAACCAACATTGTCTCTAGCCGTTGCCAAATACCCTCTGTGGTCAAAATCCCCTCTGATAGAGAATCATTTTCTAAAGCCCAATTCTTTCACCTTTCTGTTAAAAAATCCTTTGATGATTACCCATTATCTTTGCTATGTTTCCCAGATAAGTCCCACATCATGACAGGGCAGGGAGAGATAAGGGAGATAGGATGATGCTTGGATGACCTCACCTTAGTTCTGATCTGCAATCGGCAGCTCCATAATTAATCTCTCTTCTGGGCAGAGGGGATGTCAGAAATCTACAGAAGTGTGCTTCATGTAAAAATATGAGATTTTTAAAATCAATATGAATCATACTCACTCTGACCTGCAGAAAACATAACTTATCTTTCCACTTTGTAAAATCATGAATGCTATGCTTGCATGCTCAGTCACGTCCAACTCTTTGCGACTGCATGGACTGTAGCCCACCAGGCTCCTCTGCCAATGGGATTATCCCAGGCAAGAACACTGGAGTGGGTTGCCATTTCCTCCTCCAGGGGATCTGCCCAATCCAGGGATTGAACCCACGTCTCCTGTAGCTCCTGCATTGGCAGGCAGATTCTTTATTAGCCACCCAGGAAGCTCCTGCATTGGCAGACAGATTCTCCTTTAGCCACCCAGGAAGCCCTATAAAATCATGAAGAGATAATACTTATCAGGTCTCTGCTATGTGCCAGAGCTTTAAAGGAATTAATGTATTTAATCCTCACAGAAGCCCTGGCAACATGATACCATGTTTAATCCTATTTAACTAGTGAGGAAATTTAAATTACATTACCTTCCTTAATAGCACAAGTAACCAGACCAGAGTTTAAACTTGAACCCAGGTCATCTCCATGTTGTGGGCACAGCAGTGAAGGCAAGAATCACCTTAGTTCTGCACTACTGCTGCTGCTGCTGCTACTAAGTCGCTTCAGTCGTGTTCAAACGCACTACTAGGTCTGTGTTTTTGTCTGAGTTAATTGACTTTTCTGAATTTAGTTTCTTTCTCAAAGACTGGGGAGGATAAAACCTGTCCTGTCCTTATAAGTTTGTTATAGCTTGAGATAAAGGCTAATGTCTGGTACAAAGTAGATGAACAGTAAGAAGTCATTATTTTTTGTATTGAGGTATAGTTAAGTACAGTGTTGTGCTAATGGCTCAGTTATATGTGCATATATATATATTCTTTTTCATATTATTTTCCATTAAGGTTTATCACCGCAGAATGTTGACTATAGTTTCCTGTGCTATACAGTGGGAATTTGCTGTTTAACCATCTTATATATACCAGTTTACATCTGCTAACCCCAAACTGCCAATCCGTCCCCCTCCCATTGCCCTCAACAACTAGCAGTCTATTCTCTACGTCTGTTTTATGGATAAGTTTATTTGCGTCATATTTTAGATTCCACATAGAAGTGATATATTTCTCTTTGGGATTTACTTTACTTAGTATGATAATCTCTGGTTGCATTCATGTTGCTGCAAGGGGCATTGTTTTCTTCTTTTTCATGGCTGAGTGGTATTCCATTGTATATATGTACTACATCTTCTTTACCCACGCATTTGTCAATGGACATTTAGATTGTTTCCATGTCTTGGCTATTGTGAAGAGTGCTGCTGTGAACTTAGCGGTGCATGTATCTTTTTGAATTATAGTTTTGTCTGGATGTATGCCCAGGTGTGGGATTGCTGGATCATATGGTAAACAAATTCATTCTTGCATATGTTTGTATAATATATACACTGATATATTCGTGTAATAACTATGATACTTGATGTAACCATGTTATCCATGAATTAAGGATAGAAGACATGTGTAGTGGCAGGTGTTAAAAATGTACAACAGTATAAATATTTAACATTTGAGAACTGTAAGTGTGCATATGTGTGTGTGTGTTTAAGAACACCTAGACTCAGAAGTTGTAGCTTGCCCACTGTCATATAGCTCCTGAATGACAGAGCTATCTTTCAAGCTTGGGTCCATTTGGTTCTGAAATCCAGGCTCAGATGCATTACTTTGCCTTCATGTGACATTTTAAAGCTTAAGTTTTCTTAGCTATATTATATGTTTCAAAATAGTTTAGGTGTCAGACCCTAATCATGTAAAAAAATCTATGTTCTTTCTGAAGTGAAGCCCCACAGGGATGATAAACCTAATAGCTTAGCAACCATGTGGCAGAGCTGCCCCTGAGGGCTAATATATCAAAAAGAGAAGCAGATACAGGAGTTTGCAGTATTCATGTTTCTTTTCTCTCTTTCGTTCACACACACACACACACACACACACACACACACAGAGGCATGCATGCTCATGTGCAACCTGGAAAGTCTTCAAGATAATGTAAAGGGCTCAAGATAATGTACGTGGAAAGTGACTTTGTATTAGAAGAAGCTGGAGAAGAGAGTTTGGATATTGATCAAAACAACTGTATAAGAACCACCACCCCCCAAGGGAAATTAGGCTCCATAGTAAATAGAAATTACCTTAAGATAATTGCTAACTTTGTAACCATTTTAAGTTCAACGAAAAACTCAGAAATAAAAGAGAACATGTCATAATGGAGATATTTAAATAATTATATTTGAAACCGTGAGAGTACTAAGCATGTCCCAAACCCCACAACTATTTACATAGTTAGGCCTTGGGGACATTCATAAGATTGGTTCCGAGTAAAGAACAGAAAAGGATTATGTAAATCATTTCTGTTAGTGTGTGGTGGTGGTGGGGGGTGTTGTTATTGTTTTAGGTAGAGAGTCTGTGAAGATACTGGGAGACTACAAGGAGAACAAAAGAAAATGTGATGCAGAATTTCACAAAATAAATGAATGGAGTAGAACATGTTTCCCCAGAGAAGTTTGAAAACTAACTGAAAATGAAGTGGAATAGATTTTATAGAGAAAAAGTGCTGTGATGATGTGATGGAATGATCAGCACTGGGTCATGTAGACAAAAAAAAAAATCAAGATGGTTCTTGGTCATTTGGGAGGCATTGCCTAGAGATGTCCATTTCTTCCTTCTAACCTTCTCTTATTCCCCTAGACTGTCAGCCTTTGTGCATTTTAGTAATGAAAACAAGGACAAAGAGTTCAAATTTTAAAAAGGAGTAATAACATTTCCTTGATTATTTTGGCTAAATTTATTTTTTTGTGTGTGTAATTAGTTTCATTTGTAGTGCAGAAAATGGAGAAAAATCACAGGAGGTCACATGTGAATGGTGAGCATTTCAGAGCTGTCTGTGCAGCTGAATGGCTTTGTGGTATGTGGTAGAAGGTATATGGAATAGCTCTTCTAAAGTAGTGTTGACTGAAGAAAAATACATGCAACCTAAAAGTTGAGAGTTATGTTTTATTCAGTAGGAATTTTTAGGACTTCAAGCCTAAGAGCCAGGGCCTCAAGTAACCCTGAGAGAACTGCTCCAAGGAGGTGAGGGGAGGAGCTGATTATATAGAAGCTTTGCAATAAGGGGCAAGTAGTCTGAATGTCAAGGTTCTTGTGAATTAAAGAAAACCAGACACCCCAAGTTAAGGAATTTAGTGCTTTTCTATGTATGGGAAGATGCAAGAGTTTGGGCTCACTGAAATCATTCCATTGATATGCACCTCAGTTATCTGGGCTAGTATCTTGTGTTTTTACATTCTGAGTTTCCTCGGGACTCACCATAAGGAGTGGCTATAGTCTGATGGCTGCTGGATGGCAGGTGTTCCTTTCTTGCTTCCTCAGGGCTCACCGGCTCCTGTTGGAGGGCTGCGATTGCTGATGACTGTAACGTTCTTGTTTACTGATATGGCAGGAAATATTCCATTTCTCAGCAGAATGACTTAAACTGATCAAAATGACAGTTACACCTAACAACCTTTCTTCTGAAGGACAGATGTGTTGGAAATAAGGGAAGGCATATACATTCTTGCTCAGCATTTCCACTTATGTCCACACACAGGCATGCACATAGTGGAGGTCTTGACACGTGGAATGGTGGAGATTTTTATGACCTAGTAAGTCACGTCTGGAACTCTGCAGCAGTGGTTCTCAAAGTGTAGCCCTGGGCTAGCACCAATAACACATGGGGGCTTATTAGAAATGTAATTCTCAGGTTTCATCTCAGACCTATCGAATCAGAAATTCTGGAAAGTATCTGTCTGTGTTTGCATAGGATCCCCAGGTGACCCCGATGAACTCTGTAAAGTTTGACAGCCGTGGATCTACAGCATATAGTATCTCCCAGCATCCAGCTGGGAGATGAACAGGAGGTAATCCTTGTCCTCAAGCAAATCTCAGTTGAGCTCTTAAATAGATGAGTGAGTATATATCAGTTTTGAAGGTTATTGTAGTGGAGGTGGGCTATGAAAGTAGAGATTAGGGGGAGACTGACTTGACCTGAGACTATGGGCAAAGGGTTGAATGTAGAGATGTACTTAAGGATGAGGCAGAACTTTCCAACAAGATAGTGCCGGAGAATAAAATTGTAGGCAAGGGGAAAATGGCATGTCAAAGCACAAAGGCATGAAGGAAATGATCTGTATGGCGTGTATTAGGTGGTTGATGTGACTTAAGCAATGGTAAATGGGTGGGAATTTGGGGAGCAGCACTGATCTACTCCATGCTACTCTTATTTCCCCCTGTTGATTATTGCAGTGATCTCCAAACTCATCTTTTTGCCTCCAGGATTAGTCAGTCAGCTCAGTTCAGTCACTCAATTGTGTCCGACTCTGTGACCCCATGAACCACAGCAAGCCAGGCCTCCCTGTCCATCAACAACTCGCGGAGTTTACCCAAACTCATGTCCATTGAGTTGGTGATGCCATCCAACCATCTCACCCTCTGTCGTCCCCTTTTCCTCCTGCCCTCAATCTTTCCCAGCATCAGGGTCTTTTCAAATGAGTCAGCTCTTAGCATCAGGTGGCCAAAATATTGGAGTTTCAGCTTCAACATCAGTTCTTCCAATGAACACCCAGGACTGATCTCCTTTAGGATAGACTGGTTGGATCCCCTTGCAGTCCAAGAAACTCTCAAGAGTCTTCTCCAACACCACAGTTCAAAAGCATCAATTCTTCTGTGCTCAGCCCTCTTTATAGTCCAACTCTCACATCCATACATGACCACTTGAAAAACCATAGCCTTGACTAGATGGACCTTTGTTGACAAAGTAATGTCTCTGCTTTTTAATATGCTATCTAGGTTGGTCATAACTTTCCTTCCAAGGAGTAAGCGTCTTTTAATTTCATGGCTGCAATCACCATCGTCAGTGATTTTGGAGCCCCCCAAAATAAAGTCAGCCACTGTTTCCCCATCTATTTGCCATGAAGTGAATGGACCAGATGCCATGATCTTCATTTTCTGAACATTGAGCTTTAAGCCAACTTTTTCACTCACCTCTTTCACTTTCATCAAGAGGCTCTTTAGTTCTTCTTCACTTTCTGCCATAAGGGTGGTGTCATCTGCATATCTGAGGTTATTGATATTTTTTCCGGCAATCTTGATTCCAGCTGTGCTTCATCCAGCCCAGTGTTTCTCATGATGTACTCTGCATATAAGTTAAATAAGCAGGGTGACAATATACAGCCTTGACGAACTCCTTTTCCTATTTGGAACCAGTCTGTTGTTCCATGTCCAGTTCTAACTGTTGCTTCCTGACCTGTATACAGGTTTCTCAAGAGGCAGGTCAGGTGGTCTGGTATTCCCATCTCTTTCAGAATTTTCCACAGTTTATTGTGATCCACACAGTCAAAGGCTTTGGCATGGACAATAAGGCAGAAATAGATGTTTTTCTGGAACTCTCTTGCTTTTTCCATGATCCAGTGGATGTTGGCAATTTGATCTCTGGTTCCTCTGCCTTTTCTAAAACCAGCTTGAACAGGATTGCTCCTCACTAAATCCATCGTCCACCCAACAACTGGAAGGGCCATTCAAAAGTACAGATCTGGCCATGACACACTCCTGCTTGAAACTCTTTGATGGCTCTTGTTTGTTTACAGAATAAAGCTCAGACTCCTTAGCCTGCTATATAAGATCTTGCATGATCTTCTTTGCTTTTCTCTCTACTCTCACCTCTTTCATCTTTCTCTAGATCTGCTTAGGATCTTTGACATGCTGCTCTTCAAACTTCCATTCCCTTTAGAAACTCCTACTTAACCTCCAAGAGTTAACTTAAATTTCACTTCTTCCTATATGTCCCAAGAGCTTCCCATTCCAGGAGTTGGCTTCTATGATATCCTGGGATGTGTCTATCCTAACCCTTACCATATGGTGCTGGTATTGCTCATCTCTTTCCTCCCATCTTATTCTGATCCTGTGGAGGACATATTCAGTCTTCTTAGTTCCTAAGCTCAAATGATGTCTGCTGCTGCTGCTGCTTCTAAGTCGCTTCAGTTGTGTCCGACTCTGTGCGACCCCATAGATGGAAGCCCACCAGACTCCCCCATCCCTGGGATTCTCCAGGCAAGAACACTGGAGTCGGTTGCCATTTCCTTCTCCAATGCATGAACGTGAAAAGTGAAAGGGAAGTCGCTCAGTCGTGTCCGACTCCTAGTGACCGCATGGACTGCAACCCACCAGGCTCCTCTGCCCATGGGATTTTCCAGGCAAGAGTACTTGAGTGGGGTGCCATTGCCTTCTCTGCAAATGATATCTGGCACATCATAAAGATGGAGTGAAAGTTTATGGAATTGATAAACTTGAAAGGGTCTGTAAAAGAGCTTGTGAGGAAAGGTCAAGAGAAATTAGTTTTCTCCTCTAGTCAACAGCATCATTCTGTTTTGGGAAACAATGGTGCTGGCAGTGAGTTCACAACTCTGAATGCCCTTCCAACCTGTTCTTCTTTCTGGATACTAAATCTTGTTGCAGCTCTGCCACTTACACAGCTACATCTGCATAGCTTTAATTTTTCCATCTCTTTACCAAACTGAGCACAGCATGGGAAACCTCTATCAGAACATGGATATTGATCTACTTTAGTGTAGAGAATCCACCTGCCAATGCAGGAGACACAAGAGATGTGGGTATGATCCCTGGGTTGGCAAGATCTCCTGGAGAAGGAAATAGCAACCCACTCCAGTATTCTTGCCTGGAGAATTCCATGAACAGAGGAGCCTGGTGGGCTACAGACCGTGGGATCACAAAGAATCAGACATGACTGAACATTGAGTATGCCCTACACTGATTTACTTTACATCAGAGCTAAAATATAAGTGATTCTCTTTACTTATAGTAGTTATATTCTGTGAAATCACCATGCATGTTGAATTAGCAAATACTGAATGAACCATTGCTCCTGGGGGTAAGGCAAGGTTAGTTTCCTTTGAAACTCTGATCACAATATTTTTGTCAACCAGTTGATATATAACTTTATTTTATATGTCCTTCTGTGCAAAGGTATCTTATTTAATGTATACAGTTGATTCATAGTGCTGTTGGTCATGAGTTTAACATTAATCACTCATGCTGAAAAAACTGAATAACAGGTATTTCCTCTGTAAGGCACATTGAAGCTTTCCTGTGCTTAGGAACTCTAGACTGCATTTCAGTGGTGTGCTTGGGGGCTATTTTAAGTAGCAAAGTTATGAAAAAAACCCACAAAATTATGAAAAATGTAGCACTAATTATAGCATAAAAAAGGACATTTGTTTACAGTGTGTGAGCTGAAACTAGAAGGCAGAGTGCTGCCTTATTTGATCTCTGCTGAAGAAGCATGATTAAATATTGAAGATGAAAATACCAATGAAATTAAGTCAGGAACAATAAAAACAATTTAAAATGAAATGGATAAAGAATGAAAAAAAAAAAGAACAAAGTTGTAGAGCAGCTTGAAGGAATATATGTGTAATTGGAGTTCCTGAAGGACAGGAAAGGAGCTAAGGGAAACACAATAGTCAGGAGAAAAAAATCTTACTCTTTTCTCTCCCCAAAAATATCTAGAGAGGGGAATTATAATCTAAACAAGTTGAAACCAGCTCTAAAGAGAAAAAATTAAGGACAGCAGGTCTGGGAGCAGGGAGAGAGGGTGCATTTATATAGAGAGGAATAAAGATAACAATGACAGTAGATTTATCATAAGAAACAATGCATGCTATATGAACTAGAAGAAAAAAAATATAGAATTCCACGTCCAATGAAATATTAGTGTTATCGCTCAGTTGTGTCCAACTCTTTGCAACCCCATGGACTGTAGCCCACCAGCCTCCTTTGTCCATGGAACTTCCCAGGCAAGAATACCCGAGTGGGTTGCCATTTCCTTCTCCAGGGGATCTTTCCAACCCTAGGGATCAAACCCAGGTCTCCTGCAAAGCAGGCAGATTCTTTACTGGCTGAACCATCAGGGAAGCCCATATCCAATGAAAGTTATCTTTCAAAAAAGAAAGGAAAATTCTTTTTCCAACCATATAAAAATTAAACTAATTTACCCCTGCAAAACTGCATTCTAAGAAATTTTAAGAGAAGTACTTTAATCATAATAAAAATATAACAAATGAAAATCTTGCTCTACAGAAAAGAATAAAAAGCACTAGAAATGGTAAGTGGATAAATATAAATACATTTATCTTATAATTTAAAACTCAGAATCAACTGTTTAGAGAAATAAAGTAATAGAAATGTATTTGGAGTTTATTTTTAAAATGGAAGTAAAGTATATGACAACAGGAGAGAAGAAATGGAGGTATAAGTTTGTAAGGTTCTTAAACGGAATGCTGCTGCTGCTGCTAAGTTGCTTCAGTCATGTCCGACTCTGTGTGATCCCATAGACGGCAGCCCACCAGTCTCCCCCGTCCCTGGAATTCTCCAGGCAAGAACACTGGAGTGGGTTGCCCTTCTCCAATGCATGAAAGTGAAAAGTGAAAGTGAAGTCACTCAGTTGTGTCCAACTCTTAGCGACCCCATGGACTGCAGCCTACCAGGGTTCTCTGTCCATGGGATTTTCCAGGCAAGAGTACTGGAGTGGGGTGCCATTGCCTTCTCTGTAAAAGGAATGAATTCCCTTAAATTGAAGATATATTGTGATGTCAAAGATGTATATTATATACCTTAAATCAAACACTAAATAACACAACAAACAGTTTTATCTAATAAGCCAACAGAGGATATAGTATGGAATCATAAAAAATTTAATCCAGAAAGAAGCAAGAAAAAAAGGAAAAAGGAATCAAGGGACACACATCTTACAACAGTCTAATGTTTTACGTATTGTTGTTGTTTAATCACCAAGTTGTGTCTGATTCTTTTGAGACCCCATGGATTTAGCCTGCCAGGCTCCTCTGTCCATGGGATTTCCCAGGGAAATAGCAAGCATACTGGAGTGGGTTGCTGTTTCATTCTCCAGGAGATCTATCTTCCTGACCCATGGATCAAACCCATCTCCTGCACTGGCATGTGGATTCTATCCCTGGGTTGGGAACATAGATCTCCTGGGGAAGGAAATAGCAACCCACTCCAGTATGCTTGCCTGGGAAATCCCGTGGACAGAGGAGCCTGGCAGGGTACAATCCATACAGTCCCAAAAGAGTTGGACGCAACTTAGTGACTGAACAACAACAACAAAATGTTCAATTGTTATCTTACTGGAATTACTCATTTAATTTTTTTCTCACTCATCAAGGGTGCTTGAGATGGTTTTGTTTTTATTCCACTCTCATGGATTTTTGTAGACAACTGTATATCAAGAAAAAGCTCTAAAAAGACTGTTATATACAAGGTCTCCTGGATTTTTTTTCTGTCTGAAGTGTCTACTTTCTTGGGAGTTGGAGAATGGCTTGGATATAGCATTCTATTCTGCTGAGATACTTTTGTTTCTATCACACATAGTTCTTTTTAGAGACAAGAAATAAAAATCATTGCTTCCCCTTCTTGGCTTTCATTAAAAAAATATCTAAAGGATTTTAAAAAGAAGACTCAAGATTTTACATTGCAAAGCAGGCTATTTGGTTGGTATGAGAGAAATCCATAAATGGGCAATTATTTTATTCCCTGTCACAGAGGCTGGCTCAAAAGCAACTGTTCCTTAATTTTGATTGATAGGATTATAGAATATCAGAACTGAATGAGACATTAGGGAACAGCTGGTCTCCCAGCTCTGATGTTACCAGGGTGGAAAATGAGGCTTGTTTCAAGTAATGGCTTGTCTGTGACCACAAAGAAGTTAGCAGTAAGTGGGTGGTGTGTGAAACAGTGATGGAGTGTGCTCTTGATTCCCACAGTCCTAGCTTTGAATCCTGGTTGAGCCATTTCCTGGCTGTATGATCTTAGGCAAGCCCATTACCTGGTCTGATTTTATCTCTTCGGTGGTATTGTGAGGGATTTGGGAGATAGTCCGTGTTCAGTGCCTTGGGAAACAGTAAGAACTCAATAAATGCAACTTCAGCCATTCCAGGGCCCAACCAGCTTTAGCCCAGAGACTTTGCTGCCGCATTGTGGCAAATCAATTACACTTCCCCTGCTTTGTCCAGTTTCCAGTTTCACTCTTTTTTTTTTTTTTTTTTTAATAAGCATTTGCTAAACAGCTGCTGTGTACATCAACACCAGAGATATGAAGATGAATGAAAAGCACTCGCAATCACACCCTGCTTTGCCCTCCTGGTGCTTTTTCTCTAAGGGAAGATGACCTAGCAAACAAAAGGATCAGAGTAGAGATATTCACAAGGTACAGAGGCCTATCCTATCTTGGGCAATTAGTTTTAGGGTTCCTTTATTTTCATATGTTCACTCTAAGATCGCTATACCTACCTGTATTGGCTGTAAGTAACAAACAGCTTCAAGGTAATTGGCCCAGCAGTTTTCAGAACTTAAGAAGGCTAATGTTACAAATATTTCTATCAATATATCCTCAGGAGGTTGGGCTGTGGACTCCATGCTTCAGAAAGTAGAGAGGTAGTTGGTGTTCAGTGTGAGAGCTGTAAGAGCAAGCTTGCTGTCATTATTTTGTCAATAAATTCTCTGCTTTTTAAAGGACAGGGATGTTCAGATAAGATCAGTCACTCAGTCATGTCCGACTCTTTGCAAGCCCATGAATCGCAGCACGCTAGGCCTCCCTGTCCATCACCAACTCCCGGAGTTCACTGAGCATCACGTCCATGGAGTCAGTGATGCCATCCAGCCATCTCATCCTCTGTCATCCCCTTCTCCTCCTGCCCCCAATCCCTCCCAGCATCAGAGTCTTTTCCAATGAGTCAACTCTTCGCATGAGGTGGCCAAAGTACTGGAGTTTCAGCTTTAGCATCATTCCTTCCAGAGAAATCCCAGGGCTGATCTCCTTCAGAATGGACTGGCTGGATCTCCTTGCAGTCCAGGGGACTCTCAAGAGTCTTCTCCAACACCACAGTTCAAAAGCATCAATTCTTTGGTGCTCAGCCTTCTTCACAGTCCAACTCTCACATCCATACATGACTACAGGAAAAACCATAGCCTTGACTAGACGAACCTTTGTTGGCAAAGTAATGTCCCTGCTTTTGAATATGCTATCTAGGTTGGTCATAACTTTCTTTCCAAGGAGTAAGCGTCTTTTAATTTCATGGCTGCAGTCACCATCATATTTAAATAATGGCAGATTTTTTGGCCACAAGAACTATTACACATGTGTGCGTAAAAGGAGAGTACTTTATAAAATGCCTTCAGAAAGGAATTATGGACATATGATAAGGGACTCCAATCTGATTGTGGATCTTGGGGATGTCAGCTCAAGCATTTTTGCCATGATCCTGTGTAGATCAATCACTATGTTAACCTGGCTGCTGCAGCCTTGCCTCCTGATTGAATGATGATATCCTCTGTCATTTTCTGGAAATGATGAGGACCTGTCACACTAAATTAGTTTTCTTGAAGATGCTCTCCAGCAGTCCAGGTGGGCCATGAGGAGTCTCTGTCTAGCTTAGGCTGAAGTCCATGCATGCAAGTCATTACATGATGAAAACAGACTGGTCACTTTGGGGGATTAACTAGTTCCGGGGCTCTATTTGCGTAAGCAAATTAATGAGCTGGAAAGTCTCATTTCTACAAGTGCTAAATTGTAAAGACACTACAGGGACAGATGCTTCAGTGTTATTGATGTTTGTTCAGATGAGGGACGGAAATCTCACAGAATACTAAGGAAGGCTCCTCATTTGAAACCTGTCTTCTGGCAGCAACATCATTTCAATCTCAACAGTGGGGGATGTGGTGGAGAGTATTTTTCACTTTAGCAGATTTTCCAAAATGCATGTGTAAGTTACTAGCCATGAAAAATAGCTTAGTTAGTTTTTCTTTGCAAGATGACTACATTTAAGTTTTATGGTAGAATCCTCCCTCTCTGGCCTCTCTTTTCTTCTATCTTTTCTCCCTCTTACCCTCCTGTATCCCTCTTGCCTTTTCTTCCTCCATCACTTCTTCCTCTTCTCTCTTCCCCCTTTTCCTGCTTTCTCTCCTTTTCTTCCTTAATGATTCACTGAGCACCAAAAATATGTCTGGTGCTCCAGACATAATTATGTCACAATCAGGGACAAAATTTACCAAGATGGAAAACTCACATCTATTCTTACGGCACTTGTAGTCTGCTGAAGGAAATAGATGCCTGAAATACATGAGCAGTTAATCACAATGCCACAGGAGAAATGATTAGATTCTACTTATCTTCAGCCCAAAGGAATTAGGAAAGTTATCTGAAGGGGAAAAAAGAGCCTTTAACTTGTCCTTTGAAAATATCAGGAGCCTAAAATAGAGCAATTTATCCGCTGGTAAACGTTTGATGAAAGCAAGCTTTCTCAAGAAGTTTCTAAGAGCTGTTCTTTCAAAAGGCATATCTGCTTTGATAATTCGGGAGAACAAATGATTACCAGATCTTCCTATCTGACTTTTTAAAAGAACTTTTATGCTTATGTTTGTGTGTGGCAATGTCATCCTAAAAATTCTGAACTCTTCAAATCAAATTTAGAAGCACCTAGGCAAGATTCCCCTCTCACAGCATTTCATTTCCTGCAGGAATGCAGTATGTTAACTTCCAGATTGAATTCAAAACTCAAGCTAAATTCTGTGTGGATGGCAGTGACATAATTAAGAGTTTTGGCTTGAAAGACATTTTGTGTATATGTTTAAAGTGCAGGCCCTATAGGTTACACTAATTTCAAATATCATTTGTCTTATCACATCTAAGCTACAAACCATTCAATTCCCAAGCTCATGGGGAAACTACTGTTCTCCTCGTTTTATTGACATGGTCTCTGAGATTTGGGGAGGTCAAATGTGCAAGTTATCAAGTAGGTGACTATATTGCCAGTACCCTTTCTTTCAATCCTGCTTCACCCCACATGACATGTGGAGTAGGTGAAAGAGGAGACTCAACTGGGTTATTCTTAGGAGTCATAGTACATAGCCTCTATGTAGGCTATGTACGTAGCCTCTACATAGCCTCTTAGCTGTCACTAACGGGCAGCTCATTACGTGCCAGTTAGTGACATAGAGACAAACAAGGGTGGATCTTTCTGGCTACTTGAGCCTTATACAGATCAGATACTAAAATGAACAAACTTACTTCACAGTGCTATAGAATCTACCTACTGTATGCCAAAAACAAACAAGCAAACAAAAACTAGACAAAAACTGACCAAACAAACAAACAAACAAAAAATCCCCAAACCAAAGCACAAGATACTCAAAAACAAAAACAAAACAAAAAAGACCAAAAAAGATCAAAAACCAAAATCTTTTCTATAGTGGTGAATAAAAAAAGACAAAAATCTGCTTTCTTTCAGCAATTATTCTGGAATTGCACATCAGATACCAAACCAATACAGTATGTACAATGGAGACAAATTCGGTCGAGAAAATAGAGCTGATAAGGGCAGCAAGGGTGTTAGTTAAGAGAGCAGTCAGGAAAGGGCAGGTAAGGTAAGAACCAAGAGGGTGGGGACATGAGTCCTGGGATGATCCAGGGGATATGGCCATCACGTTGATGGGGCCAGTGTGGCAGGTTTGAGTCACAGCAAGAAGGCCTGTGTGTGTGTGTGGTGGGGTGGGGTGGGGTTACTGAGTCCAGTAGAAGCTAAGGGGAGGGGTCACAGGACAGATCATGTGCTGACCTTAGAGTCTGGACTCAGAGGGAAAGTGGTAGAGGTTTGGAATAGAGGATGAAAGTGAACTAGCTTACTGCTGCAGGCCTGTTTGGACTACTGCATTGAGAGTAGGCTGAAGGGGCCAGTGACTGAAGCAGGAAGACCTGTGAGGAGGCTGCTGAACAAGTCCAAGGGAGGTAGACATGATGAAATGGACTGAAATGTTTATTCTCAGGACAAGATGCCTGATCCTGGATGGACACTAGCTTCTCTGGGCAGATGATGCCCAGGTCCTCTTGTTCCATCCTTAGTCTCTAGATGTCGGGATTCAGCTGTGACCTTATACTGAACATCTCACCACATGGATTGCTTAAACTTTCTCAGGGATTTCAAATCAAAAGATCACACAGCCTTGGGCAAGTCACTTAAACTCCCTGGGCTCCTGAGTGCTCATTTTAGAATGATGTGAATAGCATCTAGTTAGCTAACCTTTCAGGAACATTCTAAGAAATGTATAGGAGAGAAACTTGTTAATAGAAAACCACTGTACAAAGTAGGCAGTCTCATAGACTTTGTTATATTACTATTATTTGCTACTGTTGCTACCATAATCCTCATCTCATGAGCATCAAAGTGACATGCCTGCAGGTGTATTTCCTTTGTCCTCTAATCTCTACTGTTACCTTATTTTATGCAACTTTTCTTCCACAGTGTATTTTCCATTTGCTCTTTTTTTTTCCTCCCAACTCCTAGAGTCCAGGTCCTTATAGGGTGATATTGAGGCCATTGAAATAACCTTTGGTGAACTTCTTTGCCTCTTCTCTTAACCTTGCAACCTGTGTTCCACATTCTTCCCCTGCAACCTAAATTCTTGGCTGAACAATTGACCTTCTTCCCAAGGCAATCTCATACTCTTCTTCCATCTCATTTATTCTTTCTCTATTACATGAACCTGATGGTTCCAGAATTTCTTTACAGTCTCCACCATGTCTCATTGTTCCTATGTCTGTGATTTGGGTTATCCACTTCTATTTGAAATATTCTTCCCTTATTTGCTCCTATTCAAAACTCTCCCATCTTTCTTAGGACCTACTCCTACCTACCCCAATGCTTCACTCACTGGTTATCTAAATATTTATGCATATAATACTACTTATCTCTATATGTATCAATACCTTATTTCCTAATAAGACCATCTTTGGTTTGTATAAAGATGTGCCAGACTCATGGTTGCTATAACTAACTGCTGAGTCAGGAGACCTGGAGCTAAACAGATGAGGTTTCAAATCTCAGATCTTCTGATGATTTACTGTGTAATCTTGTATAGATTATTTGACATTTCTGAGTCTTGTTTTTTCAACTTTAATGTGGTATAGCTACCATGTAGAATTGCTCTAATGATTAGAAATACCTATGTAAAGTGCCTAGCGCTGCTGCTGCTGCTGCTAAGTCACGTCAGTCATGTCCGACTCTGTGCAACCCCAAAGACGGGAGCCCAACAGGCTCCCCCATTACTGGGATTCTCCAGGCAAGAATACTAGAGTGGGTTGCCATTTCCTTCTTCAATGCATGAAAGAAAAGCGAAAGTGAAGTCCCTCAGTCGTGTCTGAATCAGCGACCCCATGGACTGTAGCCTACCAGGCTCCTCCGTCCATGGGATTTTCCAGGCAAGAGTACTGGAGTGGGGTGCCATTGCCTTCTCCAGGCCTAGCCATACTAGCCATCAAAGTAAATGTTCAGTAAATTTTAGCTATTATTACCATTATTACTGATACTATCATGCTGCTGCTGCTACTGCTGCTAAGTCGCTTCTGTCATGTCCGACTCTGTGCAACTCCATAGACGGCAGCCCACCAGACTCCTCTGTCCCTGGGATTCTCTAGACAAGAATACTGGAGTAGGTTGCCATTTCCTTCACCAATGCATGCAGGCGTGCTGAGTTGCTTCAGTTGTGTCTGACTCTGTGTGACCCCATGGACAGCAGCCCACCAGGCTCCTCTGTCCAAGGGATTCTCTAGGCAAGGATACTGGAGTGGGTTGCCATTGCCTTCTCTGGATACTATCATATTTTTTATTTAAATGACACTAAAGAAAAATGTGAGGTTTTATAAAAGATATTGTTTTAAGGTATTTGGAAAACACTGACCTAGTTCAACTACTAGGCTGAATACTGTCATTTAAATAAAAAATATATACTTTTTATAATTTATTTTTACTTTTGGTTGCACTGGGCCTTTGTTGCTGTGCATGGGCCTTCTCTAGTTGTGGAGAGTGGGGCTGCTTAGTCGCAGTGTGTGGGTTTCTCATTGTGGCGGCTTCTCCTGTGGAGCACAGGCTCTAGGTGCACGGGCTTCAGTGGTTGCAGCACGTGGGCTGCAGCAGTTGCAGTGCATGGGCTGAGTTGCTCTGCAGCATGTGGAATATTCTTAGCAGAGGGATTGAACCCGTGTCCCTCTGCATTGGCAGGCAGATTCTTATCCACTGGACCACCAGAGAAGTGGGAAAAATGATTCTTTATTTTTAAAGCGGAACCCAAAGATGGAACCCAGGGAACTAGGTATCCTCGCCGGTTTCTTTCAGATCTACTATTTGCCAAAATTCTGTGAGTTTTGGGGAGGAGAAATAAGTCTGATTTTTCTGTCAGGAAGTGATTCTAGACTTTGGTTACCTGGCACCTTTTGCCTCTCCTAAACCTCTTTTTACATGAAAATTATATTTCCATCATGGGGAGCCACGGAATTTCTTTCTTTGCTGTTATTTGTTGGATTGGTATGGCCCTTGCTCCAGGGCGGATCTGCAGGCATTTTAAATAGTCAGAAACCCCTCTTGTAGCATGTGCTAGAGATGGTGCTGCTATAGATGATTTGAAGCAATGGGAAATGTTGGCTCCAGAGGCCAGGAAAATTTACACATGGTAAATACTATTGATTCCCCTTGTCTGGAGATTAATTTAGAAAAAAGAATCTGTTATTAGTATGAAGATGATGTGCGATGATAGAGAAAGGAAGAGAGCAGAATTGATATCTAGGAGTCACCATTAATGTACTACCGTCACTACCATTGTGACAGATTTACGATCAAATGCCGTTGATTTTTCAGCTGGCTTCAGAAAGTGAGATTTCTGGGGTTTTGAAAAAGAAAATGTGTTCCAAAGCATTTTGTTCTATTAATAGCTTTTGCATCCAGGAAAGTGCGTTTGAGATTTGCTGAGTCGGCCTTTGGCTCGGGCTGCGTGATTGTCATTTCACCTTTGGTTTGATGGTTTGGAAGGGATTTAGTGAAAAGGGGAGCATCAGTGTGGGCCAAGGGTAGGCATCCTTGGAGGAAGGAACAGCGCTGCTTAGAGAACAGACCCTCTTCAGAGTCATCATATAAGAGCAGGAGAGGGATACTGGATAGTCACATGGACGTGAGCACTGCAGAGTGGAGGTGGGAAGGCAGAAAGGAAAAATCGCTAAGCACCTGCCATGTGCCAAAGCCTTACATTATTACGTCATCTCATTTCAGTCTCATGATCTCCAGATTACAGAGGACTGAAATTCACGGAATTGAAATAACTGCGCCCGAGTTTACACAACTGGAAAAGGCAGCTGGAATTGGATCTCAGCATTGTTGAAGTCATTCCTGTTTGCCTCTAGATATTTTGGTTCATGCACGTTCGCCGTCAGTGATGGGTGCTAAACTGCCGGGTGCCCCCATTTGAAAGGCTTAGATGAATCAGCAAAGCCTTGAATATGGGCCCTTGTCCTTATGTGACCCATAACTCTGTCCCTTATTCCTGATCCTGTTTATACTTGTATTCCCCACTACAGATGGCAAGTGTCTTCCTGGGGTGAGCGTTTCACCCTACTGTTGATGATGTTGTTCTTCCTCATAATCCTCATATATATGTGGAGATTAACAACAATATCCATGGATTTATCCTGTGTACAGCCTTCTAGACACTAATGAAAATATTCTGCCACTTGAATATATTTTTCCCTTTTGAATCTAAGTGTATAACTTGACAGAAATTGTTCTGTGAAAAGTTCCTTTCCCTCCTGGTGGCTTTTTCAGAATTCAAATTTGGATAGATGGTCAGTTTCAACAGTTACTAAGAAAACCCTGTTGTAGATCCTTTGCATGAATGTGCTATTTCTGTGTTGTAGGAGTGAAGAAGATGAGACTTGGGTTCAAAAGAATGAGTTCTCTGTGTTCTAATCTTGTCTTGACATTAAATACTGTATGGCTTAGAATGAGTCCTCTCTTCTCTCTAAGCATCATTTTCCTCCTCTATAAATGAAACCCACTGCCCAGAGTGATCTACTCTCTCAACTCTGTTTACAGTAGAGTAACAGGAAGGTTGGGTGCTCTTTTCCCAAATGAAAGGATTATAATTCCTATATACCAACAGGAAAGATTTCTCTAGCATAAAACAATGTACATCTACTCATCTTTCTGAATCTCAGATGGGAATTCCACATAATCTATCTTTACAAAATCGCATATGAGCAGGATAAAAATGATCTACTTACCACATATACAGTAAAAGATGAGCCTGCCAGGCTGAGGAAAGACATTTGATGTCAGGTGTGGTTTTTATCAGCTAAGTGTTTTTTAAATTTTATTGCCTTGCCAGCAGATCAGCAATAGAAGGAAATAAAAGTTCATGAAAGGTTGTGCAAGGAAACATTATTGTTGAGAAATTTATTCAGTAGCTTCCCACTTTTTTCCCCTATGAAGACTGGTAAAAGGCCTCATGGGTTCGTTTATAGAATATAATGTGGCAATGTGTGTAGAGTATCTTATTCACTGGTACGTAATAGATGCTCCCTTAGGGTTGTCTCATTTGATTTCAATGGTGGATAGTCTCTGTTTAACTCTGAATGCTTCAAAAATGAGATATGAGAATCAAAGGATTAGACGTATCTTAAGATCAAGACCAGAACTGAGGTACTCTGATTCAAGGATTGTTTCTGTCTTGTGCAATAAACAAAGACTCTTGGGAGTTTGGAGTAGGGCTGAGAGTGAGGGGTGGGCATGAAGATGGGGATGGCACATACCAGTTAAGCAACTATCATGATTTTACTTGCAAAGGCCTTAATTCAGTCCATCGATCATGTGAAGGCATCACTCTCTGCAATTCCAGATTAAGTGATGTCTGGTGATAAGAGTCAATGCTCTCTGTCAGTTCTAGCTGGACCCCTAGTCTTTGCAAGACTGCTGCTGCTAAGTCGCTTCAGTTGTGTCTGACTCTGTGCGACCCCATAGACGGCAGCCCACCAGGCTCCCCCATCCCTGGGATTCTCCAGGCAAGAACAATGGAGTGGGTTGCAATTTCCTTCTCCAATGTATGAAAGTGAAAAGTGAAAGTGAAGTCGCTCAGTCGTGTCCGACTCTGTGCGACCCCATAGACGGCAGCCCACCAGGCTCCTCCGTCCATGGGATTTTCCAGGCAAGAGTACTGGAGTGGGCTGCCATTGCCTTCTCTGTTGCAAAGCTGCTAATGAGGAGAAAAAAATGAGAACTTTGAATTGAAATAACCCTGAAAATATGCTGTTGGCCAGGTGTCTTGCTAGACATTGGAATGATAAAAAAGTTGATTAGCAGGTTTCCCCTCAAGGAGACATAATGTAGAGATGGATGATCATGTGAGCACATATGCATGCATGGAAGGCTGAGTCAGGTAACTAATACAGGCACAAAGCCCACAGGGCAGGACGTGTTTATTTTGATGTGGGGGGAGTAGAGGTGTGTTTCCCAGGTACTGTTGATCATCTGCAGATTCTCCCACTTCCTTGCCTCCCATTACTCAACCTTCTGTAACTTAGTTCCTGCTCTTTCCATGTCCTTTCATTCATTCTCCCAGAAAGGATGCAGGTGGTCTCCTGTTTTCCAGATCCTGGAGAGTTTGTTGGGATTTATCCTACTCGAACTCCCTATGGTACTCAATTCTGAAAACTGTGGAATATCGTTTTTCCCTTGGCCTCTGTGACACCACACTTCATAAAGTATTATAAATTCATTAAAGAGTAGGGAATAAATCCTGGCATCTCTTCCTTTTACTATGGAAAACATTTATAAATTGTTACACAGCCTCTAACATTTTCTGAAATCAGGTAGTTGTTACATTGACAGTCAAATTGTTAGGGCCCAACCATCTCTGGTAATGGGTAGTAAGTACTTTAAAAAGGTTCTGGAGAGATTAAATTAAACATCTTAAACTAAGTCACTGATAACTAACATAAAATATTCATTTTTATGCCTTAACATATTAATTGCAGATAAATGTTTATTATATATCATAATTAATATATATCATTTTAAAGGTAATAAAACAATTTATTTTATTGCTATCATATTTATAACATCCCTGATCATATTTCTAACCTCAGTAAAATCACCACTATTTAAATTTTCCATAAAAGAGAGGAGTCAGATAAATAGTGATTTCTTCAATATGAAAACTTCCCCCAAACAGGAAAGCTGAAACAGAAACAATTAGCCTGCACTTATAAGAATGTCTTAGGATAATATTATTTCCTCCAATAGAACAAATAAGAAAAAGAACACAGAGATGTAATGCATTCATTTTTGCAAGTGGCAAGAGAAAGTCTCAACTTTGCCATTTGTTCTTCCCCATGAGAAACCCCCTCCATATTATTTCTGGTTGATTGTTTGGTTTACCATTTACCAAGTTCTCCCAGGGCACAAGTGGGGCCTGTGCAAACCGAAAACCCAAAGAAAAACAGAATATTTCAGATGAATCCTAATTTAGCCTGCTCAATATTCACTATCTCTTTTCATGGAACTGCTCCCACCTCAGCAAGATAGAAGTCTTTGGATATAAAGACTTCCCCCATCCCCTCCATTGCCTTCTCAATATTTCCCACTTAGGTTCTAAATTTTCATTTAATTCATTCAGTATTTTAATCCTGTCTCCCTTCCATCACATCCCTTGACAACTGAACTTCTTGTTAATCTACTATTTATATCTTCCTTTCCTCTTCCCTAGGAGTCTTTACCTGCTTTTATTGACATCTTTCCTCTTTCAATTTCATCTGCTTTTGGTTCTGGCTATGTGTGCCCAGTAGCCAGCCAAGTCAGTAACTGGCAGCACAGATCAGCATTAGAGCAGAAGGCAAGGAAGTAACAGAGACCTCACAGGGGCTGGGATCAACTTAGAAATCTTTTGCCTAAAACCCAGGTATCTGAAAAAATTCTTTCTGGCATTCTGAGTCAAAGGTTCTGGCTCAGAACCTCTCTGAGGGCCAGGTCTATCAGTCAGGGGGAGGAACAAGAACTGTTGTGTTGCCAAGATTCCTGTAGCCAGAGCACAGAACTGGGAAGAGGCAGCACCAAAGAGATTACGAGGTTCACCTTCTGCCAGTGCTGCCTGGGGTCTTAGATTATCAACAATGTGTAGCCTATTTCTGAACTTCTGAGCATATGGAATGTGTATCCTTCTTTATATTCCATGTGCTTATATGTGTACATTAGGAGACTATGGTACAGGTGTACACGCATGAGTATGTACACACTTCGACATGGGTGGGTATGGGAATGTTTGCCCATGTGTGTGGATGTGAAGATAATGTGTACATGTTTTGGGGAAAGTGTTGTGTATGCTGAGAGTCAGCACTCAGTAAATATTTGGAGAGTGAATAAATTATCCCATTTGTTCAATGCCATAAATATTTATGTGATAGTTTGATGATAATTAGAATCTTAACAAGTGGTAGTCATGTAAATAGGAGAAAACTTCCTCTAGGATATTTGTGAAAAGAGGGGTTTGCCCCAGTATCTGCTCAGGAATGATCCAAGAGGCAGTAGCTTCTTTGTAGAAACATAAACGCATACAGTCTACAAGGATCTTTCCTGGTCCTAAGGAGGATGGTGTTTTACATTCTGGAGCAAGTGTCCTTTTCTTTCTCTCCTCCTCCCTTTCTCGTCCACAGCCAGGGACCCAGTGACCCATGAGAAATGGGGCTTATAACAGTGTCATTCCAAAGTGATCTTAGTAATCTCCAATCACTCCCCATTAGATGTGTAAAGACTAGGAGCATGTTTTCAATTTATAGTTTTATCTTTTTCTTGGGCCAGAGCAAATTCCCAGCGTGGGTTTGCTCCCTTCCTCACCCTAGTCTCTGTGAGGGGCAGGGAGGGGCATCAAGATCTATTTGCCCATCTGTAACAAAGCCTCAGGGAGCAGTGGGAAGCAGAAACATGCTTCCCATTCAAATAATAACCTCACCTCAATCCATAGAGTAATTTACAAAGAGCATGGATGACCCTCTACACCTGAGGTTAACCTTAAAAAGCATAAAAACTATTAAAATAACAAAGTGGTTTTACATATATTGTCTCATTTAATGAATTATCTGGGACCCATATAGCACTAGCAACCCTGCCTCCTAAAAAGATTAGGAAGCTTCTTTTAAGGCTCCTGGAGCATGTCTTGGAGGGGAGATTTTGGGAGGTCACTTCCTTCCCCATCCATTTCTGAGGACAGACACATAATTTCTCATCAAGTTGTCTGTCCCTTTATTGGCGCTTTTGATTTGGCGCTTACTGTGGTGCAGCTCAGTGATCTCTAGCCCATATGCTGTTAAGATGCTAATGGAGAGGAGAAGAAATCATTGCCCGAAGAAAGCAAGCTCCCAGAATCTCTGCTTTTCATTCTGTTTACTGGTCTTTCTTGTGCTCTTTCTGAGCAACAAGGAAGAGTGAAGAGCACTGGTTGTCCTTACTTTACTTCCAGAAGGTCACCAATTAGTCCACAGACAGATCATTTCTCCCTTTAAAAAGAGGCTCCAAAGGTATTTAAATCATCCAGGTTGCCTTCCACGTGGCATTAATGATTGTGTAGGATGAAGGGGACTGTAGCAAGTCAGACACACAGGGAGCAGAAATGGGAAGGTTGTTTATGAGGTTTATAAATTTTGCTCCTTTATATATTTAATAAAAACTCTCCATCTAAATTATGAGAATGTTCTTGAAAACGATGCCTGGGTTTTTGGAACCTTAGTATCTGAGGATATTTTAACGGCAAAATAATAACTTGACTGGAACTTCTTTGAGTGGGTAAGTAGTAAAAATGACAAGGGACATTCAGAGATGTTTTCATTGGATCCATTCATCATCGGAAACTTTAATATAGTCAGGATTTAGTGAAAGAATAACATACTCCTATATATTAAATGCTGGGGGTGTTATAACTTTGAATGTTCTTGGAAACTATCTACACAATTACATATGTTCCTCCAGAAATTCAGCTGAGATTACTGCCTTTGCACTCAATAGAAGTGATTTCAGACTATTCCTTTTTGCAGATAATGACTTCAGTGTTTCCTTTCAGTTTCTTTCTAGAACAGCTTATAGATTAGTTATAACTATGAATCATGGTTATATGGGATTTTCCAAGGTTGATGAAAACTCCAATTTTGTTGCCTGTGAGGAAAAAAAAAAAATCAGAGGCTAAGCATTATGAAACCTGTAAAACTCAAGGTGTTCCAGTGGCTAAAACTCCACACTTCCAATGCACAGGCTGTGGGTTTGATCCCTGGTCAGGGAACTAAGATCCCACATGCCATGTGACATGGCCAATAAATAAATTCCTTAAAAAAAAAAACAACAAAAAAAACAACAACCAAAGCCTAGGGGCAAAGATGGTCATGATGGGGACTGGAAAGTCTTGTGCCTATCAGGAGAGACATTATAACAGCTTCTGAAAAATAAATTTTCATTTCAGATTCTTTAGAAACTTAACCATCTTAGATCAAGAAGTCACAGTATGTTAAGATCTGGGTTAAATGCTGCTGAGGTGGTGACTGATTCAGCCAGGTATCCTGGGAAAAGTCTGTGTTCAGAGATGGGTATAATCCTTCCATTTTTACAACAAACTGTGTTGGGCATTGTTATTATCTTTGTTTTAAAGACCACAACCTAGAGGCGTAGAGAGATTGAGTAAGGTGCATAAGGTAGCATGGTTTGTGCAGCTGAGGTTCCAGTACAGACACTGCTTTGGGAATTTCCACTGGGCAGGTGACTTGCTTAAACAGACTCTGAAGGATGATAAGGCATCCTGTAGGAATGGGAATGGCCATATCAGGGAAAGGGACTTTCTAGGACAAAGACAAGGGAATTCCCAGGTGGCGCCAGTGGTAAAGAACTGCCTGCCGATGCAGGAAACACAGGAGACATGGGTTCAACCCCTGGGTTGGGAAGATCCTCTGGAGGAGGTCATGACAACCCACTCCAGTATTCTTGCCTGGAGAATCCCATGGACAGAGGAGCCTGATGGGCTGCAGTCCATAGGGTTGCAAAAAGTCAGACGTGATTGAAGCAATTTAGCACACATGTGTTCAGGGCAAAGGCAAAGAGGGGACGGTGAGCAAGTGGGGAAAACATTCATGTTTACATGACGCTCAGAGGGAAGGCTTCCCAGGCCATCAATGGCAGCCTCGGCAGACCATGGTTTATCATGGCATGGAGTCTGCCCTCTGTCCTGTAGGAGATGGGATTTCACCAGATATTTTTAAGTAGTCTGGTCATGAATTTGAATTTTAAATTTAGAAAGATGAACCCTGAGAACTATATAGGAATCCCATTCGGAAGTTGAAGGACTTGTGGATAAATGAAGAGATGGCTGATAACTTGGGGATCTCCTCCTACCTAACCTTTATATTAGAGGGTAGCCAGAAGAAAGTGGATGTAAAATGTTTGAACAGAAGTCCCTGGGCCACTGCAGCAGGCAGGGAGTTTAACAAGGTGATGCAGGACATGAGAGGGACTTCATTTTTGACAGGTCCCTTTTTCAGTTCATTTTCAGTTCAGAAGCAACTATGATATCACTTTTCCTTTCAGGAAGAATGCGATTTACATTGTGAATACACAGGTGCATGCACAGATACACACACACACACACACCCAGAAGCAGAACACAATGTAAGCTTACTCAGAGAAGCCTCTAATGCCTCTTTGAAATCAGTACATGTGCCTAGCATTTCAAAAATCAAATTTAAGTAAATGTACTTGACAACTCTACATTAAAGTGAGAACTGGAGCAAATTCCAGATAGAAACAAAAATCTTTCTGCTGTTAGAGGAAAATCACAACCTAAGTGCAGATTATGTAGGACAAGAATGGTGTGTAACACACAGATCACTTGCAGGATCTGAACCATGAAAAGGGACGATTTTTTCCCTCTAGTTTGGTAGATGCAAGGTATGGGAAGCCCTGGGTGAATTCACTGACAATCAACTACAGGCCTCTTTACTGAATAGTTTACTACTTTAGCTTGGAGTGACCCATTGGCCCAACTCCAGTTCTACAGAATTTAATAGCAAATGACCAGTAGAATAATTTGTTAAAGGATCCTGTTGTCTGATAACTAACCAAAAAAAAAAGCAACAACTTTTTAATTAACTACTTAGAAAGTGTATACCAGTTATTTGTGTTTGACTTAGGTTGGCCTAATGTTCTGTGCATTCCTGGATTACAGTTTGTGAATTTCAAGTTTCACTGTAGTGTACAGAATGAATGTCAAAGATTTCAATGAATGTGTGGACTCTCTCCAGTTCAGTTCAGTCACTTAGTTGTGTCTGACTCTTTGCGACCCCATGAATTGCAGCACTCCAGGCCTCCCTGTCCATCACCAACTCCCGGAGTTCACTCAAACTCATGTCCATTGAGTCCGTGATGCCATCCAGCCATCTCATCCTCTGTCGTCCCCTTTTCCTCCTGCCCCCAATCCCTCCTAGCATCAGAGTCTTTTCCAATGAATCAACTCTTTGCATGAGGTGGCCAAAGTATGGAAGTTTCAGCTTTAGCATCATTCCTTTCAAAGAACATCCAGGGCTGATCTCCTTTAGAATGGACTGGTTGGATCTCCTTGCAGTCCAAGGGACTCTCAAGAGTCTTCTCCAACACCACAGTTCAAAAGCATCAATTCTTTGGTGCTCAGCTTTCTTCACAGTCTAACTCTCACATCCATACATGACTACTGGAAAAACCATAGCCTTGACTAGATGGACCTTTGTTGGCAAAATAATGTCTCTGCTTTTGAATATGCTATCTAGGTTGGTCATAACTTTCCTTCCAAGGAGTAAGCGTCTTTTAATTTCATGGCTGCAGTCACCATATGCAGTGATTTTGGAGCCCCCCCAAAAAAAGTCTGACACTGTTTCCTCTGTTTCTCCATCTATTTCCCATGAAGAGATGGGACCAGATGCCATGATCTTCGTTTTCTGAACGTTGAGCTTTAAGCCAACTCTTTTACTCTCCTCTTTCACTTTCATCAAGAGGCTTTTGAATTCCTCTTCACTTTCTGCCATAAGGGTGGTGTCATCTGCATATCTGAGGTTATTGATATTTCTCCCGGCAATCTTGATTCCAGCTTGTGCTTCTTCCAGCCCAGTGTTTCTCATGATGTACTCTGTATATAAGTTAAATAAGCAGGATGACAATATACAGCCTTGACATACTCCTTTTCCTATTTGAAACCAGTCTGTTGTTCCATGTCCAGTTCTAACTGTTGCTTCCTGACCTGCATATAGGTTTCTCAAGAGGCAGGTCAGGTGGTCTGGGATTCCCATCTCTTTCAGAATTTTCCACAGTTTATTGTGATCCACACAGTCAAAGGCTTTGGCACAGTCAATAAAACAGAAGTAGATGTTTTTCTGGAACTCTCTTGCTTTTTTGATGATCCAGCAGATGTTGGCAATTTAATCTCTGGTTCCTTTGCCTTTTCTAAAACCAGCTTGAACAGCAGGAAGTTCACGGTTCACGTATTGCTGAAGCCTGGCCTGGAGAATTTTGAGCATTACTTTATTAGCATGTGAGATGAGTGCAATTGTGCAGTAGTTTGAGCATTCTTTGGCATTGCCTTTCTTTGGGATTGGAATGAAAACTGACCTTTTCCAGTCCTGTGGCCACTGCTGAGTTTTCCAAATTTGCTGGCATATTGAGTGCAGCACTTTCACAGCATCATCTTTCAGGATTTTAAAGAGCTCAACTGGAATTCCATCACCTCCACTAGCTTTCCAAGTGCATGTTAAATCCAGTTTTCTGTCTTCCCTCTTTTCTTCAGTCCATGAATTTACTTTCATGAGTAGGAGAAAAATGAGGGACCTGTACAGAGGAGATCTGGGTTTTGAGCTTGGGGAGGATTTTGCATGAACACTTCAACACTCTTACTATATTATACATGCATCACTCAGATATGTATATATCCATGCAGACACAGGAGCTCTAACTATTCTCTGCAAATTGTTCACTACATGGAGTAAAACAACACAATTTCTCATCTTAAATGACCCACTTATCACAATAGGATACTAAATGGTGTGTCTCCATCTCTATTTCCATGGGTACTAGATAATTTCTGTATCAATAAAAAATAAAAAGTAATTGAATTCCTTTCTCCTGAATTAAATTTTCAGACAATCCACATATTTCACAACACAGGTAAAAATAAAGATATATTTCTCATTTCAGATATTCCTTACACAGTCTACAATGTCATAATATGTATTTGTCAGCCTGACTCAGAAAGTTAGGTCTGTGGATGTGGGCTAGAGTGAATTTGTTTGTATAATATGAGGTGTGTGTACTGATTTGGTGGGTGTGTAATATGTACAGATAAATGAATGAAATATTCCCAGTCTTGGTGCACAATTCAAGTGGTACCAACTCTTTTCTTTCAACTATGAAATTATGTCAATGCATCAACTAAACAGACAAGACAGTATCCTGGATTGAAAAGATACTGTGTGAAAGAAACTTGTCCTATCATTTATAAATATATAATAGTTAATGTTTGTGACCTGCTTGATAGGTGAATTTAAAATCGAAAAATTATGAGCCAAAAGTATGTTCAATGTTAACCATCCTCAAAGGAACCAGGACTGCTATGAATTTTATAATTGGTTAATAGAAACCGTATTGTGTGGATCCATAACTCGGAAAACTGGTAGCTTGGCAAATCAGGGATGATGACTATAGCCATGTTACAGTGGTCTTCTAGTAATGATCTAGTTACATGTTTACTAGTTTTTATATAATTTGAATGTAACTACTTGAAATCATTTGTAGATACCATGAACTAGACATTTGTAAATATGCCTCACTTAGGAAGAAGAAGTAACTTACAAAACAAAAAGGAGAAAGAGATAGCACCTAAATTATTAAAGCAAAACTTGCCCAGAAATTTTCAGCCTGCTCTTGCTTATGTCTCATTGGCCAGAATTATGTCACATGGTCAATCTTAGCTGCATGAGCGTCTAAAAATTGAAGTTTTTATCTTGGCTCATTCCTCCCTGAAACATAACTGTGGGAAGAAGGAAGAAGGGGAACTTGGATATTGGAAAAGCAGCTCTCAGTGTCTATTGCCAGTAGTGAAGTTTTCTCTTCCTCATTGTCTCTTCTGCTCACTTTGTAAGTCGTTACTATGCTGGTTTTTTTTTTTTTCTTTTAAGTTGTTGACTCCTTTTCTCCCATTGAATTAGATTTTGCTTAGAATTGTAGCAGTTCTGAATATAGGGGCTAAAGATGATCTAAAACCACTCCTGTTTATTTCACAGATAAGAAAACTGAGGCTCAAAACTCTGGTTAACTTGCCCCAGGTTACACAATGAGTTAGAAACCACAAGTAAAGCCCTATCCAGTGCTCATCCTTTTGTTGTTGTTGTCCAACCACTGAGTCATGTCTGATTCTTTGTGACCCCCATGGACCAATAGCCCACCAGGTTCCTCTGTCCATAGAGTTCTCTTGGGAAGAATACTGGAGTGGGCTGCCATTTCCTTTTCCAGGGGATCTTCCCAGACCAGGGATCAAAACCATGTCTCCTGTATTGGCAGGTGGATTCTTTACCACTGAGCCATTAGGGAAGCCCATGCTCCCTTTAAGGAATAAGAAAACAAGTCAAACAGACAAATTTCACTTTTATTTTTCTGAAGTGAAAACTCTAGCTACCAACTTCTTTACATTTTAAATTATTTACACTTGTGGAATTCAATTTCTAGCCGGCCAAGCATAATTGTAACACATTGCCAGTTTTTCTTATTAAGTTTCCCGCATACTTTGTTACAGGATCATGCAGCTGCCAAAATGGGATGGGGAGTTCATAGGGGTTTCTCTTCACTCGTTAATCAAAAAGATTAAAAGGCAATATATGAGAATAACCTCACAGAATGTTACTCCAAACCATTGCCAGAAAAATACCCCAAAGAATATTTGCAGCTTCCTGCCATTTTCTGAACAACTTTTAGGGATTGCTACATGAAGGCTGTGTGATAGGGTGGGAAAGCTCATTGTGAGGATACAGCACCTGGTCCTCTTTCAGCCTCTTGTATGAAATGATCTGGTGCTGGTCACTTCCTTTTCTGGCTCTCTTTCTTCTGCAGTGAGGACAGGTTGCTCTGGAACTAGGATCTCAGCTCTAGTTTCACAGTGGAATGAATCATCAAAGGGCATTTAAAATGATCAATGTCGATGTTATCCCAACTATTTTGATTTTCTTGAATTCTAGGTTAAGGCATATGTATCAGCAGTTGCTGTAAAGCTCCATAGGTCATGATAATAAGTAGCCTGAGTTGATATTCACTAGGCTATCAAGATTGCTGGGAGAAATATCAATAACCTCAGATATGCAGATGATACCATGCTTATGGCAGAAAGCGAAGAGGAACTCAAAAGCCTCTTGATGAAAGTGAAAGACGAGAGTGAAAGAGTTGGCTTAAAGCTCAACATTCAGAAAACGAAGATCATGGCATCTGGTCCCATCACTTCATGGGAAATAGATGTGGAAACAGTGGAAACGATGTCAGACTTTTATATTTTGGGGCTCCAAAATCACTGCAGATGGTGATTGCAGCCATGAAATTAAAAGACGCTTACTCCTTGGAAGGAAAGTTATGACCAACCTAGATAGCATATTCAAAAGCAGAGACATTACTTTGCCAACAAAGATCTGTCTAGTCAAGGCTATGGTTTTTCCAGTAGTCATGTATGGATGTGACAGTTGGACTGTGAAGAAAGCTGAGCATCAAAGAATTGATGCTTTTGAACTGTGGTGTTGGAGAAGACTCTTGAGAGTCCCATGGACTACAAGGAGATCCAACCAGTCCATTCTAAAGGAGATCAGTCTTGGATGTTCTTTGGAAGGAATGATGCTAAAGCTGAAACTCCAGTACTTTGGCCACCTCATGCGGAGAGTTGACTCATTGGAAAAGACTCTGATGCTGGGAGGGATTGGGGGCAGGAGGAAAAGGGGACGACAGAGGATGAGATGGCTGGATGGCATCACTGACTCGGTGGACGTGAGTCTGAGTGGACTCCGGGAGTTGGTGATGGACAGGGAGGCCTGGCGTGCTGCAATTCATGGGATTGCAGAGTCGGACATGACTGAGTGACTGAACTGAACTGAACTGAGGCTATCATGGGCACTGATCTTCCTACTCCAAACGTGGTCCACTGACCAGCAGTGTCTTATAACCTGTGATATGGTAAGAAATGCAGAATTTCAGGTCCCACTCCAGACCTGCTGAATCAGAATCTGGAAGGACCTCAGGCAATGCAATCTACTGGAAAGTTTGAGAAGCATTGCTGAGATTCCTCTTAGCTCTCTCATTTTATGATTCTATAATTTTGGTTTGCTTTCTTGCTCAAAAACCTTCACTCTCCATGTGATCTATATTCTTCACACTGGTGTTTCAGACTCATATCTAACTCAGCCTTCTTTCCAAACATTCTTCCCATTATGTGTTCTGATCTTTAGAGACCTCTGTTCTTTCCTTTTCCCCCAAGCAGATTTTGGTTATTTCTGCCCAGCTGGCATGGCTCCCTGGTCCTTGTCCAGCTGTGTACTTCAAAGTCCAGCCAATGGAGGCTTGTCCTGGCCACCGTGTATCATTAGCACTTACCCTTTCTGCTCTTATCTGCAAGTTGCCTGAGGTAACTTGAATTGCTACCATTGGATTTTGTTTTCTTACCTCCCTATTTAGACTGTAAGGCCCTTGAAGACAAGGACTGTATCTAAGCCATCCTTGAATCTCAAGTGCACACTTAAAAAAATATGGTGGACATCCAGTAAGTGTTTCTATTAAGGTTTGCTGGGGTGAGAAGGTGAGTAATTGGGAATCAAAGGAAGTGGATTTTGTAACTGCTAATGATGTGAACTTCTCAGGGTTTCACTTTTCTGCTATTCTGAGTATAGGTCTTCATTGGAACCCAGTTTTATACAATGATGATCCCTGAAGATAGAGCCCTCAGTTCTCATATATTTTACAAGCAGCATGCACATATTTTACAAGCAGCATATATTTTACAACAGTTTGCACATGTAAAGAGTTTTTAATTAATACAATCCTTCATGTGAGATTGAAATATACTCTCTTATCCTGTCCTTGAAAATAAGCACAGCCCCATAGTTTTGAAAGTGAAAGAAATTAGGGTGATTTCAATAAGAATCAGGCAGCTAACTGAATAAGACACCAAATAGATGTGGTCTGGTCTTTCCATTTATCTTGTTTGGTTTTCAAGGGAGTTGTGATCTTTTAAGAATTTGCTTTGGGATCAATTGGAAACATGTAGTTTTTTGCCATGCAGATTTTTCTGTTCTGAAATACACAGCTATCTGGTCAACCCAATAAGCACCCTTCACAGCCATTTACAACTTACACCCTACCCCTGCATTCTCATTCCACGCCACAACTGCCCTTTGAGGGAGACATACAGGGGCCAGCATTGTCTGCAATTTGGAGCGGAGGAGCAGGTTCAGAGAGGTGAAGTGATTTGTCAGCTATTTCACATATTTTTTCAAAGATCTGGTTTCTGTTTCCTCCATCCCAGAAGCATCTGGGGGCATTTATCAGCTCTGCGGAATCCTTGGCCTCAGTTTGATGGAATTTCTATGGCTGAGGCTCAGGAGCCTGTCAACTTGATAATCCCCTTGGGGAAGTTCTTCAGCATGTCCAAGTTCAAGAACCACTTTGCAAGGAAATGGCCTCTGTCCCTACAGAGACCTAATCTCCATCTCAGGATGGCTGCATTGTCTCCCTTCCCCAGGCAAAGGTTGGGAAGCTGGGTGTGTTATCACAGTCATTGAGCAGCTTTTAAGAAAGGTCACCTCAATAAGTGCCATTTTAGGCCAAGTGACATATATTCTGCATGGAGTGGCCTCTTATTTTTAAATAGTTGCATTGATGACCTTGATAGTCAGGAAGGCTTGGGAACTGTTGTCCTGTGGTTAAGTTGAAAGCAGACTGGAATATTTTTAAAAGGCTGCATATTTAACAGTGTATATTTATAATTGGAAAATCTGATGCATGTAAAATGGAGTCTCCTATTGGTGTATCTCAGCTTCCCAGGTTGTACAGGGGTAAAAAATATGCCTGCCAATGCAGAAGACTCAGGAGACGTGAGTTCAGTCTCTGGATCAGGAAGCTCCCCTAGATGAGGAAATGGCAACCTGCTCCAGTATTCTTGCCTGGAAAATTCCATGGAGAGAGCATCCTGGTGGGCTACAGTCTATAGGGTCACAAAGAGTCAGACACGCCTGAGCATGCATGTATGCATAGGGCTATCTGCCTACTTTCTACTTGCTCTCCTTTGGAAAGACCTCTTTCCCCTATTCAATAGAACATATTGAAATACCTCTAAACTCCTTGAAGCATTTGTAGGTGAGAATAAGGCTGGGGGAGAGCTTTCCAGATCCTGGATTTCTGTCTAAGGCCAACACTTGTCACACTCCCATGTCAGGGGATACAGGGCTACACTCAGGCTAGGATCTCAGCCAGTATCTCCTGGGATCAAACCTATTGGTGTCCACTAAGAACAGCATTTCCTGTTCTCCACCACATCAGATAAAAATAGAAATAACAAGCCCTCATGTTTTACAACATTTTTCCATTCACAAAGCACATTCACATCTTTTTATCTCATTCATCCTCCCTCACAACAACCTGTGAGGTAGATGTCTTTACCTACACGTTACCGATGGGGAGATTGAAGACAAGAGATAAAGCACCCTGCTGAGTCATGGCTGATGAATCATGGAACTGAGCTGATTGCCTGGGGGCTCTGATTCCAGGCCCACCTCTCTGCCCCCTGAGCATAGCAGCCCCCACCTTCTCACAACAGCTCTGACGGGGCAAGTGTTGTATTCTTCTCATCAGATGGTAGAGTTGAAGTTAGAAGTGTTAAGCCCCAAGGCACATAGCTCCTAAGTGGGAAAACTGGGATTCAGACCCAGCTCTCTCCAGCTCTCAAGCCAACTGCTCTTCTTGCGTCTTGGCTCTGCCATTTTCCTGAAAGGCACGAATCCTCAGTTGTGCTTTTGTCCACAGTGTTGACATCAGGCCCCACTAAGAGATCATCATGCTTAAATATGCATGCCTGTACACACATTCTTGAATACACACAAAACCAAAAAAAAAAAAAAAAAAGATGTTTTTAACTAATATTCTACTGCCATGTAATCTCTTTTCCATTTCATTCTAAAATGCTAGCTCTGCTAAGCGAAGTTGAGTTAGAGAAAGAAGAGTATCAGATATTATCACTTAAATATGGAATCCAAGATATGATACAAATGAATTTATTTAAGAAACAGACTCACAAACATAGAAAATGAACTTATGGTTACCAAAGGGGGAAGGTAGAGGGAAAGATAAGGTAGGAGTTTGTGATTAACATATACACACTTTTGTATGAAATAGATAATCAACAAGGACCTACTATGTAGCACAGGGAACTTTATTCAATGCTCTGTAATAACCTATGTGGGAAGAGAATCTGAAAAAGAGTGGATGTAGGTATATGTATAACTGAATCTCTTTTCACAAATGAATCACTTTCACATCTTAAACTAATACAACGTTGTCAATCAACTATAATATAAAATGAAAATTAGACTAAAAAATAATAAAATGCTGGTCCAGACCCATTAAATTTGTTTCCTAATCCAGTGAAGGGCCATGGCTTAGGCTTTGAGGAACAGTCTACAGAGTGTTCATATGTTTGCTTGGGGTATTTATTTATACTTTGTCTGTGTGCTTAGACACTCATCATGTCTGGGTCTTTGCAACCCCTTGGACTGTAGCCTTCCAGGCTCCTCTGGTCCATGGGGATTCTCCAGGCAAGAATACTGGAGTGGGTTGCCACACCCTCCTCCAGGGGATCTTCCCAACCCTTGAACCCAGGTCTCCCACATTGCAGGCAGATTCTTTACTGTCTGAGCTACCAGGGAAGCCCAGACATACTGGAGTGGGTATTCTATCCCTTCTCTAGGGGAACTTCCTGACCCAGGAATTGAACCAGGGTCTCCTGCATTGCAGGAAGATTCTTTCCCAGCTGAGCTTTGCTTTGGGTATTTACACTTTGTCTACTAGGTCAAAAACAGAAACAGAGAAATTGGAACCAATTCCTCACTGGTCAGCCTTGGCTCCGATCAGCTTGGGCCCCTCTGCCCAGTTCCTTCCCTGTTTCCTGTCCCTTAGGAGGTTCCTCCAGCTCCTGGGCACCTTCCAGCCCAAAGAGCAGGGGTTCTTGAAGCTGAAAGAAAGTGCCAGCAGCACACGGGCTCCTGGATGATGAGTGCATCCTTCACAGCTTACCCTTTCCTGACGCCTGTGAACAGTAATAAAAATGTGAGCAAACAGGGAGAGTTTAGTGTGTTTATTGCTGCTATTGAGAAAATAATGTGATAATAAACAGGGCTGGTAATGGAAATCACTTCTAAGAATAAAATTATGTTATTATGAGTTACGTGCAGCCATCAGAAAGCCTTTCGTCTCTCCAAGTGGGAGCTGCCTGCCTGGCTGGCGCTGTTCCATCCGGCTCCCCACCTCCCACCCTGGAGCCCCACTGCTCGCTCCAGTTGCCAACTTGAACTTCTAGCCTCATTGACTTCTTGGCGTTGCTGATCTTTGGAAATGGGGCGCTTGGGCCGCTCTGCATTGTAATTAGTGCGTGTAATCCCTGGCATGAGTGCTAATGTCTGGGTCCCTTCTTCCCAGCTATCCTTGTTCTCCCCGTCTTCTCACCCCTTGGCAGGTGAAGACTGAGTCCCCAGAGATGGCAAAAGATGAGATCTAGGGGCCCTTTGTGGATTTTACAAAGATTTCCTATTTAAAATGTGATGGCAAACCAGAGTGTTTAACCAGAATTATAAATTAGATTCTTTAAAAGTAGAATACTTGCACCATGACAGGAGGTTGATGGCATTCTGTCTTTAGGGTAAAGGTGAATCCATTCAATGGTTCATCTATTCATTCAACAGCGCAAGGGTCTGGTCTGGATGCATTAGGAAGTGAGGTTGATGCAGGGCTGTTTCCGTGCTCCTTTCTACAGAGAGGAGGCAATGTGAACCAGGAGGCAGTCTTCGAACAAGACCATGGTGAGCTGCATAAGAGAGAGGAAGAGAACAGGCCAGGTAGAATCAGCTGGTCAAGAATCCACCTGCAATGTGGGAAACCTGGGTTTGATCCCTGGGTTGGGAAGATCCCCTGGAGAAGGGAAAGACTACCCACTCCAGTATTTTGGCCTGTACAGCCAATGGGGTCGCAAAGAATTGGACACGACTGAGCAACTTGCACTTTCACTGCACTTTAATCACTGCAGAATCAAAAAGGGCTGAGAATGGGGCTCGGGCGATGGGGAACCCTTCAGTGGTGACAGTATCTTGCTGAGACCTGAGGATGGGATGGGATGTGGAGGGCGTTGCCAAGGCAGAGTCAGAACAGCACTTGGAGGCTGAGACCATCTCTGTGGGTCAGAGGAACAAAAGAAAGTCATACAGCCGGAGAATAGTGAGTGAGGGTGAGCGTGGCACCGGAGGGACTTGGTGAAGCATGTGGAGGTCACGTTGAGTAAGGGCTTTGAACTTTATTCCTGGTGGAGATGGAAACTCTGATGCAGGCTGGCCAGGAGGCTGATGTCAGTTGGTTTTTATTTTTAATAATCACTCTGGCTTATGTGTGGGCTTCCCAACTGGCGCCAGTGGTAAAAACCCAGCTTGCCAATGCAGGAGATGGAAGAGATGAAGGTTTGATCCCTGGGTCAGGTAGATCTCCTGAAGAAGGATGTGGCAACCCACTCCAGTATTCTTTCTAGGAGAATTCCATGGACAGAGGAGCCTGGCGGGCTACAGTCTATAGGGTTGCAGAGTCAGACATGACTGAAGCAACTTAGCGTGCAAGACTTATGTGCAGACTGGAATGCTAAGGACCCGGAATTCTGCATAGCCACACTTTTAGATTAAACACAAAGATTTGTAACATATAGAATGCAAGGCAGATTCTTTAATTTGTGGATAGTCTTTGTATGCTTTTTCCTGGTTACAAACTTCTTTTTAAGAAAAAGAAACAAAACCTAAAGCCTTTCTCTTTGTTTGGAGTAAATATTTATGGAGATCTTAGTAACAGTTGTAAATTTTTCCCCTTTCCTCCTCCTTTGTTATCAAATCTATTATGCTCATGCTGTTTTTTCCTCCTCATGCTGTTCTACACATGCACAACATATGCGTGACCTTTGCCTGCACCTTTTTCCATTGGCTGAAGGAGCAAATGCCATCTCTTTGAATTTGTCACAGAGAAGAACATGCTATTTACTGATGTCCAATTTCATTTGGTGTTTGGGATAGCAGAAATCTTTAGGGAGAAGAACAAACTGTCACAGCCTTGAACATCATCTCATATAAAACACTTTCTTGGTGAAAACAACCTCTGGCCCTTACTGTGGTCACCAAGGTGCCGGGGTGGGAAGTGTAGGTAGAGAAGATGGCCCCTTTGCCATGTTGAAAATATTCCCTCTTTGTAACCACCTTCTGTAGACCCACCCTGCCACTCTCTAAATCTCTTTTCTCTCCTGTAGTCTGAGAAAGAGGTATTAGGGAAGCAAAGATGAGGTATGTAGGAAGAAAGAGGGAGAGAGGTGTGTGTGTGTGCTTCTGTAAAGGGCGTGGGTTTATCACAGAGTAATGCCTCTACTGTGAGTTATTGTTGTTGTTTGATCACTAAGTTGTGTCTGACTCTTTTGTGACCCCTGAACTGTATGTAGCCCACCAGGCTCTTCTGTTCATGAGATTTCTCAGGCAAGAATATTGGAGTGGGTTGTCATTTCCTTCTCTAGGGGATCTTTCCGACCCAGGGATCGAACATTCATCTCCTGCCTTGGCAGGCAGGTTCTTTACCACTGAGCCACTGGGAAGCCTCTACTGTGAGTTAGTGATTCTTAAATAGGGCTGAGAAGCTCACTTGGGCAATTTACTTATAAGGACAGTCCCAGCCTGCTTTGGGTTGAATTGTGCCCCGCCTTCCCCCTCTGCCCCCAACATTCCTCTGAAAGTCCTCATCCCTAGGAAATAGGATTGGTGTACATGTAATTTGTTGAACTAGAATGAGGTCATATTGCATGAAGTGGGCCCCTCATCTAATATGACTGGCGTCCTTACAGAAAGGGGAAATTTAGACATGGAGGTGGGTACACACAGAGAGAATGCCACTTGAAGGCAGAGACTGGGGTGATAAAGCAGAAGCCAAATACCTCCAACGATTGCTGGCAACCTACCAGGAATTAGGAGGGAACCCCCAGAAGGAACCAGCCCTGCCTACATTTTAGGTTCAGACTTCCAGCTTCCAGAAGTAGGAGGCGATGGGTGTCTGTAATTTCAGCCCCCAGCTTGTGGTCCTTGGTTATGACAGCCCCAGGAAACAAAAACACTGCCTGATCCTGCTCGCATTGAACATGTTCTCGGGGGAAAAGCCCAGAGAGCTGGACATTTCAAAAGCCCTTCAGTGGCTTCTGAGGATGGAGTAGGGCTAGGATGCCCAGTTCCATCTCCCTATCTGTCCTGTCCCTGGGAGGCCACAGGCATTGTTCTCCCATCTGGTCCCCTGCCGCCCTCGCTGACTTGCTTGGTGGTGTTCAGACCTGAACACCACCAAGCAAGGGGTGTGTGGGATGGTTGGACATGTGGCAACCATGATGAATTAGTCAAGATGGGACTGTTCACTTATTGAAACAGACATTCATTGACATTCCTCTGCTTTAACATTTTTTTGCTGGTGTAGCATCCTAGTACTTAATGTCACACACAAAAAAGCCAAAGTTCCAAATGCATTCTTGCCTCACACAGACTACACACTGTTCAAGTTGACAGTTTTTCTACTTTTAAAGAGCTCAAATCATGTCACTTGAAACTCTGGTTCCTGGGCTATTAGCTAAATAGAAAGAGTCTGCTCTTCATTCTCAAAGGTCTGTGGTCCTCAGGGACCTTTTCAGACAGACAACAGGGAGAAACTTCTTCCCAGACAAGCCCAGTTAGCAGTGTATATATAGAAAATCAAGACAAGAGGGGACTTGTAGTTTTATTTCTGGGTCATCTGACCTCCAAGTGCAGCCTGCCTGTCCTATAGCCCTGACTTTGCTGTAGTGATCAAACAGAGGCATAGTTAGTTATGACCAGCCTGTGTCTCGACAACCTGTAGCATTCTCCAGCTCACCCTTTGGGCTGGAATTTGTCAAGCTTGTTCTGAGCCCACAGGTGATCTTTTTTTTTTCCCCCTGAAACTTCAGTAAGTTTCTGCTTAGCCATTTCTCTACTGCTGAAGCATGAAGCATAGTTATCATGCTCTAAAAATTGTTTAGATGCTTTCCACCCACCTCCAGCCAAATAACAGGAGCTAGAGTTTTTTTGGTTGTTGTTTTTTTTTTTAAGTAAAAATTTTCCATGGCCTCTTTTGAGAGCAAGAACCAGTTCTTTGTCACAGTATGAGGCTTTTTTCTTTAGCCTGAAGTGGTACAGAAGGAGAAGCGTGGGTTCAGGAAAAAGACAGACTCAAGTTTGAAATGTACTTTTCCAGTTACTATTAGTGTGATCTCAGGCAAGATGCTAAATCTTCCCAACCTTGTTTTTCTCAACTGTGAAATGGGACAATGACACATTGCAAGTTTATGGTGAGGATGGGGGTTGATTTAGGTGTAACAGCTGGGGGAATGGTAGATGTGGGGATTCTCAAACCTGGATTCCCAGGGGAACTTTTAAAATAAAATTGCCCTTACCTGGGACAAAGTGAAGTTGATTCTCATGGGGAGAGTACACATCTGAATCATTTTAAAAATTTCCAGGAGATTCAGAAGCCCAGCGAAGGTTAAGAACCAGTGAATCTAACAAAGATGAACTTCAGAAGCATAACATTAAGTGAAAGAAGTAACACATGAGACCACAAATGGTATGTTTCTGTTTCTATGTTCTAGAAGTGATAGGACTGTGGAGACAAGAATAAGATCAGTGACAGGGCCAGGGAGCTTGGGAGAGGAGATTACTGCAGAGTGGCAGAGACCAATGTGTTGGGGTGAAAATGTTTGATAGATTGAATTGTCAATACTCATTCACCTGAATGCTTCAAAATGTAAATTTTATTGTACGTAAATTATACCTTAGTTCATGAAAGAACTGTTAGCATAGGTTCTCAATCGCCATTATTTTGATGATGATGATGGTGATGATGATGTAGGAGGAAAGCAGTAGGGGTCTGAAACAATTTCCAAAGGTTGTATGTTTTGATAAGGGCTAGCTTGAAACTCCTGAAGCATTACAAGATAGATCATCATAAATCCATAATTTGAAATGTGCACATTGAAACGAATGCATTTGATATGCTCTTAGTTCCAGATGTTTAGGTAAGCAAGCTGAATGGGGTTTTCTGACTCTTTCGTTACTAATAAAGAATAAATAAGAGATGATTGGAAAGAGTCAGCATGGGGATGAACATTAGATGTATTTTTAAGCCAAGATATTCAAACTCCATGAGGTGTTCAAGAAAGCAATCAGAGAAGCAAGGCTCTTGGGAAATTCTTCCATAGTTCTGATTCTGTGAGGGATGGAAGAATGGTGCTTTGTTGTACACAGATTTGAAGAAGCAGCCTTGAGAACGTGATATGTCTGAAGAGCAAAGACGTAGGAAGTGGATATCAGCCAAGACCTCTGGTGGAGGTTTCAGTCTGAGATGGGTCAGGGCTCTCACTCACATGTGAGGACACAGGCATTCAGAACTGTTTTACTGGTGATCAAAACTCAAGAGCTCATCTTGGCTTGGTTTTTTGGACTTGTTATTCTCCAGCTTGGAACAGGTCAAAATGTTCCTCTCATCTTTCCCAGTTGTGTAACCTTTGACAAGTGATCTAAACTTTCAGAGTGTTAGCTTCCACACCTGAAAAATGAGGGTGATGAACTGACACTGCTGGCTTGTCAGACAGAGTAGAGATAACGTACGTGGAATACTGTGCCCACTGCCTGGTAAAGCATCCTGTATTCAATAAGTCAAACCATGCCCTGGGTGCTGTTCTCTTTGGTTTGCCTGTTTTAATTCATTTACTTTTTACCACAACTCTATGGAGTGGATATAATCAGTATTGTCTCATTGCATGAGTGAGGAAATTGAGAACAAAGAGGCTGGTGGTTTGGTCACGGGTAGAGGGAAACCATGTGGCTCTGAATGCTATGCTCACAGCCCCTTGGCTCTCCCATCCTTGATGTGTGTGCGAGGCTTGTCGTAAATGGTGGGAATCTGCAGAAAGTTCAGCATCATTCATTTATCCTGGGGTAGAATTGATTCACCATGAATTTCTAGATACTGTGCTGATCTGTGTGTGCCTGTGCGCATCTATTTGGTGGGGAAAGGTTGCTCAAATGCAAGGTGATGAGTTTTGCAGTAAAGCCTGGAGACCTTGGTTAGAATTCCTGTCTGCCCTTTCCTGGGTGTGACATTTGATCTCTTTGGGCCACAGGTCACTTGATATCTTTGAGACTTTATTTCACTTCTACAAAATAGGAATGCTTATGTCCGTCTTACCAAAGGGTTGGGAGTGTTAAATAAAATGATGGATGTACATGTACCTTGAAGACTGACGGAATGTATAGGATCCTGGTAAAGACATACATGTACTAAAGATTAAAGAAAGAGGTATTTTTAAGAGAAGCATGCAGCCTAACAAAGCTTATGGGGCTTATATTTCTGGCTTGGTATTTCAGCTTCTACTTTATTGGTGGTGGTTCCCAGGCAGAGTCCTGGTGTCCATCCTACCTTCTGTTTTTCTGAGCAAGAAAGAAGCATGACACACACTCCCAGGGGAAGAACCTTGGGCTTGCAATCCCAGAGCGATCTGATTTTTTGGCAACCAAGGCCCTTCATCCAATTCTCTGTGTCCAGGATGGCACCTGACCTAGTGGGACACTCCAGGAAGGGAGGAGGCATAATCCCTTCCTCAAGGAACTTGTCAACCAGCTTGGATGGCAAGGCTACCACTTTAGGATGGTTATGGGGGCCTGTAGTTTTTTTATCTTTGTGTCTCTGACACCTGAAACCTGGGAAAGTGCCCAACACATAGTAAGGTTTTCATAAATGTTGAGCCATGCAAGTCTGGTTACTGCCAGAGATGGCCAGCAGGTGCTCAAAGTGTGCTACCTACAGGTGGACTGGACGAGTGCACACTTCTGGGCTTGAGGACTTCTCTTTATGGAAATTCATCAAGCCTCTTCTCTCCCTGCCGGAGACTCTGAGATGCTGCTTGCTGCTCTGGAAATTGCTGGCAATTTTCTCTAATTGATGTTTTATTAATAATCAGGAAAGAGTTTCCTTTCCATGCGGGAAGAGTAAGCTGTCAGTGAACAAAGAGACATCACCCAGGCTGGTGATGTCTGATTTCTTAGCCTACAAGGGTGTGGTATTTGGGAAAGGCCAGTGGGCAGAGAACTGACCTGTACTGAAAATCTGTGTTTGTTAGAACTTAGCTTTGTGACCTCAGGCATGCCACCCTTTGCTAAGCTTCAAATTTCTTCCCTCATCTAATACTGTGACCAGCTCCCACCTGCTGGATGTCTGCTGTATTCCAGGTCTCATCCCAGGGAATAAAATTCACCACTTAGGACAGCTCCTGGGATCAGCTGGGAGATGGATGTGGGTACCAGGAAGAGGCCTGGGCCGTCCTCTGGCTCTGTTATGTCTCTCTGTGACCTTCACCTTCTCCAGGCTCCTGTTTCCTCCTTTATAAAGTGCTGACGATCATCCCTGCTTAGACCTTAGGGTTGCAAAGTCAGAAAAACTGCAGCGCTGCTTCTGCAAGGCCTTGGATTTTAAACTGTGATGTAGGAAGACATGAGTGACCTATAAAAGGCATCCTCATGCCTCAAAATTTCCCCTTCCCTGAAGCCCTTCACATTCTGAAATCTTCCAGCAAGCCCTTAGTTACTCTCCAGGGAATCAGGTTTCCAAAGGCTGCCTCGCTGCCTCCACTGCAGGTGGAGGTGGGATCGTGGAGGAGGCAACTTTACCTGGGATTCAAGGCAGTTGGTGTGGCCTGGAGCTGGGGAGGGATACTCTCTCTCACACCCTGGATTTGAAATTCTTTGAACAGCCATTTGCCTGTACCCTAGTGATAATGTCTGTCTCTTTGGATTAGGATCTAAACTCCTTGAGGGTCAGAATTGTTGGGCATAATAATTCTGGAGTCCTCCTCCATCCCTGTCTCCTCAGCCTAGTGCCCTGCCCAGAGTAGTGGCTTTATGAAAATCCACCAGACTGAATTAAGTGGGATTGTATGACTAAACCACAAAGACAAATGCTGGACTGAATATGAACACAAGCCCTGCCAGGTCTGGGTAGAGGTCATTTTTGAAAGCTGGTGTGTTGGAGGTATGGATGGAGGCAGGCTTATGCTCTCTGACAAATAGAGACTGTTTTCCTGTACCCTTGGGGTTTCATCTTTTCTTTTGAGTCTTGAAAGCCCATGGCATTGAGTGCATTATAGAGAATTGTTCTTGGAGCTCAAGTTTCCTTACAATTCTTTTCATGGGAGGCTCATATGACAGGCTATGACATGACTCCATGAATCATAGACACTTCTGCTGCAGGCTTTTAGAAATCCTTTTCACCTGCCCGGGTCTTCCAAGTAATAGAACTTTATTCTCCTCTTGGCCTCTGAATGCCTTCATCATCAGGGAAGGAGTTTTCTCCAAAGCCTTTCCCCTGCCTCCACGTTAGAAGGACTTAATCAAATACTGAGAATGCCCTGGACGTGAGATAAAAACACTGCAGAGTGTGAGTGAGTGAGAATCGCTTAGTCGTGTCTGACTCTTTGTGATGCAAGGGACTGTAGCCTGCCAGGCTCCTTTGTATATGGAATTGTCCAGGCAAGTATACTGGAGGGGGTTGCCATTTCCTTCTCCAGGGAATCTTCCTGACCCAGGGATTGAACATGGGTCTCTTGCATTGCAGGCAGATTCTTTACCATCCGAGTCACAGCTGCTGCTGCTGCTAAGTCACTTCAGTCGTGTCCAACTCTGTGCGACTCCATAGACGGTAGCCCACCAGGCTCCCCCGTCGCTGGGATTCTCCAGGCAAGAACACTGGAGTGGGTTGCCATTTCCTTCTCTAATGCATGAAAGTGAAGTCTCTCAGTGGTGTCTGACCCTTAGTGACCCCACGGACTTCCGCCTACCAGGCTCCTCCATCCATGGGATTTTCCAGGCAGGAATATTGGAGTGGGTTGCCATTTCCTTCTCCGTCTGAGCTGCAGGAGCTCATCTAATTGAAGGAGGGCAAGAATATGATTCTAAGAATCCCAGATCCAAGGAAGGTGAGGTCAGGAGGTGCCTGGGGACAGGAGGCCCGAGGCAGTAAGAGGCACACTCACCGGGAATGCATGAGATGTGACCACTGAAATCTTGGAATTGTAGGATTTCAGAGAGTCCAAGGGCTTTGCTTTCCTCCCAAGCCCGCTGCTCACCTTTGCTACCCCAACAGCCCCTGCTTCAGTGTTTCTAAGTACATGGAGTTTCCTGAATGTGGGTGCTCTGAGCCCCAAGTTCCTTCCACCTATTGATCCCTGTTTAGAATACCCTTCCTGGTTGTCCTTTGCCTGGATGCCCTATGCCCAATAATTCTAATTATTATTTAGAATGGACAGAAATCTGACTGGACATTTTCTGGGCTTTTCTACTTCTTTTTTTAACATTTTTACTTATTTCTTTATTATTGGCTTTGCTGGGTCTTCATTGCTGCACTCAGACTTTCTCTTAGTTGCAGACAAGTGGGGGCACTCTTCATTGCAGAGCTCAGGCTTCTTATTGTGTGGCTGCTCTTGTTGTGGAGCACAGGCCTTGGGGTGTGTGGGCTTCAGCAGTTGTGTCACGTGGGTTCAGCAGTTGTGGGTCCCAGGCTCTAGAGCATGGGCTTCAGGAGTTGTGGTGACAAGCTTAGTTGCTCTGTGGCACGTGGCATCCTCCCAGACCAGGACCGAACCTATGTTTCCTGCACTGGCAGGCAAATTGTTTATCACTGAACCACCCAGGAAGCCCTGAGCTGTTCTATCAGAAGTAGCTCCCTCTATCTGAACACACTGAACTTATTAGCTGTTTGTGTTCAGTAGTGAGTTCTGAAATGGTCTTAAGCTGGGAAATGGCATGGCCGATTTCCAGAAAGGTCCCAGTGCTGGCTTCTGTGGGAAGTGTGGCTGCCCTAATGGAGAACCTGGGCTGAGAGTGGGGACTGGGGGACTATACACGTGGTTCAGGGGGTGAAGATAAAGGTTTGCAGTGAGGATATAAGAGGAAGACTGGAGTTGGTTCAAAGATGGTATAGGATGAAGGAAGTACCCCACTGATGTGAAGTTTGGCCAGATGCTTGCAGGAAGCCTGTGATGAGTGGAATGGAATGGAATGGAATGGAACAGGGGACCTCCAGGCTTCCCTACTGATGGGTAGTCTGGCTGCAAAAGTTCCCAACAAACAAGGTAGAAATACTTGATCTGAATTTTTTGGAAGAGTTTCTTGAACCAGGTGTGAAACACTGGCATGGTAGGTGCCTCATCTCTCTGAGGGTGGCATGTCCCCTACCCCGGATAAATTGCCACCCCTCAGGAATAGGCAGGCACACTTAGCACATTTTACCTAGGAGGCTTTGTTCCTGTGCTTCTCTCAGCCTCCAGGGATCCACAGTAAGGTCCTGCCTGACATGAAATACACAGTCAAAATGCCCCCTTGAAAGTATGTCATGAAAGTCAGACGTACTCTCTCTCCCTCTTTGGTATCCTCAATGCTAATCTGATGGCTAGATATCACATCTTTCAGGGGTTTGAGTTGAATAGGCATATCATTTATCTATTTCTTACTCCTAGATAATATTTAAAAAATTGAAGTATGAATGATTTACAATTTTATGTTAGTTTCTGGCACATAGCAGTAATACATATATACATGTGTATATATGCATATATATATATATATATATATATATATATATATATATATTGACTTCCCTGGTAGCTCCATCAGTAAAGAGTCTGCCTGAAATGTGGGAGACCTGGGTTCGATCCCTGGGTTGGGAAGATCCCTTGGAGAAGGAAATGGCAACCCACTCCATTATTCTTGCCTGGAGAATCCCATGGATGAGCCTGGTAGGCTACAGCCCATGGGATCACAAAGAGTCGGACACAACTAAGTGACTTTCTGTCTTTCTTTTTCTTTCTATACATATATATGTGTGTGTGTGTGTATGTATATTATATATATATATTTTCACTATGGTTTATTAAAAGATATTGAATATCATTCCCCCTGCTAAACAATAGGACCTCGTGGTTTATCTTTTTTCTATAATAATCGTTTGCAACTGTTAATCCCCAACGCCCAGTCCGACCCTCCCCTGCCATGCCTTCCCCTGGCAGCCACAAATCTATTCTCTGTGTCCGCGATTCTGTTTCTGTTTTGTAGATACATTCATTCGTGTCACGTTTTAGATCCCATACATACATGGAGAATCGTTTTTGTACCCTACTCTCTGTAGCCCCAGTCTAACAGTACACAGTAGATGCTCAGAATTGTTCTTGAAACAAACAAGGTATCTAACCTTTCTGGGAGCCAAAGGCCATGGTCATCCTTCTTTGTTTAAAACAACTGGGAACGCCATACTTTTAACTCAGTTTTGCTCAGAGCGCTGGGGCCTTGGGAATGTGACATATCCAGACAGACTTGGGGACAAGGGAATCAGCAGCACCAATTAAAGTGTGTACATGTGAGTTTGTGTAGGAGAGTGAAGGGGTGGCATAGGAGCACATAATAAATGTGCAGTACTGAGCACAACATCAGCGTTTGAATACTTGTACAGCCTCTTCCTTCTTCTCCTTTCTGGATGGAGTCTTTCAGGACCACAAATACAAAACACCCTGAAAATCCCTCCATTGCAAGAGCTGATACAGGAGAGATGCAGACAATAAACCATGGCGGGTGCAGCCTACAAGCCACTTGGCAGAATTCCTCTTTGGCTCCAAAACTGGCTCTGTGTGTCTGACCCTAAGATTCCCGACTCCATCTGAAATGACTTTCAGTGAGCTATTGTTTGAGCACCATTGTCTATTCTTGGTGCCAATACTAAGTTTCAAAGGTCTGTAATAGGTCTGACCCATCCTACATTCTGGCTCTGCCAAATCCTATTTTCTTTTAATCTCTGACTCTTCCAAACAGTTACCCGCTGAGGAGAATCATCTTGGAGGAGTCACCTAACTTCACTTGGCTTTAGTTGTTTTCAAAAGTCCTTCCTGTTCTGATAAGCTGGGGCTATAATTTCATTGCCATGCCTTGAAGGCTTTTCCACACACAGCTCCTTCTAGGAGCAGAGCAAGTGATGCTATTAATATTTTGGACAATGACCCAAGGCCCATGTCATCTCCTGGGAGGCCTCTGCTTCATGCTGTGGTTCCTCCTACTCTTCAAGCCCATGAGTGAGTCTGAACTTCACACCTAGAGGCTTTTCTCTACCTCATCGTTCACAAATTCTTTTCAGGAAATCCTACAAACCCAGCTTCAGTCATTCATAAACAGACGCTTTCCAAAAAGGTGTCTTTCCTTTAACCTTTACATGAAAATAAGTCAATGGTTGTGGGGTAATTCTGAGACTGTCCCCTTGCCTGTGAAAATTACTGTGTAATGCAGATTAAGAAATGACCTCTCCAACTAAGGCCATATGGGAAATAGTTCTCTTCTCACATCAGAAGCCAAGCTACCAGCAGACAAATATAACAGTTTATGAATAATTCAGTTATGGTTCTGATCTGCCTGTTAATAATGCTTGGAACAGATATCCCAGATATTGTTGGGAAGGGGAGAGTGCAATGGATGAAGGGAGGCTGAGCATCCTGAAGCCCTCTAGCCTGATCCCATGGAGATTTTGCATCCAGAAGAAGCATCAGGTGTTTTCCACTCATGTCAAGGTCAGAGCCATAGTGAGTGTTCCCATTCCCATGTTGTGGTCATGTCATCGTCTAGTGATCAACAGACATCCATCCTGCATTCTTTCCTTGGTTGGGCGGCAATGAATTTATTTATTTTGGTCACACAGCATGTAGGATCTTGTTTCCCTGACCAGGGAATGAACCCATGCCCCCTGCAGTGGACTAAGCACTGGGCCACCAGAGAAGTCCCAAAGCAGTGAAATTTTGAGCAATGCCTTCATCCTTAGCTCTTGGAAAGAGCTCTGATTTGCCTAACGAATCAGAAATCTTACTGCCTTGCTTTAGGAATGGGTGTGGGCTCCCCAGGTCTAAATCAATCCAATACACAGCTATTTCTGGCTCTGGGGATCATTTTTATCATGGCCTCATAGTCACTTTCAGGTCAACGAGATGTGAAGGGAAATGTGCTAAAAAATTTGGAGTGTAGCTTCCCATTCCTCTGGTCCTCCGACACCTACTTTGTTTCTGTGAGCCTAAATCTGAATTCAAGCCACATAGGAGAACACAGATGAGTGATAGCCGAGAAGCAGCCCGAGGCCCTGGCTTCAGGCAGCCAGGAGGTCTGCTCTACCTCTGGGCTTGCAGTTATGTGAACCAAGTCATTTATTCATGATTAAGTTATTTTTTCTATGATTTGAAACATAAAGCAAACTAACTGATAGAAGGAGAGTGTTACAGACTTGGGACTTCCCAGGTAGCTCCGGGGTAAAGGATCCACCTGCCAGTGGAGGAGATGAGGGTTTGATCCTTGGGTGGGGAAGATGCCCTGGAGGAGGAAATGGCAACCCACTCCAGTGTTCTTGCCTGGGAAATCCTATGGACAGAGGAGCCTGGAGGGCTACAGTCCATGGGGTCACAAAGAGTCAGACAGGACTGAGAGACCGAGCACATTCGTAGGTTATAGACTTGATGGGAGAGTGGATAAAGTCAAAGGATTCCTAGTGATGGGGCTGCCTGAGGACTTGGGAAGAGGCGAGGAGGGGTAACAGGAAGAGTGGTGGTGATGATTTAGTTGCTAAGTCGTGTCTGACTCTTTGCAACCCCATGGACTCTAGCCCCCCAGGCTCCTCTGTCCATGGCATTCTCCAGGCAAGAATACTGGAGTGGGTTGCTATTTCCTTCTCCAGGGGATAGGCTTTGTCAAATGCTTGTTCTGTACGTTTGGGTAGTTCTAGTCTTCCAGGAGGGGACTGTACACTGGATGTCGAGCTCCTTGAGGACACTGTGTCGTCAGCATCTATGAGTCCCTAGTGCCCACCTCAGAGCCTGTGCGTACTTTGTGGATCAATCAGTCAATGAAGGAATGAAGAAAACAATGAGTGAGTGGATCTCTTGTTGCTCCAGGCCATGCAGATTAGTAGGTACAATAAAGGTTAGAAAAGGCAGCAGTGAGAGGCATTGGAGCAACCAGTTGCCAAATTCAAGAGATGAATTGAGAGGCCAGCATGAGATGACTCAGGTCCTCTCTGGTGAAGGACTGAGCTGGACAGACCGAAGAAAGTGGGACACCATGGGACCTGAGATCAGAAGAGCAGCCTTGGAATTACTATTTGGAGACTGATGTCAGTTAATCAAATTCATTTCAGATGTGCTCCCTTAACAGACTTGCAGACTTGATGGGATTACAGATCTGCCTGGTGAGTGTGTTTTCCTGGAGGTGGTGGGACCCTGTGGAGAGTGACAGTCCTGTAGGATTACCCAGGAGGTGGTTCCAGGGCCTCTGGGCCAAAGACTCTCAGAGTAATTAGAGTATCAACTGCATTATCAGTGCCAGCCAGGCCTCCTGAGAAGCTGGAAATCAATCTCTATCATTTTTGCTTTTATTTCTTCACCAACTGCAAGACAGAGATCAGCTGGGGATAGCTGGGAATTTAACATGTGCTTATCTCTTTCACGGGCATTCGTTGAAATCAGAGAGCTCAATTAAAGCATCCAGTTCCCAATACAGAATTCCTGGAGAGAGGATTTGAGACCCTCTGCTTTCCTTCCACAGCCACCAGCGTCTCACTCCATCAGTCAGCCATTGTCCCTCCTATTTGAGTCCTGTGCTCTGCTTTACTTACAGCATGGAAAGATGGACACATCTCTGTCTTAACAAACACACCTCTCCTTCAACCACATTTCCCTCCAGTTTGTGCCTGATTTTCCTCCTTTACATCTCTTCCAACATCTGTGGAGATAGTCTGGACCAAGGCTCTAAGTTTACTATCTCTAGTTCTGCACCTTCCCTCTGATGCTCTCTGCACCTTGACTTCTGTCCCTTCTCCTCTCCAAATCAGCTCTTAACCATGACCTCCCAGTTGCCAAATAAATTGCACATTAAAATGCTCAAGACACTTAGATGACCATGCAGTGATCATCCAACTCAGACACTTTGCAGGACCACTTTCAGGGCAAATGGGGATGAGTGTTGGGACTGCACCCCACATACTGACTCTCCCAAAAGAACAAGGATGAGGGATGCTCTAACGATGAAACAGTTTTATCAATATTTGTTCACTAACAGACAATGGACATGTGGCCTGGAGAGTCAAACCAACTTGCGCAAGGTCATACAGCATGTTAGGACCTGAACCCAGGCTTCTTGCCTCTAAACATACATTTAGGACTCACTGCACACCAGGCACTGTTCTAAATATTTTGCAACTATAACTCTCACCACAGTTCTATAAAGTAGATACTGTTACTCTTGTCCAATATAAGTAATGAAGGGTAGATATGGAGTGGTAAGTAACTTGGCAGAGATTAGATCAGACCCCAGCACCCAGGGCTTGACTTCTGTGCCACCTGCATTTCCACTGTGCTGTCTTATTGTTCGTGCCAGACCTTCCCAGCCAGGCTGTGTGATGTGCCCCATGGTTAGAAGTGGTCTTAGATAGTCTCCTTGGTTCCATAGCTAGCTGGATGGGGCTTGGGGCAGCCATGGCTTCTAGACTTGTCCCCTGTTGCTGAGATCTTGCCTCTACTCCTGTGGGTCACACAAATGTTGTTTTTCATTCTCAACATGATAGGCAAAAATTTAATAAGTATTGTCCATGGAATGAAATATTAAGCTGAGCACTCTACCGTGTGTTAGTATGGTGTTGTGTATGAATCTCTCAAAAATCTTATAGAGGTTGCTATAAAGTTTGCAGATTCACTGGGATGGAGTGGAGGTAGGGAGAAGGGGAAGGAAGAGGTTCTGAAAGAGTGTTCATTACACAGGAATTAGTGTTCATTTCCTTATGTAAATACCTTCTCCTGAATTTCCCATAAGACTAACCCTACTCTTAATATAGTAAAATGCCCTCTTGAAATCAAAGTCGCAGTTAATTATATAGGATTCCCATATAAAATGAGATAGCTCCTAAAACAGAATTATTGCTCATAGAAAAAGGTCAAATCAGGTAGTTCTTTTACAGTCTTGTGTTAGCTGTTTGCCCCCCAAGACAGATTTTAATGATTAAGGGTATTACTAAAAGCATAAATTGTTGCTAATTAATATAATACATAATCCCCTTAATTCCCCCACATTCTATGCTACTATTATAATAAAAATACCACTAAATGGTACTTAAGCCTTTAACAGTACTGACAACACCACATTTGCATCAGATCTGTAAAACATTCTCCTATCTAATATCTGATATGAGGGTTTGGCATTACAGAGGATATCCTCAAATGTCCCTTGGAATCTTCAATAATATGAAAATTCTACAAGACTTTCCACTGGCTTCCCTGGTGGCTTGACAGTAAAGAATTCACCTGTTAATGCAGGAGACATAAGAGATGCAGGTTTTATCCCTGGGTCAGGAAGATCCCCTGGAGGAGGGCATGGCAACCTGCTCCAGTATTATTGCCTGGAGAATCCCCATGGGCAGAGGAGCCTGGCAGGCTATACAGTCCATGGGGTGGCAAAGAGTCAGACATGACTGAGTGACTAAACAACAACAACAACAAAATGAAGCTTTCCATGAAATGGGAGTCCCCAGATAACAGAGGAGTTCAAACTCATCCCCAGGGGTATTTTCACTGTTTACATTCCCAGGGTTGTTTTGCTCATCTCAATAACCTCAGACACACAGATGACACCACCCTTATGGCAGAAAATGAAGAAGAACTAAAGAGCCTCTTGATGAAAGTGAAAGAAGAGAGTGAAAAGGTTGGCTTAAAACTCAACATTCAGAAAACTAAGATTATGGCATCTGGTCCCATGACTTCATGGCAAATAGATGGGGAAACAATGGAAACAGTGAGAGACTTTATTTTGGGGGACTCCAAAATCACTGCAGATGGTGACTGAAGCCATGAAATTATAAGATGTTGCTCATTGGAAGGAAAGTTATGACCAACCTAGACAGCATATTAAAAAGCAAAGACATTATTTGCCAACAAAGGTCTGTGTAGAAAAAGCTATGGTTTTTCCAGTAGTCATGTATGGATGTGAGAGTTGGACTATAAAGAAAGCAGAGTGCTAAAGAATTGATGCTTTTGAACTGTGGTGTTGGAGAAGACTCTTGAGAGTCCCTTGGACTGTGAGGAGATCCAATCAGTCCATCCTAAAGGAAATCAGTCCTGAATATTCATTGGAAGGACTGATGCTGAAGCTGAAACTCCAATACCTTGGCCACCTGATGCGAAGAACAGACTTGTTGGAAAAGACCCTGATGCTGGGAAAGACTGAAGTCAGGAGGAGAAGGAGACAACAAAGGGTGAGATAGTTGAATGGCATCACCGATTCTATGGACATGAATTTGAGCAAGCTCCATCATCATCCTGGTAATGGACAGGGAGGCCTAGGCCTGATGTGCTGCAGTCCATGCGTTTGCAAAGAGTTAGACATGACTGAGTGACTGAACTGAACTGAACTGAACTGAGAGCCACCTCCAGAGGAAAGCTCCCAGGGACTCAAGGAGGAAAGGGCTTCAGAGAGTCAGGGACAGGAACAAAGTGAAGGGCTTGTTATCTTGTGTTCAAGCTACTGTCTCTCAAGGGTTCACTCTATCAAGCACTTTGCTTCTCTTAGAAGGTCTGTTGTTAAATCACATAAAATGATATTGCTCTGATGAACTGTTCTTGTGTTTGTGGAAGATGTACAGCCCTTGGGTGGGTATTGGTTAGGATATACTTCAGTCTGATTATTGGTAGAGGTATGGGTTTCTTATGGTCATAATAGTACTGTAAACATAGTGGCTTAAAATAAAATGACCATCTTTTAGTTCTAGAAGTCAGAAGCCCAGAATGGGTCTCCCTGGGCTCAACTCAAGGTGCATTAAGTCTGAGTTCCTTTATGGAGACTATGGGGGTGAGCCATCCCTTATCTTTTCCAGGTTTTAGAAGCTGCCCACATTCCTTGGCTCATGGTCCCATCTATCTTCAAAGCCAGCAATTGGCGATCAAGTCTTTCTTGCAGAACAGCCTTCAAATGTTGACTTTTATGCCTCTCTTCCATGTTTAAGGATGCTTGTGATTACATCGTGTCCATCTGGATAATCCAGGATATTCTCCCTATTTTGAGATCACATGATTAGCAACCTGTCTCCTGTACAATGTCATGAACCTCATTCCATAGTTCATCAGGCACTCTATCTATCAGATCTAGTCCCTTAAATCTATTTCTCACTTCCACTGTATAATCATAAGGGATTTGATTTAAGTCACACCTGAATGGCCTAGTGGTTTTCCCTATGTTCTTCAATTTAAGTCTGAATTTGGCAATAAGGAGCTCATGATCTGAGTCACAGTCAGCTCCTGGTCTTGTTTTTGCTGACTCTATAAAGCTTTTCCATCTTTGGCTGCAAAGAATATACTCAATCTGATTTTGGTGTTGACCACCTGGTGATGTCCATGTGTAGGGTCTTCTCTTGTGTTGTTGGAAGAGGGTGTTTGCTATGACCAGTGCGTTCTCTTGGCAAAACTCTGTTAGCCTTTGCCCTGCTTCATTCTGTATTCCAAGGCCAAATTTGCCTGTTACTCCAGGTGTTTCTTGACTTCCTACTTTTGTATTCTAGTCCCCTATAATGAAAAGGACATCTTTTTTGGGTGTTAGTTCTAAAAGGTCTTGTAGGTCTTCATAGAACTGTTCAACTTCAGCTTCTTCAGCGTTACTGGTTGGGGTATAGACTTGGATTACTGTGATATTGAATGGTTTGCCTTGGAAACGAACAGAGATCATTCTGTCGTTTTTGAGATTGCATCCAAGTACTGCATTTTGGACTCTTTTGTTGACCATGATGGCCACTCCATTTCTTCTAAGGGATCCCTGCCTGCAGTAGTAGATATAATGGTCATCTGAATTAAATTCACCCATTCCAGTCCATTTTAGCGCGCTGATTCCTAGAATGTCGACTTTCACTCTTGCCATCTCCTGTTTGACCACTTCCAATTTGCCTTGATTCATGGATCTAACATTCCAGGTTCCTCTGCAATATTGCTCTTTACAGCATCAGACCTTGCTTCTATCACCAATCACATCCACAACTGGGTATTGTTTTTGCTTTGGCTCCATCCCTTCATTCTTTCTGGAGTTATTTCTCCAGTAGCATATAGAGTTCCAGAAAAACATCTATTTCTGTTTTATTGACTATGCTAAAGCCTTTGACTGTGTGGATCACAATAAACTGTGGAAAATTCTTCAAGAGATGGGAATACCAGACCACCTGACCTGCCTCTTGAGAAACCTATATGCAGGTCAGGAAGCAAAGCAACAGTTAGAACTGGACACGGGACAACAGACTGGTTCCAAATAGAAAAAGGAGTATGTCAAGGCTGTATATTGTCACCCTGTTCATTTAACTTATATGCAGAGTACATCATGAGAAACGCTGGGCTGGAAGAAGCACAAGCTGGAATCAAGATTGCCGGGAGAAATATCAATAACCTCAGATATGCAGATGACACCACCCTTATGGCAGAAAGTGAAGAGGAACTAAAAAGCCTCTTGATGAAAGTGAAAGAGGAGAATGAAAAAGTTGGCTTAAAACTCAGCATTCAGAAAACGAAGATCATGGCATCTGGTCCCGTCACTTCATGGGAAATAGATGGGGAAACAGTGGAAACAGTGTCAGACTTTATTTTTCTGGGCTCCCAAATCACTGCATATGGTGACTGCAGCCATGAAATTAAAAGACGCTTACTCCTTGGAAGGAAAGTTATGACCAACCTAGATAGCATATTCAAAAGCAGAGACATTATTTTGCCAACAAAGGTCCATCTAGTCAAGGCTATGGTTTTTCCTGTGGTCATGTATGGATGTGAGAGTTGGACTATAAAGAAAGCTGAGCACTGAAGAATTGATGCCTTTGAACTGTGGTGTTGGAGAAGACTCTTGAGAGTCCCTTGGACTGTAAGGAGATCCAACCAGTCCATTCTAAAGGAGATCAGCCCTTGATGTTCTTTGGAAGGAATGACGCTAAAGCTGAAACGCCAGTACTTTGGCCACCTCATGGGAAGAGTTGACTCATTGGAAAAGACCCTGATGCTGGGAGGGATTAGGGGCAGGAGGAAAAGGGGATGACAGAGGATGAGATGGCTGGATGGCATCACCAACTGGATGGACATGAGTTTGATTGAACTCTGGGAGTTGGTGATGGACAGGGAGGCCTGGCATGCTGCAATTCATGGGGTCACAAAGAGTTGGACACGACTGAGTGACTGAACTGAATTGAACTGATTAGCAACCTTAATTCCATCTGCTACCTTAGTTCCCTTTTGACATATAACATATTCACAAGTCCCTGGAATAAGGACATGGACATTGGTGAAGCCATTATTCTGCCAGTCACATCAGATGATGGGTCTGGCAGCTGCAGCTTGACTTTACAACCACGTGGCCCTGATACCATTCATTCTTTTGCTTGGGACAGCTGGCCTAGTTGGAAGAGCCCTTGGCTGGCTTGTGATCAGTTGACTGACTTTCTTGATGTGTCCAGAGAATTCAAGAGAAAACTTTCATGCCAAGTCCAATCTGTAGCCTCTACTGCATTCTTTTCTACTAGCCATGTCTCTCTGGTATCTTGGGGAAACTTAGAACCTAGTCCTATTACTGCCACCACTAATAACACATTTTCCCCTCTTTTTCTTCTTTATTATCTCCTTTTTCTTTTAATACCTAATTTTTATTAATGAATACTATATTCTAGGAACCATCTTAACTTCTTTAACAGAATTGTCTAATTCTTATAGCAATCCTACGAGCTAAGTATTAGTTCCCCATTTTTATATATGAGGAAACTGAGGCACCAATGCACATGCCAAGCACAGGATTGATATCTAGGTCTACATTTCCATCCAAAGAGATTAAGGATTAGGGAAAACTAACACATGAGCTTAAAAGGAAGGAACACAGCCTAACCAACATGATCCACTCCCCCCTTTCCAAAGTGCTACCAAAGCAAGGCTGGGGGTAGGGAACTTCAAAGTATCCATGGGGCTTTCCAGCTATGGCATGTACTCAACATACATCTTCAGCCAGTCAAGAAGGTCCGATATGGGGTTCATATGTCTCCCCTAAATGGGACTTTGTTTTTTATAGCTACATCAAAGAAAGAATCCTTAACATTCAGTTGGATGGTAATAGAATTTTCAGTTAATGAGTCTCTAAGACCTACCTGGAATAAACTGTTGTAGGGAATGTAAACAAAGGTAGGCAAAGTATTCCACAAAATCATGTGAGGGGACATCCCTCAATTGAACTGATTCAGAGTTTAGACTGAATAGTCATGCAAGGCAACTTTCCAAAATTTGTTTTCTCTAATAGCAATATTATAGGTGCCCTGGGCCCCTAACTCTAATGCATTTGGCTGTGGGTTATATAAATTTAGGTATCTAAATTTATATCAAGCAGACAGTTCAGGTGGTAATGAAATGCTTTGGGTAAGTATAATTTTCCTTTCAAAAGGAAAGTGACAAAGAAGTGCCAAGGTTTGCAGGGATAATAACATACTTTACATTGAGTTACTGACAGGACTCCAGGAAGCTCCAATTTCTTGGACAAACATTATGGAGACACAGATCTTCCCAATGCCCTTGAAAGGTAGGTGGTAGGTAAAGTTGTTTTGGTTCCTTCCTAGGACATGAAGTGGGGGAAGGCTGCCAGGTCCAGGGCAAACTAAAAAGGGGGCAGGACTCAGGACAGCGTAGGTCCCGCAGCCTTAGGTACTGGCATCTCATACATTTGGTGAGATTATACCATTCGTACTCTAATGCTATAATGTTATTTTATAATTTGTATTGTATTTGCCAGATCATGCAAATCTCCAAACAGTCATGGGTCTGGAAAAAATAAATCCCAGTGAACTCAGAATCTTCTAGTTTTTCCATTTCTGCATCTCTCTGGTTATACTTAGAGGTCTCTTAGGGACCACTTGTTCAGATGTAATAAAGTACTACAAATTTCATGGCTTAACACAACTGAAATGTATTCTCTCACATTTGGGGAATCTAGAATCTGAAACTAGAGCCATTCCTACTCCAAAGGTGCTAGGGGAGGATCCTTCTTTGCCTCTAACTTTTGATGGCTGTGAACAGTCTTGGTGGTCATGAGCCATCTGTGGTGGTTCTTGACTTGTCATGCATCACTTCAGTCTCTGCCTTCAACCTCCCATGGCACACTTGCTGTGTTTCTCTGTATCCACATTTCTCTCTTCTTATAAGGGTAGCTCTCATTGTATTTGGGTGCACAGAATTCCAGTATAACCTCATACTGACTTGATTACACCTCCAAAGACCACACTTCTGCATCAGGTCACCCTCATGGGCACTGGAGGTTAGAACCTCAACATATCTTCTAGGGGATACAAGTCCTTTCTTCAGAGACTATCCGATTTACTGAGACTCAATCATTGCACACTTCTCTATGTGGCAGTTTGAGAGAGACCATGATTGCAAGAAATGTGATAGACTTGGTTTCTTCTGTTTAGTAACCCAAGTGAACCCTCAGAACCCACTCAATCCTTGGAGGATGCCAGCTTTGGAGCAAGACTCTAGCAGCCATGGCAATGACCTTCTTCTCCCGATACTGTAGTCTGGGGCAATTTTGTGTCTAAACAAAAAAGGTTTTCAAAAATGATGCTGGTGTATATATGTCAATCCCAATCTCCCAATTCATCCCCTCCCTCTTTCCCCATTGGGATCCATATGTTTGTTCTCTATATCTTTGTCTCTATTTCTGCTTTGTAAATAAGATCATCCATACCAATTTTTTTTTCAGATTCCACATATATGTGTTAATATACCAGAGTTGTTTTTCTCTTTCTGACTTACTTCACTTGGCATAAGTTTCTAGGACCATCCATGTCTCTACAAAAATGACCTATTTTTGTTCCTTTTTATGGCTGAGTAATGTTCCATTGTGTATAGGTACCACATCTTCTTTATCCATTCCTCTGCTGATGGAAATATAGATAAATAGATAACTAATGAGAACCTATTGTATAGCACAGAGAACTCTACTAGTGCTCTGTGGGGACCTAAATGGGGTGGAAATCCAAAAAGAAGGGGATATATTTATATATATATTGACTCACTCTGCTGTACAGTGGAAGTTAACACAACACTGTAAGGTAACTGTATTCCAGTAAGAATTCTTTAAAAAAAAATGATGCTGGAAGAATTAAAAGACTAAAGGAGAAAAAGAGAGAGAAGCCACTGCCCAAGAAAAGGCCCAGGTTTTATAGGACAGAGTCCCATCCCAGCTCTCTGTACTGAATGGCTAGGAGCCAACTCCCTTCATCAGCCCAGCTGAGCAGTACTTGAGATGGGCAGTGTGGTCTCCTCTCTCCCCCTTTAGCATCAGCAAGCCAACTCTGTACCAACTCAGATCACCATAGGCTACAGGCCACACTCCCATTACTCTCACACCTGTAAACATGTCTCCAGAGAAGGGCTATTTAAGAGGATGTCCTTTTCTTTTATCGAAGGGCCATATAAGACATGGCTAAATAAAGCATGTTTCTATATCTTCTATAAAAAAGCTACTAAAAAGAGCATCCCTGCCGTAGTTCCATGAGCCTTTGTCAGGCTCTCTGTAACGATTGCCTCTTAAAAGTTGCTGCTAGAAAAAGGTTTGTCTTTCCTGTCACCCTGTTTTTCTTGTTAGCAGCAAAGGAGAGCACTAACGATTTTGGGGTTTTATGGTTGTTTGATTTTTGCTTTTGTTGTCAGAAAACCACAAGGGTCTGAGTCTCTATGTTCTACCAGATGTTTTGCTAGTTACTTTTGTAATGCTACTCATTTATTGGAATAAAAGCATCATCCTTTAAGAGTGTCGAGTGGAAGCAGGACTCTGTTGTTATCCCTTCCCTGCCCAGGGGACCAGAATTTGACTCAAAAAGCCAAGTAGGGACCACCAAGTACAGATATCTCAGCAGAATGATACCCAGAGTGTCTCTTCAGTATTTTGAATGTGATGTACACCTAGTTGAAAGTGGCCACATCCACATTGTGGAATGAGAAATTTATGCTCTTTGGTGTGTGTGTATGTGTGTGTGTGTATATATATATATATATATTTATAAATACACACACACACACACCCATTTGAATGCAGAGTTCTAAAGAATAGCAAGGAGAAATAAGAAAGCCTGCCCAAATGATCAGTGCAAAGAAATAGAGGAAAATAATAGAATGGGAAAGACTAGAGATCTTTTCAAGAAAATTAGAGATACCAAGGGAACATTTCATGCAAAGATGGGCACAATAAAGGACAGAAATGATATGAACCTGAGAAGCAGAAGATATTAAGAAGAGGTAGCAAGAATACACAGAAGATCTTTTTTTGTATAAAAAAAGATCTTCATGACCCAGATGACCATGTATGATCACTCACCTAGAGCCAGACATCCTGGAATGTGAAGTCAAGTGGGCCTTAGGAAGCATCACTAAGAACAAAGCTAGTGGAGGTGATGGAATTCCAGTTGAGCTATTTCAAATCCTAAAAGATAATTCTGTGGAGTGTTGTACTCAATATGTCAGCAAATTTGGAAAACTCAGCAGTGGCCACAAGACTGGAAAATGTCACTTTTCATTCCAGTCCCAAAGAAAGACAATGCCAAAGAATGTTCAAACTACTGCACAATTGTACTCATCTCACACGCTAGTAAAATAATGCTCAAAATTCTCCAAGCCAGGCCATGTGCTGTTGAAACAGTACATGAACCATGGACTTCCAGATGTTTAAGCTAGATTTAGTAGAGGCAGAGGAACCAGAGATCAAATTGCCAACATCTGCTTGATCATCGAAAAAGCAAGAGAGTTCCAGAAAAACATCTACTTATGCTTTATTAACTATGCCAAAGCCTTTGTGTGGATCACAACAAACTGTGGAAAATTCTTAAAGAGATGGGAATACCAGACCACCTGATGTGCCTCCTGAGAAATCTGTATGCAGGTCAAGAAGCAGCAGTCAGAACTGGACATGGAACAACAGACTGGTTCCAAATCGGGAAAGGAGTACATCAAGGCTATATATTGTCACCCTGCTTATTTAACTTATATTCAGAGTACATCATGAGAAATGCTGGGCTGGATGAAGCACAAGCTGGAATCAAGATTGGAGAAATATCAATAACTTCAGACACACAGATGACACCACCCTTATGGCAGAAAATGAAGAAGAACTAAAGAGCCTCTTGATGAAAGTGAAAGAAGAGAGTGAAAAGTTTGCTTGAAGCTCAACATTCATAAAACTAAGATTATGGCATCCTGTCCCATCACTTCATGGCAAATAGATGGGGAAACAATGGAAACAGTGGCAGACTTTATCATTTTGGGCTCCAAAATCACTGAAGATGGTGATTGCAGCCATAAAATTAAAAGACGCTTGCCCCTTGGAAGAAAAGTTATGACCAACCTAGACAACATATTAAAAAGCAGAGACATTACTTTGCTGACAAAGGTCCATGTAGTCAAAGCTATGGTTTTTCCAGTGGTCATATATGGATGTGAGAGTTGGACTATAAAGAAAGCTGAGCACCGAATAATTGATGCTTTTGAACTGTGGTGTTGGAGAAGACTTGTGAATCCCTTGGACAGCAAGGAGATCCACCCAGTCCATCCTAAAGGAAATCAGTCCTGATTTCCTTCATTGGAAGGACTGATGCTGAAGCTGAAGCTCCAATACTTTGGCCACCTGATGTGAAGAACTGACTCCTTGGAAAAGACCTTGATGCTGGGAAAGATTGAGAGCGGGAGGAGAAGGAGATGGCAAAGGATGTGATGGTTGGATGGCATCACCACCTCGATGGCCATGAGTCTGAGTAAGCTCCAGGAGTTGGTGATGGACAGGGAAACCTGTGTGCTGTAGTCCATGGAGTCACAAAGAGTCAGACACGACTGAGCGACTGAACTCAATTGATTGATACATAAAATTATGGAATTGTAAAGGATTTCTTTAAAAAAGTGTATAAAATCTGGATAGGCCAGAAGGATTTTGGCTAGATGACCTCATGGTACCAGTTGCCAAGTGACTAGTCTTTTTCTATTTCTCCTCATCTGTGTGGATTCCATGAAGTCCGGCAGTCTCGTGCCATCTAATGCTTCCACTTGCTTTCATAGGTAACACTGTCTCCACTAAAGCTGGGCTGTCTTCATTTCAGGACAGCCCCTTACTTAGGATTATAGACTCTGTGTAGGGAAGCCCACAGGGCCATGAAAGGAGAGCCCAGTGCCTATGGCAGGATGTAAATCTGGCATCTTCACTCACTCCTCTCTTTGTAAATCAGAGAAGGGGTGTGTGTGTGTGTATGTAAGCATGCATGCTCAGGTGCCATTCTGTTCCCTGCAAGAGAAAATCTTCAGAATTTGTGCTATGCAAATTCATTTCCTCCATCTCAGCTCACATATTCCATCATGTGTAAACCAGATGTTGCTGTCTAGAGAATGAATGAATATGTACCTAGATAATCTGGGTTTGACAGCATGCCTTATGAAAAGAGAGCTTTGGAAAGCATCAGTGAAAAGCTTAAAGAAGGAATCCTGAAGGAAAGAAAAACATCAGTGGTCTGTAGAATTGAATTGGTGAAGATAAAATAGAGCACATTCATTCGTTCACTCACTCCACCATTATTGTTGAGCATGTACTTGGCCCTAGCTTACTTGTGCTTGCACTAGACTAAGTTCTGTGTCAACCATTAGAGTAAGGTACTGAATATAAGCGGCATTCAGTTGGGGTAACAGACTTAATTTATTTTTTAAAAATTATTTATTAAAAATGTTATTGGAATATAGTTGATTTACAATGTTGTGGTAGTTTGAGGTGTACAGCAAAATGATCAGTTATACATATAGCCACTCTTTTTTTTTTAGATTCTCTTCCCATGTAGGCCATTAGAGTATTGAGTAGAATACAAGCAGGTTTTTTTTTTTTATTAGTTCTGTATTTTACATAGTATGTATACGGCAACCTCAGTCTCCCAATTGATCCCTCCCCTCCTTATCTCCTGGTGACCGTAGGTTTGTTTTCTAAATCTGTGACTCTACTTCTGTTCTGTAAACAAGTTTATATATTGTACTTTTTAGATTCTACATATAAGCAATATCCTCTGATAGTCATCTTTCTATGTCTGATTCACTTTACTCAGCATGACATTCTCTAGGTCCCTCCATGTTGCTGAAGGTGGCATAATTTTGTTGTTTTTTGACTCGATGGACATGAGTCTGAGTGAACTCTGGGAGTTGGTGATGGACAGGGAGGCCTGGTGTGCTGAGATTCATGGGGTCGCAAAGAGTCGGACAGGAATGAGTGACTGAACTGAACTGAACTGAATATTCCATTGCACCCCAGTTTTCATTCCAATCCCAAAGAAAGGCAATGCCAAAGAATGCTCAAACTACCACACAATTGCACTCATCTCACATGCTAATAAAGTAATGCTCAAAATTCTCCAAGCCAGGCTTTAGCAATATGTGAATCGTGAACTTCCTGATGTTTAAGCTAGTTTTAGAAAAGGCAGAGGAACCAGAGATCAAATTGCCAACATCTGCTGGATCATCAAAAAAGCAAGAGAGTTGCAGAAAAACATCTATTTCTGCTTTATTGACTATGCCAAAACCTTTGACTGTGTGGATCACAATGAACTGTGGAAAATTCTGAAAGAGATGGGAATACCAGACCACCTGATTGGCCTCTTGAGAAACCTATATGCAGGTCAGGAAGCAACAGTTAGAACTGGATATGAAACAACAGCCTGGTTCCAAATAGGAAAAGGAGTACATCAAGGCTGTATATTGTCACCCTGTTTATTTAACTTATATGCAGAGTACATCATGAGAAATGCTGGGCTGGAAGAACCACAAGCTGGAATCAAGATTGCCAGGAGAAATCTCAATAATCTCAGATATGCAGATGACACCACCCTTATGGCAGAAAGTGAAGAGGAACTAAAAAGCCTCTTGATGAAAGTGAAAGAGGAGAGTGAAAAAGTTGGCTTAAAGCTCAACATTCAGAAAACGAAGATCATGGCATCTGGTCCCATCACTTCATGGGAAATAGATGCAGAAACAGTAGAAGCAGTGTCAGACTTTATTTTTTTTGGGCTCCAAAATCACTGCAGATGGTGATTTCAGCCATGAAATTAAAAGATGCTTACTTCTTGGAAGGAAAGTTATGACCAACCTAGACAGCATATTCAAAAGCAGAGACATTACTTTGTCAGCAAAGGTCCGTCTAGTCAAGGCTATGGTTTTTCCTGTGGTCATGTATGGATGTGAGAGTTGGACTGTGAAGAAAGCTGAGCACCAAAGAATTGATGCTTTTGAACTGTGGTGTTGGAGAAGGCTCTTGAGAGTCCCTTGGATTGCAAGGAGATCCAACCAGTCCATTCTAAAGGAGATCAGTCCTGGGTGTTCTTTGGAAGGAATGATGCTAAAGCTGAAACTCCAGTACTTTGGCCACCTGATGCGAAGAGTTGACTCATTGCAAAAGACTCTGATGCTGGGAGGGATTAGGGGCAGGAGGAGAAGGGTACGACAGAGGATGAGATGGCTGGATGGCATCACTGACTCGATGGATGTGAGTCTGAGTGAACTCTGGGAGTTGGCGATGGACAGGGAGGCCTGGCGTGCTGCAATTCATGGGGTCACAAAGAGTTGGACACGACTTAGCGACTGAACTGAATATTCCATTGTATATATGTGCCACATCCTTTTTATCCATCCCTCAACTGTGATTAATTAGTCATACAAGTATGAAACTGCAGCTGTGACTAGTGCCATCAAGAAGGAAAGGATGTCAATAGCCACTAAGCGGAGACGTGACCTGCAAAGTGAGTTCAAGGATGATGGGGAAGCAGCTCACCCACAAGAGACTGTCTTTTGAAAACATTTACAGATGAGCCATTTTATACACAGATGGGGTGTGTTACAGTGTAAAAGAATGCCAATGATGAAAGGCGCTTGGTATCTGCCCTTTGATTTACAGGTGGGGAGTCGGAGGTCAGAGGTCATTTACAGGTGGGGAGTTGGAGGTCATTTCTATGTTGATCAACATAGAAAGTGTACCACCTGAGCCTTCTTATCTCCCTTCCTGATGCTTTCTTCCATCCACAGTGTTATTATCCACTAAATACTCCAATATGTAGGTGTATGTGTGTGTGTGTGTTTATGTAAATGAACACATAGCTTGTTTGACTGCTTGCCTCTCCTGTCCTCCTCGAGGACAACGATTTTTGTTTTTATCATATGTTGCTCTAACCCCCTTTGCTGTAGGAATATTTGGCATATATGTAACACTATATGAAAATATTGAACCCAGTTTATAGTCAGTGATAAATAATTGTCACCTTCTGGCCCTCTGGTCATAGCTTTGCTGAAATGTTAAGAGCATGCCTGTTTTCTTGGTTATCTGGTTAGCCCAGTACCCTGAGGGTTGAGACTTATGATCAGTCACCTGGGCAAATCTGCTCTTTCCACCCTTTGGTTTGAAAACCAGTTTAACCAGTTGTGTTCTGAGTCTGGGAAGGAGGAGTCTCATCACTGTTGAGTCAGTAAATACAAAAAAACATCATCCGCCTGACCCTATGACCCTGAGTGTAGCCCTTATCCTTTCTGGATCTATTTCCGTATTTGCACAATACCTATATCATGGATTTGCGGTGATGATTTAAGAAAGGTGGCCATAGAAGGCACTTGCATGGGGCCTGGCACGGTGTTGTTGTTGCTTAGTCACTTAGGTTGTGTCTGACTCTTTTGCAACTCCAGGGACTACAGCCCACCAGGCTCCTCTGTCCATAAAAATTTCTAGACAAGAACACTAGAGTGGGTTGCCGTTTCCTGTGCCGGGGGATCTTCCCAACCTGGGAATTGAACCCGTGTTTTCTGTATTGGCAGGCAGATTCTTTGCCACTGAGCCACAGGGAAACCCCTGACACACAGTAGGCGCCCAATAAACATTTGGGAAGCTACTACTTGTTGAGAGGTAAGAGGGGGTGAATTGCATGGTTGGCAATGCCAAAGGAGTTGGATAAAATCATTGCAGGCCCAGCGCAGGAGAGCTCAGGGAAGGCCATGTGACAGAGACGTGTCTAAGCAGTGGGAGGAGAGGCCACCTTGAAAGCTTATTTGGAAGTCTCTCTTGCCAGGGCTGTCTGTGCATCCTGGCTGGGTTCTTTCAGTTCTGCAATTTTATGAGTATCCTGTATGACTTACTAAGGCTCCTTTCTCTCGGCTCAACTCAAGGTAACTCAACAAGCATCAATAGTTTCTTTTCTCTGTCTAGTGAATATGAAGTGAATATGAGAGCAATAATTTTACCCTCCTACCCTTAAAAAGTTTGCCATCTAGAGGGGGTGGGGAAAAAGTAAGTTGCTGAGGCTCCATTCTATGGCCTAGAGAGAACACTTCTTCACCACTACAGTCCCTGTTTTTATAATAGTGCTTGGGACACAGTATTCACTGGATAAATATTTGCTGAACAAGTCATTATAGGTTTGAATTAGCCATCTCTGGATTTTCTCTTTCCCCATTAGGGATGAAGGAAAAGATGTTTCTTCATTGGCAATTGTGACCAGGCTTATTCAAACATTAGATTATTGACATTTGAGACCTGAGCAAAATAACAACACTTATTTTAGAAGACCTGTTATTTTCCATGCACCAGTTATATGCTTAGCCTGGAGAATTCTGTGGACAGTGGAGACTGGCAGGTTACAGTCCATGGGGTTGCAAAGAGTCAGACATGACTGAGCAACTATCACACTATATGATTTGAAAATATTATCTCTCCTTCACCTTACAGTAACATGAGCTAGGCTATGACCAGCCTTCTTTCACAGGTGATGACATTGAGGCTCAGAAGTTAAAGTTCAAAGCCATTCATGTCCAAAACCCTATTCTCCTCAATGTAGTTTAGGGCAGTGGTGGTCTCCCTTGGATGTTTGGGTAGAATTGGGTCCCTACAGTAGCTTCAACCTGCATTTCTTCTATTGGAATGAGTGTGTGAGTGTAATTCTTTCAGTACCTCCTAAATTCCTGAACTGACCCAGCGTCTGCTCAATCCCCTGTGTTTTGAACAGTCTATAAGTGATACAATGTGATAAAATTATCACAACAACCCACACCCACAATATTTAGAGAATATTCAAAAAAGGCAACACTCCCAACACTTTTAGAAGCAATCTCAAGCAAGATTATGTTTCTGAAATGAAATATGCAATAAAACTAGACCTACATAGCTTCTGCCAGCCAGACACCACAGCAAAGATTTAGCAGCATCTAGGGGAAGAATCGGAGAAGGCAATGGCACCCCACTCCAGTACTCTTGCCTGGAAAATCCCATGGACGGAGGAGCCTGGTGGGCTGCAGTCCATGGGGTCACTAAGAGTCGGACATGCCTGAGTGACTTCACTTTCACTTTTCACTTTCATGCATTGGAGAAGGAAATGGCAACCCACTTCAGTGTTCTTGCCTGGAGAATCCCAGGGCCGGGGGAGCCTGGTGGGCTGGCGTCTATGGGGTCGCACAGAGTCAGACACGACTGAAGTGACTTAGCAGCAGCAGGGGAAGAATATTATCCAGAGACAACACAAACAACACAACGAAACAATGGCATGTTTCAACCCTGCTGGATGCCATCCTAGTTGTGTCAGGAGTCCAGAGATCATCTTGCATGTAGGGCAAATGTAAGAGGAAGAAGTGACTCATCAAGGGTTTGAGGAGGAAAAGTACCTGGAGTAAAATCTACCTATCCTAGACAGCCTGCTCTTTCAGAGAATAACATTCCTAGCTTCCTGAAAAAGTGCGGACATTCCCTTTGGTAGTCCCCTCTCCCCCATCATGGGGACTTAAATACTTCTATAAGTCCTCTTGCACACACCCCCACTTAAGGTTCATTCAGTACTTTTAAACATCTGAATCCCTAAATCCCCACCTTCTCTGTGAGTCCTGGGCGTTCCTCTGTCCCCAATTCTGAACTGATGTAGGTTTGTCTGGGGACTAGGCTCCGCCCTGTTTTGAGCAGGCTTGCATGGGAAAAGGGCCAGGTTCTGTATCTACCCCTCCTCAGGTCTCCATGTTTTGCTCCTCTCTCTGCATTGCATTGCCCCAGTCCATCTGCAACCCCATACCATAGTGGTGTGCTATGGTTGTGCTGCTTCCCTGTCTAAAAGATTTCACTTCCTTCTCTTAGGTCCTACCTGGTTCTCACGTTTGTTTCATCTGAAGAGTTTTATAATTTTTAGGTATACCTAGTTTTTTGAACCATACCATTTCAAGAGTATATATATGTACATATCTTGGAGTTGTCCTTTAGAGGCAGGTATAGGGAGTGCAATCCCACCTAAGGAGAGGGAGGGGGGCATTACTCTTGTTATCGTGAAATATACCTAATGACACCTGAGATTTTCTACACTGATCTTACCCATCTTTCTCCTGAAATTTGTTCCATTGTTCCCAGCTCCATGTGACATAGCTCGCCTAGTAGTAAAGGGTGGGTTGTCCAGTTGTCCTTATGATGGACCTTCTTATATGGCTCTAAGAGGCATCTCTTTTCAGCACACTGGATGGGCTCCCTCTGCAGTAGAGTCACTCCATTGTGCTCCTTGATTCTTGTCTCCTGTTAGGGGAAATTATCCCCCTGCCCTCCTGTGTCCATGAGGGAATGCTGACTCCCAGAGGCGATGTTGGAATAGCACTTATAGCTCTCTTGTTATCCCTGTATACCTTGCAGCAGTAGAAGAGTGATTTAGAGTGGAATATTGGGAGTCTGACGTCTTTGTCTGTCTTTCTCATTTAAGCAAGGTTAGAGTAATAAATAACACTGCTCCCGACATCCAGGCCTCATTCATCCTTGAGATGCTGCCTTGATAGCAATGAATGTAAGTTTTCCCTCTGTTCTTCCATGGAAGGAGCCTTTCAACAGGCAGATTCTGTCCCCGCAAGGGGGTAGGGGGGAGGATGAAACAAGAGAAGCATGTCTGGATAGATCCCACTGCTCTGCTTCTACCTGGGCAGATACATTCAATTACTTAGAGGTGGAATCGCAGTGGCTTCTCCAATGACTCAGCAGGTAAAGAATCCACCTGTATTGCAGGAGTATCAGGAGACTCGTGTTTAACCCCTGGGTTGGGAAGATAATTTGGAGGAGGAAATGGCAGCCTATTCCAGTGTTCTTGCCATAAAAATTCCATGAACAGAGGAGCCTGGGGGGCTACAGTCCAAAGGATTGCAAAGAGTCAGACACAACTGAGCACATATGCATGATGACTTAGAGGTAGAGAGGTGGGGTATGGGGTGGTGGTTGTTGTTCAATCACTAAGTGATGTCCAACTCTTTGTGACCCCATGAACTGCAGCAGGCCAGGCTTCCCTGTCATTCACTGTCTCCTGCAGTTTGCTCAAACTCGTGTCCATTAAGTTGGTGATGCCATCCAATCAATTCATCCTCTGTCATCCCCTCTTCTCTTGTCTTCAATCTTTCCCAACATCAGGGTATTTTCCAATGAGTTGGCTCTTCACATCACATAGCCAAAGTATCAGAGCTTCAGCATCAGTCCTTCCAATGACTATTCAGGGATGGTTTCTTTTAGGATTGACTGGTTTGATCTCCTTGCTGTCCAAAGGACTCTCAAGAGTCTTCTCCAGCACCACAATTCAAAAGATTCAGTTCTTCAGTTCTCAGCCTTCTTTATGGTCCAGCTTTCATATCCATATATGACTACTGGGGTTTGGGGGTAGGGATATAGAAAAGCTGTGTATGGCCAAGATTAAAACTATGTTCTCCAACCCAGAGCTTCTAGCACTAACTCTAATATATGTATCCTGAACTGATACACATTGTTTTTTTTCTTTTATCCTGAACTGATTCACATTTCAGTTGGAACTCAGAAGGGGAGAGAAGTGTGATTGATTTACCCCTTCAAGTCTAAACAGCCTTTCCTCTGCTGGGTCTTCCTGGATCTGTCTCCCATGCTGATGGAGTAATGGTTGAAAGGCCCCCTTTCCTCTTTTAAAAGAAGTGTTGTCCAGACATGTTTATTCTCCCTTTTCATGTCTGTTCAGCCAGGCTTTGAAGCTCACCGCCTTTCTCCAGAGGAAATCCCTCTCTTCCTCCAGCTCAATCAAGGTGTCATTCTTCATTTTTGGTGTACTCTCCATAGCAGTTCTTCTGAAGGAAAGATCTAAAACCCCTTTCCCCCCCCCTCTGTACGGGTCAATATCATTCTTCCTTAAGTCTTGATTAAATCTGATTCCTAGAGACTGCACATTTCAACTATTTACTTCCACTTAGTTTTTCTATATATTAGAAAACCCAGTGAGGGGTTTTATTCCCTTAAATGGTAAAGTTCCCTTTAATATTTAGAATGCTCTTGGATGAAAGCACTGCAAAATTCAACTTAATTTAAATAACTTGATAGCTTCGCATATCTGGAAGTCCAGAGGAAACACACATTTCAGAATTGATATAACCAGGGATTCCAGCTCCATTCTGCTTCCCTTGGAACTGCCCTTCACTTTGAGTTGGTCTGTTTCTGAGCCTGTTCTCAGCAGTTTGGCCCTCATGGATGACAATGTCTAGAAACAGAATGGATGATCCCTTCTGCATATTTCCCAGAACAAGGAAGACCTTTTCTAGAAATTCCATCATACCCTTTTCCTGAAGTAAAATTGGTCTGTATTGAGCCTCATGTCCATTTCTGGAGCAGTCACGCAGGAACCCCTCCTGGGTTTGGGGTGGGCTTTCCTTCTGCTGAGGCGTGTGGGTGGGAGAGGGGTGGTTACTGGGATGGAGGGGAATTCTGCTCTGAGGGAAAGAGGCAGGAACCGGATATGGGTAGATAACCCAAATACCCTGCCGCAGCCTCATTCCCCTAAACCATTCACTGATAGAATCTGTGGGCTGAACCCACAGTCTGGATCTCTGAAACTCATGCCCGTGGCCAGGGGTCATGTTCAGGATAACTTGACACCAGGGAAGACCAGCTGCTTCTGAGAGGCTCTGGACAAACTATATGCATGCAGGAGACTCCAAAAGATGCTCCTTAGCTTTGGAAGCAGTTCAATGTAAGATAAGAATCCATTTCAAGTTGCTTATACAGAGCCACTTACATTCTTGTAATGCTAGTATTTTAAAGGCAAAGCCTTCATGTTAATGGTCAGCTGGGAATTAATCTAGATATTTATGGTTTACAGGCCTGGCTGAGATAGGCAATCCTTTTATCAGCAAGGAAAACACAAAAATTTGGCTCAAAAAAAAGGTTTAATTATACAGAAAGCACAGAGAGGCAAGAGGAGGGAGGAACAAATTGAGAGTAGTATGGACATATAATCACATACCATTTGTAAAATAGCTAGCTAGTGGGAAGCTGCTGTATAGCACAGGGAATCTAGCTTGGTGCTTTGTGATGACCTAGATGGGTGGGAGGCTCAGGGGGAGGCTCAAGAGTGAGAGGATATATGTATACACATAGCTGATTTACGTCATTGTATAGCAGAAACTAACACAACAATGTACAGCAATTGCACTCGATTATAAAAAAATTAACTAAGTAGAACTGTGATGTTGGAGAAGACTCTTGAGAGCCCCTTGGACTGCAAGGAGATCCAACCAGTCCATCCTAAAGGAAATCAGTCCTGAATATTCATTGGAAGGACTGATGCCGAAGCTGAAACTCCATTACTTTGGCCACCTGATATGAAGAACTGACTCATTTGAAAAGACCGTGATGCTGGGAAAGATTGAAGGTGGGTGGAGAAGAGTTGACAGAGGATGAGATGGTTGGATGGCATCACCAACTCAATAGACATGAGTTTGAGTAAACTCCAGAAGTTGGTGATGTACAGGGAAGCCTGGTGTGCTGCAGTCCATGGGGTCGCAAAGAGTCGGACATGACTGAGTGACTGAACTGAACTCAAGTAGATTTAATAAAGAAAAAGCAAATATAAAAAATCATCATTAAAAGAGCAAAGCAGGAAACTATCCCTGGAGATCCCATGGAAAAATGTTTGTATGACTGAGTCTGTGGATTCCTGTGGTAAGGGATGATAAGAGTCATCATTAATTAAAACTGTAACTCTGGGGTCTTTCATTATGGACTTTATTTTTCCATTTAAGAATGTCACTTTTGTGATCATTCCAGGTACAGGAAGGGATATCTTTCCTTGGGCTTCATGTAACCATTTATACAAGTTGATCACTGTGTAATATCTTGTGCTATTAAAAACCATATGCTCTTAAATATTTATAATGAGGAAAGTAATATTCAGCATCTTACATGAATTATTAACAGCCTCTACATACATCTTCTAACTCGATTACAGTGTGTGTTGTACCTCTGCTGTTGAAATTTACCTTCGCACTTCAGTTATTATGTTTGTGGCTAAGGAATGATGGGTCCCCAAGGAGTATTGTGACCCAGAATTGGTTTTCATATGTTGAATACAACTTCCCAGAGTTTTCATATCCATTCACTTGCTGACAACTCATATGTGTATCCATATAAATACAAAATTAAAAGTCTTATTATTGAGATTTCAAGAATATATTAAAAGAAAGAGTACTTGCCTGGACATCGCGTGACCTGAGTTCTAGTCATAGATTTGCTGTTGACTTGCTGGGTGCCTTGGGCAAGTCCCTTTTTGCTTCATGTTCCTCATCTGTGAAGTGAGGATTTGGGAATAGACAAGATTTATTTCCTGCAGAGCACAAGGAGGCTCAGGTCACACACCTGAGAGGCTGGAGGAAAGACAGCTGCAGAAACTCATCGAGAATTTGGCCAATGAGACATGCTTCTGGAACTGAACAAGCCATAGGCAAGTGTAGTTTTCCAATGGGAGGAGAGGATGGTGGTTAGATTTCACCTTGTGACTAGAACTTATTCAGAAGGAAACGGATCATTCCACTGTCAGCCATCCTGAACAAGAAATACTGTGGTTCTTAGTAGTAAGGGAGAGGAAGATTTTCTTCTTAGTGTAGACTGAAAGTCTGTGTCCCCCCAAATTCATGTTGAAATCCTAGTCCCAGGGTGATGATATTAGGAGGTGGGACTTGGGGAAGTGATTAGGTCATAGGGGTGGAGCAAAGTCGCTCAGTTGTGTCTGACTCTTTGCGACCCCATGGACAATAGCCAACCAGGCTCCTTCATCCATGGGATTTTCCAGGCAAGAGTACTGGAGTGGGGTGCCATTTCCTTCTTGAGGGGATCATCCCGACTCAGCGATCAAACCCAGGTCTCCCACATTGTAGGCAGACACTTTACCATCTGAGCCACCAGGGAAGTCCATAAGCAGGATTAGTGCCCTTATAAAAGGGCCCAGAGAAGGCTCCCTCCCCCCTTCCACTATGTAAGTACACAGTGAGAAGATGGCTGTCTAAGAACCAACAAGCAATCCTCATTAGATACTGAATGGGTCCATGCACTGATCTTGGATTTCATAGCCTTCAGAACTGTGAGAAGTAACTGTCTGCTGTTTATAAGCCACCAGCTTATGGTGTTCTCCTGTGCTCTGTTGCTCAGTCACGTACAAGTCTTTGCAACCTCATGGACTGTAGCCTGCCAGACGCCTCTGTCCATGGAATTTTCCAAGCAAGAATACTGGGGTGTGTTGCCATTAGCTCCTCCAGGGGATCTTCCTGACCCCGGGATCACCACTGAGCCACCTGGGAAGTTCTGTGGTGTTTTTTAGAGTGGCTTAAGCTGATTGAGACATATATCTACTTGAAATCTAAACTCACACATGTGGAGATGACTTGAAAGGTCTTGGGTAAAGGTAGAGTTCACAAGAAATGGGGCAGGAGTTGAGTAAGGATTTTGAGGTTGGATTTGTGTCAACAGGTTTTATTTACAGCTTCTAGAAAATGCAAATTATCCTTTCTCCTTTGTTAGATACTGGGGTCTTCAGCATGTCTTTTTGACATAACTTGGGTCTGAGTTCTATTATGGGGAATTAAAGAGATCAGTGTACCTACCTGTGATACAAGCTGATACAAGCTGGGGTCTTAGGGAGGTCAATACTTCTCAGACAGACATCAGAAGCTATAGAGGAAGCATCATGGAGACTTGCCCAGGAATCTGGGTGGAAGGACTGGAGGAACTTGTTTCAGGGCTCATGAGATGCAATCTTCTGGGAAGCTCTGAGATTTAACAGGTGAGAGCAGGATCCATGTCTGGGGCAGGCTAGGGAGCTAAGATCATCTTACACTCCATGCTGAAGATCTTAGCTTTCATCTAGGAAATGGGAGGCGCTCAGAGTCTTTGGAGCCAGGTGTCCATTATCATCTTTATATTTCATAAAGGAAACTGTGAAGACAGTGTAAAGTGGTAATGGGGAAGAGAAATGGAAATTGGTCCAGTGTCACTCTTTGCATTCTCTGTCAGGTTTCATAAATTCCAGGAACTCAGGTTTGGGGCTACAGATGTCTAGAGTAGCCAGTCTGGTGATCTTGAGTTCTCATTTTGAACATCAGGTTGTCCAGATTTCCTAGTCCCTTTAAACTCCTCAGTAGAGCAGAGCACAGGTGACTCACATCTCTAAGTTTGCATTTAATGCATTGATAAGCATCACTATTTGAAATCTTCAAAAAGAAGGAGAGTGAAAACACATTATGTGTGTGTATATGTGTGCATGTGCAGGTGCATGTTGTCTGCCTGTGTGAGTGCACACCCAAGTGTGTGTACTGCTTGGATTTTACAGCATGAAACCTCAAGTGCAGGATGAAGAAAGTGCCAGCCCAGGAGTTAGAATACCTGTGCTCTTATTCCTGCTCCTCCTGTGCTGTGCTCAGCCACTCAGTTGTGTCTGACCCCATGGACTGTAGCCCGCCACACTCCTCTGTCCACGGGATTTCCCAGTCAAGAATACTGGAGTGGGTTGCCATTTTCTGCTCCAGGGGATCTTTCTGACCTAGACATCAGACCTGCGTTTCTTGTGACTCCTGAATTGGCAGGCAGATTCTTTACCAGTAACATCATCTGGGAAGCCCACTGTTATTCTTGCCCTGTGCCAATTAGCCATTTAACTCTGGGTAGATCACGGCTTACCTAGGAGTCTCCTTCCTTCTCTGTCGAATGGAAATAGGGAGTGAACTAGACTTCCAAGCACTGTATCAAATATTACATTTTTATTTTATAAATAATATCTTCCATCATAACTTAGAACTGGCACAGAGTTTACAGACATTGTAAACTGCTTAAACTCCGTGGCATGCCATATATTTTATGTAAGAAAAAAATAAATAACAGAAACAGAGGGAAGACTATATTGCATTTGACCTTGGCAGTTTCATTTTTAGAAATGTTTTCAAAATGGCATGAACAAGCAAAAAAATAATCTAAGCAAACAACTGAGAGACCTTTTACCATGGAAACCATGAGACAATAGAGATTGTGCTGTGGAAATGAATGAAACTGACAGTATGAACATGTAATACGCTGGGAACATTTCTGCTTTGCAGAAGACTTGGAAAAAATAAGGTCTTTTGGTATCTGCCCATCAATAAGGAATGAAGGTCTGAATTCCAAAATACGATATTAAACTCACTTATATTAAAATAAGACAAAGTTTGATAAATGTTGGAGCAAAATATTTCAACAGAAAAATTTTTCAACAACAAAATATTGAGGTTTTGGACCAAATAATTCTTCATTGTTGGGCGGGGGCGGGGGTGGGGGCACTGTCCTGGGCATTGTAGCATGTTTTACCAACATCTCTGGCCACAAACTAGAAGCAAGTAGCATCGTTTCCCTCATCCCCACATTGTAGAAATTAAAAATATCTCCAAGTACTACTGAATATTCCCTGGAGAACAAAACTACTCCCATTTGAGCATCACTGTCCTAGAGTCAGGATTTTTAAAGAGTAAGTAAGCATCGTATTTTCTTCTCAGGTGGCTCAGTGTTAAGGAACCCGACTGCCAATGTAGGAGACTTGGATCCAATCCCTGGGTTGGGAAGATCCCCTGGAGGAGGAAATGGCAACCCACTTCAGTATCCTTGCCTGGGAAATCCCAGGGACAGAGGAACCTGGCAGGCTACAGTCCCTAATAGGATCACAGAATCAGACGCAATTGAGTGACTGAGCATGCACACAAGTATAAGATTTAGAGCCAGACAGACCTGGATTTGATTCTTGGTCCTGCTATTTACTAGCTGTTTAATCTCAGAAGAGTTACTTGTCCTTCCTAAGCTTTGGTTTCTTCATCTGTAAAATGGTGATAATATTGACAATCTCCCAATGTATCATAAGGATCAAGTTAGATAGAGTGTAAAGGGTCTAGAATGTAGGTGCCTGGTGTGGGAAAGCCATGCTGGTGATAAATAGGAAAAAAGGGGAATGCAAGCCCTATGCTTGGTGGGGCTATTTCTCCACTCTTTTCCAGCAACATATTGGGCACCTACCAACCTGGGGAGCTCATCTTTCAGTGTCATATCTTTTTGCCTTTTCATACTATTCATGGGGTTCTCAAGTCAAGAATACTGAAGTGGTTTGCTATTCCCTTCTCAAGTGGACCACATTTTGTCAGAACTCTCTACCATGACCCATCCATCTTGGGTAGTCTATACGGCATGGCTCTTAGTTTCATAGTTAGACAAGGCTGTGATCCAAGTGATCAGTTTGGCTGCTGCTGCTGCGTCACTTCAGTCGTGTCCGACTCTGTGTGACCCCATAGACGGCAGCCCACCAGGCTCCCCCGTCCCTGGGATTCTCCAGGCAAGAACACTGGAGTGGGTTGCCATTTCCTTCTCCAATGCATGACAGTGAAAAGTGAAAGTGAAGCTGCCCAGTCATGTCCGACTCTTGGCGACCCCATGAACTGCAAACTACCAGGCTCCTCTGTCCATGGGATTTTCCAGGCAAGAGTACTGGAGTGGGGTGCCACTCCAGTACTGATTGCCTTCTCCGGATCAGTTTGGCTAGTTTTCTGTAATTGTGATTTTCATTCTGTCTGTCCTCTGATGGATAAGGATAAGATGCTGGGAAAGATTGAAGGCAGGAGGAGAAGGGGACAACAGAGGATGAGATGGTTGGATGGCATCACTGACTCGATGGACATGAGTTTGAGCAAGCTCCAGGAGCTGGTGATGGACAGGGAAGCCTGGTGTGTTTCAGTCCATGGGGTCACAAAGCATTGGGCATGACTGACTGACTGAATTGATTGAAGCCCTACTCTAGGTTAGGAAAAGGCACATATCACAAAGAGTTGTTTGCATTTATATATGGTTGCAGAAGCCAACATCACAACCTGAAATGTTCACTGCACCTTTAATCACAGTAAAGAAAAGAAGGAAACCACAGTAAAGAAAGCAGAGGTGATGTTTACTGGGCATCACCAGTAATCATCAACCAGTATCACTGTATAACCCCCTGGGCATCCAACACTATGCTAACTCCTTTCTGTTCATCACCTTCCTTGGTCTGTCACTACCTGTGTGTGATATTCATTTATGAGGCCAGCTTTCAGATTAGATAACTGAGGCTCTGAGAGGTAAAGGATCCTATCTGGAATCACACAGTAATGTCAGGTTTGTTCAGTTTCAGAGTCCCTAACTTCACTTCCCCCAAAGATGAGGGGGGAGGCCAGGGATACAGCTTTGAAATCATCATATTTGAATAAGAGGAGAATTAACATGAATTTGAAAGGGGTTGACTCTGCCAGTGACAAATCTTGCTTGAACATAAATCATGATAGCTAAGTGAGTTTGTCTCAAGACACCAGGTTACAGAGACAATGAGAAGTGTTCAGAGAGGATGGGACTCAGTTTGCAGAAGACAGAGCGTGTTTTTCTCATGGATTCACTGCACAAGAAAAGCTAATGCCATACATTTAATACAATTAATTTATTCTAATATACAATTAAAAATCTGGCTAACTAGATTCTCCTGTGTCAGCTTTCTTCTGTAAAAGCTGTGCCTAAGAGAAATCTTTCTTCCAGTCTTCCCTGGTCCCAATCTTTCACACTGGGAAAGGGGAAACCCTGATTCATGGGTCAGATAATTGGGTTGTATTGCCTTTGAAATATTGGTGCATGGTAGGAATGGTTTCCAATTACAGCAGACTGAGTGCACAGTCCCAGCACTGTTCTATTTAAATAACTGCTGAATCGCCAGGGCTGCTTTCCTGTTTCTAGCTCCCTGAACAAGTAAATAATGGAAAGAGAGAGAAAAAAATAAATCATCTCTTGTAATAAATAACCATACAACCTGGGGTTGGAACCTCGTTTCTTGATCATATTTCCTCCCCTACCCCAACTACTTTTTTCCTAATAGAACTCTGAAATACAAGTTGCCTTTTAAAATAAAATTTAGAATCAAAAATTTTGCTTTTATATTTAGGAAAGCTTCCAGCAGCATGTTGCAGTGGGAAATAATACCAGCTTTGGAGTCAGATTTTGTGGTGAATCCCAGTTGTTAACAGGCAGTGTAGTTATGGAGTTTGAATTGCTTGGGATTTGACATCAGACCAACCTGTCAGGGAACTTAAATCTCTGTGAGCATCTGTAAAATGGGTAGGTTTTCATATGACTGGCAGGGTGGGGAATCAGGATAATTTATACGGAATCTCTAGCATAGTTCCTGCTATAGAGCAGTCATTTAATAAAGGGACAGATATTTTTCATGTTATCAATTTCCTTATTAGACATAAACATATAAATAGGTTATTATTCAATTTAAGTTATAAAATGTACAGAGCTGGTAAAATGGAAGTTATACTAAAGGCAGATACACAGATGAACTTAAAAAAGAGAATTTGATGTGGACCAGAGTTTGGCATTCTTTTAGGAATGACATGTCGCATTTGTGAGCTGTATTATGACACGTGGGTGATGGGGCTGGTTGGTAGTCTTGATCTAACACTTAGTTACCAGGGGGAGAGATAGGAGGGTTGCGATGGGGTGTCGAGGGGCCTGGGAGCACAGGCTTTCTGTCTGTATGCCCCCAGAGTCACCATGATAAGGGGGGAGCTTTTTGATGACATTCCCTCTGACTGACTAGCCCAGGGAGGTAGAGACAAGTGCGCTAAGCGGGCAAGAGGATTTAAAAAAAGGATTGCAGAAGTCCACTAGATGACCTGATTTAAAGGAATCATTTGGTCCAGGCCCAGCAGATGTTTGAATTCCTACTACATCTTGCCAGCAAGATATCTCCCAGCCTCTACTTGGGCACCTCAGCAGTGGTGAGCTCACGGTTTCCAAAAGTGATCAGTTGTGAACATCAGAGAAGAGATTTCTTCTCTAGATGGAACCTGGCCATGTTTGCCTGTTGTGCATTCTCAGGTCCTTCTTCTAACCTCTGGGGTCACCCAAAGTCAGTCTGTTTTCTCCTTCCAGTGGGGCTTTCTGGATCTCCATGGCACCTGCCATCTCCTCTGCATCTCACTCAGCATCCCCAGGTCTCTGATGGCTTATTCAAGGCTGTGCTGAATGTAAAGCATACTTGCAATTCCAGTGAAGGCGTGGAGAAGCTGTAACCTTGGGTGGAAGTGGATCTTGCTAGAAGCTGGGAATCTCTGTACTTCCCGTATGCACCTGAGGACACAGAGGTGTGTCCTTGTTGGCAGAGAGAGCGTGAGAGGAGGACCTGAATGACCTTGCAGGTCACTTGAGCTGTATATGTGTCACTTCTTGTGAAATGAGGACGATAGTATGTCTTAAATTTGCAAAGCTCAAGTGAAAAAATGTGTGTGAAAATACTGCGTGAGTTGTGAACCATCTGACCCATTGATAGTAGATCTCATGACAGTGGCTGAAGGCATTCCATGGTCATCTCTCTTTTTTAAATTAGTCCCAGAGAAATTTCCCAGAAGTGTTGCTAACCCCAAGAGTTTCCTCAGACTTGTGCTTTTGCTCTGGCTTGTTTGTAAAAGTTGGTCATTCCAGGTACTTGACTGGGCACACAGATCATAGATAGATGACTTTGTCATTGCCCAAGCCAAATGTGGCATGAAATAATTCTAGCTGGAATTTAGGTCAGTCTCCTTCCTTAATGATGAAAAGTCCCCAGAGATTTGCCATTGAAAACACAGAGGGTGTGTTTTCTTCCTGTCATTGGCATTGGCTCACTTTGCTAAATAGTGCTGCTAATTCAGCTGTGATAGCTTTGATGGTTGACCTAGAAATTGGCTACAGCCCAGCACCAGACTGCTATCGCTTAATCACCAAGGACTCCTTGACTACAGAGGATGGAATGTTCTCCACCGTCTCTTGCTTACATCCAGGTCTTCTGCTGGGTGCCAGGGAACAGGAGACAAACTCTAGATCAGTGGGAGATGTAGACAGAGCCACAATCACAGTAACCAGGAAAGTGCTAGAAGAGAGGTTACACATGCTTTGGGAAGGGGAGGGACACCTTCCACCCTCAGCCTGGGCAGAAGTTTCTCCTCTTCTCTGGACCCCACCTCAATGTTTATATATGCCTCTGTTTCCTATAGCAGCATTTACCCTGTGGTATCTATGAGTTGGCTTCATGTTCTTGATACTCATTTGACTGAGCACCCTTAAAAGCTGGGTCTACTGATCAGGCTTTTATTAACAAGCATGGTTTCTGACACAGTAGTCAATAACTGTGCAGTGAATGGCAATTGAGATTGAAGAAATGTTTCTTGAAGAAACTTCTGGAAGCTGTATCTTGAAGCAATAGGCTCACCATTCCTTCTATGGGCTAAAAGGGATGGTGAGCACTTTGAATCAAGGCTGGGAGGTGGGAGAGCCTGACTTCTTTGGCTTAGAGGCTGGGATCCAAGTTCATTATTGTTTGTGGAATGCCCATCCAGGACACTGGACATCATTCAGAACTTATTGATTAACCAGAACATCTTGGAACACATGTATTGTCTGATGTCCATTGTCAACATCAGATAATGGACATTGTAAATAAATAAATTGTAAATAAGTAAATAAATTGCTAGAGTACTTAAAGCAAAGTGACTAAACTGGGACTTGGGATTCCCTGGCTCTGAAGGCCATTGTATCTCAGACAAGGCATCTGAACTATATGTATTGGATGTCCATTGTCAACCTGAATTTCATACCCTTCTGAACCTGCCCACCCTGAACACACATGCCCCCACACCTAGTAACCTATTCCAAGGGCATCTTTCTCTGGAAGTTGTTCTCTTCCTCAGTCTAATCTCTGGGCAACATGCTTTAATCAGAGATTGATTCAACAGAGGACATTAGAAATCACTGACTTACGATCTTTGTAAGGAAACAAGGCCCATATGGGTGTTTCCTGGTCCAGCGTCCCTGAAAGCAGGAAGGGTGGGGGTGAGCAGATCCAAGTTTCCTAGTTTGTTTTATTCCAATTGCCTCTATGCACAAAGGATTCCAGGGAATGTGTGGTTCCGCTTCAAAGCTGCTACCGAAGAGATTGTAACATATGGCAGGTAGTTTTAATTGTAGAAATTAAGGACACTATCCTTAGATGGGGAAACTCATTCTGGAAAAGTGATTTCTATGTTGACAAAATATCTAACTCCACCCATCTGTCACTCCAGTTACTTACACAGCACCCATGCCTGGTTTCCCCTAGATTCTGTCCTTCAGAGGCATGCGGGTATCAGATCAACAGTGGCCACATGTCAGCTGTCCATCGTGATACTAAGAAAGTCCAGGATCTGGGCCTTTACCCAGATCTGGACCTGTCTGGACCTGTCTCACCAGGTCCCAGACCACACATACAGAATAAAGAACTTACTGAATGAGTAATTTTCAAGCACCTTCCTATGGGGAACATAAGATCCAGAGCTGTGGAGGTTGCAACCTTCACCCAGGATCTCCTCTGCTCTCCAGGGCCACACCACATGCTCTGAGCATCTACCATGGGCCCGATCCTGCTATGGCATGCTCATATTTGTTATCTAACTTAACTAGCTGAGTGATCCTGGGAGGTAAAGATTAGTTCCCCTATTTGCAGATGAGTGCAGTGTCATTAAAGTCAGCTAAGAGATGCGCCTAAAGTGAAAAATCGAGCATCTGGTACCTTTTAGCAGTTTGAAACAGGGTGAACAGAAGGTAACAAGCATTAAGTTGGAACTGATAGTGTAAGAAAGAGTAGGCAGGGGGTAAATTCAACTTTGGTTGGAAATAGGACATCAGGCTACTTCTTAATGCAGCTGCTCTCTACAGAGTCAGTAAGAAAGTTGTTTGTCTTAGCCTGACGTTGCTGATGAAGTTCAAGAGGGCAGGTGGCCGTCTGTGTGGAGCAGGGGATATAGGGAAGAGAAGGTAGGTGGGCTGGTGGGGGACATCTCCCCAGTGGCCTTGACATCTGACTCTGAGGCCCAGATCCTGGATTTTCTTAGTACCACCACGGACAGCTGACAGGTGGCCAAACCCTCACTGATGTCCTGAAAGAGTAGTGTATGAACAGATGCCAATTTAGACTGATAATCAAAGGTATCCTTTTCTGAGTAAGATGGCTGTGTCCTTCATACAGGGCACCTCTTCATCTAATATCAAGGTAACCTGGGAATTTGTAATTGTCAACAAGAGTGCTTGATGAGCTTGGAATGAAAGCAAAAGAAGGCAATTGGTTTAGTTTTCCAAAAAAGTTCATTTGGGTTTTGATGGGGAAGATCCTTTGGAGAAGGAAATGGCAATCCACTCCAGTATTCTTGCCTGGAAAAATCCCATGAACAGAGGAGCCTGGCAAGCTACAGTCCATGGGTTGCAAAGAGTCGGACACGACTGAAGAAACTTAGCATGCATAGAAAAACACGAGCAAACTTTTTGACCAACCCAATATACAATCCTGGGCTTGGGAAGTTCTGGCTCACAGGCTAACTCTGACCTGCCACCTGTTTTTGTAAATAAAGTTTTATAGAACATGGCCAGACCCATTTATTTATAGGTGGCCCTGGCTGTTTTCATGTTAGAACAGCAGAGTTGAGTAGTTGCAAGAGACCACATGGGCTGCAAAGTCTACAATAATAACTGTTTTGTCCTTTACAGGAAAAGTTCGTCAACCCCTATTCTAGTTCATATGCTTGCTGCCCCTTGTTTTCTTGTTTCCAAGTACTCTGATTAATTCTATTTCTCTAGATCTCCTGAATCTGTCTCTCTTCTCATTCACATGGTTTTTTCCCTTAGGAATCTTAAAGAATTGCAGATGACTTCCCCCAAATCAAAGAAATGTGGGCAAAAGAGGACATAATTGGCTCATACAGTATAGTCAAGGTTGAGATGGCTTTGTAAACATCTGCAATCATAGACATTGGAACCACAAAGTATTTTGCATTCTCTGAACCTCTTTTTTTTTTTTTTTTGATCTGTGAACTATTCTCGCCGACTATAGGAGGCTACTTCTCACTGGGGGGTGTGACTGTTGGCTGCTTTGGGTCTTAATATATGAAGGGGTTTCCTTCCCTAGCTCAGGTTGAAAAGCCTTAGAAGGGCTTCCAGACCAGTCTAGCTTTATTCATGTACCCACTGCTTGGGACCAATCAATGTGGCCAGTGGTGGAAGGTAGTGAGGAGCTATCATCCTGGGTCCAGATTGGCTTCTGTGGATGTGGTCTGATAGTAGAAGGAACCCAGAAGATACAGGGCCTGTGGGCTGGGCCCCTTTATCGAACTATCACTCATATCGGATTTGCACCAGCCCCACCTGCTTCCTTCAAGCCCACAGCTAATCTCTTTAGACCAACTGCAGTTGGTCTCAGCTCACTCCATTCAGGTCATTCTGGGCACTGCTGCAGGAGGATTGCTAAATGCAATCTGATTATATCCCTACATTTGAGCTTAAAATGCTGAGATTATTTCCATCCCCACCTTCTCCCCCATGGCCTAGTGACCAGTAGGAAAAACTCATGATCCACTCTTGCTTATCAGTTTCAGTCCTTCTCTTATCACTTCCCTGCACATACCCTTCATTCCAATCAGATCCATAGGTAGTTCCTCACATGTGTCTGTGGAAAAGGCAATGGCAACCCTCTCCAGTACTCTTGCCTGGAAAATCCCATGAATGGAGGAGCCTGGTAGGCTGCAGTCCATAGGGTTGCGAAGAGTTGGACACGACTGAGTGACTTCACTTTCACTTTTCACTTTCATGCATTGGAGAAGGAAATGGCAACCTACTCCAGTGTTCTTGCCTGGAGAATCCCAGGGACGGAGGAGCCTGGTGGGCTGCTGTCTATGGGGTCGCAGAGTCAGACATGACTGAAGTGACTTAGCAGTAGCAGCACATATGTCTGTGAATTGCATGCTGCTCTCTGTGCCCAGAATATTCTGCCATCCCTATCTATCCAGTGAGCTTCTGACTCCGAGCTTCCTTCTTAAATCCTTAGGATGCCCCAGCAGGATGGATGCTCCTTTTCGGGCCTCTCACACCCTCTGTGCTTCTTGCTGTCATGGGCTTATCGCACTGCTCCAGAGTTCTCTGTTTGTTGTTGTCTTCATTTGCTGCCAGCTCCAGTTGGTGCTTCGCGCACCTTTGTGCTCACATACGGCACCAGGACTGCGACAACTGTTTTCTGGATGAAGCACTTCTGCTCCCCAACCTTCCCCCAAGGTAATGTCCTCTAGTGGTTAATGCCCTCCTACAACACCCCAGGTTTCTTTTCTCAATTCCTCTATCTCATCACTTATTTAAAATAGTATCTTCTCATTCTAAGCTCATCAGTTATTTAAAATAGCATCTTCTCTCTTTCCTATGCCAGCCTCAGTGAATAAGTTCTGGTCAAGTAGCAGCTACCCTGGACCTAGTCTTTTCTGCGTCTCCTGGTTCTTAGTGCCAAACATACCTTGTTTTCATTCCCAAGTACCCATCTAGATTGCCACTTTGGGAAAATAATCTATTATGGTTTTGTTTGAGAAAAAAATCCCTATAGTGTGATACACACACAAGTAGGTATATATCCATGTATTATATTTATATAATATGTGTACACACCTGATGTAATATACATATATCAGTAATTCTCAGAAATGCCTCAGATCCAAATGGGATATTTCCAGGTGACTCTGGAAATTGAGGGCAAGAGAAGGGAGTGACAGGATTAGATGGACAGATGGCATCACTGACTCAATGGACACGAGTTTAAGCAAACTCTGGGAGATACTAAAGGACAGGGAAGTCAGGCGTGCTGCAGTCCACAGGGTCACAAAGAGTCAGACACAACTGACTGACTGAACAATAAGGTGACTCTGGAGCAGATTAAAAGGCCTAACAGAGTTATAGCCTGGGGACTCCCATTAAAAAGCTGTACATTCTACTTATATAAACTTTCTGTATTTCAAGATTTAGAGAGAATAGGATTTGGAATCACAAGTCCCGGAATTCAGTCTGAGTCTCCCTTTTCTGTGTAATCACAGAGAAATGGTACTTCATTGGCAGGAGTCTTTATTTCTGCACTTAACGTAATAATTACCTCTCACCGATGAGTGACCAAAGTTAAGGGAGAATGTAAAGGGAAGTGATTTATAAACTGCAAAATGCTGTAAAAACATCAGTTATTACAGATACGGGAATCTAAGAATTCAAACGCGGAATATTTAAAGTGATCTCCATGGGGAAATACATTTTCAGCCCTCCCCGCCACAATCTGATATTTCCCCTAACAAAGTATGGCATGGAGCGTCCTGGGTACCTTAATTACCTGGTGGCTGACAGCCGCGTGCGGATTCTGGCAGGTTTCAGACAGAAACTAAACAGGCGCTCACAGATGCGGCTGTCTCTTCCCGGGTCCCCTCAGTGGGGACCGGCAGCTGCTTTGAAATGTGACTCTGCTTTTGTGAAATTCTCCCGACGGAAGCTTTATTATTATCCTTCCTTTTCCTCCGGACGGCCATTTTCCCCGACAATTCCAGGCCGATCTGCGAGAACAAAGATTCTCTCTGAGAGAACAAAGATTCTCCGCTGAGAATCAGAGATGCTCTGTGAATAGGAGGGGCGGGGCCGCAGGTTTCTGAGGTCTGTTCACACCTCAGATGGAGCCTGCAGACAGGTCCTAACAATGCCGGCAGCTGTTGGAGATGAAAAGACCGTGCAACTCGTCAGAGGGTTTTGGCAGCGATGCTGGGAGATTTGTGGAACGGCTCAGCAGCCTTCCTTTCCCCGAATTTGGAAGAAAACCAGCTTGAGCACTGTTGGGAAGGAGATAACAGGAGGGAGAGTGGTGGGTGAGGAAGTCAGAATTTACCAGAAGTCTCTGGGTCTCGGCATTTGCTCCCTTTGCCTTGATCGTATCAGTGTTTATAAATAGCTTGTGTTTTTCCTTGAGCTGTAGGTAGCACTTAGGAATCTACCACACATGGGGTGAAACCGGGAAATAATGACCTGCAAGGGTTTCTAGTAGATGTGTGTACCCTGCCCCCTGCAAAGGACAGAGTTTTTCAAGTGACTTATTTCCCATTCTAACTCCAGCAAGCTCCAGGCGGTAGACCCAACACACACATATGGTCTGTGCCCCATCAATATTAAAAATGCATTAGACAGTCTCAGTTTTTCTTTTGTATTTTCTAAGACTTGTCCATCACCAATGAATAGATCCTATTTGTAGAGAAAGAACAGCTTTAAAATGACAAAACCAGAACATTTCTCCAAATCCTGGGAAGGGCTGGCACTTTAAAAAAATAACCAGCGACAAGAAAATTTCAAGTGAGTTGTCTTGGACGCCTGTCAGATTTGCAGGCTCATGGCTCTCTCTCTCTTTCTCTCTCTCTCTCTCTCTGAGTCTGTGCATCCCAGATGGAGTGGTTTCTGTAGAAAAACAATCATGGTTCTATTCAGGAGAGCTTCTTTGGCAAGAAAATGATGATCGAACTGATGCTATTATGACATAACGTAGGAGTTTATAATTGCAATTTGTTATGAAACAGTTGGACTGAATCCCAAGGATGGGTATTTTAGTGCTTCATGGAGAAAATGGAAAGAAAAGCATTGGCAAGGACGGATGGGGGCTTGTAGGAAGTCTGGCTGCTTGGTTATTTACCTTGGTGAAACCACAAAAGTTCCGGTCTGCCCCCTCAGTCTCACAGCTCTGGAAACTCAACCAATGTCCCAGGGGTGACCATATTCGAGAAGGCCAGTTAATACTGAGTAAGGGTTTCCCAGGCGGTGCTAGTGGTAAAGAACCTGCCTTTTAATGCAGGACACACAGAAGACACCAGTTCAATCCCCGCATTGAGAAGATCCCCTGTAAGAGGAAATGCAACCCACTCCAGTATTCTGGCCTGGGAAATCCCATGGACAGAGGAGACTGACAGGCTATAGTCCATAACGCAAAGAGTTGGATATGACTGAAGCAAGTTAGCATACTGAATAAACTCAGGTATAGACTCTGGGAACAACACTGTTTATTTACCAGGGGAAATAGAACTGACAGACAGGCCCCAGCCGTTCTTCCCGGCATAATCAGTTCATGCCCTATAGGCAAACTCCGCAGGGAGGCCAAACTCCCAGCAAGCCTGGTATCTGGAAAAGGCCAAGTTTCATTAACCGTGGGTAGGTCTCATGCATCTACCATCACAATACGTAATGCTCAGTGTTGGGATAATGGAATCATTCTTGAAGTCTGCAATGGGACACCTTTGGCCCTAGGGCACCATGGACAGCCCCTCCAGTGGCCCCCTCAACTTTCCATTATTGACATTCTTCTCCCACCAACCCTGCCATCTTTCTTTAATTGTGATAGCACTTACAATTACATTAAAATTGGGACCAGGCCAATCATTTGGCATCTCTTCAGAGTGATATTTGTCAAATATTTGCTCAGCACTTCTATAGAGGAGAAACTGAGCTGTGTGTAGGGGAGAGGCTGGGAAGCAGGGCTCAGCATCTGTAGCTCAGGTGCTTCCTCTCTGGACCAGCCTAGACTTTCCCTTCCAACCAACAGTGCTTGGCAGACAACTGGATCTACCTTCCCAAGAAGACAGCTTAAAGGTCATCTATTATTTGTTGATCTAGGTGGCTCAGATGGAATAAAGAATCTGCCTACAATGCAGGAGACCTGATTTCGATCCCTGGGTCAGGAAGATTCTCTGGAGAAGGGACTTGCTACCCACTCCAGTATTCTTGCTGAGAAATTCCCATGGACAGAGGAGCCTTGTGGGCTACAGTTATGGGGTCATAAAGAGTTGGGCATAACTGAATGACTAATACGTTATTAGTTGAGTCTGGCTTAACGTAAGATTCTCTCTAACCACAAGCTATTCCATGAAAGAGATTCTCCTAGATTAAATTCACTTTCTTCTAAAACACACGCAACCACACACACTTCTTTTTAACCCAAGGATCTTTCAGAACATCTTTGAATCAATGCTATAGGCAGCTACTTGCTGGCTTGCTCCTGACTCCAGCTAAATTCAGAGATAATTCTTTGCCTAGCCTAGGAACCCTTTGCTCTGTTTATGATGTAGACTAAATAGACTTGTATATCTCTAAAACCTGAGGATTTATTTTATTTTACCTTTATTAAAAAAACAATTCTATCATCATCCATCCATCCATGCAGCAAACATTAGCTTCTAAGATGTGCCCAGCATGAGTTAAATATATAAAGAAGGATAACACACAGTCAGTTCCCCCAAGAGCCATGTTGACCGAGGGAGACAGGTGGGTAAACAGGTCCTTGTAACTCAGCATGGTGAGGACAGCAGTAAGAAATGCCAGGGAACTTGGGAAAACAGAGAAAGAAGGGAACTCACCTGGGAACCGTGGGTGGCTAGATTTGGAGAAGCTTCCTTGGAGGGGCTGCTGGAGAACAAGCAGCCAGTCTCAGGTCAGGGGAGGGCATCTTAGAGTAGGAACCTGATCTTACCCATTATGAGCTGGCTCCATGGTTTAATTCCCAAGGCAGCATGAGCTCTGGTTTTCCAGTTTTCACCCTGAGGAGGGTGATGGTGGTAGTGATCTCTCTCTTGCCCAAGCTCTTCCTACACAAGTGTGAGAACCACACTGAGTGATAAAACTCCTGGATCTAATAATAACCATTAGAAGATGTCCAATACTTTATTATTTATTAAGCAAATTATGGCAGTGATTTTCAGCAGGACTGACTCTACTCCCAGGTGACCTTTGGTATTGTCCAGAGGCATTTTGTATTGTCATACTGGGTGCTGGGAGGTTCTTACTGGCTTTGATTTGGTACAAAGATGGTGTGAAACATCCTACAAATCACAGGCCCTGTGCCCCGCAGCAAACATTTATCTAATGCAAAGCATCAGTAGTATCAAGGTTGAGAAAACGTGTCTTGAGATTACCTCCATGTTTAAAAAGAGAGAATGAGTTCCAAGGTCTAACTCTATTTAAATTAGCTGTGTGATCTTTGGCAAATCATTTAATCCTGAGCTCTAATTCTCCTACTCGTAAAATGAATATCAATTTTTAGATTGAAAAAAGTGAAAGTGTTAGTCACTCAGTCGTGTCTGACTCTTTGTGACCCCATGGACTAAAGCACATCAGGCTCCTCTGTCCATGAAATTTCCAGGCAAGAAGGAGTGGGTAGCCATTCTCTTCTCCAGGGGATCTTCCCAAGCCAGGGACTGAACCCAGGTTTTCTGCATTGCAATAAGATTTTTTTTTTTTTTTTTTACTGTCTGAGCCACCACGGAAGCCCATTTTTAAGATTAAATGATTTATCAAATCATTTCCAGATTTAAGATCTGTGAGACCAAGGATTCAAATGTAGATTTCAATTGGCAAATCAGCAAACAGAATTTTCCTGCTGCAGAAGTTACTGTTGTAATTGACTGGTTCTCAGTACTGTTTTATTTGTACAATCAATAAAAGCTTCACTCAGCTGGGCACTTGAGGGTGTTTTCAATATATGTGGCTAAGGCAGGAGGAGAAGGAGGTGACAGAGGATGAGACAGTTGGATAGGATCACCAACCCAATGGACATGAGTTTGAGCAAACTCTGGGAGATAGTGGAGGACAGAGGAGTCTGGAGTGCTGCAGTTCGTGGGGTCGCAAAGAATCAGACATGACTTAGCAACTGATAACAACAGAAGGCTGGCTTTCCAGAAGGCACTGCTCTCTCCCTCCATCTTTGTCCTCCTCCACAGCAGAAGCTGTGAGTTCAAGTTACCCTCAGGACCATCTAGCAATTTAACCAGGACAGAACAACTCCTAGGGTGAGTGTTGAGATCATTAAAGTTTATCTGTGTCTGTCAGAACCACCCCCGCCTCTTCCCACATAGGTTTTCCAAACACTCCATCACCTGACCACCCACACATCCTGCCCTCAGATGCAGGTGACTATGTCATGGTGTTCTGGGAAAAGGGTGTGGAGAGTAGCCTCTTTGAAGGCTAAGACTGTTGCTAAAATACAGTGGAAATAATAACTTAACTCGCTGAACTCTTATTATGTACTTTCTATATGACATTCTGAATGATGAGTAGTATCCTTCATACTTTTCAGATAGGGAACCTGAGGCTTGGAGAGATTAACTTGCTTTGATTTTTTTTTTTTTTTGCTTTATTTTGGAAGGAATGATGAAAACGACACATTGTGAGTGTGAAATTTGAAACTATTAAATTTATGGTCCAGATGAGATGGAGGAGAGAGTGCCTGTTGAGTAGTTTTTCTTTTAAAAAATTTATGTTTAATTGGGGGATAAATGCTTTTCAACATTGTATTGGCTTCTGCCATATGTCAACATGAATCAGCCATAGGTATACATATGTCCCCTCCCTCTTGAACCTCCCTCACACCTCCCACCCCATCCCGCCCTACTGGGTTGTCACAGAGCACCAGATTTGAGCTCCCTGAATCATATAACAAATTTCTACTCGTTCTCTACTTTGCATATGGTAGTATACATGTTTCAATGCTACTGTGTCTATTCATCTTGCCCTCCCCTTCCCCCACGGTGCCCATAAGTCTATTCTCTATGTCTGTGTCTGTTGAGTCGTCTTTACAACATTTGATCCATATGTGTACCAGGACTGATGACAGAAAAACATCGTCTTTTAAGCCTAACTAGTCACACTTACAAAATAGAGGTAATAATTCTTGTCTTAGACACTGAATGTTATATGTTAAATGTAAATTATGAAGCCTAGACTATAGTAGGTGCTCAATAAATAATGGTAGCTGTCATTACTGCTATCTGTTCCTCAGTGCAGGTTTGATTTCTAATACCTTCAAAGCTGAAAAGAGGCAGATAACTGGAAGAATGCTGAATTACAACACATGAGGTTGCTTAGCATCAGCAGTTTTTATACATGAGCCAGACTAATTTAACTGAATACCCCCCACATGTATTCTCAGTCCTACAAATTCACTGGGGTTGGTCTATGAAAATTATGTGGCAAATTCTTATTCTGTCAGATTTATAAATTGAGTCATTTTTTGACCATATTATCTGCCAGTTTATTCAACTCCCTTTGTTCCCATTCTAAATTCATTCTTGAAGGAAATGTTTCATATTCAGATTTGATAAAAATAAATCTAGTTCTTTCTCTGCATTAGGTACCCAGCTAGGCACTGTCATTCATTCTGTGGGTTCCCATGGAGATCCTTCCCAGTGGGACTACAAAGTTGAGGATTCTTATTGATCCTCGACAATTTAATGCCCCAGTAGAAAAAGAATCTGATATCAGCCTCTCTCTCTCTCCTGTTGCTGCCATGGGGAAAGCAAGAGCCAGTGGAGAAGGCAGGTGTAAGGTGGAAACCTTCCCCAGTCTGCTAAAAAATCATTGCCCTCTGTTCAACAGAGTTAGAGAAAGTTACAACCACTGCATGAGTGCTTTCCAGTTACAAAGGCAAGGCCTTGTTTTTTTACTAGCTAATGGATGCTTCATGATTCAAAATGAATAGAATTGCTTTGCACTTCTTAACATATATTCTGTTTAGGTGCCGTTTTCAGTTTTCTCAAGAAAAGTGATACAGGATGGAATCGTGCCCCCACCCTCAAATCCCTGTTTACCCAGAACTTCAGAATGTAATCTTATTTTGAAGGTATAATTTAAGGTGAGGTCATATTAGAGTAGGATGGACATCAAATCCAATGTGACTGGTGTATTTATAAGATTAAAGATACAGCATACAAGGAAGATCCCTGTATGATGGCAGACACAGATTGGAGTGATGAATCTCAAAGCCAAGAAATGCCAAGGATTTCTGGTAACCCCTAGAAGCTAGGAGAAAACCAGGGTAGAGATTCTTCTTCAGAGTGCTCACAAGACACCAACCCTGCTGAGATCTTGATTTTGTACTTCTAGCCTCCAGAACTATGGAATGATACATTTCTGTTGAACCAGCCATCCAGTTTGTGATAATTTGTTATAGCAGCCATGGGGAACTAATACAGATGCCTTGTTTATAAAATCTCAGTAAAGAACTGCATTGACCTTAATCAAAAATGAAAAATTTCCCTCATCATTTCTCTTTTGACATGTTAGTCTCAAATTTGTTTACTGAAGTAAACAAGTACAAACATCTTACTTCCTAACTCCTGAACTCAAAATAAGTTTTTTACATAATCATTCATGATGCTCCCTGATGATGTATTTAAGGGGAAGAGGGAACATATAATTAAGAAGAGCAAAGTATTTTAAGCCTATGCTGCTGATGTTTTTGTAATTATGATTTACTCTCCTGTATTGTTGCTTTTTTGAAAAAAAAAAAAAAAAAGTCTCAGGTGAAAATGTTTGACCAGGAAGAATGATTAACAGGTCTAAGTAAAATGTGGTCTCTAAATAACCTCACGTAGGCAGATGACACCACCCTTATGGCAAAAAGTGAAGAGGAACTAAAAAGCCTCTTGATGAAAGTGAAAGAGGAGAATGAAAAAGTTGGCTTAAAGCTCAACATTCAGAAAACGAAGATCATGGCATCTGGTCCCATCACTTTATGGGAAATAGATGGTGAAACAGTGGAAACAGTGTCAGACTTTATTTTTTGGGGCTCCAAAATCACTGCAGATGGTGATTGCAGCCATGAAATGAAAAGACGCTTACTCCTTGGAAGGAAAGTTATGACCAACCTAGATAGCATATTCAAAAGCAGAGACATTACTTTGCCATCAAAGGTCCATCTAGTCAAGGCTATGGTTTTTCCAGTGGTCATGTATGGATGTGAGAGTTGGACTGTGAAGAAAGCTGAGCACCAAAGAGTTGATGCTTTTGAACTGTGGTGTTGGAGAAGACTCTTGAGAGTCCCTTGGACTGCAAGGAGATCCAACCAGTCCATTCTAAAGGAGATCAGTCCTGGGTGTTCATTGGAAGGACTGATCCTGAGGCTGAAACTCCAATACTTTGGCTGCCTCATGGGAAGAGTTGACTCATTGGAAAAGACCCTGATGCTGGGAGGGATTAGGGGCAGGAGGAGAAGGGGATGACAGAGAATGAGATGGCTGGATGGCATCACCTACTCAATGCACATGAGTTTGGGTGAACTCCAGGAGTTGGTGATGGACAGGGAGTCCTGGTATGCTGTGATTCATGGGGTCGCAAAGAGTTGAACACGACTGAGTGACTGAACTGAACTCAACTAAAAAAAGGAACCTTATTGCGATTCTTTGGAACCAGAAATATTTGAACTCCAATGGACCCAGGGAACAATCAAAATTCACCACCATCATCATCTAATAAATACCACTTTTCTTTAATCTGCCAGGATACCTGCCATACACTACAGTGACACAGAAACCTTTGAATAGAGATAATTTCCTGGATGGAATTTTCCAGTTACTAGAAAGTTATCACAACATGCCTTCCTAGTTAAAAATTCTCCTTGGGTCTTCATTGGACTGTTGTTTTGTTTTTCAATTGACCTTTGTTCTAAATTGAACTTGAGCAAAAATAATGGGATTTGATATGACAATAAGATATTGGTTCAGTTTTCTATTACCAAGAGAATTCAATTTCTGGTGTGAAGAGTGCCTGTGGGTCTTGCTGAGTGCATCCCAATATATGATTAATGTGTTAACGGAGAAGTGATGTTTTAAAGGAGGAGCTTATGGTTTAAATTCTATCCAGCCTCAAAACAACCAAGAAAATAAGCAACACCAGTCACTTCTTATCAGAACCACCATCCTAGTACTGGACTTCAAATCTTTGTTCTTTTTGACTCTATAGGAGACATGAAAGAAAACTAGGTCATTTCAAACTCAATCCTGAGGACACATAGAACATGTGTGCAACTTTAGAGTACTGTAAGGCATAGTCTGTTAGGAAATTGACATGTAGGAAGAATGCAGCAACAGAGTTTTGGGATTGGTATTCAGAAAAAAGTGTGAAAAGTCCAGAGGTTGGGTCATTTCCAACCATAGCATTGTCTTTAGACTTTTTTGTATAGTCAAGTAGATACTGAGCAGAGATAAAATCTAAAAGGAAAGATGAGGTGAGTGGTGGGTTATTGAAATCTGATTTCTGATTTCTGTCTAAGGAGAACAATGAAACAAAGACAAGAAGGCCTCTAAACATCCCCAGTTTTTTCTCATGGTATAGCTGAACCCGACAGTCTCATTTCTGACGATTTCATCTCCTGGGATTTAAAATACAAGGTGATCACCTATAAGGCATCTTCGTATTTATTTTTTCACTTACCCTCCCCTACACTCATGCGTATACACAGAGAACTATGGGTAAATACCTAAACTGTTTTACCCGAGACTCAGTAGTTAAATACATTTCTCTAAATAACACAGCTAGTAAATAAGTGAGTTGAGATTCAACTATTAATCTGATTCCAAATCTGAGTTTTTCCAAGTCTACTTTGTCATCTTGAAAAATCCCTGGAAAGCTACTTCCTTTGACAGTTCTGAAAGGCTAATCAATACAAATCTAATTTCTGGGCTAGTTGTGAATGTTAATATAGCACTAGCAAATTAGCTAGTGTGGAATTACATTTTTACTAAAATTTATCAAATTTATATCTTTTCTGTTTTGAACATCAACAGACACATTTTAATTCCTGAAGAACTCTCCCTCTTCGGCCACACAGGCACATTTCTTTAAACAGAATCTTTTAGGGAATACAGAATAATTTCTAATGCCTATTTCACTGAAGGTGTTCACATGGGAACAAGCGATTCAACCGTATTACTCTAAATTACCTGGGAGCTAGAGATGGTACATTTCTCCATGTAACTGAACACAGGATGAAGGCAATGATGTCAACAATCTTAAAATGTCAAACTAACTTCCAACGTGTATTGTTGAACTTCTCTGTAGTAATTTAATTAGTTTAAGTAAAACATCATTAATTCAGTTCTTTGGAGGATAAATCCTGGCTCACCACTCTGAGTTGATCAAGTGCTTCATTAGCATCAGGTTAACTTCATTAGCAACTACTCCAAATAAATGAGGTCATAATATTAACCAAAAATAATACTACAATGTACCAGGCACACCATATGCATTATTGCCTTGAATTCTCACAAAACTTTATGAAATGACATTGACTCTACTCATTTTTTTTCTTTTAATCAGCAATACTTTAGATAAGAAACTGCAGGGTTAGGAGAATTTAGATATGGGGACGAGAGTCCACAGCTAGACCTAGAATTCAGACTTCATTTATGTGACTCAAAGTGCATGCTCATGATCTTAACCCAGATATAAACCTCAATATATGTTTCCCCTGCTCTCTCAAAGTTGTTGCTTAGTTGCTGAGTCATGTCTGACCCTGTGACCCCATGGACAGAAGCACACCAGGCTCCTCTATCCTGCACTATCTCCCAAAGTTTGCTCAGACTCATGTCCATTGAGGCAGTGATGCCATCCAATCATCTCATCCTCTGCCACCCCTTTCTCCTTTGGCCTCAATCTTTGCCAGCATCAGGATATTTTCCAATGAGGCAGCACTTTGTATCAGGTCACCAGAGTATTAGAGCTTCAGCATCAGTCCTTCTAATGAATATTCAAGACTGATTTCCTTTAGGATTGACTGATTTGATCTCCTTGCATTTAGGATTGACTGGTTTGATCTCCTTGCAGTCCAAGGGACTCTCAAGAGTCTTCTCCAACACCACAGTTCAAAAGCATCAATTCTTCAGTGCTCAGCTCTCTTTGTAGTCCAACTCTCACATCCATACATGACTACTGGAAAAAATCAAAGTTTTGACTATACGCCTCCTTGTTGGCAAAGTGATATCTCTGCTTTTTAATATGCTGTCTAGGTTTGTTGTATATTTCCTTCCAAGGAGCAAGCATCTTTTAATTTCATGGCTGCTATCTCTGTCCACAGTAATTTTGGAGCCCAAGAAAACAAAATTTGTCACTGCTTCCACTTTTTCCCCTTCTATTTGCCATGAAGTGATGGAACCAGACACCATAATCTTAGTTTTTTTCATGTTGAGTTTCAGGCCAGTTTTTGGACTCTTCTTTCACCCTCATCAAGAGGATCTTTAGTTCTTCTCATTTTCTGCCATTAGAGAAGTATCATCTGCAAATCTGAGGTTGTTGATATTTCTCAGAAAGCAGAGTGTTGCTAAAACCTATTGTAAACTAAAATAGTGTTCAATGAAGAAGCAATCCACTTAGGACACATCTTGCTAACGAATGCACAGAATAAATCCAGATAAAGATGCTCACAAGCACAGTTCAAATCCTTAGGAGTTTGGTGCTGAGACGCTGAGTGTGGTTTGTGGGGAGGAGCCTGACGATGCCTGTCTCCCTGCTCGGGCACACTCTACCTCTATTGTTACTTGCTACAAAATCAGCACTAAATGCCACTTATGCTTTTCAACTTTTGTAAATGGGAAAATCCTCTTCTGATTTCTTTTGGGTAGCGTAACAAGTACTAATGTAGGTCTCTTATAAAAACGAAGTGCTATAAAGTGAACTTTTGCAATGCAGTGGGTATCTGAGGACTCAATATTTTGTTTCCTTCTTGGTGGCTGAAGTGGTAGATTGGGGAGGCATGTGAAATGTTAGAGACCATGTTACTTACTACTCAAGCATCATCCAAAAAATATTTTTTGAGTCATTATTAAATGCCAAACACTATACTGTTTGTTGCTGATATAGAAAATAAATTTTTGTTGCTTAAACATTTAAGGAACCCAGCCTGTGTACTTTGTTATAGCAGCCATAGCAAACTAGTACAAGGAGTAGAGAAAAGGGGTTCTGTTATTTTTTAATCTGGAAAACTGAGAATATATATGTGTTGTTATTGTTGTTCAGTGGCTAAGTTGTATGTGACTCTTTGTGCCCCCTGAACTGCAGCATGCAGTTTTCCCTGTCTGTCACCGTCTCCCAGAATTTGCTCAAATTCATATTCATTGAGTTGGTGATGCTATCTAACCATCTCATCCTCTGCCACTTCCTTCTCATTTTGCCTTCAATCTTTCCCAGCATGAGGGTCTTTTCCAATGAGTCAGCTCTTCTCATCAGGTGACCAAAGTATTGGAGCTTCAGCTTCAACATCAGTCCTTCCAATGAATATTCAGAGTTGAGTTCCTTTAGGATTGACTTGTTTGATCTCCTTGAAGTCCAAGGGACTCTCAAGAGCCTTCTCCAGCACTACAGTTTGAAAGCATCAGTTCTTTGGTGCTCAGCCTTCTTTATCGTCCAACTCTCACGTCTGTACATGACTACTGGAAATATCATAGCTTTGACTTTATGGACCCTTGTTGGCAAAGTGATATCTTTGCTTTTTAATACACTGTCTAGGTGTGTCATAGCTTTCCTTCCAAGGAGCAAGCATCTTTTAATGTCTGCAGTCACTTCAGTGATATACTTATCTATATTTTTATGTAATATATATGAAATATTGTATGTGTCATATGTATACTTTTAAGAGAGTAGTTAGCTAGGAGGGAAAAGATAATGAGTTTCAAGGGCATAAATATTTATTAATTTGTCTCTTCACTGACTCTACATGGAGACTGGCTCATTCTAAAACTTGTGCATGGATGCTTAGTTGCTTCAGTTGTGTCTGATTCTTTGTGACCCTATGGACTATAGCCCACCAGGCTCCTCTGTCCATGGTATTTCCCAGGAAAGAATACTGGAATGGGTTGCCATGCTCTCCTCCAGGGGATCTTCCCAACCCAGGGATCTAAAACTTGGGTCTCTTACATCTACCTGCATTGGCAGATGAGTTCTTTATCATGAGTGTCACCTGGGAAGCCCTTCTAAAACTCAACTGAGGTCAATTGTAAAACTGCTGGCTATATGTCATTTAATGTGTGGCATGGCATTTTGCAGGTGACCTGGCCCTGTCTGTGCTCTTTCTTCACTTTGGTCAAAATAAGGAGGAAATTTCCCTACTGTAATGTCAGTCCAAGGTTGAAATATGCCTGGGCCCTTCTCCCCCTCCAGTGTTCTAATAAAGGTGCCAGGGCTGTTCAGAGGTGGGAATCATGTTTAACAGACCTGCAGCTGCTTTTAACTTCACAGAAGTAATTGAGATTTATGAACTTCTTATTAGCTCCTTAAAACAAAATGAGGAACTTGGAATTCCCATCTGTCATGATTAAGGAGGGAAGAATTTATTTTTGCTCTTAAAAATCTTACTTTCATAAAAATGATCCCTTTTCACCTTTCTCCTTTTCTATAACTTGGGGAGCAGTACCCCCATGAAGAATTAAAAATGAGTTAAGAGTAGAAAAACGGAAAGCCCAAATCTTTGTTTTTAATTTGGCAAATATGTTGAACATTTAGTATGTGCCAGAAATCCTGCCAGGCTCTAAGGATACAAAAATGAATAAAACAAGGCCCCTGATCTCAGCTGGAAAAAAAGTTCTGACTTAAATATATTATGTTTTGCACCTACTATGTGTCCAGAAATTTAGATAATTTTCTCAGTTTTCAAAATTATGCTTCAAGGTCATTTTCAAGAAAGATTAAATTGCCCAAGGTTGAATAGTGGTGAATGTGAGTTGATCCCAGTTCTGACTAGATTTTTAGGAGACTGGACTATTCTTTGGTTCAGGCATCACAGATGGCTTGGAGGAACCTTTGAACTCTTGCGTCAAGTCAAACCAAGCAGAGTTGGCTGGTTCCTGAGAGGCCAGCAGTGTTGGGAGTTTACCTGGGGAATATGGTGCCTGGGCAGATCCGCAGAGGGCCATGGTGTGTATGCATGTGTATGTGGGTGGAGGAGATTTTTCCCCACTCCTGTCTTGCAGTGGATTGTGGTCTTGCTTGTGCAATTTTCCCTGGAGTCTATTTTGTGAAATATAATTGAAATTGAAACGCCAGTGATTTTTAATCATACTCTCAATTTATACCTCATGTAACCATATGCCAGTGTTCTCGGAGTGTTACAGGGATACGAATTATGCTGAAATTGGATTAGGCAAATACACATTTTCCTTAAAAAATAGATACCCAGAGCAGTAATTTAATTCCACCAACTGTAAAGATTCTCTCAGAAACACTCTGTGTATCTTATCAGCAGTTCATTGTGAATTTTCTTCTAGGCTACTTTCTCTGCCTTTTCATTTTCTTCCAGAATTCACTGTATTTAACAAACATTAGCAACTGTAGGAAGTCAATTTATATCAAAACCATCCCTAAATAGAAGAAAAACAGGTTTTCAGAGAAGACTATCAAGACCCTTCTTCTGTTCTCCAATTTGGGGGAAAGAAAAATAGAATGCAATTAAGTACCATTTTCCTTCAAGTAGATTCTTTAAGCTATATCATAACTTGAGTATTTAAACAGTTATTAGACCAGAGCTTCAGATCCTGACAGGCTGTGAGAAAAGTACTATCTATTGTTCGATAATAGCATTATCGTGTTTTGGGGACACTAATATGAGCAAACTCTACTGAAAGGGTGTGCTGATTCTGGGTATTATCACTCTGTACATTCTGTTGACATAATTTCTTGCTACTCACAAACACTGAGCTTTAAATATTAGGATAATAATAACTCCAATTCCAAGTGTGGGTTTTTTCCCCCATACCACCAAGAAATTAACTTCATTCTGACACTACCTCCCCAGATACGGCTTCAGATCTTGCAGGTTAAAGGTTCAGGCTCACAAGAGTGCTTCCTCCACCCCCGATCCCCAATCTCCTGCCGCTTAAGGAACTGGTTCTAAATCATGTGTTCCCAGACACCCTCCTCAGGTTTGATTAATTTACTCAAGTGGCTCACAAAACTCAGGGAAACATTTTGCTTCCTAGACTGCCTGTTTATTTTAGAGGGTATAACTTAGGAACAGACAGGTGGAAAAGCTGCATAAGGCAAAGCATGTGGGAAAGGACTGGGAGCTTCTCGAATCTCCACCAGCCCAGAAGCTCTCAGAACCACATTCTTCTGGGGAATTTTATGGAAGCTTCATTACATAGACATGATAGATTAAAACCACTGGGCACCAGTGGTTGAACTCAACCTCCTCCTTGGAGGTCACGGTGGGACTGGAAGTCCAAACCCTCCAATCACATGCTTGGTTCCTTTGGCAGCCAGTGCAGTACAGATATCACCTCATTAACACAAATTCCAGTGTGGTTAAAGGGATTTGTTATGGTTATCAGTTTTAAATATAGCAGTGTGGACCTGTCCATCCCAAACTCCCTAACTATCCCTTCCCCCATCCATCCCCTTGGCCAACCATAAGTTTGTTCTCTAAGACCGTGAGTCTCTTTCTGTAGGTTCATTTGTATGATTTCTTTTTAGATTCCCCATATAAGGGATATCACATTGGTGAATATATAAGTGTTTTTTTTTTTTTTAACATTTTTTGTTTTGTTATGAATATCATGACAACTTTGTCCATCTTATCACTTAGGAAATTTTGAAGCTTTTAGGAGCTCTGTGCCAGAAACAGAGACAAAAACCAAATACATGTTTTTTGTTATAAATCACAATATGACAAACACATACTGTAACAGGAAAAGAAATAATATTGGAGCATAGCTGCTGCTGCTGCCAAGTCACTTCAGTCGTGTCCAACTCTGTGCGACTCCATAGATGGCAGCCCACCAGGCTCCCCCATCCCTGGGATTCTCCAGGCAAGAACACTGGAGTAGGTTGCCATTTCCTTCTCCAATGCATGAAAGTGAAAAGTGAAAGTGAAGTCGCTCAGTCGTATCTGACTCTTAGCAACCCCATGGATTGTAGCCTTCCAGGCTCCTCCATCCATGGGATTTTCTAGGCAAGAGTACTGGAGTAGGGTGCCATTACCTTCTCCAAACGGAGCATAGAGTCTTCTGCAAATAATTCACTGGGTATCTTTCTTATTGCTTCAGCAGTGACACTGTGGTGTGGGCACAGTTGTGGCTTCTATCATCAGATGGACTGAGTCTGTGTCCTGTCCCACACCTTCCCAGTTGTGTGACCTTGGCCTAGCTACTTAACTTCTCTGGGTCTCAGATTTCTCAACAGTTTTTCTGTGAGGATTAAATGAACTAACATATGTGAAGTACTTCTAATAATGCATGTAGTACTATTGAACAAGTGTTTCCTACTGTCATTTCAACACCATTTAATTGGCTAAGTGTACTTGGTTGTCACAGGCAAAATAATGGTTCCTGGAATCTCTAAATATTACCTCACACAGCAAAAAGGGACTTTTCAGATGAGATTAAGTTAAGGATTCTGAGATGGGGAGATTATCCCAGATAATCTAGGTGGGCCCATGGGGAAATACATAAAGGGGCTTCCTTGGTGGCTCAGATGCTAAAGAATCTGCCTGCAATGCAGAAGAAGGGGTTCGATCCCTGGGTCAGGAAGATCCCCTGGAGAAGGAAATGACAATCCACTCCAGTACTTTTGCCTGGGAAATCCCATGAATAGAGGAGCCTGGTGAGCCACCAGTCCATAGGGTTGCAAAGAGTCAGACATGACTGAGTAACTAAACTTTCAGTAGGGGAAAAGAGGAAGTCAAGAGGGTCGATGACAGAAGGAAATGTGACAACGGAAACAGGTCAGAGTGCTACTGATTGTTCATTTTGAAGGCGGAAGGGAGGCTCTCAAGCTGAAAGAAGCAAGGAAACTGCTTCTCTAGAGCTTCTGGAAGGACTGCAGCCCTGCCAACAGCCTGATTTAGTGAAACTTCTGGCCTCTGGAACTATCAGATGATGAATAGTAAAGTTGAGTGAGCCACTTTCCCAGTGAAAACTTGTTACAGCAACTATAGTATACTAATACATTGGGCTATTCATCAACTATTGTTCCCTGTTGCTTCCAACATGAAACAGGCAGCATGGCTGAAAGTTTAGGTATCCTCACACTATGACTCCTAGGCCACATGCTTTACTGGTCTATAACAACATGGATTCTGATCAGCAGAGAGAGGAAGAGTGCTGTTACTTCTACTGAAATGAACCCTGTATTTGTGCGGCCTATGCAGGGGGGGATACTCTTTGAGAGAAAAGTTACCTGTAGCAACACTCCCAAGAGAGATGGCTTAGCTTAGTCTGTTGAGACCCAAGAATCAATGAAGAACCATGATGGATATTGTCTTCATATCTTGATCCTCTTTGTTAATGTCCTCCCTCTCTTTTGGGAAACCCAAACTGATTACATAAGGAGAAATAAATTTTTCAGATTACAAATTCTTTTTATTCACAAATAAGAGTGAAAATCTGGACATGATGGTAAGTCACCAATCTGTGCCACAGTGGATGTTTTTTAGTAAGATATCTGCAGAAAAGTGGTTACATTTATGCTATAAGAAAAATAATAAGTTCCCTCCTTTCTTAGTGATTTATATTTGTGGAAGTTTAGCAACCTATCCGATACCTACTCATAAATTATTCCACAATAGATCTGGTGCAAGTCACCAGAAGGGTAAATAGAGATGGCATAGGAAATTCAACTCAGCACAGCTATTTACTGAACACCTATGAGGAGCAGTCAATTTTGAAGAGATAGAGTGTCTAGTCTCAAGGAGTTCACTGTGCAAGCCTGGAACAGCAAGTGTTTAATAAATTTTATAGAATGAATGAAGAAGATTTAACTGAGGAGCAAGAATGTTGTGTGAGGAGATCACTGATTGAGGATAGAGTACAAATATAACACCAAGGAGTGATGAAGTTGAGGAAGGGTGCAGAGACAGACAAGAGGGAAGACTTCATGGGAAGTTAATCCTGAGTTATGTTATCAAAGATAAGTACAGGTTTCCAGTGCAGGAAAGGTGAAGTAGAATCCAGAAAAGCTTGGCCATCAGCATCCTTTATGCTCACAGTCACTCAGTTGTATCCAATTCTGAGACCCGATGTACTCCAGCCCACCAGGCTCCTCTGTCCATAGGGTTTTCAAGGCAAGAATACTACAGTGGGTTGTCTTTTCCTTCTCCAGGGGATCTTCCTGATCCAGGGATCAAACCTGTGTCTCCTGCATTGGCAGGTGGATTCTTTATCACTGGAGCCACCTGGGAAGCATTCTAGTCTTCACTAAATGCCATCTCTGTTGATCAGAAGATTGCACCTGCAGACAATCATTGAGGAAGCTGCCCTTCCTGCCCCCCACCCCAGCACCCCAATCCATACTTCTAAATGACTCCATGAAGCAGAAACTGGCATATGCCTCACCAAAGGAATTGGAAGTCCCCACATCTCTTAACCTGCCAATTACTTGAAAAGTTCCACGTGATTTTTGCCAGTGAATTTATTTGTATGCTCCATTTACTGCCTGAAGTGTGTTGAAGAATTTTTTTCCTGATTTTTAGAAGTTTATAGTCATCACCAGAAGAAACTTATTGGAGATATTTAAACATATGCATCATCACTTGTCAAGAACCTCTAGCCTCTCATTAAACTGGCAGTAAAGACACAGGCAAAGCAATATTATAAGAGTAATAAAGTCAAGTTATGTTATTTTCTTCAAAAAAATTATCTTTTCTTAGTAAAAATTTTAGGGGGAATCTTTCAAATTAAAAACAAATTCATAAATGGATGTTGAATTTTGTCAAAGGCTTTCTCTGCAACTATTGAGATGACCATATGGTTTTTATTTTTCAATTTGTTAATGTGGTATATTACATTGATTGATTTGCAGATATTGAAGAATCCTTGCATCCCTGGGATAAAGTCCACTTGGTCATGATGTATGATCTTTTAAATAAGTTTTTGGATTCTGTTTGCTAGAATTTTATTAAGGATTTTTGCATCTATGTTCATCAGTGATATTGGCCTGCAGTATTCTTTTTTTGTGGCATCTTTGTCAGGTATTGGTATTAGGGTGATGATGGCCTCAGAATGAGTTTGGAAGTTGACCTTTCTCTGCAATTTTCTGGAAGTGTTTGAGAAGGTAGATTTTTGGTAAGAATTTTTGGTAGAACTTTTGGCTAAATTTTTGGCAGAATTCAGCTGTGAAGTCATCTGGTCTAGGGCTTTTGTTTGCTGGAAGATTTCTGATTACAGTTTCAATTTCCATGCTTGTGATGGGTCTGTTAAGATTTTCTATTTCTTCCTGGTTCAGTTTTGGGAAGTTGTACTTTTCTAAGAATTTGTCCATTTCTTCCAAGTTATCCATTTTATTGGCATATAGTAGCTGATAGTAGTCTCTTATGATCCTTTATATTTCTGTGTTGTCTGTAACATAATAAAAGCTATATATGACAAACCCACAGCAAACATTATCCTCAATGGTGAAAAATTGAAAGCATTTCCCCTAAAGTCAGGAACAAGACAAGGATGCCCACTCTCACCACTACTATTCAACATAGTTTTGGAAGTTTTGGCCACAACAATCAGAGAGAAAAAGAAATAAAAGGAATCCAGATTGGAAAAAAAGAAGTAAAACTCTCACTGTTTGCAGATGACATGATCCTCTACGTAGAAAACCCTAAAGACTCCACCAGAAAATTACTAGAGCTAATCAGTGAATATAGTAAAGTTTCAGGATATAAAATCAACACACAGAAATCCCTTGCATTCCTATACACTAATAATGAGAAAATAGAAAGAGAAATTAAGGAAACAATTCCATTCACCATTGCAATGAAAAGAATAAAATACTTAGGAATATATATATACCTAAAGAGACAAAAGACTTATATATAGAAAACTATAAAACACTGCTGAAAGAAATCAAAGAGGACACAAATAGATGGAGAAATATATTGTGTTCATGGATCGAAAGAATCAATATAGTGAAAATGAGTATACTACCAAAGCAATTTATAGATTCAATACAATCCCTATCAAGCTACCAATGGTATTTTTCACAGATCTAGAATAAATATTTTCACAGTTTGTATGGAAATACAAAAAACCTCGAATAGCCAAAGCAATTTGAGAAAGAAAAATGGAACTGGAGGAATCAAGCTGCCTGACTTCAGGCTCTACTACAAAGCCACAGTCATCAAGACAGTATGGTACTGGCACAAAGACATAAATATAGATCAATGGAACAAAATAGAAAGCCCAGAGATAAATCCATGCACGTATGGACACCTTATCTTTGACAAAGGAGGCAAAAATATACAATGGATTAAAGACAATCTCTTTGACAAGTGGTGCTGGGAAAACTGGTCAACCACTTGTAAAAGAATGAAACTAGAGCATTTTCTAACACCATACACAAAAATAAACTCAAAATGGATTAAAGATCTAAACATAAGACCAGAAACGATAAAACTCCTAGAAGAGAACATAGGCAAAACACTCTCCGACATACATCACAGCAGGATCCTCTATGACCCACCTCCCAGAATACTGGAAATAAAAGCAAAAATAAACAAATGGGACCTAATTAAACTTAAAAGCTTCTGCACAACAAAGGAAACTATAAGCAAGGTGAAAAGACAGCCTTCAGAATGGCAGAAAATAATAGCAAACGAAGCAACAGACAAACAACTAATCTCAAAAATATACAAGCAACTCCTACAGCTCAATTCCAGAAAAATAAACGACCCAATCAAAAAATGGGCCAAAGAACTAAATAGACGTTTCTCCAAAGAAGACATACAGATGGCTAACAAACACATGAAAAGATGCTCAACATCACTCATTATCAGGGAAATGCAAATCAAAACCACCGTGAGATACCATTTCACGCCAGTCAGAATGGCTGCGATCCAAAAGTCTACAAGCAATAAATGCTGGAGAGGGTGTGGAGAAAAGGGAACCCTCTTACACTGTTGGTCGGAATGCAAACTAGTACAGCCACTATGGAGAACAGTGTGGAGATTCCTTAAAAAACTGGAAATAGAACTGCCTTATGATCCAGCAATCCCACTGCTGGGCATACACACTGAGGAAACCAGAAGGGAAAGAGACACGTGTACCCCAATGTTCATCACAGCACTGTTTATAATAGCCAGGACATGGAAGCAACCTAGATGTCCATCAGCAGAAGAATGGATAAGAAAGTGGTGGTACATATACACAATGGAGTATTACTCAGCCATTAAAAAGAATATATTTGAATCAGTTCTAATGAGGTGGATGAAATTGGAACCTATTATACAGAATGAAATAAGCCTGAAATAAAAACACCGATACAGTATACTAACACATATATATGGAATTTAGAAAGATGATAATGATAACCCTGTATGCGAAACAGCAAAAGAGACACAGATGTATAGAACAGTCTTTTGGACTCTGTGAGAGAGGGCAAGGGTGGGATGATTTGGGAGAAAGACACTGAAACATGTATATTATCATATGTGAAACGAATCACCAGTCCAGGTTCGATGCATGATACAGGGTGCTTGGGGCTGGTGCACTGGGATGACCCAGAGGGATGGGATGGGGAGGGAGGTGGGAGCGGGGTTCAGGATGGGGAACACATGTACACCCGTGGCAGATTCATGTTGATGTATGGCAAAACCAATACAATATTTTAAAGTAATTAGCCTCCAATTAAAATAAATACGTTTATATTAAAAAAAAAAAAAAACAAATTCAGAATGAAGCCAGTAGTATTTCCCTTGATAAAGTTTTAACCTTGGTGGTTGAGGTTGTGGTGTCTGGATATTATTAATGAAGAATCTGGAATCTTAATATAAATCCCTAGGAATCCAGTAGGTTATCAACAAAGAAAGATATCTGATCCTCAAGTTGACTAGTGTTTATCAAACTTGTCTCTTTTTCTTAATATTTAAAGTTATATATATGTGTGTGTGTGTGTGTGTGTGTGTGTGTGTGTGTGTGTGTGTGTTTAACATTCCTTCGTAGAAGTAAAAACTGGTAGGGAATTTGTTCATTGTGGTGTTCTCTTGGGTACCTAATTTTTTCCTTGCCTCCTTGGAGTCTCAATACTTCAACACTCTGTTTCTCATCTTACACATCAGTTCAGGATATAAGATCTGAATAAACTAGACCTGTGTTATCCCTCTATTCATAATAAGATAGAACTGCTACATGCCAAAATTCATTAAATTAGTTTCTGTTTTGTAACTATTGTTGGGTGATTTTCCACCTCTTAATTTCATAAAAATATTATTTACTTCTTAAGTGATTTAAGTTGACTCGAGGAGAAACTTTTTATCTTTTAAACTTATTTTTCTTTTCTTCAATTCTACCTACTTTCTTCCAAGTGTAGTCAGGACATATCCAATATCATGAGACCTCTAATTCCAAATCCTGATTCTGAAATTTCAAGTTCCAAATCTCATATAGAATTTAGTTTAAAAATTTTTGTATTTACCTTTTTAAAGGAAAACTAGTGAAGTAATTTTAAAAATTGTATTATTAAATATTTCCTTTGTTATAAACTGCTGTGAGAATCCTAGATATTTCAGGCAAAACCAAGGTACTTAGAACAGCTTTGTGTTAGAGCAATCTTAAAATGACTGAGATTCAAAAGTTTAAAAAAGTAAAGAGCTTAGGGAAATGAGTCATCCCCCGGGGTAAATAGAAGTGAAGTTGTTTTTCTAAATGTAAAAGGGTTTTTTTTTTTTTTTTTTTTTTTTAAATAAGGGATTGAAATGCACAGGGAGTATTTTTAAATCTTGTGCTACACAAGCTGAAAGCTCTGGAAATCTACTTCTATTTTTGTCATGTAAATTCTCTGAATGGGCTTAAAGGTCCTGATTCTGTAGTTAGGACCAGCAGGTGTACTTGCAGGCACTTCAAAATCCATAAGGAAATGTTTCTGGGCAAAGAAAGGGACAGGGAGAGGAGGGCTGGGTTGAGAAAAGATGGGCGATGGGGAGAAGGAGATACTGAAAGCTCCAATTTGACAAGAGGTCTGAAATGCTCCAATGGTAGAAACAGTTCTGTGCCTCAACTTTTGGATTTTTAATTGAAATTTCTTCTTTTATTCTCAGGTATTTTAAAATTTGATGTTTGTGTTTTCTACATATTTCGTTGCATTCCAAAATCCCTCTTCTTCCACAAGGGAAATATTAATTGGGACTCTTTTTAATTGGTTTCTTCAATTCTATGGTATTGTTTCTCTAGCTCACTCTCTCAAAATCGGGTTCTTCTTTTTTTTAATTTTATTTAACTTTACAATATTGTATTGGTTTTGCCATATATCAAAATGAATCTGCCACAGGTATACATGTGTTCCCCATCCTGAACCCTCCTCCCTCCTCCCTCCCCATACCATCCCTCTGGGTCGTCCCAGTGCACCAGCCCCAAGCATCCAGTATCATGCATCGAACCTGGACTGGCGACTCGTTTCATATATGATATTATACATATTTCAATGCCATTCTCCCAAATCATCCCACCCTCTCCCTCTCCCACAGAGCCCAAAAGACTGACATCAGTGTCTCTTTTGCTGTCTCGTATACAGGGTTATTGTTACCATCTTTCTAAATTCCATACATATGCGTTAGTATACTGTATTGGTGTTTTTCTTTCTGACTTACTTCACTCTGTATGATAGGCTCCAGTTTCATCCACCTCATTAGAACTGATTCAAATATATTCTTTTTAATGGCTGAGTAATACTCCATTGTGTATATGTACCACCACTTTCTTATCCATTCTTCTGCTGATGGACATCTAGGTTGCTTCCATGTCCTGGCTATTATAAACAGTGCTGTGATGAACATTGGGGTACACGTGTCTCTTTCCCTTCTGGTTTCCTCAGTGTGTATGCCCAGCAGTGGGATTGCTGGATCATAAGGCAGTTCTATTTCCAGTTTTTTAAGGAATCTCCACACTGTTCTCCATAGTGGCTGTACTAGTTTGCATTCCGACCAACAGTGTAAGAGGGTTCCCTTTTCTCCACACCCTCTCCAGCATTTATTGCTTGTAGACTTTTGGATCGCAGCCATTCTGACTGGCGTGAAATGGTATCTCACGGTGGTTTTGATTTGCATTTCTCTGATAATGAGTGATGTTGAGCATCTTTTCATGTGTTTGTTAGCCATCTGTATGTCTTCTTTGGAGAAACGTCTATTTAGTTCTTTGGCCCATTTTTTGATTGGGTCGTTTATTTTTCTGGAATTGAGCTGTAGGAGTTGCTTGTATATTTTTGAGATTAGTTGTTTGTCTGTTGCTTCGTTTGCTATTATTTTCTGCCATTCTGAAGGCTGTCTTTTCACCTTGCTTATAGTTTCCTTTGTTGTGCAGAAGCTTTTAAGTTTAATTAGGTCCCATTTGTTTATTTTTGCTTTTATTTCCAATATTCTGGGAGGTGGGTCATAGAGGATCCTGCTGTGATGTATGTCGGAGAGTGTTTTGCCTATGTTCTCTTCTAGGAGTTTAATCGTTTCTGGTCTTATGTTTAGATCTTTAATCCATTTTGAGTTTATTTTTGTGTATGGTGTTAGAAAATGCTCTAGTTTCATTCTTTTACAAGTGGTTGACCAGTTTTCCCAGCACCACTTGTTAAAGAGATTGTCTTTAATCTATTGTATATATTCTTACCTCCTTTGTCAAAGATAAGGTGTCCATATGTGCGTGGATTTATCTCTGGGCTTTCTATTTTGTTCCATTGATCTATATTTATGTCTTTGTGCCAGTACCATACTGTCTTGATGACTGTGGCTTTATAGTAGAGCCTGAAGTCAGGCAGCTTGATTCCTCCAGTTCAATTCTTCTTTCTCAAGATAGCTTTGGCTATTCGAGGTTTTTTGTATTTCCATACAGATTGTGAAATTATTTGTTCTAGTTCTGTGAAGAATACCGTTGGTAGCTTGATAGGGATTGCATTTAATCTATAAATTGCTTTGGGTAGTATACTCATTTTCACTATATTGATTCTTCGAATCCATGAACATGGTATATTTCTCCTTCTATTAGTGTCCTCTTTGATTTCTTTCACTAATGTTTTATACTTTTCTATATATAGGTCTTTAGTCTCTTTAGGTAGATATATTCCTAAGTATTTTATTCTTTTTGTTGCAATGGTGAATGGAATTGTTTCCTTAATTTCTCTTTCTATTTTCTCATTATTAGTGTATAGGAATGCAAGGGATTTCTGTGTGTTGATTTTATATCCTGCAACTTTACTATATTCATTGATTAGTTCTAGTAATTTTCTGGTGGAGTCTTTAGGGTTTTCTATGTAGAGGATCATGTCATCTGCAAACAGTGAGAGTTTTACTTCTTCTTTTCCAATTTGGATTCCTTTTATTTCTTTTTCTGCTCTGATTGCTGTGGCCAAATCTTCCAAAACTATGTTGAATAAAATCAGGTTCTTGAGTGATAAGAAATTTTGGATAATGTCCAGCAGCAGACTTTAATTTTGTTCTTCTGTCTGAAAGAAAACACCTTGTTGTATTGTAAATGGACCTAGTAAGTTTCCAAGGCATAGTTTAAATGTTTCTTTCTACTATCATTTTATTTTTGCCGTTAATCGGAACTATAGCTTTTATTTCCTAAATATTTGTTTAGTCCCTTTTGCACTTAATTTGAAAACAGAATGTTAAAGGTATGAAGGACATCAGAAATCAAACAATATAATATCTCTTCCAAAATAGGAATCTCCTCTGAAAAAAATGAAGTAGAAAGTGATTTTTCTGTGTTTCACATACTTATTGTCTGGTCTTTAGTCTTGGAGATTTTTTACTATTTCTGTTGTTGTTCAGTCCCTAAGTCATATCTGACTCTTTGCAACTCCATGGACTGCAGCATCCCTGGAGGCTCCCCTGTCCACCATTATCTCCTAGAGTTTGTTCAGATTCATGTCCTTTGAGTTGGTGATACTATCTAACCACCTCATCCTCTGCTATTCCCTTCTTTTGCCTTTAATCTTTACCAGCATTAGGGTCTTTTCTAATGAGTTGCCTCATTGCATCAGGTGGCCAAAGTATTGGAGTTTCAGCTTCAACATCCGTCCTTCCAGTGAATATCCAGGGTTGATTTCTTTTAGGGTTGACTGGTTTGATTTCCTTGCTGCCCAAGGGACTCTCAAGAGTCTTCTCCAGCACCACAATTTGAAAGCATCGATTCTTTGACACTCAGCCTTCTTTATGGTCCAACTCTCACGTCCATACATGACTACTGGAAAAATCACATCTTTGACTATACAGACCTTTGTCAGCAAGGTGATGTCTCTGCTTTTTAAATGCATTGTCTAGGTTTGTTATAGCTTCCCTTCCAAGGAGCAAGTGTCTTTGAATTTCATGGCTGCAGTAACCATCCAGAATGATTTTGGAGCCTAAGAAAATTTATCACTGCTTCCACTTTTTCCCCTTCTATTTGCCATGAAATGATGGGACCAGATGTCATGATTTTAGTTCTTTGAATGTTGAGTTTCAAGTAACCTTTTTCTCTCTCCTCTTTCACCCTCATCAAGAGACTCTTTAGTTCTTTGCTTTCTGTCATTAGAGTGGCATCATCTGCATATCTGAGGTTGTTGATATTTCTCTAAGCTATAAGCCCTCTCCCCTAAAAAAATTGACATTTCAATTCATAACACAATTCTTAAAGGATTTGTCAGCTTCTTGGGCCCCATTCTGGACTACCAGAGATTTCTGTAGGTCTCAAGAGAGGGACCCCTCCTTGTATTCAAGGCTTCTACAAAGTGATCATCAAGCCCTTCCCCCATGATTCTTTCTCCAGCAAAAAAGAACCTATGACTTACCCACGTAGCTCATTCTATTCTTGATCTACTCCTTAGAATGTTCTTCCTCTTGTTGAGTCTAAATGTGTCTTCCTTCAATTCTACCAGAGGTCTTTTTTCTACTACTTGAATTTCTACAAGACAACTGACTACTCTTCCCTATGACAACTCTTCACATCTTTGATGACAGAATTAATAGTCACCCCCGGGTCTTATTTTAAGTGTCCTGAATTTTTCCAGTCCTTATTTTGCCTAGTTTTCAACTCTTCTCACTAACCTCACTACTGTATCACAGAAAAGATTTGCAAACCTGGGACATGAGTTTGACGAGCTGGTGGGGGGCCAGCCACAGGGTTAATAGTTTTCATGCAAGGAAAAGGTTTGCAGAGGTCTTATAACTTAAGATAAGCAAAAATGTTTCAAGGTTCCCTGCTAGGGAAACTAATAAGAATAGTGGATTGTCACAGCTATAATTTGTTAACTCATATTTCTGGGGGATGAAGACAAAATTCTGACAAGTGAAGTGAAAGTCACTCAGTCATGTCCAGCTACCCCATGGACTCTACAGTCCATGGAATTATCCAGGCCAGAATACTGGAGTGGGTAGCCATTCCCTTTTCCAAGGGAACTTCCCAACCCTAGGATCAAACCCAGGGCTCCCGTAGTGCAGGTGGATTCTTTACCATCTGAGCCACCAGGGAAGCCCCAAAGCATCAATTCTTCAACAGTAACTGTGTTAAAGGTGAAAGGCAGAATAAACAGCCATGTATCTCTAAGCATTTTAACAGATACACTGTACACATCCAATGATAGGCAGGCCAGTTGGCTCATAAAAGACTAAAAGGACATTGTTTGAAGGTAAAGGAAAGGAAGCATTTTGTGTTTAAGGAAGATGTTTTTAAACCAAGGAACATAATACAGTGTTCAGATTCTAGCTCTACTCCTTAGTAGCTCTGTAAAATAGAGCAAATTGTTTGAACTTTCACATTCTCAACTGTTGCATTAAGAACAATAAAGCAAAAGTGGTGGTAATACTGCTACTGCCTAAGGAGGTATTTATAGAGTCTACATTAAACAATGAATGTTCATTACTGATATCTGAAGGGAGGGGCATAGAGATGGTTACATTCCCTTCTTCCTTTCCTCAGTTTATAGACTCACCTTTTCCAAAGTGCTATGTCATTATTCCTTCATTTCAATCTATGTCTAATTCTGAAGCAATGAGTGGGCCAAGAATTATTATCCATATTTTCTTATAGGGAATCTGAGACACAGAGCAGTGAAGTGCCTAAAACTGTAAAGCAAGTTTATGGTAAAAGCAAATTTAACTCCAGATCTATTAAGTGAATAAATTTAATTTTTTCCATACTACTGACTTTTATAAGAGGAGAGCTTTTGTAAGAGGAGATTAAAATTTCCCAGAGATAGCAGGATAAGGTAGTATCCAAAATGCCAAAGCCCCATCACCATATGCAGAGTTTATAAAAGAAATGGTTGAGAACTGGTTCTTGGACTCTTGGATTCATCAGTTACATGCAGTTACATGAAACAACCTTTGAAAAGAAGTCAGAGTGGCTCTCACTCCCGCCCATAAGGCTAGGAATTGCTCTCCCACTGCAAACAACTAGGAATTGGTAAAAATGCATCAAACATTTGCTCTAAGACATTGGGCAACACACAGTGCAAGACTCTGTGATCTCTGAGAGAAGGGAACAGGTCTATTGGGCTCTGTTATCACCCCCTGGAGGCATTTTCCAGATCCCAGAGGAAGGAAGGGCAGCTTAAACAAAGTCCCAGATTTCTCTGAATGGGAAAACAGAAATCAAAAGCCTAAGGAGAGAGAAGTGAATAGAAACAATCTGCAGAAGCACCCTCAGGAATCTCTGGCTAAATATTGATGTATACATTCATGATGTAAAACTCCAACAGGCTGACTGATTCCCAGAGTTCACAGAAGGATGGAAATAATTCGAATCCCCATCAGCTTAACGAAGGCAATGGCAACCCACTCCAGCACTCTTGCCTGGAAAATCCCATGCACGGAGAAGCCTGGTAGGCTGCAGTCCATGGGGTCGCTAAGAGTCGGACACGACTGAGTGACTTCACTTTCACTTTTCACTTTCATGCATTGGAGAAGGACATGGCAACCCACTCCAGTGTTCTTGCCGTGAGAATCCCAGGAACGGGAGAGCCTGGTGGGCTGCCGTCTATGGGGTCACACAGAGTCGGACACGACTGAAGCGACTTAGCAGCAGCAGCAGCAGCTTAAGGGAGGAGACATCATAACACAGAGAAGTGGGTAAAGTCCTCAGAAGGACATAGCTTTTGTGCTTAGTATAGCCTTGGTTACTTAGTTTTACATTAGAAGGTGCTCTGGATACATGGCTTCCCTGATAGCTCAGTTGGTAAAGAATCTGCCTACAATGCAGGAGACCATGGTTAGATTCCTAGGTCAGGAATCCTAGGTCAGTGGGTAGGCTACCCACTCCAGTATTCTTGAACTTCCCTTGTGGCTCAGCTGGTAAAGAATCTGCCTGCAATATGGGAGACCTGGGTTTCATCCCTGGGTTGGGAAGATCCCCTGGAGAAGGGAAAGTCTATTCTGGCTTGGAGAATTCCATGGACTGTATAGTTCATAGGGCCATAAGGAGCCAAACACGACTGAGTGACTCTCACTTTCACTTTCTGGATATGTACTAACAAACTTACAGACAAGCCTTGAAAGGATCAATCTTATCCTAAGTCATGTAACTGACACAAAATCTAGCACCCAACAAGCTAAAAGTTGTGATGTCTAATAGACAATCATATATTACTTGGCATTTCCTGAAACCAAAAGAGAGGGGTTATAGAGATGAAAGAGTCAAGATATGTGACATTGCGGGGAGCCGGTGAGGCATTCCACTCATGACAAAGGTCATGAGGAAGGAGGCTCGGCATACGAAAAGGCGGGATCGAGCCTCAGGAGTCCCCCCGGATATTCTCGAGCATTTTCCCCCAAAAAACCAGAGTCTGCCTACTTTATTGCTTTGTGCTCTCACCTCTGACTTTACTAGGGGCTGTCCCCTACCACCATCTCACTCTCTCTCTGTCAAAGAGTTAACTTACAGCTCCAATTAATAAAGTTCCTGGGCAATTAGGAGTGTTTAAATCCAAACCCCTCAGATGGCTCTCTAACTTGCCTGACAAGTTTACCCGGACTCCTGCAGCTATGCATACGATTGTTTACAGTCTCCTAGCCTCCAGAGGCACGGGAAGCTTAAGATATTCAAATAGCTTAGAGCCTCTCAGAGAGTTAAAAACTGTCAGAATAAACTAGTAAAGGATTTCATTGATGAGTCAATGCTTGTTGCCAAGTTTTCACATCCCCTGAATTGTATCCTTGAATATGTATTAATTAATAGTTGGTATATAGTAAAAAATAAGTAGTGGCCTTGGTGTTAGTAACTTTAGACCCTTAAGGTAATAAATTCTTTCTTTGTTGTAAACCCATTACACATCCGCCCTATAGGAATGCAATTTTATCTTTGGAAGATGGTGCCAAACCTTAAAATAATTACTCTTAGAGAAAATAAGTCTTTGTTGATAAGTCCTTGTCAAGAGTCATAAAATGTTAGTAGGCCTTCTGGCCAGAAGATGATGTAAATCACCTAAACCATTTGTATACGGTAAATTTGCAGGAAAGAAACCTTGGTTTTTGATAAGAATCAAAGACTGCTGACTTTGCATCCCCTATTATCCTCTATGTGTAACTTAGGGTATAAAAGCCCCTGTTAAAAATAAAGCTATGGGCCTTGTTCACCAGCGCTTGGTCTCCCCATGTCATTCTTCCCTTTAACTTCCAGCTGAGTCTCCATCTGGAGCGCGGAACCCACCACGCTTACTAATTATGCCTGGGCTTCTAAGACCCACTCGAGAAGGTGTCTAGGGTGAAGCACCTTCCGCTATTCGAGAGGGCGCCTGCGGCCTATGTAAGTGGTGCAAACTTCTTGTCTTGAAGTTTTATTGGTCTCCCGCATAAACCAAGCTACTCAGCTTCTTTTCTCCACTGAATTTTCCTACTGAGCTATCCTCATTCTATTGTTCTCTATATCTCTAATTAGCATATAAATAGTCGCCTAGGCCGTCTCTCCTTCGAATACCCTGGATCAGCTGGGGCTGGTCCCCGGCAGTGACATTTTTCTTGAGAAAGAGGAGTTGCTATGCTGTGGGTCTCTACCCTTTCTATACTCAAGGGGAAAGGAAAGACAAAAATCTCCTTTGCATTCAGCCCTGTGTGAGTGTGAGTGTGAGTGTCAGTGAGAGAGAGAGAGAGAGTGTGTGTGTGTGTGTGTGTGTGTGTGTGTGTGTTTGTGTTATGTAGGGATGTGGGGGTGCAACCAGTAGATCATTTGGAGAGTTTGAAAGAATTCCCTGTCCTTGAGAGATCAAAGGATGGAGAGAGCTCAAGCGGCTTTGGTAGCAGGATAATGGAGCCTGTCTTGTACTCCGCAGTTTCAGAGAAATCGATGTGTGAATGTCTCCTATGAATCAGATATGGTGACATGAGCAAGAAATCCATTGTGTCCTTTTGGTTCCTGTCAAATAAACCATGCCCAAAGACCGGGTTTTTCTAGTAAGAGGTGAGTGCCAGAGTCCAGGGAGCTGAGGATGAACTTGCTCTGTCCAGGTCAAAGAATGGCTTGAACAGAGTTCTCCATCATGGGATTACCCATTAAAAAGGCACATTGATCTTGACTATTAGCCAGAACAGAAAGGAGGCAGTCATGTGTCGAGTAAACTTTCCTATCACCTATTTCTTCTCTCTACCAGCTTTCACTCAGGCAAGTTGGAGAGTGCAGTTAGCTAGTAGGGAACAAGATGAGTGGAAAAGAGCTGACCTCATCCTATCTTCTTTCTTAAAAGAAGGTAGACATAGGTTTTAGCCAGAGGAAGGAGGAAGGAAAATCCACCCTCTGATTAACATCTCGAACTGGTCACTCTGTTGTTGTTCAGTCACTAAGTCATGTTCAACTCTTTGCAACCCCAAGGACAGTAGCATGCTAGGCTTCCCTGTCCTTCACTGTCTCCCAAGAAGTGAAGAAGTGAAGTGAAGTCGCTCAGTCGTGTCCGACTCTTTGCGACCCCATGGACTGTAGCCTACAATGCTCCTCTGTCCATGGGATTATTCAGGCAAGAGAACTGGAGTGGGTTGCCATTTCCTTCTCCAGAGAATCTTCCCAACCCAGGGATCAAACCTGAGCCTCCCGCATTGTAGACAGATGCTTTACCATCTGAGCCACTAGGGAAGTCCTCACTATATCCCAGAGTTTGCTCAAACTCATGTACATTGAGTCAGTAATGTTATCTAACCATCTCATCCTCTGCTGCACCCTTCTCCTCTTGCCCTTAGCTTGTAATTTAAAATGAGAGATTCTGTTACCTATGAGTAAGCCAGAAAAGACATGGAATATGCTCCTTCTAGTAATCAGAGAAAGATTAATTCTTTTAAACACATTTTAAAAGAAAAGCAGGAGACAAGTAAAATAAACACACAGAACTCTGTGGTCAATCAACCAGTAATATTTCCTAAAACAAAATGGAGCTCTGCCCATCAGTGCCTATTGAGGCTTGTTTTGATATAGCTGCTTATCAGTCTGTCTGTTTAAAATGAATCCTCAATCCTGCTGATGTTAACGCTTACTGTGTGCATTCTGCATCTGATAATAAGTAAGGTTTTGTGATAGGAAACACTTCTCTTCTCAAGGACAGTGCACTTTAACAGGAAAGGCAGCCTTGTAAACAAACATACTGAGGGTCTATGCTATGTGCAACAATAAAATCTTATCTGGAGAAATAGATTTTTTTTTTGGTCCCACTAAGTTATATTTTTCATTAAGATAAATAATCAAAATGTGCCTTGGTATACGGGTAAGAAAACTTGTGATTTTTGTTTGTTTGTTAAGAAGCTTAATAAAAACCATCTTCTCCCTTCCTGGTAAGGAGAGCTAGTTTGGGGTGGAGGGGTAAAGATTTCTCAAGAAGTCCAGGATCTAATGAAGGAATAGAAGATCCTCCATCTTTCTCTCCCTTTCAGCTGAGCAAACCCTAGAATTCTTGGTCAGTTCATGGGTAAGAAACCCCGGTGGTTCATAAAGAGCCTGCCTGCAATACAGGAGACCTGGGTTTGATCCCTTGGTCAGGAAGATCCCCTGGAGAAGGGACTGGCAACCCACTCCAGTATTCTTGACTGGAGAATCCCATGGACCGAGGAGCCAGGTGGGCTACAGTCCATGGGGTAGCAAAGAGTCAAACACGACTGAGCAATTAACACTTTCTCTCACTTTCATGGGTAGGAACAGGGTAAGGAGAGTAGGTGAGGCTGGAAAAAGCTCAAATGGAGGACAATGGACTTTTCTGAAGTGTGAGATTTGAGTGGCTCATGGGAAACATACTGGAGATGTGATTATAACTTGCATGTTTATCTGGGAGAGCAAAGGTTGTGTCTGCTACATATAGAACCACAGAGAAAGAAATGACTAGCATTGCCCATAGGTCAGGGAGGCTTCCAAAGTGCTATTGGATCTAATTAAGAAGCAGCCTGCAAGCTCATTGATGACAAAATCTGGAGCCGGGAGAGGGAGCCAGGGGCCAGGACATGAAGGGAAGGATTTTGAATTTTATACCAAGTGTGATGAGAAAACATGGAGGATCCTGAGCAGAAGAGAAATTCAATCAGATTTATGATTTAAGAAGAACATAAACTAACATGACTGCTGGACTGATAATATAATTATGGTGGCAGGGGGGAGGGCCGGGGCAAGGGTGTGAAAAGGAGAACAGTTAGGAGTCAATCACAGGGTTCCAAGTACCCACCCAGTATTCTTGCCTGGAGAATTCCATGAACAGAGGAGCCTGGCAGGTTACAGTCTGTGGGGTCACAAAGAGTTGGATATTACTAAATGACTAAAATTTTCACTTTCAAGTAGAGGATGGTATTTCCCTGGACTAAAAGTACAGTCGTATAGAGCTATAAAAGACTGAGAAGTAGTAGAACTGGGGTGTATTTGAAAGATAGAGCTTCTGAGATTTGTTGATAAACTAGATGTGTAGAAAGAGACCAAAAAAAAAAAAAAAAAAAGATTCAGTCTGAGCAGTGGGTGAATGGAAATATTGTTTACCTTAAGCAGGAAAGAGTAGGACATCAATAGGTTCGGAGGGGAACTTGAATGATTCTGTTTTACTTAAAAGATGGTTTTCAGATCAGATCAGTCACTCAGTCATGTTCGACTCTTTGCGACCCCATGAATCGCAGCACGCCAGGCCTCCCTGTCCATCACCAACTCCCAGAGTTCACTGAGACTCACGTCCATCGAGTCAGTGATGCCATTCAGCCATCTCATCCTCTGTCGTCCCCTTCTCCTCCTGCACCCAAACCCTCCCAGCATCAGGGTCTTTTCCAATGAATCAACTCTTCGCATGAGGTGGCCAAAGTACTGGAGTTTCAGTTTTAGCATCATTCCTTCCAAAGAAATCCCAGATTACAATTAGATAAGAACATGGAGAAAGTAGTTTGATACAGGAGTCTTGAGTTCAGAAGAGAAATCTGGTTGCAGATATAAAGTTGGGAGTTGCCAGCATATATGGAAATAGGATTTAATGCGATGATTCTGGGTGAGGTCCCCTAAGGAATGCAAGTTAGGTTAAAAGTAGAAGCAAGAGGAAGAAACCCTGGAACACTGCAGCATTTAGAGAGAAGGATTTCATTTAGATGAGAAGGATTCAACAGCCGATGGGACAACTTATAGAAAGAGACCAGAGAAGCTTTTGTCCTGAAAGTCAATGAGGACATATCTTGAAAAGGAAGATGATATCTACCATGTCAAATGTGGCTAAGGATTGACCACTGAGTTCAACAGCAGGGAAATAATGGCAATATCTATCTCAGTGGAGCAATGGACATGGAAATTGGATAGGAATGGTTTTAAGGGAAAATAGAGAAACTAAAAAACACTTACTCCTTGGAAGGAAAGTTATGACCAACCTAGATAGCATATTCAAAAGCAGAGACATTACTTTGCCAACAAAGGTCCGTCTAGTCAAGGCTATGGTTTTTCCTGTGGTCATGTATGGATGTGAGAGTTGGACTGTGAAGAAGGCTGAGTGCCAAAGAATTGATGCTTTTGAAGTGTGGTGTTGGAGAAGACTCTTGAGAGTCCCTTGGACTGCAAGGAGATCCAACCAGTCCATTCTGAAGGAGATCAGTCCTGGCATTTCTTTGGAGGGAATGATGCTGAAGCTGAAACTCCAGTACTTTGGCCACCTCATGCGACGAATTGACTCATTGGAAAAGACTCTGATGGTGGGAGGGTTTGGGGGCAGGAGGAGAAGGGGACGACAGAGGATGAGATGGCTGGATGGCATCACTGACTCGATGGACGTGAGTCTGAGTGAACTCTGGAAGTTGGTGATGGACAGGGAGGCCTGGTGTGCTGCGATTCATGGGGTCGCAGAGAGTCGGGTACAACTGAGCGACTGAACTGAAATGAGAGAAACTAAAGCTTTGCAAATGGCACAGTCTTATTCCTTTTTATGGCTTAGTAATATTCCACTGTATATATGTGCCACAGCTTCTGTATTCATTGACATATAGGCTGCTTCTATGTCCTGACTATTATAAATAGTGCTGCCATGAACATTGGGGTGCATGTATCATTTGGAGAAAGAGGGGGTAGGATAAATTGAGAGATTGGGATTCACATAGATACACTACTATGTATAAAATAGATAACTAATGAGAATCAACCATATAGTACAGGGAACTCCATCCAGTGCTCTGTGGTGACCTAAATGGGAAGGAAATACATAAAAAGAGAGAATATATGTATAAGTGATCCACACAGTCAAAGGCTTTGGCATAGTCAATAAAGCAGAAATAGATGTTTTATTGGAACTCTCTTGCTTTTTCAATAATCCAGCAGATGTTAATAATTTGATTTCTGGTTCCTCTGCCTTTTCTAAAACCAGCTTGAACATCTGGAAGTTCACAGTTCATGTATTGCTGAAGCCTGGCTTGGGGAATTTTGAGCATTACTTTACTAGCATGTGAGATGAGGACAATTGTGTGGTAGTTTGAGCATTCTTTGGCTTTGCTTTTCTTTGGGACTGGAATGAAAACTGAACTTTTCCAATCCTGTGGCCACTGCTGAGCTTTCCAAATTTGCTAACGTATTGAGTGCAGCACTTTCAGAGCATCATCTTTTAGGATTTGAAATAGCTCAATGGGAATTCCATCACCTCCACTAGCTTTGTTCGTAGTGATCTTCCTAAGGCCCACTTGACTTTACATTCTAGGATATCTGGCTCTAGGTGAGTGATCACACCAACGTGATTATCTTGGTTGTGAAGATCTTTTTTTGTACAGTTCTTCTGTGTATTCTTGCCACCTCTTCTTAATATCTTCTGCTTCTGTTAGGTCTATATCATTTCTGTCTTGTTTTTGCTGACTGTGTAGGGCTTCTCTATCTTTGGCTGCAAAGAATATAATCAATATGATTTTGGTATTGGCCATCTGGTGATGTCCATGTGTAGAGTCTTCTCTTGTGTTGTTGGAAGAGGGTGTTTGCTATGACCAGTGCTTTCTCTTGGCAAAACTCTATTAGCCTTTGCTCTGCTTCATTCTGTATTCCAAGGCCAAATTTGCCTGTTATTCCAGGTGTTTCTTGACTTCCTACTTTTGCATTCCAGTCCCCTAAAATGAAAAGGACATCTTTTTGAAACAGATGGGAATACCAGACCACCTGACCTGTATCTTGAGAAACCTGTATGCAGGTTAGGAAGCAACAGTTAGAACTGGACATGGAACAAGAGACTGGTTCCAAATAGGAAAAGGAGTATGTCAAGGCTGTATATCATTACTCTGCTTGTTTAACTTATATGCAGAAATGCTGGGCTGGAAGAAGCACAGGCTGGAATCAAGATTTCCAGGAGAAATATTAATAACCTCAGATACGCAGATGAAACCACACTTATGGTAGAAAGTGAAGAAGAACTAAAGAGCCTCTTGATGAAAGTGAAAGAGGAGAGTGAAAGAGTTGGCTTAAAGCTCAACATTCAGAAAACTAAGATCATGACATCTGGTCCCATCACTACATGGCAAATAGATGGGAAAACAGTGGAAACAGTGGCTGACTATAATTTTTGGGCTCCAAAATCAGTGTAGATGGTGATTTCAGACATGAAATTAAAGGACACTTACTCCTTGGAAGGAAAGTTATGACCAACCTAGACAGCATATTCAAAAGCAGAGACATTACTTTGTCAACGAAGGCCCGTCTGGTCCAGGCTATGGTTTTTCCAGTAGTCATGTATAGATGTGAGAGTTGGACTATAAAGACAGCTGAGTGCCGAAGAATTGATGCTTTTGAACTGTGGTGCTGGAGAAGACCCTTGAGAGTCCCTTGGAGTGCAAGGAGATCCTGCCAGACCATCCTAAAGGAGATCAGTCCTGGGTGTTCATTGGAGGGACTGATGTTGAAGCTGAAACTCCAGTACTTTGGCCACCTGATGTGAAGAGCTGACTCATTGGAAAAGATCCTGATGCTGGGAAAGATTGAGGGCAGGAGGAGAAGGGGACGACAGAGGATGAGATGGTTGGATGGCATCACCGACTCAATGGACATGAGTTTGGGTAAACTCCGAAAGTTGGTGATGGATAGAGAGTCCTGGAGTGCTGTGATTCAGGGGGTCATAAATAGTCGGACACAACTAAGTGACTGAACTGACTAACTGACTGATATGTATACATATGGCTATTTCACTTTGCTGTACAAACAGGAAATAGCACAGCATTGTAAGGCAACTATAGTCCAATGAAAGATTTTTTTTTTAAAGCTGAAGATAGTCTTGTCAACAAAAGATTAATCAGCTGATGTAAGAAAGAAATGAAATATTTTATTTGAGCCAAATTTGAGGATTATAACTAGGAAAGAGCATCTCAGAGAGCTCTGAGAATTGTTCCACCCATTAGAAGTCAAGGCGCAGTTATATACGTTTTTTGAGACAGAGGGCTACATATCAAATGATGTATTATTGACAGTTCACATAATCCAGACTTAAGCATCATCATCGTGGGTCATGTGACTCCCTTGCAAGATCAAGAAGCTATGCTGTCTTTTAAGGAGCTGTCTTGTTGATGCTGGGAGAATGTTACTTTTTATGATTGAGCAGGTATTCCTGCTGATGAGGGGAGATGTGGTTGAGAAGTCATGCAAATACACAGTGTGCAGTAAGGGAAGAGAGAAGGCCAGAGGGCAGAGAAGACTTTTTATTTTAACATTCTTCTTGTCTTGCCATAAAATGTGAATTTTATTTCACAGTCACAATAGACAACTATTGCAAAGGGGAGCAAGAAAGTCAGGAGGGAGATGGAATCAAAAAGTTTTTTGATAAGGGCTCTTACAGGAGGTTTTTATGTAGATGAGGGTAAACCAACCAAGACTGAAACATTTGATGATGCAGAAGACAAAAATGAGAACTGCAGAAGTAATAGTCTTGAGCTGATAAAAACAGATATGATTAAGTGCCTAAGAGAAGGCAGGGGGATGGACAGCATGTTCACTGTCACAGGAATGAGGCGAGGGAGGCTGTATGATCAGAGACTGTGCTGCGATTTCAGTGTTATGCACTCTTGTGATGGCTTAGGTCATTTAAAGTGGCTGTCTATCCAGACAGATCAACACTCTTGCTGTTTCCAGCTGTTAAAAGTCTGTTATACCATGATTAGGTACAGATAGTAGGCAGGTTTATAGATTCAGTGGTGGAAGAATGGAGCCACTTCTTGTGGTGGTTCTAGTTTGTTAATGAAATAAGAAGTAAATGCCAGCAGCTGAGAGAAAGAAAGGACTAGGGTTGATTTTGAGGTTTGAGGAAGAAGGATATGCTAAGAAACAGTGACATCAGAGAATGAGAGAACCAATAAAATAAATGCATTTGTGTTTGGAGTAGCATTTAAGGTCCATTTGAAGTTTATAATTATGAATTTAAATTGAGATTTGGCATATGAATGTGGGTTTTTCCCCCCAATCCAGTTTTGTTTAACTGTTTGAATGTGAGTATAAAATAGATTGAGAGTTGGGTGTAAACATTGTTGTTGTGTTGCCAAGACTAGAGAGAGGTGTGCGAGACTAGAGAGAGGTGTGCGAGTTGAAAGTTGATGCAAGAGAAAGGTAGTGATGGATCAGAAATCAAAGCCAGAAGCGAGAGGACACAAGGACAACGGTTATAGAAAGATAGTGAAAAGGTGATAAGGTCACTTGCTTTGAGATTTTGCTGAGCTCATGGAGATTTTGGAACCAGGTTATTGAAGAAGGAGGGATATTAAGTGTAGTATTGGAGTGGGGATATGTAGACAGAGATTCAGTTCAATTCAGTTGCTCAGCTGTGTCCGACTCTTTGTGATCTCATGGACTGCAGCACGCCAGGCTTCCCTGCTGCTGCTGCTAAGTCGCTTTAGTCATGTCCAACTCTATGCGACCCCATAGATGGCAGCCCACCAGGCTTCTCCATCTCTGGGATTCTCCAGGCAAGAATACTGGAGTGGGTTGCCATTTCCTTCTCCAATGCATGCATGCATGCTAAGTTGCTTCAGTCGTGTCTGACTCTGTGCAACCCATAGACTGCAGCCCACCAGGCTCCTCCATCCCTGGGATTCTCCAGGCAAGAATACTGGGTTGGGTTGCCATTTCCTTCTCTAAGGCTTCCCTGTCCAGCACCAACTCCTGGAGCTTACTCAAACTCTAACCATCTCATCCTCTGTCATCCCCTTCTCCTCCTGCCCTCAATCTTTCCCAGCATCAGGGTATTTTCAAATGAGTCAGTTCTTCGCCTCAGGTGGCCAAAGTATTGGAGCTTCAGCTTCAGCATCAGTCCTTCCAATGAATATTCAGGACTGATTTCCTTTAGAATGAACTGGTTGCATCTCCTTGCAGTCCAAGGGACTCTCAGGAGTCTTCTCAAACATTGCAGTTCAAAAGCATCAATTTTTTGGCACTCAGCTTTCTTTATAGTCCAACTTTCACATCCTTACATGACTACTAGAAAAACCAGAGCTTTGAACCTTTGTTGCAAAGTAATGTTTCTGCTTTTTAATACGCTGTCTAGTTTGGTCATAGCTTTTCTTCCAAGGAGCAAGCATCTTTTAATTTCATGACTGCAGTCACCATCTGCAGTGATTTTGGAGCCCCCCAAAATAAAGTCTCTCACTGTTTCCCTTGTTTCCCCATTTATTTGCCATGAAGTGATGGGAACAGATGCCATGATTATAGTTTTCTGAATGTTGAGCTTTAAGCCAACTTTTTCACTCTCCTCTTTTACTTGCATCAAGAGGCTCTTTAATTCTTCTTCACTTTCTGCCATAAGTGTGGTGTCATCTGCATATCTGAGATATTGACATTTTTTATATTATTGATATTTCTCCCAGCAATCTTGATTCCAGCTTGTGCTTCATCCAGCCCAGCATTTCTCATGATGTACTCTGCATATGTTAATTAAGCAGGGTGACAATATACAGCCTTGACATACTCCTTTCCTGATTTGGAACTAGTCTGTTGTTCCATGTCCAGTTCTAATTGTTGCCTCTTGATCTGCATACAGATTTCTCAGGAGGCAGGTCAGACGGTCTGGTATTCCCATCTCTTGAAGAATTTTCCACAGTTTGTTGTGACCCACACAGTTAAAGGCTTTGGTGTAGTCAACAAAGCAGAAGTAGATGCTTTTCTGGAACTCTCTTTCTTTTTTGATGATCCAGAGTATGTTGGCAATTTGATCTTTGGTTCCTCTGCCTTTTCTAAATCCAAGTTGATCATCTGGAAGTTCATGGTTCATGTAGTGTTGAAGCCTGGCTTGGAGAATTTTGAGCATTACTTTGCTAGTGTGTGAGATGAGTGCAATTGTGTGGTAGTTTGAACATTCTTTGGCATTGCCTTTCTTTGGGATTGGAATGAAAACTGACCTTTTCCTTTTCTGGGGCCACTGCTTAGTTTTCCAGATTAGATGGCATATTGAGTGCAGCACTTTCACAGCATCATCTTTTAGGACTTGAGAACCCCATGAACAGTGTGAAGAGGCAAGAAGGTAGGACACTGAAAGAGGAACTCCCCAGGTCAGTAGGTGCCCAATATGCTACCGGAGCTCAGTGGAGAAATAACTCCAGAAAGAATGAAGAGACGGAGCCAAAGCAACAACACCACCCAGTTGTGGATGTGACTGCTGATGGAAGTAAAGTCTGATGCTGTAAAGAGCAATATGGCATAGGAACCTGGAATGTTAGGTCCATGAATCAAGGCAAACTGGAAGTGGTCAAACAGGAGATGGCAAGAGTGAACATTGACATTTTAGGAATCAGTGAACTAAAATGGACTGGAATGGGTGAATTTAACTCAGATGACCATTATATCTACTACTGTGGGCAAGAATCCCTTAGAAGAAATGGAGTAGCCATCATAGTCAACAGAAGAGTCCAAAATGCAGTGCTTGGATGCAATCTCAAAAATGACAGAATGATCTGTGTTCATTTCCAAGGCAAACCATTCAATATCACGGTAATCCAGGCCTATGCCCCAACCAGTAATGCTGAAGAAGCTGAAGTTGAACGGTTCTATGAAGATCTACAAGACCTTCTAGAACTAACACCCCCAAAAGATGTCCTTTTCATTATAGGGGGCCAGAACGCAAAAGTAGGAAATAAAGAGATACCTGGAGTAACAGGTAAATCTGGCCTTGGAGTACAAAACGAAGCATGTCAAAGGCTAATAAAGTTTTGCCACAAGAACACACTGATCATAGCAAACACTCTTTTCCAAAAACACAAGAGAAGACGCTACACATGGACATCACAAGATGGTCAACACCAAAATCAGATCGATTATATTCTTTGTAGCCAAAGATGGAGAAGCTCTATACAGTCAGCAAAGACAAGACTGGGAGCCGACTGTGGCTCAGATAATGAACTCCATATTGCCAAATTCAGACTTAAATTGAAAGTAGGGAAAACCACTAGACAGAGATTGGGAGACTTATAATGGGACTTTTGAAAGAAGCGCATTATCAACAGTGACAAAGTCTAAGGAGGTAACAATGGCAGTCAGTGATAAGTGAAGTAGAAATGAATTTTTGGAGGTGAGGAATTGAGAGCAGTGTTTTGGTTTGGCTGTCTGACCATATTTCAAAATCAACATGAAGGAAGACAGGAATGTAAGTGGAGAAGCAGAATGACCCAGAAGTCCTCAATGGATAAAAGGGAGAAGGTGAAGCTCAAGGGTGACTCTTAGGGAAGCATGTAGGTGAACATATTTGCATCAAAATAGCTGATGGTTTTTAGGTGAGTTGAAAGAACCAAATCTGGAAATGTTAATGGAGAACCTAGGGAACTCTTAATCCTAGCTTCAAATCCTATAATCAGAGCATAGCAGAGAAAGTACTAGCAGCTTGTTAGGGCCACAAATATAATTCCTCACCCCAGAGTCCAATGAACTACAGAGAATGAGCAAGGAAATTGACATCACACTGAGCTGAATTCAAATTCTACCTCTTCCAGTCACCAGCCCTGGACAAGCTACTTAGTAATCTCCCTGAGGATCAGTTCTGTCATCTCCAAGATGGATGGAAGTCATGTGAGAAAGTGTGTGGGATGCTTCTCTTCAAACTGTGAATTACACCCCACCCCACCCCCAGCCCCACTACTTGCCTGTCAAACACTCTTGCTCCCAGTCACCAGTCAGGCCTCTCTCACTTATAGATCCACAAGTTATTTGTGCAATTGATTATTTATTCAAAACAATTTACTGGGCCAACATTATGCTGGGTCTTATGAGGATGAATAAAGCCCAAGATTCCAGGCCTTCCCAACTGTGGATACTGTATTTGATGACTGTAGTCCCTGACATGCACATATGGTCTAAAAACATTTTCACATCGATCCCTATGATATAGTTTTGAAAAGAGTTCAGAGAGGTTGACTGGTCCAAGCCAACAAGTGATGAGTCTGGGATCCAGTCACAGGGTCCTGACTCTCTAGACACATTGCCCTTTCTACCATGTCATTTCCGTGGGCATCTGATTTTCTGGCTATGTATGTGTGTTTTACAAAAATAGACTTCGTGTTATACATGTGCCTTGTCCATATGCTTCTTTATGGAGAAAATCAATTAGTCCAAGAGACAAGTGCAGCCTAAGGCCATCTTTAGAAAGAAGTAGAAGAAAAAAAAAATGCTGCTCAATCTGATGAATTTGGTGAGATAATAAGGGAAAGAGTTTTGGGCTTCTCTGGTGGCTCAGCGGGTAAAGAATCTGCCCACAGTAGAGGATACCTGGGTTCAATCCCTGGATCAGGAAGATCCCCTGGAGAAGGAAATGACAACCCACTTCAGTTTTCTTGCCTGGAGAATTCCATAGACAGAGGAGCTTGGTGGGGCTACAGTCCATGAGGTCGCAAAGAGTCAGACACGACTGAGAGACTAACACGTTCAAGTGTTTTTATGAAAATGTAAAAGTAAAAATGTAAGGTGGTATTTTTATAGACAGGATGATGTGGCAGAAGTTAGAAAAACCACAACTACCAACCTGGGTAACATGTAACCAGTCTTGCTCAAGGTACCCTTTCTTGGCTGAGGTTTCCTCATCCATAAAATTGAATCTGTGATACACTCTCTTAAGGATTGTCATGTGACTCAGTTGAGATGAGAATAAAAAAATATTCTTTTTAAAAAAAATGATTTACCCCAAAATGGACCTTCATATATTTGGACTTTGGAAGAGGTGTCCAACAGACTGATCCCCAGGAGTGGTTCAAGTGGGAAAGTTGGGGTAGAGCTGTAACAGCAGGTGGTCGCCCTGGGACCATGGCAGGAATGTGGTGTTGGTTGTATTCAGAGACAATGAATTATGCTTCCTAGAAACTCCTGGCGAGCAGTGAGTGATGCAGGTGTGGTCACTCGGGTGGTATCTGCAGGGAGCCTAAGGACAGCTGCTGGGATGGCCTTTGAAGAGTGGCACTGTGCCCCCCTCTCTTTTTCCTCTCTCCTCAGTAAACCCATTCACAGAAAGAACCAAATAACTCACAGAGGTTCAAGTCTGACTTTTGTCCATAGAGCCTCTATATTTTAGCATGGTATCGAGCCTTGATTTAAATCATTGCATCTCTAAATGTGGCCTTCCTTTCAGAAGGGACTGAATGGAGATATTTTGAAGAGGGCTTGGGGGGAGAGAAGAGGCTGCTGGGAACTCTAAAGAGCTCTAAAACCATGTTGCTAATCTCCTCTTTGTCTTGATCTCACCTCCATCGGCCAGCATGAAACTGGATACACACAGAGGTTCTCATCAGTGCTGATGACTGAGCCCAAAGTGTTGGTGATGGTTGGGGTGGGGGATATTTTCAGGGTCACAGGAAAGCAACCTGATAGAATTCAGGACACAATTCAGCTTGCAGGTCCACAGAATTGGTCACCCTTGTATTTTATGTCCTATATCCCATTATGAAAGAGTCTTATTTCCTTTTGTAAATAACTTAAGTATCTTCAGTTCACTTCTAGTGTATATTTCACCTTTAAAAGTCCTTTGCATTCTTTTTTGTTGGTTATTTATTTATTTATTTATTTTTGGTTCCCTTCATGACTAAGCACAGACCACCCAGGACACTGATGCAGAATGCTGTTGGAGGGCAATTTCTGTTTTTTCCTGCATTTCCTCATTTAGAAGATAAATTTAACTTTCGCCTCCTGATACTGTGCTGTACACAGTTGGACTTGGCATTTTTGCTGAAAACTATGAGTCATTTTTCATAAACAGGGATTGTCAAAAGTGCCTGATTCATATTATAACAACAAATACAGAAAAAGCCCCAAACTGAATGAGCTCAAAACTTTCAGGTGTTCTACAAAGATAGGGGGGTGAGGGATCACAGTCTTTGGAGAAGTCACTTGATTATTCAGGTCTTGGTTATTTCATATTTAAAATTAGGATAATAGGAATATAAAAGCTATGCCATTAATCTCAAAAAAACCATCTCATGGTTAGTGGGCAGTATTATTTGCAGATTTTGCATTATTCTTCTGTTTCTAAAATGTTATATATAAAATTGGCTATTAGTACAGTCTTTTACTTTACAGGTTATTTACACTGTTGTGTTTCAAGAATAAATCATTTTTTAGAAAAGAAAATATCATATATTCAGTACTAAAATTGGGATGTTTTAAAGTACTAGTAGAATAATATTGAATAGTGCAGACAATTTAAGGAAGCATCCAGACAAGACCCAGTTCAGACTGTGCTGGGTGATTGTGAGTCTACTGGGAATGTATTATTTGGGATAGGGGAAGATTTTGTTTAGGAGTTTTCCAACTCTAGAATACAACAAAGTGAACACTGTAAGATAATTATGTAGAACAAATGGAAACAATTATGTACTATGTGAACTATAAACTCATACAGTTCTACATCTGTGCCAAAATTGATAGCCTAGGGAATGTACTTCACCAAGTGAATATAATTTTACATAGTCAGATCCCATAGGAGAATTCAACTAATCAACTTCAACTGATTCTAGAGAGGCTTTTACCAAAGAATGAGAATGCAGTGACCAGTTTTGGTAATTGTTGATGTTCAGTCACCAAGTCATTTCTGACTCTGTGACCCTATGAGCTGCACACCAGGCTTCCCTGTCCTTCACTATCTCCCAGAGTTTGCTCAAACTCATGTCCAATGAGTCAATGATGCCATCCAAACATCTCATCCTGTGTCGCTCCCTTCTCCTCTTGCCTTCAATCTTTCTCAGCACCAGGGTCTTTTCCAGTGAGTGAGCTCTTTCGATCACGTGGCCAAAGTATTGGAGCTTCAGCTTCAGCATCAGTCCTTCCAATGAATATTCAGGGTTGATTTCGTTTAGGGTTGACTGGTTTGATCTCCTTTCTGTTTGGGAATAGTAGAAAACTATGTAGTATTTTAAAAGCAGCAGAGGTAGGGGTTGAGGTAGATTTACTCATTGAAAGTAACTCATTATAACTGAATAACAATTGTGTTATTGTAACATAATTAAATTATACAGCAGACACTCATGAGTGTAATGAGTGTCTACTGTCCTTTTTCTCTTAAAAATATTAGAGGCACAGTGTATTCAACTAAAGGTCTCCCATCCAAGTGAACCCCTTTAAAGAATTCTCTAACACCAAAGACATATTTCTCTAGATACAAAGAAAGTCAGGATATAGTCTTATTAGCTCAAATATTATGAACTATAAATCACATAGAAAACACAGAACATAGAAACCATATAGCTTAATGTTTCATTTTAGAAGTTGAGAAATTGAGACCTGGAGGAAAGGACTTCATTGCCTGGCTTTCTTTGTATCTATAGAAAGGTGGTGGTATGAGTCTAGTGATAGTGAAGTGGGGCTTTTGGTCCAATCTTTCCATTCTTCCTGAGTGAAAGCCAGATATGATAGCTGGAGCTTCAGCAACTACTTTCTTACCATGGGTGATTCTTGAGGATGGAAACCCGTGTGCTGCAGATGACAGCCTAGAAAGATTCAGTCTCTAAGAGTGGCAGATAGCCTGGAATTGACTGTATCTTGACTTATTTTATAGATTTCTTATCTTGTTTAATCAGTTTCATAAGGTCTTTTGTTAAAGGCAGCTGAACCAATCTGAACTGATATAAAACCATGAATTAAAAAAAAAAAGTGAGAAGAAATATAAATTGGTACCAAAATAAGAAGATAAAAGATACATAGGAGATCTCAGAAGAATGTTCTGTTCCAGTTCTTAGAGGAAAAAGAAAAAAGGGTTTGTTCTTTCTGAGACCAAAGGAACTCTCCATGGTTCTGCCTTGGGAATTGGGGATGGTGGAAACCTCAAAGTAAATCATGTTTATTTGGCCTTTGCTGCTTTCAGTGTGTACTTTTCCTCTGGGAACTTCTTAGAGAGGAAAGATGGTAAAAGGCAGAATAAAAGAGTTTATGTTCTAACCTAACAATATCTTGATAACATGTCTTCAATGATAGCTATGATCTTGGTGCAATTTGTAGTACTCAAATACAAGGGCCATGCAAAGTGAGGGCTGTGAGCTATAATTTTCATTTGTCATTGTTCAGTCACTCAGTCATGTCTGACTTTTTATGACCCCATAGACTGCAGCATGTCAGGCTTCCCTGTCCTTCACCATCACCTACAGCTTGCTCAAACTCATGTCCATTGAGTTGGTGATGCCATCCAACCGTCTCATCCTCTGTCATTCCCTTCTTTTCCTGCCTCAGTCTTTCCCAGCATCAGGGTCTTTTCCAATGAGTCAGTTGTTTGCATCAGATGGCCAAAGTATTGGAGCTTCAGTATCAATCCTTCCAATGAATATTCAGGACTGATTTCCTTTAGGATTGAGTCTTGTCCATTCAATAATGAATTCAACAATTCAATAATCTTCATTTGAAAACTGCTAAATAACCCCATAAATTATAAGTACATTATTCCTGATCATAATGGTAATGCATAACAGAACTAGAGTTTAAACTCAGATAGGATTCTGAAGGGGAAAGATTGAGGACAAGTGGAGAAGAGGGCAGCAGAGAATAAGATGGTTAGATAGCATCACCGACAACAACTATAACTCTGAAATCTGAAAACTATCAATAGTTGTAACTGTACATCATTGAAAAACAACCAAACCAATCTGTCATTTATTTCATAACCACTCTGGGTCCAGTAGCATCTATACATTTTACAGGGATTATTGTTTCAATCTTGAGAACAATGTTATACATAACAAAACAGAAGTCCACAGACACTTAGTAGTATGTTCAAAGCCACATGGTTATTATGTAGAAGAGGTGGGATTCAAACCTAGCTCTTGCTAGCTCCAAAATATGTACTATTTCCACTACAATATAAGGGTCTTCTCACAGGGATGTAGACAGTATATAGCTTGAACATTCAGTTCAGTTCAGTCGCCCAATTGTGTCCAACTCTTTTTGACCCCATGGACTGCAACATGCCAGGCCTCCCTGTCCATCACCAACTCCTGGAGTTTACTCAAACTCATGTCCATTGAGTCAGTGATGCCATCCAACCATCTCATCCTCTGTCACCCTCTTCTCCTCCTGCCTTCAATCTTTCCCAGCATCAGGGTCTTTTCAAATGAGTCAGCTCTTCGCATCAGACATCCTGGAATGTGAAGTCAAGTGGGCCTTAGGAAGCTTGAGCATTAGACACTGGGATTTTGGAATCAAGGTTGGCATCCAGATATGGTAACTGTGGCATAGAATATGGTCAGTCAAAGGTATGGCTTTTCCGGTAGTCATGTATGGATGTGAGAGTGGACTGTAAAGAAGGCTGAGCGCTGAAGAATTGATACTTTGGAACTGAGGTGCTAGAGAAGACTCTGAACAGTCCCTTAGGCTTCAAGGAGATCAAACCAGTCAGTCCTAAAGGAAATCAACCCTGAATATTCACTGGAAGGACTGATGCTGAAGCTCCAAGATTTTGGTCATCTGATATGAAGAGCCGACTCATTGGAAAAGACACTAAGGCTGGAAAATATTGAAGGCAAAAGGAGAAGGGAATGGCAGAGGATGAGAAGGTTAGATAGCATCACCAATTCAATGGACATGAATTTGAACAAGCTCCGGGAGATAGTGAAAGACAGAGAAGCCTGGCCTGCTGCAGTCCATGGGATCATAAAGAGTTGAGCACGACTTAGTGACTGAACAACAACAAAAAGAGAACATGGGCACTCGTGTGGAGTCTAGTGTGCAGAGCTAGAGCTGTCTGCATCCTGTCTGCTTGGTAAAATTGTGCATTAGCAGGGGGTGAGTGAGGACTCCCTTGGTGGTCCAGTGGTTAAGACTCCATGCTTCCAGTGCTGGGGGTGAAGGTTTGATCCCTGGTCAGGGAACGAAGATCCCACATGCCATATGGTGTGGCCCCCCAAATTTTATATATATATATATATATATATATATAATCATTAAAAAAAGAGAGACTGAGTGATTTTAGTTCTGAGAGAAAAGGGGAAGGTCTTGGCTTCTCTGTTTGTGACCAATGTTTCAAGGACACTGTATTGAAGTGGCCTCCTAAGTTTAGAAATTCTAGAAAAGAGAGACCTTGAGGCCCAGAACAAGGCTGCACTCTTCTCTCAGGAAGCTGCTTTTAGAAAAAGAACCTTCTCTGAGCCACTCACCCATTCTGTGGTGCTTTTTCAGGCTTTTCAAGCAGTTCAAATGAAATTTGAAAGCCTGTGCAACTAATATGAATAAGCAGACACTTAATGATAGATAAAAGTCTGCATTATACCGTGTTATACCCCACCCAAGACTGGGGGTCAGGAAACCACCTTCTGCTCCCTGTTGGCCATCTACTTCCACAAGACCATGGACAGCTTACTTTTCTCTGGGTCTCAGCTTCTCTGTCTATACAATAAGATGCTTTTTCAGTTCAGTTCAGTTGCTCAGTCATGTCCAACTCTTTGTGACCCCATGGACTGCAGCACACCCTCCCTGTCCATCACCAACTCCCAGAGTTTACCCAAATTCATGTCCATTGAGTCAGTGATGCCATCCAACCATCTCATCCTCTGTCGTCCCTTTCTCCTCCTGTCCTCAATCTTTCCCAGCATTAGGGTCTTTTCAAATGAGTCAGCTCTTCGCCTCAGGTGGCCAAAGTACTAGAGTTTCAGCTTCAACATCAGTCCTTCCAATGAACACTCAGGACTGATTTCCTTTAGGATGGACTGGTTGGATATCCTTGCTGTCCAAGGGACTCTCAAGAGTCTTCTCCAACACCACAGTTCAAAAGCATCAATTCTTCTATGCTCAGCTTTCTTTATAGTTCAACTCTCACATCCATACATGACTACTGGAAAAACCATAGCCTTAACTAGACAGCTTTGTTGGCAAAGTAATGTCTCTGCTTTTTAATAGGCTGCCTAGGTTGGTCATAACTTTCCTTCCAAGGAGTAAGTGTCTTTTAATTTCATGGCTGCAGTCACCATCTGCAGTGTTTTTGGAGCCCCCCAAAATAAGGTCAGCCACTGTTTCCACTGTTTCCCCATCTATTTACCATGTTGTAATGGGACCAGATGCCATTAGTATAAACGTTTCTCTTAGTTTTCTCAGGACTGATCAAATTTTAAAACTGAAAACTTTAGTCTTTTTTCCCGGACCCACCCCATCCAGTCTCAGGCAAACAAGGATGGTCAGTCTCCCCACCATTAGGATATGTGATGTCAGCACTGCCTCCCCCTTCCTCTCTCGTCTTGGGTTTCCCGTCTCTAAAATTCTTAATTTGAATTTACTGAGAGGTCTAAGGCATGGCATCACTAACCGTTCTGATATCTAGTCTTCTGTCCCATGTTCTGAGAAATCCCTCAGTCCTGGGCAAACAGGGAGAAATGATCACCCTGTGGACAGGGCTCTTTCCTGTCCTGATCTCCTGGTACTCGATACCACAGGGACAGCACATGCCCATGTGGGCCCAGCCTGATTAACATCCCCCTCCCCTGCTCTCAAAACACTGTGAAGTGGAAGGGCTGAGCTGGCTGTGTTTACAGCCTCGTGGTAAGATCTTCAAAGATTTCTCTTCTCAGTAAAATCTATGCAAAACTATTTAGTAAGACCACAATTAAATCAATGCCCTGATTTCACACATGTGTTTGCACAGGAAATTAGCTCACATAGTTTTCTAATGAGTGGCTTTAATCAAGCTCAAAAGAAAGAGCTGGACTCTAGTATAAATCAAATTACCTTATTTCTAGAGATAATCCTATGACCCTCAACCGAGTGGCAGATAGTATGAAGAAGACTCAGCCTAGCATGTCCAGGATAAAGGTCAATATAGGCAAGCCAGCGTGGTTAGTCTTAGGATTCCTTGGGGGTGGAGAAGAAATAGCCTAGGATACGGAGCAGAAAACTTGGAATCAATTGCTGGCCCCACTGATTGCTTGGCTTGGATTCTTCAATTACTGTCTTTGGGCTTGAATTCAAGGAACCTCACTACCTTTCTGTCTAAAATGATGAGAGTGCAGTGGTGGATTATATTACAGTTCAAAATACTCCCTGCCCCTCCCAGGGGTGCCTCTCCCTAAGGGGTCACTCCTGTGTGGGCATTATCCTTGCCACCCATTGATATCAGGCTTAACCTTATGTTATCCAAGGGGATGTGAGCAGAAGCTTTGGAAGGTGATTGTGCTTTGCCATCATCTCTTTTCTCTCTGCATCAGGACCAGTGTATTAATTTGCTAGGCTGCATCAACAAAGTACAGCGAACTGTGTGGTTTAAACAAGAGGAATGACTTCGTCTCACAGACTGGAGGCTGGAGATCAGGGTGTCAGCATGGTTTCTTCATAGGTTTGTGAGAATGTGTTCCATGCCTCTACCCTGGCTTTCGGCAGCCCACTGACACTCTTTGGCATTCCTTGGCTTGAAGGTGTATCACTTTGATCTCTTCCTTTATGTTCACATGGTATTCTCCCTGTGTGAGTCTCTGTCTCTGTGTCCAAATGTCCCCCCTTGTATGAGGACATTAGTCATTTTGGATTAAGGCCCACTCTCATGAACTCATCTTAATTTGATCAACTAAAAAGATTCTTTTTTCAGATAAGGTCATACTCACAGGTACTGATGGGTTGTTGTTGTTTAGTCACTAAGTCATGTCTGACTCTTTTGCAACACCATGGGCTGTAGCCTGTCAGGCTCCTCTGTCCATGGGATTCTCCAGGCAAGAATACTGGAGTGGGTTGCCATTTCCTTATCCAGGCGATCCTCCTGACTCAGGGATTGAACTTGTGTCTCCTGCATTGGCAGGCTAAGTCTTTATCACTGAGCCACCAGGGAACACAGGGAACTATATTCAACATCTTGTGATAAACCATAAGGGAAAAGAATATTTTTAAAAGGAATATATAAGTGTGTATATCTGGGTCACTTTTTTGTACAGCAGAGATTGATACAACATTGTAAATCAACTATACTTCAATTAAAAAAGATACATGAGTGACAGAAATCTGAAGGGATAAAAATATACATAATTATGGCTTCCAGTCAAAAATCTCAAAGCAAATTAACATCAGCTTCCATTCATAAAATTTCATGCCATTTTTCTCTTCTTTAGGAACCAAACTTTGATTTTTCTTGGCATATTATTCTCCAGATAGTTCAAAACCAAACCAAGCAATACATTTCCCAGCATCACTTATAGTTAAATGTGGCCACCTCTGTTTTGTTCCATGAGAAAAAATACAGATGCCATGTGTGATGACCAGGTACGTTCCTAATTTGGTCTGTCTTGCTACCTGATGGTTTAGGATTCAACATCTTTTGGAAGACACAATTCCTGATGACCAGCAATAGTACAATGCGGCTGCACTCTCATCCTGAATTCTGGAGTGGAAATATTGTGGAGCAAAGACACAGCGAGCCCATACTGGACATATATACGAGCGAGAAAGAAATCTTTGTTGTCACAAGTCCCTTTGATTAAGGCATTTTTACTGCTGCAGAAAAACAGAAAACAACTCTGTGACATTGTTGTGAAAATGAAATTAGACAAGGTCCATGAAAGAGCTTTGAAACTTACATATCCCTATATGGAAGTGAGGAGTAGTCTGAATATTTTTTTCCAGCTCCCAGCCCAATCATAATGGAATCTCATCTTGTGATATTGAGATCCCCAATATTCACCCGGAACAGCCCTAAATTCTGAGACAGAAGGTCTTTCTGACCTTGGCTCTAGCATCACTTGATGTTGGACTGCTCTTTCTTGATTCTGAGGTTCAGTGTCTCCCTCCGTAAAGTGAGCAATTTGTACTTTTCATGATTTCAAGAGCCCCTTCCAACTCTGACACCATGTGCTTTGCTCACATTCATCAAAATTTGTTGGATGGGTTAGATCGGTCTGGTCTGGCCCAGAATCATTTAGCTGTCAAACGTTTGGCTTTTGGAGGCACAGTTTTTTTTGTTTGTTTGTTTTTTGTTTTGAAGGGCAGCTGTGTCTGAATAGCTAATGGATTTAATCAAGGGGGCAGTAAATGCTGCCTCCTGAAGATATGATGATGTCAAAGAAAAAGAATTATTTCAGAAAGCTCCAATCATGGGAAATGAATGGAATTGTCTGCCTGAGGCAGAAGGGGCTGCAAAATGCCTGCCCCAGTGATTGGGGTTTCTTTGAGAAATAACAGGTTCTGGGAGAAGTGGCCAACTGTGGTCTGCCTTAGAGAGAGTGAGTAACCTCAGACTGCTCAGCTCACAGGGGCGAAGAAATGCTAGCTGACTCTAATAACCTTTATGACCCCAGGCAACTCAACTTCTGGGGGCGGCAGTTTGCTCATCTGAAAAATGGGTCTAAAGGGAGATGTTCATGAGGATCACAGGAATTCAGATAAGGTACATGGAATGGTTTGGAAATTTGACAGGTTTTGAAAATCCTGTTTTTTAAAGGAGTGCATGGTAAAATGAAGAGCGAGCTTTGGAGGGAGCTGTGGGTTTTAATCCCAGATCTCCCAATTACCCTGGACAAATTACCTAACCCATCAGAGCTCAGGCTTCCTCATCTGTAAAATAGGGGTAATTATTCCTACCCCATCAGGCTATTGAGAAAATTACACAAGATTTAAAAAATCTCCTAGCAGAGCATCGTATGCATATCAAATGACAGTAGTTTTTATGTTTTATTGGTTTTTGATGGACTTGAAAGTAATATATAAAACTAAAATTAGGAAGGAATTTTGTACGTCTCCTCCTCCATCATTTTGCAGATGAGATGACATTGATACAAAGGGAAATTGAATGTCTTGTTCAAGGTCACACATCTAGTAAGTTGAACAAGTGGCACTAGAGCCCATGTTTCCTAAAACTTTTTTTTGATGGTTTTTTCTACTTTTCCACACTTTAAGTGAATGTATTTTATTCCAAACACATAGAGTTAATGTGTCTATCACATATAAAACCCATGCTCAGAACTCCTAGGCCCTACCTCTTTACAACCCTTTGCCAAGTCAGTCCACTATAGGTGGATTGAAAGGAATTAGCCTGGCTGATGAAATTAGAACTTCCCAAGATGTGCTGATTGCTTGTCTTGGTTCTAGTTTTAATCTTGATAAATAATGTGTATTTGTCATGGAATGAACATTTCACACTTTCTTCTCTTTCATGTTTGGACTTTACCTTTGGGCTGTTGAAACACTGCTAAGGTATGTGGTAGTGGGCAGGTATAGGTTAGGGTCAGGGTGAAGATCAGATCAGATCAGTTGCTCAGTCGTGTCCGACTCTTTGCAACCCCATGAATCACAGCACGCCAGGCCTCCCTGTCCATCACCAACTCCCGGAGTTCACTGAGACTCACTTCCATCGAGTCAGTGATGCCATGCAGCCATCTCATCCTCTGTCGTCCCCTTCTTCTCTTGCCCCCAATCCCTCCCAGCATCAGAGTCTTTTCCAATGAGTCAACTCTTCACATGAGGTGGCCAAAGTATTGGAGTTTCAGCTTTAGCATCATTCCTTCCAAAGAAATGCCAGGGCTGATCTCCTTCAGAACGGACTGGTTGGATCTCCTTGCAGTCCAAGGAACTCTCAAGAGTCTTCTCCAACACCACACTTCAAAAGCATCAATTTTTGGCGCTCAGCCTTCTTCACAGTCCAACTCTCACATCCATACATGACCACAGGAAAAACCATAGCCTTGACTAGACGAACCTTTGTTGGCAAAGTAATGTCTCTGCTTTTGAATATGCTATCTAGGTTGGTTATAACTTTCCTTCCAAGGAGTAAGCCTCTTTTAATTTCATGGTTGCAGTCACCATCTGTAGTGATTTTGGAGCCCAGAAAAATAAAGTCTGACACTGTTTCCACTGTTTCCCCATCTATTTCCCATGAAGTGATGGGGCCAGATGCCATGATCTTCATTTTCTGAATGTTGAGCTTTAAGCCAACTTTTTCACTCTCCACTTTCACTCTCATTAAGAGGCTTTGTAGTTCCTCTTCACTTTCTGCCATAAGGGTGGTGTCATCTGCATATCTGAGGTCGTTGATATTTCTCCCGGCAATCTTGATTCCAGCTTGTGTTTCTTCCAGTCCAGCGTTTCTCATGATGTACTTTGCATATAAGTTAAATAAACAGGGTGACAATATACAGCCTTGATGGACTCCTTTTCCTATTTGGAAACAGTCTGTTGTTCCATGTTCAGTTCTAACTGTTGCTTCCTGACCTGCATACAAATTTCTCAAGAGGCAAATCAGGTGGTCTGGTATTCCCATCTCTCAGAATTTTCCACAGTTTATTGTGATCCACACAGTCAAAGGCTTTGGCATAGTCAATAAAGCAGAAATAGATGCTTTTCTGGAACTGTCTTGCTTTTTCCATGATCCAGCGGATGTTGGCAATTTGATCTGTGGTTCCTCTGCCTTTTCTAAAACCAGCTTGAACATCAGGAAGTTCACGGTTCACATATTGCTGAAGCCTGGCTTGGAGAATTTTGAGCATTACTTTACTAGCATGTGAGATGAGTGCAATTGTGCCGTAGTTTGAGCATTCTTTGGCATTGCCTTTCTTTGGGATTGGAATGAAAACTGACCTTTTCCAGTCCTGTGGCCACTGCTGAGTTTTCCAAATTTGCTGGCATATTGAGTGCAGCACTTTCACAGCATCATCTTTCAGGACTTGGAATAGCTCAACTGGAATTCCATCACCTCCACTAGCTTTGTTCGTAGTGATGCTTTCTAAGGCCCACTTGACTTCACATTCCAGGATGTCTGGCTCTAGGTGAGTGATCAAACCATCGTGATTATCTTGGTTGTGAAGATCTTTTTTGTACAGTTCTTCTGTGTATTCTTGCCATCTCTTCTTAATATCTTCTGCTTCTGTTAGGTCCATACCATTTCTGTCCTTTATCGAGCCCATCTTTGCATGAAATGTTCCTTTGGTATCTCTGATTTTCTTGAAGAGATTTCTAGTCTTTCCCATTCTGTTGTTTTCCTCTATTTCTTTGCATTGATCGCTGAAGAAGGCTTTCTTATCTCTTCTTGCTGTTCTTTGGAACTCTGCATTCAATGTTTATATCTTTCCTTTTTTCCTTTGCTTTTCGCTTCTCTTCTTTTCACAGCTATTTGTAAGGCCTCCCCAGACAGCCATTTTGCTTTTTTGCATTTCTTTTCCATGGGGATGGTCTTGATCCCTGTCTCCTGTACAGTGTCATGAACCTCATTCCATAGTTCATCAGGCACTCTATCTATCAGATCTAGGCCCTTAAATCTATTTCTTACTTCCACTGTATAATCCTAAGGGATTTGATTTAGGTCATACCTGAATGGTCTAGTGGTTTTTCCTACTTTCTTCAACTTAAGTCTGAATTTGGCAATAAGGAGTTCATGGTCTAAGCCACAGTCAGCTCCTGGTCTTGTTTTTGCTGATTGTATAGAGCTTATCCATCTGTGGCTGCAAAGAATATAATCAATCTGATTTCAGTGTTGATCATCTGGTGATGTCCATGTATAGAGTCTTCTCTTGTGTTGTTGGAAGAGGGTGTTTGTTATGACCAGTGCATTTTCTTGGCAAAACTCTATTAGCCCTGCTTCATTCCGTATTCCAAGGCCAAATTTGCCTGTTACTCCAGGTGTTTCTTGACTTCCTACTTTTGCATTCCAGTCCCCTATAATGAAAAGGACATCTTTTTTGGGTGTTCTAAAAGGTCTTGTAGGTCTTCAACTTCAGCTTCTTCAGCGTTACTGGTTGGGGCATAGACTTGGATTACTGTGATATTGAATGGTTTGCCTTGGAAACGAACAGAGATCATTCTGTCATTTTTGAGATTGCATCCAAGTACTGCATTTCAGACTCTTCTGTTGACCATGATGGCTACTCCATTTCTTCTGAGGGATTCCTGCCCGCAGTAGTAGATATAATGGTCATCTGAGTTAAATTCACTCATTCCAGTCCATTTCAGTTCGCTGATTCCTAGAATGTCGACATTCACTCTTGCCATCTCTTGTTTGACCACTTTCAATTTGCCTTGATTCATGGACCTGACATTCCAGGTTCCTCTGCAATATTGCTCTTTACAGCATCGGACCTTGCTTCTATCACCAGTCACATCCACAGCTGGGTATTCTTTTTGCTTTGGCTCCATCCCTTCATTCTTTCTGGAGTTATTTCTCCACTGATCTCCAGTGGCATATTGGGCACCTACTGACCTGGGGAGTTTCTCTTTCAGTATCCTGTCATTTTGCCTTTTCATACTGTTCATGGGGTTCTCAAGGCAAGAATACTGAAGTGGTTTGCCATTCCCTTCTCCAGTGGACCAAATTCTGTGAAGGAATACAGCATATGCCATTAGGGGAATTCTTGAGAGGAGCTTTCACAAATCATGTTATATTCTCCCCTCCCATGACCAACAGTTCCTCCAGTCAACTCACCATATCCCGAAAGTCTCTCTCATGAAATCATATGCCCTTTTCTGGGACACTTGGAAATTGCTAATGTGGCCACTGATTTGAGTGGTGATCAGGAGGCATGTAATTAGGAAACAATGCTTACTTGCTCTTTTTCTCTGCTGGGGGCACTCCCTAGCTCATGATAAACGATCCCCCCACCCTTGTAAGCCTTGAGGAGAAAATGCATACCATTTTTTCCACTTTACTGTCTCCTCCCCAGAGGGGAAGGGACCTACATGATTGATACCATCTAGGAGTAGGCCCTAATGATGCACAGGTCCCTCTCTGCTCTCCCTCGCCTGCAGGACACAGGTGTCTCCAGCTCCTTGTTCACATGAAGATAACTCACCAGGAGAAGCTCTGCTGCTGGCGTGGGAAGCCTTAGAACCTCCTGGGATGCTGCTATGACTGAGCAAGTACATTCCATTGCAGCCGTAAGGGTTGGGAGAGGAGCTGGTAGAAAGAATAGACTAGAAAGCACATTTGGGCCTGGTACCAACCAACTCCAACCTCCGGTCCAGTTCACCCGCAAACAAGTTGACATTCTGATCCTGACTCTTATGTACATTTCTTAGTAGGTTCTGAAGTCACTTTAGGTTCTCATATATTTAGCCAATAAATATTTGACTGTCCCCACCTCCCAAGCACTGCCAACTCCTGGGGATGGAGAGAAAATTAAGACCTGGTCTCTGCCCTCAAGCAAGCCATGGGATTGATTATGTACTCAGAGAATCAGGGTATAGGGTGGTGGTTCTAGGTTTTGTACAGGATGCTATAGGAGCAGAGAAAATGGGGTTTCTAGAGAGACTTGAAAAGCTGGAGGAGGTTTCCTGGAGGAGACCACGTGACCTGAGTAATGAAGATATAGGAGGCATTAATTAAAGCAAAACATGAGGATTGAATGGGAAGAAGATAATCTAGGACACAGTAGCCTGTTTGAAAGTCTCATGTGTGAGCACCTTGCAATTGGATATTACAAGTGGTTCAAGGTTGCTAGGACTTAGAGCACAAGGAGGGATTATCCTTATTGTGTTCAAAATTCAGTTTAAGTGCTTGTTATATGTCCAAAGAGTGATGGCTTATTCTCTCCTCCTCTCCAGGATCCTCTCTGCAAGCTTCCCCTTTGCTTTATCTCATTACAATTAAGCTGTTCATTTCTTTAAATTTTGTTTTATTGGAGGATAATTGCTTTACAATATTGTGTTGGCCTCTGCCGTATGCTAACCACAAATATACTTATTTTCCCTCCCTCCTGAACTTCCCTCCCATCTCCTACCCTGTCCCACCCCTCCAGGTTGTCCAAGAGCACTGGGTTGAGCTCCCAGTGAAAGTGAAAGTGAAAGTCACTCAGTCCTGTCTGACTTTTTGCGACCCCATGGACTACAGAGTCCATGAAATTCTCCAGGCTAGAATACTAGAATGGATAGCCTTTCCCTTCTTCGGGGGATCTTCCCAACCCGGGAATCAAACTGGGGGGTCTCCTGCATTGCAGGCAGATTCTTTACCAACTGGACTATCCCCCTGTGTCAAATAGCAAATTCCCACTTGCTATCTGTTTTGCATTTGGCAATGTATGTGTTTCCATGCTGTTCTCTCAATTCAACCCACCCTATCCTTTCCCCACTGTGTCCATTATACACAGTGAAGTAAGTCAGAAAGAGAAAGACAAATATTGTATGTTGATGCATGTGTGTGGAATCTAGAAAGATGGTACTGATGGATCTATGTGCAGGGCAGCCATGGGGACGCAAACATAGCAAACGGACTTGTAAGCTGATCGTTGTACACGGTTTCTATCTGTGCGCTGTACCTGTCACTGGAGTCTGGTTTTTATTTTGAGCCTCACTATCCTTCTGCTGTAGGCTGGACTGTCGAATGCGTCACTCTTTCCTATGGAATTTGGCCATTGTCTCCACCAAAGGTAGTGGATTTCGTCTGCCTGAGGCTCAGGCATGTGCTTGCTTTCCCCAGTGGGCTCTGAGTAGATGTGGTAGAAGCTGCGACTCGAAGTACGCTGTGCATGTGGCCTTTCTCTCTCACCTCTCCATCTGCCTTGAGATTCCCTCTTCCCGCCTTATGCCTGCTAGCTGCATCACTTCAGCCCGCATCCAAGAATGAGACGCTTGGAGCAGGTCTGAAGATGGGCACAAACTGGATCTAAAACTTAAAGCCCAGCTGCCCAGTCAAGCCCAGTCAAGGTCAGCCCCACCTGACCTGAGGATGAGAAGCAAGCCCAGCTGGGATCAGTAGGTCCACTCACATCTGACTCCGAAAAATAAGCTTCGTCTACATCATCAAGATTGGGGATTGTTTCTTATACAGAAATGGCTGAAATGTCCTCCGTATTTCTTTGGCCCATGTTTGCCTAGGGCATTGCTTTGCAAACTTTCAAATGCTCTACACCTGACTGACCAGGCAGTTGGTCAATCCATTCTTCTCTAGCTCTTTTCCTCTCTGTGAGACATTCTGTACAACCACAAAGCTCATTCTCTACACAGACCCTGGTCTAGGGACAAAGCGAGAACAGACAGCTCCCAGGCTGGCGGAGGAGACAGGAAATAACAGTGGATACAGAGAAATGGCCTAGAGTGCTCAGGAGAGTAAAATGTGAAAGGCTGTGTCTAGACTGGCCATGGGATGCATAAGCGAGCCTGCACAGGGTGAAGCTGGCCTGGGGGATGGGCCCTAGGCTCTTTCGAAAGGATGATGAAAAGAGTTTGAGGCCTGTCTCATTCTCTTGTTCTGCTTTTGTTATCTTTTGGATCTCAAGCACAGGCTTTTCCAACTCTGCCTTTAAGGTATCACTTGTTTTCTGATGCTTAGTACTTTATCTGTCAAATGATGCAAAAGCTTACATGTCACAGTGGTTTTGAAATGGTTGCATGATATAATAGATAAACATATACTCTGGAAAACCCCAGAAAAGTACATCATTGTAAGAAGTGATCATTGGTCTCACCAAGAGTGAAAAAGTATTTGGAAAAAAATACATTAGAAATTTTACAAAGTTAGAGACGATGACTTTGTCATAATTTACCAAATTCAGTTTTAGATAACTTTCCGCAGTTGCACAGCTTTGAACTGGTAACATGACATTGTTTGCATCCCTTATTCAAATTGATCTACTTGTCTCTGAAGGGGTCTCGTGACCCACACAGAAGGGCAGCAGCAAAACTCTCCTGCTAAATCCCTTGGGATGGGGAGGGTCCTCCTAGGAAGGGGATTAGGATGTGAAAACTGTCCTCTGCCATTCCCTATATTGAGCAGACACCCAGGCACTAGTTCCCAATGCCAGGGGAGGCCTGCCACATACATAATGGATTTATAAAAAGAAGGGTAGAATTGATCAATTCAAGCCATGATTTAAAAAATAGATTAAGAATAAATCTTAGAAAGTTCTGTGCAAAAACATTTGATTGCCTAAAAAAAAAACAAAAAAACCCTAATTTTCTTTGTAAACATAAATGACTTAAAGTGATTCTAGAAGAATGAAAAACCTGAAACAAACATGGAATTGAAAAAAGTTAGTAGAAAAATTATGCCTCCTATATGATCCCAGGCTTGGACAGTTTTACATATCTTATGATTTCATGTATGCTATTGAAATTGTTCCCAAGCACAGAAGAGCAAGAAATATCTACAGATATATTTCACCAGAGCCTGAGATTATTAATACAGGAAAAGAAACCAGGATCTCACCTGCAATTTTGACAATGCAGGTGGTGGGGGGAACCTTTATACAATAAAATGCTGAGAAATTGAAATCTAGAATGATATTTAAAGATTAGTATACCATGACTGAATTAGGTTTTATTCTTAGGACAAAAGATTGTTATAAAATTAGTTGTATCATTTTAGTACATCTTATTGATGTATTAGAGAGGAAACATTTTTAATCATCTGAAAAATTGCTAAGAAATCATTTAATGAAATTCATCACCCACCCATTCCAGATTAATGAGAAAAGGAAAACACACACAATGATGTGTAGTGAACTGAGAATACAAAGATAATTCCTAAACATTATAAAGAATATCTAAAATCAAGAACTAACTGAATACTAATGTTGGATCATTACAAACATTCCCATTAAAATTAAGAGCAAGCCAAGATTTTTTAAAATGCCCATTGTCACACCCTTTCAAGAAACCTTAGACAATTTAGTAATATATGCAACAGATATAAATGTTTCAGTGATTAGAAAGAAAAGTAAAATGATCATTGGTGGAAGATGGTATGATTGCTCATATAGTTGACCAAAGATGGCTAATTACCTAGGATATCCAGGAAAACCAGCAACCTGTTAAATGATTGTTTTTTCTCAATTCAAAGTGGTGCTAATCTGAAAGAATAAGTAAATAGGAAAGGAAAATTTGAGGTTGAGGGAAATCTTGAATGTTCTTCTTACCAGATGTTAAAAAAATTTTTTTAAATGATGATGATTAAAACAGCATCGTGCTGTTGCCTCGTTCAAACAGATGCCACACACAAACTGGGTAACTGGAGGAGAGTTCAAAAAGGGGACTGCTGACAAAAGTGTGGAAATTTAGAAGGGCTTGTGCAATATCTAGGCCAGCGACAGTCAAGAGCCCTTAGGCCTGGGGGGAGGGGAGAGTGGTTACAAAACCACCAAGAGGAGCACAGTGGGGTGAAGGACACTGACAGGAGTGAGTCCTCCAGCAGAGGGACATGCCAGCCCAAGGCCACGTGGCCAGGAAGAAACCAAGGAACAAAAACACCAACCTCAATCCTCCTCCCTCCGTCTCCTGGTCTCCTGTGAGATCTCCAACCAGAAGCCAGGGTGCAAAGGGACCATTTCTTTGTTTCTTTTCTTGTTTCTTTTCTTTCGTTTTTCTTTCTTTTTTGAAAATTTTCAGGTACGGTTTTCAGGGTTGTTTTATTTTTTTTTTCTAGTTAAAGTTTTAAAAAAGTTTTGCAAAACTATAGATTTATATGCATTTCCATTAAATCCGTGAGATTCTTTTGTCTCCCCAGGGATAACGTCTTGCAAATTATTTTAAAATATCATAACCATGAAATTGACACACATACAATCGTGTTTAGATGTCCCCCGTTTTACATGTACTTATGCATGTATTTGTTACTTACGTTTATGCAGTTCTACCGTGCATAGGTTCATGAATCCACCACCAGTGTCAAGATACAATTTCATTACCACAAAGATCCTCTGTGTTGCCCAAATATAATCACAAATCCTTTCCTCTTACCTCTTGATTCCTGTACCATGACAACCACTAATATTCTCTTCATTTCTATAATGTCATGTAAATGTTACATAAATGAAGCCTGTTAATGCAGACCATAAAGGTCAGCAGATTGAGGACAGAGTGGGACAGACTGCATAGATCCATAGATCCAGAGGTCCATCTTGAATGACAACTAAAAATACCATGCTAAATGCTGCCAAAATTGACAAAGGACCAAAACAGATAGTCTAAAAGTAAACCCTAATATATTTATTCATTCATTCAACAAATATTCATTGAGTGCTTACTCAACACACCAGGGCATCAGTGTAAGTCAATAAGAAAAGTAAGCCTATTCAGTAAATAGCACTAAGAAACTGAGTTCAGTTCAGTTGTCACTCAGTCATGTCTGACTCCCTGTGACCCCATGGACTGCAGCACGCCAGGTTTCCCTGTTGTCACCAACTCCCAGAGCTTGCTCAAACTCATGCCCATCGAGTTGGTGATGACATCCAACCATCTCATTTGTCCGCTTCTCCTCCTGCCTTCAATCTTTCCCAGTATCAGGGTCTTTTGCAGTGAGTCAGTTCTTTGCATCAGGTGGCCAAAAGATTGGAGTTTCACCTTCAGCATCAGTCCTTCCAATGAATATTCAGGACTGATTTCCTTTAGGATGGACTGGTTTGATCTCCTTGCAGTCCAAGGGACTCTCAAGAGTACTAACACCACAGTTCAAAAGCATCAATTCTTTGGCACTCGGCTTTCTTTATAGTCCAACTCTCACATCCATACACAACTACTGGAAAAACGAACTGAGTAGCCTTTGGAAAAATCAGACCAGTGCCTGTGCAGAATGTTGTAAAAGGGCTCATTCAGTACCTACCCTCCCCCTCTTTCTAGCTTGACTTCTTGTACCATAGAGGCTGGGAAGCCTAAAATCACAGGCTATATAATATAGTAATTGATTTGCTCTAATGTTACAAGGAATGCTCCTAGGGGCATAGATTTCTGGAGCCAGACAATCTGGGTACAAATAACAACTCTGCCATCCATTAACTGCTTGGTGCGGGGCAATTTGGAGGAGGAAATGGCCACTGACTCCAATATTCTTTCTTGCCTGAGAAATCCCATGGACAGAGGAGCCTGGAGGGCCACAGTCCATGGGATTGCAAAAGAGAAACAACTTAGTGACTGAACAAGGACAACAGTGGGGCAAGTACTTTTTGTGTCTTGGTTTCCTCATATGGAAAATGAGGATATAGTAGTACCTACCTCGTAGGAGCCTGTAAAAATTAGTTAACATCTATAAAAGCACTGAGAACAATGCCTGGCACTCAGTAAGCATTGTATAGTGTTCACTACTAATAGTCTAATTCTCATAGACTCCCTTGCAGCTAGCATTCAGCATGTGACAGAAGTGCTATCCAGGAGCTACAGTAATATATCATTATACAGGCAGAAGTGGACACCATAAAGTGGCAATGGTTCCCAGGAAGCTTGTTTTTATGGCAGAGACACTTAGTTATTCAGGGATGGTGGTTGTGAAGTTTCTGCTCTCCAGTCCCTAGCATCTAGCAGTAATGGATTCCTCTAATTCCAGTAATTTCCAATGTGACTGGAAATTATTTTTGTCTCTGTATTGCTGTCAACTCTATGGCACCAAGCTATCCTGGTAATTCAATAAATTAGCTTAAACCCCTTAGTAAATCCCTCTCTGCTTAAAGCAGTTAAAATAGCTTTATGTCTGACCAGTCCAGACCATTGCCTTATATCAAAATAAAACTCAGATAATTAAAGATTTGATTGTGAAAAGTAAAGTCATTGAATAAACAATAAAAAATAAATGCCAGTGCTTCAGTTATTGCAGCTTAAAAAAAATAAAACTGTAAATACAAAAACACTAGAGGAAAATCTTGAGAGGTTTGACTACACAGTTTATATGTTAAAGATCATAACTAAAAGTAAGATACATATAAGAGATCAAGAAGATTTCAAGAAGTTTGACAATGGTCATACTCTTAGCATATGATTTATAGAAGTTATTATAAAAATATTAAAGTAGCAGTAAAAATTCTGAAGGACATGATAATTTATATAAAAATAAATGATACACACACACACACACACACACACATATATATACAATATGTATGTACTGGTAACTTGAAAATGCCAATCAGAGCAAGGAATCATTTTTCTTCTTTGACAAATTGCAGCAAATTTTTTTAAGAAAGGATTTATTCTTATTCTGGCAAGGAGATGGGGAAAGTACTCTCATTCTCTGTTGGTAGGAATATAAGTTGGTAAAATCATTTTGGAGGACAATTTGGTAATATTTACCAAGGCTTTAGGGCTTCCCAAGTGGCACTAGTGGTAAAGAATTCGCCTGCCAATGCCAGAGACATAACAGACTCAGATTAGAGACCTGGGTTGGGAAGGTCCCCCAGAGAAGAAAATGACAACCCACTCCAGTGTTCTTGCCTGGAGAATTCAATGGACAGAGGAGCCTGGCAGGCTACAGTCCATGGGCTCACAAAGAGTTGGACACCACTGAAGTGACTTAGCATACAGCACTTTATGCATTCTATTCCTGGCTTTAAAAGCAGGCCACTCAGCCACGCTTCAAGCTGTGTCTGGTATGCAAAAAACAGCTTGACAGCAAACTGGCTCAGGCAGTTGCCAGCAGCCACTCCTGGACTATCATGAGTGTGGCCCACTCTCTGGCCACTGAATCCCAGCTCCAAACACCGACCTTGGATTCAAGAGTTTTGGGACCCTCAGTTACACTAGACTGTTCAGTCTTTAGTTTTCAGATTTGATTTGACATCTCACCCAGTCCTTAGCTCCCACTGCTCTAGTCTCCAGCATTTCCTTCAGTCTGGGATGGGAATGCTGGAGAGTAGAAATTGCAGGAGTTGTGGCTGAAAGGCAAAGGAGAGCAACTACTTAGAGTAATTGGTAGTGATGAGTTCAGCCTTTGAAGGGCTTCTGAGCAAAATGAATCAACATCCAAAATATATACAAACCATTTTATTCTTTAATATCCTTCTTAGTTGACTATTTCAAGGAAATATGTAAAGGAATAATAATAATAAACTGAGATGTGCAAAGCAATTGCTATTGAGTATTTAGAATAATAAAATATGAGAAACAGTCTCAAAGTCCAACTAGTCAGAACACTTTACATTAACATAAGTATTATAAAATAGTTTCCAGTTTCATCGGAAATCAGAAAGCTTGCCCTGCATGAGTGAAAAATGGTGTGACTGTTTTGAGTATAGCTGTACAAAACTTAAAAGCAGAAGGATTAAAAATAGGGAAATATTATAAATGTTGCCAAAGTAGTTCTCTTTGGTTTTCATTGATATAGTTTTAGGATGGTTTAATAGTCAATTTTTTAAACAGTTACTAATGGCAGAAAGCGAAGAAGAACTAAAGAGCCTCTTGATGAAAGTGAAAGAGGAGAGTGAAAAAGTTGGCTTAAAACTCAACATTCAGAAAACTATGATCATGGCATCTGGTCCCATCACTTCATGGCAAATAGATGGGGAAACAGTGGAAACAGTGACCGATTTTATTTTTTTGGGCTCCAAAATCACTGCAAGATGGTGACTGCAGCCATGAAATTAAAAGACACTTGCTCCTTGGAAGAAAAGCTATGACCAACCTAGACGGCATATTAAAAAGCAGTGACATTCTTTGCCAACAAAAGTCTGTCTAGTCAAGGCTATGGTTTTTCCAGTAGTCATGTATGGATGTGAGAATTGGACTATAAAGAAAATTGAGCACTGAAGAATTGGTGCTTTTGAACTGTGGTGTTGGAGAAGACTTGAGAGTCCCTTGGACTGCAAGGAGATCCAACCAGTCCATCTTAAATAAAATCAGCCCTGAATATTTGTTGGAAGGATTGATGCTAAAGCTGAAACTCCAATCCTTTGGCCACCTGATGTGAAGAGCTGACTTATTTGAAAAGACCCTGATGCTGGAAAAGATAGAAGGCGGTAGGAGAAGGGGATGACAGATGATGAGATGGTTGGATGCCATCACTGACTCGATGGCCATCAGTTTGAGTAAACTCCGGGAGTTGGTGTTAGACAGGGGAGGCCTGGCATGCTGCAGTCCATGGGGTCACAAAGAGTTGGACAGAACTGAACAGCTGAACTGAACTGACAGTCTACAAAAATGAAACTTCGATGTCTAATGAACTGTAAACTCATGGACTTGGACTTATATCTTGAGTCTAATTCCCATTTAGTGTAATAGTCAACTATCAGTCAACTATAAACATTGCTTCCAAACGCACCTGACACATTCACCAAGATATACTCTATTGATCATGACTTAAGTCTCAATACATTTCAAAGGGTTGAAATCATATGAAAGGTATTCTGTTTTCAAATTGGAATTAAACTAGAAATTAAAAACAGTAAGATGCCTTGAGAATATTTTATACTTCTAAATAATTCTTGGGTCAAATAAAATAATAATAAACCCCCTAAACTCTCAGATGGTAAAGAATCCACCTGCAATGCGAGAGACCTAGGTTCAATCCCTGGGTTGGGAAGATCCCCTGGAAGAGGGATGGCAACCCACTCCAGTGTTCTTGACTGGAGAATCCCATGGACATAAAAGCCTGGTGGGCTATAGTACATGGAATTGCAAAGAGTCGGACACAACTGAGTGATTAAGTACACACAATTACAAATTATTAGAATTGAAGGCACATCACTATACAGTCTATAGGCATTCAAAGACAGTGAATATCCATATAAAACTTTATGTTAATGAAATTAACAACTTTCTGAAATTCACATGTTCCATGAAAATCTTGATAGGTTATTGGAATGCAGTCAAGTTGCTAATATCTGGTCAAAGGGTGCCACACATTCATACCTGACTGGTAATCATTTGTCCAGTCTATTCCACCATCTCTCCAATCTGCTCCCATCTTTCTGACTTAAAATCTTAAAGGCTATAGTTTGCCAACAGGATAATGTCCTGGATTCTTAATTTGAAGATTAAAAACCAAATGTACTTCGTGACCTGTTTCTTACTTGCTTTTTCAGCTTCCTTTCTTTTCATTCTCTCCTATATCTTACGCTTCAGCTATAAAACATACAAAAAATTACATTTTATTGATTCTGAAGTTTAAATGTTCACAATTCCATATCTCTGATATTGGGATGTGTTTTGTGATTGTCTTAGTGGTACCTATAATAATAATGATAATGAAATACCCTTAGATGTTATGCTTTCTTTCATGCCTTTTTGATTAAACACAGAGAATTCCGTCTCCCTTCTTTTTCCTTATTTTATGCAACTGACCTGAATGCTCAATAGTTATCACAAATGTCATCTCCAGTTTCAGATTTTCCTTAACAGAAAACAAATGTTTATTGAGTACCTGTTATGTGCTAGGCTCCATGTTATATACTTTACTTATGACATCTCTTTTATCTTTTGTGGTCACTTGATGAGCAGGAGGCATTATCCAAGATTCACAGAGGTTAACTAAATTCCACAAAAGTCATGCAGCTCACTAAAAAAATGGCACAATTGGAATAGAACACAAGTCTGTTTGCTTCTAAATCCTCTGTCCTTCCTGTGACATCACAATGCTTTTCCTAACAATGCCCATTATTTGTCAAATTAGCCATACTTTTCTCAGAGTTCTTACAGTATCTATTTCATTGTATTATAATGATTTTCCCCTATCTTTCTGATTTATGAGAGGCTTCCCTGGTGGCTTAATAGGTAAAGAATCTTCTTGCAATGCAGGAGACCTGGGTTCGATCCCTGCTTTGGGACGACCCCTTGGAGAAGGGAATGGCAACCCACTCCAGTATTCTTGCCTGGAGAATCCCTTGGGCAGAGATGCCTGGCTGGCTACAGTCCATGGGGTTGCGAAGAGTCGGTCACAACTGAGTGACTAACACTAAAAATACTGTATTCCTAGATTCTTAAGACTTAGTAGGATGCCTGGTATACAGAAATACCAAATAGTAAATATTTTAAAGAATGAATGAATGAGGTATCCTTGACCCTGAGATTTTCCAGGTCCTTATGCTTCTTCTAGCCATACACAGTAGAGGTACTATCAGTGACACTGAAAAAATAAATACTTGGAAACTAGGATTATGAGCTAGAATTTAGAAATGTGAACTCTATAGCCATGATAACAAATGATTTTCAGCCCAACATTAACACTGTCTATTGCTAATTTATCAGAGTATTGGGCTCAGAAGGATTCCGGGGCTGTATTAGCTCAGTGAAAAGTACAGCAATGGAAATCTGCTTCTTTGCTAGGCAGTGTTCCTGTGATATATTTGCCATCAGCACATCTATTTCTCTCCATCCTTGGGGCCTTTACATTCCCTGTTCCCTCTATTTGAAAAGGTCTTCCTTTAGATAGGGCTATCTGTCACTCCCTTACTTTCTTGAAAATTTTGTTTAAAGATTCATTTGGTAGGAAAGTAGACCCACCACTCACTCTAAACTAGCATGTTTTCCACTCCATCACTCACTCTACCCTTTGAGTACTGTATTATTATTTCTTGCACTTATGGGCATTTTACATTACATGATATGCATGTGCTTATTCATTTATTGTTTATCTCCCCCTTCCCCCCTCCATGTGAGCTCTGAGAGGACAGAGACTTAGTTCTGCTCACTCAGGAACCCAAGAGTGCTGACCACATGGTTCACATGGAATCAATAACAAAGCCATCAGTATGATATTCTTTCTTTCCTCTTCTTTCATGGCAATAACAGCAGACAATCAGTGTGAGAAAAGACACTTATGTCCTCAAAGAATATTTTATATTTAAGGTAGGTCAATTTTATAAATTCCATATCCTTGGTCTGATATATTCTGGATCTCTGATCCTTTATAATTCTCTTATTCTTTTCTAATTCTTACACTTCTTTTTCATCTCTCTCTTTACATTTTTGCCAATAGAGACATTTCTGTTTCTCCAACAAGAGAGATTTTTAAGACATGTTTAGCCATTCAGTCCAAAGAACTGCCCTCTTTATTTCCTTAATGGATGATTTTTGATGATTTCAGATGATTAACCCCTATGGTTTTAATCACTTTTCCAAATATTTCCTATGGAAACAGTCCACCAACTGGGCCATACTATGGTGAATTGAGCTGATTTTTCAGTATTTCAAGGTCAGCCTGGGTAGCAGCTTGTGAAGTGAAAGTTAGTCATGTGTGACTCTTTGCGACCCCATGGGCTGTGTACCCTGCCAGGCTTTTCTGTCCATGGAATTCTCTAGGCAAGGATACTGGAGTGGGTAGTTGTTCCCTTCTCTGGGGGATCTTCCCAACCCAGAGATTGAACCCAGGTCTCCCACATTGCAGTCAGATTATTTACCGTCTGAGCCACCAGTAGAGGTTGAATTTTCCTCCTTTCAATGTTAGGCCTTCTGTTAGATGCAGAATCAAGTTAAGAGGAGAAGAAAGCAGTTCTGTCTTGAATATTATCGTTAAATTTAAAAACCCTGGGAAAGAGGATTTACAGTTGCGGCATTCGGCCTCTATGTTACACACTCTCCAATTATGGTGCAGCTCTTCTCTGGTGGCTCAGGCAGTAAAGAATCTGCCTGCAATAAGGGAGCCCAGGTTCAATCCCTGAGCCAGAAAGATCCCCTAGAGAAGGAAATGGCTACCTACTCCATATTCTTGTCTGGAGAATTCCTTTGACAGAGGAGCCTGGTGGGCTATATTCTATGGGGTACCAAAGAGTCGGACATGACTGAGCAACTAACGCTTCCACTTTTCAATCATGGTACAAGGTTCCAATAACACATTTAAGAAGTATATTAGTTAGAATATAGTTTCTCTGCCTTGTGACAAAGGTCCAAAATGGAAGTTCTTTATTATAGGATAGAAGTTATTTTGCTTTTTCCTTGATGTCTAAGCTTCTATGGCAACTGTCTGTCAAGAATCTCTCAGGAAGCCAGGCTTCTTTTCTATAACATTCTCCAACATTCTCAGGGATTTATGTCTGTCAACAAGGCCATGTTGCCCACTATTTCATCTACATCCCAGCCAGCAGACAGCAGGAAATAGAGTTAAAAGGATATACCCACTCTGCTCACATCTCACTTGTCAGAACTTGATCACATGAATACACTTAGGTACAGGGACGGCTTAGACACATTGTGTTTATTCTTGGAAACCATGTAGACAGCCAAATATGAGTTATTTCCATTGTCGAAAGGGAAAAGAGTTCGGTTACAGGCATACATCTCACAGATTTTCTCACAGGAAGAGAGGGTGGGTTTTTTTCTGGAGTCAAGAACCATCAGTGGAATACTTAAAATTCTTCTCATTGATTTCCCTGATGGTCCAGGGTATGTCATACAGCAGTGGTTTCTAGGCAACTAACTGGTTATTTAGATGGAATCACTAGAAACTGTTCCTCAGTTTTGTAGGTTTGGAAATATATAGTCAAGGATTGATGCTAAACAGGCTCTCAAAAGTTTAATATGTAAACCAGATTAAAATGTGATTTAAAATGAGGAAAATAACTACTGATTCACATGGGTAGTTTGTGACATATATAGTTGGATCATATGGGAAGTTACTAGGAAAGCCAAGGGATAACAGGAGTTTTGCTTGTTGAGTATAAAGAACAACAAAAAAAGAACTAGCTCTTTTTAAGTCAGTAAAGTTTATCGTCAAAAAGAAGAAATGTAGGTGACTTCCTGGAAGCTCGCATAATATATCATCTTAGATCTAGGAGGGTATTTAAAGATTGTTTAATTTAGTCTCCAATTTTTAGAGATTGAAACCAGAAGTTCAACATGGGAATATGACTTGTTGTAAAGAAAAAAAAAATCGCAGCTCATTAGAGGCAGAACCACAGCAAAAACAAAACAAATGAAAATAAAACAAAATCTCAAGTCCAATACAAGCAGGAATCTTTTCTAGTTCAATTTATACTAGATTTCATTTATTGTTTTATTTATTTAGTCATTTTAAACATAAAAAAACATCCTTATTTAAGTAGAGAAAAACACAACCCCACAGTTTCCACCCAGATTAAGAAACAGAATGTCATCAGTACCTTAGAAGTCCTCCTCATGCTCCTCCCAGTCTACTCCCACCCAAAGGTAACTACTTTTCTTATGTTGTTCAGCCGCTAAGTCGTGTCCTTCTCTTTATGACCCCCTTGGACTGCAGCATGCCAGACTTCCCTGTCCTTCACTATCTTGCGGAGTTGGTATCAGATTCATGTCCACTGAGTCGGTGATGCTATCTAACCGTATCATCCTCTGCTGCCTTCTTCTCCTTTTGCCTTCAATCTTTCCCAGGATCAGAGTTTTTTCCAATGAGTTGGCTCTTTGCATCAGGTGGCCAAAGCATTGGGGCTTCAGCTTCAGCATCAGTCCTTCCAATGCATATTCAGAGTTGATTTCCTTTGCCATAGATTTGTTTTGCTGTTTTTTTTAACTTCTTCTTTTGATCAGCATTAAGTTAGTGAGCCTTATCCATATGATTTCATGTAAGCATAATTTATTGATATTTATTGTGATAGAACAGACCACTGGACACAGCACACATTACTAATCCATTCTAGTGCTGAAGGTTTGAGTTTTTCTCAGCCCTTTGCTATTACTAATAATACTATTAATATTTTTAAACACATCTTTTATTATACCTATGTATGCATTTCTAGGAACTTATACCTATGTGAGATCTCTAGGTCACAGTATATGAGTATTTCCAAATGTAGTAGACATGGAAATTGTCCAGAGGGCTGGTATCAATGTAAATGCCCATCAATAGTGTTTATGACATTTGCTGACAGGGTTCCTGGAGTTTCACATTTCCACCAGCACTTAGTATTGCCGATCTTTTTCAGTCCGGCCTGTGGTTGGTGAATACTGTAAAGTAGAAGTAAAAAGAAATTCCTCAACTCAATAAAGGTCCATCTTTTAAAGCTCTGCCAACAAAGGTCCATCTAGTCAAAGGTCTGCCAACATAAGGTCTGCTGTCAAAGGTCCGTCTAGTCAAGGCTATGGTTTTTCCAGTTGTTATATATGGACGTGAGAGCTGGACTATAAAGAAAGCTGAGTGCCGAAGAATTGATGCTTTTGAACTCTGGTATTGGAGAAGACTCTTGAAAGTCCCTTGGACTACCAGGAGATCCAACCAGTCCATTCTAAAGGAGATCAGTCCTGGGTGTTCATTGGAAGGACTGATGCTGAAGCTGAAACTACAGTACTTTGGCCACCTGATGCAAAAAACTGACCCATTTGAAAAGACCCTGATGCTGGGAAAGATTGAAGGCAGGAGGAGAAGGGGATGACAGAGGATGAGATGGTTGGATGGCATCACCGACTCGATGAACATGAGTTTGGGTGAATTCCAGGAGTTGGTGATGGACAGGGAGGCCTGGTGTGCTGTGATTCATGGGGTCGCAAAGAGTCGGACATGACTGAGCGGCTGAACTGAACTGAACTGAACATATGTGCACAGGCTTGCCTGGTGGCTCAGTGGTAAAGAATCCACCTGCAATTCAGGAGATGCAGGAGACATGGGTTCAATCCCTGGATCAGGAAGATCCCCTAGAGGAGGGCATGGCAACCCACTCTGGTATTCTGGCCAGGAAAATTCCATGGACAGAAGAGCCTGGTGGGCTAAAGTCCCTGAGATTGCAAAGAGTCAGATACGACTGAAGTGAATTAGCAACATATGTGGACACAAAATAAAAAGGTATGCTTACATGACCACATACAAAAAAAAAAGGAATATATACATGTATATATGTATATATGTTTATCAAGCACATTAGACTGTATTAGACAAGCATATTAGGGATAAAGGGAATGAATGAGACTGGAAATAAAAGGAAATCAATCAATTGATTGATAAAATTTTCATGGGTCAATGATGATGACGTACCAAGAGCATAGACATAAACCCACCCTCCACAGCTGAGCATCCTTAATTGTTAGCTCTTTTATTTATTTATTTTTTTTGAAATTATGTGTCAGTGTGTATGCAAATCCTAAAGTCTTTCATATCCATCTACCAAGTAGCCCATATTGAGAAATATATTCTAAGGAAAGAACCCCATGAACTGTAGCCCACCAGGCTCCTCTGTCCATGGAATTATCCAGGCAAGAATACTGGAGTAGGTAGCCATTTCCTTCTGCAGGGGATCTTCCCAACCCTGGGATCAAACCCAGGTCTCCTACATTGCGGCAGATTCTTTACTGTCTGAGCCACCAGGGAAGCCCAACATTCTAAGGAAAGAGCTCAAAATATAGACAAAGACTCTACCCAAAGATATTATAGCATGGTTTTCAATACCAAACAGTATAAACAATGTAAAACTTAATAATAAAGATAATGACTAAACAAACCATGGCATATCTACTTAATATAATACTTTGCAACCATTAAAATGATGCTTACATGAAATTAGCATTGACACTGGTGATGCTTTAGCATATTAATAAGTAAAATATGTCATAAAAATTTATTTCTATGAATACAGGTAAAATGGAGATGTGCACTGGAATATTATTAGAGGAAAATATGTATAGGTGAAAAGTGGTTTTATATGGGTAGTACAACTATGGACAGTTTTTTTCTTCCTGCATTTTTTGAACATAATTTAATGTACAATTATTACTTGCAAAAATGTAAGACAAATTATACCAAGAAAGCAAGCACGGCTCCCAGTTTAATGCAAATTTTGTAAGAAACATGACCAATTATGAGCTGTCAGTACTTTTCTGGGGCACAAGGAGACAGAACAAATGATGAATCCCCAGGGCTAAGGGACAGCCAGGGAGTGCTGGTTTCTATAAAGTGAGTAATAGAGAGTAAAACTGGATGCTTTGAGAAAGCCACTAAGATAGAAAAGAGATGGGACACAAGTGAAACTAGAAAAACCCCACTGTAGATGGCAGAGAACTGATACACAACCCTTAATCCACACTGCAGATATTGAAAGGGCGGGTTTTTGAGGGAATGCACCAAGTCATAAGTCGTCCCCCACCCCAAACAAGAAGTGGGCTGGAACAATCATGTCTGACTTCAAGGGTAAAACAGTTAACTGCAAGTATGATGCCCATTAACAGAAGGGAACACAGATAATAGAGACCTGGATCTCTGTGAAGGATGGGAGAACAATTCCCGGAAAATTCTCTGACAGTAGAAGTACATCCACAGATGGTCCTTATAGGATTCCATACAGTTTAGACATAATAACTGAATAAAAAAACTGGGTAGATGCAGTTGTCCTTTCTTTTCTAGAATAGTTCTTATTTCCATTTATAAAAAAAATAGTCCCGTTCATCTTCCTCAGAGTACTTCTGTTTGGATGAAATTTCCGTAGCCCTCTGATTTTTATCAAAAACATTTTGAACAACTACTGTCTATTTGAAATTATGCTAAGAGGGGTTTAAAAAAATGAGTAAGACAATATTCATTCTCTTCAAAGATTTACTGTCTAAGTGGAGACAAGGCAAACTCATTCATGAGTTAGAAAACCTGTAATCTCAATGGTAAAAAAAAAAAATCACTTAATATCTTAAGTGATTGATTGCCTTTTATGTACAAAGCACTGTGGGTGGACAATTTACAGCCATTTTAAAATTTAATTTCATCTTAACCCTGTTAGTTAGAGTTCAAGATCTCCTTTTCAGATGTGAAATGACAGGAGCCTAAGGCAGTGATTTGTCCAAGATCACATAGCCAGAAAGCACAGAGTCAGATGTATAGCCATGTGGTTTTCAAAATCCAGTGTTCTTTTCATTATGCGCACCTTCTGTTAGAGGGTTTACTTACTGAATTTTATCTATTCAGCTTTGATCTCCAGTGAGTTCATGAGAAATAACTAATCCCATTCAGAAATGGAAATGGAATGGGTTGAGTCATAAGATATTCTTTCATGAGACTGGCCATGGGTAACCATCAACTCATTGCAGCATCTCATGGTAACACTCTCCTAGCTAAGTTAGACAGGCCTCTTTACATGTATAAATATGTCCATCCTTCAGTCAGATCTCTGCAGGGCCTGACGCATGCCATTGCCCTGCTGTTAGGACCAATCAGCCACTAAATAGGCATTCATTTGTGTAATTATTACAGCCTGTTGTCAGAAAAATTTAATTGCACTCAAGTCTACATTTTTAAAATCCAGAATTTTAGACTTATAAGAAATTCGAGACAGTATGTACTGACTTGTTGGTATTGTTGTTCTGCCTATTTTTGAGAGATATTTCCCCAAACACTATAAAGCAGCATAATGTTTATTGACCAATAAATGAACAGTTCTCTGAGGACTGCCTTGGATTCTGGTGATGGATATAAACTCCTTGAATATCATCCAACGTGTGCATCTCAGTTTCTGAAGTTCAGGATGAAAAACAGAAGAATCACAGTATTGAAGCTTGATTTCATTTTGGCTTTTAGACATGCATTTGAGATTTCCATTACAGGAGATAGAATATCAAGTCTAGGTGACTAGTATACGTATTGTACAGCTGGTCCAGACTTGCAATGGGTTTGTGATTTTGAATACCCTAATACATACTTCTCTTAGATATGTTACTTTGAAAAAATGAAGAGTTCATCTTGTTTAAAAAAAATTATTGAAATATATGTGCTGTGTGCTCAGTTGCTCAGTTGTATCTGACTCTTTGCAACCCCATAGACTATAGCCCTCCAGATTCCTCTGTCCATGGAATTTTCCAGGCAAGAGTATTGCAGTGGGTTGCCATTTCCTAATCCAGGAGATCTTCCCTCTTCAGAGATTGAACCCACATCTCTTGCATCTCCTACATTAGCAGGCAGATTCTTTCCTGCTGTACCCCCTGGGAAGTCCTTACTGGAATATAATTGACATATGCCTGGTGGGCTGCCATCTATGGGGTCGCACAGAGTCGGACATGACTGAAATGACTTAGCAGCAGCAATGTTGTGTTAGTTTCTGATGTGCAGTAAAGTGATTCAGTTATATACATATATATTATTTTTCATATTCATTTCCATTGTAATTTATTATAAGATATTGAATATAGTTCCCTGTGCTATACAGTAGGACCCTGTTTACCTAAGAGTTCATCTTTGTTCACCAGCTGCCATCAGAAGTTTAATACAAATAGTCTCACATGTTATCTGGAAACATTAAGACGGTTTTCCCTATAAGAAAACAGTCGAAGGAGACATTTGATTATTCCAGGAAAATCTTGTGAGAGACAAAAATGGCATTGCTTCAGGTCAGAATGCCTAAATTAAAGAGCTGGTTCTACTAAATACAAGATGTGTAATACTGAGGCACCTGCCAAGCCTCAGCACCTTCATTTGTACATAGGGGACAGTAAAACCTGACTGACAGGTTGGTTGTGAGGATGACAATGCGCTATGTAAGCTACACTTGGGGCTTCCCTGTTGGCTCAGCGGTAAAGAATCTGCCTGCTAATGCAGGAGACCCCTTGGAGAAGGGAATGGCTACCCACTCCAGTATTCTTGGAGAATTCCATGGACAGAGGAACCTGGCAGGCTACAGTCCAAGGGGTCTCAGAAGAGTTGGACACTACTTAGCAACTAGAACAAAGACTAAAATAAACAATCTACACTTTTCTGAGCAAACATTAACAGTAGAACTGTTATGTCAACTGATGATGTCAACTTATTTGCTTCCTTAGATTCATTATTATAGACAAATCAAATACTTGGGAAACGACTGTAGCTAAAGAAAGAGCTTGTGAAAGAAATAAAATGACCCTGGCTTTAAAGGTTGGAGACTTAGGATGTTATATTGGTATTTGTTACTTACAATTACTCTGATGGATAGATCCTTGCTATAAGCCATGCATATTAAATTCCACATGTAATCCTGTTGGAAGAATAGAATGACAGCATCAGCAATACTCCTTGAGGGGTCTTGTCAATTTGACAGATTTGACAGGCAGACAAATTTAATTTATTAAAATATTCTGTATGGCATTTTTAAAAGACAGGGGGTTTTTACACTGTAAATGGACTGTTTTCACAGCCTTATTAAAATAAATGCATAAAGTCAGCTGTTTTTCTTTGGAATTCATTAGCATGAGATTCAACACTTAGAGAATGGCAATCCAGTCACTGGTATTTGTGTTCCTGGATATTTTGGCTGTTTCTCAATCTTTGTATGTAATCTGGGATGTCTCCTTTTAAAGCAAATGGGGATTGTACATAAAAAGGAACATTCTGTCTGCATTATTTGTCCAATTTCAGGGAAATATTTACTGAAATTATTAGAAGCATTTAGAAAGCTGATGCTTTTCACCAAAGGCTGTTGGAAACACCTGAGCAAATTTGGGGTTTCTTTAAGTAAGAGAATTAGCTTTGTTTTTCTTCAGAGAAATTCTATTATTTTCATTGAATGAGTATTGTCAAAGTTAACAGATTTCCCGTTTTCTTTCCAAAGGTCATTTAAAAATTAAACACAATATGCTATAAATTGAAATATTTATACAGATGGTGAGCCAGCATCATTTCTTAGAGTTGTCAATTTCCTCTTAGTAGTAGTTTCATTGCAACTATTAATTCTATCTTAGAAAAATGGCTTTAATCTCGACACATTTTGTACACCGTATCTGACCAGTGTCTTCATGGCTTCTGACATTTGGCTGCTTTTTCTCTATAGCCCAGCTTGTCACTCAGGACTGACCAGTGGCCCTGACCTCCTGGTAGTGGCCTTTGCCTTTCTCTTCAAGCAAGAGCTTCATCTCTCAGGTGGCCTAAGATAATCATTGTTTTGGGCCCAGGCCCACTCCAAGAAACCCCTCATTTGCATAGCTTCTCAGAGAATTAGTCCTAACCCTGTGAATTAAATCCTAGACAACCAGTGAATCAATCAATCAAAGATCTTGCCTACAAAGATGCGCTGGGAGGTGAATAAATTGGTAAATTAAATGCTAATAACCTGCCAATCTCAGTAGTTCCACAGCAAAAGGGCTTTGCTTCAGTATATTTAAACCTCACCACTGTAGAATTTGTAGGTCCAAACACTCTAGAAGTAGCATTTTACATAGAAGTGACAGAAGACAGTCTAGTACATCTACATAACATGAAAAGATTGGTCTATTTTCTCAACTATTAACAGAGACTAAACAAAATTGTGTAATTATCTTAAAAAACATCATCCAGATCTTCTTTGCCAATGATTTTATTTCCTGAAGTTGATGTCGACTTTCAAATGCTTCTTCCTTTGACCTTCTATGCTTTATTTTTTCAAATTATAACTTGACAATGACCTATATCCCAGGTTGCAGTGGATTACGGCTAATAGTGTGCTTGTCTCCTTTACCAGATTGAGTTCTTGAAGTCTAGACCATGCTTTGCTTCCACATGATCTAAAACAAGGCTTACCTCTAATAGGAATCAACAAATGTTTAGGGAGTTTTTGATCTCCCATTAGACCATTGATCCAAAAATAGCACTTACTGTTCTCATAGAAGAGTAGTTGCTTCTGAATTAACTGAATTCGATGAAGTCAGCTTTGGCTGAGCAACTAATATGACTAGATATTAGCTATTAAGGAACCAAAGATCAAAAGTCCATGATCCCTGCCTCAAAATTAAAACCTATCTCAGAAGGTGATCTGGTCCCCAATAACTTAAGTAAAATGTTATTTGACTTAGGTTAGGGGCCGAAAATCTGAATATGAACTGGGTGGAGTGAATGTTAAATGTTCCTGTAAAGAACTAGAGGAGCTCTGTGAGAAAGAATTAATTTGGCCGTCTGTGGTCAACGTAGTGGGTGTTTCAGGAAAAGGAGAAGATTTATAGAACAGATAATGCGTGAATTGGGTTTTAAAGGATGAGGAGGATTATGATACAAGGTCAAGGAACGGAGAAGGATGTTCCATACAAATGAAACAGCGTGAACAAAGGCATACAGTGACATGGCTTTTGGGGGGAAACAAGTGGGTCAGCACAGCTAGTGAGATGTATGGTGATGGATAAGAGGATGAAGCTTCAAAGCTGGGGGATAGGGGGCAGAGCGGAGCAGAGCTTCAAGGATGCCATGAGCATGGATTTTGACTAGTAAGCTATGGAAAGTCTTTAAAAACTTTAAGGAAGTAACATGGGCAGAACAGATCTGGGCTGTCAAGCACTTATTTTGTTGGTCTGTAGAGGATGGAGTAACTATCTCTGCTCTTGCTTCCTTGTGTAGACCCTGCCTCATAAAATTATACATGAATAAAACAGCTGCCCACGAGGGGCACTGATTTTTGAAATCAGAATAGTGAGGCTGCATAATGAAAGCTCTCGTCTGCTCTCTCCTCTGAAAATTGCTCTCTGGGCAAAAGCAGTGTTTTACCATAATCCATATTTACCTGGGTTTTGAATCCCAAATTAGTAATCTTTCATTCTCAAGAAGTACTCCATTCTTAAATTATAATGCTCCTTTTCTCAACAGGATATTATAGTTTAAAATATCAAATTAAAATGGCTTTTCTGAAATACAGATAACCCTAACCATGACCAAAACTATATTAAATGTCCAGGGCTGTTAAGAGAATAATAATTGCCTTAAAAAGTACAGGATGCTCTTTCTAAGAGTCCAGGGAAAATATCAAATACAAAACCATATATATTTTATAACACATTAATTGAATTGCATATTTTAGTGCTTAGTTACTCTCCATATCATTTCAAATCATTCTGGCTGTTCAGCCAGCCTGGAGGTCCAAACATCACCTCTCAAAAGAGGCTGATTTTCTTCTGCTCCCCCTGTTGCAATGTCAGGTGAGGAGATTCACACTTGTTATAGGTATATTTGCTCAGTCTAAAATCGGGAGAGAGTTTACTTCCCAAAAGGGGAACAGGACTGGGGCATTTTGTACTGAGTGAACATGGCTGTTGAGGACCCATTTACTAAAGTTCCCCATGTGGGAAATATCTTGTCTCATCTTCACGCCTTTCAAGTCACTCCTCTGTGGCCTTCTAAATCTACAACTCTCAAAGCTATCTTACCTAGGCAGAAATGAAATTACCAAGAGGAGAAAAATCTATATTTCCATCATAATGAAACTCACAAAATTCATGGAGAAATGCTTGTACAGGTATAAGCAGCACAGAGAAAACTTTTCAACTACATAAGGTTAACCTTCCATCATTTGTAGAGTAATGTAATGCAATGTTGTAGGGCTTCCCTGGTGGCTCAGATGGTGAAGAATCCAACTACAATGCAGAAGACCCAAGTTTTCTGGGTTGGGAGCATCCCTTGGAGAAGGGAATGGCTACCCACTCCAGTATCTTGCCTGGAGAATTCCATGGACAGAGGAGCCTGGTAGGGTATAGTCCACAGGGTCACAAAGAGTCAGACATGGCTGAGCAACTGACACTTTATGTTTCATAACACAATATAGATTCCTCATAATCTTGGCTTATTTTCTAAACAAAGATGAATTTTCTTCTGTGTGGTTCTCAAGGAGAATAACATAGAAATTGATACATATCTTTAGCCCATTCCTCCTGTGGTTTGGCTCAGAGTAAGCTGGTGGGCAGGATGCCTCATATACTTAGAAAGTGAAAGTGCTGGTCACTCAGTCGTGTCCAGCTATTTGCGACCCCACGGACTGTAGCCCACCAGGCTCCTCTGTCCACAGAATTCTTCAGGCAAGAATACTGGAGTAGGTTGCCATTCCCTTCTTTACTCATATACTATGGAGGAGTCAATTCTTCTCCCTTCCTCACTTCCTCCCTTTATTCAGTAGGCGCTAACTGAGCATCTATTGCAAAAGCTTGACTTAACTTTACAGTTGCAAGAATGAGTAAGTCCCCAGATTACTCCATCAGAGTTCAGTGTAGGGAGAGACAAGTGTAAACAATATTTGCAGTAGAGGTGAGTCTGGGGGAGGTGTAGGCAAATTCACTGGGAACAAAGGAAATGACCAAAATTATGCTGGGATAGTTTGGAGATAGGCCAGGAAGGGTGGGTGAATAAGGATTTTCCATTCAGAAATCAAGGATGGCGATCAGGTGAAGGAGAACAACATAGAAAGTCATGGAAGAATGAATGAAAACTCCATGTTTTGTAAAATTCTGCAAGTTGAGAGAAATGCAGTTGGTCGTCCACAGGGATTGGACCATGGAGCACCCTGACTGCCATCTAGGACCTTGGCCTTCATCTTGTGAGCAGTGGGTCTCTATTGAGAAAGAACATCATGGCTGTTTGGACAGAACAGCCAGTGGGGGAGACAGGTGAGGAAGCTAGGAAATAGCCAGGTGGAAGGTGAGGACCCAGACTGGATTAGTAGCAGGTGCGATTAAAGACAGTGGTGTAGAATATTTCTGATTGTGTCTAGGAAAGGATTCATCACACACCCAACATGAAGGATGCCATGTTCTATTATCAAAAGAATAGAAGAATAGAGACACAGGAAACACTTCCCTATCCCCATTCGTACAGTCAACTCTCTCGATGATTAGGGACCCTGTGAACTCTTCCTTCTGAGGTTTTTCTTGGATTATGTACTAGTTTCTGGACCTGAATCTGGCTTTGGCCAGATTAAAAGACACATGAGCTATCTGATAAGACTTCCTTGATATGAGTAGGGGATGTATCCTTAGTTTGTTAGCTCTAAAATTACAGAGGTCTCCTAGAGATGGTAAGGTCTTCCCTGAGGAGGGTTGTCAAAAAATATGCTGGATATTCAGCTTCATCTGAATTTCAGATAAACAGATCATTTTAGTATAAGTATTTTTCCAGTAGTCATGTACGGATGTGAGAGTTGGACATAAAGAAGGCTGAGTGCCGAAAAATTGATGCTTTTGAACTGCGGTATTGGAGAAGACTCTTGAGAGTCCCTTGGACAGTAAGGAGATCAAACCATTCCATCCTAAAGGAAATCAAACCTGAATATTCATTGGAAGGACTGATGCTGAAGCTTCAGCTTTGGCCACCTGACCCGAAGAGCAGACTCATTAGAAAATACCCTGATTCTGGAAAAGATTGAGGACAAGAGGAGAAGGTGGTGGCAGAGGATTAGATGGTTGGATGGCATCACTGACTCAACGGACTTGAGTCTGAGCAAACTCCAGGAGATAGTGAAGCACAGGGAAGCCTGGCGTGCTGCAGTTGATGGGGTCTCAAAGAGTTGGACATGACTTAGGATTGAACAATAACAACAATATCCCAAATAGTACATGGAACATACCTATACTAAAATGATTGTTCCCCTTTTACCTGAAATTCAGAAGGAATCGAGTGGCCTATATTTTTATTTGTAAAATGAGGCAACCCTATTCTTGACCTTAGCCACTTTCTGGCTCAGACCTGGGCAAACACATCCGCTGAGAGGCAGAAGGCAGGATGAAATAAAGTATGTGCTGTTAGAAGCTGGAGGATGATTTAGAAAATCATGGCCAGAGCTGCTCATTTCCCAGGAGAATCTGAAAACAATGGGCAAAGAACAGGCATGCTGCAAGACTGTTGGAGGGAAAAAGATTGAATTTTAGAATAATAATGTATTTGTTAAATCAGATACCAGAATACTTACAATAAAGAAGACCACACATTTCCTACTGTGGCCTGAACAGAACATTAATGTCTGTATTATAGGTTAATGGCAAGAATTTCCTAAGGAAGCGGTAGCTTTATACAATCCTTTCTGTTTTTTGGAACATGGAATGTAGATCACACTAACTTCTGAAACATTTATTTTATGCTTAAAATGTAGGATATTGGCTCTATCCACACCTAATATTTTACAAGCTTCTTCCCTTTGAAACAAATTAAGCTCAGAACTCATGTTCACATAAAAACAAAAATAATTGGATTATGAAAGCCAACGGGCAGAGCAATTATTTGGAAATGTTAATATACGAGTAATTTTTATTTAGAAAGTACCCATGACCAAACTCCATCAAATCTAATTTTCCCAGAGAGTTAAACTAACAATCTAGTAAGTTTCTCCCCTGCACATCTGAAGAAAATTTCCAGCAAGAGCTTCAATAATAAGCTTCCTTCTGAAGGAATGATTTTGTGGTTTCATGTGAGAAAAATCTCTCCTTGAAGTAAATGAGAGATGACGCTGTGGAAGTTTTTCTCAGAATTATTTTTGCTTTCCCCCTTTCTAAGCAAATGATAGGAGAAGATCTTTTCTTTGGATTCTTTGATATTTATAATTTTTTTTCCTAGAAGCAAATAATATACAGAATATCCTTTAACTAAAATCAGCCTTAAGCCTCATAAATTATATTTCTGTGAGCTTTCTGAGGTGTGTAGCCATTCCCTTCTCCAGGGGATCTTCTAGATCCAGGGTTTGAACCCAGTTCTCCGGCACAGCAGGCAGATTCTTTACCGGCTGAGCTACTAGGGAAGCCCTCTGAGGTGGGAAACCCTCCAATCTCAGTGAAAGAAATATAGGCTTCTCAGGTGGTACTAGTGGTAAAGAACCCACCTGCCAAAGCAGGAGACATAAGAGATGCGGGTTCAATCCCTGGGTCGGGAAGATCCCCTAGAGAAGGAAATGGCAACCCACTCCAGTGTTCTTGCCTGGAGAATCCCCATGGACAGAAGAGCCTGGAAGGCTATAGTCCATGGGCTTGTACAGAATCGGACACGACTGAAGTGACTGAGCATACGCGCACGCACTCAATGTGTGTATGGTAGCCAGCAAGCCAGGTGGTAGCATTTCTGGTTTTCCGAATGATCAGTATCACTGAGAACAATGTAAGGTGGAGAAATGCCAGTTTTCTACTTACTGAGCAGCTACTATGTGCCCAGTGCACAGTATGTTTATTTGGGTGCTGTCCATGAACACAATAATCACAAAACTCACCTACAAAAAGAGCAGAGAAGACTATTTTTCCTTTTCCCTAACATATTCACAGGCTTAAATCTCTTACATTGCAAGTTCAGATGAGGTAAACATTCAACCTGTCAGTTAGGAAATCAGAGATTTTATAATTTATGAAATGGTCAGAAAATAAGATCTTAGCTTGACTGTCTTCAGTTAGAATGGAGAACAGATATCCCCTGCTGAAAAGCTTATTAGCTTATTTTATCATCTCATAACCCCTCTGCTTCATCTTGTGTCTTCTCTTTTCTAATCTTTATAGCTTTCCTTTGAGTCTTTGTCAGTTTTAGGGAAGCAAGAAACATAGGCTTCTAAAAGTGAGACTAACTGCAGCTCCCACATTTTCTTCTTTTTTATGCTTCATTTTAGGCAGAGCTACATTGAAGTCCCAGTTCCTCATTATCTATTTTGCACCCTGGAACTTTTCTTCCTGTTTTTGTAGATCTCAAGTCACTCTCCATCTTGATTTTAAATCATTTGCATACATGTGTAGGTGTATAAATCTATATCTCCAAATGAATTCACAATTTCTAGCTATATGTATAAATTTATATATATGTGTACACATATGCAGAGGTGCACATATATATATATATAAATGTGTACATGTATACATACATATGTGAATATTTCAATATATATCTATATCTACATATATTCTCCAAATAGCTAGCAATTCTCAACAAAAATATTGAGTTGGGTCTCAGACAACAATTTTCTAAACACAGTTCCTGATGTTTCCAGAAACCTGAAAGCCTGTGTTTTTCACTTGTAGTCCCTTTCTGCATGTGGCAAATCATGTCTGAAAGGCACACCTAACTACATCTCTTCATTTGTTTAAAAAAAGAGAAAGCAGAAGGTTTCAAAAATAGACAAGTAGATAAAAGTTCATTGGGGAGCTCTATTATGTGTGCACAGTAAGTATCAATTTCACTGGAATTTGACCCTGCTACATTTATTACATACCAATGACAATGAATTCTTAGGGGTGTTGAAAGTACACACACTGCATAATCAATAAGGTAATACTGGAAGACAGTTAGGATAAACTGATTACAACACCAATAGCATACTTTTCTGGAAAAAGAATCATTTTCAAACAAAGGCGTTCACCACGGAAACATAACACAAAGAGGAAGTAAATATCAAAATTTTGAAAATCTAGTAAAATCAGGTCGCATTGAACTTACAGCTGCCTCTGTGTTTGATGCTCTAATCTGACACAAGTGTTTTCTAACTTTGCTTCAGTTAATAAAATACAGTCATGACAGGCATTTAAAATTTTTAAATATTGAGGAACTTTATATATATAGGCTAATTAATATACTTTTAATTTAAAATATAAATGCAATACATGTATCTTCTACAAGTTTTTTTTTTTTTTAAACAAAGAGATATACTTTGGGAATAACAGTGTTTTAGGACTGGTTTGTTTAAAGTATGCCTAGTCTCCCTTCTCCCCATTCCAGGCTCCTTTTTTCTTAGTTATCAAATATGTAACAAAGCACTCCGTGAAGTAAAAATATTCATTTGTTTGTTTGTTTTTAGTTATTTGCTCTTCAGAATAACCTTCTGAAAGTGGAGAAAGAATGGGGGTCTTCTAAACCCCATCACTGACAGAACCAACGACCAGCTCAGGCACGCTCAACACCGCGAATATTGCTATAAAGTTCTGTTCTTGTGAAGAAAACTAAAAGCCACTACATTCCCGACTTCTATTAAAATGTCAAGAGGCTTTTTGGCTTAATTTCTGTAATTCTGATAACATCCAGAGATATTATATTCATTAAAAAAAAAAATCAAGTCTGCTGGTGCCATCTTCTAAGAGAAACTCCACCTTGGTGTCATTCCCATTGTTAAGAGCATTCTAAAACTAGACACATTTTCAGCATAAAATATTAGCCTCTTTATGCTGCACAATGACTGGAATTATTCTGCCACTGGTTATTATTAACATTGACCAATAGGTAATAATTATTTCAGTAGGAATGTGAAGAATATACAGACCTTTCAAGTTCCCTTTGAAACTAATGTTTTTCTCTTGTGAATCTATGGAAGTATCATCAACCCAATCCTTAATAGACCAACATTGTCATGAGGGCTAGTTTGGCTGCCAAACCCATTTGTATTGCTAAACTAGTGTCAGAGAGTAGCAAGCTAAGCGATTCCTCTGTTTTAGTGACGCAAAATCAGATTCTATGCCATCAGAGGAAATATATCTCAGTATCAGGTGTGAAAGACCATTGTTTCTTTTGCTAAAGTCCCACGCTCAGAGTGACAGGTGGAAGACAAAATGTCAAGAAGGAGTCCTGGTTGAACAAGTGCTTAGGATAGTATTTAATACAGCAGAGAGCCAAGATACAGTAGGACACAGTAAAGAATGTGGGCTGTGTAGATACAATATAGAATTTCGATTTAGGATCCACCATCTGTTATTTGAAAGGGGGATAAGGGAAATAAATGATTTTCAGTTCTCCATACATGCAAAGATAAGTTCATTATTACAAAAGTTTTGCTGTTGTATGTGCTGAAAGAAAAGCATAGGCGTTTAAACATTTTTTAAAAAATAAATCACTCAATAGGCTTAAGAAAAATACTCTAGTTCATAGTTCATTGATCTGACCTTTTGACTCAAGATCAGGGAATGAATCCAGGCTGAAAACCAAAAAACAAAACAGAGATGAATCATTTTACCATGAAAAAAAAAAAAAAAAAAAAAAGGCATTTCCAGTCTCAGCTAAACTTGACTAGTTTTTATTGCATTATTTTTGAAATGCCAAGAAACTGGCTTTGGCCATAATATTTGCTGTCCAACTAAATCGCAGCTGTCAGTATGTGATTGCTTGCAACAATTAGCTAAACACTGTTATTTGACAAATTCCCTTGAAAGGGAAATAGATGCTGGAGGTGTGTCTAACACACACTGAGTCAAGTAACAAGTTAATCAGAGGGGGCTGCGCACAGGAAGAGAAGTTAGTAAGTCCTTGACCAAGGAAGGGGTTTCAAACAATCTTACTTTTTTGAAAACCATATGTTCCTCCTGATCCTTGAAGTTCTCTCCAGTCAGGAATAAACTGTGGGACTGGCTAAACAGGAGTAGGGGGAGAAAAGCCACCAATTCTACATTCATTTTTTCAGAAGATCAGGGGAAAGGAAGAAAACAAACAATGCAAATATGGGATGGTATACAACAAGGAGAAATTAACACCATGGAACCTGCTAGCAATTTCCACCGAACCAGTACACCCCTTAACTGACAGAAATTCATCACAATATACACACCGATTAAAAACTCCACCATTACTCAGGCTGCCCTTAAAGTAAAAAAAAAAAAAAAAAATGAACCACAATATTCAAAAACAGAATTCTCATAAGGTTTGAGAAAAATAGAGTGAAAAGGCAATGTTAGCTAAGCTCTTAGCTAAATCCACTCTTAATGGCCCCCAGTATTTAAGCTATCATGGATTAAAGCCATGAAAATAAAAATTTCAATTTGAAATTTTATTAGCATGTTGCTAAAATGGTCAATAAAAAACATCAACATGATCGGCTTTGTTGACAAAGTTGGAAAACTGCTCTTTCTGCTTTTAAAACTTTATTTCCACCTCCCCACCTTCTGAGATTTCTGTTATAGACAAGCCAAACCAAACGTACTGGCTATGGTGCTGGAACAATGCTGGTTTCTGGAATGTTGCCATGTCTTCCCCTCCCTCTCCTCCAACCCCTTTAAAAATGTGGTTATTTTGGAAACGCAGCCCTAGGAGGGAGCCATCTAGGGTTGAGAACAGCACCCTCTTGACAAATTCAATTCGCCGACACCTGGCGAACCTTCCCTTTGTCCGGGGTGGGGGGCGGGACCGGTCCTCCTCACCAAAAGAGCTGCGCCTTCAACCTCCCTGGACCTGGAAGGCATTCCTTCTGTCAGCAGGGGAGACTCACAGGCGGATGCGGGTGGGGAGTGGCGTTCGCTTCCCTGGGTGGAAAGATCGGGAGGCAAACCGTAGTTTAGCCCGGAGCCTGGGATAACAATGTCAGGAGACCCGGGGCTGGAGAGCTGAGGAGTCCCGGGCGGCCTCGGGGTAACCTGGCGTCCCGAAGTGCTCTCTTGTGGAATTATTCACAAGTGCAGAAGGGACAGGCTCGATTTCTTGGAAATCCTGCCGTCTGGGGACACATCCATACTGGAGCGGATCGGTGCCCTGACACACTCGATGCTCACCTCCCACCGGCCTTGTGTGTGCACGTTTGGGGCGCGGTGAAGGTCCCTTTTTCTAGGAGTGATCGAGGGTCAGTCACTGACCAGTGACTCGCGGGGGAGGCCTGGTCCCTGCTCCCCTCGGCCCATTATCCAATCCCCACTTACAACCCAAGGTGGGTAGCGCACGCTGGGTCTCCCAACACCATCACCACCCTTAGGGAGCTCCGCCGAGCGCGCACCGCCCTTTGGGTCCCCGGGCGAGTTCCTGGGACTTCTGCCATCGCCAGAGAGGTGCGAGGCTGAGGCTGCCGCCTGGGAAGCTGGCCGCTGCCGGCTGCCCTTAACAGGGGAGCGGGGGTGGTGAATCGCCGGCCTGGAGCCTGGGGGCGGGGAAGGCGCCAGGAGACCGGAGGGGCGGGCGGCTCCCCCCTCCAGACGACTGCTACTCCTTGTCATCCACGAGGTCCGCGAGCTCCTGGAGCACCCGCAGGCGGCCGCTGGCGTCTATGCGGCGCTTCTCGCGGATGAGGTCTTCCAGGCTGTGAAACCTGGCCGTGTGCACCTTGTTGTCGGCCAGGTGCACCTTGAGATAGTACTGCTGCTGCGGGGGCTGCGTGCCGGCCGGCACCTCCCCGCCCGCCTTGAACTCCCGCTTGCCGAAGCGGCACCAGGCTGCGAAGCTCTCTGAGTTCGTCCAGCAGATCTCTTCGCTCTTGAGGCCCAGGTGGCCGCAGGCGTTCTGCACCACCAGCTCAGCCACCAGGGGACGGTAGCGGTACCAGCTATTCACCACTCGGCCCACGTTGGCCGCGCCCGCCTCGTACAGGCTGTCCTGGCGGATCTCGCCTTGGCACAAGTGGATGATCTGCCCGCCGCCCACGTACACGGCCCAGTGCGGGGCGGGCGCGGGCGGCTCCGGCGCGGGCTGCAGCCACAGCAGCTCCAGCAGGTCGCCTGGCTCGCAGAGTGCCGGCAGGGCGGTGACCGCGTAGACGCTCAGGTCGGCGCCTTGCGGGCCGCCGCTCACTTTGGAAAAGATGCATTCCTGGCCCCGAAAGGCGGAGAACTGAGTTTCGTTGAGGACCAGCTGGTGCAGCAGGTGGTGGTGGTGGTGGTGGTGGTGGTGGCGGCTGGGGCTCTCTGGGCAGGGGGCGCAGCCCGGGGGTGCCTTCACGCCGAACTTGTCGGGCTGGCCGCGTTCGTCCAAGTCCTCCTCTTCATCCGAGAAGAAGTAAGCGACCCCGACCCGCAGCTCGTCCTTTTCGATCCCTGACGGGTCCCCGGTGGGCAGCTCGCTGTAGTTGAGGTGGGTGATGCGGTCCAGTTGGTTGCCCATCAATGAGGCGGCGAGGCGAGGGCCAGGAGCAGGGATCTGCAGAAGCACAGGAGACACGCAGAGAACACGATCAGAGTCGCGCCCGGCCCTCCCCAGGACGAGCGGTGGCCCTGGGACCTGGCCGCCCGAGCGCCTGTCCTCGAGTCAACCGTCCCAGCCGAGTGCCCTTTGCCAACCGGGGGCCAGGACTGGCACAGAAGCCACCGGTCCGCGGACAGTCTCACAGTCTCAGACCCTGTACGGGAACCCGGGTCCAACTCCCACAAGAGAAAAGGCAGGAGGGCTGGAGGGCGTGCAGGGTCCTGGTGGGAAGGACAGGTGGGCTGGGGCAGCGTGGGAGTCAGGACACCCGGGAAAGGACGGAGGGCTGGGCTGGGAGAAGGAAGGGACGCCTCTGGTCCCAGAAGAGCTTGGAGCAAGCTGTGTTCACATGTCAGTCCCCACCCTCCCCAGCCCACCCCTCAGTTTTACACTAGATCACACTCCCCGACAGCGCCTCGCACAATGACAATCGCACACATCACAGGCACTCGCTTGACACCAACAAAATTTTGCACACTTGGGAGTCCAGACGCTGACAGGCTGGTACACTGGTGTGATAATGTCACATGCACACACAATGACAAACCTTCGCAACGACACACTCGGACCCCCACCTTCGCACACAATTCCAATCCCACGCTTGCACGCTCGCCCGGGCACGTACATCCATACTCTCAGGCACACCTGCCCACACAGGCAGGTGCACTCTGCCCCTGAGTTCTCTTGTTCCCCCCCACCCCCCTTGCCAGCCGAGTCAATCTGGCTGCGCCAGGGCGAGGCTGCTCTGTCTAAAATAACCTAACAAAGAGGCCAGGGGAGGACGAGGAAGCCGGTGCGGGGTGCATGTGTGCGGCTGTGGGTTGTGTGACGAGGTCCACTTGCAGCCAAAAGACCCCTGTCCCTCCTACCCGGCACAGGGTCCAAACAATCGGACGAAGAAAACACGTTTCCAAGGCAAAGCAAACCGCCTCTTCGTACCCGTGATTTCCCTGCTCCCGAAACCCCAAACTCCTTTAAAGTCTCCTGGTCCCCATGGGTGCCGCGGAGGTGGTGGTGACGAGCGGGTCCTGGGCGGCGAGCGAGGCTGCGGCTCAGTTCTGCCCCGCGTGGATCGGTGCGGTGCGGTCCCCGGCGCGGTGCCCGTGCGCCTGCCGGTCGGCGGTGGCAGGGGCGCCGGCTCCACCTGGGCAGTCCAGACTCTGTTCTGCCTTCGTGCAGCCCCGCGGACGACTCTTAAGTAGCCGAAGCGGCTGGTTCCAGGGCCCGCCCCGGGACGCGCTCATTGGCTGGGGCGAGTGCCCAGGCCCCGTCAATCTCCGCCGGAGGGGGCGGGGTGCAGGGGCGGGACTCCGGTGCGCGCCCCGCCCCGCCCCCGCGCACCGGAGCGCGCGCCGCCCTCGGGAGCGAGGTGTGAGCGCCTGCCGGGAGCGCGCGAAGGGCCGCCGGCTTACCTGGGCGGCCCGCTTGCCTCCGCGCCCAGCAGCTGCTGCTACGGATCGTAACCGAGCGCACCATCCTCCCGGAATGGTACTCTGCCCGGAAGAACAGATCCAAGCAGTGAAGCTGAATCTGGGGGTGAAAAATCCCCACTGCACCCCGAGCACTTGGCGCGGCCCCAGGGCGAGGAACGCCATTGTTAGAGGCGGGCACCTGGGGCCCTGTCGGGGACCCCTGACCCTGGGTTCCTGAAGCCTCCTGGACTAGTCTGGCGCACAGGCACAAACGTTTTTCCTGCTGGGCGCCGATGCCTTTGAAATTGCGCCTGCGAGGTTTGGCTCCTCTCCTTTGACCCGCTTGAAACTGCTGACCTAGCACTTCCGCCTGATTTAAATGGAGCGCGGTGTCAAATGCGAATAAAAAGTCTGACCCCGACGAGCCTCCTCCCTGACTGGGCCTGAGTTTGGCCTCCAATGGTCTGTCTATGAAAGGGGCGCATCAGGATGCCAACAGTGGGACCCAATCTTTTTTTTTTTTTTTTTACAGCCCCTGCTGCTGCTACTGCTGCTAAGTCGCTTCAGTCGTGTCCGACTCTGTGCGACACCATAGGCGGCAGCCCATCAGGCTCCTCCGTCCCTGGGATTCTCCAGGCAAGAACACTGGAGTGGGTTGCCATTTCCTCTTCCAATGCATGAAAGTGAAAAGTGAAAGTGAAGTCGCTCAGTCGTGTCCGACTCTTTGCGACCTCATGGACTGTAGCCTACAAGGCTCCTCCGTGCTTGGGATTCTCCAGGCAAGAGTTCTGGAGTGGAGTGCCATCGCCTTCTCCTTTACAGCCCCTAGAAGTGCCATTGCTAAGGGATTTTTCGTGGGAGAAGGGTGTCCATCTGTAATTAATGATTGCATTTCTGGATGGAAGGTTAATGAATGTGCTCTGGATATTGGATGCTAAAGGATTACTTTCATACCTGTGAAATTTTAGAACAACAGTTTGAAAAGCTTATGATGTTAAGACTTAAAGCGTTCTTAGACATCTAGTTCTACTTTCAAGGCTGGTCTCTTGCAGCTTCTCGGTGGATCCCAACCTCTTTCCACAGGGAGAATTGGGTGCTTCCTCTTTGTGCCTCCTTGGCAGCTGGCACAAACTCTTAAGAGCGCTTACCCCTGTTTCATTACAAACCTCTGTTGACTTTCTTCCTGTTTACAAAGTGAATGACTTGAGGACTGACTTGGGTTTCACGCTTCTTTGTACTGTGGGCCTTTTTTAAGTACCGGTATAGAATGGTTTTCATCAGCAGTAAGGAAAATGAAAACAGTCAACAAGTATTGACCACTTACAAGTTACTAGGCACTATGTTTTGAGGTTTAAGTAAATGACTTAATCTTCCTGCATCTAAGGATTCACTAATATTCCCATGGCAACGAATGAGAAACTGAGGCCCAAATACCCACATCAACAATCGATCCAGGGTCTATAGGATTTCACACCGGTCTTTAACCTTGTTCTACTGTTTATTGAATGAATAAAATCTTGTTGCATAAGGTAAGAAAACTGGTATTCCAGAGAAGTTAGCTGATTGGCCCCAGGTTACATGAGGACTAATACATATTACAAATATTTTTTCGGTAGATGATTCTGCTTAAATATTTTTCAGATTGCAGAGTCTCCTGCTCATGTGTGATTTCTGACAATTTGTGTATATCCCACAGCCTCCAAGTACAGCGATTTATCAAATTAGATGCTTACTAAGTATTGCTGAAAAAAATGGTTTTAAAATGACCATCTGTATACATTTGATGTGTATGAATCTTTTGAAAAACTTGGCCATTGCCCATGTAGGAGTTATGAGAATACCAGCTGCCATCCTTGGAGCTGACCACAGCTTGTGATGACATTTTTTAGACTTGCTATAAATAATAAGCAACTGATTTGGGCCCTGTAGTCAAGAGAATTGAACAAGTGGCTTCAGAAATCAAAAGTGAGTTATTGGCCTGGTTATAAACTGGACTTCAGGGATCTCTGGGAGAAGTATCTGAAGAGTTCATTACTGGTGTCTGAGAGGAAATCATTGGAAGTAGCTCAGATCAGCAGCAGCAGCAGCAGATCTTGACACTGAATAACTTTTTTTGTCCTCTGTCCATCCCAAGATAAAGTCCTGTGCACAAACATTTACAATATATTTGTATGGGATGCTGTGTTCTGTCCTCCTGTCCTATTCTTCACTGTTTCAGACTACATTGTAAGCAGACTGCTCTTCTTTGCTTACTTTTCCATCATTCAAAAGGATAATTAACAAAACATTGTTAGGGCTCTAAAAGATGGAGGTACCGCTAGATGGCCGGGGTCCAAGTTCCCCAGTGACTGTCTGCATTGGGTTGTGATGTGAGGGAGAAACTAATCTTCATGGGTTAAGCCATCAGAAAACATTGTGGCTATTTGTAACAGCAAGTAGCCTGTCCTGATCTGTAGTCTCTCCTTTATTTTAGAACACCAAATATCCCATCCCCCACCCTTTCTCTCTTAGTGTCTGTCCTCACTGTTGAGGTGGGCTTTCCAATAATGGAATTTCTGAAGGATCACAGCATCTTCACCCACCTAGAACTCAAAGAAATCCACAATGGATGTGTCTCCTCTAGGTACTACCCCATGTCTCCCTCCTACTTTTTTCTCTAAATTTTCATTCACCTCCTTGTAAGTAACTTATGCATCTTTCTAAATATCTTCCCAGCCTTCTACTTTTTTTTGGACCACAAAAATGGCAACTAAGACTAAAGGGATTCCTAGTAACCTGCTCCCCCTTAATCTCTTTTCATGCACTGACATTCTGACTTTCCATTTCTTCTTAAGTGAACTCTTCCAACTTTGCTTTGCACATTTTCTGAGTTTCTTCTTACCACTGGATGTTCTTATTAAGGTATCTTTGGAAGAAAGTGTTCATTGCTCAGTCGTGTCTGACTCTTTGTGAGTCTGTGCACTGTACCCTGTCAGTCTCCTCTGTCCATGGGATTCTCCAGGCAAGAATACTGGAGTAGGTTGTCATTCCCTTCTCCAGGGGATCTTCCTGACCCAGGGACTGAACCCAGGACTCCTGCACTGCAGGCAGATCCTTTGCTATATGAGCCACCAGGAGGAGCTTAAAGTATCTTTCATGGCTTCTTATCATTTTACCAGTAAAGAATCAATGAATATCCCCTGGGTAAAACTTTAGCACTTGTGGGTTTAGCATTTTGCTGGACATGGATTATACAAAGATGTCTCAACCCAGTATGAATCTCTCCAATGTGTTCTCTATAGATTTTAGGAGACTGCATGCCTTTTGCACGGGTCCACTTCTACATGGTAGTGATGGTGGAGCTCTGGGTAGCCCTGGGTCACTATTACTACCGCTGCCTCCTGTCCAGAATGTCTTTCCCTGGCTTCCTCAGCTAGCTTCGACTCAAAATTTATAATCCTTTCAAGCCTCTCCCACATGTCTGTCCCCTCACCATTCTAAAGGAGACTGTCTTTTATGCTCCCATGGTACCTTGTACCTACTGGTAATGAGATGTGTCACATGTATTGAAATGCTTATGAAATCAAATTTATATCATTGGTTGATTTTCTTCTCTTTCTTCCTTAAGGAGACTAAGAATTATGTGGGGAAGAGCCCCAAATCTAGTTCGAATCTGTAGTCCCTTTGCTTAGCATGAAGTTTAGTGCATAGTGGATACTTGATAGGTGCATCTTATCTGACTCACTGCCTGCATGAACCATGATCACTGTTTCAGTTACTGAGCTGACACTGTTTGTTTCAGTTTTCAAGAACCTGAGTACTCTGACACCTGGAGTATGTTCTCAATTAGATGATGTGCAAGACGGTTTCCCCTGTGATGTGTAGCACTGGGTTTCCAATGGTCCTCTGGCATCATCCAGGACTTTGATGCAAATACAGATTCCCAGGCTCTGACCCAGATGTAGTGAAACTTAATCTCGGTATGGGCTCTAGGGATCTATACATTTAAACAGTTTCCCTTCACATTCTAGATGTGGCAGAGTGATAAGCTCTACTCAAATGCAAGAAATTATTATTCTCCTGAGACAGCCCTTGAAGGTAGGCACTTAACAAATACTTGGAATTAGGTTCTCTCGACATCCTGTGGTCCATCTTTAATAGAAGCAAGCTTCATTTTAGACTGATCATATTAAACTAGTAAATGTGTATGTTTTCATTCAAAAGTGAGTGAAGTCGATTGGCTTTTTAAAAGTTATATTGTAGTCCTGGGGTAGAGCTGTGGATTTCTCTTAGTTTTCTTTTGATTCAAGCCCTGTGCTCTAGCCCGCTGTGCTAAGAGGCTGTGGTTAGAGCAGAAACATGAATGACAAGGAAACTCTGCTCCCAGGTACATTCCTTGTTTGCCTGCTGATTGATTGATGATGAAAATCCTGGCTTTGCCTTTCGCATTGCTTCTGAATTTCCCTCCTATGGCTGTTCCTTTTCTGATCCCATTTTTCTCAAAGATCGATTCATTGTCCTGGCTCTGAATGCCACTCCCTTGTACCTCAGTCTTTCAATCACCTCTTCTCTTCACCTTCGTTTATGATCTTAGTTATCATACTAGCTCCTTCCCACTTGCATGGAAACACTTTTAAGTCTCTCCCATCTTAGAAACACCCCTAACTAAACATCTCCCTTGATAAGTCCTCCTGTCTTGAAAGAATGGTCAGTACACATTTACCCTACCCCACCACAGGCTCTCTTCTGTACCCGTATTGCCAATATACAGCTCTTACCAGAAACACCAGTGATCCATTACCTGATGGATTCTTTTGGCTTCTTACTTTATTTGGCTTCCCAGAAGCAGGTGACACAGCTGACAACTTCCTCCTTCTTGACATAAGTTCTTCTTTCACTTTTCACTGTGTACACTCTCCTTGTTTCCCTTCAGCTTCTCTGGCTGTTCCTCTTTCTATGTTTTGTGGGCTCATTTCCTTCAACTTGTCTTTTCTTGAGAGTTGCTTTTCTTGAGAGTTCTCTTCCCAGTTTGTTCTCATCATGAGATCTTGTCCCCTGCTATTGACTTTCATCATCTTTCCATGTCATGACTCCCTAGCGGAAATCTCCAGATTCCATCTCTCTCCTGAACTGTCTGGAAGACATGACCCGAGGGTGTCCCACAGAGACCTAAAGGGCAGGATGTCCCTGGCTGAGCACTGAGACATGCTTGCCCTTAGGGTTTTCCTTTTGTGGATGGGCACTGTTGCCCTCCTAGTGTTTTGAGCTGATGCCTGGGCATCATCTACCACTTTCCCTCATCCTCAGGTTACATTAGGACCATGCAACCTCCTGCTGTTTCTCCCGTGTGACTGTTTTTCTTATCCCTCCTCTTTAGTCCATTTCGGGCTGCCACCTCCTTGGTCCCAGCCACTAGGAACTCCCATCTAAATCACTGCCACAGACTGAGTTGTTTTTTCTGACCCCAGGATTGCTCCACAGTCATCTCCCGCATTGTAACCAGAGTGATTTCTTTTTTTTTCATTTTCATTTTATATTGAAGTATAGTTGGTAAACAATGTTGTATTAATTTCAGGTATACAGCAATGTGATTCAGTTATAAATATACATCTGTCTATTCTTTTTCAAATTTGTTTCCCATTTAGCTTATTACAAAATATTGAATAGAGTTCATTGTGCTATACAGTAGGTCAGAGTGATTTCTAAAATTTGGTGGTGGGGTGGGGTGCCTCCCCTGCCTGACTCTCCTTCCCATCCTCAGTAATTCCATCAACCTTAAGAAAACATCCCAAGTCCATGTGGCAGCTCCAAGATCTTGCCCTTGCTTGCTTCTCCACCTCCTCTTTTGTTAGTCACCTTCTTGCATCTTGCAGGGCTTTCCTGGTGACTCAGATGGTAAAGAATCTGCCTGCAACACAGGAGACTTAGGTTAGATCCCTGGGTTAGGAAGATTCTCTAGAGAAGGGAATAAGTACTCAGTCCAGTATTCTTGCCTGGAGAATTCCATGGTCAGGGGAGCCTGTCGAGCTACAGTCTCTGGGGTTGCAAAGAGTTGGACACAACTGAGTAGCTAGCAGTTTCTTTTTCTCTTGCATCTTGCTTCAGCCTTCCCAGTTCAACTCAGTTGTTTGTTTTTGCCTTATCCTCTGCTTCATTGCTCTTTCTTGTGTTACTGCTTCTGATCCCTTTGCTAAGATTCTTTCTTCCAATCGCCCCCTGGCAAGAAAGTTTTTTAGGTTCTACTTCCTCCTGGTGGCCCTCTCTGCCTTACCACATCTGTCTTAGATTCCATTCACATTGCACTCTGATCCCTCCCAGTTATATTGACACTGCCTATTTATTTATTTATATGCATGAGCTCTTTAAGACGAGTGACTGTATCTACACTGTTGCTACCAGTATCCCCAGCCCTGAGTGCTTTCGGAGCTGCAGGGTGGAGGTTTAATGCATAGGTATGAATAGAATTGAATGGATAGTGATAGCTTATGGGAATCAGAGGAATTTTCTCTCCCTCTCTCTCTCTCCCCTTCCCCTTTCCCCTGCCCCCACCATCCCCCTCTATTCCCTCTACCCATCCTTCCCGTTCCATTTAAATTCCCTTACAACCTATACCACAGGGATGGGCAGCTCTGGTAAACTTGTGATAGTGAAGTGAAGTGAAAGTCGTTCAGTCGTATCCGACTCTTTGCGACCCCATGGACTATACAGTCCCTGGAATTCTCTAGGCCAGAAGACTGGAATGGGTAGCCTTTCCCTTCTCCAGGGCATCTTCCCAACCCAGGGGTTGAACTCAGGGCTCCCGCATTGCAGGTAGATTCTTTATCAGCTGAGCCACCAGGGAAGCCCAAACCTGTGACAAATGCATTGCTAAACGATAGAGACACTTCAGAATTCAGTGGAGGGGAAAGTGTTTATTTTAAAACAGTCATGAGGGTGATTCATTTTGCTGTACAGTAGAAACTAACACAACATTGTAAAGTAACTGTCCTCCAATAAAAACTAATTAAAAAAAAGAGTGAAGTAGCCACTTAGATTTACCTCTCCCCTGTTCTTTAGGGCTTTTCCTTTGGGTGTCATGGTGCATTGTTTTAACTGCCAATGCTGATTCATTTTCTTTTCCTTGCTCAGTAATTATATTGATTGTAATGAGATATTTATTTATTTAATGAGATATTTATTTATTTTCCAGTTGTCAAAAGTTTGGATCTGATTACAGACATAGCACATAGTTCATAAAGTGTGGTTTCTTATTTAAAAACATATGCTTAACATACCACTGCTGCTAAAACGTATTCAGCATATTTCTAAACTCCAAGGGCAGGGAGCTTCATGTGTATGTGTTCTTCTGTTCCCACTCCACCATCCCTCTGGCTCTAATGTTGCCCTAATTGCTCTCTGTGTCTTTGCCTTTGATCCTAACGTCTGAGCTTGTCCTCGTATTGTAGGGCAGTTTTCATAGATCAGTTCTCTTTTAGAATAGCTGGGTTCAGACTCTGGCGCCATTATTATTAGTTGTTTGGCCTTGGCTGATATGCTTAATCCCTATGTACCTCAGTCTATTCATCTTTGAAATAGGAATAATAATAATACAGTATTTTTCCTTAAGGGGTTTGGTGAGTATTAAGTGAGATAATGGGCTTCCCTTGTAGCTCAGTTGGTAAAGAGTCTGACTGCAATGCAGGAGACCTGGGTTCAATCCCTGGCTGAGGAAGATCCGCTGGAGAAGGGAATGGCAACCCACTCCAGTATTCTTGCCTGGAGAAGCCCATGAAGAGAGGAGCCTGGTGGGCTCCAGTCTATGGGGTCATAAGAGTCAGACACAACTGAGCGACTAAGCACGCAAGCACTCACACAAGTGAGATTATACATTATAAGCACCTAGACCACAATTCTGTATGGCCCAGACAGAATTTATTAACTATTAAAGAATTCTGCCCTACTGGGCCCATAGCATTTTTTCTTCTCTATATTCCTCCTTTATAATATTATGTATTATCCTCTTAATAATACAGAATGTTAAAAAAAATCTACTTCTGCTTTATTGACTATGCTAAAGCCTTTTACTGTGTGATTCACAACAAACTATGGAAGATTCTTAATGAGGTGGGAATACCAGACCACCTTACCTGCCTCCTGAGAAACCTGTATGCAGGACAAGGAGCAACAGTTAGAATTGGACATGGAACAACAGACTGGTTCCAAATTGGGAAAGCAGTACTTCAAGGCTGTATGTTATCACTCTGCTTATTTAACTTACATGCAGAGTACAACATGTGAAATGCAGGGCTGGATGAAGCAGAAGCTGGAATCAAGATTGCTGGGAGAAGTATTAACAACCTCAGCTATACAGATGATACCACTTTAGTGGCAGAAAGTGAAGAGGAACTAAAGAGCCTCTTGATGAAGGTGAAAGAGTAGAGTGAAAAAGCTGGCTTAAAACTCAACATTCAAAAACAAAGATCATGGCATCCAGTCATATCACCTGATGGCAGATAGATGGGGAAAATGTGGAAACAGTGTCAGATCTCATTTTCTTGGTCTCTGAAATCAATGCAGACCGTGACTGCAGCCACAAAATTAAAAGAAGCTTGCTCCTTGATAGAATAGCTATGACAAACCTAGACAGTGTATTAAAAAGCAGACACATCACTTTGCTGACATAGGTCCAGATAATCAGAGCTATGGTTTTTCCAATAGTCATGTACGGATGTGAGAGTTGGACCATAAAGAAGGCTGAATACTGAAGAATTGATGCTTTTGAACTGTGGTGTTGGAAAAGGGACTCTTGAGAGTCCCTTGGACAGCAAGGAAATAAAACCAGTCAATCCTAAAGGAAATCAGTCCTGAATATTCATTGGAAGGGCTGATGCTAAAGCTGAAGTTCCAGTACTTCAGCCACCTGATGCAAAGAGCTGACTTATTGGAAAAGATCCTGATGCTGTGAAAGGTTGAAGGCAAGAGGAGAAGGAGATGACAGAGTATGAGATGGTTGGATGGAATCACTGATTCAATGGACATGAGTTTGAGCAAACTCAGGGAGACAGTGAAGGACAGAGAAGCCTGGCATGCTGCAGTCCATGGAGTCACAAAGAGTTGGATACAACTTAGCGATTAAACAACAATCCTCTTATAATTATTATTATACTAGTGCTCATAGTGTTAAGTCTGAATATTAGACCCAGATTATACCTTCATTGGGCTTCCCTTGTAACTCAGATGGTAAAGGATCTGCCTACCATACAAGAGATCCAGGTTCAACCCCTGGGTCAGCAAGATCTCCTGGAGAAGGGTATGTCAACCCACTCCAGTATTCTTGCCTGGAAAATTCCATGGACATGCTTCCTGTTCTGAGAGGCTGACAGGCTACAGTCCTGACAGGCTAAAATCCATAGGGTCACAAAGAGTCAGACATGTCTGAGCAACTAACACTTTTTCACTTTCACATACCTTAGATACTGTCCATAACGTTAACTTCACATTTGATTGAAAAAGGAAGTATTGAGCATGTACTACTCTGAACCAGGCATAGGGCTTGGGCTTGAGGATTCAAAAGTAAAGAGGATACATTCCTTCTTCTTAGTGAAGCTGTTGTATATGGAGAGTTGGCTGGATATGATCCAATACAAATAAATGGAAGTAATAAAGTGTTTTAAAAGCATGTAAAAGCACAGAGGGAATTATTAACTAAGAGATTGGGAGGAGGCAATCTTACAGAAAGGCTTTGCAGGAGGAATATGATTTTTTTTTTTTTTCTAAGCAGGAAAGAGTGGAGGCCTTTCTGAGAAAAGGAGCAGCATGTGTAAATGCTCGAGAGTTGTGAAAATATGTGATATTTCCAGAAAGCCTCCAAGTAGTTTGTTAGAATGTGAACTAGATGTGGCTGTGTCAGGAAGGGACCCTTATGCTATACCATTTTAGAAGTGGTTTTTCGGAAGGTCATTCTGGCCCATAGTGTCAGATCTATACTGAAGGGGAGAGAAGCCAGAGTTGGGGAGAGGATGGATGGGGATGTGGCAAGAGATAGCTCCAGTTGCTAGAACTAACACCATAGGCTGGCTTCAACCACCTGCATGCATGTCTCATGGTTCAGGAAGCTGAAAGTTCAAGATCAGGGATGATCAGAAATGCCATGTACTGGTGAGAACCTCTTTCTGGCTCGCAGACATCGTCTTCTTGCCGTGTAGTCACATGTTGGAGGGAGTGACAGAGAGTGAAAGTAGTGAGAGGAAGGGAGCTTTCCTATCTCTTCTTCTTAAGGGCACTAATGCGACCACGAAAGCTTTACCTCCCCCAGGCTCCAACTCCAGATACCATCACAATGGGGATTTGAGCTTCCACATATGAATCTTGGGGAGACACAGACATTCAGTCCACGGCAGCAGGAGGGCCTGAGATAAGGTAGAGGATGAGATGGTTGGATAGCATCACAGGTGCAATGGACATGCGTTTGAGCAAACTCTGGGAGATACTGAGGAACAGGAAAGCCTGGAATCCTGAAATTCACAGGGTCACAAAGAGTTGGACACGACTTGGCGACTAAACAAAAACCACAAAGTGGGGGCTTTGAGATATCCATAGGAAGCAGACTTCATAGGGATTAGTGGCCATTTGGATAATTGGATATGAGATGAACTGGAAGACTTCCACTTTCTAGATTGGACTTCTGGGTTACACTTGGGTTACCTGGAGAGTCTGGCTTCATAGACCACAAGGCTGCTCAGTGAAAAAAGATGTCTACTGCTTTACCAATAACTCCTAACTCTCTAAAATATGACCCTCCCCTAGCTGTTTCTGTTTACCCGTTTTCCATTATTCACTTCCTGTTGTTCAGGAGGGCTTGTTTGCTTTGTTATTGTTCAGTCGCTCAGTGGTGTCTGCCCTTGGAGCCTTGATCACAGTGTTCCTTCTCTTGGCATGTGCTCTGTATTCTCCCTTAATTCATTCTTGAGTGTGACTCTAATCTTACCTCTCTAGGAGAATTTTCCCCAGCCACTCAGAAGGACACTGCTGTCTGTTCCATCTGCTTTTCCCATCCATCTCATTGGTTTTCTGAGGCAGATGCAATGCTGTATTCTCACTGCCATCTCTCCTGCTGGATATGCAGGGACATCTTTTGTCTCCAGCTTCCTTGTACTTAAAATTCCATCCTTTGAGCCCAAGTCCTCACTGGTGGAAATGTGAGTAGATGTGCTGTGTGCCGTGTAGTCTGAGGCAGCTAAAAGAACTAAGAGTGCTGGGAGCTCTCTGGATTTTGCCTGTCTTGTCTGAGTTTGAAGGCGGAACTCTAAAATGGTGACATGAAAATGGAAGTGACCAGGGATGACAGTTGTCAAGGGGAGAGGATTGGCTTAAATTGTTGTTGTTTAGTCACAAAGTCATGTCTGATTCTTTGCAGCTCCATGGACTGTAGCCTGCCAGGTTCCTCTGTCCATGGGATTTCCCAGGCAAGAATACTGGAGTGGGTTGCCATTTCCTTCTCCAGAGTATCTTCCCAACCCAGGGATTGAACCCATGTCTTCTGCATTGGCAGGCAGATTCTTTACCTTTCCGTACCAGGGAAGCCCTAGCTATAAAATTACATTTCATATAAATGACCAAAAACAGCACAATAGCTTTCTTGTGCTAAACTAAAAAGATCTGGGCAGTAATTTGTTAACACAGCGAATCATGGTATCTGACTAATATGACCACTAATAACCTGATGTCCTCTTGTGGTATAAAAATAAAATCAGGGATCCCTTTTTATCTAACACTGTGCTTTTCTTCTTTTTTTTTGGTAAGTATCTTTTGAATGAAATTGAACATAGATGGCAAGGAAAAAAGGCTTTCTCAGATGAGAGATAAAGTAATAACCAAATGCTAACAGCCTCGTCCCACTCTTGTTTTCCCCACTTTTTTTTTTTTTTTTTTAACACATACTTCCTTTCAGTGAGTGCCTTATCTTTTATATCTGAATCTGTTTCTTCCTTTGGGCTTCCCTTGTGGCTCAGCTGGTAAAGAATCTGCCTGCAATGCAAGAACCTGGGTTTGATTCTTGGGTTGGAAAGATCCCCTGGAGAAGGGAAAGGTACCTACTCCAGTATTCTGGCCTGGAAAATTCCACGGACTGTATAGTCCATGGGGTTGCAAAGAGTCGAACACAACTGAGTGACTTTCACTGTTTCTTCAGGTCAGCAAATGAACAGTATTAATTGGTCAGAATGTTTCACTGGATTATCCTTTTCTTTTATGAAGAGAGATTGAAGGAATGATATTTATCTGCTCCTGACTATTAAATCTTTTGGTAGAAGTAAGCATGCACATGTGTTATTATTTTTGTTGTTGTTGTTTAAGGGACAGAGGGATTCTGACCTCCGTCAAGGTGTTGTTAAGTGTTGCTGTGCTGCCGATGAGCTTGGTCCCTGCTTTTCCCACTTGTGTATAACACAATCTTTTATTTCATTTTTTCTTAACATCTCTATTCTGGTGGAATGCCACCAATTTCATATGTGTATACATTGCCTCCTGCCCTTGGGGACCCTCATTAAAATGAGATGTTTTAACTAAAATGAAACACATACAGTCTCCTCTGGTCCTGCTATTTTGTCATGAAGACCTCATGTCTTCATGTGACTGATTTTTCAAATTTATTATCCTAAAAGTGATTTTATATATATCACAAGTGAGGAGGAGGAAGAGGAAGGGTGACAGAGGATGAGATGGTTGGATGGCATCACTGACTCAATGGACGTGAGTTTGAGCAAACTCTAGGAGATAGTGAAGGACAGGGAAGCCTGGTATGCTGCATTCCATGGGGTTGCAAAGAGTTGGACATGACTTAGCGACTGAACAACAACAAATAATTACTACTACTACTACTAATAAATGACTGAAAAGCAAGGAGAAATTCCATCTGGATGAGAATGGTTATTTATAAAATCCTCAAGTTGTCTTCTTCCAGGTCAAAATACTAGCAGAATCATTCAAGGTTCTTAGGACTTGTTTCAGTAGAAAATTCAAACCATAGCGCTTTGTGTTTTATTTCTGTTTTCTTGTTTTTAAGTATAAGTTGCATGTTCAAACTGAATTCTCTCTCTGATTATGGAAAGTTTGTGCTTATCAGGCTTTGTAATATTTTTTTATTTCCTTTTTCTTTGTGCTCAAGTTTCCTTCTGGAATGCAAGGAGAATGACTAGCAAGAAGAGTTAGTTTTCTTTCCTTTTTCAGCTCTGTTGTAATAACGAGAGGGACCTGGTTCTGGAGTGGGGATTGGGAGATTTGAGTCCTTTTTTGGCTGTGAAATCACTGAGTGGCTTTGAATGAACACATGTGTTCTTATGGTACTTGTTTATCATGTGAATTAGGTGGGAAGCATAGGGATTGCTTATTTGAATTCTATAGGGGAGGACCTCAGGCTCTGAGAGGGGAGGGATCAGGCATAATGTCAGTGAAGGAGTTGTTGCTACAATGTTAGTGAAGGGAGATAATGAGCTGCTGGAGAATCTGGTTCAATCCTTGGGTCAGGAAGATCTCCCAGAAGAGGAAATCCCACTCCAGTATTCTTGCCTGGGAAATCCTATGGACAGAGGACCCTGGTGGGCTATGGAGCGTGGGGTCGCAAAGAGTCGGACACGACTGAAGCGACTGAGTACAAGCGTACTGAGCACACTCAGAACGAGCGACTGACTACGAGTACTGAAAACTTGACACGTTCATAAGTACTAATAGGACCTGACGAAATGCTTTGTATGAATGGCTTAAGAGTGTGTAAGGGTGGGGGCAGTCCTCCAGTGGAAGACAGGGCATTTGGACAGATAGTTGGGTGGAAGGAACATGGCACTGGAGCTCAGGAGATACTGGTGCTTGTCCTGGTTCTCCCATAGATGTGTTAAGTCAACTGAGGAAGGTCACTTGCCTAGTCTCGGTCTGTTTCTTTACCCACAAAATTAGAAAAATGGGTCAGGTGACTTGTAGAATTACTTGGATGCTCTAACATGCCGACTCAAATATATAGAGACACTATACTAGAAAATAAGGACGGAATGAATAATTTTAGAACAATGGCATATCTTACTACCTTGATGATTCTAAAAATTCTTTATAGGTAACATTGTGCTGAAATCAAATCATCTGTCTGAGGTTCTACAATGTTGGGGGAATGTAGAGCTGAGAGATGCTTGAGATACAGAGTTAATAAAAATAATCCTGTTTGTAGTATTTTTAATGTCACATGACCATGGAGTGAAGGACAAAGCCTTGTTTCTACCTCTCAGGCTCTCTTTTTCTCTCCTGTCACCAAGTGTCATGATGGAATAGGAGTTGGTCACCTTGGCTCCATTAGTTTTATGATCTCAGATAAATGCTCAGTTTCTTCCATTAAAATAGCAACAATATGACCAACTTTACCCTTTCCCAGGGATTCTTATGAGAATCACATGTGAGAACTTAAGTGCAAGCATTTACCAACCGTAGAGTACTATAGAAAGACCCTTTTTAGTGACTACATGTGTTCTGTTCATGGTCTCTGGTCATTCATATGTCTGTGAGAACAATGACCAACTCCCCTTGCCTGGATCACTGGACTCTGGCTTCAGTGTTGGGCTTAGAGAAAAAAGAGAAACTATTATTGTTAGTTTTATCTAAATCCCTGAGTTTGCTGGCTTACTTCCCAGAACATCATCAAAATGGAGTATGAACTTATGTGGTTGGCCAGCCCAGCATGGAAAGTAAATATTCAGATGTCATCTCTGTTGGAAGCTGTACACAATTAAAGGAGCAACACTTACCCACCATTATTACCTGCCCATTTCTTATCACAGCGTGTGACCTTGAACAAGTCACTTCCTCTCTGGGTCTGAGTTTCTTGCTCCTTCAGATTTTAAGGGGTTAGACAGGATGACTTCTGGATTCTATCCAACCCCTTAATTCCACAAGGTTTTTAAGTGATGAGTTTATGTACATATAAGACAGAGTCAGGGATCCTCCTGTGTAATTGTGCTTGGAGCTAGTGCGTCCCTGGGCTACCAGGGCTGAGGGCACAGGCTGGCCTGGCCACTGATGTTTTCCCATTTCCCTCCCACCATCCCCAACCCAGCTGAGACAAATGGGCTTGATTGGAACACAGGCCTGTTGTGCGTTAAGTCCTGCCATGCTCTCAGAGAGATGATACCAGGTCTGAAATCTTGAACATGACCATGTTGCTGCTGCTGCTAAGTCACTTCAGCCGTGTCTGACTCTGTGTGACCCCAGAGACGGCAGCCCATCAGGCTTCCCCGTCCCTGGGATTCTCCAGGCAAGAACACTGGAGTGGGTTGCCATTTCCTTCTCCAATGCATGAAAGTGAAAAGTGAAAGTGAAGTCACTCACTCGTGTCTGACTAGCGACCCCATGGACTGCAGCCCACCAGGCTCCTCTGTCCATGGGATTTTCCAGGCAAAAGTACTGGAGTGGGGTGCCATTGCCTTCTCCGATGACCATGTTAGCAGTAGTGAATCAGAATCTCTGGGTAAAGATTGGAGTCAAGTCCAAAATGCTACAATGCTCACTAAAGCTCCTGGGTCCAGTGCCTGCCCCTGGAAAGCAGCTCTGTATCTTCCACCTGTGTGGGCAGGGCCAGGCACTGAACTCTGTTCTCCAGTGTCCCCTCCCTGAGAGCAATGGTCATGGCACACCTACCAGTTAGGGAACTTTGATAATCAGGTAAGATAATGCATGGTACTAGGAGGCAAAACCGAAAGAAAAGCAAGGCCATTATTATCCTAAGGAGAGCACAGTGGTTTCTACTGGGTAGGAGGGAGGGAAGGCCATACTTCTGTCTGGGTTCTGGTTTAATACTGTTCTTATTATTTTAGCTTGGATGGCATTTATGTGGCAGATAACTTCCCGATTAGTCATTAAACACGCTATTTTACGTACCTTTCTGTGTCCCCATTTATGCACAGTTTTCAAATGCTAAAATGTTAGTACATGCACACGACATAAAGTGCCTAGCAAATGTAAGCATTTAGTGAGTGCTTTTACTGGTGCCATTGTCCCCAGCTGACTGAAACAAGCCAAGAATGGCACCCCTCATTTTGCAATCAGGCCCCAAGAGCTGAAAGAGCTCACAGATGGAGAGAAGCCTTCATAAGCAGCTTGGTGGTCAGATGTTGAGTTCCAACTCTATCTCTGATCCTTACATCAGTATGGAAAATTTGTTTCTGTCTGAGCCTCAGTCACATTCTCTCTCTCTCTCAGACATCGTTAAGGTCTTTGCTCTATGGCCAACACCGAGTATAAAACCAAAGATAAAATGACAAGGCATTCAGACCTTTTGAGGGATTAGATGTCTACCATGGGTAACAGTCATGTAAATGAATCAGTACTCTAATGTGTTTCTCATCTGGAGGCCTGAAAATGCATCTGGAGGCACATTACACATCCTTGGAAATGTTATGAAAGAACATAATCAGTGGGTTCAAGTTAAAAGTCTGTGGGGCTGTGGGTTTCTAAACCAGCTTCTGAAAGACAGGTGTGATGTTAGTTGACAAAGTAGAGTGGGAAGGATGTTTCAAATCCAGGTTTTGCATTTTAAGCAGAGTGATTTTTTTTCTTTCTCCCCTAGACATGTAAATGACAGGGCAATATTACCACAAGTGAGAAAAGATGTGCTTACCTGTCCATTTATGCTATGTCTCCTTTAAAGCATGTTTAAATATTGTCATTTTGTAAGAACTTCCTGGGATTTCAGAATAAACCAATTCCTTGTTTTTATAATCTGAAAAAGAAAATAATTTCAGCCTCCCCAAATCATTGAAATTTATATTAGTTTTGGATTTCTATTTTTATGGGGAAGACTTTTGTTTCAACAGAATTTCTTCCTTAAATGTGTTATTTAATTGGCTATGTACACTGTTAATTGTTTCTGTGTTAGCGTTTTTACCCTTTTATCTTCCCAGTAAAGAGCAGCATGAGCTTTAAAACACAGTATGCTGCTAAGTCGCTTCAGTCGTGTCCGACTCCGTGCAACCCCATAGACGGCAGCCCACCAGGCTCCCATGTCCCTGGGATTCTCCAGGCAAGAACACCGGAGTGGGTTGCCATTTCCTTCTCCAATGCATGAAAGTGAAAAGTGAAAGGGAAGTCGCTCAGTTATGTCCCTGCAGGGGATGATTTCTTAAAAATTAATATGAGAGTCAATACATTAAATGAATCATGGGACTCATTTAAAAAACTTTGGTGTGTAGGCTAATCCAGCATTTTCAGCTAATGTGTCTGGATGCACTGCCAGGCATCCAGGAAACTGCAAAATGCAAAGCACACCAATGGTCGTCTCCCAGATCATCTCGCTCTTTTTCTGTACCTCGATGCTGCTTCTGGGCTCCCTCCCTGCCCCTCTCCACATCCTTACTGCCCTCCTGCTGGACCTGTTGGCCAGATCCCATCCCTCCCACTGCTGAAACCCATCTTCCAATGTTCTCCAGCAGAACCCTTGCTGTCTCCCAACGTCTCTTCCAAAATTCCCTCCTCAATCATCTCCTTTGTCCACTTGGTCATGACACACATTCCATAAATATTTTGGAAGATCAAAAGGCTGTTATGACTGTCTCAACCATTGAGGAGTCAATTGACCAGTGGAGGGAAAACCGAGAATCTACTAAAAAAAATACAGACACCTTAAGGAAAATGACACATACATCATCTTAGAAAGTCCTTACAATCTCTGAATTACAGCACCTAGAAGCCGTAAGAACTGACATGATAGAAATATGTGTGTGATAGAGTTGAGGCACTTCCCAGATAAATTCCTGCTCATTCAGAGTTTGGTTTCTGAGTCCTATGATAGAAGAAAAGATACTAGAATATGATAAATATAAAATGATAGAACTGAAACAAAAAAGGTAAGGCATATGACTGTATATACTCTATCAGAGAAAGGTATTATTGCCTTTAACCAATAAGTAGTTGATTTAAAGACTGGTGGACTTGTTTGATGGACATAATAGTATCACCATTACCTGCTCCCCCTTCGCTACGAAGACATAACAGTTGTGGACTTTAGTCTCCTCTCACTTGGCTAGGACAGCGTGATTAGTCTTGGAAGTGACATCTGTCACCCCAGGCTGAGACAGTGACAGGCCTACTTGCAGTTCTTTGGCCTGCAGCTCTTTCCCTGTCAAGCAGGAGGCTTCATGTTGAGAGAGTGGGGTCACACGATTGCATTAGGCTGCCCTGCTGAACAGCCGCAAGGCTGCCACTCAGACCTGCCTTGGAATTGGTGTGAATGAGATGGAAACCTCTATGAGATGATCAGAGTTGTTTGTTCCTGCAGTATAACCTGGTTTCCCTTGGTGAATGCATCTACCATGGGGACTGGTGCTGAAGGAAGGATGTGCTGAATTCCATGGCTCTCTGATTTGTGGAAGTGGTGTTTTGGAGCAATTGGTTCTTTCTTGTATTTACATTAAGTCCCCTACATATGAACCTTCAAGTTGGAAGTTTTCAAAGATGTGAACATGCATTCGCATGTCCAATCACATGAACTAGTTCACATCTCTACATTGTCATATGCATGTATTGATTACAAGTCGTCATGCTTTTGTGTACTTCACTATATAGTACTGTCTAGAGTGGGCTTCCCTGGTGGCTCAGTGGTAAAGAATCCACCTGCCAAGAAGGAGATATGGGTTTGATCCCTTGGTTGGGAAGATTCCCTGTAAAAGGAAATGGCAACTCACTCTAGTACTCTTGCTTAGGAAACCCCATAGATTGAGGAGCCTGTTGGGCTACAATCCACAGGGTCACAGGAGAGTCAGACATGACGTAATGACTAAAATAGCAACAACTGTATAAAGTCTAGTAGTACAGTATCTTTATTTCAAGCTCAGGGAAAAGTGTGAAAAGTATTATAAACATATTACAGTACAGTACTATACAGCTGATTGTGTTAGTTGGATACCTAGGCTAAATTTTTTGGGCTTAAAAACAAATTGGACTTATAAATGTGCTCTCAGAAGGAAATTTGTATGTAGGGCACTTACTCCACTTCTTAATGTCTTCCTCTGTCCAGAGCAGAATACAAATGTCAGCCACATCTATGTGTCGAAATGAAAACAGCCCCATTTTGACCTCTCAAGTCTGAAATGTTGATCACGCCCATTTTGAAAGAATAATTGGTTCCAAGGTGCCTTCAGCCATTCCTAAAAATATTTTTTAGTTAGGTTCTTTCCTCAGGAAATTGCACAAATGGCTTGAGGGAAAGAAGAGAGTCAACACTGACCACTCACGTGATTAATTACAGGACTTAGTATAAGTGACCAGCAGTATTTATGGGTACCTTGGAGAGATTAACGCTGGTTAAATACACAGGTAGAGGAAGCAGATTAATGAATGATTCAGCGGCTGGGACAGGGGTCGGAGCATTTTTCAGTGGAGCCATTAATAAGCATTTCTACCTCCACATTACATGTGAGGGATCACACTTTAATCCTTTAAATGCTTTCACTCTCTGTAATTAGGCAATTAGTTTAGGGAACAACATAACAAATACAGGAGGAGAAAGAAAACCAACAAATGCATATGAATAAGTAAGAGCCTTTTATTTTATACCAAATCAGTACTTTCTATTTCTTTTCTTAGTGAGGTGGAACAAGCTTCCCAGGAGTCTTACAGCTTTTCCACAAAGACGGGGGCCGGTTTTGCACCGCTAAACAAAAGCATGGCAGGTCGCCCAGAACTCGAACCTCATGGAACTTCATTAAGGGCCTTTCAGCTTATTCTGAAGCAGGGTGTTAGGGGAGAAGTAAAGGGTGGGTGCTGGAAAGCTGTCTGCAAGGTAGACACCAGATCTTAAAGGGGCTTTGAGAGCCGTCCTTGATTAAAGAATGCCTTGGTATACCTTCTGTATCATTCTGCTCCTTCTCTCTCCTTCCTGCCTTCAATTACCGGCTTTTTTATTCCTTTCTCTTTTTGTGACCTTGTCTTGCCTTCACAGCAGGCCTAGTTGCTAAGGGATATTTAAAACCTTGCCTTGGAGAAGTTTACAATTTACTTGGAGTTTGAGGAATAAGATGTAGACTTATAAGAAATGAACTAATTATGAGACAGTATAAGCTTTGTACCAAATCAGTGAGGCATGCAATGAGGTCAACACAGGCCTTCAGAGCACTGGCTCGAGACTCATCTTTTCTCCTTCTGCTACCCTCCTCCAATACACACACCTTGATTTTTTTTTTCCTTTTCCTCCAGATCCATGGCCTGGGTCTGCTACAGTGCAGCTCTGACCTTTGGTGATACTCATGCTACAGATCATTTGTAAAATATATCATCTTGTCCATGTGTATGTAACATAAGGGCAACAGTTATTAACCCAGAAAGATGATTCTCAAAAAGATTTTGTGTGATGAGAAAATGGCTGATTATTATTTGTTCCTTGAGTTGCAAGTGATATGACATCCTGGGGAGAAGGAGCAGACAGGCTAAGATAACCCACAAAACAAAGAGCCTAGAAGGATTGGAAAAGCATGGGTCATGGTGAGAGGATCTTGGTTTACCCCTTTGGAAGCCATGGCTTTAGACAGAGACTGGTTTCAGTTTTTAGGTTCTTGAAGTTTCTTCTGTGGTCATTCATTCCTCAAGAAACTATGAAAAACTCTGCTGGTTTCTTTCTTTCTTGTTTTCTTTTCTTCCCTCCCTCCTTCCCCCACTTCCCTCTCTCCCTCTCTTCCCTTTTTCTTTTTCTTCCTTCCTCCCTATCTCCATTCCTCCATCCTTTCCTTTCTTTCTCCCTCCCTCTTTCCCTCATTCCTCCCTGTCTAACACTAAACATGCAACTTAATCTTGCAACAAAAAATTTAATTGCATAACACAGTATTGTTAACTCTAAGTGTGATGGCATACAGCAGATCTCTAGAACATGTCTGTGGATGGAAGAATGGATAAAGAAAATGTGATGTACACATACAGTATAATGCTGTCTAGCCTTAACAAAGAAGGAAATTCTGCCATTTACAATGTAGATGGAATTGGAAGGAGAAGGCAATGGCACCCCACTCCAGTACTCTTGCCTGGAAAATCCCATGGACAGAGGAGCCTGGTAGGCTGCAGTTCATGGGGTCGCTAAAAGTCGGACATGACTGAATGACTTCTGTTTCACTTTTCACTTTCATGTATTAGAGAAGGAAATGGCAACTCACTCCAGTGTTCTTGTTTGGAGAATCCCAGGGACAGGGGAGCCTGGTGGGCTGCCGTCTATGGGGTCACACAGTCAGACACGACTGAAGCAACTTAGCAGCAGCAGCAGCAGATAGGATTGGAGGACATTCTGCTGAGTGAAATATAAGCCAGTCACGGAATCACAGAGCTGCTTGATTCAACTGATATAATGAACCTAAAATAGTCAAACTTGTAGACACAGAGTAGAATCGTGGTTACCAGGGGCTGGGGTTGGGGGGAGGAAGTGGGGAGCTGCTGTTCAAGGGGCAGAAAGGTTCAGTTCTGATGATTTCTTCATATCCTAGCAGTAGCCACTTGACAGGGGCCAGGGGCCAGGCCTGGATTCTCCACCTCATCCTTCCCAGACAGCCAGGCCCCCTGGAAAGTGACTGGTCACTTTCTCTAAGGGCTTCCCTGGTGGCTCAGTGGTAAAGAGCTCACCTGCCAATGCAGGAGACCTAGGCTCCATCCCTGGGTTAGGAAGATCCCCTGGAGAAGGAAATGGCAACCCATTCCAGTATTCTTGCCTGGGAAATACCATGGACAGAGAAGCCTGGTGGGCTGCACTCCATGGCATCTCAAAAGAGTCAGACACAACATGGCAACTAAAATAACATCTTTTTAGAGCTTTCACCTCTCATGGTTCTCATGGCTCTTCCCCCAGTGGGTTGTGTTTCCTTGACCCTGGGAACTTGTGGCAAATCTCACTCTGCTCTTTAGAAGATTTGACTTAACCCTTTAGTCTCCTGCTCCATGTACCCTGGGATTTAGTGCATCTTTTGATGGTGGAAAAATGGACTCTTTCAGGCCATGCCCAATTTTGTCACTGCAGGTGTTTGCACGGACATCAGCTCTGCTGGATTCTGTCTTGCAGTAGAGGCCCTCTGGCTGCCCTAGCCTGGGTTCTCAACTGTCAGCCTTCGCCCACAAACAGCAAACACGTCTTCAAAAGGCAAGAAGTCCCCAGTGTTCCTCTCCAAGGGGTTTCCTTCTCCAGAGATTTTTGGTCTTAATCTTATCCCTCTTGGATTATCTAATTCTTTGAAATATGTATTTTCTTGTTTCAATTTATTTTGCTTTTCTGATTTTGTGTGTTTGTGTGTGGAATCATTGTGGTGTCTTGAAGATTTCTGCTTTGCTCAGAAACAAAAGTTCTCAAAATGTGTTTTCAAATTTACTGGAGGCAGAGTTCTAACATTTTTGCCTCAAAACTTTATTAGGCTGTATTAGGCAGGACCAACCAGCCAACCAACAAATAAATAACACTGGAGGGGGTCAAGATTTCACACACAGTTACTATGCATCTAACTGGGTATTTCTAAATCGACAATTGACATATACCTTTTAAAAATATAGCATTGAACAATTTATTGGACCCAGTGGTAGAGCTGTTACTAATTTTCACATTTAAAATTTTCCCTGCTCCATTTTTATTAAGAGAAAAAAATAACTGAACACTGAATTTCACCAGAATGAAACACTATTTCACCAGTGTTTTTAAAATATACACAAGAAACAAAAGATGAAAAATGAAGCCACTAAATACTTTCTAGAAAAAAAAAACTTTTCTTAATTCTCTGATTTCTGTAAGACTCATTGCTTAACTGTAATACTGCTCAACTTTGCTCTAGATGGCTAGCATCTTTTTGTGAGGAAGGAAAATTTCACCTTCTCAATCTGGGTCTCAGTGTGCCTGAAATGAAGGGTTTGGATTGCATGGTATGTAAAGTGTTTTTTCTTTGACTACTTTTATGAAATGAGTTTTTTTTTTTTTTTGGGAGAGAGATACTTTTTTTTTTCTTAATAAATCAGTTAGCATAACCGAACTTACTTTTTAAAATCCCATATCAGTAAGTGTGATCCTTCTTCCCAGCCCCAGGTTTATCCAGTATCTAAAACTTCTCTAACTTAGTAAAACTATAGTAGTGCACTCCTAATACAGAAAGTCTTCATTATTATCTTTTATTCAACTCTGCATGGCAGGATCCCCTTCTGAAACTTTCTGGAGCTATTTTAATGAGGAGTCAAAACTGAACAAATCTCCATTCATCCGAAGCTAAGCCAAAGTTGACTTAAATTTCAAGGTTAAATTGATGCAGTGATTAACTGGTTAGATGAAACACATTGAACAATACTTATTTTAATGCTTCAAAACTGTAATTTATTTTGAACATAATATTGTGCTTTATCTTTTCATGGAAAAAGTTTAAGTGGCTTTTGAACATCAGAAGTAAAATTCTAATCTCTTGTTTGTGACCAACAGAGCCACAGATGTTCATCAATCAAAGAAATTGTTGGGTATTTCTTTTCAATGGTTGGAATGCAGCACAGCGTGGTCTAGATAATCAATACAGCAACTTCATGATGTATTATAATCCTGTGCTGCCTTTCTCAAGGAGCCCGAGACAATATGCAATGGATTAAAATTTAGGAGGCTTGGATTCTAGCCAAGATTTACCATCAGCCAACTCAAAGATGGTCCAGAATCACGTCTCTTCTGGGCTTGACTTAATCTGGGCTGCAAAAATGGGGTGGGATTTGGGGGGGAGGATGTTGTAGTTTCATTGGTTCTCAAGAGCAAACAGAGAGGAGACAATTTGTCTTTCCTGGGAGTTTTGGGAAATTACAAAGGAGTTTCTGGCTGTCACAATGACTGGGGGATGTGGAAGGCAGTTGGAAAGCTTGAGGCTTAGACATGTTAAAGTTTTCCACCTGTTTGAAGAATTATTTCAACCCAAAAGCTCCTGTGTCCTTTTTCTTGGGAGAAACACCAGCAGATGAGTGCTCAAGTTTTTTCTGGCATTAGTGTTCTTAAAAAGACTCCTATGGGGACTTCTTCTGTCCTCTAGCAGCTTTATGTGATTCTACTTTTCCCAGACTAGACTCCCAGACTTTCTAGAGCTCATGTCAAGAATGCCCATCTATAAATTTCCCTGCTTTCCTTCTTCAGATGTCTCTGAAATTATAAGCCAGGATCCCCAAGGCTTTTTTCTGTAATCATGTGGTTATCAAACATGTACAGTTATTCTGGTCATTTTCAATTTCAGAGTCTAAAGAACTGACTCTGAGTTCTTCTTTTTACCCCCAGAGGAAAAGGTCATGGGAAGCATTGTCCTTCTGAACTGGAGTGCTCCTCACCAAGCTAAAATGCCCTTTATTTGTCACAGTCCTTTCCAGTGATTCTTTGTTCCATGAATCTCTTTGACAGTCTGCTTAAGGGGATTTCGTGCGGTGTGTGTGTTCTCAATTGTGTCTGACTCTTTACAACCCCATGAACTGTAGCCCACCGGGTTCCTCTGTCTGTGGGGTTGTCCAGGCAAGAATACTGGAGTGGGTTGCTATTTCCTTCTCCAGGGGACCTTTCTGACCCAAGGACTGAACCTGTGTCTTTTGCATCTCCTTCACTGGCAGGTGGCTTCTTTACCACTAGCGTCACCGGGGAAGCCGGTTCACGGAGTTTAGCAGGAGGTTTGAGGAGGGTGGAGGGGAGACTGAGGGACTGGGGTTCAGCTACTGAGTCAGGCATCCTTGCTGAGATCCTCTTCCTTAAACCCTTAACCTTCCTTGTTCCACTAAGGTTGCAATGCCTTTCTCAATAACTTCCAACGACTTCCTGAAGTATGAAACTTGATTCGGGCCAAAATAAACATTCCCACGGTCTAACTTGCATTATATTCAAAGTGATCTGGAATCACAGTGACCCAGTGCCTCAGGTACTTGGCTTGAAACTCTCATACCCACCGTGTGCTCCTGAGAATACCATTTTATTTCTTTAGTATCCGTGCCCTTTATAAATGATGAGGAATGGTCTCTACCGTACTTATTATGGAGGACTTCATTTTTTAAGAAACACAGGGCCCAAGGGAAGCACTATCAAAAAGGGATTCTGTGGTCAACTGAGTTTGAGAAATTCTGAATACTCTTAGAGATTCAAAATGGATACCAGTATTTTAAAGAGACCTGAGTAGATTGCAGAAAAGCATTTTTTTAAAAATTTAACTTAATGCTTCTTAAGTGTCTTTGAATCAGAAGTTATTTGATCTTTTTCTCCCCCACTACCTAGCCCATGGAATATACTTAGAGGAATGTTGTTATGGAGTATTTTAAAGTCAAAGTGGATGAAGAAAATATGAAAGTTATTTAGACATCTAATAACCATTTCTCAAGCATAGGTTGTTCAAACACACTTTTAAGAGTATCTTGCTTGATTCCCCGATAGTATACTTTCTGCTGGAAACATATAAGGTTTAGCATTTCTCCTCTATTTGCTCATTTACTTTTAACTCTGATAAAACAACAAGGGTAATATGATACAAAAACTTTGGCCACACAACAAGCCAGATTCCAAGATCCTAATACCATCACACTCTTGAATGTTTCAGTCCACTCCTCTCTTGCTCTTCATCTTCTCCTGCATCTTCCACTTTCTCTTTCTTTTATTATTTCCCCTGCCTCCCTTTTCCCTTTTCCTTTACTCCTTCTGATAACTGAGCATAGCCTTTTGGTTTAGGTCAACCAAGTGTTATGAGCCCTTAGTTATTGAGAAGAGCACTATGATGATTATGGAGTGAAAAAGAGATATGGCTTAGGTATTGCTCTCAAAAATCTTACTTTCTAGTAGAGAAGATGTATATGGAACACATGATTCTAGCTGAGTTTGGCCCATATAATAGTGGGATTCCCTCTAAGATATAGGATGTAGCCTTGCCAAAGGAAGGGTTGACTTTGCTGGGAAAGGTGTAAAAGACCTTGTTCATTGAATACTTCACAGAGTGTGGGATGTCTGAGCAAGAATGTCAGCAGTTCCTCTATAGTCAAGAGTAGGAAGGTGGATCCAGCAGAGAGGGTAGCATGGAGGAAGCCTCTGAGATATTAAAGTGCAATGTGTACGTTGAACACACAAACCATTCAAGTAAGTTGCAAAAATATGGAGAGAGGAAAGCTAAGACTACATTATGAGGGGACTGTATTTTTACTGCCCTTGGGATAGTGGTCTTCCAACTTTTTTAAAGAATAGCAAGGAGAGATAAGAAAGCCTTCCTCAGCAATCAATGCAAAGAAAGAGAGGAAAACAACAGAATGGGAAAGACTAGAGATCTCTTCAAGAAAATTAGAGATAGCAAGGGAACATTTCATGCAAAGATGGGCTTGATAAAGGACAGAAATGGTATGGACCTAACAGAAGCAGAAGATATTAAGAAGAGGTGGCAAGAATACACAGAAGAACTGTACAAAAAAGATCTTCACAACCAAGATAATCACGATGGTGTGATCACTCACCTAGAGCCAGACATCCTGGAATGTGAAGTCAAGTGGGCCTTAGAAAGCATCACTATGAACAACGCTAGTGGAGGTGATGCAATTCCAGTTGAGCTATTTCAAATCCTGCAGATGATGCAGTGAAAGTGCTGCACTCAATATGCCAGCCAATTTGGAAAACTCATCAGTGGCCACAGGACTGGAAAAGGTCAGTTTTCATCCCAATCCCAAAAAAGACAATGCCAAAGAATGCTCAAACTACCACACAATTGCACTCTCACATGCTAGTAAAGTAATGCTCAAAATTCTCCAAGCCAGGCTTCAGCAATATGTGAACCATGAACTTCTAGATGTTTAAGCTGGTTTTAGAAAAGGCAGAGGAACCAGAGATTAAATCACCAACATCTGCTGGATCATTGGAAAAGCAAGAGAGTTCCAGAAAAAACATCTATTTCTGCTTTATTGACTATGCCAAAGCCTTTGACTGTGTGGATCACAATAAACTGTGGAAAATTCTGAAAGAGATGGGAATACCAGACCACTTGACCTGCCTCTTGAGAAACCTATATGCAGGTCAGGAAGCAACAGTTAGAACTGGACATGGAACAACAGACTGGTTCCAAATAGGAAAAGGAGTACATCAAGGCTGTATATTGTCACCCTGCTTATTTAACTTATATGCAGAGTACATCATGAGAAATGCTGGGCTGGAGGAAGCACAAGCTGGAATTAAGATTGCTGGGAGAAATATCAATAACCTCAGATATGCACATGACACCCCCCTTATGGCAGAAAGTAAAGAAGAACTAAAAAGCCTCTTGATGAAAGTGAAAGAGGAGAGTGAAAAAGTTGGCTTAAAGCTCAACATTCAGAAAATGAAGATGATGGCATCTGGTCCCATCACTTCATGGGAAATAGATGGGGAAACAGTGGGAACAGTGTCAGACTTTATTTTTTGGGGCTCCAAAATCACTGCAGGTGGTGATTGCAGCCATGAAATAAAAAGACACTCCTTGGAAGTAAAGTTATGACCAACCTAGATAGCATATTAAAAAGAAGAGACATTACTTTGCCAACAAAGGTCCATCTAGTCAAGGCTATGGTTTTTCCAGTGGTCATGTATGGATGTGAAAGTTGGACTGTGAAGAAAGCTGATTGCCGAAGAATTGATGCTTTTGAACTGTGGTGTTGGAGAAGACTCTTGAGAGTCCCTTGGACTGCAAGGAGATCCAACCAGTCCATTCTAAAGGAGATCAGTCCTGGGTGTTCTTTGGAAGAACTGATGCTAAAGCTGAAACTCCAATACTTTGGCCACCTGATGCAAAGAGTTGACTCATTAGAAAAGACTCAGATGCTGGGAGGGATTGGGGGCAGGAGGAGAAGGGGATGACAGAGGATGAGATGGCTGGATGTCATTACTGACTCGATGGACATGAGTTTGGGTAAACTCTGAAGCTGGTGATGGACAGGGAGGTGTGCTACAATTCATGGGATCGCAAAGAGTTGGACATGACTGAGTGACTGAACTGAACTGACCTGAACTTTTTTAAGCCTTGAAACTCCTTGACATTTTACCTGGAAGCCCAGATTTTGCTTGGTAGTGCAAAAATAGAGCAAGGGCACCGCTACAGGCAGGCGCTATTTGGAATTTGCTGCAGTAGAACATGGTCACATTTGTGTTTTCTACTAGAAACTGAATACGTTTTCTTTAGAGGATGAAAATTTTCCCAAATTACGGAAAAGGAAAGGGGCAAAGGAAAACATTGACTTTCTGGGATCCTTATTTTAGATGAAAGGCCATGATCCATCTTTCTGTTCAGTCACACGTGGTAGCAACTTTCAAGAAAAAGAAGTGCTGATGTACACTGGCTCACTCTGCTATTAAGTGTGCTGGAACATATTTTAAAAACAGTTTAGAACTAAAATCATACGCATTTATGCCTTCTATTCCTTTGAGGCCTTTTAGAGACAGACAAGTCTGAACTGCGTTTATTCACGTGGGAGCAGAATTATCTTTGATTACTAAGTGCTTTCTGCTTCCATGAAAGCTATAATAAACCCCTGCTGGATCCATGGAGGTAGGTGTGGGCTTGTGAAATCAAGGATGGGGAACGTTTGGCTGAAAGGAAATTTCTTAAAAATATTACAAAAAATTGGTTTGAATGTGAAAGTGTTAGAGAAAGCTTTGGGTTACTTTATTGACATCCCTGGGTTGGCATCCCTTAAGAGAGAGTATCATACCATACTTACATGGATATCTTCCATCCACCCCCACATGATGTGAAGGGTTTTAACATCTTTAGCTCTGCCCATGGCAATACCAGGGGTTTCCCTGGTGGCTCAGCAGTAAAGAATCTGCCTGCAATGCAGGAGGCACAGGAGACGTAGGTTTGACTCTGGGGTCAGGAAGATGTGCTGGAGGAGGAAATGGCAACCCACTGCAGTATTCTTGCCTGGAAAATTCCATGGACAAAGGAGCCTAGCGGGCTACAGTCCATGGGGTCACAAAGAGTCAAACACGTCTGAGTGATTGAACACACACACATATATGTACACAGATATGGCAATGCCACAAACACAGAAAAATGTTCTGACCTGGCTTTATCAGCTTTTTACTCTGTATCTTGGCTCTTTTCTTCAATGTATACAGAAATGCAACACTGAGGCCTTGGTGTGTTTTTCCTATTTGGTTTTTAAATTTCTCTCTTTTTTTTTTTTTACAGAGTAATTCATCTTTACTACAGGTTAGTTTAAAAAACATTTATGCAAAAAGAAGAAATTAAAATCTACTGGTAATAACAACTCTAGAAATAACTACTATCAACACTTTAGAGTATATCTTTATATTTTTCTAGATTTTTTTCCCTTCCACATACATATTCAATGTTTATTTGAGAAATGAGAATCATGCTACACAAATGGTTTTGTTACCCAATTTTCTCAATTTAAATACATAAAAAACAAAAATAATTTTGAAGTCAATAAATATAGTTTGCTTTGCAACATTGCTTTGTAAAGCGTTTTATTTTATATTGGAGTCTAGCCTGTTGACAATGTTGTGACAGTCTCAGGTGCACAGCAGAGCAGCTCAGTCACACACAGACAGGTATCCATTCTCCCCCAACTCCCCTCCCATCCAGGCTGCCTCAGCACATTGGGCAGAGTTCCGCGTTCTATACAGTAGGTCCTTGTTGATTATTTTAAATATAGCGATGTGCACATGTTGCTTTGATGTGGGTACAGTGCTATTACTTTCTAAAGATAGACCCCAATTTATTTAAACAAACTTTTATTTTTAGGTACTTGGTTTCCAGGCTTGCCTTCTTAGAACAGTGCTAGAAAACTTCCTACCAGCTAAAATTTGCCTTCATTTATCCTTGTCTCCTTAGGACAATCTACTCAAGTGGAATTTCTGGGTCAAAGGCTCTGTATACTGTCAACACTGTTGGCATGCTTTATAAAACTGCCCTCAAGAATGAAGGCTATTCTTGTTTGTACTCCAAATGTGAATATATGAGGGCACTTATTTCCAATCAACATTACCAGTTCTATTAATGTTGTTTTGGTCAGTTTAATATCATTTTAAATTCCTGGGACTCCCTCCCTCTTCCACGTTTTGGGTCTAATAGAACATGTGCTCAAAAGGATGAGTTGAGAGGTCAAGGAGATAAATGAGGCAGAGAAGGACTGTTTAGGAGGGCTCAGTGATGTATTCACTGCTGCTGCTGCTAAGTCGCTTCAGTCGTGTCCAACTCTGTGCGACCCCATAGAGGGCAGCCCACCAGGCTCCCCCGTCCCTGGGATTCTCCAGGCAAGAACACTGGAGTGGGTTGCCATTTCCTTCTCCAATGCATGAAAGTGAAAAGTGAAAGTGAAGTTGCTCAGTCGTGTCCAACTCCTAGCGACCCCATGGACTGCAGCCTACCAGGCCGATTCTCCAGGCAAGAGTACTGGAGTGAGGAGCCATTGCCTTCTCTGATGTATTCACAGTTGATTTAATTTCATTTTGAAGATGTACCTCCTTGAAAGAGTTTATTGATGCGCTTTATATTTGAATTGTAGAAGATGCAGGATAAGGAGGAGCTTATTTAGAAACCAAGGTGATTTTCTGCATTCCAAGGGAGGTCTCTTGTCAGGTAGAGAGAAAGAGATGCCTCAAGAACTCTGCAAGTCCGTTAGGAGCAGTGTTAAGTCAGGAGGGCTTGAGACATGGTGCAGGGAATCCAAGAGGTTGGACAATTAAAAGAGTAAGCCTAATCATTGGCTAAAACTTGGAGATACTAAAAGGAGAAGAGTGATCCCTTCTAGGGACTTTCCACTGAGCCTTATGTTGGTATCACTGCCGCGTATGGAGCCTTGCTTTTTGTTCTGGATTGAAGAGCAATAGAATGTGATGATGGGCTTCCCTGGTGGCTCAGATGGTAAAGAATCTGCCTGCAGTGCTGGAGACCTGGGTTTGATCCCTGGGTTAGGAAGATCCCATGGAAGAGGGTATGGCAACCCACTCCAGTATTCTTGCCTGGAGAATCCCATGGACAGAGGAGCCTGGCGGGCTGCAGTCCACGGGGTCGCAAAGAGTCAGACACGACTGAGCGACTATGCACAGCACAGCAGACAGCGTCATGGTGAACTGTGTTGTGGGTGGAGAATCAGAATTATGACCCTGCCCTTTGCCTGCTTATTGAGTCTGAGTTATTCTCTAAAGTGTTTCCAGGTCTGTGAGGAATGAGGACGGTCCTGTGTGAGGATTCATGAGACAGTTTGTAGCAGTCAGCACCAAGCCTGGAATTATAGTAATAGTGACCCTCCATCCAAAGCAGCTGTTATGTTTACTTTGGCACTGTGCCCTCAGATAACATAAAGGCTTCTTGGATCCCCTGGAGGTGACTCACTGGGTCACAGAGGATGACAAACTTCGTCCCACCATTTACCAGTGTTCACAGTGTCCTGCTGAGCAGAGAACATAGGAGAACTTTCTCTCCTGTTTTCTTAAATTGAATCATTTTGCTTTATTTTCTTGGGAATGCTTCATTGTCCTCCAAATGAAGTAGAAGTCATACCACCTCTCGCGTCTCCCTCTCGTGTTGGTGGCTGGAAAACTCAAGGGTGAACGTGTGGTCCATCTCTATCTACTGTGTAGAGCTTCACAGAATTCATCCCACATACCAGCCACCCTGCTGGCTGTAACTTATCTTCCTTATATTTATTCCTCACCTGCTTGCATTTCCTCAAACTTAATCTTATCTTGTATGTATGCTGTAAACAACCTTGAATTGCTTTCAGAACAAAAAGCAAGGTAGAATGAAAGAAATAAAAATAAAAGAGAAAATAAAGCTCAGCTCTGGTACACCCATTCTGAGATAAATCCTATTTATATATTTATATGTTGTTATCATTTTCTCCCATTCCCTTTCCTTCTCATTGATGCCATTTCCATCCATCCATCCATATCTCCATCTATTCATCTAACTTAACTGTAGATGTGCAGTGTATGATTTTCAGATAGCGTTAGCCCATGAACAGTTTCTTTCATCTTAAAAAGTTCATCATAAAATGACTTTTAATGGCCGTCTAGCCCTCTTCTTGCCTGGAGAATCCCAGGCACAGGGGAGCCTGGTGGGCTGCCGTCTATGGGGTCGCACAGAGTCGGACACGACTGAAGTGACTTAGCATAGCCCTCTATCATGTAGATAAGCCATAGTTCATTACCTACTCTTCTGTTATTAAAATTTAGGGTTTTTTCCTTTGCTTCATAACCTTTATCTTTATAATCATTCCTTATACATTTTTAGAGCATTTTATTTTATTTATTCTTTTTTTATTTCAATTGACTAGGTCTGAGTTGCAGTATGCAGGATCTTTGTTGCCTCACGTGGGGGCTTTCATTGTGGCCTATGGATGCTCTAGTTGTTGTGTGCAGGCTTAGTTGCTCCATGGCACGTGAGATCTTAGTTCCCCAACCAGGGATTGAACCCACATCCCCTACATTACAAGGTGAATTCTAAACCACTGGACCACCAGGGAAGTTCTCTTATACACTTTTGTATAATGCTTTATTTTTGTTTGTTACAAAACGCGTTCATATACATTATTGGTGATCATCTTCTTCCTATTCAAAGAAGTAAAATGAAAGCATAAAATCATTAGTGCCTGTCCAGCAGAGTTGAGGGCCAGGAGGTGGGATTCCCTGTATCAGCAAGGAAGCAGGTCTATAAGACATGGAAAAAATATTTTCTCCCTTTAGCACCATAGACAGAGAGCTTCTCCAGAGAGATTGTTGAGGCATATAGATGATGGTTAGGGATGAATCTGGGCCACATGGTGCTTCCCCTTCCTCAAACTTCCAGAGGTTATCTCTGCTGATCGCCATCTAGGATGGAGGAGAGGATCCTTGCTAGGCATAGCTCCTGGTGGGTCAGGAGTTGAGAGACTCATCAGACCTTTCTCAAAGACCTTATCCCTTTTTTCCTGGTTTGCAGCCAAAATCTGAGATCCCCAGATATTCCCAGGTTTTGGGTTAGATGTTTTCCTTGCTCAGCTGGGCAAAACCTAAAGGACATTTTTAAACAGGATCTTTGAATTTTCAGCTTGTATCTTTCATTAAAGATTAGGAGCAGCATTTTTAAATGCCTCTGCCTCAGAGGTCCCCACTTGTAGCTGGTGATCTGCCTCTGTAGTTTTAGGAGAATGTCCTATCTACAGCTGCTGACTGTAGTTGTCCCTCGGTAACCAGGGGGATTGGTTTCAGAAATCTGTGAGGATCCCAAAATCTTTAGATGCTCAAGCTCCTTATATAAGATGGTGTAGTACAGCATCTGTGGATACAGAGAACCGACTGTATTTCCTGCTGCTGTTGGAATCAGACTAATATCTCCTTCAAAAACAACCACGTTGGGATTTCTCTGGTGGTCTAGTGATTAAGACCTCATGCTTCCAATGCAGGGGACTTGGGTTTGATACCTGGTCAGGGAACTGAGATCCCACATGCCACATGGTGTGGCAAAAACAAAAAAACACTACCATGTTGTCTGCACAGATCCTTCAGGCTGTGGTAAGATCTATGTTTACAAACACAGCCCTTGTTTGTGCTGTTTTCCAAGAAGCAGGTCTCCGTGGACTCTAGACTGGCATGTTTATCAGCTGTGACACTTTGAACACCAGTTATGACCTCAGTTTTCATGTCTGTCATACAGAAAACACTTCTTCCTTATAGTTCTTGTTGGTGAAGACTGAGATACCTGTGGCCGAAGGATATATTGTTTGCGAACATGCCTATCACTTTTTTGCCACAGTTATTTGACTTTGATTCAAGTGTTTGACCTGGGCACACCAGTGGGAAGCCTTCAACAGAGCAGATGATTACCAAGCACTTGATCTGTGGCTGTGACCAGCCCAGGGCCTTCTCAACAAGCTGACAAGGTAGATTGTATCATCTACCCCTATCCATTGAGAAGTTTCATGACTCAGCCAGATTTGAAGCTAGAAAAACAAAGTCGTGGTTGGAACTTAGGTAGAGTCTGGCTGTAGAACCTGTTTTCTTGTCCACCCAAGTGTATTGCTGAAAACCCAACAAATGGTTAAGAATGTGTTTCTCTTTAAAGATGCTCTTTAGCCCTGAGTATAGCTAGGCATTGGTCTCCCTGGCTTGGTATCACATCCCACTGCCAGCCCCATATCTCCTTGTCCCTCCCATCCAATCATGATGCCATCCCAGATGGCCTTCCTCTGCCACCAGCTACATTTATTCCTGACAGAGTGTAAACAGGGGCCTGTGAACATGTGCTGGTGTTTACTTCTCGGTAGAGTCTCGGTAGAGTTGGCCCCAGGGGAACCAACCCTTCATGTTCCAAAGGAGGGGGTTTGTGACCAAGCACATCAGCTATATAAACTGGGTCTTGTTCCATACAGAAAACTCCTGGGTGGATCCTTCCAGGAGATACTGTTAAACTTTTATTTTGTAAATCTTTACTCATGCCATATTTTAATGGGTACACTATTCTTTTGGCATCAGTTATGAGTTGGTTTTGAAACAGTTCAATTTTAAACCAGCTGGGATGACTTCTGATATCTCCATTCCTTTGGGGTGACTCCGCCAAGGTTTCATTCTGTTCCAATTTGTGTGCTCTTTGGAAGAAAAGTAATGACCGACATAGATAGCATACTAAAAAGCAGAGACATTACTTTGCCAACAAAGGTCTGTCTAATCAAAGCTTTGATTTTTCCAGTAGTCATGTATGGATGTGAGAGTTGGACTATAAAGAAAGCTGAGCATAGAAGAATTGATGCTTTTGAACTGTGGTGTTGGAGAAGACTCTTGAGAGTCCCTTGGACTGCAAGGAGATCCAACCAGTCCATCCTAAAGGAAATCAGTCCTGAGTGTTCATTGGAAGGACTGATGCTGAAGCTGAAACTCCAATGCTTTGGCCACCTGATGTGAAGAACTGACTCATTTGAAAAGACCCTGATGTTGGGAAAGATTGAAGGCGGGAGGAGAAGGGAGTGACAGAGGATGAGATGGTTGGAGGGCATCACGGACTCAATGGACATGAGTTTGGGTAAGGTCTGGGAGTTGGTGATGGACAGGGAGGCCTGGCATGCTGTAGTCCATGGGGTCACAAAGAGTCAGACACGACCGAGACACTGAACTGATATGCCCCTCTGGCAATGCAGAAAGTGACTCCTTAGCTAATACAGCATTGCCGTATTTATCATGGAAATCAGGTGCCTGTTTCCAGTGGCTCTGCCTTGACAATGTTTGCTGAATGCTTTGAACTCAGAGATGACTCAGAGGTGTGTGCTATTGGCCAACGGCGACGTGGTGGAGCTGAAAACAGAACTGTGGCAATAGCAGCTGCTACTGTTTTGCACCTTCACCAAGTACCCTTACCTTTTGAAAACGAGACTGCCAGACTTTTAACTAAACTTCCAAGTGTGGTGTTTAGAGGCTAACTTTTGTCCCACAAAACTTACCTAGCAATGTTTGATCCACAAAACATCTTACCTGGTTTCTCCCTGAGGGCTCACCATAGCGAGTTCATGAGGGAGGCCAGCAGCTTCCCCCCTGTCCCTGTTTCTCTCTTCCCTCCTCTTTGCTTTATTGAGTTCCTACACCAGGGGCTTCCCTGGTGGCTTGGACAGTAAAGAATATGCCTGCAATGGGGAGACCTGGGTTTGATCCCTGGGTCAGGAAGAGCCCCTGGAGGAGGGCATGGCTACTCACTCCAGTATTCATGCCTAGAGAATCCCATGGACAGAGGAGCCTGGTGAGCTACAATCCACGAGGTCGCAAAGAGTCAGACATGACTGAGCAACTAACAACAACAACACTGCGCTCGGTTTTGAGAATTAAAAGTGCAAGAGACAAATCTTTCTCGCTTTCCTGTTGAGTTCTCACGGGTGGTAAGTGGGGCTGTGCTTTGAACTTGAGTCTCTTGCTGGCCAAGCCAGGACATGCTCTCCACACAAGATGGCTTTCCAAACAGCTGCCAAACACTGCTTTCAGCATCGAGTTCTGGCATCGGTAACACAAAAGAGCTTGGATAAACCTCTTACTGAGACGATGGGTTCTAGGACTGACTTTCCGCATCCCTAGGGAATGGCTCATATCATTCATGTCAATCAATCATGTTGCATCTGATCAAACTTTTCTGAGGTCTTAGTCAAGGCTTCCAAAGTCACTTCTTGCAGAAATAGGAGTGGCTAAAGTCAAGACCTGTGTGTCCTGCTGGTGCTTCTAAAGCAGGACAGCTCTCTTGTAATTCATCCGTCCATCGATTCATTAATTTGTTCATTTTTAAACAGGGAGGCCCCCATGGTAATGGAGTGCGCTTACTATGAAACTTCTGTCTCTAGAATACAAATGCTCCCTCCCCCCACCCCCAGCCCCACTCCTATTTCCCAGTGATAATGAGTAGCAGCCCTGACAGTCAGTCTTCCTCTATACAATCTTCCTCCTCCTCCTAGCACTGGGTCTTGCAGTACTCCCGAGGATGGGAGGGGAAGGGTGTTCTCTAATTGGCAGAGGAGATGCCGGTGGCTGAGGAGGAGGTGACCTTGGTGAGTTGCATCCTTGCACAAGTAACTGCTCCAAGTCCCCCTCCCACAGTGGCTACAGACCCAGGACGCTGTCATTCTCCGCTGCAGTGAATCTTCAGCGTGGGGCTGCCCACTCCCCTGTGCTGTGCTCAGGGAAGAGGCAACAGCCACATTAGTAACAAAATTTGATTGAAAGGATACTCAGCAAAGATCTGGGCTGAGGTAGACCAGTGGTCATGCTGCCACTTATCGACAAGGACATCAGGAATGCAGCATAGTGAGGAGGCAGGGTCTCTCCAGCAGAAATGTTGAGCTGTCAGGACAGGGGCTCAGAAGGCTGACCCACGACAAAGATGGGTCCACAGCTAGTGTTTTGTGCTGGCCTCTAAGGTCAGAAAACAAACATTTTGAGCTGGAGTTTTTAAGCACAGCCACCTCTCCAAGTGTTGGAGGTAAAACATGTTCAGGCAATTGTTTGTTACTTTAGGAACCCAGATCTCCCCCTTCCTTTCCCTTGCTCGGGGTGAGCTTTCTCTTAACTTGAAAACACAAAGGGTCTCATCAGATCTTCTTTCTCAAGAGGATGATTCTACTGATCGCTTTCTGAGGAGGTCCCCCTGGGGATTCCCCAGTGATTCTCACTCCTGCCAACATTGTGACATGATTTGTCATATTTTTGTGAAAAGGAAGAAAAAGAAACGCTATTCCCATAGATAATCTGCCAGCGTCCATTTATCTGTTTAGTCATGTGGCAAACCCCAAGGGCCAGGAGTTTGTCAATAAACCATGGATATTCCCGACCTGGTCCCAGTGATGATTTGTTCACGTTTCTCATGTTCTGCTGGATCTACCTGGCTTCCACTACCTGGACTTTGTCCCCTGTTATTGGCTGAAGCACAGTCCTCACAATTGGTGGCTGAAGTGAGTTTCTCCCGCTTGATGCTGGGCACCCTTAGGACACAGCTTGTACTTGACTTCCTGGCCCTTTACTTTCCTGGTTCCTCTTGGCAGCTCCTCTGAATTACTGGACTCTTGAATTTCACTCTGGGGTTAGCCAGGCCTTAGCATCCTCGATGGGGCTGTGCTTACTGTGCCCTGTATGACAAATTGTTTAGAGCCCCATAAACCCAGGACAACACATTTTCAGAATTAGATTATTTCTAAAGTGTGCTTTTTTAAGTAACCTTTTTGAGAGGGACGGGGCTGGGGTTTAGCTTACCTTATTGGCAAATTATAAAACATAAATAGCATTTGAGTCCATTTGAGAAGCAATCTCCCTTCTTTTCATCCCCACTCCACCACTGCCCAATGTCCAAAATGCCCTTGATCCCAGATGGCTCAATGGACCATGAACAATAAAATTGAAAGAATTTCTCCTAAATGAATCCCCTCAATGACTAATTTCAAAGAGCACTAATCTACCATGAGAGCTTCTTCTTTGAGACCTGTCTTTGTCACTGGTTCGTTGGGAGACTCGTATGTCATTAACCTCTGGGATCCTCTTGTCCACACTTCAGAAACAAAGGACACAGCGCGAGTATTCTAAAGGGATGTGCATCATTAAGGATAGAACATGAACAGATAACCAGACCTTTGATTGTATATAATTTTGTGTTTACTATATGGATAAACCTTGATATTTAGACAGTAACAGAATTATGTGACTCTCTACATAGCCATTTGAAGTTAATAAGGCGGTGGATCTTAATTACCTACATTAGTTTAGCCTGGTAAAGTAAAATGAAACCATTTCCATGCATTGTCTTTCAATCTGCTATTAACAGCAGAGAGAGCCAAATATTCATATACTTGGTCAGTGACCACTGACTCCAGGCTGCTTTAATTCATGGCTGTATTTTCATCTCAGACTCACAGAGCTTCCAGCTCCAGAATAAGCCTCAACATTCTCTCTTAAAATAAGAATGAGAGAAATGTAAGGATTTAATAATACTCTTGCACAACATGTGAAATGGCAAATCTTAAAAACCTTTCCTTGGGCTATTAAACAGAGAAGGCAATGGTACCCCACTCCAGTACCCTTGCCTGGAAAATCCCATGGACGGAGGAGCCTTGTAGGCTGCAGTCCTTGGGGTCGCTGAGGGTCGGACACAACTGAGTGACTTAAATTTCACTTTTCACTTTCATGCATTGAAGGAGGAAATGGCAACCCACTCCAGTGTTCTTGCCTGGAGAATCCCAGGGACTGCGGGGCCTGGTGGGCTGCCGTCTGTGGGGTCGCACAGAGTCAGACACGACTGAAGTGACTTAGCAGCAGCATGCTATTAAATAGCTCTGAGTCCATCACACTCTCCTTCCTTAGCTCTTAAAATATTGAGTCTGCAAATATGTCAGTAAGGAAATTGCCATGAGAGTAGAGAAATACCTGGGAGTAAGGTCATCCTTATTTAAGGTGCCTTACACTGTCTGGATTCTCATGAAGTGTGGCACACACCCCCATCAGCATTACGAGACCTGAAGGATTTTGTTGTTGTTGTTCAGTTGCTAAGTCATGTCCAACTCTGTGCAACCCCATGAACTGCAATACAACAGACTTCCCTCTCCTTCACTATCTCCTGGAGTTTGCTCAAAATATCCATTGAGTTGATAATGCTACCTAACCATCTCATCCTCTGCCACTGCTTTTGCCTTCATTCTTTCCCAGCATCAAGGTCTTTTCCAATCAGTCGGCTCCTTGCCTCAGGTGGCCAAAGTACTGGAGTTTCAGCTTCAGCATCAGTCCTTCCGATGAATATTCAGGGTTGATTTCCTTTAGGATTGACTGGTTTGATCTCCTGGCAGTCCAAGGGACTCTCAAGAGTCTTCTCCAACACCACAGTTCAAAAGCATAAATTCTTTGGCACTCAGCTTTCTTTATAGTCCAACTCTCACATCCATACATGACTACTGGAAAAACTATAGTTTTGACTAGATGGACCTTTGTCAGCAAAATGATGTCCTTGCTTTTGAATACACTGTCTAGGTTTGTCATATAGCTTTCCTTCTGAGGAACAAGTGTCTTAGGGACCACCTAATTCACCTCCTCATCAGGTCCATTTTGCTGATAGGGAAACTGAGTCTCAGTGGGGCCAAATGTCTTGTCCCCACTTATGTAGCACTTAGTAGCAATTTAGAACTGGAATCCAGGGTTTTGACTCCCATTCTGTTACCAAAATGTATGTGCTTAATTTGATGAAGTGGAATTTAAAATGCTGGGAGTGGAAGGGAAAGAATTTCAAAAGATTAACCAAAGAAAAGAAAGATTTTCCCAACTGGGCTCCAAGCCCTTTGATGCAGGCAAAGCCTTGGAAGTGAAACTTGGTTAAGTTTCCTTGTGCGGCTCTACAGACTTACGCTCCTCTTTGTACCTGGGAAGATAGTGCATTATTCATGCAAACGGAATTTGTTTGTTCTGAAACTCTGCAGAGAAGGGGAAAAACAAGTTAATGGCAAAATTAAGAGAAGGAGTGATCATGGCTGTGCTTTGGCAGAACAACCCTGAACAGCCACCTGAAGTGAGAGGTGGAAGGCCTCCTTGGAAAAGGAGCCCAGATGAAGACTTTAATGAGAGCAGTTCTATTGATGTGTCTAGAATCCTGCGTACAGTGCTGCCTCTGGTGTCCCTGCCTTTCAAGTTTGAAGGCATTTCAGTACTAGACACGGCAGTCAAAATGATGTGAAGTCTATCTGTCCTTATTGTGTGTTTTAAATGTTGAACGTAAGTAAATGTTTTCATGCTGTAAGATGTTAGGATGGTACAATAAGGTAGGCTAGAGGGCTTTACAAAGTGGAAATATCTGAATGTAGAAACGAGGACTATTAACCACTTAGTAATTAACAGGTGGCTTTCCTGGTGGCTCAGCGTAAAAGAATCCGTCTGCCAATGCAGGCGGCACAGGTTCAATCCCTGGGTCAGGAAAATCCCCTGGAGAAGGAAATGACAACCCACTTCAGTGCTCTTGCCTGGAAAATCCATGGACAAAGGAGGTTGGCAGGATACAGTCTATGGGGTCCCAAGAGAGTTGGACACAGCTTAGCAACCAAATCGCAACAAAATTAATAGGCGCTTGCTTAAAGTCTAGGCACCTGCCAGGAATCACATGTTACTAAATATGTTGAATAGAATTTCTCAACAGGTGCTTTACAGACACCTGCAGATGACTCATCTGAAGCCCTTGATAAGTGCAAAGCCATAGGCAACTTCTGGGGCTTCCATAGACAATCCAAGGGTTGTATTTGAACATTTGCATTGCTAACCTGCTTCCTGGGGGCTTCCGATACAGGAGACTAGAGGATGGAACTCTTCTTTTCCCTTCCAAGCTGCTTTCTCCATTTGATGCGTAGCACTGAACGTGAGATTAAAGTAGGTCGAAAGACGGTCTGAGGCAAGTTGTGACTGGCCTTGTTTTCCATGCTAGCTAACAGGCTTTACTTAATAGGAATAGGTAGCTAAAGTAAAATACTAAGCTTGACTTCCAGAAAAATGACCCTGAAAGATAGCAGCGAGAAGACTGATATCCATAATCCAGAATTGGTTCTCAGTGACTCTTTCTCATTTTTTCATATTACTGCAAAATCATTTGGTAGGAAAGAAACGTGGGCTTCCCAGATGGCTCAGTGATGAAGAATCTGCCTGCCAACGCCAGAGGAGAGGCAGGTTCAATGCCTGGGTTGGGAAGATCTCCTAGAGAAGGCAATGGGAACCTACTGCAGTATTCTTGCCTGGAGAATCCCATGGACAGAGGAGCCTGGTGGGCTACAGTCCGTGGGGTCTCAAAGAGTTGGACATTACTTAGGCATTAAAGAGCAACAACAAGGGAAGAAATATATAAACTCCTCCCCCCCACCCCACCCTAGGCATCTCTTTCTCTCTCCACAAAAAGAAAGTCTTGGAGTGGGCTTTTTTCTTTCTCTTCATGTTTGCCCTCTTCCACATGTAGAGAAGTAACTATTCTGATTCCTGTAATATGCCCTTGTTTATAGTGCAGTGGTTCTGTATTAGGGTGTGCAGTAGAATCACCTGGAGGGCCTGTGAAATGGAACGTCTAGGCCCCGCCCCTGGGGATTTCTGATTGGTGGGTCTGGGCCCAATAAGCTTGTGTTTCCAAGTTCCCAGGTGGTGCCAATGCTGCGCCACCAAGTCTCAGACTGGGAACCACCGATTTAGGTCCACAGTCTCCTCCCTAGAAGCCTCAGGAAACAGTAAGTATTTTCTTTTTCCCTTTTGAGTTTTAAAAACAATAACCCCATGCAACAGGAAAGAAGAGGGTCAGGGGTTGGGGCTACCATCCCTTTGGTCTGTAGTTGAGAAAGGGGGCCTCCGTTCAGGGCTCGGGGAGAAAAGGCTCAGCCGCAAAACTTGGAAATGGGAGTCTCGCACCCTTTGGCCTGTGTTTGAGGGTGAGGGAGCAAGGCACCTCTAAGGGTTCTAGTCTTTGCTTCTGGGGCCCAAGAAAAGGTGCAGTGGAACGCCCAGGCTCTCTGGGGGAGGCTGGCTCTTCTGGGCTGGCTGAAGAAGTCTGGCTCTTCTGGGGCTTGTTCTGGAACAAGGGAAAGGAGGCTCAGACCATCCTGTTGGCCCAAATCATGCCCTGAGCCCTGCATTCAACTGCCAGGTCAGTGTCTTCCAGGTGGCAGACTCAAGTGGGTGAGCCGTTTTCTTTTTCAGTGAGTTAAACTCATCTCTGCTGGTCGTCGTTCCATTTTGAGGAGGCCCCTGCTCCACCTTTTCGGTCTAGGATGCCTTGTGTATGTCAACATGGGCCTCTTGGTGGGTTTAGCTGCTTCACTTAGGTCTAGTTAGACTGAGAGGCTTGTGTTGGGGCCTAGGCCCAAGTAGAAGCTCTAGTCTGTTTACTGTTTGATACTTCTATTCACGAGATTTCAGACAGGAAGACAGCATGAGGGGCAAGTCATAGGAATGGAGCAGCAAACATTTCATCATACTCTGTGCCATGCAGAAAGAAAGTTAACTTTCTGGAGAATCCGAGTCCTTGCTCACGTGAGCTGCTAGGCTAAGCGTTGGCCTAGAAAGCTGGAGCAGGTTGTGTATGGTATTGCCATGACAGGCTGATATTATATTACTGAACATATCATCAGTGAACAAATAAAAAGGAAGATTTCCCCAACTTGGTGGACAGAGGCAGAAAGGCTATTAGATGGAAAAACCTTGAGAACATCCTGAATGTCTGAAGCAGACTGTTTTCAGGCATGAAGTTTGGTCAGTTTTACTAGAGCAGAATTGGTTTTTTAAAAAGCGTGTTTTCATCTACCAATCCCAAACTCCCAGTCTATCCCGCTTCCTCCCTGTACCCTTGGCAACCATAAGTCATGTCTATGAATCTGCCTGTGTTTTGTATATAGATTCATTTGTGCCACATGTAAGTGATACGTGTGGTATTTGTCTTTCTCAAAAAAAAAAAAAAAAAAAAAAGGCAAAAAAAGTGCATGTTTTTATTGTCAGTTCAAAGACAGATGAGCAGAATAGTGGGAAACAAACAAACAAACAAAAACTGAAGGAGGATGTGCCCATTGAAATGGGGCGAGAGAGGGATTTTCTTAGCCAGAGACTGAGAACTCAAAATCTGAGAACACGGATATGAGTGGGAGAAATATGTGCACCATATTTAATTGCTTTTAGAGGAAGAACTAAGAATGAAGAGGATGATTTAGTGGTTACTAGACCAGAGACTGGATTTCTCCCCTGTTTTAGCCACGTTAATCAGCACATTCTTAGAGTGAGCCAGGATGGTTCCCAGAGAAAGACTGTCTGGAGGACATTGTTGAGAGACCTCCTCTTAGCAGCAGCTGGGGGAGGTGGGGAGAAGTGGCCTGCCAGTCCTGAGGGCAGATGGAAACCACCCCCACACCTGGGACAGACGCGTAACGAGGGTACATGAGATTCATGCAGATTGCTAAAGGAATATCAGCATAACATATTTACTGAGTTTTTAAGATACAGCGGCTAGTGAGAACAGGTGTGTTACATCCTACGAGGAGAACACAGCTAGGACATTCAGGGAGTAGAGAGATTTAGGACAGATAACATCCTAAATTTCGGCTGTAAAGGTCAACATGATTGAAATGAGATCCCCTGGGTGGCAGGTCACATTTATTTTTGGCCAGCCTGGAACTGACTGCATTTTTATCTCTCAGGCTGGGGACACAATGAAATCCTCTGAAGGTGTTGAGTGCTTAGCCCAAGAGCAAAGTGAAAGGAAGGCAAGCCGGGTTTTCCCTTGAGCAGGGCTAGCCCCACATCTGGTTTAGAAGAAAGAGAAGCAACTTAGAAAGTAGGTTAGAACATTTTAAATTTCACTTGGCCTGCTGAGAAGGAGGAGGGGGAAAAAGAAAAGAACCAGAACACTCAGAGACCTAGCCTTTGTGATAGAAAAATGAGGAAAGAAATTTCACTGCTAGGGAAATAGAACAGGTGAGCCAAGACCTGGCCAATGCAGAGGTTGAGAGAGAGGAAGATTTGCTGGGGAAGCATGTGGTCTAAGGCGTATTGATTCTTGCTGGTCCCCAGAAGCACACAAGCTTTTGGAAATACATGAATTTGCTGAAGGTAATTTTAAACTGAGACAAACATGGAAAACCAAGGACTGTCCTTAAGAGAGAAGCTTCCTAAGCCTGCGTAATACAAGAACAAGAGGTAGAAGCAATAGCCAGTCATACACAGAAATAAATATGCCTTAGTGTCTTGCTGGGGTTGGATAACATCACGGGGAAGCAAGGCAGTGAGGTTGGTTTGGTGAGCTTCCTGTGAGAAATACGATAAATGTGAGGAAACCTCCTAAGAGCCCATGCCACTGGTGCATAGAAACTGTACACTGAGAGCTTTAGGTGAGGTCTGAACCTACAGTTCCGAACAGAGGTGGCATTTCAGAGGGCCGGGTAACCTAGGAGAGTGTGTCTTTGCAAGTGCAATTGTCTAAATCAGAGAAGAAGCTGTATGATAGACGGATTCTCCCCCTGCACACCCCCACCCATAAATCATAAGGTCACAGTTGGCCTCTCAATAGAAGATTGATAATATAAGGATTAGGATATGGACATCTTACTGGAGTTGGGGAGGGGTGTTATTCTACCAAACACGGGGAGCAAGGATCTTCAAATTCAGTCCTCTAAACTTTATAAAGCAGAGAGATTTTCAGCTTATTTCTTCTCTTGGAAAGTAATGGGGAAAGTGAAAGTGAAGTCGCTCTGTTGTGTCTGACTCTTTGCGACCCCATAGACTGTAGCCTACCAGGCTTCTCTGTCCATGGGATTTTCCAGGCAATAGTAATGGAGTGGATTGCCATTTCCTTCTCCAGGGGATCTTCCCAACCCAGGGCTCGAACCCGGGTCTCCTGCATTGTAGACAGACACTTTACTGTCTGAACCACGAGGGAAGTCCAAGTAATGGGGAATACACATTCAAATTTGAGGCATTTTTTTTTTTAATGCTACTATTAATTGTTTATCCTCATAGGTGATATTTGGATGATATACTGCGGAATGAGAAAAGGGGAAGAAATGATGGCCTAGGATGCTACCTGTGATGCTAATTTAACTAATGTCTGACTCTTCCCGAGGACCTCTGGGGACAAGAGCTGCACTGCCCACATTGTAGGAGTGGCCCTTGTCGGCCTGGGCTCAAAGTCAGAATCCAGACCCTGCAATGAACTGATGATCGATCACAGCCTTCCTGGCTGCCAGGGTCTTGGCCTTTAGACCCAATGGGTTAAGAGGCAACAAAAATTAGGGAGAAGAGGAAGACACAGTCAACCTTTTATTCCAGTGTCAAGAAAGACTCTGTTCTTTTCCCCAGGAGGGGGACTATTGCAGTGAGCCACTTCAGATTTTCTCTCTAGCAGTTTTCTTGAGTTTCTACGCATCTGATTCCTGAGAGTCATTCTCTCTCTCTGCTTGCCTCAAGGCTCCATAATTCCTTTCTGCTTCCTGTATCAATGTGATAAGACTCCACTGACCTTTTGTCCCAGTACAGCTTCTTAGCTTGTGACCAGATGAAAGAATCTGATAAAGCCTTCCCGTAGGTCCCATTAGCATGAAGAGGGATGGGGTGAGGGAGTCACACTGGTCCTCAGACCCAAGTAGTAGTCTCCAAACCGACTCTTTTCAGAAACCCTACATTGGTGGTTCCTATACAATTTCTAAGATTCACAAAGTTGTTACTTTGATCCCCACTGACTTTTAATTCTTTGAAATTGCATTCAAAGGTTAAACCCAGTGGGATTGGGTGCTGTGCTAAATCACTTCAGTCATGTCCAACTCTTTGCGACCCCATGGACTGTAGCCCAACAGGCTCCTCTGTCCAGGGATTATCCAGGCAAGAATACTGGAGTGGGTAACCATTTCCTTCTCCAGGGAATCTTCCCCACCCAGGGATCGAAACTGCGTCTCTTATGTCTCTCGCACTGGCAGGCAGGTTCTTTATCACAGTGCTACCTGATTGGGGGTGGGGGAGTCCTCAAACCTACAACATATCTAGGTTGGAAATAGAGATCCTTGAAAGCAGAAGCAAAAAGATGTTAAAACACTGCTCTCGTCCTACCAGAGCTGTGATCTAAATTAATACCCACAGCTTTGTAAACACATATGCATGTTCATGGAATCGTCACCCACAAGGCTGTGATCTTCATCATTATCATCTTCATTAAAAGCAGATGGCAGCAACGTGTTGCCTACACATTTAGATAATGTTTAAATAATTCCTGGAAAAACAGCCCAGCAGCCTAAACTATTCTTTAAGGAGCTTCAGTGGGAGCTGGAGGGGGAAGGGGTTTTTATACAGTGGCTCTAAAAGATTAATTTATGGCCTAGGAAGATGAAGTATTGAAACTGGAAAAACATAAAACCCAAAAGATACTAAAATCTCATCAATATCATTGGGATAAATTTTTGAGCTGTACCATTTTTATTTGATTTTTTTCCCATTACAAAAGTATTTGGTTTCTTATAGATTTGGAAACCATAGAAAAGCAAATACACATGCATTCAAATGTGTCCCATTTCTACCCAGGAATCATTGCTATTTAGGATTGTGGTGACTGTGCTTTCGCTATATACAGCCTAGCCCTTCCACTCTGGGGCTATCCTTGAACTTCTGTATAAACACTTTGGGGACCATCCTTGAACACTCCTATATAAACACTATGTAAAGACTCTAGGATTCCCTGGTGGCTGAGACAGTAAAGAGTCTGCCTGCAATGTGGGAGACCCAGGTTCAATCCCCAGGTTGGGAAGATTCCCTGGAGAAGGAAATGGCAACCCACTCCAGTACTCTTGCCTGGAAAATCCCATGGATGGAGGAGCTTGGCAGGCTACAGTCCATGGGGGGTGGGGAGGGGTCACAAACAGTCGGACACGACTGAGCGACTTCACTTTCAAACACTCTGGGCCTCTCAGAACAGCTCCCAGAACTTTCTGTTTTGGTGTCTTTCCCTGGTTATGCTCCCTGCATCAGCCAAATTTTGTGTTCTGCTTCTCCAGTGACAAAGCAAATCTCAGTTTTCTGGAACACTTGTTATACTTTGTTTGCATCCCAGCCCCAGAACCTTGAAGGCAGGAACCCTTCTGTGCTCTGCAGGCAGATACTGAGGAGAGGGAGGATCAACCCTACTGGTCTGCTGAGAATTTGTTATTTTTTGAATGCAGCATGTTTTTCAACTAGTTTTTCCCCTGATAACACAAGATGCCTTGAAATCTGTATTATTTATTTTTCCTTTTAGAGACAAAAGTTCATTAGAAATAGCCTACGCTTATATCCTCTGTAGACAAATTTCAAAATCAGAATAAACCGATCTTCCCTGCATCATTATTTTTCTTCTTTACTATATGTTAAAGAGTGAGCAGAAAGTTTTTTTTTTTTTTTTACATACTATTTTTAGGGCTCAAACACCAAAAAAAAAAAAAAAAAAAAGTTAGCTGCTACAACAACTCAATTTTAAAATGATATTACAATTCTAAAATGAAATATATCTTTCAAATTTTTGGCCATTGAATAGCCAGTTTTGTTTTTTTCCAGTTGGCTTCTTTACTAGTTGTTCAGTCTCCCCCTTCAGAATAGTTGTAAAAGCTATTTACTATAAGCTGTGGCTATTACTAGGATTAAGTATTTTCCTGGACAAACAAAAATATTTTTGTGTAGTGATTATTTTCAGGGGCGTTTATTTGATCTCTTCAGGAACTCTGTGGTGCAAATGAACCAGGGTGTTGTTTCTATTGTGTGAGGAGGAAACCAGTTCACAGAATGTTTCATAACTTGATTTTCCTTTCTTGTGGAGTATCTCGGACTTTTAATAACATACATAAGCCCGTGACTTACACTGGTGGATGGTCACTGTGGTGACCTCAAGGCCACACAGCTCATGGATGGCAGGCCTGAGACCAACCATCCTGTATCCAGGTCTATCACTGTTGGTAATTCACATCCCTTTCTATCCAAGAGAACTACAGTCGTTTCTATTTAGGTGACTTAAGAAACATACGAGACCCTTGACTGGAGAGCTTTTGCTGTACAGACAATTCTCATGTTTGAAAAGCTTTATACTGGTGTTGGTGCTTCACAACTGTGTCTAAACCCATCAGTCGCTCAGCAGAGAGCATGCTGGGAGGATGGAGGGAAAAATGAGCACCATGATGTCTTCCCAGTTCTGGAGGGTCCTCTGGAATGCAATCTCCTAGAGCTTGTTATTAATTCATCCAACAAATATTTATTAAGCACTTGCTGTGGTTCAGAGCCTGCTCTAGTGCAGGACATAAAGCAGTGAATAAAAGAGACAAATAGCCCTTCTTCCTGGCGCTCACATTTTTATAATTGTCTTGGGATTTTATTTTTGTTTATATTGCTGTTAAAGCCTGCCTTTAACACCACGTATCTGAATGTGATCACTGTGACTGATAATTTTCATGGCAGGAGAATCCTTATTGTTTACTAGTTGCTTACTTGCCAGGCACCATGCTAAGCGAGTCACCCCTTATCTCATGTAATCCTGGTAACCTCTGTGTCTCAGGCTGGCATTGTAATTTAAAATTACACTCTATAAAATTAGTACATAGTAGGTCCAGGATTTTCACATAGGTCTGACTCCTAATCCTTTACCGCTCTCCACACTGGCTTCTGTTAAGAATTGTTGTCTTAGATTGAAGATCCAAGCTACTAGTTCAGAGTGAAAATTGAAATTGCTTTTTGTTTTATTATCAGATAAATTCAAAATAAATTAGCCTTCAAATCAGATGGAAAGATACATTCATCCTTTAAGTCCTATTGTGAGGAGGTGAATTACAAATGGAAACTTCAGGGCAGAGGATGTGTGTTTCATCACTTTTCTAGCTTATCAGGTATGTTTCCTTTAAAAATACATTTATTTTTGGCTGCTGAGTCTTTGTTGCTGGGCACTGGCTTTCTCTAGTTGCAGAGATCAGGGGCTACTCTCCAGTTGGAGCATGCAGGCTTCTGGTTCCAGTGGCTTCTCTCGTTATGGAGCAAGGGCTCCATGGTGCACAGGCTTCAGCTGTTGTGGCACATGAGCTTAGTAGCTGTGCTGCGTGGGTTAGTTGCTCCATTGGCATGTGGGATCATCCCTGGACCAGGGATCAACATGGTGTCCCCTGCATTGCAAGGCAGATTCCTAACCACTGGACCACCAGGGAAGCCTTTATCATGTAAGTTTCTGCTACTGTTGAAAACGGTACAAGATAACCATGGTTAGCAATTGTCTTCCATTCTTTGTGGTCTATCAAGATTACACAGTAGACCATATTGCATAAGGTAAAATTATTGCCCATATTTATTTTTGACTTTATCTTTGTTGGAAAATACACATTGTAACTTAAGCTTATATTAAAAACATTAATTTATGCTGAGGCAAGTGAATTAGTAGAGGCTGACAGATCTGTGTATGACATTTTGCAGCTCTTCCATAACCCAGGTCTTTGATCATCCGTATAACCCCTGACTCAAATTTTTCTTATGAAATGTTTGCCTGCTTTAATATCTGTTACTATTAACTGTTAACTGTGCCCTGTCATTGTGATTTCAACCATGAATTCAGCATAGCTGTGCATTCTAGGATTAGAGGCAGTTTAGATCGTCACAAATGTAGAAACAAGCATAATGTAGTGGGGGGAAATTAATGAAGAAAGAGTATCATGTGATATTAATAGTGCTATTTATTGTGAGAGCATCATACGGCAGGTACTCCTGGATAGTAGTTTACACACATTATCTCATTCAGTCTTTACAGCAGCCCAATCTAAGACATAATTGATGCTGAGAAGTTATAACTTGCATGTGGTTGTACTGCTTAAAGGTATTCAGTCAGGATTGCTGCTGCTGCTGCTAAGTCACTTCTGTTGTATCCGACTCTGTGCGACCCCATGGGCAGCAGCCCACCAGGCTCCTCTGTTCCTGGGATTCTCCAGGCAAGAATACTTGAGTGGGTTGCCATTTCCTTCTCCATCAGTCAGAATTGGACTTCAGGTGATTTAACTCTTCTCCACCATGTGACGGTGTCATGAGAACTCAGAAGTAGGAGAAATTAAGGCAGACTAGAGAGACAGGAAGGCTTCATGGAGGCAATTTCTATACACTTAAGTAAAACTTGCAACTAATATTTGAATCCCACTTGCATCCCTTGAGCATTGTAGGTGTAACTGGACAGTTTTGTAGCTACTTCCTTAATTATACTAAGATTAGATAATCATGTGAGCATTACTATTGGTAATTAGTTATCTAATCAAATAGTTGTAATGATCGCACTTCTCTGTATCTTATGTCTTATTTATATTTAAATCTGTGCACATTGTATTGTGGTTATCTTCATTTTTTTTGGTAACAGCCACAGAATGCTGAGGTTTGATTTCAAAGTTGTCTTCTTGTATTTTGTCTCAGATTCTAAGATTGCACAAAAAAGAAATTATATAACATTTCATGATATTCTTAATTAGAAAAAAAAAATTGTGACAATGTACAGGTATTTAGCAGAGAAAGCAATGGCACCCCACTCCAGTACTCTTGCCTGGAAAATCCCATGGATGAAGGAGCCTGGTGGGCTACATACAGTCCATGGGGTCGCTAAGAGTTGGACACAACTGAGCGACTTCACTTTCACTTTTCACTTTCATGCATTGGAGAAGGAAATGGCAGCCCACTCCAGTGTTCTTGCCTGGAGAATCCCAGGGACGGGGAAGCCTGGTGGGCTGCCGTCTATGGGGTCGCACAGAGTCGGACACGACTGAAGCGACTTAGCAGAAGCACAGGTATTTAGAAAAAATCATTAGGTACCTTGACCTTTATCATGACAAGTTTTATTATGAAGTCAATTGAAACAATGCTCTCTTTGGCTTTACAGTGCACCTGTTCTCTGCCCAGACCCATGACTGATCTTTACTGCTTTGTTATATGAATCGGAAAAATTTCCCCTCTAGATTTTTTACATTGCTCGGCAGGGGAACGTGCCTTGCTAAGTAGAGGTAGGCATCTCTTCCTTGGGTGAACGCAGCCTGGAAACAGCACACAAGCTTGGCAGGTGAGAAGAAGGGTGGACAGCAGCCCCTAGTATCCCCTACTTCATGTGAAACACACAAATGACACAATCATGCATGTTTGTGCCTGTCTCTAGAAGGAATACCTGAAAGAGTGCTGAGTATTTTGCATTCAGTTCTCATGGATCTATAGTAACTGTTAGCACGTAGTGAGGAAACTGACTCAGGCAAGCAAAGAACACAGCTATTATGTGTGGGAGCCAGGATTCAGACCAAGGTCGGATTAATTCTAAAGTCTGCCTCATTCTTGCTGATCAACTCACACCTTATCTCTGCTCTGCAAAAATTTTCAAATTTGTTGGTGTCACAAACAACATTCATGGAAAAAAACAGCAAACCAAACCTTCTATTCCTTGTGCACCTTGAATGCTTCTCCATTTCTTTGCTTGTGTTCAATCTCTTCCTTCTACAAGAAGCCCCTGTTTCTTCTTACTTGTGTTCAAATCCTACTTATTCTTCTAGATAGTGATCTTATGCTACCCTCTCCATAAAGCTTCTCTTGATTCACTTTGATAGGGAAATAATTTTTCTCCTACAAATCACCAAAGCACATCCTTCTACCATTCTTCTGGATCTAATCTTGCTTGAACTTGCACTATAGCTGTGTGTTTATATGCTTTTTCCCCTCCCCATGGTCGACTATAAAGTTTTGAATGTTACTTATATAGAACTACTCTCTTTATCACCACTGCCTGGCACAGTGTTAGAGATCAAGTTATTTGACTCAATGAATAAATTCTTGAATGAATGAGTTAATCAACACTAATCAATGTTTCTTTTGAATAAAATAGTTCTCAAGCAACCCATATCACTGGAAATGACAAAATTTGGATAAGATACTTTAGAAAAATCTTTAAATATCTTGGAATCTTTAAAGGGCTGACATTGCAAATGTTATGGGTTGAATTATACTCCCTCCCCAAATTCATATGTTGAGGTCTTAACCCCCTTCAGACTGTGACTTTGTTTGGAAATAGGATCACTTAACATGTAATTCATTGTTAGGAAGCTAGAGAGAAGCAATGCATGATCTATAGAGGAATAATTTAAACAACAGGGGCTTCTTTATCTGAAGTCATGGAAGCCAGAAAGAAGTAGCACAAAATATTTCAAAGACTGAAGGAAAAGAACTGTCTGCTCTGGATTTTATAGGTGGCAAAAATATTCTGCAGGAATGAAGGAAAACAAAATATAATGAAAGAAAACAGAATTTGTTGCTATCAGAACACCCATTCAGTTCAGTTTAGTCACTCAGTCGTGTCCGACTCTTTGCAACCCCGTGAATCGCAGCACGCCAGGCCTCCCTGTCCATCACCAACTCCCGGAGTTCACTCAGACTCACATCCATCAAGTCGGTGATGCCATCCAGCCATCTCAACCTCTGTCATCCCCTTCTCCTCCTGCCCCCAATCCCTCCCAGCATCAGTCTTTTCCAATGAGTCAACTCTTCACATGAGGTGGCCAAAGTATTGGAGTTTCAGCTTTAGCATAAGTCCTTCCAAAGAAATCCCAGGGCTGATCTCCTTCAGAATGGACTGGTTGGATCTCCTTGCAGTCCAGGGGATTCTGAAGAGTCTTCTCCCACACCACAGTTCAAAAGCATCAATTCTTTGGCACTCAGCTTTCTTCACAGTCCAACTCTCACATCCATACATGACTACTGGAAAAACCATAGCCTTGACTAGACGGACCTTTGTTGGCAAAGTAATGTCTCTGCTTTTCAATATGCTATCTAGGTTGGTCATAACTTTCCATTTAAGCGTGGCTAAAAGAACTTTTCTCAACAGGAAAGAAATAACAAAAGAAGGAGGTGGGCTTAGAGAAGAAAGAAAGAATGATGAAGCATGTAAATCTGGAGATAAAAGGCTTCCTTCTGAGAATGAGTTTTTTAAAATTATGTTTGGTTGAAGCAAAAATTATGATATTATCTGATGTGGTGCTTAATGCATCTATTAATAGAAGAAATGATTAACTTGCTGCTGCTGCTGCTAAGTCGCTTCAGTCATGTCCGACTCTGTGCGACCCCATGGACAGCAGCCCAACAGACTCCCACGTCTCTGGGATTCTCCAGGCAAGAATACTGGAGTGGGTTGCCATTTCCTTCTCCAATGCATTATTTATATATTAAAAGTGAGGTGAATAAAGGGACCTGTATGGAATTAAGATTTTACTTGACATGGTAAAGTGTCAATATTGGAGATTCTATGTTATGTGCATGTATTGAAATACACAGAGTAATGACTAAAATACTATTTGAAGTGATACATTAAAAAATTTTATATATAAATCAAGGTGAAAATTTAAAACTATTTAAGTAACCCACAAGGAGGCAAGAAAAAGGGGACTGAAGGATGAAAACCAGAACCACCAAACTGAAAATAAATAATAATGGTAGATTTATGCTCCACCATATCAATAATTAATTTAAATGTAAACAGTCTAAATACACCAATTAAAATATTGATGGAGTGGGTGAAAGACAGGACCTAACTTTATGCCTCTGTGAGAAATTCACTAAAACAAAACAAGATAGGTGTGTTTAACATAAAGGGATGGGGAAAAAATTCAGCATGAAGCATTATGTGCTGTGTAAGGTGTGCTTACATAGCACATGGGTCTAGAATGTTCTTGAATGTCTTCCCTGTCAAGCCTAATGTCTAAGTGGAGTTTTCTAGGGTCACTCAACTCACTTGCTCACTCACCCCTGCACTGTGACATCAGGTTAAAATAAATTATTCTTGCCAAATTCATCAGTCATCTTCATGGTATAAAGTTGACATGTGTGTTTCTGATACCTTTTATTATTTGATCACTTCGTAGTATTTGGCAGAGAAGACTACTTCTTTTGAAACTCAATTCTTTTGTCCTGAATTGATACTGTTTTCTTCTTTTCTTTGACTTCCTTCTCAGTATATATTTTTTTAAATACTAAAGTTACATCTTGTGGACATTTTTCTTCATATTCTGCATACTCTTGAGAGTAATCTCATAAATTTCTTCAGCTTATTTTTGGGCTTAGGTTTTGTGTGTGTGTGGCTTCTATCTGGTAACACTCTGAGATTTTTTTGTCAATACCATCCTATCCTCTGAGCTCCTGATTTATGTATCCAACCAGACACTTGTTAACCATCTTGCTGACTAATAGACATCATAACCCAACATATCTAAAATGTAATATGCATAGTGATTTTAAAATCTGCTTTGTGTCCAGTTTCCTGTTTCAGTGAATGGCACCAGCATCCATTCAGCTGTTCTAAATTTAGTTATGCGTGTCATTTTTTTTTAATTGAAATATAGTTGATTTACAGACTTCCAAGGTGACTCAGTTGGTAAAGAATCCACCACCAATACAAGAGATGCAAGAGACATGGGTTCAATCCCTGGGTAGGGAAGATCCCTTGAAGCAAGAAATGGCAAACCACTCCAGTATTCTTGCCTGGAAAATCCCATGGACAGAGGAGCCTGGTGGGATTGCAAAGAGTTGGACATGACTGAACATGCACACTTAATCACTTAAGTGTGCATTAACTGCACACTTAACTCCATGTGCTGCTGCTGTTAAGTGTGCAGTTAACTGCAGTGTTGTGTTAATTTCTGTTGTATAGCACAGCGATTTACCTTTACATATATATATATACACACACACACACGTATATGTGTGTATGTATACACATTCTTTTTCATACTCTTCTCCATTATGGTTTATCACAGGATATTAAATATAGTTCTCTGTGCTTTGCAGTAGAACCGTGTTTATCCATTCTTCATGTAACAGTTTGCATCTGCTAATCCAAAACTCCCAATCCGTCCCTCCCCAAGCCTGCTTCCCCTTGGCAGCCACAGCCCACTGTCTGTGAATCTGTTTCTGTTTCATAGGTAGTTCATTGGTGTCCTATTTTAAATTCTCTATATATGTGATATAGAATATCTCTTTCTCTTCTAATTTATTTCACTTAATATAATAATCTCTAGGTCCATCCATGTTGCCCCAAATAGCACTATTTCATCCTTTTTTATGGATGAGTAATATTCCATTGTATATATGAACCACACCTTCCTTGTCCATTCATTTCTGTCAATGGATATTTATGGAAGGTTGCTTGGCTATTGTGAATACTGCTGATTTGAACAAGGATACATGTATCTTTTTGAATTAGAGTTTTGTCTGGATATATGACCAGGAGTGGGATGGCTGGGTCATATGGCAATTCTATTTTTAGTTTTTTGAGGAGCCACTATATACTGTTTCCACAGTGGCTGCATCACCTTAAACTCCCCCCAACAGTTTAGGAGGGGTCACTTTTCTCCACATTGGGCATCATTCTTGATTCTTCAATGGATGCAGATTAAGGTCTTATTTCTCTGTTACATGTCTACTTTTCAACATTTTGACAGCCATCACCCCCCACCCCCAGATTTTGCAGGCACCATCTTTTATTTGAGTGACTGCCTCTAATTTTGCTGCTCCTCCCCATTCTCTGCAATGCTTCCTACCTGACTCTATTTTTCCTTTACTCAGAAGGGTCATGTCGCTCACATACTACTCTCTTACTGGCTTCCCAATTCCCACTAGAATTTAGTCCAAACTCTTTAATATGGGAATCATGAGTGCATGCCATTTGGGAGCCCAGGGCATCTAACCTGGTGATTTACTACTTAAAGAACATGCTTAATCCTCCATTCCACAGAAAGCCCATCTTCTGCCTTCTATTTCAGACTTCTAGAGAAGTTTAGAGGCTTTTTGGTCATCTGGTTCCTTTTCTCCATTGAGTTTCTGGTTGATCTATTTTATATGCCAAACACTCCCTATGTACTGGGCTTCATTTTGGAGGGCCCCCTCCTGATTTTTTAAAATTCTTCCAATATAACTTTAATGCAAGGCTATCACTGACTGAGGGCTTCCCTGGCAGCTCAGTGGTAAAGAATACACCTGCCAATGCAGAAGACGTGGGTTTGATCCCTGGGTCAGGAAGATCCCCTAGAGAAGGAAATGATAACACATTCTTGCCTGGAAACCCCCATAGACTGGGGAGCCAGGCAGGCTACAATCCATAGGGTCACAGAGGAGTCAGACACAGCTTAGAGACTAAACAACAATAATGGCTAACTTAACTGAAGTGACAGTGTGTGACACTGAAGGCTTATAGCACAGTAGTTGGAATAACTTGAAACTGCATAGTAGTTATCACTGTCATAAGCATTATTTGGCTTCACTCCCCATTCCCCTCCACTCTCTCTGCTAGAACACTCCCCTCACCTCTCTCTCTCTCGCTCATTCTGTGGTTTGATTGCCCTCCTGCACTCCTGGTCCTGGGCAGGACATGCCCTTGCTCATAGAGACCCTTCTGCTCTTGCTGCTTCCCACCTCAGTGTGCTGCTTCCCACACCCCTCCTCTTCTCCTTTCTGAAGCAACAGATCCATCATGATGTTCTCCTAAACAAACAATCAATTGCTTCAGAGGTAAGTTGCTTTATTCCCCCAGAATAAAGAACAACAACTTTAGCAGATACCTAGTTTACTAAAGAGCAGTCTTAATTCCAGCTACATGCTATGCACACAGCTCTACATGGCCCTGACTCTGCGCCCATCCTCTGCTTTGAGCATTCCTAAGGACAGCATTTTCACTTTGCTGATCTTTTCTGCCCTTGTGTATTTTCTTCTCTGCTTCTTGGAACTCCTTACCACCACTCTATTTCCTAGTTAAGACTTTCAAAAGTCAGATTTTATTTATTTATTTTTTAATTTAATTTTATTTTTAAACTTTACAATATTGTATTGGTTCTGCCATATATGGAAATGAATCCACCACAGGCATACATGTGTTCCCCATCCTGAACCCTCCTCCCTCCTCCCTCCCCATACCATCCTTCTGGGTCGTCCCAGTGCACCAGCCCCAAGCATCCCGTATCATGCATTAAACCTGGACTGGCAACTCGTTCCATATATGATATTATACGTATTTCAATGCCATTCTCCCAAATCATCCCACCCTCCCCCTCTCCCACAGAGTCCATAAGACTGTTCTATACATCAGTGTCTCTTTTGCTGTCTCATACACAGGGTTATTGTTACCATCTTTCTAAATTCCATATATATGCGTTAGTATACTGTATTGGTGTTTTTCTTTCTGGCTTATTTCACAAAAGTCAGATTTTAAGTTAATTCCTCCATCCAGGCTTCCCTGATGCTCTGGATTAGGTTGGGTGCTCCTGACATGTCTTCAAATGGCTCTGGGTTTTTCTTCCCTTGGCAAGTACCTGCGCTTCGTTGCAGTGATCTGCCTGCTCCCTGAGGGAGGGGCTGTGTTGTCCTCACCTCTGGACACTGTGTCAGGTGTAGTCCCTGGCCCATTATCAAAGTAAAAAACAAGGATGGCCAGATGGTTGTTGCCCAGCCCTGCTATATTAATATCATGTGATTGCAGGCAGTTTTCTTCAAAAGTAAAGCAAAAGACACTCTGCTTTTTTTACAGTTGCTAAGAAAAGTGGAACAGATTCAGTCTTTCCTATTAGATTCATCATTTTCCTAGAATATCTTCATTTAAAGCAGGCATTCAGATATAGCCAGGTTACTAGAGGAGTAATTTGGCTAATCCATGTAGCATGAATTTTCTATTACATTTGTCTACAATGGGCTTCATTTATATGCTATTTTATTTTGCCTCATTTGAGCTAATTGTTCTTGAAATATTCTATATTCTTCTATTAAGACAAACTTAGTTTTTCAGAGCATTAGTCTCTTGTGAGAAAGCTTTTTGAACCTTTAAGGATAAAAGAACCTCAATCTCATTTTTTCCATCCCAAAACCTTTGATAATTTATTTTAAAATTATTTAGCTCATGTTTTTTAAATATTATATCATAGTACCATGTGATTTTTTAACCAGAGATTTCAGAATTACCTATGGTTTTAAGCCAGTTTTGCAAAATGGGGATAATTAAAACTCTTCAGAACACAAAAGTGTTTCAGATAACTATGTCAAGGGACCCTCCAGCTACAGGAGAATGCAGACAATTGTATCCCCAGTTTACAGGGGACAGCATGAAAGTATAGAACCTTAATACAAGGAAAGCATTTGTAATTTTCTTTAACTTTGTAAATAAATAGAATTTCATAGTTTGATATTGTATTTTCATATAAATGTCACATTAAAATAAAACTAAAACAAGAAAATTTTAAGATAATATAGTTGTCTTAAACACAGTTTAAAAAGAGAAATGAAACTTTGGGGCAGAGTACTCGGCAGTACAAATGTACTGAAGACTTTTAGTTTCCTTTCCATGAAGTTAATCATTTGACTAAGGTGGTAAAAATATGAACTGACCTTCACATTTAAAATCGATATTAACCTTCTCTAAATACAACATTCAGTTAAGGAAAGCCATTTTTTAAGACTCAACTATAATGTATGTAGATATGTGTGTGTGTGTGTGTGTGTGTATGTGTGTATAGGTTTGTAGCATTTTAAATGTAAAGTTCCACTGAATTTTAGAGCAAAAAGGGATCTTTCAGATCTGCTAGTTTTGTGAAATTTCAAAGAATTGCAGTATTCTGAAGATGTCTGGAGATGTAGCCTAGGAGTTCCTAAGTACAATTTAATGTCTTGATTCTGATGTGTGAGGAAATTTTCATCAATCCTTAATCCAAGAGAAAAAAAATACCAAATTTTTAAAAACATTCAATTACATTTGAAAAATGTTTTTTCTACTATTTTGATTGTTTCATGTTTTTAAAATTAAAAACATACCTCTTTATTTGGGGCAATAAAAATTGACAATCCTTCTCCCCTTTCTCTGGGCTTGTGTATGGAATTTTATTTTAGCTTGTGATATCAAGCGATTTGACACTAAAGGATATTAGTCACTGCTGTTGCCTCCTAAGGTAAAGGCAGGTAAGCTGAGGCCAGAGGTGTGAGATGATTTGTTCTAGATTGTAGTTTAGAACCCAGGTCCCCTAATTCATAGAGCAGGTCTGTTCCTACTCCCTGTGCTGCCTCAGAAAGCATGGGATGCACGCACGCACGCACGCACGCACACACACACACACACACACACACACAGTGGGATATTTTGTGTTGTTTTTGTTCAGTCACTAAGTTGTGTTTGACTCTTTGAGACCTCATGGGCTGCAGCACGCCAGGCTCCTCTGTCTTCCATTATCTCCTGCAGTTTGCTCAGATTCTTGTCCATTGAGTCAGTGATGCCATTTAACTATCTCAACTGCTGCCATCCCCTTCTCTTTTTTTGGAGTATGTAATGGAATATTACTCAGCCATAAAAAAGAAACAGTGCCATTTGCAGGAACCTGGATGGACCTAGAGATTATCATACAAGTGAAGTCAAACAGAGAAAGACAAATATCGTATGATATCACTTACATGTGGAATCTTAAAAAAATGATATAAATGAACTTATTTACAAAACAGAAAGAGACTCACAAACTTAGAAAAACAAACTTATGGTTACCAAAGGGGACAGCTATGTGTGTGGGGGGTAGGGGATAAATTAGGAGATTGAGATTAACATATACACACTATTATATATGAAATAGATAACCAACAAGGGCCTACTGTATGCTTTAGGGAACACTTTTCAATACTCTGTAATTACCTATATGGGAAAAGAACCTGGAAAATAATAAGTATACACATGTTGTTGTTGTTTAGTCACTAAATAGTGTGTAACTTTGTGTGATCTGGTGGACTGTAGTCCACCAGGCTCCTCTGTCCATGGAATCTTCCAGGGAAGAATGCCAGAGTGGGTTGTTATTCCCTTCTCCAGGGGATCTTTCCGGCCCAGGGATCAAACCTGCATCTCCTACAATGGTAGGTGGATTCTTAGCACTGAGCCACCAGGGAAGCCCAGATATATATGTATAACTAAATCACTTTGTTGTACACCTGAAACGAACACAAGTTTATAAACCAACTATACTCCAATATAAAATAAACATTTAAAAACAAATAGAGAGAAAGCATGGGGTAGCTTCTCTCCCCCTTCTGTGCCAAATACAACAGTGGGAAGCTGAGTAGTCCATTAAGATCCTATTCACTAATTCATAAGGTGTTAAAAATTAAACCTATCTCTTTTGTCAAGTACCTTTCCTTTATTTAATTATCCAATCACAACAGATTCAGTTGACTAATAACCCTTGTTACATGTATTTCCAGCTTATCAATAAGGTCCATCGGGGTACTGTAGTGTATGTGAAAGAAAGTTTATTTGAAAATTATTGGAGCATTTACAATGAAGGTAAATAAAGCCGGCCTGGTCTCAACAGGAGAATAGTGGGAAATTCATGAGGAGGGAAAATTACTTTCAATAGTAATTTTAAGTAGATTCAGTCTCCAGCATTGAGCCTATGGAAGATAACATCTTAAATACAAATTTCATTCTCTGATGGCAGAAAAACTCTTAAACAGCTGGAGTCCAGGGAAGAAAATAGCCTGGAGTAGGGTACAATTCCAAAACATACAATAAAACCAAGCGCCTGATATTTTTATTTAGTAATTTATCTTGAAAGGGAGGCAAGTAAATATTTAAAAAACAAAGTCAATAATTTTCTTTTTATTTGTTCAGACAAATGAAAAGGTCAGTCGCCGAACTCCTGAGATGATGAGCTCTCAGGAGACAGGACCACCGCAGTGATTTTTTTTTTCTTTTGTTTTGTAATTTCTGCCAGTTTGCAAAGAGCATGTACATTTACATAATATAAAGCAATGTGTTATCAATACAGCAAAACGCAGGATACAGCATCTGGAGTTGGCAAAATTAACTGGACCTAAGGGGGAATTAACTCTTTTAGACTACACTAAATGTTCCCAGGACCTCTAGAAACTAGGCATTGTGGAGGTTGATGACAGGAACAGATGTTTCCTGCGATGCCTACCATTTCTGCAGATGGTACATACAAGGTGCAAAAAAAAAAAAAATTGAACAGCAAGAAATTAGAAATAATCCCTATGTTTCTATGAGGCACTAATATTTTATGAAACACATTCAGTCAGAATCTCAAACCATTCCTGTGATAAAGTGCAGGTAACACATGTGGGAGAAATGAGGTTCAGAAGCTTCCAGGAGCTTTCTCTAGTGGAAACTGGTATCATGTGACTCCAGATTTGGCCTCCCTGGCACATTCCTCCACTCCATACCCAACAAATGTGTTCTTCTTAAAATTATTATTCAATTGCCTTGGGAAATGCTTGCATTTCAAGATTTGCTTTCCAAGCTCCAAGCACATTCATTTTATCTGGAAGATGGCTATTGCTTTCTCCCAAAGCCTGTCATGACCACGTACTCAGAGTCTTGGGATGGGAATCTTGCAGATAAGGGTATGAAGTAAAGAGTTTGCCCAAACTCCAGGCCAGATCCAACCCCATGATTTGTTAACCATGTCTCTGGGCTTTCAGTTGAATTCTTTCCAAAACAACCTGTTCCTTCTCAAAGCTTCTTTCTTTTACTTTCTGACTCTCTGTAACTTCTTTCTGACTCTTTGCAACCCTTTGGACTGTAGCCCACCAGGTTTTTCTGTCCATGGGATTCTCTGGGCAAGATTAATGGAGTAGGTTTCCATGCCCTTCTCCAGGGGATCTTCCTGACCCAGGAATAGTCCTAAAACCCTTGTCTAACGTTGAGGGTTGACAAGTCACATGATATAAGGAGATGAGTATGCATAGAAAGGTTCGAAGAACTAAGATGGCTCCATTTCAGTCTTGCTGGGGTTTCCCTGGCACTGATGCTCTGACCTTCCTCTTCCCTGATCCATCTCCAGCAGCATAGGGAAATTTCTTGAGTTCCATTTTGCAGTGAGATTTCCTGTTAATTTTGGTGTCTGTAAACTTCTGGGGAGATCTTTTAGCTTAATGATCTTGTGACCTTAGTTGCTTAGTTGCTGACTTGTATTTGCATTTCATTCATATTTTAAAACAAATGAAATTCAGCATATCCCCCACCCCCCACCCCCTGCCAAACTCTTAAGACATATACCCTTTTGTTCTGCCTTACAGTTATCCTGGGTTCTGGAATAAATCATGATATGAGTAAGGACTTTGAGAGAGACAAAGATTCAACTACAGATGCTTAATTTATGATAGATTCAGTTAAAATGCTTTGATTTCAGAGAGCTCATCTGAATGTTATCAGAAGGAAGCAGAGTATGAGGCTTGGGATATGCAACTAGAAGCTCTCATCCTAATTTTACCACTAAGTTGCTCTGTAAACTCTGGGCAAGTCACTCTCTGTGAGCCCAATGGATTAGATGGGGTTAAGGCTGCTATTCTCAAGTCGCTGGTAACAAAAATGCTTCACTGGAAATTCTTGACAGGTGTCTGCTGCTTCCATATCTCTGGGAAACAGGCTATAAACATATACATAAAAACACATTCTCCCTTAGGTTTTTGGAAATGACTGTTAATCAGGTTCTTGAAGCATTTGACAAGTCTCAGACAGAGTTCTCTAATCCTAACCCTGGAGGTTTGGCAAGGTTCACCAGTTATGTTCTTACTTATTTCTGACTATTGGCTAGTTATGGAGTGGCAGGCATCTTAATTGTATGTTAATTAGGAGTTGATTACATTAACTCCTATTGTAGCAGCGAGTAATTATTAGCTTTCAAAGAAAAAGCTATTTTAGTTTAAGTAGCCCACACAGTTTTTCAGGTGAAAAAGAATACACTATGAGACCTTAGAGCAGAACTCTCAATGTCTCCAGATGTTCCATCCCTTGAACTTCAGGACAGAATGTGTCTTGGAGAGCAGGTCAATCATGCAACTTAGACTTCTTCTAAGAGGGGGTTATAAACACGTCAGGGCATTGGAGTAGACACCTGGGGTTTGGAGTTGAGCTTCCTTGTCTTACAATGTCTTTGATCTTGGACAAGCTCCATGTTTGATTTGAGAGTTGCCACTGGGTTGTTGCTGGGAGGGATGGGCCGCTCAGAAGCATGACCGAGATGAGATACCCGACACCAGAGGTCAGGGGAGGCGGCTGGGAGGAGCTACCCCACGTCCAAGGAGCAGTGGCTGCACGGGCACAGGAGGGCCTAAAGGAGCTAATCCATGTTCAAGGTCAGGAGGGGCGGCTGTGAGGAGATAACCCTCGTCCAAGGTAAGGAGCAGAAGCTGCGCTTTGCTGGAGCAACTGTGAAGAGATACCCCACATCTAAGGTAAGAGAAACCCAAGTAAGATGGTAGATGTTGTGAGAGGCATCAGAGGACAGACACACTGAAACCATAATCACAGAAAACTAGTCAGTCTAATCATACAGACCACAGCCTTGTCTAACTCAATGAAACTAAGCCATGCCATGTGGGGCCACCCAAGATGGGCGGGTCATGGTGGAGAGGTCTGACAGAATGTGGTCCACTGGAGAAGGGAATGGCAAACCACTTCAGTATTCTTGCCTTGAGAACCCCATGAACAGTATGAAAAGGCAAAATGATAAGATACTAAAAGAGAAACTTCCCAGGTCGGTATGTTCCCAATATGCTACTGGAGATCAGTGGAGAAATAACTCCAGAAAGAATGAAAAGATGGAGCCAAAGCAAAAACAATACCCAGCTGTGGATGTGACTGGTGATAGAAGCAAGGTCTGATGTTGTAAAGAGCAATATGGCATAGGAACCTGGAATGTCAGGTCCATGAATCAAGGCAAATTGGAAGTAGTCAAACAGGAGATGGCAAGATTGAACATTGACATTCTAGGAATCAGCGAACTGAAATGGACTGGAATGGGTGAATTTAACTCAGATGACCATTATATCTACTACTGCGGGCAGGAATCCCTTAGAAGAAATGGAGTAGCCATTATGGTCAACAAAAGAGTCCGAAATGCAGTACTTGGATGCAATCTCAAAAACGACAGAATGATCTTTGTTTGTTTCCAAGGCAGACCATTCAATATCACAGTAATCCAAGTCTATGCCCCAACCAGTAACACGGTTCTATGAAGACCTACAAGACCTTTTAGAACTAACACCCCCAAAAGATGTCCTTTTCATTATAGGGGACTGGAATGCAAAAGTAGGAAGTCAAGAAACACCTGGGGTAACAGGCAAATTTGGCCTTGGAACATGGAATGAAGCAGGGAAAAGGCTAATAGAGTTTTGCCAAGAGAACACACTGGTCATAGCAAACACTTTCTTCCAAGAACACAAGAGAAGTCTCTACATATGGACATCACCAGACAGTCAACACTGAAATCAGATTGATTATATTCTTTGCAGCCAAAGATGGAGAAGCTCTATACAGTCAGCAAAAACAAGACCAGGAGCTGACTGTGGCTCAGATCATGAATTCCTTATTGCCGAAATCAGACTTAAATTGAAGAAAGTAGGGAAAACCACTAGACCATTCAGGTAAGACCTAAATCAAATTCCTTAATGATTATACAGTGGAAGTGAGATGAGATTATCCCCTAAATATAGATTTAAGGCACATAGATAGAGTGCCTGATGAACCATGGACGGAGGTTTGTGACACTGTACAAGAGACAGGGATCATCACCATCCCCATGGAAAACAAATGCAAAAAAGCAAAATGGCTGTCTGGGGAGGTCTTACAAATAGCTGTGAAAAGGAGAGAAGTGAAAAGCAAAGGAGAAAAGAAAGATATAAGCATCTAAATGCAGAGTTCCAAAGAATAGCAAGAAGAGATAAGAAAGCCTTCTTTAGCAATCAATGCAAAGAAATAGAGGAAAACAACAGAATGGGAAAGACTAGAGATCTCTTCAAGAAAATTAGAGATACCAAGGGAACATTTCATGCAAAGATGGGCTCCATAAAGGACATAAATGGTATGGACCTAACAGAAGCAGAAGATATTAAGAAGTGGCAAGAATACACAGAAGTACTGTACAAAAAAGATCTTCACGACCCAGATAATCACAATGGTGTGATCACTCACCTAGAGCCAGACATCCTGGAATGTGAAGTCAAGTGGGCCTTAGAAAGCATCACTATGAACAAAGCTAGTGGAGGTGACGGAATTCCAGTTGAGCTATTTCAAATCCTGGAAGATGATGCTGTGAAAGTGCTGCACTCAATATGCCAGCCAATTTGGAAAACTCAGCAGTGGCCCCAGGACTGGAAAATGTCAGTTTTCATTCCAATCCCAAAGAAAGGCAATGCCAAAGAATGCTCAAACTACCGCACAGTTGAACTCATCTCACATGCTAGTAAAGTAATGCTCAAAATTCTCCAAGCCAGGCTTCAGCAATACATGAACTGTGAACTTCCAGATGTTCCAGCTGGTTTTAGAAAAGGCAGAGGAACCAGAAATCAAACTGCCAACATTTGCTGGATCATCGAAAAAGCAAGAGAGTTCCAGAAAAATATCTATTTCTGCTTTATTGACTATGCCAAAGCCTTTGACTGTGTGGATCACAATAAACTGTGGAAAATTCTGAAAGAGATGGGAATCCCAGACCACCTGACCTGCCTCTTGAGAAACCTGTATGCAGGTCAGGAAGCAACAGTTAGAACTGGACATGGAACAACAGACTGATTCCAAATAGGAAAAGGAGTACATCAAGGCTGTATATTGTCACCCTGCTTATTTAACTTCTATGCAGAGTACATCATGAGAAACGTTGGGCTGGAAGAAGCACAGGCTGGAATCAAGATTGCCAGGAGAAATATCAATAACCTCAGATATGCAGATGACACCACCCTTATGGCAAGTGAAGAGGAACTAAAAAGCCTCTTGATGAAAGTGAAAGAGGAGAGTTAAAGAGTTGGCTTAAAGCTCAACATTCAGAAAACGAAGATCATGGCATCTGGTCCCATCACTTCATGGGAAATAGATGTGGAAACAGTGTCAGACTTTATTTTTTTGTGCTCCAAAATCACTGCAGATGGTGATTGCAGCCATGAAATTAAAAGACTCTTATTCCTTGAAAGGAAAGTTATGACCAACATAGATAGTATATTGAAAAGCAGAGACATTACTTTGCCAACAAGGTCCATCTAGTCAAGGCTATGGTTTTTCCATTGGTCATGTATGGATGTGAAAGTTGGACTGTGAAGAAAGCTGATTGCCGAAGAATTGATGCTTTTGAACTGTGGTGTTGGAGAAGACTCTTGAGAGTCCCTTGGACTGCAAGGAGATCCAACCAGTCCATCCTAAAGGAGATCAGTCCTGGGTGTTCTTTGGAAGGACTGATGCTAAAGCGGAAACTCCAATACTTTGGCCACCTGATGTGAAGAGTTGACTCATGGAAAAGACTCTGATTCTGGGAGGGATTGGGAGCAGGAGGAGAAGGGGATGATGTTGGATGAGATGGCTGGATGTCATTACTGACTCGATGGACATGAGTTTGGGTGAACTCTGGGAGTTGGTGATGGACAGGGAGGCCTGGCATGCTGCAATTCATGGGGTCGCAAAGAGTCAGACACAACTGAGCAACTGAACTGAACTGGGTTATTGTGAAACTCAGATGAACGTATGAAAATGCTTAAAGTGAAGAAGTGAAGTTGCCTGGTCATGTCCGACTCTTTGCAACCCCTTGGACTGTAGCCTACCAGGCTTCTCCATCCATGGGATTCTCCAGGCAAGAATACTGGAGTGGGTTACCATTTCCTTCTCCAGGGAATTTTCCCAACCCAGGGATGAACCCAGCTCTCCTGCATTGGAGGCAGACACTTTAACCTCTGAGCAACCAGGGAAGCCCAAGAAAATGCTTAGAAACCACAAATACATGTGCAAGGATTCACTGCTACCTGTTCTGTCCATGCAAAGTTATCTCTCATTATCCTCCAGAGCAAAGACAATTTCCAAACCACTCAAGACAGAACTGGCTTATAGGTAACTCTGATAGATGTAAGATGCACAGGGTAGGGTTCAGGTTTATACGCTGAAATGACAGAAGATGTTCCAAAAAGAAGTGACTCATGCTGACTCCTCGGGAGACCTGGAGGAAATTAGGCTTCCTTCTTGGCACATTTCAGGGAGAGGCAGGGCTAGACTCCCTCCTCCACTGTGATTCTAGGGTTAAGGGTCCTTACCCCCGAGGTGCTTGAGAAATCTTCCTTCCATTTTTCTATCTTTTCCACATCCTTGTTGGAGGATAGAACACTTGTCATGCCCACAGCCCACATGGACAGAGGATTTGGAGATAGGCTAATGGCACAGGCTTGACAGATAGCTCTCTCTTAAATTCTGGGTCCATATCAATAGCTTCAAGTCCTTCTTAAGTTGCCCTCAGTTCAGTTACTCAGTCATGTCCAACTCTTTGAGACTGCATGGACTGCAGCATGGCAGGCCTCCCTGTTCATCACCAACTCCTGGAGCTTGCTCAAACTCATGTCCATCGAGTCAGTGATGCCATCCAACCATCTTATACACTGTCACCTCCTTCTCCTCCTGCCTTCAATCTTTTCCAACATTAGGGTCTTTTCTAATAAATGAGTTCTTCCCATCAGGTGGCCAAAGTATTGGAACTTCAGCATCAGGCCTTCCAATGAATATTCGGGACTGATTTCCTTTAGGATGGACTGGTTGGATCTCCTTGCAGTCCAAGGGACTCTCAAGAGTCTTCGCCAACACCACAGTTCAAATGCATCAATTCTTTGATGTTCAGCTTTCTTTATGGCCCAGCTCTCACATCCATACATGGCTACTGGAAAAACCATAGCTTTGACTAGATGGACCTTTGTTGGCAAAGTAATGTCTCTGCTTTTTAATATGCTGTTTAGGTTGGTCATAGCTTTTCTTGCCCTAGGTGAAGGCAAAAGATAATTTCTCATCCAAAGAACAGACATCTTGAAACCAGACTGTTTAAGGAGCTCTTGTCCCTTGAGTCACCATATATTATCAGGTTGGCAAGGAACTGACTTGGGTGCCATTTTTTGCCTCTGACACTGTCTACTAGATGCTCATCCTCTCTTCTCCCTGCACTCTAGTTCCTGCCAAATGTAGGAGCCAGTGGCATCCTCATCCATGTTTTCATTTGTTTCTTCTCTTTGCTCTTCTTCCTTTTTTTTTTTTTTGCTTCTTCATAATAGTAATAATGATTATTAGTACAGCAAGTCTCTTATATATGGATGGATTCCATTCTGAGAGCACGTTCATAAGTCCAGTTTGTAAATCCAACCAAGTTAGCCCAGCTACCCAACGAATACAACAGGCTATATAGTACTATACTGTAATAGGTTAATAATACTTTTTACACAAATAATACATAAAAAACATAAAGCACAACAAAATGAAGAGCATTTTTAGAGTACAGTACCTTGAAAAGTATAATAATAGGATACAACAGCTGGCATACAGGGGCTGGCATCGAGTGACCAGGCAAGAAGAGTTATTGACTGGGGGAGCGAGAGGAGGTGGGAGATGGTGGAGCTGAAAGATCATCAGCAATAGGAGACCAAGGGCAGCATGCAATTTCAGCCACACCTGATACTGATGGCACAGGTTCCTTGCTGGATTCAGTTCTATCTAACCTCTTGAGAAAATGACCCAGTGATCTCTGGGTGGTGGCTCTTTTGTTCTCATCATAGATGACATGGTAACACTGGATTGCATTCTGAACAGCTTCTGCAACCATCCCTTACTTTTCGACATTCAGGTCCTGTGCCTCACAAACTATGGGATCAAACCACACACCAATTTAGCCAAAGAGCCCTCTCAGGATTTTCTCTAAGATCCCCAATGTAGAGAAATGATGCCATTTCCTGACTTGATGCAGTTTTGGAAACTTTCCTAGTGACCTACTCCATTTGGAATGATTGACTTTACTATGTAGGAATTGCCTTTGGTGGTGATGGGGGAATTGTTTTAGGGAGACCTTGGAAGGCTTTGCGCTTCCTGCTCCCTAACCATCCCACTGTGGCATACAGAACCCTCCCTTTCACATGGTGAGATGAAGTTTAGGAGACCAAACCTAACAGGAGTTGATTCAGTTCAGTTCAGTTGCTCAGTCATGTCTGACTATTTGCAACCCCATGAACTGCAGCATGCCAGGCCTCCCTGTCCATCACCAACTCCCAGAGTTTACTCAGATTCATGTCCATTGAGTCTGTGATGCCATCCAACTATCTCATCCTCTGTCGTCCCCTTCTCCCCCTGCCTTCAATCTTTCCCAGCATCAGGGTCTTTTCAAATGAGTCAGCTCTTTGCATCAGGTGGCCAAAGTATTGGAGTTTCAGTTTCCACATTAGTCCTTCCAATGAGTACCCAGGACTGATCTCCTTTAGGATGGACTGGTTGGATCTCCTTGCAGTCCAAGGGACTATCAAGAGTCTTCTCCAACACCACAGTTCAAAAGCATCAATTCTTCAGTGCTCAGCTTTCTTTAGAGTCCAACTCTCACATACATACATGACTGCTGGAAAAATCATAGCCTTAACTAGATGGACCTTTGTTGGTAAAGTAATATCTCTGCCTTTTAATATGCTGCCTAGGTTGGTCATAACTTTCCTTCCAAGGAGTAAGCGTCTTTTAATGTCATGGCTGCAATCACCATCTGCAGTGATTTTGGAGCCCCCCAAAATAAGGTCAGCCACTGTTTCCACTGTTTTCCCATCTATTTGCCCTGAAGTGATGGGACCAGATGCCATGATCTTAGTTTTCTGAATGTTGATCTTTAAGCCAACTTTTTCACTCTCCTCTTTTACTTTCATCAAGAGGCTCTTCAGTTCTTCACTTCCTGCCATAAGGGTGTGTCATCTGCATATCTGAGGTTACTGATACAGTGACTGCTGTTGTGGGCTGTGCCCTGTGTGTCAAGGTCCTAGCCCTCTGTTAACTAGCCATCACCATCTGGGCTCTCTGGAGCCTTGTAAAATGAGAATATGAAGCTCTGTGATCACTCCAAATATTCTGAGATTTCACATTCTGTTTAAATTTGAGGTATAACTGATACAGTTCATCTTCCCAGGGCAACTTTCAGTAGAGAGTTGTCTGGGAGTGTGTATCTCAAGGAGGCCAGGAAGATGTGCCCAGTGGGTGAGGATAGAGGAAAACAGGAAAACAGCCATGGCTGGCAGGCTATGCTGGGACAGACACCATCTTTCTGGATGCTCAGTGCTAAGCTCCACCCATCTAAGAAGTCCAGCATCAGTTGTATATGCCCGTGACATTGTTAAACTCCCCTCCGTGCCTACACCCTCTGGAGACCATCATTTCCCTTCCTGGCTGTACTTCAGAATTCATCAACAGGTCAATCTGCTAGTCTGTATCCTGCCCACATGAGTAGATTCTGTGCCAAGCTTTGGCTTTCTCACTTTCCCTCTCTGACAGTCCACCTGCTTGGTCCTGCTGGGAGTGGGTCAGCCTGCCATCTGCCCAGGGCTCCAGGTAGGGAAACAGAGAAGGCATGGTTTGAAAGGAAACCTCCTCATTTACATGTGGCAGAAGCAGTTTCATGGTGGAAGCAATGTGTAGTTTTATTGTCTACAAATTGCCAACTCAGACCTCAACGTGAGGTCAGGTAAAGGGAAGACAAACAATAAAAATCATAACCTTGAAATGTACTGGGAACAGATAATTTTAGGAGCAGTCATCCTCTGGATTAATTATGGAATTATTATTAGTATACTACCAAAGAAATTACCTTTTAATGCTTTGAAGCTATTTCCTCTTCTTGAAACAGAGAATCAAATCCAGAAAGAATATTTATTCCAGGAAGACCACCTACTTTCAAAGAACAATCTTGCCTCTGTTTATGTAAACTTCCCAGTTGAATACCATCCTCCCAGCTTTTGCTAACATGCTTGTACATTATGCAGGAGCCATTTGGGTTGTGAAACCAGTTTACAAATAAAGAGATTTCAGAGATCTGTTTAACAAGAAAGCAAAATTAGTGATCAAAGAATTCAGTTGATTAGAAGGGGACCAGAAAAACTTGGGAGATAAGAAGAGACAGAAATGAAGGGGAAGATGATGACGTGGGTGTTAATGATCAAACCAAAAACCAGACAGCCCTAAGGCCTCAGGAAGACAGACTCATTCCCTCTCAGTGCTATTAGGAGACTGGGAACTGAGAGGCTGATGACACAAGGGTTGCACTTTTCTGCTTACAAAGTTCTTTCACTTACATCAATTCCTTTGATCTTTTCAGCAATCTGCAAATAAAGCAGACCCATTTCACAGATGAGATGGACCAGAGAAGTGACTTGCCCAAAGAAACACAGCTTGTTTTTTAACACAGTCATGATAGTCAGTCCATATCAGTGAACTCCACCTAATCTGTGCTTTCCATCAAGTCCACCTTCTCCATCAGTGAAGACATTATTCTGTTGTAATATAACTGGAGAGAGATCTCGCACACCTTTGGGCAGCCTGTAGTGGTGCCCATTCCTGATAACCAGACTTCCTCAGCAATCTCTTTCCAGAAATTACATTCTTAATTTCTTATGCTTTCTTTTTATCTTTTTCTTATGTTTTCTTTTGATTTCTTGCTTTGTTTTAATTTTTCATATAATTTTTGTTTTACATTGGAGTATAGTTGCTTTACAATGTTGTTTCAGGTGCACAGCAAAGTGATTCAGTTATACATATACACGGGCTTCCCTTGTGGCTCATCTGGTAAAGAATCCGCCTGCAATGCAGGAGACCTGGGTTTGATCCCTGGGTTGGGAAGATCCCCTGGAGAAAGGAAAGGCTACCCACTCCAGTATTCTGGCTTGGAGAATTCCCTGGGCTCTGTAGTCCATGGGGTCACAGAGTCGGACACGACTGAGTGACTTTAACTTTTTTCATACATATATATATATCCATTCTTTTTTAGACTCTTTTCCATGTAGGTTATTAAAGAATATTGAGTAGACTTCCTTGTGCTATACACTGGGTGTTTGTTGTTTATCTGTTTTATATGTAGTAGTGTGTACATGTTCATCTCAAGCTCCTACGCTTTCTTGGAAAAGGCAGATAGCATTCAAAGATTAATTTCCAAAGAGAAAGGCAACAAGGTGGGATGGAGGAAAGATAGATGGAAACTGTGATGGGAACACATTCTCTGGAATATCCTTCAACACTGAGTACAGAACTGCACCCAAACACCTCACCTTGGCACCTAAAACCCCTTCACTTTCCCATCCTTATATTCCCAACCTTGCTGCTGCTGCTAAGTCACTTCAGTCATGTCCGACTCTGTGCAACCCCAAAGACGGCAGCCCACCAGGCTCCCCCATCCCTGGGATTCTCCAGACAAGAATACTGGAGTGGGTTGCCATTTCCTTCTCCAATGGGTGAAAGTGAAAAGTGAAAGTGAAGTCGCTCAGTCGTGTCCGACTCTTAGTGACCCCATGGACTGCAGCCTACCAGGCTCCTCCGTCCATGGGATTCCTTAGATGTGGCCTAATCAAGGCACATACCATCACTGGTTGCTTCCCAGAGTACCCTGCATTCTCTCATCACTTCTCCACAGGAATCTCACTCTTAACAAAAATCCACCTCTCTGTTCTGTGTCCTTCCTTCTCTTCCTTCTTTGTTTTGGAACTTTATCCTATACTAATTGTAAGAATGGCTAGCATTAAACACAGTGTTTACTGGTTTTTCTATTGCTACTATAATATGTTGGGTTGGCCAAAACTTTCCTTTAGATTTTTCCATAAGATGGTATGAAAAACCCAAACAGATTTTTAGCCAACCAGATATTCCCATAAAGCGAATGGCTTAAAGCGATGCATATTCGTTTTCTAACAGTTCTATGGGTTACAAGTCTGCAGTGGTTCTCACTGGACTGAAATTCAGGTTTGAATTAGGGCTGTGTTCCTTCTGGAGGCCTTAGCGGGGAGTCTGTTTGCTTGCCTCTTTCAGCTTTTAGAGGCGATGTGTCTCCCAGGACTCACAGTCTTCTTCCTCCTTATTCGAAGCCAGCAGTGCTGGGCCTTTTCATGCCACCGTGTTTCTTTTAGCTCTCTTCTGCTGGGCTTCTCCACTGTAAGGACCCTGAGGCTTCCACACTGGAAGCAGGGCCTTCACCAGGTTGTTTACCGTTGTAACCTCAGGGACTGACAATAGTGAATGAAGGCTCTGTGTATACGTCACCTCCCCAAGCCGCTTTTCCAAATGTCCGCTTCTAGAGTCCATCTTGATACGTGATGCTAGGTTGTCAACTCCTGGGAGGGCTGTCTCAGAGCCTTACTTCCCAAGGTGTGCCTCACTGTACCCAGAACAGTGTGCACCCCAAACTACAAAGCCTGGGGGCCTTGCAGTTTCTAGCATCATTGGAATTACTTTGCCTAATCCCATGGCAGGGTACAGATCCAAATACTTTAGAATGCTCTTTCCAGCTCTTTCCTCCTCCAAGTCTGATGGGCGTTGATAAAAGAGTGAATAAACTTTTCTAAATCTTTCCCAAGCCCCATCATCCTATTGATCCTTCACCAGAAATGACTCCTGAACTCAGAACTGAGGAATTTCAAGCACAAAGGGTCATCACCCCACTGAAATGCCTGGTCAACTCCCACTTAAGATTCACAGGCTTGAATGTGCTATTGGCCAGCCTTCCCACTTGAGAGTCCTGGACTGAATGCAAAATTTCTTCCTGAAAACTCTGAAGATAAACCCCAAGGAAAACCAACTGCCTTCCCCAAAACCCTACTTCCTTTCCTTCCCCTACTTTCCTTTAAAAATCAATTTCTGATATCTTACAGAGTAATTAATACATGGAATTTGGAGTCAGAAAGACCTGGATTCAAATCACAGGACAGCTGTTTCCTAGGTTGATCTAGAGGAAAATGCTTTCTTCTGAGCAGGGTCACCGGGCATAGCTCTGAGGGCTGTTCACTGCACAACCTCAGTGGACGCTGTTCACGTAGCCCACCATGAAAACAGCACCCTCTAGAGTGGCATGCTGCAACAGCACCATCTGAGCTGTACTAGGTTGAAGGCTTCCCAGGTGGCGCTTGTGGTAAAGAACATGCCTGCCAATGAGAAGATGCAGGAGACTGAAGTTCTATCTCTGGGTCAGGAAGATCTCCTGGAAGAGAGCATGGCAGCCCACTACAGTATTCTGGCTTGGAGAATCCCATGGACAGAAGAGCTGCAGTCCATAGGGTGGCAGAGTCAGGAGTGACTGAAGCAACTTAGCAAGCACACGCATGCTACTAGGCTGAAGTTAGATCAGCTGCCACATGTGTTGGTTATGGAGGTGGGTTGACAATATTGTAGTTCAAGCCCTTGGTGTCTATTAAGGCCACAATAAATATCAGTGCATTTTTATGGTTTGAAGCTGGTTTGGGAATGTTCTCATCTACACTGGGCTGAGAGCATTTTCTGCCACCACTCACGAGTGGGTCCTTTAAGCCTTTTCAGTGCACACAAACATATAATTTGGCTCATGATGGATTGAGGCTGATTATTGTTTACGATGGAGTGTTGTGCTTTCATCTGGGCCGACTCATTAGACACAGAGAATGAGACAGGTGCTGCTCCATGGAGTGGTGACACCACATACAGCCTCTCTGCCTTGTCACTCTGGTTTGGGCACAAGGGAAAGAATGTTCCAGGGCAAATACCACTGCCTGGGTGATCTTTCCACATCTTGACTCTGAGTACATTGCCTTCCCATTGAGCTCATTTTCCATAGCAAAGAAGGAGTCTCACTCCATTTGTGATATGTACCCACTGCTGGCTTTCAGGCACTATGCCTGCCCCTTCCCTTTCACCCCTTTCTGGACATGCTGATAAGAAAGCCTGGCACACCCTCCAGCTGCAATTCTGGGCTGTGTGCACAGTGGTTTCTGCTCCAGCCCCTAACCATTTGCCCCTTTCTTTACTCAAGCTATTCCTTAGCAGTCTGGGTGTCTCTCCTGTTCATCCTAGAAGTTTTGTTATGTGAATATCAGTCTTATAATTTTGGTCCATGTGTAGCATCATCAGTTTCAATATCAGAATTAATTTTTTTCCTATTTTTTTTATTGGAGGCCAATTGCTTTAAAATATTGTGTTGGTTTCTGCCATACATCAATATGAATCAGCCACACATCAACATGAATCAGCCACAGGGATGTGTGTATGTGTGTATGTGTGTGTATATGTATGTCACTCCTGAACCCCCTTCCCAGTGGGGAGTTGATCACATCCTCCACTGGGTGCCCACACAGCATTAATTTTGCCTTTTAATGTTTTGATTTGGAGGCAACCAGGATAGAAGAAAAGAACAGTACACATGAGGCTGAAAGATTTGAGTTTGAGTCTTCACTTACCTGGCTATCAGCTGTATGGTGGTAGTGAAATGACTTACACACTATCACTTTTTTGAAACGGGCAGTGTGATGAGTCAGTGGATGAAGTCTTTAAAGTGCCAAATGCCATGTCCACATATGGTAGTTGCTGGGTCATGCTGATTCAATGGGATAATGACTTCATAGTGACTAGAATATGGAATAATGACTTTAAAGTGCTTAACACAATGCTTGGCACATAGTAGGTATCCAACAAAAGTGAGCTTGCTTTCTATTCACCCTGAGGTTCCTCTATCACCAGTAAGGAATTCAGTGATAGCCCTCTACTGCTTGCTCAGCTAATCTGTGTGTTCTGTCCAAACTTTGCACAGGGTCACCTATCTGAAAGTAAACTCATACCAGGAGAGAGCACCTGATTTCTTGATGCTAAGGGTTCATGAAAGGGGCAAGGAGGCATCATTGTCTGGAGTTGCCATCACCTGATCTGGACAATAGGCCTTGAGACTATCATTGGCCATTTCCTCAAAGGTCAGGTAAAAAGAGGAAACCAGATATTTGGATGTGAGTGAAAAAAGTGCCCATCTCATGGAAGAACAGAACTGCAGTGGCAGATTTGCTAAAACACAAATTGTGACTCAGACTTCTACAAAAGTGCACTTTGAAAGGAAGGAGTAAGCAGAACAGAGAGGAGAAATCACACTTTAGGATGGATTTAGTGTGGGGCTCAGCATCTTAAATGAAAAGGCAATGGTTGAGAAGGGAATCCTGAAACTCCAATACTTTGGCCACCTCATGCAAAGAGTTGACTCATTGGAAAAGACCCTGATGCTGGGAGGGATTAGGGGCAGCAGGAGAAAGGGATGACAGAGGATGAGATGACTGGATGGCATCACTGACTCTATGGACATGAGTTTGAGTGAACTCTGGGAGTTGATGATGGACAGGGAGGCCTGGCGTGCTGCGATTCATGAGGTCGCAAAGAGTTGGACACGACTGAGCGACTGAACTGAACTGATAGTTATGAAACCCTGTATAATGCAAGGTCTTGTCATTTTGAAGATAGCATTAAGAGTAATGATAGTTAACATGATCTTCTTTTGCTATATGGCAACAAAGATATGAGTGCTTATCTTTCCTTTCTCTTTTTAGCTCAATTTCCCCCTTATGCCCAGTTCTTTGCTGTTTACAGAGAGAGATGTGATAATCCCAAAGTTAGGTTTAATGTTCATTAATACACAGAAAACTCTTCTTTCAAAGGAATGACTCTGTTTTCTGGCCACCCCTCCTTTATGGAAGAAGAAAATTCTAGATTGTCAGAGCCAGAGATTCCCCTGAAGAATCCAACCCCCTGTTCCTAGAGATGAGGAGACCAAGGCCTAATGAGATGAAATATCTTACCTATGGTCATACAACCAGTTAAAGATTGTAGCACCTGCCCTTCTTCCCCTGTGTTCTACCACATACTACCCAAGCAATCATTTCTCAATATCAAGAGGAATGTTTTTAATCCATTTGTATATTTAATGTGAACTTGAGTTTTCCTAAACTTCTATCTGGGTCACTGATAACACACTTTTTCATTGACCCTGTTGTACTTTGTGGTCCTTCATCAAGTCTTAAAATGCAAGGAGAGCCTAAGTTCTATGCCTGAGCATCTCTCACAAGGTGGGAATTCCCTTTGTCACATTTCTGATGAGTAAACATCTAGTTTTCTTTAACAGTTCCAGTGGCAAAGAGCCAGTGCTGACTCTAAGTTGTTCTGCTTTTTCTTAGTCACTTTTAATACAATACCCTTGATTCAAGCCAGCCTATCCTTTCATCATCATGTTTATCTTATTCAAAAACTTAAATCCTTTCCTCTTAGACCAGAAACATTTTTCTCAAGAGAACATTTTCTTGCTTTCTCCCAAGTTTTCTTGACCCTGTTCTATTGTGTTTTTTTTTTGATCCATCAATGGTTCGTCTTTTAAAAATTGGAGCTTATTGCAGGGCTTGGAGAATTGTTTGCAAAAATGAACAATCCCGCCTATTTTGCCTTCTTTCTGATGATTAGTCATTGTGTGTTCTTTTCTTCAGTGTCACAACAACCTCATGGAAGAGGCAGTAGGGGGATGCTGCTGCAGATGGTGCGTGAGAGAGGAAGAAGTTCCTTCATTCAGAGGCATCCACTCAACTGGTAAGAGACTTCAGACTTGCACATTGATCAGTATCATTCAAGGTCAGTTTTGTTTTCTATTGATACAATACTGTGTGTGCCATCCTCATGAAAACATTGCTTTGCACCTGTGACTACTTTTGGGAATGGAAGGACATTTTGGGGGAATGTGGGATGGATCTTCGCATCCATAAAATCCATCCAAGATTATATCCACCCCCCTCCCCCATGTCTTGTTGATGTGACAAGAGCCACCAGGAAGTACAGGAAATTTTATTCTATACACTGTGTCTATTTTAAGTAGCTCACTCCCTCTCATAGCTAGCCTAGATCTCTTAGAATGGAAGCACAGTTGTTTTTGTTTTTTTTTGCAGATTGTGCACAGCTTCCCAAATTCATAACTGTCACTCGCATTTGATTTCCACGCTGGAATCTTGCCTATGAAATGTGTACAACTGTTCCTAGGTAGTTTCTCAGTTTTAGGTTAATTCCAATCATGTTGAGAAAAAACACACTTGTGAGACATAAGCTCAGCTTTTTGATTGTGAGAACTGACATTTTTTCCTTTAATTCTAGAAAGAATGAGAAATTAGTTGGGAGGGATGGAGGAGAGACAGCAGCTTTGGCAGTTGGCACAGTGCAGGGCAGTGAACGGGGAAGAAGGTACCTCTCTCTGTTCTCTGGCCCTCAGCATCAATGTTGGTAAGATAGGCGTCCTGATATTGACCTGCTCGTCTTCCTGTATATTGTGAAATAGCATGTGATTTCCCCCCTCATGGTGCTGGAAACACAGGAATCTCTTGGCAAATGGTGATTTCTTGTTTTATGACAAATGAGATCAAACACGAAACATGCTCTGTAAACTTCAAAGGTCTCATTACTATTGTATTGCTGAGAGTTTCACTCCTTAATTAAAGGCCACTCCCTTGACGTTTTTGGAACAGCATTAAATCCCAAAAGCTGCCTTTGATCTCCCTGACGAGGTCACACCCAGGTTTTTAAATACAGTTATAATCTTCAACTAATCATAGTATACATGCTGACAGCTTGCTGGCTAGAACGGGGTGAGTATAAACCAACAGTCTTACCCACCACTTCTGTCTCTCCATTCTTGGATTAATCAGATAAGAAGTGAGAAAGAGCTCCGACTTTCCTCTTTTGGAGGGCTTCCTGCAAAACAAGTCATTCTGGTCTAGGAAGCTCTGCAGTCCTACCTAATCCTTCTCGGGGGTGGGTAGGCAGAGAACAGGAGTCAGCACAGTGTTGAAAGCATGAGTTTTAGAATCAGACAGGTGGGCTGATTCAAGTCCAAGATTAGCCATTCCCCTGCTGTAGAGTAAGCGGTAGGTTATTTCATCACACTGAGTCTATTTCCCTCGCCTAAAAAAGGGAACCAAACTGCCTACTCATTGCGTTCCTGGGAGATGGAAAGGGATGATATGTGTGCTGTACTGACTTCATATCAGGGTTTCTTTTCAGACTCTCTCTATGTACACTGATGACTGCCTCATCAGAGTGCTTTTCTTTCCTGTGCAGAGGAATCTGCCCCCTCCCAGTCCCAGAAAGGGGCTCTTTCCACTCAAATGGCTTTGGTCTGCTTAAAGGGCCAAAAAGAACAAAATCCTCATAGGCTTATTCATTCATTCACTCATTCAATCTATGGACTCCCATCAAGATCCTCCAATATGAGATACAGGTTAATTGGAAATTATATTCCATGTTAATATACTAACCAATCTCTGGGACTGTATCAGAAAATAATCATTTAAGCAATGTCTTAATTTGATAGTAGAACCTCTGAGATGTTTTGTATTTTGGAAATGATATAAATCCTTCATATGCTTTCAGACATGTTTGAGTGATTCATTTATACTCTCATGTATCTCAGAAGCTTGCAAAATTATTTTATTTGAATGCAATAAATATGTATACATGTCTATATCTAATCTATCTCTTATATCCTTGGGAATAATATAGTCATGTCATGTTTCCATTATCCAGACAGATCCCTGGAAACAAAGGGCAGTGTGTTATTTACTAGCAAAATAATTCTAGATCTACTGTATATAAGGATTTTCGCTTTTCTCAGCCAAAGTGAAACACAGTTAACCCATGCTGGCATTTTTTGTTGAATAAATATTTACGAAATGGCAACTTCAAGGTGAGCCTGAGGAATTCCTCAACTCTGCCATTCCTGTTGAGCCTTTTCCAAAAGTCTCCTCAGGCAAAGCCAGATGTTGAATATTGTTGGTATGCTGTGGAGGGAATGTTATAGTTAAAAGGCAGATATTAAATCCAAAAGTAGTTGTTGGCTTAAGGAGGCAACAAAGCTCCTGATTGGACTTGTAAAGTCAAGTAGAGGATGAGAAAGAAAGGAGGCAGGTGTGGAAGGCATGTTGCATCTTTGTGTCTCTTGTTGAAACCCTAAACTCCATTCCCTACCCTGCCCCCTGAAGGTAATTAGGTCATGGAGGAGGAGCCCTCATGATGATATTCAGTCAGTTCAGTCGCTCAGTCGTGTCTGACTCTTTGCAACCCCATGAATCGCAGCATGCCAGGCCTCCCTGTCCATCACCAGCTCCCGCAGTTCACCCAGACCCACGTCCATCGAGTCAGTGATGCCATCCAGCCATCTCATCCTCTGTCGTCCCCTTCTCCTCCTGCCCCCAATCCCTCCCAGCATCAGAGTCTTTTCCAATGAGTCAACTCTTTGCATGAGGTGGCCAAAGTACTGGAGTTTCAGCTTTAGCATCATTCCTTCCAAAGAAAGCCCAGGGCTGATCTTCAGAATGGACTGGTTGGATCTCCTTGCAGTTCAAGGGACTCTCAAGAGTCTTCTCCAACACCACAGTTCAAAAGCATCAATTCTTCAGTGCTCAGCCTTCTTCACAGTCCAACTCTCACATCCATACATGACCACAGGAAAAACCATAGCCTTAACTAGACGAACCTTTGTTGGCAAAGTAATGTCTCTGCTTTTGAATATGCTATCTCGGTTGGTCATAACTTTCCTTCCAAGGAGTAAGCGTCTTTTAATTTCATGGCTGCAGTCACCATCTGCAGTGATTTTGGAGCCCCCCAAAAATAAAGTCTGACACTGTTTCCACTGTTTCCCCATCTATTTCCCATGAAGTGATGGGACCAGATGCCATGATCTTCGTTTTCTGAATGTTGAGCTTTAAGCCAACTTTTTCACTCTCCCCTTTCACTTTCATCAAGAGGCTTTTGAGTTCCTCTTCACTTTCTGCCATAGGGTGGTGTCATCTGCATATCTGAGGTTATTGATATTTCTCCCCGCAATCTTGATTCCAGCCTGTGTTTCTTACATGATGATATTAGTGCTCTTATAAAGAAGAGAGATTAGAGAGCTTACTCTGTCCACTTCATATTCCTTCCCGTGTGAAGACAGAACAAGAAGGTGGCCATCTGCAAACTGAGAAGAGAGCTCTCACCAGACCTAGCCAGGCTAGCACCCTGATCACAGACTTCCAGCCTCCAGAGCTGTAAGAACTTTCCATATAAGCTGTAAGTCAGTTCATTGTATTTTGTCACAGCAGCAGGGACTGACTGCAATAAAGTAGAAGAAGCATTTTGCTGCATGTAGAAGAATCATATATACAGCAGTGCATATGATTAAGATGGTGTAGATTAAGTGGTGTAGATGGATTCAAAGCATGGAAGACCAATGCCTGAGACATTGTTTTTTATTCCAACAATCAACAAGCCTTTACTGAGTATTACTGCATGGCCAACTGGAGATACAATATGAAAATATTATTCCCCTTAAGCAGTTTTGTCCACTGGTTGTACCCATTCATGCACTACCCAGCATACAGGTCAAGGGTTCATCTTGTCTGGTGTGTCTCTAATGTAGCTTAACATGTACCAGACAGTCATAGTTTAATGCTATTTGGTGCTTAGCTTTGATACTTACCTCCTCTCTCTCTCTCTATTTCTGTTTCTTCATGAGAAATAAGTATCTGGCTAAAATTTGATTTACCAGTTAACTCTTCTACAGGGATAAAAAGTGTTTGTCAAAAGAGGAGCTGCTCTCCCTGCTGGTTGTATTTTTCACTGTAAATTAATTAAATGATATGGGTTCAGCTTTGACAGATTGATTGTCTCTTTGCATCCTGGGGGAAAAATCAGGGTCCAATCTTGGACTGGTGAGGTAAATGCATATGGTGGGTATTCAAGAACAAATACTTCTTAACACCTTTTCTACTCTTCTCTGAGCAACAGCATACTTAGATATAGTAGGAAAGGGCACAAAAAATATGGTAGGCACTATGGAAAGGAGTGAAATGAGGTCTGTTCAGGAGACACCCTAGCTCCTGTTCTGACACAAATGCACAGAGTGATTCTTGGCAAATGGCTTAAAAAGACTATAACTTTTTCTGATGTCCTGAAAAGCAATAATATCTAGTCCTACTCCAGAGTCTTCTAAGGATATAAAACTAAGAAATAATTATAGTATGAATAATTATAAGAAATTATTATAGTATGAATAAATGTAAAAAAAAAAGCTTCATTTGTGATTATCATCCATGGCAGTGAGTCAGAATCACCTGTTGTGAATTTTATTTTATTTTTTGTTGTGAATTTTAAAAATCACAAATAACCAGGTTCTAACTCAGACTTCCTGAGTCATCTCACCCTCACCTTCACTATTCCCTACCCACCATACACAGAAAATGGATACACATGATATGAAAAAGAGGCAGAGTTGGAAGAGGCCATCCTGGGTTTCACATGAGCCATATTTTCAAAGTGAGACTGCTAAATTGAGAGTCTCTTTAAGGAAGGAAGCAGGGGTGGCTTTGTGTCTAGTTATGTGCCCTTCAGCCTGAAATGGTGTGTTGTTGCTGCTGCTGCTAAGTCGCTTCAGTTGTGTCTGACTCTGTGCTACTCCATAGACGGCAGCCCATCAGGCTCCACCATCCATGAGATTCTCCAGGCAAGAACACTGGAGTGGGTTGCCATTTCCTTCTCCAATGCATGAAAGTGAAAAGTGAAAGTGAAGTCGCTCAGTTGTGTCCGACTCTTAGCGACCCCACGGATTGTAGCCTACCAGGCTCCTCCATCCATGGGATTTTCCAGGCAAGAGTACTGGAGTGGGGTGCCATTGCCTTGTGTTAGCCAGTGTGTTAGCCACAGTCTAACCCAGAGCAAAGGCACCTGAGCAATGGCAGGAGACAGGGTCTGGATATTAGGATTTTAGTCTCTGCTAGTCATGGAGAAGGCAATGGCAACCCACTCTAGTACTCTTGCCTGGAAAATCCCATGGGCAGAGGAGCCTGGTAGGCTGCAGTCCATGGGGTCACGAAGAGTCGGAGACGACTGAGCGACTTCACTTTCACTTTTCACTTTCATGCATTGGGGAAGGAAATGGCAGCCCACTCCAGTGTTCTTGCCTGGAGAATCCCAGGGATGGGGGAGCCTGGTGGGCTGCCGTCTATGGGGTTGCACAGAATTGGACACGACTGAAGTGACTTAGCTGCAGCAGCAGCAGCAGTCATAGCTATGTGACCTTGGGCAAATCACTTTCTCTCTCTAATCTCTGATTTCTTGATCTGCAAATAAGGTGATATAATACGGTGACCCTTAATGTTTTCTGAAGTACAGATTCTCAGGGGACAGATTTGGGCTTGAATTCTGGCCCCAGCATTTATTTTTGACTGTATGCAAATTAAGTGGCACCTAGTCTGTTCATTTCCTTCTGTTTTCTGCTCTGTTTCAAACTGTGCTGTGTGTCTAATAGCAACATTTACTTCTGGTCTACCCTCTTCCCATTTTGCTCTCAATTAAATATACAGAATGATGATGACCAAACATGTAATGAAATGAGAGAAAGCCTGAGCTATGATCACAACTTCTGGTTCTAAAAGGTCTGAAACATGCAACATCTTAAGACAGTGCCTCTAAGGAGATATTGGCATTAACCACTCTGTCAAACATTATCATTTACAAAGTACTTTCCAAAACATGTTATCATTTGAACTTTCTAGCCATTCTGAGAATCAGACAGGCACAGATTGTTTTCCTCTTCTGCTGTGGGTGCATCTCAGGCCCAGAGATTTTAAATGACCAAGTCTACCTCACTTCTTATTCATAACAACATTAATCATTATTTGTAATACAATATATATGGTGTTCTTCCATGTTCAAACTCTTTCTGTATAATGTCACAGCATCTATAAATAGCACATTGAAGTAAAATTCAACCTTGCCAGCCCATTTTACAAACCTGAAGAGCCCTCATTTCTGAGAGATTAACTCATTTTTCCAAGTTCATGAAATGAGATAAGTAGCAGCTTCAAGAAATTTATTCTCTGAACTCTCTTCTTCCGTCCTTTGGAAACTATATTGACCGTGTCTTTAATTACTTTGGTAGTTTCATCGATTGATCATCTTTTTTGAAAGAATTATTTGATAGAATCGACAAATCAGACAACAAAGAAGAGTGGTCCTATTTGTGCTTATTTCATGCCTCTTGGAAATATCAAGACACACCAAGAGAAAGATCATCTCATCAACCCAAAGAATTCTTCACATCAGTTTCATTCATTGACAGAGAATAGTCCCTAAACCCAGATGTCATCCACTGAAGTGTTTAGATACAGGTCATTTCTGAACTGCACACCAGGATCACCCCATGTGGTTTCAAGTTACTTCAATCTGATATTTTGACTTGCACATGAACTCTATGTGTTGAGAAAGTCATTGATCTGAATTTTGTGATGGCTGCTAAATGCTGTTATGAGTTACAAAAATAAACCAGAGAGACAAATCAGAGATTTCTATCCCAAGTTCAGGGCCTCCCTGGTGGCTCAGTGGTAAAGAATCTGACTGCCAATGCAGGAGATGCAGGTCTGATCCCAGGGTCAGGAAGATCACCTGGAGTAGGATCTTTTCCTTTTTTTAGAGACTTTTTTTTTTTAATGTGGATCATTTTTAAAGTCTTTATTGAATTTGTTACATTATTGCTTCCTTTTTATGTTTTGGTTTTTTGGTCCCAAGGCATATGAGATCTTAGCTCTCCAACTGAGGATCAAAGCCGCACTCCCTGTGTTACAAAATCTTAACCACTGGACCTCCAGGGAAGTCCTGAGCTGCTTTCTATAATCAGTAGACTTACCTTATAACCATTTGAATTATTAGGTATGTGGCATTTCTCCAGAATTTTCAGTGGCATAGAATAACTGTAGCTTTTGGTACAAGTAAAAGATACAATATCAAAGATTTTTAAATGGTTTAGCAGCTCAGAAAAGAAAAATCATCTCAATTCAACAGTGTTCCCACCTGTTTGTGCATTTAATCCAGGTTCCTCTTTATGAGTTTTGGCTCTTGCTCAGTGAATTCTTTTTGCTGCTCTTTGTTCTGTTTATAGATGTATTTTGTTGAGTCTCCAAATGAGAAAAAAAAATTACAAAGAAGAAAAGACCGTTTACATGTTATGATTTATTGTCAAAATGGTTATGGTGGTGAGTGGGGATTCACTCTAGTTTATGAATAATATATTTACACTATTATGTCTCCTGGTAAATTTATAAGATTGATGTTCAAAAGAAAGAGACTCTAAGCATGATGAATTGCTACCACATAAAGGTAGTCAATCTTTATCAGCTTCCAACCAAAATGAGCTAGAATGGTTGCAGAAATGCCATGAGAGCTTTCCAACTGGTGCTTTCTCCTGTATTCTTCCAATTCTTTTGGAAAAGAGATATTAAGCATCAGATCCACATTTTGTGATAACTTGGGTGGGCTCAGCCTCAGTGGATGCTGGGATTTATTAATACAGAAACAGAAGCAAAATCTACAATTCAGTTAGAAGTAGGGCTTTTGGAGTAACTGAAGGGTTGAAATTTCAGCAGTTGAACTCACATTGTATTCAAATAGGCAGTGAATTTCATTTAGATTCAAGCTGGTGTTAAGGAAATGGATGTAGATGGAGCCAGGCAGCATCAATTTTCTGAATGGTGACTTTTTGTAGCTAGAAGGAGTATAGCATTCTGGTTTCTTCATTCAACTTATGTTCCTTTAGTGCCTACAGTGACCCAAGCATGGCCACGGGCCTTGGATACATCAAAGTACAAAATGAATGAGTTCTTGCCTTCAGGAAACTTACATGCTACTGGGAGGAAGATAGAAAGAAATTAATAAATAGGTAAGTAGGTAGGAAGTCAGATGATGAAACTGTGCTGAAAAGTGAAGCAGGATAATAGGAATGAGAGGGTGGCTAGAAGGATGATTTGCTTTTTTCATTTTAATATTTGGAAAGACCTTGTGGATTAAAAGGATATTTGAGGGAAAGCATGAAGGAAGTGAAGGAGCAAGCCATATGGATACCCGCTAGGAGCATTCCAGGTAATGGAGCAAGGCCCAGAAAGGTATTGGGGGTGGAAGTAAGCTCAGTGGGTGTTTAGATGGTTGGAATGGAAACAGCATCAGAAAGGGATGCAAAGATGGACGACAGTGCCTGCATCTGTGGGGAGCAGTGGTGGAGTATGGAAAGAAGGACAGACAGTAGGGAGAAACAGAAGATATCTATGTACTGAACATTCCAGAGCACATACTGATGACCTTCTACATCCTGGGCTCTAGTGGGATTCAGAGCAACCAGATCCTTATACATATCTGTCTTGTTTCTATTCTAGCTGTGCTAAATATCTCGGGAACATCAAAGAAATACCACCAAATGTCCATCTTCTTTATTCAGATCCCAGGCCACTTGGCCTCACCAACCACACACCTCACTCCAGGTCCATCTTCCTAGGACTGCCCTTCTGCTCAAAAAGTGGTTTAAGCCTCTGAGCCTTCCTGCAGCTGAAACCGGATCTGCTCGTTTTCAGCTTCTCACTTGGTTCCAACTTCTATCTTCTTTCTTCAGCTTGGTCAGTTGATCAAATATTTTCTTATGAATACCCCTTCCACTCCACCACATCTTTAGAGACTTCTCCTTTCCACCAGCTCCAGGGTCATCTATTATTCTGTTTCCTCCTGGCCTTGCAGGCTATCACAGGATGTGAGGAACATAGCATCTCTGCCCTTCAGAATCCTTCAGAAAGGGAACACCTGCCCACTCACTGATATACATTGAGGGAGTCCCAGATGTAGGCTTTTTTACTGAAATGGATAAAGTGTGTTTGGAGTAGAACTTCTACCTGCCAAGGGAAGATCATAGAGGGTCATTGACAAAAGTAACCTTTGGTTTGGGCCTTGAAGGATAAGTGATATTGTAGGAGGAAAAAGGCAGAGAAGGCAATGGTACCCCAGTCCAGTACTCTTGCCTGGAAAATCCCATGGATGGAGGAGCTTGGTAGGCTGCAGTCCGTGGGGTCGCTAAGAGTCGGACACGACTGAGCGACTTCACTTTTAATTTTCACTTTCCTGCATTGGAGAAGGAAATGGCAACCCACTCCAGTGTTCTTGCCTGGAGAATCCCAGGGACGGGGGAGCCTGGTGGGCTGCCGTCTATGAGGTCACACAGAGTTGGACACGACTGAAGTGACTTAGCAGCAGCAGTAGCAGGAGGAAAAAGGGGTGAGGTTAGGAAAATACATTCCTAACCAGATTGGCAGAAGGAGCCAATCATACAAATATCTTCTTATGCATTCCTATTCCTTCCATTCCCCTCTTATGCCATTGTACTATGGCCTGGTTTACCTACATGTCTAGCCCTGCATGATATTTATTGATAATTTTATATGAATAAGGTAAACGCATGCCATCCTTTACTTCTATAGCTATTCTTCCATTTGGTTGGTTGGTTGGTTGCTTCCTTCCTGCTATGTCCAAGAATTCTTCCTGAACTGAAGCCAGCAAACTCGGTGCACACCTTTATGCTGATTTCTTCACTGTTTGGCCCTGGGTGATACACTGCTTGCTATAACTCTTGTCTATGTGTGTTGCTGAGGAAAGCAAAGGGAGGGCAGAGAAATCTGCATTCTGGTTCTCATTCTCTCCTTTACTGACCTATGGCAAGTGCTTCGGTAAGGTAGCTCACCTGCCAAGACATAGGAGATTGGATAAAATGTCCCTTCCAAATCTGAAAAGCAAGAGTCTATGGCTTTGAGAGACAAATCACATTGGGGTAGGAGAATAAGTTTACTCTCTCGTGGAGCCTGTGCCCTTCCAATAAATTAGCAGCAAATATCACTTTTGTCAGAGGTTCCTGCACAGGTTTTGGATCTACTGTTAACTTTCTACATGACCTTGACTAAGTCTTTTCCATACATTTATCTTTGGTTTTCCTTACCTACAAATAAGTGGTAAGAATAGCCGTGTCATATACAGTGAAGTGAAATGAAAGTTGCTTAGTCCTGTCTGACTCTTTGCAATCCCATGGACTATGGAGAGGATTAAATGAAATAAAGTATAAAGATGCACCATGTATAACTTTGAGAAATGTTTGAGTTACAGCCACACAAAGGAAATATTCAGTACTTGTTGTTACAATGGAGCTTTTATGTGGTTGGGTTGGACATAATTGTAACTATCAGCTGACTCTCCATTGTCTGAAATGAGGGATTCTTCTGTTGCAGAGATAAATTTCAACACAGTTCAACTCAGTGGCAAGGCTGCTGCTGAGCTTGCAAGCTTAAGGACATCCTAGAGAATCCATAATTAACTCAGTGTTTAGTAGAGTATCATTCATACTTAGGAATATTTAGCACAAGGACGTGAAGAGCCAGGCTTGCAGTTGCAATATTAAAAAAAAAAATCAATGACTTCATAAACATATCTGTAATCATTAGAAGTTCTCAATAAACCATAATGAAATTTATTATTATTTCACCTATAAGACTAAATAGATTTGCAGATGGATAAGGATCAGCTCAGCTCATCTCCTCCCGTGAAGTTGCCAATTCAGATCTGCCCACTGCAATATATTCAGGAGTGATTTGCTGCAAATTAGGTCAAGTGCCTTCACATTACAACTTTCTGCTAAAGACACTTTCCTAATGGGTCCTGTTTCTTCCTGGGTCTTCAAAGTCGTCTTTTGTTTTTGTTCTGAATTTCAAAAGAGCTTAGGAGAGTTTAAAGTAATCCAATGAAATGAAATATAGTTGATTAAGCAATGTAAAGAAAAATGAATTTCAAAGCCAGAAAATTAAAACTTGAGTAGCTTATAGTCAGGCAGAAAAAGCAGTGAAAAACATGGTGAAAGATGTATTCATTCAACATACATTTACTTATGTTTATTTATTAAGTATTTATTATATTTTAAGGATCAGAATATGAGTAAAACCTGGCACTTGCCTCTGAGATATTCCTGGTTCATCCAGAGTGACAGATTTGTGCTGGGAGTGTATATGAAGGACTTGAAGCTTGGGAAGTATTTTAGTTTTCTCTGGATGCTCTAACAAATCACCACCTTCTTAGTGACTTGATGCAGATTTACTATCATGAAGGTCTGTAGGCCACAAGTCCAACATAGGTCTCTCTAGGCTAAAATAATGGAGCAGGGTGGGCTACAGTGTTCTCTGGAGGATCCAGGGGAGAATTCAGTGTCTAGAGGCTGGCCTCCTCCCTCAGCTCACAGTTCATTTCCTCCATCTTCAAAATTCCAAGGTCAAAATGTTAGTAGGGTTGGTTTCTCCTGAGAGCTATGAGAAAGAATCTGTTGCAGGTGTCTCACCTGACTTTGGATGGTCTGTTGGCAATCTTTGGCATCCCTTGCCTTGCAGTAACATGACTCTGACCTCTGCCTCCAACTTCCCATAATCTTCTCTCTGTATGTGTTTATTTGTGTCCAAATTTCCCCCATTTATAAGGGTACCATTCATACTGGAGATTGAAGGCAAAAGGCGAGGGGGGCAGCAGAGGATGAGATGGTTAGATAGCATCACCAACTCAATGGACATGAGTTTGAGCAAACTCCAGGAGATGGTGGAGGACAGAGGAACCTGGTGTGCTGCAGTCCTTGGGGTTGCAAAGAGTCAGACACAACTTAGTGACTGAACAGCAACAAAGTCATACTGCATTAGGGGGGCCAGTGTACTCAAGTATGACCTCATCTTAACAAGTTACATCTTCAGTCACTCTGTTTTCAGATAAGGTCCTGTGCTGAGATTCTTGGGGATAGGATTTCAACATGTGAATTTGGAGGGACATGGTTCAAGCTATTCCAGGACCCCTGTGGTGACACAGGGCCCATCCAGATAATCGAGAATAGTCTCTCCATTACTTAAGTAAGCAGATCCTTACTCTGTTATATCTGCAAGGTAACAGGTAAGATATTTACAGGCTCTGTGGATTATAATGTGGAGCTCTCTGGGGGGCTGTTATTCTGTCTACTATAGAAGAAGGCTTCTGGGGTTAAGTTATTATTGAGGACCAAAAGAAAGGAAAAAAAAGGGAACTATTGTATGAAATCATGTGTGTGAAACTTTTGAAAATTGTAAAGCCCTGTAGAATTTAAAGAATCTTTCATTTATTAAAAGAAAAGTTAAAAAAAGAACAAGCAGGGATTCATCAAATGAAGGAGATTTGGGGTGGAGGACACTGCAGGCAGAAGGAGTCACAGCCTCAGGATATTGTGGAAAACAATAGTGCATTCCACAAACCACGAAGACCCATGAAGCAGAAAGCTTTCGTGCTCAGCCTTTATTCTCCTCAATTTCACTTGATAGGCTACTCTTTCCATCTTAAAGCATCTTCTCCTGGTTTCTATGACACCACAGTCGGCCTGTTTGCCTTTAACCGCTGTTTCTATTCCTTCTCATCTTCTCTAGGGGTGGCAAATCCGAGCTGCCGGCCAAATTCGCTTGCTGCCTCCTTTTTGTAGATAAAGTTTTCTTGGAACACAGCCATGCCCATTTATTTCTGTCAGTGGCTGCTTCCATGATACAATAGCAGAGTTGAGGAGACACAGGCAAGACAGCATAGCCTTCAGAGGTGAACGTGAAACCATGTAACTCAGGTTGGGACTTGAACCTGTGGGCTGGGCTTCAAACCCAGCAAAACTCAGGCTGGGACTTGAACCTATGGTCTTTAACTGAAATCATGCCCCTGGTCTCAGGACCTAATGCAGCTCTTTGATATCACAGAAAGAGTTCAATGAGAGACAAAGGGATAGGTAAGAAGTGAATTTATTTAGAGAGAAACACACTCAGTCTCAGAAGGTGAGAGCAGCCCTAGGGTATGGGGCTGTCAGATTTTATAAGGGTGGATAATTTCATAGGCTAATGAGGGGGAGGAGTGTTCTAGCTATTTTGGGTAAAGGGTGGGAATGTCCAGGAATTGGGCCACCACCCATTTTTTGACCTTTAAGGTTGGCCTTTGAACTGTCAGGGCCCCTGTGGGTGTGTCATTTAGCTCACTGATGTGTTACAATTAGTATAAACTGAGACTCAAGGTCTAGTGGAAGTTGACTCATTGGCCACCTTGGACCTGTTTGGTTCTAATCAGTTTGTGTTGTGTCCTCAGGTTATGTCATCCTTTTAAAAGTTGTGCCCTGCCCCCTCCCCTCCAGTTTCAAAAGTATTTGTTGCCTGGCCTTTTAGAGAGAGAGTTTCCCAATCCCTGATCTGCTTGGCAGGATTCTTCTCTTTACTTTAGAGGGTCCAGAATTCAAACTTATCCATCTTCCCTTTTCTACCCACATGCTTTAAGTGATCTTAGTCAGTTTCCTGTCTTTAATTACCATCTTCCTGCCAATTCTGACCCATCCCCTGTGAATTTCAGATACAAATATCAGACAGCCCTCTCAACATCTCCACTTGGATAACTAATACAGGTTTTTGTTTGTTGTTCAGTTGCTAAATCATGCCCAACTCTTTGTGACCCCATGGACTGTTGCAGTGTGTCAGCCTCCTCTGTCCTTCACTATCTCCTGGAGTTTGCTCAGATTCATGTCCATTGAGTCGGACATGCATGGACATCTGGAATATGTTCACATTTTTTACTATCCACATTAAATTTTTTCATTCAATATTGCAGATACTTCTGCATGCTAACAAGTGTATATTAGTTTTTTTAAACCATGTGTAATTGCCACAGACTAGCATATTTTCTGAATAGACAACAATTTTCTTAACCATTCCCCTAAAGATGAGCACTTGTTCCCTTGGTATCATCAACACCCTGTGATGATGTCCACTGCATGCATTTTCACCACTTGAGTTTTTATAGGGCCAACTTTTGGTCAGTGTTCGAAGTAAGGCAGGACTAACTGTTGAAATATAGAAAACTTGTACCTAATTGTATACAACTGACAAGTCTGCACTACTCAGGAAGTACCACATGTGCCTCAAGTCTCAGCCCCCTTGGGACCCTTCACCCTTTCCTCACAGCCTGGAACCAAAGACCAATCCTTGCCTTAGCAAGGTCCCACCTAGGCAGACACTGTGTGAGGTCACTCCCATTCCAGGTCACTTCCATGATATAACAGTTTTGAATGTTTGATTATAAAACCTGTGTTACTAAGGCCTTAAAATCGATAAAAAGTTAGAGTGGGTAGCCATTCTCTTCTCCAGGGAATCTTCCCAGTGCAGGTCTCCTGCACTGCAGGCGAATTCTTAACCAGCTGAGCCGCAAGGAAAGCCCACTCATTTGGGTATGTATTGCCAAAATTCTTCCTAAAAAATATGTTGCAGTTGAGCATTTATATGTCCCGAGAATGGGAAGGTTATTTAATTATAACTTAACCAACACTTGGGCTACTCTGATAGATAGCTCGGTAAAGAATCCTCCTGGAATGCAGGAGACCCTGGTTCGATTCCTGGGTTGGGAAGATCCCCCAGAGAAGGGAAGGGCTACCCACTCCAGTATTCTTGGGTTTCCCTTGTGACTTGTAACAGGATGGTGTAACTTGAAACCACATTGAGAATCCAGTTTCAGGCTCATAAAGTCATCTAGCATTTTCCTACCTCACATGGTAATTTAAAAAGATGAAAACTTATAATATCTACAGGAGCATTTTAAATGTCAATAAGTATAAGCCAAATGTAAAAGACTGTCGCAAACCATTGCAATTTATAGTTGTTCTATACCAGTTTTAGGTACTGGCATCTCACATTCAAGACCCTTCAAAATCAGACCCAAATCTACCTAACTATCTGTATTTCTACTTTTTCCCAGCTTAGACTTTAACTCCAATTAAACAAAATGAATCACTCCCTCCTACATGTACCAAGTCCATATCCAAGTTCCGCCCCTGCACCCCACACCTCAGTGTTCACTCTCTGGTATTTTCTTCCATCTTCCCTATACTGGTAGAAGTTTTTTGAATTTTTATCCATTTGTTAAGTTCCAGCTTCAAGTTACTTTCATCCCACATATGCTTCTCTTTTATCAATAGTATGAGCATGTGCTAAGTTGCTTCGATTGTGTCCAACTCATTTCGACCCTATGGACTTTAACCTGCTAGGCACCTCTGTCCATGGGATTCTCCAAGCAAGAATATTGAAATGAGTTGCCATGCCCTCCTCCAGGGGATCTTCCTGACCCAGGGATTGAACCTGGTTCTCCTGTGCTGCAGCCAGATTCTTTACTGCTGAGCCACCAGGGAAGCCAGTGGATAGTATGGTTATAGTGTAAACAAATGTTTTGGTATAACTAATTAAGTTACCAGGATATATGGGGTTAATTCCATTGGGGCAATTTACTACTTTAGAATCTTTGGTAAAACACTTGGCTTCCCTCATATAAATGGAGCTAAGGACTGTCCCTCACTTGGTCTCACCAGACGAGCCAGTGAGTCAGTCAACCTTAGGAGCTGTATGAGGAGCTGCAGAACATAAAAATGAACATGACAGACCTACTGTCCTCAGATCAGAGTCTCCTAGGATAGACAGACAATTAACAATAATGCCACTGAGTCCTGGGTACGCCATGCTCTGGGAATACAAAATACCCTGCCAGATATTTTCAGCAAAAATATTTATCTTAATAATAAGACAGATCCTCACACCTGCCAGTGAGAATGTTTGGATACACATGGGAAGTCTGAGTTCACTTGCCGTAGATTGAATACCTGCATTAGGAGAAATGCAACCATGCAGGAAAAACTCTTTCAACTCAATGTAGCGAGCAGGTGTGGCCCCAGTTCCCCTGCATCATTGGTCCAAAGTGGTGTGCTATGGATTCTGAAGGAAGAGGTGGAAAGTGGTCAAGATCACGTGTCTTCTGGATGATAGAGACAGGAATCATGTCCACTTCCCATTTGGAGTAAATGGAAGCAGAGTGAGTGATTTACCTTGTATTAATATGAGCAAATGGAGCACTCATGGGAACTTGTTTAGAACATTAGTGTACTGTCTCTTCAAATTAAGGACTTCTGAGAATTAAAGGTTCTGAGAAACCCCCATGACTCACAAGATTGTATGTTCTTGCTGAGTGATCAGGCATCTAACCCCCTGAATGTTAAATGACGAGGAATACATAAGGGCGTGGCTGATTGCTTTAATGAAACGCAGGTATTCACAGCGAAGGTAACTTGGTGAGAGAGAGAGAACCAGAGACAGCAAGGATTTCCAAAAGAGAGCTGCCCTCCACTTAATGCAATTTCAGGCTTTGAAGAATCCCAGAGCTATCTGGTAAAAATAAGTTTGTGAAGAATCGTTCAAATGTGAATAGGTCTGAATCCTGTTTCAACGTTTTGAAGCATCCTTGTATATTGAAATGACTGAGAATCTACCCTAAAAACAGTTAAACTTTAAAAGGAATTAATTCTAAAATCACATGAGCCTGTTCATATATGTGTGTGTGTGTGTGTGTATAAATCCTCTGAGTCATTATTAAACAAAAAATTTAAAAATAAAATGAAAAATCATGACCTTGTCTGGACTAAGAAACAATTATTTACCTATTTAGGGAAATAGCTTTACATTCTGGTCCTTTTGGGTAACCACAGAAAGATGAGATGTATAAGATATTTACACTAAATCATTGTGTTTTGCAAGTTTAATACCCAGTGTTTTTAGACTGGCAATTTGGAGCTAACATAAACGAGACTGTTGGACCTGAAAAGGTCATTGACCATGAATTCAAATCCAGTTTCTTACAGATGAGAAAAATAAAGCCAGATAAGGGACTGACTCTCTTTAAATCTTTAAACTATGCAGAAGTAGCTGATAGAAAATATGCCAGAACTCAGGAACATGGAATAGATGTAATTTCAAATGCAAGTCTGATATTATCAAGCTCAATTATAAAATTTTAACCCTCAATTTCCGTATAAGATAGGCATTTTCTGTGAAGCACACTGATTTAAATGAAAAAAACAAAGAGGTGGGGGGAAGGCAAAGAACTCTAAACTTAACTGGTTTTCTTCACTGAATACAACAAACCAAAAACTGGTTCAAATTATTCAGAAGCGAAGGTAATCCTCTACATGAAAAATATCAAAATTAAAGTCTGGTCTAATTCAAATGATTGTTATCATAATCTTACCATCTGGAACCCATGTTCTCTAAAAAAAAAATTTATCATGAAATTGAGAGTTTTGTAGAAAACCCAGTATTTACTTTCTTGGTCTGAAAGTTGAGATCAATAGCATAATTTCTTAACATTCTGATGAAGAAATGATCCTCAATCTTAAAATAATTAAACTCCCTGGTGGCTCAGTGGTAAAGAATCCTCCTGCAAATGTATGAGACGCAGGTTCGCTCCCTGAGCTGGGAAGAGTCCACAGGCCACGTGGAGCAACTAAGTCCATATGCCACAACTACTGAGCCTGTGCTCTGCAACAAGAGAAACCACTGCTATGAGAAACCATCACACCATAACTAGAGTAGCTCCCGGTCTCCACAACTAGAGAAAAGTCCATGCAGCAGTGAAGACCCAGCACAGCCAAAAATAATAAATAAAGTTATTTTAAAAAATAAACTCACAGCATGAGTTAAAATATGCCAGATTTTATGACTGATCCATAAAAGTAGTTGGGTGTTTTTTCTTCCTCATGAAAGTTCTCTTGAGTAGGACAGAGAATTCCTGAAAGAGAGGGAAAGTATATCCTACCTCAAAAAGGGTCTGTGCCTCAATTATGGGGAGCTGGATGGATGGAAGGATGGAGCCAGAGGAACAGCTGCCTTTGGTTGGGAGGACATCCAATCCAGAGCAAGGTGTGCAAACCACATGAAGACTTCAAGCGTAAATTCAAACGATGATCAAGGGCAATGTTCCATATGAGAACCTAAGTGCCAAAAGGCTACTGGAAGAAATGAGAAGAGTCTTGAGGTTGTGAATTATTTCCTTTGCCTCACAGGTGCAGTGGCAGCTGGGGATCTGGATCAAGTGCTCTGGGAAAAGAAGTTGGCTGGAATGCAGGGGCGGGTGTTTGGTTCCAGTCACACAGCACTGGGACCAAAGTGAAGCACATCTCAATGCAGACAAGGAAACACTTCCCTTGGGAAAAACAGGGCAGTGTTTAAAGAGAATCACCAATGCACTGGGCTAAAAAGAGGCTCAACGTGTGAAGGTTCCAGATTTGTTACAGGAAGAGGGAAAGAGTAGGGATATAAAGAAAGCCAAAGAAAGAACATGAGAAAGTGGATGAAGGAGAGAAAAGAAGAGGGTATTAGGGAGGGGAGAGAAGAGAAAGAACAGATCTTAGAAATTCAGATTCTCTCAAAGCAGACACTGCAAGATAATGAGACACTTAAGTCCTACAGGACTCTGGTTCTCACCCCAGATGTGAGCCCAGTACAGTAGGGATACATGGAATTTGTCATGAGACATGGAGTCTTGCTCAATCACTTACTAGATGGATACCACTGAGTGAATCACCTTCTCTACACGTTTGTTGTCTCCTGCATAAAATTCAAATGAAAGATGTATTTATGGTCTTACTGTGAACATGAAGAAACATACATAAACCTGTTTTGTAAGGCATGCATCATTCTGCACATGGCCATTATCTTGCTATACTTGTAGATCATGTAATGTTCAGTAATGTTTTCCTTTAGTCTCCTTAGAAAGCACAGTTATCAAGAGGCGGTTGTGAATGGAAAGCTAAGAAATGGGTGAATCCTCACAAATCAGAAGCTAGCCATGGGGTTCAGTGCCAGTGCAGGTGTGACCTTCACCTGTCCTGTCCCAGACTTTGTACCAGAGGTGGAGCAGGAGCCAGGGGTGTTGCAGAGACATTCTCAAATTCTTGGTTCTCTTAGTTAAGTGGTACAAGGAAAGTGGCTGATGGTAAACTATAGAAAACACACCCCTTCACCTTTCCATGGCTACGTAGTTCAAATTCTGGACTTCGTGTCTCCAAGTACCAATTTTCTTGGTATGTGTATGTGCTCAGCTCTGTCCAACTCTGCAACCCCATGGACTGTAGCCCACCAGGCTCCTCTGTCCGTAGAATTTCCCAGGCAAGAATACTGGAGTGGGTTGCCACTTCTTCCCCTAGAGGATCTTCCTGACACAGGGATCAAAGCCTCATCTTTTGTGTCTCCTGCATTGGCAGGTGGGTTCTTTACCAATAGTGCCATGTTTACAAATACTAACCAGTTAAAAAAAAGAAGAAGAATGAATTTCTTTTATTTTAAATGAACAGATTTTGCATGGATTCATTTTTTTTTTCTCCCAAAGGAGCTTGGAGATAAAAATACAACCTGAGGGACTGGTTTTTCCCTTTGTACTGAGCCTGGAGAGCATAGCATTTGAAGTCCATGAGGCTTATTTGAAATCTGGCCCAGGTCGTGCAATTGGTAAAGAGTCTGCCTGTCAATGCAGGTGATGTGGGTTCAATCCCTGGGTTGGGAAGATCCCATGGAGAAGGAAATGGCAACTTGCTACTGTTTTCTTGCCTAGAATATTCCATGGACAGAGGAGCCTAGCAGGGCTACAGTCGGGATCACAGAGTCTGAGATGACTGAGCACACGCTTGTTGGCTTCATTCTATCTAAACTGTGACCTGGGTGGGGAGGGGTCAACCATCAGACTGGGACAAGGATTCCTGTCTCCAGTATTCATGGCACCTGCCTGCACCTCCTATGAGTTCCTCTTCAATAGCAGCTGAGTCTCAAATTTGGGCACATATTGGACTAACTGGGGCTTCCCTGATAGCTCAGTTGGTAAAGAATTCACCTGCAATGCGGGAGACCCAGGTTCGATCCCTGGATTGGGAAGATGCCCTGGAGAAGGTAAAGGCTACCCACTCTAGTATTCTAGCTTGGAAAATTCCATGGACTGTATAGTCCATGGAGTCGCAAAGAGTTGGACACGACTGAGTGGCTTTCACTTTCACTTTAGGACTACCTGGGGACTTTTTAAAATTCCAGTGTCTCCCCCACCCCCGATTCAAGTAAAACAGAATCTCCTGGGACCCAGGCATTACTACTGCTTCTAGCTACTCAGCAGACAAGTTTGAAAACTTATGTTCTAGAGTCAACCTTTCCCATGCCTTGAGGAAAATATCGAATTTTGTATTAATGTCAATAATAGGGGCTCAATTGAAGGAGTCCCTGTTCTCCTTGGGCTGTGGCAACAAGCACTTTCCCTGTCTTATTCTACCCTGGTCCTCACTGCAGCTTCTAAAGCAAATGCTGCTATTATTCCCATTTTACAGCAGAGCCACAGGATGCCTGTCCAAGAGAGACACCTTGATCAAGGCCAAGAGGCAGGGTCCAGAGTAGAACCTGGAGCTCTCATGGACGAGGCTCTACTGCATCCCTAACCTGACAGGCAGGCCTTCTGTGGCTCAGAGAGGAGTCACTGTTTGGCTAGTGAGTGTCTCTTAATCTCTGCTCATGACTCAATAAAAAATTCATTATAGATCAAGACAGCTGACCTTACGGTGTGAGTCTTCCATCAATTGCATATGTGTACTGGACTTACACATGATGCCAATGTGGGGTGCCAAGGGAGAACATTGACTTTTGCAAAGTTTCCCAAAGGGCTATTTTTAGGAAAACACAGGGCTGCTACACATAGTTTTGTTTTAAGGCTGGTTCCACTTGATTCTATTGACTGACTATCAAGATGCTAAGACTTCGTTATGGCAGAAAGCAAATAAGAACTATAGAGCCTTTTGATGAAGGTGAAAGAGGAGAGTGAAAAAAGTTGGCTTGAAACTCAACATTCAGAAAACTAAGATCATGGCATCTGGTCCCATCACTTTGTGGCAAATAGATGGAGAAACCCTGGAAACAGTGACAGACTTTATTTTGGGGGACTCCAAAATCATTGCAGATGGTGACTGAAGCCATGAAATTAAAAGACACTTGCTCCTTGGAAGAAAGGTTATGACCAACCTAGACAGCATATTAAAAAGCAGTGACATTATTTTGCCAACAAAGGTCCTTCTAGTCAAATCTATGGTTTTTCCAGTAGTCATGTATGGATGTGAAAGTTGGACTGTAAAGAAAGCTGAGCACCAAAGAATTGATGATTTTGAACTGTGATGTTGGAGAAGACTCTTGAGAGTTCCTTGGACTGCAAGGACATCCAACCAGTCCATCCTAAAGGAAATCAATCCTGAATGTTCATTGGAAGGACTGATGCTAAAGCGGAAACTCCAATACTTTGGCCACCTGATGTGAGGAACTGACTCATTTGAAAAGACCCTGATGCTGGTAATGATTGAAGGCAGGAGGAGAAGGGGATGACAGAGGATGAGATGGTTGGATGGCATCACTGACTCAATGGACATGAGTTTGAATTGCTCCAGGAGTTAGTGATAGGGAAGCCTGGCATGCTGCAGTCCATGGGGTCGAACAGAGTCGGACGTGACCGAGTGACTGAACTGAACTGGAAACTTCATAGGACATGTCCATCCATGCCATCACAACCTAACTTCCCACAGGAGGACCTGAAATCCAGCCCGAGCTTTTATCTGCTGTCTCCTCCAAAGTAAACCTGAAAGAGGATGAAAACCATGTAGGGTGAGAAATAGTTCTTTTTCATAGTTATTTTAGGATAGATTTTGATAAACAGAAGTCCAAGGACAAGTTTTCAGAGGTCTTGAAGTTCTCTACAAGACTTTAAAAAAATTGTAATGTCATTGATAATCACTGAACAATTTAAAATAGCATATTCTGAACTATCGGCAAAACTGCTTTATTTCCAAATCTTTTCTCATAGTTTCAGTGTCCAAGTTTGCAATTATATTTACAAATGAGTTGTCACCAGTCAGACAGGGCTACTTTAACTGTCCCAGGCTAATGAGAAAAAAACAAAGGCAGATTTAGTAGGCACAGGATGATCTGCCGAGTGAACTCTAAATGACATCACTCTGAACTGCGGGATGAAGGCTCTGAAAAAGTCCAAAAAGTGGTGAAGAAAATGAACTTCAGTCCAACAGATTGGAAAAGGCATACACAAATTAAAGGAATAGTCCACATCACAGCCCTAGTGCAAGCAGCAATTTAGTTTCAACACAATTAATAACTCTTGACAATTTAAATTATTTTTGCTTTGGTAATTTGTTTGGTTTTAGCTTGTTAATTTGTTTTGACTTCAAAGTAGTATGAATTAAAAACATAACAACTTTAGATCTAGTTTTGTGTGGATGCGTATTTAAACAATACGAGGATAAAATAATTTAATTCCATATTGCAGGGTGTGTGAAAACATTTATCTTTAAAAGGATCCATGCACACTGAAGTTTGATTCGGACTAGTGTGTAAATTTAGCTCTCATGGTGTTGGGTGAGTTCCTGAGGGGGACCATGCCCTAACAGAAAAAGCTCCCCGTGGACCAAGGATGGGAAATTCATGGCATGCAACATTTTGCACTATTTCACTGACATTTAAGAGATTTTGTTTTAAGCTGTTCATCTAATTTCTCTCTTCTTAGACTCATGTTAATGTTCCAATTAAATAGAAAATGAGGAAATAGAAAAAAAAGAAAGATGTGTTTTTAATAAATTGAATTTCCATTTGGGTTTTATTAAAATCGCCATGGGAAAGTTTGTCTCAGAAAATAATGATATCAGTGATCATTCCTATTCTTGTGATTAAAAAAAGGAGGCACTATTAGGTGTGGACAAAGTGTGGGCAACATAGTAGGCAGTGCCACTCACTGGGGAACAGGGTCAGGGCAGGAATGATCTTGCTCCCTTGTGAATTCCTCACACCCCAAACAGGTCCTAACGTAGGATGGGGAAGTGCTTGCTGGTTAATTGCCATGTCTAACTTGGCACGCCACCCTCCAGGATTCACAGCTGGAATGTTCCCACAGCCCTGCCCCTGCATTTAGGATCCAGTGAAGCAACTCCAAGACAGACCTCCTACAATTCAGCTCAAGTCGGCCTAGAGGTATATATATCCCATTCTCTGCTCCTGGTAACACGTCTCCGGATTCTGAACTTCTAGTTCAGGAAAAGGGGCCCTAAACCAATCTTGTTCTCTGGAGATCAGCAGGCTTTTTTCTGAATTTATCCTCCTAGGTCCTCTAGTGTCAGTCACCTGCCCTCCTCTACCTCTGCCCACTCAGCTGCCAGGTGATGCCATTGCTCATGAAGGAGGTGGCAGACACAGAGATTGAGACTCTGGGCTGAGCAGACATGTGGTGACTTGTTCAAGGGAGAAAACAGGTATGCAGCTTTGTATGTGTCTGGATTTGCCCAAGTTATTTATTCACCATCTCTGGCTCTGAGTTTTCATCTGTAAAATGAGCTTAAAAATAATTTATAAACCAGTTATGAGGAGCAAATGAGTTAATTTGTATAAAGCATTTGGAACAATGGCTGACTCAACTAAGCATGCAAAAATACAGGCTGTATTTTTTTTTAGTTCTCTCATATGCCCACGGAGAAGGGGACGACAGAGGATAAGATGGTTGGATGGCATCATCGACTCAATGGACATGAGTTTGGGTGGACTCCGGGAGTTGGTGATGGACAGGGAGGCCTGGTGTGCTGTGGTTCATGGAGTCGCAAAGAGTTGGACATGACTGAGCAACTGAACTGAACTGAACTATGCCCACACTCATGCCAGATGGCCCTGGTACTGATCATACACCACCCAGGAAACCACTCCAGCCACTGAATTCTGGTTTTCTGATATACTTTCTCCTTCCTTCTCTGGTTAACTGCTATCCTCTTCCCTACTTGAGGGTCCTTATCATCAGGTCCTTCATTCAGTTCAGTTCAGTTGCTCAGTTGTGTCCGACTCTTTGCAACCCCATGAACTGCAGCACACCAGGCCTCCCTGTCCATCACCAACTCCCAGAGCTTGCTCAAACTCATGTCTATCGAGTCGGTGATGCCATCTGACCATCTCATCCTCTGTCACCCACTTCTTCTCCTGCCTTCAACCTTTCCCAGTGTCAAGGTCTTTTCTAATGAGTCAGTTCTTTGCATCAGGTGGCCAAAATATTGGAGCTTCAGCATCAGTCCTTCCAATGAATATTCAAGACTGATCTCCTTTAGGATGGACTGGTTGGTTCTCCTTGCAGTCCAAGGGACTCTCAAGAGTCTTCTCCAACACCACAGTTCAAAAGCATCAATTCTTTGGTGCTCAGCTTTCTTTATAGTCCAACTCTCACATCCATACATGACTACTGGTAAAACCATAGCTTCGACTAGACAATCCTTCATTAAAGAAAGAGAAGGGGACAACAGAGGATGAGATGGCTGGATAGCATCACTGACTCGATGGATGTGAGTCTTGAGTGAACTCCAGGAGTTGGTGATGGACAGGGAGGCCTGGTGTGCTGCGATTCATGGGGTCGCAAAGAGTCAGACATGACTGAGCGACTGAACTGAACTGAACTGAACTAGTGTTTCATAGTCTTTACTCCCTTTAGGGTCCTAGGTTGGCCTGACCCTCCCCTTATAGAAAGGGGGAAACAATGGGAGCCATCACTGGCAGGTCCTTTTTGCCTCTGCACATGCTGAAAACCACACTCACACAGCACAGTATCTACAGAGGAAGCTACAGAGTTCCTTTCTGTTTTGAGTGTTTTTGCAAATATTTTTCATACTACCGAAAGGAGGACTGGAGTCAAGCAAATAAGACCCGGGTTCGATACCTGTGTTGGGAAGATCCCCTGGAAGAGAAAATAGCAACCAACCCTCGTACTCTTGCCTGGAAAATCCTGTAGACAGAAGAGCCTGGAGGGGTATGGTCCCTAGGGTCACAAAAGAGTCAAACATGACTTAGGGACTAAACAACAAACATGGCACTTTAATAAATACTGTATGTTAGAAACTCTGAGTTTGGGGTCGATTTGTTTTTACAAGGTTGGAATTGAAAACTTAAAGACACATTTACTTTGGGGATCCTCATCACCAGTCACTGTGATGCTCCCCTCTGTACCTCTAGGACAGATAGTGGGAAGTGACAAAATAAAAGCTGAGTGCTCGTCAGTAGTAGCTATTGCAGAAGGGCTCAGTATATGCCATCACCCACAGATGCAGAATTCAGTGCTATGAGGGCTCTTGTGCTCTTTACTCCAGTATTTTATATGGGTCAGGAAAATCTAGCTCAAACCTTTTCAGAATCAGTGTTAATCTTGTCTTTAGAATGTTCTTCTTTCTTCTTTGTTTAATCACTTACATTCTAGATCTATCTTCAGGAATGACTTTGAACTATTCTCATCAGCCTCCATGTAGCAGCCCTCCCAGTGTGTAAAGACATTGTCCCTGAGTGTTTCTCATTCCCTCCTGGGAGTTCAGGGCGGTGGAGAGCGGAATAGGAAAACCATTGCCTGAGATGACAACCTGTAATTTCGGCTAATTGTCTCTCAAGTTTCTCTTCCTTCCTCATCCTGAGACTGACCCTGATGGCCAGTGTCTAAGCACTGCTTCTAGTGGATCAGTCAACCAAAGATAACTCAAGACTGAGACCATGTATACTCAAACTATGTTCTGAAGAAAAGGTGGGGGGAGGCATTGGCACAGTGTCTATTCAGAATTCATACAGAGAATTCTGTTCATTCATTCTGTTAATTTTTGAGAGTTTGATATTGAAACTCCAACTAGAAATCTTAATTTATCTACTTAAAAATAATTGTAATATATAGTGAAACTATATGTAATCTTGTTCTGTATTTTCCAAGCCTCCTATAAATGTTTTATCATACTTTTAATCTAAAAAAATAAAAATTAAAAAAAATTCAGAGAATTTCATCTTTGATGTGTTTACATACTGAGCTTCTGTGCAGTTTCATTTTAAATAACTCATCCAATTTAAAAAAGTTAGAAAACATAGCACCCTATCCCATTTATAATTTATCCAATTAGAATAACCTTTTCACAAACTCGACTCAAGACTTTTAGGCCATGAAATTTGCATATCTCATTCGAATGTGAAGATGTTGATATGCTATATATTTACAATAGAAGAGTCACACCAAAAATTGTAACAGACGAATCTTGAAATGAAAACTGTGAGCTGTTTTTTTTTTTTTTTTAGGTGTAGATTTTAATATAAAGGGCCACTTAATAGAATCCTTTTCACTAAAAATCAGAAATATATCTGATACTTTTATTTTCTATGATTTCATTTACATGATATTCTTAAAAAGCAAAAATTTAGGGATAAAAATTAGATCAGTGATAGCCCAAGTGAATTTATTGGGGTAATGAAATTGTTCTGTATGTCTTGATTATGGTTTGGGTATATGACAATATGTACTTGCAAAACATAGATTTTTTTTTTAAAAAAAAAAGGGTAAATTTTCCTTTTTTTTTTTTGCAGGAAAATCACACATCAGAGGATATACTTTTACTTACAGAAAATATATGATATTGAATTCATCAAAATTAAAACTTTTGTACTACAAATGACAGCATTCCATACAGTGAAACACAGGCACAGAATTTTTAAAAAAAGATAAATCATTTGTCTCATAACAGACTATCCTGAATAAATACAGAGTACTCTTGAAAGTGAAAGTTGCTAAGTCATATCTGACTCTTTGTGGGCCCATGGACTGTAGCTCCCCGTCTCCTCTGTCCATGTAATTCTCCAGGCAAGAATACTGGAATGGGTAGCCGTTCTCTTCTCCAGGGGATCTTCCCAACCTAGGAATTGAACCAGGGCTTCCCTGGTGGCTCAGAGGGTAAAGCATCTGCCTACAATGCCGGACACCTGGGTTCGATCCCTGGGTTGGGAAGATCCCTTGGAGAAGGAAATGGCAACCCATTCCAGTACTCTTGCCTGGAAAATCCCATGGACGGAGAAGCCTGGTAGGCTACAGTCCATGGGGTCGCAGAGTCAGACACTACTGAGTGACTTCACTTTCACTTTCACTCCTGCATTGTAGGCAGATTCTTTATCTGCTGAACTACCAGGGAAACCAAAGAGTGCTCTTACAACTTAATATGTTTAAAAGGTCAGTAGAGAAAGTACATGGCTAGACACTTCTCCAAAGATACACAAATGACTGAGGGGTTGGGGGCGGGAGGAGAAGCGGATGACAGAGGATGAGATGGCTGGATGGCATCACCGACTTGATGGACATGAGTTTGAGTGAACTCCAGGAGTTGGTGATGGACAGGGAGGCCTGGCGTGCTGCGATTCATGGGGTTGCAAAGAGTCAGACACAACTGAGTGAACTGAACTAAACTGAATAAGCACATAAAATTGATTACCATCACTAGATGTTATCAAAACCAGAATAAGATGGCACCTCATACCCACTATTATATCTACAAAGAAGAGACAATAACATGTGTTGATGAGGATACAGAGAAACTGTAACTTTCATATTTTGCTGGTAGGAAGATAAAATGGTGTAACTGCTACCTTTAAAAAGTTTGGCAATTCCTCAAAATTTTAAACACAGTTTTGTATGACTCAGAAGTCCCACTCTTGGTTATTTACACCAAAGAAACATAAATATATGTATACACAAAAATTGTACATGGATTTTCCCTAGTTTTTTACTAAGGTAAAAAACACAGGACATAAAATGTATTATCTTGGCCATTTTTAAGTGTGCAGTTCAGTAGTATAAAATACATTCATAATGTTGTGTGACCATCACTACCATCCATCTCCAGATCTCTGTAATTTTGTACAGCTAAAAGTCTACACCTATTCAGTAATAATTTCCCATTTCCTCCACTTCATAGCTCCTGGCAACCACCATTCTATTTTTTGTCTCTCTGATTTTGACTTCAATAGGCATCTCATGTAAATGAAATCATACAGTCTTTGTCTTTTTGTGACTGATATATTTCACTTAGCATACTGTTTTTATGGTTTATTCATGTTGTAGCATATGTCAGAATTTCCTTCTTTTTTAAGGCTGAATAATATTCCTCTGGATGTGTATGACACATTTTGCTTATCCATTCATCCTTCAGTGGACATATGGGTTGCTTCCACAACTTAGCTACCGTGAATAATTTTGCTATGAACACAGGTATACAAATCTCTCTTCAGAACTCTGTTTTTAATTCTCTGGGATATATATTCAGAAATGGGATTCCAGGCTCATGTACATGATTGTTTATTGCAATGTTATTCATATTAGTCAAAAGTAGAAATAATCCAAATGTCCATAAACTGATAAATGGATAAATAAAGTGTGACGTATCCATACAATGAAACTATTACCCTGCACTATAAAGGAATTACTCATACATGTTACTACATGAATAAACTTTGAAAACATAGGGTCAAGTTAAACTGGCCAGCCACAGAAGACCATATATTGTATAATTCTATTTATATAAAATATTCATAGTTGGCAAATTTATAGAGACAGAAATCAGATTAATGCTGACCAGGTAATGGAGTAGGGGAAAATTAATAAGTACTGATTGCTAATGAATGCATGCATGCTTAGTCGCTCAGTTGTGTCCAACTCCTTGTGATCCCATGGGCCATAATCTGCCAGGCTCCTCTGGCCATGGGATCCTCCAGGCCAGAATACTGGTATCGGTAGCTCTTCCCTTCTCCAGGGGATTTTCCTAACACCAGTGATTGAACCCAGGTCTCCTGTATTGCAGGTGGATTCTTTATTGTCTGGAGTGATGCAAATGTGCTAAAATTGGTTTGTGGTGATGATTGCCTGAAGTCTGTGACTATGAAACTGAATCTGTAAAAGCAATTCAATTGTGCACTTGTATATATCAATAAAACTCTTACAATAATTATACCCCAATAAACCTGACTCAAAAGAGAAACAACTTTAAACTTCCAAAGTTCAAAGAGGGCAAAACACACAAGCAAAAAGTTTCTCTTTTAAAGGAATAAAAATAACCAATACCATATTCAAGGATGTTCAATTTATCAATTGTCAAACTAATATAAATAAACCAAAAATGAAATCTGTTTTCTCCAATAAGATTCACAAAAATGAAAGATTGGCAATAACCAGTGTTGATGAAAATGAAAGTGTGTAAAAGTCGCTCATTCGTTTCCAACTCTGCAAATTCTTCAGGCCAGAATACTGGAATGTAAATGACATGACTTAGCAGCCGCAGCAGCAGCAGCAGCAGAAAGAACTAGAATCTCCTGGAACAGGTTGTATAGTTCTGAGTGGTTTCCCCCCTAAATTTTACATAACTTTTCCATGGCAGAAAAAGAATCTATAATAAGGAATACACATCCATACACTATAGTACAGTGTTTGTGCTTTTTCATTCCAAAGCTAATTATTAAAAAAGGCTCAGTCTGGTTATACCCTCCCCCTTTGAATCAGTCTTATGTGACTGAAATAACTAATAGCATGCCATAGCCATGACTTCTGAGACTAGGGTCATAAAAGCAATACAGCTTCCAGTTGTCTCAGGACACTTGCCTTAGAGAGTTGACTTGAAGAAGTCTGAGGCTGCCATCTTGTCAGGAAGCCCAAACTAACTCATGTAGAGAAAACATGCAGAGAACTACTCAGAGTAGATGAAAAGAAGAGAAGAGATGAACAGTTAGCTCCCAGGGGCTTTAGCCTTCCACTGTTCCAGCCCCAGCCACTCTCTGCCTATAACTACATAAGAAACACCAAGTCAACAATGCCCAACTAAGCACCTCCCCAAATCCTGACACCCCCAAATCATAGAGATAAATGACTGTTATTGTTTTAGGCAATTTGGGGGAGTTGTTATATAGTCACAGATATTGAACAGAGAAAGAGAATACTAACCCAGAACAGAACACATAGAATACTACTCTCAGTAAGTTCTAATTTAGTGAGAAAATAATCACTCAATAAATTACCTAAATTACCTAAATAATTATAAAGGAGATAGCTATAAGTGCTACAAGAGAAAAGCAATTAGAGTATAGGAACTCAGAGAAAGGGAAGAGCAGGTCTTCAAGAAGTTAACATCAAAACTCTCAAAGAGGAGTCAATGAAGGCGCTTAAAGTGATGAAATTTGGACATGTGGAGGTGAGGAAATTCCAGGTAAAACAAACAGGTTATCCACAAATGTGTAACTAGTTCAATACATTACTTGCACATTTCTCAATTATAATGGCCAGTTCAAATCCTATGGGACAAGATTAGCATTTCTATGACATCTTTTGTCATTTTTCCTTATGGCAAAATAACCTTATATTTTTGCATTCAATTTGGAACTCATATCCATTTTATTTGATATATATTATTTTGAGAGTTGAGATTTATGACATCCTTTGTAGTCATAAAAACCACATTGCCATGAGCCTGTCCCTCTGGCAGGATTGGTAAAAAATAGAAAGAATGATTTTCTATGGCACCCCACTCCAGTACTCTTGCCTGGAAAATCCCATGGACGGAGGAGCCTAGTAGGCTGCAGTCCATGGGGTTGCTAGGAGTCAGACACGACTGAGCGACTTCCCTTTCACTTTTCACTTTCGTGCATTGGAGAAGGAAATGGCAACCCACTCCAGTGTTCTTGCCTGGAGAATCCCAGGGACGGGGGAGCCTGGTGGGCTGCCGTCTATGGGGTCACACAGAATCGGACATGACTGAAGTGACTTAGCAGCAGAAAGAATGATACACTGCTATGCTTAAAATGGACAGCCAACAAGGACCTATTGTATAGCACATGGAACTCTGATCAGTGTTATGTGGTGGGCTGGATGGGAGGGGTGCTGGGGGAGAATAGATATGTGTATGTGTATGGCTGAGTCCCCTCACTGTTCACGTGAAACTGTCACAGCATTGTTCTTCAACTATCTGCCAATACAAAATAAAAAAGTTTAAAAAAATACTACAGAGTAAATAATAAAGAAGAAAAAGCATTTTATAAGAAAAGAAAAAAAAAGAAGAAGAATGAGACATCGTCCTGATCTTAACCTCACAGTGGCACTTCAGGGTACCTGACCTTATAACAAAGGTGAATGAAGAGATGACAAAAGGCAGGAATGAGGGAATTAACATCCATGCCTGAGGGGGTCTGGGAAAGCAACCTTTTAACTGAATCATTAAGGACTCAGTTATGCCAGGCAGGAAGAGAAAGACTTCCAGGCACAGAAGACAGAAAGAAAAATGGCCCCCAAACATAAAGCATGGTGTGTTTTGGGAACTGCAAATAGTTCAGTAGACCCAAGAGCAATATTTAAGTGGGGAAGAGAAGACTGGAGAAGGCAGCAGGAGCCAGTGTGCTGAGGAGTTTGGACTCCATCCCAAAGGTGACAGGGAGAATCTTTGAAAGGTCACGTGTTATTGGGTCCACACATTCAAATTGTAATTATTTCTCCCACAGCCAATTTCTCTACGTATGGTTTCTGGGACTAGAATGCAATCTTTGATGAAAAGCCATCTCACTTTTGCCTACTTTAAAATTCTGTCATCCATCTCCCCAGTGGATGGCATTCACCCTAACGATGGGATCTAATATAGCCTGAAAGAAATGCCACCTTACAGGAATCAGAGGCAGTCTATTCCAAAGTGTTTTCCACTGACTGTTCTTGCTGGAAATGTGGTTTCTCATGCCATGAAACTTTGATGATTCCATAAAGACACTAATTGTAGTTATTTATGGACTGTGGCTCTGTCATCCCCATTCTATCTCCTAGAGATGGATTAATTACAAATTGAGGACCCCCCTCACCCCTACAAAAACCACATTATTAGCCTGTTCCCACTGTTAGGAAATCTGGTGGTAAATAATTCAAGATAAATACAATCCCAGTGGGGAATTGCAAGTACCTATACTTCATGACCTGTGACATCCCTTGCGACGTGTGATGCTGTGCTGAGGGGACCATGGGCTCCGTAATGAGCCCTCACATATTAGCACTGCTTCCCTCGGTTTGTCTTTTCTGATCTGCCTGAAGCCTTGTCATTCATCATCCTTGGCAATGAAGGACAACTCTTCCAGAAAACTCATTCCCATATTTCTTCTCTTCTGTAAGACTGATGATGCTCTAAATGTTTTAGAACTGCCCCCCCCCCACCCCCGTTCAGGTCCTTTAGAGTGCCGGGAAGACAGTTTACATTCAGCCACCATTGATGAGTGAAGATATCTGGTTTTATTCTATTGGGGAAAAAAACCCTTCCTGAGTAATTAATAATTCTGGATTTTGCATGGTAAACAGTGCGGAATGGGTCTAGTCTCAAGGAGTTTACTGTATAGCTCTGTATTGTCGAAAAAAGAGAAACATTAAAAATTACAGTATGGCAAAGCTGGAAAATGGAGAAGGAAATAGCAACCCACTCCAGTATTCCTGCCTGGGAAATTCCAAGGACAGATGAGCCTGGCAGGCTAGTCAGTGGGGTTGTAAAAGAGTTGGATAGGTCTGAGAGACCAAACAACAACAATAAAGCTGAAGAAATGTTTCACACACACATCCTTTGAAGACTTCTGGATATTGCTGCTACTTGGGTATGCTAGCTGGTGGGAGTATAATTTGTTCTCAGGGTTGATAATTTGGTTTTCCTAAATTTCTCTATCAGTCTTTGTCCTGATGCCTGTCTCTAGGGTGAGTACTTTTAATATATTTGGTTCCGAAGTAAATAATTTACATTCTTATGTCATTTAATTCCTACAACAAACCTGTAGAGAAGTATTGGTAACCTAATTTTACTAATGAGGAGATCAAAGTTTCAAGAGGTTTGGTAACTTGCTCCAGGTTACAGGGTTGGCTTGTGGAATTGCTTAGCCCACAGTCCTGGGCTGTGTGTCTTGAAAGGTCTTCCTCTTATTCACTGTTCTAAGCAAGTTACCTCAGACACCTGTGTAAAATAGTTTCTGGAAGTTTCCTCTTGCTTAGGGTTTTAAGCAGGAGGAAATGGCACCCCACTCCAGTACTCTTGCCTGGAGAATCCCATGGACAGAGGAGCCTGGTGGGCTGCAGTCCATGGGGTCGTGAAGAGTCGGACAAGACTGAGCGACTTCACTTTCACTTTTCATTTTCATGCATTGGAGAAGGAAATGGAAACCCACTCCAGAACTCTTGCCTGGAGAATCCCAGGGACGGGGGAGCCTGGTGGGCTGCCGTCTATGGGGTCGCACAGAGTTGGACACAATTGAAGTGACTTAGCAGCAGCAGCAATAGGGTTTTAAGAAAAAGGGTTGCTTGGTGCTTATGAAGCTTGTTCATCTAGTTCAGTTATTTTAGTAAATGTTAATATGGAAGACAGATCTTAGCTATGGTCATCTGTCCTTTGAGATTTGGATAAAATTGACTCAGTTGTCTGCTTGCACTTAACTTTTATGTCCTATGTTTGCCTTTCTCCTTACCCATCCAGGAGTGGAATTCAATTTGTGCTCTGTGAGTTCTCTTAGAAATGTCTGCAGTAAATAATAAACTTCATTAAAAATTTGGGGGCCAGTGATTGTGTTTTAATTTGTCGCACTGAAAATCAAGTAAAATTAAATACTATGCATACCATAAAATTAAATATATAAATTTAATTACAGGAAGAATCGAGTGGTTAGAGTTTATTATTCACAGTACAAAGACAAGGTACAAATCAAAGTTATCTTTCACTTTGTATCATATATTTTATCTTTAAAATATCATATCTGAGATGCCGGTCTTTCTGACATCTCACCACTTGAAAATACTTCCTCTTGCTGCCTTTCTCAGGCTTGCCACTTCTCTTCAAAAGCCTCCTTGCAGCTCAGATGCTCTCACTTTTTGCACATGTAGACTTTATTTATTTTCTAAGTGGCTTATAAATGTGCTCTTCAAAGAAAAAGGCCATTTTACCTCTTTACTCACCTTTTAGTAACCTGGCAGATCTGTAAGTATTTTGCTGTTGTTCTGTTGCTAAGTAGTGTCTGACTCTTTGCGACCCCATGGACTGCAGCATGCCCTGCTCCCCTGGTCCTTCACTGTCTTTCAGATTTTGCTCAAATTCATGTCCATTGAGTTGGTAATGCCATCCAGCCATCTCATCCTCTGTCGCCCCTTTCTCCTCTTGCCCTCAATCTTTCCTAGCATCAGAGTCTTTTCCAATGAATCAGTTCTTTGCATCAGGTGGCCAAAATATTGGAGTCTCAGCTTTGTCATCGGTCCTTCCAATGAATATTCAGGGTTGATTTCCTTTAGGATTGATGGTTTGTAAGTACTTAAGTTTTATCATTTCTTCTTCCCTTCTAAGTCTTCATCAGGTAAAGACATGAGACTGACCATTTTCTTTCCTTAATATCCATACTGCTGCTGCTGCTAAGTCGCTTCAGTCGTGTCCCACTCTGTGTGACCCCATAGATGGCAGCCCACCAGGCTCCTCTGTCCCTGGGATTCTCCAGGCAAGAATACTGGAGTGGGTTGCCATTTCCTTCTCCAACTATCCATACAATGCCCCCCAAATAGTCAAAGGTATAAGCTTCTACCATAAGATCTGGTTTCATGTATTTACTTTAAAATATTTTTTCTTGCTGCATATTCACATACTACACAGATACACAAAGTCTAAGTAATCTTCTGTTACCATTTTTCACACAGCTCCTCACTAAGGAGTAGAGGGAAACTCTAAGATGATCCTTTTTCATTTGACTTTGGGCATTGTCCAATTCTACTGATTCTCTTGCCTAGGTTCCATCTTCATCCCTACTGCACATTGGACTGTGTATACTTACTTGCACTTTTATGGATCATTTGAAGAAACTGTTTAGTCTTTTGAGCTTAGTGGAGGAGATGGCTGAAGTTTTGCATGATAGGATCAGCTGAGCACTAGACTTTATATAGGATTAGATAGCAGAATGCCAACTGGACTTCTGTTAATACAATAGCTGTGCAACACTATTGTATTAAGCATGTGATAAGCATGTTATCTCTCAAAGCTTCATTTTTCTTATGGTAAAATAAGGAAACAACAAGTATTGTGAAGAGTAGAATTAAAATCATTCTAGGGGGAGCATTAGCATGGTACTTGGCATATAGAAAATGCTCAACAAATGCAAGTTGCTAATCTCATTATTATTTCTACTGTTTCCAAAAAGAACTGTGGATATTTGTCTCTATTTCTTTGGGCTGCCCTGGTGGCTCAGTAGTTAAGAATCTGCTTGCAAATACAGGAGACCAGAATTTGACTGCTGGGGTTGGGAAGATCCCCTGGGAGGAAATGGCAACCCACACCAGTATTCTTGTCTGAAAATTCCATGGACAGAGACGCCTGACAGGCTACAGTCCATAGGATTGCAAAGACTCAGAAATGACTGAGTGATCATGACATTGATGATTTATTTCTTTAGGAATAATGCCACACCTTAGTAAAGATCCATAGCTCCCTGTTTCTTCATGAAATGCTCTATTCTCCAGCCTACTGTTTATGTGTTCTGCCCCTAAAGGGAGGTTTATCCTCTCTTACACAGAAATGAACTCTGCACAGAAAATGGCTGCCTTGACCCTTTCTGTACAATACTATTTTAATCAAAATTTTATTCTAAACTTTACCTTGCCCAGTATTGAAGCTTTAGGTGTACCTCTGGTGAATCATTTCTTCCTGTCATTATATTTGCTACATTAGTTCATATTATGCTATTTTATGGGGCGGCGGCCAAGAGGAGTTACCTCATGCCCGAGGTCTGGGGTGGAGGTCTAGAGGAGTAACCCCACGTCCAAGGAGTGGCAGCTGTGTGGGCGTAGGAGGGCCGAGAGGAGCTATTCCACATTCAAGGTCAGGAGGGGCGGCCATGAGGAGATAACCCTGGTCGAAGGTAAGGAGCAACACCTGCGCTTTGCTGGAGCAGCCCTGAAGAGATACCCCATGTCCAAGGTAAGAGAAATCCAAGTAAGATTGTAGGTGTTGTGAGAAGGCATTGGAGGGCAGACATACTGAAACCATAATCACAGAAAACTAGTCAATCTGATCACATGGACCACAGCCTTGTCTAACTCAATGAAACTAAGCCATGCCACTGGGGCCACCCAAGACGGGCGGGTCATGGTGGAGAAGTCTGACAGAATGTGGTCCACTGGTGAAGGGAATGGCAAACCACTTCAGTATTCTTGCCTTGAGAACCCCATGAACAGTATGAAAAGGCAAAATGATAGGATACTGAAAGAGGAACTCTCCAGGTCGGTAGGTGCCCAATATGCTACTGGAGATCAGTGGAGAAATAACTCCAGAAAGTATGAAGGGATGAAGCCAAGCAAAAACAATACCCAGTTGTGGATGTGACTGGTGATAGAAGTAAGGTCTGATGCTGTAAAGAGCAACATTGCATAGGAGCCTGGAATGTTCGGTCTATGAATCAAGGCAAATTGGAAGTGGTCAAACAGGAGATGGCAAGAGTGAACATCAACATTCTAGGAATCAGTGAACTAAAATGGACTGGGATGGGTGAATTTAACTCAGATGATCATTGTATCCACTACTGCGGGCAGGAATCCCTCAGAAGAAATGGAGTAGCCATCATGGTCAACAAAAGAGTCCGAAATGAAGTACTTGGATGCAATCTCAAAAATGACAGAATGATCTCTGTTCGTTTCCAAGGCAAACCATTCAATATCACAGTAATACAAGCCTATGCCCTAACCAGTAATGCTGAAGAAGCTGAAGTTAAACGGTTCCATGAAGACCTATAAGACCTTTTAGAACTAACACCCAAAAAAGATGTCCTTTTCATTATAGGGGATTGGAATGCAAAAGTAGGAAGTTAAGAAACACCTGGAGTAACAGGCAAATTTAGCCTTGGATTGTGGAATGAAGTAGGGCAAAGGCTAATAGAGTTCTGCCAAGAGAATGCACTGGTCATAGCAAACATCCTCTTCCAACAACACAAGAGAAGTCTCTACACATGGACATCACCAGATGGTCAACACCGGAATCTGATTGATTATATTCTTTGCAGCCAAAGATGGAAAAGCTCTATACAGTTAGCAAAAACAAGACTGGGGGCTGAACTGTGGCTCAGATCATGAACTCCTTATTGCCAAATTCAGACTTAAATGGAAGAAAGTAGGGGAAATCACTAGACCATTCAGATATGACTTAAATCAAATTCCTTATGATTATACAGTGGAAGTAAGAAATAGATTTAAGGGACTAGATCTGATAGACAGAGTGCCTGATGAACTATGGACGGAGGTTCATGACACTGTACAGGAGACAGGGATCAAGACCATCCCCATGGAAAACAAATGCAAAAAAGCAAAATGGCTGTCTGGAGAGGCCTTACAAATAGCTGTGAAAAGAAGAGAAGCGAAAAGCAAAGGAGAAACAGAAAGATATATGCATCTGAATGCAGAGTTCCAAAGAATAGCAAGGAGAGATAAGAAAGCCTCCCTCAGTGATCAATGCAAAGAAATAGAGGAAAACAACAGAATGGGAAAGACTAGAGATCTCTTCAAGAAGATTAGAGATACCAAGGGAATATTTCATACAAAGATGGGCTCCATAAAGGACAGAAATGGTATGGACCTAACAGAAGCAGAATATATTAAGAAGAGGTGGCAAGAATACACAGAAGAACTGTACAAAAAAGATTTTCATGACCCAGATAATCATGATGGTGTGATCACTCACCTAGAGCCAGACATCCTGGAATGTGAAGTCAAGTGGGCCTTAGAAAGCATCACTATGAACAAAGTTAGTGGAGGCAATGGAATTCCAGTTGAGCTATTTCAAATCCTGAAAGATGATGCTGTGAAAGTGCTGCACTCAATATGCCAGCCAATTTGGAAAACTCAGCAGTGGCCACAGGACTGGAAAATGTCAGTTTTCATTCCAATCCCAAAGACAGGCAATGCCCAAGAATGCCAAAGAATGCTCAAACTACCGCACAATTGCACTCATCTCACCAGCTAGTAAAGTAATGCTCAAAATTCCCCAAGCCAGGCTTCAGTAATATGTGAACCATGAACATCCAGATCTTCAAGCTGGTTTTAGAAAAGGCAGAGGAACCAGAGATCAAATTGCCAACATCTGCTGGATCATCAAAAAAGCAAGAGTGTTCCAGAAAAAGCATCTATTTCTGCTTTCTTGACTGTGTGGATCACAATAAACTGTGGAAAATTCTGAAAGAGATGGGAATACCAGACCACCTGACCTGCCTCATGAGAAACCTATATGCAGGTCAGGAAGCAACAGTTAGAACTGGACATGGAACAACAGATTGGTTCCAAACAGGAAAAAGAGTACATCAAGGCTATATATTGTCACCCTGCTTATTTAACTTCTGTGCAGAGTACATCATGAGAAACGCTGGGCTGGAAGAAGCCCAAGCCGGAATCAAGATTTCCGGGAGAAATCTCAATAACCTCAGATATGCAGATGACACCACCCTTATGGCAGAAAGTGAAGAGGAACTAAAGAACCTCTTGATAAAAGTGAAAGGGGAGAGTGAAAAAGTTGGCTTAAAGCTCAACATTCAGAAAACTAAGATCGTGGCATCTGGTCCCATCACTTCATGGGAAGTAGATGGGAAAATAGTGGAAGCAGTGTCAGACTTTATTTTTTAGGGTGACAAAATCACTGCAGATGGTGATTTCAGCCATGAAATTAAAAGAAGCTTACTGCTTGGAAGGAAAGTTATGACGAACCTAAATAGCATATTAAAAAGCAGAGACATTAGTTTGCCAACAAAGGTCCATCTAGTCAAGGCTATGTTTTTTCCAGTGGTCATGTATGGATGTAAGAGTTGGACTGTGAAGAAAGCTAGCACCAAAGAATTGATGCTTTTGAACTGTGGTGTTGGAGAAGACTCTTGAGAGTCCCTTGGTCTGCAAGGAGATCCAACCAGTCCATTCTAATGGAGATCAGTCCTGGGTGTTCTTTGGAAGGACTGATGGTAAAGCTGAAACCCCAATACTTTGGCCACCTCATGCGCAGAGTTGACTCATTGGAAAGACCCTGATGCTGGGAGGGATTGGGGGCAGGAGGAGAAGGGGATGACAGAGATGAGACGGTTGGATGGTATCACTGACTCGATGGGCATGAGTTTGTGTAGACTCCGGGAGTTGGTGATGCACAGGGAGGCCTGGCGTGCTGTGATTCATGGGGTCGCAAAGAGTCGGACATGACTGAGTGACTGAACTGAACTGATAGAGAATGAACTGGAGATGAGAGGCTGAGCCACATGTGCTCAGCCACATGTGAGGCCACATGTGAGTGCAGGCATGTAACTAGTCAATAGCTTCCCCAAAGTTCCTTTCACAGAAGGGTGCAAAAACATGTTTGCTCTTTGAATAAATCACTGAACAAATCTTTATTGTTCAATGAGATTGTGATTAAATCTATGGATGTTCAGAGAGATTTTAAAATGGTAGGTTCATTATTAGGTCAAAGGATAAACCTTGTCCTTTTCAGTAAAATCTTTACCCATCTGTGAAACACTGACAAGTAATTAGCAAGAAAATGTGAAAATATACTCAGGTTGATCTCTGTGCCTTCTCCACCCCTCTCTGTAACAGGGAAATCCAATGATGTTTTTCTCCCTGAACAGCTAGATAAAAACACAATGAATTGTGTGCAATTCAGTGAGAGAATGAGAACATTAGATTTTCCATCCTGGATGTGAATTAAAAGCCATAAGAACTTTTACTGACTTCATTTGGAAAATAGAATCTTCTTCCAGAAAGGCTGAGCACTGCTGCAAAGACTAAGGCAGGCTCTCAATTATTCCTCTGAGGAGGACGTTTGGCACTTCAGAGCAATTCAATTCGAGTCTCGGAGAAAAGGGGACCTCCGAGGTCACCTCAATGTGCCTCACCACAGGTACCAAGCTGCTCACAGAAGTTGTCATTTATCCAGGGAACACAGCATCCCAACTCTCTCAGGAGGAGGCAGCTTGATTCAGCGGCTGAGATTCTAAAATCCCCTGGATGATTCTCAGCTTGGACCCTTCTCTTCATCACTACGAATTAATTTTAGCTCAAGTCTTACCACTTCTTCTCTAGGCTCTGGCATCAGGCTTATAGGTCTCTATCTGGCATCTAGTCCCCATTCCACTCAATCACAAATGCCCAACATTCTTTTTTTTTTAATTTATTTTTTAATGGGGAGATAATTGCTTTACAAAGTTGTGTTAGTCTTTTCCATACAACAGTGCAAATCAGTCACAATTTGAGCCCCAAAATTCTTTTAAACTATAAATATGGTCATGTTTATTCTCTACTCAGAATGTTTCAACTCTCTGCATGGCCTTCAAAGACATAAATGTTTTGGTCTCTGTCTACCTGTCCCATTGCATTCTCTTTCTTGCATTTTATGTTCCACTGGTACTGACATCTCTGGGCCTCTACCCACACTGTTGTCTTTTTGGCAACCTTGTCCTTCCTCCTCCACATTGTTCAGCCATCAACTCTTCCCAAATGCATGTCTCCCCCTACGCTGCTGGGCTCAGGGTCCTGTTTTTCCCTGGGAACATCCTATGCTTACCTTCCCAAAGGATTTTCTCCTTCAGTGAAATCATCATTGGAGGACTAAACATTGATTCTGATCTGGCTTCAATATGTTGTTTTAAATTTGAATTCAGATCCTTTCAAGCTTTGGTTTTCAATAGATGCTCTGTGACTGAACATATGAGAGACAGTTTCTATAATGATTTAATACATACTTCTTTCAACTGGGCTTTCCTGGTGGCTCAGCTGGTAAAGAATTTGCCTACAATGTAGGAGACTTGGATTCAATCCCTGGGTTTGTTAGATCCCCTGGAGAAGAGAACCGCTGCCCACTCCAATTTTCTGGCCTGGAGAATTCCATGGACTGTATAGTCCATGGGGTCATAAAGGGTCAGACATGACTGAGCAACTTTCACTTTTTTAAATTGAGGTATATTGGTCTTAAAATATTATATTAGTTTCAGGTATACAACATAATGATTTAGTATTTTCACAGATTACAAACCATAGAAAGTTATTATAAAATGTTGACCATATTCCCTGTGCTGTACAACATAGCCTTCTGACTTATTTTATTTTATAGCTGGCAGTTTGTACCTTTTAATCCCCTTCATGTATTTTGCCTCTCTTTTTATCCCTTTCCCTTTCAGTGCTAGCTTGTTCTCTGTAAGTTTGCTTCTATTTTGCTGTATTTGTTCATTTATTTTGTTTTTAGATTCTGCTGCTGCTGCTGCTGCTGCTGCTAAGTCACTTCAGTTGTGTCCAACTCTGTGCGACCCCATAGACGGCAGCCCACCAGGCTCCCCTGTCCCTGGGATTCTCCAGGCAAGAACACAGGAGTGGGTTGCCATTCCTTCTCCAATGCATGAAAGTGAAAAGTGAAAGTGAAGTCACTCAGTCATGTCCGACTTTTAGTGACCCCATGGACTGCAGCCCATCAGGCTCCTCCATCCATGGAATTTTCCAGGCAAGAGTACTGGAGTGGGTTCCCATTGCCTTCTCCATTTTAGATTCTATATATAAGTGAAAACAGATTTTTATCTTCCTCTGTCTGATTTTTTTCACTAACTATAGTAACCTCCAGGTCTATATGTGTTGCAAATAACAAGATTTCATTCTTTTATATAGCTGCATAATTTTCCAGTGTGTGTACATCTATCTCATATCTTTTTTATCCATCTGTTTGTTGATGAACACTTAGGTTGCTTCTGTTATCTCGGCTATTGTAAATATGCTGCAATAAAAATTAAAACTAACTTTTCAAATGAGTGTTTTCATTTTCTTTAGATGTATGCCCAGGAGTAGAATTGCTGGATCACATGGTAGTTCTATTTTTAATTTTTCTGAGGAACCTGCCTACTGTTCTCCATAGCAGCTGCACCAATTTACCTATTTACATTCCTATCGACAGTGTACTAGGAGCCCTGGTCTTCATATCTCTCTGATACTTGTTACTTCTTGTCTTTAGGACTACTGTCATCCTAACAACTGTGAGGTGGTATCTCACACTGGTTTTGATGTGCATTTTCCTGATGATTAGTGGTGGGGAGCATCTTTTCATGTGCCGGCTGGCCATCTACATGTCTTTTTGGAAAAACGACTCTCTCTTCTTCAATTCTGAATGATAACTTTGCTGGGTCATATCATTGGTTGTAGTTTTTGTTTTTTGTTTTTTTTCCCTCCCCCCTCTTTAAGAACTTTAAATAAATCATTCTGCTCCCCTCTGGCCTATAAAATTTCTGAAGAAAAATAAACTTATAGCTTTATGGAAGCTCCCTCCTCTGTGACTCTCTGTTTTGCTCTTGCTGCCTTTAAAATTTTCTTTTTAAACTTTTGCTGTTTTAATTATGATATGTTTTGGTGTTGGCCTCCTTGGATTCATCTTATTTGGGACTCGCTTTGATTCCTAGACCTGCATTTCTTCTTCAGGTAAGGGGACACTTTCTGTCTCTCTTCTCTTTCTGGGAATCCTATAATGAAAGTGTTAGTATATTATATGTTGTCCCAGTGGGCCCTTATCCTCATTATTATTTTTTTCTTTTTTCTGTCCTGGTTTCCACTATCCTATCTTTCAGTCCATTTATGTGTTCTTCTGGATTGTCTAATTTGCTGTTTCTTCTTTCTAATGTGATTTTCACTTAGATTGTTGTACTCTTTAGCTGTGATTCATTCTTTTTTTTACATTTTCTAATTCTTTCTTAAAGTTCTTACTGCATTCCTCAATTCTGATTTCAGTAAGAATTCTTAGGACTATCATTCTGAATTCTTTGTCAAGTAAATTAGTTATCTCAGTTTCATTAGTTTCCACCCTCCCCTTAGATTTTATCTTGTTCTTTAGTTTGGAATATAGTCTGTCTTACTTCTTTTGTTTCACTTTCCCTGTTTTTCTCTGTGAAATCAGACAAAGCAGTTACCTATTCTGCTCTTGAAGTAGTATCCTTATGTATGCAGTCTGCATATGCCCAGTGGCTCTTCTGGAAGAGTTGGAGCTAAAAAGAGCATAGGCTGAGGCTTTTCCTGGAGTATTCCAGGGTCCTTGCCTTGGAGGGTGTTATTTGGATCTAGGAAGAGGTGGAAGGGGTTAGAGATAGCACCCAGGTCAGGCTGGGGTTTCTCCCCAAGGCTTGCTGGTGACCGATGCCTTGGCAGTGGGTGAGGCCAGAGCTGGAGCCTGGTGTGAACCACTGCTTCTCCTGGGGCATGCTGGCAGTCACTGCCTTGGGCTGAGGAACTGGAACAGAAGCCTGATATGGGACAAGTGGAATGCTGGGGCAGCTAGGTATGCCAGACAGAGCACCAGGCACTTTTCAGTCTGCTACCTCTGCATTGGCACTGCGAGAGAGTAAGTCTGTGTGTGTGCCTTTAAGAGCAGTCTCAATTTCCTAAAGGCTTCCAGTAAGCCTCACTGATTTTCAAAGTCAATCAAGGGCACTCTTCTTCCTTGTGCCGGACCTCAGCACTGGGATGCCCAGTATGGGGTCTGAATCCCTCGCTTTTTAGAGAAATTTGAGCTTGTGGGTTGCCTGCTGGGGGGTTGGATCTGAATTAAGTCATTACTCTTCTCCTACCAGTCTCTGTGTATTTTATATCATTGGTTGTAGAAGAGCTGTTCCGCTACTCTTCAGGTCGTTCTCAGGGAAAGTTATTCTCTATGTTATCAGGCATGTTTGTGGGAGAAGGTGAGCACAGGGTCTTCCTGCTCTGCCACCTTGCTCTCTCTCCAAATGCATTTTCAAGGCCAGCTGGGTTCAGGGCCTTCCTTGGAGGCTCAGACGGTAAAGAATCTGCCTATAAAGCAGGTTCAATCCCTGGGTCATGACGATACCCTAGAGCAGGGAATTGGCAACCCACTCCAGCATTATCGCCTGGAAAATTCCATGGACAGAGGTACCTGGGGGACTACAGTCCATGGGATCGCAAAGAGTCAGACATGACTGAACGACTAACACACAAACTGGGTTCAAATTCAGTTCTGCAAACTACCCGTATGTGTCTTTAAACGATGTTCCTAACTGTGGAAATTAATTTTTTTTTCTCTGGCACACAGATAATACTGTCAATTAGAGTTCTGTTAAGAAATTAAATCATGTGTAAAAGTAAAAAAGTATTTAGAACAAGGAAATATATGTTGATCAATAAATATTAGAAATAATATATCAAATTAAATGTTTTTCAACCTTCTCAGTCACAAACTCTGATTTCTGTTCTTTCATAACATTTTCTTTTTTTCTTGGAGTCTCAGAATTTATATGTGTTCCATGAAGGTCCACACTAGTGTTAGAGAAATAGGGAGAGAGAAGTAGGCAGGTCCTTCTAGTCCACATAAATGTTCGGTCCTGAGGTTGAATTAACAAATGTAAAGTGACTGACACATAATTGATGCTTAAATGTATAGACTGCCTTCTCTCTGTTTTATGAGGTAGATGACAAAACTTGGTTCTTTGTGGTCGTTTCTTTTCTTGGAAAAAGATCTAATGCCAAACTAAGTAGGTAGAATAATGGCTACCCCAAAAATGACCACATCTTAATACTTAGAACTTATGAATATGTAAGATTACATGGCAAAGGGAAATTAAGGAAGCAGATACAATTAAGTTGCTAATTAGCTGACTTAAAACAGAGTGGTTATTGTGGATCATCCATGTGAGCCCAACATACTCGTAAGGGTTCTTGAGCATGGAAGAGGGAGGCAGAAGGGGATTAGAGAAAGAAATATGACAACAGAAGTACGGTCACAGAGAAGTAATGTTGCTGCTTTTGAAGGTAGAAGAATGGAGCCATGAGCCAAGGAATGTGGGTGGCTTTTAGAGAAATTTAAAAAGGAAGAAAATGGATGTAACCCTAGAACTTCTAGAAGGAATGGAGCCCTGCAAATATTCTAGTTCACTGAGACCTGTGTCAGATTTCTGATTGACAGATCTTTAAGATAATAAATTTGTGTTACCACTTAGTCAGCAGTCATTTGTTACAGCAGTAATATAAAATTAATACACAATGTTTGAAGGAAAAAAAATTGGAATTTCTGATGGACAGGAGTTTCAAGTTTTGATTATAGGGCATTGTATCAGTAATTAAACAAAATTGCCTATAAAGTAAGGAAATGGATTTCTTGAGACCATGAATGTTCGTAGCACATAAATCCTAACAGCTTATATGTTTCTCATTCTTTATATTTTTGTCAGCAGTCTGCAGGGAAAGTCAAAGTGCCTTCAACAGTCATGAGAATGTTAAGGGCCTGCCATGGTCTTGCTCTCCCTGTGTGTAAGGGTAAATTTAATGCTGGTGAGAAAGAGATGTTAGGGAAGCAGTTCTGTAAGATGCTGCACATGTGTTAATCATTTCACATGACAATGATGAGCAATGACGACCATTAATTGTTTAGCATATTTCAGGGGCTGTATATTATTAGATTTCACCATTACAAGAGAAAAAATATATGAAAGAGACATTATTTGTTGCTGTTCAGTTGCTAAGTTGTGTCTGACTCTTTCCCATGGACTGCAGCGTGCCAGGCTTTCCTGTCCTTCACTATCTCCCGGAGTTGGCTCAAATTCACGTCTGTTGAGTTAGTGATGCCATCCAACCATCTCATCCTCTGCCTCCCTCTTCTCCTTTTGCCTATTTGTAAAATAGGAAACTAAAATACAGAGAGGCTAAGTGACTCATCCAAAGGTGCAGAACTCATAAATCATGGGGCTATTACCCATATTTAGGTCTTTGTGACCCAAGACTGTGCTTTGTATACTGTTTTGTACTGTTTTCCTAACAAGCCACATGTCTATTTTTCATATTGGGATAAAAAAGCAACTGGAATTGTGCTAAAATTTGTATCACACCTTAGGTTATGAAATCTGCCCCCCTGCCATGAAACCAGTCCTGTACACAGAGCTATTTGATACATTAGATATTCAATGCTCACTATTTCTAATAAATGTTGGACGTCAATCTGCTGCTTATGGTAACAAAGAGCTATTATTTCACTACAATGTCATCACACAAAATGTCATTGTATTTTCCCAGGCACAGTGCTGTGATATACACAGTAACACTAAACTCAGAGGTGATTAGGACATTTTCCCAGAACAAAGTGTGTCCCAGAAGAAACAATGTGATGTGGCTTATCCTGGTGTGTTATTTTCTCCGGAGCACTTGTCTCCTCCCCCTGAGAGCTCACATATTTTAAGCTTCACAAATAACACTTTGCAGAGGACTGTGAAATGAAAGGCCCACACCATGATGGAGGACTCTAGGGGGCATGTGTGTGTGTCTGCTTTCCTTAGGCAGATTCTGAAAAGGCGCGGAATGTGGGAGGTGTTATGGTAGGTTTCCTGATGCCTAGGGAGCATGAAAGGATTCCTTCGTCAACCTTATTTTTTTGCAGGACTTCAAAGGGAGGCCAAGAAAGAATAGGTTTGGGAGCTGTCAGGCTAGAAATTCACCAACTACTCTGTTTCAATTGTGTTTTGAGTCCAGTGCTCCCCATGACCTCATGCTGTGCTGGAAACTGACAAGGGTGCTGAGCACACCTGTTTGTCGAAACTTGACTAGATTGCCACCAGGGTTTTTTTGTTTTTGTTTTTCTTTTCATCTCATTCTATGCACACTCACCTGGAAGGGAAGATAGTGACTAAGGAACCAGCAGATAAGAGATTTGAATCTTTTACGATTAATCTATATATTATATCCCCAAGACGTTGGAGATGAGAAGTCATGCTTTTATTATGTTAATCGTTGTAATTAAATATACTCAATGTACTCAAAAGCCAAGTGCCTCCTGTTACAAAGAAAATATTGTATTTTTTTCTTCTTTCTAGACCATGCCACTTCCACACATCCTGTGGATAACATAAATAACTGTTACCCTGCCCTTGAGAAACTTAGCTAACTGGGGAGAAAAGGCCTCACATGTGGCAAAACCCAGAGGTATTTAAGGTACCTACCACAGGAAGGTGGCACTTAACACCTAAGGAAGGCTTGGGGATTTCCAAGCAGCTCAGTGGTAAAGAATCTGCTTGCAGTGCAGTAGATGCAAGTTTGACCCCTGGGTTGGGTTAGTGTTAGTCGCTCAATCGTGTCTGACTTTGCAACCCCAGGGACTGTAACCCACCAGGCTCCTCTGTCCATGGGATTCTCCAGGGAAAAATACTAGAGTGGGTTGCCATTCCCTTCTCCAAGGGATCTTCCTGACCCAGGGATCAAACTTGAGTCTCCTGTATTGCAGGCAGATTCTTTACCGTCTGAGCCCAGGAAGATCCCCTGGGAAGGAAATGGCAATCCACTTCAGTATTCTTGCCTGGGAAATCCCATGGACAGAGGAGCCTTGTAGACTACAGTCCATAGAGTCTCAAAAGAGTCGGAGACAACTTAGCAACTAAACAACCATCACAGTGGCTTAACACATTAAAGAACTGAGAATTATTTGAGTATAAAAGAGAATCTGCTGTATTAATGTCATGGCCAATGCATGTCATATTTCCAAAGGAGGACATAGCACTAGGAGTCAGAATTACTTGGGAATGTTCCAGAAGGCAGTGAGTGTATAAGCTGAACTTTAAGGAAATCAGTAGAGGTTGAAGGGGTAGAGAAGAAAAACAGGGGCATTCTAGGTGGCAAGGCTGCTACATGCCTATCCACATGTACCCAGGCAGGTCTGGATGAAGTTGAGGCTTTTTAACGAGAGGAATGAGAAAGGGGTAGGAAAGGCAGGTTAGGCAAGGCCTTGAGTGTTCTTGCAAAAGTCTACACCTAGTTCTACAGGTAAAGGCTGCACTTGGCAAGTTGTGTTTTCCTTTAAGCATGGGCTGAGGAGCACTGGTGATGGTAAATGTGACACTCTGGGTGACGGAGGGACAGAGGATAGGGATGTCCAGCTGGGAAGGTCGTTTAATTGACCCAACAGGGAGAAAAAGGAGCATGAGAACAAATATGTGGCCCACTAAAGGCTAAATGCCTTCCATACAAGATCCCATTTTTATCCTTTGGAGATCCTTCATAATGGATATGGCTCTCCTTACTTTAAAGATGAAGAAACTGAAGCTTGGGCAAGTATTTTAATGAGCTTCAAGTCAAAAGACTACTATTTTAGTAGAACTTTTCTTGGCTCTAAATCTCTTGTTCTTTCCACTTTGTCAGGCTGCTAGGAACTCAAGAGCAAAAAGTGACTGCATGTCCCAATTCAACCCCCACACCGCAAGTGCCAATAACAGAGCTCACATCCTCCTCACAGACACACAAACATGTTCCAATCACCCACCTCCACTCTTCCCAAAAGGCTGGGAAAGGGAATCAGAACATGGAGCATAATAAATACCCTCAGTAGGAAGAAGAGGATTCTTCTTTTGTTTATTAACTGAAGTCATCTCTTTACTGAATTCCACCATGGTGATCTCATGATCTAACACGCCTATAAGCCTTTTGGGGTGCTCTGGGTAAGATATGTTTCTTTATATTTTCCTTTTGGAATTTTGAAAGGCAGGCTGTAATTAAATTCCTTTTTTTTTCCACCTTGATGTCACCCGTTCTCACATGCACAACCACAGCTATTCAAATCCTGCATACTATATAACAACACCCTCCCAGGAATGATGGCTGTATCCTGGAATGATCTATTTGGTGTCTCTCTCTCATACCCAGCTGAGAGATGTTTGAGACTAAGGTGATTGCTTTTTTAAAAAATATGCTTTCCTAAGTTCTAGATTTTGATATAACCTCTTAATATACTTAAGTGAAGTATAGGTTAAGAACTGTGACTACATCTATAGCACAATAAACAGCTAGGCATTTCAAAAATTTTCGCAAGATAAGAAAATCAGTGGATTCAGTTGTTTACAATGGTTAAACAATCCGACACATTTAGGTTAATGTGGATCATTCCCTGTTGTGAAGGCTTAGTATTTGTAGATGCTCATCTTATATAGTAAATAAACCCAAACAGGAAACCAACATTTCTTACCAGATAATCTCAGTCCTAGGTATTTTATTATATTGAATTATCTTTGCAATGAATCTGTTATTTTTAGCAACTTTACAATTTGTATATTTTATGTATCAATATGTATTTTATGACAAACTATTAGGGCTTCCCTGGTGGCTCAGACGGTAAAGCGTCTGCCTGCAATGTGGGAGACCCAGGTTCGATCCCTGGTTCGGGAAGATCCTCTGGAGAAGGAAATGGCAACCCACTCCAGTACTCTTGCCTGGAAAATCCCATGGACGGAGGAGCCTGGTGGGCTACAGTCTATGGGGTCACAAAGAGTCGGACACGACTGAGTGACTTCACTCACTCATATAAAAATATAGAGCTATTGTTCTTTAATTATTAGGTAATTAATTTTTGTTTCTCCCTTGGTGTTATTTTAAAAATTTGTTTCAATTCATCATGTTGCTTCACAAAAACAAATGAGACAGCAAGTGACTTGAGTTTTAGTTTCTCTCTACCATATACTGAATGTGATACTGAACAAGCCATTTCTCCCCTTATGAATCAAGTTCTTCACCTGTAAAATGAGTTACTCTAAATAAGTGTTACAGTTTGACCAACTCTCAAATTTCCAGGCAAGGAAAAGTGGTATGGTTATATCTGAGTGCCAGTGTGTATCAACCTTGGAGGTTTCCAGAAGTCATAAACCAGCCCGGCAGGTTTGACCTGATTGATATCTTTCCTGGCCTAGAATCTCAGCTTGGCTGCCTGCTTGGCTCCCACCCAAACTTCCTGGCAGCCCGTCTAATGTTCAAGCATTCTGCCTAGGTGGTCTTGGAAGAGGTAAATATGCTGAAATGAAAGTTTCTGGTTTCCAAATTTTCACCATTAAGAACTTTAAGTTTAACTGTGTTTAAAGTTAAGTTTAACTTAACTTTAACTGTGTTAAGTTGCTCCTCTAAGAATTTCTTTAGTTTTTAAAGTTTTGCTAAGTAAACTTCATTATTCTTGTAATGATTCTTATTCCTATATTTGTGTTAACAAAGGGATATTAAACTGTTTATCTGGGCTCCTGGTAGAACAGTGATTACCAGTGTGACACTCTAGTTGAAAGCAACAAACTTCAGTTATTATTTCATGTGATCTGTGTGGAGGTAAATGTAAGATTTCCAATTGTGACATGACCTTACATAAGGATAAAGAAAACAGATCTGGAGGAATGTTGGGTTAGGAAAGGATGCTGACGCCATAGTCCTTTGTTCCAGATACAGGGGAAGGAAAATTCTTAGGGCCTAGCCAAGCTGTGGTTAGATCAGAGGTGATGCACATATACAGGCAAGTTTGTTCACCAGAAAAATGCAGACTTGAATGAAACAGCATAGAGAACCCAAAAAGGGGCATTGGGGAAGTACAGAAAAATATGAAGAGAGTATTTAAGAACCAACAATATGTGGAATAACCTAAAATGACAGTCATGGGGTAGAGTAACTAATCCCAAGGTTTGAAACAATATTTTGGCATAAAGTTACTTTAATATAATGTTAATTCAGTGTAAGGTGAGAAAATTCCATCTGGTGCAGTGTGTCTGGTCAGCTGGGGCAGTAAATTGATACGTGTTTTCACACTCTTGGATTGGAAGAATTAATACTGTTAAAATGGCCACACCACCCAAAGCACCCTACAGATATAATGTGATTCCTATCAAATTACCCATGACATTTTTCACAGAACTTGAAATAACCCTAAAATGTATATGAAACCACACAAGACCCAAAATTGTCAGAGCAATCCTGAAGAAAAAGAGCAAAGCAGGAGGCATAACCCTCTCAGACTTCAGACAATACTACAGAGCTATTATAGATACTATCAAAATGGCATAGTATTGTACAAAAACAGATTTATGGATCAGTTGAACAGAATAGAGAGCCCAGAAATAAATTCACACACCTATGGTTAATCATCAACACAGGAGGCAAGAATACACAGTGGGAGAAAGAATGAGGTCAACAAGTGGTGTCAGAAAAGCTGGACAACTACATGTTAATTAATGAAGTTAGAACACTCCCTTTCCCTGTACATAAAAATAAACTCAAAATGATTTAAAGACTTAAACACAAGACTTGACACCATAAAACTCCTAGAAGATATCATAGGCAAAATATTCTAACATATATTGTACCAATGTTTTCTTAGGTAAGTCTCCCAAGGCAAAAGGAATAAAAACAAAAATAAACAAATGGGACCTAATCAAAATTATAGATGGCCAATAGGTACATGGAAAAATGTTCAACATAATTATTACAGAAATGCAAATCATAACTGCAATGAGGTACCACATCATACTGGTCAGAATGGCCATCGCTAAAATGTTTACAGATAAATGCTGGAGAGAGTGTAGAGAAAAAGGAAACTCCTACACTGTTGGTGGAAATGTAAGTTGGTGCAGCCACTATGGAAATTAGTATAGAGGTTTCTCAGAAAACTAGCAAAGAATTGCTGTATGATCCATTGATCCCACTCCTGGGTAAAACTATAATTCAAAAAGATACATGCACTCCTATGTTCACAGCAGCACTATTCACAATAGTTAAGACAAAGAAGTAACCTAAATGTCTGTCAACAGATGAACGGATAAGGAAGATGTGGTGTGTGTGTGTATATATATATATATATATATATATAATGAAATACTACACAACCATGAAAATGAATGAAATAATGCCATTTGCAGCAACATGGATGCAACTACAGATTATCATACTACATCAGAAAGACAATATCATATGGTATAATTTTTATGTGGAATCTAATGTATGACATAGATGAACCTTTAGATGAAACGGAAATAGACTCACAGACAGAGAGAGTAGACTTGTGGTTGCTACTGGGGAGGGCACTGGGGGAGGGAGGTTGGGGTTAGCAGATGTAAGTTATTATGTAACTTACAACTTACAGAATGGATAAACAAAAAGGTCCAAGTGTATAGCACAGAGGACTATATTTAATATCCTATGATAAACCATAATGGAAAAGAGTTTATTAAAAAAGAATGTACATATATATATATATGTATGTATGTATATATATAAAACTGAATCACTTTGTTGTATAACAAATTAACACAGCACTGTAAGTCAACTATACATAAATTTAAAAAATTAAGAAAAAAAGTTGATATGGGTTCTGTTATTCCTGAGGTAAGTGTGAGAAAGGACCTCAAGTCTTCAGAAGCCTGGTATGTAACCACTGAAACAAAAATGAATGTTGATTAAACTGTTCTGATTATTTGGAATTTCAAGACTTAGATTAGATACGTGAATGATCGCTAATTTGTCAACTGATGATCTAACATCTGTAGAAGAATTCAAGTAAAGTCTGAGTAGAGAATGGCTGTGGCATCCTCATCATCCTGAGAATGGAGTGGAGTAGAGCAGACAGACTTCCTGGACTTCCCTGGTGGCTCAGATAGTAAAGCGTCTGTCTACAATGTGAGAGACCTGGGTTCGATCCCTGGGTTAGGAAGATTCCCTGGAGAAGGAAATGGCAACCCACTCCAGTACTTCTTGCCTTGAAAATCCCATGGACGGAGGAGCTTGGTGCAGGCTACTATCCATGGGGTCTCAGAGTCGGGCATGACTGAGCGACTTCACTTCAGAGCAGACAGAGACAATAGAGTACGGCCATGTTATGTAACATTCTCTAAGGTTGGTGTGAGGGAGGCCAGCCTGCTAAAGAAATATCACAGCACTGATGTATAGATGGCATCCTTGATTCTTAATGACACATAGGTACAGCTCAGACCTGGTATGGAGCCGGAGAAAAACAGGATCTGGGGCCCCAATTACTAGGAGATCCAATGATGGTCTCAGAATAGGGCCTTATCATGCAAGAATGAACCCAGGAGTAGAGATCATGTTAAGTCACTGAGCCCCACCTAACACCCCTCTCAATTTATGTTTAAGGAAACTGAGGCCCAATGAAGTATTGTGGTTTGCTCGAGTTCATATAAATAGAGAAATGAGTCTGAGTTTTCTAATCTTCTTTCCAGTAATTCACACTGGCTCACCCATAAATTGACAAGACCCCAGAAAAGCCCTTGAGTTGTGGCAGCCTCAAAAGTTTCCATGGTGTTCTGTTAGACTGCCTTCTCCTAAAATACACTCCAAACTGTACCACCAAATGATGTTGTTTTTCCTCTTGAAGTTGTTAGGAATCTTCTGGTCTCATCTGACAAGTGGAGCAGAACTTATAGGCTTTGCAAAGGTCTTTCATTAGCCAAATACAGGAGAGCCTCATTAATTTGAGTGCATCAGTGAAGACCTATCAAATAAGGTATTTGAGCCAAGCTAATCCTTGACCCCAAAACCAGGAGCGCAAAGAAACACCAACAGCAATCTGTGGAACTAGAACACTGAAGTATTTCCAGATATTTTATTAGATTCAAATTCCTTGCTAAGTCCTAAATTAGTCTGCATTATGCAATATTTAAATATAAATAAACTTTTTTTTTTTTAGTTGTATATAATAACCAGGAGGAGAAGGGGATGACAGAGGATGAGATGATGGGATAGCATCACCGACTCAATGGATATGAGTTTGAGCAACCTCTGGGAGTTGGTGATGGATAGGCAAGCCTGGAGTGCTGCAGTCCATGGGGGTTGCAAAGAGTCAGACATGACTGAGCAACTGAACTGAACTGAACTGAATTAGCCTTGGACATTCTTACCTAATAAAGGTTCTAGTAGGTCTATATCAAAGACTTAGTTTGGTTGTACACAGATTCCTATTTGTGTAAAGAATGAATGTGTGTGTGCTCAGTTGCTCAATCATGTCCAACTGTTTGCACACCCATGAATGTAGCCCACCAGGCTTCCCTGTCCATGGGGTTTTTCAGGCAAGAATACTGGAATGGGTTGCCATTTCTTACTCCAGGGTATCTTCCTGACCCAGGGATTGAACCTGTGACTCTTGTGTCTCCTGCATTGGCAGGTGGATTCTTTATACCCCTAGTGCCACCTGGGAAGCCCAAAGAATGAATATTCATTATTATCTCCCTTTTGTTTTTCAATCTAAGATTCAATGAACTTAATGTTGGGAAAATTCAACTTCAGACAATTCAATTCAGTAATCTTTAATACCATTTGCCAGTCACTCAACTAGTTCAATGGATTTTGAAACAAATTAAGTTTAATTTTCTGTGGAAAACTGAAGGACAGGCTTGAGATTTTTCTATGGAAATTTATCTGCAATTTAGCAGTGTTCTAAATACAGAGGTTGGCAAACTTTTTCTGTAAAAGAATATATTTTTAAGTTTTGCAGGCTACATATGATCTTTGTCTCATATCTCTTTCTTCCTTATCCCTATCACCCAACCCCTGCCCAAACTCTTTAAAAATACTTTTAAAAGTTCTACCTATGGGTCACACAAAAACAAACATGGCCAGGTTTGTCCCACAGGGAATAGGTTGCTCATCCCTATATGAGTCTGAGTGACATGCCCTGTAGGTTTGATATCAGATTATTTTGTCTTCTCTTCATACATGAGTCTATAACTAATTTACTCACAATACATCAATCTGAACTTAGAGGTGATCCCAAACACTGGTGCTTAATTTGTTGAAGCGGTCATAGACATGGACATAAAATTTACTATATAGCTTATACACTACCTGTAAAAAGAGAATTTTGCGTAAAATTCAGAAGGCTCATTGAATGTCTAGATCTATTAATAGGTTCTAGGTTAAGGAAAACATGTTCTAGATGGTTCTTTTTTTAATCCCCTGCCCCCACCGCCAAACAGACAAATAGTGATACAGATATCTTTTTCTAAGAGAACTTTGGGTAAAGTGAACAGCATTCTTAGCATATGAAATTTTAAAAGTCTGGCTAGTATGCCTTTCATGGAGTGTTTGCCAATTTGTTGATTTTGCTATATTTAGATATTTAGCTAATTGAGTTTGTTTGCTATTATAAATAATATGGTGAACATCTTTGTGTATAAAACTTTCTGCTTTGTGACTAAGTATTTTTCTCATCAGTGGAATAACTGGATCCAAGAATCAAAAGAGGAAAGATTTTTAAAATTTTGTTAAACACAACACCAAAGATAGTTATCAAATCGCAAGAGAACAAAAGAGGAAGGGAAGAAATTAGACCTACAGAAACAAATCCAAAACAATAGGAACATACATGTTGATAATTACCTTAAATATAAATGGATTAAATGCTCCATCCAAAAAGACAGACTTGCCGAATGGATACAAAACAAGGCCCGTTTTTATGCTGTCTACGAGAGTCCCACTTTAGATCTAGGGACACGTGCAGACTGAAAGTGAGGGGGCGAAAAAGGGTTTCCATGGAAATGGAAACCAAAAGAAAGCTGGAATAGCAATATTCATATCAGAACAAATAGACTTTAAAGACTGTTACAAGAGACAGAGAAGGACACTACATAACAATTGAGGGATCAATCCAGAAGAAGATAAAACAGTTGTAAATATATATGCATCCAACATAGGAGCACCTCAATATATAAGACAAATGCTAACAGCCATAAAAGGGGAGATCAACAGTAATACAATAATAGTGGTGGGCTTTACACCCCTACTTATACCAATGGACAGATCAGACAGAAAATCTATAAGGAAACAGAGTCTTAAATGACACATTAGACGTGCTGCTGCTGCTGCTAAGCCACTTCAGTCGTGTCCGACTCAGTGCGACCCCATAGACGAGAGCCTACCAGGCTCCCCCGTCCCTGGGATTCTCCAGGCAAGAACACTGGAGTGGGTTGCCATTTCCTTCTCCAGTGTATGAAAGTGAAAAGTGAAAGTGAAGTCACTCAGTCGTGTCTGACTCTTAGCGACCCCATGGACTGCAGACCATCAGGCTCCTCCGTCCATGGGATTTTCCAGGCAAGAGTACTGGAGTGGGGTGCCATTGCCTTCTCCAGACACATTAGACCAGATAGGCTTAATTCACAGTTATAGGACATTCCATCCAGAAGCAACAGAATACACTGACTTCTCAAGTACACATGGAACATTCTCCAGGATAGATCACATCTTGTGGTCACTGGGGGAAAACGGCAGGGGTGGGGGAGGGATAATTTGGGAGATTGGGGTTGACATATACACACTACTATATATAAAATAGGCAACTAATAAGGACCTACTGTAGAGCACAGGGAACTCGCCTCAATACTACATAGTGGCCTAAATGGGAAAAGCACCTAAAACAGAGTGTGCGTGTGTGTGTGTGTAACTGATTCACTTTTCTGTACACCTGAAACTAACACAACACTGCAAACCAACTATATTCCAATAAAAATTTAAAAAATAAAATTTTGGACCACAAAAATAATTTTGTTGTTAATTCATAGTGCTAAATCAGTTATATATATTTTATGCATAATTGTATATAGAGATTTTAATTTGTATGTACATATAATTTATTTTGGTCATCATAGGAAACCTTCAGGTGTTGTAGAGAGTGCAACATTATTTATGGTGCTTACCCCAAACACCACTTTTGATTTAAGTGCTCTATACACGGTCTAAAGAATATGTATTCTAATCACCTTGTCTCGTGAGTAACAAGAATCCTAATACTCTGAATGCTTAGCTTTGTCTCAGTGAACAGTGAATCTTGAGATCTTTATGGTTTGATATTATCTTGATAGAAATTAATTAAATTTCTGGTAGAAATCACTTTGGTAGAATTTTCATTAATCCATCTATTCACTCAAAAAGTATCATTTAATATCTGTTTTATACAGTCATGTTCTAGGAAGGTGACTACATCATAACATCATTAGTGGCAATAATAATATTTAAACAATAGGGAATTTTTTTATTATATAGCACATACAATGCACCACCCATTGTTTTAAGTCCTTTTCTATATATTAACTTATTCTGCTCTGTGAGGTAAATGATTTTAGCATTCCATTTTACAGATGAGAAAACTGAGGACTAGAGAAGTTTATGAATAAACCTCAAATCATCTACAAAGTAAACCTGAGAGACAATATTTAAACTCAGAAAATCAAAATCAATAGTTCCTGGACTCACAACTGTCTCATGCTAATACAGTGTGAGTATTCTTTATGAGGTGAAGAGTTTCCTATTTCAATGTTTAAGTCATCTACATAGATGAAACTTTGTTTACAACAGAGAAGATTAAGATGAAGAAGAAGTGATACTAGATCATGAGCTTGTATGTTTTTCTTTTCCTAGGCGTAAGTCCAAGTAAACTTCCAACCCGCAGATGCACGAACTCTTCCCTAAATAGACACACTCAGAAGACCCTCTGGCCCAGATTCAAGTAACATCAAATGTTTTTTCAAAGCGTTCATGTGCTGGTCTCCAGGCATGCCATTTCCCAGAAGGTTCTTTTGTTTTATCCCCCAAGACTCCCCTGATTTTGGTTCCATATATTTTGCCTGTTATCCTCAGGACCTTGCATAAGTTCCCAGGTCTTAATGTAACCTCACAATAGGATCTGAAGGGAGTGAATCCTCAGTGGCTAACACTGTTGGGAAGTCTATTAAAGAAACACTTTCCTTATGAAGAGAAAATCTGTACCCTGCCTCTAGATCATTCTTAGCTCCAGCACTACTTGAGAAGCTATAATTCTAAGTGCTTAAATCTGTTCAAGAAACTCCGAGAGAGCAGAAACACACATTTTGGAGTCTATACACACTGGAGTCAGGCTCTTACCTTTACCCCTTACTAACTGTGTGACTTCGACAAGGAATTTCATTACTGGTTTCCTTATCTGAACACTAGGGTTAAATGTCCCATATTAAGAGATCACAGATATGAAGAATGAATAATATTTATTGGGTAGTTAGTACTCAATAATTAGTAGTGTATTCTCTTCTCTCCAGACTTTTAAAAAAATACATACTTAGTGATTAATTGGAAGAACAGGAAATACTGATTGCTGAGAACTTAACTCCTTAGGATAGATGAATTAAAATAAGTTAACAGCCTCATCAAAGTTATTTTTAGGTTGTTAAATGCAGATTTTGCTCCAAATTAGCATCAGAACAATCTTCCTAAAACACACCTTCAAATATTTCCTTCAAGTTCTCATCATCTCTCCATGGCTCTTCACAGCCTACAGGATTAAGTCCAAGACTCTTGGCTGGGCATTCAAGACCCTACATAACATTGAATGATGTTTAAAGTCCTAGGCCTAATCACTTCCCCTTGTGTAATTATGGTCCAGCAAACTAGAAATATTCATTATTCCTTCCTATAAGATACTTTCCTGATTCTATGCCTTTGTGCCTCCTGTGTCTTACTCTTGGCACATTCTCTCTGTATTTCTCTGCCTGGTGATTAGTCCATTCTTGAAAGCCTCTCTTTATAAGCAATTACCCTTGGCCTCCACAACTTCATGTTTCAACAAACACAAATTATTCCCCTTTTCACTTCTCCGTGGTATTTTGTGCTCCCTCTATCAGAATGTCTTGTATTCCACCTTGAACTTACTTGAGGGTGTGGTCAGCTACTTCCTTTTAGTTCATGGGCTCAAGAGCAGACCTGAGATTTCATTAACTACTGTTAAACTGGGCACAGGGCCTGGTACAGTGGTCTATCCTCAGCAAATGTTTGACTGAATGAAATAGATAAGTGGAACATAAAAACTTTGGCCCCAGAGTTGTTCACCTTGATTCTAATCCTAGTTGGTATTTCTGTGATCTTGGGAAAGTCTTTTGTCTACAATAGAAAATGTGGTCAGCAGCTTTCAAAATTAGGCTTCACCAATCACTTCATGGGAAATAGACGGGGAAACAGTGGAAACAGTGTCAGACTTAATTTTTTGGGCTCCAAAATCACTGCAGATGGTGACTGCAGCCATGAAATTAAAAGACGCTTACTCCTTGGAAGGAAAGTTATGACCAACCTAGATAGCATATTGAAAAGCAGAGACATTACTTTGCCAACAAAGGTCCGTCTAGTCAAGGCTATGGTTTTTCCAGTGGTCATGTATGGATGTGAGAGTTGGACTGTGAAGAAAGCTGTGCGCTGAAGAATTAATGCTTTTGAACTGTGGTGTTGGAGAAGACTCTTGAGAGTCCCTTGGACTGCAAGGAGATCCAACCAGTCCATTCTAAAGGAGATCAGCCCTGGGTGTTCTTTGGAAGGAATGATGCTAAAGCTGAAACTCCAGTACTTTGGCCAACTCATGAGAAGAGTCGACTCATTGGAAAAGACTCTGATGCTGGGAGGGATTGGGGGCAGGAGGAGAAGGGGACGACAGAGGTTGAGATGGCTGGATGGCATCACCGACTCAATGGACGTGAGTTTGAGTGAACTCTGGGAGATGATGATGGGTAGGGAGGCCTGGAGTGCTGCGATTCATGGCGTTGCAAAGAGCTGGACATGACTGAGCGACTGAACTGAACTGAACTGAACTGAAGCCAAACAAGTTCAGTGAAGTCCTTTTGGCTCAAATCTGGGGTGAGAGGAAATTGCAGGCTGCTTCTCCTGTTTCAACTAGCCAAGTTCATTTTTCAGCTATTCATGTCAGGGATACCCAGATGAGCTTTTATTTAAAGAAAATATTTTATACATGAAACCAATTAAACTATGAGATTGGTGAATCTGTGAGGATCTTTCCATTTTGCACTGCTCAATCTGTCATAAATACACACACATTGAGAGACATTTTAGAATGCTGCTCCATAATAATTGGGACTGTTTCAAAACTTCTTCAAATTCAGAAATGAAGGGGCAGACCCATAGAGCTTCCTGAATAGTTAATACGTGTTTTGAGTACCTGTGCTGTGCACTGTGCTCAAGGTGTCCAGCTCTGTGCAACCCCATGGACTTTACCCCCCAGGCTCCTCTGTCCCTGGAATCTTCTAAGCAAGAATACTGGAATGGGTTGCATGCCCTCCTCCAGGGGTATCTTCCTGACCCAATGATCAAACCCGCATCTCTTGCATCTCTTGCATTGGCAGGTGGAGTCTTTACTACTGTCACCTGAGAAGCCCTTTGAGTACCTACTAAGCTCCAGTTCAGTGCTAGAAATTTTACTTAGGTTATATCTACTTTCAAAATCTACATCATAGATGTACATTTTCACACTTTACATGTGACAAAGAAAATAGAGTAAAAATGCATCCTATCAAACAGCCAAGAGGAGGTGAATCCTAACAGAAATCAGGTATGACCAGCCTAAAAGCACGCACTCCTTCTCTTGGAGGACACTTAAATCAATACAAATAGATTCTGTGAATTAAAACACACATACACAAAATAATGGGGCAGTTTCGGAAACACCTCTCTACCCCTCATTTGTAAGATGTATCTGTTATTTGGAGAGTAGCAGTGACTCTGACAGCCTCATTACAATTTCCCATCAGAGGTTCAGTTCAGACCAATGAATGGAATGATTATAAAGCCTGTTCCTGTGCTATGCAACTCACATTTGCTGAGCCAGGAGCAATTTTTACCGAGCTGGCTTGCCTATATTGGAATTGTATTCACTGCCCAGAAAACCGGCAGGAGGGCTTTAGCTAAACTACCCAGCAGGAAACAAAGCCCAGCTTGGTCCTGGAAAGAGGGAGATGGAGCAGGCTTAAGAGGGGTGGGGGGTTAGGTGGGGATCTGAGGAGTTCAGTTACTGACACAGAGCTTCTTGATGGCTCTGTTGAATCACATTTACAAAAGAAACTTTGGATGCAAAATGCAAAGCAGTAGATGCAGGCAGGCAGTAAAGTGGGATTTTGTGGATTTTAGTTTGAGATCATTTGAAGAATTATGTTTTAGTACTAATATCTTGTCCCAAACAGAGTGTCATGAGCTACATCCCTGAGGATGGAACACATAGGAACTTGGACATCATTTAGTGCCGAAGAGTCAATTTGTTTTGATTGTATTTCACTTTGATGAGAAAAATTCCCTGGACAACACACCATCTTTTATTCAGTTGAAACCCGAGGGCTTCCCTGTTGGCTCACTGATAAAGTGTCTGCCTGCCAATGCAGGAGACACAGACTTGATCCCTGGTCCAGGAAGATCCCACATGCCATATGGCAACTAAGCCTGTGTGCCACAACTGCTGAGCCTGTGCTCTAGCTCTCAGGAGCCACAACTACTGAAGCTTGAATGTCCTAGAGCCTGTGCTCCACAACAAGAGCAGCCCCACTTGCCACAAGCCTGTGCACAGCAATGAAGACTCAGTACAGCCAAAAATAAAAAACAGGAACCTGAAACTGACCAGGACCCTGTGGGGCCTTCCCAGGAAAGAGTCCTCCCTCAAATCCTATGCTTCAGCTCCTTTCTCAAGTATTGAGTTGGCCAAAAAGTTCCTTTGGGCTTTTCCTAAGAAATTTTGGGAAACTCTGAGTGAACTGTTTTGGCCAACCCAATACCTAGACAATAGGATCTGACACTTATTTCCTGAGTTTTCAGATGCTAAAATCGTAGCTTCCCGGGTAGCTCAGCTGGTAAAGAATCTGCCTGCCATGCAGGAGACCCAGGTTCGATTCCTGCATATGGGACAATCCCCTGGAAAAGGGATAGTCTACCCACTCCAGTATTCATGGGCTTCCGTGATGGCTCAGATGGTAAAGAATCCATCTGCAATGCGTGAGACCTGGGTTCAATCCCTGGGTTGGGAAGATCATCAAAAAACCACCACCGAATGGCAGAAATGAGCTACTTGATGGCAAAAAGCAAGGAGCCCCCAGACCTTCTGGCACCTAAAGACTATTCATCGTCAACCAATGAAGGAACTGTTCACAAGTAAATAACATCCCCAGAATGCTACTCCCTCACCTGGCCTTTAAAAAAGCTTTGCTGAAATCCTTCAGGAGTTTGGGGTTTGGGGGAGCATGAGTCACCTGTTCTCCTTGCTCAGCACAGCAATAAAATTTTCTCTGCTCCCAATTCCAGTGTTTCCATCTTTTGGCCTCACTCTGCATCAGGCACACAAACTTGCATCTGACAACAAACTCGGGTACCAAAATGAAGTCAAAATAAAAGCAAACCTTAGAAGAGAGATTGTTATACACATGACGTAACAGTAGGGTACGGATGAGTCATGTACGAGCCATGAGGACCGTGACCCTGGCCCACTTTCCTCAAGGCTGTGTTCTCACTCAGAACAGGACTGACCCAAAACATTTGCTCAGGGAAATCTTTTTTTGTGATTGAATGAATCACTGTGAAAATAGTGTTTTACAATCTAGTCATTAGACAAATGGAAAACCACATTATTGTTTTAAATGTGTACCTCCACACCTCAGAGAGTTAATCAAAGCACCTGCAATACTGACAGCAGCAGAGGTCAATTAACAACAGTTTTTAATTTAAAAGCAAGAATAACAGTAATTGAAAAGCACAACTAACTCAGAACAGTCTGATGCTTTGTACATAACACAACACATAGGAACTTTGATTATTGGCAAGTATTCTTATGCTATAAGAACTCTCCAAATTTACCAGGCGTAGGGGCCAGATTTATTGGTAGAATACTGAATTTAGAGTCCTCATAAAACTCGGATAATAATTTTGATATGGAAATGACATTTTAGCTGCTTAATAGATTATTTAAGGGCTTCCCAGGTGGCACAGTGATAAAGAATCTGCCTGACAATGTAGGAGACACCGGTTCGGGTTCAATTCCTGGGTCAAGGAGATGCCCTGGAGAAGGAAATGGCAACCCACTCCAGTATTCTTTCCTAGAAAATCCCATGGACAGAGGAGCCTGGCAGGTTACAGTCTATGGGGTCACAAACAACTGGACATGACTGAGCGACTGAAGACACACAAAAACAATAAATTATTTACAACTTATGTGTTTTTAAATGAATGGCCATTGATGTGGATTCTCAATTATTCATAAAAGGGCTTATGGTTTTGGATTGGATAACAACCTGGGGACTTGGGGAGCATCCCCTCAGTCACGGGTGGTGGCCTCATGACCGAAATATGACAATGTCCATGTCAGTATAGTAGTTTAGTAGTTAGTATAGTAGTAGTATAGTAGTTAGTAGTAGTATTGCTAAGTCACTTCATTCATGTTCGACTCTGTGTGACCCCATAGACGGCAGCCCACCAGGCTTCACCGTCCCTGGGATTCTCCAGGCAAGAACACTGGAGTGGATTGCCATTTCCTTCTCCAATGCATGAAAGTGAAAAGTGAAAGTGAGGTCGCTCAGTCGTGTCTGACCCTCAGCGACCCCATGGACTGCACCCTTCCAGGCTCCTCTGTCCATGGGATTTTCCAGGCAAGAGTACTGGAGTGGGGTGCCATTGCCTTCTCCGAGTAGTAGTATAGTAGTAGTATAATAGTATAGTAGTTTCAGAGAGCACCTTTTGGGAGCAGAGAGCAAGTAAGAAGCCACAAGAGGAGATCTGGGCCTCAGCCAAACTGCTGCATATTTAAAACCTATTCAGTAAAGGTTTTTTTTTTTTTTTTTTTGTAGTGGTGTTGTTTTATGGTGCAATTTCTTATGGAGTCTGTTTATAAAAGAGTGAATCTGGGTGTGTGACCTATGATTTCTAGAGAAAAATGTTTGCTGGTGAGAGTTTATTCTCTCAGGAAGAAGTAGGAACAGTTAGATGATGCTCTGGGAAAAGTGGGTGACAGGATCCTCCCATCTCAAGTCCTTCAGTGTGTTTTCTTTCTCACTGAGCGGTCATGTTTAGGGTAGATGAGAGGTCAGAACATACAGATGAGGCTGCACAAACACAAGAGATCCTCAATGTGTCCTCGAGGGCCACTGGGTAACACTCTTCTCAAGGGCTGGTTGAGGATAGAAGGATGCAGTATCCTACAACTTCCCTAGGAAGATACTTCCAAAGACCCAAGGGATGTGGGATTTTCACTTAATCAGTATCCACCCAGGTAAACCAGGAACTTTGCGAACGTAGGTACAGAGCAGAGTAGTGGGGATCAGATCATGTAATTCTTTGATCAGGAATTTAGATTTAATAAAAACAATGGAAAGTCATCAGTTGAAGGTGATTTGCATAGAAATGATGGGATCTATATCTAAAGATTCTTCCTACAGTATATGAATATGGGAGGCAGAGCTGAGAGTCTACTCAATTTCCACACATACCTTTATACACATATTTCAATTTCCATGTCATAGCTCTCACAATTTTATATCTTTTCCTATAAAACTACCCTTCAAAGAAACAAATACACTCTCACCCTCTCCCCATAAAGAGGAGACAAAAATACCAACCATCATTGATTTCCAATTTAAATAACATTCAGAATATCTGCCTCTGGGCAATGATATTTACTCCTCAAACTCAAATCCCACTTGAACATACTATAATCTAAAAACTAAACTGTAAACCACCACCAAACTCTTAATAAACACACTAGGAGGAAAGGAAGAGAGAGGAAAGTGATTAATATTTACATGTAATATGTTTACATGTAAGGGAGTTGTGTATACAACTGTATACTACACACACTTACACAACAAGCAAGAAATAAAACATGCAAAGTCGCTACAGTTCTGTTCATTGTAACTGGCCATGAAGTTTTAGGTGATGCCTGTAATTTATTTTTTCATTATCTCTTCCACATACCCTTTCTCCTCACCTAGTTCCTCACCTGGCTTCCTGAAAGACAACAGACAATAGATGGCAATAGACCTCAACTTAAATGGTAATAGACTTCAACTCAACAACAAAACATAAATAGCCCAATACAAAATGGGCAGAAGACCTAAACAGACATTTTTCCAAGGAGAAATACAAATGGCCAGTAGGCATATGAGAAGATGCACAATGGTCCTAAGTATTAGAGAAATGCAAATCAAAACAACAATGAGGTATCGCCTCACATCAGTCAGAATGGCCATCATCAAAATGCCTGCAAATAACACATGCTAGAGAGGATGTGGAGAGAAGGGAACCCTCCTACACTGTTGTTGGAAATGTAAGTTGGTACAGCCACTATGTACAGTATGGAGGTTCCTCAGGAAACTAAAAATAGAATTACCATATGATCCAGTAATCCCACTCCTAGGCATAGATCCAGACAAAACTGTAATTCAAAAGATACATGTATTCCTATATTCATAGCAGTACTATTCACAATAGCCAAGACATGGAAATGACTTAAATGCTCCACTGACATATGAATGCATCAGGAAGATGTGATATATATATACACAATAGAATATTACTTAGCCATCAGATCAGATCAGATAAGTCGCTCAGTCGTGTCTGACTCTTTGCGACTGCATGAATCGCAGCATGCCAGGCCTCCCTGTCCATCACCAGCTCCTGGAGTTCACTCAGACTCATGTCCATCAAGTCAGTGATGCCATCCAGCCACCTCATCCTCTGTCGTCCTCTTCTCCTCCTGCCCTCAATCCCTCCCAGCATCAGAGTCTTTTCCAATGAGTCAACTCTTCACATGAGGTGGCCAAAGTACTGGAGTTTCAGCTTCAGCATCATTCCTTCCAAAGAAATGCCATCTTCAGCAATATGGATGCAACTAAGATTATTATACTAAGTAAATCAGAAAGAGAAAGACAAATCCCATATGATATCACTTATATGCAGAATCTAAAATATGACACAAATAAACTTATCTCTGAAACATAAGCAGACTCAGACCTAGAAACAGACCTGTGGTTGCTCAGGAGAAAGAGTTTAGGGGAAGGATGGAGTGGGAGACTGGGTTAGCAGTTACAGGCTGTTATATACAGAATGGATGAACAAGAAAATCATACTGTAGAGCACAGAGAACAATATTCACTATCCTGTGATAAACCATAATAGAAAAGAATATTAAAAATTATGTATATATATATGTGTAATTGATCACTTTGCTGTGCAAAAGAAATAAACACACTATAAATCCACTATACCTCAATAAGGAAAAAAAAACAAAAAAACAAAAACAGGCAGCAGAAATGATCCCTCAAAAAAATCCAAAAAACAAAGCACATGGTCCTGACTTGGAATTATTTGTAATTTTTCATGAATTCTATTGTTATATATGAGAGTACTAAGAGGCATAACTTGCCAACAAAGGTTCATATAATCAAAGTTATGTTTTTTCCAGTAGTCATGTAAGACTTGGAGCATAAAGAAGGCTGAATGCCAAAGAGTTGATGATTTTGAGCTGTGGTGTTGGAGAAGACTCTTACGAGTCCCTTGGATTGCAAGATCAAACTAGCCAGTCTTAAATCAATCCTGAATATTCATGGGAAGGACTGATGTTGAAGCTGAAGCTGCAATACTCTGGCCACCTGATGCAAAGAGCCAATTCATTAGAAAAGACCCTGATGTTGGGAAAGACTGAAGGCAGGAAGAGAAAGGGGAGACAGGATGAGATGGTTGAATGGCATCCCTGACTCAATGGACATAAGTTTGAACAAGCTCTGGAAGATGGTGATGGACAGGGAACCCTGGTATGCTACAGTCCATGGGGTCACAAAGAGTTGGACACAACTGTGACTGAATAACAACAACAAAGAGGCCTCCCATCTAACCAAAGGCCTTCTTACCCTAAATTAGATCACAAATAATCCCTCTTTGGTAAACTAAATCAATCATTCCCAGCCAATTCTGGAGCCACTGGTTTAGTGACATCTGGAGTTTAAAATGGCCAAGGGGGTTAATTAAAGGAACAGCTAAGCAAACCTCCACCAACTGCATAAGGACCCTATTTTGATATTGGGTACTCTGCTGCTGCTGCTAAGTCACTTTAGTCGTGTCCAACTCTGTGTGACCCCATAGATGGCAGCCCACCAGGCTCCCCATCCCTGGGATTCTCCAGGCAAGAACACTGGAGTGGGTTGCCACTTCCTTCTCCAATGCATGAAAGTGAAAAGTGAAAGTGAAGTCGCTCAGTCGTGTCCGATTCCCAGCGATCCCATGGACTCCAGCCTACCAGGCTCCTCCGTCCATGGGATTCTCCAGGCAAGAGTACTGGAGTGGGTTGCCATTGGGTACCCTATGCCCTCAGAAATCCCTGAGGCTCCATGGAGAGGAAGTTTAAGACTTTTTTCTTTCCTTTCCAGATAGCTAGTATTGCATTCAAATGATGTTGTCATAAAGTGTCACCTAACTTGCATACTTTGAAGCCTATGTTGACCACGGGGCTAAAAAATGGTCATTTCTGAAGCTTAGAACAGCTCTGTAACCTAGACATATGGTTCAATATGGCACTATGTGACATGATATATTTGAGTGACTGGGAGGTTATAAATAAAAGAGCATTTAAGATGGTAAAAAAAAAAAAAAATGACCAAAGGGCAATCTTAACTTCCAAACTAGTCCCTTGTTGGAAGCTCAAAACTGTTAAGTGGTATCAAAAATATAGCGAATAATGAAAGTGGTTACTTCTCTTTCTCCCACCTCATTCCAAGGTCCATGTTTCTGACCACTAGAGAAGTAAACTCATAGACTGATGGCTGATTCAAACCATATACTGCACCCCCAGGAATGCTGTCTCACAATTACGACTGGAACTGAACTTTTAATGGTCCATTCTATGCCTGTCAGGCCAGATGATTTGGGGGTGAGAGGATATACGGAAAAAGCAGAAAATTTTATAAGTGTGAGCCTACTGATAGATGTCTTATGCTTTAAGTGAGTACTGTGGTCACAAGCCATGTTGTGTGGAATACCATGTCAAAGAAGAAGGCTTTCTGTGGGTTCAGGATGGTTAGGCTAGCATACTGATAGTAGTCAGGGGAGGTAACTCCATATCCAAAGTATACAATTATTCTGGGGATGAAAAATTATAGGCACTCCTTGTTGGATGAAGTCCACTATAATCAAGGTGGCTGGTTGGTCCTCTGAGGGAATGGTGTCACTTACTAGGGCTCATTATTGGTCTCTGCTGTTGGAAAGGAAGGCAATCAGCACTGGAAGTAGCCATGTCATCCTTGGAGCGGGGAAACACATGTTTTGAGCCCATGCACAGCCTCTATCTCATGCTCCATGACCTCCATGTGCACCCAAAGTAAACCTGGCATTGTGCCAAGGTGGGTGTGAAGCAGAGTAGTGGGGATCAGATCATGCATAGCTTTGTGGTCCTTTGGTCAAGCATTTGGATTTACTGAAGAACAATGGAAAGTCCTTGGTGGAAGATGGTTTGCATAGGAATCTATATCTAAAGGTTGTTCCTATAGGATATGAATATGGGAGGCAAAGCTGGGAGTCCATTCAATTTATATACATATTTGAACTTCCACTCAATATACGTAACAATTTTATATTGCTTCCTATAGAATTATCCTTCAAAGAAATAAATACACTCTCACCCTCTCCCCATAAACTGGCATACAGAAAATACCAAGAATCATTGATTTCTAGACCCAGTAAGCAAGTACTAAGGTGGCTGGGGCAAGATACAAAGAGTCACACAAACAGTCATTTTGTCCATTTCTTTTGCAGTAGATGCCCTGGGTTAAGCAGTGACAGGAAACAAATATCGTCATACTTTGTGCCTATTCTAAGAGTTCATCCTTAGGCTACTCATCACAAGTTGACATCCTTCTGCACACCTTGACATTTCATCAAATAAGAACATTGCATTCCATAAACCATCTTACAAAGAGTTCCACAGAACCAGAAAAGAAAGAAAAGCATTGTTTATTGCAGAATATTTTGATAATTTGCAGGATAAATCCAGAAACTGGTAATAGAATTAAGAAGTACTACTGAATTCAAGATCAACATTCAAAAGTAAATGACAACCTTATACTCCAACATTTAATAGAAGATATTATTCACAACAGCAACTTAAATTGTAAGGCATATGGAAAGAAACCTAAGGGAACCTTATAATATCCATATTAAAAAAGTTGTAAAACACCACTGAGAGAGATTCATTTCAACAAGATTTATTTAAATAAGCATATGAGCATGTAGCAATCTAATTTGTTTATGGATAGGAAACCTCACTTAAAATAATAATCCATATATTCAAGGCTGGTCAGTTCTCCCTTAAAATAATCCATATGTTCAAGACTATGTAGAACAAAATCTCAGCATGGTTTTTCATGTCACTAAGTAATCTACTTCTAAAATTACTGGACAAAACAATAATCTATTATTTTTCAAAATGATTATAAAGTATATATTTAAAATAACCAAGATAACTTGCCCTATTAGACTTAAGACCTTATAAAACTATGGTAATTAAAGCATTCAGGCAGAGGCTTAGAGGTCAACAGATAAAGGGAATCAATGAGAGAGACAAGAAGATGATTCAGGCACATATGGAAATTAGTTCCTGGTGCGTATGGCATACAAATCCTGTGTGATGACTGTTCAATAAAAGATATAGTGACACAGTTAGCTTGCCTCATAGAAAATACAACCTAAAGCACTACTTCACATCATTCAGAAAATAAACTGCGAATACATAAAATACCTAATTTATAAAATCAAAATGGTAATATACTTAAAAGAAAATGCAGGGCTTCCCTGGTGGCTCAGTGGTAAAGAATCCACCTGCCAACACAGGAGACAAGCGTTCGAGCCTTGATCAGGGAAGATCCCACATGTTGTGGAGCAGCTAAGCCCACACTTAACCCCTGAGCTTGCACTCTAGAGCCTGGGATTCACAACTACTGAGCTCATGTGCCACAAGTACTAAAGCCTGCACACCCAAGAGCCTGCACTCCGCAACAAGAGAAGCCACCACAGAGAGTAGTCCGTGCTTGCTGCAACTAGAGACAGTTCACGGACCGCAGCAAAGGCCTAGCATGGCCAAGAATAAATAAGTAAAACGTAGAAGAAATGTCTTTAGGATGTCTAAAAATGTGAATGTTTCTTACCTAAGACAGATTAAAAAGCAAACAAAGAAAAAGAAAAGATCAATAATTCTGATTATACCAGAATTTTAAATGGCTGTAGGATAAAAATACCATACACAAAGTTTGAAAAAGGCTACATATGGAGAGGATATTTCCATTAAACAGCAAAAATCAATATTTAAAAGAAAAATAATCCAACAGAAAAAAAAGGAACAAAAGAGTTAACTGAACTGAACTACCAGTCCCAGACGTGGAAATAGCCGATAGATATGAAAACACAGGCAACCTCGCAGGAAATCAGGAAAGTAGGAATTGAAACAAGGAGAGGCTTCTGCACTTGCATCAGATGACTGACAAAACTCAGTAAGATATTACACAGTGTTAGTCAAGATGAGGGCAAACCAACGTTTTCATACTCTCTGTAGCATGAATATTAACTTATAAACCTAATTTAGAGAACAATTAGAAACCTAATGAAATTGAAATGAACATATCCTGTTATAAAGCCAATCTGATCCTTTGTTTACGCTACAGAAAAATTCACATACTAAGAGAGTAGAACTTTAGCATTCTCACAACCAAAAAAAAATATTACTAATAATTGTGTGAGGTGATGGATGTGCTAAATCAAATAAACTGTGGAGTGACATATACAACATGATAGTATTGAGGCAAATTAATAGGGGAGGGAAAAACACACACACACACACACCTAAAAAGTGGTATGGAAGGAAACACCCAAGTCAAAATAGAAGCTTCCTGAAGAGAGGGAGACTTAATTGTGTAACAAAGGAATTACCTGCTCCCATGCATTGTATAATTGGTGCTTACATGGTAAAATATTTTTATTAATTCTTGTTGTCAGGTATTGGCATTTACTTCTCAATCTTTTTCAACTTTTCAAAATTAAAACACACACAGAGCTCTCAGTGACTGCTAAAGAATGGAAGAAAACTGTGGAGACTGGCTCTTGAAAAGTCTGATTATTAGCAGAGAACTGAGAAATGGGACAGCTCGTGGAGTAAACCTGTGGGAGATACAGAGTCAAGGGATTTTTTTTTTTCTATATGGCAAAGGCAAGAGAATGTTCCTGAGAACATTCACTAGAAAATAATAGAAATAGAAAGATTCACTAGAGAAGCTAAGATTTTTTTTAATTGAAATATAGTTGATTTACAATGTTGTGTTAGTTTCAGGTGTACAGCAAAGGGATTCAGTTTTATACACACACACAAGTGATTCACTTATATACATGTATCTGTTGTATATAATGGGCTTCCCTGAAAGCTCATGGGTTTCCCTGGTGGCTCAGTCAGTAAAGAATCCATCTGCAATTCAGGAGACCTGGGTTTGATACTGGGTCAGAAAGACCCCTTGGAGAAGGAAATGGCAACCCATTCTGGTATTTTTGCCTGGAAAAATCCCATGGACAGAGGAACCTGGTACAGTCCATGGGGTTGCAAGAGGTAGACAGGACTTATGACTAAATCACCACATACATACATTAAAATTATATATATATATATATATATATATATATATATATATATATTCTTTTAATGGTGCAGTAAAGAGTAACTAGCTAAAGACGAAAGCTGTTGAAAAGCAAGAAGGAAAGACATCTCATTGTGGAGTCATTGAAAGGTAGTGAGATGCTTTCTCCATTGAAAATAGAAAAGATACAATGGTGGAAGTTTATCTAGGTTTGGTGATGTGAAGAATGTTATAGTCTTCCCCTTTCTGGGTGGCTGTTTCTCCTGACAGATTTGGGGAAGTCAGCTGAAACAGTGTCTTGTAATCACCATGGGAAGCCAGAAGTTACCCAGTTCTGCTGTCACTGTGACTGAAGGCCAGTCCTGGTAGAAAATATGAGTCTGCAAAGACAGTGGGTTGATATGTAGTATACTGTGGTGGACAGAGAAGGGAACTTCACACAAAAATTGTGCAGACTTTAAGCCATGTCCTACCCCCAGGGTCAGGTTTCATGCATGCATGCAGGTGCTTTTTGGCTTCTTGTGTTGTAATTACTCCCATGTCCACATCTGTTCCTCCGGCAAAAGGTTTCTATCTGCAGCAACCATTGGTACAAGGAAAGTTAAACTTCCTTTCTCTTTTCTTAGAAACTTATTTCAAAAAGAATGTTAATGGGACACATAAGAAGCTTAGAAGTAGTGAATGGAGACATGTCTTAGCTTTAAAATTTATGAATCTAGACTTCTACCCCTGAGAGATGAATGCTAGCTGTCATCCAGTATATATTAAGAGGGCACCCATGCCAAAAAGATAAAGCAATTCACATCTGATGACTTCAATTTTCGGTTTGAAATATGAACCCAGGTCATCAGCTGAGAGTGATGAAGAGATGGTTTGAGAAGAGAATTACCTTTGAGATAGTCATCTTGGATCATGAAAAAAAAGAGATATTAGAGACACATGCAAGGACTCTTGGAAATTCTCATTTCAAGTTAATGATCATGTAGGGAAAACAAAACTTGTTAGCATACATGTGTGACTTTTCTCAGCCAGAATCAGCTGCTCAGGTATAGATCTTGAGGATATGAATCATAATTTTTATCTAGGATGAGGAAAATAGAGGAATATAAAGATCAAATTAAGAAATTAGTAATAACGATAATAATGAACCAAGCAATTCATGTCCAAACAGCTGCAAAGTGAGTAATTCAATGGCAGTGAGAAAGTGATGACATCATCAGCTTGAATACCTGATGAGGCTTAAAAAAAAAAAAAGGTGCTGGGATAAATAGGGGTTCTTAAAAGCAAGAAAAATAGGAAATCATGGATGAAAATTAGGATGTTTACTGTTGTAACTTCAGATGTTACCTAGTGTGAGATGATGATAAATCACAGAATATAGGTTCCTACTGGGGTGCAAATAAATTAGTGGGGTTGAAGAGATAACAAACTGAAAGAATGTTGGAGGATTAATTCATATAGATATTGAGGTCTCTGACAACAGGAATTGAGATAGAAAGACTATGGTCCTAGAGGTAAAAAGAAATGAAGAGAAGATAAGTTCCTTCATAGAGGACAGAGACCAGGGAGAAAGAAGGGGTCCAAAACTGGTAACAGAAGCCTCAAAAGAGCAGAAGATCTGTCCACACTCCCCCAAAGAAGGAAGGGCATAAATGATCTGAAACTAGCAATAAGGAACAAGTGGACACATAACCAAACTCTTGGCCCTCAGATGACAGGGGGGAAAACACAAACCCACAATCAGCTTAATTTTGTAAAGAGCTGCAAGCAAAGTAATGTCCTCATGGACAGCCTTATTTTTAGTTCAGTTAGGTAGTAGAAAGAATATTCAGAAAAAGAGGTTCACAGTAAGAACACTAGAGATAACAGTTCAGAATCTGACCAATGGAAGATTTGGAGAAAAAAGTGGACAACTGATTCAGATGAGGGGACCTATACAGGGCAGTAGGGGAGAAAAGCAACGTTGGTAGTTGCTGCCTAGGGGCAAGGATTTCAACAGAAACCCAATAAAAACCCTTGTAAGTTACTGTGTGTACACTGACAAACTGATTCTAAAGTGTAAATGGAGAGGCAAAAGACCAAGCAGCCAACACAAGAACAAAGTTGGAGGACTAATGCTATCCAACTACTATAGCCTTATTATAAAACTACAGGAATCAAGAGTGTGGTATTGGGGAAAGAATAAACAGATCAGTGGAATAAAAGATCCCAGAAATAGACATACACAACTACATTCAATTGATCTTTGCCAGGGGAGCAAAAGCAATTCAATGGAGAAAAGATAGTCTCCAAACGACCTTAGAACTGGACATTCACGTGGGAAAAAGTGGATAAAGACTGATCTTGGGGTTTCCCTTGTGGCTCAGTGGTAAAGAATCCATCTGTCAATGCAGGAGATGTGGGTTTGATCTCTGGGTTGGGAAGATGCCCTGGAGAAGGAAATGCAACCCACTCCTGTATTCATCCCTGAGAAATCCCATGAACAGAGGAGGCTGGCAGGCTATAGTTCATGGGATCTCAACAGAGTCAGATACAACTTAGTAGCTAAACAACGACAGATTTTATATCTTCCACAAAAATTTTCTCAAAGTGGATCATACACTTGCATGTAAAATGCAAACCTATGTAACTTCTAGAAGATAACAGGAGAAAATCTAGATGACAAAGGGTTGGCAAAATACTGCCTGCTGGCCAAATCCGGCGGCAACTGTTTTAAGAAGAGTTTTCTTAGATCACAGTCATGCCAATTTGTATACACATTGTCTATGTACATCTTCATACAGCAGCAGACTCCCTGGATACAACAAAAACAGGATAAATAAAAGAAAAAAATGGTAAGTTGGATTTTATTAAAATTTAAAACTTTTTGTCTGCAAAAAACCAAAAAACAAAAAATAAAACACTGTTAATAGAATGAAAAGACAAGCTATAGGCTGGAAGGAAACTGATTTAAACAATACACAAATTTATGTGATAGGTAGCCACAATTAGTTAACCACACTAGGTGATATATTGCTAAACAAAGTACCTTAAAAAGTTGTAGGTTGCAATATTATGGGGCAGCCTGAACAGGAGGGGAGTTTGGAGTAGAAAGGATACATGGATATGTATGGCTGAGTCCCTTCACTATTCACCTGAAACTATCACAAGATTGATAATTGGCTATACCCCAATACAAAATAAAAAGTTTAAAGAAACAAACAAACAAACAAAAATGTGAGAGGCTAGGGAAATAAGACCTCAAAAAAAATGCAAATGTAAACCAAAAAGGAGCAGCAGTTTCAACACTTAATCAGTTCAGTCACTCAGTCATGTCTGACTCTTTGCGACCCCATGGACTGCAGCATGCAAGGCCTTCCTGTCCATCACCAACTCCCAAACTTTACTCAAATTCATGTCCATTGAGTTGGTGATACCATCTAGCCATCTCATCCTGTCATCCCCTTCTCCTCCTGCCCTCACTCTTTCCCAACATCAGGTTCTTTTCAAATGAGTCAGTTCTTTGCATCAGGTGGCCAAAGTATTGGAGTTTCAGCTTCAGCACCAGTCCTTCCAATGAATATTCAAGACTGATTTCCTTTAGGATGGACTAGTTGGACCTCCTTTCAGTCCAAGGGACTCTCAAGAGTCTTCTCCAACACCACAGTTCAAAAGCATTAATTCTTTGGTGCCCAGCTTTCTTTATAGTCCAACTCTCACATCCATACATGACTACTGAAAAAACCATAGCTTTGACTAGATACACCTTTGTTGGTAAAGTAATGTCTCTGCTTTTTAATATGCTGTCTATATTGGTCATAACTTTTCTCCCAAGGAACAAGTGGCTTTTAATTTCATGGCTTCAATCATCATCTGCAGTGATTTTGGAGCCCCCCAAAATAAAATCTGTCACCGTTTCAACACTTAGTATTAGGAATCATAAAAAGAAAAAACTCCACTTTACAATTATTAATGAGATAATCAGAGAAATTATGGCTTCATGTTTGTACATGTTAAACAATAAAGGGTAATATTGTATTAGACAGAAATTAAATACTATAAAAACAAATGATAAAAATACAACATGAATGGGAATATTTAACATAATTTTTTTCATTGTTTACAGATTATATAGAGCAATCATGCATAGATATAGAGTCGGGGCTGGAAAATATTTTCTGTAAAGGGACAGACCGTAAATACTTTCGACTTTGTGGTTTTACGGTCTCTACTGAAAACTGCTTACCTCTGTTGCTGCTGTATGAAGATGGACATAGACAATGTGTAAACAAATTAGCATGACTGTGATCTAAGAAAACTATTTATAAAACAGTTGCATCTGGATATGGCCAGCATGTAGTACTTTGCGAACCCCTAGTATTAAGTATCTGAATAGCAATACTCCCATCTCAATTAAGCCAATTTGTTTTTACACACATTTGCACACATATAAAACTCTATACCCTTTACATGGAGACTGTATCCTCTTATCAAATGCTACCATTCATGTACTGCATTTTAAAGAACAATAATTGTTTAGAAATAGAAATAATCAAATTTGCAACTCAATAACAGCACAACTTAATAACAGCACAAACAGCAAAAGTAGAAAATTTTAAAAGCAACCAATTATTTTTTAAAAGCTTTCTCTTGACCATTCTTGGACCAAGCAAGGTCATGTATCTAGTGCAAAATATCTAGTAAATAATGCCAATGACATCACTGTAGTTCAATTTGTATAGTTCATACCAGCACTGAATAACTAAGTTATGAAATAAAGCGAAGAATATTCTAGGGGAAAAAAAAAAACAAAACCCTGAAGCTTTAAATGGTTTCATTTTAATTAAGAAACAGTTAAATTGGAATATTTTCCCAGAGTTCATAACTATATTCAAATAACTCACCTGAGCAGATCCTACTTAACAGTTGCAGAATAGGCAAACCAAGGGAGCAGCACCATGACAAATTTTACTTTGTATGAAGAAATCTATTTCTGCAAGAATCTGCTGTGTTTTTCATGACTGTGCTAAGAAGTGCTGGACTTCACCTCATTACAACAGAACTCCCATCCTGAGACACCTGCTGAGGGATTCAACAATGATTTATGTATGTGCTAAGGGGAATCACAGAAGCTAACTGTCAATATGATCAGAGATTTCTATTTGTAAAAGTGAACAGACAAGCAAAAACCACCAGACACGTGAAGAAAATAAGCCACTTTAAAGATGCTTACCTGAGAAGCCATACTAAATGTCACCTAATAAAAAATAATTTAAGATACAGGAAAATCACAGTGGGAAATAAATTCAATCTATATATACATATAGACACATTTGAGGTGCTAATCAAGTGCTAAAAAAAAAACCCTGGCTTCTTTTGGCAAAGGAGAAATTTAAAAAATATATTAAAACCTAAAATTAAAAGCATTAAGTAGTGAGTATCATAATGGAAAGAATTGCATACCGAATTAACAAAAAGATGGCCAAAATTCTCCCTAAATTCAAAGCACACAGATAGAGGAATAAAAATTATGGGAGATGTGTATAATAAACCAGAAAAAAAAAAAAAAAAAAAAACTCCGGATTTGGGGGAAGGGAGAGAATTGTGAGTCAAAAGTTTGTTATAAACTATATTATTATTAAGGAAAAAAAATTAAATCCATGTAAAACCTCAGAAGAACACATTCACAAATCTTTCTGGGAAAAAAAGGGTTATTTCATGTTAGTACCTGAGTAGAAAAATCAATAATATATATAGTTGTAGTCCAGTTTGGCAGTCTTGGGGAGACTACAAGGACAGAAGGGAAGGGAAGGTAAGACACCTACACCCAATCAGCTTGACAGCTCCATGGAATTAAAGTCACCCTGTGGTGAACAGTTTAAGGCAGTAATTGGCAGAAGAGAATGGTAGTACCTCATGGAACTGAAAAGAGAATGAAGTGTTCCCAAAATGGCAACAAATTCAAAGAGCTCAAGAGAGATAGCAGAATCAAAACTTTAGTTTATTCCAATGAAAGATAGGCATACTTTTATAAAGATGGGAGGGAAAACCAGATGCTTTAAAAATGATGAATGGATGACATTGATGGGTGAGTGGGTAAATGTATAATACAATAGATATATATACATGAACATCAGTAGAAAGCATTCTGGATCCAAAAATTAGACATGATTTATGGGGACTTTTTTTTTTTTTGGTTTTAAGTGTTTAAATTGCTGTAAAGTGGTATAATAAGCACCTATTTCTTTCATGAGAGAAAAAGTCTTTATATCTTTAAAACAGAACATTAATACTTCTTTTGTCTAACTTAGCATGGTTTAAAAATTGCATTAGAAGTCCTCATCATCAAGTTGATAAAGAACATCTATAGAAAACTTACAGCTAAATCATGCCTCATGGTGAGAAACTAGAAGGTTTCCCACCAAGATCAGGAACAAGGAAAGGATGTCCCTTCTCACCACTCCTTTTCAACATTATACCAAATTTCCTACTTAATACAATGAGACAAGAAAAGGAAATAAGAGGTACACAGAACTGGGTAGGAAGAAATAAACTGTCTTTGTTCTTAGATGACATGACTATGTAGCAAATCCAAAAGAACCATCATAAAAAAAGTCCTACAACTAACAAGCAATTATAAAAAGGCTGCAGAATACAAGATTAATATATGAAAGTCAACTGTTTTCCTATATACTAGCAATGAGCAAGTGGATTTGAAATTAAAAACACAATGCCATTTAAATTAGTATACCAAAAAATGAAACATTTAGGTATATATAAACATAACAACAAAGGTCTGTCTAGTCAAGGCTATGGTTTTTCCAGTGGTCATGTATGGATGTGAGAGTTGGACTGTAAAGAAAGCTGAGCGCGGAAGAATTGATGCTTTTGAACTGTGGTGTTGGAGAAGACTCTTGAGAGTCCCTTGGACTGCAAGGAGATCCAACTAGTATATCCTAAAGGAGATCAGTCCTTGGTGTTCATTGGAAGGACTGATGTTGAAGCTGAAACTCCAATACTTTGGCCACCTGATGTGAAGAACTGACTCATTTGAAAAGACCCTGATGCTGGGAAAGATTGAGGGCAGGAGAAGAAGGGAATGACAGAGGATGAGATGGTTGGATGGCATCACCAACTCAATGGACGTGAGTTTGGGTAAACTCTGGGAGTTGGTGATGGACAGGGAGGCCTGATATGCTGTGGCTCATGGGGTTGCAAAGAGTCGGACACGACTGAGCGACTGGACTGAACTGAGAAACCTAACAAAATATCTACAATATTTATAATGAGAAATTATATAATATTGGGCTTCCCTGGTAGCTTTATATTATAATATTATATATTTATTTATATTACACTATATTTATGATACATTTACTATATTATATAAAACTTTATTATAATATTATAATATATAGTGTATATTGTAATATATTGGGCTTTCCTGGTGGCTCAGCTGGTAAAGAATCTGTCTGCAAGGTGGGAGACCAGAGTTCAATCCCTGGGTTGGGAAGATACCCTGAAGAAGAGAATGGCTACCCAGTCCAGTATTCTGGCCTGGAGAATTCCATGGACTGTACAGTCCATGAGGTTGCAAAGAGTCAGACACGACTGAATGACTTTCACTTCACAAGTCTCTGATTAAAGGAGTCAAATAAGAACTGAATGAACAGAAAGAGATTCCATTTTCATGGATAGGCAGACAATATTCTCAAGATATTATTTTTCCTAACTTGATCTAATAATTCAACATAAACCCAGTCTCAGTGTTTTTTTTTTTCCTTTGTGGACATTGACAAACTGATTTTTTGTTGTTGTTCTTCTAAAGATTTTATTTTTCTTTTATATTTAGGTCTATGATGTATTTAAAATTCTTAATATTTTTTAAAAATTTTATTTTATTTAACTTTACAATATTGTATTGGTTTTGCTATATATCAAAATGAATCTGCCACAGGTATACATGTGTTCCCCATTCTGAACCCTCCTCCCTTCTCCCTCCCCATACCATCCCTCTGGGTTGTCCCAGTGCACCAGCCCCAAGCATCCAGTATCGTGCATCAAACCTGGACTGGCGACTCATTTCATATATGATATTATACATATTTCAATGCCATTCTCCCACATCCCACCCTTTCCCTCTCCCACAGAGTCCAAAAGACTGTTCTATACATCGGTGTCTCTTTTGCTGTCTTGTATACAGGGTTATTGTTACCATCTTTTAATTCATATATATGCTTAGTATACTGTATTGGTGTTTTTCTTTCTGGCTTACTTCACTCTGTATAATAGGCTCCAGTTTCATCCACCTCATTAGAACTGATTCAAATGTATTCTTTTTAATGGCTGAGTAATACTCCATTGTGTATATGTACCACAGCTTTCTTATCCATTCATCTGCTGATGGACATCTAGGTTGCTTCCATGTCCTGGCTATTATAAACAGTGCTGTGATGAACAATGGGGTACACGTGTCTCTTTCCCTTCTGGTTTCCTCAGTGTGTATGCCCAGCAATGGGATTGCTGGATCATAAGGCAGTTCTATTTCCAGTTTTTTAAGGAATCTCCACACTGTTCTCCATAGTGGCTGTACTAGTTTGTATTCCCACCAGCAGTGTAAGAGGGTTCCCTTTTCTCCACACCCTCTCCAGCATTTATTGTTTGTAGACTTTTGGATCACAACCATTCTACACTGAAACCAAGCACCACACAAGGGCCAACAAGTTCCAGGGCAAGACATACCAAGCAAATTCTCCAGCAACACAGGAACACAGCCCTGAGCTCCAATATACAGGCTGCCCAAAGTCACCCCAAAACCATAGAAATCTCATAACTCATTACTGGACACTTCGTTGCAGTGAAGTACAGAGAGAAGAAATCCAGCTCCACCCACCAGAACACTGACACAAGCTTCCCTAACCAAGAAACCTTGACAAGCCACCTGTACAAACCCACACACAGCGAGGAAATGCCACAATAAAGAGAACTCCACAAACTGCCAGAATACAGAAAGGACACCCCAAACTCAGAAATTTAAACAAGATGAAGAGACAGAGGAATACCCAACAGGTAAAGGAACAGGATAAATGCCCACCAAACCAAACAAAAGAGGAAGAGATAGGGAATCTACCTGATAAAGAATTCCAAATAATGATAGTGAAATTGATCCAAAATCTTGAAATCAAAATGGAATCACAGATAAATAGCCTGGAGACAAGGATTGAGAAGATGCAAGAAAGATTTAACAAAGACCTAGAAGAAATAAAAAAGAGTCAATATATAATGAATAATGCAATAAATGAGATCAAAAACACTCTGGAGGCAACATATAGTAGAATAACAGAGGCAGAAGAAAGGATTAGTGAATTAGAAGATAGAATGGTAGAAATAAATGAATCAGAGAGGATAAAAGAAAAATGAATTAAAAGAAATGAGGACAATCTCAGAGACCTCCAGGACAATATTAAATGCTACAACATTTGAATCATAGGGGTCCCAGAAGAAGAAGACAAAAAGAAAGACCATAAGAAAATACTTGAGGAGATAATAGTTGAAAACTTCCCTAAAATGGGGAAGGAAATAATCACTCAAGTCCAAGAATCCCAGAGAGTCCCAAACAGGATAAACCCAAGGCGAAACACTCCAAGACACATATTAATCAAATTAACAAAGATCAAACACAGAGAACAAATATTAAAAGCAGCAAGGGAAAGACAACAAATAACACACAAGGGAATTCCCATAAGGATAACAGCTGATCTTTCAAAAGAAACTCTTCAAGCCAGGAGGGAATGGCAAGACATACTTAAAGTGATGAAAGAAAATAACCTACAGCCCAGATTATTGTACCCAGCAAGGATCTTATTCAAATATGAAGGAGAAATCAAAAGCTTTACAGACAAGCAAAAGCTGAGAGAATTCAGCACCACCAAACCAGCTCTCCAACAAATACTAAAGGATATTCTCTAGACAGGAAACACAAAAAGGGTGTATAAATTCGAACCCAAAGCAATAAAGTAAATGGCAACGGGATCATACTTATCAATAATTACCTTAAACGTAAATAGGTTGAATGCCCCAACCAAAAGACAAAGACTGGCTGAATGGATACAAAAACAAGACCCCTACATATGTTGTCTACAAGAGGCCCACCTCAAAACAGGGGACACATACAGACTGAAAGTCAAGGGCTGGAAAAAGATTTTCCATGCAAATAGGGACCAAAAGAAAGCAGGAGTAGCAATACTCATATCAGATAAAATAGACTTTAAAACAAAGGCTGTGAAAAGAGAAAAAGAAGGTCACTACATAATGATCAAAGAATCAATCCAAGAAGATATAACAATTATAAATATATATGCACCCAACATAGGAGCACCGCAATATGTAAGACAAATGCTAACAAGTATGAAAGGGGAAATCAACAATAACACAATAATAGTGGGAGACTTTAATACCCCACTCACACCTATGGATAGATCAACTAAACAGAAAATTAACAAAGAAACACAAACTTTAAATGATACAATAGACCAGTTAGACCTAATTGATATCTATAGGACATTTCATCCCAAAACAATGAATTTCACCTTTTTCTCAAGCACACATGGAACCTTCTCCAGGATAGATCACATCCTGGGCCATAAACCTAGCCTTGGTAAATTCAAAAAAATTGAAATCATTCCAAGCATCTTTTCTGACAAACTGATTTTAAAGTTTATATGCAAAGGCAAAATAAAAAGCAGAATAGCCAACACAATACTGAAGAACAAAATTGAAGGACTGACACTACCCAACTTCAAGCCTTATTACAAAGCTACAACAATCAAGAGAGTATAGATTTGGTGAAAAAATTGACAAATTAATGGAAAAGAATAGAAAGCCCAGAAACAGATATCCATACATGCAGTTAGCTCGTCTTTGACAATAGAGCTGAGACAATACAATAGAGCAAAGGCAATGTTTTCAACAAATAGTGCTGGAACAAGCTGATATCCATGTGTTAAAAAAAAAAAAAAAAAAGAATCCAAACATAGACTTTACACCCTTCGTGAAAATTAAAATTGATCACAGACTAAAACATAAAACTATAAAACTCATAGAATACAATGCTGGAGAAAATCTAGATGGCCTTGGATATGACAATGACTTTTTAGATACAACACAAAAGGCAAAATCCATGAAAAAAAGGATTGATAATATGGTCTTCATTGAAATTAAAATCTTCTGAAATGCAAAAGTACTGTCAAAAGCATGAGAAGACAAATGACAGTGTGAAAATATTTCCAAAAGATACCTGATAAAAGATTGCTCTGCATAGTATACAAATAATTCATAAAACTCAACAATATGAAAACAAATAGCCCAATTAAAAAAGGTCCAAAGCTCTTAACAAACACCTCACCAAAAAGACATACAGATGACAAATAAGCCTACAAAAAGATGCCACACATCAACTGTTATCAGGGAAATGCAAATTAAAACAATAAGATACTACTATGTACCTATTAAAATAGCCAAAATCCAAAATGCTGATAACATCAAATGTGGGCAAAGACATGGAGCATCAGGAATCTATTTTATTACTCGTGAAAATGCAAAATGGTACGGCTACTTTGAAGACAGTTGCAGTTTTCTACAAAATTAAACATTCTCTTAGCATGCAATCCAACAATTGCTCTCCTTTATATTTACCCAAATTGATTATGTTTACAGCAGCTTTATTCATAACTGCCAAAACCTGGAAGCAACCAAGATGCTTTTCAGTAGTCTAATGGATAAACTGTGGTACACCCTGACAATGAAGTGTTTTTTGAATGAAGTATTATTTCTAAAAAGAAATGAGCAATCAAACTATGAAAAATACATGGAAGAAACTTAGATGCATATTACTAAGCAAAATAAGCCAGTCTGAAAAAGATACTCTATCATCCCAACTATATGACATCCTAGAAAACAAAACTACAGAGATAATTAAAGGATCAGAGATTGTCATAGGTTGAGGGAAAAGAGGAATGTACAAGTAGAACATTAAGGACACTTTAGGGCAGTGAAACTACTTTTTATGATAATATAATGGTGAACATATATTGTTATATAACCCATAGAATGTACAAAAAGCAACAGCAAACCCTAATGTAAACTGAGGAATTTGGATGATCGTGAAACATCATGTAGTTTCATCAACGTACTACTCTGGTGTAGGATGCTGATGATAGAGGGGGCTGTGACTCTGTAGGGACAGTAAGTATATGAGAAATCTCAGTACCTTTTACTCATTTTTGCTCTGAACTGAAAACTGCTTTAAAAAGTAAAGTCTATTAAAAAAAATCCTACTCATCAGATAACCTAGTTATGACTTGAAAAAGAGTTAATCACACAAAATTATGGTTAAAAAATAAAACTCTTGTTTGTATTCTGATTCAAGAGTCCTATGCACAGATCAGTATGTACCAAATCCTGAAATCCAAAGCATCTGTATTGGGAAAAATCTTCTTTTACTTCACATCTATTCTCCAACTATTTATATCACTTCAATTTATTTAATTTCTGGAAAGAACTGGAAAGCAAAACTCTACTTGTCACTTGAAAGATTTACTTCCATGTTTTGCAGCAAGTTACTCCTGGCCAAGTCAAGCAAATAAGTACTACAGAACTGGTAAAAAATCCATTTTTTCTGAATGTGAAATTTTTCTCTATTTACAAGTTCAAACATTTAGTAAGGCAACTCGGAAGTGAATTAATCAAATTCAAAGTATAATAAAGTAAACTGAGAATCCTCTGATTTCAGGGTACGCTTAGCTTTTTTCATAATTTTAAAAATAAAGTACCACAATTGCAAAGAGAACAAAAGGACAATCAGTCTCAGTTACAGAAAAAGTATTATTTTTTAGTAATTTGTTTAATATGATAAATACCATATTGCATAGAAAATTGTGCTCAGGATACCTAACTGAAGGTCAGATCAATGTTAAAGGAAATGAATTTAGTCTTTTTCTCATTTTCCCTCTTCCTAATGGTAGTAACTCACATGCACAGTCTTCAAAATAAACACCTGTCTCCCTTATAGCCCTCCCACCGCTGCTCTGTAGGGACACTCTGCTTGTCAGGCTCTCCTAACACAGCATGAGGTAACTGGTCCATTTGCTAGGCAGTGCGTAATTTTCAAAGTTTGGATGGAGGATAAGAAGCGTACTAGAAATAAGATACTTTAAAGCAAACATAAAAGAACAGTGTCTAATGTAACCAATATAGTGCTCAGTCATGTCTGACTCTCTGTGACTCTATGAACTCTAGCCCACCAGGCTCCTCTGTCCATGGGATTTTCCAGACAAGAATACTGGAGTGAGTTGCCATTTCCTTCTCCAGGGGATCTTCCCAACCCATGGATCGATCTTGCATCTTCTGTCTCTTCTGTACTGGCAGGAAGATTTTTTACCACTGTGCTACCTGGGAAGCCCAATGTAGGATTCTCCACAAAATGAGAATATAAATAAAGTCATATTTTTATTTTTCCCTGCAAATCACTGGAATCCCATTTTCTTACTAGCAAGAAGTCTAACACTCTGCTCTAAATCTTAATATGTGTACCCTATCCCTTGAATTGTTCAAGAACCTCGGGTTCATGCTTGACCCAAAGAGCTAAACCCTGTGTTAATGCCACACATGGAGTAAACTGGATTCCAGTTAGCCTGTTACTATTACAGAGCTCTTGGATCACACTATCTCTTTACTGAAGTTTACCTACACAATCAGATTGGTGATGCTCATCTACCATAGCAATGATAATTTCTGCTTGTTGAAGCCCAAGTTCATCACAGGGGCATGACTCCACATTTTTGAATGTGGTACCCGGTTGATAGCACTTTCAATCTTAGCATGCATGTCCCAGAGGAAAACAGTCCAGAAGCTTCATAGCAATAATCTAGAATTATTATGTCTCTTCACTCTTGTCCCACTTAATCAACTTTCCAAAAGCAATGGGTCACCACCTTTTCAAATTTTCTGGAAAATAAGAACCTCATTAAACCTTCTTGTTGTTGTTGTTATTTAGTCACTAAGTTATTTCTGACTCTTTGTGACCCCATGGGCTGTAGTCTGCCAGGCTCCTTTGTTCATGGGATTCCCAAGGCAAGAATAGTGGAATGGGTTACCACTTCTTTCTCCAGGGGATCTTCCCAGACCATGGATCGAACTCAAGTCTCCTGTGTCTCCTGCATTGGCAGGTGGAGTCTTTACCACTAAGCCACCTGGGAAGCCCCATTAAATCACATTCCTGGACAATTAAAGATACTTTTTCTCCACCCAAGTTTGTCAGGGGCCCTAACTAAATGATGGAAAGATGATTTGCTATGGAACTTCTTAGAATCCTTAGGAACTTCAAGGTGACTCTCCACTCTGGCTTGTACAAAGAAGAAAAGCACTCTGTTGCCGAAGAAAGAAAAATGAAACTCTGATCACCTCCAGGGAAACCCTCTGGTAAAGCATCTGGTTACACTAAGAATAGAAACTTTTGTTTTCCCTGTTTTCTGAAAAGATAGTAATTTATCAAAATGATACTCTCTACTTACCATTGTGTGCTATACTCCCACTCACCACTTATTTTGTCAATCTGTTATATCACTATACAAGAGCAGGGAAAACTGATAGCTATCAATGCATCTATTTAGTGCCATTTAACTTACATGATCTCCTTTGATCCTCCCAAATAATACTGTGATGAATTGTTATGAATAAACAGTGACTCTCTGAAAGGACTGATGTTGAAGCTGAGGTTCCAATATTTTGGCCATCTGATGCGAAGGGCTGCTTCATCAGAAAAGATCCTGATGCTGGGAAAGATTGAAGGCAAGAAGAAAAGGGTGTGACAGAGGATGAATGGTTGGATGGCATCACTGACTCAATGGACATGAGTTTGAGCAAACTCTGGGAGGTAGTGAAGGACAGGCGTGCTGCGGTTCACGGGATTGCAAAGAGTCAGACACGACTTAGCAACTGAGCAGAGACAATGACTCATCAAGCTGAGTTGCCTCCTTAAAACTGCAGCCGTATGGGTTTAGGGCAGGATTTGAACCAGTCTTACTCAAGGCTAAGGCCCATATCCTGCCTATTATCCCAAACTATATAATTACCCTAATTTAAGAGGAAAGGAAAATGAATCTCAGAGATATCAAATAACAGGCCTAAGCTACAATTGATCTCGCAACTTAAAGGATCTGACCTAAGAGTCAAACCCTCCAAAAGCTGGGCCTGTTTCCACAGCATTTTTCTCCTTTCAAAGAATAAGAACAAAGTCACATCGCATTAGTGGCCACGTCCGGCTCTAAGACATTTCCTTTCTTTCTGTCAGCATCAGAATGGAGAGAGACAGGTACTAGTGAAGACCATCAGTCATTTGGGAGAAACCCTGAATGGGGCCCATTAGCCATAAAAACAGGATGTTTGGGGACACCTTTCAGAAATTCTGTCTCAGAGACCTTTTCAATCAATGATGACCTTGTCTCTGTTATCAGCGTACTGTCAGCAAGCACTTAGGGAACTCACCTGCCTGCTAAAATGCCCCGTAGACCAATGGAACATTTTCCTCAATCAGAAGCAGAGAGTCAGAGGCTCTTCCTGATTACCTCAAGAGCCAGAGTAGCCTCCGCAGGTCAGCTGGAGGCTGGCTGCCTGTCCCTCTCTCTGACTTTGTCAGCATGGACGTGACCCGTTGTGGATGAAGAATTTAAGAAGAAAAACTCCAAGGTCTTTCCCTCCATTAACCTCTGAGAATATTTAACATTTTCACTTTTAGTTACAAAAACAAGCAAACAGAAACCTCCTTTATTTTAAAGGCAAGTGGTTTCTCCAAGGGAGACTTAGACCAGGTAGAAAACCTTCAGTCAAGTAACCAATGTTGGAATCTACCATTATCAGACACGATCCCATATGCTCTTTATAAATGACTGCATTTAAGCCTTGTGGAAAAGCACAGGAGAGTCTTGGGCTTCAGCGTGTGTAGCTTAAGAAGTTTAACACTGGCAGCCAACTGGGGGCAGAGCTCTCTTTTTATGGCACGAAGTGCCATCCTGGAAAACCCCTACAGAGGGTATAAGAATGAGACACAGGCAAGTATGGCAGGGGGGTGCCAGGGAACCTGAGAAGTGTAGGATTTCTCCTAAAGGAGTACAATCCTACACTCACACCCACCTCAGCTGTCCTCTTCCCCTTTCTAAACCCAGAGTGGACACAGGTCTAGTGAGCTGTGAGGCAGAACAGCAGCGTCCTGATAATCCCTGCCTTCGTTCAGTCAGTAAGAAGCTGGTGACTCCAAGCGACTGGTTACGCTCCCTGGGCCTCAATTTGCACATCCATAAAGGGTGACTCTGAATAAAGAATCTGCAAGACTCTACAGTTCTAATACTCTGAGTTTGTCATCCTCAAATACAGAGGGCTATCACAACTCTATAGGTTGACATAAAATATAAATTGTATATATTAATAATCAATGATTAATGAATGGAAACGAATTGGCATGATACGTAATTTTTCTCTATAACCTTAGACTCAGTTCACTGAGGATTAGAGAAGTGTCAAACTCAGAATATGAACTTTCATAACACAAATTGTTCCTGCTTTGGGGATGGCAAATGCTAAATATTAACTAATATTTTTATAATGTTTTACAGTTATAATGTTTTAATATTTTATAATGTTTATACAACCCACATATATTATGTTATTAGATCTTCACAAGTCTTTGAAATCAACATTAATGTTCCCAGTTAACATCATTAAGACCCAGGAAGTAAAACTGAGTTTGCCCAGAGGGACAGGGCTAGTAGGAGAGCGCAAAGCCAGGGCCAAATCCTTGCCTTGACTCCAAATCTCATGTTCTTTACACATGTACACGTTCTCTTAAGATTAATGATCAACAGAATCCATTTTTTACTGTACAGTGAATTAAAATTCAACATTTACCCTCAAAGGCATCACTAGATCTATTTGGAATATGACAACATTTTTGAATAGTCTGAGGTTAATTATTTATTATGGGGCCCTAAAGTTAAAGCTTTTCATTTTATAAATGCAGAGATGAGAAGAAAAAGAAGTTGGAATAATTCCACATTTCACCATTGAAAAGTGAATCATTTTTTTTTTTTTTTTTTTTTGAGCTAAAGGTTCAATGTGTACCCAAATGTAGGCTTGACTCAATTCTGAACTGTCAAAACATGTTTTCCTGCCCAGAGCTAAAACTGTTTCTAATATACCTTTCAAACACTGTGACCAAACTGACAAAGTTTCCAAGTCCTTCTGTTGTTTAAATGAAGCAAAATTTTTTCTTGAAAAATTAAAAAAAAAAATTAAAATACCATAAACCCATTTCTTCCTGAGGGAAAAAGAACTAGCCTTGGGGAGCTTTAAGTGGGCATCATTTCCTTCAAAAGAGAGAAGTATTAGCTACAATTTACTTTCCCTATCTGTCAAGGTGTTCTCTGTGGGAGGGTCAGAGATGGCAGAGACCCTGTGGGACAGGAAGGGCGTGGGCATTCCCTTGGGCCCTGTAGCTGGCTGGAGATGCCAGTCATGTGGAGTGACAACCCAGGACAAGGCACTGATTCAAACCTGGAGTTGTGAGTAGTGTAAAACAGAAGCAGATGGAGTCAAGATTTTAGTGCTCCTAAACTTCCTAACAACATCCCGTGGGTCAGAGCCCTCTCAAGGCCGAGGAGGAAGGGCCTGGGTCTCCCTTACTGAGTAGCAGGGAGAAGCAGGGCTCACAGGCCCCACCTCAATGCCAGTGTACAAGGAGAGAATTGTCTGACTGAGTCTCTGGCAGGGACAGGGAAGGAGAAGCAGGAAGTGACCTCCAGGCTGGGCCTCAGGAGGACATCTACTCTGAAGGTCCTCTTGTCTCCACTACAAACCATGTCCCCAACCACAACCGTGTCTGTGAGGATTAAGACAACCAGCTTTTGGTCCTAGGTGTAGACATTAAACTCTGGTATTAAGCAAGGAGTGAAACCAAGCAGGACTTCGTGGCACACTCCTAGGTACAAAAGCCCCATTGTGTCCCCATTTCTTGTTTGTAGAAAAAGTCTCTTGTTTCCTTGGCCTTTCCTGAATCCCAAACAGCAGACTCAAGCAGTTACTAATTAGGGAAGTGAGAGAACACAGAAACAAAGGAATAGCAAATCAAGAAAAAAAAAAGTAATAACATCGTAAAAAATAGTTCAGTGATAAAACAGAGTCCTAGTTCCTCCTCAGGGCATACACATAACAATCTGATGTGAATCTTTGAGTTGTTCTGCAGAACCAAAGATCCCCACACCCAGGTGGAGGACTGTGACTACCCATTTTTCCCACAAGCATGGAGTCCCCAGACTGGCTGGAACCAGGAGACTGATGATTAAGATTCCTGAAACATTACCCTGTTACCTCACCAACAACTAACCAGAAGAAAGGCCACGAGCTGCATTCCTCATCTCCAGATCTTGCCTTTAAAAATCCCCTTCCCTGAAAGCCGTCGAGGAGTTTGGGTCTTTTGAGCATGAGCCGCCCATTCTCCTTGCTTGGCACCCTGAAATAAATGCTGTGCTCTCCTCTACCACAACCCAGGGTCAGTAGACCAGCTTTGCTGCACAGCAGACAAGCAGACCCAAGTTCAGTTCAGTAACAGGAGAAACTCCTTTTGAGGGCTTCAGGTTCCTTAATCACATAAGGAAGAGGGGATCACTTGCTACATCTTCCTGTCTGAATTACTGTGAAAGTGCCCTAGGAATAAACTCCTGAAAATGTAGATCAGAACGATGTAAATAGTACAGTACCATCAGTCTTAGGCATCGAAGTAAAATTATAACATGGAGTGCAATAATGTACTCAAAATTTATGTAAATAAAGACACAGATGGAAAAACAAAAACACAGAAATCTTGAAATTTGTGCATCTTCTTCTTCCACTTGGGGATAGAGTTTCAAAATGCTGGATTGCACACATCACAGTTATCAATTCAGATCATAAACAGCTTTCATGAAAGGGTCCCTCTGAGTGCACCAGGCTCTAAAGCCCCATGAAAAGTTCTCTAAAAGTTTAACAGACTGTGAGTAGGTCCTTGAGGGAGAATTAACTGGTTCTCTCTTGGGGGCGGGGGCGGGGCATGGGAAACCAATGAGAATGTTCACTTAAAATAGTCTTACATCTATCCCTGATCTCAAGGAACACTTTTGAAATTTCCCTGAGATAATGACTTGAAGAAAAATGTTTAAAAATAAAATTTTGTCATTTCTGTGGGTTACTTTTATTCTCCCTCATTATGTCCCCAGCGTTTTTGGCAACCCAAACTTCTAATCACATTCTTCTGATGACAGAGGTCAGGTATCCTTACACCAATCTAACAAAAGTTGTCTGTGCTACACTATAGCACAGGGAGCTCTGCTCAATGCTCTGTGGTGACCTAAATGGGAAGGAAATCCAAAAGAGAGAGGATATATGTATACATATAGCTGATTTACTTTTCCATATGGAAGAAACTAACACAACATTGTAAAGCAATTATATGCCAATAAAAAATTAAAAAAATTAAAAACATAAATAAAAAGTTGTCTGAAGGCTTGTCTGTGTATGTACATTTTTTTCCCAAAAGAAGAATACCATATATTGGGTTCTTATAATATTACTGTTGTTAAATATTACCATTCATGCATGTTTGTTAATTAATAGCAACTGCACTGGACTCACTAAGCTAAAATAGGAACTGGTTTCCAAACTAAATAACAAACCATGTTGAATCCCTTACTTGGTCAAAGCCCTTGTCATGTATTATCAAGGAGGATCTCTCAAAGCAGTGTGGGCTGGCGTTCTTGGTGCCTGTCCCAAGTCTTCTCCAAATAAAGGGTAGATTTCTCTCTTGAAAAATTTAGAGAGAAGGTCATCACTAATAATCTGTACTATATATAAATTTACATATTTAGTTATGTGTGTGTGTGCATTCAGTTATATTCAGTTCTTTGCAACCGCATAGACTGTAGCCCAACAAGCTTCTCTTTCCATGGAATTCTCTAGACAAGAATACTGGAGTGTGTTGCCATTTCCTTCTCCTGGGGATCTTCCTGATCCAGAGATCAAACCCACATTTCTTGTGTCTCCTGCATTGGCATGCAGATTCTTTACCACAGTAACACATGGGAAGCCCATATTTAGTTATAAATGTATCAATAACTATGTATTTATGTGTCATAGTTTTTGATGAAAGGCTTGAAGCCAAGAGAATGAAAAGTTCATTCATTGTTTTATTTATCCATAGTATCTTGTAGAGAAACTCAAACAAACTCTTTGGCCAACTCTATAATTTAAGGGTTTGCTAGGTGGTGCTGGTGGTAAAGAATCCACCTGCCAATGCAGGAGACTTAAGAGACATGGGTTCAATCACTGGATTGGGAAGATCTCCTCAAGGAGGGCATGGCAACCTACTCCAGTATTCTTGCCTGGAGAATCCCATTGACAGAGGAGCCTGGCAGGCTAAGGTTGCAAAGAGTTGGACACAATTGAAGAGACTTAGCACTTACAATATAAAGTATTTAAATCTACTTTATCTCATGTGATCTTTATAGCAATCCTTGCACTTGACCCTCCCTCATTCTAAAAATGAGGAAACTGGGTACTCAGAGATTCAGGGAGGTAACTGATCTCAATGCAACACACACAAGTACTTTTGAACCAGGAAACAAATCAACAGAACTCAATGTTTCCCTAGAATGATCCATCAAGAACAATCTTGAGAGCTTATTAAAATTCAGATCCTGGGCTTCATTCCTCACCACCTGAGTCTGACCTTCCTTTCTGTTCCATTATTTCATCTGTAAATAAAGCAAGTATCAAAGATCATAGGGACATTGTAAAGACTAAATGACATCATTTAGATAGGTTCCTTGGCTAGGACTTGGCATTAAAAAGAAATTTATCAATTATGTGTTGAATCTGCTGAATACCTCATTTTCATCCACCTGCTTACATTTAGGTGAACACTAATCCCTTTAGCAAGGCTTTCATGGTCCATCCCCCATATGTTTCTAAGGAAAGATTTTCAGTGCTCCCCCTCCTTCTTACTTTATCTCTGCTCAGCTGTACTTCTTCAAGAAGCCCTCATGACTCTGCACTCAGGGCTGATCTATCCCTTACACACAGTGGCCATGTACACGGTTTTCACAATACATTTAGGGGCACATGAAAATGTTTTATTTCTTGAAACATCAGAAAAGTTAGTAACATGAGCCTGGATTATATTCATCTTCATACCATCACATTAGAGCAGAAAGAGAAAAATAAGAGAGAGAAGAGGGGAGGAGGAAGAGGGAGGGGAAAGGAGAGAAACTGATGGAAGAAGGGGCTTGTGAAGACAAAAATGTTCAGGGTCCACAAAGTCATAATGAGCCCAGCCCCCAACTTCCCTCATTCCTTTCCCTGGTTATCTTCCACCCATCATTTAAGACTCAGCTGGGGGTGGGGTCAACTTCTACAATAAGACTTCATTAAAACAAGTGAGAGAAACCAAGAGAAACAAAAAAAAAAAAAAGAAAGAAAGAAGAGAAAACCTAATAATCAGAGTCATTAGAAGACCAAGCTCAAGTCACAGTCCCCTGTGTCAGTAAGAACTATGATGAGAGAATGGGAAGCTTCTGTTCTTGCAAGGCTGTCAGGGGAGAAAAATGCAAAATGAGCAAAGCTGTATATCCAGGCAGGAGTCAAACCCAAATTACTTTACAAACATAATGAGGAATGAGAGAAATCTATAGAATCTCATTTCCTGCTCCTGGTTATAGAGAACACTTATTTACCAATCAATTCTAATAATTGATTAGCTAATAAGAGGCTGCTTTCACAGCTGAAGGCAACAGTGGGGCCACCACCACTAGAAAAGAGCTTCTCTTTTGGAGGGAGGAAAAAAGCCAGCCAGAAGAATGAGGTGGCGAGAACACCTTTCCATCAAGAGAATCACCTTATGAGGCAAACGCTTCCTGTTTCATTATGAAAATGCCTTTGACTTTTCAAGAATTCAGACTGCTGTCTTTGCCAATCACTCACATTTTTTTTTCTTTTTTACATTTTCCTACAAGTCCAAAAGTAGCCCTACTTTTCACTGAAAGTTCAGAACAGATTACTTCTACAATCGAATTTATTCTCTCATTCTTTCATTTTATTAATATTGGATAAGAACAAAAGACAAATATAAATATTTAAGTTATCAAATCAGATACCTATCTACTGAGAATATACATGGAATTCTTTAATGAATAAATAAGATTCACTTGTAATTATTACTTTTGTTTACTATAGGAGCTGAGAAATAGCTCCTACTAAATTCACTGTCTTATGTATTAGGCTATTAATTTGCTTATAAAAATGAGTCTTCCTAAGTAAAATATGCATGGGTTTTTGACTAAGTGGAGTAGAAACAGAGATGATTTCACAGTATTTCTGCTTACTTTTAAGGTGTTTAAAGATTTCAAATGGCAGTTTGCTACTACTCATAATCTTGATAAATGGCCATGCCTGCTGAACATCAGAACTACTTGTGGTTGGGAAATCTAAATAATGTAACCACAAATAAGTGGTTAAAATATTTTAAACAGGCAAGTTTCATTTTATTGCTATAATTTTCTGTGGTTGTAAACTCCCGTAACTGGTCTCTCCTCTAATTCCTCTCCTCATGCAGAAAAGGAGGCTGAGAGCTATTCATTCTGGTGGTTGTCACTAGTTGTAAAGAGTGGCTATTATTCTTTAGCAAAGGTTTATTAAATTACTGCTATTTCAGGATCAGTTTGATATATCAAACTCCTATCAGTACTTGGAATATACTAGATAATGTCATTGCTAATTTTTTATGGGATAAAGAGAAAGACCCATAAAGTACTGACATTAAGCCAAGAAGTCATTTTCTCCTACCTAAACCATGAAGTTTGAGAAATTTCTTTTCATCAAAATGTAACTGAAAAGTTGGCTCTTTGCAGCCAACATAGGATATCCCCATAGAGAGCTAGCTGAGTTGTTTCCTGTATTTGCAACAAAGTGAAGAAGAATGATGATCACTAGCCAAAGTAGTCAACAACATGCAGTTGAAGAAAACCTTATTTTATTTTTGTCTGTTTTTCTTCTGCTTTATTAAAATATAATTGACATGAAACACTGTGTAAGTTTAAGGATTTCAGTTTTTAAAAAAATCTACATTCTATAGATCACCAGCTCTCAGTTGTCCAAAATGAATTCACCAATAAGAAATCCCTCAAAAGTTAAAAAAAAAAAAAAGGGAAGAATAAGTTTATCCTTGTTTGCTCTGCTTGGAACATTCCTAAAAATACATGTCATGAGCTTTAACACTGAATATTGAAGGAGGAAAACGTTCAGGCATGCTCTTCTCTGTTGGTGATTTGTTTTTGTTTTCTTTACATCTCATTGAAGAATTCATTATATCTACCTGGTCTGCTTTTTCTTTTCTTTGTTTTCAATAAGTCTTTTATATTCCAGAGGTGATCTACCCACCTAAAATCCAATAGTACTTCCAACAGGCTACAAATGTGATTTGGTCTTTGCTTTACTTCTGATAATTTTGTTTTGTAAGTTCTAAAACCTTTTTACTCCTCACCATCAAATTGGTTCAGCTAGTTTTAGAAAATATTTGGATACCCTTACCTTAATTTCTGCTAGAATTATACTCCATCAGATTGTAGTTTAATTCATTTCCTTAAAGGTTACTACTAATTTAAACTGTTTCACTGGAGGAGTGCTTTAGAAATGTTGTTTTTAGATCAGTTTTCTTTCTTTCTTTCTTTCTTTTTAAATCAAGGTTTTGTGTAATTTCAAAGAAGTAGGTAGGATTACATTTATTTTTTGAACACAGTTCAGTTTGATTCTCACAGCTATTTCTCAAAGAAGTATCATTCAAGAGAGCTCTCAAATCAATGCCGTTCACTCCGAGGAATGCTTTGTGTTCATGCTCTATCTTTTGCATCCAGTTACCAAGAACAGCTCCATATTTCTCCAGTAATCACACTACTACTGAGCAATTGCATCATAGTACTATAGATATAATTGGGTAGTTTCAATTTCAAACTGAAAATTACAATTTTCACAAAAAAAACTAATAAAGACTAAAAGAACGATAGTTCCAAAAATATGAAACCATGGTGTTTAACTAAAATAGTATCTTTTAAGCTATTACGTGCCCTGGGACTACCAAACAAGGGAAGCTCCTGCTGGAACAAGTGAGGCAGGAAAAAGCACTATGGTTTGGTCAGAAGAGTAGTAGCCAAACTCAGCTCCACCTCTTGCTGTGCAGCCTTGTGTGAAGAATAGACCTCTCTGAGCCTTATCTGTGTGATGGCTTTGGTCCAGAAGATGCTCCAGATTTCTCCTTGCTCATAGCATTTTGGACAACTAACTGACATTTTACAATTTTTAACTTTAAGATAAAATTAAGTCCATTTCAAGAGATTTAGATATCCCAGGGAGGAACTGTCTTTGTGATATACATATCCATTGCTAGGCATAAATATGATGCTACCTTCTGTATTCTGAATCTGTGACTAAGAACATGATGAAAATTTAGAATAGATTAGGAGGTTGATTAAATAAAATATATCAGCTTTTTATGTCAACCCTGTCTCTGAAAAAAAAAGACAAAACTTGGGCTCATGCAATTGTTTGATAGCACACTGTCTATCTGCCTGAAGGAGCAAGCTTCCAGAGTACCTGTCTACAGTGGGGAGACTACTGAGTTCCATTACCATAGCCCTGAAAACAGATTTTATTTTCTTGGGATCCAAAATCACTATTGATGGTGACTGAAGCCATGAAATTTCTTCCAAATTGCTTTTTGGAAGAAAAGCTATGACAAAGCTTAATAAGCAGAAACACCACTTTGCTGACAAAAGTCCATATTGTCAAAGCTACGGTTTTTTCAGCAGTCATGTACGGATGTGAGAGTTGGACCATAAAGGCCGAAGAACTGACACTTGCAAATCGTGGTGCTGGAGAAGACTGTTGTGAGTCCCTTGGAGTGCAAGAAGATCAAACCAGTCCATCCTAAAGGAAATCAACTCTGAATATTCATTGGAAGGACTGATGCTGGAGCTGAAGTTCCAATACTTTAGCCACCTGGTGCGAAGAGCCGACTCATTGGAAAAGACTCTGATGCTGGGAAAGTTTGAAAGCAAAAGGAGAAGGGGATGACAGAGGATGAAATGGTTAGATAGCATCACCGACTCAATAGACATGAATTTGAGCAAACTCCAGGAAATAGCAGAGGACAGAGGAGTCTGGCGTGCTGCAGTCCATGGGGTTGCAAATTGTTGGACACAACTTAGTGAGTGAAGAACAATGAGAACGGGAAAGATACTACCTGTCAATATCTTCACTCTGACCTCCATCAGCTGGATACCAACAGATGCAAGAACTCCATTTCCTTGTAGTTTATTATCTCTTATTCATGTTGGCAGTTCTTTCCAAGCATCTTATCTTTGTTGCAAGGGTTTTTCACTTAAAAATGCACGTTACTAAACTAGCAAATACCTAAGGTTGCCTTACCCACTGCCTCATGGTCTCTCTTCTGTTACCCCTAGTTACTGCTGTTGAGTGATGCTTGCCTTGTCTTCAGCCTGTTCCTCTCCCAGGTGATTTTTCTGAAAGCCAGTGTCCTGAATAGATTCATTTACCCATTGCCAGGCCTGGGCTCCCCAAATCCTCCCTTTCCAGCCCTGTATAATCTGTAAATAGTCACCCTCCCCTGCTCTCCTTTGCCCAAAGCTGCATGTAACGGCTGTAATCTCTTCCCCTGTGTCATTCCTCTAATCCTTTCATTAGTCTCCTTTGCCTTTGTGATATTTATTTCTACTATTATCAACTTCCTGTTCTTTGTATAGAAAGTAGCAACAGAAGCCAGATTCAGGCAGTGCAGAGCTAGCCTCACATACAAGTGCAGAGAAAGAGACCCAGGTGGAAACCTGGGGTAAGTTGAGTTCCCACCAACTTCCTGCAAGATCTTGGGCAAGTCACAAAGGTGCTACCAACCAAGGTTCACTTAAAACCTCCCTATATCTGGGCAGAAGCATGGAATAGAATTCTCATTCACTAGAGAGCTTCATGCAACAAGCTGTTGTTGTTGAGTCCATAAGTCGTTTCCAACTCTTCATGATCCCGTGAACTACAGCACGCCAAGCTTTCCTGTCTGTCCTTCACTATTTCTGGAGTTTGCTCAAACTCAAGTCCATTGAGTCAGTGATGTCATCCAAACATCTCATCCTCTGTAGTTCCCTTCTCCTCTTGCCCTCAATCTTTCCTAGCACAGGGTCTTTTCTAATGAGTCAGCTTTTTGCATCAGGTGGCTAAAGTATTGGAGCTTCCGTATCAGTCCTTCCAGTGAATATGCAGGGTTGATTTCCTTTAGGATTGACTGATTTGATCTCCTTGCTGTCCCAGGGACTCTCAAGAGTCTTCTCCAGCACCACAGTTTGAAAGCATCAATTCTTCAGCGTTCAGCCTTCTTTCTACTGGGGGAATGCAAATGCATGAAAATCAATCTTGAGAACTTATTCTGGCCATACTTATCTTCAATATTTAATTTTCTTTCAGAAATGACATACTCATAGATTTCTCCATATCAGAGATTGCTTATTTACCTTATCATTAACTTACATTTTTTCACCATATCAGTGTGTTGCTTCCTTAAGGAATTGAATCAAAGGCACCCCACTAAATGTGGAGTCATTCTCACCATCAAGCCAAAGGAGAAAACCCAAAAAGCCAGTCAGCTTCAGTTTCTCAAAACATACAAACGGCAACAACAGCAAAATACCTAAAGAAAAATGAGAGAAGAAAACCGTGCTCCCTTATTGATAATTCAAGGTTGTTAACCAAAGCCTTCACACCCACTCTGAGTCTCTGCGTCGCCAACAAGTCCTCCATTTCCCAGGCATCAGAGGAGTGCAAATTAGATCATATATTTGAAGTACTTGGTCTCCTTGTAGGAGAGGGGCTATATAAATCCTCAGGGCTGTCACTTTCTATTCTTCCCATGCATTTGACCTTAGCTCAGTGAAAGTAATTTATAACTGGTTTGTAAGGGCACCTGAAAGCAGCTCCATTCACCACTCAGGTAAAGAGGCCTGAGGCAGGAAGCACTTGGCAGACACACTCCCTTGACTGCAGGACCCCCCACATGGCTTGAGTAAATATCATCATAAAGACAGTAGCAGCTGTGACGTGCCCTGTGGAGGCGGCTGGCAAGCTACTGCCAGGGTTAAGTTGGGAGGTAACATCAGAGTGCTGCCTCCCAGTTTACCAGGCATCTTCCCCTTACCTGCCCAGTCCATCAAGTGAAAAGAGACAACTATGTTAGAGGGTAGAAGTCCCGCCCGTCATGTATACAGCAGGATCCATTGGAAAGTGTAACTGCAAATTTTTTTTTCCTCAGCGACTGGTTTCAGGGATTTAAGGGAAAACAGATGAGAACAATTCCCCTGAGAAGGCTGATAAAGTAAAACCAACTAAGAATAAACCAGGTTTATTACCTCCCTGCTTTAGTGTCATCATTTTCACCCCAGTATTGTTGCTGTTAAGTCGCTAAATCGTGTTCAACTCTTTGTGAACCCTTGGACTACAGCCCTGCAGGCTCGTCTGTCTATGGGATTTCCCAGGCAAGAATACTGGAGTAGGTTGCGATTCTCTTCTCCAGGGATATTCCTGACCCAGGGATCAAATGTGGATCTCCTGCACCAGCAGGTGGATTCTTTACCACTGAGCCACCTGGAAAGCCCTTCATCCAGGCATGCAAGTCATATATTTCCATCTTCCTTATCACCCACATCCAATGACAATTTTCTATCCGTTGTGTCTCCTGAATGTCCCCCAATTCACCCCTTTATCTATTTCCTACTGTTGTTGCCATCATTAGGACCTCAGGAGCCTGTTTCCTACAGGTTTTCAGAGAAATTCTATGTATTGTGTTGGCCAAAATGTTCATTCGAGTTTTTCTGCAAGATGTTACAAAAATCAGAATGAACTTCTTGGCCAGTCCAGTAGTAGGACTTCTTCCAGTACATCACTCTGATCAGTTGCTTGTGCATTTCAGGAACCAGAGAAACTCTAAAAGGTGAGGTTCAACAAATAAGTCAGGGACGGCTATGGCGAGGGTGAGTAGTGAGCAGCCAGAGAACTTCCTGCTGTCAGAGGCCTAAGGAGGGGTCTGAGCTTTGGCCTCAGGGCAAGGAAGGAGGCATTAAGGGTTAATCACTAACCAGACACCCACCAAGAGTGTTACCCTGCCCTCCCCCCGACCCTATCCCTCTATGTCTCGCCATAAAACACATGCTCACTAAGAATCTAATCCACAGTATATTTTCAGCCTCACCATTTATTTCTCCCACAGAATCAACCAGTAGCCTAAATACAATTTCAGGCTTGCTGTCTTCAATCATCTTTTTCCCCACATCATAATCATTGCCAGTAATACTGTTTCACTCACCCAACCAGCAAATTCTATTTGGTCTTTACAATTTGTAAAGGACAACTTCCTCTTTTGATTTTTTGAGGTCCTCTTATAAGCCTCTATACATCTACTTTGGTGGTTTTCCATCTAAATGCTTTTGCTCACAACTATATTTTATTTGTATTTTTGGTCACTCCACTTAGATTGATTTTTCCCTCCAGGAAAAGCCTAGGTTTGTTAATTATTTTATTCCTACCATCTAGCACCATGACTGAAATACAGTTGCAGTAAGACATACTTTTACTTAAAGCAAATTAAACTACAGGTGATGAGGGATTAGGAAGTGAGAAAGAGAGAAAGAACACACAAGCAATTAAGAATGATCCTCCTCATTCATTCATTCATTCACAGGATAGGCTGTGAGTTTATCCTACATATAAAGAGATAGACACTGAAGTTATAAAGGAACAAAACTTGCCACCAGAAAGTGTCTCTTTGGCATGTAAAATTTTTGAGCTGAAAACAACCAAAGCCCAAAGACTCAGGAAGAAACCTTGACCTTCTCCCTAACCGCAGATGGGGCACCAGTTCTGGGAGGGAAGCAGTCACCACAGATAGTACATAGATAGTATATAAAGTCCATACGGTCACAAAGAGTTGGATACAACTGAAGTGACTTAGCACCTACACTAGGTATGTAGACAGGGAGGAGCCTAGTGAAGTCTGCTTGTTAAAATTCCTATCTGTGTCCCATTGTCACTGCCTGGTCCAGCACACATGTATGCACATGTGTACACACACACACTTATTTTACCAAACATTTGCTTCTCCATTTCCATGTCAATTGCCTTTCTCCCCTTTGAAACCAAACCACTACCCCTGAAAACCTATTTTGTCTTTAGCTGAAGATGGTATTTAAGGTGAGAGTTTCAGACATTTTGGAAAGTTACTCAATTTTCCTGCATCTTCCCCATGTATATGTGTTATTAAAGTTTTGTTTGACTTTCTCCAGTGAATCTGCTTCATGTCAATTATTAGACTTGACAAAAGAACCCAGAAGGGTAGAGGAAAATTTCTTCCTGCTCAACAGTATTATGTGATGTTGGGGTCATGTCTTGGGAAGACGTGCCAAATACCTTCAATATGCCAAAGCGGTACACCAAAATCCCCATGTCCTCCCCATTTTACCAAAAGAGTTATCAGCATACATTGATTCAAAGCAGGCAATGCCAAACCAAAAAGGGTTAGTAGTGCTTCGTCAACAGGAGCTAAAGGCAAGTCTTTAATGAAGAAGACATGAAAGTGAAGCAAATACACGATGTGACTGGTTAGAGCTTAAGTAGTGTCTTATTTGGAAAAGCCTAATTTGCAGCTGTGTGGGCGCAGGAGGGCTGAGAGGAGCTACTCCACGTTCAAGGCCAGGAGGGGCGACCTCGTCCAATGTAAGGAACAGCGGCTGCGCTTTGCTGGAGCAGCCACGAAGAGATACCCCACGTCCAAGATAAGAGAAACCCAAGTGAGACGGTAGGTGTTGCAAGAGGGCATCAGACGGCAGACACACTGAAACCATAATCACAGAAAACTAGCCAATCTGATCACACGGACCACAGCCTTGTCTACCTCAATGAAATTAAGCCATGCCGTGTGGGGCCACCCAAGACGGATGGGTCATGGTGGAGAGGTCTGACAGAATGTGGTCCACTGGAGAAGGGAATGGCAAACCACTTCACTATTCTTGCCTTGAGAACCCCATGAACAGTATGAAAAGGCAAAATGATAGGATACTGATGGAGGAACTCCCCAGGTCGGTAGGTGCCCAATATGCTACAGGAGATCAGTGGAGAAATAACTCCAGAAAGAATGAAGGGATGGAGCCAAAGCAAAAACAATACCCAGTTGTGGATCTGACTGGTGATAGAAGCAAGGTCTGATGCTGTAAAGAGCAATATTGCATAGGAACCTGGAATGTTAGGTCCATGAATCAAGGCAAATTGGAAGTGGTCAAATAGGAGATGGAAAGAGTGAACATCGACATTCTAGGAATCAGCGAACTAAAATGGACTGGAATGGGTGAATTTAACTCAGATGACCGTTATATCTACTACTGTGAGCAGGAATCGCTTAGAAGAAATGGAGTACCCATTATGGCCAACAAAAGAGTCCGAAATGCAGTACTTGGATGCAATCTCAAAAACAACAGAACCATCTCTGTTTGTTTCCAAGGCAAACCATTCAGTATCACAGTAATCCAAGTCTATGCCCCAACCAGTAACACTGAAGAAGCTGAAGTTGAACAGTTCTATGAAGACCTACAAGACATTTTAGAACTAACACCCAAAAAAGATGTCCTTTTCATTATAGGGGGCTAGAATGCAAAAGTAGTAAGTCAAGAAACACCTGGAGTAACAGGCTCATTTGGCCTTGGAGTATGCAATGAAGCAGGGCAAAGGCTAATAGAGTTTTGCCAAGAGAACGCACTGGTCATAATAAACACCTTCTTCCAACAACACAAGAGAAGACTCTACACATGGACATCACCAGATGGCCAACATCAAAATCAGATTGATTATATTCTTGCAGCCAAAGATGCAGAAGCTCTATACAGTCAGCAAAAACAAGACTGGGAGCTGACTGTGGCTCAGATCATGAGCTCCTTATTGCCAAATCCAGACTTAAATTGGAGAAAATAGGGAAAACTACTAGACCATTCAGGTCTGACCTAAATCAAATCCCTTATGAATATACGGTGGAAGTGAGAAATAGATTTAAGGGCCTAGATCTGATAGACAGAGTGACTGATGAACTATGAACGGAGGTTCGTGACATTGTACAGGAGACAGGGATCAAGACCATCCCCATGGAAAAGAAATGCAAAAAAGCAAACTAGCTGTCTGAGGAGCCCTTACAAACAGCTGTGAAAAGAAGAGAAGCTAAAAGCAAAGGAGAAAAGGAAAGATATTCCTATTTGAATGCAGAGTTCCAAAGACTAGCAAGGAGAGATAAGAAAGTCTTAGCAATCAATGCAAAGAAATAGAGGAAAACAACAGAATGGGAAAGACTAGAGATCTCTTCAAGATAATTAGAGATACCAAGGGAACATTTCATGCAAAGACAGGCTTCATAAAGGACAGAAAAGGTATGGACCTAACAGAAGCAGGATATATTAAGAAGAGGTGGCAAGAATACACAGAAGAAGTGTACAAAAAAGATGTTCACGATCCAGATAATCATGATGTTATCACTCACCTAGAGCCAGACATCCTGGAATGTACAGTCAAGTGGGCCTTAGGAAGCATCACTACGAACAAAGCTAGGGGAGGTGATAGAATTCTAGTTGAGATATTTCAAATCCTGGAAGATGATGCTGTGAAAGTGCTGCACTCAATATTCCAGCAAATTTGGAAAACTCAGCAGTGGCCACAGGACTGGAAAATGTCAGTTTTCATTCCAATCCCAAAGAAAGGAAATGCCAAAGAATGCTCGAACGACCACCACAATTGCACTTATCTCACAAGCTAGTAAAGTAATGCTCAAAATTCTCCAAGCCAGGCTTCAGCAATATGTGAACTGTGAACTTCCAGATTTTCAAGCTGGTTTTAGAAAAGGCAGAGGAACCAGGGATCAAATTGCCAACATCTGCTGGATCATTGAAAAAGCAAGAGAGTTCCAGAAAAACATCTATTTCTGTTTTATTGACTATGCCAAAGCCTTTGACTGTGTGGATCACAATAAACTGTGGAAAATTCTGAAAGAGATGGGAATCCCAGACCACCTGACCTGCCTCTTGAGAAACCTATGTGCAGGTCAGGAAGCAACAGTTAGAACTGGTCATGGAACAACAGACTGGTTCCAAATAGGAAAAGGAGTACATCAAGGCTGTATATTGTCACCCTGTTTATTTAACTTATATGCAGAGCACGTCGTGAGAAATGCTGGGCTGGAAGAAGCACAAGCTGGAATCAAGATTGCTGGGAGAAATATCAATAACCTCAGATATGCAGATGACACCACCCTTATGGCAGAAAGTGAAGAGGAACTAAAAATCCTGTTGATTAAAATGAAAGAGGAGAGTGAAAAAATTGGCTTAAAGCTCAACATTTAGAAAACTAAGATCATGGTATCTGGTCCCATCACTTCATGAGAAATAGAAAGGGACATAGTGGAAACCATGTCAGAATTTATTTTGGGGGGCTCCAGATTCATTGCAGATGGTGACTGCAGCCATGAAATAAAAAGACGCTTACTCCTTGGAAGGAAAGTTATGACCAACCTAGATAGCATATTCAAAAGCAGAGATATTACTTTGCCAACAAAGGTCCGTCTAGTCAAGGCTATGGTTTTTCCAGTGGTCACGTATGGATGTGAGACTTGGACTGTGAAGAAAGCTGAGTGCTGAAGAATTGATGCTTTTGAACTGTGGTGTTGGAGAAGACTCTTTCGATTCCCTCGGACTGCAAGGAGATCTAACCAGTCCATCCTAAAGGAGACCAGTCCTGGGTGTTCTTTGGAAGGACTGATGCTGAGGCTGAAACTCCAATACTTTGGCCACCTCATGAGAAGAGTTGACTCATCGGAAAATACCCTGATGCTTGGAGGGATTGAGGGCAGGAGGAGAAGGAACAACAGAGGTTGAGATGGCTGGATGGCATCACTGACTCCATGCACATGAGTTTGAGTGAACCCTGGGAGTTGGTGATGGACAGGGAGGCCTGGCGTGCTGCGATTCATGGGGTCACTAAGAGTTGGACACGACTGAACTGAACTGAATTGGCTATTTGTGATTACTTGTTCTTGAATTTATCAGATTTGAGTGTATGAACACTGGTTTAGGTTTTGGTTCACTTATGTAAGCTACCAAGATATTAGAGCCACACCAACATAATGGCCCCTTGTTTAAAGACAGTAGCAGCCTGCATCTAATATTCAATCTAGAATTATCTTTCCCACATTTAATACATTCACTGCAAGAGACCTTTATAATTTGCCAGAATTTGAGAGATCAGAGAAATTGAAATTTCCAGTAGACAATATTTAAGCTGGATGGCTTTAGTTGGTTTTACCATCCATTTAGATTTTTAAATCCTAATCACCTCTATAGTATCTACAACATGTTGAAGGTACTATTATAGTTTATATGAAACATTTAATACAAAATTTTTAAATGATGACAGTCTCAACCTTTACATAAGATGACCAAAGTTCAGGAAAATGAAACCGCTTACCCAGTTTTTGCACAACCAGTAGCAAAACCAAAACTCAAACCCAAATTGTTTCCAGCCCAAATCATGTGTTTTTCCCCTTGCCTTCTGCTGTCTTCCTATAACCCAATGTCAATGCCCGCCTTTATGTCTTCACTCTTTCAAAACACAACCCTAATATGATTCACTTCAACCAAACTGTTTTTTAAAAATGCAGTTTCCATGGAAAAACTTCCCTCCTGCCCACTCAAGGATTTATAAACCGGCTTTCAAGACCAAAGCACATTTTTCTTCTTAAGCAAATTAATTATAAGCTTTGATTAAAAGCACCTGAACATTTCCTGCTCCACTCTGCTTAGGAGGACTCTGCTATGTGGAAGACCAGACCAAGTCAAGAGTACAAAGATTGTGAACCATTTATCCATTAGTTGAAGTCACTAAAAAGATGGACATATTAGTGCATAGGCATGTTTCTAAGTACTTTCCAGGTGTGCATGTATTTCATTAACTTTATATATATTTTGAGCAGTATGAATATATTTTCACTGACACCGTCAGTGAAATTCCCTTTTCCCTTTCTATCTCCATCACTGTAGACTTAGTTCAGTTCAGTTCAGTTGCTCAGTCTTGTCTGACCTTTTGTGACCTCATGGACTGCAGCATGCCAGGCCTCCCTGTCCATCACCAACTCCCGGAGTCCACCCAAACCCATGTCCATTGAGTCTGTGATGCCATCCAACCATCTCATCCTCTGTCATCCCCTTCTCCTCCTGCCCTCAATCTTTCTCAGTATCAGGGTCTTTTCAAATGAGTCAGCTCTTTGCATCAGGTGGCCAAAGTATTGGAGTTTCAGCTTCAACATCAGTCCTTCCAATGAACACCCAGGACTGATCTCCTTTAGGATGGACTGGTTGGATCTCCTTGCAGTTCGAGGGACTTTCAAGAGTCTTCTCCAACACCACAGTTCAAAAGCATTAATTCTTCAGCACTCAGCTTTCTTTATAGTCCAACTCTCACATCCATATTGATCACTGGAAAAACCATAGCGTTGACTAGATGGACCTTTGTTGGCAAAGTAATGTCTCTGCTTTTTAATATGCTGTCTAGGTTGGTCATAACTTTCCTTCCAAGGAGTAAGCATCTTTTAATTTCATTGCTGCAATCACCATCTGCAGCAATCTTGGAGCCCAGAAAAATAAAGTCAGCCACTGTTTCCCCATGTATTTGCCATGAAGTTATGGGACCAGATGCCACGATCTTTGTTTTCTGAATGTTGAGCTTTAAGCCAATTTTTTCACTCCCCTCTTTCACTTTCATCAAGAGGCTTTTTAGTTCCTCTTCACTTTCTGCCATAAGGGTGGTGTTATCTGCATATCTGAGGTTATTGATATTTCTCTCGGCAATCTTAATACCAGCTTGTGTTTCTTCCAGCCCAGCGTTTCTCATGATGTACTCTGCATATAAGTTAAATAAACAGAGTGACAATATACAGCCTTG